>NC_090345.1:10055932-12455932 GCF_035084215.1 Heptranchias perlo | reverse complement strand
ACCTGTGGTGTACTGAGGGAGTGCTGCATTGCCAGTGATGCCGTCCTTCGGGTGGGATGTTAAGCTGAGGCCCTCTCTGTTTGCTTTGCTGGTTCAGGCAGCCTTATTTGAAGGATGAGCAGGGAGTCCATCTGATGTTCTGGCCAATATTTCGACTCAATCAAGGCCACCAAAAACAGAACTGATTATTCATCTTGCTGCTCTTTGTGTGATCTTGCTATGCACAAAAATAGCTGTTAAGTACTTTGGGACATTTCTGAGAGATGTGATAAGGCGTTGTATTATTGCAACTCTTTCTGTCTTTATTCGCTATATAATACAGTAAAAAATACTCCAAAAAAACCCCTTGCTTTATATTTTTAAGGACATGGGCCCAGACTGCCTGGTGGCCAAGAGTTTTAATTGGTCTAATTTTAGAGATAAAAAGAGAAACTGGCAGCCTGAAGCAGAAAGTGCCTGAAATACCAGGTGGGTTGGGACTTCTGAAAGAGAAAGACAAGTTAAGTTTTGGGTTCCACCCAAAAATGTTCAGGTGTTGACCAATCTGCTTTTCTGTTCCAACTGCAACTAATTTTGTTTGCTTTTTTATACTGTGCTCTGCTAGTACTACTTGCTGGTAGGAGTCACCAGCACATTAGAAGCCGAAGAATAAAACAAAAGCAAAATACCGTGGATGCTGGAAATGTGAACTAAAAACTGAAAATGCTGGGAGCACTCAGCAGGTCAGACAGCATCTGCGGAGAGAGAAACAGTTTTAGGTCGATGACCTTTTATCAGAACTGGAAGCTGTTAGAGATGAACAGCTTTTAAACAAATATGGAGCCGGGGAAAGATTGTTGCGGGGGGGCGGGCAGGTGGGCAGTGTCAGGGAAAGGTCTGTGATAAGGTAGATAGCAATAGGGAACGAGAAGCCTGCCCAACCTCAGTACACTAAAGCATAATGTTGCACTGCTACTGTTATCTCACCTGAGATCAGCTAGTCAGAACAAATGCAATCAAAACTAGGACCTACCTGTCAGTTACTCGCTCCCTTAACCAGCCAAGCCATTCGGAGTGCCTGCTTTTTTTAATAATTGCAAATTAAATGGAAATAAAATCTATTGTACTTACTGTATGGAAATCATTGACAATCCTGCTGCCTCTTCATTGTGGAAGAGCTGACTTTGGTTTTGCTGGATCAGTGAAATGTTTATTTGGTGCAAAGTACTTTTCATCATTTTTAAAAAGACCGACCTACATGCAAAAGTAACAAATGACAATGCAGTTGCCCTGCAGCAAATGTGGCCACCTGCCCTCTGTAAAATGAAGGCTATTTTTTCCCTGAGACATATAGTCCTAATCTTGTTTCAACTGCACAGTTAATATTTTTTTTGAATTGCAGTCTGTAATTTTTTGGATTACTCTTTTAAAAAAAATCATATGTTTTGTCAGTTTCGAGCTTGTCAAGATTAGGGATATTGATGCTCGCTAATGGAACACTCCATTTTAGGCACCCGGTGCCAGCATCAAGCATTCCCAGTCTGGTACAGCATGGTTAGATGCAGACCAAAGCTCCCTCTTTTCAGTCCCAGACTCAGATGAGCATCTCTTATGGAGTTGGTGTGATATTTTCCAATTCCTGTCTTGTAACCTCTGAGATTGCTGATTTGAACTAATTTTGTGCTGTGGTTTCTTGGCCACTAGGAACTTTTTTTTTATTCGTTCATGGGATGTGGGCGTCGCTGGCAAGGCCAGCATTTATTACCCATCCCTAATTGCCCTTGAGAAGGTGGTGGTGAGCCGCCGCGTTGAACTGCTGCAGTCCGTGTGGTGAAGGTTCTCCCACAGTGCTGTTAGGAAGGGAGTTCCAAAATTTTGATCCAGTGACGATGAAGGAACGGCGATATATTTCCAAGTCAGGATGGTGTGTGACTTGGAGGGGAACGTGCACTAATCGGGTTCATCTTACACAGGACCTTTACAGCCAATAACAATTGCTGTGCGTTTGCGAAACTGTTTCGAGCAACAATAGCATAGGAATTACACTGAGTGATACTTTAAGAATGATTCATGCACTTGCATTAAATTCATTTTAATGAAAGCATTAATCCATTTAAAATAAATGTGTTAACTCCTTTTGACAGAGGAATTTGAAACGGGCATATTTAAGTGTTTCTCTAATAATATCGAACAGTGTAATTTCCAGGTTAATGTGCATTAAAGAAAGAAGGTTGTGCCTTTCACATCTTCAGGACTTCCCAAAGCACTTCATAAATTAATTACTTCTGAAATATAATCACTTGTTTTGCAGACAAATGCAGCAGCCAATTTTCACATAGGAAGGTCATACACACAGCAGTGAGATGAATGGCCATTAATTCTGAATTTTTGGTTGAGGGGTGAATGTTGGCTCAGAGACTGGGAAAACTCCCTGCTCTCTTTTGAAAAAGTACTATGAGATCTTTTACGTCTGCCCGAACAGGCAAAGGGGGCCCTCGGTTTAACATCTCAACCAGAATGCAGCAGCACTGACAATGCAGCACTCCTTCTCTACTGCACAGCCTAGGTTTTATGTGTTCAAGTGCTGGAGTGGGACTTGAACCCCTAGCCTTCTGATTCAGTGGTGATAGTTCTACCACTGAGCCAAGCTGACACTTTCGCGTGGCTAAGCTGGCTAAGCTTTTTTTCTCGTGTGTGTGTGGTATAGCATTTCTGCTGCTTGTCGTTTTCATTGCAGGTAGATTGAGGGAACTAAACATCTCTGGCCACCTGCAGCTCTGGCGGTTTTTGGATGCGGCGCCTGACGCAGGGAGATAATCAATCACTGTACCTAACCTACAGCCTGTGGGAGGAGGTGGGACCTGCTGGGTTAAGGGCGTTCGCTGGTGCCAGCTCTGTGGAGAAAGGAAAAAAAATCCCAGCGGGATGAGAGGAGAGATTTTAAGGAAACTTGCATTGAATTATTAAAGAAAATGACCAACCCTTTTAATTAATGATATAAAAACAGAAAAATGCTGGTAATACTCAGCAGATCAGGCGGCACCAGTAGAGAGAGAAACACCCAATATAAATTGGTGATATTGGGTGCTACTGGTTTGACCGAGGAAGACAAATCCTGTTTCTATTATGTGGGATTCTGGAATTTCTAACCAGTGTTTTGGGGGGTGGAATAACATTCTGCAATATCAAATCTCTTTTTCTACACTCCTCTCCCCCCCCCCCCCCCCCCCCCCACCCCCTGAAAACCAGTGCCTTGCTTAAACCAGTGCCTGTAATTAAGGAGTGATTATTGCAGTTACTGACACTACATTGACTGATTTCTACAGGGAAAGGGATGGCTCCGAAAGTCACAACGGAGCTGCTGAAGCAGCTGAGGCAGGTGATGAAGAACACCACATTAATGACCCAACCAATCCAAGCCCTGATTGTGCCGTCGGGGGACAATCACCAGGTACCGTCATCGTCTCGCTACAATGACTAGATTAAAGCTTCAATTTTGCTTTTTTTAAAATATATTTAACAATGTTTGATTTTAGATTTAGAGTGCCACATAGAAAGGGATTACTGGTTTAATTTTGCTCGTGATAAGGTCTAAGAACAAGATTTATGTTCTGTGTTCACTGCAACATCCTTAGAATATATTCCATGTTTCTCATTATATTTTGCGCTCTCTCAACATTTCTCTCTTTTCATTCTCCCCCTAATTTCCCATATTAAGTGTCGCCATTTCCTACCGTATGTGTCAGTTGGGATGATGGTTTGCAATCTTCTCTATGACTTCAAAACTAATGCAGCCCATGTTTGCTGTTGCTTTGGACCATGTCCTTGCACTGTGATGATTCTTCTTACACTCTTCCTCTCCACCCCCAACCATAATACAGGAGACTTTGGTACACATTGAAACTGTTCACTTTTAAGAAAATTGCCTGATTAAGTTTTGGTCTGGATAATGGATATAAATGGATTGCACCCATGGCCCTCAAAAGTTGCAGGTTTCTTACAAAACACCTGACACTATGATGCTATCTTGCAAATCAACCTTTAAGAATGCGGGCGCTGTATTAACACCTTGCGGTTGTTAATGTTAGAGCATCAATCTTTGCAACATCATGTTCGCGATGATGTTTTTGCTTCCCATTCTATGGAGCCTCATGGCCATATATAAAGTTTAAATCCACATCCCCATTTGTATGGACCTCAAGTTGTTGATACAAACAGATCTTGGTGTTCTGATTTAGGGATTCGCCCACCAATTAGTCAGCAACTCTAAAAACAGCCCTTCCTAAATCTCCAGGCCTGCAAAATGCAAACAGGACAAACCAGCAACTGAGAAATGTAAGCCCAAAAAAGTACCAAATTGCCTGGGTTTCGAGGGCCGGAAGGCCAGGTCTCCAGGACTGTGTGTGGCCGTTTCGATAGTTCTGGTCAAATCTCACTAGGATTGGCTATTCTTTTCTAGTTTCTAAAACTGCACTCCTGCTGTAGAATTTGTTTTTGTTACACCACAAAGTATATGCTGATATAAAGCCTGTGTGTGTTGTCTTGTAATGATAAAGAATTAGCAAATGTTCAGGGCAAAACTAGTTAACTGGCCAGCAGTATTCCTTTTTAAATTGACAGTATATTTTATATTTGTGATCGGTGTGGTTTCCAAATAGCTCCATTGTTCCAGCTTGCTGTTAATAAATGTAAAATGTATTTGCACCTGCCAGCCCCTGTTTACACTCATAATCAGAACTACCCTTTTGCGACCTTATGAACAGCATCTGACATTTACGTTAATGAGAATAATAACTGTGCTTCCCTGCTCACAGAAACATCTGCTTCACTAATTAACCTGAAGTAGTTAATCTGCATTGTCTAATGGTGTGCCTTGGTTTCTGTGTCTAATCAAGGGGCTTTTGTGCTTTTCAGAGTGAATACATTGCACCGTGTGACTGTAGACGTGAGTTTCTTTCGGGCTTTGATGGCTCTGCAGGTCAGTGCTAATGAAGAAAAAGTACAGCTTTGAAAGAATACACTCAATGCTGATGTAATATGTATTGAATACGTTACTGTGGCCGCTGAATTCTTTAAATGAATAAGTAATTTGAATATTTTGTACAAATGTACACTTCTATTTAGATCAGTACCCCGAACATTTGGATGTAATTACAATAAAATTTATCATGTATTTTTTTCCCCTCTCAATAGAAACTGCTATACTGTTATATTGCCCATCTCACACCCTGCATCAGCCCATCTTCTGCTGAAACCCTCATCCATGCCTTTGTTACCTGCAGACTCGACTATTCCAATGTTCTCCGAGCCTATCTCCAATCTTCCACCCTCCATAAACCTGAGCTCATCCAAAACTCTGCTGCTCGTATCCTAACACACACCAAGTCCCATTCTCCTATCACCTCTGTGCTCGCTGACCTACGTTGGCTCCCAGTCCAGGAAGGCCTCATATTTTTAATTCCTCATCCTCGTGTTCAAATCTCTCCATGGCCTCACCCCTCCCTATCTCTGTAATCTCCTCCAGCCCTACAACCCTAAGAGAACTCTGCGTTCCTCCAATTCTGGCCTTTTGTGCATCCCTGAGTTTCATCGCCCCACCATTGGCGGCCGTGCCTTCAGCTGTCTGGACCCCGAGCTCTGGAATTCTGTCCCTAAACCTCTCCGCCTCTCTACCTCGCTCTCCTCCTTTAAGACGTTCCTTAAACCTTCCTCTTCAACCAAGCTTTTGGTCACCTGTCCTAATATCTCCTTATGTGGCTTGGTGTGTCTCAAAGGGCACAGAATTGAATTTAGTTATTGTCTCTTTTAGCCCACTAGACTTGAAGGGCAACAAACCATTTTTTGCCTATGGTTTAGAAGTAATATGTTACAACATACCAGTATTCCTATAACTAAGCTCATGGATGAGGGTAATCCAGTCGATACAATTTACTTAGATTTTTGAAAAGCATTTGAAAAAGTTATTTCTGTAGTTTAGTGAGGAAGGATAAGGCTCATGAAATAGATGACATTGTCTAGATGAACTGTGAATTGGCTTAGCAACAGAAACTGAGGGTGTTGATAAATTGAAAAAGCGTGCATGTGAGTGTGTGCGCGCGCATGTGTGTTGGGGGCGAGGTGGCCGCAACCAGTGGTGGTTCACGGGGATCTACTCTGGAAAACTGCAGCTTATAGTATTCGTGAATGATCTGGAACAGGTATCAATAGTAGTAAATTGCTAGTGACACAAAGCATTATGGCCAGGTGATGAGTAGAAAGGGGTTGGTTACCTTCAGAGGGACTAGGACTAATTATGTTGATAGGCTGAGATATTGCAGATGGATTTTAACATGGATAAATATAGGATAATGCATTTAGTAATAGTTAACAGTAAATGTATAATGTATAACATGAAAGGGTCTCAACTGGCAAAGGTTGATGAGGGAAAGGATTTGGAGTGAACATTGATAACATTGAGAGCTTCTGGTCAGTGTGAGGTTGTTAAAACAAAGTAGGTACTGGACTGCATCTGGAGGTTATTGGATTGCAAGTCAGAACAAATTATACTGACATTGTACAGATCGGTGGTGATGCCAGTTCTGGAGTGTGGTGTGTAGTTTTTCCCACCCTGCCTCAAAAAGGATATAGATACATTAGAAAGACTTCGGGGAAAAGTGACTTGGATGATTCCAGAACTCGGGACTAAGCTACAAAGGAAGACCCAAGGCAATAAATTTATTTTCACTGGAGAAAAGACTGAAGGGAGACATGATGCAGGCCTTTAAAATAATGAAAAGGTATTTAACTTGCACAGCATAGGACTAGCAGACCGCAGATTCACAAGCTTCTAGCAATTAGCGATTAGAATTCTGACACCCACACAGAATAGGAGGTAAGTGAAATAGATTCCCAGAGAAGAGAGATGATTGTGGATCAATTGACATCTTCAAAAGGGAGCTTGATTGATATCTGTTGGGAAGGGGGCAATTGAGGATTATAGAGATAGTAATAACATTGCTTGATTTTACACTCTAGGGGGGAAAAGCTTACTGAAAGAGAAGAATTGCATTTAATGTTTCTTTTAAGTTAGGGATTAACAGGTGGTAGTATGATGATAGGATGGAACTCATGGTAGAATAAACATGGGCACTGAATGGAACAAGTTTGATGGACTGAATGGCCTTCCCTCACCCTGGATCTTTATGTTTATGCATAACTCAGACTAGCCATGGAGATGACGCTGTGCAAGTGGCGTTCAGTCTGCATGTGATGAGAGAAAGGCATAATGGGAATAATATTCTTCACCTTACCTGTTGGGCTTGCGTATCAAGAAATGGTGCGTGACTATCCCACGATGTCCAATCATTTCAATGGAAGAAGATTGGTGGACTGCACGAGTGATTTCCCTATAACTGCTCCTGGCGGGTGGGAGCCGCGATCCCGAGTCTTTTGTGCTCTAGTAGTAAACAATAAGAAATGTGCTGAGGACTTGTAATTTGGTCTGCCTATAGGCACTGCGATTGTAACACTGGAACATGCAGCAATGTGGACAGATGGTCGTTACTTCCTTCAGGCTGCCCAGCAAATGGATAACAACTGGACCCTGATGAAAGTGGGTGAGTGTGTACCTAAAACAACATTTAGTAACTTGTGTGATTAGGTGCGTGCATTTATTAATACTTGACTCTGTCACTGAGCAGGGTGCAGGAAGTAGAATCAGGATAAAATTAGATTTAAGGTGTTCAGTCCATCATTAGGACCAGCAGAAGCGTAAGAAATTAGCCAAAATATTTTATGACCCTTAATAAAAAGGTTTATACGCTACAAGCTGATTTATTTGCATGATTTCTCAGGAGTCCATTATTCTGGAATATATACAAACCAATACTGATCAGACCTGCTTAATGGGGGTGATCTGTTAAATAGAATAATTTTACTTTTTTTAATGTGTTCTAGATTGATGAGCTTCAGGTATATAAGCATTGTCTTACATTACTGGGAAGCTTGGAAAAAGTGTTTTTGTTTTATTTATTGCAGCATGTCTCATTCTCACTGTGAGAAGCTTTCAATATCTCTGTTAGTGGACATTGGCATTCAGTGTTCTCCTTTCAGGTTATGTGTTACGCTAAGTTGACGGGCCAATGTAACACTAAAACTGTTTGTCACCTGCCTACTATTCTGAGGTGCAATATCTGTGCCAGCAATTGATGAAAGCATTTATTTCTGAATCCATTCTCTCTTGTGTTGTAGGTTTGAAGACTACACCTAGCCAGGAGGATTGGCTAATCAAGGTACTCCCTGAAGAGTCAAAGGTTGGCGTGGATCCTTTTGTTATTTCAGCTGGTAAGTGCAATTTATATACTGCCTTAATATTTTAAGAAAGATCACCTCTTATTTCCATTTATTAAATTTTTTTTATTGTGTGTTAAGTTGTATAACACTTAAAATCAAAATAGGTTTAGGAACTTGTTGACAAATTGCATTGTCTGCTTATCTTTCCATGCAAAACAGTCACATTTATGCGTTCTTTCTGAGCAGCGCAAACTCTCTGTCTACTTCTTAGCCTCCTTAGATTCTTCAAATCAGACACTAACTGCAACATGTGATGGGATACAAGACCTGTTCTTGGGCCTTAGCTTTGGCCCGTATCTTGGTGGCCAGAGGGTGTGGGTGTGTGGTCCGTTGTCTGTTCTTCCTGCAAAGTCGGTGAAGATTTCTGCTTTGGATCACTGTCCGGCGTCCCCTGCTGGAAGTGTGTGTGTTTATGTAGATGTTGGGTGAGGGTAGGGTCTTGGTTATCTGCCTTCAAATAGCTTGCCAGCGCTTGCTGTTTAGGCTCACGTATCTAATTGCTGCTTGAGTAAGATACTGCATTACCGCCTATGGAACCATACATTAGCAAGGTGACAACCTTTGGATTGGAAAGGGGAGAAAATTGGCAATCAAAAAAAAAACGGGAGGTACAGCTGGATGCTGTTGGTGGGGAGGAGAGAACGCACAACACACTTTTAGATAGTTTATGAAATCAAGAGATTATGAAGTCAGGTCTTGGTATATATATTTTAAGCAACTTTAATAATTAACATTTTAAACCATTTTTCAATTTTAGATGTGACACAACAGTAGAATTTAATGTTTTTTTCCTTTCCAGTAGATAGGACTTTAGACGCGAACTACTATAGGAAGCACTTATTTTTGTGCACAGGAGCTGCTAGTTTAGTCAAAGTGAGAAAAGTATTTATTTTTTTTGTGGCTCTATTTACTGTGCTGTTGGGATGGTCAGACTAAGGTGGAAATGGGAATGCATTGATCTCAACGTGGCTTTTAATTTTCTGTGTCCGTTAGCTGATACGTTGGCACATACTGTATTTTTCAGACCAATGGAAGAACCTTTCTAAAGCACTGAGGAGTGCAGGACATGCCCTTGTGCCTGTTAAAGAAAACCTCGTTGATGTGATTTGGAAGGAACAGCCTAGCCGACCTTGTAACCCTTTGTTGGTTATGGATCTGAGTTATACTGGTGAGTCTGTTATCTGTCAGGAACCTTTCGTCTGCTTTCATCTACTTTGTTGCAAGCTAAAGTTCAATAAAATAAAGTTTAATCAGCTCAGCCCATCCCAGACAGCCTGTCTGCCCTCTCTGCAAAGCCACCAATAACAATACGCTCCAATCTTCTCACGTACAACGGCGGTCAAACACTTACAGTAGGTACACATCTGAAAGATACCAATATCTGTGTGTACACAGTGTAATTGGACAGAACCTAATATGTTTGACTTGGTGTTAAAAGTAAGAAAAAAAAGTGGAGAGACTGATAGTACTATGGTAAATTTGAGGAAAACTCCGAGCCCTAATTTAAATACATTTTTCCAGCAATTTTTTTCTATTAAATTGCATCTGTTAATGGCCTAATTTCCAATTTCACTGTTATTTTCCCTGTTGTTCCAGATCTTGCTCATTACAGGTAGATATTTTAATACAACATTTGAATAATATTTTTGCCAACGTCATCTAGCGGAATAAGGCAGTGTTTTTGCAGGGCAGCAGTTTTCAGTATCACTGCTCAGCCGTGCAGCATTGATCTGGCCTGGAAAGCTATTAAAATGTATTAAATTTGGAAAGCTAAGACCTGCAAAATAATTTGTTGTGCGTGACATTTATCAAGACAGTGATCTGAAAATGATCAATTATGACGCCGTTACGCTGTAATTTAATCATCCATACGGAAATTGGATGATTGCGTCTTAGTGATGGAAACTTGAAAAAAATAAAGTTATGCAACACGATTCAAAAAACTTTCCAAGCGTGAAATGCTCATTTTTATACCCTATTTAAGAGATATATTTTTCTTCTGTTCCTGGGTCCCTTGTGCCATTCCTTGCCTGAGAGGGCTGACTTGCTGCTCTTTATCCAGTTACAAAAACAGACCCACTCGTAGCTCGATGAGTTTATCCAGTGAGTAGCTCAACCTTACAGACTATGGAAGTCCCAGATTAGATCCCTGATCTGTGCTGAGCTAGCTCCTCTGAGCTGGTGTGGTGGTAGGGGTGCTATAATTGGCCTCAACTGCCCTCTGACAGAGAGGAGTAAATTGGCTTGAATTCCTACCCTTGATCAGTATCCAGTGACCCCCTATTGGAATCACATGTATGGACATTGAGTCAGGACAGGATCTTGGGTGAAGTA
This sequence comes from Heptranchias perlo, assembly GCF_035084215.1. Taxonomy (NCBI): domain Eukaryota; kingdom Metazoa; phylum Chordata; class Chondrichthyes; order Hexanchiformes; family Hexanchidae; genus Heptranchias; species Heptranchias perlo. The sequence continues at coordinate 12,445,288 of NC_090345.1, read as the reverse complement.
CTTGAGGGTGCTTGGTGCCCCAGGAACTCTACTCCAGCAAGAGTTCAACGTCTTTGGGCGGTGGAAAAAGTTGGTGTGGGGAAGAAAAAGAAAGCAGACCTGGGCATGATTTCCCTTGAAGTCTTATTCTTTTCTTCCCAGCTTCTCTTTGGCACCTTGCTTGGATTAGAGAATTATAGAAGAATCACAAAGGCACCTGCACCTCCATAGTATTGGGGCAGAAAGAGAGAAAGACTTACATTTGTATAGATGTCGCGTCACTTAAAAACATCTCAAAGCACTTCCCATACAATAAATTACTTTGAACTTCAATAACTGTCATATAGGTAAATGCAGTGAAGACCATAACAAGGTGCCCACAACTGGATTGAAATGAATGACCAACTAATTTTTTTTGGAGGTGCTGGTTGAGGGAAAAATATTGTCCAGAACACCAGGAAAATTCCCTGCTCTTCTTTGAATTGTATCAGGTGATCTTTAACATCTACCTGCACCACTGGAATGGGTAGACAAAACCTTGCTTTAGTATTTCATCTGAAGGATTGCACCTCCGACAAAACGACTCCTCTTCAGTTCTGCACCGGAGTCTGGGTTATGGGCTCAAGAGGTTGCTCTTTGTTTCCCACAGTAGGCTGTCCAATAAATACTAATGTAAATCTGTGCTTCGTCTTGTAGAAGTAATGCTTATAGTTTTCAGTAATTGTGTTTTAACTTCCATTCAGGTATGTCATGGCAAGACAAAATTGTACAACAGCGTGCGAAGATGGCAGAGAAAAATGCCAGCTGGTTGGTGATCACAGCCCTTGATGAAGTTGCTTGTGGGTATTTTTTTTCTTTGAAGAATTTAACAAGTGAGTTGTTATGATCTGGAATGCACTGCCTGAGGGGGTGGTGGAGGCAGAATCAACCGTGGCTTTCAAAAGGAAATCGGATAAGTACTTGAAGGGAAAAAATTTGCAGGGCTACGGGGAAAGGGCAGGGGAGTTGGACTGGCTGGATTGCTCTTGCAGAGAGCCGGCACCGGCTCGACGGGCCGAATGGCCGTCTCCTGCGCTGTAACCTTTCTATGATTCTAATTGAAAAACCAGTGTTTTTTTTAAAGAAAAAAGTTTTATGGAAGAATATATTTACATTTATATAGCTCCTATTCATTTCTCAGAAATATCCCAAAACTATACAACCATTTACATAGAATTTACAGCACAGAAACAGGCCATTCGGCCCAACTGGTCTGTGTCGGTGTTTATGCTCCATGCTCCTCCCGCTCTTTTTCATCCAATCCTATCAACATATCCTTCTATTCCTTTCTCTCTCATGTACTTATTTAGCTTCCCCTTCGATGCTATTCGCCTCAACTACTCCATGTGGTAGCAAGTTCCATATTCTAACCACCCTCTGGGTAAAGAAGTTTTTCCGGATTTCCTTATTGGATTTATTAATGACTATCTTATATTTATGATGCCTAGTTTTGGACTCCCCCCATAAGTGGAGACATCAATTTACGCGCAGCAAGATCCTACAAATAGCGATGGGATGAATGATGAGTTAATCTGTTTTATCTTGGTGTTGGTTGAGGGAGGAATGTTGGCCAGGACACCACCAGAACTCCCTGCTCTCTGTTGAGAGTGCTGTGGGATCTTTAACACCCACTTGAACACCTCTTTTTAATATCTCATCTGCAGGACAGCACTCGCGACAGTGCAGCACTCCTTTATTACTGCATTGAAGTGTTAGGCTAGATTTTGTACACGAACCCTAGAGTGAGGTTTGCATCTTCAGCCTTCTGACGTTAAGGTGAGAGTGCTCCTAACTAAGCCAAGGTGATAAATAGTGGTGTAGTAATAAGAGTGATGTACAACAAAGTCTTTTCTTTTAAGATATCACAGTAAAGATCGAAATCATCCTCCACCCAGAACTCTCTTTAGAGGCAACTTGACACTTAGAACAAAACAATGTTCAACATTTTAAATATTTTACCCCAGAATCTACAGTGAGGTCAGCATTTTTCAACCCTCCCCCCATATATGTGACTTTTGGTCTGGAAGTCAGATAGTTTTAGTTTGGAAGTACACAAGTCTGAAAGACAAAGATAGGCAAATATTTCGAGTGAGATCATAAAGGTTCCCACCTAAAGCATTAAACTTTCTTTTAGATGCCCACTGACTGGCTGCCTATTTTCAGCTTGTTCTGATCTTATTCACCAGGCAAGGTAGTAGTGACAAACTCAATAGGGGTGTTCAAAAATGCAGTTAGACTCTAGACTGAGAGGTGGGGTACTGGCACAGTGAGATTCAGTGGACCAAATGGACTCTTCTTGTTCTTTACCGTGTTTATGTTTTGCTCTCAGATTGCCAGCATTCATAGTATTTCTTTTTACTTTGTTTTCTGCTGTTTGCTATTGCTGATTAGGTCTTCCTAATTCTTTGAGCAGCACATCCTATTGATACCAACACCTGCCCCTTTATTATCTTATGACTTTTTTCTTAAAAAGAAAAAAAAATCTTGTTAATTGTTAGCTTTCACTGCTCCGGGGCTATTCTTATGAGCCTAGACGCTGAATGTCAAAAGGCCATTTGATTGTAGGAGCATCGCAGCGGAGGGCTATTTTGCTCTCACTTACGTGCACTTTCCAGCTGCAGTCACTGGAGAGGAAGGCTCGACTTTTTTTTTTCCCCGTTCCTTAATTCAGGCATGCTGAAATAAATTGTACTGATCCAGCTGCCACCCTGGCTGAGATCAGCTACCTTAGCACAGATTAGAGATAGAACCTGGGGCCTTTCCTGTGTGTGTGTGTGTGTGTGTGTGTGTGTGTGTAATGTGGCTCAGTCTCACACTGGGCAAAGCACTCGCCAATATAATGTCTACAGCTTACGTGAGAACTATCATTTCAACTCTGTGTTCCCCCTCCCGCCCGACCACCTTAGTCCTTTAATTCTTAGATCTAAATTCCGGTATCTGGCAAATGATCTGTTTGACTAATAAGACATATGCGATCTTTATCATGATATTGTATGTATATGCTGCACCGTATAGCATGACTTTGCAGGGTATTTATGGCACCACAGTTTAGCACTGGCCTATACTTCTGTTGAAATTGTGTGCCTTTATTGCAAGTTTTTCTTCAACATTTGTGAAATTTTGGTGTTGAGTAATGATTGCAGCTTCTGTCAGATTATTCCAGTACTTGTACTTTGCCACTAGAGGATGCTGCAAGTCCTATAGCTCTTGCTTCCAGTGGTAGATATGTATGAGTTCTTCAATCAACATTATATCTGACAGTGATTTTCTGAGCTGTACTTATTTAAACTCTAGGAGCACTGAATTCCCTTAGGAGATATCTACACATTTTGAAAGCTTTCATGTAACATCTGTATACGTTATTTACATATATATTACAAGATATTATCAAGTGTATTTGGATAAATGCATTATACCAGAACTCATTCCGTAACATACAGTATTCACTGAACACTTAGCATAATTTGTGTTTAAAATAAATTCTACCATAGACCTCAGAGGCATGATACAAGATCTTGGTTGAACATTTGTACAGTGGAGTAGTGTGCTGATGCTACGGAGAGGGAAGTAGGCTGCATTTGTGATGGAGGAGAAATGGGGTTGTGAGCTTAGGGTCAATTAGGATGGTGAGATTCAAACAGTCCGCTTGAACCTGAAACAGTGGCTGAGGAAGGGAATGGAATTGGTGGCAAGGGTATGGAGTTTGTGGTGGGTACAACTAAAATCATAACTACCTTGACCAGAATAAATTTCATCGTAATGTTTTTCTTAGTTAAGGCCTTGGCTGTTTGATTTTTTTTTCCCCCACAGGGCTCTTCAACCTTCGTGGCTCTGAGGTACAATACAATCCAGTGTTCTTCGCCTTCGCGATCGTTGGCCTAAACTCCATTAGGTAATTTGGGGGCATTGTATGTTATCTAGAACATTGTTGCATAGAACATTTTCTTAATGTCATTTTTTATTTCTAGGGCTGTGACATACCTTGGTTTTGAAAGCTTATAAGATTTGGATGTGCCTAACATCAAAACTAAACTCACACGGATGAGGGAACTCAGTTATGTGGAGAGACTAGAGAAGCTGGGGATTGTTCTCCTTAGAGCAGAGAAGGCTAGGAGGAGATTTAATAGAGGTGTTCGAAATTGAGGTGTTTTGATAGACCAGATAGGGAGAAACTGTCTCCACAGGAGGGTCGGTAACCAGAGGTCACAGGTTTAACATAATTGGCAAAAAAGTCAGGGGGGAGATGATTTTTTTTTCTCAGCGAGTTGTTATGATCTGGAATGCACTGCCTGAAAGAGTGACGGAAGCAGATTCAATAGTAACTTTCAAAAGGGAAGTGGATATATACTTGAAAGGAAATATACTTAAAAGGCTGAATAGCCTCCTGTGATGTATGATTCTATGACATGCGTTTAGAGCTAGGTCGGAACACTGACTCAAAAAGGGACAGTCAAGGCCAGGGAAACATGCACTGGGGTTAATATATTTTTTCTTCCCTTATACACTAAAATATAGTCGGACTGTGGTGTAGTTTGGAAAATGCAATCCACTTTATCTTGCTTCCCATTTATTCTCCAATATTTTCAGACATTTACGTTGCAATATTGTCATACAAAAAGCCCTTTAAGTTAAAGTATTTCAAACTAACTGCCACCCAAATTAAATACTTAATATAGGGAACAGTAATACACTTCTTAGAATATTGTTTTTTTTAAAAGTATAAGTTAGATTTCCTATATGTTAATTTTTATAGGCATGTACTAATATGGGAGCATATGTTCTATTTAATCATATTTTTACTTTGTATTTTATAGCTGTAGCATATTAAAAATCTTAGCTCTGTGCACACTTCCTGAATGCACAACTTGATTTTCTGTTATATTTTTGTCACACTTCCATGTCAACCGTTTCCCATTATGAGAATGAAGGAAAAATGACGACTGACTGCACACCTGTTGTAGCTTTTGTTTTCAGTTCTATGAACAGAAGAAAGTGCTAGTGCGAAATTGGCTTAAAGTAGAGGCAGTTAGCAAAGTAATTGAGAGATGGATGTAGCAGGCAAAGTGAAATGAGAAGCAAGAGGGTGGAAGAAAGTGTTTTTCGTGTATTTGAGTGCGAGAGTTCAAAAAATGAGTTGAATTTTGCAACAAACAGCCTGTAATTAGCTCAAAAGATTAGCACTGGTTATGTTGACAGTTAGAAAATATAAACATTCTAATTAATAAGATATCAGACATAGAGAGGCAGAGAGAGACGGCATCTTTCCTCATTTAATTTGTTTTCTTAAATAAACAAGGTTGAATTTTGAAAGCTACAATTACCATCTGTGTTTTGATGATAGCTGGTAATTGGAATACTTTTTTTTGTATAGTTCTGAGACAGAATGTGTGTATGTGAGAGAGAGAGAGACAGACACACAGATACACGCCCAAGAATTACTCTCAAAATACAAAATTAAGTGTGTGCAGAGATTCCTTAAAGCCAGAAACCAGTGCTGCCAGAAATTCGGATCTCCTCCCAACATATGTAGGTCCAGAACCCTACCCTTACGACTGACAGAAGTCAGGAATCCACAAGTGGGCTAAAATCCACATTCAGCACGCAGTCATGCCAAACCCCGGATTCCCCTCCAGGGTGATGCTAGATCAAAGGACAAACTCCAGAACCCACATTGAAATTCTGCCAAAGCCCAGGACCATCCCCCAGTGCTGTCAGAACCCAGAACTGCCCCACAAGTACTGCTAAGTACTGGATACCAACCTTCAGTTATTTTATCTTACATATCGTCTTGCTGCTTATTCTCAGCTTTAAAAATGGTAAAGGATTAAAAACTAAATATATAGGTGAAGGAATAAATGCCACATTTACAGTTTTCATAAAATAATGGACAGAGTTGTTCAATCCTCAAAGCACCAATAAAAATCCCCAAATATATTAAAGAAAATTGATTAGTCTCTGCAAATTGGTGGCTATGACATTATTCCATACATGGCATAAACACCCCTTTTGTTATTATACAGTGAATCCTTTGATTCACTATGAGCAATGACCGGGGCTATCAATTAATGTGTATGTTGAGATATATCTCATAGCATTGCACACAGGGAGTCAAGAAGTATAGCGGGCAGATAATCGGACCAGATGCACTGACTTAATTCAGCGCCCGTACTCAAGTCAAGCCTTCAGTCTTTATTTTTATACTTCCATTATAAATTCCCGTGTCCATATTCATAATGGAAATTGCCCATGTAAACTTGTCACACTGTAATTGCACCCTCCCACCAATGTAGCGCTGCAATGCCTCTGCTGAGGGAGGGTGTAATTATACCATGACCAGTTTACATCAGCGTGTTTCTATTATAAATGTGGACACAGGAATTTATCATAGGAAAAGTTGGCAGGGAGTGTGTCCGGATGTTTAAGATTTTGTCCTTTTGCTCAAAATAAGCAGCTAACTGGCATTGAAATTGTTATTGTTTAGCAGCCTTGTCAACATCAGGAAAGAGAGCAGAGATATAGGCTGATGTTTTGGATGTCAGAACCACGAGTATCTGAAACATTAATCCCATCAGATGCTGCGCATTTCCAGCAGTTTTGTTGTTTCAGATTTCCAGCATTTATCGTATTTGCTTGTTGTCTCTTTTTTTATATTTAGTATTCCAAACCGTGTTTAGCAGTGTAGGATTACTGTGAATTTAGACCTTTGATTAAATATGTTTTTCAAGTAGGATTTATATTTTGTCACTGTGTTAATGCCACTTAACCGATGCTAACTCATTAGCTATTCAGGTTTATGTTAATACCAGCAGTCATCTGTTCCAATGTTCTCCTTGTTTGTGCGTTCTCTTGATTGCAGTTCCCTGATTGATTGAAACCCACTTGTTAACGCATTGTTTTGTATGAATCCACTCATAACAGTTCTTTTATATAAACGAAAGAAAACCTTCCTATTAATTTTTAGACGATCCTGTTTTCTGTCATTACAGAGCCAGTTCAATGCCACTAATTTTCTAGGTTCATTTGTTTCCAAATTGCATTTGGGTTTATTGCTGCCTGCTTGTCAGTCTTCCACAGTAGGTGTAAATTGCTGTGTATGTGATGTGTAAATAGCTCTGACAATGTATAACTTGTTGCCTTTAAGATAATTGTTTTAATCTGTCCTTCTTGATTTTCAATGTTTCTACAGCTCTCTTGCTTCTCATTTCACTTTGCTTGCTACATCCACCTCTCCTCAATTACTTTGCTAACTGCCTCTACTTCAAGCCACTTTCACATTAGCACTAAATCAAAAGCAAAATGCTGCGGATGCTGGAAATCTTAAATAAAAATTGAAAATGCTGGAGAAGCTCAGCAAGTCAGGCAGCATCTGTGGAGAAAGAAAAAGTTAACGTTTCAGGTCGAAGACTCTCAGCCCGCAGGTCCAACCCTGACATTGTCATTAAACCTGCTGACCTCCCAGGTCCAATCCTGACATTGATATTAAACTTGCTGACAAAGGACGACGCTGTTGTTGTGCGGCGAGCAGACCTCTACCTTGTGGAGGCTGAGCGCCAACTTTCCAACACCTCCTCCGAGCTCCCCCTGGACCATGACCCCACCGCCAAACATCAAGCCATAGTTTCCCAGACCGTCACTGACCTCCTCTCCTCATCTCCTCTGGAGATCTTCCCTCCACGTCCTCCAACCTCATAGTCCACCAACCCCACACAGCCCGCTTCTACCTCCTCCCCAAGATCCACAAACACGACTGCCTTGGGAGACCCATTATTTCAGCCTGTTCTTGCCCCACGGAACTTATTTCCTCCTATCTTGACTTTCCTCCGGTCTCTTCCAACCTACATCCGCGACTCTTCTGACACCTCCACCACTTTAACAGTTTCCAGTTCCCCGGCCCTAACCGTCTCCTTTTCACCATGGACGTCCGGTCCCTCTACACCTCCATCCCCCACCAGGACGGCCTGCGGGCCCTCCGCTTCTTCCTTGAACGGAGGTCCAACCAGTCCCCACCCTCCTCCGTCCGGCTGAACTTGTTCCTACGTTGAACATCTCCTTTGACTCCACTCACTTCCTCCAAATTAAAGATGTCGCTATGGGAACCCGTATGGGTCCCAGCTATGCCTGCCTTTTTGTGGGATATGTGGAATATTCCTTGTTCCAGCCCTACTCGGGTCCCCTCCCTCACCTCTTTTTCCGGTACATTGATGACTGTATCAGTGCTGTTTCCTGCTCTTGCCCCGAACTGGAAAATTTAATCAGCTTCCAATTTCCACCCTTCCCTCGCCTTCACATGGTCCATCTCTGACACTTCCCTTCCCTTCTTCGACTTCTCTATCTCCATTTTCAGAGATAGGCTGTCAACCAATATCTGTTTTAAGCCCACCAACTTCCACAGTACCTGGATCGCACTTCCTCCCATCCCGCTTCCTGTAAGGACTCTATTCCATTCTCCCAGTTCCTCCGTCTCCGTCGCATCTGTTCCGACGATGCCACCTTCCGCACCAGTGCTTCTGATGTGTCTTCCTTTTTCCTCAACCAAGGATTCCCCTCCATGGTAGTTGACAGGGCCCTCGACCGAGTCCATCCTATTTCCCGCATTTCTGCCCTCACCCCTTCCCTTTTCTCCCAGAACCTCGATAGGGTCCCCGTTGTCTTCATCTTCCACTCCACCAGCCTCCACATTCAACGTATCATCCTCTGCCATTTCCGCCACCTCCAACGCGATCCCACCACCAAACACATCTTCCCTGCCCCTCCCTTTTCAGCATTCCGAAGGGACCGCTCCCTCCTCGACACCCTGGTCCACTTTTCCATCACCCCCAAGACCTGCTCTCCTCCCCACCTTCTCAAGCGAGCGCAGGAGATGCAACATGTGCCCTTTCACCTCCCTTCCCACTGTCCAGGGCCCCAAACACTCCTTCCAGGTGAAACAGCGGTTTACTTGTACATCTTTCAATTATTTCAGAGCAAGGCTGGATGCGGTAGGTGGAAGCATCTTTGCCTTTGACAAGTGAGTGTCCTGGCGGTGAACTTGGAGCTGGGTGTCAGCCGTGGCTCAGTGCACTCTCGCCTCTTGAGACAGAAGATGCTGGGTTCAAGTCCCACTCCAGAGACTTGAACACATAATCCAGGCTGACAATCCAGTGCAGTACTGAGGGAGAGCTGCACTGTCGGAGGTGCTGTCTTTCAGATGAGACGTGAAACCAAGGTGTGGACGTAAAAGATCCCATGGCACTATTTTGAAGAAGAGCAGGGGAGTTCTCCCCGGTGTCCTGGCCAATATTTATCCCTCAACCAACACACTTTAAAAAAAAAAAAGATTATCTGGTCATTATCGCATTGCTATTTGTGGGAGCTTGCTGTGTGCAAATTGGCTGCCATGTTTCTTACATTACAACATTTCAGTTGGCAGTAAAGCATTCCGTGACATCCTGAGGTCGTGAAAGGCACTATAGAAATGCAATTTCTTTCTTTCCTTACACGGCAGCAACAAATTTGCGAAGAAGGTTGAGCCTCCTTTGATGTCTGAACTGCCTTGTGTTGTAAGGGCAGTTACGTAAAAACATAAAAGGAAAATGTGAGGACCATTTTTTTTTCTCGCTACATTTTTTGGGAGGCATTGACTCCCTGCTGAGGTATTGTTCCATGGGAGCCAAATACCTTCTGGTGCCTCACCCAATTCACAACTATTCATTTCTGAGCCTTGATACTGAAGTGTTGGCAGTTATTTAGCTGCATGGGGCATCATAGCCTGATTTCCCCCCCAGCTCCAGTGTGCATCTGTGCATTTCTAGCAACAGCTGCTGGATAGCAATTTGGAGTAAATATTGTTTATTTTTTAAGGAGATGACTCACATCCAATTAATGCCCTATAAAGTGATGCATTTTGAATGACAGTCTCCTATTTTGGGCTTTATTTTTTCCAGCTCAACATGATATCTGCATGGCTGTAATTTTTACACGTAACATTAAAGGCTACTTATCAAATTATTTTCCCCTTTTTGTTGCGTTTTGTTTGCTTTCATTTCTCTTGTTTGCTTCAGAAATAAGGTATCACTGGGCTGCAAAAATGCAATGCAGGAAGAAGTTAAGGGTTAATCAGTGCTAAAGGGTTTTGTTTATTTCTGTGTAATTCTATGCAATTTCGAACATTTTTTAAAAAAAAAGCCAGCGCCACAATAATTCTCAGGAGGCTCGTTACTAACAACACTCCTTGTTTTCTTTTCTCTCTTCACTGCAGACTGTTCATTGATGAGAAGCATATGGAAGACCCTGTTGTGAGGGAGCATTTGCAGCTTGACTCTGATACAGCACCCAGCTTCAAAGTACATGTACTCCCATATGAATCCATTCTGACTGAACTGCAGACAATTTGTTCCAATATGACGTCTAAGGAAAAAGTCTGGATCAGCAGCAAAGCCAGCCATGCTCTGTCTGAAGCGATCCCAAAGGTCTGTTGACAAGCAGTACAACCCAATATTAATTTGTCAAAAAAAAATCTTTTCAGCTAGAAATCAAGGGTGGAGACTGCAACTTTTTTTTAGTAGAACAGGTACCTGAAGGATTCCACAGGTGTGAGAATTGTGAATACAGAATAAAAAAACTCGAAAAAAACAGCGATTGTATTGAGAATGAAAAGAGGCAGCATAGGAAACTGCGGGTGGTATGTTTGACTCCCAGTGGCTCTTGCTTTAAATTCCAACTTCGACTGGCATTGGAAATTAATTGACCTTCATGGGCAAACTTTGCTAATTCTTGGCACGGATACCAGGTGCTGCTACGAAGAGCTCCATCTCAGGGATCTGGGAAAATTTGGCTCAAACAGTTACCATCCCACGCAAGCCCGATGACAGCCACAGAATAGTCTATACTGTTCCAACTGGAGCAGAAAATGGGGTAGTGGTGATAGGCAGCAATAGGAGGTTAAACTGGATAAATATCATACAACTGTTGGCTGACTGTAGGTTGTAACAGTGAACTTATGATCCAAGTGTGATTCAGGGTGCATTTCCATTGTAGACTGGAAACTGCAGTTTGGGTTCCAGCCAGGCAGAATCTTGCTTACTGTGTTTGGTTCCTGTCTGGCACTTTTGACCAGAACAATTCTGACCAGAAGAGAAGCCTGCACAGGGGCCTTGATACACACCTGCACTCGGGTTGCTAACCCTCCAGGATTGGCCTAGAGTCTCCAGGAATTAAAGATTAATCACCTGGACACTGCTGTGAGCAACACAGAAAAAAAAAATCATTGGGTCATTAAAAATAATTGTGTTTTTAAAAGTGCTAGAAGTCTCAACCCCCATATCGTTGAACTTTCCATTTTTAGATACTAATTGATTGGGGCATTTCCAACATTTTCTGTTTTTATTTCAAGTCTCCAGCGTCTACGATTTTTTTGCTTTTACCTGTAATATTCCCTGTTCTGTGCCTTGCTGGCAGTAGTGTTCAGTATAATACTTTCAGTTGTATTCATTTCAGTCGAAGGCTATAATCAAAGTATTTTTTAAAAAAAGAGTACGAAACCTTTTTCTGGGTTCACATAAAAGGCATGTAAATTTAGATGTTTAAAAATTACCCGTATATTTTTAGACATTGACTTGCCGAACTCGAGGGGTTATAGAGGCCTGGTCATGATCACCGACATCAATGCCGAGCCGATGTGACATCATGCTAAATGTTGGCAGTTTCAACAGATGGTTGTCAGGTTGCCCAGAGGCTATTTAACCTTGACGGTCCTTGATTAAGCCGTCACATCACTTGTCCAGAAATGACCAGATTTCTACAATAGAAAAAAAAGAAAAATGACAGGAATGCGCAGCAGGTTCGTCAGTAATTGAAGGAGATTATGTCCAACCTGCTGTGCATTTCCAATTTTATCTGTTTTTAATTCCATTTTCCAGCGTTTGCTGTCTGCTTTTAAATCTCTTTCGACCACATGTTAAAGTCCCATGCAGAGCTGGCCCCTGTTCTTTCCTTAAGAATTATGGAATATCCTCTATGTGAATTTTGGGATTGTTTCTTTTTTCGGTTTTCTTCAACTTCTCTTCTCTTTCCCCCTCCCCCCCCCTGGTCTTATACAACTCTCCAGGGGAAAATGGGGAGAAGTGTATAACGATTATCACCCATTTTACACTATCGCTAAAAATTAAAATCACCCCTATTGTTCTTTAAATACTTTTTGGTCACTGTTCCACTGTATCACTCCATGTTCGTTGGAATTATAGTGCAAAAATAAGCTACTTGCTTTGATCATCTTAACAGATGCTTAGACTGCAGACTATTTACACTCCTATCTGCATTGTGAAAGCTCTGAAGAATGCAACAGAAATTGAAGGCATGAGGCGAGCTCATGTGAGTATTAAGTGAACTCTCAAAGTTTAAATTTAGTATATTTATGCTTGCAGTCATCTCTAAATTTTTATCCCGTTTGAACAAATGTAGATGACCTTAAATGTTTTGCGTGTGCTTTGTACATTATCTGCCCTCATTATTGCTAGTTATTATAGCCAGATTATCTGGTCATTATCACATTGTTGCTTGTGGGATCTTGCTCTGTGCAAATTGGCTGACACTTTACCTACATTAAAATGGTGACTACACTTCAAAAAAAAGTACTTCATTGGCTGTAGAGCGCTTTGGGATATCTTGAGGTCGTGAAAGGCACTGTATAAATGCCTTTCTCTTTACTAATTGAAGTTGATCTTTTAAATAATTGGGTCTTTGGACTAATCAGGCATGAAGCTTTCAGAAGCTTCTTATAAACCCTTCCATTTGAAGTGCTCTCAGCTCTCCAACCACTTTCACTTTTTTTCTCTGCACTGTAAAACACTTCTAAGACATTTTTCTTACTTGAAATTTCTATTGTTACATGTTTCAGGGTCAGGTTGAGGCCATTGGGGGGATGACACAGGGCTGACCGGGTTTGCCCCACCTTGTCTAGTAAAATAAACTGTAAATTTTATTTGGAAAAGAAACGAAGAAGCAAACCAGCACAGAAGAAATTGTTGGGAATGAACTGTTCTTTTTTTGTTTCTAAATGCTAGATTAAAGATGCCGTGGCTCTCTGTGAGCTGTTTGCCTGGCTTGAGAAGAAGGTAAGAAACTTTACCATTGTACATATCAGCACCAGTGTTATTTCTGGAAATGGTCCCCAGGGTCTTCCACATTCTCAGTCACTCAGCAGAGCTCCTGCACTATCACAAGGCACCATGTATACTGTACCATGTATACTAAACCATGTACAGCGTATACTATGAATGTAATGTATATCATCGTGTGGCAACCGCAGGATAATTGTAATAAAATCATCAATTAGACTGAGATACACTTTTTATACAATTGATTTTTTTTTAGCACTTCCATTGATTCTGAAATATCTACTAAAATTACAATGTTACAGGTTCCAAAAGGCAACGTCACTGAACTAGATGCTTCAGATAAAGCAGCTGAATTCCGCAGGTAAGGCTTAATGCTGCAACCTGTGTGCCGTAAGTTTATCCCTGTAAGTGAATTATTTTATGGAACAACCAATTCCATCTGTTGCCGTTTCACTAGTTATGAACATTAGTGAAAAGTCTTCTTCAGATTGTGATTTTGTCGTCCGTACCCTGGTTCTCACCAGTGCAAGTTTGCTAATTTTAAGGTCACTGCATTTGAATGAAATCACGCAATATGATCTCAAAGCTCTAGAAACGTTGAAATGAAAACAAAAATTTGTTTTCAAACATTGAAATAAAATCCATAATGACATTTCAGTCACCAATAAACAGCTACTCTAATTATTAACGGACAGAATGTGATTCTCAAGATGTCAGTTTCAGGTAATAAAAATGGAATTTGACTTAATCGTTCATTTTAAGTCAGCGGCCCTGGATAATTAGCCAGTGTGTACATCAAAGATCTCTAAACTATCTGGCTCTTCATCTCTTCAAGCTCAGGCAGCTCAGATCTATTTGCACCTATATTAACATTTGCTGGTTTGACATGTTTGCATTTTGTGAGCCTGGAGGTTTGGACAGGGTTGTTCTCAGAGCTTTTGTCACATTAAATCAGAATACCAAGATCTGATTGTATCAGCCACTTAAGATATGTGCAAACTAATGAGAACGTTGATTTAAACCTTACAAGGGAGAATCCACAGTATGCACCTAAGTGGGACATGAAGACCAAAAGATTGGACCTTCTGTTATTATCCTGCTGTAAGCTCTTCTTCCCCCCACCCCCCCCCCCACCACCCGAACCCCCCCCCCCACCACCCGAACCCCCCCCCCCCCACCCCCAACCCAATTTCCTCTCCTCTCCTCTCAAAGCACTGACCCACTCTGCGACGTGATATCATGGATCCCCAGGTACCCATTGGTACCTTGCCCAAGTGACCATTTTCCATATGTCGGCCTCCTCGGGAAGGATAAGCTGGCTGCTCGACTGTCGCAGCTGAGCTTTCTCTAAGCTCAGCGTGCTAAATATCCTGTTTGTAAATTTGAAGATAGGGTGATCGTTGGCAGTGAGGTGCAGCGTGTATTTCAGTTTTTTCTGGTGATATCCTATCCTGCAGTGTAAAATTAGTGAGGTTTATGAAGCTTCTCCAAGAATGAGATTGAATTTTGGCCACTTGTTGTTTATAATCTCTGTATTACCTGATGGCGCTGCAACGCAGAGTGCTGAGGAGCAATAGGACATAGGTTTACACTCGCAATTCCCCACATGAGAGTAAGATTTTCTCTAGACACTTAAGTGAAGCAAAATTGTAATTTTGTTCTTCACGATGTTGTTACACACAAAAGAAGTCTTACCCCATTGGGAATTAACAATATTAGCTGAGTAGAGTGTTAAGCGCAGCAAAGAAGGGAATACTGAAGGGAGAAATGCACAGGTCATTCTTGAGCACCTTCCTGCGCTGAATTATAAAGCTACTTGGGTGGAGGTCTGGAAGCCAGCCTCCTGTCTGTTGCCTGTTGCGGTAGGTGCCTGGCCCAGAAAGAGTGGCATGAGATGGAGGGGGGAATCAAATAATTAATGGGCCAGATTTTAGAATCATAGAAAGGTTACAGCACGGAAGGAGGCCATTCAGCCCATCAAGCCCACGCCGGCTCTATGCAAGAGCAATCCAGCTAGCCCCACTCCCCCGCCGTTTCCCCGTAGCTCTGCAAATTTTTTCCTTTTAAGTACTTATCCCAGTTCCCTTTTGAAGGCCATGACTGAATCTGCCTCCATCACCCTCTCTGGTAGTGCATTCCAGATCCTAACCATGCGCTGTGTAAAAAAGCTTTTCCTCATGTCACCTTTGGTTCTTTTGCCGATCACCTTAAATCTGTGTTCTTTGGTTCTTGATCCTTCCACCGATGGGAACAGTTTCTCTCTATCTACTCTGCCTAGACCCTTCATGATTTTGAATGCCTCTGTCGAATCTCCTCGCAACCGTCTCTGTTCCAAGGAGAACAACCCCAGCTTCTCCAGTCTAGCCACGTAACTAGAGTCCAACACTTTTGCTGTAAAAATAATGGTGAGGCTAACAGTGCTCACCGTTATTTATGTGCAAATCGAACAGTAACTTCCCGCGACTGCACGTGCGTAGTTAAACGCGGAAATCGGAAGTTGCTGTTTGAGATGCGCTCCTCCTCCAAAAGCTGCGCGAAAATGGCATCTCGCCGGCTGACTCACCATTCAAATATATTGAACGGCGTGAAGTTCCTGTACTTACCTCATAGATACGGACTAAACTCGCCGAAAAGAGTTAGGGCTTGTCCTTTCCTTTTAATGGCGTGACAAGTCTTAATTACTGTCAAACAATCTCTTTGGCACTGAAAATTAATGTTTACAAGTTTGGAGTCTCATTCCTTCGACTTTTAATTATTGTTGGACATTTTTAGAAAAAAATTTAAATAAAATTTTTTTTCTTACTTTTCGGCCTCTTTTATCTGTCTCTTATACCAATCTTTCTTTCCCTCTCTTCGGGGGTGATTTTAAACCCCAAGAATGGGTGGGTTGGGGGCGGGTAGGAGTTGAAAACAGTTGTTTTTTGGGTCGCGACCGCCACCCGGCTTTATTTCCAGGTTTAATGTCAGCGTGGAAAAGTACAGGCTTTGCACTGGGAATGCAAAGTCGGAACATTTTGTGGTTGTGATCCAAAAAAACAACTATTTTCAACTCCCACCTGCCCTCAACCCACCTGTTCTTGGGGTTTAAAATCGCCCCCTTTATTTCACTTTCTGTACCTGATTTAACATTGAATTCACTATTCTAACTTACACTTCCTGGTTCAGTCTCTGCGCTGCTCATTAACGAATCTGGTTAAGGAGATCCACAGCTGCTTGCCCTGTTCACACAGGCCCCAGATGCCCTATAGAGGGCGCCGTGCTGAATGGGTCTCTAACTTACAGTAACTTGCTGTGTAAAAGCACATAGAAAGTCGATGGGCAATTGCAAGTCTAACGAGCAGCTGGCAATGTTCGTTCACCGCTCACAGCAGAATCCGGCCCAGTACATTACATGTTAGATCACACTTTCCATCTACAGTCTACTCATAATTTCAAGCTTTTTTTTTGCACCAAAACATTTCATTATCCAATAATTTGAAATAAGCAATGTAAGTAACAAAGCAAAATGGGTTTTTGGTGCTAAAATCTTGAATTGATCAGATGCTTTGAATTAAGAGGAATTGACAGTACTCCCTTTTTGATCAGCTATATTTTCTTAATAAATAAAGCCCACCATGTAGGTTTGGAGTAGATTTTGGAATTGTGAAATTGGATAGTTGAATAAAATACAAGACTTATATTAAAAACTGGTCAATTATTTTGAGAACATTTTGCAATGTATTTGGTATTGAGTTCTGTGGTTGAAGAATGGGTTTCAAAATTAACTGCTTTTTTTAAACCCCTTTATTAATGTTTTGCAGGCAACAAGAGAAATTCGTAGACTTGAGTTTTTCCACTATCTCCAGCACAGGTCCAAACAGTGCAATAATTCACTACAGGTAAAGAATTAATGCATAGATTGAGTAGTTGTTGTGATGTTGCTTTAGCCACATTAATGCTGCAAGGTAAAAATGTTTAAAACCAGGGGGTTGGGTTTTAGGATATATGGGAACATTCTTAGTAGGAACAAGAGTAGGCCATTCAGCCCCTCGAGCCTGTTCCACCATTCAGTTAGATCATGGCTGATCTGTATCCTGACTGTATCTGTATCTAAACTTCCAGTTAGAACTCACCTTGGTTCCGTAACCCTTAATACCCTTGTCTAATAAAAATCTATCAATCTCAGTTCTGAAATTTTCAGCTGACCTAGTCTCAACAGCTTTTTTGCTGATCTCAATCTCAGCCACCCAATTGAGATCAGCAAATTCAGCAGAGTTAGGTTTAAACTTGGGGCTTTCTGGGTCTGTATTGCTCAGTATCAAACAACGTGCTACGATTACCAACTGAGCTATGTACTGCACTTCTTAATGCATCATTATTGCATTTACCAGCAAGTAATGTGCAATAGATTTTTGTTAGTTGAGGGTATTAAAGGATACGGAACCAAGGCGGGTAAATGGAGTCAAGATACAGATCAGCAATGATCTAATTGAATGGCGAAACAGGTTCGAGGGGCTGAATGGCCTACTCATGTTCCTGTTACAGGGAAATTCTGTGTGTGGTATACGTAACAACATACTTGTACTTGGAAGATTATTTAAATTTTGAACTTGTTTTGTCATTTTTAGGCCCACCTCACAGACAAACAGAACTTTATCAGAGCATGAAATCTACCTTTTGGATTCTGGTGCCCAGTACAGGTAAGACATCATATTAAATTAATTTGCACGAAGGCTGCACTTTTTAATAAAGCAAAAATTATTTAGGGGTGTGACCTATATGCAAGTTAAGTTATTTCCTTGGGGAAAAGAAAGACTTGCATTTTTATAGCACCATATATCACATCATTGAGAAACATCTCCAAGTGCTTCACACAAACAACTTTTGAAATGCACTGTTATGTAGATAAGTCAATTTGTGCACAGCAAGATCCCACAAATATCATTGAGATGACTGACCTATTAATCTGTTTTGATTGAGGGAGAAATGTTGGCCAGGACACCAAGAGAACTCCTGCTTTTCTTTAAATAGTGCTATGGGATCTTTAACATCCACCTGCACAGGCAGACGATGCCTTGATTTGAAGTCTCATTTGAAATATGGCACCTATGATGATGGATCACTCCCTAATTACTGCACTGAAGTAATGTCTTAGGTTATGTGCTGAAGTCCTAGAGTGGGATTTGAACCCATAGACTTCGGTTCAGAGGTGAGAGTGCTTCCAATTGACAGTGGAAAGTAAAGAAATCTGTAAGGGCAGATGTCCATATTCACAATGAGGTGGAGAATTCCATTGTCTCATGCCACCTTTAGGTGGGTCTCCCTTGGTTGGCTATAGTTCATAATTTAAACATGTCTGGTTCCTTTCGCTTGGTGGCATTGTAGACCCATGAAAATGTGGATCCACAATTCTATAATTGGGGTGAGGGCACCAATTTTAACAATGCATATTTAGACGAAGGTCCCTTGTGTTTATTGATTATGGGGCTCCATATAACAGCAGAGTCAGGTGTGTTGAGTGAAAACAATTTAACCGCTTTGAATGTAAAAGTGGGAGAATTGAACACTGACTACATCGTGATGTACTACTTCGGTGTACTCTTGGCATTCAGAAGTTCAACACAAGAGAATTACCAACCTTAAATGCAGTCTCCTTCACTCTTTGAAAGAAGGTCAGCCTCTGCTTACAAACTCTTCCCTGCCGATCCCTCAATTCTCTTCTGATCTGATGTGGTGGGAAGCCATTTTATTGCTTTAGGTATTTAGTACTCTTGCTGTTGTTTGGGGTTTCCCCATTGCTGTCTCCTATGAAAGAAATAAAGACGGGGCCCAGAATGAGGTTTTCATGAAGAGGGATAATGTCCTTGGGTGTTTCACATCTTCCTCCATGGCATGATGATAATCTGTGTGTGCAGTCTGAACGTCTAGTAGCACTCTTGCTTTTGAATCAGAGGTCATGGGTTCAAGCCCCACTCCAGAGACTTGAGCACATAATCTAGGTTGACACTCCAGGACAGTACTGAAGGAGTGCTGCACAAGAGGTGCTGTCTTTCATATGAGATGTTGAAGCGAGGTCCTACCTGCCCTCTCAGGTGGACGTAAAAGATCCCATGGCACTATTCAAAGAAGAGCAGGGGAGTTCTCCCGCTGCCCTGGCCAATATTTATCCTTCAACCAACATCATTAAAAATAGATTATCTGGTCGTTTATCTCATTGCCGTTTGTGGAACCTTGCCATGCACAAATTGGCTGCTTCGTTTTCCCTACTTTACAACAGTGACTATACTTCAAAAGCACGTAATCAAAAGCAAAATACTTCGGATGCTGGAAATCTGAAATAAAAACAGAAAATGCTGGAAATACTCAGCAAGTCAGGCAGCATCTGTGGAGAAAGAAACAGGGTTAACGTTTCAGGTCGATAAAGGCCGTCGATAAGTGCAAATTGTTTTTTCATTCTTTAAAATAATATGGAGATCAGTATCGCCTTGTAGATTATCTAACATTGTGGGATCTTGCAGCTTTGAAATGCAGCCTTCTATAATTGTAAATACGAGTGAAGCATTTAGTTCTTTGTTTCATGATGTTTAGATTGCCAGTTCTTCATAAAAGTATAAGCTGCTGTTTGTGCTTCAACTAGGGATGGAACTACAGATGTCACACGCACAATGCATTTTGGTACTCCCACTGAGTACGAGAAGGTACGTTACCCTGTTTGTGAACACCAACGTAGCATTGACCAGTTAATTGCATAAGTTCTTGGTTGGGGGAGTTGAAGAGGAAGCATCCTATCTGCTTCCAGCAACATCTTTAGTTTGAGGGTATTTTGGGTAAAACTGAAGCATGCTACTCCACTGCTCTTACAAAGAGCCTGTGCGGGCTCGATGGGCCGACTGGCCTCCTTCTGTGCTGTAACAAGTCTCTGATTCTATGAAGCTGCTAAAGTTATTTTTTTACCCTCAATTAAGTAATATTGCGTCTGCCCTCGGCTAGACATTCCCCACCCCGTGACATTAAGGAGAGTTCATGATTAGTTTTATCCTTTTTTTGGAGACTGTGAGTAAGTAGCCGTTTCTTTGGAGAGCGTCAGATAGAAGGTTTTCTTAACTAACGTCAGTGACCTGGTTAACAAGTGACTCATTTGCATGCGTGGCTATCCACTAGTCAGTCAGCTGGTTGGCAAGGTTAGCAGAGGGTTAGCAATGTTTGCACAGGTTTACATCTGTGATTAGGTGACCGCAGTAAGGCGGCTGTAGCAGATTGCCACAAGTACGTGTCCTAAATTGCCAGAGTGACGATTGTGCAGTTTTACCACCGTCTAGTCTAGACAGTTGCTTTGATATCTGTCCTTGGTCTCTAATGTTTATAAATAACCTCTGGAGCTTTGTGAGGTTTAGTTTTTGACTAGTTTTTGTGACCATCAGTGTGCCTCAGTGTCCTGAGAGGATCAATAATTATTATTGCAGCAGTTTTGTGGATAGCTGATTAGAGGGACATTCTGTATCCAGTATGTCATCTGGTCAAATTCATGTGATTATTTCTTAAAATTAAAACTTTCAGAACTTCACAGCAACTATGAAACATGTTTGTGGTAGGGTATATTTTATCTTCTCTTATATGTGCCCTTTGTTTCCTTCAGGAGTGCTTTACTTATGTGTTGAAGGGACATATCTGTCTGGGTTCGGCAGTTTTCCCAAGTGGTACTAAAGGTAAGATATTTGGTGCAGACGGCAGTATTATAAATGAAGGCTAATTTCTTCTACCTACAAGAAATAATATCAAGTGGGGAGGCCGGGGCATATTGACTTTGTGGTACAAGTTTTTAAATTTTGTTTGCTAATTGATCAAAATTGTTCACGTTGGAGTAAGTTCAGAACAAAAGTTTAAAATATTGGGGGACCCCCCCCCACCTCCACGACTGAAGCCCAGTGTGGGTCAGCGAATACAGGGGTGATGATTGAGCAGGACCTTATGTGGGACAGAGGATACATGTGGCAGAGCTTTTGGGCAAGTTGTAGATTATGGAAGGTGGAAGGCCAGCAAGGAGAGCTTTGGAGCTTTGAAATGATGAAGGCATCTATGAGTGGTTTCAGCAGCAGAGGGACTGAGACGGGCAATGTTGTTGAGCCTGAATTGATGGATAGAATGTGGGATTTGAAGCTCAGCTCAGGGTTAAACAGAGCACGATGATTATGGACAGGGCGGTTTAGCCTGAGGTAGTGGTGGGGGTTGGAATCAGTGGCAAGGGGGCGGGGTGTGTGGCGGGGAGCGAAGACAGCGGCTTCACCTAACGTCAAAGCTGACTCATCTGTTCTGCCGGCACACTGGCTGACAAAACTTTAAAAACAGCAGTCTTGGGTTAGCAGGAGACTAAGCAGCCAGATGTGAGTGACAGGGGCCGGCTGTCAATGAGCTGGAGCAGCTGTCAGCTGCAATGTCGGAAACTGCTGCGCTGGGTCAAAGTTCTTTGTGATCTTCTGATTTTTCATCACATGTTGCCAGTGCTATAAACCAGATAAATCAATCATTTTTTTTTCTGGCAAATGGCCTATTTACTTAATAGAGCTCCACAGTTGTAGACTCGCCTGGTTCAGAACCTCATCAGTGCTTTGTGAAGAATCTCCAACAAAAGCCAGCGCCTCACAAATTTCCTTCCTGGGGTCTCCTTCAACACATTAGGTGGGGGAGGGGGTTATGCACGACACCACAGTATGTTCACTTCTGCTATGCTTCTTCCTACCAGGGCACCTCCTCGACTCATTTGCAAGGGCTGCCCTTTGGGATCAAGGTTTGGATTACCTCCACGGCACGGGACATGGAGTTGGATCTTTTCTCAATGTTCACGAAGGGCCTTGCAGTATTAGCTACAAAACGTTTGCAGATGAGCCTCT
This sequence comes from Heptranchias perlo, assembly GCF_035084215.1. Taxonomy (NCBI): domain Eukaryota; kingdom Metazoa; phylum Chordata; class Chondrichthyes; order Hexanchiformes; family Hexanchidae; genus Heptranchias; species Heptranchias perlo. Next base: position 12,423,309 of record NC_090345.1, on the reverse strand, counting down.
TGAGGCTGGAATGATTCTGAGTGACGGTGAGTAAAGGTGACATACGAGTTGAACCGTGGTGTATCTGATTAACAGGTGGGGGACCGGAAAGACCAGGAAAATAGGTCGGCTAAGTTCCAAGATTGAGACAAGTCCACAGGGCCTGACAGTGGGGATATGCAACCCATTCAACAATGTCCTTGATAGCTCCTTCCTTTTGCAGTAATCACAAAGCTGCTTGGATTGTCCAAGCCACCATCGACCATGTGCTATTTGTCAAACTTACCACGTGTAATGGATATCAAAAAGGTCCTTTAATCTGTGTGAAGTATAAAAATTGTTATACTCTGAAATCCAAATATTCACGACCCTCTCAGTGAAGAAATTCCTCCTCATCCCAGTCCTAAATGTCCGACCCTTATCCTGAGACTATGTCCGCTAATTCTAGACTCTCCAGCCAGGGGAAACATTCTCAGCATCTAGCCTGTTAAGCCCTCTTAGAATCTTATATGTTTCAATGAGATCACCTCTCATTCTTCTAAACTCCAGAGAGTACAGGCCCATTCTACTCAATCTTTCCTCATAGGACAGCCCTCTCATCCCAGGAATCAATCTAGTGAACCTTCGTCGCAACCCGCTAAGGCAAGTATATCCATCCTTAGGTAAGGAGACCAAAACTGCACACACTACTCCAGGTGTGGTCTCACCAAAGCCCTGTACAGTTGCAGCAATACTTCCTTACTCTTGTACTCCAACCCCCTTACAATAAAGGCTAACATGCCAAATGACTTCCTAATTGCTTGCTGTACCTGCGTGTTAACTTTCTGTGTTTCATGTACAAGGTCACCCAAATCCCCCTAAACACCAACATTTAATAGTTTCTCACCATTTTAAAGAATATTCCGTTTTTCTATTTTTTTTACCAAAGTGAATAACCTCTCATTTCCCCACATTATACTACATCTGCCACCTTCTTGCCCACTCACTTAACCTGTCGATATCCATTTGCAGACCCCTTGCATCCTCCTCAAATCTTTCCCACCTACCTTTGTATCATCTGGAAACTTGGATACATTATACTCAATCCCTTCATCTAAGTCATTAATATAGATTGTAAACAGCTGAGGCCCAAGCACCGATCCCTGCGGCACCCCACGAGTTACAACCTGCCAACCTGAAAATGACCGTTTATTCCTACTCTCTGTTTTCTGTCCGTTAACCAATCCTCAATCCATGCTAATATATTACCCCCCATCCCATGAGCCCTAATCTTGTGTAACAACCTCTTATGTGGCACCTTATCGAGTGCCTTTTGAAAATCCAAATATACTACATCCATTGGTTCCCCCTTATCTACCCTGCTAGTTACACCCTCAAAAAACTCTAATAGATTTGTCAAACATGCTTTCCCTTTCATAAAATCATGTTGACTCTGCCTAATAATATGATTTTCTAAGTGCCCTGTTACTACATCCCTAATAATAGATTCTAGCATTTTCTCTACTGCTGAGTTTAGGCTAACTGGCCTATAGTTCCCTGTTTTCTCTCTCCCTCCTTTCTTGAATAGCGGGGTTACATTTGCTACCTTCCAATCCATGGGGACTGTTCTAGAATCTAGGGAATTCTGGAAGATTAAAACCAATGCATCCACTATCTCTGCAGCCACCTCTTTCAAAACCCTAGGATGTGGCCCATCAGGTCCAGGGGATTTGTCAGCTTTTAGTCCCATTAATTTTTCTAAAACTTTTTCTTTACTAATATTAATTACTTTAAGTTCCTCCCTCTCATTAGACCCTTGGTTCCCCACTATTTCCGGTATTTTTTGTGTCTTCTACTGTGAAGACAGATATAAAATATGTGTTTAAAGTCTCTGCCATTTCCTTAATCCCATTATAATTTCTCTGGTCTCTGCCTCTAAGGGACCCACGTTTACTTTCGCTAATCTCTTCCTTTTTATATACTTGTAGAAGCTCTTATAATCTGTTTTTATATTTCTTGCTAGTTTACCCTCATATTCAATTTTCTCCCTCTTTATCAATTTCTTGGTTATCTTTTGCTGATATCTAAAACCCTCCTAATCCTCAGACCTACTACTCTTTTTGGCAACATTGTAAGCCTCTTTTAATCTAATACTATCCATAACTTCTCTGGTTAGCCATGGTTGGATCACTTTTCCTGTGGCGTTTTTATTCCTCAAGGGTATGTATATTTGTTGGGAATTATGAATTACTTCTTTAAATGTTTGTCATTGCTTATCTGTCATATCTTTTAATCTAATTCCCCAATCTACCGTAGCCAACTCACCCCTCATATCTACATAATTGTCCTTGTTTAAATTTAAGACCCTAGTTTCGGACTTAACTACAACACACTCAAACTCAATATGAAGTTCTGTCATATTATGATCACTCTTCCCCAGAGGATCCTTTTATTATAAGATTATTAATTAATCCTGTCTCATTACATAATACTAGATCTAAAATAGCCTGAAGTATGATGGACATCTAGGGAATGAAATTCCTCTTGTCAATAGCTTGACTGACAAAAGTCTTCATGAGTTAAAAATGGGAGTTCCCAGCAGAAGGAATTTTGCTTCCTCTCTTCCCCCTCCCTATGATGAATAAACAAGAAGGAAACTTTTTATTGAGCAAAATGGTAACGTTTTTTGAGACGCAGAGCTGGCAGATAAATGTAGGCGTTGTCAACCAGTTCAGTATTTAGCAGAAATGTCAGGAGTTGATTAATTCATCATATTGGCTTGAATTATTTCATAGTGGCATTGGTGCTGGTGAGGAGTCTGTGACATTACACATTACTACAGAATTATGATGGAGACCATACATTGCGGGATTTAATCTTATTGTAAACAAACCCGGGTTTTCTTCATCTAAATAATGGGCTCCTGTTTTTGCAAAGCTTGTTTCCTACCACTAAAGCACACTAGTGCTTTAAACATAGCATTAACTTTAAGAGCTGAAATGCAGTTAATTTGTTTAATATAAACACACACTTCTGGTGGGTATTTTTAATATTATTCACATTTTTAATGTTACAGTTTGAAATGCAACCTCAATTTTTTTGATCCAACTGAATGCCAGGATATTTCTGGACTTATCCTATCCAACAGTCTCCCTCGTCTAAGATTATTCTGTTCATTCATCTCATTTTGTGGGGTTTTGCTGTGGGCAAAATAGCTGCCACATTTGCCTACACAATAGCAGTTCATTACACTTTGAAGTAATTGTTATATGTGAAACACTTGGAGATGTCACTGAGATGTGATTAATGTAAAGTCGTTGTGACATTTTCTATTTTGGCTTGGGCATTTTGACAGATAAGAGCAAAACTATCATGTCTGCCATTGCACAAGGTGTGCGACAAATTCACTTACAGATTAAATAAGCAAAATAGTCAACAGTTGAATACCCAAAACAGCAACTCCTGACAATCTATACAATTGATCTACACTAATAATCCTTATGATAAATAGATACTTTTATATCTTGTTAGAAGGCACAGTGAAGTTAAATCATATGAGGAGACATTAAATGAAATATATTTCTTTGTACACAAGATGAAATCTCATTTTTTCCAATTACATACTTTGTCATTTGTAGCTTTGATGGGTTTTATCTCCCCCCATCACTTCCTTGTTCTCCTAAGGCTGTGTGGCAACTGTTGGGATCTTCTCCCAAGTGCTATTGTGAAATAGTCACTAGATGTGCATTAGAGTAGCCCTGGGATTAATCTTCCAATTCATTTGTATTCTCTCCTATTCTATCTGTTTGTTCCGAGCTTCTGTTTTCTACCTCTTCATTCAGCCAGGTATCCAGCATATTCTAGCCTGCAGCTTCTGTCAAAGAGACCTTGACTTGTCCTTAGAGGAGGTGTAGGGGGGTAGCACTAGTTTTGCTAAACTTTCCTGCTCTTGGAGATGGGGTAGAATCCTCTGGTAGACTGGTTGAGAGTTAGTGACATTGAAATCGTTTCAGGGGAATCATGTTCAAATGTATTTGAGTCCAGGACCAACTAAAGCTCTTGGCGACTAAGTCAAGGATTTTTGATATTCAGTGTTAATAATATATTCTATTCTACAACATTACACAACTTTACAAATTAATAGTACTTTGCAAAGTGATGCATTAAAGTACCAAAGGCTTCAGAGAAAATTGAAAACAAATGGAGTTGAACTGTTAATGCAGTAGTCATCAAAAGCAAGTCTTCGAGTTTGTTGCGTTTCATTCTGTTTCCTGGCTAGATATCACTGATTGCTTAATTATACGAGCAATAATGATTAAAATTCATGTTACAGAAAAGAATCCTATCATGGGAAGGAATGCTTCAAGAAGACCATAATGTATAACTCAGTATGTTTCATTGTTATCAAAGCTAATAGTGAGAAAATGAGACAAAGCATTAAAACTGAATTAACAATACCCCTTTTGCTCTTCATGCATTAATGGCCATCTGACATAACTAATGGATACAGTATGTTGATATCTGTCGGACATTAACTGATAAATTGTTTTCTCTTTATTTAGAGCCTGGCTATTATGAAGATGGTAGTTTTGGAATACGGATTGAAAGTATTATGCTTGTAGTTCCTGCACAAACCAAGGTAGATCACCAGCCCAGATGTTTCCTTCTCATTTTGAACGGTTCATCTTTTTAAATGTGGACCGTAACTAGAATCCCAGTGACTTACCCTTCACCTCTGCTGGGTGTTGTCCAAATCCATTTAATCCACGTCGTAGCTTCTGTCTTTCGCCTTGTAGAAAAAATGCTCAGAATTTGTTCACATCACAGTCAAGTAGGAAGGTGTTGGGAAATAGAACTTCTTGCTCTGCTGGATGCAGGGCTCAAATCAGGCAATGTTTGGTCATTTATAGTGTGGGTTACACACAGGTCACCACCGTCTGTTTCAAGTTTCCGTTTCTTATAGCTGCCATCGATATGACCTTCTTGAAAAAGGTGACTTGATCGTTGCCAAACATGATGCACTTTTTTTTTGCATACTCTCTTTATCCCTTCCCTCCTGGAGAAGGTGACATGGTACTCCAGGGGTATTGACAGCCTTCCACTAACTTGCACGAGTAATGATTCTTCATGTCTGAAGCTGCTCAGCTGATGTTGGTGGACTATGGAGGGTGAAACCTCACACCCGTACCCCCAGCAAGGACAGTGAGGTCTGTTATAGCGCACCCTTTCAATCGATGCTCAGCAGATACGAGCAAACAGTACAGACCGAGGATTAAAATGGAGAGCTTCCTGCTCTGCGTGGCTGCATGCCTCACGAGTGCAATTACCCGCTGAGCAATCAGTTCACTCACTTTGATTTGAAACTTTCTGTTGGCTTTTATTGTGATTTTATCATCATATTCTTCACTTCAGTACAAATTTTTTTCAATCTACCTAGGATATTCTGGATAACCACTTCAGGGATTTGTTTTTGCATCAACACAGGCAAACAGCACCTGAGTGCAGAGGTCCTGATATTAAAATTACTTCTAATGGAAGATTATTAGCATGTAGTTGAAACAGCAATGGGCTTAATGTAGACTCTTCTGGGACATTGGTGTCTGAATGCCTGGATTTCAGTCATATATTTAAACCCTTACAACTTGCAATCTACTCTCCTTATGATCAACTATCAACTAAACAATTTATTTATTATGAGCCCTTATTAGCCTGTCTTCGACTTCCAATTAATTTATATCAAAGTCATTAATTTTGTTTGGAGAATACTCGGAGGAAGTAATCGTTTATATTAACTTTATCTTGTGCACATCCCCTATTTCTAGTTCATTTGCATTCTTTTATAATATTTGCCTCTTCTCAGACTGTCCTTTCATCGTTGAAGTTATGAAATAATTTGTTTGACTGTTACGTTTTGCCTCTACAGCTGTGTTTTGTTTTCCTACCACTAAGATAAAAAGAAAACCCATGAATATTGGAAATCCAAATTTAAAAAATGCTGGAAATGCACAGCAGATTAATCAGCACTGGAAAGTGGAAAACAGATTGACATTCCAAGTGTAATGGTTCATCAGATCCATTCTGACGAAGTATTAATGTATCTTTCTTAGCTGCTGACTAACCTGGTGTCTATTTCTGACATTTTCTGTTCTTACTTTGGTAGTCCTTGATTAAAGATCAGATTTGTGATGCTGAAAAAAAATTAATGGCCGTTTCAGTGGAACAAGTTGCTTAAAAATCTCAAGTGCTCAGAAGTTTTTCATCTCTCCTCATTAAATAAACAGTCAACTTGTAATGGAAAGGCTTGCTACCAGACTGTAATTATTCAACCATCTCTTTCCTCACCCCTCCCCTGTTTGTATTTGAAAAGTAACCAGTTAGAATAGAAGGATTAATGCAAGTTGTCGAAGAATTTATTGATCACTTGTCAATCAGTTTCTTGGGGGGAAAGGATCTGATGGAAACATTCCTAGGCCAGCAAAGGGAAAAATCAGGAAAGGTTCTTTTTCCTGATTGTAATCCAGTGACTCTTGTTGGAATTGTGCTCGTGTGAATACTAAATGAAGGTGTTGGGTTTGGCTTTCATGCTTCTCAAGGTCAAATAACTCAATTTTCCCACTTCCTCCCTTCGATATCTGTGGTCGAGTTCACACACGAAGGATGGCTACTCACTGAGTGCCCCAGCATGAGCTGCCATCTTCAGGAAAGATGGAACATAGGAATAGCTCGATGAAAAAAGACTATGGTCCATCCCAATATTTGCATGATGCAACGATGATGGAGCTGTTGACTAATCATAGCGATCAGTCTTTATCAATTAGTCTACAACAGACCCAAATGTGACACGAGGAAAACTCCAATGGTGCAGAGCTTTGGGAACCATAGGTCCAAAGTTACCTGTTCCTCCCAAGCATTGCTACACTTACCCCACATCATGTCTGAAATTACTAATGGACTGTATCCCAAAATCTTATTTTCTGACAGAAATCTATCTAATTTGCATTTAAATGCTTCCACCGTCTCCCTAGGGAGCTTGTTCCAAAGACTGACCACTCGCTGACTGAAATATTGTTTCCACAGATCACTGAATTTACCCCCCTTCAAACAGCAAGAAAAGAAAATTTGGGGAGAATAAAATTAAGAAAATCTATCTTTGTTCAACATTAACCTGGCCTTCCATTCAGTTCCCTTTGACCTCATCACAGTCTGCACTTTCCAACATGTGGCTACAGTTACTAGTGCAATAGTTGTTGCTTAAAAACCAATCAGGAGACCCATAGACTCTGAATGCTCAGCATGAGATGTTGAGTTTAAACTGATTGATTTGTCCAAACGTGCAACCAGTATCAAAGGTGAATCAGTCACTTGGATGATTATAACTAAATGGAACAAAAGTGGGTACTATTCAGGAGCAAGTGTAGTAATCTCTGCAATCCTGTTATTCAGACGGATTCCCGGTCTCCCATGGAGTTGGGATAAATAGAAACGCATTAAGTGTGTATTCAAAGATTTAACAAAGGATGATAGATTTTTTTTGCCAATTGTGTGGATCCAACATCATTACAAGCTTGTTACTTTCTATTATTGCTAGGTAAGGTATGCTGCCTGTTCTAGATTGCTGCTGTATTATGCCTTGTATCTCATAGGTTATGTACCTAACTAACTTTTCATTGCAAAAGCGAGCTGGTACTGTGTGTGATGACAGACAATATGCATTGCATTAAGTCTAACCTTTATTTTTGTTTAGTACCGATATCTGAACAGAGAGAGCCTGAGATTTGAAGCATTGACTCTCGTTCCAATTCAAGCCAAAATGATCAATGTTGAGTTACTCACACAAAAAGAGGTGAGGACCCATTATAATTGTTAGAAATTATCTATGCGTGCCATTGTGAAGCAACTGCCCATCAATGGCAGTGGTTGGATGCTTGTAATGTGTGGTCATCGCAGAGGCGGTGGAGCCATATTAATACCATTATAGTGTCATTAAAGCAGTACATGATTTCTGTCTGGAGTGCAGACTTGAGAACCAAACCCTGTGAAGTAGAGCTTTGTTCTGATAATTACTTTTGTTTTAGTTTTAATGAATAATCTGTCTTTTGAAGTGATGAGGTGACAATGTCCTGATCTGGATTAATCCTTAAAGTGCTGCAGACTTGTTGAGTCGTCTGGGTGCTCTTGGCACCAGCAAGCTTGCAGAGTTGATAGGACCATGTCAACATCTGCATTCGCAGGTTTAAATTGGTTGATTGAAATGACCTTCAAAACTAGTTTTCAGTCTATGAACATACAGTTTAAAAAGTGGGTTCCACCTCCGAAATGAATGGTGAGAGCCAAGAGGAATAAGAAAGAATGAAAGTGAATGGTTTTAAAATTTGTTCTTTAGGGAACTGAGATATTGGACAGACAGATTAGTTTAGACTAAACTAATAAGAAATAGGTGCAGGAGTAGGCCATACGGCCCCTCGAGCCTGCTCCGCCATTCAATAAGCCAATCATGGCTGATCTTTGACCTCAACTCCACTTTCCCGCCCGATCCCCATAACCCTTGATTCTCTTCGAGACCAAAAATCTATCGATCTCAGCCTTGAATATACTCAATGACTAACCATCCACAAGATTCGCAACCCTCTGAATGAAGAAATTTCACCTCATCTCAGTCCTAAATGGCCGACCCCTTATCCTGAGACTATGCCCCCTAGTTCTAGAGTCTCCAGCCAGGGGAAACATTCTTAGCATCTACCCTGTCAAGCCCTCTCAGAATCTTAGACATTTCAATGAGATAACCTCTCATTCTTCTAAACTCTGGAGAGTATAGGGCCATTCTACTCAATCTCTCCTCATAGGACAATCCTCTCATCCCAGGAATTAATCCAGTGAACCTTCGTTGCACCGCATCTAAGGCAAGTATATCTTTCTATAGTTAGGAAGACCAAAACTGTACACAGTACTCCAGGTGTGGTCATACCAAAGCCCTGTACAATTGCAGCAAGAGTTCCTTACTCTTGTACTCCAACCCCCTTGCACTAAAGGCCAACATACCATTTGCCTTCCAATTGCTTGCTGTACCTGCATGTTAATTTTCTGTGTTTTGTGTACAACGACACCCAAATCCCTCTGAACACCAACATTTAATAGTTTCTCACCCTTTAAAAAAATATTCTGTTTTTCTATTCTTCCTACCCAAGTGAATAACCTCACATTTCCCCACATTATACTCCATCTGCCACCTACTTACCTCCTCACAGCTTACTTTCCCACCTAGCTTTGTAGATTAGCTTAAAAAAAATAGGATAGAGAGTAAGATGATAGGGCATGTACAATTGAAGTGTTGAACTTGTAGTTTTATAGTTTCCTAAAATAGCACTCCAGATTTTGAGAGAAAAATAATTGGATTAAAAAAAATCTAATGTCACTTCCTGCAATGCATTTGAGGCATGTGCGAAGTTGGAATCTCATACTCATCCCTATAATGTGTGCAATTATTTGACACGAAAGAGTACATACTGTGGATGCATATGTGATTAGATCAATTATACATTCATCTGGCACCCATTAGAGTGTGGGAAAACCATCTGGCTTTATTTTCACAACCATTGAAACTTCATGTTCCAGCACTAAAGTGTGAAACTTTCCATTTTTCAGTTGTCTCAAAAATGAGCTGCTGTTGGTGCTCCTAACGGATTACCAGCGATGCAATCACTCAACAGCTTTGTTTTATCATGGTTTAATTTTATGATAAATAACGCACCACCTTTATTACTGTCCTTCAGCGTGATTGGGTCAACCTCTACCATCGGTCATGCAGAGAAGTGATTGGAGCTGAGCTGGAGAAGCAGGGAAGGCTGGAGACGCTGCAGTGGCTCATCAAGGAAACACAACCAGTAGGCTGATTAAGAAAATGAGGTTTACTAAAGCAAACAGATTCATTATCATGCACAATAATGCCATTTTGAAGTACCATTAACGTACTTGGCAGAGAACACAGCATCCACAATATACTTACTGAAACTGTAATGATGTCCCCTTGATTTAGTATGTAATTTTTACAAATAAAATATTTCATGCTTGTAACATTTTGGTGGCTCTATATTACTTTTTGTGTTGATGTTCAGAAGCTTTATAACTTAGACTAATTCTTTCTGCGAATTTTTAACATCAAAATTAAATTTTTTTTAAAGGTGCTTTTGTATATTTTTTAGTCAACTATTTTGATCATTTTTCCACTTAGAATTTATTAGATCAATTTTTTAAAATATAAAGGAAGATTGCCTAGCAATGTGAGCAGTGATGAGGAGGATATTGTTCAAGTCCAAGATTACTACATTGCTAATGTAGGAATGTCGCTAAAAACTGGCGACATTCCTACATTGGGTGGGTTTTATGGCTTTAAAAGACAGCTTGTTTGAAGCGGTCATTTTTATGGATGAGCTGAGCTGAACATTTTGATTTGAAACTACAAGCATCTTATCTGGAGACAATACAGATGCAGTTCCTCAAGTGTTAGTGCATCACTTTGTCAATCTTCAACACTTGCGGAAAGATCCCCCTTGCACCTCCAAACTTAAGGAACTTTTATGTTATGGAAGTGTAGCTGACTGGACATGGGGATCCTTGTGGGAGCCATCTGGCCTCAGTTCATTTCTTATTTGTTATCTTATGAATTTCATGGGTCTGATCATTTGGAAGGGGCTTTTCTTGGTCCTTTTGTCTCCTTGGTAGGTAAGGTGTCAGGGTGTGGCTCAGTGGTAGCACTCTAGCCTCTGAGGCAGAAGGTTGTGAGCTCAACCCCACTTTCCATTGTGTTCACCATTGTAGGACCAGAAGATGATGTTGTTTCTGTTTATTTAAAAAAAAAATACTCTTTGGAGCTGTTGACTCCATCCATTCTCTTCTTTGGGAGGATGCTGAGTGACTACTGAAAGGATGTATTATGAAGTGTGGCATAAGTAGAAAAGCAGTGTTGGACATTGAAGTAGATTTGGAAAGGAGGCTATTGATCCTTGAGCGGAAGAACAAACGACCAAGTGCAGAGGAGAAGCTCCAGGCAGCTGGTGTCACAGGTGAACTTAGGCTTATTATTGAACTAGTTAGAGATTACTTTGATTTACTCTATGCAAGTATTGTGAAAACAGGAAAATTACTGGCATTCCAAGTGCGGTGATTGGAACATATGGTTATGTCTGCTTGGAAACATTGTTCATCTTAATTTAGGAGAGACTATTTGAGTAGAGATGATGTGAGCTCCAAGTCAATTGCTGCCAGCTTGCCCCAAAAATCGCCGCTCTCAATGCCATTGAGAGATACTCCATTCAGATCTGCTGTCCAGGTTGTCTGCATGATATTTGAAATCGCACCTTGGAAATTATTTTTTTAAAGGTTCTACAAATGTGGATGGTTCCTCCAGTTTTATAATGAGCTTTATAAACCTATAACTTTCATTATAAATAAATTGTTAGCAGTTTGGATGCTGTTTGGATGGAACACTATTGAAGGTAAAAGACCATAGTGCAATGAATTTAACAATTCCTAGCAAGAGGCTTACAACACTAAGATGGTAATCTTATTCAAGAGAGGCCTCACTGATAGTTGATGTGAGAAATAGGTGGTGCTTTTCTTAGGTTAGGGTTAAGGTAAATAGCACTTTATCACATCCTCAAGACATCTCAAAGCACTTAACAATCATTGAATCACTTTTGAAGCATAGCCATAGTTGTTCTATAGGCAAACGCAGCAACCAATTTTGTGCATTGCAATGCCACTCAGCATGAATGATGAGGAATAAATGTTGGCCAGGACATTGGGAAAACTGCCTGCTCTACAAATGCCATGGAACCCTTCATCTCCACCTGAGCAGGCAGTCAGGGCCTTGATTTAACATTTCATCCAAAAGGCAGCACTTTTAACAATCAGCACTCCCTCTGTGTTCAAGCCCTGGAGTGGGGCTTGAACCTGCAATCTTCTGATTCGGAGACAAGAGTGAGCCAAGCTGACGAGGTACATTGGAACAGGGGTTTCACTCACCTTCGGTATCAATACGGAGGATAGGAGATTCCTTTTGTAAAGCTAGAGATTAGAAACCAATGCAATCTAGGAGTATACATGTAGTTGGAAAAGGTGATTTACTGTGGTGGAGTGTTGGAAATTAAACTTTTATTCTTGCAATCTTTGCCAAGGAAAGAACATTTGCAATCTGTGCAACATCTGGAAGATTCTCAGTTCATATAATAATGATACATTCCTCTGATGATGCCAGTGTTGGGTTTTGGTAAATGAAGAATATTTTTGTGCTGTGTTTGTTTTCTTGTTTCCTCATGAAAACCGATGACGTGCGGAAACTGTGTGTTCTTTTCACACTCTTTGCATTTATATTGTTTGGCTTGCTTTTGCTTTTGATTGTGTTCTCATATAGCCTGGCTTGTTGAAGGCGCCTGTGAAGTAGAAATGGAAATGTAAGTACAGCAATATTTCTTTTCAAGGCTCAGTTTTTAAAAAATTAATGTGAGCAAATTGAAGTCCGATGTTAATTTAACCAAACCACTTCAATCAAAATTGCACTTCAGTTGGTCACCTTAGTAACAAAGTTCAGCTAAACGAGAATGCCAGCATCACTTTCCCAAAGGCTAATTATTTATAATTGTGCCTCTTTCATTTCATTTTCTGTCTCTCTTTCTGCTATTCTTCCTGCAGGTTAAAATTCTGAAGGGAATGAACAATTCAGGTCTTTGTCAGTGTTTAAAGTTTATACTGCAGTGAATGGCTGGTCAGGTTTTTGATGCTTAATTTTTCCTCAGGCTAGAATGTGATGTACTTGCTACATGTAGTGGTGAGTAAGAGCAACAAGCGTTAATGCACATCTGATTTTCTGAAGTTTAAAAAAAAACCCTGCACCTATTGGAAGTCTGAAACACAAGCAGAAAATGCGAGAAATACTCAGCAGACCTGTCGACATCTATAGAGAGGAAAGAGAGGTTAACGCTTCGGGTATAACCCTTCATCAGAACACAGCAGGTTGGGCAGTGTCTGTAAATGAAAGATAGGTTAATGTTTTGGGTATGTTTCTTGAGAACTCAGTTCTGATCAAAAGTGACATAAAACCATCTTTCTTAGTTACTGCCTGACTTGCTTTGCAATCGCAACATTCCTTGTTTATATTCTAGTTTCAACGGTTTACCAACTGCTTGATAACTTCCAGAAATATAGCTGCTATTGGACCTTTTTGCAGGCTATGGATGGCCTACTCCTATGTTCCTATGGCTGTGGATGGCCTAGTGAAGCAATGTCCAAACCGCTAATTAACGGATATGTGGCCACAAGCCCTAGCAATTCTGGCGCTTAACTCCAGGCAATTTGGCCTTATTTATGTTTATGTTTCTAATTCAGTGGTTTGTCCTGTTTCAGATTTGTAGTCTTGGAGATTTGGAGAAGACTGTTCTTAGTTCTCTTGTCTCAGTGGTGGATGAATCCTAAATTAGAACACCAAGGTCTTTTACTGTCGGCAACTTGAGATGTATGCAAATTAATAGGTTCACAGGCACTGGCTTCTCTCCTTCTCTCTCATATTCCACTTAATTGGTCATTCTTAATACATCAGCCTGGACAGCAAGCATTGGCAGGCTACTTGATCCCAGGAGGGATTACATCTGTTCCTGATCCTGCCCAGACGCTTGCACTTTCCAGCCTGGGGTACTAAATAGCAATCTGGAGCAGGAAATTTGGCTGATTTTTCCCCTTCCCTGCCCCAGGGAAATTGATGCCATTGCAATGGCATGAGATCAGCCAACTCTCCACAGACCAGAACTTGGAGTAGGAACCTTCAGTATCACACTGCATGTAGTCATTGGGGAATCATGAGGTGTATCTAGCCGTTTTCAGTGTTCCATTCTCAGCACATTTACAAGAAATTTCTGAATAAACTTGTTGGAATGTCTACTTTTACCTGTAGCCTAAAACGCAGTGGGAAATGCTCATGATGCTGGGCCACTGCCGTTGTTACTTGTGAGTTATGAAGCCTTCACTTAGGATGAAATGGGCTCACTGGCATTAATTACTGTCACAGACATCAAAGGTAATACAAGCCGCTGTTAAAGTGTGCCTTAAATTGGAAATTAGTAAATTGATATGTCCGATCAGCCCATGTACATTGTGTGTTTGAGCGAGAATGAATTGAGAGTGACTGTGGTGTAGGCCCATTTAAACGTGTTCCAATTAAAAATGCATCAAAATGTCAGAGCCGCTCTCTTTTGTATTAGGAAAATGAAGACCGTAAACTTATGCAGTATTATTACATAGAATTACATTGAATTACATAGAATGTACAGCACAGAAACAGGCCATTCGGTCCGACTGGTCCATGCCGGTTTATATGCGCCACACGAGCCACCTCCCATCCCTCTTCATCTAACACTATCTCACTTATGTGTTTTACTAGCTTCCCCTTAAATGCAGAATTCAGCATAATTTCTTTCCTAAAAATCCTAAGATGAGTAGAAAGTTGGTGGAACAGTCTTCGTTTATGAGTCAAAATTAATCTAAATTCGTAGAAGACAGTTAGTCTGTTTTGAAAAAAAAATTGTGAAACCAAGATGAGGAGCTTACGTCAATAATGCAGGACTCCACTAAGGCTAAAAAAGGAAAAAGAGGAATCACAGTTGTTCCAGCATTGGCTGTGTTGGTGCTGGATCTTCAACTGGTGCTATCTACTCTTCATTTCCTGTCCTTTCTCCATAACCTTTTAAATTCTTCCTTTTCAAATATGTATCCAATTCCCTTTTAAATTTTGTCATTGTCTCTGCATCATTAGCTATTTGTGGTAAAACATTCCATGTTCTAGTAACCATCTGTGTGAAAACAATTCTTCTAAACTCCCCCTTTGTTCTTCTAGTTTTTGTCATCAATTCGCCAACCAGTCGAAACAATCTTTCACCATGTACCCTCCTAAAACCTTTTATCATTTTGAAAACACTGTTACATTCTCCACCCCCCCCCCCCCCCCACCATAATCCTTATGTTCCAGACCCAATTTTTTGAGCCTGAATTGTTGGTAGCGGTGCTGTGATTTATAATCTACACTGTAAGGACATTAGTTGAATGTGATTGAAGTATAGTTTCATGCTCATTAGATTGATTAGAGTTTTTAATTGCCTATTGATCATATTTTAAAGATAGATGCTTTCAAACTTTGATGATGGCTTTCTGTTTCTCTCATTCAATTTGCTGCTTGAATATTGACAAAGTGAGTTAACAGTGTTTCAAGTTATTCAGAGATGTCATTGTTAAAAAATGTATTCTGTTGTCTTTTTTCCATGATATTTGTATGTATGTTGATGGTGTTTGACATTGTTTCCCATGGAACTGCAAGGTGCAGTTGGAGAATTAAATAATACTCGCATTTATATATCTCAAAGAACTTTACATAACCTCTTGGAGTGCCACAACTGTAGGCAAATTTGGCGATCATTCTGTACTACAACATCCCACTGAAAGGAATGAGATGAATGATTTGATCTATTTTTTGTTGGTGTTAATTGAGGGAAGAATGTTGGCCAAAAGAATGTCAGAGCTCGCTGCTGCCTTTAGGATAATACCATGTTATCTTTAACATCTGCTTAAACCAATAGAACAGATAGACAGGATCTCCAAATTAATTCTCAAACTGCAAACAAGTACCATGTCTTCAGCTTAGGTAGGCTTCAGAACTCCTGTCTGTTGCTCTTCTTCTCAACCTTTCCAAATCTCCCAATGGAAAGGGTGAGGTGAGGGCTCCCTATTTTGGGACGGGTAAAAAAAATCTTTAGATAAACTAAAACCAATATCTTTTATTTGCATTGGATTTATACAGGCGCACATGAATTGGCACTAGCGAAATGCAATCTTGTATCCAGTGCTGGGATCGAACAGTAGCTTCCATTTTTCTGAAGCTATGTTGCTCTCATTCCCCTCCCAGTGGCCAGCTAAAAACCAAGCACAGCAGAGACTGGGAGCAGGTTGGTCACCTGTCCTTTTGGACGAAGGCATGTGAAGAGGGTTGAAATTTTTTTTTAAAAAGCAAGGGTGTTTAAAAATATATAAATCCTGGCACCATTGTCAAAATAAAAATTCTTTAAAAGATTTTGCATCCAGAATCAACCTTTGCTATCATTGGATTTATACAGGCACCTGTCAGTTCAGCATTGGGGGATGTAACTTTGTCCATTTTATATTCTGTATTCGGATGTAAAGATATTTTCCCCTTTCCCCGAGGCTGTGCTTATCTCTTTCTCCACCTAAAGATCAATTACAGCAGAGATGTGGAAGTAGGCTCACTGCCTCTTTTTTGGATGAAGGCATGTGGTGTGAGGTGAAATATATAAAATAATGGGGTGTCAAAAAGTGTATTAAAATCTCAGGCTGCCTTTAAAAAATCCTTTGAAAGCCCTGTGCCCTCCAGTAAGTGGAGACTTCTGGTACTGCTACAGTTTACCCATTTGCAGGTCGGGAGTGCTGTCTTATTGCAATGGGCCACCCCCATTAGTTCTATTTTATAACCTGTAGGTAAAGATTACTCCTGGAGAGTGATGTAATGATTTGTAAATCCTGTTTCACAATATTAAGTGCTGCCGTTTATAGGAAATAATTTATTAGGATCGATGAGAAAAATAGTGTATTTTAAAAAGCTGCCAAGGAGATTCAGTCCTCAGAGGATTAAAGTGCTTTGAAATAAAGCTTTGATCTGAACACTTAAAACAGAATGTCATGTAGGTTTTGCCTATGAATTCCTGTTTGAAAAAACAGTAACCTTTCTGTCAAGTGAAATAGAGTAAAGGCCTCTTAACAGGACAAACCCTACAGCCACTCAAATATATTCTATTTATCAAAAGTTTTCTGTTAAATAAATGCTATGAATGTGTGGGAATTGAACCTATGCCTCAGCAAATGTTTCCTTTTAAATTGATGTTTCTAATAGCAAGGTGTTCATTAACTGCTGGATAATATATGTCAAGGTCTCCCGAATAGGAACACTGAACAGAAAAAAGATCCACTTTATTCAATTATTCTGTACTATAAACCAAATCAAATCTATTGGGGACTAATTGTCTGAATAATGTCTTTTAACTGATACATCCCACAATATTTTACTGTACCTTCTTCGTTTGTGATAGGAGAGGCTGCAGATAATTCCAGACACAATCAGTATACAAAATGCTACGGAGGCCATGGTGAGGTTAATGATTTTAAATTCTGCAAAACAGAAACAGGCACCAGGCATTACCAGTTTAGACACAGATAGAGAGAATGCAGCTCACACAGCCAACTTCAACCTGATTTTTAATGAACAAACAGTACCACTTACCCAAAAGAGCATCATCCAGGCCCTTATGATGGTCTGTTCCGTTGATGGTGAATTCCACCAAAATGTCTGTACTGTTCAAACTCATCTTGACATCAGAGTAAAATAAGTGAGTTCAGACTGAGCAGTTTCAATGGCGAAACCATGTGATTAAGCTAGTCATCATGTGTTACCGTGCCAACGGTTACTTTCATTTTAAGGCCCCCTTATCCGAAGTAAAACTAAAATTTTCAGGGCTAGTTTAAACACAGCATAAGGCTGACGTTTCCTAGTTATGCATCCTTTTTAAAAACAAAATGTTTTTGATCTATGTAATGACATTTGTCCTTTCACAGATTTGGGAAATAGGGCTTAAGAGAACAGTACAATGGTTGCATTGTGTGTCCCTCAATGGGCAGCTTCGTGCTCTTGGATCCTTGTTTCCTACACTCTGTGAGAAAATATTTGTGCCGTTATGTAAATTGTACAAGAGAAAGCAAACTGGTCAGGAGACATTGGTACATTAATCTCTCATTGCACTGCTGTGGGCAAGAACCTACTTTATCGATTGGAAATTTGCACCTAGTGACATAAAAATCTATAGTTTTATTCTTGTAAAATCATAACCCTTTCCCCACTGAACAAATAAGGGCTCCACTTGGTTAGCACAAAGCAGTGCTTAGTAATGTTTGGAACACTTCAAATCGTAGAAGTGATAATTGGGGATCCCGGGAATCGGACGGGAAAGTGGAGTTGAGGTCGAAGATCAGCCATGATCTTATTGAATGGCGGAGCAGGCTCGAGGGGCCGTATGGCCTACTCCTGCTCCTATTTCTTATGTTCTCCGAAGGGGGGGGAAGAGAACCAGCTTCTGAGCTGAACTTATGCCATGCCAAGTCAGGAAAATTAGCGGAGATTTTCTGACTTTGTGAATTTTGTGTTCATCGAATACTTTCCCATTTCAGACATCATTGCCAGCATCAAACACTCCCAGGAGCATGGGTTAAATGCAGATTAAAGCTCCCCCAACTCTGCTCCATAATTGTGACTCAGCCTCAACCTAACAGAGCATTCCCTACTGCACAAATGTTATATTTTTAAATTTCCTACGCTAGTCACCATGTGGGCTGAGTGAGATTGACAATTTAGGAGCTGTTCTGTGTGGTGGGTCCGAGCCACATGGGTTTGGGTTGAAACTGCCCAAATTAATTTGCTGTAGGATACCGATTGTTCACAGCAAGTGGAGACTGTCATCCAACCAGCTTGTGTTGGATTTAAATCTAGATCCCAAAATTGAAGTGCAATGTATTAGCCCACTGTGCCATCCAGTGCTCCAAGATTAGTGAAGGTTTATGAAATTTGAACTGGGCGGGGCTGAGGGAGACAAATATGGTTACTTATAAGAAACAAGTGTCACAATTTCAGTAGTGTTTTGGGAAACCCGGGACAAGTGGATGACAAATATATACCTTTGAATGTTCCTTGAAATGAATGCTGCTGACATATAGTGACAAGATGTCAGTATTGCAACACCTGTATGTACAGGTCTGTTATAGTTCTCTTGCCAAGGCTGATGTTGGCTTGGCTTTCCAAGAGTTTTGCCATTTGCAGTGAAAATATCATGAACTCATATGGTCCTGATATCACATAAGATCAACTGTAGCGTTTGCAAGCTGAAGAGAATATTGTGAATATATTAGATATACATATGTTATGAATAGAAGCTAGATATTGTGTTAAAATCTCTTTGAAGGCTAAGCTGGTGGCGCACTTGGTTAGTGCACCCACATGCAGTGTCATGGAGTAATATAACACAGGTTTTGTGCCTACAGTTTCTGCGTAATAAGTTCCCAGCGTCTTAATAACTGAACTGCTGGGGAGAAGTATAGAGATTCTATGTAGCTGGTTAAAGAGAAGCCCTGGGACTAGATTACTACTTCCCCTTCTAGGCAGTGAAGTGGTAAATGACACCAGGGTGTAGATCCAAAGAGAAACAGAGTTGTACATGGAGACTCTAGAGCAGTAATGGTGTGTCCAGTAAATTCAAGGGGATGACTTACTGTTTCAGGTAATAACTGTCTTATCAGTCTGTGATATTTTCTTATTTATATTATTTGTACATTTATTTATGGTTATTATTGCAACAAGGTTCCTGCATGATACTTTTATGAAAATGTCATTTTTATTTTGAACATATTTTGAAGATATGTTCAGAAAAAAAATTGAGTGTGCAGTGATTACGGGCAATGCAAGTTGATTCTGGGCAGTGGGCGGTGATTCTGGGTAGTACCTTAAGAATAAACATTGTCATTAATTTCACAGCAGAAGGAAAGCTTTTGGTCCCCCAAATATAGCAGAATTTCCTCTTGAACTGCACACTTTTTCTTGTAATAAAAGCAGAAAATGCTGGAAATACACAGCAGGTCAGGCAGCATCTGTGGAGAATGGGAAAAAGTTAACGTTTCAGGTCTTATGGCCTTTCGTGAGTTTAACTGACATCACGTGTTGCTAATAACATCACAGGTACAGAAACACTCATTTACTCATTGAATTCAAACCAACATCAAACAAGACTATTACACTAAACAATTTTAAATGTGTGTCACATAAAACAAGCATCATTTGTAAAGAAATGGTATATTGGTGCTGTGATGAACCTTACTACCATGGAAGGCCATTAAAGCAGACAGTATGAAGAGACAATTAGATGCGAGAAGTGATTGAGGGCTATGACGAGCTGGGTCGGTGGAGTTAATCTCCCAAAAAAGGGGCAAATATTTTTTGTCCTAATGGCTTTTTCCTGTTTCTAAAAATTCTTATTCTCTAATTAAATTCAAAATAAATCTTTTTTTAACTACAAGAATGTACAACGTGCCTAGCGCACACTTTGGTCAACTTTATTTCCACAATTGATTTTGTTTTCAGAAGCGGTAAAAGGGCACTCTGTACCCTTGTTAAAATGACAGGTTTTAGGAGTCACGTACATAAATTGTGATGTTTACAAAGTTATTGGAAGTGCTTGTCAGTCAGCCTGGTTAGCTCTATTAAGCTATCAAAGGGAAAAGTATGGAGAGGAGGCTTTAAATGTTTTGTATTGATCAGCAATTATAACCCACTTGTGCAGGTAAACGAGTGAGGCAGATTATATACGTGAGGACATTAACATCCTCACCTCGCTGTTTACGGCACCCCACTCATGGCTACAAAGTGTGACACTGATATTTATGGAAAACCTAAGCATTAAACTTGCCTGCCACAGATTACTTGCATCTATAAAGTGCTGAGGCATAGTTGGAGTACAAAGTATGAGAACTCAGGGCTTTGATAACATCACATATAAAACCATTGACAAAATGTAAGACAAGTCGGAAACAAGAATAGCCACTTGGACAAAGAAGCACATCCCTCTAATAAACTAACTCACATCGTAGCATTCTCCTCCATTTTGAACTACCCCAATATTCTTGCTTCTGCTATCCTGCCTGTAAGATTATTCTGCACCCTTATCACTCTTTGAGTAAATAGCTGTTTTAAATTTACTTTTTACTAATTTCCATTCATATCCTTTGATGCACCTTTCCTGGTTTACTTTGAAGTAATGATCTGGGTTTGCCTTGTCTCTACCACGTAAATATTTTATACACTTTGATGCAGTCTCTTGCTTTAACTGCCTTCTTTCAAGACTGTGAAATTAAGCTTCTCTAATTGTTTCTTGTCGTACATCCCTTTTACACTTGGGATCAGTCTTGTTTCTGTTCTTTGTCCCATTCCTAATGTCAGTACATTTTTTTTGGCATGGCGAGCAATACTAAGCACAGCATTTTAAGTGCATCCTTACAGTGCATTGTTAGTCTCTGTAGAATTTTATTCTGCTGTATATCCTAGCATTCTATTAGCTTTTTTAGTTGTTTTTCGACATTGTCTAGATGTTGAAAATAATCTGTCCATTAATACTCCCAAATATCTTTCGAAGTCTCTCCACACCAACTCCTTTTCTTGACACTTTTCTTTACTCCTTTCCTCTCATTTTTCAGTTCCACATTCACCTGAGGAAGGAGGAAGCCTCCGAAAGCTTGTGGATTTTAAAATAAAATTGTTGGACTATAACTTGGTGTTGTAAAATTGTTTACAATTGTCAACCCCAGTCCATCACCGGCATCTCCACATCTCACTCTGAAGGTATTGAATGCTTGCTGGGTTACGATTCCATGACCCCTTCATGCCATCTTATACCTTAGCTAGGTGGCCACATGTGAGTGTTAACGGGCTATTGAACTGCAGAGACCATCACAACCAAGCCCAAGCCAGATTGCATTCAATCTAGACTCTCAGCAGGGGTTGCTGAATGGTAATCAGGAGCAGAAGCTGATTTTCC
Source organism: Heptranchias perlo (assembly GCF_035084215.1). Classification (NCBI taxonomy): domain Eukaryota; kingdom Metazoa; phylum Chordata; class Chondrichthyes; order Hexanchiformes; family Hexanchidae; genus Heptranchias; species Heptranchias perlo. The sequence continues at coordinate 12,401,671 of NC_090345.1, read as the reverse complement.
CATCCCTGACATAGAAGCTAATTGTTAGCAGCTGTACTGCTTCCCTGGATGAGATCAGCGAACTCAGCACAAACTGGAGATTGAACCTGGGACCTTCTTGATCTATCTGGCTCAGCTATTTACTGGATAAACTCGTCGAGTCTATAACGTATATTAATTCTTGATTTTCTATTTGTGATCTGCATTTTTCTGACTGATGTGTATTACTTTACATTTATCAGTATAAAATGTCATTTAATTTATTCACTGTGAAGAATCTAATCACTTACAGAGATCTAAAACCATCAAACCTTTTTTTGATGCAGAGAACTAGTTTTTAGTACCAATGTGTTGTAGTCAGATAGTCAGATTTATATATATGTACGTGTGTGTATATGTGTGTGTGTGCGTATATACATGTATATGTATGCATATGTGTATATAAAATATATTTTGAACTCTTGATTGAGGTTATACCTAATATTGTGTGAAGCAATACAGAGATCCATGTGGAAACGTGCTGACATTGCTGATTCAGTGGGTTTAAGAAACACATTTACTGGAACTAATGCAGTCTGACAGGATTATCTCAGCTGGCTACCTCATAGATAAATGAAATGTGCAAAAATAAATAAATTTTAATTTAAAAACTTTATCAGTTGATTATTTTTAGCTTCAGCTTCAAGACAGCAGTTTTACAGCTCTATGTCTGCCTCAAGTCAGTGGGCTTGTATCTGTGGACTTGTCTTTCGGACCAGCTTTTTACCACTAAGATAACTGATGTGAGGTAGAAGATAAGAAATTGCGGAACGTGTCCACTCCTTCCAAAGACTGTGAACAATTTGTCTTATCGTGGACTCCATCCTTACCCGTTTAATTGCCTGAGGTAAAGTTCTGCATAAACGCTCCCTCATCCCCAAAGGTAACCAAGCAAAACTACAGCATATTTAAGAAGAAATTCATCCTCCTTCATGTCCACTATTCAGCTTTACGCTACAGGTGGACAGCCTCGCCTCCCAGCCGCGCACACTGAGGCATCGAGGGAGCACTGCTCATCGTTTCCCATCCATTCATTTTAATTGATGGAAAATTGATGGGCCATGCGATGCCTCAACATCCACGGCCAGTGGGTGAGGTTTCCTGCCAGTAGGGCAAATTGGTAAAATCAGACCTCTTAATTTCTCTCTACCTCCCACCTGACCCAGCTGCCAATGACCATTATGTCCTGTGAAGTATTTGCTCACTTTCGTCTGTACTGACCCATCTAAATACCAATTTTGTTGCCTACCAACTATTCAACTTCTTTTTGGAGAAGTTAATTGACATAGTAGCTGCTGAGAGTCTTTTCCACATATCCTGTGCTCTGGCTGGTTAAAAGAGGATGGAATTCAGAATGAGGTTTTTTTGTTGTGTTTGACAACTAATCAATATAGAATGCACAGACTTGGCCTGGTTTGGTGATTACTTACTGATTTCTTAATATGTTAGCCATACTTGCCCCAGTAATTTTATGTAACATCTAACGACTCAACACTGGAATAATGTTGAACATTCCTACAGCTACTGTTATCCTACCGGATTCCTTAAAGTGGCCTAAACTAAGGAAACTTCATGTTAAGCTGATGAATCCAGACTTTATCCTACATGTAATAATGACCAGATACTTCACACGTATAAACTAGTTTGTGTCAGCTTCCCTCATATGGGATTAATTCCATATCCAATGATTTGCTATCAAGTCCTCTGTGGCATAAAATGACATTAAAAGAAATGTTTGATTTGCTTTTCAAAGGGGACTAGAAGGGGTAGATGCTGAGAGGATGTTTCCCCTTGTGGGAGAGATTAGAACTAGGAGCCACAGTTTAAAAATAAGGGGTCTCCCATTTAAGACTGAGATGAGGAGAATTTTTTTCTCTGAGGGTCGTGAGTCTGTGGAACTCCCCTCCCCAGAGAGCGGTGGAGGTAGGGTCATTGAATATTTTTAAGGCTGAGTTAGATAGATTCCTGATTAACAAGGGAGTCAAAGGTTATAGTAGGTAGACGGGAAAGTAGGGTTGAGGTCACAATCAGATCAGCCATGATCTTATCAAATGGCAGAACAGGCTTGAGGGGATGAATGGCCTACTCCTGCTCTTAATTCATATGTTCAGCGAAAGCTGTAATGAGCAGGGATTGTGTTTCAGCACTCCGTTGTTTTGCATGTCATGGATTCAACCTCCAGAGATGTTTTTCCACTCTGGAAAATCTGCCAAATGGGAATTCAAGTCACAAATGAATGAAAAGTAGTTTGCAAACAACTTTAATAACTCTCATAGCTAAATGACAATGACTGTGACAAGTTCCTCACCTCAGCTCTGTGTACGTTGGGAACGGCTGTCAAATGCACAATGAAGTGGGCACTGGTTCAATGGCAGTTGTGTGGTCACCATGTGCAGGTGAAGGTCCAGACTTCATGGGTACCAGCCACCTTCCAGTATTGCATCCAATAAGCTATTCTTCATGCCTGAGCTCAGACAGACAGTGTTATCATGCTGGGGATATCCCAATAGGGCCTGATACTATTATCACCCAGTGTCTAAACACGCAGGGAATGGATTTCAGCGGCAATTCTCCTGATCATTCGCTATAACTTAGACAGGAGAGCTAAGGAAATCCCAGAACATCGGCGTAAACACCACCTACGCTGTTTTTTCAGTGTTTTCATGACTCCTTTACCAATGTCACAGGGAACAAGCACAAGAAGCCCCCCAGAAATTCACCCTTGCACATTTACAGTGAGTCAATAATTAGTAATCAGGAGCTGGAGCCCTGGCTGATTATTTTTGTTAAATGAATTCCCTCCTACTTCCCCTCCCAACCTGAGAGCTTAATGGTCTGTGAGGCTCAGTTCCACACTTTGGGGGGGAGTTTTAACTTTTGGTGATAGTGTAAAATGGACAATATTGGATTGGCCGCCTGTTGTCGGGGCAAGGTATGTAACGGGTAGTCAATCCGATATTGCCCATTTTACACTACTGCCGTAAGTTAAAAATGTCAACATGGGGGGAGGGATTTTAAAAACATAATTGCACTTTGATGCTATTCCTGGATATAATGAATAAAGAGAGCTAAAATCTAAATTGTCTCCATGTCATATTTGGACCTATGATTAAGATAATTGCATAGATTGAGGTAAATGTAGGAAAGCAATTCTTGTCTTCACAGCTGAATAAAATATGCAAACTGAATAATAAAAAAATACATTCAGTGATTTGTACCCCCCACACTTAAACTCAAACTGCGATATGTTAGGTCCAGGTTTCACTCCATTAATAAGGAGGTGAGGGGTGAACAATTGTGCAGGATGTGGGGTAAGATCAATATTCAATTGATTGCCCTTCGGTATTCTACTTACACCATAAAAGAAGTAATTTATGAGGTAAAAGAATTGTTTTCCTAAGGCCATTTCTGGTACATAGGAAAGTGCCCAGAGAATCGAATGAGCCAAAATGGCTCGTGTAGCAGTAAAGTCGGACTTGTATGGCCACTTAAGGCTTCTTATCCTGTGTGAGTGTTTTCTTTTTAGCAATACCATTTTTAAAAAAATAGAATAATGTGTTATAGTGTTGATCATATGAGTAAATTTATTCCAATCCATGAGGGAATTGTTTGGTGTTGTATTCAGAAGCTGTTCATTAGTGAGCAGTGGGCGAATAAATGAAAGTCAGCACGGATTTGTTAAAGGAAAATCGTGTTTGACTAACTTGACTGCGTTCTTTGAAGAAGTAACGGAGAGGATTGATGAGGATAGTGCGTTTGATGTATATATGGACTTTCAAAAGGCATTTGATAATGTACCATATAATAGGCTTGTTAGCAAAATTAAAGCCCATGGGGTTAAAAGGACTGTGGCAGCGTGGATACAAAACTGGCTAGGGGACAGAAAGCAGAGAGTGGTGGTGAACGGTCGTTTTTCAGACTGGAGGGAAGTATACAGTGGTGTTCCCCAGGGGTCAGTATTAGGACCACTGCTCTTTTTGATACATATGAATGACCTGACTTGGATACAGAAGGTGTAATTTCAAAGTGTGCAGATGACATGAAACTCAGAAATAAGGTAAACAATGTGGAGGATAGTAACAGACTTCAGGAGAACATAGACAGAATGGTGAAATGAGCAGACACATGGTTGATGAAATTTTCACATCGTTCACCTGACGAAGGAGGTAGCCTCCGAAAGCTTGTGAATTTAAAATAAAATTGCTGGACTATAACTTGGTGTTGTAAAATTGTTTACAATTGATGAAATTTAATGCAGAGAAGTGTGAAGTGATTCACTTTGGTAGGAAGAATGAGGAAAGGTAATGTAATCCAAATGGTACAATTTGAAAGTGGGTCCAGGAACAGAGACCTGGGGGTGCACATACACAAATCTTTGAAGGTGGCAGTATAAGTTGAGAAGGCTGTTAAAAAAGCATATGGAATCCTGGGCTGTATTAATAGAGGCATAGAGTACAAAAGCAAGGAAGTAATGCAAAACTTTTCTAAAACACTAGTTAGGCCTCAGCTAGAGTATTGTGTCCAATTCTGTGCACCACACTTTAGGAAAGATGTCAAGGCCTTGGAGAGGGTGCAGAGATTTACTCGAATGGTACCAGGGATGAGGGACTTCAGTTATGTGGAGAGACTGGAGAAGCTGGGGTTGTTCTCCTTAGAACAGAGATGATTAAGGAAGATTTGATCGAGATGTTCAAGGTCATGAAGGGTTTTGATAGAGTAAATAAGGAGAAACTGTTTCCAGTGGCAGGAGGGTCGGTAACCAGATTTAAGGTGATTGGCAAAAGAGCCAGAAGTGACATGAGGAAACATTTTTTTTTAATGCAGTGAGTTGTTATGATCTGGAATACACTGCCTGAAAGGGTGATGGAAGCAGATTCAATAGTAATTTTCAAAAGGGAATTAGATAAATACTTGAAGGGAAAAAAAACATGACAGGCCTATGGGAAAAGAGTGGGGGAATGGGACTAATTGGATAGCTCTTTCAAAGAGCTGGCACAGGCATGATGGGCCGAATAGCCTCCTCCTGTACTGTACCTACTATGATACCTTTCAGCACGGTCTGACATGACAGCTTTTCTGTTGAAGGATTGCTCCTTAGCAGGCGTGTGTGAGCGAGGAGCTTTATTGCTAAGGACTTTCTTTGAAATGCATGACTGAGACTTTTTATGCAGATGAAAGACACACATGTACAAAAAAAAAGTCCCCCACGCTTGTGGTGTTCATGAGTGCAAAATGAAAACCCAAATCTGATCTAGCAATATGAATTGTAAATGTAAAAGAGAAAGCATGACTTCAGGCTTCAATGGATTCAAGTAGAACAATACAAAAGATGAATTCAGATCTATTTTGCAATATTACGTGTTAGGTTATTAGATAGAATATGCTGTGGTGACATGTAATTATGGAGCTGTACAGGCTGTCAGTGTGACACATCTCTACATTTGAAAATGAAAAAGATATTCCCACAGTGCTAAAATATTATGGTTGAGAGACTTTTAGATGTACAGGCGAGCAATGCTCTGAGGACGTTCTATCTTCCGAAGAAAAATGTTCTTATATTCAACATGTTCTTACAGCAAATGTTTTAAGGAGAACACAAGGAAACATTAAATTTAAATTGACCTTTATTTGAGTTTAACGCACAACATGACTGCTGATTCAGTAAAGTTTTCAGAACTTTACTGAGGTTACACTAGACAATCTCCTTTGGCATTGCTCCTGGACTAAGGTACAAAAATAAATTGTATGTTTCTTGTCCTACAACTGTCTCTGCTGGTCTCCCATTCTCTAATCTTTTCTGCTTATAGAATCATAGAATCATAGACATTTACAACACGGAAACAGGCCCTTCGGCCCAACATGTCCATGTCGCCCAGTTTATACCACTAAGCTAGTCCCAATTGCCTGCACTTGGCCCATATCCCTCTATACCCATCTTACCCATGTAACTGTCCAAATGCTTTTTAAAAGACAAAATTGTACCCGCCTCCACTACTGCCTCTGGCAGCTCGTTCCAGACACTCACCACCCTTTGAGTGAAAAAATTGCCCCTCTGGACCCTTTTGTATCTCTCCCCTCTCACCTTAAATCTATGCCCCCTTGTTATAGACTCCCCTACCTTTGGGAAAAGATTTTGACTATCTACCTTATCTATGCCCCTCATTATTTTATAGACTTCTATAAGATCACCCCTAAACCTCCTACTCTCCAGGGAAAAAAGTCTCAGTCTATCCAACCTCTCCCTATAAGTCAAACCATCAAGTCCCGGTATCTGTCTGTCTCTGTTATGTTATCTTCCACCCTGTGGTTCTCTCACTCTTTCTCATTATCTTTGTGTCTCTTTGCATGCCTAAAACTTTTTTTCTCTCTCGTCTTTCCCTCTTTTTCTCCCTCTCTGTCTCCCTCTTTCTGTAAATTAATATAGGTGACCTATCTGTGATCTGCAATGGTTCTGAGCAATTTTGCAAAGATTATTTCAGCAAATATATGCACATCTCTACAAATGTTACTCCACCTGATTTAATTCTTGGATATTGTCACTGCCAGTTATGCTGCCAAGTTTGTAATAAATTGAGATGTTGGAAAAATTTGCTTTGGAGCCAGCTCATATTTTTCTTTTTATTGTTTTCATGTGGAAAAAAATATCACAAGGCATGACTAAAGGTTCATGCTGATCAAATGCAATAGGTTGTTTAAACTATGTTGGTTTGGCTGAAGGGAGGAATGTTGGCCAGGACATTGGCAGAATTCCCTTCGAATAGTGAATGGAATCTTTAAGATCCATCTGAACCACAAGATGTGCCCTTTGGTTTAAGGTCTCATCCAAAGGATGTCACCTCTGGCAATGCAGCACTCCCTCAGTACAGCACTGGAACGTTGGCCTAGATTATATGCTGAGGTCCTTAAGTAGAGGTTTGAATTTATAACTTTTAACCTGAGGAATCTTCCTATTGGGAGGTTGTGGGGATCAAAGGGGAAGATTAAAAAAGAAAATCCCTCACTTTAATTCTCTCCTGAAGGCACTAATTTGTGCTGGATACGATGCCACAGGCCACCCTCTGGTGGGCATTTTTCTTTTGAGATCCTAGATGGTAAGTCTCTACAGACTATTCAATTGCATAGTAGACAAGTCTGACTCTGTCCAGACCAAATTCCATCCAAGGCGCCCTTTCTAGTAAATGTCACTGGATCATGATCAAGACCAGGAACCCAAGCTGATTTTTTATTGTTGTTGTCTTTGCTTAACCCAGGATCATTGAGGTAATTTGCAGTGCCTGAACTCAGATCAGCAAATTCAGCATAGACTGGGAACTGAACCTGGGACCTTCCAGGTCTGTATGGCTCAGTTCTACTCTGGGATGGATCTAAGTATAGAAACTGGATACCCTGCCTTGCTTAGGTCAGATAATCTACTGCAATTACTGTTATGGCTTTGTTGCTGTCAGGTCCTCATACAGTGGTCCAGTTGGGCAATCATTGCTGAGAAGTGTTACAAGGTATGGGGTGGGGAGAGGGGGGGAGGTTGGTAAGTGCTAAGTTGGAGCTCTTAGTGGTTTGTGTACAACTATCAGTCTTGTCCGATTAGAATCTGTTGGTTATGGGGTCGAGTTTCCGCTTTGGGCACAATTGGGAAATTGCACCCAAAATGTAATTGAAATTGTGCTGTTTTTCCGATTTGAAGTTATGCTTCAAGTTTCTGCCCAAAGACGTTTGCATAACCCCAAACATAAAATTTCCCATGAATCAGTGCAACAGAGCAGCGTAAACGAGTGGAATCGATTAGTGGGTGGGAACAGAGCCATTTGGACCTCAAGAACCTGGGGCGGGGCCACTGAAACTTTTTTTCCCCCCCTTCAGAGTGAGGATGAAGACCAAAAGGTAAGGACACTTTTCTCTCTTTCTCTGCAAACCTTTTACTGCCATGTGCCCTGCCTTTACAGTCTTAAGAGCATTAATTTTAATTTATTAATGTGCCTACACGCCAAAAAATACGAGCGCAATTTGACGAGCCCTCCGGATTGGGCGCAATCGGTGGAAACTCACCATCCTCACTCTTTCGACCTGGGGGCGTGGCCAGTTTTGTGGGCAGGGCCTGCTACGGGCAAAGTGATTTTTGAAACAGCGGAAAAGATCGTATAAAACACGAGCATAAGTGATTTTGAGCGTAACTCACTTACGTTTTAAATTTCGCGATCTTTTGCGCTGATTCGATTGATTCCACCTGGATCGTGTTGATAGAACTGGCGGAAACCTGATCCCTATATGTTTAAAAGGAACAAAAATGGTCCTGGTAACAAACTGTTGCTGTGGTTCAAATACTTTAAAACTCTTCTTTCACACACAGCAATATTCAATTTACAACTTGTATAGTTCATTAGATTTAAAACCCATCTACAGGACTTTGCGAGCCCCTTATTCCCCAAACAGTTACAATTGGACTTCTCTTTTTATAGTCGAGTAAACACTGTTAAAACTCACGGGGCCAAAAGCAAATTGAAGCAATATGACCTCATTGTAGTGCTAGGTTTCTGACAAGTGAAAGTAAGCATATCCATGAAGTGGAAAATGAAATTATGAAAAATGACTTAAATTAAGACCATTTCAAATTTGATTTTATTTTATCTTTGACAGGAAAATTGAGAGATGGCGAGAGAAACTGGCCGTACAATCTTAATAACTTTAACATTCAAGTAAGTTACTGAACAAGAGATTATGATTTTGATGCATCACTCATCTACCACCCTACTTTTTATGTGCCTCTCAGAATAGATTACTGTAATTTCCAAGTACACTTAAGGTACTCTGCACACATTACAGTAGTTGGAGTTTAGAAATAGCATTCCTGTAAGTAAATATGAATTATTCCTTGGTATAGTAATACAGTTTATGGAATACCATAGGGTAGGATTAGTGTGTGTCTATACACGTGCGCTGAGGAGTGTAAGTGGATGTTCATGGGTTATTTTGTGCTTGGGGGTTGGGTTGGGGAGGTGGATGAGAGAGAGAGCCCTTTGAATTGATTTTAGTTACTTGTTATAGTTACGGGGATTTTAAAAAAAAATTAAAATGTAAACAGTAAAGTGCATGAATTGCATATTAAAGCTGCAGGGATCCTTTTCCAGTGATTGACTCATGAGTCAATGTTCTTACTACTCTCCTCTCTGTGAATCCTCACACTGCTGCCTTATGCTATTACATGCCTTATGCTATTACATGCCTTATGCTATTACATGCCTTATGCTATTACATGCCTTATGCTATTACATGCCTTCCTTTACCTGGAATAGTGTGAATTGCAGGCTTTCTGTGAGTTTTGCCATTCCCATTTGTCATTGGTCAACAAAAGAGGCACACCTTAAATGGAGTGGGTGGTGGGGGGGGGGGGGGGCGGGGGTTGGAGGTTGCGGTGGGTTCTTCATTCTCCCCCCACTTCAGAGAAGAAGCTCTCCTACTGTGCACAGCTCCGTCTAGCAGGCTGTTTGCCAAACTCACTGAACGAAAGAGGAGCTACGACGTCACCCAAGGGTGGGATTCATCCGACAACTGTCCTGACTGGGAGTCCCAACACACGCGACTGCAATCTCCTGGTTGGTGTAGTAGGCCAGTTCAGACCAAATGAAAGTCTTCCTTCTCCAACAGCTCGTGGCTGACGTAAAATTTTTCCGCTCAATCCAGGTGATGAATCTACCAAGACGGAACAGCCTGTACTACTCAACCAGTTATTTCTGCAATTTCTCTCGAAGATTTCATACAGCTACATATTTTGGGAAATATAAATATCATACTGATACAGTGGAGGGTGCACTTCTGAAGTTCTGGATTTGATGGACTCCCTAAATTGCATCCAACTCCTGTGATACCCGTTCTAGGGACATGTCACAGGATGCAAAGAAGGCATATTATTGCTGGCACACTGTCATTTAAGAAATGCTTTGTGCTTCCATGCATTTGATCACATAAAAGATTACAGCACAAGATAAGAGCTCATGGTGTTGGGGGTAATACACTGGCATGGATAGAGGATTGGCTAACTAACAGAAAACAAAGAGTCGGGATAAAAGGGTCATTTTCAAAATGGCAATCTGTAACTAGTGGGGTGCCGCAGGGATCAGTGCTGGGGCCTCAACTATTTACAATATATATCAATGACTTGGATGAAAGAACAGAGTGTCTTGTGGCCAAATTTGCTGATGATACAAGGATAGGTGGAAAAGCAAGTTGCGATGAGGACACAAAGTGTCTGCAAAGGGATATTGATGGGTTAAGTGAATGGGCAAACATTTGGCAGATGGAATATAATGTGGGAAAATGTGAAGTCATCCACTTTGGGAGGAAAAATAAAAAAGCAAAATATTATTTGAATGGAGAAATACTACAAAATGCTGCTGTACAGAGGGATCTGGGTGTCCTCATACATGAAACACAAAAAGTCAACATACAGGTGCAGCAGGTAATCCGGAAGGCAAACGGAATATTGGCCTTTATTTCTAGGGGGATGGAGTATAAAAGCAGGGAAGTCATGCTACAACTGTACAGGGTGCTGGTGAGACCACACCTGGAGTACTGCGTACAGTTCTGGTGCCCTTATTTAAGGAAGGACATACTTGCATTGGAGGTAGTTCAGAGAAGGTTCACTAGGTTGATTCTGGGTATGGAAGAGTTGTCTTATGAGGAAAGATTGAACAGGTTGGGTCTATACTCATTGGAGTTTAGAAGAATGAGAGGAGATCTTATTGAAACATACAAGATTCTGAGGGGACTCGATAGGGTAGATGCTGAGAGGATGTTACCCCTCATGGGGGAATCTAAAACTAGGGGGCATAGTCTCAGAATAAGGGGTAGCCTGTTTAAGATGGAAATGAGGAGGAATTTCTTCTCCCAGAGGGTCGTGTATCTCTGGAATTCTTTACTCCAAAAAGCTGTGGAGGCTGAGTCATTGAATACATTCAAGGCTGAGTTAGACAAATTTTTGATCAGCAAGGGAGTCAAAGGATATGGGGAAAGGGTGGGAAAGTGGAGTTGAGGTAAAAATCAGATCAGCCATGATCTCATTAAATGGCGGAGCAGGCTCGAGGGGCCGAATGGCCTACTCCTGCTCCTTATGGTCTCTTATGGTATTTGCCTACTTCCATTGTGTAATATTTTTCCAGGCAACCTATTATAGGAGACATGCATTTTGAAAGCTGTAAAGAACAAAAAAAGCATCTAAAGGGATGAAACATGTCAGCCATATGTGTGCTGTATTTTCATGGGGGTCTTGAAACAAAGCCAATTCCAAAAGCTACTTGAGAGAGCTTTTAGGGAAATACTGTCACCTATCGAATGCTCACACGGAAATGTAGCCATACGTCTGAAAGCGCTTTTATGGAAATATCACTCAAGCCAGTTAATTGGCACCTTTGGAATGGGAAGGTTTGTTCAAGTACCAATTCATTTTCTCTGTATGTTTCAGAGCCTGTGCTTAATCAAAACAATTGGTAAAGGGGGCAGCATTTTACTCATCAACTGGGCGTTCCCATTAAAAATTGGTCTTTCGAAGGGGAATGTAGCTCTAATTTTGAATCACAATTGTGAGTGCATTACATAATGATATGAATTTGTATTCACCTTATGAAGCACCAGTTAGAAAGAAAAAAAATGAAAATCTGCAATAGAAACAGGAAAAAATGCTGTAAACCCAGCATCTGAAAAGAAAAAAGGTTAACAGTTCTCCTAACTGTGTGGATGAAGGGTATCTACCTGAAATATTAACCTGTCTTTTCAGATGGCCTGCTGTGTATTTCCATTTTTTTCCGTTTATTATTTCTGAAGTACGTTACTCTGTCGCTAAATATTACGCGGTTAATGTCCGCCCGGTAACTATTATCCACAAGGCTTCAAAGTCACAGTAACCCTGTAGCCCCAAAGTATTATATTGAGCTCAGTTTCAAATATTGGAAGCCTCCTGTTATCTAGAAGAGCTCCTCACTGTGACAGCAAATGTTCTTTGGAATGTTCACATAATAAAAACGAGTTCCAGCATGTCACGTTCATTGTGAATTTCATGCTCTGTAAGGTGAGGGATGATAATGTTAAGGAAAAGACTATGTTTCCCTCTTTGAATCCAGTAATAGCATTGACAGGAACAGCAAGGGTCTCGTCTTGAAAACTACTTCATCAGAAAAGCAAAATGGCTCCCTTGCTACCTTTGCTACTTGTAGAATCTAACACCAGCAGCTTTGCTAATTACAACAATCGCTGGAGCATGCTGTCCTTCAGTCAGGCATCTTCTTGTATAGATTTTACAGTGTGTACCATCATATCACAACATTTGTTTGTTGATATAGTCTCATTGCTGCACTCACATTACCCAGACCAAACTCCTGCCCTAACTGTGCTATTTGATATAGGAGTAATTTTCCAACTTCCTGCTCCCGATGGGGAGCTTTGGCCATTGAAAGTTCATATTGGAAATTCGGGCATGTATTGACCACGATCTTCGGAATTGTCTTCCAGCTGCATAAATTCCAGCTCCTCTGCAGCCAGTATCCTATCCTTAATCAAGTCCTGTTTTGCCGATCACCATTGTTCTCACTGACCTATATTGCCTCCTGGCTCCCCATTGTTTCAGATTTCAAATTCTTGCCTTGCCTTTAAACCCCTCCTAGGATTTGCTCCCTCCCCTAGCTCCGTAACTTCCTCCAGCCCTACAGTCCCCTACACAATTCTTGGTTCCTCTGACTGTGGCTTCTTGTGCACTCACACTTCCTCCCCCCACACTCCCCTCCCTCCCTTCACTCCAGTACTGGGGGCTGTGCCTTTAGCTGTCTAAAGAACAGAAAGAACTTGAATTTATATATTGCCTTTCACAATCTCTTTACAGCCCAAAGCTCTTTACAGCCAATGAAGTACTTCTGAAGTGTAGTCATTGTTTTGTAATGTAGGAAATGCGGAGGCCAATTTGCGCACAGCAAGGTCCCACCAAGAGCAATGAGATAATGACCAAGTAATCTGTTTTAGTGATGTTAGTTGAGGGATAAATATTGACCAGGACAACGGGGTGAATTCCCCTACTCTTCTTCAAAATTGCTTCATAGGATTTTTTACATCCACCTGAGAGGGCAGACGGGGCCTCGGTTTAACATCTCATCCAAAAGACGGCACCTCCGATAAAGCAGCACTCCCTCAGTACTGCACTGGAGCGTCAGCCTACATTATGTGCTCAAATCTCTGGAGTGGGACTTGAACCCACAGCCTCCTGACTCAGAGACCTTACTTTCTGGAATTCCCTCCTAAGTCCCTCCCCTTCTCCACCTCAAAGACCCTCCTTAAAAACCACCTCTTCAACCAAGCTTTTGGTTGCCTCCTAATAGAAACATAGAAACATCGAAAAATTTACCTCACAGAAAGAGGCCATTCTGCCCATCATGTCTGTGCCGGTCAAAAAAGAGCTACCTAACCTAATCCCACTTTCCAGCACTTGGCCCATAGCCCTGTAGGTTATGGCACTTCAAGTGCACATCCAAGTACCTTTTAAATGTGATTAGGTTTTCTGCCTCTACCACCCTTTCAGGCAGTGAGTTCCAGACCCCTACCACACTCTGGGTGAAAACATGTTTCCTCAGCTCCCCTCTAATCCTTCTACCAATTACTTTAAATCTATGCCCCCTGGTTATTGACCTCTCTGCTAAGGGAAATAGGTCCTTCCTGTCCACTCTATCTAGGCCCCTCATAATTTTATACACCTCAATTAAATTACCCCTCAGCTTCCTCTATTCCAAAGAAAACAACCCCAGCCATCCAATCTTTCCTCATAGCTAAAATTCTCCAGTCCTGGCAACGTCCATGTAAATCTCCTCTATACCCTCTCTAGTGCAATCACATCTTTCCTGTAATGTGGTGACCAGAACTGTATGCAGTACTCAAGCTGTGACTTAACTAATGTTTTATACAGTTCTAGCATAACCTCCCCGCTCTTATATTCTATACCTTGGCTAATAAAGGAAAATATCAAGTATGCCGCCTCAACCACCTTACCTACCTGTCCTGCTACCTTCAGAGATCTGTGGACATGCACTCCAAGGTCCCTCTCTTCCTCTACACCTCTCAGTATCCTCCCATTTATTGTGTATTCCCTTGCCTTGTTTGACCTCCCCAAATGCATTACCTCACACCTCTCCAGATTGAATTCCATTTGCCACTTTTCTGCCCACCTGAGCAGTCCATTGATATCTTCCTGCAGTCTACAGCTTTCATCCTCACTATCAACCAAACGGCCAATTTTTGTATAGTCTGCAAACTTCTTAATCATGCCCCCTACATTTAAGTCTAAATCATTAATATATACCACAAAAAGCAAGGGACCTAGTACTGAGCCCTGTAGAACCCCACTGGAAACAGCCTTCCAGTCACAAAAACACCTGTCGACCATTACCCTTTGCTTCCTGCCACTGAGCCAATTTTGGATCCAATTTGCCACTTTCTCTTGGATCCCATGGGCTTTTACTTTTCTGACCAGTCTGCCATGTGGGAACCTTATCAAAAGTCTTGCTAAAATCCACGTAGACTACATCAAACGCACTACCCTCATCGACCCTTCTTGTTACCTCCTCAAAAGGTTCAATCAAGTTAGTCAGACACGACCTTCCCTTAATAAATCCATGTTGATTGTCCTTGATTAATCCATGCCTTTCTAAATGTCGGTTTATACTGTACCTCAAAATTGATTCCAATAACTTGCCCATCACCGAGGTTAGACTGACTGGCCTGTAATTACTAGGTCTATCCTTTTCTTCCTTTTTAAACGTTAGCAGTCCTCCAATCCTCCGGCACCACACCTGTAGCCAGGGAGGATTGGAAAATGATGGTCAGAGCCTCTGCTATTTCCTCCCTTGCTTCTTTTAACAGCCTGGGATACATTTCATCCGGGCCTGGCGATTTATCTACTTTCAAAGATGCTAAACCCCTCAATATTTCCTCTCACACTATGCTTATCCCAACCAATATTTCACACTCCTCCTCCTTAACTACAATCTCTGCATCGCCACCTCCTTTGTGAAGACAGACGCAAAGTATTCATTAAGAAACATACCCACATCTTACGCCTCCACACAGAGGTTGCATTTTTGGTCTCTAAAAGTCGTCCCACTCTTTCCTTAGTTATCCTCTTGCTCTTTATGTATTTATAAAACATTTTTGGGTTTTCCTTAATTTTACTTGCCAGTATTTTTTCATGCCTTCTCTTTGCTTTCCTAATTTCCTTTTTAATTTCACCCCTGCACTTTCTATACTCCTCTAGGCTTTCTGCAGTATTGAGCTCTTGGTGTCTGACATAAGCTTCCCTTTTTTGTCTTATCTTACCCTGAATGCTCCTTGTCATCCACCTCTCCTCTTATGGTTGAGCGTCCATTTTCTCACACCTCTGTGAAGTGCGTCAGGGCATTCTGTCCATGTTAAAGGCGCTACATTAATGCAAGTCGTCGATGCTGTTATAGGCTCAACCCATTCCCAAACACGACCATTGACCATCAACACTTTCACAAAGGCTTACCATCTTTCAGCTTTCGGAAGATTCAAGTTACCCGCAGGGAAGCCATTGAGTATCACCAGCAAGCTTATCAAAATAAAGCTTTAGAGACCAAGACAATCAATACATCTTGCAAAATTTTAAATTCCCTGATTATTATTTGTCTCAATTTAATACAAAGTGATAAGACAAACTTTGTCTTTCGGTACATATGTCTTTCATCTTTTCACCAGCAATGTTTGAATACCTGATGCATCCTACTCACTGTAGAATGTGCTCCAGCAAAGAAAAAAGCATTTTTGATTTTATACTCACTTAGTAAAACGTGTGCGCAATATCTGACCATCACATAGAGGAAGATTCAATTAATTATATTGAATGGGTTATATTTTTAATGGAGTCAGCTGAGTGTAAAAATGTAAAATTGATGAACAATAAGAGAGACTCATATTTTACATGTTTTAATAGTTTCAGAAGGTGGGGCGAGGAGAGATGAGTAGGTTGGTTTAATTAATTATAGAGTGCATCATGTACTGGATGAAGCAATGAAGCAGGTCAGACTCCATCCTTGGCCTTATGTTGTGCAATACTGACCTGTCCTGTCTGCCGGACTGTGTGGGACTGTTGGAACTCATTCTACAAATTAATGCTTAACTGGAGAATACCATGGACAAATATATCTAATTAAAAAAAAAGGTCACTGTATGTAAAAGGTTTGAATTAATAAGAAATGTGATTTCTTGGCTCTGAAAAATAGCAGCTTTAAGAAGATCTCACAAAATGTCTCCAAGTTATTTTGGCAAAATTGCAGCTTGATACAATAAAAGCTCACTGATGAGCAATACTTATGTGCAGTAAGTCTGCACATGTATAGCAGCATGTCTGTTTGTTGAACAACATAAGTTATAACAGCATAACTCTTGATGGAGTGACAGGTTCCATTATGTTTTTAGAAAATTAACTTGGTTGTGGCTTGGTTTAAACATTACGTTTTTTCCGATTGCATATTTATGTCCGTCCTAAAGTGATATATATTTGCATGCAGATGAATTTAAAGCCATTTTGTGGCATTTCTTTCACAGAAATATGGCTAATTTATTACTTGCAGAAAAAAAACACATTGATGTACAAAAGAATCTCCTAGTTACATTTCTGTGAATTTTATAATGAGATATTTGTGCAGATGACAAAATTATGCAGCCAGAGCCCTGCTGTGAGTTATATATTGGGACACCGAAGTTCATTCCTGTAATTACCACCAATTGACTAATGCTTCATCATTAAAATTTCACTTGCATTTTTAACTGCTTTAATCTTCAGTGCTGTGTCAGAAGAGTCAACTTTAACCCTTTAGAAACTGACTATTTTAATTTCTTGGAAATTTATATGTATATTAAAATAACATAACATTGTGAGATCCACTCAATAGCTTTGCAAAAGACAAACCAACATTTAAAAAGAATGACATTAGATAATATTGTATCAGATTCCACCCTCCCATATTTCAGCAGAGGTGTTACCCATTAATTTTAAGTAGATTGATTCTTCTTTTAAGGTGACATACAGAGGAGTTTGTTATGAGTGCTGTGTCTGTATGATAATATCACACAGCACAACGTCTATGCTTTAGTGACAGAACTGTATATCTGATGGGTCAGATTGACATTGATTTTAGCCTCAATGCTCCCAATAACTCCCACTGCTACTTTGTTAGTCTGCACTTTAATTACTTATAGATTAGCAGAACCTGTAGCTGTAATGCGTAAAATGATTCGCAAGCTCAAAGAAAATAACAAAGTGCTTCTACTTCTAATTTTTTTTTAGTACATTTTGGGCTTGTCAAATTGCTGGGAAATTGAATAATTTGTCACCAGTATCTCGATTGCCAGATGCAAAAGAAAAAGGGCTTCCTCCGATCTGCTACCACCCCTACAGAGCATCACAATGCACCAGTGAGAATTCCTATTTTTATATTCAGCACCAGCCATCCTTATGGTCTGACTGAGTGATATTGCCCATTTAGCTGCAACCTTTGGGCAGTTTTGCTCTGTGGGCCTGCACTTAGGCTGCTCCACGTCATACCACACAGAAATGTGACAGCAGGCAGAGAGAAGAGACTTTCATTCCATCAGTCTGGGCTGGATTTGATCCCAGACTGTGAAAGGACAGTGTGCTAAACCTACTGTACCACTCGATCCTCTCATGAAAACTGTTAGTTTATTGCAAAAAGGGTGAAAAACTAACTCAACACTGGAGTGGAACAATGACCATAGGAATATATTGATAAATTTATTGAGCCAATATTCCCACAGAGTCCCAATGTAAATGATATGTCTACTCTTATTGGACAAAATGGATTCTGAGGAAGGCTGTTCCAATGCTAAACGAGCCATGATTCGTAGAGATTTTTTTAAAAACAGTAGTAGAGGTAAAAAGTAAAACCTCTGGTATTCGATTTGAGAGAGAATGTAGGTTCAAGCCAAATATAGTGAACAGGGTGATACTTGTAGACTATTAAGGGGGAAGTGTACTGTAGGAGGTACAGTATTTTAGAAGAGATGTTAAGTTGGGGTCCTCTCTGCCAGTTTTGCAGGAGGGAAACCTGGAGGTGTTTTCTTTTATTGAAAAAACTTAGGTGTAGGGCCAAATCCCATGGTGCAGGACACTACCAAACTTGTAAAAGGGGAGGCGAGAAGATGAGATGAATCAATAAGCAATGGTTAGTCTGTGGATGGTAGATAAAAGGGATGACTGAGGGAGATAAAGAGTTTGAAGCCCTGGGAAAGAGTGGCCCAGAAATTGCTTTAAAAAGAACGGTGAGCTCAACAGCGCCCTACGTTGTTAGTGGCGAAATCGAGGAGCAAGTTCTGGCATTCACACATGCGCAGTGAAACGAGAAAATCTGGAACATGCTCCTTCTGGATAAGACTTCTGGTTCACCGGCTATATTAAAGGGATGTCGCTGGCTGCAATCAACAGAATCAGTGGACCAGCGGCAACTTACTCTTCTGGAGTTTAGGAGGAACAAGAGAGGAAAGTGCAGTGGAACAATGACCATAGGAATATATTGATAAATTTCTTGAGCCAATATTCCCACAGAGTCCCAATATAAATGATATGTCTACTCTTATTGGATAAAATGGATTCTGAGGAAGGCTGTTCCAGAGCTTATCTTCTAAACAAAGGCAAGGTCATTTGCTATGCTGTGATTTGACTTTGGGAAATATGCAATTAAGGCCACAAGCAGATCTGGTGTAATATGAAATTTTGCTGATTGTGGGGGAATTTTATGATCAGATTAGATGAGCAGAGGACACGTTTTTAATCAGAACTCTGTGTTGAAAAGATAAGGAAGGATAAGAATCTTTTGTTCAATAAGACTTGCTATTGTAGCTTCTGCAACATCCTTAAGTTCCGCATTACCTAATGCAACACAAGTTCTGAACTAGCGGGGAAGGTCTCTGCTTCATTTAACTGAAGAAGAGGGAACCATTTAATCTTCTAGAGGATGTTTTCAGCCAAATATTTGAACACTGTAGCAGCCATATTGAGGCATGCAGCTGTGTTTTAGTAAACAGCACAATCCAAGAGTCATTATGCACAGTTGTAACTATACTCGAAAGCTTTATATTGTAGATAGTACATTAATTTCAGACTTTTCAACTTTTATACTAGATTAGATTTTGATGTCATTCTGTATTTTAAGATCTGAATTCAAATCACAATCTATGACGATCAACGTAAAACTTATCAATAAAACACGATTTATTAAGACTTTTTTTTCGCCCCACAGAGTGTACAATATGTGGAACAGACTCTCGAGTAATAGTTCATGCTGTCTCAGAGCTGGGCAATTATCTGGGGGAAGGATTGCTCTAGGTGCTATGTGTAGTGCCACTGTAAATACATTCATGAAGATTTTCTCCAGTTGCTACTTTTAACAAGATGTTAATTTGAACGTGCTTACTACATTACAGAAGAAAAGTTGCTCAGATGGTAGCATTCACGCCTTTGAGTTCGAAGGTTGTGGGTTCAAGTCCCACTCCAGAGACTTGAGCACTAAACCTAGGCTGACACTCCAGTGCAATGCTGAGGGAGTGCTACATTGTCAGAGGTGCCGTCTTTCAGATAAGACTTTAAACCGAGGCTCCGTCTGCCCTCTCAAGTGGATGCAAAAGATCCCATGGCACTATTCAAAGAAGAGCAGGGGAGTTCTCGGTATCCTGGCCAACATTTACCCCTCAACCAATGTCACTAAAACAGATTATCTGATCGTTATCACATTGCTGCACAAATTGGCTGCCGCGTTTCCTACATTACAACAGTGACTACACTTCGAAAATACTTAATTGGCTGTAAAGCGCCATGGGATGTCCTGAGGTCTTTCTTTTTTCTTTTACAGTGTTGTTACAACTGGAGCATTTCTTCAAGTTAGGAATGGGGCAGAAGATAAGGATAAATAAAGACAGAAAAGACCAAACACTCTCTGGCTTATGGAATTGCTGGAATCAGGCACGTCATGTCACGGAAA
This sequence comes from Heptranchias perlo, assembly GCF_035084215.1. Classification (NCBI taxonomy): domain Eukaryota; kingdom Metazoa; phylum Chordata; class Chondrichthyes; order Hexanchiformes; family Hexanchidae; genus Heptranchias; species Heptranchias perlo. Next base: position 12,381,617 of record NC_090345.1, on the reverse strand, counting down.
ACAACTGGTCAATGGAGAATAATGTAAGTTGCATGACTAGATAGATATTGTGGAGTTTTGTTTGGTTACCTCAGGAGTGGGGGGAGGGATTGTAGGGAGACTAAATATGTTGGGTAGAGTCCATGACAGGACAAGTTGTACCTGAAATGTGGAAGGATGGAGCTTGAGTTATATGTGGTACATACTGTTCACTTTCTTCACTGCAGTTACTTAATATAGGTCACAACAAATGAGAACTTACAACAAATTTAATATCTTTAAGAGGTTTCAGCCAAGTTTACTCATCTAAACACGATTAGGCTGCCAACACGTTTACTCATCAGCAGAAGCACTTTCTAGTTGGGATGTGAATTTTGCATCAAAGATTGACCTGATGTGACCAAGTTGGTCTTCACTTTTGATTTGGCTGAAGAAAAGAATGACCTTTAAACATGTGTTTTCAGCCCGTTCTGGACACTGGGAGCAGAAAGTAGGACGATTAAAGGGATGACCAGGTGAATACCTGTAAAATGTTTACTTTTAGGTACGATTGGTTTGTAGCTTAATAGCAGGGGGTTAATATTACAATAATAAATATATTTCTGATGCGTCAGTAGCTTTGTTGGTGTAAAGTTAGTGAGGCTGATTGTCACTTTGGGCACGGGTGATCAACTGCCTCCCTGTTGTATGTCGCGCTCAATTTTCAGATCCATTGAAGTCAATTGAAAGGAAGATCTGGCGGGGGGTTTAATGGGCGGTTGATCCACAACAGTTTACCGCCCGTCCCGAAAGTAAAAATTACCCCTAGTGTTTCAATGTCACAATACGTGAGCTGAAAACTAAATCAAACCTTTGTGGCCGAAGGAACTGAACCTGCAGCACTCTAGGCATTAAATTAAATATTAAAGAAACTCTATTATAATAATAAAAAGGTGCATTTCCTACCCTACTGTATTAGAACAGCTAAAATTAAATCTTTGTCGCATGGGAAATGAGGTACACAGATTACAAAAGGAACGACAGAGTAAAGATGATCAGGTGGAAGGTCGAACATAGCATATTGATATAGCCTTATTACAACAATTCCGTATAGTTATAGGATTAATTGTTGAATGTCCTCTTTAATATTCTGATCACATGATAACATAAGATAGGTGTCTATTGTTTGCAATATGAATTGTGAAAGCGTTTGGATGTTGAATCCAGTTAAATTATAATTTCCTATTTATATGGATATAATTTTTTTGGGTTAAGAAATACATATTTATTCTGTTAAAGGCTGTTTTGAATCCAACTGTCAAGTGTGGCCGTGTCACAAAGGAACAATGTCCTGACTTGAGCGAAGACATTAATAATTCTTGCACATTGGCTCCAAATTTCTGGGAGTTATCATCATGAATGTCACCTACATATAATTCTGTGAGCGTTTACTTTCAGTGGCGGCAATGTGACATTTCATTACAACAGAATTAATAAGCTGCTCAAGTGCTGGTTTACAGTGAAAGCTGAGCCAATAGAGGCAAATATCATTCAGTACCTGATGAAATTGATGAGGCACTAGGCTAGGTAAAGTACCCCCTAACTGCTCATTACTTGTTAAGTAAATAATGTTTTAATAGCTCCAGCTTTGTTTTGTCTCTTACATTACACCATTATAGAGTCAAAATGGTGCACTTGCCAATTTTAGTTATTTGTTTTCTGCCACTTCTAAGTTTATTCTTTACCTGCATCTTGGATCACCAGGAATCATTCCCCAATTAACAAAAGTAGCCTTGAACTGTATGGCTTTGTTTGAATGCGATCACACTATTTACCAGTCAGCCGTGATTTAGTGGTAGCAATCTTGCCTCTGAATCACAAGGTTGTGACCCCTCCATATGTTGTAAACTCCTCCAGCCCTACAACCCTCCGAGACCTCTGCGTTCCTCCAATTCTTGCCTTTTGCGCATCCCCGATTTTAATCGCTCCACCATTGGTGGCTGTGCTTTCAGCTGCCTAGGCCCTAAGCTCTGGAATTCCCTCCCTAAACCTCTCCACCTCTCCACCTCTCCCTTCTCCTTTAAGACGCTCCGTAAAGCCTACCTCTTTGACCAAGCTTTTGGTCACCTGTCCCAATGTCTCCTTATGTGGCTCAGTGTTGAATTTTGTTTGATAATCGCTCCTGTGAAGCACCTTGGAACATTTTGCTATGTTAAAGGTACAAGTTGTTGTTGTTGTCTTCTAGTATAAATTTGCCATAAGATCTGTACTTAAAATGCTCCAGAAATTGGAAGCTGCATTTTCTTGACCAGACAAGTAATTTTATCAAAGCCTGAATAGGTCCAATTAGTGAGAAATTCAATGCAGAAATATACAAGAATATCACATATTCCAATTTATCTGTTTTCATAACTGAAGTTTTGGCACTGAGTGCTTGTTTGGGAAATTTAAGAAAAAATCTCACATAAGTGCTATAAGATGTGATCTTCTATGGCTGGAGATGAACCATATTATCAGGACAATATAAGAGGAAATTATATTTGATTGGTGGCAGATCTCACCTCAGTGTACTCAATGTTGCTGAGTATGGAGTGGAAACTATTTAAATTTTTCAGTACTGTCAAACGCTACATTAAAGACAAAACTACAGTGACAAAAAAAAAATACAAAAATCTATTATCAACTACGCTCTGCTTAAGTAAATGAGATACTAGTTATTTATCATTATTGTTTTTTTTAAAAAAGAATACCAATTCAAGTACTTGGTTGGAGTGCTGGTATACATGTGTGCAGTGGCCTGGAAACCATCCATCATAATCAAACACATGCTTCTTGGAGATGATATGGAGAGGGGTGCATGTTTTATTCAACCCACAGACATGATTAATGGTACATGAGCTCGATCGTTTGCATGGACCTAAAGTGAAGATAGATGCTGCAATGCAAACAGCGGTATAGTTTAATTGTTCCAAGGGACGTCCTAGATGTTACCTTGTCTCACAGCTTAGATCACATTATTACCAAGTCCCTGGCATTATAAGCACAGTGTGAGTGTTTCATTACATTCTACTTTCTCTGAATCTGCAGGATCACTGGCTCTTTGAACAAAGTTCAGGTGGAATTGCAAAATTTTTTTTTCAATGGAGCCAGTATTATTAATGGCATTTTAAAATGTTTTAATCCGTTTGGATCTTGCAGGGGGATTGTCGTGAGGAGCTTTTTCTGTTTCAGGATGACCTAACTTTGTAGTGTGTGTAACACAGTACTTTCTGCATTTGTTTGTTTATAGAGTTTAAGCTGCTGAACTAGAAGATTGGGCATGTGTCCACAGGTGTGCTGATGGGGTCTATCTCATACTTCCCTTGAATCATGTTGAGGTTTAGTTCTACAGGTTCTGGCACTGTCCAGTACCCGGAGAGTGGCCATTGTTGCTTTGTGAACCAACGTGCTGAATATTGCAAGGCTATTCCACTGTACGGGGTGGGAGGGATTTATTGTCTGGTTTTTGCTTGGTGGTTTTCCCTTTAAATCCAATCACAAGACATAAAGCTTTTGAGAGCTACCTGTAGACAAACTCAACTCGAAATTAATATTGCAAGTTCCATTCAGTTACCTGTGAGGAAGGAGACAAGCTACTTTCAAGCAAGCACAGACTATAAGATTTGTTCTATCATATATATGACAGCCAGCTATTGTCGAATATGGTTGATTGTTATTAAAAATCCAGGATGTTCCAGCAAGTGTTTTCAGGGATATTTAAGGAACTGTAGCTGTTTGGAGTCTTGGAGTCTGAATGGAGTTCTCAAGAGAATAGTCTAATCCACTATCAGCTCCTACAATGGCAAGAAATACATAAAGCAACACTGCATACGCCCACAAGATCATAGCTTATAAAGAAAGACTTGCATTTATATAGTGCTTTTCATGACCTCAGGCTGTCCCAAAGCACTTTACAGTCAATGATGTACTTTTGAAGTGTAGTCACTGTTGTAACATAGGAAATTGTTACACCTTTGGTTTTCCTGTTGAGCAAAATGGAAGGATTTCTACTGCAAATACATAGAATCATAAAATCTTACAGCACAGAATGAGGCCATTCGGCCCCTCGTGCCTGTGCCGGCTCTTTGAAACAGCTATCCAATTAGTCCCACTCCTGTTTTTTCCCCATTGCCCTGTATTTATCCAATTCCCTTTTTGAAAATTACTATTGAATCTGCTTCTACTACTGTCTGAAAGACAGTGTATTCCTAATCATTCACTCTTAGTTATTTATGTGTTCAAGTCCATCCTCCTTAGGTGTGTGGCTCACTACTTTGTGCTGAAGACTACAATCTATTTCTTAGTTTTGACTCAGGATCTACAACGAAAACATTAACTTATCTTTTTTTCAGATGCTGATGGTGTATTCTCAACCTTTTCTGTTTTTATCTCAAATTTCTACCATTTGCAGTTTTTCTTTTTATCTTTACCATTTGTCCTGCCCTTTCTGAAAATGTCCCTTTTCCAAAACAACATTTCAAATTGTGCTCATACCATCTCACTCGTAGCATTGTTAGCAGTTATTTTTTTATTGAAAAATTGGGTAAAGGATCGGGAAAGAAGAGTGACAATATGAGGTAAATCAAGAAGCAGTGATTAACCCCATCCAATGTGTATAAGTCTACATACAAATCATATTAGAGTTATGTATTTCCATGTGCACAGTAGCAGGAATACTTTCTTTCTGTGCGCTTATGGATAGCAGATCATTTACAATTGAACTTCCAAAACCCACCATGATGGAGGGAACTTCCCCCCCTCCCCCACCTCCCCAAGGCAATTATGGAAATTGGTGGATCATAGAATCATAGAAGTTTACAACATGGAAACAGGCCCTTCGGCCCAACATGTCCATGTCGCCCGGTTTATACCACTAAGCTAGTCCCAATTGCCTGCACTTGGCCCATATCCCTCTATACCCATCTTACCCATGTAACTGTCCAAATGCTTTTTAAAAGACAAAATTGTGCCCGCCTCTACTACTGCCTCTGGCAGCTCGTTCCGGACACTCAACACCCTTTGAGTGAAAAAATTGCCCCTCTGGACCCTTTTGTATCTCTCCCCTCTCACCTTAAATCTATGCCCCCTCATTATAGACTCCCCTACCTTTGGGAAAAGATTTTGACTATCTACCTTATCTATGCCCCTCATTATTTTATAGACTTCTATAAGATCACCCCGAAACCTCCTACTCTCCAGGGAAAAAAGTCTCAGTCTATCCAACCTCTCCCCTATAAGTCAAACCATCAAGTCCCGGTAGCATCCTAGTAAATCTTTTCTGCACTCTTTCTAGTTTAATAATATGTTTTCTATAATAGGGTGACCAGAACTGTACACAGTATTCCAAGTGTGGCCTTACTAATGTCTTGTACAACTTCAACACGACATCCCAACTCCTGTATTCAATGTTCTGACCAATGAAACCAAGCATGCTGAATGCCTTCTTCACCACCCTATCCACCTGTGACTCCACTTTCAAGGAGCTATGAACCTGTACTCCTAGATCTCTTTGTTCTATAACTCTCCCCAACGCCCTACCATTAACGGAGTAGGTCCTGGCCCGATTCGATCTACCAAAATGCATCACCTCACATTTATCTAAATTAAACTCCATCTGCCATTCATCGGCCCACTGGCCCAATTTATCAAGATCCCGTTGCAATCCTAGATAACCTTCTTCACTGTCCACAATGCCACCAATCTTGGTGTCATCTGCAAACTTACTAACCATGCCTCCTAAATTCTCATCCAAATCATTAATATAAATAACAAATAACAGCGGACCCAGCACCGATCCCTGAGGCACACCGCTGGTCACAGGCCTCCAGTTTGAAAAACAACCCTCTACAACCACCCTCTGTCTTCTGTCGTCAATCCAATTTTGTATCCAATTGGCTACCTCACCTTGGATCCCGTGAGATTTAACCTTATGTAACAACCTACCATGCGGTACCTTGTCAAAGGCTTTGCTAAAGTCCATGTAGACCACGTCTACTGCACAGCCCTCATCTATCTTCTTGGTTACCCCTTCAAAAAACTCAATCAAATTCGTGAGACATGATTTTCCACTCACAAAACCATGCTGACTGTTCCTAATTAGTCCCTGCCTCTCCAAATGCCTGTAGATCCTGTCTCTCAGAATACCCTCTAACAACTTACCCACTACAGATGTCAGGCTCACTGGTCTGTAGTTCCCAGGCTTTTCCCTGCCGCCCTTCTTAAACAAAGGCACAACATTTGCTACCCTCCAATCTTCAGGCACCTCACCTGATAATTGAAGGTCCCCAAATTTTAGAGTTACACATATGGTACAGCTATTGTCTTGGGAATGAAGATAAGTACAACACAAACAACAAAGAAACAAGTGGTTTTGTTCACTAAGAAAAGGAGATGAAATAATCGAAGAAACTGTGCACCAGGGAGACGTCTCAGGCATGGCTTTTTCCGCACAAGTTCTGACAGATAATTGGTTAGGCAGAGAATGGATGGCAACCATCTATCTCGAAGGATGATGGCCTAAGTGCCAAAGCAGTTCAGTTGCTTTGCTATGCAGCAACATCATGAGTGGCTGAAGAGTCCAATTCTCGAGCAACAGTCCTTGTCACCGATGGTGCAGGTGTAAATCACAGGGTCAGATGATGAAGCCCGCGCAGTATTCACTCTTGGAACCTGATGCACTTTCCTCTTTGCTCTTTTCTATTTCCTCTCTCTCCGCCACCTCTCTTCAATCTCTTTGACTCCTTGATACACATAGCAAATCAATTGGAGCAGAGAAAAGGCACAGAGACTTAATCAATGAGGAAGGAGAAAATTGGCAGCAAGACTCAATGGGCATGATGTAGACAACAGTTTAGACGGACACAGACTGTCTTTAAATGTGAGCTTTGGTTAGCCCCTGTGGCCTTGAAGCATCTGCAGGTTCTCCATACCAAACATCCTTTGGACTACGCCCAGCTTCCATCATATAGATACCAAGCCCCCATATTTGCGAAAAGTTATTCGACTTGGCAACTTAGCTTCCTCAAGTGCTTTGGTGTCAGGAACTTTGTTTTCCCATGTGATATTTAGAATACGACGGAGACAGTGGAAAGAGCTTAACCATCTCTCATGCCTGCTGCAGGTGGTCCAGATAATTGACAGGTAATAGCAGTGTGAATAATGGAGATTACAGTGCAGTTCCAGCCAGACCTTGTGATTGAGTGACATATTTGCTAAAATTACATTCCACTGTATAATTCTGGCCAACGTTACATTTTATGATCTATATTGGAAATGCACAGAAACATATCAAATGTCTCGTATATCAGAGTGTTTATGCACCTTAGTTTTCAAACTTTGATAACTGTCAAAGAGACCACACATTTCCTCAAGCATATAAAGTAACACTTCGGCTGGAGTGTGGTACAATCAAGAGGCCTCATGACCAACTGTGAAAGCAGTTCTTCACAACACTGAAATTGTATTACAGCCCATAATTACCCCCAGCCCGAATATTTTAGAATATATTTGTGTGTCTATCTAGGCTGTTGTCTACATCATGTCCATTGAGTCTTGTTGTCAATTTTTTTCTTCCTCGTTAGTTAAGTCTCTGTGCTTTTTTCTCTGTTCTAATTGATTTTTTACATTTGTTGTTCTGCAGTTGTAATACACAGAACTTTTCTCCCCAATCCTCATTAACAAAATTCTACTCAATCACATTGCAGCAAATCCCCCGCCCCCCCGCCCACTGCTGCCATGACTGTTCCTTACTCATCCATTTTTATTCCCTTTCGTCCTGAGAATCAGGGGAAGACTTGAATCAGATCTATGGAGGAGGAGATTGTGATTCTCTGTAGTTCATTTGCCAGGATTGCCTGATTCGGCTTTATATTTGGTAACCTTTGCCAAGTTCTGCCGTTTTTCTGAAGCCACCAGAGGGGCAGGCGAAAGGACTCTATGGAAGGTTAGCAGTGAGCTCCCACATGAGGTGATGGTTTGGGACCTTGTTTCAGGTCCTGTTTTACATTGCGTTTTAGTGTAAGAGACATAGTTGGTTGCTAGTTCCTATATTTTAAGGAAGAATAATCAAGTTCTATAATATTGCTGTAAATCTGCAGTTTGTCTTTGCGACTGTTTACTTATCCATTTCCTGTTAATAAATCTTTTTCGTCGTTTACAGTCAAAACCGTGGTCTGTTAAAATGTTTAGTCTAACACTTTTCAAGGTCAAGGAAGCATGTGGGCATGTGATATTTCCAGTAAGCCAAATAAAGGAACAATAGTTTCTATTCGACCCCTGGGTTTGCTATGATCACCTAGGTATTGAGCAGGTAAAGGCACACTTCATTTTGTAGGGGTGTGGGCTCACTTAGGGACTAGCCTTTGGCATAGCACTCAAACAAAATATCTGAGGAAAAGTACAAAAATATAATATTTGGCTCCCTGCCATTCTATAAAGAGCAAAATGCACCCTGCCAGGGCTCTGGACAGCCTGGATTGATAGTTAAAGTCCAGGCCTATGCTTCTTTCTACATATAACAGACTCTGAGCTCCTGGGAACCCTGTCTTGTTGCATCCTGTTCTTTGTGCTACATCACAGGCCCTCACTTCCTTTTGCTCATTGTATTATATCACCGTACGAAAGGAGGAGAGAGAGAAGGGGAGAAGGAGAAGTGAAGGAGAGAGAGAGAGAGAGAGAAGGAGAAGTAAAGGAGGGGAGAGGAAGAGAGAGAAGTGAAAGAAACAAGTGAAGGAGAGAGAAAAAAGTGAAACAGAAGTGGAGGAGAGAGGTACAAAAATGAATGAGACAGAGATGAAAGTGAAGGAAGAGAATGCGAAAGAGAAGTGAAGGAGGAGAGAGAGATACAGAAGTGAAGGAGGAGAGGCAAATGTGAAGGACAAAAGAGAGAGATGAAGGAGGAGAGAAAGCTTTGCAAAGATGAGTCAAGTGAAGGAGAGAGCCAGAAGAGAATCAGAGACAGACAGAAAAAAAGAAATGTTTACGTTAACCTTTGCAATATCATCTGCAAGCTCAAGTTCTACCATTAGGGGGCCGTATTGCTCCTTATAAAGCAGCCTGTCTGTCGCTATCACATTTACTTCATGTCGATTAATAACTGCAGAAAATTCTTTGGCTTTTGCATTATTACAGTACCTGCCAAGTGGGTTTTATAGACCTAAATTAATGGCATGTGACAGATTATGCACTTTACACCAAAGGCTACATTGAAAAACAATTGACTAATGTAAATTGAACAGACTAAGGTTAGAAGAGCAGATGGTAATTTTGTATCAATTCATTCTTACCCTGAATATGTAATTTATCTATCATTCTGTAACTATAGGGAAATCATGTGGACATCAGGTTCTTGGTACTCCAGGAAGTCTCACAAGGTCTGCAGGTAATTGGCATGGGTCACACAACAGTAATGATTGGTATCGGTGAACCTGACTGGGTACTTGCAGCGTTCCTGGACAAGACCTTAGGAGGGAAATAAAAACTGGTTCAAGTATTCTTAGTGCACTCCAAAATTAATATTGTTCAACAGCTCAATTGAAGTTACAACTTCATTTCAATCATTGACTGAGTGTGAGACACACACTGGCATTAGTAAAAGATTGAGTCCAGCTACTAGACACAGTTCACAAACAGAAAAAAATCACAGCCGACACCTTTTCAGCAGGAGTGGTTTTAAAGCTGTTCAAAGCTTTGAAAACCGTGATATCAATTCAAGACCACCTTCTCCCCCCAGAAAACTCGAAACATCAACTTTACCGATGCAGGGATGAAAGATGTTATTTTGAAAGCTGGAAAAGTATTTTGGCATCAAAGGATTATATCCATCCTCAATACTGTGTTTGATAAGTATCAGGCAGCTATTCTGAATCTTCCCAGGTTATTGGAGAAAGCATTTAACTTTGATACAATTACAAAAAACAAGCTTTTTATTTGTCCCTTCAGTTGTACCACCTTAATCCTCTAATTGTGACACTCTCTCGCACTGTGCTATCAGTATCACATGTTGCACTATGTTACTGACCTCTCTTGCTGCACCACCCCTTGTGATACTCCACCACTTGCACTGTGCCATTTCTCTCACTGCAGCACCCCTTACACTGTAACACCCCCTCACTGTAACACCCCCCTCACTGTAACACCCGCTCACTGTAACACCCCCTCACTGTAACACCCGCTCACTGTAACACCCGCTCACTGTAACACCCCCTCACTGTAACACCCGCTCACTGTAACACCCGCTCACTGTAACACCCCCTCACTGTAACACCCCCTCACTGTAACACCCGCTCACTGTAACACCCCCTCACTGTAACACCCGCTCACTGTAACACCCGCTCACTGTAACACCCCCTCACTGTAACACCCCCTCACTGTAACACCCGCTCACTGTAACACCCCCTCACTGTAACACCCCCTCACTGTAACACCCCCTCACTGTAACACCCGCTCACTGTAACACCCCCTCACTGTAACACCCGCTCACTGTAACACCCGCTCACTGTAACACCCCCTCACTGTAACACCCCCTCACTGTAACACCCGCTCACTGTAACACCCGCTCACTGTAACACCCCCTCACTGTAACACCCCCTCACTGTAACACCCCCTCACTGTAACACCCCCTCTCACTGTAACACCCCCTCACTGTAACACCCCCCTCACTGTAACACCCCCCCTCACTGTAACACCCCCCTCACTGTAACACCCCCCCCTCACTGTAACACCCGCTCACTGTAACACCCCCCTCACTGTAACACCCCCTCACTGTAACACCCCCCTCACTGTAACACCCCCTCACTGTAACACCCCCCTCACTGTAACACCCCCTCACTGTAACACCCCCCTCACTGTAACACCCCCTCACTGTAACACCCCCTCTCACTGTAACACCCCCTCACTGTAACACCCCCCTCACTGTAACACCCCCCCTCACTGTAACACCCCCCTCACTGTAACACCCCCCCCTCACTGTAACACCCGCTCACTGTAACACCCCCTCACTGTAACACCCCCTCACTGTAACACCCCCCTCACTGTAACACCCCCTCACTGTAACACCCCCCCTCACTGTAACACCCCCTCACTGTAACACCCCCCCTCACTGTAACACCCGCTCACTGTAACACCCCCCTCACTGTAACACCCCCTCTCACTGTAACACCCCCTCACTGTAACACCCCCTCACTGTAACACCCCCTCACTGTAACACCCCCTCACTGTAACACCCCCCCTCACTGTAACACCCCCCCTCACTGTAACACCCCCCCTCACTGTAACACCCCCCCTCACTGTAACACCCCCCCTCACTGTAACACCCCCTCTCACTGCACCACCCCCCCTCACTGTAACACCCCCTCTCACTGTAACACCCCCCCTCACTGTAACACCCCCCCTCACTGTAACACCCCCTCTCACTGTAACACCCCCCCTCACTGTAACACCCCCCCTCACTGTAACACCCCCCCTCACTGTAACACCCCCTCTCACTGTAACACCCCCCCTCACTGTAACACTCCCTCTCACTGTAACACCCCCCCTCACTGTAACACCCCCCCTCACTGTAACACTCCCTCTCACTGTAACACCCCCTCTCACTGTAACACCCCCCCTCACTGTAACACCCCCCCTCACTGTAACACCCCCTCTCACTGTAACACCCCCCCTCACTGTAACACTCCCTCTCACTGTAACACCCCCCCTCACTGTAACACCCCCCCTCACTGTAACACTCCCTCTCACTGTAACACCCCCCCTCACTGTAACACCCCCCCTCACTGTAACACCCCCCTCACTGTAACACCCCCCCTCACTGTAACACCCCCCCTCACTGTAACACCCCCTCTCACTGTAACACCCCCCCCTCACTGTAACACTCCCTCTCACTGTAACACCCCCCCTCACTGTAACACCCCCCCTCACTGTAACACTCCCTCTCACTGTAACACCCCCCCTCACTGTAACACCCCCCCTCACTGTAACACCCCCCTCACTGTAACATCCCCCCCTCACTGTAACATCCCCCCTCACTGTAACACCCCCCCTCACTGTAACACCCCCTCTCACTGTAACACCCCCTCTCACTGTAACACCCCCCCTCACTGTAACACCCCCTCTCACTGTAACACCCCCCCTCACTGTAACACCCCCTCTCACTGTAACACCCCCCCTCACTGTAACACCCCCTCACTGTAACACCCCCCCTCACTGTAACACCCCCCCTCACTGTAACACCCCCCCTCACTGTAACACCCCCCTCACTGTAACACCCCCCCTCACTGTAACACCCCCTCACTGCACCACCCCTCTCACTGTAACACCCCCCCTCACTGTAACACCCCCCCTCACTGTAACACCCCCCCTCACTGTAACACCCCCCCTCACTGTAACACCCCCTCACTGCACCACCCCTCTCACTGTAACACCCCCTCTCACTGTAACACCCCCCCTCACTGTAACACCCCCCCTCACTGTAACACCCCCTCTCACTGTAACACCCCCCCTCACTGTAACACCCCCTCTCACTGTAACACCCCCCCTCACTGTAACACCCCCTCTCACTGTAACACCCCCCCTCACTGTAACACCCCCTCTCACTGTAACACCCCCCCTCACTGTAACACCCCCCCTCACTGTAACACCCCCTCTCACTGTAACACCCCCCCTCACTGTAACACCCCCCCTCACTGTAACACCCCCCCTCACTGTAACACCCCCTCTCACTGTAACACCCCCCCTCACTGTAACACCCCCCCTCACTGTAACACCCCCTCACTGTAACAACCCCCCTCACTGCACCACCCCTCTCACTGCACCACCCCTCTCACTGCAACACCCCCCCTCACTGTAACACCTCCTCTCACTGTAACACCCCCCTCACTGTAACACCCCCTCTCACTGCACCGCCCCTCACTGTAACACCCCCTCTCAATGCACCACCCCTTACACTGTAACACCCCTCTCAATGAACCACACCTCGCACTGTGCAACTCCTCTCGATGCACCAACCCTTACACTGTAACATCCCTCTCGATGCGCCACCCCTTGTACTGTTCCACCTCTCTCACTGCACTATCTCTTGTACTGTTCCACCTCTCTCACTGCACCATCTCTTGTACTGTTCCACCTCTCTCACTGCACCATCTCAAGTACTGTTCCACCTCTCTCACTGCACCACCCCTTGCACTGTGCCACCTCTTGTAATACACCATCCCTTGCACTGTGCCACCTCTCTCACTGCACCATCCCTTGCACTGTGCCACCTCTTGTAATACACCATCCCTTGCACTGTGCCACCTCTCTCACTGCACCCCCCTTGCACTGTGCCACCTCTTGTAATACACCATCCCTTGCACTGTGCCACTTCTTGTGAAAAGTCACCACTTGCACTGTGCCATTTTTCTCACTGCACCACTCCTTACACTGTAACATCCCTCTCGATATACCACTCCTCTTGATGCATCACATCTTGCCCTGTTCACTTCTCTCGATGCACCACTCCTGACACTGTACCACCTTTCTCGATGCACTGTACCATTCCTCTCGATGTGCTACCCCTCGCGCTGTTCCCTCATTATTGTGAGTTGTTATTCCTTATAAAGAAGATCAATTCTGCTTGTTCTGGATTCCAAAAGAATTGTGAGCAATGCCACGCTAGTAATAAATAATAAATAGATACAAACGTCAGTGAGTCCTGCAATGAACGTCATAACTAATGAGCAAGATTGTGAGCCGTTGAGGTAATTGAATTTAGAAAACTGTCTATTTGTAAACTGCCATGGATTATAATGGAAGCTGTTGAAGGACTATCATATTTTGATGAGTTCTGAGTGCATGAAACTATAATTGAAGAATTATAATGAAGGTCAGTGCAGTACACTTTCCACTCTGCTTTCAGCTGAGATAGATGTTGAGCTTTCAACTAATTGTCCTAGTTCTGAATGCAATGATTAATATTCAGATTTACTGAACTTGGTGACGAACACTCAACGTATCCCATTCTTTTTTCTGCCAATTCCCCAGCCCTCGTCCCCTCAAGGATTAATTTCTCAAATATTCTGTGCTGAACTCCCCACCTCCAACCTTCACAAATGGCAGCTAATTTAGAACTCTGAGCCACAAGTCGTCTTCAGCACAAAGCCCTGCTCGCCAATCACCCCTGACTACTCTGAATTCCACTGATTCATCAGTAACAACTTGTACTTTATAGTGCCTTTAACATCATAGATAGAGAGAAACTTTTTCCCCTGGTGGGGTGGGGGTGGGGGGGCGTCTAGGACAAGGGGACATAACCTTAAAATCATTGCCAGGCTATTCAGGAGTGAAGTTAGGAAACAGTTCTTCATGCAAAGGGTGGTAGAAGTGTGGAACTCTCTCCCACAAAAAGCAGCAGATGCTAGCTCAATTAATCATTTTAAATCTGAGTTCAATAGATTTTTACTAGCCAAGGGTATTAAGGGATATGGAGCCAAGGCAGGTGGATGGAGTTAGCCTTGATCTCATTGAATGTTGGAACAGGCTCAAGGGGCTGAATGGCCTACTCCTACTCCTACTCCTGTTCCTATGTTCCTATCACAAAACGTCCAAAGCACTTCAGACGTGAAAATAACCAGACATCCAACAGTGATGGGAGAAGGGTTGGGGGAAAGACCGAAGGCAAGATTAAAGACAAAAACAGACAATGGTGGAAGCGGTCAGCATCGGTGGAGAGAACAGAAAAGTTAACATTTCAGGTGTGGACCCTTCATCAGAACTGGAGGACATTACAGATGGACAGCAGTTAAAAAGGAAGAGAATAAAGAGAGAGGGAAAACACACAAACTCACGCACACACCAGAATGTCACGGAGGCAACGGCCCCTATGAAGGATGAAGGGGAAGATATTTTTTGTGGTGGGATCACATTAGATGTGATGGAAATGGTGGGAGATGATCTGTCGAATGCAGAGGCTGGTGGGGTGGAAGGTGAGGACTCGAGGACCCTACCACAGTTGTGGGGGGTGGGGGGAAAGGATGAGGGCAGAAACATTACCCCTGCAAGAGGACTATTGGGAGATGTGGGGAGTGAGCACGAGCGTGGGATTAGACCAGGTGACTCAAGTGGAAATAAAACGCTGGTGCTGCGTTGCAAAATTCTATGATTGTATGGTTTTCTTTCAGATGCTAGTCAACCTGCTATGCATTGCCAGCATTTTCTATTTTTAGTGCCACATTTCATAGCTTCTTTCCCTGTTATTTCCTGCTAAGAATGCTTTGTGATCCATTACAGCACCTTCCTCGAGGTATATTCCTGTATAGGACTAATTTCCTTTAGTGAGATTCGTTCTGATCCCCTCAGAAATGAAAGTTCCATTAATGGTGAATGAATAGTTTATGGGGTCCAATATGTGGGGGGGAAGAAAAAACTTTCCATTTCTGGTAGGATGTTTCCTCTCACAAATTCTTCAAATGCATCCCATTAACGCAGTTACTGTTGCAGGAATCCATTGATCTTCCTGTTAATACATATCTTAAATTATGAGTTATGAACGAACGAGGAATTGAGTCTCTAGTGAGCTCTCTTGGCTACAGAATCAGACAGTTAGGATGGATATTGTGAAGGGAGCATGAGCTGCAAGAACCATCACTCAAAATATCTTCCTGCCAGATGTCCATGACTCTGTTTTTCTTTTTGAAGATCTAACGAGCTTGGTTTTGTTCTGGAGCTAAGGTAAAGTGGCTTGGCACACAAGCATGCCCAAGGGGCTATATATTTGAGAAGCTTGTCGCTGCTGCCAAAGGTCTTGGGGTGAATGATTTAATAATTCTCTATAACCGTGATTCAAGTTCTTGATAAGAGAAAAGTAACTGTGAACTCTGAACTGAACGGAGGCAGAAAATGCACAACATACACAATGGGGTTGATTTTCACACAGTGGGTGGGGCAGTGAGGGGGGGGGCAACCTCTCTGCCTGCTCGATGACGTTGGAAGGAGGACCAGTTGTAACCTCCTCCTGCAACCCTCCGAGATCTCTGCACTCCTCCAATTCTGGCCTTTTGCACATCCCTGATTTTCATCTCTCCTCCAATGGCAGCCATGCCTTCAGCTGTATAGGCCCTAAGCTCTGGAATTCCCTCCCTAAACCTCTCCGCCTCTCTACCTCTTTCTCCCCCTTTAAGACGCTCCTTAAAATCTATCTTTCTGATTAAGTTTTGGTCATCTGTCCTCGTATCTCCTTATGTGGCTCAGTGTCAAATTTTGTTTGATAATCGCTCCCGTGAAACACCGTGAGACGTTTTGCTACGTTAAAGGTGCTATATAAATGCTAGTTGTTGTTGTTGATTGATTTTGGTGATCGGGCTGCAGGGGGTGATACTATTTGCACCGCTGATGGATAGCTCGTCATTTGGGAAGGCGGGAAATCTGGCAGGATGGATGGGTTCTGCTCATGGCCTGCGGCAACACCTTAAATCAGAGGGCAGAAAACATTGATGCTGCCTTCTAGGCTATAGTTAGTGTGCAATGTAAGGGGACTAAGAAAAGGGTGGAACAAATAGGAGGAAGTGTTATTCTGCAGATAGAAGAAGGGACCTCTTTCAGTTCTGTTATTTTCCAAGTAAATTCTACAATTTCCTACCAATCACTGAGGCAAGTCTCCAGAATCTAGGATCAAAGTGCCAATTGCTATCCGCCAACATCCATTCTACTCCAAGACCATGAATAACATATTGTTTGGTCACATTATCCCCCCAAGATCCAAGCAAACTTTTCACTTGGCCTGGTTTGAGTGAGATTGGTTCTGATTCACTCAGATGATCATGTACATTTTGTTAAAAGCCATGAGCCAAGTTTGAGCCATTCTTCCTCGTGGCAGGAAGAGTTCTGTAATAAACAAGACCTTAAATCAGGAAATGCTGGAAATGCATGGCAAAGTATCTAACCTTACAGGCGGAGAACTTGCATCAGAACTCCCCGAAACGTTAATGTGTTTTTCCTGTTCAGAGTTACTGAGGGCGATCTACCTCTCACTACTGCCTTTTAGGCGCAAATAGGGCGGTAATGGGACAAAAATTGTTAAGAACAAAAACACTGACTTACTGCTGGAGGCCCAACTGTGCCAGCATATTTTAGCATTCGAGAAATTCACTGAGCACACCCAGCAGCAAGGAGATGAACTTAAGAAAGCCTTTAAGGCTCAAATGTTCCAAAAGAGTGAAGTAAATATGAGTGCCAACTTTTCCTTACTGCAGGTAGTGATCCCTTTAAGTTGAAGGGATTCGCAAAATTTCACATGTTCCCCCCCCCGAAGATTTATTGGAGTTATTAAAGAAACCCTGGTGTGACTGTGTTTTAAAAAATCCAGGGTCTTTCAAAATGGCTGCGGTCAGACACATGGCAGGCTTCGTGTTTCAGACAGGTTTCTTTAAACAATGCAGTTGCATTCAAGCCCTGAGGCAAGCCATCAACATGGCCGTCCTACACATCAAAATTCGAGCAGGAGAAATCCCAGGACAAAAGGTGAACCATCAAGGTACATTCGGAACAATGGAAAACAGTTATGGAACAGATCAGTACAGGAACCGGCCATTTATGTAAATGGGCCAGAGATTGGGGTCCTTTGTCTTAAAGCAGTTATAGAACTCATCAGTACAGGAACTGGCCATCATGTAAATAGGCCAGAGATTGGGGTCCTTTGTCTTACGTTTTCGTGCTTAAATCGAACAATGAAGCAAGCTGATGAGGTACAATAAAAACCTGTTACCAGGAGGGTATAACTGGGGCTTGCCCAGTATCTCTCTCTCTCTTCTCTCTTCGCCTCTTGGCCCGGTGTCCTGTCTGCTTGCTAGCAACTAAGAAGGAAGGCCATCCAGTAAACCTCGCAACCACATGTCGACGGCAGCAGCAGAGCACCGGGGCCAGGCCTTTTCATCTGTTTCACCGGTGAGCATTAATTTTCTGGCCGCCACAAGACAGCCTAGCTAGGTATAGGGGTGGGGGTTAAAGGGGTATTGCTAAAATTGTGATTTTAGAATTTTCCCTCGATGTGTCCGTTTCTTCCACCCCGTTAAGTGTAAGACTGTATTACATCCATAGCGATTTTCTTTGATCTTCTGTATAATACTGTTTACCTTGTAGTTTTAGTTTTCTTATTAATAAACATTGGTTTTCCTTGTACCAATCCACTGGTCTGTTCGTCTGTCCTTGTTACCGCCCGATAAGTCCTCAGCTCAGAATCAGGAAGGGGTAAGCGATTCGCAACCGCACAGCAGGCAGGGCAACTCAGGAAAACATAACCTATAATAAGCCTGAGAAACAGTAAAAAAAACCCTTACAAAGTAGCGTTGTGAATGGCCACCTTCTGACACTTACTGTCCACCTTCTGACACTTACTGCCCACCTTCTGACACTTACTGCCCATACTTTGTGCGGGTGGGTTGAGGAAGTAATGGCGGCAGCACTGATTGACACGAAAATGGCGCTGGGCGTCCTGACACCGTCAGTTAGATCCTATTGGAATATTTTAATTAGGACTATTTTTTGTGGGAGCCCTGGCCGCCTAAATTGAGGTCCATCTGAACATCGAAACGGTTGGGCCTCCTGCAGTAAGTCAGTGTTTTTGTCCCATTACCGCTCCATTTGCGCCTAAAAGGCAGTAGTGAGAGGTAGATCGCCCTCAGTAACACTGAACAGGAAAAACACATTAACGTTTCGGGGAGTTCTGATGCAAGTTCTCCGCCTGTAAGGTTAGATACTTTGCCGTGCATTTCCAGCATTTCCTGATTTAAGGCCTTGTTTTTTTTACAGAACTCTTCCTGCCACGAGGAAGAATGGCTCAAACTTGGCTCATGGCTTTTAACAAAATGTACATGATCATCTGAGTGAATCAGAACCAATCTCACTCAAACCAGGCCAAGTGAAAAGTTTGCTTGGATCTTGGGGGGATAATGTGACCAAACAATATGTTATTCATGGTCTTGGAGTAGAATGGATGTTGGCGGATAGCAATTGGCACTTTGACCCTAGATTCTGGAGACTTGCCTCAGTGATTGGTAGGAAATTGTAGAAATAATTTGGAAAATAACAAAATTGAAAGATGTCCCTTCTTTTATCTGCAGAGTAAAACGTCCTCGAATTCCCTCCCCCACCCTTTCTTAGTCTCCGTGCATCACACACTAACTATAGCCAAGAAGGCAGGTGGGTGCTTTGCTGCAAGGAGCTGTCAATGGCCTAATTCTACCCCAAAGCCAAGTTGGCTTTATACAGCACATAATTAGAAAAAAATATAAAGCTCAAGAGATAAATATGGGTGAGGAAAGTTGTTTGGCTCACCTTAGCTGATCCATCCAGGAGAATCTCAACGCAGAATCCAACTGCCCCTTAAGATTCTGCCTTTATTAGTTTATTCAGAGAACAATTCTATGTGTTGATCACTCTTTGTGTGAAGAAAGACTTCATCAATCCTTTTGCCAGTTTTAACTTCTGCCCTTTGTCCTACTGCCATGGTTTCATTTGAAATAATGTTTTGGATTTACTTTTTCTATGCCATTTATTGTCCTAAATCCCTCTATTAGATCCCCTCTATGGTTGTCTCCTTTCAAGGGTAATGTTTCTTCAGTCTTTCCTCAAAACTCAGTTCTCCCACACCAGAAATCAATCTCATGGCTTTTCTTGGTACTGTCTCTAGGCCCGAATGGAATCTCCATTGAACAAGACCAGGAAGCTGCAAACTGCTGTAGTAATATTTTCTAATAACCCTGGAAGGTCAGAGGAACAATTGTCTATCAGCTTTTAATACAAGCCCATGACGACCGGTGTATGTAGGAAATAGACACATTCAACAATGCTACTGAGAATATAGAGAAGATTCTATCTCTCTCTCTCCCTCTCTCGCCCTCAGCTGCTGCAGGCTGCCATTTGAAAATCTCTGATGGTGGTTAAATAAACAATATTTGGAACAGCATCGTCTGTGATATCAACACACAACATTCCAGACCAGGGGCATAGACACTGTACACAAATCTGTACATCTTTATGCCCTGGCATAGCAACTTACTGAGCTTGTGACACAACACTGTACCCAAAAGAATATGGGCAGGGACATGGTTACATTGTTGGAGCACTGCTTAAAAGCTGCCTGTTGCTGGCATCTTTACTTCTCACTGTGAAGAGTTGACTGGGTGGGTGGCTTGTTTTAACTGGTGGAATTAGAACGACATTACAGGAGATTAAAATAAATTGCCAGAAATAGACTTGGACTGGCAGCAGTTATACTGGTAATTCTGTGCTGCATTCTGATGCCAGCTCAAAGAAAATCTGTTTCTTGGCAACGCCAAAGGCGCAAAATGATGCCAGCATTCATCTCTCTGTACCATCTCCTGTATGTGGTAGCCAATGCAGTGCTGTAACTGCTTGCTGACTCCCAGTATCTGTAAAGCCGCTCTCTTGTTACATTTAAGTCATGTCATTTGCAGTTTATGCTGTCTCTTATATTACCATGTGTAGCAGGAAAGCACAGCACTTCCACAAAGGAAATGCATGGGCCAAACACTGCAATTGAACCAGTCCAAACAAAAGACAGTGTACTATAATTTTATAGCAGCTCACAAAGCCACTTAACTCTGTGTTGGAAGTACCTTTTCAAGGTTTCATCCTATTCTGTAGAGCAAGGAGATATAGAGATACCTTCCTGACCCATTGTGAACATTTTTGTAATTCATCCCAATTCTGTGGGAAAAAAAAGTAATTACGATACAAAATTTTAAAATTAATTGATTTGAATATGAAATTAAAGCTAGGCCATTTAGGAGCGAAATCAGGAAGCACTTTTACACACAAAGGGTAGTAGAAATCTGGAATTCTCTGCCCCAAAAGGCTGTGGATGCTGGGGGACAATTGGAGCTTTCAAGACTGAGATCGATAGATTTTTGTTAGGTAAGGCTATCAAGGGACATGGAGCTAAGGCGGGTAAATGGAGTTGAGGTACAGATGAGCCATGATCTAATTGAATGGCTCGGGGGACTGAATGGCCTATACCTGTTCCTACGACTCTTCAAGAAAATTATAAATAAAGCTTCAAGTTTGCTAGAGCTCTAAGTCCAAAGCTGATGAGAGTTGCCATGGAAACAAAGTGCTCTCTGGTCAAGAATACATATTTCTGGCACGTCTCTTGTGCAGTCATAATGTCTTACAAGGTCAGGGGTTAGTGCTACAGAGGTGGTGAGGAGAGCTGTGATGATTCTTATCGAGAAGGATCCCCGCCAAAGGGATAGAGCTGCTTTAAAAGGCAATTTAACACTTTCCTCAATTTGGTTCGTTCATTCACATCAGGTAAGATGATGAGATTTTCTTTCCCGTCCTTTCTTCTTCTGGGGTATTACCGGGGTATAGTTCCATGGGCACCCAGCTGCCCTCCACCATCAAATCCGGTGACAGCATACTATTCGACTGTGATGGAGGATATCACAGCAGAGCCCAATTCCTGTTCTCACCTGGCGTTCACACTTTCCACAGAGCAATCGAGATCAGGAACACTGACTCATTTTTTTTTCTAGAGCAGGATAGTTCTAGGCCATTCGGCCCAATTGGTCTTTGTTGGTGTTTACGCTGCAAAAGATCCTCCTCCCTCCCTACTTCATCTAACCCTATCATCATATCCTTCTATTCCTTTCTGCCTCATGTGTTTATCTAGCTTCCCCTTAAATGCATCTATGCTATTTGCCTCAACTACTCCTTGTGGTAGCGAGTTCCACATTCTAACCACTCTCTGGGTAAAGAAGTTCCTTCTGAATTCCCTATTGAATTTATTAGCGACTATTTTATATTTATGACCTCTGGTTTTGGACTTCCCCACAAGTGGAAACATTTTCTCCACGTCTACCCTATTATTATCTTAAAGACCTCTATCAGCCTTCTCTTTTCTAGAGAAAAGAACCCCAGTCTGTTCAGCCTTTCCTGATAAGGATATTCTCTCAGTTCTAGTATCATCCAGATTAACTGGTCATTATCTCATTGCTGTTTGTGGGACCTTGCTGTACGCAAATCGGCCGCCGCGTTTCCTACATTACAACAGCGACTACACTTCAAAAAGTACTTAATTTGCTGTAAAGCACTTTGGGACGTCATGAGGTTGTGAAAGGCACTATATAAATTCTTTCTTTCTTAAATTGGTCAGCGCGTCTGTTACTGTATCTGACCCTGAAGGAGTACAGGGGCCAAATGGAGTGACAATGATTGATGACTAACTCACCTAATCATATTAAAATTGGATTTATAGAGAAAAAGAAATTCTTATTAACAAATTGCCTCGGATAGATGTGGGTGAGTGTTACATTCATTTAAAAGCAAATCGATTTAGTTCAGATCATTCTCTTGGGTTAAAACTTCTGAACTGCAGAAACCTGCTGCAGTTTGTGAGTTTATTTCATGTTTTGGTCAAGAACAGGTGCCATGTCGATGGACTGAAACTAATACCTCAAACCTATTAAAAGGAGCTCTTCACCCCTCCAGGTTAACGTCAAGCAAACCCTAGACCCCGACAGCAGAAGGCAGAAGACCAGCCAATAACCCTGGAAGTGAATTCCACATCTCATAACTCTCTGTGTAAAGAAATTTCTCCTGCCTTCTGTCTAAATCTCTTACATTCTATCTTGTATCAATGGCCCCTTGCTTTTGACCTCTCAGCCAGTGGAAACAGTCTGCTTCTATCTAGCCTCTCCTATTCCTTCATAAATTTAAACAAGTCTATCATATCGCCCTGTAATTATGTGTTGTTCCAACAAAAAAGAGCTAATTTTTCAAGTCTTTCTTTATATTTGCATTTCCTCACACCAGGCAGTATCCTAATGAATCTGCATTGTACCCTCTTTGAGGCCTCAACATCCTTCCCATATTGTGGAGCCCAATCCACAATACTCGAATTGAGGTCTTATTAAGCTTTTACATATGCTTATCATTATCTCAGGGAGAACAGAAACTGAAATGATGTCCCCAGCAACTATATCCCACAGATAAGACCCTCAACCACAGCCAAACTCCAGAAGCACAGCATCCCCTCCTACAGGATACTCCAAGCCACAGACTCAGTTGTCAGCAGGCCCTTCCAATGCCCTCAATTGCCGGACACCCATGTTAGGAACCACAGCAACAGAAATCCCAACATTTACAACCTAGCCCGTGGAGCACCAGGCCTTCCAGCCTCTAAGATGGCACTCTCCAGAACCAGCATGAAGTGTCGCAGTCATAAATAATCGTCCAAGAACAAAACGTACTATTTGCTGAGGACTGCCCAGTCGGAAATCCTAACTCATACCTTGGCTTTGTGCAACGTATCACATCCCTCACCCCCACTCTGGACCCAATGGATGTCCAGCCAAGTTCCACTAGGCTGTGCTCCTGAAATGACTCCCCTCCTGCTGGGAAACTTCCATAACCTTGAAGAGATGTGCACCACTCCCAGACACTTTCATGGTAGTCACAATCACACCAAATCTGTTACCCGATGGCCTGTATCTCTGTCAAACACCAATTACAAAGTATTGGACAAGCTCCCGACCACCAGTTGTCCCTACTTAGTCCCCGCTGATCAAATCCTCTGGGTTGGTGGTCTCCTTGGATGCAGAGAAGACATTTGAGTGGGTGGAGTGGCAAGTAACAACTCCTACAGACCCAGGAGTATGTCCTGGAGAATAAGCCTCCCCAGCACTGAGTACTGTATTGCACTGATCACTGCTAGCCGCATTCACCTTGTGGTGAAGTGCAATCCTCCCTACAACAAATATGTGGGTGAAACACTTTTTGGGACATATGCTGGTCAGAATGGGTAATGTTTGGACTCGATCTGCAACTCTGGAAGCCCCAGGAATTTGGGAGCACTTTCCTGGAAGCCTACCAACCCAGATTTCTCCACCAGCACGCCCTGATTGGCCTTCATGAAAGTCAGGATGGACCTACTTGGAATGCAACATTTCTTTCCGTTAGACTGGGCCCCTAAAGCCCCACAAAGTGCAATGTCTCACTCTTAGAGACCCCTCTCTTCCTCGGCAGGACACTTGGAGTTTTCCTGACTCAGCTGAACCTGAGAACAATGTCAAATTACCTCAGCCCCCAAAAGCGTGTACCAACAGCTTTAACGTGTCAATGTATTCTTGTGTAAATACAGTGTAACAAAACCGTGCAACAACTCCACAAAATGTATGCAGGTATTCGTCTGAATACTAACTGAAAATTAAAAATAGCTCCTCCTGTGGCTCAGTGGGCAAGTGCATCATCCAGCATGTTACTGAGCTTTACAGTTGAGTTCTGACCCTAATCTGTGCTGAGTTAGCTGCAGTCAAACCTAGCCAGGAGTTGGGGATGCTACAAGTAATCTCAGCATTCCTAGGGAGTGTGAAAATTCATTTGGGGTTCCTGCTTTTGATTACTATTCCGTGACTCCTGCTGAAAAGTGTGGACTTCGGCTGAGAATAGAATTGGGCTCTGATATTATCCTCCCCCAATCCCAAAGTCAAAAAGTCTGCGGACACTTCTTGTTTAGGTCCACAATTGAAGGATGGTCACTTCAGCGAGGGACCTGAGAGAATCCAGTGCCCATGGAACGGTCCCCCTAGAATGAGCTGTGCTTTTAGTGAGAGGAGGGAAGAATAAGTTCTTAAAGTGACAGTAAAGTTCAGTCTCGTGCTGGTGTAAATTCCACCACCTAATATTTCTCTAGTTATTGGGGTGAGTCTGCGAGGAGGAAATGCATCTGAGGAGATGCTGATATGGACCCCATTATTTTCTAGCCAGTAATTTTAATGGAAGGAAAATCATGGCCTACCTACCTGTGATTTCTGGAGATGCGCTCTCCAATGGTGTCCCCACCCATTAGGGAATGACCCCTTCTGAGCTTTGCAGTAAGGATAGATTTTTTGATCTCGCGTTGAATGAAAGGTTTCCTGTTGAAAATGCAAACCGATGCTCCCCCCTCCCAAAAAAAACATTGAAGAACTGTAAGATCAGAAAAGCAGGGCGGAGAGTGAGGAACAAGACTGCAGCTTCGAATCACGTCCTTTCTAAAGTTAAATAAGGAAACTTTTGGGGGGCTGCTACTTCAAACAAAATAGTGATGTTAAAAACCACAGAAGAGCAAGTTCACTGGCAATGGTTGCTTGGAAGAATCGAGTGAACATTATTTGTACAGTATGTCTTAGCGCTAATAGTCCTTGGAAGGTTTTGATGTCCTGGTGGGATTTTCAAGCCTCTAGGTTTGTGTTGTAAAAAATGTGAAATGCATTTTGTGCTGTGCATGTCATTGATATGATGAAAGTATCATATAGCTTACCGTCACACAATTGTGTTGGAATCCAGTTGAAAACTTTTAACGACATCATGATCAGTCATCTGAACTAAAGGCAGTTTTTAAAACCCAACCAGTTACTTTGTTTTAAATGGGCCTTTGCTATCTGGGATAAGTCAGCTCACAGAGTACTTTTTTAAATTGCTTTTTTTCAAAAAAAAAGTAAGGCGATGATTTCACTCTGCTTTTCTCCCTATGAAGGTCTGTCTGGTCCACAAACCTCCTGTGACTAGGGGAACTGGCAGATGATCTGTTGACAGCTGCCAGGCCTCTACGGATACTGCTCTAGTCGACCACTAAGGAGGTATTTGGAAGCTCAGAAGAATTGATTGGGGGTTAAGAACTGAAACCTGTGTTCCTCCACTCCACGATACGGCTTGTTAATGCCTCATTGTCCTTTTTAAATTCTAATATCTAACGGCCCTCTGTTAAAACAGTGCTCAAACACACCAGGTTGTGAGTCTATATATTGAATTACATCTCCAGTACCAAGCTTCTGAAATGACTCCCATTTCCTGGGATGGCATCATAAACTGAATGGGCATGGTATGGTTGCCATTCATCCAAAGGGCATGGATTCTTCAGAATGAGAGATTGAATCACTCAGTGGTTGCGTTGATAAATGCATCACCTAGTGTGATACTGAGCCAAAGAGACCAGAAAGGGGACAGATTAGATCCCTGGCCTGTGCTGAATTAGTTAATCTCAGCTGGGGTGGAAGTTAGGTGCTCCACAATTGTCCTTAGCACCTCTGTCAAGGTTCCTGCTACTGATCACTATCCAATGAGCAACAAAGCTATTCCATCAGTGAACTGCAAGAACAGGTTGAGGGGTCTGGGACTGTTGTGTGTAGTAATGCAGAGTGAGACGAGATCAGATTCAGGTTTTTAAAATGATGTGCAAAGTGAATAAAATTGAAAGCAAATCGTTTTGAATTGAACGAAGAATGTAGGACAAGGCAACATGATTTCACAATTAAGAAGGTAACAGATAAAGAGTTTAAAGGAACTTCATGTTGTATCTGCTTGCTAACTCATGGGACGAGCTGTCAGCTTGTTCAGCGAACACTGGCTGGGGTGCAGACTTGAGCACATAATCTGGGCTGACAGTACCGAGGGAGCGCTGCACTGTTGGAGGTGCCGTCTTTGAGGTGAGATGTTAAACTGAGGCCCTGTCTACCCTCTTAGGTGGACATAAAAGATCCCATGGCACTACTTTCAAGAAGATCAGGGGAGTTCTCCCCAGTGTCCTGACCAATACTTATCCTATAGCCAACATCACTAAAACAAAGATTATCTGGTCATTATCTCATTGCTATTTGTGAGACTCCACTATACGCAAATTGGCTGCCGCGTTTTCTACATTACAACAGTGATTACACCTTAAAACGTTCTTAATTGGTTGTAAAGCGCTTTGTGGCATCCTGAGGTTATGAAAGGTGCTGTGTAAATGCAAGTCTTTCTTTAAAGTAGACTGGACAAAGTTTTGAAGCAACAGAATAAAAGCAAATCAAGGGGAAGGTGGTAAACGGGATTGTGGAGGGGAAGTAGGGAAAATCAGAGGTCTACAGCAACAGTCTATTGAATGGGAATGTGCCTGGTAATTCAGCTGTGTTTTGTCATTCCATAGACCATTAAATGAAAGTATAACTTTAAACCGAGCCTCATGAACATTCAGTCTTCAGTATTATACAATGGAAATTGACTGATGTTTGAAGTTACAAAACTTCAAAAACAGTTTTGTGATAAAAATTTGTTTTGGCATTAGACATCCTGAAATCGTTCCCTCATTCCCTGCACCCCACCCTTTTATCACTGCCCAGGTCACCCAAGGTCAGAAACATTGGGAGTCAATCACTATTTAGGTTGTACCAGTCTAATTACAAATGTCACAGCAGATTTCCCGCTTGGGATCCATAAAGTACGGTGATTCTCGCGAGGGCTTCACAAATATTCATGCTTTTTTTATACACAAGTTCTCTTTTTGTAAAATTAAGTTTTATAATATTGTGGTTTATACAGTCCCTATAAACAGAAGCAATGACTTCAGCAACCATGGAATGCTAGTTTAAGAAATTTAAGGATTAAGGAAAGGGAAATGCTGTGGGCCAACACACTTCCCTTTTGCCCCGGCGATCTGGATTTCAATCCAACTCGGTGGTCTCCTCTCTGTTGGGTGTCAGGGTCTTCTGTCACTTTTGAGGTCAAGGATCCTATTTAAAATGAGTTTGGGGCAGTTAGTTAAGTATCTATTGGATGCAGGCCCACAACTAATGCAAAACTCCCCACAACTTGACACCAAATAGGCAATCTTGCTTAACAATATCTGCTGTGGGAAGTGGAAGTATACTAATGCAATCGGGTGTTCTTCTGACACTGGCGTTATGGTGTGTTATTGGGGGCACAGTAGTGGGAGCTTTACTTTGCATCTGGCTGTGATATATCTGCAGAGTGTCTATTGACACCACTTAGTCAGCCAATGAGTTGAAGGCGGGGCTGGACTTATGGCAGGACTCACAGCAAACAGTCTATTTTACAGCAAACAAAGTCTATTTACTCAGCAAATAGAATCTACTTAAACAGCGCAGTACAGCAAACAGTCCACAGAGTCTATTCAGAAAGAGTCTTTACGAGCTAGAGGAAACAGAACTCATGACTGGAAACTACTCCCACTAAAAGCAGGGCGATTTCTCCAGCAAAATGCAGTGAGTGGAGGATAGTTATATAATACAAATTGATTATTTCTCCAGCAAATTGCAGTGAGTGGAGGATAGTTACATATAAATTATGTGCATAAAATCAATCTCAGTCACTTACAGCATTGCGGTTTCCAGGTGGGATTGATGGGGGAATTACCTAATCATCTCCATTCTGGCCAGGAATAGTGGTGTAGCCATATATCTGGCCTGGGAGCACTGCTTCCTCACCACAGTGGCCAAAGTGGAAACATGTTTCATTTCCTGGCACTGAAACTCTTCAGTTTATGAGCACAAATTCATCAAAGGACATTCATCAAAACCTAAAAATTAAAGAATCAATGCACAACCAACAGGAACCCATCCCTCTTTGCTCATGTTTCCCATAACTATACTGCAGGCTGTGTTTCTTTGATTAACATTGCTGATGACAGGATGGTGTTATCACTGCTGTATCTGAAAATGGCAAATCTACTTTCTCTATCTCAGATGCTTGTATATTAGTCCATTAATTTTTGAGAAACATTATCTGACTGTCCGGCAGGCAGAAAACATGAAATTTTCAAGTAATGTTGCTGGATTCCCTCTGGGCCATTGTCTGGAGCATGTCCAAATATGCAGCAGAGGGCAGTTTATATAATGAAAAGTGAAAGCCTTGAGATCTACTGTGCAATAAACTACAGCACTGTGTACTCTGAGCTCCTTCATTTACATTCAGGCCATATAAAGTGTCTGTTCACATATTCCCCATGATACAAGCAATAATAATTTGTTATCAGGAACTGTGTCCTTTTTATAGGCTCTTGATTCCAAACAATTGGGAGATTTCAGGTTCATTAACGTTGTGAGGATACACTGCAGCACATGTGCAGATAAAATCAATCAGGTTTTTCTATTTTTTTCAATGAACTTTGTGCTCATCAAGGTGAGTCTTCTTAGGAAGAGTGAAAGACCATGCATTTATATAGCGCCTTTCATGACCCCAGGACGTCCCAACGCGCTTTACAGCCAATGAAGTACTTTTGAAGTGTAGTCACTGTTGTAATGTAGGAAACGTGGCAGCCTATTTGCGAACAGCAAGGTCCCACAAACAGCAACGTGATAATGACCCAGATAATCTGTTTTAGTGATTGAGGTATAAATATTATCCTGTACCCTGGGGAGAACTCCCCTGCTCTTCTACGAAATAGTGCCGTGGGATCTTTTGCGTCCGCCTGAGGGGGCAGGTGGGGCCTTGATTTAACGTCTCAGCTGAAAGACGGCACCTCCGACAGTGCAGCGCTCGCTCAATACAGTGATGGAAAATAGAACAGCTTCCATTTCACAAAGCCCAAACCTAGATTTTAAAACTGGGTGCGAACCCAACTAAAAGTTGGGTTAGTTGCGAGTCGCCACCTTTCGCTGCCCAACAGGCAGAACACTGACGTCGGCCGAATTTCTGGAATTGTCCTAATTGTGACAATGTGGGTGAGCTGCAAGCGTGGAGCCTGCCTTTCATCAGGAGCTTACCCATGGGGGAGGGAGGAAGTGGGAAATCGTGCGTTGCCTTGGGATTTGAAGTCCTGCGCCAGCTTAAAGTGTCGATACAGAGTACACA
The DNA here is from genome assembly GCF_035084215.1 of Heptranchias perlo. Taxonomy (NCBI): domain Eukaryota; kingdom Metazoa; phylum Chordata; class Chondrichthyes; order Hexanchiformes; family Hexanchidae; genus Heptranchias; species Heptranchias perlo. Next base: position 12,352,022 of record NC_090345.1, on the reverse strand, counting down.
AGGCCACAGAGCAACCTCTTTTCTGATGGTACCATTGAGATTCTTCTGGAGGAAGTGACCCATAGCAGAAACACCCTCATCGGTGGTGCCCGATATCTCCACCATCACAATTCGATTCACTCCACATGATATCAAGAAACGGCTGAGTGCACTGGATACAGCAAAGGATATGGGCCCCGACAACATCCCAGCTGTAGTGCTGAAGACTTGTGCTCCAGAACTAGCCGCGCCTCTAGCCAAACTGTTCCAGTACATCTACAACACTGGCATCTACCCGACAATGTGGAAAATTGCCCAGGTATGTCCTGTCCACAAAAAGCAGGACAAATCCAATCCGGCCAATTACCGCCCCATAAGTCTACTCTCAATCATCAGTAAAGTGATGGAAGGTGTCGGCTACACTGCAATCAAGCGGCACTTACTCACCAATAACCTGCTTACCGATGCTCAGTTTGGGTTCCGCCAGGACCACTCGGCTCCAGACCTCATTACAGCCTTGGTCCAAACATGGACCAAAGAGCTGAATTCCAGAGGTGAGGTGAGAGTGACTGCCCTTGACATCAAGGCAGCATTTGACCGAGTGTGGCACCAAGGAGCCCTAGTAAAATTGAAGTCAATGGGAATCAGGGGGAAAACTCTCCAGTGGCTGGAGTCATACCTAGCACAAAGGAAGATGGTAGTGGTTGTTGGAGGACAATCATCTCAGCCCCAGGACATTGCTGCAGGAGTTCCTCAGGGCAGTGTCCTAGGCCTAACCATCTTTAGCTGCTTCATCAATGACCTTCCCTCCATCATAAGGTCAGAAATGGGGATGTTCGCTGATGATTGCAGTGTTCAGTTCCATTCGCAACCCCTCAAATAATGAAGCAGTCCGTGCCCGCATGCAGCAAGACCTGGACAACATCCAGGCTTGGGCTGATAAGTAGCAAGTAACATTCGCGCCAGACAAGTGCCAGGCAATGACCATCTCCAACAAGAGAGAGTCTAACCACCTCCCCTTGACATTCAATGGCATTACCATCACCGAATCCCCCACCATCAGCATCCTGGGGGTCACCATTGACCAGAAACTTAACTGGACCAGCCATATAAATACTGTGGCTACAAGAGCAGGTCAGAGGCTGGGTATTCTGTGGCGAGTGACTCACCTCCTGACTCCCCAAAGCCTTTCCACCATCTACAAGGCACAAGTCAGGAGTGTGATGGAATACTCTCCACTTGCCTGGATGAGTGCAGCTCCAACAGCACTCAAGAAGCTCGACACCATCTAGGACAAAGCAGCCCGCTTGATTGGCACCCTATCCACCACCCTAAACATTCACTCCCTTCACCCCCGGCGCACTGTGGCTGCAGTGTGTACCATCCACAGGATGCACTGCAGCAACTCACCAAGGCTTCTTCGACAGCACCTCCCAATCCCGTGACTTCTACCACCTAGAAGGACAAGGGCAGCAGGCACATGGGAACAACACCACCTGCACATTCCCCTCCAAGTCACACACCATCCCGACTTGGAAATATATCACTGTTCCTTCATCATCGCTGGGTCAAAATCCTGGAACTCCCTTCCTAACAGCACTGTGGGAGAACCTTCACCACACCGACTGCAGCGGTTCAAGAAGGCGGCTCACCACTACCTTCTCAAGGGCAATTAGGGATGGGCAATAAATGCTGGCCTTGCCAGCGACGCCCACATCCCATGAACGAATAAAAAAAGACTACCGAGAAGATCATCCCTTGGGGAATGGAAAGAGGTTTTCGCATGTGTGAATGGAAAGAGGATTTCGCACTTCAACCAAATTACGCACTTGGCAGCAGTGCAAGAAAATGTTCAGTGACTATACCAGGTCACCCAAGGTATGAAAACCCACCATCACCTCACATTAATGCAGTTTAGCAAACATATTTAACACTTATAATTACCTGCCCATGACACAGCCTTAAAGTATTTTAGAACCTTACTGTCAATTCCCTTGAGGAATCAGGGTGCCTTCCACACCCCCATGTGTCAGCTGGTAGTGTTCCTTACTTGCATTGAGCACTTAGGATTCCTCCATTTGAAACTGAATCTTTAAGAGTTTTACATTCATAAAAACCACAGTTTCTGCACAGTCCAGCGATACTTTTGAGACATTTTAAAGCTGAATGTTACACGAACACAACATCACATCCACTATGGGCTGCATTCTGACACTTGGTTATTACCACATCTCATCTTGGCAATTAGAATTTCACTTCTTTTACTCTTCTTTTAGGAGAAGACTGTCCCCCAAAATAACCATGAGAGGAGGGCTCCCTAACTTCAGACCTCTCACCCCAGATGAGGAAAAGACTCTTCTAATCATTGGGAGGAAGACATTAGAGGGTGTCGGATGTCGGGATACAGGAGAGTCATCCTTACAGGGTTCAGTACCGACTGCTGCTACTCCTTCCCTTTTTATTTGCTCATTCACTGACTGCGAGCAAAGCAGCCATTTACCATGTCACTCGCCATGCCACTCCTTCTTCTCACAGATGTTTGTGAAGGCTGATCAGTGGACCATCATTGTAACTGACTCTCTTTCCCTAAATGTGCCAGATGGTGAACCAGGCCTCAGTTCATCTGGCCAAGCCAGCACATCACTGCACACAAGTGATTGGCAAAAGAACCAAAGGTGACATGAGGAAAAACTTTTTTACACAGCGAGTGGTTAGAATCTGAAATGCACAGCCCGAGGGGGTGGTTGAGGCAGATTCAATCATGGCCTTCAAAAGGGAACTGGATAAGTACTTGAAAGGAGAAAATTTGCAGGGCTGCGGGGAAAGGGCGGGAGAGTGGGACTAGCTGGATTGCTTTTGCATAGAGCCGGCGCAGACTCGATGGGCCAAATGGCCTTCTTCCGTGCTGTAACCTTTCTAATGATTCTATGATTCTAGCAGCACTCACTCTCTCCCTTCCAAGTCCCAGCTCAGATACATACATTGCAGGATTTAGAGAACGAGCTAGAGGGGAGTGCACAGGGTGATGTAGAATACAAGTGAGCAGGAGCAGCTGACGGTGGTTAAGAAAGCGGAGGAACTGCTGTCTAGAAGCCAATTTGCGTCACACCTCGGCTGATTATTCGGGTATCTAGATCTCATGGATCCTTTGAAAATAAGGATACTTTCTGGGCACAGTGCCTTGGTGCAGACGTAAGGGTCCATGCTATACAAGGTGTTACAGATAGCAGTTTGGATGTACGAGTCCGTGACCCACATTCGTAGTACAGTCCGCGCTTGCCAAGGACAGCCGCCTATATCGGGCAAATGGCGCTAACCATTTACCATCACCATAGGTGTCAATTACAAAGGTGCCTCTTATAATGTATTAAGCCGCTGACTATTTCTGGCGGTTCAATAAGTACTTACCCTTTACTTACCCATTTAAAAAGCTCTGCTGATTTCAGGCAATGTCGTATCAAGCAGTTTCAATCAGCTGTTCGCACCTCGTTAAAGTGCAATTACCTCGATGATGAGATTCTGGATGCAACTGCTAACAATTAACAGAGGCAGTTACTAAGTGGAGACTTACAGTTTATTTTAAAAATATGTTGGTTACCTCGCTTTTTGGTTTTACCATCCACCGCGAATAGCGGGGAAATCGTGCTAACGCCAACGTGCCTGCTGTAAGCGGTGGGTACTGGACCATGCTGGATAGCTTTGCAACACTGCTGACCACCATGGTGCAGGTGCCAACTCCAGTGTCATCTATTGCATTGACCCCCATGCCAGAGGACAAACGGGCAGTCAGGCTTTCTCCCATGGATGATTAAGATTGCTGCCATAGCGGCATGGGGTTCCAGAGTGGAATGGGCTGTCTCTTCTGGCTGTGTCAGACGTGGGGGCTGGTTACGGAGAATCATGAGACAGGGCTTCACTGATCTCATTGTTGCCAGTAGGCCTGGTGTCATGCCAATCAGTGACCATAATGAAGCAGTGCCTGGCAGCAGAGGCATAGCTGGAATGGGCATGGACCTTGATGGTGTCTCCCAGAGTGCCAACACATCCTTGCCCTTCTGGAAGCCCCCTCCCATGTTTGCCCAAGTGCCAGAAAATACTCAGGCTCAGGTTATCTATGCAATAGAGGAAGTGCCATAGCTTGTAGAAGGTTGATCTGAAGATTCAGCTGCTGTGAGACGAGGTCACCTCAAACCCCAAGAGACTCTTATTGACACACAGCGGCCAGCCACCACACATAAAGGATGGTATCCAAAACATTAGCCACTGCCCTGAGATGCCCCTTTGTCCTCTCGATAGTGCTATTGAAACACAATTATGTCATTGTTCCTTCTCGGTTGGATACTGACCCGACCTGTTAGGCGTTTTCAGTTTTTAGATTGTGCAACAATCACGGTTGTTCTTGTGTTAGCCGTGGCTGAGTTGGCAGCACACTCACCTCTGAGGCAGAAGGTTGTAGGTTCATAGTCCCATTCCAGAGACATGACCACTTGGCACTCCAGTGTAGTACTGAGGGAGTGCTGCACTGTTGGAGGTGCCGTCTTTCGGATGAGAAGTTAAACCGAGGCGTTGTCCGTCCTCTCAGGTGGGTGTAAAAGATCCTATGGCACTATTTTGAGCTGGGGAGTTCTTCCCGATATTCCCGCGTTCTAGCCGATATTTATCCCTCAACCAACATCACTAAAAGCAGATTATCTGGTCATCATCGCATTGCTGTTTGTGGGACCTTGCTGTGTGCAAATTGGCTGCCACGTTTCCTACATTACAACAGTGACTACACTTCCAAAGTACTTCATTAACTGTAAAGCGCTTTGGGACATCCTGAGGTTGTGAAAGGCACTATATAAATGCAAGCCTATCTTTCTTTCTTTCTATCTACCACAGCTAATCCTTTCACTGCTATGGCCTCACTCATTTTTAAATCAGTACTGCATTATGACTGAAGCCTTGCGACTCTTCTTCTGAGCAGCATTTCTCCGCTGCGACTTTGGATCGGAGAAGGATGTGTGAGGGGGGGAAGGGGTCCATACATCAGACTTGATTCTGTCCATCGAGACCAGACCCACGTGCACTGTACAAAAGTAATGGTTACGGCCTTGCATAATCTCCACCAGCTGAAGCACGTACGGAAGACAAAGTCGGAGAAGATCTCCTGTGGTAAAGTTGTAGCTTAGTTTAATTCACTCAGTTTACATTAACATCATTTGCATGCAGATCCTGCACAAGTAACATTTGTCACAGATCACTGAGTGATCTGTCATGTAGCTCAGTCATCACCATATGCTTCAGCTTTCTCCGCTGAGCTGGAATGAGGTCAATGCTTCGTGTGTTTCTGAAATATCAAATGCAACTTTAAATGAATGTGTAGAGGGATACTGCATAATGCATTGCAGTCTGAAAACACTACTTGCTAAAACGAATGCAGTAAGATGTTACGGTGAGTTACCTCACAGCACCACCTAGTACAGAATACCTTTCTTGTAGCTGCAATACTACAATGCCCTGGTCAACATTTATCCCTTAACCAACATCACTAAAACAAATTATCTGGTCAGTATCTCGTGTGCTGTTTGTGGTACCTTGCTGTGCGCAAATTGGCTGCCGCGTTTCCTATATTACAACAGTACTTCATTGGCTGTAAAATGCTTTGGGACATCCTGAGGTTGTGAAAGGCGCTATATAAACACAACTTTTTCTTTTTTACTAGTTCTTTTAAACTGATTTTGGCACAGAAGACAGCATCTGCCAACCCTGCATGCTCAGTTTATCTGAATGGATAAAGGAAACAGTAGAAATAATGGAAAATCAAGCATATAATGTCACTATGCATTAATTCCTACTGGATGCCACGCCACTCTGTTAGAAACTGCACCTCCTCATCCACCAAACTCGGCAGCTCAAGAGTCCTCAACCCTTGTGCCACTTTTTCCAGATTGAAACATTTGAGTGTGAATCCATTAATAATCTCATGAAAATAGTTGCCTAACCGATAATTTAAAAAAATCATTGCTCTTAGTGTGTGTCTATACACTGTTCTAAGCTGGTAACGGCAGCATTTCTGCAGTAAAAGGCGATAGAAGGAAAAAAGGACTTGCATTTATGTAACGCCTAATCATGTCTCTTGAATTGTCTCAAAGTCCTTCGCACACATAGAATTATATCGACATTTCATCACTGAAACAGGCCATTTGGCCCAACCAGTTTGTGTTAGCTCTTATCCTCCACACAAGCAATATTCCTAATCCCATGTGCCTGCCCTGTTCCCATATCCCTTTATAACAATGACTATTGTAATGTAAGCACCATGAAATATCCATTTTAGATCCCAAACAGCAATGGCCAGTTAAACTGTTTTTTTTGATGATGATGGTTATAAGGTTTTTCTTTGGCGGACACACAAAGATTGCACATAGCATCAGCAGAATTTTATTTACAAGGACAACTAATCCACCAAGAGACAGTTAAAATGAATGGATGACAGAGAATGCAGGTTCATACAAATAGGTTGAGGGAGGAATGTTGGCCAGAACATTAAGAGAATACCATACTCTTCAAATAGTGTCATAAGATCTTTAATTTCCACCTGATCCGCCAGAATAGGAGATGGAAATGCTACGAGCTGAACCAAGCTAAAGTTTAGTTTGAAACAGTGGTTTAAATAGAAAGAAAGATATATTTATATAATGCCTTTCACGACCTCAGGACCTTCCAAAGCGCTTTACTGCCAATTAAGTACTTTTGAAGTGTAGTCACTGTTGTAATGTCGGAAATGTGGCAGCCAATTTGCGCGCAGCAAGGTCCCACAAACAACAGTGTGATAATGACTAGATAATCTATTTTAATGATATTGGTTGAGGGACAAATATATTGGCCAGGAGAACTCCCCTGCTCTTCTTCAAAATAGTGCCATGGGATCTTTTACATCCACCTGAGAGGACAGACGGGACCTCGGTTTAAGGTCCCATCTGAAAGGTGGCACCTCCGACAGTGCAGCACTCCTTCAGTACTGCACTGGAGTATCAGCCTAGATTATGTGCTCAAGTTTCTGGAGTGGGACTTGAACCCACAACCTTCTGATTCAGAAGCAACCACTGAGCCACGGCTGACACCTTCCGTATTGAAATATTCTGTATTACAGGTATCTTTTCACTGGCTTAGTTGAATGGTCCTACTGGAAAGAGGTCCCATGCTGAGAGTGTTAGAGTAGAGCCGCTTCAGAGGAATCAGCCATGAAGTGGAATTTTGTGCAGAGACCATTTGAATATTCTGACTCCTGTGCTTAATAAGGAGTCTGTGATAAACCACCTTTGAATACTATTTAGAAAATGAAAAGTACATTAAAATTCAAATTGAAGATAATCTGTTTTACAGAAGGTGAATTTCCAGACTGCCTACGGCACTGTGGAGAATCAGTTATAAAATCTTCATCTTGTTGAACTATTTTGATGTTATAATGGCTTGGCTGCTTGCTTCTTAATAAGGCACAGACTATAATGCCAAAGCAGCACATATTTTGCATGTTTATATAGTGCCCAGGAGTCTGAGACAGAAATCCATGGCAAGTGACCAATGTTAAACTCTCCATTACAACATTGACTGTTACCAGTCTGCTGCCCCCATCTCCAAGTGCTTGAATTCAATTTGCTTGTGGACATTTCATCAAGAGTATTCCTTTTGCCACTCGAGTTAAATGAGGTGCTTGGGACCACCTCAATCCCATCCAGCTTTCTCTTTGGTTACTTCTACTGTTAAATGCGTTTTTTTTGGAGAAGGGCCAGATCTGTTCCCTTTCCCCTGATTCCCGGTCACCCAGCAGCTTTTGCCTGTTTGCTTGGAGAGTTCGGTCTTTTAATGTCCAAAATTATGACCTTTATTTTGAGCCAAAAAAGATTTCTGGCTGTATCTTGTGACATTCAGATCCCTATGTTCATTGTAACTTCTTTATAGTCAAATGCCTAGATTCATTCGTTCCCCACATGTTGTGAAGCCGTGGAAGTTCTTTGCATACCCGTTAGCCTTACACTCAGTCCCTGTAATTTCTATGTTTTTCCATCTCTCCCATTGTCTCACCTTGTTCTTAGGCCTCTGACTTCTCCAGCTATTCACGTGTCCGTTGTTTCTTTAATGTTTCAAGTTTCTTTAATGCTTCTTTCCATTACTTGACAGAGATGATCCGCAATATCACCCAACAATCATTCCACTGATGCTTCCTCTCTACGGTTGTCTGTTTCTCCCTCCCGTCCTCCCTTTCTGGTTCTACTAAAATGTTTGTTTGTCTCATGTTTTTGTTCTGAAGAAGTTATAAGCCCAAAACTTTGACTATCTGTCTCTCTGCACAGATGCTGACTGACCTGCTGTGTGTTCCCAGCTTTTTTCTGGTTTATTTTGGATTGTTAACAACCTAGCTCGCAATAATTAAAAGTAAAAAATCTAATTCACACACAGATGTAACGGGTTCTGTACGTCCAAGCCGGACAAAGGGGGTAATTTTGATTTTGTGCGATTGTGTAAAGCGGGCGATATCAAATCAGCTGGTCGTTACACATCTCCCCCGATTTTCAGTCCGGTGACTTCAATGGGAGTGAAAATCAGGAGAGGTGTATAACGGGCGGCTGATTCGATATCACCTGGTTTATACTATTGCACAAAGTCAAAATTGCCCCCAGTGTCCTCATAAAATTTTGATTTTAACAAAGTGAGTAGAATCCACCTTGGATCTGGGTTATATACGTATAGAATATATATATCTGGGTCATATATATAATATATATCATGCTGTCTTTTTACAAACAAAGTGACCTTGCTATCCTCCTTGTCCACATGCTTCATCTTATAAATCCCCTTTGTGAAATAGACAAAAACTTTTTGTCCTGGAACAACTCCAACAAAGGAGTACTAATGGAACAACCCACACAAGTTATCCTTCTCCCCCCTTCTCCCACCCCCACCCAACCATCGTGGTGAACCACACACCTGTCCTGACCTACCATGAATCGTTCTTCCACAACACATGGCTAAGTCACCTCCCATGACCCTTTGCTCTTACCACCAGCTCTTTTACAATCTTGCAGGGTAATCCTGAGGAGAACAATGGATAACAGTCATAATGTTTGCATAAAAGTCTAACAATGGCGGCAGCTTTGTGACAGAGTTCATGTTCACCAACCAGTCTCAATATGTTGGCGTCAAATAGGTTTGGGCCATTAACTCCACAGAAAAACTAGGATATTTTATCACATAAAATTACACAGAATCTACAGCACAGAAACAGGCCAACTGGTCTATATTGGTATTTATACTACACATGAGACTCTTCCCACTCCAAATACCTCTTCCCACCCTGCCCCCGTATCCCTCTCATCCCTTCTTCCTCATGTATGCATCAAGCCTCACCTTGAATAGATCAATGCTGTCTGCTTCAACCATGTCATGAGGCAGCGAGTTCCACACTCTCAACCACTCTCTGTGTAAAGAGGCATGCGTTTAATTAAGCCCCCTCCTATTTACATGTGGTCAGAATATAGTGGAAATTAAATTATCTGGGATTGGGGACCTACTGCTCTCGGTCAGAGTTAATTAGCAGCATGTTTAAAAGGAATGGTTAGAGCACTCTCTCTCTCTCTGCCTCCTACTTTCTCTGTCTGTCTCTCTGTCTTTCTCTCTCTCACAGACAGTTGATAAATATGTTCCCTTCTGAGGCAGGCAGAATATTCCGTATGTAACTCTAATTATGAAGGTCACTATTAGCACTGTTCATATTTTTTTCCAAAAGCAACTTTTGTCAAGCCTTTGCAGGTGGCTTAGAAGCATCTAATTCTCTTCATTTTGTGCTTACATTGCCAAATATTTGTTTCAAGGACTTACGAGGGGGTGTAGGACAGAGAACAACTTCTCAAGCATTCATCTCACTCTAACTGCATGACCTTGCGGCTCCCCAATGGTCTGTTACAGCTTCTATGGGTCGTTCTGTGCCTGGCAGCAGCGAACCTGCAATGCATGCGTTTGCACTTTTAGTTTCCCCAGTTAGCGTGAGTGCACTAAAAGTGCGACAACAGGCGTAGAAGCATAGTTCAGGAGCATGACTGTGAAATGCTTGCTGTCCACCCTTTGGTCACAGGTTGAGATTCTAGGGGAGGATCAATACGTCAAGAATAAGCGAGGTAGCTACTGAGTTTCTATTTTTGCCTTTCACCTCCCCTCTTGAGTGTTAGTAAATGTACTATTGTCAGGCTAAGAGCAAGTTCAGTTGGCAAGAAACAACTTGTTTATAAATTTAGAATTAAGTCATTCTGCCGTTACTAATTGATCGCAGAAAGTGATACAACAAGAACAAATTGGTTGCAGACCACCTGCGATTAAGGAGAAAAACTTGTAAAGCACAGCTCTGTAATTTGTAAAAGGTACATGAAAATAGTTTCTAAAGCCACCTCTAAGCAGTTCAGTTTCTTTGCATTCCTCTGATCTTTCTCCATTGCAACCTTTCTTGTCTCTCTATTGATAATAGTGTGGCCAAAATTCCTCTGAATCTTTCTATCCTCTTCCTCCTAAGCTGCAAATGTGCCATCCTACTCGTTCTTGCTGATCCCTGCATCCCACTGTGCTGAAGTCAAGTTCTCATCTGACTGTTTCCTATTTTGACTCATTCTTTTCAGGACCCCACAGCTGTGGAATTCTTTAAGCCCCCAAGGAGTATTTTTTTTCTCTCTTTTGGTTTGAAATAGTTAACACTTTTTAAACAATCATTTAATCAAACTGGCAACTTGTGATTTTTCTGCTACTGATTTCATAAAACATGAATAGCAGGAGGAAAAGAAAAGCAGCCAATCGTACATACCTGTAATGTGCTGCTTTCACACTTTGTAAACAGCTAATGAGCCACTTAACTGGTATACATGATGGAAGCATTTCGCCATCTAAGGAGTGTGCAAAAATGAGCAAATCTTTGTAATAATGACTGGCCACCTGATTCCTAAAGACCGAACTTTGATTGAAATGGGGAGGAAGTACATAAGAAATATCCAAAAGAGAAATATCCAAAAGAAATTAATAAGTGTGTAAGAAAGATATAAGTAGTATATGATGGTCTCCTTGACAAAAGGAATGGGACCAGATTTTCCTGTTAGCTGCAATGGTGGGCTAACTTTTGTGCGGAGGTGCGGGGGCAGAGAAAGGGTCTTTGGAATAATATGCTAGCGCCCCAGTTGTAACCAAACCCGCCTGGCGGGAGTGGGTTGGATTCATGACAGGCGCTCGTTTTATACCCTGCCCGATTTTAAGCTCAGTTGATTTCAACGGTGAGTAAAATCGGATGGGGTGGGTATTTGGGTATTCGAAACAAAACCAGGTTCCTGGTGCTATTTGTGGTGTGCAGCTGGATTGCTCGCTTTGGGGAGAGAGAGCGGGAAATAGCTGCGGAAGTTTTAAAGATAAAATAAATTGTAACACTTTTTCAAATCTCCGGCCTTGCCTAGTACGATTGATTTTTACATCCCTCCTCCCACAGCCCATAGCAACCCTGGACACTGGGAGCAGATGGTGTTAAGGTGCAAATGAAGGGAAATATGGTGCATGATGTATTCTCACCATTTATATCTCATTACAATGCATCTGCCCATATTTGTGTTGATGTATTGTACACCGAACGTCACTTCTGGATGGAAATCCCGGAAGTGGCATCGCCTCCCCACCCGATCCCCTCACCCCCTCCCGCTCAGCTTACCCTGGTTTACTGGCATAACGGAAGAGGAAATTCAGAATTATCTTTTTAATGGTGTTACCATACAATAGAGTATTAGAGTGTGACAAAATATAAAAAAACACAAGAAATACAGTAAAGATCTGGACATGAAAAGGTTAAGTGTAATGTATAGATTTGATATAGATATAAAGGATAAATATGGACCTCAAGGCTGTTTTTTTGTGCCCATCAAGATGAGGATGTCCGTGGTGGAGAATGAAGCAATTTTCACTTCAGGTGCCCAGTGTCAGCATTAAGCATTCCCAGGTTAAAAATAGCACAGCCAGAAGCACAAAAAAGCTCCCTCCAGTCTGCCGAACAATAGGGTCGATTTTAACCCTCCTTGCCCAGCAGAATTTGGTCAGGCAAGCAGTTAAAAAGGCATCCAGTGGCTTATCCCATCTGATCCTGCCGCCTTCCCGTGGGTTATAATTTTAAACTGCTCTTTTGAACAGGCGAACGGGACCCCGGCCAGAAGGCTGTAAGGCCCTCCATATATACTGATCGGGCTCCAATAACATCATGGGAGCCCGGCTGCAGTTTTAACCCAAGGCCTGTTTGGGGAAGCCATCGTCCTGTTCTCCTAAAACCCCCGTGCTTGCTGACCTACATTGGCTCCTGGTCCACCAACGCCTCGATTTTAAAATTCTCATCCTCGTGTTCAAATCCGTCCATGGCCTCTCTCCTCCTTATCTCTGTAACTTCCTCCAGCCCTACAATCCTTCGAGAATTCGGCGTTCTTCTAACTCTGGCCTCTTGTACATCCCCCACTTCCTTCCCCCTACCATTGGCGGCCGTGCCTTCAGCCGTCTAGGCCCTAAGCTCTGGCATTCCTTCCCCAAGCCTCTCCATCTCTCCACCTCTCTCTCCTCCTTTAAGACTCTGCTTAAAACCTATATCTTTGACCAAGCATTTGGTCATCTGTCCTAATGTCTTCTTCTTTGGCTCGGTGTCAAATTTTTGACTGATTACACTACAGTGAAGCGTTTTGGGAGGTTTTATTACATTTACCTGATTATCCTTACTGAAATCCTTTCTTTCGACTGCTGTAATTGTGTCTTGTACCAATGTTGCTACTCCTCCTCCTTTCCCAATTTCCCCATGCTTTCTAAAGATCCCAAAGGAAGCAGCTGCCAAAATCCACAGGAAGGCAAAACCGATGTGGAGGCAGGAAATGGGAGTCTTTGGGCGAGCGATGAAAGAGTGCAGGACCTGAATTTCCTGTTTGATGAGTGGCGAGATGGAGGTGGCTCTGCGTGCAATGGGTGTGAGGAAAGAAGCCCCATTCGGCACTCCAGGGCAATCAGCCTAGAGGACAGCGGTACAAAATGCCAGGCAGCAGGTAGCAGCAGTGAGATCGTATAACTTCATACTGTCCACTAACATTGCTCCTAAAAAAAAGACTTACATTTATATAGCGCCTTTCATGAACTCAGGACGTCCCAAAATGCTTTACAGCCAATGAAGTACTTTTTGAAGTGTAGTCACAGTTGTAACTTAGGGAACTGCGGCAGCCAATTTGCGCACAGCAAGCTCCCACAAACTGCAATGTGATAATTTCAAAATAATCTGTTTTTAGGTGATGGTTGAGGGATCAATATTGGCCAGGACACCAGGGAGAATTCCCCTGCTCTTCTTCGAAATAGTGCCATGGCATCTTTTACATCCACCTCAGAGGGCAGACGGGGCCTCGGTTTAATGTCTTATCTTAAAGACGGCACCTCCGGCAGTGCAGCACTCCCTCAGTCCTGCACTGGAGTATTAGCCTAGATTTTGTGCTCAAGTTGCGGGAGTGGGACTTGAAAAAAGAGTACCGATCTCAAAATGGTGCATACAATATAATTGGACTATAAGGTTTATAGGGCTAGATTTTACAAAGGAGCACTCCTGGAAACTCAGGCACAGAGGTTAGTGACCCCATACAAATGGATGAAGGATCGTGTTGGGCTCGTTGACCTCCGTGTCCAAGCTCCTGGTTACGTGCTTCCCTTTGCATGAAGCTCTGCATCGGGAATGCTGCTTTGTAAAACTCACCCTACCGAAATTATGCACAGTACACACTTAGCTGATAGATGGAGCAACAGCTAATTGCGAGTGCATTCAAATTACATCGAGTTACATCCAGTCTACAGAACAGAAACAGGCCATTTGGCCTAACTGGTCTATGCCAGCGTTTATGCTCCACATGAGCCTCCTCCCACCTCTCTTCATCTAACCCTAGCAGCATATCCTTCTGTTCCTTTCTCCCTTATGTACTTATCTAGCTTTCCCTTAAATCGATCTGTGCTATTTGCCTCAACCACTCCATGTGGTAGCAAGTTCCAAATTCTCACCACTCTCTGGGTGAAGAAGTTTCTCCTGAATTCCCCATTGGATTTATTAGTTACTGTCTTATATTTATTACTCATATTAAAACTCATAATGTGAACACAAGCCAGAGGCTTTTCTCACTTCCTTTGCTAGGAATGCAGAGCAGTTGCTGGATGTACACTGTACACATATTGGGGGGGTGGGGGGTGGGGTGGGGGGAGATTGTTAACTCACAGCCCCAGTTGCACAGAATTCTGTGGAAATGTTTGGACCACAAATCAGCTTCATCAGTGAAAAATACCAGTGATGGATTATTCTCACAACAAATGTTTCTTGCCCACTGTCCAAAAAAAGAGGGCTTATACCCAATACTGGTGCAGTGCAGACAGAGTTCAGGTGTAATACCTTTTAATGGTACTTATTTTAAAATCAAATAAATGGGAAGCATGTTATGCATGTCTCCATTCACTTAACAAAAGGAGAGTATGATGAAGCCTATATTAGTGGAGAACACAGCACAGTTGATATCGAGCTGTATAGCTGGATCTTGGTGACCATCCAGTATTATGTTGGACTCAGTATTATTCACTATCCAATAGGAGCACATGCATCAGTGATGAGTAAAGACAAGGGGGGTAATTTTAACCCCCAAGAATGGGTGGGCTAGGGACGAGTGGGTGGTAAAAATAGTTGAATTCTTCAGCGGGACTGCATCCCGGCTCCAATGCGCTCACTTCTGGGTTTAACCCAGGCACGTTGGAGCCCGTTCCCACTTAAAGCTGGCAGGCAGATACTTAAAGGGGCAATGTACCTCACTGAGATAGTTGAGGCACTTAATCGTTTGTGTATTAGAAATGTGAAATGAAATTAAGCTTATCTGTTCGGGTTTCCCATTGCTTCTGATTCTCTTCAGGTGAGAGGAGGCGGGAAGGACCGGATCCGTGAGGTGAGTGCCTTTATCGTACTGCTTGTGGGCCCGGAGGAACAGGAGTGCTTCATCCAGGCCCAATAAGCTCACCTGGCCAACAGGACCCCCGCGATCGGCCGACCTGCCCCCCCCCCCCACCCCCGATGATGGCGGACCTCCCCTCCTCCACGATGGTGGACACACCCCCCCCCCCCGATCTTCTCCAAGGCCCACTCAATTTTTTCCATGGCCCACGCTCTCTCTCTCCCTTCCTCCCTCCAATCTGACTTGAAGCTCCTTTCCCTCCCGAAAGGCAGCCAGCCTGTCAATCTAACCACCCGCTGAGTTCCCGGCTCCGAGCTAAAATCATGTCCAAGGTAACTATTAGAACAGAAAGCGTGATCATAATTAATTTTTAACAGTGCATTAAACACATGGATTTGTACATTGGAAATTAAACAAGCCATTTGAAAAATTAGATTACTGCATAATGGGAGCTATAAAATCAATTAGCAGCATAGGTTATTATTTAAATCCAACCCTCTTTATTTCTAGTGGCTAAAATTGTACAAGCTATGCAAAACCTTAATGTCATTTTCTGTTGGGCATAATTACCAATGCACAGAACTATAAAGGTCCTCTTGGGTGGATCATAATAAGCCCAGCATTATTCCATTCAGTGGATTCTTTCCAGAATTGATTTGTCATTATTAAAGATATATTTGAATATTCCATTATGGTTTATAGATCTTGCCATTAGGTGATATGTAAAGAGCTTCCATAGGTTCACATCAATCCCAATACAGCCAGTTTTGGTTAGAATCAACCCAGTTGAACTTCAGTCTCCTGCTTTACGATATCATCTCATTAGAAAGTCAATATATTAATCACTTGCAGGCATCTATTGTGGTCTCTATTTAGCGATTTGCTCCAAGTAAAGACAGAATACATTTATATCTGTGTTTTGGGTGAAATTTGTGCATATCAAGAGTGAGACTCACTCTGGTTCAGGATCACCAACATCTTACCTTTATAAAGTGCCTTTAATATAGAAAACATCCCAAAGCACTTCAGAGAAGAGAAATGGATGCCAAGCAGTAGTGGGAGAGTTTAGAGAAATGTTCAAAAACACAGTTGAAAAGATAGGTTTTGAGCAGGCTTTAAAGACAGGGAGAGAAATAGGTAGGAATTGAGGGAGTTTGATTCAGAAAGTAAGTCCGAGATGGCTCTGCCACCAATGGTGGAGCAAGAAAGAAAGACTTGCATTTATATAGCAAATTAAGTACTTTTGAAGTGTATTCACAGTTGTAATATAGGAAACACTGCAGCCAAATTGCACTCAGCAAGGTCCCACAAAAAGCAATGTGATAATGACCACATAATCTGTTTTTCGGTGTTGGCTGAGGGTTAAATACTCCCTCAGTACTGCACTGGAGTGTCAGCCTAGATTTTATGCTGAAGTCCCTGGAGTGGGACTGTGAACCCATGACTTTCTACCGCACAGGTGAGTGTGCTACCAACTGTGTCACTGCTGACACTGTGGAGGGAAGATGTTAGGGTGAGGCAAGGCCATGAAGCAATTTGTAAATGAAGATGAAGATTTTGAATTTGATGTATTGGGGGGGTCAGGGACCCTATTGAAATCTGTGAATATGGGGATTATGGGCAAGAAGGACTTTAATGAGGGACAAGATGCACTTTGGATGAGTTGGAAGTTTATGTAGGGTGGAGCTCATGAGGCAAACAAGGAGGGCATTAGAGAAGTCAAATTTGGAGGTAATCAAAGTATGGCAAGTTTTCAGCAGAAGCTGAAATGAAATAAGGGTAGAGACAGGCAGGGGGAAGTAAAGGAAGAAAGCCTTATGTAGCACCTTATCACGTCCTCAGGATGAAGCAATTCGCTTTACAACCAAAGAATGGGTTACCAAGTAAGGCAATTAAAATGGACAATATAAATGGATTCAAGAGGCAATTAGATGAGATAAGAGATTGAACAATACAGTGAAACGGTAGTCTATCAGAAAGGGAATGGCTTATTGGACATAATGGGCTTCTCTTGTTCCTAAAAGTTCCTTGCTGTAAACATGTACGTTTGTCGGTGGGTAAGGTTTAATAAAATGTAGATGTGAGTAAACAGGTGAACAAATGCTGCAGAAATCAGTAACAGAGTTTCCTTCCATTTTTATCACCACTGAGCGGCTTGCTCTCATCCTAAAATACGTTGGTGAAAGTTAGCTTATGACAATATTTGTAAAAATTGTTCTTTTTAAATTCTTATTAAAGGGCAATCAAGAAAATCATGCAGTTTTGCTTAGGGTGGAACAAACATGAAGACAGAGCGTTACTGAGCCATACCTATGAGTTGGTTTTATGAAGGAAGGTTAAGATAAAAAGAGCACTAACAGAGGCAGAAGTTGTTTAAGGGGAATGTGAGAGATGCAGCTAGATCACCTTATTAACTCGACTTAAGCTGTCTGCTTCAATGTGACACCTGGTGGCAGTGCCAATCCAGTTCCCTCTGGTAGTTCAGCCTGAGCCAACTCCCACCGAAAACCCACCCTGACCAGACTTCTGTTAGCATGTCTAACATCACCTGCGCTGCACTCCCTGGCCAATATATCCTTCCTGAGGAGCGGTGCCCAGAACTGAATGCAGTATTCCAGATGGGGTCTGACCAAGGCTCAATGCAGCAGAAGCATAACTTCCTCCCCTTTGTATTCCAGCCTCCTTGTGATAGAGACCAAACCAGGAAATCTGAGCTTTAGCCAATTGCTCTTCATTCGCGCAGGGCTCAGGTCTTTAATGAAACACTCGCCCATTTTGTGTGAAGCACCTGATGTGCTAAATGGTAAGGAAAAAGTCCCCGCCCGATTTCCTGGCCCCTTGCACATACGTTCTGCACTGGCAGGACCAATGCTGCTGGTTGGAAAAATCTACCCTGAGGTTTCTTTGCTTAAACTCAGTTAAGTTAGATACTAAAGGGTGGAGGAGGGGCAGGGAGATATTGGTATTTTTTGAAATAATACTTGAGACAAAGTAATTGTAAGGTCTTGTGCTAGAATAAGAACATGGCAAACATTACAATAAAAAACATAGCTGGGGAACATTTTTTGAAGATTGTTTAGTCATTCTTGAGATGTGGGCGTTGCTTGCAAGGCCAGCATTTATTGCGCATCCCCAGTTGCCCTTGAAGAGATGGTGGTGGGCCTTCTTCTTGAACCGCTGCAGTCCGTGGGGTGAAAGTTAGGTATGGAGTTCCAGGATTTTGACCCAGCGACGGGAAGTCTGTACAGCGGGAATGGATGTAAATTAGTTTGGTAGGCTGAAATTCTGCACTCAAACTGGTACAGCAGGGCGTTATTTATATGAATAAATGCCTGCCTCCCCCCAACCCCTTCAGACAATTGAAACTCTATTTGGATAAATGGAAAAATTGAGTATTCTGATTGCTTACATACAATCAAAACTGGAAACACACAGCAGGTCCATCAACAGCTGACAAGAGAAAAGAGAGGTTAATATTTTGGGCGTAGACCCTTTCTCAGATGGTTTTCTGCTTTTATTTCAGATTTTCGGCACTTGCCGTTTATTTTTTAATCCCTGCACGTGTGATTTTAGAACAAAAGCTGCTTTAAAGTGAAATGATGGTGCAGAACTTGCATTAAAGGTGCAAGAAAGTACAGGCAAATCAGTCAGTTCAGTAACTGCTTTTTTTTGTTGGATCACGAGCACACCTGTCTCATCTGGATCTGATTGTTCAATTAAAAATGCAGGCAGGAAAGATCTTACAAATATCAAACAGCAACTGGCAAATAATAATTTAAAGCATTTATATTTGAAGTAACTGTACAGCAGAATTAGCAGCCGTTATATATGTGTGAAGGCGTGGAATCGATCCCCTGATGCCTTTGATTTCTGTGTCATATTATTTTTTTGGATTGCATCCACGGGTAATTCATGAGTTTCTTCGTACAAATTCATACTATTTTCTCTGAGTGCTTTAATAAGCCAAACTGTATAAAAAAAACCCTACGGATTTATGCTAAGCTTCTCTGATGTGTTTATTCACTGCTTTCAAATCAATATTTTTAGATTAAAAAAGGAGGGGGAGAAAAAGCTTTACTGCACTTAATTCAGTTTTAATCATCAAAGCTGTCTCTCTTTCTCTCTCAGTCCACTCCCCTTACTGGCTCTAATCTATCTTCTTCCAGCTCTCTGTTCTCTTAGTTTCAACCCCAAACCTGGTGTCAAGGGTAGCACTACTCAATCACTGCAGTGAGAGGGGCGGTTGGGGGGGAGATGGGGTGAGATGGACAGGTCCATTCCCGCTGCCCAAATAAGAACATAAGAACATAAGAAATAGGAGCAGGAGTAGGCCAATCGGCCCCTCGAGCCTGCTCCGCCATTCAATAAGATCATGGCTGATCTGATCCTAATCTCAAATCTAAATTCATGTCCAATTTCCTGCCCGCTCCCCGTAACCCCTAATTCCCTTTACTTCTAGGAAACTGTCAATTTCTGTTTTAAATTTATTTAATGATGTAGCTTCCACAGCTTCCTGGGGCAGCAAATTCCACAGACCTACTACCCTCTGAGTGAAGAAGTTTCTCCTCATCTCAGTTTTGAAAGAGCAGCCCCTTATTCCAAGATTATGCCCCCTAGTTCTAGTTTCACCCATCCTTGGGAACATCCTTACCGCATCCACCCGATCAAGCCCCTTCACAATCTTATATGTTTCAATAAGATTGCCTCTCATTCTTCTGAACTCCAATGAGTAGAGTCCCAATCTACTCAACCTCTCCTCATATGTCCGCCCCCTCATCCCCGGGATTACCGAGTGAACCTTCTTTGTACTGCCTCGAGAGCAAGTATGTCTTTTCTTAAGTATGGAGACCAAAACTGGATGCAGTATTCCAGGTGCGGTCTCACCAATACCTTATATAACTGCAGCAATACCTCCCTGTTTTTATATTCTATCCCCCTAGCAATAAAAGCCAACATTCCGTTGGCCTTCTTGATCACCTGCTGCACCTGCATACTAACTTTTTGATCTTCTTGCACTAGGACCCCCAGATCCCTTTGTACTGCAGTACTTTCTAGTTTCTCGCCTTTAAGATAATAACTTGCTCTCTGATTTTTCCTGCCAAAGTGCATAACCTCACATTTTCCAATATTGTATTGCATCTGCCAAATCTCCGCCCACTCACCCAGCCTGTCTATATCCCCCTGTAGGTTTTTTATGTCCTCCTCACTCTCCACTTTCCCTCCCATCTTTGTATCATCTGCAAACTTTGATACGTTACACTCGGTCCTCTCCTCCAAATCGTTAATATAGATTGTAAAGTGTTGGGGACCCAGCACCGACCCCTGCGGAACACCACTGGCCACTGGTTGCCAGTCCGAGAATGAACCATTTATCCCAACTCTCTGCTTCCTGTTAGATAACCAATCCTCCACCCATGCCAGAATATTACCCCCAATCCAGTGATTCTTTATCTTGAGCAATAATCTTTTATGTGGCACCTTGTCGAATGCCTTCTGGAAGTCTAAATACACTACATCCACTGGTTCCCCTTTATCCACCCTGTACGTTATGTCCTCAAAGAACTCAAGCAAATTTGTCAGACATGACTTTCCCTTCGTAAAGCCATGCTGACTTTGTCCTATTAAATTATGTTTATCCAAATGTTCCGCTACTGTCTCCTTAATAATAGACTCCAAAATTTTACCCACCACAGATGTTAGGCTAACTGGTCTATAATTTCCAGCCTTCTGCCTACTACCCTTTTTAAATAAGGGTGTTACATTAGCATTTTTCCAATCTGCCGGGACCTTTGCCGAGTCCAGAGAATTTTGGAAAATTATTACCAAAGCATCCACAATCCCTACTGCCACTTCCCTTAAGACCCTCGGATGTAAGCCATCAGGTCCAGGGGATTTATCCGCCTTGAGTCCCATTATTTTACTGAGTACCAATTCATTAGTGATTTTAATCCTATTTAGCTCCTCCCCCCCTAGAGCCCCCTGTTTGTCCAGTGTTGGGATATTCTTAGTGTCCTCTACCGTAAAGACTGAAACAAAATATTTGTTCAGCATTTTTGCCATTTCCATGTTTCCCACCATTAATTTCCCGGTCTCATCCTCTAAGGGACCTACGTTTGCCTTAGCCACCCTTTTTCTTTTTATATAACTATAGAAACTCTTGCTATCTGTTTTTATATTTTTTGCTAATTTATTTTCAAAATCTATCTTCCCTTTCTTAATCAATCCTTTAGTTACTTTTTGCTGTCTTTTGAAGACTTCCCAATCTTCTATCCTCCCACTAAGTTTGGCTACCTTACATGTCCTTGTTTTTAGTCGGATAAATCTTGCAATTGTCTTTGAAGTTCCCCTCCCCCTCCCACTCAACCTATTATAGTCAAGGAAATGCAGTTGATGCACTCACAAGGGTTAACTGTGAGTCACTGATAGTTTCTGGAAGAATTATAGCCCACTTGTTAAGCCCCCCAATATTGCTGTGTTTTTATTAGTGGAAGTAAATTGTGTGCTTTAATACTCGCATAGCAGGTTGACCAATGGAGCGGCAACACTAATAACTGTGGCTGTTAACTGGACAAAGGAGGCATATAACCCTCTATGTTCTTATAAAATGCAAGTGTTCAGCCCTCGCAAGAATCGATTTAATGAGCAGGTGCTGGAAGTGTTTCTGCAGCAAAGCAGGGAGAGGAGAGAAATAGGGGCCTGGAATTTCCAGCTGCCTATTACAAGCTCACGGACTCCCATAACTACTTGAGTTATGTTTCTTCCAACCTGCAGACTCCATCCCCTTCTCACAATTTTATGTCTCTGTCATATCTCCTTTTACTTCATCATGATTTTTCCTCGTGTGTGAAAGAAGAAAGGTTGAGAAGACCCCTGAAGACCCCTGAATATATGCACCCAATTTCCGTCGAAGTCAGTGGAAAAGAATATCGGATGGAGTGCAAAGCAGGCTGCCTATTCGCTATAGCCCGTTTTGTTCTTTTGCCCGAGATGATTTTATACCCCATTGATTTTACAAATACTTCCTCTACTCTAGTATGGTCATTATTAACAGTGTGGTCTCTTCTATGTTTGAAGATCAAACATAGATATCGTTACCAGTTTTCCAACCATTTCCATTCTATCTCCAAGCATGACCCTGACTTCCCTGTGCCTAACCACTTCAACTCCTCTCCCACCCGTACCTTTTTATTTACTCTGCTCCAACCAAGCTCAATGCAAACTTTAAGAATAGTATCTCATCTACCTCCTGGGCATTACATAGAATTTATAGCACAGAAACAGGTCATTCGGCCCAACTAGTCTGTGCCGGTGTTTGTTGTTCCACCTTACTTCATCTAACCCTATCAGCATAACCTTCTATTCCTTTCTCCCTCATATACTTATCTAGCTTTCCCTTAAATGTATCTATGCTATTCGCCTCAACAACTCCATGTGGTAGCAAGTTCCATATTCTAACCACTCTCTGGGTAAAGAAGTTTCTCCTGAATTCCCTATTGGATTTATTAGTGACTATCTTATATTTTTGGCCCCTAGTTTTGGACTTCCCCCACAAGTGGAAATATCTTCTCTACGTCTACCTTATCAAACTCCTTCATGATTTTAAAGACCTCCACCAGGTCTCTTCTCAGTCTTCTCTTTTTTAGAGAAAAGAGCTCCAGTCTATTCAGTCTTTCCTGATAGTTATAACCTCTCAGTTCTGGTATCATCCTTGTAATCTTTTTTGCACCTTCTGCAGTGCCTCTATATCCTTTTTGTAATATGGAGACCAGAACTGCAAGTGCGGTCTAACCAATGTGCTGCGGCTTTCGGGTTTGAACAGTGATTTTACTAACTTCAGACCTTAGCTGTGTCTCCAATTTCACTGCTGGTTTTTCTCTTTCACATTCTCTTCCATTTTAGAGCTTTATTACTTATGTTTCATCTTTCCAATGCCTTTTCAAACCTTCATAAAATAGGCAGCAGTTTTCACCTCTTTCCAGCTTTAAAATAAGTCCATGTACAGATCTTTAAACCTGTTAGCTGGCTCTTAAGTACTTTCATATTGGCAGGGGATCATTGGCAGCAGGTGGCAGCATTATAATGTAAAGGAGGTGAACTCTATGCCTCTGATGGTGTCCAAGACCCAGTTTTTTGTATGGCTCTATTCCTGTTACGTTCACAAGGGACAGGTGTGACATTGAGAGATTAGGAACATAGGAAATGCTGGACAGAAAAAGACCAAGGTCCATCTAGTTCACCTTCTACCATCCTGGTAGTTGCAAGACACAATGATAATGGAGTTGCTGTCTAATCATGGCAATCAATCTCTATCAATCAGCCTGCAACAGACCCAGACAAGTGGCCACATGTTTTCGCAGCATTTCCATTTGGATCTTATTGCAGGTGGTGTTAAAGCTTGTTTGGGAAATTAATGCTCTCCCACTTAGTTCCAGTCTGCTGACTACTGTGAAACAATCACTAATTACCTGCAATCCACTGGAGAACTCGAATGCCTATGGAATACCTGGCTCCGATACAAGCGAAAAGGAAGCAGATACTGGATCCATTGAAGTTCATGGGAAGATTATTTTTTACATGCTGGCAGATCTCATGTGGTATTGCTCATGGAGTAGAGTTGCAGTATTTAACTGTTAAGATGGAGCTGTGTTTTATTTTACTGCTTAAGTACTCCATGTGGGGAATTGGTAAAAAAATGGCAAACCCAGGCAATTGTAAGTGCTCGTAAATTCCTGAGGGCGTTTAGTATTGTTTGTCCAGGTCAGAATAATCCAGCTTCTTCCTTATTTTAATATTATTTTGTATCTGCAACAAAGTTTGACAGCTCGGGTAACTGGAATGTGACAGACATATGCTAGATGCAAGAATTTTATATACATAATAGATATTTATTGGGAATTGGATAAGTGTTTGAAGGGAAAAAATTTGCAGGGCTACGGGGAAAGGGCTACGGGGTGAGTGGGACTATCTGGATCGAGCCAAGCCGAGCAGTCAAAACCCAACTGAAAACGTGCGAGCGGCTGGAGAAAATGGGGAGAAGTAAAGCTGTGATTGGAGGATCATATCTCTCTCCACCAGTACATCAGGCACTGATGAGCTGCTATCAGCCCCCTACCCATCTCCTCAGCACTTCAAACATTAGCAGTTGCAGCACACGGAGGGAGGGGGTACCGGACAGGGTTCTGTACGACATTAACCACCACCCCTCCCTCCAAATTTGGCTGGGATCTCCCAGGCATTTTGGGCCGACAGCAGCCACCTCACCCTGCGCAGGCTGCCAATGTAGCAGATCCCAGGATCAGGATATCCCTTCCTCAATGGAAAAGGACCCCTGGGATGGCAATGAACAGAAATTAGAACTGAAATCACATCCTGCTGGCAGCGCTCCTGAATTAGGCACGATCCCAGGTGAGGGTGCAAAAAAAGGAACGCTGCAGGAGATACAGCCAATCCTGGCATATTTGGCTCATCCGGTTTACTGTACATACAATGACCATTTTGAAAATAAGAAAACCTGCAAATAAAGGACAACTGATGCAAGTCCCTTAGGTGTCCCTAATTTACAGGCTTTACTGTATTTGTAGTTTTGTTTTAATAAAAGGGATGATATTAAAAAAATCTAATCATTAAGTAGTGTACTCCTAGTACTGTAGTGAAACTGTAGGATTTATCCAGCATTCAGCTTGTATTACCTCAAAATAGTCAGTGACTTAATATGAGCCAGCTTAGAGTCTCTAATGGAAAGAGAGAACAGTGAGTAGTTGATTATGATAGGTCAACAGCAGGCCTTTCTATTTGCTGCAAAAGCCTGAGAGATGGCTAATTATTTGAATGGAGGGTGCCAAATAGTCCTACAAAGCAGATTTCCCTTTTCTGTGGTGATATAAATGGATGGTGTTCATGATTGTCAATGAAGTACCTCTTTGCACTGTGGGAGTCAAAGCTACAAGATAGAGATAAACTGGTCCACAGAGGAACTTTGATCTAAAGTAGAAGGCAATTCCATCAAGAAGGTAATAGAGACTGCAGACAGCAATTTGGAGAGAACATCTTTCTTGTTAATGTACCTTTATCTCTTGATTGGGCATCTTAAATGGAAACTCTGTAAAGGTAAACTGACAAGTGCTAGGATCGCAGTAAGGAGATATAGGAGGAAAAAGGAAGGAAGGGTAGAAGGGGGATGGTATCAATATTCAATGTTAGTGATGACTGTGCAGGTTGTTCATGAAGATTCAAGTCCGAGGCCCAATAATAAATCTTCTATCTATCTATATATATAATTCTTCCTCGCACACTTTTAATGCAGAGGAAATAATCTGATGATTAATAACCTGCCTTGGTCACGAATGCAATTGCATTTAATTTATTTAAACATCCTTTGTACAGGTTAACTCAATTTAGGTGAATAGAGTTTGAACCACATCAGAATTGTAGTTCCTTAAAGGTTTAAATACAACTACTGTCCCCAAGATCAATCAGCAGTGCAAGGAACACAGGCATATATTCCTCCATCAGATTGTCAAAAGATCACATAACTATGCTACCAAGGAACCTCTACCATAATTTAAAACAATTTTTTTGTGAGAAAATCTCTGTTTTAGTGCAATAATCGCAAATAGAAACCTTGCATCCAACACACAGGAAACTAATGGAAGAATACCCAAAATGACCACCCACACATGAAGTGGGAGCAAATGTCTTTCTCTCTGCATCTCTTACTATTATTACTGGGACTTGGAAAAATATAGTACAGAGGGAAGAGATGTTATAATGTTCTGTTCAAAGAGACGGCTTCAAAGTGGCTCAAACTGGAGCATTTCTGTTCTATTGAATAGACCTGAAATGGCCCAGATCAGCTTATTTTCAAATGCAGAATTCACTATATACATTTAGAGCGATCCTATTATTTTATCATACAATATTTCTAATACAGGCAGAGCTGAAAATAAGGATTACAAGTTAATTTATGTTCCATGAAAGCTGAACGCATTGAAGATCTGAAAATCAATGAAGAAAATATACCACTAAAGATGACCTGATTTTGAACCAGTACGAAGCTAACAATTGCCTTGAAAACAATCTGAATTCACCTCATTGAGCAAACCTTTAAAAATGATGTTTAATAAATTGTTTTAGTGACCATGGTGGGTTATGGATTTTCAAATTATTTGCTTGGCCTAAAAAGCTTGCGAGGAAGAATAGCTGCAGTTTTTATGTGTTACCGACATCAAAAATGTGCTCGTGAAGATATCCTTTGGTTGGTATTTCGAGTGAAATCATAAACACGTTCTTCTTGATTGACTATTGCTATTCCACCCCCCTGTGGTTTTTAAGGTAGCTATTTCCTAATAACCACTAAAATCAGAATGCAGTACTTGAAGGCACTTATGAAAGCACTTCTTTGCGGTACATAGTACACTTTATGTTGGAGCTGGAGGTAGGCTGTGGATCATGCTGTCAAAAGAATCTATCAACGTTACATTTATAGAAAGCATGAAATTTATTTACCATTAACATTAATGTACAGATGTAATTGGAGTTTGGGAGATGAGGGAACCTCCCCTGTGGAGAGACTAGGGAAGCTGGGATTGTTCTCCATTGGGCAGAGAAGGTTACGGGGAGATTTAATAGAAGTGTTCAAAATTATGAGGGATTTTGATAGAGTAGATAGGGAGAAACTGTTTCCACTGGCAGGAGGGTTGGTACCCAGGGGACACAGATTTAAAATAATTGGCAAAAAAGCCAGGGGAGAGATGAGGAGAAATGTTTTTACTCAGCGAGTTGTTATGATCTGGAATGCACTGCCTGAATGGGTGGTGGAAGCAGATTCAATAATAACTTTGAAAAGGTAATTGGATCTCTCCTTAAAAAGGAAAAATTCGCAGGGCTATGGGGAAAGAGCAGGGGAATGGGACTAATTGGTAGCTCTTTCAGAGAGCTGGCACAGGCACGAAGGGCTGAATGGCCTCCTCCTGTACTGGGTGATTCTATGATTCAATATGGTGAGAGTGACTGCTCTTGACATCAAAGCAGTATTTGACCGAGCGTGACATCAAGGAGCCCCAGTAAAATTGAAGTCAATGGAAATCAGGGAGAAAACTCTTCAGTGGCTGGAGTCAAACCTAGCACAAAGGAAGATGGTAGTGATTGTTGGAGGCCAATCATCTCTGCCCCAGGACATCGCTGCAGGAGTTGCTCAGGGCAGTGTCCTAGGCCCAAACATCTTCAGCTGCTTCATCAATGACCTTCCCTCCATCATAAGGTCAGAAGTGGGGATGTTCGCTGACGATTGCACAGTGTTCAGTTCCATTCGCAACCCCTCAGATAATGAAGCAGTCCGTGCCCACACGCAGCAAGACTTGGACAACATCCAGGCTTGGGCTAATAAGTGGCAAGTAACATGCGCACCAGACAAGTGATAGGTAATGACCATCTCCAACAAGAGAAAGTCTAACCACCTCTCCTTGACATTCAACGGCATTACCATCGCCAAATCCCCCACCATCAACATCCTGGGGGGTCATCATTGACCAGAAACTTCTGCGGCGAGTGACTCACCTCCTGACTCCCCAAAGCCTTTCCAGCATCTACAAGTCACAAGTCAGGAGTGTGATGGAGTACTTTCCACTTGCCTGGATGAGTGCAGCTCCAACAACACTCAAGAAGCTCAACACCATCCAGGAGAAAGCATCCCGCTTGATTGGCACCCCATCCACCACCCTAAACATTCACTCCCTCCACCACTGTTGCACTGTGGCTGCAGTATGTACCATCTACAAGATGCACTGCAGCAACTTGCCAAGGCTTTTTCGACAGCACTTCCCAAACCCGCAACCTCTATCACCTAGAAGGACAAGGGCAGCAAGCACGTGGGAACAACACCACCTGCACATTCCCCTCCAAGTCACACACCATCCTGACTTGGAAATATATCGCCGTTCCTTCATCGTCGCTGGGTCAAAATCCTGGAACTCCCTTCCTAACAGCACTGTGGGAGAACCTTCACCACGCGGACAGCAGCGGTTCAGAAAGGCAGCTCAGCACCACCTTCTCAAGGGCAATTATGGATGGGCAATAAATGCTAGCCTTGCCAGCGACGCCCACATCCCATGAACGAATAAAAAAAATTGTGCTTCTATTGATGATATCATGTGCTCCTTTGAATCACTTCAATCATTTATTTTAAATGCCTTGCAAGTATAATCATACATGAACAAAAATGGTGTTTAATGATTTAGCCAAAGCGAATAAGTCTGAGAAAGTTGTGATCCAATTGTACAGTGCTATAGTCAGATTGCACTTTGAATACTGTGTCCAGTTCTGACTGCTGAGAGACAAGGGAGATATTCAAGCACCAGAGACAGTGCAGTGAAGAGCCACGTGGCTGATTTGTAGTCCCAACGGTGTGAGTGAGGAGGAAAGGCTGGAAAAATTTGGGCTTTTTGGCCAAGGAAGGAGGTGTCTGAGAGGTGATCGTATAAGGTTTACAAGGTAACAAAGGGAATGGAAAAGGTAAATCCAGATTATTACTTTAATTTAAATTGTGAGAGTAGGACAAGGGGGCATAGGTCCAAACTAGTGCAAGAAAAAAATTAGGACTGATATCATAGAACCATAGAAAAGATACAGCACAGAAGGGGGCCATTCGGCCCATCATGTCCGTGCTGGCTCGAAGAACAATCAGGTGCTTATTCTAATCCCAGCTTCCAGCACCCGGTCCGTAGCCCTGCAGCTTACAGCTGTTTAGGTGCGGGTCCAGGTACTTTTTAAAAGAGTTGAGGGTCCCTGCCTCTACCACCAATTTGGGCAGCAAATTTCATATGCCCACCACCCTCTGGGTAAAAAAGATTTTCCTCATGTCCCCTCGAATCTTTCCGCCAAAGTGTTAATCACTCTTCCACGCAAAAAATGACTAACACTTGAAATGGAGGCAAAAACCCTGAAACCATTCAAGAAACAAATTAAGCGCTGCAATGGGGGGGAAGGATGAATTGAGATGAGTGAATTGCTGTCCTTATCCGTAATTACCTTGTGATCTTGAGTCAAAAATTCCTTCAGTTTTCACTTGATCAATCTTGGTACATAAAGTAAATTTAGCAAACTCCTCCATCACACCAAAAATGTTGTCTTTGAATTGTGTAACTTTTGTGGTTGATTATATGGTGAAGGTTTATTCTTAAAAAAAATACACAAACATCCATAATGACATTTCCTGCATATCAAAGGGTGATGTTGCTGAGGGACAGCAAACAGATAAGCAAAGAAAGGGGGCCGAGGATGGATCTTTGGGGGATCCCTGAGATGATGGTTCGAGAGTGGGAAGAGAAGCTATTGCTGGAGATACTCCGGGTGCATTTGGATAGATAGGGAGTCCCACGGAGTTGGATGACGACAGTAAGCGAACTGACGTGCTTCTATGTACATTTTTTCCCCTTCCCTTCCTGTTAGTTCATTCTGGTTGATATCTAATAATTAACACCGAAGGAAGTGAAAAAAAAAACAATGTCCGCATATATTGTGCCTTTAATGCAGCAAAACATCCCATGGAGCTTCACAAGATGGCATATCATTTAAGGGGAAGCTAGATAAACACGTGAGGGAGAAAGGAATAGAAGATTGTGCTGATAGGGTTAAGATGGAAAGGGCTGGAGCATAAACACTGGCATGGACCAGTTGGGCCGAATGGCCTGTTTCTGTGCTGCAGTAGTTCTATGCATTGCACCCAAGCGGGAGTAAGGACAGGAGTTTTAGGGAGTTCCTGAATCTGAGGTCAAAGATGTAGATTTTAAGGAAGTTTTTGAAAGTGGGGAGAGTTATAGAACAGAGTTTCGTTGGGTCCTTGCACCGTTGAAAGTGTGATATCACTGAGTACATATTTACAAGGATTTGTGATGTAAGCAAATGCATATCAATTGCCTGACCGGGATAAACGTATTGCAAGATAATTATTTATTTGCTGCAGTGAGAAACCTTGTGATGTAAAGCCGCACTATGACACATCACTCTCTCTATTTTTTTTGGTGGCTGTCAATTGTGACCCTGAGAGATACTAATTCAAATCAACCAAGATTCTTCAACATATCCCCATATCCTGCATTTCCCCTTCATGTTGATTGTTGTGGAATTCTAGGTTTTTGCTGCTTACTTGAAGGCCGGTTCATGATCTAAGCACAGAGATTTCAAAAGGAGCTCTGTACAGCAGGAGAGAAGTAACTATATATAGATAGCTGAGTGCACAAGGATTCATAAAGATGCTGAATATGTACTATCATGGAAACATTCTCAATGCTTTAGCAGAGAAAACAAACTGGAATGTGCTGCACAACTGTTGCTCTACTTTGGCAATTTTTGGCTCCCAGCTGAGCTAAATAATAGCATAATCTTCTAATGGTCCTGCTGAATGACTGTCTGATATTAGCCCTGTCAGGCTCCATTTACTCCTGTTAAGTCTTGCACAGATTTATAATCTGCAGCCAGCTCAGCTGTGAAACACTCCTTATTTTTCCTTTCATGCTGGTGGCACACAGGCCAATAATGGGAGATGACAGTGGCTTCAGTGTTTCTCTGTAAGTTCAACAATGCAAAGATTATCTAGTCCTTTTTCTGGATGAGGAGGATGTGATTGTCTTTGATTAGGTTGTTTGCAGTCCATGTCAAAAGACAAATGATGCCAATGATAAACTAGATAACTCACAATCACATCCAAGATAACTCCCTATGACAGCAACAATGTGGAGTTTATTGTTCAAGTGCAAAAGACCAGCAACATAAAAGCTGCTAGACAGAAATGAAGTATGTTCTGGGGAGCATGGCAATGCATTCCTTTTATCATACTCCTGCCCACTTTAATCATTAGCCTTTATTAATATTTGTACTTATTTTTGTCAGGAAACCTTTTCATGGTAAAGTAAATTGGTTGTTATGAGAATTAATTTATAGTTGTTATAATGAGGTTTAGGATTGGGTGTTGTGGCGTCAATACCCAATGAGTAAGAGAGGACCTCTACATTTTTTTCTTAAAATATTAAAATTGATCATCCCCCCCCCCCACACCCCCCAAACTATTACAATGACTTGTGAGACCTTGTTTGGGTAATGAAGGCTTTTTGTTCCATTTGAAGTTGTCCTTCCAGAATGTTAACCTCACCACGTTCCCATTACGACTTGTAATTTCCACTTGAACAGGCAGACAGAACCTTAGTTTAATGGCTTATCTGAAAGATGGGTTTTATATACTGATTGTAAATTTAATTTTGGATGAATTAAGTAACAATATGTCAGTAATGAAAAATAATGCGCATAGATGTATATGATGCACTGTAGGCTAGAATTGACTGTTGCCATTACCAATGGAAAAGTGCTTAATGTATTCAAAGGACATTGTCTCTCGCCACTAATTTAATAGAAATGTTAACTCATTTATGTTAAGGCGCTAATTGATGTTGATCATTTTCACCCGCTTTCTTTGTTTCTCTTGATAAATTATTTTTTCCATTTCTTCCTTTTTGATGTCCTTATGCCATCCACTATTCCTGGCCAAAAAGGTGTACTGGTGAGCACTCCTAGCTGCCGCATTCTGTATTAACCTAATGTTGAGGTGCGAGAGCAGTTGGTATGACTCATTGTACAATTCCCTCTCTTCCCATGCGGTAACTTGCTGGTCTCTGCTCAATTCTTACCTACAGCAGCTTGATTAAGATCAAGAACCCGCTGCCGGAGAAGATTGTGCTTTGTGTCAGGAACCTCGAGAACAGAGTGGGAAGATTTCCTCTGATCACTTGTTCCTAGAAAAATCATAACAGTACTTTCTGAGATTGATTTTATGATTTGGCTGGAAATAGTGACCATAAAAATGTTCCCAATATGCTTACGATGATGCTTGCAATGGCAACCAGGGGATATCTTTCCCCAATATAGGAAAATGCAGAGATGAACTGCTCTATTCTGTGACCCAATATATTGGAGTCCTTTCTTTGTATTGTTATGTACAGGCAGTCATGTAGATGATTTTGAAAGGATGAGAGACTCTCTGCAATCATGGTCAAATATAATTGTTACAATTCTGGCAATTTCACATTACTCTTTTCCCATATCAGCCTTAAGGTGTCAGCTGGGGCTCAGTGGGTAGCACTTTTGCCTCTGAGTCAGAAGATGGTGGGTTCAAGTCCCATTCCAGAGACTCAAGCATGTAATCTAGGCTGAAACTCTAGTGCTGTAATGACAGAGGTGATGTCTTTCAGATGAGATATTAAATCGAGGTCCCGTCTGGCCCTCTCAGGTGGACGTGAAAGATCCCATGGCACTATTTTGAAGAAGAGCAGGGGAGTTCTCCTCGGTGCCCTGGCCAATATTTATCCCTCAACCAACATCACTAAAAAAACAGATTATCAGGTCACTATCAATTTTCTGTTTGTGGGATCTTGCTGTGTGCAAATTAGCTGCCACGTTTCCTACATTATAACAGTGGCTACACTTCAAAAATACTTAATTGGCTGTAAAGCGCTTTGGGACATTCTGAGGTCGTGAAAGGCTCTATATCTTTCTTTCTTTCTTGTGCTCACTGCAAAAGTTAGTTTCAATAGGCAAATGTCTACTTCCTATGAACCAAAACTTGACCTTGTGTGTAAAACAATGGGGATAGAATTGCAACAGGTCGCATAATGAGCCTTTCTACCATTGAGGTGTGCATTGGCAGTAACATGGTCTACCCACCATTTACTCCAGATCCCACTCAACCAGTCAAAAATACTATGCTGGCAGACTATATAGCTTGGACCAAAAACTATTGATTCATGTTTACCAAAAATTTAAGTTAGATAAAAGCAAGAGTAATTTAGCAGCTTACAAATGCTAAGAAAATGCTCAACTTTTCATGGAAATTATTAAAGGCATTTTTCTTGAACCAAGCTAATGGACCTTTTGAGGTACTTTTTACAGAAGCCTTTATGTCCCTGATTCCCCTCACATTGCAGTGAACTGTGCGTGCAATGGAAGTGCACGAATTGAACTGAAGAACTTGGTGAAGCTTATCACATTTATTCCCAGATACAACGGAACTGTCAATCAAGGTAGATTTCAAAAATATAAGGGTGGGGTGTGGATAACTGACAGGCAATTTGGACATCATCAGGATAAAGCGAAACTGTGAGAGGACATGCTGGTTGGGATTGCCATTGTGGATAATGGTCCCAAATAGATAGAAGACATCTATAAGACGCATATCTGTATTTAACCTTTCATAAGGTCTTGAACAATTGTAACTGCAGTAGATTGAGCTGCTAACCTCCTATACGTACAGTGAGCCTCTCAGCTGGAGTATTATGTCTAATTTTGTGCTCCACATTTTAAGAAGGATGTCAAGACCTTGGAGAGGGTGCAGAGGAGATTTACTAGAATGATACCAGGGATGAGGGACTTTAGTTATGTGGAGAGACTAGAAAAGCTGGGATTGTTTTCCTTAGAGCAGAGAAGGTTAGGGGAGATTTAATAGAGGTGTTCAAAATTATGAAGGGTTTTGATAGAGTAAATAAGGAGAAACTGTTCGCACTGGCAGGAGTGCAGGTAACCAGAGAACACAGGTTTAAGGTAATTGGCAAAAGAACCAGAGGGGAGATGAGAATTTTTTTTTATGCAGTGAGTTGTTATGATCTGGAATGCACTATCTGAAAGGGTGGTGGAAGCAGATTGAATAGTTACTTTCAAAAGGGAATTGGATAAATACTTGAACAGGAAAAATTTGCAGGGCTATGAGGAAAGAGCAGGAGAGTGGAGCTAATTGGATAGTTCTTTCAAACAGCAGGCACGATGGGCCAAATCACCTCCGACTGTGCTGCATGATTCTATGATTCTGTTAGCTATTTCAATCACATAGGGTGGCATTGCATCTATAAATAGGCAATATAAGTAGCTCACTCCCATGTGTCTGATGGGAAACTACAAGTTAACCCATCCGTTGTTCTATTAAGGACCTAGCATTTGATTAGCTGTAGTTCAAAGGGCTACTATGCCAGAAGCGAATTCCTGATTCCATTTAACTTTGCAGTGGCTTCAGACAGAGTGGTGTGTGTTCGTACAGAGAAGCAGTAATAAATCCCCTTTCAGCTAGCAGTTTATAGAATCTAATTTGTCTATTTTGACCTAGTTTTTTTTTAGATATTAAAAAATAAAATATAAGGGGTAATTTTCCAATTTTGAACTCCCGGCAGGAAGCCTGAGAGTGTATATCCAAAATTTTTCCGCCACAATTTTGCAACCATTGTATAGTATAAAGTCAGGAAATTATCCCCATAGAATTTCATGTAAATTGAAGCTGTGCGAATCCTAGGTCTGTCACAATAATATTAGAGTAGACATACATGATACAATCTCAGTTCAACCTTGCACCCATTAAATATATGGCTCTATTACAGTGTCACAATTTTTGCTAAAGAAGTTAATTATTTCTTGTAATTTATGTCCATGGAAACCTCTTCCTTTTAAGCGCAAAAAGTGCAAATATTATGCTTAAGTGTAGGATTATGCTTGTTTTCACCATTTTAAATGGTAATTTATCAATTATGCCCCTATCAGTTGGTCAGTCTTACTCGCTAAACATCATCACTGTGAGCTTTCAAGCAGACCAAAACCCATCCGTAATAACTGCGTATTTCCAATTAAATCACTCCTCATACTGTGTATCAACAAAAACTAAGGGAGAATCAGCACTACTGTTAACAACACACACTATTTACATTATGTGTCCTAAAATGTCCTCTAATACATAGAGAAACCATTATAAAAGTGGCACCATCCATATTACTTCAGTGAAGTGTATGTTTGGCCTCTCCTACTAAAGCCTATTATTGTTAGCCTGAAGTGGCTAGAAATGTTTTTCTGGAGATTTCAGAAACGATTGTGTTTATCATAATAATCAGGGTAATTTTCTGTTAAGTGTATAGTTATACTCCCCCTCCCCATTCTCCATATTGTAAATACTAATCTGTTAGATGTTCATTTTGTGTACTTGAGTCAATATAATGTTGTACTCTTTATACAATCTTAAAGTGCCCCATTATTTATATGTTTAAAACTGCATTACTTTTTGTATAGCATCATCATTTTATCTGCTTTTCTTTGATGCATAACTGGTACAGAGTCGTTCACACACTTAAGCGTATACTATATCAGAAAAAATTGAATTGAGGATGACACAAGGAAATCATTGGCAGGGAGTGAGAGGAGGTAGATTCATAAGGGTTCCTCACACAGTGGCTTCTTAATTTCAGTTAGGCAATTCCTTACAGAATCATACAGCACAGAAGGAGGCCATTTGGCCCATCATGTCTGTGCCAGCTCTTTGAAACAGCTATCCAATTAGTCCTACTCCCCTGCACTTACCCCATAGCCCTGAAAGTTTAAAGAAGCAAAGGAGAGGAAAAATGGCTTAATTTTAACCTTATTGTCCTTCGGATGAGACGTTAAAGATTCCATTACATTTTTTGAAGAAGAGCAGGGAGTTCTCCCACTGTCCTAGCCAACATATTTCCACCAAATAACATCACCAGAAGTAGGTGGATTGGTCATTCATCTCTTTGCTATTTGTAAAACCTTGCTGTGTGCAAAATGGCTGCCATGTTTGCCTACATGGCAACAATGACTTCAGAAAGTAATTAATTGTATGTGATATGCTTTGGGACATCTCGAATGACATGCACCAGGAATTTCCTCATAACGTCACTGGAAGTGAGGCCAAAGTCATGTTTATGCATGTAAATGGAGTTTCCGTGGCACTTCCGGTGAAGTTATGGCAGCAGAGCGGGAGTAGCTCCGACAAAATTCCCAGCCATGACAAGCAGCTATGTAAATCCATATTCTTTCTATTCATTAAAAAAAATTGGAGTAAAACTCAAGCAAGTTGTAGGTGTAACAAAAATCATGAAATAAAAATCTCAGTTCCAGCACAGTTCAGCAGAACCAGCCAAATTCATATTTCTTTTGTCATCTTAGTTCTGGCTCCTTGCCAATTGAAATTGTGCAGTGAACTGAAAAAAGCACAAAATGCCCCCTTTTATAGGTAGAATATCCAAAAATACTACTATGCTCCTGAAAAGATTATTTTCAAGGCAATTGTAATTGGGCCTAAATACATAATAGCAAAGTTATTACACTGGTTTCCAATCTTTCTGCTTTTTAAATGTAAATTGTGGTTTTTTTTGGTAATAGCAGTTATATTATGTGTTCATTCCTACTTTAAGCATATACTATAATGACACGCGTAGTATGAATGAGAATGCACTAGAATACATACAAAAAGAAAATTGTTCTCTCCAAGATGAGGCATTGTACTATATGTGTTGTAGGGTTTGTCACTACACAATCCAAACACCGGTCCCTATCAGTGTCCAAGGGTTGTTGAACTCTAGACGGTAAATTTTGGAAAAAAAATACACAAACAAATCGCCTTAGGACTAAACACAATTTTATTTAAATGATTGGTACAAGTTCATGTAACCTTTTGGCAGCAGAGAGTGGTTGTTGAGTTTATCGGGTGATCAATCCACCGCTCTCAAGGCTGTTGGTTTTTCTTGGATGTTGTAGCTCTTTGATTGTAGTCGTAGTAAGAGAGAGCCAGCTTTTGCCGTGAGGTGGTCTTTTATGTTGTTTCAGAACAAAGCGATGTAGAATTGGGGGATGCATCACCTATGTCCAATCGCCTCTTCTGTTAGGCTTCGACCACCAGCAGACCTCAGTGATTTTTTAAAATTCATTCATGGGATGTGGGCGTCGTTGACAAGGCCAGCATTTATTGCCCATCCTTAATTGCCCTTGAAAAGGTGGTGGTGAGCTGCCTTCTTGAACCGTTGCAGTCCATGATGACAGTTTAGGCTTTGATCATTACCGTAGCTCAATGATTGATAGTTTAGGCTTTGATCATTACCGTAGCTCAATGATTGACAGTTCAGTCAATTAAAACTAGATGCCTTCATCTCATATGGCAGACAATTGGTCTTCAATGTGTCCTTCTATTGTCTAATCATTCTGGGTGTTGGAGTCTTGGCTACCTTCATAGTCTCTTTATGGCCTGGTGTGATGTTGTAGTCTTGTGGTCTGTGGCCCTTTTATCTCATCAATGGTTTTTGCACATCAAAAACCTGTTAGAGGACTTCTGGTAGTTTCTGTTTGTAATTTTTAAATTGATTGTCCAAATGTTCAAATGTAACATTGAAAAGCTATCTACCAGTTTCTGCCCCTCCATTTTTCCGACTAGTCTCTGGTATTAACACATCTCAGAAGCGTGACCCTGACCTGCCGGTCGCTTGCCATTTTAATTCCCTGTCCCACTCCCACTCTGACCTCTCTGTCCTCGGCCTCTTACACTGTTCCAATGAAGCTCAATGGAAGCTTGAGGAACAGCATCTCATCTTTCATTTAGGCACTTTACAACCTTCCGGTATCAACATTGATTTCAATAACTTCAGATCATAACCACTGCTCCCATTTTTTCGGTCTTTTGTTTCTTAACCTGTCCCATTACCACCTTCCTTGCTTTGCACCATCATCCCTTTTGTCATTTAATCACTTTTGCCCTCTACCCTATCACGGACCTTCCCTTTTGTTCTTTCCTCCCCACCCCGCCCTCTCCCCCCTTTCCCTGGCTCTGTACTTGCTTAAAAACTTTAACTCTTTAACATCTTCCAGTTCTGATGAAAGGTCTTTGACCTGAAACGTTAACTCTGTTTCTTTCTCCACAAGTGTTGCCTGACTTGCTGAGCTTCTCCAGCATTTTCTGTTTTTATTTCAGATTTCCGGCATCTGCAGTATTTTGCTTTTGATCCAGAAGGAAATGGGATCCCTTCCACACACGATGTGCATTAGGGCTGAGCTGCCTGCCTTCACATTGTCCCGGCTAAGTTTTTACAAGCCAAAAGCTTGTTCTGCAGGTTTAAGGGACAAAATTAACCCTTTCCCTGAATGTCCCACGTTCCGAATTCACAATATCAAAAGGGGTTTTTAACCCCTGTCTTACAGTGTCTTTAGTGTACAGACACACAAGAATGTCCTATTCCATGCTGCAAAAAGGCTCTCAAATCTCAGTGTTACTAAGTTTAGTGTTATAGCAAATTCAGCTTATTAAGATTGGGGCACTTTATTTAAGGTGTTTTGTGACTGAGCCATACAGACCAGATTTCTTCCGTAGTTTGTACTGAGTTAGCTGATCTCAGCAGCAGGAATATTCAAATTAGCCTTCTGAGGTGGGTGGGTGAAAAATCAGCCCGGGTTCCTGATTCTGGGAAAGTTAGAAACCTGCAATTATTTATTTTCCACAAACCAATCAAAAAGCATTTGCTGCACAGTTTCTGGGCACAACTGTTACAGGCTGGGGCTCTTTTCTCTAGAAAAGAGAAGGCTGAGGGGTGACCTAATGGAGGACTTTAAAATTATGAAGGGGTTTGATAAGGTAGATGTAGAGAAGCTGTTTCCATTTGTGGGGGAGACTAAAACTAAGGGCCATAAATATAAGATAGTCACCAATAAATCCAATAGGGAAATCAGGAGAAACTTCTTTACCCAAAGAGTGGTAAGAATGTGGAATTCGCTACCACAAGGAGTAGTTGAGGTGAATAGCATAGATGCATTTAATGGGAAGCTAGATAAACACATGAAGAATAGAAGGATGTGCTGATAGGGTTAGATGAAGAGGGGTGGGAGGAGGCTTGTGTGGGGCATAAACACTGGCATAGACCAGTTGGGCTGAATGGCCTGTTTCTGAGTTGTCGACTCTTATGTAATTCTTTCTGAGAGGAGCAGAGAGCTTACCCCGTGTCCAGGCCGATAGACCTCCACCACCCCTCCTAACCCCGCTCCCCCTTAACCAACACCACCAAAAATAGATTAACTGGTTATTCATTTTATTTGCTATTTGTGGGATCTTGTGTACAAATTGGCAGCTGCATTTGCCTACATAACAACAGTGAGTGCACTCCAAAAATAAATTCTTTGCCTATGGTGTGCTTTAGGACATCTTTAGGACATGATAAGGCACTATAGAAATGCAAGTTCTTTCTTTCCTTCTTCTTTTTGGCCTCTGTCTCTGGAGAGAAAAAATAATCCATAATATCCTTTAAGCAGTTAAATAGCTACCACATTTTTTTCATGTTCAAAGATATGTCTACACAGATGGATCATGTTTTAGAATTGTTAATAGATGGTACATACTGAAAGAAACATTATTGCTGTGAGGTGAGAGAGATGGGAAAGACACAAAACTCTATTCATAGAAATGCCTTAAAACTGTCTCATTTTGAAATGAAAAGCAATTATTCTAAGATTGATCAAAGTTTGGGAGGCTGAAAGTATACTTTTCTGAAAACAATTCTTCCAGTGATGTTAGATCTCTGAATCTGTTTATAGAGCATC
Source organism: Heptranchias perlo (assembly GCF_035084215.1). Lineage (NCBI taxonomy): Eukaryota > Metazoa > Chordata > Chondrichthyes > Hexanchiformes > Hexanchidae > Heptranchias > Heptranchias perlo. Next base: position 12,312,654 of record NC_090345.1, on the reverse strand, counting down.
AGGAATGAAATGTTACTTTATGATGGAATTTTATGATGTATATAAGTCTCTTTCCTCTCGTGATTAAATTAGCCTCCCCTGAAAAAAGACTATTATGTACCTTTGTGTGTCAATATATATTAGTAGATATGCCCATCAGCTGTGCCTGTTTCAGTGTCAGGTAGGCATCCACAACATTATCAGTGCTGCCGGTCTTGGCCTCTTCAGCCTTCTACATGCAGGAAAACTACTTCTAGTACTATGCTGGCATACACAACTGGTTTTGCGAGAACACAGGGGTGGGCCACTCCACCCATGGGTTAATAAAGGCCCACGGTTGTATTTTTCTTCTTCCCCTTTTCTGCCAATTTTCTTATGTCCCCTCCTTTTCTGAAAGTGTTGACTCTTGTTGGGGTATGGTTCCATGGTCATTAGGCAACCTCCTAGTATGATGCCCAAGGGGACATTCTGCATGTGTGAGTATAGGCAGTAAGTAGGAGGGCAACATTCAATGTAGCCAAGACACATCCTGTTCATGTGCAATATTTGCACACATGCATTTCAGATCTCCCAATAAGCCCTGGGGCAACCAACATGGTGGTCTCAGTAAAGCCTGTATCCCTTATGTGTGTTACAATCTGAAGCTGGGTGTTTTGTATAGAATGCCTGTATCAAATCCATGTGGTGGTCCCAGTAACGCTTATATTAATTCCATGCGGTGGCCCCAGTAACGCCTGTATCAAATCCATGTGGTGGCCCCAATAATGCCTGCATCAAATCCATCTGATGGTCCCAATAATGCCTGTATTAAATCCGTGTGGTGGTTCAAGTATCCCTTCCAACCCTTATGTGTGTTACAATCTGAAGCTGGGTGTTTTGTATAGAATCATAGAATCATAGAACATAAGAAATAGGAGCAGGAGTAGGCCATACGGCCCCTTGAGCCTGCTCCGCCATTCAATATGGTCATGGCTGATCTTTGACCTCAACTCCACTATCCCACCCGATCCCCATATTCCATGACTCTCTTAGAGTCTAAAAATCTATCCATCTCAGCATTGAATATACTCAACGACTCAGCATCCACAGCCCTCTGAGATAGAGAATTCCAAAGATTCACAACCCTCTCAGTGAAGAAATTCCTCCTCATCTCAGTCTGAAATGGCTGACCCCCTTGTCCTGAGAAAATGCCCCCTAGTTCTAGACTCTCCAGCCATGGGAATCAACCTCTCAGCATCTACTCTGTCAAGCCCCCTCAGAATCTTATATGTTTCATTGAGATCACCTCTCATTCTTCTAAACTCCAGAGAGTACAGGCCCATTCTACTCAATCTCTCCTCATAGGACAACCCTCTCATGCCAGGAATCAATCTAATGAACCTTCATTGCACCGCCTCTAAGGCAGTTATATCCTTCCTTAGGTAAGGAGACCAAAACTGCACACAGTACAGGAAGTGAGATCTCAGCAAAGCCCTGTACAATTGTAGTAAGACTTCCTTACTCTTGTACACCAACCCCCTTGCAATAAAGGCCAACATGCCATTTGCCTTCCTAATTGATTACAGCACAGAAGGAGGCCATTCAGCCCATCGAGCCTGTGCCGGCTCTTTGTAAGAGCAATCCAGTTAGTCCCTTTCCCCCGCTCTTTCCCTGTAGCCCTGCAAATGTTTTCCCTTCAAATATTTATCCAATTCCTTTTTGAAAGCCATGATTGAATCTGCATCCACCACCCTGTCAGGAAGTGCATTCCAGATCATAACTACTCACTGTGTTAGAAAGTTTTTCCTCATATCGTCTTTGGTTCTTTTGCTAATCACCTTAAATCTGTGACCTCTGGTTCTCAATCCTTCCGCCAATGGGAGCAGTTTCTCTTTATTTACTTTATCTAAGCCCGTCATGATTTTGAACAATTCTATCAAAACTCCTCTCAACCTTCTCTGCTGTGAGGAGAAAAGTCCAGTTTCTCCAGTCTATCCATGTAACTGAAGTCCCTCATCACTGGAACCATTCTAGTAAATCTAGAGGGGGTGCAGGAACAGAGAGACCTGGGGGTATATGTACACAAATCGTTGAAGATGGCAGGACATGTTGAGAAAGCGGTTAAAAAGGCATACGGGGTCCTGGGCTTTATAAATAGAGGCATAGAGTACACAAGCAAGGATGTTATGATGAACCTTTATAAAACACTGGTTCAGCCACAACTGGAGTATTGTGTCCAATTCTGGGCACCGCACTTTAGGAAGGATGTGAAGGCCTTAGAGAGAGTGCAGAAGAGATTTACCAGAATGGTTCCAGGGATGAGGGACTTCAGTTATGTGGATAGACTGGAGAAGCTGGGGTTGTTCTCCTTGGAACAGAGAAGGTTGTGAGGAGATTTGACAGAGGTATTCAAAACCATGAAGGGTCTAGACAAAGTAGATAGAGAGAAACTGTTCCCATTGGCGCAAGGGTCAAGAACCAGAGGACATAGATTTAAAGTGATTGACAAAAGAACCAAGGGCGACAAAAGGAAAAACCTTTTTACACAGAGTGGTTATGATCTGGAATGCACTGCCTGGGGGGTTGGTGGAGGCAGATTTGATTGTGGCTTTCAAAAGGGAATTGGACAAGTACTTGAAGGGAAAAAAATTGCAGGGCTATAGGGAAAGGGCAGGGGAGTGGGACTAGCTGGATTGCTCTTGCAGAGAGCCGGCAAGGCTCGACAGGCCGAATGGCCTCCTTCTGTGCTGTAACCGTCCTATGATTCTATGACAGAAAGAATAGAGCTATCACGAGAGAGTGTGTGCCAGGAGAAAGTTACATCAAAAGGAAACTTTAGAGCTGAGAAGCAACGACAGGCAGTAATTGAGGGCAGTCGGTCAATTGGTTCAGCCAACATTCCTATTTTAAAACAAAGCGACTGTTAACGATGCTGCCAGGCAATTATTGAAAATACATAATTTAGGGTTTGGGGTTTCGTGTCACAGATTGGGGTTGGGGTTAGAGTTCGAGTTCAGGGCAGGGTATTAATGTGTGTAAAAAAAATAGGAAAGGTGGATCAGAAATGGTAATAAAAAAGAAAAGGTGGGTCTGGAATTGTAATTCAAAAAAAGAACACATCTGGATTAATAATTTAAAAATTATACATGGGTACATGGATACATGGGTAAGATGGGTATAGAGGGATATGGGCCAAGTGCAGGCAATTGGGACTAGCTTAGTGGTATAAACTGGGCGACATGGACATGTTGGGCCAAAGGGCCTGTTTCCATGTTGTAAACTTCTATGATTCTATGATTCTATGAATGTATCACTTTGCACTTCTGAACGTTAAATTTCATCTGCCATGTGTCTGCCCATTCCACCAGCCTGTCTACGTCCTCTTGAAATCTATTACTATCCCCCTCACTATTTACTACAATTCCAAGTTTTGTGTCATCTGCAAATTTTGAAATTGTGCCCTGTACACTCAAGTCATAGTCATAGTTAGTATATATTAGCAAATGGCTAGATGGCTTTGTTACTGAATTATATTTTCCTCTAATGCTGTAGAAATGTAGAAATCCAAAGGTTATTTTCCTTTCTGTGTTGTACTTTGGCTAAAATAATTCCAGCTACTTCTGTCGGGAAAACAACAGACCTGCTTTGAAAAAAATCTCTATTTTATTAAGGAAATGGGATGGGGGGGTGGGGGGTGGGGGATGGGGGGATGGGGGGGGTGTAGAGTTAATGATATGCATGTGTTCAGACTGCAAACCAGCTTGTTATGGATGGGATGTTGCAAAGAACTAAATCATATTGCACTGAACAATCATTGATTATAACATTAGATTTGTTTTAGGAGGCAAAGTCATTCATCCCCTTGATGAGCTCACATTGACAATACATACATTGTCATTATCCTCATGTTGATGAATGAATACACACACCCAATCCCTACCTTAATGTATGTTATAGACACGTGTGGAACTGTCGACTTTGACCTTTGTTAACCTGCACACTGTTCTATTTTTACCGTTTCAGTAGATCCCTGTTATATGAAGGAATCTGACAGTATGAGTGCTTTTTAAATCCTAAGTAACATCAAATATCCTAGATGTAAAATACATTTCACCCCTTGAGTACTGCTGACTTTCTAAATGTGCATTTTTTTTCTTTCTTGAACCTTCTGCAAAAATTATTTTCTAGCAACTTGTAATACCGAAGATTGGAAAGGAGATTTAGAAAAATGTACAACAGTATAAGATAATGTACATTATTGGAATAAACTTAACTATAAAATCTTGATGATGAGATGGTGTGGATGGGTGTTGCAGTTCTCAGATAATTACATTTAAAATGAACTGAATATAATTTAAGATAATGCACTTTAACTTGTAGAGATGAGATTTTTATCTTAACAAAATAGGTAGGTGACCTTCTAACAGCCCACCACCCAAGGCCTCAGAAGTGGCCAGCCCAAACTAAAAGAGGAGAGGTCACAATCATATTGATCCTGAACCTCCCCTCCCAAATATTATATAGCCCCTGAAAGCACTGCGCCTGTTCCTTGATGATAATGATCTCCTGGTCCCCTCACCCTTACAACAGCCTCCATGACCATGACCTCCTGATGGTTGGATGTGTGACTGCATTTGTTAATTTAGTAATGTGCTTTTACCGCACAGAACAGTTCCAATAACTTGACACAGGATATAACTGTATGTCCCTTTAAACTTCTGCATGGATCACACATCAATGGAATCAATCATTTTTTTGGTCTCTTTTAACAAAAAATGGAAAGATCTAATTTTCATGATCAATCCTTTTTTTTCCCTTGGTCTTTTAATGAACTTCAAAGCAATTAAAAATGCAATCAAGGAAAACAGCAGTGATATTTAAACAAATACAGCTGTATAAAAGAGATGAGATGGTAATATTTTAAACTTTGTAGAACACTTTTTAAGACATTGAGAGACATTGCACAGATTGGAGTTTTGATAGTTCTTGAATAACAGCTTTAGTGCAACTAAACCAAGGTTTCTGTTCTTTTTGGATGACAATAAATCATTTTTGTTTGGTGTTGGGGAAGGTGAGAAAGAGATGGGGGCATCAAGCAAGGTGAGCTTTAATTACACTGTATTTTTGTGTTACCAGAACTATAAATATTGGGTTCAACGGCCCACAAGAACAGACAACAGCTGCGTTTGGCGGCTACAATAACTGTTTAAACATTCTTTTCTGTATTGTCTCACGTGTGCTATAAACTAATGCATTCACACCGAAACCCTCCTGATTGTTGCTCGATTGGTACTGGGCTAATTAGCAGTCATTATTTCCAGAATATAGTTTTGCTTTAACTAAATGACATCCAGCTTTCCTAATGAGATCAAGGTTCTGCTTTCATTACAGTCTTTATCACAGCAATCTAACACTTCACCATCTGCGGTGGAGAGTGTCGACAATACGCACTCCGTTTCTTTATCTTTCCAGATGGTTTTTATAATTGCGTTGTTACCTTTCCAGCTGGTTTTTATAAAGCTGCAGAACCCTTGCCAAAGAAGGATGGATGAACACTTTAGAAGCTGTGCAGGCATCCCTTCAAACACTATTGTCACCTTCCCAATTGCAGCACCCGGCCATTTGTTTTCTGCTTTTTTTTTGGCACTTCTTAAAAAAAAAACATAAAAGCTGACTGCATTTGCAAAAGGAACAGCTTTCTGATTGCTATTCAGGCAGTAATAAAGCTGGGGATTTTTTTTTTGTATCTCCCTCTCATTTTCAAAAATTTAACATTAAAAACCACCTACTACCTAGGGACTGCCAAGGAAATAGACAATATAAATGGCTCCTGGGGAGAAAAGAGATAAAGAGGTATGGTAATAGGTGGATTAATGGAACTCATCCATCAATGGGTCCTAATGGTGATTTTCTGTTCCTAAAAAATGTTGACTTTCCAAATATCACGGGTTATAGAGGTTTTTCTCCCCCTATTCTTGTAACAGAGGCTAAATTCAGGCACCATGTGACTTTCTTACTTCTGACCTTGAGGTTCATTCTGCTTCCATCTTCCGACTCTGATTGAATTGAGGAATGGCGATGAGCACTGTCAGTAAGCAGTACCTCCCAATACATTAGTCTCCATTACACATTTTAAACGAAAACCCTCCTAAATGTATTGTAGCTAAAGCTCAATTTTTGGTAACTGGACTCTTGTTAAAGAAAACAATTCTTGTAAATCTTGTGTTCATCAAGGTGAAGGATATAACTGCTGGGAAATGGGATGCTTTCCATTTTCAGGCATCCTGTCTCAGCATCAAGCACTTACAGGTCAGGGGTAGCATAGTTAGATAGAAAGGCAAGCTCATTTTACTTTGTCACATCCATGCGTCTCAGCCCTCAGAAGTGCTACCTCTACTGCATTTAGTTAGGTTTTGGCAAATGGGCTGTTTGTGTTGTAATTTTATTTGTGCAAGATGTGACTCATTTCCCACACCAGCCATCCTGTGGCTTCTCCGAGTGAGATTGCCATGTACAACCAGATTAGGGGCAGTATGTGGTGTGGGGCATTAAAAACTTTGAACTGGATCGACTTTGATAGCTGGCATGATGGACTGCTGCATAGTGAAGGCGTTGTGACCGCTCCCAGGGTAGCTGGCATTGACCTGCATGATGCGCTGCATGTGGTCGCACACCATCTGCACAGTCAGGGAATGGAACCCCTTTTGGTTCATGAAGGTGGCCAAGTTGACATGTGGAGCATGCATGGCAATATGCATTTAGTCAATGGCACCCTGCACAATGATGTGGCGATGCCGGTGATGGACTGGGGTGGACAAATGTAAGGAATCTTACAACACCAGGTTATAGTCCAACAGTTTTATTTGAAAATCACAAGCTTTCGGAGATTATCTCCTTCGTCAGGTGAGTGAGTGAATGAATGAGAGGTTCTCAAATCGCATATCTTATATTAGGCTGGGAATCAAAGGTGTCGTTGGTGTTCAGACAGGTTAGCCACGGAAAACAGTATGTCCCAGTATACTGAATACACAAGGGTCAAATTACACAAACAAGGAGAGAAAGAGACCCGAAAGGCAGAGAGAGAGAGAGAGAGAGAGAGAGAATGTCCAGTTATATTAAAAACAGATAACTTTTTTTTCCCCCTGCTGGTGGGGTTACATGTAGCGTGACATGTACCCTGCACAATGGGGAAGCCTGCAATCCGAGCAAACCCTCTTCTCGCTCGTTCTGCTTCTCTCTATCAAGAGGGAATGTGATGAACCTGTTGCGCATCTCGTACACTGCCTCCGTGACCTCCCTTATGCAGCAGTGCACGGTTCACTGTGAGATGTTGCACAGATCGCCAGCAGAGGCCTGAAAGGATCCAGAGCAATAGAAGTTCAGCACCACAGTTACCGTCACAGCCACAGGCAAGGCTCTCCTTGCCCTGCTCTGAGACTGTAGGTGTGGCTGCAGCAGGTGACAGATCTCCAACATGATCTCTTTGGTGAACCTCAGCCATTGGATACATTGATCCTTGCTCGTCTGGAGGTAAGAGTGGTGTTCCCTGAAGGCTCTCATGGGATATGGCCTCCTGCTCAGTGCCTTGCGCCTCCTCCTCCTCTTCCTCCTCCTCCCTCTCCTCACAGCTTGACCTGCTCTGCGTGGCCTCTCTACATGCTCCCAGTTGTGTTCTATGCCCAGCGGGAGCCCTAGCAGACCACCCAGGGTTGCCAGGAATCTTGCTCAAACACTGTTGTAACTTACACCAACCGTAAGGCAGTATCTGCCAAACCACTCTCAAATATACTATAGCAACTCTACCCAAGTATAAGAAGCTTCAACAAACACGTCCTATTCTATCAGCAGCCAGAAGCAATAATCCAGCTACTAACCTGCAACACCTGCATGACCCCTTTAAATAGCATCGGAGGGGGGTCCTCCAGGCACTCTAAGACATGTTCAGGTGATCGTGGTTAAGACAATGCGTTGAGTGGAGCATTAAGTGCCAAAATGGTGTCTATCACTTTAAATCAGCATTGCACACTGATCTAACGCATATTCTCCTTACTTTACACGCTGTCGGCATTCGTTATCTGTGCATGCACGAAACCCTTTACCAAGATGGCGTCTGGCCCATGTAACGCTAGAAGCGGCGTGCGCATTCCGGATGCCATTTTGGAACTTCGGGAGGCCGTGTAGCGTCTGAACAACGGGCGCTACACGGCCCAATTTCTAGCCCCTAATCTTTAATATAAAACTGTTGATGCTGATATTCCAATTCTACTGTAACAATCTGGCATATATATATATATATATAAAATATAGAACATGTCATTGGCTGACAAGCAGAAGACGGTTATGCACATGGGTGGGGCTCAGCAGATTGCAGGTACATATTCCAGGCCACATGTGGCATGATGCTGATTCCAGGGCAGGGAATGGTACCAAGATAGATGGCACGGTCTTTTCGACCCAAAACAGTACGTTACATGCAAACTAACTTATCTAATTCCCAACTGATGCCCTGTGTTTTTCAGGGACCATAAAGGGTTGCATCAGGCTGTTGACATGATTAGTCTCTTAAAGCAGCGCGATTTCAAAACCAGCATCAGGAGATGCATATTTTGTTTCTGTAGAGAAGAAAATTGATTGTACTGTTTGATCAGCATATTGCCATTTAGAAATAGCACCTCCCATGTAGAAATGGTGTACGGTCAGTGCCAGTTGTAAGCTGCCTCCTGCATGCTTATTGCTTTTTTCCTAACCCTTATCTATTGAAGGTTGATTTAATTCCACCAAATAATATAATGAACTGTGTGCTGTTTACGGTGTACTTGTGTGAAATACCGTTTACCTGTTTTGCTAGAAACTGCTTGCTTATCGACTTCACTCCTAGATAGTTATGCAATATGTTTGAATGCAGTAGGAAACTACGCATGGTGTTGGATAAAATTGTTAACATTCTAATTAGTTATTCCCTTAAGTTCTGTTATTCGGTGCATTTTTTTCTTGTGCTGCTCTTATTTGTAGTTGTCTAATGTGATATGTCTGTTCCTTTTGACTATCTGTACCTCCTTGGTTCCTTTCAAATTTTCTGGAAAGCTGAGATGATTCTCTTGGTTATCCTTAGTCTGCCTGTATTAGTAGAAATTATTTAGTGTTCGTTGGTGACTGAGAGGAGTTGAGATACCGACTTAGGCCTTTGGCTAACAGCCTAGCAACGGTGAATAAGATGGTGTCTGCCTGTCCACAAAAGTAGTTGTCCAATACCTGAAACAGAAGAGTGTGTGGTGATCTGATGGGCAGTAGTTCAATTAAATGACTTATAAGGTCAAAGTATAATTAAAGCCGTTGTTAACACTTGAGATGATTATAAGAAAGAAAAGAAAGACACACTTGCTTTTATATAGCACCTTTCATGACCTCAGGACGTCCCAAAGCGCTTTACAGCCAATGAAGTGCTTTTGAAGTGTAGGAATGTAGGAAATGCAGCAGCCAATTTGTGCACAGCAAGCTCCCACAAACAGCAAAGTGATAATGACCACACAATCTTTTTTTTTTGGTGATGTTGGTTACACTAGAAGAGAGTACAAGCAAAAGGTTGGATTCAATTGGAAGAAAGCTTTATGCTTTAAGGCTAATTAAAGGCAAAATTTGACTAGAATTGATGAATATTTAGACTGCATTAAAGATTGCTGAATATTAAGTAGGCAATTATTGAGAGGGCTCTGCAGAGGGATAAACTTCAGCGAGTGAATAGAAGCATTGTTGACCCTTGTACATTTGAACTGGGTCAGACGGGTGGATTGAAACTTTAAAGGAGGATTTGAACTTTGTTTCTGATTTGTAAAATTGTTCTTGTTGAGGTAACGTAGTTTTGTTTGACCTTCTGGAAGATGTTGTAGAACAGAATTTGATTGTATTTATTTCCAATTTCATTTTTGGGGAGCTTCTTTAAGGTGGAAAAAAAATCAGACAGTACATTGCGGATGCCCTAACTATAATCTTTCAAAGTTCTCTAGATTGGAGGGTAGCAAATGTTGTGCCTTTGTTTAAGAAGGGCGGCAGGGAAAAGCCTGGGAACTACAGACCGGTGAGCCTGACATCTGTAGTGGGTAAGTTGTTAGAGGGTATTCTGAGGGACAGGATCTACAGGCATTTGGAGAGGCAGGGACTAATTAGGAACAGTCAGCATGGTTTTGTGAGAGGAAAATCATGTCTCACGAATTTGATTGAGTTTTTTGAAGGGGTAACCAAGAAGATAGATGAGGGCTGTGCAGTAGACGTGGTCTACATGGACTTCAGCAAAGCCTTTGACAAGGTACCGCATGGTAGGTTGTTACATAAGGTTAAATCTCATGGGATCCAAGGTGAGGTAGCCAATTGGATACAAAATTGGCTTGACGACAGAAGACAGAGGGTGGTTGTAGAGGGTTGTTTTTCAAACTGGATGCCTGTGTCCAGCGGTGTGCCTCAGGGATCGGTGCTGGGTCCGCTGTTATTTGTTATTTATATTAATGATTTGGATGAGAATTTAGGAGGCATGGTTAGTAAGTTTGCAGATGACACCAAGATTGGTGGCATTGTGGACAGTGAAGAAGGTTATCTAGGATTGCAACGGGATCTTGATAAATTGGGCCAGTGGGCCGATGAATGGCAGATGGAGTTTCATTTAGATAAATGTGAGGTGATGCATTTTGGTAGATCGAATCGGGCCAGGACCTACTCCGTTAATGGTAGGGCGTTGGGGAGAGTTATAGAACAAAGAGATCTAGGAGTACAGGTTCATAGCTCCTTGAAAGTGGAGTCACAGGTGGATAGGGTGGTGAAGAAGGCATTCGGCATGCTTGGTTTCATTGGTCAGAACATTGAATGCAGGAGTTGGGATGTCTTGTTGAAGTTGTACAGGGCATTGGTGAGGCCACACTTGGAGTACTGTGTACAGTTCTGGTCACCCTATTATAGAAAGGATATTATTAAACTAGAAAGAGTGCAGAAAAGATTTACTAGGATGCTACCGGGACTTGATGGTTTGACTTTAGGGAGAGGTTAGACAGACTGGGACTTTTTTCCCTGGAGAGTAGGAGGTTTCGGGGTGATCTTATAGAAGTCTATAAAATAATGAGGGGCATAGATAAGGTAGATAGTCAAAATCTTTTCCCAAAGGTAGGGGAGTCTATAACGAGGGGGCATAGATTTAAGGTGAGAGGGGAGAGATACAAAAGGGTCCAGAAGGGCAATTTTTTCACTCAAAGGGTGGTGAGTGTCTGGAACGAGCTGCCAGAGGCAGTAGTAGAGGCGGGTACAATTTTGTCTTTTAAAAAGCATTTGGACAGTTACATGGGTAAGATGGGTATAGAGGGATATGGGCCAAGTGCAGGAAATTGGGACTAGCTTAGTGGTATAAACTGGGCGACATGGACATGTTGGGCCGAAGGGCCTGTTTCCATGTTGTAACTTCTATGATTCTATGATTCTATGATTCAGGAACTGTCCCTCTAGATTGGAAAATTGCACATGTCACTCCGCTTTTTAAGAAAGGAGAGAGAGGGAAACCGGGGAATTATAGACCAGTTAGCCTAACATCTGTTGTGGAGAAAATGCTGGAGTCTATAATTAAGGATAGAGTGACTGAACACCTCGAGAATTTTCAGTTAATCAGAGACAGCCAGCATGGATTTGTGAAAGGTAGGTCGTGCCTGACAAACCTGATTGAATTTTTTGAAGAGGTGACTAAAGTAGTGGACAGGGGAATGTCAATGGATGTTATTTATATGGACTTCCAGAAGGCATTTGATAAGGTCCCACATAAGCGACTGCTAGCTAAGATAGAAGCCCATGGAATCGAGGGTAAAGTACGGACTTGGTTAGGAAGTTGGCTGAGCGAAAGGCGACAGAGAGTAGGGATAATGGGTAGGTACTCGCATTGGCTGGATGTGACTAGTGGAGTCCTGCAGGGATCTGTCTTGGGGCCTCAATTATTCACAATATTTATTAACGACTTAGATGAAGGCATAGAAAGTCTCATATCTAGGTTTGCCGATGGCACAAAGATTTGTACATTGTAAGCAGTGTAGATGAAAACATAAAATTACAAAGCGATATTGATAGATTAGGTGAATGGGCAAAACTGTGGCAAATGGAATTCAATGTAGACAAATGTGAGTTCATCCACTTTGGATCAAAAAAGGATAGAACAGGGTACTTTCTAAATGGTAAAAAGTTAAAAACAGTGGATGTCCAAAGGGACTTAGGGGTTCAGGTACATAGATCATTGAAGTGTCATGAACAGGTGCAGAAAATAATCAAGAAGGCTAATGGAATGCTGGCCTTTATATCCAGAGGACTAGTGTACAAGGGGGCAGAAGTTATGCTGCAGCTATACAAAACCCTGGTTAGACCGCACCTGGAGTACTGTGAGTAGTTCTGGGCACCGCACCTTCGGAAGGACATATTGGCCTTGGAGGGAGTGCAGCGTAGGTTTACTAGAATAATACCCGGACTTCAAGGGTTAAGTCACGAGGAGAGATTACACAAATTGGGGTTGTATTCTCTGGAGTTTAGAAGGTTAAGGGGTGATCTGATCGAAGTTTATAAGATATTAAGGGGAACAGATAGGGTGGATAGAGAGAAACTATTTCCGCTGGTTGGGGATTTTAGGAGTAGGGGGCACAGTCTAAAAATTAGAGCCAGACCTTTCAGGAGCGAGATTAGAAAACATTTCTACACACAAAGGGTTGTAGAAGTTTGGAACTCTCTTCCGCAAACGGCAATTGATACTAGCTCAATTGCTAATTTTAAATCTGAGATAGATAGCTTTTTGGCAACCAAAGGCATTAAGGGATATGGGCCAAAGGCAGGTATATGGAGTTAGATCACAGATCAGCCATGATCTTATCAAATGGCGGAGCAGGCACGAGGGGCTGAATGGCCTACTCCTGTTCCTTTGTTCCTAACCTGTCAGTCTTGTGGTAACGTGTCGGTTCTTATTGGGTGACCTATTTTAATGTAATTTCTTTATAGATTGCAGCAAAAGGTGCTGACAGCTGCCTGTCACACCAAAGGTGACAATGGGAGAAATCATTCACTGATGGGGACCTTTCAAAATGAGTAAGGGAGGAGAGGAAAACTTTTAATGCATCAGAAGAGAGCATTGGTCATTTTCTGCTATCCTGCACTTCACTGATAATGGTCACAGAAAAGCATACAGGCTGGTAAATGCAGCTGATAGAGGCTATAAAGAATATATGGATACTTTGCCCCTTACTGCTATTATATAATATGTTCTCAGTCTGCTGAGGTTGCTGGCTGCTGTTATTGAATTATTTTTTATAGATTTTTGGGCCCCACTGAGAGTGGAGCTGTTGATTTAGTTTTTTTTTGTATAGTTTGGGATTTGTTTTCTTCCTTTGCTATTGATGCATTCCTATCTCTTTCTACTTTGATATATTCAAGTATATTCATTCTGCCCTTACCTCGTCCTCACTGCTGTTGGCACCTCCAGGTTTGACTCTCCAATGCTCTTCTTGCTGTCCATCCAAATCTCACCTTACGTGAACTCCAACTCACGCAAATCTCCAGTGCCCACATCCTATCTCGATTTGCTATCACCCCTGCTCTCACCGTCCACCACTGGTTCCTCATTCCAAGTTCAAAATCCGTACCCTCATTTACAGATTCTTCACAATTAAGCCTATTATTGATTACATAAAATTACAAAGAATTTACAGCACAGAAACAGGCTATTCGGCCCATCTGGTCTGTGCACCACATGAGCCTCCTCCCTCCCTACTTCATCTGACCCTATCAGCATATCCTTCTATTCCTTTCTCCCTCGTGTACTTATCTAGCTTCCCCTTAAATGCATCTATGCTATTCGCCTCAACCACTCCATGTGGTACCAAGTTCCACATTCTAACCACTCTCTGGGTGAAGAATTCCTTATTGGATTTATTAGTGATTATCTTACATTTGTAACCCATAGTTTTGGACAAATGGAAACATCTTCTGTACATCTACCCTATCAAACCCCTTCATAATTTTAAAGACCTCTATTGGGTCACTCCCTCCGCCTTCTCTTTTCTAGAGAAAAGAGCCCCTGCCTGTTCAGTCTTTCCTGATAGTTATAACCTCAGTTCTGGTATCATCCTTGTAAATTTTTTTTTGTACCTTCTCCAGTGCCTGTTTGTCTTTTTTGTAATACGGAGACCCGGGGCATGATTTTAACTTGGAAAAATGGGTGGGTTGGGGGCGTGGGGGGAGGGCAGTAAAAGTTTTTAAAATGTCAAACCCGGGCCTCCATTTTGACAGCTTTTTTGTATTTAATCCCTGGGGGCCAGGATTCTTGGGCCTTCTACTTCATGCCACGTGAGAGGAGGCGAGAAGGCCTGAATCAGCAGGTAAGTGCCTTTATAGCACTGTCTGTGGACCCGGAGGAGCAGGAGTACTTCCCTCAGGCCCAACAAGCCTACCTGCAGCAACCCCCTCCACCACGATGTCCAACCCTTGCACCACGAACTACGGCCGCACCACAAACTACGGCCCCCCCAAGATCTACAATCCCCCTACGATTTACGGCCTCCCCCGTGATCTATGACCTCCCCCGTGATGTATGACCTCCCCAACAATCTCCGACCGCTTCCACGATCTTCAATCCCGATCCCCGATGACCCCCGACCCCCCGATGTCTCCCAAACCCAACCCCCGATGACCCCCAACCCCCTGATGAATCCCGACCTCGACCCCCGATGACCCCCGACCCCCCCGATGATTCTCGACCCGACCCCCCGATAACTCCCAACCCTGACCCCCGGTGACCCCCAATGACTCCCAACCCTGAACCCCCCGGTAACTCCGACCGCCCCCAGCGACCCCCGACTCCGACACCCCACCCCCCCATGATCGACCCCCAACCATCCCATCTAAAACTTACCTTCTCGCATCCTCTCCCTTCCTTTTCTCCCTTCCGACTGACGGCCAGCATGTCAATCAGGGCGGCCTGTTGGGCGGGAAACCGACAACTAAAAAAAAAATGTCCTTATGTCAAAATCGTAAGGAAAATGAAAATCGTAAGTTAAAATGAAACCCGTACTTCCGAGCTTCCCGTCAGGAATTCTCCCCCCACCTTTGCCGTCGTCCCGGCTCGGAGTTAAAATTTAGGCCCTGGTCACACATATTGACCCATCATACCAACTTTGCACCCAAACGAAATATTACACATAAATATAACCATCAATTGCAGAATTAAATAAATGGGACAGTTTTATTGTGTTCTATTTCACCCGTATATGTATTCCCATTATTTCAACTTATTGATAGCTCCCTGGTGGCTCAGCAAGTTTTTCCACTGAGTAGTTGAACCATATGAAGCAGGAATGTAGGTTTGATTCCTGTCTCTGCTGAGTTAATTGGGGGATTAGAAGCACTACAGTTGGCCTCCGCACCCCTGTGTTAGGGATGGGGAAATTGGCCAGGATTTCCACTCCTGATCACAATGCAGTTACCCCTATTGGAGGGGTGTGTGTGTGTGTGTGTGTGTGTGTGTGTGTCAGGGCAAGAGTGTGTAAGGGGGGGGGGAGTGTGTGTGTGGAGTGCCAACAGGTTTGGGATTAGCTGCGATGCTTCCTGTGACTGAATAGCCTGATAACACTCACTGTTAAAGCTCACCTGTAAAGAACAGCCACTAGATATCTCAGACTGATCAGCATCTGCCAAAACATAACCCAATGAGGACTCAATGCTTTTGAGGAGGGAAGCAGGGAGAGAATTGGTGAGGGGGGGGCAAGAAGCATTAAAAAACTTACTATTGTTTTTGTGCTTTAACTGAGCACGTGCAGGCAAAGATGGTGGTTTAAATAAATCTACTGTGTTTATCGAATTAATTCTAAATCTACCTACTTTGGAAACGTCATAATCTTTTATCCCTCCTCCCCCATTGAACCCAGGTACCAATCAGCCATGGCTGTGAAGGTTCTCTCTGTTGTTGGCTACTGTACCATCGACATGAGGTGCCTCATGCAATATTGGAGGTATTCGTAGTGGCCCTCCGTAAAGTTAGTGTGGAGGGCTTTGAGTGAAGATACATCGCCTGGACTCTGACTGCAGGGTCGGGCTACTGCCTTGAGCTCCACTGTCCTGACTTCTTAGATAATTGATAATGGCAAGATGAGAGCGACAAGAAGGTGCACAGTTATTTGTTTTTCAAATGGAATCGCACAGCAGCATTAATGAGGTCAATTAACTGAAACCCGCAACAGCCAAATTGAATGCTAAGCCTGGATTATGGCTTCGGAGCTCAGTGTCGATCAGTGTGTTCAGATCATTGTGCCTAAGATGATGGATTTTTTTTCCTGCATTCTGCTGAGATTACTATGATTAAAAAATCCAATCAATCGCTTCTGAATAGGTCTGTTAATTGTGCTGATATTTTGAAGCATTTAATGAGTTGTGTTGTCTGAATCCCAGGGTGACGATAGGCTCACTGTAGAGCTATATGGATCGTTGTGAAAGGATATTTATCATATTTGTTAAATTCAGAGTCCTACCAGCCCCAGCTCAAGAAACATTTTCAACTGTTATTCAGCAACAACTCGCATTTATACAACAGTGCCTTTAACATAGGAAAACATCTCAAGGCGTTTCACAGTAGCGTAATCAGACAAAAATGATCTCATTCTAATAATTCTTTTGTGGAGTGAAATACGGCTGCAGCAGATCAGATCCTTCTATCGTTTGCTATTCAAATTCAATCGCGTCATTTTTTTTTATTGTTCAGATTTAATTTTCCAGATAAAGTTTTCTCTTTGAAAGCTGTGTTTAAAAATGTGCAAACGGAGGCATTGATCTCCTGCTGCCTCAGTGATTAGATCACTGAGGATAGATTCTTGAACACGGGTCTGTTCCACAGGTATTACAGTTTATTTTGTGATACAAATTAATAACAGAATTTGTTCTTTTTTGTGATGTGGAGATGCCGGTGATGGACTGGGGTGGACAAATGTAAGGAATTTTACAACACCAGGTTATAGTCCAACAGTTTTATTTGAAAATCACAAGCTTTCGGAGGCTTTCTCCTTCGTCAGGTGAGTGTGGGATTCCTTGAAAGTTACCGCATATATAGTCAGAGAACAATGCCTGGTGATTACAGATAATCTTTCCAACTGCCCGTTATCAAGGCAATCAAAGGAATTGAATAGTGTTCAGACAGAGATATTAGATACAAGACTACTGAATATACAAACGGCCAGAACCAAAGACAGAGAGAGAGAGAGCCATTTGTATGTTCAGTAGTCTTGTATCTAATGTCTCTCTGTCTGAACAGTATTCAATTCCTTTGATTGCCTTGATAACGGGCAGTTGGAAAGATTATCTGTAATCACCAGGCATTGTTCTCTGACTATATATGCGGTAACTTTCAAGGAATCCCACACTCACCTGACGAAGGAGAAAGCCTCCGAAAGCTTTTGATTTTCAAATAAAACTGTTGGACTATAACCTGGTGTTGTAAGATTCCTTCTTTTTTGTGGTCATTTATGGGCAGAACAAAAGAAAGAAATTATTTGCAAATAAGGATTCAGGTGGAATAATTTTGTGATTAGTTTGCACCTTGTTAAATATTGGTTAGTCATGACTTGGTGTCATGTAGTTCAATAGCGATTAAACTTCCAATAGTTTCTTAGGGTTTCAATTTTCTTTGTCATATTCACATAAAATTTCTTTGTGTGCTATCTAACAGTGGTTAACTGTATAATATAAAAGAGTTAATGACCGAGTGTTAAAATACCACACACAAGAATTTTGCCTTCACATGGATGTTTTAAGATGTGTGCAACCGAGGAAATTAATTAAGACGGGAATTTCCTCTGAGCTGCTCCTGCTCTGCCGCCATCATTTTGCTGGAAGCGCGGTGCAAATCCCGGTTATGCACCAAAATGGGGTTTCAACTGCACTTCCAGCAAAGTGGGGGGCAGCTTGGAGGAAATTCCCAGCCTAAGCCTTCCAGTGTCAATGCAACCGTTGAAGAGTGCTTCACACAAAGGGGCACTATCTTACTAGAAAATTGCTCAGCAAATTTCTTTTGTTTACAAACAAACAATGCAAAGTAAATTGAGTTGGAGCCCATCATTGTTTGACCCGTGCATGACTTCATTGTTACCAGGATGGTGCATTGCTCTTTTGGCTATTCTTGCTTTTATTATTTTCCCTGAATTTTCATTAGACTCCTGCTCTAATCATCTCCTTTGTCTCACTGTCTAAGCCCTTTTCTATAAAATAAAAAAGAAAGTACTCATTAACAGCTTTTCTCCCAATGGTTTCCTCAAAAAAAACTTCTAAAAATCATCTTGCCACATGTTTTTCCAATCAAGATGATGTCTTTGAAAAGTAGTCATGTTATTGCGAAATATGTAATTTAAAAAATATTTTTATTGGTTTAGGAACCAGATTTTGAGCCCTAAATATTCAAGTTTGTTAAAAAGAAAAAATGGCAGATAAAAGGTTTTTGATACATTTTTGGAAGATCATGAAATGTTACACTCTTGTTCAAAAAAGGGTGTAAGGATAAACCCAGCAACTATCGGCCAGGCAGTTTATCCTCAGTGATGGGGAAACTTTTAGAAACGATAATCCGGGACAGAATTAACAGTCACTTGGACAAGTGTGGATTGATTAGGGAAAGCCAGCACAGATTTGTTAAAGGCAAATCGTGTTTAACTAACCTGACAGAGTTTTTTGATGAGGTAACAGAGAGGATAGATGAGGGCAATGCAGCTGATGTGGTGTATATGGACTTTCAAAAGGTGTTTGATAAAGTGCCGCATAGTAGGCTTATCATCAAGATTGCGGCCCATGGAATAAAGGGGGCAGTAACAACATGGATACAGAATTGGCTAAGTGACAGGAAACAGAGAGTAGTGGTGAACGGTTGTTTTTCAGACTGGAGGGAGGTGTACAGTGGTGTTCCCCAGGGGTCGGTGCTGGGAACACTGCTTTTCTTGATATATATTAATGACTTGGACTTGGGTGTACAGGACACAATTTCAAAACTTGGAAGGTTAGTAAACAGTGAACAGGATAGTGATAGACTTCAAGAGGATATAGACAGGCTAGTGGCATGGGCGGACACGTGACAGAAAAATGCAAAGTGATACATTTCAGTCGGAAGAACGAGGAGAGGCAATGTAAAATAGAGGACACAACTCTAAAAGGGTTACAGGAACAGAGAGATCTGGGGACATATGTGCACAAATCATTGAAGGTGGCAGGGCAGGTTGAGAAAGCGGTTAAAAAAGCATACAGGACCCTGGGCTCTATAAATAGAGGCATAGAGTACAAAAGTATAGATGTCATGATGAACCTTTATAAATCACTAGTTCGGCCACAACTGGAGTATTGTGTCCAGTTCTGGGTATCGCACTTTAGGAAAGATGTGAAGGTCTTAGAGAGGGTGCAGAAGAGATTTACGAGAATGATTCCAGCAATGAGGGACTTTAGTTACGTGGATAGACTGGAGATGCTGGGGTTGTTCTCCTTGGAACAGAGACGGTTGCGAGGAGATTTGATAGAGGTATTCAAAATCATGAAGGGTCTAGACTGAGTAGATAGAGAGAAACTGTTCCAATTGGCGGAAGAGTCAAGAACCAGACGATATAGATTTAAGGTGATTGGTGAAAGAATCAAAGGTGACATGAGTAAAAGCTTTTTTACACAGTGAGTGGTTAGGATCTGGAATGCACTGCTTGAGGGGGTGGTGGAGACAGATTCAATCATGGCCTTCAAAAGGGAACTGGATATGTACTTGAAAAGAAGAAATTTGCAGGGCTACGGGGATTGGGCGGGGGCATGGGACTAGCTGGATTGCTCTTGCATAGAGCCAGTGCGGACTCGATGGGCCGAATGGCCTCCTTCCGTGCTGCAACCTTTCTATGATTCTATGATTCTATGATCTGTACCTTTGGCTGGAATGGTCCGTCCTACCCAATACTCCCCCCTCCCACCCCCCAGGGTATGCCTTTAGGTGGCGCCAAGAGTGGCACGGGCACTGTCCTCTTTACGTAAATCACCCGATTTTTCTATTCTCCTCCCCCGCACTGAGTGGCAGACAAGTGGAGAGCTCCTGTAGTACAGTTTGTCTGCAGTGACCTGTACCCTCATGTATTTCTGGGTTGAGATAATTTAACCTATTCCAGATGTTGTCCCGGTACAGCCCCTCTCTCCCCACCCCCCCCCAACCAGCAGGGCTTTGCGCCAAGAAACTGAGCCCAGAAATACAGCCATTACAGCAAGAGGATTGGATGTCAGCTAAGGGGTCGTCTGGCCGCTGTCCTGAAAGTCTGCGGGAAGGGTGAGAAAAGAAACTTAAACTTACTGTTTAAGCCTTCTTTGCCTTGCTACCTGCCCCCAACCCCCTTAAAGATCCTCTGATCTGAGGCAGACCTGGAACAAGGCTTACCACCAATTTTCTCTCATGTCCCTAGGTTTGGCAGCCCTTCCAGCGAACCTGGAGGTAAATCAGGTGGGAGGCCTGGCACCGCTCCCTCCTGCCTCTTACCAAGGCCTGTCCTTTTCCTTGCACCTGACAAGAACTGAGTGTTCCTCAGGAGCACCAGACTAGATAAGCCCCTCAATTTCTACTTCAAGCCTGAACCATTAACATCAATAGAATTTTCAAATAACTTCATCTTAGCACTCAGTACAAATAGAAAACACAAGTGAGCTGATTAAAAAAACAAACTTCCAACAGAAAACACAATAAAGAATACTGATCTCGTACACTGCTGTTTGCTTCCTATCTCTATGGTGTTCACTTGACGATAGAATTATCTGCGCAGTTCTGCAGGATGACAGGTTTAACCTGTGCCAGCCTGTGTTTCAGTAAAAGCTGACTGACACTAATTTTGCCTGACAGGAACATCAGCACTTGTCTGCAAAATAAGCAGCCACTTAATGAGGGACAATAAAAGGCCAGAGCTTTGCATTACTGCAGCTGAGCCATGCAGAGCACTGCGGTTGTTACTGTGCTTTACTCACTGAACAATTTTACGTGTGAGCTTTTTAAAGGATAACAGACAGAGACTGAGGGCTAAATCCTAAACCAAAGTCCACTAACACATGGTGTGCCATCCCTCAGAGGAAATAATAAGTGTGGAGTTATTTGATGTCTGACTTATTCTGCATTGGCTTCATCTCTTTAAAGCATGTGGTACCTCTGTAAAATAAGGCAGTCTATTCATCAAAATAACATTGTATTTAAATGTCTTCCATGTGTTATTTATTTCATTTTCTAGTGCAGTAAATGGCAGTGGATGGCATGGAGCTGCTATCTTCACATTGCTTTGCTTATGTCATAGTGCCCACTTCCATTGGTGGCATGGGCACAATGCTGCAAAAATGATTCAGAATTACAAAGAAAGAGAAAAAGAAAGACTTGCATTTATATAGGGCCATTCACGACCTCAGGACATCCCAAAATGCTTCACAACCAATGAATTACTTTTGAAGTGTATTCACTGTTGTAATTGACACACAGCAAGGTCCCACAAACAGCAATGTGATATTATTGACCGGATAATCTGTTTTTTTGGTGACACTGGTTGAGGGACAAATATTGGCCAGGACACCGGGGAGAACTCCCATGCTCTTCTTCAAAATAGTGTCATGGGATCTTTTACGTCCATCTGAGAGGGCAGACCGGGCCTCGGTTTAACGTTTCATCCAGAAGGCGGCACCTCCGACATTGCAGCACTCCCACAGTACTGTACTGGAGAATGGGCCTAGATTTTTGTGCTCAAGTTTCAGGCGTGGGGCTTCAACTTGCAACCTTCTGACTCCAAGACGAGAGTGCTACCCACTGCGCCATGGCTAACACTCAAATTATAGGCCTCAAATTGGTCTTGGGGATTGGGCCATGGTGCACAGCTTTTTGCTTTAATAAGCAAATGTTGTATGACACTATGACTGATGAAAAGCATTTGGAGTGTTGGGCCAGGCTCTGATTGATCATGCCCTTTCAATGCAAGTGAATATAATCACAGCACTCATCTTCTGTATGAACATCATCTCTCAGTTCCTCGGTGAGAGCACCCATGGGCACCTGTCAATCAGAAATATCCCATCATTTTTCAAATTCCTGCCTCTTTGCTTAAGACACCACTTACAATATTAATTTTCTAACATCCATTGCAGCAGTGACAGAGAGGCGGCAAACTGTCCTTTATTATTTCTGGCTTACTGAATCTATTGGAACAATGGCTGCGTCCCTGGATGCATCTATGCAGACAGTGCATCCCTCATGGATGGAAAGCAGCTTTAATTTGTCAGGAATACTGTCACAGATAGATTTTGATAGATCATTCCAATTTAACGGATTGGGGAGGACCAGGGGACATGTTTAAACTATGAAGGAGTAGAAATAGACTAAATGTTAGGTGGTTCTTATCCCAGAAAGGAGTGAGCCTCTGGAATACATTGCCAACTGGCGTGGAGGGCGCTGACTGTCTGCCTTCAAGAGGGAGCTGGGCCAATTGTTGACTGGGGCAGTGATCGCATCATATAGACAGTAAGTGCCTTTACACATAACACATGGTCCATGTGATCTCCTGGACTGGTTTTGATCCTCTGAGGGGATCGGAGAGGAATTTCCAAATATTGTTTCAAAAATTCCACTTCCCTTTTAAAAGTGTCGATAGTAGCCATGATGTGGAGATGCCGGTGATGGACTGGGGTTGACAATTGTAAACAATTTTACAACACCAAGTTATAGTCCAACAAATTTATTTTAAATTCCACGAGCTTTCGGAGGCTTCCTCCTTCGTCAGGTGAACGGTGTTCACCTGACGAAGGAGGAAGCCTCCGAAAGCTTGTGGAATTTAAAATAAATTTGTTGGACTATAACTTGGTGTTGTAAAATTGTTTACAACTTTTAAAAGTGGTTATGGATTCTGCTTCCACCAATGTTTCTGGCAGGACATCCCATGCCCAACAAACCTCTGCATAAAACAAAATCATCCGAACCTCGCCCTTCATTCTTTTGGTAGTAATCTTAAACTCATTACCCACTCATCGGACTATTTACCTCAAAATTCTTCATAACCTTGAACACCTCTATCAGATTTCCCCTGTTAACCTTCTTTGTTATAATGAAAGGAGCCCTAGTTTCTCTGGTCTTTCTTCACAACTAAAGCCTCTTATCCCTGTCGCTAACTTTGGAGTAAAGGGGGCATTCTCCCATTTTTCATTAAGATTAATTCCACCCTGCTAGTGACTTGACAATCTGTTCTACAACTTGTTTTTATTCCTCAGCTGAACCACTTGGCATCAGTTTGGCTCTTGTTCCCCATTACACTCTCTGGGTCCTGTTGCTTCCTGACAACAGCCAGCTACATTCATTTAAAGAGACAGGTCATTAGTAAGCTACGCCAACATGCTGAAGTTAAATCACTGATCTAACAGCGTAAAGTGGGAGAAAAAAATAACACAACTCACAAGAGAAGGCTATTAATTCAGTCACATGTGCTCTCCTACCCATTTGTCATACATACTGTTGATACTTAGCTAAAGTGTACACATGTTTGTGTGCTGTTGTTAGGAATGTTGTATTTTTTAATGAAGCCAAAAATGTTCCCTACTGACTATTAATGGAGGCTTGTTTCTGCCAAGTGCAGTTTTTGCAGCTGCTTCGCCGTTAGCCTCGCGAAAAGGGAAAGTCTCCGACAACGTCCCCATGGGTTTCTTTACCATTTTCCGCACTCAATGTACACACCATAGGGTTGAGTTTTATTTTTTACAAATTCCTGTTCCCAATGCAGAATTTCACTCACCAGTAGTGCATGTCAGGAATTTGGGCTCAGGTATTTGCGGGCCCCACCGGATTGTCTCATCCGTTAAAACAAATGGGCTGAAAATTTGTATAGGACAACCTAAATTCTATCCCCGAATTCCCAGTAGGTACTCCCATCGCAGTACGAATTTGTAAAATCTATCTTCATATTGCAATCTCTTCAGACAGGCCAGTGCTGTCCTATTTCTACAATATAAATTTACAATACAGGTTCCAACCGGCCCTCTTAAAGGGGAAGGAACGTCTATGGTGAGTACTTTTAAAAGAAAAAGTTGTAGCCTTGCCCTTAAATTTCTTTCGGAGAAAGAACTTGTATGTATATAGCTCCTTTCACATCCTCAGGAAGTCTCAAAGTACTTCACAGCCAACAAATTTTTTTTTGAAGCTCAGTCACTATTGTGATGTGGGCAGATATGGTGGCCAATTTGTGCACAGCAAGATCCCACAAACAGCAAGGCCATTCTCAAGCTGTAGGGCACACTGTTTGAAATGGAGAAGCTTCGGGCACACATGGACCTTGCCTGTATTTGATAACGGTGCAGTGGAACAGGCAGGGAGAGAGGCCTCACACAATGATGGCAATTAAATCAATGATTTAAATTATCCAGTAAAAGAGGGAGTACTTTGAACAAAATGTACTCTCTCTAGACTTTCTTCCCCCTCTTTAAGTGCTCGCTCCTTTTAAGTGTACCTGAGTTAAGGAGTATCATTTGCACAGTCAGAGCAATTCATTTATATTTAGTATAACATAGTGGGCGCTAAAGTGAGCCACGTAGCGCCTGTTGTTTCGGTGCTACACGGCCTTTCCAACATCCAAGATGGCGTCTTGGCTGCGCACGCACATTTCCGGCGTGATGTGCGTCAGACGCCATCTTGGTACAGGAGTTAGTACATGTGCAAATACCGAACGCCGGAAGCATGTAAAGTAGGGAGAAAATGGATACACTCAGTGTGCAACGCTGATTTAAAGTGATAGACACCATTTTGGGACTTAACGCTTAACTCAACGCACAGTCTTAACCCCCGACCATCCGAACGTGTCTTAGAGTGCCTGGAGGACCCCCACCAGTGCTATTTAAAGGGACCATGCAGGATTTACAGGTTAGTGGCTGGATTATTGCTTCTGGCTGCCAACACATTTATAACTGTTTTTGGAGGTCTCCTATACTTGAATACTAGGACGCGGGGACATAGCCTAACATTTAGAGCCAGGACGTGCAGGAGTGAAGTTGGGAAATGCTTCTACATGCAAAGGGTGGGAGAAGTTTGGAATGCTCTTCTGCAAATGGCAGCTGATGCTAACTCAATTGTGAATTCTAAATCTGAGATTGATAGATTTCTGTGAACCGAGGCTATTAGGGGATATGGGGCGAAGGCCTGGATATGGAATTAGGTCACAGCTCCACCATGATCTAATGAATGGCGGAACAGGCTCGAGGGGCTAAATGCCACTTCCACTTACTGCCTCCTTATATGCGCTACCTTCTCCTGCAAGAAAACGGGACGTGTGTCTGGGTGACGTGCCTGTCATGGTTGAATAGCTGCCAGTGTTCGTGACCTGTGAGTTGTGGGTGGGCGGCTTGCAACAGTGGTAATGTGTAAGGGTGAGAGGAAGCATCTGATTGGAAGAGTTGAGTACTGATGGAAAGAGTTTGTTGGTATGTGGGTGATGGGGGTGTAGTGTGTGGAGCAGTGGATGCGGCTAGTGGTGCAGTTGGTAGGAGACGCCACTTGACAGTTGACCTCACTCACCTTGACCACTCGTGTCAAAGTATTGAACTTCTTCCTGCATTACATCCCTGTTCATGATGCTATGCGCCTGGCACGAATTCATCCCCCGTTGCCTCCCACTGCCTTTTGGGTATATGTCTGCAGGGCTTCTTGACCCCCCCCACCCCGGCAGATATGGGATGACCGTTCTTCTGTCCACCCCTTGCACCAAGGCCTCTAGTGCATCAGCAGAGAACCTTGGCGCACACACTCTCGCAGGCCTGGTGCCAACTCAGATTGGCAGATTGGTGAGGTCTGGCATGCAAATTGGAGGATGTGGGATTTAGTAGTGCGCAACCTTAATTCAATGTTTTAACGTAATTCATCAGTTTTTAGACATAGGGACGGGAGCTGCATCTGTATTTTGCATGTGCGATGTCTGATCTCCGTTCAGGCTCCGTGCAGACATCAGACTATTATTTTCAGCAAATAACGGGTACTAGCTACCTTTAAGGGATTTTTAAGAGGCAGCCTGTCTTTAAGAGATTGGGGCTCCCCCTGCTGGTGGAAAGTGCAAATTGCATTGAATCCTCGTGTCAACGCTGATTCGGAACGCTGCTTGAAGGTAAGTCCTCAGGCCTCACAAAAGTCTCGTCCTGCCTGCACAGGGTCCATTGGACGCGGGGTAATAGCGGATCGGGCTACCCCCGCCCAATAATAGGCACAATCCAATTTTTTTCCCCCCCCAGTGTTCTTTAGGTTGCAGCCTAACACTTTGCAATATCTTGTAATTATGCGCAGAGTAAAAAAATTCTCCATATCTCCCTACCCTTTGCCAATTATCTTAAACCTGTGTCCTCTGGTTATCAACTGTCCTGCCAATGGAAACAGCACCTCCCTATCTACTCTATCAAAACCTCTCATAATTTTGAACTCCTCTATTAAATCTCCACTTAACCTTCTCTGCTCTAAGGCGAACAATCCCAGCTTCTTTAGTCTTTCCACATAACTGAAGTCCCTCAACCCAGGTATCATTCCAGTAAATCTCTTTTGCATCCTCTCCAAAGACAATTTATTCAAGTATCTGTATTTAAGAGTGAACCTGAAGGTTTTACATTAATCAACAGGGTTTACATATCCATCACCATACCCTGGTCTGCACTTTTTGTAGATATGTGTAACTGTTGAACCTAAATGTTTGGCTGAAGTGATGATATAGCTCGTGATTGTCTGGTACCTGTAGAAAGACACTGCTGCGGGAAGCAGAGTGGAAGTCTAAGGTGTTTAGGTAGGCCCCTTAACAATTAATATTGATGTGATTAACCACACTGTTACACAGCAGCAGGTTGAATCAACTACAGGATGAAATCAACGTTTGCATGGTCTATTTTAGAAAGGAAATTAATAAAGGAAACTAACCATGCTGCTTCTCCTGCTTGTGACTGTTGCTACGAACACAGGAAAGTACAGAGGGAGAAAAGGCCCCGTGGAGTTCACTATCTGCATGGCTTTGGAGATCCTTTGACTTATTTAATTGCCTTATTTACACAGGAAGAACTTCCACGAACAGAGAGGGTTGACCCAAAGGCAATTGAATTAAATCTCACAGGATATCATTGTAACCTAATCTTCATTATTCGGCTCTGGTCGGCTGTAATCCCCAGAGGACATTTTTTTTTGGAGTAACCAACATGAGAGGGCAATGGCATCATGAAGATTAAAGGAAAAATGAAAGAGAAGACAACGTAGATCAGAAAGTTGGGATTAGGTGACTCCACTTCTGTTTGTTTTTTTAAAGCCTGCAGATTGTAGGAGGAACAAAAAAACTGAGGGAAGCCAGGAACATTTTTTAAGGGAATTGGAAAGAATGCATTGAAGTAGGTGACAGTGGGATAGTCCTCACTTCCAACCAGTGGGGTTGCGGAGAGGAAGAACAAGAGCTTTGAAGCCACAGCTTCAGAGGAACACTGACCATAGAAAAGCAGAGGGAGACAAAAAAGATTGCAATGGAGAGAGAATTATTGGAGGCTAGAGTCCAGAAAGGAATCACCTTTTCTGTATATTGCCCAGGAGTGCAGAAGAGGTCCTTGAACAGAATTGGAACCACTATGACCGATTTTTATGTCCCCCCAACCTCTGCCACGGCACTGGACAGGACTAATGTATGGAAGTACCCTGCCTGTACATGCCCAGTGACACTGGAATTTCCTGTATCAGGTCATTACCATGGCCCGGGAGCACCCCCAGCATGACCACCCCTTGGTCAGACTTGGCACTAGAAAACTGGGCAGAAAACTGGAGCACAGCTGCAGGCCTGAGAGCCCAGGGCTGTGGGTCTCACAGACAGACTTGGGGCCTTATGGTTGCTGTTGGAGAACCTTGGCTTGCCGGGAAACCAGCTGTTAACTAAGGGTGCCCTGAAAACGGGTGCCTACCCGAAGAAAGAAGAGGAAATTGAAGCTGGAGGGCGGAGGGCGCTCCCTCCCACCTCACCTACATGACATCATTGGCCCTGCATCTATTGTAGGCGAATGCCCAGGCCTACCTCTTTTCCTCCTCCCTGGGAAGTCCTGGAAATCTTAGGGCAGCGTAAAGGAAGCAGAGATTCAGTGCAACTGTCCTCTGTCCCCTTTTGTCTTGAACTTTGCATTGGGGGAATGGGCTTTCCCCCAGTGGCAAAGATCAGGATAATTGGCCCTCTCGTGTTCCGTACAGTAGTTATTTTTTAGACTTTCTGATTTTTAGGGTTTAACGCGATTAAACCTGATAATTATCACCAGAAAGATAAATTCCGAATTTGGTTACGCCCAATAAAAATTCTGACACTCAATCATTGGCTTAAAGCCACAGAAGATTGAAAAATAAAAAGTCTTTCCTTGCTATATATAGCAGGATGAGTTGCAACACTCAGCTTGCACCCCCTTTCAAATAAAAATGAATTCCAGCTCACTGATCCAATTCCCCACTCGCTGTCCTGCTGAGTGCACTATAGAATCATAGAATCATAGAAGTTTACAACATAGAAACAGGTCCTTCTGCCCAACATGTCCATGTCACCCAGTTTGTACCACTAAGCTAGTCCCAATTGCCTGCACTTGGCCCATATCCCTCTATACCCATCTTACCCATGTAACTGTCCAAATGCTTTTTAAAAGACAAAATTGTACCCGCCTCTACTACTGCCTCTGGCAGCTCGTTCCAGACACTCACCACCCTTTGAGTGAAAAAATTGCCCCTCTGGACCCTTTTGTATCTCTCCCCTCTCACCTTAAATCTATGCCCCCTCGTTATAGACTCCCCTACCTTTGGGAAAAGATTTTGACTATCTACCTTATCTATGCCCCTCATTATTTTATAGACTTCTATAAGATCACCCCGAAACCTCCTACTCTCCAGGGAAAAAAGTCTCAGTCTATCCAACCTCTCCCCTATAAGTCAAACCATCAAGTCCTGGTAGCATCCTAGTAAATCTTTTCTGCACTCTTTCTAGTTTAATAATATCCTTTCTATAATAGGGTGACCAGAACTGTACACAGTATTCCAAGTGTGGCCTTACTAATGTCTTGTACAACTTCAACAAGACATCCCAACTTCTGTATTCAATGTTCTGACCATTGAAACCAAGCATGCTGAATGCCTTCTTCACCACCCTATCCACCTGTGACTCCACTTTCAAGGAGCTATGAACCTGTACTCCTAGATCTCTTTGTTCTATAACTCTCCCCAACGCCCTACCATTAACGGAGTAGGTCCTGGCCCGATTCGATCTACCAAAATGCATCACCTCACATTTATCTAAATTAAACTCCATCTGCCATTCATCGGCCCACTGGCCCAATTTATCAAGATCCCGTTGCAATCCTAGATAACCTTCTTCACTGTCCACAATGCCACCAATCTTGGTGTCATCTGCAAACTTACTAACCATGGCTCCTAAATTCTCATCCAAATCATTAATATAAATAACAAATAACAGCGGACCCAGCATCGATCCCTGAGGCACACCGCTGGTCACAGGCCTCCAGTTTGAAAAACAACCCTCTACAACCACCCTCTGTGTGTTTTACATGCTGTTATTTCCCAATTAAGCCTGCCATTTTCTGATAACGAACATTCAGTTTTACTTAGGACCTGATAAAGCTGATTTACTCACAACTGATTTCACATAAATATTTCAACCCAAGTTAAGGGGAAAAAAAATAAAGCCATTGCAGAGGCACTGGCCATAATCTTCCAATCCTCCTTAGATATGGGGGTGGTGCCAGAGGACTGGAGAACTGCAAATGTTACACCCTTGTTCAAAACGGGGTGTAAGGATAAACCCAGAAACTGCAGGCCAGTCAGTTTAACCTCGGTGGTGGGGAAGCTTTTAGAAACAATAATCCAGGACAAAATTAATTGTCACTTGGACAAGTGTGGATTAATAAAGGAAAGCCAGCATGGATTTGTTAAAGGTAAATCATGTTTAACTAACTTGATTGAGTTTTTTGATTAGGTAACAAAGAGGATTGATGAAGACAATGTGGTTGATGTGGTGTATATGAACTTTCAAAAGGCATTTGATAAAGTGCCACATAATAGGCTTGTCAGCAAAATTGAAGCCCATGGGATAAAAGGGGCAGTGGCAGCTTGGATACGAAATTGGCTAAGTGACAGGAAACAGAGAGTAGTGGTGAACGGTTGTTTTTCGGACTGGAGGAAAGTATACAGTGATGTTCCCCAGAGGTCAGTACTGGGAGCATTGCTTTTTTTATATATATATTAATGACTTAGACTTGGGTGTACAGGGCACAATATCAAAATTTACAGATGACACAAAACTTGGAAGTGTAGAGGATAGTAGTGAGGATGATAGCGATAGACTTCAAGAGGACATAGACAGACTGGTGGAATGGGTGGACAGACGGCAGATGAAATTTAACGCTGAGAAGTGTGAAGTGAAACACTTTGTCAGGAAGAATGAGGAGAGGCAATATAAACTAAATGGTACAATTCTAAAGTGGGTGCAGGAACAGAGACCTGGGGGTATATGTGCACAAATCTTTGAAGATGGCAGGACAGGTTGAGAAAGTGGTTTAAAAAGCATACGGGATCCTGGGCTTTATAGAGGCACAGAGTACAAAAGCAAGGAAGTTATGTTGAACCATTATAAACCTACTGTGTCCAATTCTGGGCACCAAACTTTAAGAAGGATGTGACGGCCTTACAAAGGGTGCAGAAAAGATTTACTAGAATGGTTCCAGGGTTGAGGGACTTCAGTTATGTGGCTAGACTGGAGAAGCTGGGGTTGTTCTTCTTAGAGCAGAGAAGGTTGAGAGGAGATTTGATAGAAATGTTCAAAATCATGACGGGTTTAGATAAAGTAAATAAAGAGAAACTGTTCCCATTGGCAGAAGGATCAAGAACCAGAGGACACAGATTTAAGATGATTGGCAAAAGAAACAAAAGTGACATGAGGTAAAACTTCTTTATGCAACGAGTGGTTATGATCTGGAATGTGCTGCCTGAAACGGTGGTGGATGCACATTCAATCGTGGCTTTCAAAAAGGAATTGGATAAATACTTGAAGGGAAAAAATCTGCAGGGCTATGGGGAAAGAGTGGGGGAATGGGACTAACTGGATTGCTCTTACAAAGAGCTGGCACGGGCTCGATGGGCCGAATGGCCTCCTCCTGTGCTATAACCATTCTATTATTTTACGAGTCTATGAAAATCAGAAAGCTTAATTATTTTTGATAGTTGCCTATTCGCATAATTAATTTTAAATAAAATCACTCATCTTTAAGGCCTGGTAATTCGTCCTGGTGTCCTTTAGTCCTGTGAACATGGTTATAGATTTATATAACAAACTTATATCTGCATTATCTAAACTTTCATCATTTTAAGGATCTGGTTCATGTCCCTGCTCTTTTCTATACTGAGAACACGTTCCCTTCTCTCAGCCTGTCTATATTTAGTATTTTGAGTTGGGAGATCATCTTGGTCACTCTTCTTTGAACCCGTTCTGAAGTATCGACATCCTTTTGAAGATAGGTGGTCAAAACAGAGCACAGTAGGTAAGATTTTCCTCTACTGAGGGAGAGCTGCCAGTCCTAGGCAGGCAGGGGCCTACTTTACATCTAAAAGTCGCGGCCCGATTATGTCATCAGCGCAGCTGCGCCAATTTAACTAAGAAACTCAGGTGGCCTGTATGGAGCCAAAGCCACCAGTAGGACCGAAGACTCTATCGGCAGTCAGCAGACTGGCCGGAAGAGACCAAGGTAAGTATTTAAATCAACCTTTTCTGATGATTCCTTGTGGGCCAGGAGGTGCAGGAGTGCTCCCCTGGGCGCAGCAAGGAGTCCCTGGACCTCCCCAGCCCCGGCCTTGCATCTCCCTCCCAATGTCAGCATCGCCTCCGGAAACCCCCTTCCCCGCAGCACTGACCACGTCAGGCATCGTTCTTTTGGGTCCCTGGCATCTCCGGACTCCCATCCTAATTTTCTGATCCCTCCTGCTAGTCACTCCCACTGGTTTCGGCTGAGAGATTGCGTTGCAGTATTTAATTGAGGCCCGGGCGTTAAAATGGCCCTGGGCCTCAGGCTAAAGTCTCGGTGGGCGTTTCCCTCCTGCCCTACGCACTGCCTGGCTCCAAACGTGCCCTGAGTTAAAATTAACCTTTGGATGCCACCAAGTGAACTTAAAAACCTTATCAAATCAAGTAGTTCGATTTCAGTCTAAAAGAGGAGGTTCTTTACCACCTTGTTAGAGTGTTATGATCTATACAGTCTAATCCACTTACTTCAAAATGAAAACGTTTCTTGTTGATATTTTGCTTTGCACCCTAAATGGATTTTCTTTCGTTTTAATTAATTTTACTATAACTAATTTAATAGTTAATGACACAATATCGAAGCATTTTCATGGTCGCCTTCGACTACTATTGAAATGATGTTTGGAGTCCTGGTGGGAGCATATTCCTGGTCGTCAGTCCTCACAATGTACTTTGTTACCAAGTCCCAGGTTTTGCTCCTTATTGCCCAATCATTGATCGTACAAATGTCCTGTTGGTAGTTGGGTGATGTGCAGTTTCATTTTACTTCTAATCTAGTCTATTTATTCCACCGTGAGTGTGCGAAACATTCCACTGATAATACGGCAAACCCAGATTGAAACAGCAGTAGAAAATATGTTTCTAAATCATTTCACTGCGATCCAGTTCATGTCCCAGGTATCTTGCTGTGAGCATGTTACTATAGAGTGCTGCATTTCAGTGCTGGTATCTGAGTGCTAAATTTCATTAACTTCTTGCAAAGCAACAAATATTGGCACTCAATAAAGTTGAGATAAAGCTGTAAAGTATTGTAAGGGGCGACTAGACTACAACAAAAAAACATATTCCTTTAACAAAAATATTATTTTTTAATAGGAACATCTAATTTTTTTATTTTTCCCTACAATTTAAATCCTCCTTCATTACATGGTTACTCTTCCTTCCCTCTTCAGTCAAGATGACAAAATAATTTTGAGTCTGGACCTCTCTGTGATTGCTCGTATTGCCTACTCCTGAAAGTGCTCCAAGAGATATGATTTATGTGAGTGAGCTAGACTCCCAGTCCCTGAGGTGGAATGCCTTCCCATTCAGCCAAGTGTGGTGGTGATGAAAGTACATTTTTGAGTGACAGACAGCACTGAAACTGAAACTCGAGACTGTCTGGTTAATAAGTGCCCTAATGCTAAATTCATTCAGTGCTAAAGCTTCCATGTGGCACCAGTTCCTGGTCCAAGAGAGCAGCTGGATGTCACGACTACAACAGTGCTGTCCGTCTGTGCTCTGTAAACAGGGATAGCAGAGTGGCAGTGAATAATGCAAGTTGCACCATTCAGACCAGTCGTGCCAGAGTGAACAGCGCATGTGGAAGACAACAATAACAACTTGCATTTATATAGTGTCTTTAATGTAGTAAATCGTCACAAGGCGCTTCACAGGAGCGATTTTCAAACAAAATTTGACACAGAGCCACACAAGGTGGAAAGGTGGCCAAAAGCTTGGTCAAAGAGGTAGGTTTTAAGGAGCGTCTTAAAGGAGGAGAGAGAGGTTTTTTTTTATTCATTCACGCGATGTGGGCGTCGCTGGCGAGGCCAGCATTTATTGCCCATCCCTAGTTGCCCTTGAGAAGGTGGTGGTGAGCCGCCTTCTTGAACTGCTGCAGTCCGTGTGGTGACGGTTCTCCCACAGTGCTGTTAGGAAGGGAGTTCCAGGATTTTGACCCAGCGACAATGAAGGAACGGCGATATATTTCCAAGTCGGGATGGTGTGTGACTTGGAGGGGAACATGCAGGTGGTGGTGTTCCCATGTGCCTGCTGCTCTTGTCCTTCTAGGTGGTAGAGGTCGTGGGTTTGGGAGGTGCTGTCGAAGAAGCCTTGGCGAGTTGCTGCAGTGCATCCTGTGAATGGTACACACTGCAGCCACAGTGCGCCGGTGGTGAAGGGAGTGAATGTTTAGGGTGGTGGATGGGGTGCCAATCAAGCGGGCTGCTTTATCTTGGATGGTGTCGAGCTTCTTGAGTGTTGTTGGAGCTGCACTCATCCAAGCAAGTGGAGAGTATTCCATCACACTCCTGACTTGTGCCTTGTAGATGGTGGAAAGGCTTTGGGGAGTCAGGAGGTGAGTCACTCGCCGCAGAATACCCAGCCTCTGACCTGCTGTCGTAGCCACAGTATTTATATGGCTGGTCCAGTTAAGTTTCTGGTCAATGGTGACCCCCAGGATGTTGATGGTGGGGGATTCGGCGATGGTAATGCCGTTGAATGTCAAGGGGAGGTGGTTAGACTCTCTCTTGTTGGAGATGGTCATTGCCTGGCACTTGTCTGGCGCGAATGTTACTTGCCACTTATGAGCCCAAGCTTGGATGTTGTCCAGGTCTTGCTGCATGCGGGCTCGGACTGCTTCATTATTTGAGGGGTTGCGAATGGAACTGAACACTGTGCAATCATCAACGAACATCCCCATTTCTGACCTTATGATGGAGGGAAGGTCATTGATGAAGCAGCTGAAGATGGTTGGGCCTAGGACACTGCCCTGAGGAACTCCTGCAGCAATGTCCTGGGGCTGAGATGATTGGCCTCCAACAACCACTACCATCTTCCTTTGTGCTAGGTATGACTCCAGCCACTGGAGAGTTTTCCCCCTGATTCCCATTGACTTCAATTTTACTAGGGCTCCTTGGTGCCACACTCGGTCAAATGCTGCCTTGATGTCAAGGGCAGTCACTCTCACCTCACCTCTGGAATTCAGCTCTTTTGTCTATGTTTGGACCAAGGCTGTAATGAGGTCTGGAGCCGAGTGGTCCTCACGGATCCCAAACTGAGCATCGGTGAGCAGGTTCCGCTTGATAGCACTGTCGACGACACCTTCCATCACTTTGCTGATGATTGAGAGTAGACTGATGGGGCGGTAATTGGCCGGATTGGATTTGTCCTGCTTTTTGTGGACAGGACATACCTGTGCAATTTTCCACATTGTCGGGTAGATGCCAGTGTTGTAGCTGTACTGGAACAGCTTGGCTAGAGGCGCAGCTAGTTCTGGAGCACAAGTCTTCAGCACTACAGCTGGGATGTTGTCGGGGCCCATAGCCTTTGCTGTATCCAGTGCACTCAGCCGTTTCTTGATATCACGTGGAGTGAATCGAATTGGCCGAAGACTGGCTTCCGTGATAGTGGGATATCGGGAGGAGGCCGAGATGGATCATCCGCTCAGCACTTCTGGCTGAAGATGGTTGCAAATGCTTCAGCCTTGTCTTTTGCACTCACGTGCTGGACTCCGCCGTCATTGAGGATGGGGATGTTTGCAGAGCCTCCTCGTCCCGTTAGTTGTTTAATTGTCCACCACCATTCACGACTGGATGTGGCAGGACTGCAGAGCTTTGATCTGATCCGTTGGTTGTGGAATCGCTTAGCTCTGTCTATAGCATGTTGCTTCCGCTGTTTAGCATGCATGTAGTCCTGAGTTGTAGCTTCACACCTCATTTTTAGGTATGCCTGGTGCTGCTCCTGGCATGCTCTTCTACACTCCTCATTGAACCAGGGTTGATCCCCTGGCTTGTTGGTAATGGTAGAGTGAGGAATATGCTGGGCCATGAGGTTACAGATTGTGCTGGAATACAATTCTGCTGCTGATGGCCCACAGCGCCTCATGGATGCCCAGTTTTGAGCTGCTAGATCTGTTCTGAATCTATCCCATTCAGCACGGTGGTAGTGCCACACAACACGTTGGATGGTGTCCTCAGTGCGAAGACGGGACTTCATCTCCACGAGGACTGTGCGGTGGTCACTCCTACCAATACTGTCATGGACAGATGCATTTGGGACAGGTAGATTGGTGAGGACGAGGTCAAGTAAGTTTTTCCCTCGTGTTGGTTCGCTCACCACCTGCCGCAGGTCCAGTCTGGCAGCTATGTCCTTCAGGACTCGGCCAGCTTGGTCAGTAGTGGTGCTACCGAGCCACTCTTGGTGATGGACATTGAAGTCCCCCACCCAGAGTACATTCTGTGCCCTTGCTACTCTCAGTGCTTCCTCCAAGTGGTGTTCAACACGGAGGAGGACTGATTCATCAGCTGAGGGAGGACGGTAGGTGGTAATCAGCAGGAGGTTTCCTTGCCCATGTTTGACCTGATGCCATGAGATTTCATGGGGTCCAGAGTCAATGTTGAGAACTCCCAGGGCCACTCCCTCCTGACTGTATATCACTGTACCGCCACCTCTGGTGGGTCTGTCCTGCCGGTGGGACAGGACATACCCAGGGATGGAAGAGTCTGGGACGTTGGCTGAAAGATATGATTCTGTGAGTATGGCTATGTCAGGCTGTTGCTTGACTAGTCTGTGGGACAGCTCTCCCAATTTTGGCACAAGACGCCAGATGTTAGTAAGGAGGACCTTGCAGGGTCGACTGGGCTTGGTTTGCCGTTGTCGTGTCCGGTGCCTAGTGGTCCGATGCCGGGTGGTCCGTCCGGTTTTATTCTTATTCTGACTTTTTTTAAGCGAGATTTTACAACTGAGTGGTTTGCTCGGCCATTTCAGAGGGCAATTAAGAATCAACCACATTGCTGTGGGTCTGGAGTCACATGTAGGCCAGACCGGGTAAGGACGGCAGGTTTCCTTCCCTAAAGGACATTAGTGAACCAGATGGGTTTTTACGACAATCCGGTAGTTTCATGGCCATCATTACTGATACTAGTATTTTAATTCCAGATTTTATTTAATTAATTGAATTTAATTAATTAATTGATTGAATTTAAATTCACCAGCTGCCATGGCAGGATTTGAACTCATGACTCTGGATTTTAGTCCAGGCCTCTGGATTACTAGTCCAGTAACACAACCACTATGCTACCGTACCTGTAGCAAGGCGGAAGGTTTAGGGAGGGCATTCCAGAGCTTAGGGCCTAGGCAGTTGAAGGCACAGCCGCCAATGATGGAGCGATTAAAATCGGGTATGCGCAAGAGGCAAGAATTGGAGGAGTGCAGAGATCTCGGTGGGTTGTAGGGCTGAAGGAGGTTACAGAGATAGGGAGGGCGAGGCCATGGAGGGATTTGAAAACAAGAATGAGTGTAAGAAAAGCACTATCCAAGCTTTCTGTATACAACTGTAAACCTTGTTAAGGAAAAGCATCATGTCAGCTTTGCTGTGAACAAAGGCTTTCTGTCTGTCCAAACAAGTTGCTTTTGCAACCCTGTGAAAGAGAAGGCCTCCATGGGCAATTAAGCATTTGGCACCATCCGTGTCTATCAATTGGAAAGGGGAGTCATCTCCAGCTTTGTTATGATTTACTTGAAGGTGGAGTTAGTGCCATCCTGGAGACCACTAATCATTAGGGAGTTGTTCGTACAAAATGTTGTATTCATAAGGGAGTAAGACAGAGAGCAACCTCACGGGACAGGGAGGATGATTGATGATAGACCAATCCAGAGCTAATTGTCTCAAATCTGTATAATGTTGGCTGCTTTTCCACATGTTTCTCAGAGTATTCTCGGGGCAGGACTGGGCTGCCCAATTAATCAAGACCTTTGAAAGTGCACTTCGAAGCCTTGGAAAGTGACC
The DNA here is from genome assembly GCF_035084215.1 of Heptranchias perlo. NCBI lineage: Eukaryota > Metazoa > Chordata > Chondrichthyes > Hexanchiformes > Hexanchidae > Heptranchias > Heptranchias perlo. The sequence goes on along the minus strand of NC_090345.1, from coordinate 12,275,088 downwards.
AACCTTGTGTCAGGTTGTATCAATGTGACCAGCATCTTTGATTATATTCTTGTATTTTAACCTCTTTGTTACTTGTTATAACTTCTTAGTAAAGCTGTTATAATTGGAACAAACCACCTTGCGACCTTTTGATTAAGGACTCAAACTGTAAAAGTACTTTACTTACAATAAGAATTTTAAAATCGAAGCGTTCCCGGATCACGAGCCAATGTGGGTCAGCGAGCACAGGGGTGATGGGTGAACGGGACTTGGCGCGAGTTAGGATACGGGCAGCAGAGTTTCGGATGAGCTCAAGTTTATGGAGGGTGGAAGATGGAAGGCCGGCCAGGAGAGCATTGGAATCGTCAAATCTGGAGGTAACAAAGGCATGGATGAGGGTTTCAGCAGCAAATAAGCTGAGGTGGTCTTGGTGATGGAGCGGATATGTGGTCGGAAGCTCATCTCAGGGTCATTTGTTTTCTTTGGAACAAAGGAGGCTTAGAGGAGATTTAATTGAGGTGTTTAAATTTTGAGGGGTCTAGATAGAGTGGATAGGAAGGACCTATTTCCCCTAGCAGAAAGGTCAATAACCAGGGGGCATAGATTTAAAGTAATTGGTAGAAGGATTAGAGGGGAATGGAGGAGAAATTTTTTCACTCAGAGGGTGGTGAGGGTCTGGAACTCACTGCCTGAAATGGTAGTAGAGGCAGAAGCCCTCATCACATTTAAAAAGTACTTGGATGTGCACTTGAAGTACCATAACCTACGAGGCAATGGACCAAGAACTGGAAAGTAGGATTAGGCAGGATAACTCTTTTTCGGCCGGCACAGACACGATGGGCCGAATGGCCTCCTTCTGTGCCGTAAAGTTCTATGATTCTATAAGAACATAATAAATAGGAGCAGGAGTAGGCCACACGGCCCCTCGAGCCTGCTCCACCATTCAATAAGATCACGGCTGAACTTTGACCTCAACTCCATTTTCCCGCCCGATCCCCATATCCCTTGATGCCGATAGAATCCAAAAATCTATCTATCTCAGCCTTGAATATTCTCAACGAATCAGCATCCACAGCCCTCTGGGGTAGAGAATTCCAAAGATTCACAACCTTCTGAGTGAAGAAATTCCTTCTCATCTCAGTCCTAAATGACCCATTATCCCGTGACTATGCCTCCTAGTTCTAGACTCTCCAGCCAAGTGAAACAACTTCTCAGCATCTACCCTCAGAATCTTATATGTTTCAATGAGATCACCTCTCATTCTTCTAAACTCCAGAGAATATAGGCCCATTCTACTCAATGTCTCCTCATAGATCAACCCTCTCATCCCAGGAATTAATCTAGTGAACCTTCGTTGCACCGCCTCTAAGGCAAGTATATCCTTCCTTAAATAAGGAGACCAAACTGTACACAGCACTCCAAGTGAGGTCTCAGCAAAGCCCTGTACAATTGTAGTAAGACTTCCTTACTCTTGTACTCCAACCCCTTGCAATAAAGGCCAACATGCCATTTGCCTTCCTAATTGCTTGCTGTGCCTGCATGCTAACTTTTTGTGTTTCTTCTATGAGGACATCCAAATCTCTCTGAACACCAACATTTAATAGTTTCTCACCATTTAAGAAATATTCTGTTTTTCTACTCTTCCTACCCAAGTGAATAACCTCATTTTCCCCACATTATACTCCATTTGCCACCATCTTGCCCTCCCACTTATCCTGTCTATATCACTTTGCAGATTCTTTGTGACCTGCTCACAGCTTACTTTCCCATCTAGCATTGTGTCATCAGCAAATTTGGATACATTACCCTCGGTCCCTTCATCTAAGTCATTAATGTAGATTGTAAATAGCTGAGGACCAAGCACCGATCCCTGCGGTACCCCACTAGTTACAGCCTGTCAACCTGAGAATGACCCTATCCTTATCCCTACTCTTTGTTTTCTGTCCGTTAATCAATCCTCTATCCATGCTAATATATTAACCCCAACCCTATGAGCCCTTATCTTGTGTAACAACCTTTTATGTGGCACCCTATTGAATGCCTTTTGAAAATCCAAATATATTACATCCACTGGTTCTCCTATATCTACCCTGCTAGTTACATCCTCAAAAAACTCGAATAAATTTGTCAAATTCTAAACTGATGATTCTATACAGGATGCCAAGGCTGTGAATGGTCTGGTTCAGCCTCAGACAGTGGCCAGGGAGAGGGATGGAGTTGGTGGCTAGGGAACGGAGTTTGCAGTGTAATGAAAGACAATGGCTTTGGTCTTCCCAATATTTAGTTGGAGGGAATTTTTGCTCCTCCAGTACTGGATGTTGGACAAGCAGTGTAACAAATAAGAGACAACGGAGGGGTCGAGAGAGGTGATGCCGAGGTAGAGCTGGGTGTCGTCAGCGTATATGTGGAATCTAACGTGTTTTCGGGTGATGTCGCCGAGGGTCAGCATGTAGATGAGAACTAGAAGGGGGCCAAGGATTGATCCTTGAGGGACTCCAGAGGTGACGGTGCAGGAGCGGGAAGAGAAGCCATTGCAGGTGACTCTCTGGCTATGACTGGATGGATAAGAATGGAACCAGGCAAAGGCAGTCCCACCCAGCTGGACGACGGAGGAGAGGTGTTGGAGGAGGATGGTGTGGTCAGCCATGTCAAAGGCTGCAGACAGGTTGAGAAGGATGAGGAGGGATAGTTTACCATGGTCACAGTCACACAGGATGTCATTTGTGACTTTGATAAGGGCCGTTTCAGTACTGTGGCAGGGACGGAAACCTGACTGAAGTGATTTAAACATGGAGTTGTGGGAAAGATGGGCACGAGTTTGGGAGGTGACAACAATTCAAGGACTTTGGAGAGGAAAGGGAGGTTGGAGATGGGGGTTGGAGATGGACAGAGGGGTCAAAGTTGGGTTTTTTGAGGAGGGGTGATGACGGCAGATTTGAAGGGGAAGATGACAGCACCTGAGGAGAGGGAACAGTTAACAATATTTTCAGTAGTTTGGTGGGAATAGGATCAAGGGAGCAGGAGGCGGGACTCATGGTCAAGATGAGCTTGGAGAGGGCATGAGGGGAGATAGGAGAGAAACTAGAGAACTTATGGTCTCAATCTTAGTGACAAACAAGTCCATGTGCTCCTGGCACTTTTCGTTGGAGGTGAAGGTGGAGGGGGCAGGGGAGAGGGGTTTAAAAAGATGATTTATAGTGCAGAAGAGAAGTTGGGGGGTTATCTTTGCAAATGAGGATGATCCTGGAATAGTGAGCAGTTTTGGCAGAGGAGAGCAGGACCCAACTGTGCTATATGTGATCCAGCCAGATCTGGCGATGAATGGCTAAACCAGTTGTCCGCCATAAACGTTTGAGTCTGCGTCCCTTGGACTTAAGACAAATATTATTTTGCATGCTCAAATCTTACTGTTTTACGTGATTGATTTTATTTTCCACTGCTAATTTTAGTGAAAACGGAGATAAATATAAAGTGGGGAACGATGCTTTATCTTGTACTTTTTTGCTAACATTAGCAAACAAATGAAAATATAGCCCTATGATACTAGAGCAGGGTATAGCTGACAGAACAGCAGGTTTTACTGAGAAATAATGCACTTTATCTTACAAAGATGCAACATCCCCGCTAGCATTATGGGGTGGGGATGGGGGAAGGGTAAGATATCTATTATGTGTAACGAAATAAGAAATCCGTTTGGGTTAATGATTTTGTTACACATAACGGACACAGGGATTCTTCCATCTGTAAAGCTACAGCACAATCAGATGCTTCGCGACCTCATAAACAAGAGAGTGTGAAGCTAGAGTGGATTAGAAAAAAGTCATTGGACTTTGAGATTGTGTCACAGCCTTGCGGCACACTCTGCAAACCAGCTCCAGCATGTTCTCTAACCTAGAACCTCTCTAACCATGAACCTAGACTTCACCGTCCAGGTCAGTCTCTACCACTGCCATCACTGATCTTGTTGCCTGGGATGATGCAATTGTCATATTTTGCCATTGATGCGCACTAACAGTTCATTGGAATCAACAGCCAGGAGAATCAGGATGTCCCAAGGCGCTTTACAGCCAATTAAGTGTAGTCACTGTTGTAATGTAGGAAACACGGCAGCCAATTTGCACACAGCAAAATCCCATAAACAGCAATGTGGTAATGGCCAGATAATCTTTTTTTTAGTGATGTTGGTTGAAGGATAAATATTGGTCAGGACACCGGGGAGAACTCCCCTGCTCTTATTAAAACATAGACGATTCTGAGAGGACTTGACAGGGTAGATGCTGAGAGGTTGTTTCCCCTGGCATAGTCGCAGGATAAGGGGTCGGCCATTTAAGACCGAGATGAGAAGGAATTTCTTCACTCAGAGGGTTGTGAATCTTTGGAATTCTCCACCCCAGAGGGCTGTGGATGCTCAGTCGTTGAGTATATTCAAGGCTGAGATAGTTAGATTTTTGGACTCTAGGGGAATCAGGCAGGAAAGTGGAGTTGAGGTCAAAGATCAGCCATGATCTTATGGAATGGCAGAGCAGGCTCGAGGGGCTGTACGGCCTACTCTGCTCCATTTTTTTATGTTCTTCGAAATAGAATCATGGAATCTTTTACATCCACCTGAGAGGCAGACAGGGCCTCAGTTTAATATCTCAAACGGCACCTCCGACAGTGCAGCACTCCCTCAGTACTACACTGGAGAATCAGCCGAGAATTTATGCTTAAGTTTTAAGAATGGGGCTTGAACCCACAACCTTCTGAGTCAGAGGCAAATGTGCGACCACTGAGCCACAGCTAACACCTGGCCTGATAGTTATTTTGCTGCATGTCAATGAAAACTTTTTGCTGCAACAGATTTCAGTCCCTTTAACATGAACCAACTTGGCTGCAACTTGTGATTTCCTACATCAGGCTTTAGGCCACTGAAGAAGTTCAATGGAGAAATTGTTAACATTAGGTAGACACCCTGAGACACTATTATACTAAATATTAAACTGCAATTTCTGTTACTGGCCTGCAGCAGTGCTGACACTCAGTCACTGCCTTACTGAGAAGTAATAAAACATAAAAAAGTGAAGGTGATTACACGATAAAGGGTAGGACTGAGTGACATTATGAGAGCAGTGAATGGCTAGCAAGGCAGATGAAATGAAACCATACCAATCATTTGATATCCAAAGACTGTCCTCCAGAGTTTTCTAACCTTCTTTGTGCTGACAGCTGATGATTTGGACGCAGTGTCTTCAAATAGTTCATTCTGCGCTCCTATTTCTCATCTACATGCTGCCCCTCGGCGACGTCATCCGAAAACACAACATCAGATTCCACATGTACGCTGAGGACACCCAGCTCTACCTCACCATCACCTCTCTCGAACCCTCCACAGCCTGTGGTTTGTCACGCTGCTTGTCTGACATCCAGCATTGGATGAGCAGAAATTTCCTCCAATTAAATATTGGGAAGACCAAAGCCATTGTCTTTGGTTCCCACCACAAACTCCATTCCCTAGCCACCAATTCCATCCTCCTCCCTGACCACTGTCTGTGGCTGAAACGGACTGTTTGCAATCTCGGCATCCTATTTGACCCTGATCTGAGCTTCCGACTCCATGTCCTTTCCATCACCAAAACTGTTTACTTCCACCTCCGTAATGTTGGCAGTCTCCGCCCCTACCTCAGCTCATTTGTTGCTGAAACCATCATCCATGCCTTTGTTACCTCCAGATTTGACTATTCCAATGCTCTCCTGACCGGCCTCCCACATTCTACCCTCCATAAACTTGAGCTCGTGCAAAACTCTGTTACTCCTATCCTAACTCACACCAAGTCCCGTTCACCCATCACCCCTGTGCTTGCTGACCTACATCGGCTCCTGGTCTGGCAACACCTTGATTTAAAAATCCTCATCCTTATGTTCAAATCCGTCCATGGCCTCGCCTCTCCCTGTCTCTGTAAGCTCCTCCAGTCCTATAACCTTCCGAGATCTTTGTGCTCCTCCATTCTGACCTCTTGCCCGATTCCCGATTTTCATCACTCCACCATTGGTGGCCGTGTCTTCAGCTGCCAAGACCTTGAGCTCTGGAATTCCCTCCCTAAACCTCTTTACCTCTCTCTCTCCTCCTTTAAGTCACTCCTTAAAACCTACCTCTTTGACCAAGCTTTTGGTCACCTGTTCTAATATCTCTTTATATGGCTCTGTGTCCAATTTTGTCTGATAACGCTCCTGTAAAGTGCCTTGGAATGTTTTTACTACGTTAAAGGGTGCTATATAAATGCAAGTTGTTGTTGTTGCAATCAGATACCAGGTAGCTCTTAGAAAAAAATTACTCACAAGTTTGATTTGAATTGAAATTTTCATATTGAGAAGCCCAAGTGAAGGATCAAGCCCCAGAGCACAGGGCACAAGATTGAAATGATCAGGAGAGATGAGGTAAGTGATTTCAAGTATGGATTTTAAAAGGTTGTAGGAGGAAGGGAAGACTCAGGGAGGTAGGAAGTTAAATCATACTTAGAATATTGTGTCCAGTTTTTTTGGGCACCGTACTTCAGGAATGATGTCAAGGCCATGGAGAGGGCACACAAGAGATTTACTAAAATGACGCTAGGAATGAGAGGCTTTATGAGGAGAAACTAGAGAAATTGGAGCTTTTCTCACCAGAACAGAGAGGGTGAAGAGGCGATCTGATAGAGGTGTTCAAAATTACGAGGGGCTTTGATGAGGTAAATAGGGAAAAACTATTTCATTAATAACTAGATGGACTACATTAAGATCACCAAAAATAAAAATAAGGGCGAGGTTAGGAATTGTTTTTTTACATAAAGGGTTATTAGGACACGGAATGCCCTACCAGAAACAGTGATGGAAGCAGAATTAATAATAGACTTTTTTTTAAAAAGTGGATAAATATTTGCAAAAGAAAAATGTAAAAGGATGTGGGGATTGGGCAGAGGAATGGGACTAAGTGGATAGCTCTCTCAAAGAGCCTGAGCAGGCATGATGGGCTAAATGGCCTCATTCAGTGCTATGTGATCCAATGATTTCAAGACACTTGAATTGGTAGAACTGAAGCAAATTGCCAGTAAGATTTTGCACTGTTCATTAGGCTACCTGAGGGGATACATTCACGAACAGTGCAGTCTTGGTTTTAGCTTCAAGAAACCACAACTTTGATTTCGGACCCTGACAGAAAAAAACTCTTAAAAAAATTATGAACCATTTCCAATTCCTTGACAATACAATAGATAGCCATGTCATACAATGAAAACATTTATCAACAAATCCTGTCACTAGCCTACAGTAAAACATGTGACACTGTCATAAATCAGGCTAACACAAGTTTTACAGCCTCTACATTATGGAACGACATTAGACAGGCCAGAGGTGTACTTTTCAGCTCTAGGACAAATAAAGTCTGTATTTTATATTACAAACTCCTTTTTTATAATGTTACCATAGACACCTTCATTTAAAGACAGCATTGAGTATTAAGCTGCTTCTTCTGACGAAGGAGCATAGCTCCGAAAGCTTGTGATTTCAAATAAAGCTGTTGGACTATAACCTGGTGTTGTAAGACTCCTTACATTTGTCCACCCCAGTCCATCACCAGCATCTCTACATCAAAATAAATGGGTTAATGGCTGCGTTAAACTAGCACAAAAAGGCATTTGATGAAGATGCATTAACCAAGGCACTAAAAATAGCGCACACAGGAAATTAAACCCATGGGTGTCTGGGCAGAAGAAATAGTTATGAGGCTGGTGGGTTGAAGTAATGTGCCACTAGAAAATTAACATATTATTATTATTTAGGAACATAGGAATTGCTAGATGGAAAATGACCACGGTCCATTTAATTTGCCTTCTACCATCCTGGTAGTCACATGATACAACGGTAATGGAGTTGTTGACTAATCTTAGCAATCAATCTCCATCAATTAGTCTACAACAGACCCAGACATGGCACGAGAAAAGTCCCAATGGTGGAGAGCTTTGGGAACCATAGGTCCAAAGTCATATTTTCCCTCCCAAGCATGGCTACACTTACCACATGTCATGTCACATACTTATGTCCGAAGTGAATTTAACTGAAATATCACAAAGAACAACTGTCTGTGAGGAGTAATTAGCAAGTATGTATATAACTGGTAAGTATGAGTCTATTAAAGGGTTGCCTGTTCAGACCAACTTTTTCTATTTATTTTGGACTTTCCCAGGGGTAATTTTTGGGGATCTCCCCCCTTTTTTTTGATAATTGTATCCCCTGCTGTTTCTTCATCCCCTGGCCTAATAGCTCTACAGTTGAGAAAGTGGAACATCACCTGTTTCCCGGTCACTGCCAATACCCTCTGCAGTCAGATACAATGAGGTGTCAAAGATTGCTTGAGCATGAATATCTCCATCTGATTATCCTGCACTCCACTGGGAGATGCCACAGCTGCAACAACACTCGAGAAGCTCGACACCATCCAGGACAAAGCAGTCCCCTTGATCGGCAGCCCATCCACCGCCTTAAGCATCCATTCCCTCCACCACCGGCGCAACGTGGCTGCAGTGTGTACTATCCACAGGATGCCTTGCAACAACTTGTCAAGGCTTCTTCGACAGCACCTCCCAAACCCACGACCTCCACCACCTAGAAGGGCAAGGGCAGCAGATGCATGGGAACACCACCACCTCCAAGGTCCCCTCCCAAGTCACACACCATCCCAACTTGGACATAAATCGCCGTTCCTTCATTGTCGGTGGGTCAAAATTCTGGAACTCCCTATCTAACAGCACTGTGGGAGAACGTTAACCACACGGACTGCAGCGGATCAAGAAGTAGGCCCACCACCACCACCTCAAGGGCAACTAGGGATGGGCAATAAATGCTGGCCTCGCCAGCGACGCCCATATCCCAAGAATGAATTCTTTTTAAAAGCCTTCCCTTCACATCTCCCTGTTGAATGTGGCTCAGATCAGGAAGGGAGTGGAATGGGACTTGAACGTGTACTGTGGTTCTGTGCATTAGGGCTCTAACTCTCAGTGACACCGCATTGGTGACAGCCTTTTTCAAAGTACAATGTCACTTTTGCTACAGCAACTTTACAACATGCACACTGAAGCCATGGACCATTACGCTGGACAACGACTGATCCGATCCCTCCAAAATCTCCAGCCAGCTTGAAGAGATTTGAAAGCATGAATAGCAATTGTTTACATTTATGCAACACCTCACTTAGAAGAACATCTCACAGGGGGAAACGGAGGGTGTTAAGCAGGAGATATGATGGGTTGCGGGGTTACCAAAAGCATGGTTGAAGAAAATAGATTTTTAAGAGGCTTTCGAAGGAAGGCAGAGTGATAGCCAAAGTGGTTTAGGGAGATGGTTCCAAAGAGCAGGGACATAGTTGCTGAACATTTCTGTTCAGCAACTATGTCCCTGCTCTTTGGAACCATCTCCCTAAACCACTTTGGCTATCACTCTGCCTTCCTTCGAAAGTGATAGTGAAGAGAAGGGAGCAGGGAATGAGTTGGGGAAACTTGGGCTTTTCATGTTTGAAAGGAGGTGACTGATCTTATAAAGGTATATAAGATAGGAAATTATACAAAAATGGTAGATCCTGACACTTCCTCATCCCAAACCATGACAGTGGGATAAGGGAATATAGGTTCAAAATAATCAAAGGTAAATTTAGGTCCAATGTCAGGAAGCACCTCCTTCACACAAACAGTGTGAATGGATTTCTGGGTAAAATGCTGGAGGCAACACCCTGGATTCATTTAGGAACCATAGATTGATACAGCACAGAAGGAGGCCATTCGGCCATCGTGCCTGTGCCGGCTCTCGTGAACGAGCTATCCAATTAGTCCCACTCCATTGCTCTTTTCCCATGGCCCTGCAATTTTTCCCCCTTCAAGTATTTATCCAATTCCCTTTTGAAAATTATTAGTGAATCTGTTTCCATCACCCAAGAAGTAGTGAATGCCATGATTGGAGTGGAGGTGGGAGGGTGGGGGGTGGGGGGAGACTGTAAGGTCTTTCTGGCTGGTTGAGCTAAGATGAGGAAGGTCAACCCATCTGTATGTCTTTGGTCTTGTGACATAACGTCACATAGATAAGGTGGGGTGAGACCTTGGAGGGATTTCAAATCATTGATGACGAGGAGCTTGAAGTTGATTCACTGGGGGACAGGGAGCTAGAAACTGAAAGAAACAAGAAATGGAGGATCTCCAGCAATATGTTTTGGATAGGATTTTCAGCAGAATGTGGTGTGAGGCCCCATTTATCCTTAATGTAAGACTATGCATGAGTCTACGCGTGAGTACTAAGCTCAATCCCGATCCATACACCATGCTGATGACTGGTTATAATTTCATGGCTTGGATGAAAGAGAAGTTTGGCGTGCTACAGTTGTAATACCCATATGTTCCACATTGTGTGGCGGTACTTGTATACCCTGAGTGAGAGCCACCAAGGACTCAGTACTGTTTGTCTGCTTTGCAGTTAGCCGAGGTGGTCAAGGCTGATGCGCAGCAGAGAAAATGGGTGGAATGAATGAGCAAGTGGAGTATCAGTCAAACTGGGATTGGGGTTAGTAGTGTCAGTGTATCAGGAACCCCAACTCAAGGCTCATGTTTGATGACAATTACTGGCAAGAGTTTTATGCCGTGCTCATTGGGAAAAAATAGTTTTGTAGAGTGATATATTGCACAGACATGATCTCCATTGTTCGTCAAATTCAGGAGAAGAGCAGGGAGCAAAATCAGGACTTATATATGGCATTTGTTGACTTAACCAAAGCTTTCAACGCTGTCAGTTGGCCCTGACTTTGGAGACCAAGGAGGAAATTCAGTTGCCCCAGAGAAGTTCTTTTTGGTTCAGAAACAGCTCCATGATGGGATGTGTAGCAAAGTGTGCACAGACAGTACTCTGTCTGAACCGTTCCCTGTTTCAAATGTTGTGAAGCAAGGATATGTACTGAACCCAGTTCTATTCATACTTTTTTATGCAGCTGAGTTGGATGGTGCAACGAGGGATCATCAGGTAGGAGCTGGGATACAAATCCACACAACGGGGAATTTGTTCGATCTAGCAAGGCCGCAAGAATCGGCTAAAGTCTCAAAGAAATTCTACAAGAACTTTTGTGTGCTAGTGACTGCGCCCTTGTGATGCATTCCAAAGAGGACCTTCAGCTGATGATGGATAGATTTGCAGCTTCCGCTAATAGCTATGGGCTTACTATTATTCTGAATAAGACTGAAGTAATGTATCAACCAGCTCCTGGGAAGCCACATGTTAGACCATCGATCACTATTGGCGAAACTGAATTGAGTACAGTCAAGGGGTACACCCTTCTTGAAAGTGTACCATCTGCTGATGTAAAGATCGATAAGGAAGTGATGGCTTGCATACAGAGAGCAAACGTGACCTTTGGTAAACTGTTCAAGCATGTTTGGAATCAACGCTGTGTCAAGCTGCCACTAAACTGAAGGTTTATAAGACGGTTGACTTTACCAGTCTCCTGTATGAATGCGAAACATGGACACTCTATAAAAGGCGCACTCAACAGCTGGAAGGGTTTCTCCAAAGATACTGTTGCACTTTACTTTGTATTAGGTGGCAGAACAAGATGACTAACAACGACGTACTGGAATGTGCTGAGAGCATCAGCGTTGAGGCTATGATAATCAATTCTCAGCTCCGTTGGGCTGGACAGTTACTGAAGCAAGTGCTTTATGAAGAAATGTGGATGGCAGAAGAAAGCAGGGTGGACAACAAGGGCGTTGTAAGGGCACACTATAGATTCGCTTGAAGCAGTTCAACATGGTCGGTGATTCATTGGAAACCCTGGCCTGCGACAGACGACAATGGCGTGCTGAAGTGAGAAAAGGTGTGAAGGGATTTGTGGTACAACGCCATGCCAATGTGGAGGCAAGAAGTGAGAGAACGTAGGATGGGTAAAGTCAGAGGGATCAACAGGCGAATCCCCCAGGAACTTGGTTATGTGAGGGTTGGTGGTGAACAATGTTTGTCATGTATTGGCCTGCATAGTCATCAACACACCCATCTACCATGAACCTATGCTTCCTCCTTTATTGGTATCATCATCCTCGAGTATGAGGGACACGCAACACCATATGCCCTGTGTTAAATGCATATCCTGCAGTAATTACCTGCCTCTCCTGCAAGAATGTTTGGATAGGATTTTTCTGCAGTCATTCTATTCACTGGTTGAATTGCATGCCCTGCAAAAATTGTATGCTCAGGAGGACTGGCTGCCTTGCAGTAATTGTACGCCCTAAATATTCCTCATGACCTCTGGTTATTGTACCCCCTGGTTAGATTGCCTGCCCTATAGTAATTGTGTTCCTGGGTGGATTGCCTGCCCTGCAGTAATTGTGTTCCTGGGTGGATTGCCTGCCCTGCAGTAATTGTGTTCCCTGGGTGGATTGCCTGCCCTGCAGTAATTGTGTTCCCTGGATAGATTGCCTGCCCTGCAGTAATTGTGTTCCCTGAATAGATTGCCTGCCCTGCAGTAATTGTGTTCCCTGGATAGATTGCCTGCCCTGCAGTAATTGTGTTTCCTGGGTGGATTGCCTGCCCTGCAGTAATTGTACTCCCTGGGTGGATTGCCTGCCCTGCAGTAATTGTGTTTCCTGGGTGGATTGCCTGCCCTGCAGTAATTGTGTTCCCTGGGTGGATTGCCTGCCCTGCAGTGATTGTACTCCCTAGGTGGATTGCCTGCCCTGCAGTAATTGTGTTCCCTGGGTGGATTGCCTGTCCTGCAGTAATTGTACTCCCTGGGTAGATTGCCTGCCCTGCAGTAATTGTACTCCCTGGGTGGATTGCCTGCCCTGCAGTAACTGTACTCCCTGGGTGGATTGCCTGCCCTGCAGTAACTGTACTCCCTGGGTGGATTGCCTGCCCTGCAGTAATTGTATTCCCTGGGTGGTTTGCCTGCCCTGCAGTAACTGTACTCCCTGGGTGGATTGCCTGCCCTGCAGTAACTGTACTCCCTGGGTGGATTGCCTGCCCTGCAGTAACTGTACTCCCTGGGTGGATTGCCTGCCCTGCGGTAGTTGTATTCCCTGGGTGGTTTGCCTGCCCTGCGGTAGTTGTATTCCCTGGGTGGTTTGCATAACCTTAAGTAGTTTTACACGCTGGTTTCATGACCTGCTCTGTATGCCTTTGATAGAAAGAAACAAGGACGAACGTCAGTACAGTCTGGTTAGCTTAAATGGTAGCACATATTGTCATGAGGATTGAGGTGCTTTGCACTGCTGCACATTGGACCAGATAGACAAATGGAGTGAGAACAGTGTTGGCCTCATTGGGATGGTGCTCATGTGTTCATGTGCAAGTTGATGCAGGTACTTAATGAAGACAACTTGCTGTAATTGTCTAGCTTGTTTGGAATACAACTACTGCACGCCATAATTATGCCCTCCATATGTTGCACGCTGCATGCATTGATTGTATATTCTGGGTAGAAGAAAGAAGGTTAAATGCCCCAAAGGTGTAGTCTGTCAGTGTATCGGGAGATGCGTGAGACAATCCAACATATCATACGACACATTTGCATCAGATACTTCACTGTTTCAAGAGTAAATGGAAAAGAATGACAACTGTTCTTGAAAACAGACATATGCATCATTTAGACCAGTATTGATTGCTACACTTTGAGAGGTAGTGTCATGAATTGAACAGTAATTGATAATGTTAAATGTGTAAGGATTGTGCAATAATTATTATAGATCCTGTCAGCGTTGAGGAGATTGTCTGAGGCAATCAGATGGAATACCAACAGAGCATAGGGCTAGGTACTGTAGCAGTTACTTTACTAGTAAGCAGTCTGATATTAAGATTAAACCTGATAATTGCCCTCGAAAGATGGATTCCCAAAATAGGTTCAACCCAATAAAACTCGGCGTTGTCAACATCGGGATGTTGGAGTTCTAGTGTGAACGTAACCATCTTCTCTGCTTGGTGGAGGGAGCACTTCATTTTCGATGCAGTGACCTTCAGTCACGTACAGATGGCTGAATGAAGCTCCATGGTGGAAGTGATGCTGACTGTTCAGCTAATGAAGCACATCCATTCCTTTCAGCATTATACTTTGTGATGAGAGTTAGATGTGTTTTACTATTTGTATTTGTGTTAATGTACATTTACTCCTTCCGTAGTTGTCGTGCTGTTTAAACTTCACGGCCTAGAAATTGGATCGTGCTGTGCCCATGTGAAACAGGCACGGGTCCAATATGGCGGGTGGTGTGCGCAGGCTCATTCTGCGCCGGAAGTGAGTTGCCCGCCACATTAGTAAAGGCCCATCTATAGGCGTCCAGGACGTGCGCCTGAAAGAGGTCAGGCACCGTGCATATGTTAATTTCTTCAGGCGCTTGGCAGCCAAACCTTAAAAGCGCTGAAAGCAAGTTTGATCATTTTTACTTACCTGCTTGTGGAGCCCAGTGGATCAGGAGTGCTCCCCACATTAAATCCATGGGCCTCTGCCGGGCACCACACGCCCTCTCCCCTCCCCACCCCCACCGATTGTCCCCCCCACCTCCCCGCACTCTCCTAAGGACCTCAGCCGATGTCTGAACCAGCCGATCTTGCCGCCCCCCGGGATTGGCGAGCTGTTTCTGAGATTGCAACTGGTGCCCGCAGCTCATCGGTAATAACAAAATGAGGGCGGCAGATCAATTTGACGTGGTCCTGCCGCTGGTCGTATTAGGACTGGCAGCTCACTTCCGGTGCAGGATGTGCATGTGCACCTCCTGCCATATTGGACCCTTCGGTGCCTGTTTTACGCCTATTCAGGCGCGATCCAATTTCTAGGCGCAGATTTTGTAGATCTTGTTTTATTTTTTGGACCTGATGAAGCACTGCTTTGTTCGCAGTTAATTATGTGCAATTCACTTTTTTATTTAATTTTGTGGAGGGGGAGAAAGCAAAGCTCAAAGTTCAGAAGGTCTGGTCGCCTCTGAAGCAAATGTGAATGAATGACTGACGCTCTTATAAGGAGATACCTGCATCACTGACTCATTCAGGGTTGATCACTGGTCTGTGCGGATTTTTTGCAGTGTGTTAATGGGTTATATCGAGTTACATTGAAACGACAGCACAGAAACAGGCCATTCGGCCCAACTGGTCTATGCTGGCGTTTATGCTCCACACGAGCCTCCTCCCTCCTTACTTCATCTAACCCTATCAGGATACCCTTCTATTCCTTTCTCCCTCATGTGCTTATCTATTCACATCTTGATTTAATTGCAGTTCAAATTGTGCATTCTGGATATGTATTTTACCATGCAAGAGGCAAGAATTGGAGGAGCGCAGAGACCTCGGGGCGGGGTGGGGGGTTGTAGGATTGGAGGAGGTTACAGAGATAGGGAGGGGCAAGGGGGGATTTGAAAACACGGATGAGGAAAGCCAGGAATTAACTGTGTAAGGTGACATCATCTTAAATGACAAGATTCTAAATGAACAGTGAGAGAAAAAAACCCCACAACAGCCCATAAACACCCTGAAAATATAACAGGAACTGTGAACCTAGATTTTGTAGACAGCCATTTTATGGAGAACACTTTAAATTTGGGAATACCATAATTACATTGCATTATAGTTTATCAAGACATTTTGCCACTCCATATAACATACATAGAACCATAGAATCGTACAGCACAGAAGGAGGCTATTCGGCCCATCGTGCCTGTGCCGACTCTTTGAAAGAGCTATCCAATTAGTCCCACATAAAAAAAATAGGAGATAGTATGTAACCGCTTTTAGATTGCACTGATCACACAACGATTAAATTGCCAGCTCACATTCAAACCCCACTGATCTTGCAGCAAAAGTCTTCCCTGTTCCCTATTAAATCTGAAAAGAAGGGCTAGTAAAAGACTATCAGACCCATCAATGTCCACAATTCTCACCTTGTGCATTGTCCTCTTCAACTGCTAGCAATGCTAAATTCCGGAGAAAGAAAAATAAAACAACAGAAAAAAAAAACCTGTTGCCAATGTCAATAAAAGCTCTGGGAAATTTCTTCCTAACTTCTTAAGGTAATCAAGCGAGCTCTAGGATACCACAGTTACTCATTTTTGCATCATAGGAGAACTTAACTAACTCAACACACTTCTCTATATGCCCTGATACTCTTCTCCTCAGGAACTTGTCAAGTCCCCTCTTAAAGGGCTGAAATGTACACATACTCACTGTGTGCACCAGATGATCACTGACCTTTAGTACCCAAACATGCATCTGTGTCATTTATATTTTTCACAACCAAACCTGCGAAAATGCCGACACTACAAACCGTAAGCATATTATCTCTCCCAACAACTCTTCTGTAACCACAATTATCAATATAAATAATATTTCCAAAAAGTAAAGCTGTTTATTAAATGATAAGGTGTCGATTTGGTTGCAACTGGGAGCTACATGGACCAGACATCATCCTTGACGTCAAACACAAGGTGGCCTATTCTGGGGCAGCACATGGGCCTTAGGCAGATTTCAGCGGGAGACTAAGTACAAATAAACACAGCTTTTACAGGAGAAGGTGGATGGTTGCTGTGGTTACCAGAGTTTCTTTCTTCCGCTTTTTAGGGTCCTTTGCAAATAACTGTCACCCGCTCTGAAACTGTGAGCTTCAGAAATTGCTCACAAGAGCTTGAAGTTATCATTACCAATCTTTTGCTTTCTGACTTGATTCACAAAGTGGAAACTTAACTCCTGCATCTGACATGTGTTTCCAATGATTAACATTTTGTATTTTTTCTTTCAAGAAATCATTTATTCTGTTTTATTCCATGCACAGTGCAGTGATAGTTTATTGCAAATGTGTTTCATTTTTTAATATATAAATGCATGAGGCAAAATTCTTGGCCAGCACTCTGTCGTGCATGGGCGGAGGCCTGACAGCAATCAAGCAAGGAAGTTGCAAGTCTGCAAACCAGGAATAGAGCACAACTCAAACCCCACACCAGTGAGAATGGGGAGAACCATGGGGGGAAACAATTGTTGCACAGATTTATCTATTTTGCATCATGAATATGTTTGTGGGTAGTTTTAGCACTATTTTGCTGAATGGTTTGTGTTTTTATTATGTTCTAAATGTTATTTTTAGCTACGTATAGTGAGGTTTATACAAAGTCAAGATGGCTAATCAACACATTTGAAAAAAGTTAGCACTGATTTGATGGATGTAATAAATTGGATAGCCAGGTGGTGAAGGATAGACTACTAGAGCCTGGTCTTCAGTTGCTTCCAAGCCTTTATTCACAGAGATCCAAGTTACCCACTCCACTCCCTAGATAAGCTGTCATATAAATGGATCCAAGAGAGTCCCCAAATGATACGCACCACCTGAATACACTTAGCACTAATTGATATAAATCATATGGATACAATTAACAATTGGTTGGTTTTCTTGTGACTGCATTATTTGAATGGATTTTATTTTAACAGAGCTTAGTAGTCAACAACAACAACAACAACATGCATTTATTTAAGCGCCTTAAACATAGTAAAGGCACTTCACAGGAGCATTATCAAACAAACATTGACACCGCCCCAAAGAACATAAGAAATTGGAGCAGGAATAGGCCATAGGGTCATACGGCCTTCGAGCCATTCAATAAGATCATAGCTGATCTTCTACCTCAACTCCACTTTCCTGCCCTATCCCCATATCCCTTAATTCCCTTAGTGTCTAAAAATCTATCGATCTCAATCTTGAATATAATCCTCAAAGAAGGAGAAAGGTGGCCAAAGAGGAGACGAGAGTGAGGTAGAGAGATGACAGAGGTTTGGGGAGGGAATTCCAGAGCTTCCATAGAATTACAGAGCTCAATGATGTAGATTTTCAACTCGGATTGGCTGCTGGTTGATTTTCAAGGGTGGCTGATTTGTAACACCAGTTTTACACCCAGGCGACCAGTTGAAAATCTACCTCAATATGTGTGGTTAATGAGTAATGATTTGTGGTTCATACATTTCTCATCAGTGGGGCATATCAGCAAGTTTTCTTTTTTCTTTATAATTTTATAACATTCTGAAAACAGTACAACTGTGTATAATTCCTGTCATCCACTACACGTCCTGAGCCACACTGAGAATTTGGAAACAACTGTTGTTCAGTGGAGATTTATTTATGCAGCTGTGGTGTTTATTCATTTATTGGGAAGGGAAAACAGTCATTTTTTATTTTCCACAAACCAATCAAAAATCATTTGCTTCTCTGCCTACGGGCAGAACTCTTGCAGGCTGGGGCTCTTTTCTCTCAAAAAGAGGAGGCTGAGGGGTGACCTAAGAGAGGTCTTTAAAATTATGAAGGGGTTTGATAGGGTAGATGTAGAGAAAATGTTTCCCCTTGTGGGAGAGTCCAAAACTAGGGGTTATGAATACAAGATAGTCATGAATAAATCCAATAAGGAATTCAGGAGAAACTTCTTCACCCAGAGAGTGGTTAGAATGTGGAACTTGCTACCAGTAGTTGAGGTGAATAGTATAGCTGCATTTAAGTGGAAGCTTGATAAGTACATGAAAGAGAAAGGAATAGAAGGTTATACTGATAGGGTTAGATGAGGAGGAGTGTGTGGAGCATAAACACTGGCATGGACCAATTGGGCCGAATGGCCTGTTTCTGTGCTGTAAATTCCATGTAATTCTATGTAAAACTTCTGTCCAAATTCTTTTGCTGCTCCACCTCCACAACACAGCAATCCCTCTTCCAACAGCATAACCTCTGACTCCTCATGAGCATAAGTACAAAAGAATTGGCTCTTTGCTTCTCTGATGGAGAATGTTGGTTTAAGAACCAATTCATCCCAAATTGTGTATAATATACGTTTGATTGGTAGTTCTTTTGAGTTTAAGAGACACATATTTCAATTTCCTTTGTCATTTTTTTGAAAAGTTGCCTCAGTCTGTCTTGTTCATATTGGATAGCTAATCTGAAGCCAGCAGACAGAGACCAGAAAGAGAATTTACAGATGGACAGAACAAATCACCATGCAAAGATTAATATTCAGGGGTCTTATGTCAGGTCCTGTTTACATTGCTGTTTAGCAGAGCAGACATGACTGTTATTCTTCTATCATCTGAGGAGGGATCATCAAGTCTGTAACCACTGTAAATCGACAGTGCGTCAATGCTAGTACATGTCAGCCCTGGCTCAGTGGTAGCACTCTCTCCTCTGAGTCAGAACGTTGTGAGTTCTAAGCCTCACTCCTTGAGACTTGAGGCAAGTTCAGTACTGAGGGAGTGCTGTACTGTCAAAGGTGACGTTAAACCAAGGCCCCGTCTGCCCTCTCAGGTGGACATAAAAGATCCCATGACACTATTCAAAGAATGGCAGGGGAGTTCTCCCCGGTGTCCTGGCCAATATTTATCCCTCAACCAACATCACTTAAAAAAAACAGACTATCTGCTCATTATTTCATTGCTGTCTGTGGGACCTTGCCGTGTGCAAATTGGCTGCCCTGTTTCCTACATTACAACAGTGGCTACACTTCAAAAAGTATTTAATTGGCTGTGAAGCACTTTGGGACGTCCTGAGACCGTGAATGGTGCTATATAAATGCAAGTCGATCATTTTTCTTTCTACTGTTCTTTTATCGATTTACTGTTTAATAAATCTCTTTGGCGGTTTATAATCTACGGTAGGGTCTGTTAGAATGGTTTAAAGTTGAGGAAGTTAATGTGAGGGCATGTGATATAACCAGTAATACAGTGATAAGGGTTTTTTTATTTGATCTCTGGGCTTTGCTTGATTCGCCTGGATATCGGGCAAGTAAAAGCACACTCTGGGAATGAAGGCTCACCTGCAGCGGTGGATTGAGATGCTGAACCTGAGAAAAATATCTAGAATAAAATTCGTAAAATGTGACAACCCCCTCCCTCCACTTTTGGCTTTGGAGCTATTAACTTCTCGGACTAGTATACTCTAAGCAGCAAAACTGATGTTCGAATCAATTGAATCATACAGCCATTCGGCCCATTGTGCCTGTGCCGGCTCTTTGAATGAGCTATCCAATTAGTCTCACTCCCCTGCTCCTTCCCTATAGCCCTGCAATTTTTTCTTCTTCAAGTATTTATCCAATTTTATTTTTGATAGTTACTATTGAATCTGCTTCCACCACCCTTTCAGGCAGTGCATTCCAGATCATAACAACTCGCTGCGTAAAAAAAAAATTTCCTCATCTCCCCTCTGGTTCTTTTGCCAATTACTTTAATTGGTTTTGAATTTTTTACTGTCATGCTTCCACCGTTCTTTAGCACTTCATGTTGTAGATTTAATTTGCCTGCTGCACTGCAATCAGTCTTAGTAAAGGTGGTTTCACTGTCACAGTCCTGGCACCTCCTTCAAATGGTGAATAATAAACCCTACATTTTTAGGGGGGAAAAAGTGTGTATTATACACACAAAAGTTAATTTCTGTCTATTGCCAACGGTGGCTGAAAGGCTGTTCGTGATATAGAATTTCATTGACCAGGGGCTTGTTGAACAGAATTCAACAGAACCAGATTTTATTCCTGCTGTTATGTAAGTGAATTCAGAGGCAACTAAATTAAACTTGTTGAAAGCAGAATTGCAATTTTTTCAAAGTAACATCCTCACAACAGCACACTGAAATCAGAAATCTTCCACACTTTGATTTACGATCAAAGAATCACTTCCACCTTTTAAGATGATGCCCTTTTCCAAGGAATTGCTCTCACCAGAGAGTATTGTTTCTTTTCAGGATTTTCTTTTTCCCTTTTAAGTGCCGTATTAGGCATTCTAAAATCGTCAAACATATTCCTTGAAGCGACTGATCTCTAGTATATAGTTTGGAGGTGCCGTACTTGATGCATCCCTTCATTCATTCCTTATTTAATGACTGGTGGGTTTCAAGAAAGAAACGTTTGCATTTACATTATACCTTATCATGTCTCTCCGAAACATCTCAAAGTATAAATGTTTCACTATGTTGAAGCGAAAATGACTTTGAAGTGCAGGGACTGTTGTTATGTAGACAGTGCAGCAGCCATTTTGCACACAGCAAAATTCCATAAACAGCAATGAAATAAGTAACCAATCAATCTGTCTTTGGTGGTGTCAACTGAGGTCAGGACACAAGTCAAACTCCCTATTCTTTTTCAAATAGTATCATTGGTCTTTAATGCCCACCTGAATAGGCTTTCAAGGCCTTTGTTTAGTATTTCATTCAAAGGATGTCACATCTGACTATGCAGCACTCCCTTGGTACTTGGTGTCAATTTTTGTCTGCAAACACTCCTGTGAAGCACCTTGGGACATTTTACTACGTTAAAGGGGATATATAAATGCAGGTTGTCCTTGCATTGGCGGGCCGGTCTAGATTTTGTGTTGAAGCAGGGTTTGAACCCATAACCTTCTGAGTTCTGGGACATAAATGAGCCGAACTGACAGTTCAAGGACTCAATAACACATCTTGGAAGTTCAGGTGAGGTTGATAAATCTGAGCTTTGCTGTCACAGCTAAAGAAGACCTTGCTGAGCTACTCTGGTCTATATGTTATCCTGCATCACAGCTTCATCGGTTCCCCCTCAGATACAGAATCAAAAATGTGCTAATTGAGGCTGCATCACTGGAGATGCAAAACACAATTCCTTGCGTAGCAGTGCAAAATATTGATCCATTTGCTGTCTCAACAAACGGATTTTATTCTTTGGCTGTGACAGCAGTTCCAGATACCAAACTTCCATTTAATACACTGACAACTCACCCAGCATCTAGTTCCCAGCACTGACTCACTTTCATCATTTTATCTACGCAGGGGTAGATATTTTCAGCTGCTGCTGATTGTGGTGGAGAAATCATTACTCACCTTTTGTGGCTGAATCAACCTGTCACCCTTGCTACCCATCAAAACTTTGGAAAGAAGTGATTATTTACCAACCAGCTACTTTCCTCTTAAAAAGAAAACTTTGGAGATGCAGATCGTGATGAAAGGTAGAGTGAAACATTAACCTGTCGTTAAACTTTACAGATGCCGGCTGAGCTGCTGGGTATGTCCAGCATTTTCTGTTTTTATTTGCATTTATACAATGTCTTTCACGTCCTCAGGATGTCTCAAAGTGCTCCACAGCCAACGATTCTCTTTTGAAGTGTAGTCTTTGTTGCTATGTAGGTAAATGCAGCAGCCAATTTGTGCACAGCAAGACCTCACAAACAACAATCGATCTGTTTTGGTGGTGTAGGTTGGAGGATGAATGTAGGCCAGGGCACCAGGTGAACTCATCTGTAGTTTCACATTTGCATGATGTGGTTTGCCCTTGACATTTATCCAGTTTGCAGAGGCTTGCTGCTTAGTTTCCACATCTGCTGTACAACATACAGCTAGTTCTAAAAGCTCATCTAAGGTGTACTCTATCTCCAGGGCTTGGTGGCACAGAATTGTACACAAACGTCATTCTGATTTCCTGACCTGCATCAGTGAAATTGAATTTTGCTGCTTGTCGCTGTAGGCACATGGAAAGAGCATCTACAGATTCATTCTTGTGTTGTTCAGTCCATTGGAATATGATTGATTCATATAGTGTGTATTTTGCTTGGAAGTGAAATAAGCAGTAAGGGTTTTCTAAGCTTTATCATAGTCTGCATCATTTTCAGTATATATTTTACAAAGGTTCTCACCCATAGTGCAAAAGCAAGACTTGCTTTCCCATTGTATGGTAGACTCAAAACCCATTATCGTACACTCAAACCATTTCAACCGCATCTCCCATCTCGAAGGGATTGAAGTAAGGTTGTTGTATAGGTCAACTGGGGCATATGAGGCAATAAAGAAAAGAATATACTTGTATTTATGTAGCTAAACCCAATCCTGTCCTCAGCCGATGCCAGCCCATTCCGGCAGGGGTCATAAGATAAAGAATTGCATTTATATAGGGCCTTTCACAACTTCAGGATATGCTAAATCACTTCATAGCCAATTCATTACTTTTGAAATGTAGTCAGCTTTGTAACATGGCAGCCAGTTTGTGCACACCAAGGTCCCACATAACAATCACCAGATAATTTGTTTTAGAGATAAATCTTGGCTAGGACACCAGCAAGATCTCCCCTGCTCTTCTTCAAGATAGTGCCATGGGATATTTTACATCTACTGGAGAGGGCAGATAGGGTCTTGTTTTAATATCTCATCTGAAAGACAGCATCTATCTGACAGTATAGTATTAGGTTAGACTTTATGCTTAAGTCTCTAGAGCAGGACTTGAACCCACAACCTTTTGACTTAGAGGCAAGAGTGCTACCACTGAGCCATAGCTGACACTTAATTGCTAGTAGAACTGTAATGTTACTTAGACAGATAAAGATATGTGGGACCTCTTGGCTCTATGGTTATTAGCTCATTCCAGACACATTGGACTGAGCAAAGCCTGCATATCCTACAGGAGTTAATAATATGCGCTTTGGGACGTCCAGAGGTCCTGGAAGGCACAATATATAAGTGCAAGTTTTTTCTTTTCTTAAATTTGTACCTCCTGAACTCATCCTTAATACCCTGAAATTATCCATAGACCTCTCATTAATATTCCTGAACCAGCCTTGTCACTAATAGAAAGGCCAACCCTTCCGGATTGCCTTGGAGTCCCCAGGAATTAAAAATTAATCTCCCAGACACAGCTGCAAGCAACCAGGGAGTAAAATCCCAGGGAGTTCTCAAAATGAATATGGAATGGCGAATCAGATTTATCTAATCAGCTTCCCGTTAGTTTCATACATTCCTGGAGACTCTATAATTCAGCCAGTGTTTTAAAATGTCAAGTTAACTTGCGCTTTCCCTCTCACTCTGTAGTAAATGAGTTTCGAGTAGCTCAATCCTTAAAGCCATTTCGTCATGTGATGGACCCTTCTTGGGTACGTCCAACCAGAGTTGGCAACCCTTGGGACTGAACATGTTTTGCAGGGAAAAGTCCTTAGTAATTACAAGTGATACCATCACTGAATGGTCTTTGTTCCAACAGAAAACTCATAGTTCCCCTTCTAGTTGCTGGATGAATACATTGCAGGAACCTCAACTTCAAACTCAGAAGCAGGACCTCAGGAAAAAGACTGGGATCTTGGGAGTGGAACCTTGAAAGTGAAGGTTAGCAGAAGGCAGCAGCATTGAGAGAGGAGCAGTAAAATCAAAGTTCTGGATCAAAGATGATTTTATCTTGGAAAATGCCATTGTTGCTAATACTGGAACAATTGAAGTCTCTCCTTTATGGAATTAAAGGCCAAAGGTATGTCACATTACTACTCTGGTGCAGAGCCTCATCTTTCTTGAGGTCAGGGCCCAGGCTGAATTTAGTATTAATGCTAAATAATAGTGCTTCATTATTGAGTCATAAAGCCCATTGGAAATCCCATTTATTCCTGTGGTTGATGGTACCTTGTGGAATGTAAGTGGATTTTTGTTGTACTTACAGTGAGATTATCACTGAGTTACTAGCAGTGGGGTTTTATTATTTATCAGAAATTATTACATTGTATTTCTTCGTTCTTGTTGCTGGCATTGTTGCAATTTTTGGAAATTAATAATTTTCCTTCAAAAGAATTGATGGCTGTATTTTTATTGTCACTATTTTATTTAATAAAAATAGCATGTCACAGGTCACAATAAACACCCATAATAGTATATACTTAGTAAGATTTTAATTTGACAATTTTAGCATATTGGGAGTGCCATGAACTGCAAATGAGTCATGACACTGTCATTGATAGGTCTGAATTTAAACACCTGCCTTCTGTGAAGCCGATGGCAGTGGACACCCACGTTTGTCGTTGCGTTCTTAGAATCTGAGCCATGAGGCAAATCTTTCCAAACACTTGCAGCTCCTTGCTAGGTGCAATATATATATTCATATTTCTTGTCCCTTAAGCTTTCAAAGATTGGCTTCCCCTGGGGTAGAGCATCAGTCTAAGCCTGAGCACAGGTGCCATTTTATTAACCCTGTATCTTCGAACTAGCCCATCTGTTCACCTTGCCTGGTTTTTATTTTCAAGCTCTCGATGCTGTAGGTGTGGGATCCAGCAGTTTTTATAGCTCTTAAACTCAGCCCTCGTATAAATGGTGCTGTAACCATATTCTCCAGGCCAATTCAGAGCTTGCATGCTTTACAAGCCTTGGGATAACTACTCTACTGAACAGCAAAGGGGCACATTTAAACTGAATTATAGAATGATATATTTGTCATTTGCTTATTAAAAAGGAAAAGCTCAGCTTTCACAGGATATTGTGTAGAATAATGAATAGTAAGAAGTGAATTACAAGACTGTAATCTAATTGCGATCAGATGACATCAAGTGGTTTATGAATGTTTTTCTGAATCCCTGAGAATAAATGCCAACTTTTAAATCACTTCCTACTATTTTTGTTAATGCAATAAACAACAGACATTTCTCCCCCTTCTCTCCTGAAGGCAGGCACTGACTCATCTTAAGAGTTTATTTTCATAGGCCCTTCAGTGCCCTTCTTAAATGTCCATTCTTCCTGAGTCAGTGCGTGTTGGCAGACTGGGACAGTGAAGGGGCCTCCAAGTCAAGCCTAATCCCCTTTTCATCCAACTATTCCACAACAAGACAGTGTTCAATTATATAGTGGCTTTAATGTACCATATTCCCACGGCACTTTACAGAGAAGTAATAAGAGGAATGGAATGCTGAGCAAGAGGAGAAAATTTAGGAGGGGTCACCAAAGCCTTGGGTGAAAAGATGGGGTTGGAGAAGATGTTTTAAAGGAGAAGAAAAAGGTGGAAGAGGTTTAGGGAGGGAGTTATTGAGGTCGGAGCCTAGGCAGCTGTAAGAGCTACCACTAATGGTGAGATGAGGGAGGGGTGCACAGACGTCCAGAGTCAAAAAACAGATGAATTCAGGAGTGGAAGTAAGTCTGGAGGAGGTTGTAGAGGTAAGATGGAGCAGGGCCATTGAGGAACGTGAAGATGAGGATGAGGATTTTAAATTTAATACATTGGAGGACGGGGAGCCAGTGTAGGTCCAGAAGAACGGGGGGATGATTAGTAGTGGGGTGTAGTGTAGGGCAGGATACAGGTAGCTGCATGGTTGGACAAGTTAGAGTTTGTGGAGTGTGGGAAAAGGAAGGCAAGTGACGAGGGTGCTGGAATAATGGAGTCTGCAGGTGGGAAAAGCATGGATAAGGGTCTCCATAGTGGAGAGGCTTTTTCAGCAGGGTTCACTGGACAGTGATCAGGAGTGGGAACCTTGATTGATTCCCCTCCCCTTTGCCCAGAGGCTCTGAGGACAATTGTAGTACCTTTATCACTGCCTGGCTAAGATCAGCTAACTCTGTACCAGATCAGTATGGACAATTGCTTAAGCTCATTATTCTTACTAAGTTTTGGTTGGTCCTTGGTTTGCGAGGTAACTCAGATGTTATGTCCAAATAACCACTCATATTGGCATGGGATTAACTAACTACTTTATCCTCCAGACCCCTGAAATATTTGTGTTAAAGAATAACAAAAGCAGTACAAGATAGACCTTGAGTGTAATTGCTACAAACTGCATACTCCTATCAGAGGGCCATCTGCTGTTCAGTTAACAATATGCAAGTACCACGCATCATCAGATTTGACAGTTGCGCAGGATGACTTTCATAGATTGGTTCCTAGCATCATTACTGCAGGTTTATTGAAAAATAGTTTACAGTTGACTACAGGATACATCATGACGTTATGTCTGATTTAAATTTAAAGTTGAATAATGAAGCGATCAGACTTTCAATTATATTTCAGGACAATTATATAATTTTTGTACAATCCTAAAGTTTTAAACCATGTTTTAACGCATTTTATGCTCATTTAAGACAGGGGATGAGTTAACAGGAGAATTTTCCATATTTTCCTTTTTTGAACATAGTGTCAAACACCCCAAGATTTTACACTCCACGATATTTCCATTCAACATACCAGCTATCCTTGAGCCTGTCTGAGTGAAGTCGCCCAATTAGTGGTGAATCATAAACAACTTCTACTCTATGGACTCGAGGCCATTAGGAATTCCATTTGGAAACTTGTCCAAATCAATTTTACTTGGGCCCCATAAACAGTTACTACAGAAAGGGAACCTATCCCATCTGCTTGGGCTACATTTGAACTTCAAGCCAAATAGCATTGTTCCAACCATTAGTTCTT
Organism: Heptranchias perlo; assembly: GCF_035084215.1. Lineage (NCBI taxonomy): Eukaryota > Metazoa > Chordata > Chondrichthyes > Hexanchiformes > Hexanchidae > Heptranchias > Heptranchias perlo. Next base: position 12,247,975 of record NC_090345.1, on the reverse strand, counting down.
CTCCTACCACTGTTCTGCAGCCTGTGTGGAACCGGTGTGTAGAGGCTTTGTGTAGGTTTCCAAAAGTTTTGTGTTATGGATGCAGGTTTAGGTTTAGTGTTACAAGGACAGTTGGCAGGGTCTCGTGTCTTTTTACTATTTTTGTACCTGTGGAGTTATGAGTTTGGCCTATTAAGCCCAGTGAATATTTTTTATTTAAGTAGGTGGTGTAAGTGTAGGAGCACATTTGAGCTTCCTCAGAGGCCTACTCCTAAAGGAGCTTGGGACTGGGTAAATAAGTAGTCCCATGAAGGACTCACAGTAGTGAGCTCCATTCCACTTTTTAAAACAAAATGTCTTGGAGCAAATTCAAAGGAGATCATAGAATCATAGAAGTTTACAACATAGAAACAGGTCCTTCTGCCCAACATGTCCATGTCGCCCAGTTTGTACCACTAAGCTAGTCCCAATTGCCTGCACTTGGCCCATATCCCTCTATACCCATCTTACCCATGTAACTGTCCAAATGCTTTTTAAAAGACAAAATTGTACCCGCCTCTACTACTGCCTCTGGCAGCTCATTCCAGACACTCACCATCCTTTGAGTGAAAAAATTGCCCCTCTGGACCCTTTTTTATCTCTCCCCTCTCACCTTAAATCTATGCCCCCTCGTTATAGACTCCCCTACCTTTGGGAAAAGATTTTGACTATCCACCTTATCCATGCCCCTCATTATTTTATAGACTTCTATAAGATCACCCCTAAACCTCCTACTCTCCAGGGAAAAAAGTCTCAGTCTATCCAACCTCTCCCTATAAGTCAAACCATCAAGTCCCGGTAGCATCCTAGTAAATCTTTTCTGCACTCTTTCTAGTTTAATAATATCCTTTCTATAATAGGGTGACCAGAACTGTACACAGTATTCCAAGTGTGGCCTTACTAATGTCTTGTACAACTTCAACAAGACATCCCAACTCCTGTATTCAATGTTCTGACCAATGAAACCAAGCATGCTGAATGCCTTCTTCAGCACCCTATCCACCTGTGACTCCACTTTCAAGGAGCTATGAACCTGTACTCCTAGATCTCTTTGTTCTATAACTCTCCCCAACGCCCTACCATTAACGGAGTAGGTCCTGGCCCGATTCGATCTACCAAAATGCATCACCTCACATTTATCTAAATGAAACTCCATCTGCCATTCATCAGCCCACTGGCCCAATTTATCAAGATCCCGTTGCAATCCTAGATAACCTTCTTCACTGTCCACAATGCCACCAATCTTGGTGTCATCTGCAAACTTACTAACCATGCCTCCTAAATTCTCATCCAAATCATTAATATAAATAACAAATAACAGCGGACCCAGCACCGATCCCTGAGGCACACCACTGGTCACAGGCCTCCAGTTTGAAAAACAACCCTCTACAACCACCCTCTGTCTTCTGTCGTCAATCCAATTTTGTATCCAATTGGCTACCTCACCTTGGATCCCGTGAGATTTAACCTTATGTAACAACCTACCATGTGGTACCTTGTCAAAGGCTTTGCTAAAGTCCATGTAGACCACGTCTACTGCACAGCCCTCATCTATCTTCTTGGTTACCCCTTCAAAAAACTCAATCAAATTCGTGAGACATGATTTTCCTCTCACAAAACCATGCTGACTGTTCCTAATCAGTCCCTGCCTCTCCAAATGCCTGTAGATCCTGTCTCTCTGAATACCCTCTAACAACTTACCCACTACAGATGTCAGGCTCACCGGTCTGTAGTTCCCAGGCTTTTCCATGCTGTCCTTCTTAAACAAAGGCACAACATTTGCTACCCTCCAATCTTCAGGCACCTCACCTGTAGCTGTCGATGATTCAAATATCTCTGCTGGGGAACCCACAATTTCCTCCCTAACCTCCCATAACGTCCTGGGATACATTTCATCAGGTCCCGGAGATTTATCTACCTTGATGCACGTTAAGACTTCCAGCACCTCCCTCTCTGTAATATGTACACTCCTCAAGACATCACTATTTATTTCCCCAAGTTCCCTAACATCCATGCCTTTCTCAACCGTAAATACCGATGTGAAATATTCATTTAGGATCTCACCCATCTCTTGTGGTTCCGCACATAGATGACCTTGTTGATCCTTAAGAGGTCCTACTCTCTCCCTTGTTACTCTTTTGCCCTTTATGTATTTGTAGAAGCTCTTTGGATTCTCCTTTGCCTTAACTGCCAAAGCAATCTCATGACCCCTTTTTGCCCTCCTGATTTCTCTCTTAACTCTACTCCGACAATCTCTATACTCTTCAAGGGATCCACTTGATCCCAGCTGCCTATGCATGTCATATGCCTCCTTCTTCTTTTTGACTAGGGCCTCAATCCCCCGAGTCATCCAAGGTTCCCTACTTCTACCAACCTTGCCCTTCACTTTATAAGGAATGTGCTTACCCTGAACCCTGGTTAACACACTTTTGAAAGCCTCCCACTTACCAGACGTCCCTTTGCCTGCCAACAGACTCTCCCAATCAACTTCTGAACGTTCCTGTCTAATACCATCAAAATTGGCCTTTCCCCAATTTAGAATTTTAACTTTTGGGCCACACCTATCATTCTCCATAGCTATCTTAAAACTAATGGAATTATGATCACTGGTCCCAAAGTGATCCCTCACTAACACTTCTGTCACCTGCCCTTCCTTATTTCCCATGAGGAGGTCCAGTTTTGCCCCCTCTCTAGTCGGGTCATCCACATACTGAATGAGAAATTCCTCCTGAATACACTCAACAAATTTCTCTCCATCCAAGCCCCTAATTCTATGGCTGTCCCAGTCCATGTTGGGAAAGTTAAAGTCCCCTACTATTACCACCCTATTTTTCTTGCAATTGTAATGAATGAAGGCTGGCCATTTGCCTTGCCATTTGCCAAAGTCTTGCCTTTGAGTCAGAAGGTTGTTGGTCTAAGTCCCACTCTGGGACTTGAGCACATAATCTGGGCTGACACTCCAGTGCAGTACTGATGAGTGCTGCATTGTCAGAGGTGCCATCTTTTGAATGAGAAGTTAAACTGAGGGCCCATCTGCCCTCTTAGGTGGACATAAAAGATCCTACGGCACTATTCGAAGAGAGCAGGAGAGATCTCCTGGTGTTCTAGCAAACATTTATCTCTCAACTAACATCACTGAAATAGATTATCTGGTCATTTATCTCATTGCTGTTTGTGGAACCATGCTGTGTGCTAATTGGCTGCTGCGTTTCTGACATTACAACTGTGACTACACGTCAAAGATACTGCATTGCCCATGAAAGGCGCTATATAAATGTAAATTCATTTGTTCTTCTTTCTTCATGCTGTTTTGTAGAATAAAAATAAATGTTAAAAAGCACTAGATGCCAAACACTGCAGTACTTTAAGTGTGGCCGCCAGCAGAGATTAGAAAGTGACAAGAGAAAGCTACTAAAGTCAACGAACGGAGACTGTGTCTCATTCGTGAAGGTTCTGTGTAACAGATTTCTGCTGGTTATAAGATTTTGTCTGAGTCGGCAAACAAATAGGGTAGCAGCTCTCACTCTGCCTTATGAGAGGTGACAAGTTAAGTGGGATCCTTTTCAATGACCCTGCCACTTTGTGAGACTGCCAGAAATAGTGTGATATGCACTTCATTACTTCTTAATGCATTAAATCCGCCACACAAGAGTGGCCCATATTTTAGCCACTTGTCTCATATTTTGGCATTTTTTGGGCCACATTTGACCAACTCAAGGTTGAAAAGTACGTTGATAGATAGAATGGTGCACATTTCTTTACTCTAGGTACGTGTCCTCGATCAGTGGAGCTGTCTGATGTACTCGAATTGCTTTGACCCTTGTTCAACCCTCCAGCTGATGAATGAAGAGACATGGCCTTGCTGTTTTCAGCACACCTTTAATATAGCAGAGGCAATCATTTTTTTGAAACTGAAGGAATTGATGATATAATTATGTCAATCACTTCAGGGTCAATGTAAAGCCACTCCAAACTAATTTCTTGTTTCTAGGATACTACCCGACCACGTTTTCATCATTTCTCTAGTTTTCTATCAAATTTTTTTTTTATTCGTCCGTGGGATGTTGGCATCGCTGGCGAGGCCGGCATTTATTGCCCATCCCTAATTGCCCTTGAGAAGGTGGTGGTGAGCCGCCTTCTTGAACCGCTGCAGTCCGTGTGGTGAAGGTTCTCCCACAGTGCTGTTAGGTAGGGAGTCCCAGGATTTTGACCCAGCGATGATGAAGGAACGGCGATATATTTCCAAGTCGGGATGGTGTGTGACTTGGAGGGGAACGTGCAGGTGGTGTTGTTCCCATGTGCCTGCTGCTCTTGTCCTTCTAGGTGGTAGAGGTCGCGGGTTTGGGCTCGGACTGCTTCATTATTTGAAGGGTTGCGAATGGAACTGAACACTGTGCAATCATCAGCGAATTGATCTCCAATAGAACCAGGGTTAAGGTTCTGTGTTGCATGCGTTTTAACAAACACCCAATAATTTTTTGTTACAGCAACTAATTTTACATTTTTCACTTTTTCACTTCCCAGACAAACAAAGCAGTGCTTTTAGCCTCTCCTTTCTGGTTAGCGGGGATAATGGGTTGCTCAGTGGTCACTAAGATACTACCATGATCAGGCAACAGGAAATGCGCTTCTGAGATACCAGTATTGCTACTGGGTTTTTTTTCCTTCCTCCCTTCTCTGTTTAACAATATTCATGGCTCAGTCTCACAGCACAGCCAAAAGCTGACCAATTATGTGTAAGGCTGGGATAGTTTGGCCCTGTTTTTTAGAATGTACATTATTAGTAGCATTAAGTTAATGTTGCAGTAATAGAGCTACAGGTCTTGAACAGTTTGTTCCCCGTTATTGATTGTTTTGAAGCAATGTTTGTGCTGTTTCAAACAGACTGCAAGTGAAACAGGCTCCAGAAGATTGCCTGGATTTTCCTTCGGTGAAGTGTCTGTTTTAGGATGGTGCTGGAGCAGTGTAGTATGGAAAATGATGCCAGGAGGCCTAGTGCCAAATCGCCACCCTTAAACCGGCCCAAGATTTTCCTCCACTCACTATCTGGGGTGTCAGCCACCTGGCCTTTTACCACCCTGCTTCATTTAAATGACCGGGCTTAAGTATCGGGTCTATTTTCCCTGCTTTCCTACCGTATTACCACTGGCCCATGGCTAGACCAGTACCAAGGTGGCAGAAGACTGACTTTATTGGCAGGATGAATGGAAGGAGGGAGAGGACCCAGTATTGGCCACCTCCTCTTCTCCAGTGCCCTCCTCCAGCCAGCAGGTCTCATTCAGAGCCATCCAAATGCAGAGTTTTGAAGACCTTCACTGAACTTTTGCCCTCTTTAACACTAGTTCCGACACCGGTGAGCTGCTGCAGCAAGTTCCCTGCTACAACACCTCAGGATGTTTGTCTGTGGCAGTGATGGACACCCTCTACAGAATGCTGATACCGCGGGGAGCCTGCCCTCCATATAATGCTGCACCAGTCCCAAGAGAATGGGTTAAGGTCGGAGTTGTGGGTGGAAATCCTGCCCCAATCCACTTCTGGTGGCAACTGCCCCAGAGGAAAATCCAGGCCAATGGGTTCTGTGTTTATAGAGTAGTGTTTTGTTGGCTTGTACGCTCAATGGGGGAGCGATATGCTGATTCCTCTTTTGAAAATGGCAAGACTCCGGGCAGGGATGGAGCAGAGGGTACAAAAAGAGGCTTTAGGTGAGAACTTGCCCATTTTGCCTGGCCTCTTCACAGATGCAAGCTTGATAACCAGGCCTGCTACATGATGTAGTGGAATTTTGCGTTTGATCTGTGCCTCACCTGTCAGTGAGTGCCCAATTCAGTTGCTTGTGTGAAATGAAAAAAGTTGTATAATTTCGTGTTCTCGTTCAGATAAATATACATGCACACAAAAAGGAACAAGATGCATTCACATTACTTCAAGCATCAGCATCAACACTGAAGATAGTTTCATATGGCTCTAATCGCTAATGAACATTAAAGCACATTTCAGTGATGTGGCACTTGTTTTCCACTGTGATTTATCAACCCGGCAGAGAAACAACAAGGAGGAAATCTAAATTTATACGCTCTGTTTTCAAAAGTGAGCATGAAAAAGTTCATTGTGTCACTGCTACTCTCCAGGGAAAAAGAAAATTTCTGGAGAATCATTACTATTCCATTGACTAGTTTTGCTTTGAGAATATAAAATCTTGGCCTTTATGAGTTTTACTTTGCTATAAGAAGCCCTCGTTTAGTATGCACTTTTGTTGCCAGGGGGGTGTTTCATTAAGTAGGCATATTGTTTCTTTTGAATGGGTACGCATTCTTTCAGTAAAGGAAATGGTTGTTTTTTTTCCATACAAAACATAAAACAGTTCTACCATTTTGAGGAAAATGTCCTACAGCTAAGTTCTTTTTTCCTCCCCAGTTTTCCCCTTTTACCTCCAGAGAGCATTCTTGCTGGGTGTTTGGTGTTTAATAGGCAGTGGTCACTCTCCAGTGTGTCTCTCCAGTGGCCATTGTTTACGGGTGAGCCTAGACAGCGGAAGCTTAGCAGTGGAGAACAATATAGCTGAGCCAGTCCGCCGGTCCTGATCGACGTGCACACAGATTTCTAACGGGGTTGCTACTTGTGATCAGGAGCGAGAACCCTGGTCAATTTTCCCTTCCATAACTGAGGAGCACCATGGCTGTAAGCGAGGAAAATCTGGAAGGTAAAACAGAACTAACAGACTCAGGTGTTACCCAGATCAATAGTTTATTACGAGTGCACACGGGAGAACAATCTCAGCCACCCCAGCTGGAGACCTCGTTCTCAAAGGAAAAGTGGCAATACAACTTAGTTTATACAGTTTATTAGACAACACCCACTAATTACTAATGGGGGTGTATACATGGTAATATTGATACATCATTGGTTTATAGGGCTAATCAATCAGCTACTAGGCCTGCCCTTTAAACTCGAGTACCCCCTGTGAGAAGCTTATGGGCTGCAGAGGCTTCGCTCTAGCTTTGCATTCTTGAGCTATCTCTTACCCTTGTTATCACTACAGGGAGGGATCTTCAGCAGGAACATGGCCTGCTGGACTACAAAGCTCTATTGAATTATGCAGCCAACTGACTCCGTTCCCAGACCATCAGCAGATGTTTTATCAATACGCCTTTGTACTCTTATCTCTTCTCAGGAACAGACCCCTTCTAAACATTCCTAAAGTAAAGCTTGGAATGTCCTTGGTCAGCTAAACCTATCTATGTTAGTTTGAAAAGGTTTAACATAGTCAAGTATCCCATGGTGCTTTGTATTTTTTTTCCAGCCTAACAAGACTGAATGGCACCTTTCAGACCGTTTTATACCGGCGAATTGGGGCCCACCCCTTTATATCCCTTAATCCAAATTTTATCCCTACAATGGCCAAATGAAGTGACACTGGCGATGTCCTGGCTGACATTAGCTAAATTCAGCATAGATGGGAGGGGGGGAATCAAAACTGGGACCGTCCCAATCTCTACGGTTCGGAAACTTGTCACTTTTACGTCTGAGCTTGGGGGAGTCCTGCCACAGCTTAAATTCAAAAGCACTGAGGAGAAAAACACATATAACATTTGTCAAATTAAAAAAAATCCACGGTGTCACTCAGTTTGACGGTTTGACATTAAATACTTTCCTTTTATATGGTGTTCTCACAGCTAATCCATCAAAGACCAACTAGATATGCCGCAGAACCTCTGCTGTCTCTTTGGAGTTGAAAATAAATTGAACTCCAGACACAGCTTAAACTAGAACCTGCTTTCTTTGATAGAAAAACATTGTCAAGGAATGAAAGTATTTTTTTATCCAGGAGAACTGATGAAGTTTCGTTTTAAGTCAGGCTATCAGTTTGACATTAAGTAAATGCTGTATTAATAATTAGGTCGAACACTGTATAGTTGAGATGCCTCTCCACTGACCTATTCCCCCCCCCCCCCCCCCGGAATGTCCCATTATTATGTGGAGCTGGTTGAGAAAAGCAGCAGTGTGTGACATACAGGGCACCGAAGTTGGTAAAAGGGAGCGAATTTTCCTGGTTCCGGCCTTAAGTGCTGCCAATCCCGGTTGAGAGGCATGCCGCTTGATCATGGGTAGGCCGAGTGAATTGGTACAACGCAACATCCTGCAAATTTCTATACGTGTCGTGCAGCACGATTTGCTGCTCAAGTATTGCAATTATGCATTAAATTACTGGAGGAAGCGAAAATGCGTGTTTTTTTGGGATGGAATTGTGTGAGAAATCATTCGCTGTGATTCTAGTCACAGGCCATCAATAAGTCCCAAAGAATATTTACAAACCTTCAGCTCTTAGTACATGTTGTAACAGGATTCTTTGGATAAAAGGAAGACCACTGTAGGTAAAGTCAAGTTACATCGAGTCTACAGCACAGAAACGGGCCATTTGGCCCAACTGGTCTATGCCGGCACATTTATGCTCCACAAGAGCCTCCTCCCACCTCTCTTCATCTAAGAAATTTTTTTCCAAGGACCTTGGAGTGCATGTCCACCGATCCCTGAAGGTAGCGGGACAAGTAGATCAGGTGGTTAAAAAGGCATACGGGATACTTTCCTTTATTAGCTGATGCATAGAATATAAGAGTAGGGAGGTTATGCTACAACTGTATAAAACATTGGTTGGGCCACAGCTTGAGTACTGCGTACAGTTCTGGTCACCACATTACAGGAAAGATGTGATTGCACTAGAGAGGGTACAGAGGAGATTTACGAGGATGTTGCCAGGGCTGGAGAATTTTAGTTATGAGAAAAGATTGGATAGGCTGGGATTGTTTTCTTTGGAACAAAAGAGACTGAGGGGAGATTTAATTGAGGTGTATAAAATTATGATGGGACTAGATAGAGTGGATAGGGAGGACCTATTTCCCTTAGCAGAGGGGTCAGTGACCAGGGGGCATAGGTTTAAAATAATTGGTAGAAGGATTAGAGGGGAGCTGAGGAGAATTTTTTTCACCCAGAGGGTGGTGGGGGTCTGAAACTCACTGCCTGAAAGGGTGGTAGAGGCAGAAACCCTTAACTCAATTAAAAAGTACATGGATGTGCACTTGAAGTGCAGGAACCTACAGGGCTACGGACCAAGTGCTGGAAAGTGGGATTAAGCTGGATAGCTCTCTTTCAGCCGTCACGGACAAGATGAGCTGAATGGCCTCCTGTGCCGTAACTTTCTATGATTTGATGAACCTTGGTTCGACCACATTTGGATTACTGTGCACAGTTCTGGTCTCCATATTATAGAACGGATATAGAGTCACTGAAGAGGGTGCAAAAAAGATTCACAGGGATGATACCAGAACTGAGAGGATATCTTCATCAGGAAAGGCTGAACAGGCTGGGACTCTTTTCTCTAGAAAATAGAAAGCTGAGGGGTGACCTGATTGATAGAGGTCTTTTAAGATAATGAAAGGGTTTGATAAGGTAGATGTAGAGAAAATGATTCCACTTGTGGGGGAGTCCAAAACTAGAGGACATAAATATAAAATAGTCACTAATAAATCCAATAGGGAATTCAGGAAAAACTTCTTTACCCAAAGAGTGGTTAGAATGTGGAATGCGCTACCACAAGGAATAGTTGAGGCAAATAGCATAGATGCATTTAAGGGGAAGCTAGATAAACACATGAGGGAGAAAGGAATAGAAGTATATGCTGATAGGGTTCGATGGAGAGGGGTAGGAGCATAAATATAGGCATAGAGCAGTTGGGCGAATGACCTGTTTCTGCGTTGTAAGCTCAATGTAACTCGACGTAAAACATCTTTTTTAATCCCATTTTGTCAATGCCAAATATGAATGTGTAAAACAGCTGAGATATATGAAAAGCAACGCCAAGGGCAAATCATAACGTTCAGCTTGGGGTGAGATCCTCTCTTGGTCCCACCCGACATACAGGGCTTGATCTGGATCCAGGGAGTTGAGGGATCGCCCTGCCTCCCTTTCCTTCACCCAGGAACCAAGCGACACGAGGAACCTGCTGAACCCAGTAGTGCCAGTCAGGGAAGTTTAATTTCTTTTTTTTGTCCTCTCTACACAACCTTCATGTAAACATATGGCTGGAGCTTTGCCCTGTGGAAGGGATCCCAGGCGTATACACAAAGAGAAGGGCATTTAAAAAAATAAAATCAGTCTTCTGGCATCAAGAGCTGTTCATAGAAACCAAGAACATGCATTTGTACAGCCCTGTTCACATCCTTGGGATGTCCCAAAGCACTTTGCAAGCAACTAATTACTTTTTTAGTGCAGTCACTGTTGTTTTGTAGACTAACCTGACAGCTTATTTGTATACTGAATGGTCCCACTCCCAGCAATGAATGTTTTTCTTTTGTTGGTGTTGGATAAATATTGGCTGGATACCAGGAGAATTCTTCTTTGAACAGAAGCTATGGGACCGTTTACATCTACCTGTGAGGGCAGACATCACTTCCAGCAATGCAGCATTCCCTCAATATTGGCACTGAAATGTTAGCTTTGATTATGTGCTGAAGTTCAGAGTGGGGCTTGAACCCATGACCTTTTGACTCAGAAGGCAAGCAGGCCAGCACTGAGCTAAGGCTGACTGTTCCTTGGCCTAATTACTGCTGTTTGCAGATGGGTTGTTCATAGGCTGCTAATTCAGCCTCCCTGATTTTTTTATTTCTTTATGTCTCCGCGGGCAGTTAGCCCTTACATCAGGATGATGGTCTAACCTATAGGACACCATTGAGAAACAGGATGGCAATTTCACTCCCCACTAAAAAAAATAGTGATTGGTGCAGCACAAAGTTAACCCAGAGGCAAATATTTGCAGAGCTGGCTATTCCTGACAGGTTTCCTATTACCTATTACTATACGGGTGACAGAAATGTCCCTGTGTCGACATCCTCTGTAGAGTAGACTGGACTTGTTGTTTTGTTGCCAACAAAAGATAACAACTTGCATTTATATAGCACCTTTAACGTAATAAAATATCCCAAGGCGCTTCACAGGAGTGTTACCAGACAAAATTTGACACTGTACCATACAAGGAGATATTAAGACAGATGACGGTCACAGTGGTAGGTTTTAAGGAACATCTTAAAGGAGGAGAGGTTCGGGGAGGGAATTTCAGGGCTTAGAGCCTAGGCAGCTGAAGGCACGGCAACCAGTTGTACTTTGAATGAAAACTGGAAGATGTACCGAGCAGCAATTGGAAATTAGGTTACCTCGTATCCCTACTTGAACGGAGCTGTGCCTGGATTAAAATGCAGGCAGAAACCAGGCTGTCCATAGGAGTTGAAGTATGCAATTGGTGGGGTTGCTAAGTGGGCCTCACTAATCATTGCAACTTGCGCACTGTAGGAAGCCCCATCTATAACGGGCTGTAGGTCTGTCAATCAGTATCAGACCTACAGAGAGTTATTCAAAATATTTGCTGAAAGCAGATCTTAGTGGCAGTTTCTAATCAGTTTTATATTCTGGCCACTGACAAGTACAGACTTGGGCAAGTAAGTAATCCTGGAAATAACGGTGTGCAAAATTACTGGTCACACACTTAACACAATTGTATCCAATTCCTCAGTACATTATATTGGCACCCCCCCAATTAAAGCAAACAGTTTAATAATGCTTCTGTTAAAACAGCAAAGGAGTTTGATGCGAATGCGTTTAGTGTTCCTGTGATTATATCGTGCAATGCAATCCCAGGCTGTTCGATTGACTGTCTTGCAAATGATGTGTGAGGAGGACCACGCAGTAAGCCCTGCTACACGCTTACTTCAATATAATAAGCGGGTTAACGCCTCGGTTAAGACAGCGGACTGGGGAACCTGCCATGTTAGAGCATCCAGGCTATTGAAAAATGGATGATATTTTGACTAGTTGAGCGCACCGTCGGAAACTCAATGTAATAAATTCGTTCATATCAGCAGAAAACTGGAAATGGCTTAGAGGAATTAATAAAAATGAGAAACATAAGAGAGTCATTTCACAAGTTAACGACCTTGCTACCTCTGTCTGATCGTCCTTTGATTGCACTCAGTGAGGCAGCGCTTCATTAATGTTACATTTGAAAGGATGGACATGCGGATTCTGATGATGACAGTAAAGAAAGCAGCTGTGTACTAATTGATAAGTAAAATATTATGCCAGCTCGGGTCCATGTCTTTTCCATTCATGTATTCAACTCATTATGGCCCGCAGCAGCATTCGGTGCCGTTCCGGGCAAACGCAAACATTTATTTCGGAGTTAAAGAAAGGAACGTATTATTAATGTCAATACTCTAAAGCATCACAGTGACATTAGGGAAGTTTGGTTCATGGTAATACCTTTGTAGGTTTTACAGTCAACCCTGCAAACACCTACTTATTACAAAGCTTTCTTCTAGTGACAGTGTGACAGCATGTGTGTGCAAACAGAGATTTTTACAACCTTGCTTACATTTCCCAGTACATCTGTACAAGGCCGTGTAGATTTGCGGTTACTTTCTTCAAACTCTGGAAAGATTATTCTACTATGTACAAATCATCGCTTGTACAGGTTTTCCTGGCTCACCGGCCAAAGCTCCATTAAAGGGGGTTGGGAGGGTCATAGGACTTCAATCTCTGAAAATACAAATTTCCTTATATAACAACCCCCACCCTCCATTATAATATTGTCAGTAACAAGAGGTTTGCAAAACTGAAAAGCAAACCTGCTAATGTTGGAAATGACACAATGCTGCAAATGCTCTGGCTAAACATTCCAGAATCTGATTAGCTTTCCTTACTGTTGCTGCACAGTGTACTGTTTACCTCAGTGGACTGCCCACCCAATACCCTCAGACCCCTTTCCTGCATTGTGTTCTGTAGCCTAGAGTCATTTAGTTTGTAGAGCCAGGCCAGTCAGGAGAGAAGTTAGGAAACACATCAAGGCAGCATTTGACCGAGTGTGGCACCAAGGAACCCTAGTAAAATTGAAGTCAATGGGAATTGGGGGGAAAACTTTCCAGTGGCTGGAGTCATACCTAGCACAAAGGAAGATAGTAGTGGTTGTTGGAGGCCAATCATCTCAGCCCCGGGGCATTGCTGCAGGAGTTCCTCAGGGCAGTGTCCTAGGCCCAACCATCTTCAGCTGCTTCATCAATGACCTTCCCTCCATCATAAGGTCAGAAATGGGGATGTTCGCTGATGATTGCACAGTGTTCAGTTCGGTTCGCAACCCCTCAGATAATGAGGCAGTCCGAGCCCACATGCAGCAAGACCTGGACAACATCCAGGCTTGGGCTGATAAGTGGCAAGTAACATTCGCGCCAGACAAGTGCCAGGCAATGACCATCTCGAACAAGAGAGAGTCTAACCACCTCCCCTTGACATTCAAGGGCATTACCATCGCCGAATCCCCCACCATCAACATCCTGGGGGTCACCATTGACCAGAAACTTAACTGGACCAGCCATATAAATACTGTGGCTACAAGAGCAGGTCAGAGGCTGGGTATTTTGCGGCGAGTGACTCACCTCCTGACTCCCCAAAGCATTTCCACCATCTACAAGGCACAAGTCAGGAGTGTGATGGAATACTCTCCACTTGCTTGGATGAGTGCAGCTCCAACAACACTCAAGAAGCTCGACACCATCCAGGACAAAGTTGCCCGCTTGATTGGCACCCCATCCACCACCCTAAACATTCACTCCCTTCATCACCGGCGCACAGTGGCTGCAGTGTGTACCATCCACAGGATGCACTGTAGCAACTCGCCAAGGCTTCTTCGACAGCACCTCCCAAACCCGCGACCTCTACCACCTGGAAGGACAAGGGCAGCAGGCACATGGGAACAACACCACCTGCACGTTCCCCTCCAAGTCACACACCATCCTGACGTGGAAATATATCGCCGTTCCTTCATCGTCACTGGGTCAAAATCCTGGAACTCCCTTCCTAACAGCACTGTGGGAGAACTGTCACCACACGGACTGCAGCCGTTCAAGAAGGCGGCTCACCACCTTCTCTAGGGCAATTCGGGATGGGCAATAAATGCCAGCCTCACCAGCGACGCCCACATCCCATGAATGAATAAAAAAAAACACTTTTTCTCACAAAGGGTGGTAGAAGTGTGGAACTCTCTCCCACAAAAAGCAGTAGATGCTAGCCCAATTAATAATTTTAAATCTGAAATCGATAGATTTCTGCTAGCCAAGGGTATTAAGGGATATGGAGCCAAGGTGGGTAAATGGAGTTAGGATACAGATCAGCCATGATCTCATTGAATGTGTGGAACAGGCCTGAGGGGCTGAATGGTCCACTCATGTTCCTATGTTCACTGTTTGGTTTCCTTTCTCTAGTCTCATTACCTTACATTGAGTTACATTGAAATTACAGCACAGAAACAGGCCATTCGGCCCAACTGGTCTATGCCAGTGTTCATGTTCCACATGAGCCTCCTCCCTCCTTATTTCATCTAATGCCCTTCTATTCCTTTCTCCTTCATGTGCTTATCTAGCTTCCCCTTAAATGTATTTATGCTATTTGCTTCAACAACTCCTTGTGGTAGCATGTTCCACATTCTAACCACTCTTTGGGTAAAGAGGTTTCTCCTGAATTCCCTATTGGATTTATTAGTGACTATTTTATATTCATGATCTCTGGCTTTGAACTCCCCCACAAGTGGAAACATTTTCTCTATGTCTACCCTATCAAACCCTATCATTATCTTAAAGACCTCTATCAGGTTACCCCTCAGCCTTTTCCTTTCTAGAGAAAAGAGTACCAGCCTGTTCAATCTTTCCTGATAAGGATATCCTCCCAGTTCTGGTATCATCCTTGTGAATCTTTTTGCACCGTCTCCAATGCCTCTATATCCTTTTTATAATATGGAGACCAGAACTGTGCACAATACTCCAAGTGTGGTCTAACCAAGGTTCGAAAGAAGTTTAACATAACTTCTTTGCTTTTCAATTCTATCCCTCTAGAAATGAATCCCTGTGCTTGATTTGCCTTTTTTATGGTGTTATTAACCTGCATCGCTACTTTTAGTGATTTGTGTATCTGTACCCCTAGATCCCTTTGCTTCTCTATCCCGTTTAGACTCTTATTACCCAAGCAGTATGTGGCCTCCTTATTCTTTCTACCAAAATGCACCACTTCACACTTAGCTATATTGAAATTCATTTGCCAATTACATGCCCATTCTGCTAGTTTATTAATGTCCTCCTGCATTTTGAGGCATTCTTCCTTTGTATTAACTACACCCCCCAATTTGGTGTCGTCCACAAATTTTGAAATTGTACTTCCAATTCCCGAATCCAAATCGTTAATGTAAATTGTGAACAACAGTGGTCCCAGCACCGATCCCTGTGGAACACCACTTCCCACCGTTTGCCAGTCTGAGTAGCTTCCCTTAACCCCTTGCGTTTGTCCACATTAAATGTCACCTGCCACTCATTAGCCATCCCCCCCCACTTACTAAACTATCCAGAACTCTTGGTATTCTGTTTGCTTTTTCCCCATTGTTTGAACCCCCCTTGCCCCCAATTTAGGAACATAGGAATATAGGAACAGGAGTAGGCCATTCAGCCTCTTGTGCCTGCTACACCATTTGATAAGATCATGGCTGATCTGTGATCTAACTCCATATACCTGCCTTTGGCCCATATCCCTTAATACTTTTGGTTGCCAAAAAGCTGTCTATCTCAGATTTAAATTTAGCAATTGAGCTAGCATCAATTGCCGTTTGCGGAAGAGAGTTCCAAACTTCTACCACCCTTTGTGTGTAGAAATGTATTTATGCTATTTGCTTCAACAATTCCTTGTGGTAGCTTGTTCCACATTCTAACCACTGCAAACTGTTATCTGCAAACTTAGACAGCTTTGTATCTTTTCCCAGCTGCAATAGTAAAAATGAACATAAACAGCCGTGGATGGGCAAAATCCCTGACTACCCCTGTTCAACATATGGAATTCAGATAGCTTTTGTCCACAGAAAATAGTAGGCTTCTCAAGCCAAATGTTTTCCAGGGATTTACAGCAGTAAACCTATGAGTAAGAATAAACATTGTATTGGAAAAAAAAATATTTTTGTTTTGAGTTTTTTAACTTTAAATATTTTTATCTGCAAATTTTCATCTGGGGGGAATTCAGTATAGCAGCCCAAACCAATGTCATGACATTTTTGAATGATTTGCTTCATTTCAGTTTCTACTTTCTTTTGTAAGTAGATAGTTCTTTCTACTCAAGCTTGATGTATTGCTTTTAGATATGCTTAATGGTTTTGATTCATACATTTCCCTAACTACTGGCTTCTAATTTCTTGCTCTGTGATGAATATGAAGTTGGAGCCAATCAGGAAGTGATGATACCGTGACAGATGGGAAATGCTAGTGATTGTATTGTTTTTACTGTATTAAATATAGATAGATGAGAAATTGGACACTCATAATTCATGGTCAAAATCCTGGAACTCCTTATCGAACAGCATTGTGGGAGCACCTTCACTACATGGACTGCAGTGGTTCAAGAAGACGGCGAACTACTTTCTCAAGGGAGACTAGGGATGGGCAATAAATGCCACCTTTTGCCAGTGACGCCCACATCCCAAAATTGAATTTTCAAAGATGCTCTGACCCACGATCTCTTAATATTAGAAACTAACTTCTGTGTGAGCACACACACGCACAAAGCTCTCTCCTAGTGGACAGAATGTGATGTGGAGATGCCGGTGATGGACTGGGGTGGACAAATGTAAGGAATCTTACAACACCAGGTTATAGTCCAACAGTTTTATTTGAAAATCACAAGCTTTCGGAGGCTTTCTCCTTCGAAGGAGAAAGCCTCCGAAAGCTTGTGATTTTCAAATAAAACCGTTGGACTATAACCTGGTGTTGTAAGATTCCTTATACTAGTGGACAGAGTGTGATTTTCAGGCAATACAACTCGGGTCATGCCCACTGTGTTTCGAATTCGGAAGCTAATGGTCTCAGACCAGTCATGCAGTATAATTGCAGCCTAAATGATCGTTTTCACTGCCACATATCTGACCACTCTGAGAATAATTGTGTGCTGGTTTATAGAAAGTACATTCTGTAATTACCTCCCATTTATAGTCCGTCGAAGTGTTGTCACTTGTGCCCTAACACTCTTTGTGAAGAATAAGAGTTGGGGCAAGTGATGAATAAAATGTCTGAAGAAAGATGATTGCTGGGGCCAAGCTACTTTTGGATATGGAGTCACTCAACAGGGTTGCGAACATCTCTTTGACATTAGTCTATCTCATCAGCAAAACCGAGACAGAGGCATTAACTTTACTACTGCAAACATCCAATTTTGTATAGTGTTGAGAGATTGATTGTGTTCACAACTCCAAATACTGCAGTATAATGTCTAGGCCAACAGCAAGAAAACCTTCTGAGATTAAAAATAATTGGCAACCGCGTGTCTGGATGGGTGAACCATGGCTGATGATGAGGAGACAGCAACTTTAGTTTCATAAATAACCAATGCAGAAATCTGTCTCGCACTTGTCTGGTGAATTACATTTAATCACTGTCATCTGTCCTAGATACATTTCATATTTGTACAGGAATATAGATGTGCTTTGTGTCCATGCAAACCTATTTCATTGATGAAAATGGTTCATATTTTCCACTCTTGACTCTTTGTTGCTGCAAGGTTTTGTTTTTGGTTATTTTTCCTTCTAAATATGCAAATGAAGGGGCACATCAGAGGACAATAAGAATCTACGCATGAAATGAGAAAAGGCCTTTCAATCCATCAAATTGTTCCTCCCACAGATCACGTACAAACTGTCCCATAACACACACTACCACATTTACTTGCCCACACAACAACTGCACTCCAGATAACGTCATTCATTGTGTTTAAAGCACAAGAGTCATTTTGGCTTGAAAGGAACATAACCAACTGTAAAGAGGTTAAGGAGAGGGATGGGGAGGAGGAGATATAGACAGTTCCATGTTTTGGAATAGACAGAGTGAGACATAACTCAAACACACACAAATTAAGAGCTAGGATTCCCCGACCCCTCATAATTATGTCTATTCTATAAATGAAAGTATTATTAAAAAAAATTAATCTCCTGAAGGAAAGTTCTGGAAGATTTCTCCCTGCTCCACATAGGTTATTGAGCAGCCCTCCAGAATACCTGTCTGTCCGTAATATCCATTATTCAGCCCTGGTTGCTGGCTTTGAAGAGGTGACATTTCAATGGTTGCAGCAGCACATGGAGTACTTCACCATCTTAGCCTGTAATTATTCTTATAATCTTCAATCCCATTCCTAACCAGGACTTTTTTTCAAAGAGTTAATTAACACTATTATCTGCTTTATCCCCTGAGTCGCTACTTTATGGAATTGGAGAGGTGGAATTCTAATCTTTCATCTCACCTGAGTTTGTTAATTTTGTACGTGTGTCCTCTAGTTCTGCGTTTACAGTCCAAGTTAATTAGTTTGCATTGCTCTACGTTATTTAAGTCCCTTAGCATTTCAGAGATCTGAGCAATATTCTTTCTTAATCTTCTTCAATAAAAACAAATTCACAATGCAGTTTCCTTTCAATCTTTAGTTTGTGTGTCTATGGATGTCAGGTAGGACAGGGTTTGGTTGTGAAATTCTCCCAGCCACCTCCATGCCACGGCCAAATAACTTGCTGACACTCACTACTTGGCTCACATTAGAAGAATGGCCACTTACACCACTGGTGTCTGTGGATCCATACCTTGTCAAGGAGTCAACATATTCAGGAGGAGTTGAAGACTGATCTTTATGCAGAGCAGGCAGTTGAAGGGGAAGGGGGTGTCAGCCTTGGATCAGTGGTAGCATTCTCACCTCTGAGTCAGAATGTTGTGGGTTCAAGTCCCATTCAAGAAACTTGAGCACATAATCTAGGCTCACACTTCAGTGATGTACTGAGGGAGCGTTGCACTGTCGGAGGTGCCATCTTTTGGATGAGATGTTAAACTGAAGTCCCGTCTGCCGTCTCAGGTGGATGCAAAAGGTCTCATAGTTCTATTTAGAAGAAGAACTGGAGAATTCTCTCTGGGTCCTGGCCAATAATTATCCCTGAAGCAAAATCACTAAAACAGATTATCTGGTCATTATCACATTGCTGTTTGTGGGATCTTGCTGTGTGCAAATTGGCTGCTGCATTTCCTACATAACAATAGTGACTACACTTCAAAAACACTTCATTGGCTGTAAAGCACTTTAGGACTTCCTGAGATCATGAAAGGTGCTATATAAATAAGAGTGTATATATAATATATATACATATAAATAATATATAAATAAACAATATATAAATGCAAGTTCTTTCTTTGTAAAGAATAGAACTGCTCAGGTGCAAAATGCCCCTCTTAAAACAAAACCTCTTTAGGGCCTTTTTCTGAGTTTCTCCTACTGGTTGGGAGCATTGTCAATTGGTTGTGCATATTGGAAATTCAGAGTTGCAGGGGCAGCGCACACCTGAATTTCCAATATGCACTGTTAGTGGGTGAAGCTCCTCATTGGTAGCAATTGGGAATCAGGGGGAAAACTCTCCAGTGGCTGGAGTCATACCTAGCACAAAGGAAGATGGTAGTGGTTGTTGGAGACCAATCATCTCAGCCCCAGGGTATTGCTGCAGGAGTTCCTCAGGGCAGTGTCCTAGGCCCAACCATCTTCAGCTGCTTCATCAATGACCTTCCCTCCATCATAAGGTCAGAAATGGGGATGTTCGCTGATGACTGCACAGTGTTCAGTTCCATTCGCAACCCCTCAAATAATGAAGCAGTCCAAGCCCGCATGCAGCAAGACCTGGACAACATCCAGACTTGGGCTCATAAGTGGCAAGTAACATTTGTGCCAGACAAGAGAGAGTCTAACCACCTCCCCTTGACATTCAAGGGCATGACCATCGCCGAATCCTACACCATCAACATCCCGGGGCTCACCATTGACCAGAAACTTAACTGGACCAGCCATATAAATACTGTGGCTACGAGAGCAGGTCAGAGGCTGGGTATTCTGCAGCGAGTAACTCACCTCCTGACTCCCCAAAGCCTTTCCACCATCTACAAGGCACAAGTCAGGAGTGTGATGGAATACTCTCCACTTGCTTGGATGAGTGCAGCTCCAACAACACTGAAGAAGCTTGACACCATCCAGGGCAAAGCTGCCCGCTTGATTGGCACCCCATCCACCACCCTAAACATTCACTCCCTTCACCACCAGCGCACAGTGGCTGCAGTGTGTACCATCCACAGGATGCACTGCAGCAACTCGCCAAGGCTTCTTCGACAGCACCTCCCAAACCCACGACCTCTACCACCTAGAAGGACAAGAGCAGCAGGCACATGGGAACAACACCACCTGCATGTTCCTCTCCATGTCACACACCATCCCGATTTGGAAATATATCGCCGTTCCTTCATCGTCGCTGGGTCAAAATCCTGGAACTCCCTTCCTAACAGCACTGTGAGAGAACCTTCACCACACGGACTGCAGCGGTTCAAGAAGGCGGCTCACCACCACCTTCTCAAGGGCAATTAGGGATGGGCAATAAATGCTGGCCTCGCCAGCGATGCCCACATCCCATGAATGGATAATAAAAAAAAATAAGTTGGAAAATTACCCCCATGTCACATTTCTGGATTTTTTGACCATTTTTCCACAGAATGAATTTTTGGGGTGAATCTTTGCTGTTATTAAGGTGAGCGATGGCAGTTCTGGAAACACAGGGTCGCACAGAGTCACCATATTGAGGTCAGGTACAGCACACTCCGATTTAGAGTACAGACGTCTCTACCCTGCCTCTTTAATGGAGCACTGTCTTCACGAGAAAGTGTCTGTCAAATTGTTTTTGTTTATGGAGAGGGAAGAACCATTTTTATCCCAATGACATCATCACAAGTGAAGCAATGATGGATTTCAAAGTGGCTTACAGAATCATTTTATATATTTATAAACGGGTAGGAAAAGGTTTGCTGAATAACTTTTCATGAAGGCATCGTGGGCTGGATTTCCCTTCATTTGACCACGTGTTATTGGGCATGCCTTGAGTGACCAACAGAGGAAATTCAAGGGGTTGAGGTCCAGATGAAGCCCTTTGTGGACTTGATGCCCTGAAGAAGCACTGGCATCTGACATTGAATAGAGCCACATGCTTACAAAATGGCTGCCTTGACCCTTTTGGTTACTGAAGCAGCACTGGATTTTCCTCCGCCTTCCCCTTGAGTCAGGTGGTCTATAGAAGGCACCAATAACTCCTGGAACTCAGCAGGAATACATAACAATGGAGCACTGATGAAAATTGAGCTGGTTCTCAGTCATATAACAACATTTCTAGTACATCTGCCAATTTGAAAACTCCGGCCCTGAGATTCTATCCCTAATTTTAGAAAGTAATCTCCCAATTCCACTAATGTGATCTCCTATAACAACTATCCTCACAGCATTTCTGAGTGAAATTTAGTACGAAATTATAAGCAATTTTGTGCTGTGGAATTATATAGACGTTAGAGTGAAGTTAGCTAACATTTGTTTTGTGTCAGACCCTTACAGCTAGTAGAGACGAGATCATAATCTTGTCTGTCTGAGCTGTCTGACCTAACTTGGGTCTCAAAGGGGAATGGACAGTCAGTTGACCCACTGCTCTACCCAATCACAGTTTTCACAAACAAATGGCAAGAGAGTAGGTCGACCATGTTAAACCTTTTATAAATCACTGGTTAGGCCCCAGCTGAAGTAGAGTGTCCAATGTTGGGCACCACACTTTCGAAAGGATGTCAAGGCCTTGGAGAGGGTGCAGAGGAGATTTACTAGAATGGTACCAGGGATGAGAGACTTCAGTTATGTGGAGAGACTAGAGAAGCTGGGGTTGTTCTCCTTAGGGCAGAAAAGGATAAGGGGAGATTTAATAGAGGTGTTCAAAATTATGAGGGGGTTTGATAGAGTAAATATGGAAAAACTGTTTCCAGTGGTAGAATGGTCGGTAACCAGAGGACAGAGATTGAAAGTGATTTGTAAAAGAACCAGAGGGGAGATGAGAAAGGGCGGTGGAAGCGGATTCAGTAGTAACTTTCAAAAGGGAATTGGACAAATACTTGAAAAGGAGAAATTTGCAGGGCTATGGGGAAAAAAGCAGATGAGTGGGACTATTTGAATAGCTCTTTCAAAGAGCCGGCACAGGCACGATGGGCCAAATGGCCGCCTTCTGTGCTGTATGATTCTAAGTAAGAAGAAACCTAAATGATCACTGCAGCAGCTGGAAAACCAGAGGGCTGACTCTGTGCTGTTTGTGACAATTGGTTTCTTGCATGTGGCATTTCTTTCACATTTGAGTAATGATGAGGAATTGAAGTGGTGGAAATGGCTTCCACTGATTACTCAATTATTCATAAACTAATTACATTGAAAATTGGCCGTCCCCTTCAGGAGCTAGTTTCATTTATTGAAAGGCTTAACACAACATTTCTGATTATTATGAAGCTATGTTTGAGGCTTCAAGTGTTAGGGGTTTTCGAAAATATTTCTACTCTCACCCTGAACACGTGTAGTGACTGCGACTCCCTGTATAAAAACGGGGCATTTGGAATAGAATTAAAAGAAATTGTGATGAGAAAAATGTGGTCTAAATTTAACATCGTTGCGCTCATTTATAGGGCTAAAAAGGGTGCAAAAACAACGAATTTAGCAGTGTAGAGGCCCTTGCCTGATCTGCACAGGAGTTCGGGCCACTGCTAAATAAGTCGGGGTCTTATTTTTGGTGGCCCTGGCAGCCATCTGAAATGAGTGCTGGCCTCACTGCAATATTGAAATGAGGCTCCTGCTCTGATTTCAGATGCAGACTCTTAAATTTGTTTGCCTTTGTTGGAGCTGTGGCATATCTGGGCCTGAAAAGAAGGAGCAGGTGGAGTTTTTGTACCTTCTGAGACCAACCAGGAATTTCCAGTGTAGGCCAGGACCTGGATTGCTCACATCACAGCCTATTTTTAAGCTATCCTGTCAGAGTCGCGGTGGGAGTACAGCCAGAACTGTTCGTACTATTAGCTAGAAGGGCTAATTAAATTTGGCTCCTTACTGTTTAGGTATACTTCCTTTCATTGTTCTTTTTCCCAAAATGTGAAACTTCACATTTCTCTGCATTAAAACTGCTTTAGCCGCCTTTCTAGTCATTCTGCTGAACAGTTTATGTTGCCCAGCAACCTCCTCCATTCATCCTCGTTGTTTGCCTTGCCCCCAGTCTTGGATTCTACAAAAAAAAACATATTGAGCGGCATACAGTCTGTAACCATGCATATTCTAGTATTGGTATTTATTACAGGAGACAAACTTGCTTTTGGAGGAGTCTAAAATTTGTCCTATATTTCCCCGCGGAGAGTAAAGGCCAATTAGCCATTAAGCCGGCTCCATCAAGGGTCCCTGTGTAATTATTGTATCGTGGACTTCCCTCCCACACCGCCCGCACTACACTTCTCCGACCTCCACTGAAAATAGAACAAAAAGTATTGTCAAATCTCTTTGTAACCCTCAATGCCGTTTCTTAGCAGATATTGATCCAGCTCCTTTTTAAAGGTACCAACTGACCCTGAATCAGCTCTCTTCCCTGGGATTCTGTCCTCTATGTTCACTATCCTATAGGGAGTGGTGTTGGGCATTCTGATCTCCAATCTTGCTTGAGGTTTTGGAATTTTGTACTAGTGTCCTCTCTTCCAATGCTTATGGTCCCAGTTAAATGGTCCCATAGAGGGAGTGCAGTGAAGGTTCACCAGACTGATCCCTGGGATGGCAGGACTGTCATATGAGGAGAGATTGGGTCGACTCGGCCTATATTCACTCGGGTTTAGAAGAATGAGAGAGGATCTCATTGAAACATATAAAATTCTGACAGGGCTAGACAGACTGGATGCAGGGAGGATGTTTCCCCTGGCTGGGGGGGGTCCAGAACGAGGGGTCACAGTCTCAGCATACGGGGTTGGACATTTAGGACTGAGATGAGGAGAAATTTCTTCACTCAGGGTGGTGAACGTGTGGAATCCTCTACCACAGAAGGCACTGGAGGCCAAGTCACTGAATATATTTAAGAAGGAGC
The DNA here is from genome assembly GCF_035084215.1 of Heptranchias perlo. NCBI lineage: Eukaryota > Metazoa > Chordata > Chondrichthyes > Hexanchiformes > Hexanchidae > Heptranchias > Heptranchias perlo. Next base: position 12,223,917 of record NC_090345.1, on the reverse strand, counting down.
TAGATGGATTTCTAGACACAGAAGGCATCAAGGGGTATGGAGAGAGAGTGGGAATATGGTATTGAGATAGAGGATCAGCCATGATCATATTGAATGGCAGAGCAGGCTCGAAGGGCCGAATGGCCTACTCCTGCTCCTATTTTCTATGTTTCTAAATAGTTTGTTTACCACAACTTTGTCTATACCTTTTGTGAATTTGAGCACCTGTACCAAAATAGCAAACATTTGAGTGATGAAAGAACTTTTGAGATAATGCCTATTGGCTTTTCAAATAATTCTCTTTTCAACCGGCTTCAAGTTTTCCTTATTTGTTGAACGCTGTGAAAATCTGATTTTAAGAATATCAGATTAACATATAGATTTACACTGGTGATAGGGTTATTGCCTTGTGTGTGTACTCTTCTGTATTTTCAGCTGTCTCCTGCTGTGTTTCTATTGCAGATATAAATTACACATTGTGCATTCCAACAGCGTTGGAGGAGATACACGATTGGGCATGACTGAGAACAAGTATTCTGGTCCACATATTCTCTTGTAACAGTGTGACATCTTTACCTCAGATATTAGTGATAGACTATCATAAATGCGCTTGTTTATTTTGTGTGGTTTAGTAGGATGCACAGCTGAAATGTGCCATCTAGCATGCAGCGTGGTCTATGTATTAACACAAGACTAGTCTGAATAACATATGTAAGAAACTTTTTTTTAAGGAAAAGGGAGAATCGGATAGTGCACTGGGTTAGTACGGTCTCCTTTTACATCAAGGGACTGGCATCCACCAAACTAATGGGATGAAACAGTCAGCAATTAGACTCCTACATGATTTTGACCACTATTAATTCAGTGGGCAGTGGTCCACAGCACAGAAATGCTCACCGTTTGCATTACTCATCACCTATTTGGCAAGCTCGCTCAAACAAGGATGACTGATGTGGGAATTGCCATACTGTGGGGTAGAGGTTGCTTCTCCGATGTGGTGATTAAGCAATCTTGTTGGGGGACAAGTGTAGGGAGTTACACTTTGCATCTGGGAGCGTTTGGTACTAATACTTTCAGGGATAGGAGGTGGATTGATGTCTCCAATCCCTGGTATGGTGAATTGCCAATCTCTGATGGGCTGCCACTAAGAGACAGCAACCAGAGGCAGTTTGCTTCACCAAATGGAAGGGAGTGAAATTCAGAAGTTCTTTCTCTTTATTATTTTTACTTTGCCAGTTTGACTATGAATGGGAGCTGGTTGGTAGCTGGTACATTTATTTTGTGGAAGTGAAGCATTCCTCAGGATGTACGTACAGTATTTTTAATTGGGTTGACACATTTCAATTTCAAAGATTTCAGAAGTGTCTCTTTGCTTATTTGTTTTACCTCTTACATGGCCTCTTGATCACGTTTCCCCAAATGCCTCAGTGGTAGATTACCATCTCCATTTTTTCCTCTCCTACAGGTTCACATATCCTGCTAGAGGCATCTGCACACTATTTGCGAACATGCTAGGGAACACATTGGCTGTGCTGTTGGGGAGACAGCATAGTGAAGGACCTGTTGCTGTTGTGTTATTGCCACTCAACTAGTACTTGTGGTTCTATGCAGTTCATTGACTAAGCTGATTTGAGTAAGTGTAAGTGTAACATGTGCGCACAAGGCTTTTTTTGAAGTTTACAGTTGCTTGGTTATACTGTTTAGCAGCCAGGCATTTGGATGCAAACATTATGTGTATGCCTGTGCTTTATTAGCATGAATTCCACAGTTTACGATGAAAACTAGTTTTAAAAAAAAATTGAACTCTAATTTCATGAGGGATTACTCTGGTTTGTGAGGCCTGATTTTTGAAGCCCATTATTTGTAAAATTTTGTGTAGGGATTATTTCTCTGCAAATGGATTAGGCGTTGTTTAGAAAACTATTTTTGGGTGCTGCACGAAAAGCATGTTGTAAAAAGGATACTTTCATTTGACTTGCTCAGTGATGATTCAACAACTGGAATGGGTAACCAGGGAGGGTGATTGAGGCCCTGATACCATATATACTGGCACAATTCAAAGTACATTAGAAAGTCCATTATCCACTGATGGATAATGGAGATTGAGAGATAATCGAACATCTCCAAAATTAGGTCTTACATGTATGTCACAGAACTGTTGTCATCACAGCAGTGAAGACATATACAATACAGCTGACATAAATTGAATTTAATCTTTCTTGGGCTCTGAGGTTGATTTATCACAGACACAAGTAGTTGGCATTGGAAGACTATTCAATCAGGTGACATCTCCCGTGAACATACTGCTAGATAATGGGGAAGGTGGATAATTGACAGATGATAATGAATGCTCCACTAGACAGTCTCCTTACTAAGGTACTAGGATTTTATCCATTGTGGTACTTAACTCTTTTATTAACCAGCAATAGTCCTATATGTTTATTTTATTAATCCAATAAATTTCAAAGTTCAGCATCGAACCTTGTGCCTGCACAGTGAACTGACTTCCTAGCAAGCATTCAGATACTTCACGGTTGCATTTGCAAAACAAATTACAATTGTAAGTTGTAACAAATAGATTGGCAGAAATAATTCAACCTGCTGCTTGTATGAATACTACGGAAATGTAATTGTTAAGGTTTTTGAAGCAGTTGTAGGTTCTCATTGCTTTAATCAGTTTAAGCACATCAGAGAAATGGTTAAAATATACAATTAGGAAAAAGAAATTTACATTTTGAGATAACTTATAATCAAACACATCACCATAAGCTTCTCTGATGGGTATATTCCATGTATGGTTCTGAGCAATGCAAATCAGCTCCTGGCATGGCTGATCTCTAGGTGTTGCCAATAAAGGTTGCCATAGTTACTCCCAGTGCTCCAGAGCTAGGGAAGGGAAAAAATGAACTAGAATTTCCACTCCTAAATGCTAATAAGTGGCATTAGTGGGAAAGAAAGAACTTGCACTGTCCTAAAGTGCTTCATAGTCAATGAAGTACTTTTGAATTACAGTCACTGTTGTAATGTAGAAAACAAGGTTCCTGAGATAAATGACTACCAATCTGTTTTAGTGATGTTGGTTGAAGGATAAATGTTGACCAGGACACCAGGAGAACTCCCCTGCTTTTCTTCAAATAGTGCCATGGGATCTTTTACATCTACATCAGTTTAACATCTCATCCAAAAGACAACACCTCCAACAATGCAGCACTCCCTCAGTACTGCACTTTTTTTTTTATTCATTCATGGGATGTGGGCGTCTCTGGCGAGGCCAGCATTTAATGCCCATCCCTAATTGCCCTTGAGAAGGTGGTGGTGAGCCGCCTTCTTGAACCGCTGCAGTCCGTGTGGTGAAGGTTCTCCCACAGTGCTGTTAGGTAGGGAGTTCCAGGAATTTGACCCAACAACGATGAAGGAACAGCGATATATTTCCAAGTCAGGATGGTGTGTGGCTTGGAGGGGAACGTGCAGGTGTTGTTCCCATGCGCCTGCTGCCCTTGTCCTTCTGCGTGGTAGAGGTCGCAGGTTTGGGAGGTGCTGTCGAAGAAGCCTTGGCGAGTTGCTGCAGTGCATCTTGTAGATGGTACAAGTCTGCCAGCCTACATTATATGCTCAAGCCTCTGGAGTAGGGCTTATTTGCACAACCTGGTGCCTCAGAGGCTAGCGTGTTACCATTGAGCCAGGGCTGACACCTGTGTACCCATGTGCTGGCATCAGATGAGGACGGGTTGAGGTTCAGCTGTGATGTTCCTCACATTTACTCTGGCATTCATTGCCAAGGCATGCGCATGAAGAATGGGCACTTGGAAGAGGTACTGGAGAGTTGCCAGCAGCCGTGAACCCAGTATGAATCGGACAGGAGGGGAGAAAATTGGAAAAGGAAACATTGGCACATAGTGTCATATCTAAAGTAACATCTCATTTTGTGAAAGTTGCATCCTTACTGTTCTAAACATCAGCTATTAACAGTCAGGTCGGGTTTACATGGCAAGCAATGAAATGCCATCATCAGCATGCTGGAGAGTCAGAAGAAGGCGGCTTGAACACTCATAATTTTATCTTCATGACAGTTCTGTACAGAGTGTCCAGAGTTTGTAGAGCAAAAAAGCTGTTAAAAAAGTGAGTGTGACTTTGAACGAGCTCTGCTTCAGATTCATTTTAATAACGAGCAGAGGCTCAGTGAGTTCCCGAACTTTCCAATGACACAGTAGGAGACTAATTTTTCTCTGCCCAGCCATTTGATTCCTAAGGCTAAGAAATGGATCATTGAGAGAGAGAGAGAGACAAAAGAAATATATGCTATCTCAGGAATTGTGCTGTAGCAGAGTGTTATAGTGAAGGGCTGCTGCAGTACATTAATATTTACCACAGTAGCTTGTTTCTAAATTTTTGATGTTGAGATAAACATTATGTGTGTGTGTTGGTGGGAGAATTTCACTGTAGCTATTATCCATAAATCATGACCTTTGTTCTTGTTGCAGTCACCAATAATGTTTGACAAGTAGAAAATGTTCTAATCTAGGGATGAGTGATCTGTTGGATTTTTTAAATTGGCTTTAGCAATGTTGAAGGTCGACCAGAGGAAGGATATACTTGCCTTAGAGGGGGTGCAACAAAGGTTCATTAGATTGATTCTTGGTATGAGAGGATTGTCCTATGTGGAGAGATTGAGTAAAATGGGCTTATATTCTCTGGAGTTTAGAAGAATGAGAGGGGATCTCATTGAAACGTATAAAATTCTTAGAGGGCTTGACAGGGTAGATGCTGAGAGGCCGTTACCTCTGGCTGGAGAATCCAGAACAAGGGGGCCTAGTCTCAGGATAAGGGGTCGGACATTTAGGACTGAGATGAGGAAGAATTTCTTCACTCAGAGGGTTGTGAATCTTTGGAATTCTCTACCCCAGACTGAGATTGATAGATTTTTGGACTCTAAGGGAATCATGGGATATGGGGATCGGGCAGGAAAGTGGAGTTGAAGTCAAATATCAGCCATGATCTTATTGAATAGCGAAGCAGGCTTGAGGGACCATATGGCCTACTCCTGCTCCTATTTCTTAAGTTCTTATGTTATGTCAATTCTTTCAAAGACCAAATCCAGAAACCCTCGGAACCCCTCCATACCACAGGCAAACACAGAATCGCCTCTTCCAACTTCTTTACAATGGTTTGGGCTATTAGAGATCATCACAATCACTGGACTGTCAAAGGATGATATAAATTATCTGGGGATTTGACACCAATAACAGATCATAAAGGATAAGTGAATATTTTCCCCATGACTGGAGGTTTCTCCACAAGCGATGGATGAGCAATAAAATAAGCACGATGTGTAACACTGTGTTGTGTATATTCAGAGATGTAAACAATCTTACAACACCAAGTTATAGTCCAACAATTTTATTTGAAAATCACAAGCTTTCGGAGGCTTCCTCCTTCGTCAGATGAATGTCAGGAAATCCTTGAACGTTTCGCATTTATATTCAGAGAACAATACCTGGTGATTACAGATAATAATTCCAACTGCCCGTTGTCAAGGCAATCAAAGTGTTCAGACAGATAGGTGTTACCTACAGGACCACCGAATATACAAACGGCCAGAACACAAAACAGAGAGAGAGAGGGAGAAACATCCGAAAGGAAGAGAAAGACTGAAAATGACCCGTTGAATTAAAAACAGATAACTTTTATTCGCTGGTGGGGTTACGTGTAGCGTGACATGAACCCAAGATCCCGGTTGAGGCCGTCCTCATGGGTGCGGAACTTGGCTATCAATTTCTGCTCGACGATTTTGCGTTGTCATGTGTCTCAAAGGCTGCCTTGGAGTACGCTTACCCAAAGATCGGTGGCTGAATGTCCTTGGCTGCTGAAGTGTTCCCCGACTGGGAGGGAACCCTCCTGTCTGGCGATTGTTGCGCGGTGTCCGTTCATCCGTTGTCGCAGTGTCTGCATGGTCTCGCCAATGTACCATGCTCCGGGGCATACTTTCCTGCAACGTATGAGGTAGACAACGTTGGCCGAGTCACAGGAGTATGAACCATGTACCTGGTGGGTGGTGTCCTCTCGTGTGATGGTGGTATCTGTGTCGATGATCTGGCATGTCTCGCAGAGGTTGTAAACAATCTTACAACACCAAGTTATAGTCCAACAATTTTATTTGAAAATATATTCAGAGAGACATTTGTTCCCATTGTACATGTTTGTAGTCATTTTGATTTAAAAGGTTAGTGTGTGCGAACCTGTAGAGGTTTGAAATAGGCTAAATTTGGGTATTTGTATATAAATTTGCAATAACTCGGATTGAGTCACTTAGATTTGCGTTTTCAGTTTGATTTAGCACTGAGCTCTTGTCCATTCACCAGCACATAGCTCATTCTCCATCAGTAGCTTGGAGTGTGAGCACATAACTCAATTTCACAATTGCAAAATCCATAAGCCTCAAGCAAGGTTAGGGATTAGATGCAATATTTTTTTTCCTCAGGATAGTGGATACGCAGAACAGACTACCAGAAAAAGCAGCTAATTCTGGGCCAGTTGCTAATTTTAAAAATAAAGCGGATGGTGAGAAAAGTGAATGAGGGTTTTAGAGGTATTAATGGATCTGTTTGATTCACAAAGGGTTTAGGAAGAGAGAAGAAAGATTTTATGTGGGGAGATATTTGATTGAAGTATTCAAGCAAAGGCTGTGGAGGTAGTGGACTGGATGGACTGATTGACTTTCTTGATTCTTATATATACCTATTTTCTCCTCATTGTGGGTCTGGACAGGAGTATTGGGTATAGTAGTGTGGTGCTTATGGTAGTGGACCAACAACCCGGGATTCATGAATTTAAAACCTATTCTGACAATTTGTGGTAATATCTGGTTCTTTGTGGCATCAGAAAAACACGACCACGAAATCTACCGGATTGTTGTAAACCGGATTGGTTCACGAATGTCCTTTTAGGGAAGGGAATTTGCCATTCCAACCTAGTCTGGTTTACATGTAACTCTGGTCCCGTTCTTAATAGGGTAGATATTAGTCTAGGGCGACAGCACTAAACGGGCGGTATTGCGTTGTAGTCAGTGGAATTGAATATTGGGTGGGGAGTATAATGGGTGGCCGATCCAATACCCTCAGTTTAGCGCTTAATACCCGTTGAAGTGGCCTAGCAAGCCATTTAGTTGGAAAAGCAATTGCTATACGAGAAGATCCACCATATTCTCAGGATGGGCAATAAATGTGGCCTTGCCAGCATCCCTCATATCCTGAGAAATTAAAAACAAATGTTCCCATAAAAGTGTGTCAGTACCAAGTCCCTCGCTCTACAGCCTCTCAATGCTATTTTCTTGTAGGTCTAATTTCTTCCATTCTCAAATTTGCCTGAAGGTTTCCTTTTCTTTTTAGTTCTAAAGAAAGACACTCGTGTTTAAGTGGGAGCATTCAATGTGACAGATACAACCTGGCCTAGAGCCAATTATCATTTCGGTGCTGGAGTTATAATGAACTTTATTTTCAAAATTTTCTCATTTAATGTTTCATTATTTGCGTTTTATTACAAATTTCAAGTTCCGGGTGACGATCTTTTCCAATTTTCTGGCACAATGCATTCTCACTTTTGTCGTATCACCAGCAACCCTGTTGGCTGCTACTTTTGAATTACTGCATGGTTTGGAAAAACAAATACGAACCTATTCAGGACTTTCTGAACTGAAAGAAAACGCACACTAACAATATTTGCTTTGTGTGCTGTTTTATATGGCAAATACTTGGAAAAGCGTTCAATCCTGAGGTTCTTTCTATTTCTCTAGTTCTGCTTTTTTATTACAAATACTCAAAACTTCTCAAAATCAATTTCGAATGAAATAGGTGGTACGAGAAGCAGAATGGGGGAGGATGTATTTTAACCCAAAGGATATGAGAAAACAGAGTGCATTACCGAAAGTGACTGTTAAAGCTGATTCAGCTGCAATAAGTTAGACTTTCCACTACTGTGTCAGCTGTGGCTCAGTCGTAGTACTCTCGCCTCTGAGTCAGGTGGTGGGTTCAATTCCCAAACCAGAGGCTTGAACACAAAATCCAAGCTGACACTCCAGTTCAGTACTGAGGGACTGTTGGAGGTGCTATTTAGACGAAGAGCAGGTGAGTTCTCCCTGGTATCCTGGCCAACATTTATCCCTCAAACAACATCACTAAAACAGATTATTTAGTTATTATCACATTGCTGTTTGTGGGACCTCGCTCTGTGCAAATTGGCTGCTGCGTTTCCTACATTACAACAGTGATTACACTTCAAAAGTATTTCATTGGCTGTAAAGCACTTTGGGATGTCCTGAGGTTGTGAAAGCCACTATGGAAATGCAAATATTTCTTTTTACTGGGGTACATCTTTGGCGTGCCGGGACTTTTGTCCACCAAAGAGAAGTGCCCTTGGCCTTGGAGCATCTTCTGGTCTTTTGGCGGGATCTCTGGCCTCTATCAGGAAGTCTGCCTCGAGAGTGGGTGGAGATTGGCCTCAGAGGCCCGCCGTAGCATGACGTTGCCTTAGCAACCAGCTGCACAGGTATATGGGCCATGCGGCCCTGCTAGCATTGCAATGGGCCAAGAGACGCAAAATACATCCAGGTGGTGTACTTCCATCATTTGAACATCATTGCAATATGCCCACCCATGTATTGAAGGTCACTGGTGGGAATGAGTGGGGAAATGGGTGGGTACACGGCTGATGATCCATTTTTCCGTCCTGCCCTCCCCATTTCCGCCCAGAAACAGTCGGAGTGAGGGGAGAAGATCACAGCCAATATTTAAGAACAAATTAGATAAACACTTGAAGAAGAAAAAGTATTAAAGGGTACAGGGAAAGAGAAGCAATATGTGATTGGAGTAGAAAGCTCAGGATGTAGAGCTATCAGTGACACAGACATGGTGAGCCAACTTCTATGCTGAAATGTCTATGATTCTGTGACTTTATTTGGAACTAGTGACTGATAATGGCTAGTACTAGTTAGTACTAAATCTCACACCAATTGATTTGTTATTCTCAGTTGGATTGTGTCAGGAAGGTGCCAATGCAGGGGGCAGGTGACGATTGGGAATTGAGGAACTGTACTTACTTGATAGTGACCGAGCCTAAACATGGAGCGAACATTAGTTTGGAAATGGTGGGGGGGAAGGGGCAGAAAACCCCCCCATCGAGGGTGCAAATGGCAGTTTCTGTAAAAACTAGGGTGTACGTCGCACAGGTGCAAAAGTGACGCCCACACGTTTGCAGTTAAAGAGTCTCTTGTATCATAGTGCATAAGCTGCATTCTCTAGATTTGCAGATGCCAGAAAACAGTGCAAACCTATGGCCAAGGCTGCAGTAATATTGCGCTATCAGTCTAAGATTGGTTAGAGTGTACAAACTGTAGCTTCCAACACTTGATTATATTGTGGGCTATGAACGGTATCCTGCACACCAGGAGAGAGTTCTGATCATGCCTGTTTGCACACATGCACCAGTAGCTCCACCTCCCTCTCCAGCAACTAGTTTTAATTTTAAGAGCGTGTGTTGCAGGAATGTCTTATAATACTAAGATTCTGCAGTAAATTTCTAAATTGTCCATGAGGTTCTGCTCTCTGTGCACTTTGTAAGCCCAGCTTCACACCACACCAGAGCCAAACCCCACCTGGTGCCTAGTCTAAGTGGTGCGAGTTGATCTGTTGGAGAGGTTGGCTTTACTGCATTTGATGGTCAGATGGGGACCTAACTCTGCAGTTACTTTTGCATCAATATGCACCCAAAATTGCTTTGCATAGGTGTATCAGTGGCAGTATAACTGCAGCTTTACCATGTAGCTATGCCAGCAGTGAACATTTGATGTTCCAATTAGCATCAGATATGTACAGCTATCAATATCAAAGCAACACTAACAGTGCGTCAGTCTTGTTGACTCCACATTGTAGGCCCATTTAAACACAGATCTGTTTTTTCATTGTGAAGTACAGCAATTAGTTTACATTTTTGAACCAAAGTGAGTCACTCCCAATGAGTACACAAGACATAAAATACATCCAGGTGGTGTACTTCCATGGTTCATTTACTGGACACAAGAAGCAACATGATTTTCTATCTATATTATAGAGACAGTCTTGCATATAGCACTTCCTGTAAGTGTCAAACTTCCTTCCTGTCACAAACTGGCTGCCACACTTAAGATGTCACACTTTAGCATATCCTGTCACTCACTTTGAGTAATATCATGGGTGATCTACCAGTACTTATATATTACTTTGAAGATGAACCTTGAATTGACAACAAAAAGCACCAGTGCCTCTTTTAAACAAACAAGGGGAATAAATGAGTTCATGATAAAGATGCTGTATACCTGGTAGTGAAATAGTTATTTTTTTTAATGTGCCCAAGCATTCAGGGAAAGGAACTACATTTGAATTTATTTCATCCAGAGATTTTAATAATGAATACACATTAGAATTCTGTGTTCCAACCCATTACTGTATACTATAAATGTACTGAACCTACTCCCCCTGCCCCCAGCTGGGTAATGGGGAAGTTTAACGATACTTAGTCATTTTGATCTGACCAACTGAATCTTCCTGCTGTTAGTGTGCAAAAATCACATCAGACCACATCTCTATTAAAAACTGTGCAGTGTGACATGTTTTCAGATATAATTAGTCACTTGGGATGAGATAATGACAAAATAGGTGAAAACACAAATGTGGGTCCACATTGCAAACAATTGGAGTTCACATTTTAAAAAAAATGAGTGGAACTAATGTGATAAAGTAAATCAGTGGGCATGTTATCTTGCTTGAGATGTGTCAGTTTTGTACTTGTATCCTCTGATTCTCCAATTATAGTTTGAGGTAAAATAACCTTCAGCAGTTCAAGAACCTGGATCATGACCCCTCTATCTTCAGTGAAATCACATTCTCTTCTGTAAGCCCGCCCTCATAATTAAGTCTTTGAGTCCCTCACTTGTTTTAATCACTCTTCCTTGAACCTTCTCTGATGCATTAACACCCCTTGAAGGCCAAAATTGAACAAAAGTTCTCAGGAAATTATGAGTCACATTGTATTCAGAAAGGTTACGCTAATCCTTGTGCTTCTGTCCATTGCAATGTAAGAAACATTGATTATTTTTAGCTCCACTGTAGGTCTCTCATTTTGTTTCAAATCTATAAGCAGTGATCATTGTACTGAGTCAATGTGACAGCAATTGGAATTGAGTGAACACTGAGGCTGGTCAGATAGATGACACATTTTACACATTCTGAAGGGGCCCTGTATCTTCCTTATTGGAAAGGTTAAATTGAGTGAAGTTCGTATTTCAAAACTGTATTGAAAATTATATACTGCATCTAATGGCTAATGTGCAATGTCCAGCAGGCTTCTATAGCAGCAGGCCTTCAGCTTGTTACTTGCTTATGTCTTCATTGGCTTCAGTGGAATTCACTGCGGGATGTACTATAATCACAGTCAGTGAGATTCAAGTCATGGTACATAGGGATTTCATTGAAAAATTCGAAAGTTGAATTCTTGCTAATACTACTCGAGTCAAAGCAGAGGAAAGCAGAGATAGGACTTAGGGAAGGAGGAAAAGCGACCTGAGTGGGGTTAGTTGCAAGGGGTTGGGGTTGGCGGGGGAGGGGGGGAGAGAGAGAGAGAGAGAGAGAGAAATATTAGGAAGAGTTGGCGAAAGGGAAAAATAAAACTAGACAGGGCTGGGAAGGGGAGGGGTCGGGAGGGAGAGAGGAGACTAGGCTGCATTGGTGAGAGGGGATGGAGAGAGAGAGGGGGGGAAAGAAATAAAGGAAAGACTGGACTAGAATGGTTGGAAGGTGGTGAGGAAATAAGGTAGAGTTGTGGGTGAAAATAGTGAACAATGAGTAGTGTTGTAGGGAATGCCTGGTAATAGAGAATAAATAAGCTATTGAGAATACCTTCCACCATTTCATTCTATAAATAGTTCATGAGGGATAGTTATGGATTTTCTAACATACTAGACTTGGGCGAGCAATGGCGGAGTTAACTTCTGACAATGTAATGAAAATGACTTTACAACAAACTTAGTGCTATAATGCCAATAAGTTGGACAGACATTTCTTGTAGAAACGTAAAGCCATTGTAAACAAGTAAAAATTTTTATGAATGTACAGCTCCTAACAATGGTGCACGGTGGGACAAAAAGTATGGACAAAAAGTAGGATACTGAGAGGTGTAGAGGAAGAGAGGGACCTTGGAGTGCATGTCCATAGATCCCTGAAGGTAGCAGGACAGGTAGCTAAGGTGGTTAAGAAGGCATACTGGATACTTTCCTTTATTAGCCAAGGCATAGAATATAAGAGCAGGAAGGTTATGCTAGAACGTATAAAACACTAGTTAGGCCACAGCTTGAGTACTGCGTACAGTTCTGGTCACCACATTACAGGAAAGATGTGATTGCACTAGAGAGGGTACAAAGGAGATTTACGAGGATGTTGCCAGGACTGGAGAATTTTAGCCATGGGGAAAGATTGGATAGGCTGGGGTTGTTTTCTTTGGAACAGAGGAGCCTGAGGGAGATTTAATTGAGGTGTATAAAATTATGAGGACCTAGATAGAGTGGATAGGAAGGACCTATTTCCCTTAACAGAGAGGTCAATAACCAGGGGGCTTGGATTTTAAGTGATTGGTAGAAGGATTAGATGGGAGTTGAGAAATCTTTTCACCCAATGGGTGGTGGGGGTCTGGAACTCACTGCCTGAAAGGGTGGAACAGGCAGAAACCCTCATCACATTTAAAGGATACATGGATATGCACTTGCGGTGCCATAACCTACAAGGCTACGGACCAAGAGCTGGAAAGTGGGATTAGGCTGGATAGCTCTTTCTCGGCTGGCACAGAAACAAAGGACCGAATGGCCGCCTCCTGTGGCATAAATTTCTATGATTCCATGATACGGTATCTGTATAAACATTCAGTATATTAGAAGACCCACTATAACCGCTCACGAACCATTTATCGAATGAAGTAGTGAAAGGTATTCTCAATAGCTTTGTTGTTCTCCATTCCCATTTATTACCAGACTCTCCCCCCTGCTGTAAGTAAATTGTCATAATGGGTCAAGTCTTTTATAGTTGATTTTCAGATAAAGGTCACAGCACAAAGGACTATTGTTAATGAATGGTGTCATGAATTAGTTTAAGAAAAGGACAAATAGGTTCCATAATTTCACCTGTGATTTAACTTTTGTTTGTGCTTCATTACCATTCCGTTTCTAATAATTGCCTTTAAGATAAGTGTTATACATTATACCCTTTTATGCAGTAACATGAATAGAAAGATTACTTCTGAAACGATTTGTGAGGATGCTCTTTGCATTTGCTTGGTTTCCCCCCCCTTCCCTTCCTTTCCCTTTTATTTCAATAGTTCAGGGCAGATTAGCGATTCACACTGTGGGACTAACGACCACAAGACAGGCTATTATTTACTTTTTATTAAAAAAAAATTGTGCGTCACTTGTACATAGTGAAATAAAACTATCGCCTTCTTAGCTGATCACAGTCAGGGCAGTAATTGGCTTGTTACAATTGACCTCAGCCTCTTTGGACACCGAAGAGCTAAAAAAATAAATTAATCAGGGTTCCTGCCACTGATCGCTAGGTATTGAACCCTGCGGTAAAGTGCAGCCATTGGGTGAGGATAGTAATGCTCTACATGTTCGACTAGATTACTGATACTGAGGGGGAAATTTTAACCCCACAGGGCAGGTGGTGGGGGGTTTAATAAAAAAAAGGGAATCCCGCTTTCAACCCCCCCCCCCCATCCCGCGGGGTCCGGTTTCTCCTCCTCCCCCCCACCCCTGCGAGGTCCGGTTTCCCCTCCTCCCCTCCCCTCCCACCCCCGCGGGGTCCGGTTTCCCCTCCTCCTCCCCCACCCCGCGAGGTCCGGTTTCTCCTCCTCCCCTCCCCCCCACCCCGCGAGGTCCGGTTTCTCCTCCTCCCCTCCCCCCACCCCTGCGAGGTCCGGTTTCCCCTCCTCCTCCCCCACCCCGCGAGGTCCGGTTTCTCCTCCTCCCCTCCCCCCCCACCTCCACGGGGTCCGGTTTCCCCTCCTCCTCCCCCACCCCGCGAGGTCCGGTTTCCCCTCCTCCCCTCCCCCCGACCCCGCGAGGTCCGGTTTCCCCTCCCCCTCGCGCGTCAGGCGGGAAACCTGTTGAGCTAATGTAAAACAGGTCCTGCGGTTAAATTCAGCAGGACATAAGAACATAAGAAATAGGAGCAGGAGTAGGCCAATCGGCCCCTCGAGCCTGCTCCGCCATTCAATAAGATCATGGCTGAACTGATCCTAATCTCAAATCTAAATTCATGACCAATTTCCTGCCCGCTCCCCGTAACCCCTAATTCCCTTTACTTCTAGGAAACTGTCTATTTCTGTTTTAAATTTATTTAATGATGTAGCTTCCACAGCTTCCTGGGGCAGCAAATTCCACAGACCTACCACCCTCTGAGTGAAGAAGTTTCTCCTCATCTCAGTTTTGAAAGAGCAGCCCCTTATTCTAAGATTATGACCTGCGAGAAATCCTCACTTCCAGATTTTCCATCCGAAAACCCTCCCCCTCACTCCTTTCCCAGCTCCGAGTTAATATCAGGCCCTAACTGTCTGTACCCAAACACGAAAAACACACATTTGGTCAAGGTACCCAAGTCCTGCCATTGTGGGACATTCGGCTACCTCGCTCAAAAAAAAAGAAAGATTATCATTTCTATACCTACCTCATTCAAAACGCCCATTCAGGAGAGGATGGAGTAAAAGGGAAAAAAAAATCAAAGAAATTGTCAATAAAACAATAAAGTCTGATACCTATAATAAGAAACATGACCTAAGGAACCTTTTGAGTATTGGATTTCATTTGCACTTACAAAGAAATACAGACTTAGAACAGAGACTGTCAGCTTCAGGGAGCCTTATAGAAATTAGTTTAAAGAGATATATTGGCAAAGTATCAGAATGGTTTGATGTGCCACAGTAGACCCATCAGAGCGCATACAATTTTAACTGACTTATGCATGACCTTTGTCACCATGCATTGCTAATGATGCATGACTGAAATGTAGGCTAGTGCTCAAAGTCTACCCACATTCATTGGCATTCTCTAATGGGACATTGGAGAGTTGAACTTCAGGGCCAGACACGCAGGGCAATACAGAGTGACTTGGGCTGTCTGATAATTAAGTCAATTTGGGGAGCTGCACAGAGCCAAAAAATGATTTCTTCATCTGCAGTAAAACTAAAACATTAGACACTTATTAAAATAAACATCAACTGTATTAATTCTACGCTAGTGCTTTGCAGTAAATTTGGAATCACGCAATGAAGTCATGGTAAATAATCTAATGACTCTACATCTATATCAACAACAACTTGCATTTATATAGCGCCTTTAACTTAATAAAATGTCCCAAGGCGTTTCCCAGAAGCGTTATCAAACAAAATTTGACACTGAACCACATATGGAGGTATTAGCACAGGTGACCAGAAGCTTGGTCAGAGGTTGGTTTTAAGGAGCATCTTAAAGGAGGAGAGTGAGGTAGAAAGATGGAGAGGTTTAGGGAGGGAATTCCAGAGATAAGGGCATAGGCAGCTGAAGGCACGGCTGCCAACGGTGGAGCGATTTAAAATCAGGGATGCGCAAGAGGCTAGAATTAGAGGAGCGCAGAGATCTTGTAGGGTTGGAGGAGGTTACAGAGATAGGGAGGGGCGAGGCCATGGAGGGATTTGAAAACAAGGATGAGAATTTTAAAATCGAGGCGTTCTCGGACCAGGAGCCAATGTAGGTCAGCGAGCACAGGGGTGATGAGTGAACGGGACTTGGTGCGAGTTAGGATACGGGCAGCAGAGTTTTGGATGAGCTCAAGTTTATGGAGGGTGGAAGATGGGAGGCCAGCCAGGAGAGCATTGGAATAGTCCAGTCTGGAGGTAACAAATGCATGAATGAGGGTTTCAGCAGCAGATGAGCTGAGGTAGGGGCGGAGACGGGCGATGTTACAGAGGTGGAAGTAGGCGGTCTTGGCGATGGAGTGGATATGTGGTCGGAAGCTCATCTTAGGGTCAAATAGGATGCCTAAGTTACGAACGGTCTGGTTCAGCCTCAGACAGTGGCCAGGGAGAGGGATAGAGTCAGTGGCTAAGGAACGACGTTTGTGGTGGGGACCAAAGACAGTGGCTTCGGTCTTCACAATATTTAGTTGGAGGAAATTTTTGCTCATCCAGTACAGGATGTTGGACAAGCAATGTGACAAATGAGAGACAGTGGAGGGATCGAGGGAGGTGATTGTGAGGTAGAGCTGGGTGTCGTCAGCGTACACGTGGAATCTAACGTGTTTTCGGACGATGTCGCCAAGGGGCAGCATGTAGATGAGAAATAGGCGGAGGCCAAGGATAGATCCTGGAGGACTCCAGAGGTAACAGTGTGCGAGTGGGAAGAGACGTCATTGTAGGTGATTCTCCAGCTAAGACTGGATAGATAACAATGGAACAAGGCGAGCGCAGTCCCACCCAGCTGGACGATGGAGGAGAGGCATTGGAGGAGGATGGTGTGGTCAACCATGTCAAAGGCTGCAGACAGGTCGAGAAAGATGAGGATAATATATTAAAAGTCTTGTGCATAGAATGCACTTCCTGTCACACTTTCGCCATCACACTTCATACGCCACACTTTGGTGTATCCTCTGACTTACCGTGAGTTACACTATGAGTGATTCCTACTGATATAAAGAAGGGTTGACTTGGAATGAGAAACAAGGGCCTAGAAATTGGGCCGCACAGTGTCTGTTTTTCAGGCGCTAACCGGCCTATTAAGCTGCCAGTTTGGTGGGCAAGAAGCTCGTGCACATTTCCAGCCAGAAGTGCGCTGCCCGCCATATTGGATAAGGCAGATGCGCTGGTGGCAGGAACGCATGCGGGAATATTGAAAGCCAGAATATTTTATTCAAATTAGCATCCTGCGTGTTTTACAGGACCCGTTCTCCATTTTTGAATGCCCCAGTGCTTCACTCGAGACGTGCTGAACTTGCACAGCACAACATGGCACTAACCCCCAGGAAGGCCCTAATACTTAGCTGAATATGGAGCTAGGAGGGACAATTTTATATTGACCCTGTAAAAAATATTTCAAAAACCGTTACTAAATCTTCTCTTGGGTTTCTCTGCCCTAGTGGCAATAGTCCCATTATCTCAAGCCTCTCGTCACAACTATAATTCCCTATCCCTGGCATTATCCTGCTGCATTAACACTCTCCATAGCTTGAGTGTCCTTTCTATTATGAGATTCCCAAAACTGCATACAGAACTCTAAACTCTGGCCTAAGTTGATTATTACTTCTTTACTCTTGTACTCTACACTATCTATTTATAAAACCTAATATGCTTTGATCTTGCTCTTGGCTTCGTCTTACCTGCACTTGCACTTTCAAGGAATTATGTATTTGAACACCTAGGTCTCTCTGTTCATCCGCATCCTTCAGTGTAGTTGCATTGTATATATACTCCCTTTCTTTCTTTATTGTCCCTAAATATATTACATCAACCACAACAACAACTTGCATTTATATAGCACCTGTAATGTAGTAAAATGTCCCAAGGCACTTCACAGGAATGATAATAAACAAAATTTGACACCAAGCCACATAAGGAGATATTAGGACAGGTGACCAAAAACTTGGTCAAAGAGGTAGGTTTTAAAGAGTGTCTTAAAAGAGGAGAGAGGTGTAGGGAGGGAATTCCAGAGCTTAGGGCCTAGGCAGCTGAAGTCCAAGCCGCCAAATGGTGGAGTGATGAAAATAAGGGCTGCGCAAGAGGCCAGAATCGGAGGAGTGCAGAGGTCTGGGAGAGTTATTGGGCTGGAGGAGGTTACTGAGATAGGGAGGGGCGAGGTCATGGAGGGATTCGAAAATAAGGATGAGAATTTTAAAATCGAGGCATTGCCGGACCGGGAGCCAATGTAGGTCAGCGATCACAGGGGTGATGGATGAACGGGACTTGGGCATCACACTTCCTGGGACACTGGAAACGGTTCTGGGGGAGGTGGGACCAGTACAAACCGGACGGTCTGCACCTGGGCAGGGCCGGGACCGCTGTCCTAGGAGGAGTGTTTGCTAGTGCTGTTGGGGAGGGTTTAAACTAAAGTGGCAGGGGGTTGGGAACCTGAGCAGGGAGAGAGAGGAAAGCGTAACAGGAAGGGACAGAAGGAATGGAGTAATAGGTAAAGTGTTAAAAAAGGAAGAAGCAGGAACTAAGCGTCACAAAACAGATTTGAAAGTTCTTTATCTGAATGCACGTAGCATTCGTAATAAAATGGACGAGTTAACGGCACAAATAACTACGTATGGGTATGATCTTGTGGCCATTACAGAAACATGGCTGCAGGGTGACAACGACTGGGAATTAAATATGCCAGGGTATTTAACAATCAGGAAGGACAGGCAGGAAGGAAGGGGAAGTGGGGTGGCTATGTTAATAAAGGAAGGAATCACTGTAATACAGAGAAATGATATTGGGACAAAGCATCAAGATAATGAAACAGTTTGGGTGGAGATAAGGAATAATAAGGGAAAAAAAACATTAGTGGGCGTAGTATATAGGCCTCCTAATAGTTGCAACTCTGCTGGAAGAAGTATTAATCAGGAGATAGTCGGGGCATGTAATCAGGGAACAGCCATAATTATGGGGGATTTTAATTATCATATTAACTGGACAAATCAAATTGGGCAGAGCAGCCTTGAGGACGAGTTCATTGAGTGCATCAGGGATGGATTTCTTGAGCAGTATGTAACTGATCCTACAAGGGGGCAGGCAACCTTGGACCTGGTCCTGTGTAATGAGTCAGGATTAATTAATAATGTCCTAGTTAAGGATCCCCTTGGAACGAGCGACCACAACATGGTTGAATTCCATATCCAATTAGAGGGTGAGAAGGTTGATTCTCAAACAAGCGTACTGAGCTTGAATAAAGGAGACTATGATGGTATGAGAGCGGAATTGATTAAAGTGGACTGGGAAAATAGATTAAAGGGTAAGACGGTACATGAGCAGTGGTGTTCATTTAGGGAGTTATTTTACAACTTTCAAAATAAATATATTCCACTGAGGAAAAAAGGGTGTAAAAGAAATGACAGCCACCCGTGGCTAAGTAAAGAAATCAAGGATAGTATCCGACTAAAAACAAGGACATATAAGGTAGCCAAACTTAGTGGGAGGATAGAAGATTGGGAATTCTTCAAAAGACAGCAAAAAGTAACTAAAGGATTGATTAAGAAAGGGAAGTTAGATTATGAAAAGAAATTAGCAAAAAATATAAAAACAGATAGCAAGAGTTTCTATAGTTATATAAAAAGAAAAAGGGTGGCTAAGGCAAACATAGGTCCCTTAGAGGATGAGACCGGGAAATTAATGGTGGGAAACATGGAGATGGCAAAAATGCTGAACAAATATTTTGTTTCAGTCTTTACAGTAGAGGACACTAAGAATATCCCAACACTGGACAAACAGGGGACTCTCGGGGGGGAGGAGCTAAATACGATTAAAATCACTCAAGAGATGGTACTCAGTAAAATAATGGGACTCAAGGCGGATAAATCCCCTGGACCTGATGGCTTCCATCCTAGGGTCTTGAGGGAAGTGGCAGTAGGGATTGTGGATGCTTTGGTGATAGTTTTCCAAAATTCCCTGGACTCAGGAGAGGTCCCGGCAGATTGGAAAACTGCTAATGTAACACCGTTATTTAAAAAGGGTAGTAGGCAGAAGGCTGGAAATTATAGGCCAGTTAGCTTAACATCTGTGGTGGGTAAAATTTTGGAGTCTATTATTAAGGAGACAGTAACGGAACATTTAGATAAGCATAATTTAATAGGACAAAGTCAGCATGGCTTTATGAAGGGGAAGTCATGTCTGACAAATTTGCTTGAGTTCTTCGAGGATATAACGTATAGGGTGGATAAAGGGGAACCAGTGGACGTAGTGTATTTAGACTTCCAGAAGGCATTCGACAAGGTGCCACATAAAAGATTATTACTTAAGATAAAAAATCACGGGATTGGGGGTAATATTCTGGCATGGGTGGAGGATTGGTTATCGAACAGGAAGCAGAGAGTTGGGATAAATGGTTCATTTTCGGACTGGCAACCAGTAACCAGTGGTGTTCCACAGGGGTCGGTGCTGGGTCCCCAACTCTTTACAATCTATATTAACGATTTGGAGGAGGGGACCGAGTGCAACATATCAAAATTTGCAGATGATACAAAGATGGGAGGGAAAGTAGAGAGTGAGGAGGACATAAAAAACCTGCAAGGGGATATAGACAGGCTGGGTGAGTGGGCGGAGATTTGGCAGATGCAATATAATATTGGAAAATGTGAGGTTATGCACTTTGGCAGGAAAAATCAGAGAGCGAGTTATTTTCTTAATGGCGAGAGACTGGAAAGTACTGCAGTACAAAGGGATCTGGGGGTCCTAGTGCAAGAAAATCAAAAAGTTGGTATGCAGGTGCAGCAGGTGATCAAGAAAGCCAACGGAATGTTGGCTTTTATTGCTAGGGGGATAGAATATAAAAACAAGGAGGTATTGCTGCAGTTATATAAGGTATTGGTGAGACCACACCTGGAATACTGCATACAGTTTTGGTCTCCATACTTAAGAAAAGACATACTTGCTCTCGAGGCAGTACAAAGAAGGTTCACTCGGTTAATCCCGGGGATGAGGGGGCGGACATATGAGGAGAGGTTGAGTAGATTGGGACTCTACTCATTGGAGTTCAGAAGAATGAGAGGCGATCTTATTGAAACATATAAGATTGTGAAGGGTCTTGATCGGGTGGATGCAGTAAGGATGTTCCCAAAGATGGGTGAAACTAGAACTAGGGGGCATAATCTTAGAATAAGGGGCTGCTCTTTCAAAACTGAGATGAGGAGAAACTTCTTCACTCAGAGGGTGGTAGGTCTGTGGAATTTGCTGCCCCAGGAAGCTGTGGAAGCTACATCATTAGATAAATTTAAAACAGAAATAGACAGTTTCCTAGAAGTAAAGGGAATTAGGGGTTATGGGGAGCGGGCAGGAAATTGGACATGAAGCTGAGTTCGGATCGGTCAATGCCCTGTGGGTGGCGGAGAGGGCCCAGGGGCTATGTGGCCGGGTCCTGCTCCGACTTCTTGTGTTCTTTAGATTTGTGGTTGGGATCAGATCAGCCATGATCTTATTGAATGGCGGAGCAGGCTCGAGGGGCCGATTGGCCTACTCCTGCTCCAATTTCTTATGTTCTTATGTTCTCCACATTATGTTGCACCTGGGCCTCCCCTGCCCCAGTTTTCCCTCTCAACATCTTACCTGAGCTAACGCTTCCCGCCGGGTTCGGGCGGGAGACTGACGGAGCCCATGCTGGTGAGCCTTGGGAGTTAAAATCTCCTCCTCGGCCTCTGCCCTCATGACTCCCGCTTGGAGCTAAAAACGTCCCTATTGTGTCACACCAGGCTTGTTTAGTATCCTTTGCATAACTCCCTTCATTTCAATCCGTAATTTGGCATTAAGAAAAAGTTATTATTTTCGGAGTTGGGGCGGGGTTTGGTGGTTAAATATATACAAGGCTCTTTTTAAATTTTTATAACCTTTTAATAATATTTACTAATTTTTCTGAGCAAATACTGTGTAGAACAAGGTTTTCATTTCATGTCTCAATAGCTCTTAAGGCTATCTCTTCAGGCTGACAGGACATGGTTAGGAATTGATGGGGTGTCAGCAATAGCAGATTACTTTGGCTGCAAAATTAAAAAGGACCTGCAGAGTTGTTGGATTAGGTGAATCGTGAGGGACTGTAATGATGACGACCTGAAATAAGACAGTGGCAGTATTAAAACCGCAGTAACACAACTGCTTCAGGCCACTCGTATCCCTCAGAGACAGACAAGGGATGTATTGGGCATTTTGTGTCTAGCACCGCAAACAGAATAAATAAATTGGGCACAAAAAACAGAGCTATTCATTGACGAAACTGAATGTTGGGATTATTTATAAAGGTTTCTTTTGATAGTTAATAATTCTCTAATTTTCTAGCAGTGGCCAATGTTAATTGCACTGTATTAAAAATGAACACAGCTTATAAATTGGGCTTTGGGTTTATTCCCTCCATTTTATACCCTTTCTCTTCTGAAGGGACTGACTTACACTGGATTAAAGTTCCACAGCTTTCAGTCATGCTCTGCTATCTCACTCTGGTGATTATCTTTGCGCTTTTACACTAAATGTTGGCAAACTATTCAACTGTGGAGAACATCGCCAGGCCCAATCTCGCACGCACCCCCCGTCACATGTACACACGCCCACACCCACACACACCTTCCTTGATTTTGATTTTACATCCCATTAGATAGCAGTACGGTGCATTATCCATTGCGATAATGCATCTTAATTGGAGGGACTGGCAGACAAAGACCATGTGATCTTACAGTATACACGGAGTAGTCAATTCAGGGTTGTGTCAGCTTGGCTCAATGGTAGCACTCTTGCCTCTGAGTCAGACAGTTGTAGGTTCAATTCCCCTGCTACAGTCTTGAGCACATAATCTACACTGACACTCCAGTGAAGTACTGAGGGAGTGCTGCATTTTCGGAGGTGCTGTCTTTCGGATCAGATGTTAAACCGAGGCCCCGTCTGCCTGCTTAGGTGGATGCAATAGATCCTGTGGTGCTTTTTTGAAAGGAATCAGGGAGTTTTCACAGTATTCTGACTGATATTCATCCCTTAACCAACACCATCAAAGAAATAATTAAGTGATCAATCACCTCATTCCTGTTTGTGGGACATCACTATGTGTAAATTGGCTGCCGCGCTTGCCTACAAAACAATAGTCACTACATTTCTGAAAGTAATTCTTTGACTGTGAAGAATTTTTGGACATCTTGAGGATGTGATCTGTGCCATAGAAATGGAAGAGTTTTTTTGCTGCAATTTGACGAGATATTTTGCACAAATGCAGAATCTCTGAAGTTCACATCACAGCACTTGGACTATCCATATTAATAATGATACTGAAAATACAACTGACTCCTTTTGTTAGAACTTGCGTTTCAAATATTTATATTAAAGAAGATAAGATAGCAAGGAAGGAGGAAATGCTATTTTTGGCCTATCAAATCTGCACCTTCTCCAGACCATGCACAATGTAACCAATTGTGGACTCTCTTAAGGGAAATTCTGTGTTAGTACTCCCTGATCTCCAAAGATAATGAAACAAAGCTCCAGTATATTGAATTGTCCTCACTATAGCAGATGCCTGAATAATGGCAGGTGCCTGTCGGTGAATTTAATGCATTAATCCAATCGTGGAGTTCAGATGATGCACATAAATGCTTCAGTTGAATTACTGCCTTACAGTTCGGTGAGAGACACGCAATGTCCTCTCCCGAACTGGTCAGATTGTGAATTAGTCTGGCAGAGTCTAATTGCTAGCAGACCAAATTTAGCAGGACTGTTTCAGGTCAATTCTGCTGGGAGCTTCTCAAGATGGGGTCCGGAAGAATGGAAAACAAGTAAGGAAACCGACGACCTCCTCTTCGAATTGCCTTGAACCATATTGAGTTGCAAGATGCGACTCAGTGAAAGAAAAAATAAAGACAACCTCTGGATATCCCAAAGTGCTTTCCAGCCATTGAAGTACTTTCTTTTTGTGGTCACTGTTGTAATGTAGGAAAGACGGAAGCCAACTTGTACACAGAAAGATCCCACAAACAGCAATGTGATGATGATCAGATAATCTGTTTTAGTGATGTTGGTTGAGGGATAAATATTGGCCAGGACACCGGAGAGAACTCCCATGCTCATCTTCAAAATAGTGGCAAGGGATCTTTTACACCTACCTGAGAGGGCAGACGGCACCTCTGCACTAGAGTGTCAGCCTACATTTTGTGCTCAAATGTCTAGAGTGGGACTTGAACCTACAACTTTCTGACTCAGAGGAAAGAGTACCACCAACTGAGCTATGGCTACACACTGCTGGGGGGTGTGATGCTTCTGTAGTGACAAAGGCACATAATTTATTTTAGGATAGATGCACGAAGGGCATAATATTAATGACTTGAACTTGGGTATAGAGGATATAATTTCAAAGTTTGCAGATGACACGAAACTCGGAAATGTACTAAACAATGTGAAGGATAGTAACAGACTTCAGGAGGACATAGACGGAATGGTGAAATGGGCAGACAGATGGCAGATGAAATTTAACGCAGAGAAGTGTGAAGTGATACATTTTGGTAGGAAGAATGAGGAGAGGCAATATAAACTAAATGGTACAATTTTAAAGGGAGTGCAAGAACAGACCGACCTGGCAGTGCACATACACAAATCTTTGAAGGTGACAGGACAAGTTGTGAAGGCCGTTAAAAAAGCATATGGGATCCTTGGCTTTATAAATTGAGGCATAGAGTACAAAAGCAAGGAAGTTATGTTAAACCTTTATAAAACACTGGTTAGGCCTCAGCTGGAGTACTGTGTTCAATTCTAGGCACCACACTTTAGGAAGGATGTCAAAACCTTAGAGAGGGTGCAGAAGAGATTTACTAGTATGGTACCAGGGATGAGGGACTTCAGTTATGTGGAGAGACTGGAGAAGCTGTGGTTGTTCTCCTTATAGTAGAGCAGAGAAGGTTAAGAGGAGATTTGATAGAGGTGTTCAAAATCTATGAGCAGTTCTAACAGAGTAAATAAAGAAAAACTGTTTCCAGTGGCAGAAGGATCGGTAACCAGAGGATACAAAGCTTTTCCAGCATTTCCTGTTTTTATTTCAGATTTCCAGCATCCACAGTATTTTGCTTTGGACACAGATTTAAAGTGATTGGCAAAAGAATCAGAGGCGATGTGAGGAAATATTTTTTTATGCAGTGTGTTGTTATGATCTGGAACGCACTGCCTGAAAAGGTGGTGGAAGCAGATTCAATAGTAACTTTCGAAAGGGAATTGGATAAATACTTGAAGGGAAAAAAATGACAGGGCTATGGGGAAAGAGCTGAGGAGTGGAACTAATTGGATAGCTCTTTCAGCCAGCACAGGTATGATGGGCTGAATGGCCTCCTTCTGTGCTGTACCATACTATGATACTATGAAGGCAACAGCATGAGGCTACCTTGGTAAGCCAAGTAAAAGCAGACACATACATATTTATTAATGACAGCGCTGACAAAATAATAGGGATAAAATGAGACCCCAAGCAGTAAATTGCAATCTTAGTCACTGTTTTAACATACAATAGTAATATCTTTATTCAAACGAGTATGATTGAGTTATTTATAAGGCAAGCTTTATTTAAGCCATTACCTGGTTTTGCAGTGAACAGTAATTCCTGTATCTCTGTTGGGGTCGGTAATGGGGGAGTGGACTGCATGCAGTCATCAGAAAGAAGTGATGCATTAAAGGCCATCATGTAAATTTAATGATGTTAGATTGCAAACAAATTGAAAAAGTCAATGGAAATATTGGCAGAGCCATTTCAAAATAAAAAAAAAAATTGGCGTCAGCAGAAAAACTGCAAGGGTATTCTTTTCTACCACTTGATGTCAGGAGGAGGCTGATGGGAGGTTGTTGCTAAGACGATGCCCCATTTCTGCTTGGGTCAGCAGCTTTCTTGGCAAAACAAGAACACTGCCTTCCTTCTGCTCTACAAGGCCAAAGTCTGGTCCATTCCCCGTCGCTCCGCTGTCACTGTCACCCGAGCTATCTTCCACTTTGTCTGGAGGTCCAAGGTAGAACACGTCCGCAGGGATACCATGTACAAGCCCCCAGACAAAGAGGGGAAGAGCGTCCCAATGCCGCTCTGACCCTGATGGACACCTTTGTGCCTCAGGATGTGTGTAGATCCCCAGTACGCAAACACCAAGTGTCACGTCGTGCTGAGTTTCTATCTGTCCAACACACTGAGAAGGCTAGGTCTGACCACCCTGGCCGAGCAGACGCAGGACATCCCGTCCAGCTGGACTGTCCCCCTCCACCTGTCTCAGGTGGAGAAGTTCCTGAGGAGGAACCCCTTCAACCACAAGGTCGTCAGACAGCGGTCGGTGCGGAACGATTTCAGAATCCTGCAGGGAAAGGAGAAGATTGATCCAATTGGCAGTTCCCCGACCAGACGGTCGATGCCATTTGGCAGAACTTCTCGTCACCAGAACTGACCAACGGGCACCCGACTGCAGCGGTTCAAGAAGGCGGCTCACCACCACCTTCTTGAGGGCAATTAGGGATGGGCAATAAATGCTGGCCCGCGTCCCATGAACGAATAAAAAAAAAGGATGGTGTTGAGAAGGGTCCTTTCAACAGGCAGGGAATCGCAGCACCACTGCGAGCTGCCCTCGAGGTTGCAGCGGGGACGAGAACCTCCTGATGGACTGCCCCTTCGCGCAGAAGATGTGGAGAGAGATGCGTTGGTATCTGTCCCAATTCATCCCCAACAGCTCGGTATAACAGGACCCTGTTCTCTACGGGCTGTTCCCGGGGACACACACTGAGACAGGTATCAACTGCTGCTGGTGAAGGAGGCCCTTTTGTCCGCTCGAAACCTGTTGGTCTTCCAGCTGAAGGAGCTGTCCATGACCGAGTGTTGCCGACTGGCACACTGCAAGGTCCAGGAGTACGTGCTGTGGGATGCACTGAAGCAAGGTGCAGCCTACGCAAAGGCTCTATGGGGAAAGGCCACCATGTAAGGCCATCCCACTTTGTGTTGTACAGAATATATTAGAAGATATGTACTGTGTTTTTGAATTGTAATAATGAGATCATAGTGTGTACGATCTGCATTGTATTGGTTCGAACAAAATTGCTTGAAATTGTGTCCTTTTACATTGAACTGTGTGTAACTTTAAATTTTATGAAATAAAATATGTTTTGAAATATAAAAAAGCGAGCCTTCCTTCTTGGCCTGCTTTACTTTGAGTAAATATAGTCGACCAGCAAGGGGCAGTGTTGCTTCTCCTTTGTGCAGTGTTTGCTGGGAAGAAAATTACATTAATTGGACTAGGTACAGCAGTCTCTTCACCTCATCCCAACCCCCTCCCCCCAAACGCCGTCCCCTCCCCCCAAACGCCGCCCCCTCCCCCAAAACCACCCCCATCCTCTGCCCCCCCCTCCTCCCCAACCTCTGCCCCCCCCCCTCCTCCCCAACCTCTGCCCCCCCTCCTCCCCAACCAGCTCTTACAATCTAACTTCACCTTGGTTTAAATTCCTGCCTGCTAGCTGTTTTACAACCGAGCTTTCACTACTGAGTTTGCATTATTGAGGGACACTTCCAATAAGAATGCCTTTTAAAAAAAAACACTATACTAACGGAGTGGGCCTAAAAGCCCCTGTATTACAGGGGAATATTGATCAACACACCACGATGTGAGTCAAAGAAATGTTGGAAGATAATTTTCACATGGTGGAGAAAATAGTGACCACCTTCGATAAACGACCAGAGAGCATCGATTTAAAACAAAGTATTTTAAACATTGAAAAATGGTTTTCGAATATTGCTGAAAAGAGAGAGGAGAAAATTACATTCCTTCCCAATAAAATTGATGGCTTGGAGTAAAGCTCCATTGGGATAATATAAGTATCGTGGGATTGTCACGGACACTGATGGGACTTGTCCAGGGACCTTTTTACCGGCTGGATCCCAGCATTCTCCAGTAGAAGCATGCCACCAACACGCTTGATATGGGCAGTGCACATTGGTTTCATCGTCCTGCTTTGACTGGTCACTTGGGTTACAGTGTGCCAAATGGACATAGACACTGCTGGAAGTTCATGGAGGACCTTGAGTTCAGCTGTGTGGTCAGAACAAAAGCACAGGGAGCTTTGATTGGTGTTTCATCTGACTCACTTTACATACCTTGCCATGGAGGGACTGACGCTGTCACTGAGTGTAAGAAGTACATTTGCCACCAACTTGGGTCAAACTATAGAGTCATCCGTATTAGTCAGACAGTTGATGTAATGCACAAGATTCCACTTTTTCTGTATTTAAAGAAATATTTGCAATTATATAGCGTCTTTCACGATCTTAGGACGTCCCAAAGCGCTTTACAGCCAATGAAGTACTTTTTGAAGTGTAGTCACTGTTGTAATGTAGGAAATGCAGCAGCCAATTTGTGTAGAGCAAGGTCCCACAAACAGCAATGTGATAATGACCAGACAATTTTTTTTAGCACAGATCAACATACACTATTTATTTTCCATTTGTAGTATGAATGATGATGTTTTGCCAGTATCCATAGTTTAGTTGCTATAATGTCATGAAAATTTCTCTAGTAATTTATCATCAATAATACTGGATGTAGTGCTTCTCAATGGCTCAGTGGGTAAATTCACTATGTTAAGCAGTTTCATTCTTTTTACTGGAATATTTTGCTACGTTTATTGGGACAGTCAGCAATGAGCCGTTCTCAAACCACCGAGAAAATTGAGAGTGTGTATTATATAAAATGATATAGCAGTATTATAGCTCCTTATCACAGAGTGCCCAAGTTAGGGCCTATGGACCACATCTAACCAGCCAACCTAGTAATCCAACGCACAAAACTCAGGCAACTTAGTTGCATTTCTGCTTATATTTTCTCACTCGCTGGTTTATCCTTTTGAATTTCATGGGCCTGGATGTATGACTGTTCTCATCACAATTGCTTCGTTGGTACCCCAGAACATTAAGGTCTGTTGGTTTCTGCAGTTTTGGGTATATGCAAATTAAAAGGAACATTGACCTAAACTTTATCAAAACCCCATGGCACACGCCTCAGTGCTCATGAAGACATGCAACTTGGATACTCATCTCTTACAGAATCTTACAGCACAGAAGGAGGCCTTTTGGCCCATCATGCCTGTGCCGGCTCTTTGAAACAGCTGTCCAAGAGCTATCTCCTGCTCTTTCCCCATAGCTCTGCAAATACTTCCTTTTCAAGTATTTATCCAATTTCCTTTTGAAAGTTACTATTGAATCTGCTCCCACCGCCCTTTCAGGCAGTGCATTCCAGATCATAACAACTTGCTACGTAAAAAAAATTCTCCTCATTCCCCTTCTGGTTCTCTTGTCATAAATTTGTTTCCCCTGGTTACCGACCCTCCTGCCAGTGAAAATAGTCTTTCCTATCGAAACAACTCATAATTTTAAACACCTCTTAAATCTTCTCTTAACCTTCTCTGCTCTAAGGAGAACAATCCTAGCTTCTCTAGTCTCTCCACGTAACTGAGGTCTCTCATCCCTGGTATCATTCTAGTAAATCTCTGCACCCTCTTCCTAAAGTGTAGTGCCCAGAATTGGACACAAGTTCAAAAAATTCCTAGAAATCTTCCAAGGGTGATGATATTCCTTTAAAAAGAACAGTTCATCGCCATTTCTTTGGACCTGGTTGAGGCACAAAGATTACTATGTATGGATTGAAATCACAGTGAATTAGTTGTCTGTACGTTGTATATGTCAGTGATCTGCTTTTAACCTTCCTTCCACAGCTAACCACAGTGTTTATAACATTCGTGTATATAAGACTGCCATTGAGATTCTAAAAACAACAAGGCAGTTCCTTGCCAACTCGTCACATGTGATTCATTGCCCTTCCCTACGTTTCATTCCTTTTCTAAATCTGCTTCAACATTTGCACATTAAAAAAACATAGCTCTTCAAGATTGCAAGATTACGGCCAGGTGTGGGATGGAGTTTATGCAGCTTAGTGTGACTTATGCACATGACTGGTTATCTATTTATGATATTATTGTGTTATTTATGTGCATGCCCGAATATCTGGTATGTGGGTTTTAGTGAGGTAAATGGCAATGATTATGCATGGTTGATCAATTGAGAAAATATTGCAGCTGAATACAGCTGTGGATGATTTATGGCCATATTGTGGACTAATTGTTGCATCCCTAGTAATTAGCTTGAGATATCCTGGTCTGTAGAAGCTTGAATTTAAAAGTATCAACAGTTAGAAACACATTGCAGCCTTGGTTGCTATGTGGAGGCTTATTGAATAGTGATGAACCAGAATAGATTGTGATATTTGGCCTGAGTGCATTTGTGTCCCAAGAGAGAAGACTCAGTGACTACCCCATGCCTGCTGCTTCACCCACTCTAGGAACTGTATACCTGTAGTTCCTATACTCAACCAGCACACAATGTCCAGGCCACACTCAGGTAGAAGTTTGCATTGGATGGCTGTGTTCAACTGGCACGGTTGATATGTTTAAAAAGGCTCCTGTTTGTACCAGGTGCCAGACTTGGATCAGTTGTAGCACTCTTGCCTCTGAATCAGAAGGTTGTGGTTTAAGCCCCACTCCAGAGACTTTGCACATAGTCTAGAGTAGTACTGAGAGAGTACTGCAGTGCTGTTTCTCAGATGCATCATTAAAACCGAGGCCCTGCCTGTCTCAGGTGGATGTAAAAGAACCCACGGCACTTTTTGAAGAAGAGCAGGGCAGTTCTCTAGGTGTCCTGACAAACATTTATCCCTCAACCAACTCCACCAAAAACAGATTATCTGGCCATTTATCTCATTGCTGTATTTGAATCCTTGCTGTATACTATTTGGCTGCCACATATCCATACAATACTACATTAGTACGTCACTGACAGTGAAGAGTGTTGAGATGTTCTGAGCGGTGAAAGGTGCTTTATAAATGCAAGTTCTCTCTTTTTCTTTTACAATTTATCAATTAATTTTTGGAGAATGCAGAACTCACTAAAATATTCCCGTGTAATGTCAAAAACAATCTGGAACCAAAGAAGATATGGAAACCTTCGTATTGAGTGGCCATTTCGCTAAATCGGTGTATATATATGTTTTTAAAAAATGACGGTCTCGAATGTTACCTTTCTACAAACTGATTGTTTTGTGCTAACCACAGAACCAATACCACATGGTTCCTACATACCAAAGAAAGAGCCCGGGAGTTATATTGGATAACCCCTGAAACCGTAGCTGCATTCATCACTTCATCCGAGGACGAGCAATGCTGCCTTGATGCCCTTGACATCAAGGCAGCATTTGACCGAGTGTGGCACCAAGGAGCTCCAGTAAAATTGAAGTCAATGGGAATCAGGGGGAAAACTCTCCAGTGGCTGGAGTCATACCTAGCACAAAGGAAGATGGTAGTGGTTATTGGAGGCCAATCATCTCAGCCCCAGGACATTGCTGCAGGAGTTCCTCAGGGCAGTGTCCTAGGCCCAACCATCTTCAGCTGTTTCATCAATGACCTT
The DNA here is from genome assembly GCF_035084215.1 of Heptranchias perlo. Taxonomy (NCBI): domain Eukaryota; kingdom Metazoa; phylum Chordata; class Chondrichthyes; order Hexanchiformes; family Hexanchidae; genus Heptranchias; species Heptranchias perlo. The sequence continues at coordinate 12,192,716 of NC_090345.1, read as the reverse complement.
CCCTCCATCATAAGGTCAAAATGGGGATGTTCACTGATGATTGCACAGTGTTCAGTTCCATTCGCAACCCCTCAGATAATGAAGCAGTCCGAGCCCGCATGCAGCAAGACCTGGACAACATCCAGGCTTGGGCTGATAAGTAGCAAGTAACATTCGCGCCAGACAAGTGCCAGGCAATGACCATCTCCAACAAGAGAGAGTCTAACCACCGCCCCTTGACATTGAACGGCATTACCATCGCCGAATCCCCCACCATCAACATCCTGGGGGTCACCATTGACCAGAAACTTAACTGGACCAGCCATATAAATACCATGGCTACAAGAGCAGGTCAGAGGCTGGGTATTCTGCGGCGAGTGACTCACCTCCTGACTCCCCAAAGCCTTTCCACCATCTACAAAGCACTAGTCAGGAGTGTGATGGAATACTCTCCACTTGCTTGGATGAGTGCAGCTCCAACAACACTCAAGAAGCTCGACACCATCCAGGACAAAGCATCCCGCTTGATTGGCACCCCATCCACCACCCTGAACATTCACTCCCTTCACCACCAGCGCACAGTGGCTGCAGTGTGTACCATCCACAGGATGCACTGCAGCAACTCGCCAAGGCTTCTTCGACAGCACCTCCCAAACCCGCGACCGCTACCACCTGGAAGGACAAGAGCAGCAGGCACATGGGAACAACACCACTTGCACGTTCCCCTCCAAGTCACACACCATCCCGACTTGGAAATATATCGCCGTTCCTTCATCGTCGCTGGGTCAAAATCCTGGAACTCCCTCCCTAACAGCACTGTGGGAGAACCTTCACCACACGGACTGCAGCGGTTCAAGAAGGCGGCTCACCACCACCTTCTCAAAGGGCAATTAGGGATGGGCAATAAATGCCGGCCTCGCCAGCGATGCCCACATCCCATGAACAAATAAAAAAAAACATCACCAGCGACGCTAGGCACACCGTCCACCTTGGCCATGTGGAGCTCCACAACACGGTGCTGCGCCACAGGTACCTGCACAAAATAGTCGTGCAACTACACATACACCCACTGTGTAGTGACCCAATGGGTGGCATCAAGTGTGGGAGTTCATGGTGAACCTCATGAAAGAGACTTATTACACGAGCCAGTCAAGAATGGCCAAGACGTGGCAGTAGTGGTGACAATAATAATATTTAATGTGCCATTAACAAAAATCAAATATAAATTAAAAATATGACAAACAGTCAAACATGGAGAGTGGCTTCAATTTACCCGCGATCGTGTGGGGAATGGACGGATTTTACTGGGCGGTTACCCACGCGCCCAGTCGCCCCCGCTGCTATCCCGTCTCCCTGGTAATATCGGGGCTCACGAGTGGCTAGCGCCACTTAAAGGCAGCCTGCACTTCTTAAAGGGGAGGTGCAGTGTGGCAGCAGGACGTGGTGGAAGTCATTTGGGAAGTGAATCTGTGCTGCAGTATAGTGTAGCATAGTGATGATGATGGGACCTCTGGAATTTGCAACAACTGGACTGCTCAACGTTTGTGGGACTCTGATATTTGCAAAATATAAGATACGGGTCTGCACGGAGTCTGAACGGAGATCAGACATCGCACACGTGAAACACAGATACAGGTCTCGTCCCTATGTTTACAAACTGTTGAGTTGTTTTGAAACATTGAATAAAGGTTGCGCACTACTAAATCCCACATCCTCCAATCTGCACACCAGTCCCCACCAACCTGCCGATCTAAGTTTGTACCAGGCCTGCGAGAGAGTGTGCGCCAAGGTTCTCTGATGGTGCACTAGAGGCCTTGGTGCAAGAGGTGGACAGAAGGAGGGGCATCCTATATCCGCAGTGGGGGGCAAGAGGCCCTCCAGACATATGCTCCAGAGGCAGTAGGAAGCAGTAGGGGACGAAGTCAATGCCAGACGCATAGCACTACGAACATGGATGACCGGTGCAGGAAGAAGTTCAATGCTTTGACACGAGTGGTCAAGGTGAATGAGGTCAACTGTCAAGTGGTGTCTCCTACCAACTGCACCACTAGCCACATCCACTGCTTCACACACCACATCCCCATCACCCACATACCAACCAGTTCTTTCCATCAGTACTGAACTCTTCCAATCAGATACTTCCTCTCACCCTCACACATTACCACTGTTGAAAGCCGCACACCCACAACTCACAGGTCACATGCACTGGCAGCTATTCAACCATGACCGCCACATCACCCAAACATCTTGCAGGACACTCACCGACACACGTCCCGCTTTCTTGCAGGAGAAGGTGGTGCATAACAGGAGGCAGCAAGTGGCAGTGGCTCCATGGAACGTGAACCTGCTGTCCTCTCTCAGGATGACAGCATTCCTGTCCCACCCCTCCCACTCCGCCAGTGCCCTTGCTGTTGCCTGTCAGCTAGTCAGCCCACTCCCTGTAGAGTGTTCAATCTTTATTATAGAACATAGGAAAATAGGAACAGGAGTAGGCCGTTTAGCCCCTCGAGCCTGTTTTGCCATTCATTGAGATCATGGTTGACCTGTGACCTAACTCCATATACCCGCCTTAGACCCATATCCCTTAATACCTTAGGTTAACAAAAATCTATCAATCTCAGATATGAAATTAACAATTGAGCTAACATCAACTGCCATTTGAGAAACAGCGTTCCAAACTTCTACCACCCTTTGTGTGTGAAAGCATTTCCTAACTTCACTCCTGCAAGTCCTGGCTCTAATTTTTGGGCTATGTCCCCTCGTCCTAGTATTCAATTATAGGAGATCTCCAAAAACAGGTACAAATGCATCAGCAGCCAGAAGCAATAGTCCAGCTACTAGCCTGTAAATCCTGTATGATCCCTTTAAATAGCGTCGGTGGGGGGTCTTCCATGCTGTTGAAGAACTGTTCAGAGGTTAAAACAATGCATTGGCTGGACCGTTGAGTTCCAAAATCGCATTTGTCCCTTTAAATTAGCGTTGCACACTGATCTACCGCATATTCTCCCTACTTTACACGGTGCCGGTGTTCGTTACCTGCGCACGCGGGAACGCCTTCACCAATATGGTGTCCGGCGCATGTCATGCTAGAAGTGTGCACATGCATTCCGGACGCCATTTTGGGTCTTTAGGAGTCCACGTCGCGCCGACACAACGGGCACTACGTGGCCCAATTTAGAGCCCCCCATGTTTGTACCTATTTATGGGTTGACTCTGGGTTCTGCAGCCTAAATTTTCCACTTTAGGTGCATGTTTGGCAGTGTCACCGTGTCCAAAATTTTTTTTAAAAAAAACATGTTAAAGACAGGATGAGATATACAGACGCATTCTGATTATGGTGTGGGTGCACTGTGTTTCAGTGTGTCCATCACAGCCAAATCTCAGGTAAGCATCTTTGACTTTTAGCTGCTGCGTTAGTGTATCCGCTGCTGCTGCATTAGTGCATCCATTGCTGCTGCATTAGTGCATCCATTGCTGCTGCGTCAGTGTACCCATCGCTGCTGCGTCGTGTACCCATCGCTGCTGCGTCAGTGTACCCATCGCTGCTGTGTCAGTGTACCCATCGCTGCTGCGTCAGTGTACCCATCGCTGCTGCGTCGTGTACCCATCGCTGCTGTGTCAGTGTACCCATCGCTGCTGTGTCAGTGTACCCATTGCTGCTGTGTCAGTGTACCCATCGCTGCTGTGTCAGTGTACCCATTGCTGCTGTGTCAGTGTACCCATTGCTGCTGTGTCAGTGTACCCATCGCTGCTGTGTCAGTGTACCCATCGCTGCTGTGTCAGTGTACCCATTGCTGCTGTGTCAGTGTACCCATTGCTGCTGTGTCAGTGTACCCATCGCTGCTGTGTCAGTGTACCCATCACTGCTGCGTCATGTACCCATTGCTGCTGTGTCAGTGTACCCATCGCTGCTGCGTCGTGTACCCATCGCTGCTGTGTCAGTGTACCCATTGCTGCTGTGTCAGTGTACCCATCGCTGCTGTGTCAGTGTACCCATCGCTGCTGTGTCAGTGTACCCATCACTGCTGCGTCGTGTACCCATTGCTGCTGTGTCAGTGTACCCATCGCTGCTGTGTCAGTGTACCCATCGCTGCTGTGTCAGTGTACCCATCGCTGCTGTGTCAGTGTACCCATCACTGCTGCGTCGTGTACCCATTGCTGCTGTGTCAGTGTACCCATCGCTGCTGTGTCAGTGTACCCATTGCTGCTGTGTCAGTGTACCCATCACTGCTGCGTCGTGTACCCATCGCTGCTGTGTCAGTGTACCCATCACTGCTGTGTCAGTGTACCCATCACTGCTGTGTCAGTGTACCCATCACTGCTGTGTCAGTGTACCCATCACTGCTGCGTCGTGTACCCATCGCTGCTGTGTCAGTGTACCCATCACTGCTGTGTCAGTGTACCCATCACTGCTGTGTCAGTGTACCCATCGCTGCTGCGTCAGTGTACCCATCGCTGCTGTGTCAGTGTACCCATCACTGCTGCGTCAGTGTACCCATCGTTGCTGCGTCAGTGTACCCATCGTTGCTGTGTCAGTGTACCCATCACTGCTGCGTCGTGTACCCATTGCTGCTGTGTCAGTGTACCCATTGCTGCTGTGTCAGTGTACCCATCGCTGCTGCGTCGTGTACCCATCACTATTAGGGGAGATGTATTTCTACTAAAAGTGTCAGTGGTTCTCTCACTTTATTTTATGCCCTACTGCCAGTAGATGGGCTGTTCCTGCCGGTAGGTTTTTCAGGCACTAATATCATGATTTCATTTCCTCCAGCAGGTCAGCTGTTGCCACCTGCAGATTTTTCAGAGGTAAACACTTTACACTAATAATAATGCTCACCTCATTCATCTGTGCCACTGCTAGGTGCAGGAAGGAGGGCTACCACAGTATATCCTTCCGGAGATGCGGTGCCCAGAACTGAATGCAGCACTCTAAATAGGGCCTAACCAGACCTTTATATAACTGTAACATAACTTCCACCCCATTGTATTCCAGCCCCCTTAAGATAAAGGCCAACATTCCATTCGCCTTTTTAATAATTTTTTGTACCTGACAACTAGCTTTTAATGATTTCTGTACTTGGACCCGCAGATCTCTCTGTTCCTTCACAGTTTTTAGCTTCACCATTTAGAAAATACTCTGATCCATCTTTCTTAGGTCCAAAGTGGATGACCTCACATTTTCCCACTTTGAACTCCATCTGCCGCAGTTTTGCCCATTCACTTAATCAATCAATGTCCCTTTGCAACTTTCTGCTCCCATCTACACTATTTACTTTGCCGCCTAACTTGTTGTCGTCAGCAAACTTGGATATATGGCTCTCTATTCCTTTATCTACGTCATTTATAATTATAGTGAAAAGCTGAGGCCCCAGTACAGATCCCTGGGGGATCTATTGATGGATAATCGATCCACCATGGATCGATTACCTGACCATATCTTTCACTGGGGCCTCCATAAGTCCCGGAATGCATCCTGCTTCAGCTGGCGTAGGTCCCACTGGGCCCATCGCTGGACAGAATCCTCTGGTGGTAGCTTCGAGGACACACCTCCAAAGCTGTGTGAAGACCAGTGGGAAGCAAGAACAACAACCAGGAAGGATGTCAAGGGCTTGGAGAGAGTGTAGAGGAGAATTACTAGAATGATACCAGGAATGAGGGACTTCAGTTATCTGGAGAGATTGGAGAAGCAGGGATTGTTCTTCTTAGAGCAAAGAAGGTTAAGGGGAGATTTAATAGAGGTGTTCAAAATTTTGAGAGGTTTTGATAGAGTAGATGGGGAGAAACTGTTTCCACTGGCAGGAGGGTCAGTAACCAAAGGACACAGATTTAAGGTAATTGGCAAAAGAACCAGAGGGGAGATTTTTTTATGCAGTGCGTTATGATCTGCAATGCACTGCCTGAAAGGATGGTGGATGTAGATTCAATAGTTACTTTCAAAAGGGAATTGGATAAATACTTGAAAAGGAGACATTTGCAGGGCTATGAGGAAAGAGCAGGGGAGTTTTACCACGTTAGTCATCTTCCGCTGAAGTTACGATAGACAATGAGGAGAAATCCACGGAGATTCAACCTCGGAAATGTTTCTGAGACTGTGGTACATACTGCACCCAGCTTCAACAAACAATTAGACAAAAGCTGAAAATTCAACACGGAGAAAAAACATATTGAAAAACCTGGCATCAAATTGCACATTGCTAGCACAGTGGGTGGATGCTAAAAAGTTAATATTTAGTAATCATATTTAACTACACAATTATTTTAATAGGATGATCGATGAGCTTTTAAACTTGCCGCTGGCAATTTTAATTATACACATTGACAGCAAAGTTCAGCAGTGCTCTATCAGTTTTGAGAGCTGACTCTGTCTCTGGCTAAGTTCAGTGTGGTGAATTTATGTTGTATTCAGAATCAGAAGAGAGCTACCCTCAGGCATGGTTTCCTTTCTCTCGCTTGCACTGGGAGAATGATGGCAAGTTTGTCAGCTCTGGCACCATTTTATTTTAAGTCTGTTGTCTAGTAACATCTTAATGGAAAAGGTGTGTGATATACTTATTGAAAACTGGACTTGATAGAATAGTTTAAAAAAAAATTCTTAAAGGGACAATCCTTCCTAAAGTGTGGTGCCCAGAATTGTGTTGAATTTTTCCTTCTGTGATACAATATTCTGCTACTTACGCATGCTGAATGGGTCAGGAAATCTACCCATAATCATATTCATGATGGCTGTGGGTGGAACGTCGTGATGTCACAAGAGGATCAGTTCTAAATAACGGCCCTGAATTTCCTCACATGTTCCAGCAGACCTCAGCTGTAACGCTGGCGGAGGCCACAGAAAAACATCGGGCTCGGTTGCATCAGGTCCCCGCTGTTTCTGGGATATTCCAGTTGGCGTTGGAAGGGTTTGTACCTCCTTACAAAGCCAAAGCTGTCAGATGTCCATCCTGGGGGTGGAGCTGGGCTAGCAAGGACTTCCTATACTGGGAGTTGCCACTTCCCCGGCTCAGACAGAGCTAGGTATAGGACTGAGGGCTGGTACACCAAATGAGATCAGGTGAGACCCGTCTCTTATTGGGCATAAGTGGATCCTGCCAGAGGGTCTCGGCAAGCAGAGTGGCTTAAACCACCGATTAAATTATAAGTTTTTTTAAAAAATTGCATTGGCCACTTTATGTACAGGGCCACAGGAGAGGGCTCTGTGGAGACTTAGGGAGGAGGAAAAGCTCGGGAGGTAATCATAGGCTAATTGTCCAATTGCTTAATATTCTATGACTCTATTCCAGCAAATAACATGCTAGAGAATACAATATAGCGAGAGAAGAGGAGAAAAAGGACTTGCATTGATATAGCACCATTCGGGATGTCCCAAAGTGCTTTACGGCCAATGAGGTGTAGTCACGATTGTAATGTAGGAACTGAGGCAGCCAACTCGCGCACAACAAAAATCCCACAAACATTAATTTGATAATGACCAGATAATCTGCTTTAGTGATGTTGGTTAGTGAGTAATGTACAAGATTATTTGGGGTATTGCTTTCAAATTCAAATAGGGATAAGATGTAGGATTTTGTTGGGATTGGTTCTTCACTTGCAAACCAAGCAGAACATGTACAATTGATTGTCTACTAATCTGAGCTGGCTAGGGATTCACAGAAACACTGCGCTCATCATGTGAACGTCTATAAATGCACGCAGTCTTTGGCAGTCAACTCCTGTTTCAAGGATACATCTCCATCTATCGAGGGGCATTGCTGAACCCGGGCATTACAAATACACTTTTCTTTCCAACTTCGCCACCATGTTCGTGATAATCACAAGGATAGTCAGAATATGGGAATCTGAATGATTAAAAACCCCGATGGCTGTCACAGCTGAAGGAAGTCCATCAGTGGTGCCTCACTCAAATACTGTGCTATGAGTTTGTAATGCATGTCTTCTTCCTTTTTCCTTTCCTTAACATAAATAGGGGCAATGTGTAGCATAATGCTGTGACTAATTCATATTTTAGTCCTTGCCATTGCTGTAGTCTTCCCTGCTCGGGTGGAGCTCCTGCTGAGTCACCCCTGCTTATTTCTTCCATTACCATCTTTTGAGTCACCTTACAACCTTCTGAGGTCTGGAGCTATGAAAGGTTGAAGGTCAATCTTTATGTCTATTCAAAGTGTATTTTTTTTTATCTAGCGAGGTAAGCAATTATGATAGCTGGCAGCACATAGGAACAGGAGTAGGCCATTCAGCCTCTCGAGCCTGTTCCGCCATTCAATGAGATCATGGCTGATCTGTATCCTAACTCCATTTACCTGCCTTGGCTCCATATCCCTTAATACCCCTTGGCTAGCAAAAATCGATCGATCTTAGGTTTAAAATGAATAATTGAGCTAGCATCTATTGCTTTTTGTGGGAGAGAATTCCACACTTCTACCACCCTTGGTGTGAAGAAGTGTTTCCGAACTTCTCTCTTGAATGGTCTGACTCTGATTTTAAGGTTAATGTCTCCTTGTCCTAGACTCCCCCACCAGCAGAAAAGGTTTCTCTCTCTCTACCCTTTCAATTCCTTTCAAAATCCTAAAAACCTCAATCAAATCACCCCTTATGCTTCCATATTCCAGGGAATACAAGCCTAGTTTATGTAATCTCTCCTCATATTTTAACCCATGGAGCCCTGGTAACATTCTGGTGAATCTGCGCTGCACTCCTTCCAAGGCCAATATATCCTTTCTAAGGTGCGGGGCCCAGAACTGAACCCAGTACTCCAGATGTGGTCTCACCAGGGCTTTGTATAGCTGAAGCAAAACTTCCCCCCACCTTTATTATATTCTAGCCTTCTAGATATAAAAGCTAACATTCTATTAGCCTTTTTGATTATTTTTTTGTACCTGACCACTACATTTTAGTGATCTGTGTACATGGGCCCCTAAATCTCTTTGGACTTCCACTGTTCCTAGCTTTTCACCATTTAGAAAATACTCGGACCTGTCCTTTTTTGGTCCAAAATGGATGACCTCACACTTACCTGTGTTGAAATTCTGCCACAGTTTTGCCCACTTATTTAACCTATCAATGTCCCTTTGTAATTTTATACTCCTGTCAACACTACTTACTATGCCATCAATCTTTGTGGCATCGGCAAACTTGGATATCTGGCTCTCTATTGTGTTATCTGAGTTATTAATAAATATAGTGAATAGTTGAGGCCTCAGCACAGATCCTTGTGGGACACCACTAGTCACTTACTCCCAATTTGAGTACATACCCATTATCCCTACTCTCTATCTTCTACCGCCTAACCAATCTCCTAACCAGGTTTTTGCGAGAGAAGTCTTAGTTACCAAGGCCAGCTTTGCCATCTGGTTACATGGAAGAGCAAAGTGCCTCCCAAGTTTCCAATGAAGGCCGTTTATCTTCATTAACAGTTGCAAGGATAATGGATGTAGGTTTAAATATCCAGCCCAACATTTTCAGATAAATGAGGCTGCCTAGCACCTCACAGCTGCAGAACTGCCAATATCGAGTCTATAGTTTTAACAGAGCTTTTGTTTCTATTAGGGGTATCCACCTTAATTCTACCCGCCCAGGTGGGTGGACAGTTAAAATGTCCCTGGTTACTTGCCTGCTGGAAAGTCGCCCGGATCGCGCCATGTCTGATTTTAACCTGCTGTTCCAAGCAGGGGCAAAGGCAGCCGCCTGAAGACGGCGAGGCCTTTCTTTAAATATGCTAATCAGGGTCCGATGATGTCAATCAGACCCCGACAGCATTTTAACTCAAATCTGAGCAGGGAAGTCGCTGCAGCTTCTCTCCAGCAAGCACCAACTCATACTGGGGTAAGGTCCCACTGGTGCCACTAGCTGTCAATTTTACATAGTAATCTGGCGCCAGGCTGAAACAGGTCAGATGGGGCTCAGGATGTGAAGAGGGCCTGAAAGGTAAGTTTTTTTTTTACTTTCCCACACGGGGCCAGGAGGAGCAGGAGTGTTCCGCGGAGGCAGGCAGGAAACTAGCTGACCTCTGCGGTTTCCCGCCAGAAACCCACGGAGTTAAAATCGACCCCACACATTTAATTTAATTTCCGACTACTTTACACTTTGGCTACCTAGGAAAGGTGTAGCATCTTCAGGGAGACAGGTAGAAGTTGAACAGAGAAAGGCTGCAGCTCCCATCTCTTCCAATTGTTAGAAAAATAATCCCTGCGGTTCCGTGCTTTTTGATTTTGAATGCTTTATTAAAGCACAGGCTTGTTCATACTGACTGCTAATGAAACTGTGTAAGCTGAGATTTACCAGAAGCCAGTAATTTTCCTTGTCAGACCGTGAAATATACTGCAATCAATTTTTAAACATTGTTTTCTCCAATTTGATAAATAATACCATCACAATTCAGACTCCTAATAAATAACGCAGAGCCATGACCCAGTCACTACTCTTGCAAACACAACAAATATTAATCAAGTCATTTGTTAGGGAGGGGTACAAATAGCCTCAGACCATATGATTTACAATGTAAGCTCACAGTATAATAACAACAACATTTATATAGAAAATATCCCAAGGCACTTCACAGAGGCAAGGAAAAATGGATGGTGACCCAAAAAAAAGGAGAGATGAATCAAAAACTTGGTCAAAGAGATACGTTTTAAAGGAGGAGAGGTGGAGGGATTAGGTGGCAAATTCCAGAGAGTGGGATCTAGGTGGCTGAAAGTATGGCTTCCAATGGTGGGGCGAAGGGTGGGGTGGTGGGAAGAATGCACAAGATACCAGAGTCAGATAGTTGCCGTTGTAGGAGGCGACACAGATAGGGAGAGGGGAAGCCTTGGAGAGATTTAAAGACCATATAATAATGCGATTAACAAGGAAACTCCACTCTCAAGAGTCCTTTACAAACAAACCATCTTGAAGCTGTTTGAAGAGCATTCATCATAACATTTGACATTCCAGGGAAGTGAAGTTGAGGTTGATTTATGTTTGACAGGAGGGACGGGGAGAGGGGGAGATTGGTGTTATCAGGCGATACGACGAGGAAGCATCTCATGCAAGGCCATGCCCCGAAAATAATCAGGACAGTAATTTGAGTGCACATAATGGAGATTCCATTGTATCTGCCAACAGCACAGAGCCAACTGTTAAAACTGAATTACATTTTAACATCAGTAAAGAGCCAACAGGACAGCTATCTCGTCATTAATATTAAAGCTCTCACTGGCAGGCGGAGGGTAGTGAATGGAGCTCTGCCTATCCGTTTAAATTCCAAAGCATCGGAGTGTCTACCCTCAAGTACACAGGAGCAGAGCTTCACTTGTGGAGCTAGCAGTGTAACTCAGTAGCCCTAGTTTATTCAGCTGTAGAATGGGTACAGTTGTCAAATTAATACCTGCATTTGAAAAAAGGCACAATGGAGATTAAATTAGACTGAAAAGACAATAATGTGAAAGATTTGAACACCCTGGACACTGAAACCTAACGCGATCTCCACTGCAATGTGAAGTTTTGCTGAGTGATTTCAATTTCCTGCCAGCCAACTTTAAGTAAAAGTACTTCAAGCAGCTACAATCAGTGACGTGAACGACATTAGTAAATGGGGTGATTTCTCGTTTGAATTATGACTCTGCAAAAACCAGGAGAAGATTTGCCAGGCACTTTTCAGGGAAGATTGGGGCCTTTTTAAAAAATAATGATATCATTTAAGTAAAAATTTGGCCACGTTTCGAGGTTACACAGATTAAGTAGTCACATGGTCATTGAATGGGACTGGCCAGTGATATGAGAACATGTAGGGGGTAAAATTCCACTGTGGCAGTAGCGCAAAATGCAGGATTTTCTTTTCTTGTGAGTGAGTGAGTGGAGAAATAAAATCAATGTACTTGGAAGAAATATGCCAGTGGACAAGGAAAAACAATTTTCTTGTCATAATAGTTTAACTGTCTGTTTAAGAACATTGCCAATGTTAATTTATTTGAAACTTTGTCACTTATTTTCCACTTCTCTCATCTTTTCTTCCTTTCTCTCCGAAAGGAGCTGACTGTTGCTGAGATACAGTTCCAGTGGTGCTGGACGTCATCTCGTAGCTCCCAAATCACCTAAGTGACCGTTTTGTTACGTAGCGGTTTTAAGGGATATGGAACCAAGGCGGGTAAATGGAGTTAAGATACAGATCAGCCATGATCTAATTGAACAACAGCAGCTTGCATTTATATAGCACATTTAACGCAGTATAACATCACAAGGCGCTTCGCAGGAGTGTCATCAGACAAAATTTGAATGGCGGAACGGGCTGGAGGATCTGAATGGCCTACTCCTGTTCTTATGTTCTTATTCATCATGTGTGCCAGCAGGCTATTTTACCACTGTAGCAGCTCAACTGGGCCCCAAACTGTTCTCACCTGATCTCCACGCACCCATATATTTCAGCATAGCTGACTGTACAGTGATCGGGAGTGAGATCCCTGGCTGATAATTCCCCTCCATACCCTGGGGAGCCGTTAGGCCAATTGTGATGTTTCGATTATCCCGACTGCTATCAGGTACATATCACGGACCAAATGAATAAACTTGCATTTATATAGTGCCTTTAACACCCTCAGAACGCCCCTAACGCTTTACAGCCAATGAAGTGCTTTTGTGTAGTCACTGTTGTAATGTCGGAAACATGGCAGCCAATTTGCGCACAGCAAGGTCCCACAAACAGCAATGAGATAATGACCAGATAATCTGTTTTAGTGATGTTGGTTCAAGGATAAATATTGGCCAGAACACTGGGGAGAACTCCCCTACTCTTCTTCGAATAGTCCCATGGGATCTTTTGCATCTATCTAAGAGGGCAGACGGGACCTGGGTTTAACGTCTCATTCCAAAGACGGCACCTCCGACCATGCAGCACTCCCTCAGTACTGCACTGGAGCACCAGCCTAGATTTTGTGCTCAAGTCTCTGGACTGGGACTTGAATCCACAACCTTCAGACCTCCGGGCGAGAGTGCTACCCACTGAACCACCACTGACACAAAAAGAGAACCTGGGATCTTCTGGTCTGTGGGGATTAGTACTGGTACTGGGCGGGGCATATACCCACAAAGGTACCGGGGCAACGGTCCGACACTTTTATATGACAGATGATGGGAGTGCCACGTGTGGGTACCAGGGAAGGACAGGATCGGGCTCAGCTGTGCTACCAACACATAGTTAAATAGCCAGCTGACATTCACACTCTTGGCTCACACAAAAACAATAGGCCCCTGGGAAATATACTGGAGAGTGATCAATTCCTTTGGGACCATATCCCCCCAGTAAAGAATTGGTGCTTTCAGGAGAGAATGGGAGAAAATCTGCACAAAGAAGGAGGGAAAAGGAAAATTGCAATGTTCAAAGTAAAAACAAAATGCTGGAAATGCTTCGCTGGTCGGTCAGATAAAGATGGGCAATGTTTGGGTGCAATCCTTCACCGTAGATTTGCTATTATCCCGCCAGTACAGTCCCCAACACTCACACCGTCCATGCATATCATAAACAGCCACCCATATCGGGCAAACGGCCCTAACCATTTGCCATCACCGTAGATGTCATTTACAAAGGTGCCGCTTATAACTTATTAAGCAGCCGACTATTTCGAGCAGTTCAATAACTGCTTACCCTGTACTTACCCATTTAAAAGGCTCTGTTGGATTCATGTAAGGAATCTTACAACACCAGGTTATAGTCCAACAAATTTATTTTAAAATCACAAGCTTTCGGAGATTATCCCCTTCGTCAGATGAATGAGTGAAAAGGTTCTCAAATCGCATATCTTATACTATGCTGGGACAGCATCACACCAATCAAAAGGTGTCGTTGTTATTCAAACAGGCCAGTCACGGAGAACAGCACGTCCCAGTACACTGGATATACATTGTGTCAATTACACAGACAGGCAGAAAGAAACCCAAAATGGCAGAGAGAGAGAGAGAGAGAATATTAAAAAACATAATTTTTTTCCCCCTTTTTGCTGGTGGGGTTACGTGTCGCATGACATGAACCCAAGATACCGGTTGAGGCCGTCCTCATGGGTGCGGAACTTGGCTATCAACTTCTGCTCGACGATTTTGCGTTGTCGTGTGTCTCGAAGGCCGCCTTGGAGAACGCTTACCCGAAGATCGGTGGCTGAATGTCCTTGACTGCTAAAGTGTTCCCCGACTGGGAGGGAACCCTCCTGTCTGGCGATTGTTGCGCGGTGTCCGTTCATCCGTTGTCGCAGTGTCTGCATGGTCTCGCCAATGTACCATGCTCCGGGGCATCCTTTCCTGCAACGTATGAGGTAGACAACGTTGGCCGAGTCACAGGAGTATGAACCATGTACCTGGTGGGTGGTGTCCTCTCGTGTGATGGTGGTATCCGTGTCGATGATCTGGCATGTCTTGCAGAGGTTGCCGTGGCAGGGTTGTGTGGTGTCGTGGACGCTGTTCTCCTGAAAACTGGGTAACTTGCTGCGAACAGGAGAACAGCGTCCACGACACCACACAACCCTGCCACGGCAACCTCTGCAAGACATGCCAGATCATCGACACGGATACCACCATCACACGAGAGGACACCACCCACCAGGTACATGGTTCATACTCCTGTGACTCGGCCAACGTTGTCTACCTCATACGTTGCAGGAAAGGATGCCCCGGAGCATGGTACATTGGCGAGACCATGCAGACACTGCGACAACGGATGAACGGACACCGCGCAACAATCGCCAGACAGGAGGGTTCCCTCCCAGTCGGGGAGCACTTTAGCAGTCAAGGACATTCAGCCACCGATCTTCGGGTAAGCGTTCTCCAAGGCGGCCTTCGAGACACACGACAACGCAAAATTGTCGAGCAGAAGTTGATAGCCAAGTTCCGCACCCATGAGGACGGCCTCAACCGGGATCTTGGGTTCATGTCACGCTACACGTAACCCCACCAGCAAAAAGGGGGAAAAAAATTATGTTTTTTAATATTCTCTCTTTCTCTCTCTCTGCCATTTTGGGTTTCTTTCTGCCTGTCTGTGTAATTGACACAATGTATATCCAGTGTACTGGGACGTGCTGTTCTCCGTGACTGGCCTGTTTGAATAACAACGACACCTTTTGATTGGTGTGATGCTGTCCCAGCATAGTATAAGATATGCGATTTGAGAACCTTTTCACTCATTCATCTGACGAAGGAGATAATCTCCGAAAGCTTGTGATTTTAAAATAAATTTGTTGGACTATAACCTGGTGTTGTAAGATTCCTTACATTTGTCCACCCCAGTCCATCACCGGCATCTCCACATCATGGCTACTGTTGATTTCAGGCAAAGTCAGGTCTTCAAGCAATTTCAATCAGCTGTTCGCACCTTGTTAAAGTGCAATTACCTCAGTGATGAGATTCTGGATGCAACTGCTAACAATTAGCAGAGGCAGTTGCTAAATGGAGACTTCCAGTTTATTTTTAAATATGTTGGTTACTTCGCTTTTTACCGTCCACCGCGTATAGCGGGGAAATCGCGTTAACGCCAGCGCGCCCGTTATAAGCGGTGGGGACTGGACCTCCATTTTAAATGCTGGCAGACTGCAGCTGCAAGCTTCTGCTCACCTCCAACCTCAGCTAGATTCACAAACTGCTATGGGATAGTGATAGACACTGTTGCATCAAAAACCCCAGCTGCTGTGTACATTACGTACCAATAAAGTCTCCAGTTTCATTGACTGTTGCACACAGCAGAAATGTTTGTTAACGAATAAAGATATCGTTAAACTACAAACACTAGTTTGACACTAGTACCTCATTAGACTGGTCTGAGTTATACTACAATAGCAACTTGCATTTATTTAGCGCCTTTCATATCGTAAAACGCCCCAAGGCGCTTCACAGGAGCGTTAGCAAACAAAATTCGACACTGAGCCATATAAGGAAATATATGGACAGGTGACCAAAAGCTTGGTCAAAGAGGTAGGTTTTAAGGAGCGTCTTAAAGGAGGAGAGAGGTGGAAAGGTTTAGGGAGGGAATTCCAGAGTTTAGGGCCTAGGCAGCCAATGGTGGAGCTTTCTGCTAATATTTAAAAAAAATGAAGTTTAAAGGTTTCTGTTAGGAATGTTGTTTCATTTACTGTTGCACTGTAGCTGTTGACAAAGCTGAAGTGATATGAAGCTGTATTGCTCACTGAACTGGTGATGTTCATTGACTTTACACCCAGTTATGCTGCTGCTTTTGAGTCGATAGCAAGCCGAAACCACTTCAAAACAACACAACATGTGTGGTACAACTGGTTGCAACTTATATTCCCGGTAAAAACGCCAGGGATAAACTCATGCAAACATAAATCTACTGTTCCATTCAACCATTTAAAATAACCTTCTGCCTTTCATATTCTCTAACACGACACTCTAGCTCAAATGTCTTCCTTTCCATTTTTATCTTAAATGACGTTCAAATTTTGCGCAGCTTCACAGAAAGCTATTTCTCACGGTGCACGCTGGAGGTGATCAGTCCTCCTTCCCACGGTGCATACTGGTGAGTCGTCACGGGAATATTCGTGTTGAAATGCCTGATTTAGTCGTGGAACGTATTTGTTCCTTCTTCCCAACTTTGTCATCGGCAATGATCAAGGGAAAAAGTACAGAAGTAATGCTCAGCCTTCCATTAGCGGTGCTTGTCCCTCTCGCAGCTGTCATTTACTTCATGAGAAGCTGCGGCCCTTTTGTTTCTTGTTGTTGTTGCACAGCCAGGTAAGGCAGAAGATGAAGCTTTCGTGATTTTGCAGTTCAGTGGCTCCTCCTGATAGCGGTTAAATGAAACTGCTCAGTGTGGCGTTAACCCAGACAGACCAGGGTAGACCCTAGTTTGATCCCACATTAGCCGATCTGACACACAACAGTGGTAATTGGACTTCTGGACAAGGGAAAGAGAAAATGGCATGAGTTCCTACTCCCTATTACTACTCAGTGACCCGACTGGAATGGGTGTGAAGATCGAGTGATCATAGGATCGTGCTTAGCTGCAAAGCGCCTTCCCTGAGTTGAACGAGTTGCTAACGCACGCTGTTTAGGCTCTCGGGTGCAGAACTAGACAAATTCCAGCAACTTCAGACCCACATACCTGCAAGAGTCTGAAACTTCATGAGAGGAGGGAAGGAAATGGGGCCGGGGGCGGGGGGGCTTCTTTCTTAAAATGTTCAGTATCAGTGGAGTAAACAGCAGTCACTGGCTGGTGCGCAATATTAAAAACCTTGGCCCTGGTTCGGCAGCAACAACCAACCAAAAAGGTTGCCAAATCCAGATGTTCGAGCCCTCCCCCACCCCCCCCCCCAACACATCATAGAATGGCTCTCCAGTGGCAGTAAGGCCTGAAATGTAACAGCCTAGAAATTCCGGGAGTCCCTCTGGGCTGCAAGAGGCTAGATCTTCTGTGCACCCAGCTGCCTCAGATCTGAGCCCACTCCAAATCCTGGAGATGGGTCCATTTGCCTCATAGGGACGGGCACCTGTAAATGGCATTGCTGGGCACTTGTCCTGCGAGGGCAGCGGGATTTTAGAGCAGCGATTTGCTGCTCAGTAGCGGGGCCACTGGCCGATGTGACTTAAGTGTCCACAGTTAAAGAAACAAACTTGCAACTGCTTGTTCTGATGCCCTCCTGTGCCACTGGGTTACGGTATTGTGGGCCCCACTTACTGCCCATGGCATGGCAGGTAACCCTATTTCATGCAGGTGGAAGTGACCGGATTTCCAGAGGGACCCAACATCCCACCAGTCCCACCTCCAAGTTTGCCAACATGACTGAGCGGAGCACGAGTGGAAGAAGTGACAACACGCCCGTGACTCAAAGAAGCCGGAAAAGGGGTGGAAACATGGCAGGAATGGTTTCCACTCCAAATTCTACACCCCCCACCCCAGCCCAGATCAAGGTGAATCCACGCCCAAAAATGGGCTGGAATTACTAGGCTAAGGTCTCCACTGGGGGAAGTCCAAGGCCACATTTCTCAAGCTCCTAAACGCCATAACCAAAATAAACTAAATGCAGTCCCCCCGCCCTCCCCCACCTCTCCTGGCCCCTCTAACAGAGCAACGTCCCCTTTTGAAGAAACAAAAAGGGTTTCGTTCGAGTAAGACTCATCCCGAGTCAAAATAAAATGACCGCAGGGTTTGATTCGTTCCATTTATTATTGATCTCTGTGAGTACAACTCGAAATGGAGAGCAGCTACGAGCAATGACGGTGGCTGTTGCTAGAGAGGCTGTAATGGGGCTGTGCAGCCACTCACCAGGGAGCTGAATACATGGACAGACAGTGATGCACTCACTGCTCTTGTCGATGGAGGCTCTGCTTAGTCAGGCCGTGGTTCTGAAGCACATTCATGTCATATTTATTTCCTCCGTGGGGATGGGCAGGAGGGGAATCTGCAACAAAGAAAGATCGACTGAAATATAACTATACAGGCCTCGCCAGCAGCAACCCTTTGAAAATTCAACTTAAAAGGATTCCTATTAACTTTAGTGTGCTTTTGTTTTCAATATCCATATTTTCTACCTTTTTTTTACAATTAGTGAATACTGATAACAGAATTGGAGGGGGGAAGTTAATGATCCTGAGACAGCAGGAGGGAGCTGGCTGAATGTTAACATTGGAAGCTGATAGATTGCCGAAGCCCTGGGTAAATTACATTGGCCGATCATTCATTTGGTGATGTTCTTCTTTTACCCACAAAAAATAGGAAATTGTCCGTTTTTTTCCCTGCAATGAATCTACTAACCAAATAGCACGTTTAAGAGCTGCATGACCCTGTGGTTATGTTAGTGATTACAGAGGAAAGCTCTCTTGCTTCTTTTTTAAAAGAGGAAATTCAAGCTCTCAGTTCCCTCGAGCTGAAAGGCCTCGATACTTTCTCTCAGCTTATTCCACAATACTAGCCCCGATTTTAACTGGGGGTGGGAATTGGGCGTGCGGTAAACTCCCCCCGAACTCAGCAGCGTGAGGCCCCGGGAAGATTTGAATTCTTGCGTCACCTGCGTGCCCCCCCCGGGTCAGTTTCCCGGCAGGAAGCGGCGAACGGGAGCGCAATGTCGGGTGGCAGGACACCGCTGCCAGGGACCGAAGGAACGGCTCTCAGTTCAGTCATGGGGAGGGGGTTTCACGAGGTCCTTGTGATCAGGGGGAGTGCGACCCCAGGGCGGGTGAGGCCTCAACTTTCTTGTGTGACCCGAAGGAGCACTCCTGCTCCTTTATAAGCTAAGGTGCTAGAAATCTACCTTACAAGGTAAATTTCCTTGCTATACAGTCAGGCTTTTTCACTAACAGAGGAAAATCAGCCCCTTAATTTTTGAGAGATCCTGAAGGCGAGACACTTTTTTTTAAGGGGTATTAGTGCTAAGGTTTTTTGTTTATTTCAACTTTTTGTTTTCACTGTGCAGTTGTTTTGTGGTGCTGGTGTTACGGTATGATAGTGTTTATGGCCACATTATATGGTGGGTATGTATTATATTGTTTTTTTTCACCATGTGGAAAGTGACAAAACATGTATAATCATGGCTGGCTTCTGGATGACCCTGATGCTTTCCAAAACGAGCTCCATCCTAAGCGTCTGGTTGGCTCAGTGGTAGCACTCTCACCTCCAGGGCAGAAAATCCTGATTCAAACCCCACCCTCAAGACTTGAGCTTGTAATCTAGGCTGACTCTTCAGTGCAGTATTGAGAAAGTGCTGAATTGTCAGAGGTGCTGTCTTTTGGGTAAGGCATTAATCCAAAGTCCTGTCATCTTAGTGGACGTTAAAGATCCCATGACACTATTCAAAGAAGAGCAGGGCAGTTCTCCTGGTGTCCTGGCCAATATTTATGCCTTCAGACAGCGCCGCCAAAAAACAGATTGACTGGTCATTTATTTCATTGCTCTTTGTGGGAACTTGCTGCATGCAGATTGGCTGTTGTATTTGCTTACAAAATAATAGTGGCTACACTTCAAAAGTAGTTAATTGGCTTTCCGAAGGTAAAAGGCGCTATATAACTGCAAATGCTTTCTTTCTTTCCTTTGTTGCCTGGTGTGTGTGTGTGTGTGTGTGTGTGTGTGTGTGTGAATTAAACTTCATCTTTTGATGCTGTGCTCTGTTGATACTTTATTTAATCCCCCTCCTCCTCAGGGTGTATTTAATGGTCTCCGTTGCCTTCTTTCCTCTGCCCTCGTGATAATCAGTTGGATGAGTTGTGCTGGTATGGGCAGGGTACAATGCTTTTGCTTCTTGTTTGATGCTGGCAGAAGCCCAAGAATAGCAAATAGATCCTAAAGATGTCCCAAGGCAGTTCTGATGAGAGGTCGTCGACCTGAAACATTAACTCTGTTTCTTTCTCCACAGATGATGCCTGACTTGCTGATTGTTTTCCAGCATTTTCTGTTTTCATTTCTTAAAGATGTCCTCCTGTTTTAGCCTCAAGTAGTAGATATTTCCTTTTTGGATTAGGCCACCTTCCAAATTATTTGGGATCACAGTGTTTGGCATGCACCGAAGGGCTGCAAATAGGAGATAACCATGAATCTTTCCTTAGTATGGGTCTAAAGCATGCCCTGTTGCAAGTCTGAGGAGCCGTTGCACGGGGTGGATTCAATGAAGAGCAACAAGTTATCTTTTACGTTGCTGCAACATGCTTATCTAGGGAACTTCCAGGTTTATCACTTTCATGTTCCTTCTGGCATCTTGTGGCTCCAATTAGATCTATGGATAGAACTCTACTGCATATGGTGATTTATCGATCAGTATGTTGTAAGTGGAGATAGGACCATATTGCTGATGGATCCTGACTTCCCATCAGGTAAGGTTTGTCTGAGGTCTCCTGTCTAGGAGTTTATTTGGCCACCATTTTATTTTCTGTGTCGAACTGCTTCTTTAATAGAGGTCTTGATGGTGAGACTCCCTTTAAAATAAATTAGAATTAGAGGGAAATAAAAGTGGATTTAAAAGTAGACCTTTTTTACTGAGAAGCCTAGGTGGAGGCAAAGATCTATAGTGCAGGAGAATACCAAAGGTTAAAAAGAGTAGATGCAAATTGAAATTGTAATTAGGGGTATATTCTGCATTTACTAGTATCAATGAAACAGTTGGCATGAGTATAAAGTGGGTTTCCTCACTAGCTGACCTGGATTTTAAAAATCTGTAGATGACAGAAGGGAGGGTAAATGGAGAGAGGTAGGGACTTCCACAGTTTGAGGCTCGAACCCAGAGTGCACGGAGACTGCTCAAAGTCAAAATTTCTCTCAAAAAAAAAACCTCTCCTTAGATGATGGGGTCGGTCACGGAGGACTGGAGGATTGCAAATGTTACACCTCTGTTGAAAAAAGGGGGAGTGATAAACCCGACAATTACAGGCCAGTCAGCCTAACGTCGGTGGTGGGGAAACTTTTAGAGACAATAATCCGGGACAAAATTAATTGGCACTTAGAAAAGTATGGGCTAATAAATGAAAGTCGGCTCAGATTTGTTAAAGGAAAATCATGTTTGACGAACTGGATTGAGTTCTTTGATGAAGTAACGGAGAGGGTTGATGAGGGTAGTGTGGTTGATGTTGTGTATATGGACTTTCAAAAGCATTTGATAAAGTACCATATAATAGACTTGTAAGTAAAACTAAAGCCCATGTGATTAAAAGGACAGTGGTAGCGTGAATACAAAATTGACTAAGGAACAGAAAGCAGAGAGTAGTGGTGAACGGTTGTTTTTCGGACTGGAGGGAAGTATACAGTGGTGTTCCCCAGGGGTCAGTATTAGGACCACTGCTCTTTTTGATATATATTAATGACCTGGACTTGGGTACAGAGGGTATAATTTCAAAGCTTGCAGATGACATGAAACTCGGAAATGTAGTAAACAATGTGGAGAATAGTAACAGACTTCAGGAGGACATAGATAGCCTGGTGAAATGGGCAGACACATAGCAGATGAAATTTAACACAGAGAAGTGTGAAGTGATACATTTTGGTGGGAAGAATGAGGAGAGGCAATATAAACTAAATGTTGCAATTTTAAATTGAGTGCAGGAACAGAGCAACCTGGCAGTGCACATACACAAATCTTTGAAGGTAACAAGGCAAGTTGAGAAGGCTGTTAAAAAAGCATATGGGATCCTGGGCTTTATTAATAAAGACACAGAGTACAAAAGCAAGGAAGTTATGCTAAACCTTTCTAAAACACTGGTTAGGCCTCAGCTGGAGTATTGTGTTCAATTCTGGGCACCACACTTTAGAAAGGATGTCAAGGCCTTAGAGAGGGTGCAGAAGAGATTTACTAGAATGGTACCAGGGATGAGGGACTTCAGTTATGTGGAGAGATTGGAGAAGCTGGGGTTGTTCTGAAAGATAAGGGGAGATTTAATAGAAACGTTCAAAATCATGAACGGTTTTGATAGAGTAAATAAGGAGAAATTGCAGAAGGGTCAGTAACCAGGGGACACAAATTTAAGGTGATCAGCAAAAGAGCCAGAGGCAACATGAGGAAACATTTTTTCGGGTAGTGAGTTGTAATGATCTGGAATGCACTCCCTGAAAGGGTGATGGAAGCAGGTTCAATAGTAACTTTCAACAGGGAATTGGATAAATACTTGAAGGGAAAAATTTTACAGGGCTATGGGGAAAAAGCAGGGGAATGGGACTAATTGGATAGCTCTTTCAAAGAGCTGGCACAGGCACGATGGGCCGAATGGCCTCCTCCTGTACTGTACCTACTATGATATGATACTAAGTATCTTTTGTTGTGAAGACGTTAATGTCTTCCCAGAAAACCATGAGTACTGTGGGAATTGCGAACTCGGATGGTAAGCTCCATTTTTAGGCAGTAGGTTTGTGCTTATTAAAGTCTCAGGTCCCCAGGGATGACAGGCAGAGATCAGCAGCTTGCACTCACAGACCATGAATTGTAATCTCTTATTTCTTCTGTAAAAAGTGGAACGCTTCACCACAACTGCTACTAGAAATATTTATTTTTAAAAGAGAGGCTTGTTTAGTTCCTGTTAAGTTCATTGTGAGGCAAAAGAGCTTTAAGGCCTAATGGAACTTGTAAACCTAAAAAATGACACTGTGATATTAACGTTCGAACGCATAATGCATTTATGTGAAATTACTTCGCCAATTGAAGAGAGACAGCTTCTTTAAAATAGAGTAATTTCACAAGAATACATAAACGTTAATATCACACTGTGTCATTTCTAGGCTCTAGGGTTTATGAGAAGATGACAGTGGTTAATATCATGAATCACTTTGTGTCACAAATTAAGTGTTATCACCATTGACTGGGTCGAATTGAGGAACACATTACTTTAGATCACAAAGTCCATCCAACTCTGACAATGGGGCATATTTTCTCTGCTCACTGTACACTCACACTGACTATTTCAATACTGTTAGCAAATGGAGTAACATGAACTCCAAAGTGATCTGACCAAGTTTCGACTGTATGCATTAAAAAAAATCCTACAATATCGTGTTTTTGCCAGTAGGTGCCACTAGTGTGCTTTGTACATATAATTCTGTATTGTTCTTACAAAACGAACTGAAGACTCTTAACGGTGGTAAAATGACACTTTACAAAATTTGCCTTGAACTATTTTTCTGAATGAATTTTTCTGTGGCTAACAACCGCTGACCCGATTAGCTGTGGGAGTGTGGGGAGAGGGGGCACCCTTGTCATTGTCAGCCGAGCTGTGTGGGGAAAATCACCCTCATCACTGACCGTTCAGCTCATCTCATCTTAGCTGTGCGTGGCAACCTCCTCACTGCCAACTGAGCAGTGTCTGGGTGGCAGGCTTCTCACTTCCAGCTGACCTGTGTCTACATTTTACTTTCATAATTAATTCTGTGCTCATCAAGGAGAAGGACTGTCGGACAGCGGAAAGAAACACCTTTGCCCCGGTGACAGCATCAAGGACCGTCAAGCATGGGTTAAATGCAGCACCGAGCTCCCCTGTCTTGCTCTGCTAATCTGCCTTAACCTCCATCCCCACCAAAAGGCAGAAAGCCACTGCCCCTGAGGGACCCGCATGAACTCTCTGCCCTATCCTTTTGGCCTTACTGAGCGCGATTGACAAATTGCCCCCGGGTCTGCCAATTCTGAAATCTGATAACTGTGGACTAATTTCTGAGGAGCACCAGACTGAGACCAGACAAAAAATTAATTTCAATTAAAGCCTCCCGACAGCTATTAGAGAGATTTGGGCGGGGGAGGGGGTTCATCCCATCTGTTCGGACTTGGACTCGCACCTCGCTCTCAGGGATGATAAGACGGACCAGTTTCACGTCACAATTTTGGAAGTATTTAACATCCCAGTAAAATGTTGACATAACTTTTAATGGTGGGCACTCTAAGTAATTTACTGTGCAACATTTTATTCAGGGGCAGCATCAGCTTCCTTCCTCTTGATGTGAAAGTTGACCTTAATGTGGAAAGCCTATAGTAAAATAGCCAGTCATCAGTCTCAAAACTGCCTTTGTAATTGACTGCAGTGTGCACGATCTTGCAGCGTTTAATACCAAAGCAGCAAACTAACTGTTTTGGCAGATATGCAGCGTACTGAGTCCACATCACAGTTCGTGCAAGTTCTATTTTTTTGCTAGTTATTAAAAACCTACTTTATTGGTCTCAGCATGCATCATGTCATCTAATTCTCAGTGCTTACTCATAGAATCGTAGAATCTTACAGCACAGAAGGAGGCCATTCGGCCCATTGTGCCTATGCTAGCTCTTTGAAAGAGCAATCCAATTGGTCCCACTCCCCTCCTCTTTCCCTACAGCCCTGTAATTTTCTCCCCTTGAAGTATTTATCCAATTCCCTGATGAAAGTTACTATTGAATCTGCTTCCACCACTATTTCAGGCAGTGCATTCCAGATCATCGTAACTCGCTGCATAATTTTCTTTTCCTCATCTCACCTATGGCTCTTTTGCCAATTACTTTAAATCTGTGCCCACTGGTTACCGACCCTTCTGCCAGTGGAAACAGCATCTCCTTATTTACTCTATAGAAACCTTTCATGATTTTGAACACCTCTATCAAATCTCCCCTTAACCTTCTCTGCTCTAAGGAGAACAATCCCAGCTTCTCTAGTCTCTCCATGTAACTTAACTACAAGGTAAAATAATGTAGATCTTGGTTTCAGTAAAATAATGAAAGCGCTTGAGCTAGATCATCAATTAGATTACTAAACACACTAAATGATAGCTGATAATATGTATAGGACAATGGAAACCAATGGCCAAGAAAGTTCCTGTAATAGACTACCTGTCAAAACTCATCATACTGTCTCTTATTGTAACTTTACCAGCATCTCAGAACCTCCCCTCCCTCAATCTTCCCTTCATCCTGCAATTTATAGGCTTCATCTCTGGTCATCCTACTTATCTCTCCTACTCTTTGAACCGTGGTGATATCCTGCATAGTGGGCGTTACCTCGATTTCTCAATAAGAAAGGAAACATGGCTCTGTATATTTCCAGGCCAAATGCCACAAGTAAATTTAATAAACCTTATTATTATTATATCGTGTTATTATTCTAAGTAGTAGCAAGGAAGTAATCATCTATTATGAAAAAATAACAAGTGATTTTGAATGAGTTAAAGAGTGTTATCCTATCTCAGAGTCCTGATGAAGTTAGAATCATAGAATGGTTACAGCACAGAAGGAGGCCATTTGGCCCACCGAGCCCATGCCGGCTCTTTGCTGGCAATCCAGTTAGTCCCATTACCCCTCTCTTTCCCCATAGCCCTGCAAATTTTTGCCCTTCAAGTATTTATCCAATTCCTTTTTGAAAGCCACGATTGAATCTGCTTCCATCACTTGAGCTATAAACATTCTTTAAAAGGTGACTCTTATTGAGTTAATTATAGGCTTGTAACCCAGCCCTAGGTGTGTATAAATCTACAGCATAGAGCCAGTTTTACGAAAGTGTGAACTCAGCATGTAGTGTCGCCAACTGGAAGC
The DNA here is from genome assembly GCF_035084215.1 of Heptranchias perlo. Taxonomy (NCBI): domain Eukaryota; kingdom Metazoa; phylum Chordata; class Chondrichthyes; order Hexanchiformes; family Hexanchidae; genus Heptranchias; species Heptranchias perlo. The sequence goes on along the minus strand of NC_090345.1, from coordinate 12,166,815 downwards.
GCATATTATGAAATCGTGGGTGGGCTCCCCACAATTGCCCGACACGTGCTCCTGATGGACGAGGGCCCTGCTAGGAGCACAATTTTATAAAACTGGCCCTTACGTGCATTTGTGAATTAGGCCCGTCTCTCCTGCGACTCCCTGTTTGAATCCCTCCGATTCGATTTCTGTCCCTCCCATAGCACTGAAATGGCCCTAACCAAAGTCATGAATGGTAATGCCTGTGACTGTGACCGTGATAGAGACCTGCTCATGGAGGCACCTTCCCCTGACCCTAAGAACTTTGGCAGGGTCAAAGGCAGAGTTCAGTGATGGAGGCAATCCCAGAATAGCTGCCAGGATTTCACCCCTGTAGATTTCAGGCTCACCTGGGTGCAAATAGCAATTCTGTTCAGTACTTAACCTGAATTTAAGTTAGTTATTCTCCATATCGTGCTTAGTTAGGGGTGTCGACCTAAATAACCCTATGCGATGGAAAATTGGTCAGAGATTCTGCTCCCGATTGCTACAGATATCATCAATAACTATCTCAATATCTTCCCCCAACCCCTTTCCAGGATATGCTGTCAGGACTCCCTCAGGCTTTTCATGCTCTTTGTGATATGGAGATAGGTAGCTCTTGGGTGGCAGTAGTGGTGTTACAATTGACCTCAACACTTCTGGGCTACAGAGGAGAAAAATCAGTCAGTGTTTCCACTCTTAATTACTATTCAGAAACCCTCGCCATAGGTTCGTGCTTGTGTGTAGACAGGATTGACCAACGTGATGCTTCTGGCCCCCAATAGCCTAATGACACTTACTGTCTAGACTCACAGATGAAGAACAACCACTTAGCAAGTTATCAGGTGGTGCCTGATGCCCATAGAATCACACCCAGCGAGGAGTCAACAACTTCAGGAGTGGAGCAGGGAAGAAAATTGGTGGAAAAAGGACCAAAGAATGGGAAGCCTTTACTAATCCAAAACTCGGCCTATGTCTGGCCTTTGGTAAAGAATAGTTTCTACCAAAAATATGACAAATGAGAACAATGTCAATTCTTATGCTTTCTTGGAAAAAACATGGGCCTCGCTTGGTGTTATGAGGAGCTATTTGATAATAATGAACTAAAGACACTCAGCTCATTGATTCTTGGTGCAATAAATAACAAACGATGCGTAACTGCAGTGAAAAGCACGTTTGTTCTCTGAGTCGAAGCTTTTGCGGAAACCAATTCTTCCGCTTCCGATGATTTCTGATATCGGCCGATGTTGTTTCCAATGTGAGGAATTTTTGCAACCAAAAAAACTGCAGATGCTGGAAATCTGAAACAAAAACAGAAAATGCTGGAAACACTCAGCAAGTCAGTCAGCATCTGTGGAGAGAACAGAATGGTGCAGGTGGAGACCCTTCATCAGAGCTGCAGTTCTGAGGATATTTTAGTTTTGTTCCCATGCGCAGGGGGGAGATGAGGAGAATGTTCTTACGTAGCGAGTTGTTATGATCTGGGAAGGTGGTGGAAGCAGATCCAATAGTAACTTTCAAAAGGGAATTAAATATATACTTGAAAAGGAGAAATCTGCAGGGCTATGGGCAAAGAGCAGGGGAGAGGGAATAATTGGATAGCTCTTTCAAAGAGCCGTCACAGACTCAATGGGCTGAATGGCCTCCTCTGCTATATGATTCTATGAAGGCGAAGGATGTCCCTACTGAGAAATAAAACACTTCGCACTCTGGGCACCCACTGTTAGCGTCAAGCTCTGCCGGGTTATATATAGCATGGTTAGATGCAGAGTGAGGCTCCTTCTAATCTGCCCCAACAATGAACTTTCATCACCAACCTTTTTTCTATTTCAAATAAAGAAAGAATTTTGATTTATATAGTGTCTTATCACGTTCGCAGCCAATTGATTACTTTTGAAAGGCAGACACTATTGCTATATAGATAAACGCATCTTCCAATCTGAGCATAGCCAGGTCTTACAGCAGCAAATGAATAAATGATTAGATAATATGTCTTTGTTTGAGAGAGGAACCTGCAGAACTCGCTGCTCTTCTTTGTATAGCACTGTGAGGTATTTTAGGTCTGCCTCAATAGGCAGATGGGGTCTCCTTTTAATGCCGCATCCAAAAGATAGCACTTCTGACAATGAGGCACTCCCTCAGCACTGCACTGAAGTATAATCCTAAGTTATGTGGTCAAGTCTGTCGTCTGCAGTTCAAATCTGCAGGACTCACAACCTTCTGACTCAGAGGCAAGTACGCTACTAACTGAGCCAAGCTGATGCTAAATGCCGGCCATCCTATGGCCTCTGTGAATCAGGCAGCCAACAAGTTCCAAATTTACGCATGGACCAATGCTATTTAGACCCAAGTCAAGATAGCTCAAACACCTTTCATGTAGGGGCCTTTGCAGCCAGCAGGTATCCCACCAGCTCGTATTGAATTGAACCCAGGTCGCTGGAAATTGAAGTTATGCCACCAATTCAGTGGAATTTTAAAACTTTGCTATGAAATATAATGTGACAATTTACTGCACAGGAAAGATTTATCAGTCACTTTTGATTAGTTTAGTGGAAATGAAATGATGCACATGTGTTCCTACAGAACTTTTAAAAATATTGGCACTGAGATTATTAATGTCAGAACACTTGATGTGTTACTCTGAACTCCCCCTCTCCATTATTTTAGCAGAGGTGCCAACCTGTTTATCTTAATTGGGTTAATTCCTGCACTAAAATAGTGGAGGGAGGATTTGCAGATGAATATGTTACAGCACAGAAACAGGCCATTCGGCCCAACTGGTCCATGCCAGACTCTTGTCCCATTCCGGTTCAGGTGGAGCCCGTCCCGGCGGTACAGCTCCTTCCTGTCCCAGTACTGGTGCCAATGTCTCATGAAATGGAACCCCTCCCTCCTACACAACTCTTTCAGCCACGCATTGACCTTCCTGATCTGTCATTTTATGGGATGGTAAATGCCATTTTTTACTGGGAGCAGAGGGGTGGAGCCAGTTTTTGCCAGATTTATGCCCCTTACTGGATCCCACTTTTGATTGGGGGTGGGGTGGGGGGGAGGTTGGTTGACACTTCTTCTGCCTCCCCCACCCCGCCATGATGTCGCTTTTGGGGGCGTGTCTCATGGGATTCCAAACTCCTCCGGAATTCCCACCATTTACACCTCCTGTCCAGCCAGTGGTGAGTACATCTGTTTGAAGCAGATCTACTTGCTGTACAAGACCTTATGACGGCTTCCCAATGCCAAACTCGATCAAACCTTGGGCTAGACCAGCCTGTGATATACCAGAGGTCTGTGGGGCGAGCACTGTCGTATTGATGGTATTGGCGTGAGTGCATGCCCTAATATTTAAACGACCCCATCCTGCGATTTGGGACAGGGTCACGGAAAGGCCAGACAGACCGGTAAAAGTCGCACCCCGCCACAGCTCCGGCAACGTGGAATTTCTAACCTAATGTGTCATTTTGCTGATAAAGTGTAGGTGTGTGTCCCTTTAAGGCTGCACTGATATTAAGCAAACACTGGGTGAGTTCATATAAGATGTGGCAGACATTATGGATCCAATATGTTCTATTGCTGGAGTGTTTGTCTGTACGTTGCAAACGACTGCCTTTGTTTCGATATACAGTTTTCAAGTGTGACACAGAAATTTGCATTATGCAGAGTGTGACAGACAGGAAGTGTGACAGACTGGAAATCTGCGTGTCTGTGAAGTTTTTATATTATAGGGAGGTTCATGTAATTTTCAAATTACATTCATACAACATTATTTCAGTACTATAGAATTAAGAGAGATGTGCAGAACCAGAAGAGAGATGTGGAATACTCTTCACTTGCCTGGAAGCTCGACACCATCCAGGACAAAGCAGCCCGCTTGATTGGCACCCCATCCACCACCCTAAACATTCACTCCCTTCACCACCGGCGCTCTGTGGCTGCAGTGTGTACCATCCACAGGATGCACTGCAGCAACTCGCCAAGGCTTCTTCGACAGCACCTCCCAAACCCGTGACCTCTACCCCCTAGAAGGACAAGAGCAGCAGGTACATGGGAACAACACCACCTGCACGTTCCCCTCCAAGTCACACACCATCCCGACTTGGAAATATATCGCTGTTCCTTCATCGTCGCAGGGTCGAAATCCTGGAACTGCCTACCTAACAGCACTGTGGGAGAACCTTCACCACATGGACTGCAGTGGTTCAAGAAGGCGGCTCACCACCACCTTCTCAAGGGCAATTAGGGATGGGCAATAAATGCCGGCCTCGCCAGCGACGCCCACATCCCGTGAACGAATAAAAAAAAAATAATGGTTTTGATAAGGTTATTATATATTTTTATTTTGGACCAGATTCCCAGCTGCAGCCCACAAAAGCGACTAAATCTATTCAAACGGTGAGTGAAGCAGCCTTTTGTATAATCATCCACTCATGTACAAGTGTAGGCTTGGGAGCAGGTGCACTTTGCAAATATGGCATTAAAAAATTAATGTCACTGTAATAAACATTTTAATAATTGGACTGAGCTCAGAATGTACTGTTGAATTAATAATGAAGCATTGTATAAACCGAGTTTTACTTTTTCATTCTCCAACATATTTAAAATTATTTTTTGCACCCCCCCCCTCACCTGCATGTAATATACTTTTCCCTGGCTGAGCTGGTGAGTCTCTGACCTGTTGCCAGGCAACTGTCGACACTGTTTCTGACCCAGCTGTTCGGATTTGTGTAGAAATGGCCCGGGGGTTGACCTGACGTGATTCTTTTTGTTGTTGTTCAGCCTCCCGTGCAGGGGAAAGCATCTGGCTCCTGCTTCGTACTACCGCCATCTCCCCCATTCCATCCCCACCGCCCGCATCCCCCAAAGCATAGACTGGGACTTCAGCATGCTGGCACAACTTGCATGATTACCATTCCCTGGCACAGTGCATGGCAGCACCAATCAATCACACTTTGTCGACATGAGCAGAATTCGGATCTCGAAAGTCAAGAAACTTATTCGCGATCCCCAATCCCGGGGCGTAACGCCCGCAAGTTAGCGTGCAATTCTTCCACCAATTTCTTCCCTTCTGCCCTGAGGGCACCAATTCGTATGGGTACAGTTCCTTGGATGCCAGCTGTCATCTGGTGCCTTGGACCAAATGGCCATTCTTCATGCGAGTGCTGGTAGACAGTTTCACTGTGTGGCTATCACAGTTGAACTCAATCCTGTCCACATCCAACACCAAACACACACTTTCCAGCAAGAGTTACAGATGGATATCGGGAGTGGCTGCTTTTTTTCCCTCTCTCCTCCGAGAGGAGGCCCACTGTGGCTAATTGTAGCAATCCGCCACTGCTCCAGTGATCTGCTAAATCAGCATAGACTAGGGATTAAAGCTTGGGCACCTCCTGCTCTGAATGATTCTGTTCTTAACTGGCTGGTGCCTTTGCCAAATGAGCCTCCGATGGATAATTGTACATATTGACACAACTAAATACATCTAACCTTCCCCCAGTATAAAAATTGAAAAAAGTTTGAGAAAGATCACAGGATCTTGCTCAGTTGTAAAATGTGCTGATCTTTCCACAGCCTTAGTTAACGCAAGAATATTCCAACAGTACTCTGAGGGTTTATTAAAGAGGAAACTGAGAAATATGCAGAGTTGATATATTTTTATTACAGATAGGCAAATTTATCGCTGAGCTCTGTTTTTTGAAAAGAGACAGGCATTAACCTGATATACATTTAAGCTGCAGAACTTATTTTACATTTCACTAAACATCAGGAGAATTTATTTTTTATTTAGTTTTCAATTTACTAATTCATTTTACATCATAGTGAAGATGGAATGGTTTCTAACAGCACTGTTCCCCCAACCAAAAAATAAACAAATTGCATGTTAAAGTGTTTCAGTTCACCTCTTTCCTACCCCAGGGCGTTACTCAGAAGATTTTACTCGACTCTGGCCTACAGCCTTTGCAATTCCACTTAACCAATCATTTCACCAGCTCTTAAACCCTGGAATCCGTGCCTGTTCAGGTATATCTGAAGAGTTTTGTACGATTTTGCTGTCACTTACGTTTTTCCTTTGCTCCAATTTTCCCTCTTCCTCTCCTGAGATCACTGTATCATATTGGGGTCCAATCTCATTGACTCTGGCTACTCTTTGGTACCTCGGCACGATATGTGAGTCTAGTCAGTTGGTTGTTTGAGGATAGGAGAATTACAATTGAGCCGGATTCTGGCTCCACTTGTGAAATTTCTCCTGTTGATAATGTTACTGAGAAAGTGTGAATAAAAATTGGGAGCCTCACAGTAAAATTATCAATAGGAGGTCTTCCGTTCTTCCCCACTGCCCAATGCCCATACATGGGCCCTTTGCAGTAGCCATCACTGGATAGTAATCAGGAGCAAGGACCTGGCTCATTTTTGCCATCCCCAACCTAGAGATGCTGAGAAAAACGGTAGTGCCAGCACTGAGATCAATTAACTCGGCACAGACCAGAGTGAAAAGTCACCAATCCCATGCTCCCAGCAGGGAGTTCTGCTCTAAGGGAGTACAAGCCAGAGAATTGGTGCTACAATGGTGTGGCCTTATCTCTGAGTCATTCCCTCTTCCAGAGGAACTCCCCATGGGGAGCACAGGACCAGTGAATTTACCCTCAGATACTGTCCCTCTACTCTACCTGGTCTGTATAATTCAGTAACACACTACAAGATGTTATTTACCAATTGGAACATTGGAGAACCCTGAAGCATTTGTTCTTGTTGAGAGTTACTGTGTAACCTCATCCAATCCCTATTTTCCAAGGATTTCTGTCAGATTATGGCATGAATGGGACTGCCTCTAAACAATCAGAGAAACTACCCCAATGCACAGAAATACCCTAGTTAAATATGTTGGTAAAGATCGGAACATGGCCCAATTATCAGAGGAAGAAATAAATAACCTGAAGAATCTTCAAAACATGCAGCATTGTGAAATGCAGGTTCCGTCCTTCTCTCTCAGTCTCTCTCTGTTTCCTTCTCTTCCTCTCTCTATGCTTTAAAGGCTAGTGACCAATACATTCAGTTTAGAGTGCTGTGGTTGACGAGGGAAAAATTCACAGTGGATTCTCTTGAAATTCTTTGGCGGTCGTTGGCAAGAACCTATGCAGATGCAGCTTTATTGCCATGAACCATCTGAAACTGTTGTTCTGCCAGCTCCACCACAGCTAGTCTTCATGCACTGGAAAATTACATTCCACTTCACCAACAGGAATAGTCACTGGCTACCCTCACCTGCTTTAGCCCGCTAATTGAGGCGGCACTCAGATCTGGAGCAATCAACTCACAGATCTGAACCTCCTCCACAACATTGCTCTTCAGAGAGACCAAAGTAATAACCTCCTTGGCTTAATTTCTTCCACCTAGATAAGGTTCTTCTTCTGAATTCTTCATTACAGAACCTTCACTTTTTCAAGTCTTTTTCCTTCAGCGAGGTCAGCTACTGTGGCTATCCCAATCAAAGATGGCAGGAACACACAGGCACACATTGAACCCTTGTATCAAATTTAAGCTTAATGATATGTGGCTGAAAGTTGTTATTAAGGTGGAGAATAAGTTGTCTCTTTATTAGGTTTGATTACTGCCTATTGATTAGTTAAATTGCCAAATTTTGAAATTGCTGGGTTTTTTTCCACACAAATAAAGATAACGTGAAAGATTCAAACTGATGGGAAATCAGTCAAAACCAAGATCTGCACCCAAAATATAACATTTAACATCACTGGGACTATTCCTCATTATGTTTATGTGGCTGATTCACAGGAACTCTTGCAATCCAATAGCCCTGGTGATAGTGTCAGGACTGACTGACAAAAATCAAATATATCGTCCCCAAAAAAAGAGCTGATCAGAAGGAAAAGAAAGTCAAGCAAATCCTAGTTCTTTAAAATGCTTTACTTTCAAATTGATTTACTTTAAACCCTTCCTTTTTAAACGGGTTAATGTCTGCGTGAAAAGTGCTTACAGAAGAATTAGTGCAAGTGCATTAAGCGTTTGCATGTGAACTTTGCCAATCTGAAACCTACACACTAGTGATTCATCGTGTATTGTACTTAACAATAGTCATTATATTATGATTATATATTACAGGTCCCGGCTGCAGCTGAAATGATGGCATTGATTTGTGCTGATGACTGAATGTTCATCTGGGGCAACAGGATACAAAGTATAACGTGAGCTTACAAATGTTCTGTGGCTCATTGGGTAGCGCCCTTGCCTCGGGTTCAAGTCCCGCCCCGGAGACTTGAGCATAAAATCTAGGCGGGCACTCCAATGCAGTACTGAGGGAGTGCTGCACTGTCGGAGGTTCCGTCTTTCAAATGAGGCGTTAAACCGTAGGCCCTATCTGCCCTCTCAGGTGAACGTAAAAGATCCGATGGCATTATTTTGAGGAAGAGCAGGGGGGTCCTGGCCAATATTTATGCCTCAACCAATATCACTAAAAAACAGATTATCTAGTCATTATCACCTCGCTGTTTGTGGGACCTTGCTGTGCGCAAATTGTCTGCCGCGCTTCATACATTACAACAGTGACTATGGTAATTCATTGGCTGTAATGGTCATGAAAGGTGCTATATAAATGCGAGTTCTTTCTTTTTTTTTCTTTAATATTGTAACTTCAGAAACACTGACCATACGCAAAAGAACAGTCTGAGCCAGCTGAAATAAATGATCTCAGCACCCTTGCAATTATAGCGTGGGTCCTGTCAGGTCAATCATAGTGTGGGTTTATTTAGAGGATTATTTTTTTTTTTGGTTTCCTTGTGGCTGCTACATTCCAGGACTTGAAATTAATCCATGACTCCTGTGCATATCCATATTGTGACTTCAATGTACTTTCACATATCCCGTCTCTTGACAAATATTCTGTAAGGTGCAAACCTTTCAGTTTTGTCGTGCTTCTTACCTTGTGAATGATCTGCATGGTTTCAGGATACATTGACACATGCGTCGGACAAACTTTCCCATAGTGCAGAGCAGCTTATTCAAGAGGTAGTGCAGACCAATTTCTGGTATCTGCCTTTCTGGATCCCAATGGACGACAATTAAGTGTGCCTGATTGTCAAAGATGATAGTAAATTGGCATGGTCTGTGAAAAGGAATTAGCCATGTGATGATTCAGTGGGTAAATACACCACATATTGTGGCAGTAAGCTATATAGACCAGAAGGTCCCATCTCAACTGTGGCAGCAGTTAAGGTGCTACTGTTGGCTTCAGTAACTTTGGGGGGGGAAAAAGAAATCAGCCAGCGTTCCCACACCTGACCCTTACACAGCGAACTCTGCTGGAAAATGCATTTGTGTGGATGTTGGTGCAGGGCAGGAGTAGGGCAGGAGTAGGCCTGGCTCTTCCACAGCCAAATAGACTGCCAACATTGTTCAGTCTGGTACATGAAGAAGTACCACCTGGGCGAGGGACCGGAGGGCTGCAGGTGGCTGTGGGATCAAACCCTAGCATGGGCCTGTGACTTCAGGAGGGATGGGGAGAAATTAAGACAATAAAAAGAAAAACAAATCATAATAACATAGGAACATTATGACCAGAAGTAGGCCATTCAGCCCATTGAGCCTGTTCTGCCAATCAATTAGATCATGGCTGATCTGTACCTCAACCCATTTACCCACCTTTGCTCCATAGCCCTGGATGCCCTTACCTAACAAAAATCTATTGATCTCAGCCTTGAAAGCTCCAGCATCCACAGCCTTTTGGGGGAGAGAGTTCCAGATTTCTACTACCCATTGTGTGAAAAAGTGCTTCCTGATTTCACACCTGAACAGCCTAGCTCCAATTTTAAGATTGTGACCCCTTGTTCTTGATTCCCCCACCAGAGGAAATAGTTTCTCCGTCTCTATCCTAATCAAATCCTTTTAAGATTTTAGACACCTCAATCAGATCGCCCCTCAACCTTCTGTACTCAAGGGACTACAAGCCAAGTTTAAGTAACCTGCCTTCATAATTTAACTCTCTAAGCTCTGGGTCTTAGAGGGTTAAATTATGAGGCAGGTGATTAGCAGGAAATCACTTTCCTGTAGCAATCTATAAAGAAAAGGATCATTAGATAATGTGTATAATCACCATGACATAATTCAGCTTGTACAGATTTAATTTACACACTCCTCACCTTGGCTCTAACACTGCCTACATAGTATGAACAAGAGATGGAATTCCACTGGGGCGTGCGTGATGTACTGCTAGACAATGCTGTTATCGGTTATGAGGCACTATCTATCATAGGTGTAAGAAAGGTGCAATATATCTGAAGAGGTAATAATATTACAAGGCGAATCAATGTCAATTCATTATTTGGTAATTATCAGAGGTAATGCAGAACGTGTTTGAATGCCTTTATTGCTGGGGGACCAGCGGTGGATCAGTGAAAACTGATGGGCCACTTAATTTGGCACCACATTACAGCTGACACTTCAGGTGTAGGATTCTTGAAATATGGCAATTTATATTTAATGGATTATCTCGCTGATCTGCTTATTAATGTTCTCAGTAAATACCTTATCTTATTGAGCGGGTTTTGTGTCACAGACTACCTGTACCTGATGAAATACACATTCACTTCTATTGAGGTTTATTTGCACTCAGCAAATGGTTAAATATTGAAGCAGTAGTGAACGAATGGAGCAGAACTAGGTACCCAAACTAATCCAAATGTGCATTATTTACAGACAATGCACAATATGAAATTCAAGTATAGTTGTTATTATTATTATAATTATTATTACAGAGTATTCCGTAGCCCAGTAATTCGTAGCTCACCAGTAAAATGATTACTAGAAGTTCCTATCAGGACTCGGTCTGGATTTTCTGATCAGGCTGGAAAGCCCACATTGCGCCTGCCCATCGCGGTGAGCCCTGATTCCAGTGGGTCTTCCAGGGTTGATCACATTTGCATGTTGGTGGTGGTTTCCTGCCAGTATTTGTGTCACTGCCAGGTCCCCAGTCTCAGATGGGAGTTGAGGGAAATGGCTGCAGCACTCCCCACTGTGCAGCGTTGCGAGATGCAGGAATCTTCGCTTGCCTTGTCTTGTGCAAAGGATTGCCCTGGTATTGATTGCACTAAGCTAGGCAGTTCTTCAAATTTGAAATCCGCCTTTCCGCTGCCTTAGCAACGCTGGATGCCATCAGTGTAAGGCCGGAGACATTCCCGACACCCAGCATGAAATCTGTCAGAAGATATTCTCCCACCATTAACCTTTAATTTGAATTTACCCACCCCAATACTGGCAGAAGTATTCAATGTCCATTGAGAAATCTTAGAGGTGAGGGCCTGGTGGAATGTCTCCCTGGCCCATCTCCTGCTTCCGACTGCCCCGTAACCTCCAAAAATTGGTGCAAAATCAAGTCCAACTGATAGACATGGCCACTTATTTAGATTTCTCACAGAAAAATGGACAGAATTTCAGAATTCAATTTCGAAAGCACTGGTAAAACCCCCAGAAAATCTTATAATCGCACCTAATGAAAACAGAATTTGACTTACTTAATCATCATAAACCAATGGGCCAAATTATGAGTAGCAGAATTGCAGATTGCATTCCCAAACATTGGTAAATTCCTGGAAAATCCTATAATCACACATCATAATACTGGAATTTGACTTATTCAGTCACTGTAAAATATCAGCCCTCTCATCTTTATCTTCCAACCTCCCTCCCCTGTTACAATCATCATTCTATTGATACTGCAATGACCATTGCTCCTCTTTGGCATGTAACAAAGCAGATCAATTTGGAATCATAGAACTGTACAGCACAGAAAGAGGCCATTCATTCCGTCGTGCCTGTGCCAGATCTCTGAAAGAGCTTAGACCCACCTCCCTGCCCGTTCCCATATCTTTTTTAAACTTCTCATTTTCATTAAAAATTATACCATTATACCATTGTTTCTGGTTGGGAAGACCATGTCCGAACAAACCTTGGTGTAAAACTTTCCTCCTGACCTCTCTCTCTCTTTCTCTGTTCTTTTGGAGATGATCTTAAATTTATCCAGCATCAAAACTGCTTGGCCTTATACATCATCGTGAAGTTTGGGGACTGCCAAACCAGTTGGCAGTAGAATGCAACATTACGTTTAATGTGAAATTCTGACTCCAGTGCTAACACAGTTTGAATCCCAAGGTCCACTCCAGTCTCCAACCATAACATACAGGTGGGATGTGGTGGAATACAATACAGAATTGCAAGTGAAATGGCCCTAATATGGAAGAAATTTTATATGACTGCAATGGTAACTAAGTTAGAGCCACAAAAGATAACTGCAATAGAGAGGAGATCATAATTACAGATTGCCTTGCAAATATGACACTAATAACTCCCTCCTCAACTTAAAATGGATGATGATTCTAAATGTGCGGTGCATAGACAGTCAGGTAACCTGCTATCATCGGTACCTCATTAATCACTATTTTCTCTTGTCATATTGTCACATTAATGCGAAATGGTTGGTTGGTTATTGGCTTGTCGGAAACAATTAAACCTTAGTGAGTTGCATCTCTGGGTCTGGTCCAGCCTAATCATTGCCTTCACCTTTGAAAAATTGTTCATTTTCCTTTGATTTTTGGATAATCACTCACCACCTCCCACAGAAGTGGCTGCAGTTTTCTCCTTCATTGACAGTCCTAATGTAGGAGTACATCTGGCCAGATGCGCAGGGTTATATTTCGAGCCCTGCCGGTGTGCAGGACGTTTTGAGCAGCTGTCTTTTGGGACAGTCAGGAGCTAGTTAACACATGATGTCTCTTCACCATAAAGATTTTTGGGATTTCTTCACTGTTTTATTTTACTTGAGATATTTTTGTCTTCCAGTTTCAGACTCCTCCTGTAGGTGAGTCCTAGCTGTAGGGAGAATGCATTCACGTCCCTAGATATCTCGTTAAATTTGTAGCGCACTCAAGGAACAAAGAATGCTCTTCATCTTATTGAAGCTACTGGTATTATCATGTGATCTCACATGATCCTCCTTGGCACTGGAAGGTGGCTACAGTAGATTAGGGGTTTGATCACCAAATGGTTATTCAACAGTAAAAGAAGAAATCAATAGCAGCAGTAATACAACGTATATTTTTCCAGCCATTGTTGTGCTTATTTAGTTCCTTAGTTAGTAGAAAATATGAATCAGTTCACAATTGTTTGTTATACTGTGATGTAAGTAATGTTCTTATGTAATGGTTCTTATCTGGCCTGAGTTTGAGGGTGAAAATCATCGGGCTTTTGATCCTAGTGTACGCTCTGGGATTAGCTCGTTGGGGTCCTCCACTGCTGACTGCCCCAGAGGACGTGGGGGTCAGAGGGCAGTTCCCTAATTTAAATATTCCTGGCAGATGCCCACACCACTAGGAGAACATCTCAGGTACCAGCCAAAGGGAGTGTGTGGGTGCAGGGTGGGGGGGGGGATAGGAAATAGTATATAATAGCATAGAAAATACCTATTGGCCCCCTTGTGAAGGGACCTGATTTGTGAATTGTGCCAGGTTTTTGTCTTCAGGGGGTCCAGTCCAGGACACAGGCCTATACCCCCCAGGTGGCTAGTAAATCTGCTTTCACCTGGTGTACCAGTCACTATTCTTCCACCAGACCAAGGCTGAGGAAACTTCCAATCTTTTAAAAAAATTCGTTCATGGGATGTGGGCTTCGCTGGCGAGGCCGGCATTTGTTGCCCATCCCTAATTGCCCTTGAGAAGGTGGTGGTGAGCCGCTTTCTTGAACCGCTGCAGTCCGTGTGGTGAAGGTTCTCCCACAGTGCTGTTAGGAAGGGAATTCCTAGGAGTTGCACCCCTCCCATGTGCCCATCCATGCCCCATCTAATGTGAGAGACCATGTTTCAGGCAGACAGAAGTTCCGCCCCAAACAAGGCCTCGAGAAAACTGGGTGCAGAGGTCAGAACTCACCATGCCTGGATCCTGGCCTAATTTGCAGTTCTTCTTCCACACTCCCACCTGACTTATGGTGGGAGTACACCAGAGGGTTGTGCATTTTTAGGGCCTATCTCTTTCTGAAGGCTACATACATACTTGCTGGTTTGGAAAAGACAGACTGATAAATATCTTCAAAAAATGACAGGGACCAAGTGAATTTAAAATGACAGACTCCACTGCTTATAACGGGCTCATTGATGTTAACACGATTTACCTGCTACATGCGATGGACGGTAAAACCAAATATCAAAGTAACCAATATATTTTTAAAAAACAAACAGGCTTGATGCAGATGCTGCTGAATCAACACCAATGCTAAGAATCTCATCAGTAAGGTAATTGCACTTTAACGAGGTGTGAACAGCTGATTGAAATTACTTGAAGACCCGACTTTGCCTGAAAGCAGCAGAGCCTTTTAAATGGGTAAGTACAGGGTAAGTACTTATTGAACTGCCCAAAATGGTCGGCGCTCTTAATGAGTTATAAGCGGTGCCTTTGTAATTGACGCCAATGGTAATGGCAAATGGTTAGCACGGTTTGCCTGATATAGGCAGCTGTCCGTGGTAAGTGCGGACGGTGTAAGTGGTGGGGACTGTACTATCTGTTGAATTTAAAAAAGGACTGCCAATCAAGCACATATTTGAAAGGATCTCAAAAGATTTTTGTATTTGAATTGAATGACTCGGCCCCTCTCTTGGACACCTGTCTCAGACAAACCAACTGATTCTTGGAACAATTGTATCAAATTAAACTGGGATATGATTTCTGTGAGTGAATTTGCTTTTTAACTCCTGAAAGCATGAAAGAAGCCAATATCAAATTGTAGTGATGCTGGCAAGGCTGCATTTATTGTCCATCCCCAGTTGTCCTGGGAAAGTGGTGGCGGGCTTTCTTGAGCCACTGCGATCCTTGTGGTGATGGTGTTCTGACAATGGTGTTTAATAGGGAATTTCAGGATATTGTACCAGTGACAATGAAGAAACAGCATATATGGCAGCATATAACAGACTGGGATAAGGAGAAATTTCTTCACTCAGAGGGTGGTGAACCTGTGGAATTCTCTACCATAGAAGGCTGTGGAGGCCAAGTCACTGAATATATTTAATAAGGAGCTAGGTAGATTTCTAGACACAAAAGGCATCAAGGGGTATGGGGAGAGAGCGGGAATATGATATTGAGATAGAGGATCAGCCGTAATCATATTGAATGGCGGAGCAGGCTCGAAGGTCCGAATGGCCTACTCCTGCTCCTATTTTCTATGTTTCTATATGTCCAAGTCTGGATGATATGTAACTTGGAATTTGTGTTGTGTGTGCTGTACTGAAGAAAGAAAGATATACTTGCATTTATATAGCGCCTTTCACAACCTCAAGACGTCCCAAAACGCATTACAGCCAATGAAACACTATTGAAGTGCAGTCACTGTTGTAATGTAGGAAATGCGGCAGCCAATTTGCGCACAGCAAGGTCCCACAAATAGCAATGAGATAATGATCAGATATTCTGTTCTTTAGTGATGTTGACTGAGGGATTGGACACCGGGGAAAACTCCCCTGCTCTTCTTCGAAATAGTGCCGTGGGATCTTTTATGTCCTCCCGAGAAGGCAAACGGGGCCTCGGTTTAATGTCTCATCCAAAAGATGGTACCTCCGACAGTGCAGCACTGAAGTGTCAGCCTAGATTTTGTGCTCAAGTCTCTGGAGTGGGACTTGAACCCACAACCTCCTAACTCAGGGGCGTGAGTGCTACCAGTGAGCCATGGCTGACTGAAGAGCATAGTGAAGCCTTTATCTTTGCTTTGTTGTGAAGCAAACTCAACTGTGACACTAGAAGGTTGCTGTGGAAAAGGATTATAGTTTTCAATCACACTAGCCAGATAAAGCAATGTTACTCCTCCAAAATGAGCAGTTATGACACGACAGGCTTAGTCCTCACCAGCAATTATTGCCATGTCATTGTCATTTAGTTGAATCAACAGATTTATGAGTGGAAATAGCCTACTGCCCACTTTGCACTGACAATGTTTGTTTCATATATATTCTGCAAGGAGACAAATCTGTTTTGGCAGAATGTTATGTGGCACAGGTAATCATGAATGTCTTTTCAAGTCATGCTATTTTCGATGTCATTTTTGAGGCGATGCAGAGGTTTTGTATTTGAATGTGGAGAAACTGAGTGAACTGTGGTGCCCCAAGAAGCCAGAAATAATTGTATTCATTAAAAAATGGCTGGCACGGCAGTTTAAGTTGGATGGGTTTTAGCAGCATTGTAAAAGCTTACCACTATGAAGTGGTAACTTATTTAAGTAAAATGCTTAGGAACGGACTCGTGAAATCAACAGGGCATTTGGATTTTTTTCCTCAAAAATATTATGTTTTTTATAATTTCACTTGAAATACTGCACTGCGGAGAAACCTTCCTCCGTTATACCCATCAGAAAAATAACTGTTGGCATGACAATGGAGTAGAAGTCCATTTATCCCGTGATTTCAATACATCAATCCAAGGTGCGCTATTGGGCCTCACTGCAAAAACTGTGCACAACTCCAAGATCATCCTGCCAAGCAAAGATAACTCCTGGCTTCTTTTCTTCACTTTCAATCGTCTCTTTAAACACCTCTCCACTGCCCCCCTCCTCCCTCACTCCAACAGCAAGTGCAGGAAGCTCATGAACGTCTTTGTCACCGAGATTGAGACCATCCATTCAGCTGCCTCTGCTGCTTCTACCCCTCCACCTTTGTCTTGTCCACCAAGCCAGACTAGCCCCTAGGCTCAAATAATGGACCCCTTGCTAATGCAACTCGAGGACTAATCTGATAAAAAGTATATTGCCCATGGGGAATGGACATTGGGTTAGTAGATCAACTACTGTATACCCTACAGTAAGGGTATCACTATGAAACTTGCCTGAGAACTAAACACCATGGTTTGTAGACTTTAAGGTCACACTCCTTTACCAAGCATGTTGATTTCAAAATCCTGGTACTCAACTACAATCCCTAATGGCACTTTATTTGCACATCCTCCTACATTCCTACATTCCAGCTTGCACCCTTGCCTCTCCTGAATGTGGTCTACTCTGCGTCCCCTCTTCCCCTTTGTTCCCACTGTTGGCGTCACACACCCTGCACTCCCTTCCTAAATCCTTCTGACTTGCCAACTCTCTCCCCATTTTCAAACACCTCCTCAAAACATACCTCTTTGATCACATCTTTGGTCAATTCCCCTAAAGTGTTCCAACAATTCGTGCATGAATATTAAAATGCTTCTTTTCCATAATTATGCCTTAATTTCATACAATTTATTTCTAAGCAGGAGCTGGCTCCACAGTGAGACACATCAAGACAATCTGTCTGTTTCTCACCAGATTTGATGGAGTGAGCTCGCAGTGGATGTGAAATATGTAAAAATCATTCATTATATTCAAGGAGCAAATTTAACACATTTAACAGAGCATGTTTAATTGACAGGAAGGAGTTTGGTGCATTTAAAAAAAAAATTGGATAAAATTTATGCATGATATTCAAAAGCTGACAAAAACAAATGAAAACAATTTTACAACACCAAGTTATAGTCCAGCAATTTTATTTTAAATTCACAAGCTTTCGGAGGCTTCCTCCTTCGTCAGGTGAACGATGTGAAAATGAAATCCTCGAAATGAAATCGCATTTATAATTCACAGAACAATGCTTGGTGAGTACAGACAGTTTTTTCAACTGCCCGTTGCCAAGGCAATCAGTGTGCAGACAGACAGGTGTTACCTGCCAGGTCTCACAGAATATACAAATCACCAAAAAAAAAACAACAAACAAAAAAAAACAGAAATAGAGAGGTAGAAACATAGAAAAGACAGCAACTGACCCGTTATATTAAAAACAGATAACATTTGTTCGCTGGTGGGGTAACGTGTAGCGTGACATGAACCCAAGATCCCGGTTGAGGCCGTCCTCATGGGTGCGGAACTTGGCTATCAATTTCTGCTCGACGATTTTGCGTTGTCGTGTGTCTCGAAGGCCGCCTTGGAGTACGCTTACCCGAAGGTCGGTGGATGAATGTCCATGACTGCTGAAGTGTTCCCCGACTGGGAGGGAACCCTCCTGTTTGGCGATTGTTGCGCGGTGTCCGTTCATCCGTTGTCGCAGCGTCTGCATGGTCTCGCCAATGTACCATGCTCTGGGGCATCCTTTCCTGCAACGTATGAGGTAGACAACGTTGGCCGAGTCACAGGAGTATGAACCATGCACCTGGTGGGTGGTGTCCTCTCGTGTGATGGTGGTATCTGTGTCGATGATCTGGCATGTCTTGCAGAGGTTACCGTGGCAGGGTTGTGTGGTGTCGTGGACGCTGTTCTCTTGAAAGCTAGGTAATTTGCTGCGAACGATGGTCTGTTTGAGGTTGGGTGGCTGTTTAAAGGCGAGTAGTGGAGGTGTGGGGATGGCCATAGCGAGGTGTTTGTCCTCATTGATGACATGTTGAAGGCTGCGGAGAACATGACGTAGTTTCTCCGCTCCGGGGAAGTACTGGACGACAAAGAGTACTCTGTTGGTTGCGTCCCGTGTTAGTCTCCTGAAGAGGTCGATGCGATTTTTTGCTGTGGCCCGTCGGAACTGTCGATCGATGAGTCGAGCGTCATATGCCGTTCTTACTAGGGCGTCTTTCAGCGTCTGTAGGTGTCCATCGCATTCCTCCTCGTCTGAGCAGACCCTGTGTATTCGCAGGGCCTGTCCATAGGGGATGGCCTCTTTGACGTGGTTAGGGTGGAAGCTGGAAAAGTGGAGCATCGTGAGGTTGTCCGTGGGCTTGCGGTAGAGTGAGGTGCTGAGGTGCCCGTCTTTGATGGAGATTCGTGTGTCCAAGAAAGAAACTGATTCTGAGGAGTAGTCCATGGTGAGCTTGATGGTGGGATGGAACTTGTTGATGTTATCGTGTAGTCTCTTTAGTGATTCCTTGCCGTGGGTCCATAGAAAGAAAATGTCGTCGATGTATCTGGTGTATAGTGTTGGTTGGAGGTCTTGTGCAGTGAAGAAGTCCTGATCGAACTTGTGCATGAAAATGTTGGCGTATTGGGGTGCGAATTTGGTCCCCATGGCTGTTCCATGTGTTTGGGTAAAGAACTGGTTATTGAAGGTGAAGACATTGTGATCCAGGATGAAGCGGATGAGTTGTAGGATGGCTTCCGGAGATTGGCTGTTGTTGGTGTTGAGTATTGATGCTGTCGCAGTGATGCCGTCATCGTGGGGGATACTGGTGTATAGTGCCGAGACGTCCATCGTGGTGAGAAGTGTTCCTGGTTCAACTGGTCCGTGGGTACTGAATTTTTGTAGGAAGTCTGTAGTGTCACGACAGAAGCTGGGGGTTCCCTGTACGATGGGTTTCAGGATGCCCTCGATGTATCCAGAGAGGTTCTCACACAGGGTTCCGTTGCCTGATACGATAGGACGTTCAGGTGTGTTGGCTTTGTGTATCTTTGGGAGGCAGTAGAAGTCTCCCACGTGGGGAGTACGTGGGATGAGAGTGCGTAGGATGCTTTGAAGGTCTGGATCGAAGGTCTTGATCAGTTTGTTGAGCTGGTGGGTGTGTTCTTTGGTCGGATCTGCGGGTAACCGTCTGTAGTGTTCCTGGTTGTCCAGTTGTCGGTATGCTTCTTTGCAATAGTCCGTTCTGTTCTGTATGACTATGGCTCCTCCTTTGTCCACTGGTTTGATGACGATGTTGCGGTTGGTCTTGAGGGCGTTGATGGCGTTGCGTTGTGCTCGGGTGACATTCTGGACTGTCTTGTGAGTGCGGCTGATGAATCTGGCATTGACGCATTTCCTGACAGCTTGAGCATACATGTCCATGCCAGATCATCGACACAGATACCACCATCACACGAGAGGACACCACCCACCAGGTGCATGGTTCATACTCCTGTGACTCGGCCAACGTTGTCTACCTCATACGTTGCAGGAAAGGATGCCCCAGAGCATGTTACATTGGCGAGACCATGCAGACGCTGCGACAACGGATGAACGGACACCGCGCAACAATCGCCAAACAGGAGGGTTCCCTCCCAGTCGGGGAACACTTCAGCAGTCATGGACATTCATCCACCGACCTTCGGGTAAGCGTACTCCAAGGCGGCCTTCGAGACACACGACAACGCAAAATCGTCGAGCAGAAATTGATAGCCAAGTTCCGCACCCATGAGGACGGCCTCAACCGGGATCTTGGGTTCATGTCACGCTACACGTTACCCCACCAGCGAACAAATGTTATCTGTTTTTAATATAACGGGTCAGTTGCTGTCTTTTCTATGTTTCTACCTCTCTATCTCTGTTTTTTTTTGTTTGTTGTTTTTTTTTTGGTGATTTGTATATTCTGTGAGACCTGGCAGGTAACACCTGTCTGTCTGCACACTGATTGCCTTGCCAACGGGCAGTTGAAAAAACTGTCTGTACTCACCAAGCATTGTTCTGTGAATTATAAATGCGATTTCATTTCGAGGATTTCATTTTCACATCGTTCACCTGACGAAGGAGGAAGCCTCCGAAAGCTTGTGAATTTAAAATAAAATTGCTGGACTATAACTTGGTGTTGTAAAATTGTTTACAATTGTCAACCCCAGTCCATCACCGGCATCTCCACATCAAAAACAAATGAATTTAATAAAATAATTACTAGAGTAAATAAGGAGCTCCTGCTCGGAATTCGACCCCTCCCTACTTTGTAAGGTGCCTTGAGGTATTTTGTGATATGAATGCAAGTTATTCTCATACTTAGACTGAAAATCTGTACTTCTGTCCTACATACTACTTGAGTCCATTCAAAAAGTTTACTGCTGTCCATGAGTGACTCTTTTCTCTTATCCAATGGAATATATGAAGTCGAAAATGAAAGGAGTTGTCGACTGCGATAAATGATACACGCACTGCTTTTCTCATAGTGTCTAATGAGGCTGAAAAGAAGTCATTTTGTCATAATGTCTTTGAACAAGAATGTATCTCCCATACTTAATGAGTGCGACTTGGCAGGAATGAAAGTATTTACTTCACAATTAGCTCCTTATTTACTCTAATAATCATTTTTATTAAATACATTTGTTTTTGCCAGCTTTTGAATATTGTGTGTAACATGCTTCTAATTTAACCATAAAGTTCTCCTTTTATATAAAAAAAATGCATCGTGTCAATTAAAGATGTGCTGTTAAATGTGTAAATTTTGCTCTTTGATCCTTTTTTTGGAAAAAAAAAGATTTTTACATACTTCACATCTACCGTGAGCTCGCTCTGTCAAATCTGGCGAGAAGCAGCTAAATTGTCTTGATGTCTCTCACTGTGCAGTCAGCTCCTGCTTAGAAATAAAGTGTATGTAACCCTGATATAGGCAGAATTATGGAAAAGGAGCATTTTAATATTCAGGCACAAATTGTTGGAACTTTTCGACACCTTATGCTTAAAAGAGATTCTCATAATTGGCATGAGTAAAATGCATAAAATGGGGCTTGCTGGTGTCTACACGATTAACTGTTGTTTTGTGTCGGATACAAATTCATTTTAAAATCAGTTTATGGCACCTTAATGCAGAAGACGTTCCAGGGCACTTTACATGGGAAAAAAATACTATATTCAAGCAACCTCACCTTAGGTTAGGCTACTACAATCCCCTATCAAGCTCAGTCAGATTTATTGCTCTGGTTTGAGACTGAGGGCAGAAGGCTGACTTGTTAGCATAACCCACAATGTCTTATTTTCTGAGGTCCAAAGCTACTGTACTGTGTTGTTATATGTTCCAATTCTCACTCCTTTTCTTCCTTTCCTGAAGGGAGTGACTCCTGCTGGCTAATGGCTGCATGGGTGGTGCCACTCATTCATTATCTTGTTTAAGAGCCATCCTTCTTGTGTGAGTCTAGTCAGTGAAGATCAGGCTGGGGGAGATTGGGGAAGACACAGAAAAGCCTGATACTATCCTGACCTGATGTTCACATTCACGCATACATTTTTCAGCAGGGTCACTCAATAAGCAATCATGAGCAGGTGCTCTGGCCCTTGTCCTGTTGTCCCCCCTTCAATTTGGAAACACTGATGCCAACTGTAGTGTTCTCACCATTGCCTGGTGAAAATGAACTAACTCAAACCTGGGACTTTTCTAGTCAGTATCATTTAGTCCCACTCCATAGGCTGTATTTGGCCAATAAGTCATTGAGGAGTACATATTTTTATAATATATTCCATTTTTTTTTTAATAATCTAGACTACATGCCTGATATAACTCTCTATCCTTGTGAATTCTCTGAACAAAACTGCCAAATTGATCCCAGTTGGTAAGGAGAAGCCAACTGTGTAGATTTGACAAAACCTTTTGAATTTTTTATTTGCTATTTTGATTCTCTGCTTTGATTTTTAATCCTCTCAGGAACATAGCAATGTACATGACTAGGAGAGAATGTTGTAATCCATTTGGCTATTTCCAAAATTCAAGAAATACCATACATTAAAAAATGAGAACTTGTATTTATGTAGTGCTGTATCTTGTCTTCAAGACATCTTAAAGCGTTTTACATCCAATGAATTACCTTTTGAAGGGTAGTCACTGTTGTTATGTAATCAAACATAGCCACAAATTTGCACACAGCAAAATCCCAGAAACAGAGGTGAGATGATTAATCAGCTAATCTCATTTTGGCAGTGTTGGTTGAGGGAGGAACATTGGCCAGGACACCAAGAGACCTCCTTGCTCTTCTTCAAATAGTGCTATGGGGGCTTTTATGTCCATCCTAACAGTCAAACAGGGCCTCAGTTTATCTGAAAGACATCACTTCCAACAATGCAGCAGTCCCTCAGTGTGGCCCTGGAGTACAAGCCTAGATTGGGGTTTGAACCCACAACCTGAGACAAGGGTGCTACCAATTGAGTCAAGCTGATTCTCTTATTCTAGCTCTCATGCTCCTCAATCCCTTTCTCTGCCAAATTCAGTTCCTTCTAGAATTTTCTGACACTAGCTGTTCTATATATTCACCACCCTCCGTGCAGACTGTCTATCTGAGCTTGAGTCTATGCCTCCTTGCTGTATAGTTGATGATTACGTCAGACGTATTATTAGGGTCCGGTTTATCTATACCCCTTTCAATCTTGAATATCTCATGAGGAGGTCCTTGAGCAGACTTTTCTCAAGCATAAATGTTGCCAGGTTTGGTTACCTCTCCCTATAACTCGAGTGCCTAATTAAATATATTAATATCATTGTACCCTCTTTGTCCGCATGTAGTATGAGTACAATGGTACTGAGTACGCTAGGTGGGGCTAAACCAGTGCTTGTATAAAGCCATGATTGCTTCCTGGACTTATGCTCTACACCTCTGGCTATACATTCTAAGATCCAGTGTGCTTTCTTTCCTTATCTACTGATTATGCCAAGGCATGCATCTCCTGCAGCTGAGCAGGTGGGCAGAAAGACCTGCTCTCAGGCATCAGCTGATGCCACAGACGAGCTGGCCTCGCTTGGAAGTTGGTGAGAGCAGTACAGTGACATCTCTTCCTCCTAATTTTCCTTTTGCCCTGTGGAGAGACTACCGGCTTCCACTCAGCACAACCCCACTGTCGCACAGCTAAGATTGTGCCCTGAATCTGCTTCCCATGGTGCCCATACGATGTTGCTCCATCACTTAGTGCCACTGCATCGCTTAGTCTTTCAATTTTATTTTGAAGTTTGGCTATTCAATTTTTTGGTTGAATCGGACATAGAAATAGAATAATTCCATAAAGTAGCACAACTTTGGAGCATGCACTTTCACTCATCTTCCATGATAAATACCTGAAAAAAGCAGTTCTATGGTTGAATGCCAAAGGAAATAAAGCACATCAAGGGACTTGTCCCTTAAAGGTAAATGCAACAGCTCAAAAATTGATTAACTAGCTCTAAATGAGAGAGCAGTTTGTGATATGGGCTGTTGTGATGTTCACGAGGGACTGAATTATGTTTGCCTCCAACGCACTGTGGTACTGTAACTTCCTATGTATAAGTCACATCAACTTGCTGTTTTTTTGTGCATTAATTGCATACAAAGATTTGTATACTAACATGACTTAAGAGTTTTGCTTTTTAAAATTAAAATGACAATCCAGATAAATAAATGATTTTTGGCACTGGACCAGCAACCTAAAGATCATGAGATGCCAAGTTGTGAAATTGAGTTCCATAAATCTGGTAATTGGTCTTCTAGCACCAAAACATGATCATGATGGCTGCCCAGTTGTTGTAAAAACCAAATTGGTTCACTAATGTCCTTCAGGGAAAGCAGCCTTCCATAGCTACCTGACTTGGGCTACATCTGACTAGTCCCGTATCATGTGGTTGACTCTTAATGTCCCCTGAAGTGCTCTGGTAAGCCACATAGTCATCAGGGCAATTTATGTGTCCCTAGCAGCATTGTTCACGTTCTGAGACTGAATTTACAAAAAGTGAGTTCTATGGATAGGCCCTATTAGCAGGTCAGAAACAGTCCATCATCCTTTTCTCATCTTCCTCTCTCCAGGCTTGCCACCATTTTACTTATCTCGCTTTCATCCCCACTGCCTTGGCACTTGAAGGCCGAGTGTCTGTCCTTTGCACCCAGAGACACAGTGACAAAGATCAGTGTTTTCTTTACTACTTTTTCAAGCAGTTTTACCAACAGTGTGGGGTGGCATTTGTTTCTTGACAGTCAAGAAAGAGAGCCCAGCCCAACTCCCTGCACTACCGTTGGAGCATTCATCTGACCCATTTGCCATTTATTTTTTAAATTATTCTTTAATCACTGCACTGAAAAGTATTGGAGGCACAAACAAACCCACGGTGGGTATGTGACTGTTGAGCAAGGGTGGGCTGCACAGTCTGAGGCTCAGCCCATTAACCTGGCTTCTTAATAGGGGCAACTCTATCAGAGGTATATGTTTTCAATATAATCAAATCTATTGGAGGTAGACGTTGTTATCCATGTATTTTAGTGTAGGTGAAATCGCTGTGACGCATTATAGAGGAGTTTCACATATACTAACAAGGTGGGCAGGAACTAACAGCATTTAGACTTGTGAACCATGTATGTGTTCAAGTTTTAGGAGGGCTTGAAGAAGGCAGCTTCCACTCGACATAAAGGTGCTGACTCTTTTTGCAGTGCAATTCCATGGGTGCCAGCAGCTTTCTAATAACCTCAACCAAACCAGACTATTTGACTGTAGCAGCATCACTGTTAAGCCTGATCCTGTCCTTAGAATTACCTCTTCGGATTTAGATATGGAGAGCATGAATTTCAGCCCCTGTGAAGCCATATTTGAATCTGAAGACCAAATCCACTCAAACGCTGGTCTGTTGGGTTTATGGACAATTCACTGCAGATATCGTGATACATTTTCACCACAGGAAATGCTCATGATACTTTCCTTCAATAACAAAATCATATATTTTAAGATGTCAAA
Source organism: Heptranchias perlo (assembly GCF_035084215.1). Lineage (NCBI taxonomy): Eukaryota > Metazoa > Chordata > Chondrichthyes > Hexanchiformes > Hexanchidae > Heptranchias > Heptranchias perlo. The sequence goes on along the minus strand of NC_090345.1, from coordinate 12,141,434 downwards.
TCACGCCATGCTTTAAAGGTGAAAAAGGGAAGAAAAAATCATCCGTACACATGTCAGCGAATAGCACAGCTGTATTTAAGGGGAAGCTAGATAAACATATGAGGGAGAAAGGAATAGAAAGATACGCTGATAGGGTTAGATGAAGAGGGGAGGGAGGAGGCTCGTGTGGAGCATGAACACAGGCATAGACCTGTGGCCTGTTTCTGTGCTGTACATTTTATATAATATGTAACTTGAGCAGACTTTAAAAAGACATATAAAATGGCCCATCGGATACTCAATGAATAGATTATAGGCCTGAATGGCAATCTGTGTTCCTGGGTGACTTAAATGATGTGTCAGACATGCACCTGTGGCCTTTCCTCCATTTAAGAGAACCACCACCATAAATTGTTTTGACTGTTGGCTATATATTAGGTTCAAAGCATTTGATTAAAACCAAGATATGATTTCTAACTCTGCTTCACCACAATGTCATACATCCCTAAATAAACTGGATAAGACCGTCATTCGGTGCAAGAAGACAAATGCTTACCTTAAAGCCTGTGTTAACGTGAAGGGATACCAGGATTAGTGGCCACCATAAATCCCCAGGAAACAGGTTACATTACCAGTAGGCCAGGTTTCGACTGTTGGAGAATACTGTATTTCTAATGCCTAATGTAAGAAGGTCATTTTAAGACACTTGTGACTATTGACTGTTATGGTCCCTTCTACCAGATAAAAGGTAATCTATGCTGTATGAAAATTGACATTAATAAGGTTGCAAGTCCACAAAGAGATCCTAAAATGTTTATTTTATTATTGTCCACCTGACCCCCCAGAATTGCTCGCTGCTTCTAGGATACAGTTCCGTGGCTGCTGCCAGCTCTCTGGTAACCCGAGTGGCCGTTCTTCACAGGTGAACCTCAACGGTGAGCGTTGGCAGGCTATTTGACCATGGGGAGCCTCATTGATCCTGCCTCATCTGATCTCCATAAGCACATTTAACGTCAGAGGTCACTGTTTAATAAACAGGAGCTGCAACCCTGGCTGTTTTTTTTCTAATCCCTCCCCAGCCCAAGAGTGCTGAAGTTAACCACAGCGCCCCTAATGCTTCTTTGGTTGATTCAGGATTAAATTAAACTGTTGCGAGCTGCGAATTTACCCAGGAAATCATCAGGGATGCTGCCCTTTAATTTTCTACGGTTAAACTAGAAAAAAAAGCATCATGGTAGTTCAGTGAAACTGCCTTACAGTAAAGTAACATTCTGCTACAGTTCCACTGGATCAGGAGGCAGCTGACTGATATCACAGACGGACAATTTAATGAAACAGAACAAGCAGCAAGTTCAGTTACAGTAGTACGTGTCCGGGGAATAACCTCACAAAAAAAGGACTGCGATCCTGAAATTATTTCCTAAAGACGAACTGGAACGAATGCTATTGAAAAGTGTAAGTAACAGACATTAATGTCGATTTATCAAGGCTGCTCATTCACCTGTAACGTGCTCCCTCGATCTAAACTGGAAAATTAGCACTAGGATTTATAAGGGGACAGAAAATAACTGGAAAGTTATTCCATTTAGCTACATGGTAAGTCAATTGAGATATTAAAGATGCATTCTTTTTATTGCTGAGGGAGATTGTTTTAACATTGCAATGATGAGTTTTGATGCACTTTATGGCATGGTACAATAAAAGTTTCTCATCTTTTCATGAAGTTGATGGCCCTTTTGAGAGTTTCACTATAAGAAGAATTTAGCTGAGAATGTTACAAACAGGTTCTAGAGTATTTGTGTACATAAAGTACATGTTATTTGTAATAAACACATTATAGTGAATATGCTGGTGGCAATATCCAATCACAGATGCTGATGAGGAGGCATTGTTGGGTATTTTTAGCAAAATGCCCGTTACCCCCTGTCTCTGGAACCAATGCTCCCTTCTCTGGTGCTTCCCCTCCCACTTCCCATCTGATGCTGTTGTGCATACTGGGAAATTGCCTATTGCACAATGGGCAGGAAGTAACCCTTGACTGCTTGGAGCGCCAGTATATTATGCCAATAGGCTGATCTTACTTTATCTGGCGAGGTAGGCCCATTTGAGCAGAGGTGTATGTGGCGCCTGCACCATGCACGAGCTGCGTTATTGATCCTATTGTGCTGTGCAGTGGTAGGATGCAGGTTTGTGTCCTTTACGGTGTGATTGGGCGATCTCGGAAAGCAAAGCCCTTTCACCGAAGGAGGAAGGTATAAGCGGAGATCGGAACAAACTTTGCTGCCTTTGTGTATTCTTAATGGCCAGCTCAAGGACACCATAAGAGAGGCTAGCAAATGAAAAGGCCATTTAACCCATTTCAATCCCTCTACAGGCCACGTTACAATTTGCCTCCTCACTCTATCCCATTGACTCAACTTCCTTAGAGGCAGTACCAACAAATCTCCAAAAAGACAAAACTCAATGGAATTTGTGTCCAATACTCAAAGATGGTTGGGCGAAACGTAAGGATTTTAATCCAACTGAATAACCTACAGTATTCAACGATCGCTCGTCATATTCCACATTAAGGTTTGGGAGCAGGTCCCACCCTGGAATTATTTCCTAAAGATGAACTGGAATGAATGCTTTTGAAAAGTGTAACAGAGTCATTGGTCCTGATATTTACGGGGAGGTGGGGAGGGATCGGGGGGGGAGGTATAGCAGCTGGGAAACCCGCATTTCCAGGTTTCCTGGAGCTCAGCGCACGAGCTGGTGAGTGGTGATGCCTGCTGGTGTCGATCAGTACAAGTGCCAGCGGCTTAATCACCTGAAGTAGCAGCAATGGTGAGAAACGTGAACAGCCACATTTGTTTTAGATATTCTTTGAGGGTTAAATATTGGTTAGGACACTGCGGAGAACAACCCGGCTCGTCTTTGAAATAGCGCCATGGGATCTTTTATGGTCCAACTGACAGAGCAGACGGGGCCTCGGTTTAAGATCTCATCTGAAAGACGGCACCACTGACAGTGCAGCACTCCCTCAGTGGTGCACTGGAGTATCAGCCTGGATTATGTGCTCAAGGACAGGATTTTAGCCTGGAGTTGGAAAGGGGGCAGGAGGGTGGAATTCCTGATGGGAAACCCAGAAGTATGGGTTTCCCTGATTGACAGGCTGGCTCTCAGTCGGACGGGAGAAGAAGAAGGAAGAGGGCATGAACAGGTAAGTGTAAGATGGTGGGGGGGGGGGTCACCGGGTAGGTCAGGGGTCACTGGGGGGGGGGTCAGTCATCGTGGGGACTGTCAGTCATCGGGAGCGTCGGGGTTGGAGATCGTGGGGGGGGGTCGGAGATCGTGGGGGGGGTCGGAGATCGTGCGGGGTCGGAGATCGTGTGGGGGTTGCTACAGGTAGGCTTATTGGGCCTGGGGAAAGCACTCCTGCTCCTCCGGGCCCACAAGCTGTGCTATAAAGGCACTTACCTGCAGTTTCAGGCGTGAAGGAGAAGGCCCGGGACTCCCAGCCCCCAGGGGCTAAAATTAAAAAAGCTTTGAAAATGGAGGCCCGCAGCCTCCTTAAAAGCTTTTAATGTCCGACCCACCTCCTAAGAGCGGGTTGGTTGCCTGCCCATTGTCCCACCCCTGTTTTTGCAATTTTGGCAATTGTTACTGCCCCCCGCCCCAATCCACCCATTTTCCCAGGCTAAAATCATGCTCCAAGTCTCTGGAGTGGGACTTGAATGCACGACCTTCTGAATCAGGGGCGAGAGTGTTTCCAACTGAGCCGTGGACAGACTGCGGCTTTTGTAAAAATTCCTGGAGGAACTTAAAGCTAAACGACTTTTATCAGCAATCATCTGTAAAATTTATGATATGGATTATTAAAAAAGAGAAAAAGTGTTTGAAGAGAACCCTAAAAGTAAGTAATCTCTTGCCACGCTAAAACATTTCCAGTGGATTTTATTTCCATTTGCAGCAGCATCAAATCAGTAATGACCGCGCTGATATAATTAATATCCAAACAGTACAGCTATGAGGGCTCCTGGCACATTTAATACAAGTGCTCCAGACAGCCAAATTTAATAGTAACTGCATTCCCTTATTTTATTACATAATTATTCTGCGCACTGCTTTGCAAAGCTTTCACGCTAAATAGATGGGTATGCTGAGATGAGAAATGGACCTAGTTCAGTCATGGTCTTAGTGGAGCATTCAAGTGGTCATAAAAACTGCACTGGGTTTACAATATGTGGATTAATTATATCTGGGGCTGATTCAAAGGCAAATAAGTACATTTTCATCCTGCCTCAGAGATCTGTAACTGCCACTAAAGCCTTATTATATAGGGCTTTAGTTGTTGGTTTATCATGCATGCTCATGTAAAGGCCTGGAGGGGCTCCACAAATCCAACGACATTTGAAAGCATATAGAAATCTAGTGATACAAATGTTGAATTTTAAAAGACAACACTTACGAATTTAGAGTCATGTCGTAATGGCCAGGGGGAAATAACATCTTAATAGGAAGAAGGCAGGGGTGAAGGGCAAGTCCCCATGGCGTGAGACTTGGGCAATTTTAACTCGGGGGCCTCATTAATGTTTGAAGGGCAGCCCGTCCTTACTGTACTTAAAGTGGGGATGCATCTCTTCAAGCAAAGTTGCATTCCCCAATTTCATTTTTGATGGTAGAACAATGGAAAAGATTATGGAAGCACTGATGAGTCGAAGGGCTCCCCCCCACTCTCCCGCTTTTCTGATGCATCGCTGGAGGTCCTAATGGAGGAAGGCCATCCTTCGTGTTTAGTCCCTATAGTAGCTATCCCACAGTATAGAACGGCTTTAAAAGAAAAGAAAGACTTGCATTTATATAGCGCCTTTCATGACCTGAGGATGTCCCAAAGTGCTTTACAGTCAAAGAAGTACTTTTGAAGTGTAGTCACTGTTGTAATGTAGGAAACACAGCAGCCAATTTGCGCATAGCAAGGTCCCACAAACAGCAATGTCCCACAAACAGCAATGTGATAATGACCAGATATTTGGGGCAAAATTGGGCCGTGAAGCGCCTGTTTTGTACGTGCTACGCGGACATCTAAGCTCCAAAAATGGTGTCCAAGATGCATGTACACACTTCTAACGTGAAGCGCACAGGATGCCAACTTGGTAAAGGCGTTTGTACGCGCTCAATTAACGAACGCTGGCAACATTTAGGGTAGGGAGATTATGATGTGAATCAGTGAGCAACGCTGATTTAAAGGGACTGCTGCTATGGTAGAACTCCACGCTCCAGCCAAGGCACTGTCTTAACCTCGCACAGCTGAACTGGGCTTAAACGGCATGGTGGACCCTCCACCAGGGCTATTTAAAGGGATCATGCAGGAGCTACAGGTTAGTCACTGGATTATTTGTTCTGGCTGCTGGTACAATTGTACGTGTTTTTGGAAGTTTCCTATACTTGGCTAAAGATTCAATATTTTATAGAGTGGTCTGCTGGACTTGCAGTACTGTTAGTGGCATTTAAAATAGTGTGCTGATAAAAGTTGCTTCCAGATATAGGTGGCCTGGTAGGGCTTCCTCTGGGAATTGAACATGACTGGGAGAATGAAGAGAGGCCACGTAGAGCAGGACAATCTGCTAGAAGAGGGAGGAGGTGGAGGAAGAGGTAGGACGGCTACAAGATAGACAGGCCGGACAGACTGTCTGCCAGGGCTCTGCGTGATCAGATTATTAATGAGCGATACCAGTAACCTCAACAATACCTCCCCATTCACCAACAGTCCCACACTCCTTATCTTTCATCTCTCACATGACCATCAAATCATTCTCCTTATGACTATATATTGCTTCCTCCGTCAGTTCATCGCAATATTAAACACCACCACCAAATGCAAATTCAGATCCACATTTATAAATGAACACATGAAATGATTTAAACAAAATAAGACTATTCACCCTGCCTGTTGTTCGTGTGCCTTTACCTATCCTAGTGCTCTTACGAGGTGCATCCCCAGTGGTTGGAGCTTGGGTGATGGAAGGCTGCCGACCTTCAACTGAGGAGCGTGCAGATGGCCTTGGAGCAGCTCTGGACTGAGAGGGCCCGGCTTCAGACTGTACCACCTCAGCCTGGGCTGCAGCAGTCTGGCCTGGCTGGCAGACAGGCAACAGCAAGGGCACTAGTGGAGTGGCAGGGATGGGAGCAGGAAGGCTGTCATCCTGAGAGAGCTCAGCAGGTTCCTCTTCCGTGGCACCACTGCCACTCTCCCAGGGCGGCGCCTCAGCAATTCTGGTGATCTGCTGGAGAACACATTGCTGAACTGCTGTGATGCCCTGGAAGCTCCTTTCAACAGTGGAACCCAGAGCTTCAATAGCAGCAGTCTGAGCTCCAAATGCAGCAGTCAGATCTTTGACGGCAGATATTTGTGCTGCACTGAAGCTGTGACGTCGGTCATCAGACGCTTCGTCATGGTGGGTTCCACAGATGTGCTGATGGAGGTGACCACCCGTTCCATGTGGGTGAGGATGGGCTCCAAGCTCTGAGCAAAGCCCTGTGCCAAGTTGAAGCTGAACTCTTCCATGCCCCTTGACATTGTGCAAAGGTTTTCCAGTGTACGGCCATCAGCCTTCTTCTGTAGCCTGGCCCATTGAAGTCATCATCTGACTCCTCAGAAGCAGAACTAGTGTGCGACCTCACCGTCCGGCGAGCAGGCACCTGCGGTATCCTTTCCCTCCGCCCCGGCTCCTGTGCACTTTTGCCTGATGTCTCACCTGCTGCAGATCCCTCCTCTATCGTAGCCTCTAAACTAAGCACAGTGTCAGCCTCTGAGCTGGTGGCAGCGAGTGTAAGATCGAGTGACGGTGTGTCTTCGTCATCTTCTGCCTCCTCTGACTGGGCAGGTTCCAGTTCTTGGGTATCTGAAATGAAAAAGCGACACAGGTTGAGTTGTGGTAAGGGGGAAGGAGAAAGTAATACATTAGTGCTGACACCATCTGCAGCACGTAAATCAGAAAAGATTGTGGGATGAGGGAGAAGTGGGAAGCGAGAAGGAGAATTCGGTATGCAGAGACCCTGATCATCAATCCCTCCAGCACCCCCAGTGGCTACGGCCTCAGCGATGGCCCTTCCAATGATGGCCAGCACTGCCTCCTCCACGGGGGTTAGGGCGTGTAAGCATGCCTGTCACCCTGCAGTTCTTTCATGCTGCCTACTGTTATGTGCCACTTCCTCCAGTAAGAAAGAGGGAAGTGTGTCAGTGAGTGTCCTACAAGATATTCAGGTGATGTGGTTATCATGGTTGAATAGCTGCCAGTGCGTGTGAGCTGTGAGTTGTGGATGTGCGGCTTGCAACAGCGTGAGGGTGAGATGAAGCATCTGATTTGAAGAGTTGTGTACTAGTTGAAAGAGTTTGTTGCTGGGTGGGTGATGGGGGTGTAGTGCGTGGAGCAGTGAATGAGGCTAGTGGTGCAGTTGGTAGGAGATGCCACTTGACAGTTCCCATTGGCGGAAGGGTCAAGAACCAGAGGACATAGATTTAAGGTGATTGGCAAAAGAACCAAAGGTGACATGAGGAAAAACTTTTTTTACACAGCGAGTGGTTAGGATCTGGAATGCACTGCCTGAGGGCATGGTGGAGGCAGATTCAATCGTGGCCTTCAAGAGGGAACTGGATAAGTACTTGAAAGGAAAAAATTTGCACGGCTACGGGGATGGGGCGGGGGTGTGGCACCAGCTCGATTGCTCTTGCATAAAGCCAGCGCGGACTCGATGGGCGAATGGCCTCCTTCTGTCCTGTAACCTTTCTATGATTTCTATGACAGTTGAACGCACTCACCTTGACCACTCGTGTCAAATCATTGAACTTCTTCCTGAACTGCATCCATGTCCATGGTGCTATGCTCCTGGCATTGACCTCATCCGCTACTTCTTCCCACTGCCTCTTGAACATATATCTGGAGGGCCTCTTGCCCCCCTGTGGATATAGGATTCCTCTCCTACTGTCCACCTCTTCCACCAAGGCCTCTAATACATCATCCGAGTACCTTGGTGCTGCTCTCTCACAGGCACAGCCATTCTTCAGTGTATTGCAGCACAGATTCACTTCCCAATTTACTCCCACCACTTCCTGCAGCCACCGTGCACCTTCCCTTTAAGAGGTGCAGGCTGCCTTTCAGTAGTGCTAGCCACTTCCGATATCGGGGCCCCCTGATGCTGCATGCAGCCAATCAACAGTGCAGGTAGGGCTGGCTGCACGCAGCAATCATTTAAATCACCAGGCAGCACGAATGTTACGTGCTGCCTGCATCACAATCAACGGGCATGGGTTAATAACGCACTGCGCTCCCAGTGCCCGTTTTTGAGGGTTCTCCAATATAACCCCCAATCTGTTTTAGTGATGTTGGTTGAAGGATAAATGTTGGCCAGGACACCGGGGAGAACTCCCCTGCTCTTCTTCACATAGTGCCATGGGATCTTTTACATCCACCTGAGAGAGCAGACTGGGGCCTCGGCATTTAGTTTGCAATCTTCCATGTGACTATATTTGTTATGAGTTGAGGTATTTGTGCATGAAGAGAACCAGTAATGCTTAAATGTCCATGTTAATTGATTAATTAAGTAAAACACTCAGCAACTAAGTGATTCACAGAGGAGCATGTGTGTGGCCTTGTCAATCAATCCTCATAAAATCTTGCATAGGATTCCCCTGGCTATGATTTGGGAAAAAAAATGAATGAAATAGAGACATTAATTAAGTGGTAATTCAGTGTTGTGGCTGTTTTTAGTGTTTTTTACACAGGGGACTGTACACTTCGTGACAAGCTTAGAGAAGAAAGGAAGATGAGATTAAGAATGAAAATAGGACAGTCAAATTTTAATATAAATTAGCTAATGTTTTACAAAAATAAACTTGTCCAGTGAGATCGGTCTGATGACAGTTTCGATCCTGTTGATTTATTTATTAGAATTGCAATACTAATGAAGTGGGTTCTGAAGGAATGATTGTAACAGTTTAAACATATTCTCATAAAATGTCAGCCAATTTCTTAAAATCATTATTATTATATGTACATATTTATAAACTCTGCAATTTCATGAAAATTGCACTAGCCTTGCCATAATCATGGTTTCTGTTTATACATAACCACGCAAAAATATATTCTTGCCTCAGTGTCACTGACCCCGCCTACGATGAGCCCAAAACTTAGTCATTTTTACCACTTCTAAGCTCGCTATCACATAACCTTGGTAAACTTAATTTTCTGTCTTTTTTTTTTGTTTCAAAATGTGCCACCCTCTAATTTTGTTCTTCTCTTTTTTTCCTCCTCACTTTCTGGTCTCCTCATGTCACCTACATCCTGTTGCTAAGAGGGTGAATGGTTTACCCATGACTAGGCTTCTACCAGCTGCTGTTAAGCTGGCTGGCAACCAGTTTGTGACCATGGCTGGGTGACTCTTCTTCTCTAGATTTCCTTTCCTCCTTGTGTGCGAAGAAGTGCATTGTGTGCTCTCCACACTTAACCTAAGAACATAAGAAATAGGAGCAGGAGTAGGCCATACAGCCACTCGGGCCTGCTGCGCCATTTAATAAGATCATGGCTGATCTTCGACCTCAGCTCCATTTTCCCGCCCGATCCCCATATCCCTTGATGCCCTTACAGTCCAAAAATCTATCGATCTCAGTCTTGAGTACTGAGAACAGTTCTGACTCTACGTTACAAAAAGAGTATAGAGGCACTGGAGAAGGTGCAAAAAAGGATTTATGCGGACGATACCAGAACCGAGAGGTTCTAACTATCAGGAAGGACTGTATAGGCTGGCGTTGTTTTCTCTAGAAAAGGGGTGACCTAATGGAGGTCTTTTTAATTCTGAAGGGGTTCGATAGGGTAGATATAGAGAAGATGGATTCACTTGTGGGGAGTCCAAAACTAGGGGTCATAAATGTAAGGCAGTCACTAATAAATCCAATAAGGAATTCAGGAGAAACCTCTTTACCCATAGAGTGGTTAGAATATGGAACTTGGTACCATATGGAGTAGCTGAGGCGAATAGCATTGATTCATTTAAGGGAAAGCTAGGTAATTACATGAGGGATAAAGGAATAGAAGGATATGCTGATAGCGTTAGATGAAATAAAATGGGAGGAGGTTCATGTGGAGCGTAAACATCAGCATAGACCAGCTGGGCTGAATGGCCTGTTTCTGTGCTGTAAATTCGATGTAATTCTATGTTCTGGGGATTGCTCCCTAACCCTGGTCCCCACAGGTGGACAGCTGACCTAATGAATTCAGTGTTTAATTGGTCAAACCTACCACTCTGAGAAATTGTACCACTGTAAATTTATTTTATTTTGGTGCCGAAGTGCCTCTTACAATCCTTTAGAAGTAAAATGCTTTTAAATTCTCTGCTGAATAATATAAACAGACTTATCTCCACATTGTATGAGAATTGGAACGAGGCAGCCTTTGACAAGAAAATATTTTAAAATTCACTGGCCCCATAATTCCTGGGGCTGGAGAGGGTGTAAGTAGCAATTGTACCTGGGGGATTTTTTAATATTCCAGTTTTTATCCCAAGTTTCAGCGTTGTCACATTTGCTTTTTAGCCCTAGAATAGCACATCTGGCAATGAGAGATTGGAACCGAATTGATCTTCTGCGTCATACTCAATAATCCAATACCTGAGGCAGGGTCTACTGTACTTCAGGGTGTTACTGATCATTGAGCAACCAGCTTGGCTCACTGATGAGATCTGGAGGGATTGATCTGTCACTCGGCGGGGGGGGCAGAGAGGATTTCTTTCCATTGGGTTTCTTGTAATCCTGTAGGCCATTACTCCTAACAGATAGCGTGGTCTTAGTTGCATAAGCCGCAGGATGTTTACTAGTGTTCTGCGCTGGGAAGCTGTGCAGTTTTAGCCAGTCATCCTTCAGCACATGTGGGATTCCTTAAGCTTTACCTCTTGCCAATATGCACCTAAGTTCTCTGATCTTGGGTCATTCAGGGGTGTCCCCATGGGCCTCCATACTGGACAAGCAGATACTCTACTTATATGGGTTTCTCAATCGTTTAGTTGGGATCCTCTTAAACATGGAGGTGGAGTTCTGTACTTGTCCCAACTAAGTAAAAAAAAGTTTCGCTTCTGTGATTATAAAGCCACACAAGCCTAAAATGGCCTCTACTGTGATTCCATTTGGAAGAATAGCTTGACAACAGGGGTTGCCAAAATATTTTAGGCTTCGTTGGCTTCTACTCCTACATGAAGGAACAATCACTTATGGGGCATTGCTGCTTTAATGATCTAGATGCTACTTCAACTTAGAATAACTTTGTCCCCAAGAAAATAATCAGTTGTAAAACCTGTTTCATATTAAACAAAAAACTTAGAAAAATGAAGCATAAGTTAACATCAAGTAATGGTTTCTAACTATATCGGAAGAACTTGTTTAATTAACTTGATATGGACATGCCATGTAAGTACCATCTCCACAAGAAAAGATCCAATTAGCGACATCACCAGCATCAAGGCCTCCACCATCAAAATCCTGGGGGGGTCACTTGATCAGTAGCTTAATTGATTTAGCCATATCTACACTGTGGCTACTAGAACAGGCCAGAGACTGGGTATTCTGTGACAAGTGGTTCACCTCCTGACCCCTCAATGCCTTTGCACTTCTTTAAGACTCAAATCAGGAGTGTAATGGAATGGTCACCACTCACTTGGATGAGTACAGCTGCAACAGTACTCATGAAGCACAAAACCATCCTGGATGAAGCAGTCCAATTAATTGGCACCCCTGCCACTAAACCCAATATACACTCCTCTACCACTGGTGCAATGTACCTGCAGTATGGACTATCTACAGGATGCACTGTTGCACTAACCAAGCTTTGTTCAAAAGCGCCTCCCTGACCTGCAACATCTAACACTGAGAAGAGCAAGAACAGCAGTGTCATGGGAACACCGTCACTTGCAAGTTTCCCTCTGAGCCACACACCATTCTGACGTGGATATATCTCAACATTCTTTCATTGTCAATTGATCAAAATCATGGGAGTACCATCATATCTAATACAATCATGGGAGTATTATCAACATAAGGACTGCAGTGGTTCAAAGAGGGGGCCCACCATCGTCTTCTCAGCACAGCTGGAAATGGGCAATAAATTTGCCCTTGTCAACATTGCCCATACCTGACAACAAAAAAAGGTATTAGTTAGCCACATGCAGAGTATTGGAGTATATTGTCCAGTAGAAGGGAAGTTCTCCTGGTGTGCTGGCCAACATCACTGAAACAGATTATCTGGTCATTTATCTCATTGCTGTTTGTGGGACTTTGCTCTGTGCAGATCGGCTGCTGCTTTTCCAAAACACTGACTACACTTCAAAAGTACTTCATTTACTGTAAAGCACTTTGGGATGTCCTACGGTCATGAAAGATGCTATATAAATCCAAACTCTTTCTTTCTATAGCAGTGGTCACCATATGTGGAATATGGTCAGTAGAGGTCACTATATTTATAGAAGGACATTGGTAAAGTGAAAGAATTCTGAGAACGTATGAAGGGAGGATAAGGAAGCTAAAAAAAAGTTAATATTAGAAAAAGGCCAATTGGGGACATTATTCTGTTCTTTTAACTACTAAACGGATTGGTGTAGAGAGTTATTTTGTGCTAAAGCAGAATTGGAAGAATTCAAAGATGGTATTTTAAGCTAGCAGAGTAAAAATCTAAACTTAAGGAATAACTCCATTGTGCTTAAGTGTCATCGGGTTTAGGGATAGACTGCCATTTAGTGCAGTAAGTACAGACTCAGTCAAAGTAGTTAATGGCAGCTAGATCAATTTCTAATCTAGCAGATAATAGAAGGATATGTATATGGGGGCAGGAGAAGGGTAAATCATGGTCAGGTTGTCCTGAAACAGCATTCGTACGTCAAAGCAACATAGCCCAAAATGGGAAAATAAATTCCAGACTCAGAATCGCATTTCATCTACTTCCTACAAGTAATTGCTTGATTCCAGTCATCTCCAAACCTTTGGACTTTATTTCTTTCTCTGCTCTCCTACTGCCTCTTTTTGTCTTGTAGCTCTTCCCTATTCCAGTGACTAGTTCCTAATCAATAATAAAGTGGGCCTTATTTCCTTTTAAGATTAATTTTCCCTGGTTAACATTCAACGTTTTTTGGCCAGTGCAAACATCTTAATCACCCAGTGTTTTCAGCACTCTCCAATTTGTTGATTTTGAATGACCATTTTGATATGTATGATTCACAGGAATTTAGAAGGGAGGGAAAAAAAATGATCTTTCCTCTTTTCTATATTGTTCTAAATACAGACGAAAAAAAACTTGGGAGCAAAAGTATTGTATCTTTAAGTAATCCTTAGAGGCTTATAATGTTGCCAAGAAGAGTAATAAGCCTAAGGATTGGGAGAGTTTTAGAAACCAACAAAGGACGACCAAAAAAATTGATAAAAAGGGAGAAAATAGAATATGAAAGTAAACTAGCAAGATATATAAAAACGGATTGTAAGAGCTTCTACCAGTATGTAAAAGGAAGAGAGTAGCAAAAGTAAATGTTGATCCCTTAGAGGCTGAGACAGGAGAAATTATAATGGGGAATCAGGAAATGGCAGATGCATTAAACAAATATTTTGTATCTGTCTTCACAGTAGAAGACACAAAAAGCATACCAGAAATAGTGGGGAACCAAGGGGTAAATGAGAGTGAGGAACTTAAAACAATTAATATCACTAGAGAAAAAAGTACTGGACAAACCAATGGGTCTAAAAGCCGACAAATCCCCTGGACCTGATGGCCTACATCCGAGGGTTCTAAAAGAGGGGACTGCAGAGATAGTGGATGCATTGGTTGTGATCTTCCAAAATTCTCTAGATTCTGGAATGGTCCCAGTGGACTGGAAGGTAGCAAATGTTACCCCGCTATTGAAGAAGGGAGGGAGAGAGAAAACAGGGAACTACAGGCCAGTTAGCCTGACATCGGTCATTGGGAAAATGCTGGAATCCATTATTAAGGAAGTGGTAACAGGGCACTTAGAAAATCATAATATGATTAGGCAGAGTCAACATGGTTTTGTGAAAGGGAAATCATGTTTTACAAATTTATTAGAGTTTTTTGAGGATGTAACCAACAGCATAGGTAAAGGAGAACCAGTGGATGCAGTATATTTGGATTTTCAAAGGTGCCACATGAAAGGTTGTTACACAAGGTAAGGGCTCATGGGGTTGGGGGTAATATATTAGCATGGATAGAGGATTGGCTAAAGGACAGAAAACAGAGTGTAGGGATAAACGGGTCATTCTCAGGTTGGCAGTCTGTAACTAGTGGGATGCTGCAAGGATCAGTGCTTGGGCCTCAGCTATTTACAATCTATATTAATGACTTAGATGAAGGGACTGAGTGTAATGTAGCCTAGTTTACTGACGATACAAAGCTAGGTGGCAAGGCAAGCTGTGAGGAGGACACAAAGTATTTGCAAAGGGATGTAGACAGATTAAGTTAGTGGGCAAGAAGGCAAGAAGGTGGCAGATGGAGTATAATGTGGGGAAATGTGAAATTACTCACTTTGATAGGAAGAATAGAAAAACAGAATATTATTTAAATGGTGAGAAACTATTAAATGTTGGTGTTCAAAGAGACTTGGGTGTCCTCGTACAAGAAACACAAAAAGATATTATGCAGGTACAGCAAGCAATTAGGAAATCACGCACCATCCTGACTTGGAAATATACCGCCATTCCTTCATCGTCGCTGGGTCAAAATCCTGGAACTCCCCACCTAACAGCACTGTGGGAGAACCTTCAACACACGGACTGCAGCGGTTCAAGAAGGCAGCTCATCACCACCTTCTCAAGGGCAATTAGGGATGGGCAATAAATGCTGGCCTTGTTGGTGACGCCCACATCCCATGAACGAATTAAAAGAAATGTTGGCCTTTATTGCAAAGGGGTTCGAGTACAAGAGTAAGGAAGTCTTACTACAGTTGTACAGGGCTTTAGTGAGACCTCACCTGGAATACTGTGTGCAGTTTTGGTCTACTTATCTGAGGAAGAATATACTTGCCTTGAAGGCGGTGCAACAAAGGTTCACTAGATTGATTCCTGGGATGAGAGGGTTGTCCTATAGAATCATAGAATCATAGAAGTTACAACATGGAAACAGGCCCTTCGGCCCAACATGTCCATGTCGCCCAGTTTATACCACTCAGCTAGTCCCAATTGCCTGCACTTGGCCCATATCCCTCTATACCCATCTTACCCATGTAACTGTCCAAATGCTTTTTAAAAGACAAAATTGTACCCGCCTCTACTACTGCCTCTGGCAGCTCGTTCCAGACACTCACCACCCTTTGAGTGAAAAAATTGCCCCTCTGGACCCTTTTGTATCTCTCCCCTCTCACCTTAAATCTATGCCCCCTCGTTATAGACTCCCCTCCCTTTGGGAAAAGATTTTGACTGTCGACCTTATCTATGCCCCTCATTATTTTATAGACTTCTATAAGATCACCTATGAAGAGAGGTTGAGTAGAATGGGCCTATACTCTCTGGAGTTTAGAAGAATGAGAGGTGATCTCATCAAAACACATAAGATTATGAGGGGGCTTGACAGAGTAGATGCTGAGAGATTGTTTCCCCTGGCTAAAGTGTCTAGAACTAGGGGGCATAGTCGCAGGATACAGGGTCGGCAATTAAAAACTGAGTTGAGGAGGAATTTCTTCAAGCAGAGGGTTGTGAATCTTTGGAATTCTCTACCCCAGAGGGCTGTGGATGCTGATTCATTGAATATATTCAAGGCTGAGATCGATAGATTTTTGGGCTCTAGGGGAATCAAGGAATATGGGGATTGGGTGGGAGAGTGGAGTTGAGGTGGAAGATCAGCCATGATCTGATTGAATGGTGGAGCAGGCTCGAGGGGCTGTATGGCCTACTCCTGCTCCTACTTCTTATGTCCTACATAATATTATTTAAACACCATCCTCTGGTAACGCATTCTTTTATTTTTTTATCCACTGAACAGATTTGATGCTCTCATTGCATTGTGTTAAATATAACTAATATTAACTGTAGTGTATTCATGGGAGTTGAAAATTACTTAGCATTACTGCAATCCATTGATTCAAAGCTTCAATTCCCCTTGTGACACCTTCTCCTTTTGAAACAGATGGCATAGATTTTATGAGTCACCACGGTGACAAGGGGAGAATTATGCTCGCCCTATTCTAATGACCTTGTATGACAAAATATTCCAAAGAACATATTTACATATGTATGAGTTACAAGGTTTTTTAGATTCTGTGTTAGGCATTTTTGCTATTACAAAGTAAATGCGTCCATTGATACATAATAGTAACTGTTTAAACTTAACAGTACTCACATGGCCTCATTAATCCAGTTAACCTAGCTTTGCTATCTCCACTCACTAAAGACCAATTCTAATCTTTAGGAGGACCACGATCATACATCTGCATCAAAATGCTATAAAATTACTGCGCTGGGAAGAATCATTTTCAGAATGCCCAGTTGGTCCCCAGGGAAAGAATGAGTCAATGCATCAAATTTTGGAAATGAAGTTTTTGAAGCCAATTTTATGAAATAATGAGGATATAGAACAAATTAAAGAACTCACAAAGAGTTGAAAACTTTAAAATAGACCTGTGAGATTGCTGCCTTCTCCGGTTGAAATATAATAATAACATTGCTTCGACCCATATCCTGTTTACTGCACTCAATCTTCATGAAGGCTGCTTTGCTGTTAGGGAGGGTCAGCATCCTGATAGTGTATGGAAAGTCCCTCTGAGAGGGCAGAAACGTAATTAGAAAGGATGGTCATAAGACTGTCAGCATTTTGTTGATAATGATGGTGACGTTTTTGAAGAGGAGAAAAACCTAGTGGATTGCAGCATCTTCAGAGCAGGTGATGGTGACCTACCATCACAAATCATGACTACAATTCAAAAGTACTTCATTGGCTGTAAAGTGCTTAGGGATGTCCTGAGGTTATGAAAGGTTCTATGTACAGTGGTGGTGACACCACAGAAGCTGGCTTCTTTGTCAGCAACAGCCATGGCCTCATAGGGGTTGTTGACGTGCTGCAGGAATTTGATAGCATCTTTACAGATGTTTCATATAGTCTTGGAGATGCTGGCATTGTATGTAGTGTGGTGGTTGCCCACTACATCACACTTAGTGGTAGTATTATCATGGACCATGATGGTACCCTCCTGATAGGGAAAACAGGCTCATATAGAAGCTGATACTCTGGTGGAACAGGGTGATTTGCTTACAGAATACAACATTGTCCTCAGGGATAAAGGTGAGCTTATGGAGGCTGATGATGGTAATTGTCTCAGATTGTGATGGTATACAACCTCATAGGATGGTGACAGCGGTGGTTACCTTGCCAATCATGATAATATGGGCCTGGATGGTAGCAGTAGTATCATATGGGAAGGTGCCTGCAACTATAACAATCTGTGAAGTTTCTAGTTGTTATACATTTTTTGAAATGTTACCTTCGAAGGTTATGTAATTCAAGTTTTTTGACTGGGAGGTCAGTCATTAAAATTTCAGATGTATGAACTTTATATAAAACATTTCTGAATGAAATCTGAGACCCTGAAATTCCATGGAGGTTCCACAGGCCTCTTGCTATAACTTTAGTGGGAGACTGGCAAAACCAAAGGAGATGGGTCTCCGCTGTTTTTGCCAGTTTCCATGGGGGAATGGATCCCCTTAATAATCCCGCTCCTCTTGGCAGCATCGCCCTGAGCTGGCTTCACTAAGCAGCCCCGCCCTGATCTGACCTCTTCAAGCCCCGCCCTGATCTGACCTCTTCAAGCCCCAACTCTGACTTCTTTGCCATGATCTGACTTTTCTTGGCAGCGCTGATCTGATCTGATCCAAACTGATTCTCTCTGGAAGGTTACATGTTTTATGTAAAATGACTGCTGTACATTCATAGGAGGTGGTTTTATAAACTCTTTGACTCTTTGAGCCTTTACCTAAGATAGCAAAATATTTGCTTCCAAAAATGCTGGGTGATATGTAGAAGCTATGGCCAACTGCTGTCCTGATGGGCTTTGCGTTATGGCTGAATATTGCACTGTTCATTTTTGTCTCCATTTTCCATAGTGGGTGGTGGTGAGGGGAAGAGGAGGAAAACGGGTCTGATCAGCATTGATATAGCTTGTGTAGGGAATGCGTCTAATTCTTAATGACTACTGGTGTCTTATGTCCAGCCCCGCGAACTCTGTGTTCCTCCAATTCTGGCCACTTGTCCATCTCCGACTTCCTTCACCCCACCATTGGTGCCATGCCTTCAGCTAACTAGGCCCCAAGCTCTGGAATTCCCTCCCTAAACTTCTCCGCCTTTCCACCTCTCTCTCCTCCTCCAGGACGCTCCTTAAAACCTACCTCTTTAACTAAGTTTTTGGCCACCTGTCCTAATCTCTCCTTCTTTGACATGGTGTCAATTTTTGTCTGATAACGCTCCTGTGAAACGCCTTCAGATGTTTTACTACGCTAAAGGCACTATATAAATGCAAGTTGTTATTATACATGGCCCATCCACTTTAGTACAGTGACAGGATACACCAGAGCCTCTGGAGATATACAAAAGGCTGTCGTCATGCTTGTGTACCAATTTTATTATTTAAACTTCATTTTTAGATTTTAAATCGAGAGGTTTGCTTTTGAAACTATGTCAGATTCAGAGTCTGACTTACCCTTCTCAGTCCTTAGACTTGCACCCTGTCTACAGCGAATAGTTGTAAAATTGATCTTCACCTGGTGAACGGACATCAGACGAGCAGCTACTAGGAGCCAGTTTCATTGATCTTGGGACCATAGTTGTCAAGATTACAGCAGGAGCTAAATAACCCCGTCACACACTCCTGTGAAAATTTGAGCAGAACCAATTTGTATATTGAGCAAAAAAAATCCTATTCTGTTCAACTGACCATGAAAGAAACACTATCTCGGCTTATGGCCAGCATATGTATGGTTCCTTCATTGTTTCTGTTTTGTATCCCCTTAATGTGGTCACGTTTCATTGAGAACAGATGGAAGTAAATTGGCTCTTGAAGCAACAAGTTTTTTTTGCTAGATCATCAACCAAAATCTTTTATTCATTCGCAAACTTCACTCAACTGTACGGGCAGTCTTCTGGGACAGACAAAGGTCTGGAAAGCAGATCTGTGTAGTTCAAATAACTTGAGTTCAATTAATAGTATGAGTTGAACAAACTGGAAAAAGTTAGTTCCTTTTCCAAGATGTTACCACAAGCTTGAAAGGGTTAATTCACAGCGGCTAATGAAAAGGACGGATAATTATCCAGAATACACTGTCATTTGGCCAAATTGTCAAACTGATTGTTGGCCAAAACCAAAACCCCATATAGTCCACTCCCCCACTCCAACCGACTGAAATGAGCCAGCCCCAATGCTTCTAACCTCAATGTATAATAAACCAGCTCCTCATCTGTTTCAAAGACATAAATATTATTAATGTGGAGAGGTTGTTAAGCGTAATACAATTAGTTTTTATAATTTCATGTTGAAAGCACCATTGATAAGGGCCAGAGTAATTGAACACATGGATTATCATTCCAATTGCAATAAAGTGCAAGTTTTAAAAAGGTTCGTGGTATTACAAAATGCAACTATGTAATTCACCAATCAAAAGGTCAAAGAGCACCGATGGAAATTCTGGCTCTGCTTTATGTGCACTAATGCTGTTTAAGCACCGATCTTCCAGTTAACATTCACATTGCTCAGTAATCTAGAGCTGTAGATGGTCAGCATACTGAGTAACCGGAACGTGTTTTTTTGTTTCCTGTCTTGCTTACCCTGAACTCTTTTAATAAAAACATTTGCATTTATCTCAATTGCTTTAACCATTAGCGAAAGAAGCTAAAAAGATCAAGCTGCATTTTGAGCGTGGTAATAAATTCAATATAAAGTGCCTCTTCCCAGCCCATTCTAGCATTTCAAACACTGCTGTTGCTTTGCTGGAGCGAGGTGCCCATCTGTATGAACTGCTTTCTCCAGCTTGTGGGGGAGGAGAATTAGTATCGCGATTGCAGCCATTTGCATTGCTGTCACCTTCTTTATTTAAAACGGTAGTCACGTCTGGTGGAAGGGAATTGTTGGGAAGATAATTGGTGTAATAGCGGTGCATCGGGAGGGCCATTTTGGAGCAAAGGTTTAGGACTGATTCAGTACTCACAGTAATTGATTGCATGTTTAAAATGCAGCATCTCTAATTAGAGGTATAAACCAGTGCTCAACAATTCCCAGAACAAATGGTAATACAAACTGCATTCCTGCCTTGGATACAAATACCTCCTTTAATATTTCTGCAGTCCCCAGTGCCTCTCCATTGTACTTGTTAGCTCATTCCTACATTTTCACCTCCCAAATTGCTAACAATGTCAATATTTATAATTACTTATTATTCGATTGTAATAATATGTCCTTGATTATTAGAGTTGATAATACAGCTTGTTGATGACTGAAAAATTGACTGGAGTGAAACAAATTCGACCACAGAGGTCAGTCTCCAAGAGCCACACAATGCCCTTCGAGGATAGGTATCTGGCCAAACAAACAGCAAGATCCTCCAATAAAATGCTAAGTACTGTTCAGTTCCCTGTTTTCCCCCATATCCTAAGAAATTAGACTCAGTGAATTGGATGGGAAGCTGAGTGAGCCCTTGCAGGATTCAAAGTTCAAAATTAACTAGCTATGAGTCAAGAGCTCAATCATCAGAGCTCCTTTCTATACTTCAAGTAGTGAATAATTGGTCCAAACTATTTCTTTGTGCTAATTGTACATTTTGTGTTGCGTTTAGAACAATCGTATGTTAACCTGATAGGACTTTGACCTTCAAGCATCAACTTGTTGAACTGCAGGCAACCTAAAATACGACAAAAAATTCTCCCGACCTTAAAGATCATTTCAACAGCTTATGCACAAATGCCTGTTAAGCCTTCTGAACCACATGCTCTTGTGTTGTCGTGCAACCTTGAAAAAGACATTGCTTTGTCACCCAGCAGGGAAGAATGACAATATGCTTAATCTGTGGATGTATTCATCAAAAGTACAATCTTGTCAGAGTATTTAACTTACTTCAAAGGAATTCTGCAATATGTTTTTATAGCAGATTGACACATCATAAGCTGCAAACAACATTGACACTGTGAAGAAGAAGCCATGATAGTGAAATTGATGTAACAGTCTAAATATATAAGCATTCCCTGCGCTGGTGCGATACTCTCACTGTCCCCTCCCTAAGTTGGTGAGACAGTCTCATCCTCCTCCTTCATGTTGTTGTGCCATCTCAATCCCTCCTTTCCCACATTGGTCCGTCACTCTTTCCCCCCCTCCCCCGCCCCCCCCCCACCGTTCTCCATGCTGGTACGTTACTGTCAACCCTGCCCCCCCCCCACTTTACCCTTCATAACTTTTGTACATTACTCTTAGTCCCAGCGCAACATATCACAACCTGGTTGAGTACTTTCTGCAGAGGATTGTGTTATAGGTAAGTTCTGACATTTTAAAAAAGGTACAATTTTACTTTAAGGATGAGCCCGACTGTTGGTGGCTGTTTTAAACAGAAATCAGGCTGTGCTAATAGCAGCTTAATCAAACGGCACATTCCATTTACTTACGCTGATAATTCACCATTTTTACTGGTGGCTGTGGGCATGATAGCAAATGGCTGCTTAACCTTTACATCCTCCTGTTTTCCAACCCTCTTTCCATCACAAACACTACACTTACAATCAAATGTGATCAAGAATCAGAGAGTGAGCACTCACTTCACCTTGATCAATCCAATACTGCAGAACAGGGAGTTTGGGGGCCTGACAATTTTTTTTTTATTTGTTCATGGGATGTGGGCATCACTGGCAAGGCCGGCATTTATTGCCATCCCTAATTGCCCTCGAGAAGATGGTGGTGCCACCGACTTGAACCGCTGCAGTCCGTGTGGTGAAGGTTCTCCCACAGTGCTGTTAGGAAGGGAGTTCCAGGATTTTGACCCAGCGACGATGAAGGAACGGCGATATATTTCCAAGTCGGGATGGTGTGTGACTTGGTGGGAACGTGCAGGTGGTGTTGTTCCCATGTGCCTGCTGCCCTTGTCCTTCTAGGTAGTGGAGGTCACGGGTTTGGGAGGTGCTGTCGAAAAAGCCTTGGCGAGTTGCTGCAGTGCATTCTGTGGATGGTACACACTGCAGCCACAGTGCGCCGGTGGTGAAGGGAGTGAATGTTTAGGGTGGTGGATGGGGTGCCAATCAAGTGGGCTGCTTTGTCTTGGATGGTGTCGAGCTTCTTGAGTGTTGTTGGAGCTGCACTCGTCCAGGTAAGTGGAGTATTCCATCACATTCCTGACTTGTGCGTTGTCGATGGTGGAAAGGCTTTGGGGAGTCAGGAGGTGAGTCACTCGCCGCACAATACCCAGCCTCTGACCTGCTCTTTTAGCCACAGTATTTATGTGGCTGGTCCAGTTAAGTTTCTGGTCAATGGTGACCCCCAGGATGTTGATGGTGAGGGATTTGGCGATGGTAATGCCATTGAATGTCAAGGGGAGGTGGTTAGACTCTCTCTTGTTGGAGATGGTCATTGCCTGGCACTTGTCTGGCGTGAATGTTACTTGCCACTTATCAGCCCAAGCCTGGATGTTGTCCAGGTCTTGCTGAATGCGGGCACGGACTGCTTCATTATTTGAGGGGTTGCGAATGGAACTGAACATTGTGCAATCATCAGCGAACATCCCCATTTCTGACCTTATGATGAAGGGAAGGTGATTGGCCTCCAACAACCACGACCATCCTCCTTTGTGCTAGGCATAACTCCATCCACTGGAGAGTTTTCCCCTGATTCCCACTGACTTCAATTTTTCTAGGGTTTCTTGGTGCCACACTCAGTTAAATGCTGCCTTGATGTCAAGGGCAGTCACTCTCACCTCACCTCTGGAATTCAGCTCTTTTGTCCATGTTTGGACCAAGGCTGTAATGAGGTCTGGAGCTGAGTGGTCCTGGCGGAACCCAAACTGAGCATCGGTGAGCAGGTTATTGGTGTGTAAATGCCTCTTGATAGCACTGTTGACGACACCTTCCAACACTTTGCTGATGATTGAGAGTAGGCTGATGGGGCGGTAATTGACCGGATTGGCAGGGCCTGATTGTGGTCAACGTATCGCTGTCCTAGTTCTCAGTAACCTTTTGGCTGCTGTCTTACTTTGTTTGCATTGTCTCAATTGAAAGCAGGTCTGCAGATGATCAGATCGTGAATTCAAATGTATTCTGATTTTCTTAAAGCCAGCCATTTTAGTAAGTTTGAAGAGACAGTCCACGAGACAGCCCAGAGACAGCCCAGAGACAGACCAGAGAAGCCCACGAGACAGACCAGCGACAGACCAGAGACAGCCCACGAGACAGACCAGAGACAGCCCACGAGACAGACTCGAACACAGTCCATTAACCTCAGTCTCCCGAAGCAGAAGCACTGGCCGTTCTCAGTTTTGAGTTGTACTATTGACTTAAAGGTTGTGTGAATCTCTATCTGTAAACTTGTTGTATTTTGATGTTAATAAACCAATAGTTAGAAAAGTAAGAAACCTTGATTGATTCTTACCTCTGATTACCCTAAAGAGTTAAGGGAGTTAAAACAAATATCTTACAGAGTGAACAGAGCGAAGAAAATAGAATGCCTTACAAAATGTTTTAATGCTGTAACATTTTGAAAACAAGCATCACCTTATACCATGTGTCAACTGGTCACTGCAGACTGAACAATATTTGATGTGCCAGTAAATCTGCTCGGCAGACATTAGAATTTGAACATTTTATTTCTGCCCAGGAGGCAAAGATGATTGCTGGACAATGAGAGAACTCCACCACTGCTCACTTTGAGGAAAATCCCATAGGAGACCTCATCTTCCCTGTCCAAATGCATTCTAATTGAGGAGCTCAATCATGCCTGTCATTCTTTTATCTTTCATAAAAATTCTGCCTTTTGCACCTGGCGTCCTGATCTGCTGAAATATCCGCAGCCAACTTTATTTCTGCTTGTAACTTCACTAACTTTTGGTCATTTGCCAAAGCTCTGTCTCATCACTTCTGTGAATCCTAATGGTAAAAGTTGTCAAACATTGAAAGCGGACCCTTCTATGGCTCATTTTTCTCCTCCAACTTTAATTCCAATGATCTTGGGAAAGGATCTAGCTTCCATTGTTCCATTCTGTTTGACCATTACGACCGACATTAGGTTTTTATCCTCACCAAGTCTGCAGGTCTTTTGAGTGACAAAAAGCAGAGTTTTGGATAGCCAATACCGAAAGTTAGACCAGATCCATTCACAGATTCAGTACGAGCTGACGAGCCCCCTTTGCTGGCGTAGTGCTCTGTACTCTGGTCAAATTGGTTTAGTGGCTGAGGCGGCTTTCTTTGAAATGCTAATGTGTGCAAGTCTGCAGATAGGGGAGATAGTCGGGGAGTAACTTTCCTGGCCCCCCTCTGCCCCGATCCAGAATCTGATTTTCATGTCTAACGCATCCTAGCAGCAAGCTGAAGAAGTGCCCCAAGGTAAGTGGAAATCTTTTTGTTGCTCCCACTAGGGGTTCGGGACAATTTGGGCCAGAGATCTCCAGTTTCCTGCCCCGTTTTCTGGTGTTAGGCCCAGCCAGGGAATGGGTCTGCTCCGTGGATGTCCCTGGGCTATGCTGATAGCCTGGAATACCCCCAAATTGACTGTAGTTCAGTTTGCACAGGTCGGACGGGTGGACAAGTGAGGAAAACCAGCCCCATTATCTTTAATGAATGATTCATCAGTTGATCAGAAGATAGTTAATGTCTCAACAGTAACGTGTGACATGAAAGGATTCTTCTGCATAAAGGGACTGGGTTTAGCTGTTCAAATATAATTATTTCAGTGCAGTCTAATTGACAGCCCTCCAGCCAAGGGAGGAATTTTGGACCACCCATACAATCTTAACATCAGGAAGTCTTCAAAAGGTTGTACGAAATGCATACTAAGTAGCATAACCTCTGTGGATTGAAGGTATCAGTCTTTTCCCACCCTTGACCCCTCTGTCCTTGAAAATTACTACCCCATCTTCAACCTCCCTTTCCTCTCCAAAGTCCTTGAACGCGTTGTCTCCTCCAAAATCCGTGCCCATCTTTCCCGCAACTCCATGTTTGAATCCTTCCAATCAGGTTTCCGCCCCTGCCACATTACTGAAATGTCCCTTATCGAAGTCACAAATGACATGCTATGTGACTGTGAGCGTGGTAAACTATCCTTCCTCATCCTTACCGACCTGTCTGCAACTTTTGATACAGATGACCACACTATCCTCTCCTCTGTCGTCCAGTGGGTGGGACTGCGCTCGTCTGGTTCCATTCTTATCTATCCCGTCGTAGTCAGAGAGTCACCCGCAATGGATTCTCTTCCCACTCACACCGTTACCTCTCGAGTCTCCCAAGGATCGATCCTTAGCCCGCTCCTATTTCTCATCTACATGCTGCCCCTCGGCGACATCATCCGAAAGCACAAAGTCAGGGTCCATACATATGCTGATGACACCCAGCACTACCTCACCACCACCTCTCTTGACCCCTCCACTGTCTCTGATTTGTCACAATGCTTGTCCGGCATCCAGCACTGGATTGACAAAAATTTTCTCCAACTAAATATTGGGAAGACCGAAGCCATTGTTTTCAGTCCCTGCCACAAACTCCATTCCCTAGCCACCGACTCCATCCCTCTCCCTGACCACTGCCTGAGGCTGAACCAGACCACTCACAATTTTGGCTTCCTATTTGGCCCTGAGACGAGCTTCTGACCACATATCCACTCCATCGCTAAGACCACCTACTTCCACCTCTGTAACATTGCCCGTCTCTGCCCCTGCCTTAGCTCATCTGCTGCTGAAACCCTCATCCATGCCTTTGTTTCCTCCAGACTGGACTATTCCAATGCTCTCCTGGCCGGCCTCCCAGCTTCTACCCTCCATAAACTTGAGCTCATCCAACACTCTGCTGCCCGTATCCTAACTCGCACCAAGTCCCGTTCACCCATCACCCCTGTGCTCGCTGACCTACATTGGCTCCCGGTCTGGGAATGCTTCGATTTTAAAATTCTCATCCTTGTTTTTCAAATTCCTCCATGGCCTCGCGCCCCCGCCCCCGCCCCCCCATCTCTGTAACCTCCTCCAACCCTACAACCCTCCGAGATCTCTGCACTCCTCCAATTCTGGCCTCTTGGGCAGCCCCGATTTTAATCGCTCCACCATTTGGCGGCCGTGCCTTCAGCTACCTAGGCCCTAAGCTCTGGAATTCCCTCCCTAAACCTCTCTGCCTCTCTATCTCTCTCTCCTCTAAGCCGCTCCTTAAAACCTACCTCTTTGACCAAGTTTTTAGTAGCCTGTTCTAATATCTCCTTATGTAACTCGGTGTCAAATTTTGTTTGATAATCGTTCCTGTGAAGCGCCTTGGGGTGTTTTACTGCATTAAATATGCTATATAAATGCAAGTTGTTGTTGTCTCTGTTTGATTATCTTACTCATAAATAAGTTTATTAATTTTAGTCTGGATGTGATGGTCTCATGACATGAGACCATCTCTTGGAGTATACAGAAGAATGTGGTGGGCACCCCATGTGATCTCTAACTTAGTATACCATACTTAAAGGTAATTGTTAGTTCCATGACATGATATCCCACTCCCAGTATGTATGAGTGTGCAGGTTTCGATTCATAGGAGACTCAGGCTGGTTAATTGCTTTTCTGCCAGGGAGAAAGCCCAACTTGTGACAGTGTAACACCTATGGTATCCCACTCACTATCCTCAAGATGTGCGTCCCTGAACTTACTGCTGCCTTATGCCATTTCTTTACTTTCATTTAGTCCCATCTACCTTTCCCTCTCCTTGGAAATATCTTCATGTTTATCCTATCCTTAAGAAAGCTGACCCCCTCAAACTTCAAACTATCTCCCGATTCTACAGTTATGGAGGCTGTGTTAATTCTCAAATTAGCCAGCACCATGAAAGTGTTGGCCTAATCGATGATTGCCAGTGAGATGTTTGCAAAGGTTGTTCCTTGTTACCTGTGCTACACCTCCAGAACTTTGCTCTTTATGATGAATCTTCACTCATTACTTTGGATATTTACGAATCGTTTAGTTGGATCTGCATTTCCAGACAAGTTACCTATTAGGAAGCCATAGGAAACATGTGGCTTCCTAAATCTATGTTTATGGTTATCCAGTTTCCTATCTGTTTTGTAGTTGATAGCTCAGCCTCTGATTCCTTTTCCATTAACTCGGGATTCTTGAGGAGTTTGCGCTGCCTCCAATTTTTCATTGTTTCTTCTTCATACCAATGATCGCCTCCATCTATTTTCATTGTCAGCCGTGATTCAGTTGGTAGCATTTGTGCCTCTGAGTTAAAAGGTCATAGGTTCAAGTCCCACTCCAGAGACTTGAACACAAAATCTAGGCTGATACTTCAGTGCAGTACTGAGGGAATGCTGCACTGTCGGAGGTGCCGTCTTTCAGTCGAGACGTTAAACTGAAGCACTATCTGCCCTCTCAGATGGAAGTAAAAGATCCCAAGGCACTATTTCAAAGAAGAGCAGGGAAATTCTCCCTGGTGTCCTGGTCAATATTTATCCCTCAACCAACATCACTAAAAAACAGATTATCTGGTCATTATCACATTGCTGTTTGTGGAACAACATTACATTATAACACTGACCACACTTCAAAAAGTACTTAATTGGCGTTCTCATCTTAGGTGTTTTCCTGGTTTCAAAGTACATTGACACCGTAGAAAAGTGTTTATCAAATGTATTCTGTGGTGATTTTATGACTTATATACAAGATTTTCAAGTCTTTCTCTCTTTTCTTTCTTTCTGCACTTACTTAACACCCATGATGCAATACTCCTTCCTTGAACGTAAATTCCAGCTCTGAATTGTTCAAAACATAACAAGTCATTCGAGTAACCAGGGCCCACACCACCAAACCTATTGCACCAAACAGTTTGGCATCATGCAGCGCCTGGACAATATTTGAATGTAATTGTTTGAAATTTCTGAAGACTTCTTCACTTACAGCAGGAGCACACAGTATGCGCACAATCAATTATATGGATGATGAGCACTAATCCTGTGAAGCCACGGAACTCCCATTTGCTTTCTGCTGTTGACGGCCAGACACCAGCTTCACAAAAGCTGCACAGGATTGGGGAAAAGGCACTTGGGTTTAGAAGACTGACAGACAGCTGTTACATCGGCTTAATTGGCAAGAAACGACCTCTGGTTGTAAAGATTTTAAATCATCATTTAATTGACTCACAGATTTCCATGATCCATTTCCATTTGCTTGAACACAAGGTCAGGGGTGTCAGTCCTGGGAAATGAGCCACTATGAGGGCAGCTCGTATCAGCACCTTTTACTCCCAGATTATCTAAAGCGTAGGAAGATACAAAGTAAAGCTCCATTCGCTCTGCCTCAGTAATGTGCGTTAACCCCAACACTAGATCAGCACCTGCATCTGTATGGCCTCTTTTATTTCTTTTATGCACACTCAGGCGTGGGATTGAAGTGCTCGCAAATGGAACTCTTCCCATTTCAGGCCCCCTGTTTAGCTATAAGTACTCCAGGGACGGTATAGCACAGCGTAATGCCCGCCCCTCTACTCTGTCCAAACAACGTGCCTCAATGCCAACCTCAGAAGAGTACCCCCTACTGTGACATTGTTCCCATGTCCCCGAACATGAGCCTGTGGCCTCTCTATGAGTGAGATCGGCAATTTAATTGGGCTCATTGGCAGCGTGGGCTGTGGGCCTGCACCTTTTTGGGAGCTTTCTTGAAATGCCCCAAAAATCAGTTCACCTATGAATCTTACAGCCAGCGGAAAGAGATGTTCATCTTATCAGCCTGTCTGCATTTGAAACCCAGGCACCAGAGTTTAAAAAGTCCTTGGGGAAGAAATTGTTTCTCGTTATGCCCATTTTTTTGGTGAGAAATTAGAGTTGCTGGGTCAGAGGCGGGGGGGGGGGGAAGCAATATCCGGATGCGATCTCTTGCAACCGGTTGCTAGTTTTGCAGCCGACGACATTTGTGTGTCCGGATTGCTCATCTATAACAGGCCTCGGGCCCCTTGAATAAGCTAATCAGGGCCTAACTCCTTTTTTTAGGGTCCCGATGCCAAGTACGGCAACAATTGAGCAGAGCATGTGGCGTACACCCTCTGCCTAGTTTCTCTGGGTCTACGCCGGTCTAACCAATGGCCCTTAAAGAGACCGCTGGAGGCCGATCAACAGAAAAGGTAAGTAAAGTGTTTTATTGACTTACATTGCCGTGGAACCAGGAGGAGCAACGGGGTGCTGCCAACCTGGGCTCACCCCCCCCCCCCCGTTCGCCCTCCCCCCCACCCCAGGAATTACCTGTGGGCCGGATCCACATCAGAGCTGGCCAAATTTTCCACTCCACAGACTGACAAGCTGCATCATAGAATCATAGATTCATGGAATGATACAACACAGAAGGAGGCCATTTGGCCCATCATGCCTGTGCCAGCTCTTTGAAAGAGCTATCCATTTAGTCCCACTCCCCTGCTCTTTCCCCATAGCCCTCCAAATTTTCATCAGGGTGTCTGATTGCCCAGTTTTATGTAGATGAGGCCCGCGGTCCGATTTACAACGAGCCTCCACTCAATGTCTTCGGGCGCACATTCCAGGCTACACCAATCTCTCTTCCCCCATGTGCTGTTACTGCACTACCCCCACTGTAAGCCAGTGTGACCAGTCATAAATAGGTGGTATCTGGTTCAGGACTGATGTCCATCAGATTTTACAATGTGCTCGTTTCTTTGCATTGTTGGTCATCGTGGATTTTAATTTTTTTTTTGCTTTTTACTTCATGGCCGCTGGATCAAAATCCTGGAACTGCCTACCTAACAGCACTGTGGGAGAACCTTCACCACACGGACTGCAGTGGGTCAAGAAGGCGGCTCACCACCACCTTCTCTAGGGCAACTCGGGATGGGCAATAAATGCCGGCCTCACCAGCGATGCCCACATCCCGAAAATGAATATAAAACAAAACGTGGTCTGTAAACATGATTATACCTATGTAGAACTTTTTAAATAGAGATGGGAATTTGCTGCTTTTCATTTTTTTTACATGTATGTGCATATTCTTTTTTTTGGAATAAATTGCCTTGTACAGGTTGCCTGCAAATACCACAATGGATGGGTTTAAATCACATACAAGACCAAAGCTCGTCATCTGTGAGGATGTGCTTTAAAAATAAGGGCAATAGTCACCCCATGGGTTTATTGTAACCCTTAATAAACATCCTAATGTGCATCAGCCCTCCCCGTTGAGCTCATGCTGTACATGCTTTTCTGCACCAATGTGACATTTTCAGCTCCCTTGTTCTCAACCCAAATGGCCTTTTTCGAATATTGACTGTCAAATTGGCGCCATGTCGTGCTACATTTCAAAGCACTGTTGTGCTGTTGAGACTGGCTAGACTGGTTTTACTTGGGAACCCCCTTAACAACTGGTCGGAGAGGAGAGACACCAGCTTCCCATCTGTTAAGGTTCTCTTTGAACTCGGGTCCGGAACGTAGAAGAAGGCTGTGATAAAATTCTGCCAGCCAGTTCCTCATTAATGTTTTAGATAATCCTTATGTGGAAACGAGGAAACCCGCATTCCTCAGGCAGACAGCACTGCTTATCCTTGGCGCTGTGCGTCCATTAAATGAGGTGTATTGTAATAACGGCAAACATTCCATTCCAGTGTGTCAGATTTTACTTAAAAACTTCCACTTTTAATTGAAATGCGATTCGTGCAGAGCAACAGACATTTTTTTTTGTAGAGATTTGGCCTGTTTAATAAATACAGTGATGATTAAAGCAGCAAAACAACCAGGGAAAGCTTTGACAAATGCAGAACACTGTATCACAGCAGTAGGCACAATACCACACTCTGATTATTGGCACAGGGTGGCGTTTAACACAAATCAATTAGGAAGTACACCTATGCAGAGTCCATTTAAAAAAATCTGGCGACAGATTATTTCCTTCTTTCTACCGTTATAAAACAGGATTCAATGTTCTTATTAGCTATATAACAAAAGATAAGGTCACTGATACTTGGCCATACAGCTGCAGTACACAACCAGAAACAACATTTTAATGAGAAAAACCTTCTTTAATAAAACAATATCTATGGTTTGACCTTCATTTGGCAATTAGGAGCAAATGAGGAATTCAGGTTGAACTATTTCACATAAAGAGAGACAGACATGGGATGGAAGTTGACAGGGAATCACATTATTTAAATAAGTCAAAGAGACAACTAAATCAAAGATTAAAAAAGGGCCAGGTTTGTTGGGTTAAATGGCCTTTTCCTGTTCCTATGAGGACTATGGCATGTTGGTTTGCCAGTTTTTTGGAGAGTGGAATGAGGGATTCAATGCATTGTTTGGTGTTCAGTTCGCAAACCATTGAACTAAAGAAGCTACTTGAGTTTCTACTTCTTTCCTCCACTCTACCCTGACTGCTGATATTTTCCTTGTGGCTTAGCGTAGACTTGTATGCTCGATACTGAAGTGAACCTTCAACCTTAGAAATACTAGAGGGGGGAGGTCCACTAAAGAGGCAGATAGGAAGGCCTGGTTTGGGGAGTGCATGTTCCCAATGGTGGAGCATGGGCTAACTGGTGGAGGGAAATACTTTCATATCTTGATCACATCCACAAAATAACATGGGACGTTCTCCTTCCAGCGTTCTCTGAAGTGAGACTTATTCTGTGTGTTCTCAGGTAGATTATGCCATACTTTATTTTTATTATGTTTCATCCCTTCATCTGTCTGTCCTGTGCACCTTCCCCATAAAGATTGTATCAGCACCAGAAACTTTTCTCGGGCCTCTGCCAATGGCTGTTTGATAGGAAGTGAGTGAGTGTGACCTCAAGTGCTTTGATCTCCAAGTTCTTCATATTCCTTTCTTCGCTCCATGTAGAAGTACCTGGTTTCTGCCTGGTAGTTTGCCAGTGATGAGATGGCTGATACTGGGAACTCATTGTATGGGGTAACTGCAGACATAACTGCATCCTATTGCTCCAAGATGTGCCACGGTCCCATATAATCTACTACCTCAGGGTTTAAGGTCTCCTGCAGTTCTTGTGCCATCTGATGTATCCTGAATTGTCAACTTTGGTCTACATTGCCTATAGGAGATTAGTTCAGACATCAGAATTGTGTGAACCAGATTGGAATTTCCAACAATACACTGTGCTTCTTGAATTACCAATGAGTGCAAATTAATTATGTTATGCCAACTCATTCTTCAGAGTATCTAAACTTCAGTAACACTGTAGCAAACTTTACAGACACTTTAATACAAAGAGATTGCCATCTCGTAAGTTGATGTGTATATGTGTAAGTGTATAAACTGCTGAATGTGTCAAATTATTTAATACCGTGTGTGAACTTTCAAGGTGCAATTATTAACAATGTCATGCTGATACGATGCACTTCAGATAACATTATAAAGTGGCTGGATTTTGATTAATGTTGGGAGCTCATTCACTATAATAGAATGGGCTAGAATCTGATTTGTAAAAATTGCATTCAAGGCTGTGGATACTGGGACAATTGGAGCTTTCAAGACTGATATTAATAGATTTTTGTTAGGTAAGGGTTTCAAGGGAAATGAAGCCTAGGTGGGTAAATGGAGTTGAGGTGGAAATCAGACATGATCTAACTGAATGGTGGAGCAGGCTTGAGGGGCTGAATGGCCTACTCCCATTCCTAGTGTTCCTATGTTCACCCTGCGGTGTGAATGTACCTGTGCAGTATGCAGACAATGCATTCTCATTCACCCTGCCATTAATTAATGGGAGAAGATGGCATTTGGTTATGCAAATTAGTAACAATGTCGTTGTTTTATTAAACTTATTGGCTACACTGACCTTTTGTCCTCTCCATTTCACTGATTCAGAGTGATGTACATCTACCACATTTCCACCATTTACATATCGTTTTCAGTAGCATTGGTTTATTAGCTCAGAATTGGAACTGCCAACAACCGTTGAACGATAGGGAAGAAAATGGCCTCCTTGAGAAGTGCTATAGACTGTTGGAAGTTCTAGTCTGGTTCACATGATGTTGATGTTTGACCCAATCTTCTATAGAGGGCTTAGATGTCTATTTGATACCAAGTTGATACTTTTGGAAACGTCAGACTACACACAGGTCACTTTAAACACTCAATGAAACTTCCTGCTTACATAGGCCATTTTTTCTCCTTTGTATACTGACTGAGAGACATGCTGGGAAACAATTTTAAACGACTATCTGCCTAGTGGGAAAAGAAACTGCCAAACAGCACAACAGCCAAGACACATGGGAGCTCTGCAGGATGTCAATCCTGCCACAGACATACGATTTAATGTATCTTCTAATTACGTGTGAAAGGGGAGCAGACAGTGGCGGGGACACTTGACTTTAACCTGAGCAGTTACCATCACAATGTTGTCCGCATGATGTCATCTGCAGGGTCCCTCCACCATGGCTCGTACAGCTAGGCTTCCAGTCCCACACAATGGACACCATCAGGAGACCACGTCTCGATTGTCCGAGAAAAAGAACGTCTGATTTTTGGTGGCACATCCTTTTGTGTGGCTATCCCATGCAAGGATCAAAACCAACGCTCTTTTCTGAGAGACTGCAGCAGTATGGGGAAAGGAATCAGCTTACCTTCAATATTAGTAAAACAGTCAAGACAATGGCAAAAGTTCCTGATGTTTTACAGTCGTCCTCAAAAGCTTTGCACGTCTCAAAGATATAAGTTACAGTAATACAAAACGTATGATTTATTACCATATCTGTGTGCATTTTCAATTGTTTTTTTTAATAACAGATTCAAATTCTTGTTGTATAAAAGTACATATAATATAATTTTTAACAGATTCAAAATGACTATAGATCAGCTGATTTAATTAGACATAACGTGCAGATTTTCCTTTGTTTCTCTTCTGTATAAACGCTTCGTGCAATCCCACCCATGTCCAGATTCACTAGATTCCACGCTGTGTTCAACCTGCAGCCATATACCTACCAGTTTAAACTATTTTTTTTAATATAATGAGGCTTTACATCTTCATTGACCACAAGAGGGATGGGTGCACAGTGCGTACATCCAGGTAAGTAGCTGCTTCTCATGTTTTAAGACAAAACAGAATCTGTTTTTGAATAAGGATTTTATTTAGGTCAATTAGGCATGAGTTTAGGTCAATTAAGTTGGAGTCTGTCATCATCTAGTTTTCGGGAGGAGGGGAGTACAGTGTGCGGGACTAAAATGATATTGTACAAAGATAAATGCAACATGAGATGAGATCTCATCTGCACTGCTTGCTCTTAAAAAGACAATATAAATATATTCAATCTCTCCAGGTTGCACAGATATCCAATAATTGGGGAAGTGTTTTGTGAGAGTGCGTTCACAGTCGAAGCCTCGAAACTGCTAAAAGCGGTATTGACCTGCACAAGTTGCAAATGTCCACATTTTTAACTAGGATAGAAGTTTTGCCTGATTTATTTTTATAAATCAAGAAATGTGACTCTGGGGGAAAATATATGTTTCCTAAAATAACAGCTATAAATTCATTGATTGCCTGAAACGACTTGGATCAAATTCTGCATTAACATTGTTTGACGGAAGGTACAAAACCATAATGTTACTAACTGGTCTCTTCACTTTATAGGTGCTGGCTGACCTGCTACATATTTCTAGCATTTTCTGTTCTTGAGCTACAAATTCATTGATTGCCAGAAACTAGTTGTGAATTGAAGAATTGGTTCAAGTTCTGCCTTAATGCGGTTTTGTAAGTGCATTTGAAATACCAATGCATCTTCTTGAATCGCCTACAGAACATTCCACAGTCATGGGCTCTTCTTGGAAAAAAAAATTGGTTAACAGAGTTAAAACTGTTGGATCCCATCTCTGGCCCTCTCACACACCTACATAGGAAACTGTCAATGAAGATAACACGTGTTCCATTGATAATTCGGGTCTTATAACTATTTTGCACATTTTTTTTCTTTGAAAAGTTGATGATACTTTATTTTGTTAAGGCCTTAAAATTATGGGATATTAAGATATGAATGCTTAACGTGATCTGAATTTCCTTTCAGCAGTGTTAACCCTTAAACGAGTTACCGACTCAACTAAAATAGCAGAGAGAGGAATATCGGGGGATGGCATTAAGCACTCTTACTCCAGTATCCCCCAGCCTTAACTTCAAGGCCCAGATCTGCTCCTCAGCGAATCCCATTGCTAAATTAGCTCCTGTACCACAAATGCACATTTCAGCTTAAAAGTTCAAATAAGTGGTGAAAATGGCAATGATTTTTCCTGCCTTAACACTGTGTCACTTATTGGCTCAATGTTGGATATCATCCCAAACCAGAAGTGGTTTACTTTTTTTCATTGTATGTCAAAGCGTTATTAATTGGTCCTTCCTTCATATTAATGTTCAAAAGAGTTAAGATGAGTTTGGTTCCAGCTATCTATCTTTCTGAGATTAAAGTATTGCTGTTGTATACTAAAGACCATACTTCCGGTTTGACTGACTCAGGCATGAAAGGGACAACACGTTCAGCTGAAACATGGCGACTCAAATAGTAAACCCTAAACTTTTGTACATCCCTTTAATCTTAATTGTTATGAAAACTTGAGTCTAATTCTGTGAACTGATCTATAATGTAACCAATACTTTTTACAGTACAATATGCAACTGAAACAAGAAAACCAGGCACACCAGTGATGTACAGTAGGTGCAGTTTCTTGTAAGCATGCAGCATATTACAGTACACACTGGTTAAAAGGTAATACTTCATAGAGGTCTGTTGTCATTCAGATGTGTTGGTATATCCACCACAGAACAGGAGCTGGTCTTAGAAAGGTAGGACTGTAAGCTGTGTTGGTAATCAGGGGAGCCACTGTTTTGGAAATGGGTCAGAACTGTATTAGTGATTAGAGGACAGGTATTTGAGAATTGGCCAAGCTGTGCTAGTGATTGGAACAGCCAGTACTTGGCTGCAATTGGCTATTTTGGTAATTGAAGAAGCCTATAGCTGAGTGTAGGACAATTTATGTTGATGATTGAATAAGCCAGCATATGTGAATGGGACAAGGTGTGCTGGTGTTTGGAGGACCAAGAATTGTGAGTGGGACATCCTCCTTCAGTCTTCCCTTAAATCCATGGACATTTAAAACCCAAGCTTGCCCTCTCTCTTAATCACTACTCCTTGATTAACCTAGTCTTCTCTCATACCCTTTTCAATCTTGGTGGCGTCATGCACTATGCCTTAGATCCTTCACGAAGGTTTAATTGTGGGGGGGGGGGAACTGTATTAATGATTGGAGGAATCATACAGCACAGAAGGAGGCCATTCAGCCCACATTGTCTGTGCCAGCTCATTGAAAGAGCTATTCAATTAGCCCCACTCCTCTGCTCTTTCCCCGCAGCCCTGCAAATTTTTCCTTTTCAACTATATATCCAATTCCCTTTTGAAAGTTACAATTGCATCTGCTTCTGCCACCCTTTCAGGCAGTGCATTCCAGATCATAACAACTCGCTGTGTTAAAAAAATTTCTTCTCATCTCCCCTCTGGTTCTTTTGGCCAATTACCTTAAATCCGTGTCCTCTGATTACCGACCCTCCTGCCAGTGGAAGCAGTTTCTTCTTATTTACTCTTATCAAAACCCTTCATAATTTTGAACACAACAGGCAGTATATGAGAGTGGGACAATGGATTGAACTGGTGATGCAGTTGATATTTGTCTATCATCTTCAAGGGGGAGGGAGAATATATCCTGTACAATGGTATACCTCTCTCAAATGCACATGTGCTTTGTCTAACAGTATTACCTTTTACATTGAATGTACTGTACGTATTTTTAGGACCTAGTCACCACGTTCTTTTATTCAATTTACAAGAAAGTTGTTTTTTTCGTTGTTTTTTTTTCTTAAAGGAATAGAAAAAAGATTTTTTTATCCAAATAGTTACAATAAGCAATCTGTGTCATCACCATCCACATGCACAGTTTTAAAGCTAAAACCTTGTGTGTTGTAGGATAGAAAAGTCCAACTCCAATGTGGATTTAGCAGTCCCGGTGTTAAACGTAGCTCGGAATTTCTTTTGTGCTCTCATTTTCAGTTACTGTTGGATTGTTTCCTGCAACATCAAAATGGATTTTAAGATCGAGATAAATAACATACACATCTTGCCTTTTCAAGTACTTATCCAATTCCCTTTTGAAAGTTACAATTGAATCTAGTTCTGCCACTCTTTCAGGCAGCGCATTCCAGATCATAACAACTTGCTGCATTTAAAAAATGTCTCCTCATCTCCCCTCTGGTTTCAACTTGCCCCTTAGTTTTCCTGAGCTCAAGGTAAGGAATGTTGTGCTGGAGAATCAAATGCTTTTCCAATTGTTGTGCCCAGTACCCAAACCTCTGCTATCTCTATCCTATCCCAAATCAAAGCCCTTCTCCCATCACCCCTGTCCTCGCTGACCTACACTGACTCCTGTTCCCTCAATGCCCCTAATTTAAAATTCTTTGTGTTTAAATCCTTTCATAGTCTCATCCCTCTCTACCTCTGCAACCTCGTTCAGCCCTAACCACGCCCCCCACCACCACCGTCCTTTGCCTCAGCATTGGTGGCCCTGCCTTCAGAAGCCTAGAGCCATGCTCTGGGATTTTCTCCCTAAACCCTGCTCTTCCTTTAAAAAGCCAACTCTGGCTAAGATTTTGACCACCCCTTCTAAACTCTCCTCCTTTGGCTTGGCGTCCACTTTTTCCTTACTCCTCTGTGAAGCACCTTAGGACATTTTATCCAACATTAAAGATGCAATATAAATGGAAGTTGTATCATTATCAAGTACTCCCAAATCACATCCAACAGTTGCATAGTAAAGCTTTCTTTGGCTCAATTTACCTCCACCTCAAACTCAGAAGAATACTTGTACAACAACATGGTCCCTCTAAATTTTTTTTATTTGTTCATGGGATGTGGGCGTCGCTGGCGAGGCCGGCATTTATTGCCCATCCCTAATTGCCCTTGAGAAGGTGGTGGTGAGCCGCCTTCTTGAACCGCTGCAGTCCGCGCGGTGAAGGTTCTGGTGAATGAGACTATTAATACAGTGTATGCCAAAGTCTTGGCATTTTTTATGCTGTGCATTGAGAATGAGATTAATTCATTTCATGTGGAAGTCTTACCAGTGACAGTGATAGGAGACTTTAGTCCAGGCTAGATTCAAACCCATGTCTTGGGGGTGTTAACTCATTGTGTCACCCAGTCTCCCATGACCTTGGGTTTTATGTGTTCAGAAGCAGACCATCCTTTGTTTGTTTTCCATTTTGTTTTTGCAAATGCCATTTTTATTTAAAGTTGGATTATTCCAAAAGCAGTAGTTACTCCAGTGCAATACTGAGGGAGTGCTGCACTGTCGGATGAGACGTCAAACTGAGGTCCCATCTGCCCTCTCAGATGGACGTACAAGATCCCATGCTACTATTCAAAAGAAGAACGAGGGAGTTCTTCTGGGTGTCCTCACCAACATTTATTCCTCAAGCAACATCACTAAAAGTTTAATTGGTCATTTATCTCATTGCTGCTTGTGGGACCTTGCTGTGCTGACACGTTTCTCTACACTACACCAGTGACTACGCTTCAAAAGTAGTAATTCATTGGCTATGAAGCGTTTTGTGACATCCAGAGCTTGTTAAAGGCACTATATAAATGCAAGTTCGTTCTTTCTTCTTTCTTTTAGCTTGATATATAGGCCCATATTAAGTGATAAACAGCAAAAGCCTTCCAGGTAATAAACGTCTTCTACATGCTGAGTGACTGCTGAAGTCTAAAGACTGAGGCATTTAATTTACACAAGCAGGAGTTACTGATTTTTTTTTTCCCTTTTTGGTGTATAAATCACAATTACGCCCAGAGGTAATGTAAAAGTAAATTTTAAAAGTAGCTGTTGAGATTATTGACGGCTCAATTCAGAAAACCTGGCACATCGTTTTTTTTTGGTCAATGTTGAAGTAGCTTAGTCACAAATGGTACTTAACCAATCACACACATGAAATGCATCTGAAAGCAGCAGCTCCCTGTGAGTTACTGTTCTGTAGTTTAACGCCACACAATCGTGTCATTATGATATGAAGTCACGCGAAACGAGCGACGGGTTTTGATTTGGTAATAACATGCAATGATGCAGAAATCACTGTTATTTTAAGTGCTAATAATCATCTGATTAAAAAGTGTCCCTATGGTGGCTGCAGTATCATTTTCAGCAGGGGTAACTTTGAACTAACCCGGCCAGTGGGAAACTGGCAGGATCGGTTCGGATCGGCCGCCTGGTTTACACCCCGCCCGATTTTACGTCCCGTTGACCTCAAGGGACCATAAAATGGTGTTTGATGATTGTACCCCAGCCGATATTCCTAGTTGTATTTAGTTTTAAAGAATCACAATAATGTTACTTTGTCTCTCAGAAAATCTGCCATTGAGGGGGGGGGGGGTCCATATGACACGAGGGCTGATAACACACTTGCTGCATCCCCTGGATTTTTGTTTGTCGGATTTCCAATACGGATGAGACTCAGGCAGGGTGTGATATGAGACACTGCACTGGCAGTGCCGTGATAAATATTAAAATGAATAGAGGCTGGAGTTGCAAGAAAAGTCAAAGTGAAACACTTGGAACATTGAGAAAGATAAATCTAGTGCAGAGGATGAGGCCTGGAGTGATTAGAAGCTATGCACTGGCTGCCTTGCTGTCTCACATTTGTTTAATATTTCGGAAGGGTTAGCAAAGCTTACTGAAGCATCGGGTGGCGAGAACACTGAGTGACAGGAGAAAGGGAAAAATGGTAACTGAAAAAAAAGTGTCAATCAATCAATGCACTTGCCGGCTGATGCCTCAGTAAGTTTGCTGTCCATATAAAATATTGAAGAAATATATGGGCACGGATTGTTCCAGGACTGTCTTCCGCACTGAATACGTGTTTTCTCAGCTCTGCTCGTTGATATAAATTAAGATGAGGGAGAACCTTCCATTCCATGTCTGATGCCTGTTCACTTTTAAACCTTGTAATACTCCAGTGAAGCGCCTGAGGACGTTTTGCTACGTTAAAGGTGCTATATAAATGCAAATTGTTTTTGCTGTGTCCTGTATAAAGGGACACAGAGGATCACACTGCAACACCGTGTGGCATGCAAGGCACTCCTGTACAGTCCTTATTTGAAAAGCTAGTCAGAAAATGGACCCCATCAGCTCCGTTAATTTCTTTAAACTTTAAAAACATTTTCAGAGTATAGCTCCCTTGAGTTTCCGATTTCTCCCATCACTGATTATAAATTATTTGCCTCCTACTCTCAACTGATCATCCCCAATCAAGAGGATGATGGGGAAAGCTGCTCCCAAATATCTGACGCTGCTCTACATGTGGCCATGAAGAAACAGATAGAGCAGCTCAGGTGGACTTGCCCATGAACCTTTACTCCAGCCATTTGGCAATGCCACTCATTTCCATCTCCCCTAGACAGACCATCGTGGACGCTGGACTTACCATGTGGGGAACTGCATCCATGGATCCACATTGTACTGTTCTGAGCACCAGTGCTTGGTCATAACAACTCTGTTTTTACTTTCTGTTGTGTTGCTGACCCAAGGGTTCTTATTGTAGGCCGGTGGCTTCTGCCAGGCTTCATGTCACACACTGTCACTGTGGCTAATGTAAATCTTTCAATCCTACCCTTTTAATTTAGAACTAAAGCAAAGTATGATTTTTGGGAGATTGCACTTAAGATCCAGATTAAGAAACAGCATGTGTGTGTCTGTTATTTGAGATAATGTCCTAATTCCAATATCTGTGGGAATACAATGCTAATCAGCTGACTGCTGTGCACTGCACCTGGCTGGTACTGAATTTTAAAACTGTTGATGCCTCGATTAGAATCCATGACTACGTAAGATGGCAATCATCTCTAACTCTGAGAGCTGCTCGCAGACTGATCTGCTGCCGACATCAACTCAGTCCTGACTTTCAGGCTCAAAATGTTTGGTTTCCTTGAAACTGCAGTGAGGTGGATAAAAGGTAAGATTTGTTTTCCTACCAGCTAAGAACATACAAGTGCAATGCTGTGATTGAATGGAGATTATATTCCAGTAAATCTGCTTGCCCACGGCGATATTTCCTTTTAATGTTTATTGCTTTAAGATTCTTTTGCTTTAAAATTTTTGCCATTTGGGCTCTTTATGCTTGGAAGTATGTGGTTATATACAGTATAATGGATGACTGGAAGTGTGGTAAATTGCTGCACAGTACTCGAGAGATTTGGCTGATGTGAGAGTGAAGATTGACTACAGCACTTGTAGAGTTGGATATCACATGATGTGAAGCCACATAGAAAATTCATCAACCACAATGGTGACAGATAGCAATGGTAGCAGAAGATACAGATGCCGACCTCTTGTTATCGTTGTAGACCAGTCTCACTTATGGGTCAGAAGTACCATTGCTTCAACTTGCAAACCTTGGACAACTTGGTTGTCTTGCAGCCTTGATAAATGCTCATAGCCAGAGATTCCGGATTCATTGAGAAGTTGTGCTTTGATTCAGCTCTTGTTGGTCAGGACTCATAGGAATCGTAGGATGGAAGGGTGCCATTCAGCCCAATGTGGGCTGTGCCAATGCTAGTTCCTCAGCTGGAACTATCTACTCTAATCCCATTTTCCTGGCATCCAAAATCTGGACCGAATTATAAATCTGAGGTATGCGAACCAAAGTTATGGTAGTTCTTACTTTCAGTTAACTTTACTTGGTGACTGTCACCATTATACCTGACAAATTATTTCAATGTGGCTGCACCTTATGATAGGAAGAGGGAATATTTTACACCATGTAATGAGATCAATTGTTAGAGAAATAATAGAGTACAAAATTATGATCAGTGCAGTTCCCTAATTTAATGCACGCATATCAATAAACAGTTTGACTTGAAATAGTAGAGGGGAATCGATACGAGCACACTTAGCCATAGAATCGCATAGCACAGAAGGAGGCCATTCGGCCCATCATGCATGTGCTGGCTCTTTGAAAGAGCTATCGAATTACTCCTGCTCTTTCCTCGTAGCTCTGCAGATTTTTCCTTTTCAAGTATTTATCCAATTCCCTCTTGAAAGTTACTATTGAATCTGCTTCCACCGCCCTTTCAGGGATTGCATCCCAGATCATAACAACTCACTGTGTAAAAAAAATTCTTCTCATCTCCCCTCTGGTTCTTTTGCCAATTATCTTAAAATAATGTTGATGTAAGAACAGTACTGATCACAATTTCTAAACTAGTATTGTTTAATTGGAGAATAATATGCCTGTTTACCTTGCAGTTAAATATGTTCACAATTGTTTCAAAGATTAGTCACAGTCTCTAAAGGACCACAACCTCATTGGGGTGATGGGGGAGGGGAGAGATCCCTGTGCCATAAATATGACATTGTCCACATTCCCACATGATGAATTTATCCTGATAGTAAATTAAGATTACAAATCTGAAAACTGTTTCTACAATCTTTATAATGACCTTAATAATCTGGAAAAGGGAGGACATAAACCCTTGAGGTTACTGGTGATAACAGCCTGAAATTACAGAAATGCTCAGCTTGTGGATGAGACTAAGAAGGGCCAAATCCACTCAATAGGAATGGGTTGAGTTGTGAATGAAGTGCTGAGGAGGAAATCTGCCCAACTTGGAACCAGCATAATCCTCCCCCTCCCCTTCAACCCCAGGTCACGTCGCTAATCAAGGGATGAGATCAGATACAGCTCGAGTGCAAACACTTGCTTAAATTAACCTGCCCAGATAGCGGGCAATCATTTTAATGACATGGACAAGAACATCAGAAAAGGTAGTTTTTGGACAATGAGCAAAGGAACAGCACTGAACCTCCAGGAGCTCACACCTGCGGAGGAGAGATACAACGCTCGTCCTCTTCTCAGTGCGGGGCATGGAGGTTGCTGGCGGGACCATCGCTAAATCTGGTCAGTGCCTTCCTTTTAATAAAACAATTGTTCTCTATGGAACGTAATCCTTAGCCTATAAAACACAACACAGAATGACAAAATATATTTAACTGTGAACATTATGCAATCATTTTCTGATGTGATAAATACCAGAAAAATGTAAACGCATTATATTTTTCTTGATTTTTTTTTTCTTTGGAGTATTAGGCTGGACCATAGGGTCAGTGTCTGCACTGGAATATTCTATAGATCCAGTAACACTGCACC
The DNA here is from genome assembly GCF_035084215.1 of Heptranchias perlo. Classification (NCBI taxonomy): domain Eukaryota; kingdom Metazoa; phylum Chordata; class Chondrichthyes; order Hexanchiformes; family Hexanchidae; genus Heptranchias; species Heptranchias perlo. The sequence continues at coordinate 12,098,085 of NC_090345.1, read as the reverse complement.
AGGATGTACAACAATCCATTACCTCACCACCACCATATGAGCAGTTACCATTGCCAGAAATTGTGACACTTTTCAATAGAGGACACACCTACTTATCCTCCTTCAGAATTTGGAGTCAGGTGAAGGTGGGAAAGAGGTGCCCCTGACCTGCTACAGGTAAAGAATTCTGAGCCGTCAACAAGATTATGTATGAGATTCGATGCTGGGTCCTTACCCTCTTCAAAAATAATCTGCAATGGTGATGCGGAGAGTTATGTAAGTACTGCAAAGCTTCTTCATAGAGTTATGTGGTGTACCGCATTTCCCTTCACTGGATTTCAATTCACTGAGAAGCTTACTGCAGACAGCACGGGTGTAAAATTGTAGTCAGCTGTACCTACTGATTTATAATCTGCTTTCACTGTCAAATTCTAGTGGCATCGATGTTGAAATCTAATCTGTACTGTGTCCGTTCAGTGCTGAGTGTTGGTTTGTTTGAGATCAGAGATACTTGTCTGTACAATGTATGGAGGATTAAGATGTTCAGGATGTCAATGACAATGACGACAGCCACCTGGATCACCATCCGGCTGCTCTGCAAAATCCTGTACAGATTTATTTGGAACTCCGAGCTAATCTCTTCAGGCAGGAGGAGGGCTCTTGCTGGTGTCAAAGATGAAGCACACGCCAATGGAAAAAACAACAGGAACCATTTATGTAACATTGAGATTGCAGAAATCCTTCTTCGCCTTGAGGCAGAGCCAATGGCATTAGGAATCGTATGTGTCTTCGGCTTGCTCCTTGAGCATCAGAGCTACTGCTAATACTGACTGAGGAGGCATCAAGAAAGAGATCTCACAGGGTAGACAAAGTAAATACAAGAGTTCAACAAATTCACCTCTTTTGTAGATAAATACATTTGCTCTAAATATTGTGTGCACTTTCCTGTCATTGTATTGATCTGTTTTAACTCTATTTAGAAAAATATTAATTTCATGGCACTTGTGGTTGCACGAACTGGCTACTTTTAACTCACACTGATAGTATTCATGCTGGTTAAGGATATTAGATTTGTCAGCAGAGTATCATTTTCTTACGTTTTTTTTATTCGTTCATGGGATGTGGGCGTCGCTGGCAAGGCCGGCATTTATTGCCCATCCCTAATTGCCCTGGAGAAGATGGTGGTGAGCCGCCTTCTTGAACCGCTGCAGTCCGTGTGGTGAAGGTTCTCCCACAGTGCTGTTAGGTAGGGAGTTCCAGGATTTTGACCCAGCGACGATGAAGGAAGGGTGATATATTTCCAAGTCGGGATGGTATGTGACTTGGAGGGGAACGTGCAGGTGGTGGTGTTCCCATGTGCCTGCTGCCCTTGTCCTTGTCCTTCTAGGTGGTAGAGGTTGCGGGTTTGGGAGGTTCTAATGATTCATGCTGCAATATTGCATCTAATAGTTTTCAAATGTTACATGTTGGTACCATGCATTCAATAGGATTAGTGAGCTCTCCACTAGCAAGGACTATGTTTTTTTTAACAATTCCTTTCAGGTAATATATTCGTGGTTTCCCTGGACGTTGACAGGGCATCTGCTTCTCTTGGCAGCTGCTAAATTCCAAGTTTTCCATCAAAAGCCACTCTTGTATTTTGTTAAGATTTTGATTGTTGTTACCACCTGGATACAGAGATTGTGGCGAGCACTGCACACAGTAGGACTCTTACAGACCCTTTGAAAAGCAGACTACTTCGATCCAAACAGCTCTGTGTGAATCTAATAATAAAAGCCCTTGATCCTTAATGGGTAGAGTATTTGAATGGAGTTTTTGTCTAGCACCGTGTGCTTCATTAGAACACTACTACTTTGATAGCTTGGAGTAGTGCAGAGGGGTCAACAGCCATACCCTTGGACAACTACCACGTTCTGCAAGGAGCCGTATATTCATTTGGCCCCTTTGCTCCCGCAGTCACGGCAGTACTGACAAAATAAAGATATCGAGCCTGGGAAACTGTAAGTCACCTTCACAATTTCATGCTTTGCATTGGTAACAACCTGCATATTGAAGAAGCAGTATACTGTGTACTTGATGTTCCAATATCATTGCACCTTGAGGACTCTAATTCTGATGTATATCGCGTCCACTTCTCCAAGGAAATGGGGAATAGAGAAAGAAAGAAAGGTCTTGCATTTATATAGCGCCTTTCACAACCTCAGGATGTCCCAAAGTGCTTTACAGCCATTGAAGTACTTTTGAAGTGTTGTCACTGTTATAATGTAATGAATGGCATAAAGTTGTTGTTGGGTAGCAACTTGTGGACATTTTAGTATGTAGATGCATCCTTTCCTCCTCGTCAGAACTGCATTAGTCACCGTCTCAATGCAATTCAACACTGTACACTGTGCAGTGCCACATAAAACTCCTTGAAGGTGACCAGAAGGAGCCTTTGGCAGAGGAACTGATTGTGACAGTCACTTTGACTTCTACCAGCAGGGTTTTAGAAATTGGGGATGGAGATTCAAGCTCCTCAGTGAGCATGGGAAGATGTCAGTGAATTCACCTCTGATGAAACAACAGTTGTGCACGCAGTGTTGCTCAGGGAAAGCCAAGTATTAACCTTGACCACTAAATCAGCTCAGGAGGATTCTCCTTCCTTCTTAAAGTTTGAGACGCACAGCATCATTTAATGAGGTAAATACTCAATTCAGATGAGAGATTTCTGAATTCACAAAAGTGGTAAGTAAAGTGTCTGGGCAGCGTTTTTTAAATCCTGCTTCAGTTATGTCCAGACTTGGGAAGAATTTCAAATCAATTCATGAAAGTCAAATGTGGAGAATACAGAACTGCAGTAACTGCAGCAAATCATCACTCTGGCACTAACATGTTGTGCTTCTATCCCATACGAGATGATCCAGACAAATAGTGATTTATCTGATTTTAGTGCCTAAAGGTAAAACAGCCCCAGCTTATAATATTGTTTTCGGGAGTTGTCAAGCCTAGAGTTAACGAGTGGTGATTTATGATGAAGGCAGGAAACAGAGAGTAGTGGTGAACGGTTGTTTTTCGGACTGGATAGAGGTGTGCCATGGTGTTCCCCAGGGGTCGGTGCTGGGACCACTGCTTTTCTTGATATATATTAATGACTTAGACTTGGGAGTACAGGGCACAATTTCAAAATTTGCAGATGACACAAAACTTGGAAGGGTGATGAACAGTGAGGAGGATAGTGATAGACTTCAAGAGGATATAGACACGCTGATGGCATGGGCGGACATGTGGCAGATGAAATTTAACGCGGAAAAATGCGAGGCGATGCATTTCAGTCGGAAAAATGAGGAGAGGCAATATAAACGAGAGGGCACAATGCTAAAAGGGGGTAGAGGATCGGAGGGATCTGGGGGTATATGTGCACAAATCGTTGAAGGAGGCAGGGCAGGTTGAGAACGCGGTTAAAAAAGCATACGGGGTCCTGGGCTTTATAAATAGAGGCATAGAGTACAAAAGCAAGCAAGTCATGATGAACCATTATAAAACATTGGTTCGACCTCAACTAGAGTATTGTGTCCAGTTCTGGGCACTGCACTTTAGGAAGGATGTGAAGGCCTTAGAGAGGGTGCAGAGGAGATTTACTAGAATGATTCCAGGGATGAGGGATTTAAATTACGTGGATGGACTGGAGAAGCTGGGGTTGTTCTCCATGCAACAGAGAAGGTTGAGAGGAGATTTGATAGAGGTATTCAAAATCATGAAGGGTCTAGACAGAGTAGATAGAGGGAAACTGTTCTCATTGGCAGAAGGGTAAAGAACCAGAGGGCATAGATTTAAGGTGATAGGCAAAAAAAAACAAATGTGACGTGATGAAAAACCTTTTTACGCAGCGAATGGTTGGGACCTGGAATGCACTGCTCAAGGGAGTGGTAGAGGCAGATTCAATCATGGCCTTCAAAAGGGATCTGGATAAATACTTGAAACAAAAAAATGTGCAGGGCTACGGGGATAGTGCGGGGGAGTGGGACTAGCTGGATTGCTTGTGCAAAGAGCCGATGCGGACTCGATGGGCCAAATGGCCTCCTTCCGTGCTGTAACCTTTCTATGATTTCAACACATAGCTTTCAAACTGGAGACCTTCCACCCTAGGGGTCTGCGAGGACATCAGATTTCTGTCAGTCTATCAATAGATTTCTTCATTTTTCTGTATTTGTTGATATACTTATATATTATTTCTGTCGCTAATACTAATAAAAAAAATCAGTGTTAGTGGTGTTTTCCTTTGGGAGCTGACACTGTCTTTTGGAAGTTAGGACCATTTGTAGATGGTCCCTGGGAGTGTGCCACTATTTGCAGGCCATCCAATGCACTCTCGCTGTATCTCTGGTGGGAGTTATGGTGTAAGGCCCTAGAAAAAGTTTCAGGCCCAAGCATAGCCTTGTTGCAGCCTTTGACATAGTCAACTACACCACCCTCCTCTAACACCTCTCCTTTGTCCAGCTCAATGCAGTGGCCCTTGCTTGGTTCCACTCTTACCTATCTGATCATAGCCAAAGCATCCCGACCAATGGCTTCTCTTCCTGCCCACTCACCATCGCCTCAGGTGTCTCCCTAGGAACTACCTTTAGTCCACTCTTCTTCCTCATCTACATACAAGCCCCTTAGCAACATTATCCACAGACACTGATGACACCCAGCTCTACCTCTCCACCACCTCTCCTGACCTCTCCATTGTCACCATGCTGACAGAAGGCTTGTGCAACATCCAAGTCTTTGGTGAGCCAGTTTCCCCCAGCTAAACATTGGGAAGACCAAAGCCATCATCTTCGGCCCCCTTCATAAAGGCTTTACTCTTCCCAACTGAATCTAGTCCCCTCCCCAGCTACCGTCTCATGCTGTTCACAACATCAGTGTTCTTTCCAACCCCTCGCTGAGCTTTCAACCTCATAATCTCTGTAACATTACCTGTATCTACCCCTACCTCAGCCCATCTGCCCCTCATCCAAGCCTTTATCATCTTTGAACTTGACTATTACAATGCTCTCCTCGCCAGCCTCCTGCCCTTCACTCTCCAGAAACTTTGCCTCATCCAAAACTCTGCTGCCCAGATCCTATCCTACACCAAGTCCATCACCCCTGTCCTTACTGACCAACATTGGCTCCTAGTCCCACAAAGCTGGAAATTTAAATTGCCCATACTTGTGTTTCAATCCCTACCTGGCCTTTCCCCTCCCTATCTGTAACCTCCTCCAACACAACAACTCCACTTCCAAACTCTCCAATTCTCCTTCTAAGGCCTCTTGTGTTTCTCTCCTTTCCTTTGCCCCACCATTGGTGGACGTGCCTTTGGTCACCTAGACCTCATGCTCTGACATTTCCTCCCGAAACGCCTTTGCCTCTCTCCTTTCTTTTTATCTCTTAAAACCCTCCTTAAAATCCACCAGTGAACAAGCTTTGGGGTCCATTTTACTCTTCATGCCTCTGTGAAGCACCGTGGGATGTTTTTCTACATTAAAGGTACTATATAAGTGCAAGTTATTATAAAAGTATAATTAGGGAGTTAGAAGCAATGTTTTCATACAGAAGGATATTAGGATCCTCAGGACTTCCCAAAGCGCTTTACAGCCAATGAAGTACTTTGAAAATGTTTTGTACTTTTGTAGGAAACGTGGCAGCCAATTTGTGCACAGCAAGAGCCCACAGAGATAAATGACCAGATAATCTGTTTTAATGATGTTGGTTGAGGGATAAATATTGGCCAGGACACCAGGGAGAACTCACTGCTCTTCTTCAAAATAGTGCCATGGGATCATTTACCTCCACCTGAGAGGGCAGACGTTTAACATCTCATCTCAAAGATGGCACCTCAGACAGTGCAGCACTCTCTCAGTACAGCACTGGAGTGCCAGCTTGGATTTTGTACTCAAGTCTCTGGAGTGATGGTTGAACCTATGACCTTCTGACTCAGAGGCAAGAGTGCTACCCACTGAGCCACGGCTGACACTTCGAGGGGAAGGGGACAATTAACAATTCTGAAATTCAAATGACACCAAACCAAGTTAGATTAGATTGTTTGGAACTGCAACAATGGGGAGAAACACAAAACATTTTTACAATTGTCTATTCCTTTGTTGTCATCAGTGCTGCAGCACTTTAGAGGGAGGTGGAACACAGAGGCAGGGCGGGTCATTGCTCGTGATGACTCAGGCAATCGACGCAGGGCGGTTCATTGCTCTTGGTCCCTCAGACAATCATCTCCCTCGAAACATTTGGTGCTGGAAGAGACAGTTTTTCACCAACACACACAAAAAAGACAATGGGTGTGAAACCACGAAACAATGTATTCTTTTTTAGTGGGACGTGGTGAGAGAGAATACAAATGTCATTCTTAAACAAAATTCTGCTTCTCAAGAGTCTGACAGCAACGCACATTTGAAAAAAAAAACAATCTTTTACAAAATAAAGTAAAAGACATGGGTGGTGATGGTGGGTTTGGGGGGCGGGGGGGGGGGGGGGAGTGGGGTTGGAAGGAACGGTCCCTGTACTCACCAGGTGCCCGCAATGGCCATTCCTCCCTGGCGGTCCCTCCAACTTGGTGGATAAGGCTGCTCAGAGCACTGCAAGACACATTTACATTTCATTTGCCTGCAGCTTTTGCTCCGCATCGAAGCCAGCAGTAAAACGACAATTTGCCACGGAGGGGAGGGAGGTTACTCAAGACATAACTGAGCCTGACTTTTGTCAGGCTTACGCCAGGCTCTAATAAAAATTGGGGCCGCTTGTCTTTTCAACCTCAATTGGGGGGGGATAAAAAAGAAATTCAAGATGAGGGTTAAGAGCTGAACTGCACATTGCCTCGAGGGCGAGCTACTTTCGTCCCTCCTTTAGGGAGAGAGTGGCGGCAGTAACAACGTCACATCCCAGCAGTCACAGTCAAGTCCTGATGCTTCAGTCCGCCATTTTGGTTTCAGTCAGTTTTCAGTCAGGCTGTTGGGAGGCTGTGGGACGTATCTCCGCGGAACCTTCACCTCCCCCCCCCCCTCCCCCCCCCCCCCCCCCGAAAAAATACACTAGTCTCATCCTCTTTGCAAGTTTGGCATCGCATCAGCTAATTCAGGACAGACACCGATAACAAATTGAAGGATCCTGCAAATGCACAGAAGCCAGAGGTTGTCCAAGCCTCGTTGTAACCAGGAAGTTCTAGCATATAAACAAAGAATCCTTGCAGGACAAGGATTTGCTTTGTGAGGTCCTGGCTACTGATAGAATAGTGTTTCCAGTGTTTCCATTACAGGTAAAGGTGGTGACAGATAACATTAGTGGGTCATGATTTCACAATTCCATCAGCCACATTAGTAGAACCACCAAAACAAACTCTCGGGCTAGAAAGCGTGACATTTCTTGTAAGACTGAACTTAATCCTGTCCAATGGTGAGGTACTGCACCATCTAAATCAGGACCATCCCAGGCTCGATCCACTGACTGTGATGAATTACCTGACAGTTTGGTGGCAGCTGGAGTTCCTGCTCCTGAGTGTCCCGTATTCAGTGACTTCTGTTGGAAAGCAAGCCTGTGCGGATATTGGGTTCAAAACACGATTGGGCTCGGATCTGATGCCTCCCACAGCTGAATATCATTTGTCTCGGCTGCCAACTAGTTCAGCTAACGGAAAGTTCTGGACCCTTCAGAGCTGTACCCCCAACGTGAATTAAAAGCTACAGAGGAAGCAGTGAAATGGGGGTGGGGGGGAGGAGAAGATTGGGAAAAACTGCCCGATCATGTCTGCCACCACCGTTGTTACCACAAGTCAAACTAACTCTGCTCTATAAATACACAGGGCCTGAAGTTAAGTCCTAACAACATATTCACTCAATCACAGCAGACGCTTGATGGGGGAGGGGCAGGCGGCAAGATGAGGGAGAAGTGAATATAAAATAAACTAATTCCTAAAAAATGAGCTCGTTTTTTTTTCTCGTGTGTGTTTGTGTGTGTGTGCGTGTGTGTGTGTTGTGCGGAATTTATTGTTCGTTTATTTACCTAAATTCTGTGTGTCAAGGTCATCATCAGTGAATTCCTCTGGGCTGGTTAATTCACTTTGGGTGATGTTGGGGGCGCCCTCAATTTGGCTGACTGGACTTATCATCTCTTGCTCCTTTTCATTGTGCATCTGGGCATAAACGTTAATCCCTGGTATCTTCCTGTATAAAATGACAGACAGCCAATTAAAAAAAAGTACTGGAAGAAGTTTTTGTTTTAATGTAGAGTCTATATAAGGGTGTGTTAGCTTGTTAGTGAGGGAGTGACAGAATGCTCCTATATAAAGTGTTCTTCTATCTAGGATTACATTGGGGCGCAAATGAGCGTGAAGTCAAGGTGGCTTTAGGTAGAAAAGATTAGTGCTTTTAGAGTAATGCTAGATTACCTACCTTGACTACGGCTTTCCTCATTGGTTTAATGATGTTGAACCACCATTTATAAATAGGAATTTCTGTCATCACACAGCCAAAGACAATCACCTAGGGGCAGTGCCCCTTTAAGAATTCCTTACCATAGGTGGGTCAAGTGACTTTGGCAGATATAAGGCTTCACTTTTGCCAGGTGAGCTGATATCCCAGCAATGGGGCAACGAGCATTGACGCATACACAGTAAACACTAAACAACTGCAGGGGAAAGTCATGTTAGAAAGAGGAAAGAGGGCCAGTTTCGGAGTGAGCTTTATATGTGGAGGATTAAGGTCCATTTAAAGAATAAGAACGGCCACACCTGAGATAGGTAAACAAACGTCTTTCCTCATTTGTTCAACTTTCATGTACAAACAGGAGTACACCAGAGCTGTAGAGAAACTGGCAATGGTTCTTCAGGGGACCAATATCTTCAGGCCAGATTGGAGGACACCAGTGCCAAACAGCTACGCAGTCGAGCCCAGACATTAGTGCTTAGTGAAAGCCTACAGTTTGCTGCACTCAGCTGCCTAGCAGACAGTCACAAGAGGATTCTTCCACATATTGGCTCAAGAAGTCGTCATTGCATGAATAGATTGAGTGCTGACATTTTCCTGGTAAATCTTTTGTAAGGCCAGAACTAGGTTAGATGTCAGGAGGTTGTCCTTTTCCCAGAGAATCATGGACCTGTGGAACAGGTTGCCGGCGTGTGCGATGAACTCTGACACGCTGAATACCTTCAAGCGAGAGCTGGACCTTTTTTCTGGCTGGGGCGGAGATCACCTCGCACAAAAGGTAAGTACTGTATGCATTAATCAGGACCAGAGTGATCTCCTGGACTAATTTCGAGCGCCTACGGGGGTCAGAGAGGAAGTTTACAGATTTTATTTCCCTAATTGTCCTGGGGTATTAATCTTTTTTCAGCCTCTCCCAGAAGTTCACATAGCCTACGGGTGGGGTGGGGAGTGTGTATATTGTGATGCACAAAGCATCACAGTTGTGTGAAACAGGCTGGATGGACCAGTGGTTCTTTCCCTTTCTGTCATTGTTCGTACGTTCGGACCAAAGATCGATTTGCCCAAATTTGGTAATGGATTTAGCTAAAATTTAGTTTCCAAACAAAACAAATAACTGCCCAGATTGCTGTATTTATGTAAAAGGTTAAAGTTCTGTTCATGTCCTCCAAGTAATGTTCTTCAATGGGAGGAAGGTGAAGTAGCAGATAAAACGACAGCACCATGCTGCCTTGAGAACAACTGAATGGGTATGGTCGTTTTCCTTGAAAGATGAATGAAGCCTGAGAACACCCATATCCCTGTGCCAAACAAAATTTGATGGGACCTCCACCAACACATGCAGTTCACTGACGTTCTGCACACTCTGTTTTACCAAATGAGGAATTTGGAAAGATTCAGGGAATGTGACTGCCTTGTTTGAATGGAGTGGATAATTGTACAAGTTACACTGCTTGATTTTAAGAAAAATCAGTTTTTATGGTATCCAGGCTTTCTCTGTTGAATAAATTCCTGAAATGTATGTAAATAAAATTCATAAGATGGTGACTCTGCAATCCTGTGCTCTCAGTGAAAGGTTGCCAACTCTGGTTGGATGTTTTCCTGGAGGTGTCATCACATGACCTCCTGCCTCCAAACACCCTACCCCCACACTCCTGCCATTGGTCACCATAACATCCATAATTGTGGCACTCTGCCTTCCCACGACAAGACTCTTTACCCAATTAGATGATTTTTAACTGTCAGTTAAACAGCCTTCTTTCCTATCTCAGACTTTTGCATGACTAATAACCAAAGTGTTCAAAGAATTTTTAAAAAAAAACAATTTTTCATTACCCCTGTGATTTTACTCCTGGGTTGCACATAGGAGTCCTGGAGATTAGTCTTTCATTCCTGGAGACTCCAGGGCAATCCTGGAGGGTTGGCAACCCTATCTCAGTGGGGAGCTATACTCAAATGCAGCATGGGCCAGACTTAAGGCTAAGGCATTGTAGGCCGGATTCCCCAAGCCATATTCCTGTCGCGCGCAGCTCCCTGTTGGGAATGTGGGTTATGGAATCACCCCACGTGTGAACAAAATGAGGGATAGCAAAGCAACTGTATTGAGTTAAAGAAAGTTGAAGCACACAGAAACCCATGAGTTCAAAAGGTTTTGGCATTAATTTGCTCAGAAGTAAATTCAAATCTTAAGGAAGAGGAGCTCATAAATCAGGACACCATAGGGGCTTCTCATGTAGATTCAAATGGTAGGAACATCAACTCTTAGCAAACCCAGCAACAATCAATAACCCAGCAGCATTTACAAATATGTAAATCACATTCCCATTAGTTGTGTGAATAGTCCGTATCAGCGAACAAAATGCTTCCACTTAGTTCGCAAGCCTTTAAAGTTTAGTCTGAGTTCCAGTCAGAGACGTAGATCCCCTGTCACGTGACTGGGCTGGAGACAGACAGCATTAGACTGATTACCAAACCTGCAGCCTGGATACATTTGTGGCAGATGCTGAAGGATGTTTTGTGGGTTATGCAGGACCATGAGACTCCCAGTTGTGTAGGCTAACCCGGAACATGGTTTGTTTGATGCTTACTTTTTTTGGGATGTTTCTAGAAATGTTCCAAACTACCATTCAATTCTTTATCTGTCCCGTGGTGGTGTGGGGGATGGGGTGGGGAGTGAACTGACCCAGGAGTAGAGAGAAGCTTACGTAAAGAACATGAGCCATGAGTTCTCCACCATGAAGAATTCAGCTTTGACGTTCTTGTAACCAGAACAATCATTCACTGAATGCATGAGTTGCATTGAGCCCCTTGTGTTAAGTTTTGAGCAGGATTCATTCTTCAGAAAGTGGAAAGCGACAAAGGCAAGTATTCAGTCAGTTGGAAGCTTTCAGTTCAGAGTTTGAAACTGGGAGCCGGCATCAAGCAGAGGTTGGTTAGAATGGAACTGAGCGAGGCAAGCTGAAATGGGCCAGAATTTGCGGTGAAAATAACGGTAGGGCTAATGGCACTCGCCGTTATTTATGCGTAAATGGTATGAGCAGATGTGCAGTTAAATGCGAATATCCAAAAGTTGCTGTCCCAGATACGCCGCTCTGCCATTAGCTTCGTGAAAAGGCCTTTCGCTATCTGCCGAACCATTGAAATGCATTAGTATTGGCCAGTCCAAGTTGGCATTGATGACACAGCACAAGGAAAACTTTCCGTTATGTTTGCAATATCCCATTAAACGACAAATTGCAAAAAGATTCATCGCCGAGGTGAAAAACCAACACAAAACTGGGAAAACAATGATTTGAACTTTTTCATCTATGGCACAGACTTCAGTGTCTCGAGGTGATTTTCTCCCGCGGGATAACAGAACATCCTATTTGAATATGGTGGCTGAACCAAAGAGGAAGAATTTAGTTTCTTTTAAATTCTTCTGCGTCTGGAAAGATTGAACAAAAAGAGCAAACCAAAAATAACATATGCATATATTTCAGCAATGGGCTAAGTTACAAATTCATTTTATATATGGTTCATTTTTCTCAATAAGGAAACTAAGCAAATCAAATCATCATTTTGAATCCTCAGGTGCAGAGCACGGAGCCCTGAGACTATGTAAATTTGAATTCAGATGTGAACAATATGGGCTAATAATTCTTTGTTACTGTTCATTATTAAAGGAGATTGTGACTTAAAAATGCTTCTATTGATGAGGAGGCTGTTAATGACATGTTACATTAAAAGTTGCCGTATCTGAATGTGTTATAGAAAGGGGGAGTTTATTGGTAGATAAGCTAAAATGCCATTTCAGGTTACAGATTATTGCCTTGGAACACTGGCTGTTGAAATCACACTCTTCTTACAGGATTTTTGGAAGCTAGAGTGAGGCCATTAGACATTTCATCTTCACAGCTGCAGCAAGTTCACCCACAGCTGTACCCAGCAAGTTCACCCACAGCTGTATCCACCAAGTTCACCCACAGCTGCATCCACCAAGTTCACCCACAGCTGTATCCACCAAGTTCACCCACAGCTGTATCCACCAAATTCACTCACAGCTGTATCCACCAAGTTCACTCACAGCTGTATCCACCAAGTTCACCCACAGCTGTATCCACCAAGTTCACCCACAGCTGTATCCACCAAGTTCACCCACAGCTGTATCCACCAAGTTCACCCACAGCTGTATCCACCAAGTTCACCCACAGCTGTATCCACCAAGTTCACTCACAGCTGTATCCACCAAGTTCACTCACAGCTGTATCCACCAAGTTCACCCACAGCTGTATCCACCAAGTTCACCCACAGCTGTACCCACCAAGTTCACCCACAGCTGTATCCACCAAGTTCACCCACAGCTGTATCCACCAAATTCACTCACAGCTGTACCCAGCAAGTTCACCAACAGCTGTATCCACCAAGTTCACTCACGGCTGTACGCAGCAAATTCACCCACAGCTGTATCCACCAAGTTCACCCACAGCTGTACCCACCAAGTTCACCCACAACTGTATCCAGCAAGTTCACCCACAGCTTTACCCACCAAGTTCACTCACAGCTGTACCCACCAAGTTCACCCACAGCTGTATCCACCAAGTTCACCCACAGCTGTATCCACCAAGTTCACCCACAGCTGTACCCAGCAAGTTCACCCACAGCTGTACCCACCAAATTCACCCACAGCTGTACCCACCAAATTCACCCACAGCTGTACCCAGAAAGTTCCTTTGTAATTGACTGGAAGTTTTACCGTAATTCTTCACTATTTCCAACAATGATTTATTTGGATCATTTAATTGTGTAACATTTTTGCTTAAGTTTAAAGTCTAATGGGTTGAAACTGCGTTGTGCAATATTAGTAATTAATGCATTAATGAATTTGCATTGACTTCCTTCAATTAAAAAAAACCTTAAGCAACATCCCTGTCCACAGTTAGCCCGTAGTGCGGTACATCATTCTAACGGCCACAGATATCAGCTGATACAGATAGGGTAGACTGACTTCCAATAGCTATGTTTAAGATAAATAACTTAATTCCTTTGTTAAAATTGTGGACAAAGGAGTTACTAACAACACGGCATCGTACATACTAACAAGTTACTAACACAGAATCACACATACTAACAAGTTACTAATGATTCACATCGTACATACTAACAAGTTACTAATATCATACAGCACTATACATGCAAACAAGTTACTAATATCACACAGTGCTGTTTGAACACATAATAAATGTAATTTTTGGGGGCAAGTGTTGCCAATCTCCTACACAGGAAGTGATGCAAAACTGGGCCCAGCTGTGAAGATAAAAGTTCTATGGCCTGAGCCTCAGCAAAATTAGAACCATCTGCAAGTTTTGACATTAGCAGCCTCGGTTGTTCGGGAAAGTAAATACATGCCAATTTCAACATATCAGCAATCTATGTTATAGCAGGGGTGTCTAAACTATAGGTTGAGAGTCAGTTCCAGTCCTGGGAACCTGCCAACCTGTCCTAGAAAAAGGTGAAAAGCTTTCCTGAGAGAAAATTATCATTTTTTGAAGGTAGCAAATTCCAGTGTGACCTGAAGAATAACATACAGCCACTTGCACAATGTTACACTGACCACACACTGGGGGTAATTTTAACTTTTGACGTTAGTGTACGATGGCCAATTGAAAGGAAAATCGGGCGAGACGTATAACAGGCGGTCGATCCGATATCGGCTGTGGTACACTATTGTCAAAAGTAAAAATGATCCCACTGTATTTTGTCCAGAGATAAATGCAATGAACATTTCAGGGAGATTTTCTTAAGTCTGCACGCCCAGGTCCATTGGATCGCCTGGGTGCAATCAATACCGGAAAGTCAGTCAGGTCAGAACTCACACCTGCCTAATTTTCCTTCTTTTAAAATTAACAGAAGGAAAATTGGGCTGGCTCGTTCCAGGCTTGGACCCTGACCTGCCCATGTTTCTGAGATTACTGCGCCCAGACAATTCAAGGAACACCAAGGAAAATCTCCCCAATCCCCTTTAAATCGTTTTCATGTAGTTCGAAATACCCATTGTACAAAACAAGAAGAATCACAAATGTATTCATCATCCGTGTTGCTATGTTAATGATTATTAGCAGCGAGAATGCGCTCTCTCCCTCTCTTCCTGCATTAGTAATTCTGGAATATGCCAACCGCTGTTTGTGGGCTCCATTACTGCACTCAGTCATTAATTATACCATTGAAAATAACAGGCTGCCTTACATTAAGAACAGGGCAATTTCTTTAGGCAACTCCCTGCATTGATTTATAATAAAGATAATTAGGATGGCGATCATAGGAAGCAATTGTCAGATCTTTTAGTGCATCATCATAAATTCCATTGTAATAATTATATTAAGCCCTAAGTTGATAAATTCCTAACCCTTGCAAGAGCATTGTCCCTTTGGTTATATGTTTGATGAGGGGGGGCGGGGGTGTGGTGTCATTGCTACGTGAGCTGGAAGAAAGGTTGGACAGTCATACAAGCCAGCTTGGGACGCAACTCATTCACATCAAGGAAGGAGTTAGATTAGAGATAGTGTTAGTAAGTCAGTCCAGTCAGGAAGTGTGACAGAAAAGCAAGAGGCAATACCTTGGAATGTTCAGCTGAGGTACACGCCCCCTATTATACAGGCAGTGATAAGTGTTTTAAATCGCAGGCTACGAGATCACAACACAAAAAAATACCATGGTGGATTTTCGTTTTTACCGGCTAGGTATTAAGCATCGCCCGGGCGGAGCACCAAAGGAAAACATCTGGTGGGGCAGATCATACAAAAAAAACCCGCCTGAGTTTCCGTCCGTTAATTTCAATGGCAGGAAAATCAGGCGGGTTGGGGAAATGGGTGTGCGATCCTCTCCATCAGAACTTCCTTTCTGTGCTCCGTCCCGGTGATGCTTGACGTCCAGGCAGTGAAGGCGAAAATTAACCCCGTGATTTGTTAAACCAAAGGAACTTAAAGGGAGTGAAATTCCTCTTCACGACAAATCAAGTAAACACCTGCTTCTCAGTAATTACCGACTCACCAACGAATTCCGTATTTCTAAGTGTTCCGGTGAATTATGTTTGGTCGTTAGTTACACAGAAAAACAAGCATTTTCCTCCTTTTTATTAAAAGAGGAATTTCATCCCTTTACTTCCAAAAAACACAGAAAAATAAAATACAAAACGTGTTAATTCAAATACATATTTCAACATGTTTTTTCATAAATAATGTTTTTTGCATTGTAGCCTCCCCTTCTCAAAATATTGGGCCACATTTTGCTGTGAAAGTGACAGTGAGGCTAACACTGCTCACCGTTATTCATGTGCAAATCGGACAGCAACTTCCGGCGACTGCACATGCGCAGTTAAAGATGGAAATTGCTGTATCAGATGCGATTCACCTCCATAAAGCTCCACGAAAACGGCATCTCGCCGGCTGGCTCCCCATTCAAATGAGTGGAACGGCGTGAAGTTCCTGCACTGACGTCATAGATACGGACTAATCTCGCCGGAAAAAGTTAGGGCTTGTCCATTCTGATGTAAGTACCCTTTTAATGGCATGGTAAGTCTTAATGACAGCCAAACAACCTCTCTGGCGTTGAAAATTAACTTTGAAAAGTGTGGAGTCTCATTACTTCAGATTTTAATTGTTGTTGGACATTTAAAAAAAAGTAAATACATTTTTATTTTTTTACTTTTTCTTTCTGTCTCTGTTTCTTAATTCAATCTTTCTTTTCCCTCTCTTTACTTTGCTTTCTGTACCTGATTTGACATTGAATTCACTATTCGAACTTACACTTCCTGGCGCAGTCTCCGCACGGCTCATTAACGATTCTTCAATCTGGTTGGTTAAGGGGACGCACAGTTGCTTGCCCTGTTCACACAGGCCCCAGATGCCCTGTAGCTATGCTTTTTGGCTCTCTAATTTACAGGATGTTGCCGTGCAAAAGCTCATAGAAAATCTACGGGCAAGTCTAACGAAGGGCGGGCGACGTCCATTCACAGCTCACAGCAAAATCCGGCCCATTATCAATTATGTATTTTAGCAAATAGGGAAAGTTGTAGAGATAAGTACACTTACCATAAAATACGGTAGTAAAACTACTAATTACATCATTATATTGTGAAATCTTATCTTTTCAAAGTCATGCTGGAAATTTAGTATTCCAAATCGCCTCACATAATCTAAACAAAACAGCACTCACTAGCGTACCACATACAGTCAAGTAGCAATACTTACCTTTTAAACTTGTAAATTACAAAAACAGCTAAGCCAACAAAGGCCAAAGACAACAGCATCAACAAGGCAGAGCCACTGTGTCCTGGGCTAGAATCCACAAGAGGGGCTGCGGAAAAGAAAGTTGATATATACATCTTATACAACTGTGAATGCCTTTCGGGAAAGTATCAAACAGGAAGAAGCATTTAGATTAACGCTTAAGACACTCATCATTGTACTTGTGCTAACTGTGTGGATTTTCTTTTTATTCAGCAAGGCAAAAGTTAGTTTGGATTCTAGGCTCAGTTGGTCCAAACCCAGTCGGGAATCCAAAATCTGGTTGGCATGGAAACAGGAAGAGCCTCTACTAGACTGCCAGGGAACTGCCACAGAAAAGGGATGACCAAGATCACCACAGAAAATGGATGCAACAGGTAAGTAGTGCAACATGGCAAAAAAATGTGTACAAGAAAAATGCCCATCTGTGTCGTCCACTTTTAGCTGTGCGGATTTTCCTTGCTTCCTGAGATGGCCCTGTCATTGAGTCCCAGAAATGGCAACACCAGATCTTTTCTCTAAAGCAACCTTAGCATGGTGTGAGCTGCAATCATTGACACCTTTCAATAAACTTGGATGTCCATTCTGTCTTGTTGTTAGGGATTTCTCCTCAGAAAAATGCTCAAGATCAGGGATGTGGTCTACTTTGTGAAGAGGGGATATGCGTTAACTGAGAATACTTGAAGAATTCTATCAAAATATTTCCAAAAGTGTACTTAATCTGATCAAATTACTTCTGGAATTCCATCATTCCCTCATTCCTTGACATAACAGCAATGTCAGGAAAATTAGCCCTTTTGACTTTGAAATCCTTAGAATAAATTAAATTGATCTGTTAGACTGGTCCCCTCATGCTAAAGAACTGAAGCAGGGAATGAATGGTTGCACACACATCATAGGGTCATATATTCCCTCCTCAGTAGACTATCAGGAGCCAGACAGACAAGTATGGACATTAATTGGGATACAGTGACTACACTAATAGGAATTGGATGCCCTGATCAATTATCAGCCAGAAGCTAATTTTCTTAAATTACCTTTATTCCTGCTGTGACCATCACGGGTGGCTATCACTCTCAGACAACTGGCATGTGACGCAACTTGTGGTAACAGGCAAAAGCATGGGCACATGTGCAGAGGAACTGCTTGTCCCTCTGTGAATACCTTCTTTGAAAAGATGGAGAGAGGCAAGTTCACATCCAAATCCGAAATGTATAAATTGGATCACATTCAGATATACAGCAAATTAATCCAAAGTGGCCAATTTCAAATTTTGAATTCAATCTAATGCCAGTTTCTAGTGATAAACACATCCTCAGTACTAATCTCAACAGGAATTATGGTGAATCATTTGGGCACACCTCCTCCTTGTCCTTGACTATAAATCCCTTCTTCCTTCCTCTTCGATCAACCTACATTATTCCTCTCTCTCTTTGCTCTTCCAACTCTGGTCTACTGTGCAATCTTCCTGGCTCAACTCTGCAACTGTGGCAGAACCTTCAGCCATTTTGCCCCCACACTTTGGAATCCTAGCCAACTTGTTACATCTCTGCTCTCTTTCAAAAGTCTGCTTGAAGCCTATCTCATTAATTCCCCTCCTACTCCTGCTTGGGTCTAACCTCCATATGTGAAGCATTTCAAGATGTTTTACAATGTTAAAGTTGCTATACATATGTAAGCATTTGTTGGTGTTGTAAGGCTGCCTTATTAGATGCATTGCTTGTGTAAAACCCAACAAGTAAACTCTTAGTTTTATTAAAAGTAATCTGTAAGTTTGGGTTCCTAATAGTAACTCCCATCTAGGAGATTTGAGTGTGTATCTCATTTGAACTGACATTGGCACATGAGTATCTCCAAATACATACCCTTCAGTAGTTTGATCTGTCAGAGGGAAGGAAGTTGGCTGGGAAGATACGTTTGCTTCCTGGAAACGAGTGTCATTAAAGGCATTCATTGAGATATCTAGGGTCTGAACTAGCTCACACTTCTTGCAGAGGAATATTGTGCAGCAGGGAAAATAGGCAAGGAACTGGTTTTAAAAAATCTGAAATGACACATATTCATCAAATAAATGAGGCTGAATGCAATAAACATTTTCCTGGAATTAAGCCTTCCTATCTTTCCATCTGCATTGGAGGCCTCAAAAATTCTCTGCCTGAAAATTGTTTCCACCTTTTTCCGTTTGGTGATTCCCCATAGCAACATGGCTGAGACTAGGAATTCAGCCTTGTGTAGACCATGTCACATCATTTAATGACAACATATATCTGTGCTCTAATTGTCGTGATACTAGGTACGTTTACACAGGTACATAGAATTATTCTATCCACTAATACTTTCCATCTGAAGATATTTTGAAAAACAAACCTACAGCATAATTCCAGTTAAAATAACCTTCAAGGCACATCAGCACTTTTCTCAAAATGGATCATTCATGTCATTTTTTTAAAATCAAGAACCCACTACAACTTCAGGTCAAAAGGTTGATTCAGATATTGCATTCCACTAAATTGAAATGTTATATTTATAGTTCACTTAAAGGAAAATCAACTCTAATTCATTTTTGTGAGCTCCCAACTAGAAGGAAGCGACTGGCATCAGCTGTTACTTCTTGTATGTCTTTCTTTTACTTTGTAGCTGTCCAATTCCTCTTTCTGCCTGGCGGCCACTCCTGTGCTGATCTACATGCCCATTTACCCTGCTGTATGTTTGGGGGAAGAGAGGAGGGTGAACCCCTCCCTCCAAACTGTCGGTTTCTGTGGTAATCTGGGGAGATAGTACCCAAGTAGCCAGCTTCCCTGGTGGTCTAGAAGAGGTTTTCTGCCAAACATGGTGTTGATTTTTTAAGGGGCGGGGGAGGGGGGGGGATTTCAGATTTTGATTCACATGATTTGACTTTAGGGTGGTCTGTATACAAATTCAAACTCTGAATCAATCCAAATACTTGTTCCGAAAACAAAACAACTCACGTTTTCTCTTGGGATAACTAGAAGTACAAGGAAATGATAATTTTCTCTCTAGTTCCCATCAACCGTTGATGGTAATTACAGTGATATCTGTCCTAAAAGAACACTCTTGGTAAGAATACACTTCTATAATCACCACCAAACATCAGGCCCAATGAAATGATTCACAAGATCACAGCACAGATGAGGTAGGCCTTTTAGCCTATTTTAGGTCAGCCATCTAGAAAAAATTACGATCATTCTGTGTGAGGAAGCTACTTTTCCATAAAAAAATCAATGGTGGTAAATCTAACAGAAGGGAAAATATGATTCTTACAAAAATTACTTGGTATTTGCTAATTGTTATAATGATTTACTGCCTCATTGTGGACATGATGTGGAGATGCCGGTGATGGACTGGTGGACACTTTATAGAGCAGTTAAAGCTGCAATGTCCCATAGGGAAAGGCTTCATCGTTTCTTAATTATAACAAAGTCATAAACATATGTATAACAAACACTTTAGACAATAAATAGTGAATTTGCAGAAATCATCCCTCTAGTTGTTTCAAAATTATATAAATAGGAATTAGAAAATGAGCATTTTTTAAAAAAACAAATCTTCCTCAGACCAGTTTTTGACGTGGAGTTGAGTTTCTTAAGCTTGTATCTATGGGCCAGATTTTTAAGAAGTACGATAGGGCACTGCAGTAACTGTTCCAGGAGTTTTCAATTACCCAGTAAAATAGGAAAGCCCAGGAAGAGTTAAGACCTGTTTATTCACTGTGATACACTCTTGTTCTGTTAACCAGTGATGGCTATACTCATTCATCAGCAACCCTACCAGCAGTGACAGATCAAAGGTCGCCATGATTGTGTCTACGATGTGACTGTGCCAGCCTTCACTCTTCTGGTTCTCAATTGTCTTAAGAATGTGCTCTTTCGACGTGATTTTTTTTTTAGCCAATCAACCCTAACTGGTTTTAAAGTCGCTACTTACTCCAAAATGGACACCAGGAGCCAGGAAGAAGTTGAAAAGAGGCAAGTATTTTAACATTACTTTTTTTTAAAAGACATGTAAGGTATAAAAAGATAGAATAGACTAAGGGAAAAATGAATAAAAAAGAGAGCAGAGGAGAAAGGGCAACACAGAGAAAGGAATTAAGCTAAATTATTTCATTTTAATTAGAATTGTTTTAGGTATTTATTTTTGAAATTTAGGGCTAATATTACTCCTGTTCTTCCTGTAGTTCAGGCTTAATATTACAATAAGAAGGCTACTCCTGATATTTGAGTTATGTTTATTTCAGTGTCCCATGATGAGCTGAGAAGTTGCAAAATCAGCTGGCCTACCTAAAGTCCAAGAAATAAGGGTACTTTTTTTGAGAAGAGCCTCGTTATCACTGATTGAATTACTCAACTATAAGAAGGGATTGTTGCATTTGGGTCAAAATAAAAATTAAAGAACAGATATCAGGGTAGGGTCACAGCACAAATGATCCTTAATAATCTCCTGAATCATGGAAGTACAGCCAAAACACTGCTTTCAGAAACTCGTCACATGTTGTTGGTCCCACAAGGTGCTCATTACCACCATATTTGTTTTTTTAATCTATTTTTTAATAACTTTGATTTCAGTGGCCAATTTTCTCAGTCTGCAAAAAGCATAGCATCAGTATCACTGCACGATAAAGCCTGATATTTGATGGTGCACTGTGTAAATGGCACACTTACCTAATGTAAGATGAGCAGTAGAAACAATGATCTGAATACCAGGCTTTAGCTCAAACTGAACCCGGTTCTGATTTAGTGCATTAATCACCATGTCTGAAATCTGAGGGAGAAGCATTAGTGTGAGATCCTCCACATCCGTGTCATAGCAACACCACATGCATAGCTACCAAAGTACTGTTTAAAAAATTCAGTAGCCCTTCCTCAGCTAATCTGGGTTGTAAGGATATTCCTGTTCATACATTATTCTACTCATATCTGCTAATAAGTACATCACACAATCAGAATCTACAGCATTTTCAAAGAGTGTAGATTTGGATCATAAATCTTTAGTTTTCAAACAGTTTTTTCTTCTACTATCTTAACTTATTCACTGCAGTCTGCTATTGGGAGGGCCCTGTATAACAGGCTGCCATTGGGTCATCATTTCATATTGTCTGTACAGCTGTAACAAAGACTCCATCTGGCAACTACCCCAAACCAGAAGCTGCAATGGGAATGGTGCCAAATGATGAATTATACAACAGATACCATTAAGATGCGATTGTCACAAATACTTCAGGTCACTGGGATCTGCACTGTGATCTGTTTGCAGTAATAATAAAGTATATTTTAAACTTTCTTGATATATAGGAAATCTGTTTACAGTGTAAGTTCTTTCATCAATGAATTGCAAGGCTTCTGCGTTGTAGTCTTACGTAAACAGGGGAATCTTTAACATGGTATTCTACAAGTGGACGTATGTATATCAAACATATCATTGAAACTCATTATTATTGGTTCTTGGTATGAGCAACAATATGTGAATCATCCCACCATTAAGGCTATATGACAACTTTGCATTTCACTGTCTGGCTTGGGCCAACCCAATGAATCACTTGCTTACAATCTGCACCATATGTGAAACTCCTTCAGTAGCCAGTTGATTAGCATTGTACTCTCAATGTTGTCAAGAATATTAACTCGTACAAGTTGACTCATTATTTAAATAGTCTGTATTTATTCCATAAGTAATGGATTAGGCAAAATGAAATCAATCTTTTAACTTGCTGGCTGTTGTGTACTGGTGATTCTTATCAGTTTTGATCAACTGTACTACATTATTAGACTCATGTTGTAAGCATTATTTTGAAATAAATTACCAGGGAAGGCCATTGAGGTGGACAATATAAATGTCTTCAAGACACAATTGGATGAGTTTCTAAAGAGAAGAGTTATGGTGAGAACATGGGTAGGTGGGGAATGATCCATCAAAAAGGGATGGACTTAATGAGCCTACAGGTCTTTACCTGGTTCCAAATATGTTTATCTTCTTATACTCATACGCTCAAATGTATATTCATCAATACTTTGGCAAATCAAAGTCAACTCCTTTCATTGTTGATTAGCCAACTAATCAAATTTTCAGTGAAGACTGTCATTGAGAGAGTTAAAGGCTGAACAAGCAGAACTATTACTGTTGAACTTTGCCTATGTTACAGATATTTGAGTAGGATTCGTCCACAATCAGTACACAACAGCCAGCAAGTTAAAAGATTGATTTCATTTTGCCTAATCCATTACTTATGGAATAAATAGCGGACTATTTAAATAATGAATCAACTTGTATGAGTTAATATTCTTGACAATATTGATATATAAAAGGTGTATTACTTTTTATAAAGCTTTTAATTAAAAAACATGTTGTGATACATTATTCTCAAGTGCCTTACTTAGACTGTTACTTTTACAAAGCCTAAAGATTTCTAGTTATATAAGGCAAAGTCTATTTTGTCATTAGTTTAATTGTCATATGTAAATTAGATTGAAAAAGCATAATCAATTAATGTTATTTCCCAATTACTTCATTAAACTAACCAGGTAGGAAATGTGATTTCTGATTTACAAGTTAGAATGTATTTACTAATTGATTTAATTTGAATGTGTAAATTAGGTAAAAGTAACATCATTTTTAACACTTTCTCCTTGATTGCATTATAATTTTCATCTCTTAAGTTTCATACCCAGGAGCTTATTAGGTACTTGAGTTATTGGGGAAAGTCTATTTTAATACAATTACTTTTGAATATGTGTATTAGATTAAATTAATATTTGTCAATAATGTATTCTCCCGAAAAACCCAATGATTCATACCCAATAAATATCATAGTTGAAACTTTATAGACTTGAGTTGTCAGGGAAAATTTGGTTTCTAATTAACATTATTTACATATTGAAATTTAAGTATAATAATGATGATATTCCTAATAGATAATATATCTACATTTCAAGTGTTGCAAAGATAGTGCTCCTTGTTTTTTTTAATGACCATTTTTGTGTGATTCTCATGCTCATCAAGGTAAGTAACAGTAGAGCTGGGAAATAGAACAATTGGGAACATGGGAACTGCTGAACAAACAAAGACCAAGGTCCATCTAATTTGTCTTCTACCAGTCTAGAGTAGACAGGGCTGATGGCCGGCGCGGACACGATGGGCCGAAGGGCCTCTATCCGGGCTGTATAACTCTATGACTCTATGACTCTATCCTGGTGGTCGCATGATAGAATGACAATGGAGTTGTTGACTAATCTTAGCAATCAATCTCTGTCAATTAGTCTACAACAGACCCAGACGACACAAGGAAACAAGGAAAGCTCCAATGGTGGAAAGCTTTGGGAAACATAGGTCCAAAGTCACCTTTTCCCCTCCCAAGCATTGCTACACTTAACACATGTTACGTCTCAAATTACTCATATATTCTATCACAAAATCTTATTTTCCATTCCCATTTTGGGCACCAATGTCAGTATCAGAGACTTTTTGGTCAGGTAGAGCATGGTTTTGATGCAGAGTAAAACTCCCTCTACTCTGCAGGTCATTAGTTTGGTAACTCTGACCTTATCGTGACTTTACCCCGCAAAGATATGACGGAGGTTTGAATTCTTCATGAAATCATCAAAACGATTTGCATCCCCACCACTTATTTCTTCCTTCTGTATATTGTCCTGTTACGTAAGCTGTTTCTGGTTTTTCTAAGACTTGGCTCTGCCTAAGAACTCCCCAATGCATCAATCTTAAACTTTACATAGTTAAGTAATGTCACAATCCAAAGTCACCTCGTGTGTCTATTCCAATATCTGGCAGTGAAAGGGACTAAAGATTACAAGGATATGTACAGGCATTGATAATATTAATATTCTATAGATATGGCTCCCCTGGTGGGTCAATGTGGAAACGTACTATCCAGTGTGATTGTGAGCCATTCAGACCAGGACATTCCCCGGTTCCCTGGAATGGTGTCCAAATCTAACAAAAATAGAAGGCATAGGAAATCATTCTGAGACCCAAAGGAAGCTGCAAAATGATATTAACAAGATGGTGGAATGGGCAAAAAAAGTGGCAACCACAACCAGGGACACAAGTATCCTCCTGGAGGTCAACCCCGAATTAAGAGCCAGAGCTCCAATCTCCACTCACCAGGAGTGTCTGGAGAGGGTTCGAACCCTGCACCTTTTGACTCAGAGGCAGGACTGCTGCCACTAAGCCAAAGGTGTGCTCAAAATGCTAATGCTATACTGGGCTTTATGGCAAAAGGTATAGATATTAAAAGTTGAGAAGTAATGGTAAACCTATATACAACCTTATCAAGACCACAATTGGAAGACTGTGTGCAATTTCCACACTATAGGAAGGATGTTGAGGCATGAGAGAGGGCGCACTGCAGTTTCAATGGGATGTCGCCTGCTTTGACTAAATACAAATTACAAAGAAAGACATAAAAAATTGGGGCTGTTTTCATTGCAAGATTACAGGGTGACTTGATAGAGGTGATTAAAATTGTGAAGGGATGGGACAGAGTAGATAGAAACAGCTTTAAACAAGATTAAATGGAGCAGGAGAATCTTTATTACACAGAGGGTTGTGAGGGTATGGAATCCCCAGTGGGGTTTGTGTTTGAAGCAGAGACCATGTTAACATTTAGGAACAGGTTAGATAGATGGTTGAAGGAAAGAGGCATAAAGGGATTTGGGAAAAGGGTGGGCGCATGGGATTACGATCACTGCCCATATGGAGGATAAACATCAAGATGGACTGGTGGGTCTGAAACGACCTGTTTCCCATGCTGTAATTTCTATGTAATTGTAATTTTATGTAATTCCAGCCCTGGCTTGTGCTGAGTTAGTTGATCTCAGGTGGATGGCGGAGGGAGTGCTAATCAACCAGATACCTACTTTGGATTACTGCCAGTGCTGGGAAGAGCATGTGTCTGAGTTGGAGGAGAATCTGACCACATTTAGCTGTGTGGTTTGGTCAAATAGCCTGTTGTCACTTATTGTCTGGGCTTACACATGAGCGATGCCCACTCGGATGAGACAAAATAGAAAAAAGTAATACTGTGTGTGCTAGACTACTATGGCTGCAGACCTCTCTTGACTACAAGCCTGTAGCAATCCTGGCCAACTGGTAGGGAAGTTGCTAGTGCAGCATGGCTGTTGCATTTGTCCACATGACAATAGGCACTGCTCTTCAAAAGTAATTCATTGTGTGAAGCACCACGAAAGACTTACATTTATATAACGCCTTTCATGACCTCAGGATGTCTCAAAGTGCTTTACAGCCAATGAAGTACATTTGAAGTGTAGTTACTGTTGTAATGTAGGAAACACGGCAGCCAATTTGTGCAAAGCAACATCCTACAAACAGCAATGAGATAACGACCAGATAATCTGTTTTTTAGTGACATTGGTTGAGGGATAAATATTGGCTGCAGGACACCGGGGGAAAACTCCCCTGCTCTTCTTTAGAATAGTGCCATGGGATCTTTTACGTCTACCTGAGAAGGCAGATGGGGCTTTAGTTTAACGTCTCATCCGAAAGAGGAGTTAAGAGACATGGGAGGTTTTGATGCGATGAGCACTATATAAATGCAAGTTATATATATGTTGGAACAGGTCAGAATTGAATAATGTTATATTGATTACATAGAAATTACAACATGGAAACAGGCCATTCAGTTAAATCAGTCTGTGTTGGTGTTTATCCTTCACACGATCCCATAACCCTTTATTCCCCTGTCTTTCAAACAACTATCTTAACCCATTCTTAAATATTGAAATGGTTTCTTTTCAATCACTAACTAAGGTAATGCATTGCACAGCCTCACAACCCTCTGTGTGAAAAGGTTTCTCCTGCTCTAGTCTAAATCTCCTACAGTTAACTTTATATCTATGTCTCCCTTGTTCTAGATCCCTCAATTACTGGAAATAGTATGTAAGACTACATTGTGAAGGGGACTTGATTTTAGTGCATCCTGGAGTCCGCTTGGCACCTGATTCTAATGTTCAAATTGACATGAAAGTGCCAAATAACTGCAGCCCTAGCATTATTTATAGACTATTAAACCTATTAAACTAATGCAGCTGCCTCTTTCTTTGCTATGATTCACTACCTGATCTGTGAAAAAGCTGAAACTTACCTGAACGAATTGTGACTCACCTCATCTAAATCCAGGCGATTTATTTTCTGCCCTGCGGCCTCTCGGTGTGGGAGGATGTAAAGCTCTGCTGCAGTAGGTAAACCAGGGAGGACGGCAAGCAACATCTGTTGTTCGGGTAAACCTGTAACCTGCAGAACGCACAGCCACACTTCATTATCTTCATCGAAACCTCTGACGGTTGCTTTTAATTTTGTCTAACTTATTTTAGATGAAATTCCTGAAAGTATGCATCCACCTATATCACATGGACATTTTGTAGAAATGTGCAGCCACGTTTATTTTGTAAAGCCATTGTACATTTTGATTGCTCGCTGCTTGTAAGAGGAGCACATTGCTAGATTATGGTTTTTTTCTGACCGTGATGTGCTTGCGCTGGGAGCAAAACAGGTGAAGGGGTTGAAGCAGCTTGGTTGATCTTGTTTTTAGGGAATCCATGGAACCCGAATCCCACACTCACCTGACGAAGGAGAAAGCCTCCGAAAGCTTGTGATTTTCAAATAAAACAGTTGGACTATAACCTGGTGTTGTAGGATTCCTTACATTTGTCAACCCCAGTCCATCACCGGCATCTCCACATCATTGTTTTTAGGGGATGAGTTAGACCATGAAGGCATTTGGCTTTGAAACGATTTTTTTTGTACTACTTAACATAAAAATTTACTAGCACTACAAAAGGTCCCACTGCTACAGTAATCAAGTTACGCAGCTACAACATATATTAATGTATATAGGTATTAAATGAAGATGGTTGACTATCTACAAGTAACTATGCGGCCTTTGGACAAGGTGCACTATGTAATAGAAGGTATAAAGAGACCAAGATTTGAACCAGTTATGAGTGTTTCTACTATAGTTGATTGTTCACTCTGACCACACTAGAGGTAGTTATCAAACACAGAGTTGATGGTCTTTCTGATCAAATATCATCCATGCCTTTGTCACCTCCAGATTCAACTATTCCAATGCTCTCCTGGCTGGCCTCCCATCATCCATAAACTTTAGATCATCCCAAACTCTGCTGCCTGTATCCTAACTCGCACCAAGTCCCGTTCACCCATCACCCCTGTGCTCGTTGACCTACATTGGCACCCAATGCCTAAAATTTAAAATTCTCATCCTTGTGTTCAAATCTCTTCATGGCCTCGCCCCTCCCTATCTCTGTAAACTTCTCCAGCCCTACATCCCTCCAAGATCTCTGAATTCCTCCAATTCTGGTCTCTTGTGCATCCCCGATATCCATCACAGCCGTGCCTTCATTTGTCTATGACGTAAGTTCTGGAATTCCCTCCCTACACCTCTCTGCTTCTCCACCTCTCTCCTCTAGGACCTCTCCGACCAAGCTTTTAGTCACTCCTCCAAATATCTCCTTCTTTGGCTTTGTATCAATTTTTGTCTGATTACGTTTCCATCAAGCGCCTTGGGCTATTTTTCTATGTTCTATAAATACAAGTTGGTGCCATGTCTGTTACCTCATCACTGTCCGATGACAGAGTGAAATCAATGGCCTAGAAATTACATGGGAGAAGGCAGGGATCAATCCCTGTACCTGACTGGTGAGGCCTGAGGTGCCCACGATATTGGGCCTCAGGCCTCATTTCCATCGAGCCAGCAAGCTGCAGAGAGTAGCAGGCAGCTCTCTGGTGAAGCCTGATTGAAGATCAGGCCACTGCTGCAGTTGCATGGTGTTGGTGGCATCACAATGAAAATGGTGTGCGGCACGTTCCATTTTCAAAATGCTGATTTAGGTTATTACATAAAATTAAGAATGAAATCTGAATTTGAAAGAACATCTCTTTAATCATGATCATCACCTTCTCTGCAACTGATCCGGATTGATTTAACTCCTATTGGCCCTTTTTCCCTGTTTGTAATGATACTGCTAACTACAAGGGGACAGTAGTGTACTGGATATGGTATTGGATTAGCAACCCAGACATTGTGTTTAAATCCCACCATGGCAAATTGTGAATTGAATGTAACAAATCTGGTAATTTGGCTGCCAGCAGAGAGAAATAAGCATGTACAAAATCAATTGTTTCAAGAATGTCCTTCAGGGAAGGGAATCTGTCATTCCTGTCTGGTCTGGGCCTATACATGACTTCTGAAGTGGCCTAATAAGTCACAGTTATTTGGGCAATTAGGGATGGGCAAGAAATATGGTGTTTGCCACTGCTGAACAAATAAATAAACTAACTAACTTTTCATCATTACAAAGACTTGCATTTATATAGGATCTTACAGAAACATACAATGAATTATTTTGAAGTGCAGTGTTATTGAAGCCGACAATTTGGCTGCACTATAAGATCCTACAAACAACAATGAGAAAAACAGCCAGTTATTTTGGTGGTGCTGCTTGGGGGAAGACTTGATAGTCAAGATGCGGAGAGAACGAGAACTCCCTGCTCCTTTTTGAATCGCGAAATGGAATCTTTTAACATCCAACTGAACTCGCCTTGGTTTTAATGTCGCAACCTGTGACACTCCCCAACAGTTACTGTCTTACAGTTGCCGATTTGAACCCACAGTCTTCTAACTCAGAGAGGAACTTGGTAGTTATTGAGCCAAGCTAACAATTAGGAATTAGAAGTGTCCTTAGATGCCTTATTGTCCTAGATGTGCACAGCACTGTGGGAGAACCTTCACCACACGGACTGCAGCGGTTCAAGAAGGAGGCTCACCACCACCTTCTCAAGGGCAATTAGGGATGGGCAATAAATGCTGGCCATGCCAACGACGCCCACATCCCATGAACAAATAAAAGAAAAAGATTTTGTGAGGCTATATAGAGCCTTGCCAGATGTTGATGCAGGTGACAGAAATGCCCGAGTGTTATAGTCCTATCTCCAACCTGCTCCCTTCCACACCAGGAGCACAGCTTCCCATAATCACTCCTCATTGATCATTCCCTATATTTCAGTATAATACCTGGCTGCCTCTTTGTTACATTTGCAGAGTGCACATTCACTTACAAGGAATATTTTTAATGGCACATTTAAGTCAGCAGTGATAGCAATGGCAATGAGTGCCTCCATGAGGGCATCTCAATCATTGGACTTTAATTTGGTCAGTTTACTTTGTAGCAAATTCATACAGGGAACAGAAACAGCTTGAAACTAACTTCAAAGGGTCCTGTCTCAAATCAAATCTATACTGTAGAAATCGGGTTGGGCGTTTAGCTGGTCTCATGGGATCGTGGTAGCAAGACCATTAGATTTTACAGTTTTTCCTGTAACTTGGAAAATATGTTTCAAAGAGGAAACTCACATCAGAGCAGATATTTGCAACAGGACATAAAAGCTGGAGCATTTTGCACACACTGAGATAAATTTTAACCCCACGAATGGGTGGTAAGGTAAAAATTGTAAAAACTAAGACCCAACCCGCCCACTTCCGGTTTTAATGGAGGCGGGTTGAGGGGCGGGAGGAGGGGCGGTCAGTGGAAGCTTTTAAGGAGACTGTGAGCCTCCATTTTGACAGCTTTTTTATTTTTAACTTCTGGGGGCCGGGATTTCACAGGCCTTCTGCTTCACACCACCTAAGAGGAGACGAGAAGGCCTGAAACAACAGGTAAGTGCCTTTATTGCACTGCGTGTGGGCCTGGAGGAGCAGGAGTGCTTGCCCCAGGCCCAACAAGCCTACCGGCGCGATCCCACGCAAATGATCAGCCGACCCCTCCCACCATGTCCGCCCCCCACAAAACGATCTGCAGACCTTCTCCCCCACAACCCCGATCCAGATGACTCCCAACCCCGGTGACCAACCACCCCGATGACCGCTGACTCCGATGACTCCCCCCGATGACCGACCTCCGATCCTCGATCCCCCAATGACAACCGATCCCGCCCCCCGCCCCGATGATCCCCCCCCCTCCCCGATGACCCCTCCCACCCGATCTGAGACTTACCTGCTGGCATCTGCTCCCAGGCTGTTCTCCCGTCCGACTGACAGCCAGCCTGTCAATCTGGCCGGCTGTCGGGCGGGAAACCTACAAAAAAATCTGAAAGACGTCCTTACATCAAAATGGTAAGGACGTCCGAGAAACCAGTATTTCCAGAAATCTGCCCCCACCCCCCGCAACCCGCCCTCTTCCTGGCTCCCAGTTAAAATTTGTCCACTGTGTCAGCAATGAACAGATGCGGTATGGTATGAATTAAAAATATTACATCGAATTTACAGCACAGAAACAGACCTTTCGACCAATTGGTCATTCCGGTATGAGCCTCCTGCCACCCTACTTTATCTCAGCCTATCAGCACATCCTTCTATTCCTTTCTCCCTCATGTACTTATCTAGCTTCCCCTTAAAGGCATCTATGCTATTTGCCTCAACTACTCCATGTGGTTGCAAGTTCCACATTCTAACCACTCTCTGGGTAAAGAAGTTTCTCCTGAACTCTTTATTGTATTTATTAGTGACTATCTTATATTTATGACCCCTAGTTTTGGACTCCCCCACAGTAGGGCTAAGTTGAAGATATCTGGCCCCAGAAGAACATCCTTAACTGTACAGTGTGACTTTTCCATTTCTAATGTCACCACACTTTCAGATATTAAGTGAAACATTTTGTGTTGAGAGCAGTGGTGAATTATTTCAGTAATGTGCTACGGACTGGTGCTCGGGTGGCATTGTTTGAGATTGCCCAACCTCCTTTCACTTGGTATCCGAGCGACAAGGCTTCCCAAACCCACCAAGAATCTCCTAACATCTCTTTCTTTCGCACCATGTCAATCCAGCGCTCAGAGGTGTAAGGTCAATTTTCCAAGCTGCTGACATTCCCTGTGCAAGTAAGGAGTTATTGGCGGAGTGGGGGGAAATCTCCTCGGAGCTGCTCCCAAGCCCGCTGCCGTAACTTGGCTGGAGGCACAGCACAAACAGGGTTTACGCCGCACATCTGCCGAAGTCACGGCAGCGGAGCAGGTGCAGGGGCAGCTCCGAGGAAATACGTTCCCTCGAGGGTCGTTTCTTTTTTTTCCCCCCCAACTTACTTGTCCAAGAGTTCTTTTGACAAGCCTACTGAGATCCTGCCTCCACTCGGGAATGTCTGGGTTGTAATCTTCCAAGTTCGGTGAAAATGACAGCAACAAAGAGCGGTAAGAATCTGCAGGATGAAGGCGAGAGGACAAATCAGGGCTCTAAGGGTCACATTTAGGTCAGGTTTGGATCAGAGTAACATTTTGAACAAAACAAGAAAGTCATTTCACTTTTCGTTTTCAGAATGTGCTTTTAGAAGTCACTTCAAGGTCATATTCTTTGATCGATTTAAAACCTTGTTCCAACCATTTTTTCCAGATTTTTAAAAAAAAATTCACAGCCTGCAATTTTTCACAGTCAAATTATCTTTCAGCAGCTCATAGTAACAACTTGCATTCATATATCACCTTTATCGTAGTAAAATATCCCAAGGCACTTCACAGAAGTGTATACGACAAAGGATGACACTGAAGCAAAGAAGGAGACATTAGGATAGGTGGTCAAAGAGGTCGGTTTAAAGGAGCGTCTTGAAGGAGGAGGGAGAGGTGGAAAGGCGGAATGGTTTCGGGAGGGAATTCCAGAGCTTAGGGCCGAGACAGCTGAAGGCACGGCCGCCAATGGTGATCGGCTACCCTTGTGACCCATTCTGGGTCTAACCTTTAGGTGGAAGGTTCACTTTGCAAGGGAAGAAAGTCCTGACTTGGTGGCCTAGATTGTTCTCTATGGTGAGATTGCTGGTGGAAGTATGGCAGGGTGGGACTTCCGTCTGTCCAAGTGACCTGACATCCACCCTGGCACATTTTGCGCTGTCAGCTTCAGTTAAATAATAAGGTGGGCTCCCATGATATTGCTGCCTCTGTTTGGGAGCTCATCACTGGGTGAAGGGGAATGGCATGCTCTCCTGGCCGGCCTGCCACCTTGCACCCTTCGTAATCTTGAGCTCATCCAAAACTCTGCTGCCTGTATCCTAACTCACACCAAGTCCCGTTCACCCGTCACCCCTGTGCTCGTTGACCTACATTGGCTCTCGGTCCTGCAACACCTCGGTTTTAAAATTCTCATCCTTGTTTTCAAATCCCTCCATGGCCTCACTCCTCCCTATCTCTGTAAACTCCTCCAGCCCTACAACTCTCCAAGATCTCTGCACTCCTCCAATTCTGGCCTCTTGCACATCCAGTATTTTCATCACTCCACCATTGGCGGCCGTGCCTTCAGCTGCCTAGGCCCTAAGCTCTGGAATTCCCTCTCTAAACCTCTCCGCCTCTCTACCTCCCTCTCCTCATTTAAGATACTCCAAGCTTTTGGTCACCCCGTCCTAATATCTCCTTATGTGGCTCAGTGTCAAATTTAGTTTGATATTGCACCTGTGAAGCGCCTTGGGAGATTTTACTATATTTAAAGGTGCTATATTAATGTAAGTCGTTGTTGTTGTTGAAGGATTCCAACACCTGCAGTAGCTTAAAGGGCCAGGCAGCATTCCCAACTGTGGCTTTACAGCTGCTTCCACTCATTAACTGCAAGCTCAGCACGAAAGGAAATAACATGGTGCACATCCATCTCTCTCCATCAAAGTGCCAGCTGTGGCCACTTAA
The DNA here is from genome assembly GCF_035084215.1 of Heptranchias perlo. Lineage (NCBI taxonomy): Eukaryota > Metazoa > Chordata > Chondrichthyes > Hexanchiformes > Hexanchidae > Heptranchias > Heptranchias perlo. Next base: position 12,064,691 of record NC_090345.1, on the reverse strand, counting down.
AATTACTTCTGCCGTTCCCTTTGCCTAGCAATGCTGGACACCTGTTGTATACAGATGTGAGTTACATCCAGAATTGCTGAGGCGATAATGACAGGAATTACGATGTACGATGTCACACTGTCATTACCTAAGGTAATTAAATATGCCTTCCCATATTTGGGCAGACAATTCCGGCATCAGGCAAAAGTGACACCAGAAAATCCAACAACCGTAAAAATGGGCTGGGATCCAGCGAAAGGGGTCCTCACCCCTCCATTATTCACCCTCGCCTGCCTGAACACCGCCTGAAAATTGGGCAGTATTGAGAGGAAAATCTTCCCTGGGACATCTTGCTCCAGGTTAAGTGAGCTTGTTGCAGAGTGAGATGATATGAAGCTCATGTTAACTTATATTTTCGCCAAATATAAAGAACAACTGTATAAAGGCGAGGACACTTCAGGGGATAAAGCAAGTGAAAAGAATGGTTGAGCTAAAGAAGAATTTCTTTACTGAGTATTCATCTCTCCATAATGGCATCCATAAAACAGTGTGTGCGTTTTGTTCTCACCAAATACAGCTATACTTTTTATGTCTTGTAGAATGGAATTCCCAGCAGACACCTGCACTGTGATGCTACTTATCCCCTCTGTAGAGAACATAAAGGAAGCATTCTCCTCCAGGGTGACGATGGGCTGTAATAAATGGCAAGAAATTAGAAGTCGGAGCATTATGGAGCAGGAATTGAAGAAAACAGCATTAACCAATCTGTGCCAGTGAAGCATAGTGCAAGGCGGATGTTATAAAGTGCTAAGCCAATAATGTCATAATAGGCCATTTACTGTTATTAATATATCATAACGACTCATTCTTTTCGATTTATAACCGTTACAAGCAGTCTAAGTGAATCACATAAAATGTAAAGTTGCAGTTTGACCTATTACAAAGCCTGTCTTCTTTTGGTTGCCAAATTTTATTTATGTAGAGAAGCTTTTACATCTGTTATCAGCCTGAATGACAGACACATACATACATTCACATAGACTGACTGACAGAGGCAATGCAGCGAGTCCTTCCAACTCTCTCTAATAAAAATGCATAGGTGATTTGCTCAATCAAATGTAGGACAGGATGCTGGAACACAGACTGGACAGGATGCCTTTGCCTAGTGATGTTAATATTAAAGAATTAAGTGGCAGGACCAAAGTCCAATGCTGGAGTGAAGCAGAAAATAGGAGATAAACTGGTCTCTGCCATCTTTCAGCTCAGCGTGTCTGAGTAGGTGATTGCCGGAGCTGTCTACTCTAATTCCATTTCTCTGCCCTTCTATATTCTTCCTTTTCAAATGGTGTCACAATCTCTGCCTTATCAGGTGGAGTTTGATAGCTATCTAATCGTTGGACGCCTAAGTGTTGGGTGTTGAAGCTCACAGTGACGTTCACTAACCTCGGTCTTGTTCTCAAGCCACCAGAAGTAGGTGAGTGTACCAGTGGTACTGGGCCACACCACTGCCGTCATATTCACCTCCTGATTGGTGATCGCAACATAAGGCAGAGTCAAGTGCACATGCTCAATAGGACCTGGGGGAAGGGGAGGAAGATAAAAACACCAATATTCTCTCATTTATTCTTCACTGACTTTTACAACAGCAATACAATATAGCTTAAATGGACCAGAATATTGCACTTAATATTCACTTTTTTGATTTGCTTTGGTGAATTTTGTGCTTGTGAAGCTGAGAGAAGTCAATTTAAAATAATTGCAAATGCACAGCAGGTCTGTTAGCCTCTGTAAAGAGAAAAGGCAGTCACAGCATTGATGAATATCCAAAACATTAACCTGTCTTTTCTCTTTCTCAGATGCTGACAGTCCTGCTGTGCATTTCCAGGATTTTTTTGTTTTGACAGGTATCAGGCACAGCAAGGGTCAGATGGAAAGTAAATTCCCCTCTGTTGCAACCCCCAGCTCTAATTCAGAAGAGCACCCTCTGTCACAGCAGTGCGACATTTCCATTTCCCGCACCAGCCACTCCTGCAGCCTCTGTTGAGTGAGACTGAGGGACTGAAGTTCTTCGGGACGCAATCCTCGCAGTTACGCTGGAGTTAGAGGGGGTCACCTTGAGGGCACCTAATCAGCATAGGGCAGGTGAGCACAAATGTCACCATAGATGCATCTCTGGCACCCACCTGCCCTGTGCAGCTATCTTATGGGTGGGGGTTGTGCTGGGTAAAAGATTGGTCCCTTTCCTCTTGGGTTGAGGCTGCTTTCCTGGTCTGAACCCCACTGTGGGGGCTCACAAGGTTCCATTTGGAGGCTGGTACCGCTCATCCCAAATGGACTCCTCAGATATGCTGGGTCCTGACTGAGCCTCTGGAGTGGGATCTCCTGGCATGGCAAGTCATTGCCCACAGCTCTGCCCCCTTTCCCAATGACATTTACCTTGTAAGAGGCGGCCAGCTTTGGGGTTAGGGTAAGGGCGGAAATTGCATCAGCTCTCCGCTGTTTTCCACTGGTCTCCCACTAAGGTTACAGCGGGGCATCGGCAGAACCCCGGAGAAATATCGCTCCTACCATTTTAATGAATGAAAACAAATTATGGACAGTTTTACGCTGTGAAATCATGTCTGCTGAAAATAACATTGAGACTGTCCCAGATCATTTTGTGCAGAATATTTACACCTGTTACAGAGAAAAGACGATCATTTCTATTAATCTGGACCGGATTCAATCCCAGGAAGCAGAGATGATAAGACAATGTACGAACTCACTACGCCACTGCCCCCACATAATAACAAGCATGCTGTGTGCTCACTAAACTAGCTATTTATTCCGCTAAATTTTAAACACAATCATGATTTTATTTCAGAACGTGTTCACAAATTCCTATCAAAATCTGTTTAAATTAAGCGATTGTCAGAGACAAAATCTAATCATATTTAATCAAATTCACAGGTCAATGGGCCTACCTGGCTCACAATGCACGACCCATGCTGACAGATTGCACTTAGTCGAATGCAATTAAATATTAATGTCGCCTAGTTATTCCATTTAACAGTAAGTACAGTTGTGGCACAGCGGAGGGCCTTAATTATTATATATCCTTCTTTATCTTAAAGGACCATTCCTTGTCTGTCTCCGCAACGACGTATTATAGTAATCAGGCCCTAACCCTAACCCGGAGATCGCCCACGGTGCTTTGTGGGTAAATACATTGCCTTACGTTGTACTGAGCCGCAGAGACCAGGACGGTCCCAGCGTTGGATCCCGATTGGGACGAGGCCGGTAGTTGGGGTATTCCAACTGTCTTCAGGGCCCCTGGTCTAGGAAGGGAAAAATCACTCGGGGATGGGTTGGGGGGTTTCCCCGTTTCCAATTGTAATGTAGTGATTCCTGCTGGTAAGTATCCCAGTGTAAACGTCGGGCCAGGAGAGGGTTGGACCTGCTGTGATGCCCTCTCTGTTGAACGGCCCGCCGAAGCTCACTGTATTTGGGTGAGGCACCTGAGAGTTGCCAGCGCCAGTGGAACCGGAGCCCTTCATGAGAGGAGGGAAGAAAATCGGAGGAAGGAAGAAGATTAAAATCAAAGCCCTGTTACTCATGCCTTGTTATCCGCAGTTAACCTCGGCATCAACAAATCTGCCATTTTCACCGGAGCCTGCACTAGTCTGTGGCAAGTCAGATCAGCTTGAGAGCAACACTCGTCACCTCAGCACTGTCTGGCTTCCAGTTTGCGTGGGAGAAGTCCAGTCAAATTCATAAATATTGATTATTACACAAAACAAAATGTGTTTTTTCCCCTTCAAGCTGCTTAAGAAGCTGAACACCACTTGATTTCAGCTCGGGCCTACAGCACATTAGAAAGAATGCCACCAATATTTTTGTTACGAAGCAATGATTCGTTCATTTGATTGCCATAAAGATATTAAACATCAAACTGCGTCTAGCTTATTTTTGTGTGACATCAGGAGGCTCAGAAATATGGGGTTACGCATGTCAGCAAACCTGGAATATTTTAGATATTATACTTATAAAAAAGTAAAACATGGCAAGCTAGGGAAATTTAAAGAATCAATTGTTCTCTGTATCTTGAAGAGGAAATAAAGTCAAAATTTGGACCAATTTAAATTTATGTCTTTAAATAAATGCACAACCACAATGACGTTTTATATCCTTTGTGCAAGGACGGCTGGTTCGGCAATTTCCTGTTCATTATGTGCGGCAAAACTATCTGCCAGCATTTCTTCTTTTTTCTTGTTTTATTATTTATCCCTTATCGTCCAATGAAGTTCAGGAGTACACAGTGGGGGTCAGTGTCTGAGGGGCATACACACCTGTATGTTCCCTGACAGTACATTGCCCTGCTTTTAATGAACCTTGCAAGCTTAGGAACATATGCTTTTGCAAGTCCCGGTGGCAGAAACTCTTGACTGTGCTCTCCAGCACAGAGGAAGCCGCTCTACTGCCTTATGGAACACTTTCACCTACAATCCCAAGCAAGTATTTTTAGCTTAGGCATTGTACAGCCAGATGCAGAGCAAAGCCCCCTCTACTGTACCGCAGCAATGTAGCTTAATCACAACCTCAGAAGACCACCGCTATGGCACTGGCCATCCAGATGGCCTCTCTGAGCGAGACGTCCATTTTAGTTGTGCTGTTGGCCTACAGCCACTCGGAATTGGATTGAGACTGCTCACAGACATTTAGAGTGACACTCTTACATAAGCAGTAAGAGAAAACATTCATCCCATAACTGTGAGCTGGATTCAAACCCAAGTCCTATTGATAAAACATATGCATCAGTTTAAAAGACTTCTCACAAAACTCAGATCAGTAGTAAGGATAAGCATTCAGATAAATTAGAACTTTGGATTTCAAATCTTCAAGACCACCAGCAAGTAGAAAGTGTCCTTCCCTTGCTCGCCATGGAGGTAGATGCAGCACATTAGTCCAAATACTTCCCCCAAGCTCTATTAAGTAGGTTCGTGGTGATCATAGTACAGCTGTGGGGCAATTTGCAGTTCACCTATCCTTCACCTGCGGCCCTCTGCAGACTTGCTGCTCCTTATTCCTCTGCATCTCTGTTCACTGGATGCCTGGCTGTAGCAAGTTGACCAAACTTTGATCTGGCAGTACGATAACTAACCTGAGAATGCTCGACACTAGCACTGGGTACCTGTATTTAGAACAAAGGTTCTACTCACCAGCATCAAGATGACGATAAGAAAATAAACCAAAAAAGTCTAAAATACAACACCTACTCCCAGTTCTCTGGAGGAAGCAGATAGCGTTGATTCATTTAAATGCAAATTAGTTAGGTTTCTTTCAAAAAATAATATTTTGGGATACAGTATATGAGTGATTTGAGACCTTTCCTATGGTAACTGTAGCACGCTTGGGAGGAACAGGTGACTTTGGACCTATGGTTCCCAAAGCTTTCGATCGCTGGGGGTTTTCCTTGCCTCTTGTCTGAGTCTCTTGTCTGGGTCTGTTGCAGACGAATTGACAGAGATTGATTGCCATGATTAGTCAGCAACTCCATTATCGTTGTATCATGCGACTATCAGGATGGTGGAAGGTGAACTAGATGGACCTTGGTCTTTTTTCACCCAGCCATTCCTATGTTGTCTGCCCAGACTGCTTTCAGCCTTGAGGATGTGCTCGATTTTCTTTCCCTCCCTGTCAAAAAATCCCTCCACTCTGCTTGAGGTTAGGAGCTCACCAATGTAAGTATTTTTGAGCCTGAACCCATATTCTTGGATGTAACAGTATGTGCCCTCCAAGCACAATGGTACACTGCACCAGCGGGCAGTATCGTTAAAGGACGAATGTCAAATGCATATTTAAATGAAAGTAAGTCATGAACTTATTTTCTTTATCTTAGAGCAAAATGCTGTTGCAGTTACTCAAAGGGTTAAGATTTTGCCCTCCAGCGTCTCATAAGATAACTCACACTGAAGGAATATTTGTTCAAAAGCTCCTCCAGCCCCTCACAATCAACTGGCCTAAAACACAGGAAAGAAAGGAATAAATCCAATTTAGTATTAATGGGAGAAATTAGGATCACTGAAACTAGAGCAGAAAATGTTGGAAATGTACAGCAGGTTTGTCAGCATCTGGAAAGAGAAAAGACAGCTCAATGTTCAGGGTGGAGATCTTTAGTCGGGGATTATTCCTTTTTTGGACGGAGAGGTAATGCTCTGGAAGCTGCAGAGTATTTACAGTGTCTGCTCCGCAAATGGTTGCTCTGACCTTGCAGATCCTAGGTAAAAATGTGGTGAACATTCAGATTGGTTCCTCCATCCTCAACGCCTCAGAATGGATGAGCTACAGTAACGAACTGAACTCGATCTTTCCTCAGGTGTCTAAATGGTATGAAATTGTACTTCAACGTATTACTGCGTTATTGCTATTCTGGTGTATATTGCAGCCATGCTTTTTTCCTCCTCATATGTCATAGCTACAGCAATGTAATTCCATAATTCCACAAATTAAAAGTTTGTATTAATAATCCAAAAAAACTCCCCAGAAAATGCTGGAGATACACAAGTCAGTCAGCGTCAGAAAGACCGAAGACAGCTTTGAGTTTTGGGATGGGAAAGGACAACATGCAAATCTCAAGTTCAAAATATGTTCGAACTACTTACACAAAGAGGCAGCTCACGGGTTTAGTAGCCTACAGCTAGACTTGCTGGAGAGAGATGTAAAGTGCCTTACTCTATAATGTTACAAAGATCGTCTTAGCCATTTTGGTAAAGCATTGGAAAAAGAAAAGGGCAAAGTCAGTCAGGATCCGGAATGGAAGGAAAAGTAGTGGGATGTGTGGGGTGAGCTCTGAAGTTACGTAGAATCCACAGCACAGAAACAGGCCATTTGGCCCAATTAGTCTACTCCAGTCTTTATACAATATGTTGATGTTACTGTGTATTTCTAGCATTTTCTGTTTCTATTTCACATTTCTATCTTTACAATATTGACCTACAAGTTACATGTAGGAACAGGATGGCCCGGGTGGATCCCAGACTGTTCTCTGCTTGTGCAATGACACGATAGATGCCGCCGTGCTTGTAGATGTGCTTGATCCCTCCTTCGACCGAGCTGAGATTAGCATACATCACTGCAGTACCGTCTCCAAAGTCCATCCGTAAACTGGTCCTCGGAACATCTCCCTGTATTAATGCAATAGGCGGGTTAGCAGACTGTTCAATACAGGTTGAAAAGCAGCAGATAAGTACAATATTGTATAATTACAGCAGAAGATACTTTGTTTCATGCTAAAAAGGGCAAACTTGTAAATCCCATCCCCATCATCAAAAGTGTAAATTAAACATAGAATTACATAGAATTTACAGCACAGAAACAGGCCATTCGGTCCATCAGGTCTATGCTGGTGTTTATCCTCCACACAAAGCTCCCACCTTCCTTCATCTCACCCTACCAACATATCCTTCTATTATTTTCTCCCTCATGTACTTATCTAGCTTCCCCTTCAATGCATCTATGCAGTTCTACTTTGACATATTATCACTGAAAAAAATCTTGTAGGTTTCTTCAATTTAATAACAACTGCACAATGAAGATCCCAGTTTTAACTGTGTCCAATTTTTTATTGGTTCTTTTGAAGTTAACTGCAGCTTTTGAAAGTAACATTAAACTTTCCAGTTAAATAAAATGCAATTTCAGAGCACGTTTCACATAACAAAATATCCAAAGGCACTTTACAGGGGTGGAGGATAGTGATCAGAGACCTGATGTGAGATGAGAGATTGAAATTATGGGGGTGGAGTAGCCAATAGCACGGTCAAAGGGGTAGCCTTTGAGGATAGTCTTAAAGGCCAAGGAGGAGATAAAGAATGACTTATGTTTATATAGTGCTTCATCATATCTCTTAGAAATGTTACAAAGAACTTCATACCCAATGAGTTACTTTTGAAATTTAGCATTGGAACTAAAATATGGAAGTTCCTCAAAGATTTGGGGAAGTTGGGGGGGGCGTGTTGAATACTTCGTCTTCTGCAGCACTGAGCCTTACGACCAGAAGGGCCCAGATTTGATCCCTATCCCTGAGTTAGTGGATCTCCAGCAGGGTTCCAGTATTGGCGCTACATGCAATCTCAGCATCACTGGAATAGGGAGGAGAAAACTGGCCAAGGTTGTTGCTTGTGATCCCTTTCCATTGGCATGTGTGTGGATGTTTGGTTAGGAGAGTCTCCGGCTTGGCTGTGAAGCCACCCTCACATGATTGAACACCCTATTGGACTTCAATATGAAGGCTTGTACTTGAAGAGCTTCTACATGTCTGGGAGGGTACCAGGCATCTGCGGAATGTACCTCAGTATAAATCAGATGAGGAGGAAGAGAAAAGGGCAGAGAAAGACAAAATAAACCATGTGAAAACAAAATCTGCGCACTTTCTCTCCAAAAGTTTCACTCAAACTTTTCTGTTTTTAAGTGTAATTACATAAACAATAGCTTTATGCTATCCATGTATGCATCAAGCACGACCAGATAAACATGTTATCTCAAACAGTGACACCTGCATAAATCAACACCAGACAGTGCGACAGGTAACGCTCTTATCTGGCAAGAAAGTGCTGACTCTTGGCATATAAATGATGTATTATAAACCACGAATTATAAATCAGGTGAGCAGTCAACAGGCTACACTGGTGGCTTGAATCTGAGGGGTAGCCAGCAGCTTAGCGCAGTCATGTGAGAGAGGGGAAAAGGAATGGCAGAGAATGGAGTGAGGAGGAGGAGGAGAAGGAAAAGGTTTGAGGAGCATTGGAGTTGGAGAAGCTAAGAAGGGGGTGAGAAGAAAGAGATGGAAGAGAAAGGGGAAAGAAGGTGGAGGGTCGAGGAGGAAGGAAAAGTAGGTGGGGAGGAGGAAGTAGATATGGAGCAGGAGAAGTAAATTGGTTGGAAAGAAGAGAGGGGAAATATGCACAGTCAGCTCATGGTGATGGAAGGTCTCCCCTTACCTCAATATCGCTTACAAAGATCATCCCACAACCCCAACATTTACTCACAAGTTGCAGGCATGCTTTTTCAGCAGCTTTGTGTTTGCGTACAAAAGTTGCTTTTTGGTTTGTTTTTGCACTGCCATTCTAATAGTTAAATAATGAAACGATGGGGCTGGCCACACATCACCGCACTGCCGTCTCAGTGGTGCAATTACACAGTTGATTTGAATCAAAGCAATGTGATCGTAATTTTTGTTTCACCCTTCAAGTTTCAACTAGCCTTTAAATTAACAATATCATTTAAACAGATTCAAATTAAGAGCCTATTCCCTTTAAAATTTGTATTTGAAGTTTGGGAAAGATAGAGACTAAATTGTCACATTTCAATTTTTCGAACTTGAATTTCCATTATCCTTAATTTGCTTCAATTATAAAATGAACATTTGAAAGAATTAGTTTCATTGTTTGAATGTTTTGTATTCAAGATGCAGCATGTCAGTGCTAAGGAGAGGAACACTTTTCTATTTAGGGCACTCACTGGCAATATCTAGCACTCCTGGGTCAGATGCTCTTAAATCCTCTAATCTGTGCTAGCTTCAGAAAATCTCCTCAGGCTGTACCGATGTGACATTTTCATCTCCGACATCAGCCATCCTTATGGTTCTCTGACTGCGACTGCAAATATAGTGGCAATTTTGTCAAGTGATTGTTTCTCGAGTCCATTGGGTACTGGGAGTCTTGTCTCTAACTCCTTTCATTGAGGACCCTCACAGCGGCCTGGGAGAAGAGCTTTCGTCCCAACAAGTCTGGAGGTGAAAGAATGTTCTAATTCGTTCCACAACCAAAATTCTCTAAAGATTGCTGGATTCAGAGATTGCAAACTAATTGCAATCACACTATTTTTATTCAGAACAGACGACTATATGTGAAAATTGGAAGCGTAAAAGGCGTTGACATTTTTCTTGCCTCCAGGTTTTAGAACCTTACACAGAACTGGGAATAGAATCTGTTTTTCATTGACTCAATACAAGTCTTGCACCAATAACCAACTCTTGTTCATTTTCTAAATCGTCCATTCAGCTGTCACTGAGCTCATTGACAACACTCAAGATTGGCAAAAATGAAAGCTCCGATATTGTCAGACAACTGACAAACATGGTAACAAGACTGTGCCAGTGAACACAGCCCTTAAAAATCAGCATTGACAACAGGTCAGTTACATTGCACAGTCTGTAAAGCATTGACACAAGTTTTGCAGTCGAGTTCTGAGGTGAAATTGGTCAGATTGTCGGCAACCTCACAGGTTGCGTAATTGTAACCCGCACAAAGCAACATTTATTAAAAATTCACCAATGGTTGGTTGGACTAGTTGGGACCTTTTTAAACGACTAGTGGATTTCCCATGGTATTGCTCGATGGTACGCTGGTTTATAAGTAAGCTGGTAATATACATCAACTCCGTGATAGTTTAAGCAGGTACCAGTTTTCAATAGTAGTGGAACAGGTTGATGTGAAGACAGTAGGATGGTAAATATTAAATCATCTATTCATTACCAAACCACATTCAAAAATGTGGATGTTACTACATATGAACGTACGAAACTGACGGGCAGGTAAAGGCCAGCTGATCCATCAAACTTGCCCCACATCATGTTGGCTGGACCATCATGACTAGACACTTCTTCCCTCCCCCGCACCTCTGCAGCCTTGTAATCTCCTGGGAGAGGCAAAAAAAGAGAAAAAACCCAGGGCCAAGAAGGGAAATCATGGAATCATAGAAAGGTTACAGCACGGAAGGAGGCCATTTGGCCCATTGAGTCCGCGCTGGCTCTATGCAAGAGCGATCCAGCTAGTCCCACTCCCCTACCCTATCCCCGTAACACTGCAAATTTTTTCCTTTCAAGTATTTATCCACTCCCCTTTTGAAGGCCATGATTGAATCTGCCTCCACCACCCACCCCCCCGCCCCCTGGGCAGGGCATTCCAGATCCTAACCACTCGCTGTATAAAAACGTTTTTCCTCATGTCACCTTTGGTTCTTTTGCCAATCATCTTAAATCTATGTCCTCTGGTTCTTGACCCTTCCGCCAATGGGAACAGTTTCTCTCTATCTACTCTGTCTAGATCCTTCATGATTTTGAATACCTCTATCAAATCTCCTCGCAACCGTTTCTGTTCCAAGGCGAACAACCCCAATTTCTCCAGTCTGTCCACGTAACTAAAGCCCCTCATCCCTGGAATCATTCTAGTAAATCTCTCCTGCACCCTCTCTAAGGCCTTCACATCTTTCCTAAAGTGCGATGCCCAGAACTGGACACAATACTCCAGTTGTGGCCGAACAAGTGTTTTATAAACGTTCATCATGACTTCCATGCTTTTGTCCTCTATGCCTCTATTTATAAAGCCCAGGATCACGTATGCTTTTTTAACCGCTTTCTCAACCTGCCCTGCCACCTTCAACGATTTGTGCACATATACCCCCAGATCTCTCTGTTCCTGTACCCCTTTTAGAATGGTGCCCTCTAGTTTCTATTGTCTCTCCTTGTTCTTCCTACCAAAATGTATCACTTCACATTTTTCTGTGTTAAATTTCATCTGCCACGTGCCCACCCGTACCACCAGCCTGTCTATATTCTCTTGAAATCTATCACCATCCTCCTCATTGTTTACTACCCTTCCAAGTTTTGTGCCATCTGCAAATTTTGAAATTGTGCCCTGTACACCCAGGTCCAAGTCATTAATATATATCAAGAAAAGCAGCGGTCCCAGCACAGACCCCTGGGGAACACCAGTGTACACCCCACTCCAGTCCGAAAAACAACCGTTCACCACTACGCTCTGTTTCCTATCCCTTAGCCAATTCTGTATCCATGTTGTTACCGTCCCCTTTATTCTAAGGGCTACAATCTTGATGCTAAGCCTACCATGCGGCATTTTATCAAACACCTTTTGAAAATCCATATACACCACATGAACTGCATTGCCCTCATCTATCCTCTCTGTTACCGCATCAAAAAACTCTATCAAGTTAGTTAAACGCAATTTGCCTTTAACAAATCCGTGCTGGCTTTCCGTAATCAATCCACACTGCTAATTCTGCCCTGGGTTATTGTTTCTAAAAGTTTCCCCATCACTGAGGTGAAACTGACTGGCGTGTAGTTGCTGGGTTTATCCTTACACCCTTTTTTGAGCAATGGTGTAACATTTGCAATACCCTAGTCCTCTGGCACCACCCCCCGTATCTATGGATGTTTGGAAGATTATAGCCAGTGCCTCTGCAATTTCCACCCTTACTTCCCTCAGCAACCTAGGATGCATCCCATCCGGAACGGGTGACTTATCTACTTTAAGTACAGCCAGCCTTTCTAGTACCTTCTCTATATCAATTTTTAGCCCATCCAGTATCTCAACTACATCTTCCTTTACTGAGACTCTGGCAGCATCTTCTTCCTTGATAAAGACAGATGCAAAGTACTCATTTAGTACCTCAGCCATCCCCTCTGCCTCCATGAGCAGATCTCCTTTATGGCCCCTAATCGGCCCCACCCCTCCTCTTACTACCCGTTTACTGTTTAAATGCCTGTAGAAGACTTTTGGATTCCCTTTTATGTTGGCCGCCAGTCTATTCTCACTCTCCCTTTGCCCCTCTTATTTCCTTTTTCACTTCCCATCTGCACTTTCTATATTCTAGCTGGTTCTCACTTGTGTTATCAACCTGACATCTGTCATAAGCGCCTTTTTTCCGTTTCATCCTACTCACTATCTCTTTTGTCATCCAGGGAGCTCTGGCTTTAGTTGCCCTACCTTTCTCCCTCGTGGGAATGTGCCGAGACCGTACCTGAACCATGCAGGGTTTTATCAGACTACGGCCAGGCAGATAAGGTTGGATAAAGTTGAATGGACGAGAGGCTATGCAACATAACAGTTCTGTCCAAATACAATGTAATTGGCAAGCACTACGGGCAAGATGAGTCATTCTTGATCACGGCATGTGACAACACCTGACCCCAGCTTCTCCAGTCTCTCCACATAACTGAACTCCCTTATCCGTGGTACCATTCTAGTAAATCTCTTCTGCACCCTCTCTTAAGCCTTGACATCCTTCTTAAAGTGTGGTGCCCAGAATTGAACACAATACTCCAGCTGAGACCTAACCAGTGTTTTATAAAGGTTTAACATAACTTCCTTGCTTTTGCACTCTATGCCTCTATTGATAAAGCCCAGGATCCCGTATGCTTTTTTAACAGCCTTCTCAACTTGTCCTGCCACCTTCAAAGATTTGTGTACATACACCCCCAGGTCTCTCTGCTCCTGCACCCTCTTTAGAATTGTACCATTTAGTTTATATTGCCTCTCCTCATTCTTCCTGCCAAAATGTATCACTTCTCTGCGTTAAATTTCATCTGCTGTGAGTCTGCCGATTTCACCTGGCTGTCTATGTCCTTCTGAAGTCTGTTGCTATCTTCCACATTGTTTATTACATTTCCAAGTTTCGTGTCATCTGTCTTGGTAACACTGCTTTCTGCTGTTATTTAACCCCTTGCCTCAGTAGTTTTTTGTCGTTGCTGAAGGTGCTCCTACATGAGCAATGAAAGAATAAGGCTGATTTTAGTTCATTCCACCCAGCATAAGCGGGACAGTTGCAACCCGAAAAATGGTTTTGGGTTACTTACCATCCCATTTATGCTGGTGCGCCAGCCGCCGCCATCTTGGGCAGAGTCCTGAGATGAGTGGCCAGTGCAGCTGCCTGTTTCAGGCGAGAGGCTACGTGTAATATGCATGATGCAGAAAGGTCCCCGATTCCAACTTCGAGGTACAAATGGGTGGAGCGTGTACAGTGCCCCGTAAATATTTAAACATGTTTTTGGTGGGGCCCCTTTAAGGCCTCAGTTCATCCATGTCCTGTTTGGGAAGTGACCGAAATATTCAAATCCCAGAGGGACCTTGTAGCTCCTTAACAAGTCTCAGGGAAAAAATACTTTGAAGTATAATGTCTCAAGTGTTGTGGGCAAATGCTAAGGCAAGACTTTTACGTAGATACACCTAATTGGAATAAACCCAGACAATTACTATAAATTGAGCCAGGAAATTAGAACCAGGAGACATAAATGGAAATTGGTCTGAAGTAGTTTTAAAACAGATATTGGAAGAATTTCTTTGCTGAGGGAATGGTACATGCTTAGAAAAATCTGTCAGCGGAATAGTAGAGGCAAGAACATTAGGGGCATTTAAAATATGGCTGGAAGTTTCAATGGATCGAGTGCACCTTTACTGGCCCTTGAATTTTCTAATGCTCTGTACAGAAAGGTGATTTAAATGCAGTATGTGCTTTGAGTTAGATATCCTGCTTGCACTGTAGTCAATGCATTGTTTTCACAATTTCTACCATCCACTGCTCCTCCAAATTCAGGAACAGTTCCAACACATTTCAATGACATTATTGGAACCCTATTCAAAAGCCAGTTACACATTAGAAGATATATTGTTTGATTATCTCAGTTGCAGGATTTAAGTATGTAGATTGAATTAAACTGAGATGTGCCAAGATGAGACCCTAAAGGAGCAGATTACAGGTCTAGCGATTCACCTGCAGGGCTCTGCTTTATCTTCAGCTCCGGATATTTTATATTATATATAAAAAAACAAACCAGCTTGCCTCACAGCAAAATGGTTCATGGAGTGTGGGTTTCTTTCCTATTACTGTTTCAGGCTCCATTTAAAAAAAAATATTAACCATCAACAGGGGTCCAGCCCTTGTGAGAGTCTCCTGTTTGTAATTAGATTTCTTTGAACAAGGCAGGCTGCTGGCTTGTGGACATCCCATGTTGCTTGGTGCAATTGTCCCTCAAGGAGCAATGACATTTCCAGCATGATGCACCCAGCGAGCATGGTGGCAAACATCATGTTTCATAACTCTTTCTGCATTTTGAAGTCTAGAAACCTCACACAGCAGTAGGAAATGCTGCACTGCTCATGACTCCTGCCAGCTGGTGTCAAAGGTACAGCACTTTACTCCAAACAACTTTGAAATGCGATAGGTTTGCTTTGAATTGAAAAAAAAACATAGGTGAGGGCCATAAGCTCATGGCACATGACATGCCACCATGGCTAAAAAGGGTAGGAGAGAAAGCAAGATAAATCTAGAAGCAGTGGTTAGGTAGTATCAAGATTGGGTTTTAAAGGCTTTTGAATGGGGGGAGGTAAGGGCTTTCTGAGATTTGAGATCTTTTCTTCTTGGATGTGGGTGGCACTAGCTAGGTAGTATTTATCATGCTTCCCTAGTTGTCCTGAGTGCATTAAGCATAAGCCACATGGTGTGGGACCACAGTCACATGTATTCACATAGGGATGGCAGGTTACCTTCCCTGAGGGATATTAGTGAATCAGTTGGGTTTTTACAACAATCCAGAAGCTTTCATTTTTCCTGGTGCCAGATGACTAGATTTATTGAATGCAACGTCACAACTTGCCATGGTTGGATTTGAATGCATGTCCTCTACAATGCCATAACCACGAGAATACTGCACCCAACTATAGTTAGAGTAGGAGACTATGATTAACTTGATTTCAACACAATGAGGTCAGAGGGAAAAGGGGAATAGGTATAGAATGGCATACTTAGGGGATAGGAGGAATGAGAAAGGAATGATTGCAGCTTTGGGGCAAAGTCTTGCCCGAGGAGAAAATAGGGAGATTACCTACCCCAAAATAATTTGTTTTGTAATAGATACTATTCCACCTGTAATATGAAATGAAGTAAAACCAATGTCACTGCAGTTGAAATCACAACAGTAATTCAGTTCTTGGTGGGAAGTCCAACTGTAGATTCCTGTTATCTATCATTACATGCCATGATGGCAGCCATGAGCAAAAAGTAGATTAACAAAATGGAATAAAACTGCCTTCAGGAACTCCACGATTTTATAATGCACCACAGATTGGGTTGTGTTTCAAGGATATAATAGACCTCAGTATTCAGATGATACAGTAAAACTCCCTGCTGTTCACTTGATGTTCCTGTAAAATACATGCAGTGCACTTATTTCTCAGTAACTGATCTGTCGTGATTACATCACAATTGTTAATCCTTCAGTGCTGATATCGTTGCATCTTAATTACACAGTGGCCGCTGGCATTGACCATGACAGAAGCTACTGTCAAAAATAAAACAATCCTGCTCCAATACCTCGTCAGGATTAAATGGATGGGCTCCTGGATGGCTCAATGAATAAAAGCACTGAATCACACAGACCAGAACAGTCCCAGGCTAAGTCTCGGGTCGGTTTTGGGTTAGCTGATCTCATCTTGGACCTTGAGTGTCCGCAGGGTAGGAAAGGAAAAAAATTAAACCTAACGTTCCTGCTTCAGTCAGTATCCAGTAGCCTCAACTGAAAAATGCCCATGTGAATGTCAGGGGAGAACCACACCTAGCTTGTCTGTGACCCCAACACCCCCTCTTCCCAGCACGATAGAATCAAAGAAAGAAGCACAAAAGGAAGTCATATGACACACCCGTGTGTGTACCAGTGTTAGCCCTTCAACTGGTGCCACCCACTCGAATTCCATTTTGCCTGCCCTTCCCCTGAATCATTTTATATTCTTCCCTTTTAATACCTTCCCGAGTCCCTTTGAAATATCGCCATAGGACGTTTTTCACGAGTGATTGTCGAAATTCACAGCGTTCACACAAGGAACGACCGGTTGAGAAAAGTAGTGGGGAGCTGCTATTTGTAGGGAACAGTACCCTGATTGAGTTACCGCCTTCAGGGAAAGGAGAGGGTGATGGGGAATAAATAGCGATGAACATTTGGGTCTTTGGGTTGGTGAAGCTAAATTTTGCAGTCCCTGACGGGCAGAACGTGTTCAGATTAGCTGACTGCCAGAACCAGCCCTGCAATTATGGGTTGTCGTACCAATACTGCAGAGCTTAAAGCAACAAATAGGAAAACATATAACTAAATAGACTCTGGCTTTAGACTCAAATATCTTCCCCAGAGAGCAGTAACTCCTCAGGAAGCAGTTATTGTGCGTGTGAGTGTGTGTGTACAAGTATTTGCACGATTCCAGCTCACATTTTTACGGAATAAAAATGCTCGGAGTGTGCCTGGATATCGAGGCCCATTTTATAATTCTGGCTCCCATTCAGATGTTCATTGGCTCAAATAAAGGATCCCTGAATTGGCGAAAAACCAGTAAAATATTCAGCTCGGAGTTGCAGCCATTTAGTAGGCTGATGGCAACTTACCTGCTGTCTCTTCCTATCAATGCATCACTCAAATTTTCTGCTCCAATTACTGCAATGAAAGGGCAGACTGTGCATCAGGGAACTAAATTATTACATTACTCACTCTTCTATCTAATTCATTATTGTGAATGATTCTCTGTGTTTTCTGCTTGCGTTACTCCATTGTCTGTAATTCTGGGGCGTGGGTGTGAATGTGAGGCCTATCCAGGTGGGAGAAAAATTCACAATGGCAACCATTTTCTCAAAGGCCACCCCGGGCCTTTAAACATCACAATGTTATGCACAAAACCTCGCCAGGTTTGAAATCAAACGAGGTGTTGGCGTTTACATTTCTGAATGGCCTCTTTTCCGTTGTTTGAGTGGCAGTCTCACCAGTGTGCTACAGGGGGTTGTTTCCTGCTTCATAGGCGGTTATTTTAACCTAACTCGTTGGGCAGGAAACCCATGGGATCGGGTGGAACACCGCTTTTACATCCTACCCTATAGTGACTTTAATTGAGAGTAAAATTGGGCGGGGGGGCGGGGGGATGGGTAAAACCAGTGTTGTTCAAATCCCTCCCTATCTCTGTAACCTCCTCCAGCTCTAAAACCCTCCAAGAACTCCGCACTCCTCTGATCCTGGCCTATTGCGCATCCCCGGTTTCCATCGCCCCACCACTGGCGGCCGTGCCTTCAGCTGTCTAGGCCCTAAACCTCTCCGCTTCTCTCTCCTCCTTTAAGACACTCCTTAAAACCTACCTCTTTGACCAATATCTCTTTATGTGGCTCGCTGTTAAATTTTGTCTGATAACGCTCCTGTGAAGCGCCTTGGGACGTTTTACTACGTTAAAGGCGCTATATAAATCAAGTTTGTTGTTGTTGTTGAAATGTCTGTTGAACAAGAGTGGCAGCAGCGTTCTGGGAAGCTTTGCCTGTCAGGTCTCGGCACCTGCCACAGGAGCGGAAAGTCAGGAATTCTGCTTTGGTCTAAGTGTGCATTGATACAAATGAGGTCTAACTCGCCACCATAAGGTAAGACTTTCATCAAAAATAGGCTGGAGTGGTTGTGTGCTTCGGTTATAAACCGGTTATATTTTTGCTCTATATCAGAGAATAGTGTTCGACTGAAGGGGTTTCATAATATAACATGGTTCACTCGCTGCCCGATCTTTTTTTTAATCCTTTGTTCGGCAGATGTGGGTGATGTTGGCGAGGCTGCACTTATTGCCCATGTCTAGTTGTGCTGGGTAGGTGTTGGTGGGCCTTCTCCTTGAACTGCTGCAGTACCTCTGGTGATGGTGCTCCCAGGACGGTGTTAAGTACTGAGTTCCAGGGTACAGGCCAAGTGGCAATGAAGGAATGGCAAGGCATGTCCACGTCAGGATGATATGTGACTTGGAGGTGACATTGCTAAACTCGTCCTTCACAGCGGTAGAGGTTGCAGGGGAGAGGGGATGTCAAAATAACCTATCTGCCCATTTACACTTGTGGGATGGTTTTAGCAGCAAAACTGAAGATGGAGTTATGTATAAACAATATATAGAAATACATCCCTCAGAGGTAAAGGATTGAAAGCTGTAGATGCCGAAGGCCAGGGATTGAAGCACCTATTTGCCTTTAAGGTATTTAAAAGAAAACAGAGGATTCTATTTTTTGTTTTAAAACTCCCTGCCAAGAAATAAGAATATTGGCTGCTACTAGGAGAATAAAGTTTTCACTTGCATGAAAAAAGACTGATGAGAAAGGCTGAGGTCAAAGATCAGGGAAGGTGAAGTATCCCTGTTAAATTCTACTTTAATCACTGGCTATTGCCATTTCACAATTTGCCTCAGACCAACAGTTAGAAAATAGGAACAAACACAGGAACAGGAGGAGGCCATTCAGCCCCTTGAGCCTGATCTGCCATTCAATTAGATCATGGCTGATCTGTATCTTAACTCCATCTATCCGCCTTGGTTCCAGAACCTTTAAGACCCTTGCCTAACAAAAATCGATCAATTTCAGTTTTAAAATTTTCAATTGACCTCCAGCCTCAACAGCTTTTTACAGGGTTGGGGGGGGGGTGGGGGTGGGGGAGAGAGTTCCAGATTTCCACCACCCTTTGTGTGAAGAAGTGCTTTCTGACATCACCCCTGTATGGCCTAGCTCTAATATTAAGGTTATGCCCCCCTTGTTCTGGACTCTCCCACCAGAGGAAATGATTGAAAGTACCAAGGTAACAATCCCGTCGGAAAGCTCACCTCCTCTAGATGCACGATGAAGGTGATGTTCTGTCCTGACTCGGTGGCCAGTCGGCCATTGCTGGTGACGAGATGTAAGCCCCGCGGGGCCTTGCTGGAGCACTGATGCTGTTTGGCTGTATACTGTTCTCTGACACCATCAGTGCAGTTATTGGAGCCAACCTTTCTGTAACTGTATAAATTTAAAAACATTGAATTAAAAAAACAGTTTTAACATTGCCACTGCTTCGCTGAAGTCTTGTGTCTACAGCAAAGATGTGAATACTTCATTGTGGTGGTTGACGGCCTGAATAATTATCTAAAAAAAACATAATTCATACAGTAGCTGTAGCGGTGGAGAGTTGGACTAGATGAACATATGAGGGAGAAAGGAATAGAAAATTATGCTGAAGAGAGATGGGAGGAGACTCGTGTGGCGCATAAACAGTGGCATTGACCTGTTGGGCCGAGTGGCCTGTTTCTGTGCTGTACATTCTATGTGATCATCTCCTCCCATATTGGACAATCGAAGGTTGGCTGCATGCCAGGAACCCATGGAGATGAGCACATGCTGGGAACTTGACGTTGACACCAATGCTGGAAATCTGGAGTTGACTCCAATGCTTGGGAGCTTGGAGTTATAACCCAAGGCAGCAATTTGGATTGACCCCACATGCTGGGAACCTGGGGCTGATTCCACACTGGCAACCTGGGATCAAATGCTTGTCTTGACTGACTAGTCTCCCTGGATGCTTTTGCGGTTCTAAACCAGCCTTCTACTCAAGAGGCTTGTGGAAAGGAATTGCTTTTGTCTCTGAGGTAGATGACAGAGTGGAAAATGTCAGGAAAGTGAAATAACTCTCCTTTCAACCAGTAGAGAGCAGCATCAATGGCTCGATGCCCTTGGATGCTGCCTGGAGGATAACAGCACTGAAACTAGAAGGCAGCAGTGATGAAGATTAAAGAGGGATAATCTAACTGTTCTCTGTAGAAAGGCCTATTGGGATTTTTTAGCACAAGGCATTTTAAAATAGGAATAAAGATGAAGAGGAATCTATTATAATGAGCTAAAATCAATCTAACTGTTCTCATCATAACATGTGTTTATTCATTTCCTGCATTTGTACGTGAACTCTCGTGGAGTGTAAGCAATCTGTCTTTATTGTGTTTTCTGTTGTTGACAAATAGGGAATGATATGCTCTTCATACGGCCTTCTCCTGCATCGTGACTAATTTTAATGCATGTCCCCTTCACTCCCTCCCACAGAACTAATTAACAGGTTTCAGCAAAGAGCTTCCAGCTTAGTAAAGGATTCTGTTTAGTTTCACAGAGTCCCTGCTATTCCTGAATTGTGCACACACCGTTTTCTGCCTGTGTGGCATTCTACAAACGCGGGACATGTCTACCCAGTGACCAACCCCATTGTGTGAGCGAAGAGCTTAATGGAATAAAAAAAATGTTGTTTTGGCCTCAGCATTCCTGTGCTCGGGAGGGGGAAGAAGCACAGCCAGGGTTCCCATTCCTGATCACCAGCCAGTACTCCTGCCAGAAAGTGTGTGTGTCTGTGGACATGGGATCTGTCTTGGTCTCAATGTCCTCCATGATGGAATAGCTTGCCAACACTCAGGCCACAACACCTGACGGGGTGGTCATTAGGCATTCATGGTGGGCTCCTGGTCATTGCTGCATCACCTGAAGTGATGGAGAGCTGCATTAAAGGAGCAGAAGAGCCCCCAAGACCACAACTGGTCTCCCACTGAAGGCCTCGGCCGAGACCGAAGCCTTCGGCGGGTAAATGCTGGGGGTTGAAATAAAGGGAGAGGAGGGCCGCTACAGGGCCCCCACCCTCCATCAGGAGACTTGGGATGGGGGGGGGCATTCGCGTTGCTGCCCCACGAACCACCGCCAGGCTTCATCTGCTGGCACTGAGGAGCGGAGAGAAGAGGGTGAGATGGTGGTGAAGTGGGGGAGAATCTGGGGCCCCATACCCTCCCTTTCCACTCCCTCCACTGACATTTGCTTGGATGTGCAGGGAAGGAGCGGCCATTGGCCGCTCCGGCACGAGAGAAACTAAGGTTATGGTGGTGAGGCGATGGTAGGCCTCACCACCCAACTTTTGCCCCTTTTCCTCTGCTATCCCAGCTAACTTTGGACCAAATAGTAGAGGAAAATCTAGTATCTAGGCCCATACATGAAGACTGGTCACTTGGACGAGGTACTGCAAGGCTTCTGGTGTCCGTGGAACTGTAGCCCGGCAGAAGTCAATCCTGTATTGGCCGGGAATCAAACCCGGGTCCCCGTGTGTGCAGGCGAGAATTCTACCAATGAATTCTTCAGCAGAAGAGGAGAGATCGTTGGAAGAAACAATGGAGAAGTTTCTTCTCCATTTCCATTTCTCTAACTTTCATGTCATTCTCCTTCAATTGGGAGGTTGGACAACCTCATCTGTGGGCTTTTCTATCTGTAGCTACTGTAAATATTGCTCTGTATTGGCCAAGAGGAGGCATTGTAGGAGTGGGATAACTTTTCCTCCCTTCCTCCCAACCCTACCTGAGATGGAGTAGTTTGTAACACAAAATCTGTCTAAAGACTAAGCTAGGATCTGTCAAAGGTCACCCACAGAGGTTCTGATTTCAAATGTCATTTAAACCCAGCCCTAGGAATAGAAATGCAAATCGATACCAATGAACGCTGACCTAATCAAACGTCAAACAGCACCTTCAACTAATCTCACAGCACTTTGGAAGAACGGAGTGGCCTGTCTTTTATTTCCTGCAGTCTCTAATGGAGGACAGTAATGGCCTGGATCTCCATAAACATGCTTGAAATGGTCTAATCATTCACAGTTACACGGGGAGGTACAACCACAGAAATTAAGTGTCACAGCAGCATACTCACCCTGTGCTGTTGAGGTAGCTCTGTCCCATGCTGCATTCCTTTGTCATAAAAGACGGATTGTACCAAAAGGCCGGTAAGCACCTCCCATCAGAGTGACGCTCATATCCGTAATCACTGTTCCGTTATGAAAAGGAGATGGAGAGAGAGACAGGAAGAGGAAAAGCTGTAACACTAAAATCATAATGAAGCAACATCATCTCAAATATATTTTTTTTCTAAAATCCAGCAACGTTATACTCTAAAAGAAAACAACTATCAGGAAAGACTGAACAGGCTGGGACTCTTTTCTCCAGAAAAGAGAAAGCTGAGGGGTGACCTTGTAGAAGCCTTCAAAATTAAGAAAGGGTTCGATAGCGTAGATGTAGAGAAGATGTTTCCACTTGTGGGGGAATCCAAAGCTAGGGATCATAAATATAAGATAGTCACTAATAAATCCAATAAGGAATTCAGGAGAAACTTCTTTACCCAGAGAGTAGTTAGAATGTGGAACAGTAGTTAAGGCAAACAGCATAGATGCATTTAAGGGGAGGCTGGATAAGTACATGAGGGAGAAAGAACAAAAGGATATGCTGATAGGGTTAGATGAAGTAAGGTGGGAGGAGACTCGTGTGGAGCATAAACACTGGCATATGGCTTGTTTTTGAGCTGTAAATTTTATGTAAAGACAAGAGGGACAACATTCCTCAGGGGCCAGCTCCAGGTGCCATACATATCTACAGTACACTGGCCTGGGTGTCCTGCTGGCACAGCCCAGCCCAGCCCCTGGCAGGGCCTTGCACTGAGAATGGGGTTGGGGGGAGCGGACACAAGAGCACTGCGGCAGGCCACGCACTGTGAGGGCTTAACATTGCCACTGAGTGAAGGAAATTAATACTCTTCCGTTCTACTGCATCAATGCCCTTCACCTTCAGCAACAAAAATATGACAAAAATATTAGTTTTTAATTTTAAAAAATTGGAATATGCAGTTTGAAATTCTGCTGGTGGGTTTTGTGATTTTTTTTTGTTCCTTTTCTTTTCGGTTGCTATTAAATTTTCCTCCCTACTCACTGATGATATCAATGTATTATATTTTCTTGGATAATGCCACACATTCAAGTCTATTCTTCAAAACGATTGTTTAAAAAAAATAATTCTATTAAGAGCCCCTGTTTAAAGAGTCAATCCGTGGACTTGAGGAAGTGTACTGAGATTAAATCAGTCAGT
Organism: Heptranchias perlo; assembly: GCF_035084215.1. Classification (NCBI taxonomy): domain Eukaryota; kingdom Metazoa; phylum Chordata; class Chondrichthyes; order Hexanchiformes; family Hexanchidae; genus Heptranchias; species Heptranchias perlo. Next base: position 12,041,208 of record NC_090345.1, on the reverse strand, counting down.
CGAATCAGAAATGTGTAACGCCATCTGCTCAGTTTTCTCCAAGTTAGGATTAACCTTTTACCTGAGCATGTTGATTGATCATCGACACACTCAATGACCAACCAAGGGCATTGTTTCAAGGTGCTGAGCAGATATCCTAAAATCATGGAGCTCTTTACTATGGAAGATGTCTATTAGATTCTACACAGTTCAGCATTTTACAAGAATCCACTAGTGGGAGAGGAAGAGTTTGCAAAAGGGGAAGAAAGCCAGAGAAACACAGAACCTCCGAATAATTACTACACCTCAGCTACTTGCACCGGGCGTTTTGGAGACTTTCCTGACCACTGTTTCCTGTAATGTTGCTCAGCGTCTTATTTATTTATAGTTGAACTGGGCTCCAGATGCTGAAACCAAAGCAAGGGATCCTTCCAAGAGGCAGAAAATTTTTACTGTGGAGACTAGTGGAACATTCTAAAGGCAGGATAACTCTTGAAAGTGCACAGATAAGATCGAATCAGCCAAGTGAGACAGGAATCTAACAGCGGATGCTTTCAAACTTACAGGCTGAAGACATTTGAAAAAGTTGGGTAAAAAAGATGATGGGGGTTAAATTGGGTCGAGTAGCGCCCGGTTTTTAGGCAGCGGTCATGATTCTTTCATTCTGCAGCAGTCCTCCTTTCCACCTGTATTTGAACCAGCACAGCAAGTCAAAGGCTGGCCACTGGGTGACAAAGGTTTATCCCTTCACGACATGGCTCATGACTCTGGTCAGGAAACTGCGTGCACAGCAGACCTACAATGAGAGCTATGCACCCACAAGGAACATTATAGAGCATACCCTCGGTGTCCTCAAGCTCTGGAGGAGCCCTGCAGTACTCAGCTGAGTGGGTATCGAGATTTGTGGTGGTATGCTGCATGCTGCACAACCTCGCCATTATGAGGGGATGGCTCTTGCCACGGTGTATCTGGCGAGAAGCTGAGGAGCACGAGCACGAGGAGGAGGAGGAGGAAGAGAAAGAGGGAGGGAGGCTACAATGTAGATAGGTCCTTTCTGCCAGGGCTCGACGTGATCAGATTATTCATGAACAATACCAGTAACCTCCCCATTCACCAAGAGTCCCACACTCCTTCTCTTCCCTCTATCACTGACCATCACATCATCCTTTTTCTGACAACACATATCGGTTCCTCCGCAGAAATAAAAACCACCACCAAATGCAAATTCCATTCCACATTTACCAATTCACTCATTAAATAATGAATACAAAATGAAACTCTTCACCCTTGTGCATTCCCTTAGTGCCTGTCTTCTGTGTGCCTTTACCTTTCCTAGTGCTCCTATGAGTTACTTCCCCAGCGGCTGCAGCATGGGAGGTGGAAGGCTACTGACCTTCACTTGAGCAGACTGTGGATGACCTTGGAGGACGGCCTCGAGCAGCTCTGGGCCGGGAGGCCCCGGCTTCACACTGCACCATCTCAGCCTGGGCTGCAGCAGTCTGGGCCAGCAGGCTGATTGGCGATGTGGGAGCAGGAATGCTGTCATCCTGAGATAGGACAGCATGTTCCTCTTCCATGCAGCCACTGCCACTCTACCAGGGCGGTGCCTCAGCAATCCTGGTGATCTGTTGGAGAACAGATTGCTGGACTGCTGTGACGCCCTGGAAGCTCCTTTCAACAGTGATACCCAGAGCCACAATGGCAGTAATCTGAAATTCCAATGCAGCAGTCAGACCTTTGATGACAGATGTTTGTGCTGCAATGGCAGCTGTGACATTGGTCATCAGACGCTGTACCATGGTGGGTTCCACAGGTGTGCTGATGGAGGCGGCCACCGGTTCCATGTAGGAAGGGATGGGTTCCAAGCTCTGCGCAAACCCGTGTGCCAAGTTAGAGTTGGACTCCTCCATGCCCCTTGCCATTGAGCACAGGCTTTCTGGCTGGCATTCCAGTGCACCAAGCATTTGGTTGTGGTATGCCCATCAGCCTTCTTCTGTAGTCTGGCCCATCGAAGTCCTCATCTGACTTCTCTGCAGCAGAACTAGTGAGCGACGTCGCCCTCCAGCGCCCTGGCTCCAGTGCCCTTGTGCCCAGTGTCCCACTGCGTGCAGACTCCTCCTCTATCCCATCCTCTAAAGTATGCACAGTGTCAGTCTCTGGGCTGGTGGCTGCGAGTGTAAGATCGAGTGACGATGTCTCTTCATCATCACTGTCTTCTTCCTCTCTATCCTCTGACTGGGAAGGTTCCAGTTCTTGGGTATCTGAAATGAGAAAGGGACAAGGGTTGGGTTGTGGTGAGGGGAGAGGAGAAAGTAAGAAGTGTGTGCTGACACCATCTGCAGCTTGTGAGTCAGAAAAGGTTGTGGGATGAGGGAGAAATGGGAAGAGAGGAAGATTAGGTATGCAGAGACCCTCATCATCGATTCCTCCAGCACCGCCAGTGGCCATGGCCTCAGCGATGGCCCTTCCCATGATGGCCAGCACCAGCTCCTCCATGTGTAGGCAAGCTTGTCCTCCCCCAGTTCTACCTCCTGTTACGCGCCACCTTCTCCTGCAAAAAAGAGGGAAGTGTGTCTTGCAATATGCTTGGATGATGTGGCTGTCATGGTTGAATGGCTGCCAGTGCGTGTGAGCTGTGAGTTGTGGGTGTGTGGCTTGCAACAGTGCTAAGTGTGTGAGGATGAGGTAAACCATATGAAATGAAGAGTCGAGTATTGATTGATTGAGATTGTTGGTAGGTTGTGATGTGGGTGTAGTGAATTGAGCAGTGGATGAGGCTAGTGATCCAGTTGATAGGATATGCCATTTGAAGTTTGAACTCTCTCACCTTGACAACTCATGTCGGATCACTGAACTTCTTCCTGCACTGCATCCATGTTCTTGGTGCTATACTCCTGCCATTTAGCCCCCACTGCCTCCCGAGCATATGTCTGGAGGGCCTCCTGCCCCCCTGAGGATACAGGATGTTTCTCCTTCTTTCCACCTCTTGCACCAAGGACTCCAGTGCATTATCAGAAAACCTTGGTGCACGCTCTCTCGCATGTTCAACCATTCTTCAATATAATACAGCACAGATTCAGTTCACAAAGGACTGCCAGCGGCAATGCACCTCCCCTTTAAGAGGTGCAGGCTGCCTTTAAATAGCGCTAGCCATTCGTGATATTGGGCCCCCTGCTGATGTATGCAGCCAATGAACAGCGCAGGTACAGAAGAACATAAGAAATAGGAGCATGAGTAGGCCATAGGGCCCCTCGAACCTGCTTCACCATTCAATCAGATCGTGGCTGATCTTCAAACTCAACTCCACTTTCCTGCCCGATCCCTTGATTCCCCTTGGGTCCAAAAATTTATCGATCTCAGCCTTGAATATACTCAACGACTCAGCATCCACATCCCTCTAGGGTACAGAATACCAAAGATTCATAACCCTCTGAGTGAAGAAATGCCTCCTTATATCAGTCTTAAATGGCCGACCCCTTATCCTGTGACTATGCCCTCTAGTTCTAGACTCTCCAGCCAGGGGAAACAACCTCTCAGCCTCCACCCTGTCAAGCCCCCTCAGAATCTTATATGTTTCAATGAGATCACCTCTCATTCTTCTAAATTCCAAAGCGTATAGGCCCATTCTACTCAACCTTTCCTCATAGGTCAACCCTCTCATCCTATGGAATCAATCTGGTGAACCTTTGTTGTACCGCCTCTGAGGCAAGTATATCCTTCCTTAGATAAAGAGACCAAAACTGGACACAGTACTCCAAGTGAGGTCTCACCAAAGCCCTGTACAATTGCAGTAAGACTTCCTTACTCTTGTACTCCAATCCCCTTGCAATAAAGGCCAACATGCCATTTGCTTTCCTAATTGCTTGCTATATTTGCATGCTAACTTTTTGTGTTTCTTGTACCAGGACACCAACATTTAATAGTTTCTCACCATTTAAAAAATATTCTGTTTTTCTATTCTTCCTACCAAAGTGAATAACCTCACATTTCCCCACATCTTCCACCTTCTTGCCCACTCACTTAACCTGTCTATATCTCTTTGCAAACTCTTTGCATCCTCCTCACAGCTTACTTTCCCACCTAGCTTTGTATCGTCAGCAAATTTGGATACATTACACTCAGCCCCTTCATCCAAGTCATTAATATAGATTTTAAATAGCTGAGGCCCAAGCACTGATCCTTGTGGCACCCCACTAGTTACGGCCTGCCAACCTGAAAATGACCCGTTTATTCCTATTCTCTGTTTTCTGTCCTTTAACCAATCCTTTATCCATGCTAATATGTTACCCACAACCCCATGAGCCCTTATCTTGCCTAACAACCTTTTATGTCAGGCACCTTAGCGAGTGCCTTTTGAAAATCCAAATACACTACATCCATTGGTTCCCCTTTATCTAACCCTGCTAGTTACATCCTCAAAAAACTCTGATAAATTTGTTAGACACGATTTCCCTTTCATAAAACAATGTTGACTCTGCCTAATCATATTATGATGTTCTAACTGCTCTGTTACCACTTCCTTAATAATGGATTCCAACATTTTAGCGTACCCCGGTCCCCATGCCTGTTTTTGGGGTTTATCCAATTTAACCTCCCGTGGGATTTGAAGTGATCCAACTCCAGTATTGTAAAGGGACGGTTTAAATGTCAAAGACAGATATTGTATTTAAACGCTAGCTGTGCCACTCCAGTTAGCTTAGCTCCAGCTTGACCTTATTAGCCAAATAATCAAATTCCAGACAGTTTTTAAATGCGTCTTCCACCGATCTCCTGTAAACAAATTTGTTAGGTGGTCAGGTTAAAAGTCTAGACACAGTGCTGTCTGGAGTCCCGCCAGATAACTGGCAGCTTCAATGTCCCTTTTAAAAGACATTCCAATAAATTTTTACACAACTCAATTCATCCTTGTCAGTATGTCGACTTGTTTTTTAAGCCGCTCCATCGAAACTGTTTGGCTCGGGCAACTGGGTGGTGCATTGGCTTAAACATTAGCCTTTCACTTCTCAGGTCCGAGTGCCAATCGAACGTGGACTGATGGGATGGAAATCTCCTCTGGCTGTAACGGCCCTATGTGAAATGTATTTAGGCAGTCTCAATCCAGTTCGTAACAGCACTAAACTGGGTACTAATTGGTGATGCCACTCAGACAGGCTTAAGGATGGAATGGGAAAAATGTTAAACTGGTGCAGTCGGGGGTGCTCTTCTACATTGTTTGGGGCTGAAGAGGGATAACTTTCCTCTTCATCTGGCTGTGCCGTGCCTGATCCGGGAGTGCTTGATGTTGACACAATGGGTGCTTGAAATGGAAAGACTGACATGCCTCACCTTAACGAGCACAAAGGGATTGAGAAACTGTCCTCGCCTGAATATAAATTCCATGTGACTGACAGGCCGGTATGTTGAAAGAGGTCCTACAGGCCAATCAAAAGAAGACAAACTCTTGAGCATTTCTCCTCCACTTTTTTGAAGCTGTTTCCCTGGCATCGTTCTGTCTTTGGATATGCCACCAATTATTTGCAACTGTTGGCCAAACCCTGTCCCTCCAGAACAAAAGGCCAATGTGAAGTAACACGGTCCCCTCTCCTGCTTTGGCGTTTCTTTATTCATTTATTGCCCCTTTGCCATGCTTCTTGGACTTGTGCCTTTCTACATTGTGACTTCCCATTTAAGATATGCTTTGGAGTGCGGTCTACTCCATTCTGATGTTGTTACTCAACCAAGGTCTGCTTGATAACTGCAGAGATTGTACGGTAGACTTGGACGTGAAACATTGCTTGGCTGAAGAGTAGAGAGGAAAAAAGGATCATTCTATCAATTCCATATTAATGAAAATAAAATTAGGCAGGCAATGTTACAAGCATGCCATCGTCCACTCTAAATTGCGTCTCTGCTCCCTACCCAGGCAATACTTAAAAGCCAGATGAAAATTTACCCCTATGTCTTTTTTAAAAAAGAACTTGGGATCTATTTGGATGCAGTCCCATTCTTTAATAATACAAAATGGATAACAGTCGCAGACAGAAAAGGTGGCTGCTTTAATTTACTGGGACTGTTGAGAGGTTGTCTTGCCACTGTGCCTTACACAGTATAAGTAAATATCTGACAACTGTTGCTGGAGCTCTTCAGTATAGTTTTTAAAATGTCTGGCAGCATAGTATTTCGTAGTTTGGCAACATCTTCTTATTTTTAAAATAGTAGAGCAAAATTGTTACCGTTCTAAAGCAAAAACGGGGCAGGTGTTTCATGGAAGCGGCCCTGTTGGTTGCTAAGGGAACAGAAAGACCTGGAGAATTTGTGCTGGGAGCTAAAGTGGAGTTCGGTGCTCTCCCATGGCCTAGTGCATGCTTCAACAGCCCTGGCTCGAGAGGCTGGCGCAGAGGACGATACTGGGCTTTCGGTGAGACAGCTGGATCAGTTTTAAATTTACATAGAATTACATAGAATGGACAGCACAGAAACAGGACATTCGGCCCATCTGGACCATGTCGGTGTTTATGCTTCAGACGAGCCTCCTCCCTCCCTACTTCATCGAACCCTATCAGCATATCCTTCAATTTCTTTCTCCGTCATGTGTTGATCTAGCTTCCCCTTAAATACATCTATTCTAATCACCTCATCTATGCCTTGTGGTAGCGAGTTCTAACCACTCTCTGGGTAAGTAAGTTTCTCCTGAATTCCCTATTGGATTTATTAGTGACTATCTCATATTTATGGTCCCTAGTTCTGGTCTCCTCTGCAAGTGGAAACATCTTCTCTACGTCTACCCTATCAAACCCTTTCATAATCTTAAAGACCTCTATCAGGTCACCCCACAGTCTTCTCTTTTCTAGAGAAAAGAGCCCCAGCCTGCTCAATCTTTCCTGATAGGTATAACAGACACAATGGGCGAAATGGCCTCCTTCTGTGTTGGAAGCTTTTATAGTGCTGGATGATGGCTAACTCCACATCAGAACTTCTGCAGAAGGGGTTAGAGTTCATGACAGCTACATGGTTGGAAGAGAGTTTGAGTACAAGAGAAGTGTAGTTTGTGATCCTGTCAGTAGGGCATACAGGAGGAAGATGTAAGGTTTGTGTTATTTACAGTGAAACTGTAAAAGTGGGTATCAAGAACAGGTTTACAATTTTGCTATGAATAGCAAACAATAGAAATCTTACCCCATGAACTTTTTGGATTGATACAGAAGAGCAAGCCTTAGTTTTTCTCTGCTAAATAAGAATTGTTCATCGAAAAAACTGAGGGGTTAACTGATAGAGGTCTTTAAGATTATGAAAGGGATTGATAGGGTAGACGTAGAAAAGATGATTCTACTTGCAGGGAGACCAGAACTAGGAGCCATAAATATAAGATAGTCACTAATAAATCCAATAGGGAATTCAGGAGAAACTTCTTTACCCAGAGAGTGGTTAGAATGTGGAACTCGCTACCAGAAGTATCCGCTTTCTCAACCTGTCCTGCCACCTTCAACGATTTGTGCACATATACCCCCAGATCTCTCTGTTCCTGTACCCTTTTTAGAATTGTACCATTTAGTTTATATCGCCTCTCCTCATTCTTCCTGCCAAAATGTATCACTTCAAACTTGTCTGCATTGAATTTCATCTGCCATGTCTCCACCCATTCCACCAGCCTGTCTATGTCCTCTTGAAGTCTATCACTATCCTCCTCATTGTTCACTATCCTTCCAAGTTTTGTGTCATCTGCAAATTTTGAAATTGTGCCCTGTACACCCAAGTCCAAATCATTAATATAGATCAAGAAAAGCAGTGATCCCAGCACTGAGTCCTGGGGAACACCACTGTACACCTCTATCCAGTCCAAAAAAACAACCGTTCACCACTAAACTCTGTTTCCTGTTCCTTAGCCAATTCTGTATCCATGTTGCTATCCATAGTCCATGGGCTTTACTCCAACCCCGTTGCAATAAAGGCCAACATGCCATTTGCTTTCCTAATTGCCTGCTGTACCTGCATGCTAACTTTTTGTGTTTCTTGTACGAGGACACCCAAGTCTTTCTGAACACCAAAACTTAATACTTTTCCACCATTCCACCATTTAAAAAATATTCAGTTTTTCTATTCTTCCTACCAAAGTGAGTAAACTCACACTTCCCCACACTATACTCCATCTGCCACCTTCTTGCCCACTCACTTAATCTGTCTATACCTCTTTGCAAACTCTCTGTGTCCTCCTCACAGCTTACTTTCCTACCTAGCTTTGTACTGTCAGCAAACTTGGATACATTACACTCGGTCCCTTCATCTAAGTCATTAATATAGATTGTAAATAGCCGAGGCCCAAGCACCAATCCTTGCAGTACCCCGCTAGTTACACCTGCCATCCTGAGAATTACCCGTTTATCCCTACTCTCTGTTTTCTGTCCTTTAACCAATCCTCTATCCATGCTAATATATTATCTCCAATCCCATGAGCCCTTACCTTGTGTAACAATCTTTTATGTGGTATCTTATCAAATGCCTTTTGAAAATCCAAATATATTATATCCACTGGCTCCTCTTTATCTACCATGCTAGTTACATCCTCAAAAAACTCTAATAAATTTGTCAAACATGATTTCCCTTTCATAAAACCATGTTGACTCTGCCTAATCATGTTATGATTTTCTAAGTGCCCTGTTACCACTTCCTTAATAATGGATTCCAGCATTTTCCTGATGACCGATGTCAGGCTAACTGGCCTGTAGTTCCCTGTTTTCTCTCTCCTTCCCTCCTTGACTAGTGGGGTAACATTTGCTACCTTCTAGTTCACTGGGACCGTTCCAGAATCTGGAGAATTTTGGAAGATCATAACCAATGCATCCAATATCTCTGTAGCCACCTCTTTTAGAACCCTAGGATGTAGGCCATCAGGTCCAGGGGATTTGTCGGCTTTTAGTCCCATTAGTTTGTCCAGTACTTTTACTCTATTGATATTAATTGTTTTAAGTTCCTCACTCTCATTAGCCCCTTGGTTCCCCATTATTTTTGGTATGCTTTTAGTGTTTTCTACTGTGAAGATAGATACAAAATATTTGTTTAAAGCATCTGCCATTTCCTGATTCCCTATTATAATTTCTCCTGTCTCAGCCTCGAAGGGACCAACGTTTACTTTTGTTACTCTCTTCCTTTTTACATACTGATAGAAGCTCTCACAATCCGTTTTTATATTTCTTGCTAGTTTACTTTCATATTCTATTTTCTCCCTTTTTATCAATTTTTTGGTCGTCCTTTGTTGGTTTCTAAAACTCTCCCAGTCCCCAGACTTATTACTCTTCTTGGCAACATTATAGGCCTCTTCTTTCAATCTAATACTCTCCTAACCTTCTTTAGTTAGCCATGGGTGGATCACTTTTCCCTTGAAGTTTTTGTTTCTCAATGGAATGTACATTTGTTGAGAATATTGAAATATTTCTTGAAATGTTTGCCATTGCTTTTCAACTTTAGTTTAATTTCCTAATCTACCTACAACTCGCCCCTCATACCTATGTAATTGGCTTTATTTAAGTTAAGACTCCAGTTCCTGACTTAAGTACGTTACTTTCAAACTCAACGTGAAATTCTATCATATTATGATCACTCTTCCCCAGAGGTTCTTTTACTGAGAGATTACTAATTAACCCGATCTCATTACATAATACAAGATCTAAAATAGCCTGTTCCCTGGTTGGTTCCATGACATATTGTTCTTGGAAACCCGTCTCGAATACATTCCATTTCAGGCTTCAATAAATTTCTATTTGTTCATAATTTATTTTAGCATTAGTCGGCATTAGGATGGGGGGGGGGGGGGGTAGGGCAATTTAATCCAAAAGGCCTTAATAATGGTTGATTCAGGACATAGGTCTGTCTTAATTGTTGCAAGTAATTGTGTTTTTTTGATCTTGTGGTCAAGAAGAATTGTCGGAGCAATTCACTAAACCAGCAGAAATTGACAATATGCAAACGAGACAGATGGTTCATTGCCCAGCGTTATTGGCTTCAGAATGACATTTTGGATATTTATGGTATTTATAACACCAAAAGTTCAAAGAGGTTTAAGTGGATCTCAGAACACCTGAAAGTCAATATGACAAGGCTTCAGAATTTAAGGAGACGAAACCTTTAATAAACGCCCTTGAGTTCAGGGGATTATTATGTTTTATGGCTGCAATAAATGTGCTGTGTTGTATGACCATTAGTAAGTACAGTAGCAAAAGTTAATCATCTAGGAGAGAAAAAGAGATCATAGGAGTTTGGAGATTAAAAAAGGAAAAGCTGCAAAAACTGGACGTCTAAAAATCAAACCGCAAAATGCTGGAAATACTCAGCAGCATATTTGAATTCTTGGCCTCTATCTGGTCTTTTCATAGAATCATACAGAACAGAAGGAGGCCATTCTGCCCATCGTGCCTGTGCCGGCCTTTTGAAATAGCTATCCAACTAGTCCCACTCCCATGCTCTTTCCCTATAGTCCTGCAAATTTTTCCTTTTCAAGTATATATCCTGCCAGTGGAAACAGTTCCTCCTTATTTACGATCAAACCCCTCATAATTTTCAACTCGTTTTCTCAGCCTGACTGTGCATTGCTGATGAAGAGTCACACCCAAAACCTGAACGTACCTTTCTCTTTTACGCTAGGCGATCTTTTCATGAGTAGCCTCAAGTCTGAAGCACAGTTGTGAGGCCTGATTTTAACTTTCAAATCGGACTCCTGCCCGAAGCCAGCGGGAATGACGAGATGGCCGGTGGACGGGAGCGGGAGGCGTCGCTAGGGAACCATGGAAACGGCTCCCCCGGCAAGGTGAGCGATGAGGTGGGGTGGAGAGGGGTCCAAGGCGATGGCGGTCGCAGGAAGGTGAAGGGAAGCTCAGGCACAGGGGAGACCCAAGATATTATTGTGGGGCTGGGGATACTCCTGCTCTCCCTGGTCTACAGTTACACTCTTGTGAAGCGCCTTGGGATGTTTTATTATGTTAAAGGCGCTATGTGAATACAAGTTGCTGTTGTTGTATGTGACAAATATGGCATTACACACAAGACTCCCTAAGGTATGCTGATCGACCTATTGTGTATTCACAGCATTTTCTGTCTCTGTTAGATTTTGGAGTCTGTATGAAGGAATTGAGTACTCAAACATGTAAACTTTGGGGGGGGGGTGGGGGGTTCTGACGGAGGGTCTTCACACAAAATGTTAACCTGTTCTTTTCTTTCTTTTCAGATACTGAGGGACCTGCTGTGCATTTCCAGCATTTTCTACTGTTTTTCTTTTCTTTATACCTGTGAAGCGAGTCCCCTCAGTTTGTCGGGGATTAGTGAGAATTCCATTTTTGCCCGAAGAAATAATTGGACTGCTGATCTTCAGCTACTCACTTTGATTCTATTAACAATTTCTATTTGTCGTAAGATTTGCGCTCAAACATGGCCGAGGATCGCCAGGCTGCCTGGAGATGGTTCTAAAAGACTCTCAAGAGAAGTTAGATTGATAGGTGACAGGAATTGGATACTTCATCAACACACTAGCTTTAACATCCTGAGGTTCCATTGACCTCCAACAAAGGGCTTGAGAGACTTTGAGAGATCTTACTGATCTGATGCTAAATGACCTCGGGGAGATCTAACCACAAGTTAGAAAGAACTTTCAGAAGCAGCTAATAATATGGATGCGGCTACCAATATAACATGTGACTTCAAATGTCGCCACTGGGAAATTGAGTGAAAAGAGTAAACAACCGAAAGGAAAGGACAATTGATGTTGAAGTACCCATAAAAATTAATAAAGTTGCAGGAGGCTTTATGAAGGAAGTTAGAAAAACCACAATGAGAGGTAAAGGAGTGCCAAGATATTTTGTAAGACTTTAGCACAGTCACAGAACGTGTTAAGGAAAGTCAACAAGGACGGAGAAATATGAAAAACTACAAGAGAAACATTCCCAGACGCAGATAGATTGGAAACAAAACCTGAAACTAAATAGTTATGCCTTGAACAAAGAATAATAGATAAAGGGCAGGGAGTAGTTTCACACACCAAAGCTGGACCGAGTGAAGCTTTAAAAAGATACTCGAGAATCTCAGGAATGCAGGGCAGAGGAGGTGATAAGGAACCAGCTATGCTTCAGGGGGGTAATTGCTTCAAGGTTTAGGGGGTAATTGTCAAGTCATTATCCCCCCATTTTTCAGTGTGAATGGGGCAGTAGCGAGATGAAAATTGAAAAATAAACTCGTCGCTGGCTTCACGCCCGAGGCCCACTCGATGCAAATTTTAAACAGGCCTTAATTTAGGCAGCCAGCACGCCCTTCTGGAGCCTCACTAAAATATATAAATGGAGACCTAAGATATGTTTCAAACCAAGATGCAAATTTGATCTTCAAATTGGGTGGACCACCCAGTGAAATGCAACGTTGACCCTTTAAGAGGGCATTGTCTTCATACAAAAATGTTTGCAGACATTTGTTGACTTGTTTTCCAACAGACGATACAATAACATATTTCACAGTGAAATGAGTCACTCTATCGTGAGCCATTGTGTCATTGGGGCGCGATGTCACGGTGACCAAAATGATAGTTGACTTTTCTGGCTCATCTCCTCTTGAGGGCAATGACAGCTCCACTTTCATAGGAAAGATACACTCACACTGTAGATGGCTCATACAGTCATTTCCAGTTCGAGGGGAGGGGAAAGGCGATCACAGGGAGACCCCTGGGCAGTGGCCCAGATTTTTTTGTGGGCCCAGGAGAAGTAATCAGGCTCCTCAAAAAAACACGATATTTTCTGGGCCGTTTTCAGAGCGGCCTCCAGTGGTCCCTTCAAGGATCACTAATTAGGCCGTGCACCACCTGGTTCAAATGGACGGAGGGTTCGCAGCACATACTCTGCCCGTTTGTACCTCAGAATTGCAATCAGAGTACTATATACCTCTTAGGACCTTGACTTGCACACAGTAATGAGGCTTCTGCCTGATCCAGGTGGACAACTGGGCCGTCTTTGTGCAGTTCCTGGGCAAAATATCAGTGGGTGAAAGCAGAGCGGAAAATGGGTGGTACATGCAGCGCTGTGATTTTAGGGCTGCTTCCATCCCATTACCCACCGGGTGGGCTGAGTTAAAATCGGCCCTATTGTGTTTAAGACAAACCCACTGTTGTGGGGAAGCAAAGCGTATTTATTATTTTGTATCATTATACGAAAACCAGTTGTATAGATTGAATTTAGGAAGTCTGATCATAACTGTTGCTCCACACATTCACTTGCATGGGAGAAAGCAAATTAACAATCCGTAGCTAGCCTCATCTTAAATAAATGCTTTCTCAGTCCGCCTTCGAAAAGATTGGAGAAGTGCACATGCAAATGCGATCTCTAGGGGGCACTATTGTTACACCTGTAATGCATAGTTAGATATTGGGCAGTACAGGCACAGCCCACAATGTGGAATGCCCAGACGCTTATGGGAGAGATCTCAAGAAGGTACTACTGTACTCAAGAAGGTATCTGCTGCAGAGCTGAATTTGTAACACACCTTATCCCATCTCTCAGAAATATCTCAAAGTGCTTCACATACAATGAATTACTGTAGGCAGTGTTAACCAGGTCGGGATAGAAAGTGTCCAACCAAAATTAAAATTGAAGGGAAGGGGGATAAGCAGTGAAGCAATAAACTTAATGCAGGAGTAGACTGTTGTTTTGAGCTTAAGATAAAGGAAAAATATTTTCACTAATCAAATCCTGGATGAAGCAATTTGAGCCAAGTTAGTGTACAACATAAATCCAACAGTGCATGAAAACAGATCTAATAAAACCAATAAACCTCCACCAGCAAGTATCTTGTTAACTGGTTCAGACATTCACCATATAAATGATAAAGGAGTTTACGCAGTGAGATTTCTTGTTGTCCTTAAATATCATAAAAAGACATTAGAAGGCTGAGTCCCCAAGGGATGCTCCCAGCAGGGAGCGCTGGTCAGGAATTTGTGGGCCCGCAGCCCCTAAATTTCCTTCATTTAAATTAATAGATCGAAATTTAGGGACTGTAAACGTGAAAGATCCTCTCCCTGTGAGCGCCTGATCAGAGAATCAGCCCTTTAAAGCTTTCTCGTAAACTAAAGGTTACATTTCAACTTCCGTGTTCCTGCCGTGGGGGGATGGGGGGGGGAGGCCTGGTGGTCCCAGCACGCACCAAAGCAGAAAAATCTCCCCTTAAATTCTTATAGAATCGTAGAATCATAACAGCACAGAAGGAGGCCATTCAGCCCGTCAAGTCCGTGCCGGCTCTCTGCAAGAGCAACCCAGCTAGTCCCACTCCCCTGCCCTTTCCCCATAGCCCTGCAAATTTTTTTCCTTTCAAGTACTTATCCAATTCTCTTTTGAAAGCCACGATCGAATCTGCCTCCACCACCCCCTCAGGCAGTACATTCCAGATCACAACCACTCGCTGTGTAAAAACATTTTTCCTCATTTCGCCTTTAGTTCTTTTGCCAATCACCTTAAATCTGTGTCCTCTGGTTCTTGACCCTTCTGCCAACAGTTTCTCTCCACCTACTCTGTCTAGACCCTTCATGGTTTTGAATATCTCTATCAAATCTCCTCTTAGCCTTCTCTGCTCTAAGGAGAACAACCCCAGCTTCTCCAGTCTATCCACATAACTCAAGTCCCTCATACCTGGAATCATTCCAGTAAATCTCTTCTGCGCCCTCCCTAAGGCCTTCACATCTTTCCTAAAGTGCGGTGCCCAGAACTGGACACAATACTCCAGCTGTGGCTGAACAAGTGTTTTATAAAGGCTCATCATAATCTCCTTACTTTTGTGCTCTATGCCTCTATTTATAAAGCCCAGAATCCCGTATGCTTTTTTATCCGCTTTCTCAACCTGTCCTGCCACCTTCAACGATTTGTGCACAAAAACCCCCAGATCTCTCTGTTCCTGTACCCTTTTTAGAATTGTACCATTTAGTTTATATCGCCTCTCCTCATTCTTCCTGCCAAAATGTATCACTTCAAACTTGTCTGCATTGAATTTCATCTGCCATGTCTCCACCCATTCCACCAGTCCGTCTATGTCCTCTTGAAGTCTATCACTATCCTCCTCATTGTTCACTACCCTTCCAAGTATTGTGTCATCTGTAAATTTTGAAATTGTGCCCTGTACACCCAAGTCCAAGTCATTTACATCAAAAAAAGCAACGATCCTAGTACTGAATCTTGGGGAACAACACTTTATACCTCCCTCCAGTCCGAAAAACAACCGTTCACAACTACTCTCTGTTTCCTATTACTTAGCCAATTTCATATCCATGCTTCCACTGCCCCCTTTATTCCATGGGCTTCAACTTTGATGACAAGCATATTATGTGGCACTTTATCAAACACCTTTTGGAAGTCCATATACACCACATCAACCCCATTGCCCTCATCGACCCTCTCTGCTACCTCATCAAAAAATTCAATCAAGTTGGTTAAACACGATTTGCCTGTAACAAATCCGTGCTGGCTTTCCTTAATTGATCCACACTTGTCCAAACGACTGTTAATTTTGTCCCGGATTATTGATTCTAAAAGTTTCCCTACTACCGAGGTTAAACTGACTGGCCTGTAGTTGCTGAGTTTATCCTTAACACCCTTTTTTGAACAAGGGTGTAACATTTGCAATTTTCCAGTCCTCTGCCACCACCCCTGTATCTAAGGATGATTGTGGATTATAGTGAATTAAAGACACAAAACATATTCATCTCTTGATTCAGGTGCCACGAGCAAAGCAAATAAGCGGCTTGAAATTGCGCTGTCTATTACTGAAGGTGCTAAAATGGGTTAAAATGGCAGGCAGTGGAATTTCATGTCAACGTGTCTGCTACTAACATCGCTTAATGAGATTACAACTCAAAGGAAAGAAATTAAAATTCAACTCAGCCAGACAGCTGAAAATATTAAGACATTATTAACAGCATTAGGGTGTCAGCTGTGGCTCAGTTGGTTGCACTCTCACCTCTAAGTCAGAAGGTTGTGGTTTCAAGTCCCACTCCAGAGATTGAGCACAAAATCTAAACTGACAATCCAGTGCAGTGCTGTGGGAGCGCGACACTGTCAGAGGTGCTGTCTTTCGGATGAGATGTTAAACTGAGTCCGCCCTCTCAAATGGATATAAAAGTTCCCTTGGCACTATTTCGATGAAGAGCAGGGGCGTTCTCCCTGGTGTCCTGGCCAATATTTATCCTTCAACCAACATCACTAAAACAGATTATCTGATCATTACCACGTTGCTGTTTGTGGGAGCTTGCTGTGCGCAAATTGGCTGCCACGTTTCCTACATTACAACAATGACTACACTTCAAAAGTACTTCATTGGCTGTAAAGTGCTTTGGGACGTCCTGAGGTCATGAAAGGCGCAATAAAAATGCATGTCTTATTTTTAGCATTATGAAGCGCCCAATAATAATTTTAAATCTTATATGTCAGTACAATGTTTCCGTGTGTATTTGTTGTTGTTTTCACTGCATCTCCATGCTATTTTTCCTCTAATGAGACAATGTTGAGGAAGTCATTCAACAGTTCCAAGGTACTCAGCCCTGATGTGACCTGGCATGAGCAACCAGTTTCTTATTATATCTGACACCAGTCACAGAAAAAACACCTCATTTGGCCGAGCTCCAAACAGTTGCCTCCAGAAAAGAAATCAGGAGGGCCCTGGGAGATCATAAACACACTGGCAACACGCAGCAAGCAAACTGTAAATATGGTGACAGCTGTCACATCAACACTTTAAGTGAACTGCTCAGCAAATATTGCACTTACTTCTTTGATCCCATCGAATGCTAGTCCTGCCACCAGTGCCTCACATCCTGAGCGATTTATGGAAGAATTCTGAAACCATTCCGACTTTTCAAGATAAAGGCCATAGCACAGCTCAAATGCCAGAAACAGCCCGTTATCACCTGATCAAAACTGAGGCTTTGAAAAACAGTGAACATCTCATACAGCAGACCATATTGGAGATATGTCAGTATAATCTGTGAGGGCAATAAGCCACCCGAACAGTGGCAGAGGGAACAGTGTCACCACCAAAGAAGGGGAATCTGTAATCGATGACAGAGTACAAAGGAATCGCAAAAAATCCAATAATAAAATACTGATCAATAGAACGAGGTTTATCGTCTGTGGGGAAAGCTGGCTGAAATGTGATAGCCGACGCCCGGGGAAGTTGGCTTAGAGTCTTGAGGCCCACACTGCACACGGGGCACCCAGCTTTCCCCCATCCGAGTGGCGATTCTAAAGGGAGCTCTCGGCTCCCAGGGGTAGAGATTTGTCTGGGGTGGGAGAGGGATAGTGATAGTGATAAACGGGTGGCATTGGATTGGCCGCCCGTTATACTCCTCGTTTGATATTCAATTGTGTTGAAGTCAAATTTACATTAGGTGACTGTCTAGTGGTTGTCAACTGTGGTTGGACATATTCCTGAAGGTTTCATCACATGACTTCCCACTTCCAACTGCCCCCTGCCCGGTCAATCCGGTTTTATCCATCTCCAATATTTTTATAACCAAGAAACGAAGGCGTTCAAAGAAAATGAAGAAAAAACACACAATTTTTTGAATGTCCTTATGATATTTCTCCCGGGTTGCTCGCAGCAGTGTCCAGGAGATTATTCTTTAATTCCTGGAGACTCCAGGGCAATCCTGGAGGGTTGGCAACCCTATGACTGGCCCCTAATGCACCTAACCAGCGTTTAAACTACACGGTGCTCTTTTGGAACGGGTGCCAAAGAAGTAGCTGCCATTAAAAGTTGGCAAAAAAATTTGGGCACTTCTGCTCAGTGCCCCCAGCCTTAAATGTATTCAGTTCCTTTAATATAAAGAATGTCCTGAAGTGGTTCACGGATAGCAGCACAAAAACTGGGTGCTGAGCCAGGAAGGGAAAGGTTAGAAGGGGTGAGTAAAGGCTTGGTTCAAGAGATGGGTTTTGAGAAAGTTTTAAAAGGAGAGGGAGGTGGAAAGGTTTAGGGAGGGAATTCCTGACAGTAGAACCCAGGCAGCTGAAGGCTCTGCCATCAATGGAGTGATGAAGGGAGGGGAAGAAGGATGAAAAAAAGGCTGGAGTTCGAGGAATGGGGCAGCGCTGAGGGAGGCCTACAGCCTGGAGAAGGTTGCAGTGATAGGATGTGCTGAGGTTATGGAGGGTATAAAGATGAAGATGAGGATTTTAAATTTAGTACATTGGGAAACAAGGACCAATGTAGGTAATAATTAAGAATGAATATTCTGCATGTCCAAACACTGGGAAATAGTTTTCAGGACATCCCCCCCACCCCAAAATAATATTTAAATTAAGCTCCTGACTGTGAACTCTTCTGACAACAGCATTTCCTCCTATGTTGATGTGCAAAGTGGGTAGAGTTCTGGCATGATGGATCTTTGCTTTCTGATGTGATCAGGTCTGTCCGATTTACACCTGTAATCCTGGGAAGCTGATGGGAACAGCTACGCTTTTAAGTGTTGCAAGAGCTGAAAGATAATATTAAAGTCCGCAGGATTAAATGAGTTGGATGCTGTAATAAACTGGTGTCTTTGAGTGCAGACGACTATGATGATGTATGACTGTCATATTTATGACAGTCAGCATTAAACTCCGCTAGTAACAAAAATGTGGGGCCTGCGAGGCGGCTTCCCGCACCTGTTATGGTGACGGCAGCTATTTAATACCAGCTCTGGGTGAGTTATGCCGGCTGCTTGCAAATGAGATTTGACACATACTTTACCACCAGCCTAGTCGAGATCAGATAACCCATAATTAAAATGCCATGCATCAGATGCTGGGTTCAAAAAAAATTAATAGATTTATCATCTTTTGTTGTTGTGGCCAAAGTCACCCAGGTATCAAGGTGAGATGTTTTAGCAGAGATAGAAAGTGCACACATATAAAGAGCCATTCTAACCCTCTGCATGTGTACATGACATTGTCTGAGTACTGCAAATTATATCACATTATATTACCCGGTCTGGCCTATGTGTGACTCCAGACCCACAGCAATGTGATTAATTCTTAATTGCCCTCTGAAATGGCCTAGCAAGCCACTCAGTTGTAAAATCTCGCTAGAAAAAGTCATAATAAGAATAAAACTGGACGGACCACCTGGCATCAGGCCACTAGGCACCGGACACGACAAAGGCAAACCAAGCCCAGTCGACCCTGTAAAGTCCTCCTCACTAACATCTGGGGACTTGTGCCAAAATTGGGAGTGTTGCCCCACAGACTAGTCAAGCAACAGCCTGACATAGCCACTCTCACAGAATCATACCTTTCAGCCAACGTCCCAGACTCTTCCATCACCATCCCTGGGTATGTCCTGTCCCACAAGCAGGACAGATCGACCAGAGGTGGCGGTACAGTGATACACAGTCAGGAGAGAGTGGCCCTGGGAGTCCTCAACATTGACTCCGGACCTCATGAAATTTCATGGCATCAGGTCAAACATGGGCAAGGAAACCTCCTGCTGATTACCACCTACAGCCTTCCCTCAACTGATGAATCAGTCCTCCTCCATGTTGAACACCACTTGGAGGAAGCACTGAGGATAGCAAGGGCACAGAATATACTCTGGGTGGGGGACTTCAATGTCCATCACCAAGAGTGGCTCGGTAGCACCACGACTGACCAAGCTGACCGAGTTCTGAAGGATATAGCTGCCAGACTGGGCATGCGGCAGGTGGTGAGCGAACCAACACAAGGGAAAAACTTACTTGACCTCGTCCTCACCAATCTACCTGTTGCAAATGCATCTGTCCATGACAGTATTGGTAGGAGTGACCACCGCACAGTCCTCATGGAGATGAAGTCCCGTCTTCACACTGAGGATACCATCCAACGTGTTGTGGGGCACTACCACCGTGCTAAATGGGGTAGATTCAGAACAGATCTAGCAGCTCAAAACAGGGCATCTATGAGGTGCTGTGGGCCATCAGCAGCAGCAGCAGAATTGTATTCCAGCACAATCTGTAACCTCATGGCCCGGCTTATTCCTCACTCTACCATTACCAACAAGCCAGGGGATCAACCCTGGTTCAATGAAGAGTGCAGAAGAGCATGCCAGGAGCAGCACCAGGCGTACCTAAAAATAAGGTGCCAACCTGGTGAAGCTACAACTCAGGACTACAAGCATGCTAAACAGCGGAAGCAACATGCTATAGACAGAGCTAAGCGATTCCACAACCAACGGATCAGATCAAAGCTCTGCAGTCCTGCCACATCCAGTCGTGAATGGTTGTGGACAATTAAACAACTAACAGGAGGAGGAGGATCTGTAAACATCCCCATTCTCAATGATGGCGGAGTCCAGCACGTGAGTGCAAAAGACAAGGCTGAAGCAACCATCTTCAGCCAGAAGTGCCGAGTGGATGATCCATCTCAGCCTCCTCCTGATATCCCCAGCATCACAGAAGCCAGTCTTCAGCCAATTCCATTCACTCCACATGATACCAAGCAACGGCTGAGTGCACTGGATACAGCAAAGGCTATGGGCCCCGACAACATCCCGGCTGTAGCGCTGAAGACTTGTGCTCCAGAACTAGCTGCGCCTCTAGCCAAGCTGTTCCAGTACAGCTACAACACTGGCGTCTACCCGACAATGTGGAAAATTGCCCAGGTATGTCCTGTCCACAAAAAGCAGGACAAATCCAATCCAGCCAATTACCGCCCCATCAGTCTACTCTCAATCATCAGCAAAGTGATGGATGGTGTCGTTGACAGTGCTATCAAGCAGCACTTACTCACCAATAACCTGCTCACCGATGCTCAGTTTGGGTTCCGCCAGGACCACTAGGCTCCAGACCTCATTACAGCTTTGGTCCAAACATGGACAAAAGAGCTGAATTCCAGAGGTGAGGTGAGAGTGACTGCCCTTGACATCAAGGCAGCATTTGACCGAGTGTGGCACCAAGGAGCACTAGTAAAATTGAAGTCAATGGGAATCAGGGGGAAAACTCTCCAGTGGCTGGAGTCATACCTAGCACAAAGGAAGATGGTAGTGGTTGTTGGTGGCCAATCATCTCAGCCCCAGGACATTGCTGCAGGAGTTCCTCAAGGCAGTGTCCTAGGCCCAACCATCTTCAGCTGCTTCATCAATGACCTTCCCTCCATCATAAGGTCAGAGATGGGGTTGTTCTCTGATGATTGCACAGTGTTCAGTTCCATTCGCAATCCCTCAAATAATGAAGCAGTCCGAGCCCGCATGCAGCAAGACCTGGACAACATCCAGGCTTGGGCTGATAAGTGGCAAGTAACATTCGCACAAGAAAAGTGCCAGGCAATGACCATCTCCAACAAGAGAGAGTCTAACCACCTCCCCTTGACATTCAATGGCATTACCATCACTGAATCCCCCACCATCAACATCCTGGGGGTGACCATTGACCAGAAACTTAACTGGACCAGCCATATAAATACTGTGGCTACAAGAGCAGGTCAGAGGCTGGGTATTCTGTGGCGAGTGACTCACCTCCTGACTCCCCAAAGCCTTTCCACCATCTACAAGGCACAAATCAGGAGTGCGATGGAATACTCTCCACTTGCCTGGATGAGTGCAGCTCCAACAACACTCAAGAAGCTCGACACCATCCAGGACAAAGCAGCCCGCTTGATTGGCACCCCATCCACCACCCTAAACATTCACTCCCTTCACTACCGGCGCACTGTGGCTGCAGTGTGTACCATCCACAGGATGCACTGCAGCAACTCGCCAAGGCTTCTTCGACAGCACCTCCCAAACCAGCAACCTCTACCACCTAGAAGGACAACAGCAGCAGGCACATGGGAACACCACCACCTGCATGCTCCCCTCCAAGTCACACACCATCCTGACTTGGAAATATATTGCCGTTCCTTCATCGTCGCTGGGTCAAAATCCTGGAACTCCCTTCCTAACAGCACTGTGGGAGAACCTTCACCACACGGACTGCAGCAGTTCAAGAAGGCGGCTCACCACCACCTTCTCAAGGGCAATTAGGGATGGGCAATAAATGCTGGCCTCGCCAGCGACGCCCACATCCCATGAACGAATAAAAAAAAACATGCGCATGCTAACGTTTATTAAAGGGATAGGTGACTCGTTACCTGAAGTGATGGCTGGGGCAATGGTTGGGGCATTGCAATTGTCTTTAGCACCCTCAGCTAGAGACAGAAAAAAAATCACCAAGAAAGAACTTGTACTTACATAGTACCTCATCATTTCTCCCAAAACACTTCATTTCCAATTAATTGCTTTGAACTGCAGTCCCCTATTGTTATGTAGCCAACTGCAGCAGTCATTTTGCACACCGCCAGGTCCCACAATGCAACAAATGACCAGTTCATCAACTTTTGGTGGTATTGGTTGATGGAGGAATGCTGATGAGGACACAAGTCAAATGCTGCCATTTCTCCATGAAGAGAGGGCCTCAGTTCAGGATGGCCATTTGAACAATG
The DNA here is from genome assembly GCF_035084215.1 of Heptranchias perlo. NCBI lineage: Eukaryota > Metazoa > Chordata > Chondrichthyes > Hexanchiformes > Hexanchidae > Heptranchias > Heptranchias perlo. The sequence continues at coordinate 12,018,814 of NC_090345.1, read as the reverse complement.
CAACACTCCATCAGTACTGCACTGGAGTGTCAGCCTAGACTATATATACGTGGCACAGGTACGATGGGCTGAATGGCCTCCTTCTGTACTGTATCATTCTATGAATCCTGGAGTGGGGTTTGAACCCACAGCATTTTGACTCAGAGGCGGGAGTACTAGAAACTGAGCCAAGCTGGCACTTATCAGAAGTGAGACTGAACACTGGGAGGGTAAGGGAAAACAACTGAGCAAGAACTGAGAAGCAATCTCAATCCTTTGCAGATCAGATAATTCCTAATGTCAATCTTTCAAAATATTAACCATTAAACCAACAATTTGATATAAAATTCACTGTTCAGTCCTTGCGAGTTCAAAGCTTCTTTTGCTGCTGTTTCAGTCCGGTGGAGAACTCATTTATAGTTCAATACTCTCGTTCATTCAGTTAACTTATCCTGTAGATGCAATATTCTAAGTAAAAGAGTGACTCAGACACCCACTCCTGGGGCTGAAGAAAAATGCCAGTTTTTTCATTCTTCAGCTCCCAAGCGAGCCAGAATGCTTTATAATTGAGGTAATTGATCTCCTCCAGGATCGATTGCCAAGTCCAGACAGCCTCTGGAGCCTTTCCAAGGGCCTTAACGGAACTCACACCAGCTCTCAGCTGGGTGGTGCTTCAATGAGGCCTGATAAGGATGTACTGGTCACAATTCTCAGGGTAGTCTGGAATTGCGCCAGATATTTCCCCCTTGGCCTGGAGGTGGGGGACGGGGGGGGGGGGGGAGAAGGCTGTCTGTCTCAGCCCCCGCTCCAATTTAAGGCAGGACTTTACTTGGGGTTGAATCCCAGCAGAATTGGATCTGCCCCAAATTCCAGCCTGCAGTGGGGTCTCCGCCTGCACTGCTCTGGCCTCAGATAGGGATTTTGACCCTAAATGATACAACAGATTGTGAGTGCGGACAGAGTGAACACAATAAGCCAAATGGGCTTTTATCCTTCCACATTTTATAACTTACGATAGGGGACATTTCTTCCTTAAGCTCTATGGTGAGAGGCAGGTTACGTCACACGTGTAAATACCCTCCCCCAACACTCACTAAGGTGGCTGCAAAGGCCTTTTCTTTGTGTGAACGTAGATGAATTCTGAAGGAACTATTGGGAATAAAAGATCCCTGCTTATCATTGTAGCATCTTTCTATTGTGTAGACATTTGCTGTCATCAAGGCCATAAGAGGAAGCATTGGATTTAATACACAACTAAAGCATGCTCAAGGGATACATTGTTTAGTAGTTTTACTATCTGGGCAATGGATAAATAGTGGCAGCATCTCCTCATTAAATAGATACGTTTCTTAACTGTTATTTTGCTTTGCAAATACAGTTAAATAGTCAAGAGGAATAAAGTTCAGTTTACTTGTAAGGCCACTGTTTTCTAAAGCAACATTTGCTTAAACTTATATTTGGTAATTATTTAATATATTAATTATGCAGATGGTCTCATGAGTTTCATCGTGTAAATAATATATGTGGTTATCCTTTTAATTATCACAAAGAGATGTGATTTTTTTGACACAAGCTTTTAAGAGGGCCAAAGATCAAGTATCAACATGTTTGGGTTTTTAACGTCATAAATATTTGATTCCGTGGAAATACTGGATAATTTCTTTGCTTGGTGGAGGGGTCGTAGTTCACCCCAATGAAAAATAAAAATGTGCAATAATGGATAGTAGGGAGCGAGTTACAGAGCTGTCATTTCTAATTGAGAGATTCAGGTGACATCATACACTTTGAGAGCAAAGCTCAAAATTTCCCCTTGGACCCCTCCATGAGATAAGATTATAATCTTGAACCCATTCTCCTGCATTTTTAGAATACATCCCAGATAATGACTTTAAGTGTGATTAAGTTTTTTCTTCTCACCATTTTGGGCTGATGCACAGGTTTTTTTTTTAAGTACATTCTGGGTCTGGAAGATAAAATGACAGCTGAAATAATGAAGTGCGACATTCGGAGCAGATTATTAAATATAGACCAGATCCCCAGGATTGGGTTACAGAGATGATGTTATTAACTGTGAAAGTGCAGCTCAAGTGGTTTATGAACATCAAATCGACGCTCACCCCAAGGCTGTTACTCCGCGCAACAAGGAAAAACATCTGACAAATACGTTGTGCTGCATAATGTATGAGAGAATTGAGGGGTGAGCTTCAAGAGGTCCAAGGAGGCTGAGAGGGCAGTCTGGCCTTCTCTTCAAGAGGGTCCTGGTACCACGCCAGACTCGGCACCCTTCTCCAGCTTTTCTGGTCTCCTTGGGCGGGCGAGCGCCCGAGAGGCAGTGGTGGGGGAAACCTGTCTGGCGATATGCTAATAGGGTGACCTCTCCCTGACCCCGCCAACTTTGCAGCGGTCAGCGCCAGGGGTCACTGGTGGGCCGATGCTGGGATCAGAGACCCCTGAGCTTTTGGCTTCGCTCGAATCTTGTAGTTTTTAATTGTACAGTGACTTTCAATTCCACCGATCCAATATGTAACAGATGACATATAGGGAGTGATTTTAACTTTTAAATCAGCGGGCGGAAAACAGGTGATGGTGAACCGGCAGCTCACTTTAACCTTGGCCGATTTTCTTTTCCATTAACGTCAACGGAAAAGTAAAATCGGGGAGGAGGTAAAATGGGCGGCTGATTTAATCCCTCCAGTTTCCCCAAGGGTGGGTTAGATTATAATTACCCTCCTAAAGTAATTTATTAATATCTTCTGACCTCTACTATTGTACTAATGTAATTGTCGGTATTTTCTTATGGTGAGAGTGTTCTTTTTTTAAGGTATTTTCTCTCTCTATAGACTGGGCATGGCGGGGGGAGGGGAGGAACCTGTCTTGCGCAGTAACGGGACGATAGCGAATCAGCAGCTTGCTTTACGCTCCGCCCAAATGTCCTTTCCATTGAAGTCGAAGAGAAAGAAAGTGGGCTGCTGATTTGTTATCATCTGTTTGGCACTCGCACCAAAGACCAATTTCATCCTCTGAGAATGGATCGTGGGTTTCTGGATTCAATCCATTACATCTCACTCAGCCTTGAGTTCACAGCATATCCTGCTACAGATTTTATACAGAGAAGTGACTTGTGAATACACACCGTTATAAATTTTGGTTAGGGTCTCTTATTTCTCCACTGACTGGGTTGCAGAATCTACTCTTTTTGGCGGACGAAACCTCTTCGAGGCCACCCTGCTTGAGGTCGGATGCAATGCACCTATGCCCTCTCGTGCTCCCATTGTTCGACAATGGGAAAGTGTGCAGGGATGTGGAAAGATGACTGATTCTTCCCGCAGCTTCAGACATTCCCAGGGCTGCTTCAAAGAACATGGGAGATGCCGATTCTCTTCTGTGCATCCAGCTGCTTTCCTTTACAGGGGCTGGATTCTGAAACCTCTGTCATTATTTCTTTTAATACAATGACACCTTCCCCCCGATATGACAGTTTTCCAGTGGCTGATGGTTAAGGTTAATAAATAGCAGCACTAATGTCAGTGCTGATCAGCAAGGACACAAGGATGACTAGCACGCAGAGGGGTAATGCCACACTGTTGCAGTTGGGGGCACTCTTCTAGGGTTAGGGGCTCTGAATTGTCGAGGGCAAATCTCTGTGAGGGTTCTCCCCCTTGTCCACTCTAACGTCGGCAGAAGAGCCAGGGAAATCCTGGAAAAATTTCTCCGGGGTTTCTGCTGCTCTTCTGCTGAAGTTACAGCGGACAAGCTGCTTCCACTGGCAAGAGGGTCGGTAACCAGAGGACACAGATTTAAGGTAATTGGCCAAAAGAACCAGAGGGGAGATGGTGTAATGGTGTGGAATGCACTGCTTTAAAAGGTGGCGGAAGCATATTGAATAGTAACTTTCAAAAGGGAATTCGATATATACTTGAAGGGGAAAAATTTGCAGGGCTATGGAGAAAGAGCAGGGGAGTGGGACTAATTGGATAGCTCTTTCAAAGAGCTGGCACAGGCATGATGGGCCGGATGGCCTCCTTCTGTGCTGTATGATTCTATGAGAACCTGTGCAAATTCACCCCGTTGTCAGAGATGCTCTTCTAAGGTTAGGGGTTAAGACACATTGTTGGGATGGAGCACATGAAAGCTTAAAATAAAAAAGAAATATGGACTGAGCAAAGGAGCGGTGGACCAGAACATCATAAAATGTCTCAGATGATCTGGACATGTAAACAGAGTAAATGACAGATTGTTACATGCCCTTATAAGTCGAGAACACTAGTCAAGAATAAGGTCACAAAAACTCTGCTTAAAGTGTACTGAGGACGATTAGTTTCATGGAAGCAGAATGTCTCCCATCTGATAGTAAGGGTGATTGTCATTTTATTTGCTCATGAACCCATCCATTGAACTAACAGTAAAGTGATGCTGGCTGATCATGACTTCTTCTGGAGGGGGAGGGTGAACAGCCAGTAGTCGTGGTCCATATTGGTACCAACGACATAGGTAATAAAAGGGATGGGGTCCTGCAAGGTGAATTTAAGGAGTTAGGAGATAAATTAAAAAGCAGGACTTCAAAGGTAGTGATCTCAGGATTACTACCGGTGCCACGTGCTAGTGAGTATAGGAACAGGAGAATAGACAGGATGAATGCGTGGCTGCAGGGATGGTGTAGGAGGGAGGGATTTAGATTCCTGGGACATTGGGACCGGTTGTGGGGAAGGTGGGACCTGTACAAGCGTGACGGGTTACACCCGAGCAGGACCGGGACAAATGTCCTCGCGGGGGTGTTTGCTAGTGCTGTTGGGGAAGGTTTAAACTAGAGTGGCAGGGGGATGGGAACCTGAGCAGGGAGTCAGAAGGGAATAAAGTTGAGAGCAGCAAGAGAGGGGAAGACCCAGGGGAAATCTACAATACAAATAGTACAAACAGTTGTTCAAGAACAAGTGAAAGGGAAAAGCGTAGAGCAGCGGAAAGAAAGTGTACTTTAGGCACGACAGATAAAATAAAAACTAGAAGGCGTAAGGCGATTAACCCAGCATCAAAGCTGTGGCAGGGGGTTGGGAACCTGAGCAGGGAGACAGAGGAAAGCGTGTCAGGAAGGGACAGAAGGTATGGAGTAAAAGGTAAAGTGTTAAAAAAGGAAAAAGCAGGAACTAAGTGTCACAAAACATATTTGAAAGTTCTTTATCTGAATGCACGTAACATTCGTAACAAAATGGACGAGTTAACGGCACAAATAACGATGTATGGGTATGATCTTGTGGCCATTACAGAAACATGACTGCAGGGTGACAACGACTGGGAATTAAATATGCCAGGTTATTTAACAATCAGGAAGGACAGGCAGGAAGGAAGGGGAGGTGGGGTGGCTATGTTAATAAAGGAAGGAATCACTGTAATACAGAGAAATGATATTGGGACAAAGGATCAGGATAATGAAACAGTTTGGGTAGAGATAAGGAATAATAAGGGGAAAAAAACACAAGTGGGCGTAGTATATAGGCCTCCTAATAGTTGCAACTCTGCTGGAAGAAGTATTAATCAGGAAATAGTCGGGGCATGTAATAAGGGAACAGCTATAATTATGGGGGATTTTAACTATCATATTAACTGGACAAATCAAATTGGGCAGGGCAGCCTTGAGGAAGAGTTTATTGAATGTATTAGGGATGGATTTCTTGAGCAGTATGTAACTGATCCAGGTCCAAGCAACCTTGGACCTGGTCCTGTGTAATGAGCCAGGATTAATTAATAATGTCCGAGTTAAGGATCCCCTTGGAATGAGTGACCATAACATGGTTACATTCCATATCCAATTAGAGGGTGAGAAGGTTGGTTCTCAAACAAGCGTACTGAGCTTGAATAAAGGAGACTATGATGGTATGAGAGCGGAATTGATTAAAGTGGACTGGGAAAATAGATTAAAGGGTAAGACGGTACATGAGCAGTGGTGTTCATTTAAGGAGTTATTTTACAACTTTCAAAAAAAAAATATTCCACTGAGGAAAAAAGGGTGTAAAAGAAATGACAGCCATCCTTGGCGAAGTAAAGAAATTAAGGATAGTATCCGACTAAAAACAAGGACATATAAGATAGCCAAACTTCGTGGGAGGATAGAAGATTGGGAAGTCTTCAAAAGACAGCAAAAAGTAACTAAAGGATTGATTAAGAAAGGGAAGATAGATTATGAAAATAAATTAGCAAAAAATATAAAAACAGATAGCAAGAGTTTCTACAGTTATATAAAAAGATAAAGGGTGGCTAAGGCAAACGTAGGTCTCTTAGAGGATGAGACCGGGAAATTAATGGTGGGAAACATGGAGATGGCAAAAATGCTGAACAAATATTTTGTTTCAGTCTTTACGGTAGAGGACACTAAGAATATCCCAACACTGGACAAACAGGGGGCTCGAGGGGGGGAGGAGCTAAATACAATTAAAATCACTAAGGAATTGGTACTCAGTAAATTAATGGGACTCAAGGCGGATAAATCCCCTGGACCTGATGGCTTACATCCAAGGGTCTTGAGGGAAGTGGCAGTAGGGATTGTGGATGCTTTGGTAATAATTTTCCAAAATTCTCTGGACTCGGCAAAGGTCCCGGCAGATTGGAAAACTGCTAATGTAACACCCTTATTTAAAAAGGGTAGTAGGCAGAAGGCTGGAAATTATAGACCAGTTAGCCTAACATCTGTGGTGGGTAAAATTTTGGAGTCTATTATTAAGGAGACAGTAGCGGAACATTTGGATAAACATAATTTAATAGGACAAAGTCAGCATGGCTTTACGAAGGGGAAGTCATGTCTGACAAATTTGCTTGAGTTCTTTGAGGATATAACGTACAGGGTGGATAAAGGGGAACCAGTGGACGTAGTATATTTAGACTTCCAGAAGGCATTCGACAAGGTGCCACATAAAAGATTATTGCTCAAGATAAAGAATCACTGGATTGGGGGTAATATTCTGGCATGGGTGGAGGATTGGTTATCTAACAGGAAGCAGAGAGTTGGGATAAATGGTTCATTCTCGGACTGGCAACCAGTAGCCAGTGGTGTTCCGCAGGGGTCGGTGCTGGGTCCCCAACTCTTTACAATCTATATTAACGATTTGGAGGAGGGGACCGAGTGTAACATATCAAAGTTTGCAGATGATACAAAGATGGGAGGGAAAGTAGAGAGTGAGGAGGACATAAAAACCTACAAGGGGATATAGACAGGCTGGGTGAGTGGGCGGAGATTTGGCAGATGCAATACAATATTGGAAAATGTGAGGTTATGCACTTTGGCAGGAAAAATCAGAGAGCAAGTTATTATCTTAATGGCAAGAAACTGGAAAGTACTGCAGTACAAAGGGATCTGGGGGTCCTAGTGCAAGAAAATCTATAAGTTAGTATGCAGGTGCAGCAGGTGATCAAGAAGGCCAACGGAATGTTGGCTTTTATTGCTAGGGGGATAGAATATAAAAACAGGGAGGTATTGCTGCAGTTATATTAGGTATTGGTGAGACCGCACCTGGAATACTACATACAGTTTTGGTCTCCATACTTAAGAAAAGACATACTTGCTCTCGAGGCAGTACAAAGTAGGTTCACTCAGTTAATCCCGGGGATGAGGGGGCGGACATATGAGGAGAGGTTGAGTAGATTGGGACTCTACTCATTGGAGTTCAGAAGAATGAGAGGCGATCTTATTGAAACATATAAGATTGTGAAGGGGCTTGATCGGGTGGATGCGGTAAGGATGTTCCCAAGGATGGGTGAAACTAGAACGAGGGAGCATAATCTTAGAATAAGGGGCTGCTCTTTCAAAACTGAGATGAGGAGAAACTTCTTCACTCAGAGGGTGGTAGGTCTGTGGAATTTGCTGCCCCAGGAAGCTGTGGAAGCTACATCATTAAATAAATTTAAAACAGAAATAGACAGTTTCCTAGAAGTATAGGGAATTAGGGGTTACGGGGAGCGGGCAGGAAATTGGACATGAGTTTAGATTTGAGGTTAGGATCAGATCAGCCATGATCTTATTGAATGGCGGAGCAGGCTCGAGGGGCCGATTGGCCTACTCCTGCTCCTATTTCTTATGTTCTTATGTTCTTATGTTCTTCTCTGACGATCAGTGTGTGATTTGTACACACATATATATATATATATATATATATACATATATACATACATATACATATATATATATATATTTATATATATACACTTCCTGCAAATGTTTCCTGTAAATGTCTCAGCTTCTTTCCCACCCTCTAATCCTTTCTGTCACCCTCTGTCTTTCTGCCTATCTTTTATTTGTCTTCGGCTGGTATTGCACTCTTTCTGTCTCCCGCAGCTTCTTTTTCAATGGTTTTCACACACTTCTGTTGTTGATTCTGCAGATCTCTCTCTCTCCAACTCTTCTCTCATTCTTTCTATAAGAAAAATCCTGTGGGTATAAAATTAACTTGCTGGGGGTCTGATTACAGCTGCTGTATGCCATATTACATTATGGTACCAGTTCTGAACATGGCTGTGAAAGGTTTGCACAGGAAATATGAACAGACATCTACAAATATTATTTTATCCGTCGTCATCCCTGGATATTTTGCCATGTTTGGGAGTTCATTTCGCATTCTGTCAAATTAGATTCATGGGTGTTTACTGCTGGTAAGTTTTAGTGGATAGTCATTCTACAGCTGGGGGAGGTGCCTGGGCTTGGGGATGAGTGCAGAGCAAAATGTCACTAGTCCCTCCTCTTCTTACCAAACTTCCTTTTCGCTTGCTCCCAGATTGAGGATACCCACATGCCTGATGTAATTTGCTACTGCAGCTTCATAATGGAAGAGGACTATTGTACGATGTGAGGGACAGTGCCCCGGCAAACTCTGTTCAATAACAGCTTTTCGGGATCTCGAAATTAACTGGAAATGGCATTGTTTCTAGGCTGAGAAAATCTGATGAATGTAATGATGTTCAGGTGGTTCAATTTGCTTTTGCCATATTTCTTTATAAAGTAACACTTGTTAAAACCCCTCTCAGGAAAATGAATGGAACCAGTCCTGACTCATGGCCTGACTTTGTTTATCTCATAACCAACAGCTCACTCAAAAATGGCACTCTCGACACTCATTTCTGTTTTTATGTTATATTATATATCTACAAAAGGTGGCAACATCTAGATGCAAAAATAACTACAAGCTAAGCACAGCAAATTGTATTAACTGTTTCCAGGACAGATTTTCAAAATGTCACCCTATCTTGTACTTTTGGCTGCTGCCTGTGTGCTCTTGCTTTCCCAGACATTACACATACAAACTCTTAACCATGAACACAGCTCCAAGGGGAAGAGAAGCTTGCAAGTAATTACCTTGAATATTAAGAGTACAATAAGTCATAATCATCACCATTCATTCATTTTAATCCCATCACTAAACTCTCTTATGCATTTTATTGCATCACAAAAGTTAGGATTTGCACCTATGCTATTCAGAGTGGTACAGATACGAGACTAATTGGGTCTTATTAGATCTACAATGAATTGCCGTTTCTATTTGGTGCCTTTCTGGGAATTTCATTAAGTGCGTTGCAATGTCCCACTGATATGGATTTAATATAGAAGTATTGAAGAACTTAAGTTCCCAGATTCCGTAACTAATTCTCAAGGCCTAAAGATATTCAGCATCTTACCTCACCTGAAAATAAATCCTTTTATCCCATTTATTGGGGAGTTTTTCCATTACTTGCTATGGCGGACTTGCTTCATTGCTGACAATGCCTTCGTGCTGCCTGAGAAGATTGGGGATCTGCCATACACATGGTTGCCAGCTGGGGTGCCATTTTCCACGAACGATTAGCAGCTGCAGTTTCAAAGACAAAATCTTGCCACTGTTCTTATGGATTGGTGGAATTAATGCTCCCAAAGCTTCTGACAACTTCAGGTGGCTCTCCATTATATCTAAAACCCATCCAATTCATAACCTGCTTAAACTGGAGCAATGGATGGACTAGGCCTAGCAAATCCACCAGCATTATTTTATTTCAAAAGCTTTGGTGAGCTTAACCTTGTTAGGTTCATATCATGTTCACAGTGGTCTGGTGGGCGGTGGTATGGAGTGGACTGGAAACAGAATCCTTCCAGACAGGCCACTCAGCTTAGCACTCGGCCTAGGTATTACATTAATTTGAAATGTTATTAGCTCTGTACCATAGATAAAGAGGTGATAATGAAGCGTTTTCTTGATCAGTCTGTATTGTGACTGCCTCTGGCACCTTCTCTTTGATGAATCATGGCACTTGTGCAGCAAGTCACGCTGCCCACAATAAGCTAGAGATTCCATGGGATGTGACACCCACGCAAATTAGCAGGCCGTTATTGTGCCCAAATAGGTCCATCCATTTTCCTTGTAGAGTGAGACACTTATGCCTCAGCACAAGGCTTGATGAGTGTTATGACCTCAGATTTAGACCACTTGATTTTGTAAGAGGCACTGATTTATATGTCTCTTAATAAAAAGTCATCTGCGCATATCTCCTCTCAGGCTTGCAAATTTTTCATCTGCAAACTCATACGGATATAAGCTCTGCTAATAATTCTGTGGCGGTGATAAAGAAGAGCGGGAGCACTGGACATTCATGTCGAGTTTCCATTGTCAGCTTAGCGCACTCTAACAATAACTCATTTGTCAGCAATTCTGCAGTTAGCTCTTTACAAAGGAGCTTGTACAAGGAAATGAAAGCCCTGCCAATTCATTGTATAGACAGCACAGGTATAGAATATTCAATTTCCACTCTTTTCTGTGCCAAATGAGATTACAGGCACTGCAGCCTTGATGCATTTTGTCCATATCAGAGTTACTAAGTGACTGTAGACGATCTGCTGGCTGTCCGCTCCTAGAAAAGCCCACTTAAGAACATAAGAGCATAAGAAATAGGAGCAGGAGTAGGCCATACGGCCCCTCGAGCCTGCTCCGCCATTCAATCAGATCGTGGCTGATCTTTGACCTCAACTTCATTTTCCCGCCTGATCCTCATATACCCTTGATTCCCCTAGAGTCCAAAAATCTATCGATCTCAGTCTTGAATATACTCAACGGCTGAGCACTCACAGCCCTCTGGGGTAGAGAATTCCAAATATTCACAACCCTTTGAGTGAAGAAATTCATCCTCATCTCAGTCTTGAATGGCCGACCCCTTATCCTGAGACTATGCCCCCTAGTTCTAGACTCTCCAGCCAGGGGAAACAACCTCTCAGCATCTACCCTGTCAAGCCCCCTCAGAATCTTATATGTTTCGATGAGATCACCTCTCATTCTTCTAAACTCCAGAGAGTATAGGGCCATTCTACTCAATCTCTCCTCAAAGGACAACCCTCTCATCCCAGGAATCAATCTAATGAACCTTCGTTGCACCGCCTCTAAGGCAAGTATATCCTTCCTTAGGTAAGGAGACCAAAACTGTACACAGTACTCCAGGTATGGTCTCACCAAAGCCCTATACAATTGCAGCAAGACATCCTTACTCTTGTACTCCAACTCCCTTGCAATAAAGGCCAACATACCATTTGCCTTCCTAATTGTTTGCTGTACCTGCATGTTAACTTTCTGTGTTTCATGTACAAGGGCGTCCAAATCCCTCTGAACACCAACATTTAATAATTTCTCACCATTTAAAAAATATTCTGTTTTTCTATTCTTAAGGTACGAGAGTGCAATGCGCCCCACAATAGAACAGCTTGCTATCACTAAATGTCCAGCCTCACACGATGACAAGGTTCCAGGATCACAGAGAGAAAGACAGACAGAAATTATGGGAAATGTACCTCAGTGCGAGACAACTCCTTAAGAGGAGGGGAAAAAGAAAGAAAATATCTTGCAAACTCCTCCCTGCCACTCAACACATACCGATGGAAAAAATAGATAATTACATAATATAATTATAATGGACAAACATTAATGTATTCCTGTAACATTCCTTTATCTGCCATTTTAATGAAAGTGCCACACAGGTTAACTACTCTATTAAAATGGTGGCTGGAAGAATGTTATCCACACATGTTAAGTGTTCATCTCCTATAAGCAACAGTAAGTTCCAGCTCTTCATAATAAAAGTTACCATTTACTATTCTTATTGCTTTAGTTTAAAAAAACGTTATTTCATTTCAAAACAGCCTGTTCAGGAGTTCTGTGCTATTAATCCAGTCTAAACAGTCACTCCCTCCAACATGTGTACCATCTTCAAGATGCAGCAAAGCAACTCGTCAAGGCTTCTTCAACAGCACCTCCCAAACCCGTGACCTCCACCACCTAAAAAGACAAGGGCAGTAGGTGGAGGGGAACACCACCTGGACATTCCCCTCCAAGTCTCGCGCCATCTCAACTTGCACATAAATTGCCGTTCCTTCATCATCACTGGGTCAAAATCCTGCAACTCCCGACCTAACAGCATTGTGGGAATACCTTCACCGCATGGAGTGCACTAGTTCGAGAAGACAGCCCACCACCACCTTCACAGGGTGACTAGGGATGGGCAATAAACACTGGCCATGACAGCAATGCCCACATCCCGAGAATGAATTTTAACAAACATAGAATCTACTGCACAGAAAGAGGCCGTTCACCCAACTGGCCTTATGCCAGTGATTTACTCCACACGAAACTCCTCCTACTCTAATTATCTCTTCCCAACCTTCCCCCATATTCCTCTTCCCTTTTCCCTCATTCATGCATCAAACTTTCCCTTAAATACATCAATGCCGTCCGATTCAACCACTCCCTGTGCTGCAGAGTTCCACATTCACACCACGCTGCGTAAAGAAATTCCCCCTAAATTCTTTATTTGATATTTTCGTGGCTCTCTTATAGTTACACCTCCCTTGTTCCGGAAGAAAAGACAAGGACTTGCGCCAAAAATACTCAGCAAAGCCCTGACATTTCTTCAGCATACGAATGAGGTCCTAGCAGGATCGTCGTAAGTCACAGTCTGGTTGAGGAATCCTAAATTGCCAATTAAAACAGAGAAAAAGAAACAAAACAGACAAAAGTCTTCTCTGTTTTCTTGCTCTTTCGCCCTGAAGCATCTGTCACCTGGTCTGGGGAGTTCTTCAAACCGTGAGTACTGTAATGAAATTCCTGCTTGATCCTGACTACATCCTGTCATGAAGTTGGATATCATCACCATCATCCACACAAGTAATTCCAAAGAGTTTTTTTTTTCACAATTCAAACAACCGAAACTATTAAAAATCAATTTTTTAAAAAAAATCAACTTTCCTAGAGATTGTCGTCGAGCGCTGCTCATGCCATGAAAGAACACTTCATGTCCCAACAGGGACTCGTTGAGTATTGACGACTTTTCAAACACCATAAATATTCAACAGTTGTGCCTCCCTTCACAACCAATCCATGACTTCCGCACTTTTGAGTTGTGAGGCCAGCTCCCTCATTGAATATTTATGTTCTGGTGAGACTTTGCTGGATGCTCCATTTCTAGTTTGGGGCAAAAGTGCAGAGTAAGCATGAAGGGGGGGGCGGGGGGGGGGAAGAGGGAGGCAGAGACCAAATGCAGATCCATTGTGAGCAAATCTGAGCAGGATGTGTGGAATTTTTGAACTTTAACTCTTCAAAGACCAAGAGTCCGTCCTGTGTTGATGATACATTGAATCGTACAGGGATTCTGTGATAGTAATCCAGTCTACCTGCCTTTTATAACTGCCGAAAGTCAGAATGTTTACCCAGAGCACGTTCAACAGCTGGATTCAACTTTCTCAAAATAAAGGTAGGTCTTCCTGCAGTGCCATTCCCAATGCAGGAATAGTTGGAACAGCCAAGTAGATTGATCCTAAAGTAACATCCTTGAAAACGTTAGGTGAAGACCAGGCCAATAAATATTGCATTGTTTTATTCTAAAAGGTTTACTGCAAGCGAACTTTTTTCGGAATTAAGATTCTTCGGGCAGAGTCTGACTCTCCTTAAGTTCAAGGATTTTCATGAGGGCATAGAACTCCTTTGAAAATCATAGTGAAAAGAAAATAGGAAACACAGTAACCAGTTTAATGTACTGGGGTCCACCTATAGGGGGCCGGGGAAACAATTCAAACAGAAGCCAGAAGACTCTATGCTGTGACCATTCTGATCATTGCAACGACACAAAATTAAAACTGATGATTTTGCCAAAACCCTCCCACCACTGAGCTGTTGTTAATTTTCTATTCAGTGCGATTTCTCTCTTTCTTATATGTAGAGGGTAAATAAATGAACTGAAACTAATTTAGATTCACTGGGAATTTCCTCCCAATCCAACTTCAGCGGAAGATCGACAGGAATCCCATTTACACGTCTTCCCAGGTTTTCCGCAGGAATGCTCCTCCGGGTGCCACAAGGAAAGCTTGGGCCTTCCTTGCCCTGGGCATCCCTCCCTCACCCACTGACATCCCCTTCTGACCATTCACTTTAGTGCCGGGGGCCTTTCCTTCTGGTGCCCAGCGACAGCCTCTTGTCACCCGATTTTAACGGGCAAGTCGGCCAGTGGCATGTTAACGAGGACTGGCCGTTGAAATCGTCTGGGGGTCCCCACTGCCGCTCCTGGATGGACCGGCCGCTCGCTATGCCACGTTCCTGCCCAGGAGTTAAAATCAATGGCAACGTGTGAGAAATTGGTCTGTGCCAGTAGCGCAAAACAAGCTTATAATGAATTGGCAGCTCGTTTTACGCCACACCTGATTTTCACCTCCAATGTGTGAGAGAGAGAATGGGCATGATTTTCACTTGGAGCCGGGTGGTAGATGTTCGCATGGGGAACCCGGAAGGCAAGTGAGTGCGTTGCAATCTGCGACCGCAACTGAACTGAGGGTAATTATTTATGCTTCCGGGTTCCCCATGCACCGGCCAGCCAGATCGACAGGCTGCCTGTCAGGAGGGAAAGAAGCTGAGAATCGGAAAGGAGGGAGGGAGAGAGGAAGAGATCGTGGGCAGTGGACAACATGGTGGGGAGCAGTGGGGGGGGGGTGGTGAAATGATCGGGGCGGGAGAACAGTCAGAGGTCGGAGAAGGCTGGAGACATTAGAAGAAGACTGGGGGCATCGTGAGGCTGGTCGGTGACATCAGTGGGGGGGGGGGGGTTGTTGGTGATATCAGTGAAGCAGGGTGAGGGAGAGGGGTTGGAGACATCGGCGGGGTTGGAGACATTGGGAGGGTTGGAGAAATCGGGGGGAGTCGGTCACGTTGGAGATGGGGAGGTCGGAGACACATGGGGGGGCGGTCGGTGACATCGAAGTGGGGGGGGTCGGTGACATTGAAGTCGGGGGGGGGTCAGTGACATCGAAGGTCGGGGGGGGGTCGGAGACATCGGAGGAGGAGGGTCAGAGACATCGGAAGAGGAGCGGGTTCGGAGACATTGGAGGAGGAGGGGGTCGGAGACATTGGAGGAGGGGGTCGGAGACATTGGAGGAGGGGAGTCGGTGACATCGGAGGAGGGGGTCGGAGACATCGGAGGAGGAGGGAGTCGGTGACATTGGAGGAGGAGAGTCGGAGACATCGGAGGAGGGGGTCGGAGACATTGGAGGAGGGGAGTCGGAGACATCGGAGGAGGGGGTTGGAGACATCGGAGGAGGGGGGGTCGGTGACATCGGAGTGGGGGGGGTCGGTGACATCGGAGCGGGGGGGGGTCGGTGACATCGGGGGGGGGGGGGGGTGCTGGAGGCATTGGAGGAGGCGGTCTCGGCATTCAGGGTGAGGGGGGCGGCCAATCGCGGGGCTCCGTGAGCTTGTTGGGCCTGGATGAAGCACTCATGCTCCTCTTGACCCACAAGCAGTGCGATAAAGGCCCTCACCTCATGGATCCAGCCAGTCTCACCTCCTCTCACCTGATGAGAATCAGAAGCGATGGGAAATCCGTGCAGGTAAGGTTAAATACCTTTTACTTTTATAATCCACAAAAAATCAAGTACCTCAACTATCGCAATGAGGCACATTGTTCCTTTAACAATCTGCCCGCTGGCATTAAGTGGGGACGAGACTTCCGAGTTTTGGATGCGGGGGCATCTAAACCCGCCTGGGTTAAACCCGGAAGTGGGCACGTTAGAGCCGGGTTGCGGTCCCACTTCAAGAGTCTGTTATTTTTACCTCCCACCTGCCCCCAACCCACATGTTCTTTGGGATTGAAATTGTAGCAGAAACAGGCCGTAGCCAATCGGAAGTCCATTTTACACTCCGCCCGATTTTCCTTCCCACTGGGCGAAGTATAAAACTGTCTGCTGATTCACTACAGTCCAAAACAAATTTATACCTCATTGTGGGTGAGAGAGTGAGAGGAAGAGAAAACACTTCATTAGCTGTGAAGCGCTTTGGGACATTCTGAGGATGTGAAAGGTGCTACATAAATGCAAATTCTTGAAGGTTCACTAGATTAATTCCTGGGATGAGAGGATTGTCCTGTGAGGAGTGATTGAGTAAAATGGGCCTATGTTCTCTGGAGTTTAGAAGAATGAGAGGTGATCTCATCGAAATGTATAAAATTCTTAGAGGGCTTGACAGGGTAGATGTTCAGAGGTTGTTTCCCCTGGCTGGAGAATCGAGAACTAAGGGGCATAGTCGCAGGATAAGGGGTCGGCCATTTAGGACTGAGATGAGGAGGAATTTCTTCACTCAGAGGGTGGTGAATCTTTGGAATTCTCAACCCGAGGGCTGTGGATGCTCAATTGTTGAGTATATTCAAGATGTGGAGATGCCGGTGATGGACTGGGGTTGACAATTGTAAACAATTTTACAACACCAAGTTATAGTCCAGCAATTTTATTTTAAATTCACAAGCTTTCGGAGGCTTCCTCCTTCCTCAGGTGAAGCCTCCGAAAGCTTGTGAGTATATTCAAGACTGAGATTGATAGATTTTTGAACTCCAAGGGAATCAAGTGAGAAAGTGGAGTTGAGGTTGAAGATCAGCCATGATCTTATTGAATGGCAGAGCAGACTCGAGGGGCTGTCCGGCCTATTCCTATTTCTTATGTTCTGCTCAAACAGCACCTTGGTTGAGACCATCTGACTCAGTGCAGACCAAGGATTGAACCTAAGACCTCCCTGCTTCTCGCTCTATTACTCACTGGATAAACTCACTGAGCCATCAAGTCAGCCAGTCACTGACAAAAACAAAATACTGTATCATAGTCCTGTTTCTCCATTCTGTAATACAGGACTTTTGAGCTCTTGCCAGTCCTTTAATTGAATCACTTTGCTCTATTCCAGCTTGGAGATGACACATCACAGAAGGTTGGATGAGAAACACTTCAGTGAATTTTCAAATAAAAAAAAGAGCATAATTACATAAAATATATCACTTTTATTTCAATCAAGAAGGTTCTGAGTACTAAGTCTTGTTACTAGTATATGTGCTATTTAAAGAGGAGTTATAGTAAAAATTATTCATAAAATTCTGATAACATTTTTAGCACAATGACTTATTTTGCTCTTCAGGCAGAAACTGTCACTCTGCTGGGATATTGCTATAGCTCTACAATGTTTGAGGCAATAATGCTGCAATGCTATGACAGTGTCTCCTGCCTGACTTCTACCCAAATAGTTTTCTATTACAGGCCTCTATAATGCATGGAAAGGAAAGAATAAAACACTTTGTATTATAAAATGATACACAAGCTACGAGAAAAGATTGGATGGGCTGCGGTTGTTTTCTTTGGAACAAAGGAGGCTGAGGGGAGATTTAATTGAGGTGTATAAAATTATCACGGGACCTGATAGAGTGGATAGGGAGGACCTATTTCCCTCAGCAGAGGGGTCAGTGACCAGGGGGCATAGATTCAAAGTAATTGGTGGAAGGATTAGACAGGAGCTGAGGAGAAATCTTTTCACCCGGAGGGTGGTGGGTGTCTGGAACTCACTGCCTGAAAGGATGGCAGAGGCAGAAACCCTCAACTCATTTAAAAGTACTTGGATGAGCAGTTGAAGTGCCGTAACTTACAGGGCTACGGACCAAGTGCTGGAAAGTGGGATTGAACTGGATAGCTCTTTTTCGGCTGGCACGGAAACAATGGGCCGAATGGCCTCCTTCTGTGCCGTAACTTTCAATGATTCTATGACAACACAATCTGGAAAATGAGTGCCACACCCTAACTGTACAACAGAACTTGACCCATTTCATTGAACAAAATTTTGATCCATTTGATGGAAAATCAACTTTATTCACAAGGGTAGAGGCTCTCCCATTGTGCTTCATAATAGAACAATTTGAATTTATATAGCGCCTTTAATGTAGGAAAACATCCCAAGGCGCTTCACAGGAGCGTAATCAGACAAAAAATTTGACACTGAGCCAAAGGAGGAGATATTAGGACAGGTGACTAAAAGCTTGGTCAAAGAGCTAGGTTTTAAGGATGGTCTTAACGGAGGAGAGGTTTAGGGAGGGAATTCCAGAGCTTAGGGCCTAGACGGCTGAAGGCACAGCCAACAATGGTGGGGCGAAGGAAGAGGGGGATGCACAAGAGTCCGGAGTTGGAGGAATGCAGAGTTGGCGGAGGGTTGTAGGGCTGGAGGAGGGGTTACAGAGATAGGAAAAGTACTGGCTTGGCTTATTAAATGAGGAGGAAACTAGCTGATTGAAATGATTTTATACTCGTCACCCAAATTAAAATTACGATTGGACTAGTGGCATTGCCCATGGAAAGCAAGGACGAGCAATTTTCCCTCAGAGTGCATTAATGATGCTGTAGTTATAAGCATGGAGATACGTTGCTTCTGGAGCTTATAAAACTCCATCTAGTGGTAGAAGTGTGCAGCTGCAGGCGTGACAATGTGTCACAGAATGGTGATGCCAAAAAAAAGTGCATGCCATACATAGAAAATTTGATACATTATGGATTTCTTATGATGACTGAAATTCAAATTAGAGTTAAATAGGTCAGACTAAAACTAAAACTGAAATTATTTTTAAGACCAAAAATAACATTGGTCAGTCACCCCACCTTTTGGAAATTAAAACCAGTTAAGAAAGTTCGACCTGTCATTCGAATCTAGGGTTGCCAACTCTGGTTGGACGTAATCCTGGAGGTTTCATCACATGATCTTCCACCTCCAACTGCCCTGCCCAGTCAATTTCTTTTCCACCTCCAATATTTTTTAAAATTAATAAATGAAAGTGTTCAAAGAAAATGAATAGATACACAATTTTTTTTAATGCCCGTGTGAATTTTCTCCCAGGTTGCTCACGGGAGTGTCTAGATTGATCTTTAATTCCTAGAGTCTCCAGGGCAATCCTGGAGGGTTGGCAACCCTACCTCAAAACCCCAAGTTATTACTTCTCAACATTTCTTCCAGATTTTGAGAATCCAGGACAAGAATTCAGATGCGAGATTTCTGACGAAGTCTGATTAAAACTAAATAAGATCAAACATTTGGGAACCAAAGACTAGACTAAAGCTAAGTGTAAACTTATTCCGAAGACGGTGTGTGAATTTTTCTGAAACCCTGCATCACGGACCTTGCCTGCAGAGGCACCTTATCAGAAAATGTGGCCAGTTTCGGTCAACAGACGGAAAATTGGCGGGCAGAGCACCAGAGATCTTCCAATAAGCTGCATTGATAAGTACATAAGGCTTTGCCAACACACAAGGTCGTGGGCAATTCAGTCCTGTAAATCCAATAAGATAACATTTAACGTCTAGAGATGAGACTAAAGGTAAATCAACGGTCAGAAAACTGCAGGCAACACGCTTATGATTTTCTGGTCTGTTTCGGCAGTGGACGAGAACTCCTGCCACCAGCGCAGTTTTACCCCCTAAGACTATTTTTAGGGCTAAACCAACATTGCTTCAGAGCAAGCGTGGAACTGCACAGTGCTGGAAACCAAACGAACCCCAAGGATATATCATTGCAAGGTGGAGCAATCTGGAGAGTAATTCAAGGAGGCTTTGATTCCATGTACAGCGACAGAAGAAGCATTGCTACGTTCTCAGTGAAATGTTAACAAGGGCACATACCACTCAAAGTCCAAGTCTGTGCAGGTACAGGGCACCGATGTCACTGCTCCACTGTACTTCTTTCCCAAAATGCACTGCGTCGCTGGGCTGCGTCTCTTGTATATTCGAGTTTCCCCCATAATGCAAGGTTCTCCCTTCAAAGAAATCACATTTATAAGAAACTAAGGAGTCAAAATAATCAATTGTTTTATGAACATGGTGATTCCTTTTGATTTTGACATCGAGCTGTAGTTTTAAAATCTAGTTCCAACGTTGGCACCCTGCAAATTGCCTGAAGTGCGTTCTCAAAATGGATTTCAGCATAAAGGTCACCACACAATATTGAATTAGTAGTTAAACTGAATGCTAGGAAATGGTTGGGAAATCAGTACTAATTAAAACCATGTAGAATCATAGAATCTTACAGCACAGAAGGAGGCCATTCGGCCCATCGTGCCTGTGCCGGCTCATTGAAAGAGCTATCCAATTAGTCCCACTCCCCTGCTCCTTCCCCATAGCCCTGCAATTTTCTCCCCTTCAGGCATTTATCCAATTCTCTTTTGAAAGTTACTTTTTCACCACCCTTTCAGGCAGTGCATTCAGATCATAACAACTCAATATGTGAAAAAATTTCTTCTCATCTCACCTCTGGCTCTTTTGCCAATTACCTTAAATTTGTGTCCTCTGGTTACCGACCCTTCTGCCACTGGAAACAGTTTCTCCCTATTTACTCTATCAAAACCCTTCCTGATTTCAAACCCCTCGATTAAATCTCCCCTTTACCTTCTCTGCTGTAAGGAGCACAAGCCCAACTTCTCCAGTCTCTCCACATAACTGAAGTCCCTCATCCCTGGTAGCATTCTAGTAAATCTCCTCTGCACCCTCTCCAAGGTAGACGTTTATTGGAACCGAACATTCTTTACCGGTGATAAGAGGCTAACATTGAGGACTAAGCTGACATAGATACCAAGCCGCTTGCACACTGGTCCGCCTTTAGGGCTCATTCACCCACTGTACCATCCTTAACACCCACAATTGCAGCAATCAGAGTCTTTCTTTTAAGTTAAAAGACAGCAACAGGTACTCTTCAAGCAAACTCGCTCTGGTCACATTTTGTTGCTGGATGAAAATGAAAACTGAGGTAGACAAGATACAGGTTTTTTTTAAATAATGAGAAGTAGAGAGAAGGTTTAAGTAAGCAAGTTCATTAATTTTCACGGTAGCACAGGAGTAGAGGGCACAAGTGCAAAATTCAGAACCCTCAAACAAGGCGAGAGAACTGAAAAAAAAATATTCCCTACAGAGTCCCAGAGAAGGGAGATGATTCAGGATCTTTAAAAGAGAACTGGATCAATACCTACAGAGAAGGGATATTGATAGTAATAACACTGTTACCTTGTTCAAAGAAAGGACAAGAAGGAACTTAGTTTCCTTTAAAGTAGTCCCTTTCTCATCCTGGTCTCCCTTATGTTTTTATGTAGAAGCAAAGTTGCTCAGAGACAGCAGCTAATTAATGGCTGGCCATAGGAGGGAACTGTTGTGAAATACTTTGCAAATTGCCTGAAGAGTGTTCTCAAAATGGAGTTCAGCTTAAAAGTGACCACACAATGTGGAATTAGTAGTTAAACTGAATGCTAGCAAATGGATGGGAAATCGGAACTAACTCCAACCATGTGGATTGTTTATTGGAACAGCACATTCAGTACCGGTGATAAGAGGCTAACATTGAGAACTAAGCTCAGAAATAGCTCGTTAGTGGGGTATAAATATGTCATACCTAATCTGGTCCTGTGTAGGACCCTTTGTTAAAAGGAAGGTTGAGAAGTTAAGGGAGTGAAATTGGGACTTAGTGTCTAGGTATCCGTGCCTCATTAACTTTGACATCTTCCAGAACCTTTACGTGATGTGTAGAAGTGATTGACACCAAAAGAGATGAACTCTTCGGGCACATGTGTCATCCAGATTGGCCAATTCAATGGAATGGGGTTATTACTTGGAATTTAGGGTATATAAGAGGGTGAGGGCACACCTCTCAGCAGATTCCCTTCATCATCATTAGATGAAGGGACTTTTACTCTTTGTTAGTTGGGAGATTTCTGCTGACACGGATCAGCCTTTTTTTGCACAGGATTCCTGTTGAATTCCCATCAAAGCTGGCTCGAATCGAGCATCAGTGTAGATTGGAGGCCATCCAAAAGGGTTTCCTTATGTGGGAACTTTTTGACAGTACGGGGGTCTGATTGAAGGATTTGATAGTGTAGATAGAGAGAAACTATTTCCTCTGGTGGGGGAAATCCAGAACAAGAGGATATAACCTTAAAATTATAGCTAGGCCATTCAGGGGTGATGTCAGGAAGCACTTCTTCACACAAAGGGTAGTGGAAATCTGGAACTCTTTCTCCCTCAAAAAGCTAGTGAGGATAGGGGTCAATTGAAAATTTCAAAAATGAGATTGATTGATTTTTGTTTGGTAAGAGTATTAAAGAATATGGAACCAATGCGGGTAAACAGAGTTGAGATACAGATCAGCCATGATCTAACTGAACGGCAGAACAGACTCGAGGGGCTGAATGGCCTCCCTCTGTTCCTTTGAATCCGTGACCACCTGATTAAAAGTCTAACACCTCACCACATGAGTCTACCAGAGTCTCTTCTCAAGTTGAAGGCAGCAACAGGTGTATTTCAAGCAATCTGGCTGTGGTAAAATACTATCAGGTATCTGAATGACGGGTAGGCTGCACAATAACTCAATGTACTGGAGCTGGAAAAGACATGGGTTCAACTTGGCCCATCCCCCCTCCTCCTTGCAATTCTTGACGTGATGAGCCATTGATCTCAGCCATGCTGTTATGGGGAGGCACATAAAAGAGATCAGGGAGGAAGGGAAAACCAGAGGACAAATCACTCGAGGCTCCTCTCACTCCTTCTGGAAGCAGATCAAAGGACAGCTGCTAGGAGGTGTGAGGAATCAGGCCACCTGCCGGCCACTCAGCCACGGATAGAGGAACAGAAGAATAAGGTAAAGAGAGAAAAATATAAGCACAACAGAAAATGCTGGAAATGCACAGCAGGTCTATCAAAATCTGAAGTGAAAAAACATGGCTTAACCCTTCTGGTGTCGAGCTCGTCAGAGAAAAATAAAAACCGTAAAAAATATTTTTTTATAAAGAAAATGGAATGAAGTGCGGCTCAGCCCCCTACCTTTTGGGGGTTAAAACCATTTTTCTGTGACATTCATTACATTTTAATTAAAATAGACGACAGAAATTTCACACAAATAAGTTTATTACTCATATCTTACGGCATGATTTCAACACGAGTGTTTTATCTTCACATTGGAAGGTCGTTGTCCCTGTTTTAAAACCAAAGGTCAGCTAGGCCTGTTGTTGCTGTGTGTACGGTATGAACAACACATTAAATAAAATCAACAATTTCACTGAAGAGGAGCATTGCTTTTTCCTTACTGCTGCAATCAGGGAGTCAGTCAATACCCCACCTGATCTTTCTGATTGTGAAACTGTCGGGAACCGATCATTTACAAGGATGAGGAAAGTTGGGGGAGGCCATTCAGCCCATCCGATTCATCCATAGAAACGTACACACCACCCAACTGCCCCTTGAATGAGAGTTTTTGCTTCCGTTACCCTACTCCAGAGGAAATCCATCACCTTGTAATTTTGATCTTTGTGACTGGTCACCCTCTTTATGCGGAGAGTTGGGTGGCACTGTGGGGAAGGAGAACTTCTGTTACAAGGAGTGTGGAAGGCAACGTGCTGCTGCTAGTCCATTGCAAGGCTTTTGTATTTAGGACACTGGCTGGAATTGTCCTTTCACCCTGTAACCTGGGCTCAGAACCAACCCTGGCTGAATGGATCAGAAACTGCTTTCTCTGAGATTGTTAAGTGTTTGAACTGAGAGGGAAGTGCGTGAAAGTAGGCACTTTCTTGAATTTGATTGGTTAAATATTAAAAATATTTAATATATTTGGACAGCGGAACGAATGACTTTCCTAAGGCGACTGCTAATCCTTCTATCAGCCCAATTATAGATGAAGAAATGCCAGGGAATAAGGTGTAAATAGCTCATTAGGACATTGTAGAGTCAAAAGGGACGCCTTGCAGCTAACTGAGGATAAGGTCACTTGTCTGGTTCAGATTTCAGGAGATGAGATTGTGCGCTGGGTCTGCTAAATCTGTCTTCATGGCAAAACCAAAGATCCATGAAAAGCTGGGTCTATGATCCAGCCACTGAGCTAAGAGTACCCGGTTTCATTGTGTAAATGCTAGGATCAAGCAGATGAGTGTTTGTCTCCTGGAACCTGAACTATACGAGCACCAGTGTAGAAACAGCTTAACAAGCAAATTGGAGACCTACTGTTGATGGCACCACGGCTGAGAATTGTAAATTGCCTGTTTCTAAACCTTCGTCCTCTGTTACCTTGGTGGATGCCTTGGGGAGGAAAGGTTATGTGGGTAGGGAAACATTTGCACTGGAGCTATTCTCACAGAATTCAGGCACTGTGCTGTCGACTGCCGACACTCAGGTCTCGAGCAGTTAATGGCACTCTCAAGTGTGCACAACCAAACCTCCACACAGCCGACAGCAGTGACGAACCCCTCCTGACCTGCTGTGGGAACAAGAACCTCTCCATTGACTTGCTAAACCCCCAACTGAGCCATTTCAGTGCTTCTTTTCTCCCTCTGAGTTAGGGAATTGGGTAAAATTAAATTAAAAGCTAGGAGCGTAAAACTGCTGTTAGTTTAGTAAATTTTATAATTTAAATTAGTTTATTAACTGGACTAATAAAACTATAAATAAACAGGGAAAGGAGCTGATTGGCTGGTAGCTGGTGAGCGTTTCTTTTTCTGTTGAGTGTTTTTTTTAAGGCTTAGTTCATTTTTGTTAAGTTTGATAAACAATCTAATAAATCGAGGCTTTTCGGGGCAGTTCACACCCATCGAATGCACGGCCTGTGCCATGTGGGAACTCCAGGACGCTTCCCGTGTCCTGGACAACCACAGGTGCAGGAAGTGTCGTCAGCTGGAGGAGCTCGAGCTCTGGGTTTCAGACCTTGAGCAACAGCTGGCGTCACTACGAGGCTGAGAGCTCCGTGGGTAGAACGTTTCAGGAGGTGGTCACCCCACAGCCTAAGAGAATGCAAGCAGAGAGGGACTGAGTGACCGCCAGACCGACAAGGAGGATCAGGCAGGCAGGCAGTGCGGGAGTCCCCTGAGTGCATCTCACTCTCCAACCAGTATTCAGTTCTGAATACTGGCAAGGGAAAGGGTTCTTCTGGGGAGAGCAGCCAGAGCCAAGTCCACAGCACCGTGGATGGCTCAGCTATACAGGGGGGAGGAGGAACGTCAGGAGAGCAATAGTGATAGGGGACTCTATAGTTCGGGGAGCAGACAGGCATTTCTGCGGCCACAAACGTGATTCCAGGAAGGTTTGTTGCTTCCCTGGTGCCAGGGTCAAGGATGTCACTGAGCGGCTGCAGAACATTCTGCGGGGGGGGAGGGTATACAGCTAGAGGTCGTGGTCCATATCGGTACCAACGTCATAGGTAGAAAGAGGGATGAGGTCCTACAGGCAGAGTTTAAGGAGTTAGGAAAGAAATTAAGAGGCAGGACCTCAAAGGTAGTAATCTCTGGATTACTCCCGGTGCCATGCGCCAGTGAGTATAGAAATAGGAGGATAGAGCAGATGAATGCGTGGATGGACAGATGGTGCAGGAGGGAGGGCTTTAGATTCCTGGGCATTGGGACCAGTTCTGGGGTAGGTGGGACCTGTACAGGCTGGACCGGTTGCTCCTTAATGGAGCTGGGACCAATGTCCTCATGGGGAGGTTCACTAGTGCTGTGGGGTGGAGGGGGTTTAAACTATTTTGGCAGGAGGATCGGCACCAGGATGTAGCATTGGAAAGGAGAAACAAGGGGCACAAAGGATCGGGGGAGAAAGATAGCACTAGAGCAAGTAATAGTACAGTATTAGGTGGGATCAGACTAAGAGAGAGTAAAAGGAAGTCCAGGACTGGTTTGCAGTGCATGTGTGTAAATGCACGAAGCGTGGTAAACAAAGTTGGTGAGCTGCAGGTGCAAATAGCCACATGGGAATATGACGTTGTGGTGATAACGGAGACCTGGCTCAAAAAAGGGTAGGATTGGGTACTAAATATTCCTGGATACAAGGTGTTCAGGAAAGATAGGGAAGGAAAGAAAGGAGGGGGGGGGGCGGGGTGGCAGTATTGATTAAGGAGAATATTGCAGTACTGGAGAGAAAGGATGTCCTGGAGAGATCATGGACAGAATCTATTTGGTTAGAGTTAAGAAATAAAAGAGGTGCCATTACACTGGGTGTGTTCCATAGGCCACCAACTAGTGGGAAGAATATAAAGGAGCAAATTTGCAGGGAAACTACAGAGAGGTTCAAAAGCTATAGAGTAGTGATAACTGGAGACTTCAACTATCTTAATATAGACTGGGATAACAATAATAAAATATGGGGCAAAGAGGAGGAGGAATTTTTGAAATGTGTTCAGGATAACTTTCTTAACCAATACATTTCTGGCCCAATGAGGAAGGAGGCATTGCTGGACTTGGTTCTAGGGAATGAGGTGGGCCAAGTGGATCAAGTGTCAGTGGGGCAACATTTAGGAATCAGCGATCAAAGTATCATAAGGTTTAGATTAGTTATGGAAAAGGACATGGACCACTCTAAAGTAAAAATACTCAATTGGAGGCGGGCCAATTTCAATGGGATGAGAACAGATCTGGCCCAGGTAAATTGGAATCAAAGATTGGCAGGCAAAACTGTAATTGAACAGTGAACGGCCTTCAAAAAGGAGATGGTTCAGGTGCAGTCTAGGCACATTCCCACGAGGCAGAAAGGTAGGGCAACTAAAGCCAGAGTTCCCTGGATGGCAAAAGAGATAGTGAGTAATATGAAATGGAAAAAAGGAGCGTATGATAGATGTCAGGTTGATAACACAATGAGAACCAGGCAGAATATAGAAAGTTCAAAGGGGAAGTGAAAAAGGAAATAAGAGGGGCAAAGAGAGAGAATGAGAATAGACTGGCAGCAAACATAAAAGGGAATCCAAAAGTCTTCTACAGGCATGTAAACAATAAACGGGTAGTAAGAGGAGGGGTGGGAGCCATAAAGGAGATCTGCTCATGGAGGCAGAGGAGATGGCTGAGGTACTAAATGAGTACTTCGCATCTGTTTTTACCAAGGAACAAGATGCTGCCAGAGTCTCAGTAAAGAAAGATATAGTTGAGATACTGGATAGGCTAAAAATTGATAAAGAAGAGGTACTTGAAAGGCTAGATCTACTTAAAGTAGATAAGTCACTCGGTCTGGATGGGATGCAGCCTAGATTGCTGAGGGAAGTAAGGGTGGAAGTTGCGAAGATACTGGCCATAATCTTCCAAACATCCGTAGATAAGCGGATGGTGCCAGAGGACTGGAAAATTGCAAATGTAATTGTTCAAAAAAGGGTGTAAGGATAAACCCAGTAACTATAGGTCAAGTCAGTTTAACCTCAGTGTCGGGGAAACTTTTAGAAACGATAATCGGGGACAGAATTAACAGTCACTTGGACGAGTGTGGATTGATTAGGGAAAGCCAGCACGGATTTGTTAAAGGCAAATCGTATTTAACTAACCGGATAGAGTTTTTTGATGAGGTACAGAGAGGATAGATGAGGACAATATAGTTGATGTGGTGTATATGGACTTTCAAAAGCCGTTTGATAAAGTGCCGCACGGTAGGCTTAACATTAAGATTGCGGCCCATGGAATAAAGGGAGCAGTAGCAACATGGATACAGAATTGGTTAAGGGTCAGGAAGCAGAGAGTAGTGGTGGACGGTTGTTTTTCGGACTGAAGGGAGGTGTACAGTGGTGTTCCCCAAGGGTCAGTGCTGGGACCACTGCTTTTCTTGATATATATTAGTGACTTGGACTTGGGTGTACAGAGAACAATTTCAAAATTTGCAAATGACACAAAACTTGGAAGGGTAGAAAACAGTGAGGAGAATAGTAATAGACTTCAAGAGGATACAGACAGTGTGGTAGCATGGGCAGACACATGGCAGATGAAATTTAACGCAGAAAAATGTGAAGTGATACATTTCGGTAGGAAGAACGAGGAGAGGCAATATAAACTAGAGGGCACAATTCTAAAAAGGGTACAGGAACAGAGAGATCTGGGGACATATGTGCACAAATCGTTGAAGGTGGCAGGGCAGGTTGAGAAAGCGGTTAAAAAAAGCATATGGGATCCTGGGCTTTATAAATAGAGGCACAGAGTACAAAAAGTATGGAAGTCATGATGAACCTCTATAAAACACTGGTTTGGTCACAACTGGAGTATTGTGTCCAGCTCTGGGCACCGCACTTTAGGAAAAATGTGAAAGCCTTAGAGAGGGTGCAGGAGAGATTTACTAGAATGATTCCAGGGATGAGAGACTTTCTTTACTTTAGTGGATAGACTGGAGAAGCTGGGATTGTTCTCCTTGGAACAGAGACGGTTGCGAAGAGATTTGATAGAGGCGTTCAAAATCATGAAGGGTCTGGACAGAGTAGGTAGAGAGAAACTGTTCCCATTGGCAGAAGGGTCAAGAACCAGAGGACATAGATTTAAGGTGATTGGCAAAAGAACCAAAGGTGATATGAGGAAAAACTTTTTTATACAGCGAGTGGTTAGGATCTGGAATGCACTGCCCGAGGTGGGGGGTGGAGGCAGATTCAATCATGGCCTTCAAAAGGGAACTGGATAAGTACTTGAAAGGAAAAAATTTGCAGGGCTACGGGGAAAGGGCGGGGGAGTGGGACCAGCTGGATTGCTCTTGCATAGAGCCGGCGCGGACTCAATGGGCCGAATGGCCTCCTTCCGTGCTGTAACCTTTCTAAGATATCTATGATTCTATGAGCATCCCATGCATTTGCATTTGTTCCGGTGTTTTTCTTCATCATACACAGCGAGTTCAAATTAATAAGTATTGCAGGCAAGACACATCCTTTCATTTTTAAAATGTTGCTTAGGTCGATTTGGCAGTCTGCAATGAAACCGTAGACACAACAATCAGGCCTCCTTTCACATTAGAGCTCACCAACCCCATGGAGACTGGCACTGAACGACAGACATAAAAAGCATGTTTGCCACATCAAGGCCGTTTTTCCCGGGATAGGGAGACAAATAAATAGCGAAGTAAAAGTACCAGCCTGAGGGGTCTCCTATCTAGCACTGTTGGACTAGAGTGAAGAAATCTCTCTTCTGAATCAGGCCTCGATTATTCTTCTCACTCTTACCAGGTAGCAACAGAATGACATTTTGTGGGGAGTTTCAGAGCAGAAGATATGTTTTGAGAACAAGCTCAGTGATGTGTAGCTCCTTTAACAAGCAGTGTGCCTGTCAGGACGTTAAGTTGTCACCACGCATGAAACAGAAATATTTATTGGATTCAGGTTCAGCTCAATGTAAATTCTAGCCTGCTGGATTCTAGCAGACCTGGTTTCGTGTATTGTCAACTTTGATTCGAGCTGCTGTAGACTCCTTGTCTCAATAAATTCGCTTTTGTTTCATCCAACTGTGCCCAGCACTCCATTCAGAATTGGACCTGTCCTGAATGTCAGGTTGCAAGGCTGCGAGAGCCCCCATTACAGATGTGCCAGCGTTATCTTGTACGCTGTGTACCATATGTCATGATCCAAGAAGGATGCCAATTAGGCCAGGATGTGCACTGTCAATTGGAAATTAATTATGTTAAGGCTCTAGGCAAAAGATATCATATGTAGCTTAGTGAGTCCATTCAGTCGACACCCATTAAGTTAAATGGGACAATTGAATACAATGAGACCATGGTGGGGCGAGGGGCTGCAACATTCTGTGACCGCTGTATGGTGAGAGGAGTGACTGCTTCTCAGGACTGTAAACTGAACGGTTTCTCTGTTTTTTTTAAGGTTTTTGAGGCAATAGAAAAGATGAAACACGATACTTTTATAGGGTGTTATTTACTTGCTGCTACTGGACCACACACTAACTAACTGCACATCCCCTAAGGAGGAGACCTTGCTTTTTTGCTCTATTACTCACATACTCATTAATTTGTCACTGACATTAAAGACATAAATATAGCCCACGTTAAGTAATGAAAAATAACACCAATGTACCAACATTAATGCGTTGATTTTTTTCCCAAAACAATGCCCTCTTTACTATTTAAAGTACCGCCAGCTCTGGTAAACACACATTTTTATGCCTCATAATGAGTGCACAATGAAACCGTTTTCATAAACTTTGCATTCAAAACTTCTTACAGTAGATTTTCCTGTGGTTCTATTGGAATCGTCAGTGTAGTCATTAAGGGAGACTGAGATCGATAGATTTTTGGACACTAAGGGAATCAAGGGATGTGGGGATAGGGCGAGAAAGTGGAATTGAGGTAGAAGATAGAATCATAGAGAGGTTACAGCATGGAAGCCGACCCTTTGGCCCATCGAGTCTGTGCTGGCTCTATGCAAGAGCAATCCAGCTAGTCCCACTCCCCCGCCCTATCCCCGAAGCCCTGCAAATTTTTTCCTTTCAAGTACTTATCCAGTTCCCTCTTGAAAGTCACGATTGAATCTGCCTCCACTACCCCCGGCAGTGCATTTTAGATCCTAACCACTCTCTGCATAAAAAAGTTTTTCTTCATGTTCTTTTGCCAATCACCATAAATCTGTGTCCTCTGGTTCTTGACCTTTCATCAGCCATGATCTGATTGAATGGCGGTGCAGGATCGAAGGGCCGTATGGCCTACTCCTGCCTCTATTTCCTATGTTCTAACACTTTGCTTGGATGAAGCATAAAGAGAAAGAGCTGGTGATAGAACAATGGTGCTACCAAGCTCATGATCACGCAGCAGCAGGACAAGAGCTCCTGCCCCTTATTCACCGCATTGCATTCAGGGGAAGGTGCTGAGCTGAGGCTAGGTGTTTCTCCAAGATGGAGGAAGAGAAAAACAGAGGGCTGGCTGAATCTGGACCACAGTTACAGAGGAACATAGGAATTACAGGATTGGAACAGCTGGTCCACCTAGTCAGCCCCTGACTTCAAAAACTGAATACACAGTTCACTACGATATCCCTCAATTACTTTTCTCTCCCTCTTAAAATTACCAATGTTATCGGCTTTGATTGCCTCTCTGGGCAGTCTATGTCTGTCACATAACTTCCCTGGAACCAATAAATATGTGTTTGAGCAGTGAGATGAGTGGTAAAGTGCTTTTTTTTTGTTTTTGGGAGAATTGAGCCAATTGGAATGTTTGTGTAATGGACACTTCCCAAGGGGTGATCTCCGGGGATCATTTTACACCCCGTCCATCCGTCCGATTTTCCTTTCCTTTCACTTGAATGGAAAGGAAAACCTGGCCAGGTGTATAACGGGCAGCTGATTATTAAACCGCCAGTTTCCCGCCCGTGCCCAAAGTGAAAAAAATGACCTCCTCTGTCTCATTCTCTTTCCTTCTGCCTGCCTTTCTTTGTATGTCTCTCTCTTTGTTGATATTATCCATTGCTGTTTCCAAACTATAGTTTTACAGAAATGTCACAGATCTTTTGTAACAGTTGCGGAGGTTTCACAAGGCACGTTCAGATCGAGAGGAGTTGATTTGTTTTCTGGCAACACAACCATATTTGAGCTGATGAACAAGGGATGCACTTTGTAATGGAAGTTTGGGACTAGACTGGTGGGGGGGGGGGGGGGGGGGGGAGGGTGGGAGGGAAACCGCGTGATTCCTCACCTGATTGTGGAACTCCCATGCATGGAAGTCATTCTCATTGCATCTTCTGCTGAAGATGGACCTGTAGTCTACTTTAACAAGCTGCCAATCAGAGCGATGGCTGATGTGACCAAACACACTGTCAAAGACACAACACAGAACAGAGTTCAGTAAGAATCCATGGTAATTACATTTGAGTCTATATAACACCTGATCATGTTGAAACCCCTCACAATGCTTCAGCCATTTTGTGCTCAGCAACAAGGTGAATAAAAGATTCATTTGTTTTATAGTGGTATTCATTGAGGTAGAAATGTTGGCCAGGGCACCAGGAGAACTCCTCGCTCTTCCTCGAATGGTGTCAGGATCTTTAATATCCAGCTGAACTGGAAGAGGCGCCTCAGCTTAATGTCTCATCTGAAAGGCAGCGGGGTCCGTTTTGACGTGTCTGCTTCCATCGAGCGGGAAGTGAGTGGAGCCAGGCCACCACCAACGGCCCAACGGAAGCAGTTGGAGGGCCCGGAACCCCCATTTTAATGGTCCGGAACCCCCATTTTGATGTTCAGGCCTCATTACGTTCTGTTGGTGACCCGCTCGCGCTTTTGGAGCGGCTCGCTGATTGGAGGGGTCAGGAAACCCGGCAACTCCATCGCAAATCCCAGCCGGTCCAGGTAGGTTGAAGAGGGTGGGGACGGAATGTTTTCATTCATGGAATCAAGTCTAGTAATAAGGGACCACTGTCCTGTGGTAAAATGCTCATTTATTGCACTTTTTCTTCCCCTTTAAGTTCAGCAAAAAAAAAGCACTGGAATCTAAGCCAAACCCTAAAGGCCCCTTTCAACTCAGGGCACTGAGGAGAACCAGAATATCCGGCTTGCAAACACAATTATTCCACACAAATAACCAAGGGTATTTAAGAGCATGGTAAACAAAACAAAAATGTACTTATGACCCTGATAACGACTGTTGTCAGCTTATTACTATAAAGGTTTGAAGGAATGCTTCGCAGTAGGGATAGAGATGTACTACTTGACAGAAAGAGGCCAGTGGCTTTGCATTGGGAGATTTGCCTGTTGTTATCTCAGCCACTCAAGCTTCAAAGCCTTGCAAGTATTTTTCACACATAAAATTTGCAATGGGATAAGTCTTACCTGTCTGGACATTTTCATTAATAAAAAGAGAGTTACACGATTGAAATATTCAACAGGAAAGGACTGATATAATTTTGTTTATTTGGTAGGCTATACAGCAACAACTTGCATTTATATCTCACTTTTAACATATTGAAACGTCCCAAGGCGCTTCACTTGAGTGTAAACAGTCAAAAAATTGACACCAAGCCAAGGGCTTTTACCTTGTTCACCTACATTGCTTTCTGTTTCCCTTCTCGTGTTTGATCAGGTTTCTTCTAAAACTCACTTTCACAGCCACGTCTCTTTCCTCAGCAACTGTCTCTAGCTCTGACTTATTCCACGTAGTTTCCAACTGAAATTCCACCCTTCATGTTTCGGATCCACCCGTGATTACAGATATCTCCATGAACCATTGCTCCCGCCGCTTCCACGCTCAACGCCACGCGCTGCCGCATGTAAACTCTCGACCTCTCTCTCCAGCAGCACCGATTCACTCTATTTCAGAGTTGTCCTGTTCCGCAGTTCCATTTCATCCTTCGCCTCACCCGGCGCTTTAACAAAAAACTTTTCTTCTTCCTTTCAGGCGTCAAAGGCCGCAAGCTTCAACAACTCTTAGATACCAACGTCCCTCCTTCTTCCCCTTCACTTTACTCTGTCGTGTTTTCACTATCCCCATTGACCTTCCTCTCTCTGACCCTGAACGATTAATCCTCAGCAAAGGCGTTAGCTTCATCCACCTTACGCCCCCACCTCAATGAATTTCGAGCTTGACACGATGCTGAGGTCTTCTTCCTTCGCCTTCGCCTCCGTGCCCACTTCTTTGGCCAAGAGTCTTCCTCCCGAACAGCTGACCCTTTCTCCCGCCTTCAGAATTCTCGTTCTACCTGGACCCCTCCCTCTGGCCTCTTGCCCTCTCGATCTTTTCAGTGGGAACTGCCAGTGTGACATCGGCCGTCTCAATTTCTCTACGCCCCTCACTCACTCTAACCTACCTCCCTCTGAACTTTCAGCCTTCTATTCTCTCAGGTCCAACTCTGCCATTGTCATTAAACTTGCTGACAAGGGTGGCGCTGTTGTTGTGCGGCGAACAGACCTCGACCTTGCGGAAACTGAATGCCAACACTCCGACACCCCCTCCTACCTCCCCCAGGACCATGACCCCACTGCCGAACATCAAGCCATAGTTTCCCAGACCGTCACTGACCTCATCTCCTCTGGAGATCTTCCCCCACGTCCTGCAACCTCATGGTCCCCCAACGCCGCAGAGCCCGCTTCTACCTCCTTCCCAAGATCCACAAACAGGACTGCCCTGGGAGACCCATCGTTTCAGCCTGTTCTTGCCCCACGGAACTTATTTCCTTCCCTCTCGACTCTATTTTTTTCTCCCCTTGTCCAGTCTCGTCCGACCTACATCCGCGACTCTTCTGAGGCCCTCCACCACTTTAACAATTTCCACTTCCCCGGCCCTAACTTTTCACCATGGACATCCAGTCCCTCTACACCTCCGTCCTCCACCAGGGCGGCCTGCGGGCCCTCCGCTTCTTCCTTGAACTGAGGCCCAACCAGTCCCCATCGACCACCACCCGCCTCCGCCTGGCTGAACTTGTTCTTACATTGAACAACTTCTCCTTTGACTCCACTCACTTCCTCCAAATAAAAGGTGTCGCTATGTCAACCTATATGGGTCCCAGCTACGCCTGCCTTTTTGTGGTATACTTGGAAGATTTCTTGTTCCAGTCCTACTCAGGTCCCCTCCCTCACCTCTTTTTCTGGTACATTGATGACTGTATTGGGGCTGTTTCCTGCTCTTGCCCTGAACTGGAAAATTTCATCAACTTTGGTTCCAATTTCCACCCTTCCCTTGTCTTCACATGGTCCATCTCTGACTCTTCCCTTCCCTTCCTCGACTTCTCTATCTCCATTTCTGGAGATAGGCTGTCAACCAATATCTGTTATAAGCCCACCGACTCCCATAGCTACCTTGATTGCACTTCCTCCCACCCCGCTTCCTGTAAGGACTCTATTCCATTCTCCCAATTCCTCCGTCTCCATCGCATCTGTTCCGACGATGCCACCTTCCGTCCCAGTGCTTCTGGTATGTCTTCCTTTTTCCTCAACCGAGGATTCCCCTCCACTGGAGTTAACAGGGCCCTCGACCGTGTCTGTCCTATTTCCCGCACTTCTGTCCACACCCCTTCCCTTCCCTCCCCTCCCAGAACCATGATAAGGTCCTCCTTGTCCTCACCTTACACCTCACAAGCCTCCACATTCAATGTATCATCCTCCGCCATCTCTGCCACTCCAGCGTGACCCCACCAGCAAACACATCTTCCCCGCCCTTCCCCTTTCAGCATTCCGAAGGGACCGCTCCCTCCGTGACATCCTGGTCCAGTCTTCCATCACCCCCAACACCTACCCTCCTCCCCACGGCACCTTCCCATGCGAGTGCAGGAGATGCAACACCTGACCCTTCACCTCCTCCCCTCGCACCGTCCAGGGCCCCAAACACTCCTTCCATGTGAAACAGTGGTTTACTTGTACTTCTTTCAAGTTAGTATCCGCTGCTCACAATGTGGTCTCCCCTACATTGGGGAGACCAAACGCAGACTGGGTGATCGCTTTGCTGAACACCTCCGCTCTGTCCGTAAGTGTGACCCTGACCTGCCGGTCGCTTGCCATTTTAATTCCCTGTCCCACTCTGACCTCTGTCCTCGGCCTCTTACACTGTTCCAATGAAGCTCAACGTAAGCTCGAGGAACAGCACCTCATCTTTCGATTAGGCACTTTACAACCTTCCAGACTCAACACTGATTTTAACTTCAGATCAGAACCACGGCTCTGAATTTTTAAAATTATTATTTTAAAAAATTTATTGGACTGCAGCTGCTGGTAATGGATCTGCTGCTGCCACTTACAGCTACTCCTAACCAATCTTTTGTTTCTTAACGTGTCCCATTACCACCTTCCTTGCCTTACACCATCATCCCTTTTGTCATTTAATCACTCGTGCCCTCTACCCTATCACAGACCTTCCCTTTTGTTCTTTCCTCCCCTCCTCTCCCCTCCCTTTCCCTGGCTCTGTACTTGCTCAAAAACTTTAACTCTTTTAACATCTTCCAGTTCTGACGAAAGGTCTTTGACCTGAAATGTTAACTCTGTTTCTTTCTCCGCTGATGCTGCCTGACTTGCTGAGTTTCTCCAGCATTTTCTGTTTTTATAGATATAAGGACAGGTGACTAAAAACTTGGTCAAAGAGGTAAGTTTTAAGGAGAGTCTTAAAGGAGGAGAGAGAGGTGGAGAGACAGAGAGGATAAGCGTGGGAATTCCAGAGCTTAGGGCCTAGATGGCTGAAGGCAAGACCACCATAGCTGGGGTGAAGGGAGTGGGGTTGCACAAGAGACCAGAGTTGGAGGAATGCAGAGTTCTCAGAGGTTTGCAGGGCTGGAGGAGGTTACAGAGATGGGGAGGGCTGAGGCCATGGAGGATTTGAACATGAGGATGAGAATTTTAAAACTGAGGCATTGGTGGACCAGGAGCCAATGTAGATCAGCGAGCACAGGGATGATGGGTGAATGGGACTTGGTGTGAGTTAGGATACAGGCAGCAGAGTATTGAATTAGCTTAAGTTTATGGAAGGTGGAAGATGAGAGGCCAGCCAGGAGACCACTGGAATAGTTGAGGTAACAAAAGCATGGATGAGGGTTTCAGCAGGAGATAAGCTGAGGTGGAGGCGGAGATGGGTGATGTTAAGTGGAAGTGTGCGATTTCGGTGATGGACAGGCTGTGGGGTCAAAAGCTCAGCTCAGAGTCAAGTAGGACGTTGAGGTTGAGAACAGTCTGGTTCAGCCTGAGACAATTACCAGGGAGAGGGATGGTGAGGGAACGGAGTTCATGGCGGGAGCCAAAGACAATGGCTTCGGTCTTCCCAATGTTTAACTGGAGGAAATTGCGGATGATCCAGGACTGGATGTCGGACAAGCAGTCTAACAACACAGAGGCAGTGAAGGGGTTGAGAGAGGAGCTGGCTGTCGTTGGCGTACATGTGAAACCTGACGTCATGTCTTCGGATGATGTCACGAGGGGCAGCACGTAGATGAGAAATAGTAGGTTGACTAAAGAGAGTGGTAGCTGGATGACCAAACTGCATAGTAGGCGAGTATCAGGTGTCTTCTAACTGCTGGGTGGCATTCCAGCTGAGAAGTGAGCTCGTTTCATTCTCAGGGTTTCCTGTAGGCTGTACACTTTCCCCGTATTTCCTTCATTGTTTCCCTGTATTATTCCCTATGTACCCTAATGAGTGAAAACATACAGAGAAAACTATGTTCTACGGGTGACGCGGTTGGTAAACACAATACCCAGTGGGGTACTGAGACCAGGAGGGTCCCTGGCTTGATCCACGGCCTGAGCCAAGTTAGACGTTCTCAGTCAGAGCAATGGTGGGGATACTACAATTAGGGCTATGAATAGCAGCCAAGGCTCCTGCTCAGCGTTACTATGAAGCAGTTTCTGGCTGGCAGTGTGTGTGTGTGTGTGCATCTTAGGTGAGGACAGGATCCGGTTCTACAGTGACTTCTCCTATGGATGAATGACGCTCACTGTGAAGGCCCGCACACGAAGAAAGGCCGCTCAGGCAAAGTATTGCCGGGCACCCAGTGCCACGGAACGGTACCCTAGCAAGGGTCGGTGCCTTCAGGAGAAGAATTGAGGGAGAAAACATTTTAAAACCTCTGCCACTCTAGGCAGTCGAACATTCGAGGTTTAACGTTTAGAGCCATGAAGTGAGTGACATGATGGCGGCTTCCAGGAAATTTTCACGGAAGGTAACATTTAAAGAACATTTCAAGAACAATGGATTATCTGAAACAAATGCACAGCTGACACTAAAATAGGGAATGCAGTACGGAACACAAGAACAGGAGAAGGCCATTCAGCCCCTCAAGCCTGTTCCGTCATTCAGTTAGATCATGGCTGATCTGTATCTTAGCTCCATCTACCCGCCTTGCTTCTGTAACCCTTAATACCCTTGCCTAACAAAAATCTATCATTCTCAGTTTTGAAATTTTCAATTGACCTAACCTCAACAGCTTTTTGGCAGAGATTGTTCCAGATTTCCACTGCAGATTATGATTTTGCAACTGGGTTTAGATCTGTTATGCAACTGGGCAGGGAAGTGGCAAGTGAAAATGAGCAGTGACAAAAGTAAAGTATTGACTGTTTCCTTTTTTTTATTCACTCATGGGATGTGGGCGTAGCTGGCAAGGCCAGCATTTATTGCCCATCCCTAATTGCCCTTGAGAAGATGGTGGTGAGCCGCCTTCTTGAACCACTGCAGTCCGTGTGGTTGGGCAGTTAGTGTGGAGGAGATCATCAATTTCAAATTATCACCGAGAGACTGAGAATGGAGCAGTGAAATTACTTTTGAATTGCTCTAGCAAACAGCCAGCAAAGGTGCAAATGGCCGCCTGTGCTTCAAGCTTGTATAGTTCAATGGAAGAAAGAATGAGCAACAATGACAGACAAGAAAGGGAACAGAATTAGTACAGGGAGACTTTGAAAAGGACTTGGGTGTAGCATCAGTTTCAATGTCAAGGCAATGTGGAGAGGCAATTAAAAAGCAAGTAAAATGTTGGAATACATAACCAGAATAGTATACAGTATAAAACTACAGAGATTATACTGTGGCTTTATAATGCACTGATCAGACCCTAGTTTGAATGTTGTGTGCAGTTCTGGTCACAATATTTTCAAAGAGGCACACATACATTGGAGAGAGGACTGAGAAGAGTGACAAGAATGTTGCCAAGTGTATAGGGAATAAACTATGAAAAAGATAACGTTTAGAGAGAAGGTTATGAGGCATCCTCACTGCGGTACATAAAGTGTTAAATGGCATTGATAAGGTGAACCAATAATATTACTTTAAAGTCAGTTAGCAGTATCATAGAAGATAAAAGTGAAAACTGAATTTAAAACAGATCTTAGAAAAAGTGCCTTAACTCAAAGGGGGATAGATGTTTGCAATGATCTACCAGGTAAGGTGGTAACATCAAAGGTATCAGGGGAGTTCAAGGTACAATTGGATGCTGGTCTGGGTGAGTTGGATGTAAAGCTGGGTTAGCTGGATAATGGTCTGGGTTAGGTGTATGCAAGGCTGGGTTAGTTGGATGCCGGGCTGGGATAGTTGGATGCCGGGCTGGGATAGTTGGTTGCCGGTCTGGGCTAGTTGGTTGCCGGTCTGGGCTAGTTGGTTGCCGGGCTGGGTTAGTTGGTTGCCGGGCTGGGTTAGTTGGTTGCCGGGCTGGGTCAGCTGGATGCCGGGCTGGGTCAGCTGGATGCCGGGCTGGGTTAGTTGGTTGCCGGGCTGGGTTAGTTGGTTGCCGGTCTGGGCTAGTTGGTTGCCGGGCTGGGTTAGTTGGTTGCCGGGCTGGGTTAGTTGGTTGCCGGGCTGGGTCAGCTGGATGCCGGGCTGGGTCAGCTGGATGCCGGGCTGGGTTAGTTGGTTGCCGGGCTGGGTTAGTTGGTTGCCGGGCTGGGCTAGTTGGTTGCCGGGCTGGGTTAGCTGGATGCCGGTCTGGGCTAGTTGGTTGCCGGGCTGGGTTAGTTGGTTGCCGGTCTGGGTGAGTTGGATGTAAAGCTGGGTTAGCTGGATAATGGTCTGGGTTAGGTGTATGCAAGGCTGGGTTAGTTGGATGCCGGGCTGGGATAGTTGGTTGCCGGTCTGGGCTAGTTGGTTGCCGGTCTGGGCTAGTTGGATGCCGGTC
This sequence comes from Heptranchias perlo, assembly GCF_035084215.1. Lineage (NCBI taxonomy): Eukaryota > Metazoa > Chordata > Chondrichthyes > Hexanchiformes > Hexanchidae > Heptranchias > Heptranchias perlo. The sequence goes on along the minus strand of NC_090345.1, from coordinate 11,979,257 downwards.
TGGGCTAGTTGGATGCCGGGCTGGGATAGTTGGATGCCGGGCTGGGATAGTTGGTTGCCGGTCTGGGCTAGTTGGTTGCCGGGCTGGGTTAGTTGGTTGCCGGTCTGGGCTAGTTGGTTGCCGGGCTGGGTTAGCTGGATGCCGGGATGGGTTAGTTGGTTGCCGGGCTGGGTTAGTTGGTTGCCGGTCTGGGCTAGTTGGTTGCCGGTCTGGGTGAGTTGGATGTAAAGCTGGGTTAGCTGGATAATGGTCTGGGTTAGGTGTATGCAAGGCTGGGTTAGTTGGATGCCGGGCTGGGATAGTTGGATGCCGGGCTGGGATAGTTGGTTGCCGGTCTGGGATAGTTGGATGCCGGGCTGGGTTAGTTGGTTGCCGGGCTGGGTTAGTTGGTTGCCGGGCTGGGTTAGTTGGTTGCCGGGCTGGGTTAGTTGATTGCCGGGCTGGGTTAGCTGGATGCCGGGCTGGGTTAGTTGGTTGCCGGGCTGGGTTAGTTGGTTGCCGGTCTGGGCTAGTTGGTTGCCGGGCTGGGTTAGTTGGTTGCCGGGCTGGGTTAGTTGGTTGCCGGGCTGGGATAGTTGGTTGCCGGGCTGGGATAGTTGGTTGCCGGGCTGGGATAGTTGGTTGCCGGGCTGGGATAGTTGGTTGCCGGGCTGGGATAGTTGGTTGCCGGTCTGGGCTAGTTGGATGCCGGGCTGGGATAGTTGGATGCCGGGCTGGGATAGTTGGTTGCCGGTCTGGGCTAGTTGGTTGCCGGGCTGGGTTAGTTGGTTGCCGGTCTGGGCTAGTTGGTTGCCGGTCTGGGTGAGTTGGATGTAAAGCTGGGTTAGCTGGATAATGGTCTGGGTTAGGTGTATGCAAGGCTGGGTTAGCTGGATGCCGGGCTGGGTTAGTTGGTTGCCGGGCTGGGATAGTTGGTTGCCGGGCTGGGATAGTTGGTTGCCGGGCTGGGATAGTTGGTTGCCGGGCTGGGTGAATCAGATGCCAATTTGGGTGGGTTGAAATGCAAGAGGGATGGGCTCTTTGGGCCAAACGACCTTTTCTCATCCTTGATTTATTTTTGTGTTCTTATGTAAATCAATTAAAAGTGCTTTGGAATATTCTAGACAGAAGAAAAGAGGAGTACTTTACTAATTAAAAATGACTTAAATTTAAAACAGGCAAGGCTAGATTTTCTGATCGGCATTATTTGATGCCATGAATGCGTTTAATTTAAAATAAATGAATTAATGCCGCAGTTAAAATAACAGCAATTGTAGGCGACAGAATTCTATCATCCATGGTCTGCAACCTCCGCTGTGATATTTGAATTAGAACTCGAAGTGAGAAGAGACACCTCCCTAAACAGTAGGCAATATTTGGGGCCAATGATTGTGAGAATGCATATAGATTAATAGATGGATGACTGGCTGAAATAAACAGACTGAAATATAGTGTATTGGTTACTGTAGTTGTGTTGAAACATCAATAAATAATTAGTGTCATTTGAATTATCAAAACTGATTCAATGCGGGCTACAACTCAAACTGACCCGAGCTGATTAACTTGGATTCATTAATTACCCTGGAGTTCCTTCATGGAACATAGGAGACGTTGGAATTGTACAGACTCAGCCCGAACCTCATCTATCAGTACGGCTACTTGATGCCGGAAGGAGGCGGCTTTGTCTCTCTCTCTCTCTGTATCACTGTCATTTCTCACTCCACCAAACACAAATATAGAAAAGTGGCAATTCATTCTATTTTCAGCGTGAATTTTAACGGTTTTCTTTCAAGCCTCCAATAAGTCCATACTTGCCTTACCTACAAAACAATGGAAGGAAAAATAAAATCTCGTCAAGGGCACAAAAGGCCCTTGATTAGATTCTCTAGTGTTCTTGCATAGTTGACTTTAAGTGGGATGTTGTACTTTTCCTTGTTTGTGCTTACACTACTGTAATGGTTATGGTGGCTACTGCTGCCTGTAAATAAACAGCGTAATTAGCTGATCGCACCGTTTCTCCGCCGTTTCCACTGATCTACTGCCATAGTTAAGGCAGGAGATTGGGAGAATCCAATTTTACCCCTCCTATGCGATCCAAACTCTGATCGAAGACTCACGGGGGGTCGATCTTGACCTTGTGTGATAGTGTAAAACGGGTGATAGCGAGTCGACAGCCCCTTTTTACATCTCTCCCAATTTTTATCACCACGATAGAAATATAAATGGGGAGAGATGTGAAATTGGGCTGCCAAATCGCTATCGCCCGTTTTACACGATCGCACAAAGTCCAGAACTGCCTGGAGTGATTCCCCAAAATCACACGTAGCTGCTAAAATGTTCAGTTCAGTCTAAAAGTCGGGCCATGACTTCCCAGCTGTTGCTCCCTCTGTGGGTACCACTGAATCCAAGGCAAAGTGGTTCTATTTTCTGTAATTCCTGCACAGCTGACTTTAAGTGGGACATTTCTCTTGTTGCTGTGACACAGTCCAAAATGCCATTTGCAGGTATTAAAAAAAATTGTGGCCATTTACTGATCTATTTTTTCTTAGGGTTACAGTGCTCATCAAATGCCTGGATTCCTTTTGTGTGAGGGTGCTTTCTCCCATAGCTGTTAACAAGCTGCCTGTTACTATTTAGCTTGCTGAGTTCCAATTAAGAACACAAAAAACTTTCACTTTCTCTGTCGCTCGCTGCAAGTTCTATTTTTACTGCAGTTCTTTCTAGTGTTTCCAGTCATGCACTAAACACTTCAAAAGTACTTAATTGGCTGTAAAGCGCTTTGGGATGTCCCGAGGTCGTGAAAGGCGCTACAGAAATGTAGAAACGCAAGTCTTGCTTTCTTTTAAGTCCTTTGCTTTGACATTTAACAGTTCTGGACCTTGTGTGCATGCTCCATAGCTTTCGGCTTCCGAAACTCTCCTTGTTGTAAACTGACTTTTACTCTTAATTCTGCTGAACGTGCATGGTGTTAAGGAGTTAGTTCTAAGCATTGTTTTTAGTACTTTCTCTGGCTGAGAGGCAACAGAGATCACAGTTTTCAAGTTCAAAGTAGCTTACTTTTTTTTGCATTTGCTTCAGCTATTCCCGAGTGACTTGCAACTTTGCTTCCTTCAGCCTTTTCAGTTTTTTTTTCTGTGCAGAATAACTACATGTCAACATTACGTTTTACCTCTCTGGTTCTTTATATCATCAGAGGCAAGTTAGAGGCTTTATTACCAACTGAGGACACTTTATTTCACATTAGCCTTTTCTGGTTTTATCACTGCATCCCAGCTCTCACCAAAGACTGGTGCTATATACATGTACAGGCACAGTGTTAGCATCAAGGCCAGACACAGGTTGGCCTGGTTCCCTTTAGTCTGGCCTAACAACGTGCCTCTTATCCAGTTTTGGAAAAGCAGGTGATATTTCTATTCATCAGGTAGTGTTTCTATTCCTGAGATTCAGCAATTGTCTCTGAGGAGAATTGACAATTTTGTGCCAAAAATTGCTGAATCATGAGCATTCCCGTCTGATGCGCCCGGGTCTGCTTGCAACTGGTTTCAGAGTGGTCAAAAGTTAGGATGTTCAGAATTGGTAGAAGGTTTTCCATCTCGTCTGGATCTGGCCTGGATCCAAATCCAAGTACCAGATGTGAAGGGACATGCACTCACCTCCTGCATCTCCATGTATTCCTTCCAGCAAATTATATTCCAGTGTCACCTACTCTTGGGTGCCAATAGACAAATAGGAAACAGCCGCAAGTTTCCAGAGCCGGGCACTCTGGGAACTAAGGCTGCCCGCAAACTTCTCCCCTTAAAATGGCACAGTTGAACCAAGTCCTTCACGGGGGGCTGTAATAACCGCATGTAACACCATTCAACTTCAATAAGGATTGTAACCTGACTACAAAACCAGAACAATTTTATGTCCCACCATATCACTCACTCCACCAAGCAAATTCTTGATACTTCCTCTGAGCGTCCTGGTTCTTGCACACATCTGGTGTTTTTTAAGGTGTCAGCCTTCTCTTAGTTGGTAGCACTCTCGCCTCTGAGTCAGCAGGTCAAGGGATCAAGCTCCACACATAATGCAGTCTGAAACTTCAGTGCAGTGCTGAGGGAGTGCTGCACTGTCAGAGGTGCCGTCGTTCCAATGAGACATTAAACTGAAGCACCATCTGGCCCCTCAGGTGGACGTAAAAGATCCCATTGGGACTATTTGTAGAAGAACAGGGGAGTTCTCTCGCTGTCTTGGTCGTCATTTATCCTTCAGCCAATGCCACCAAAAACAGATTAGCTGGTCATTTATCTCAATTGCTGTTTGTGGGACCTTGCTGTGCATAAATTGGCTGCCACATTTTCCTAAATTACAACAGTGACCACATTTCAAAAGTACTTCATTGGCTGTGAAGTATTTTGGGATGTCCTAGGGCCAAGAAAATTGCTATATAAATGCAAATTCTTTCTTTAATCTCAACCCAGGTGATATACCAATATGTATTATTTTAATTTTTTTTGCTTTAGGCTGCAACAGTGAAATAAAATGTTCTCTACTCACGTCATTACTAGAGTTTCCTCTCCCGGTTCACCCAGTACTCCGTCTACAAAGAGAGGGACTGTAGTGAAACTATATTTACTCCAGGATCTCCCTTCGTCAAAGCTCAGCCTGGTTAAAACAAAATGGCAGCACTGTTAGACAAAAAAAATAATAGAGTGAAAAGCATTGAGTACATCAGTAATAATTATCTCCCCCTTGCTATGATACGTTAAGTGGATGTGTTATCAATGATTTTATGATTGAATGTAGTTTTCAAGATGAGGATTACACATGACTGGGCCTCTAGTTATCACCATGGAAACTGCAGCCAGCCAATCAAAACAGCATGCTGATGAAAGCGGGTGGTACAGATTTCAAGCCTGTGATTTGTAGTAAGGTAGTCTACAAATTCATTTAGTCTTAAAATATGACGGTTTTGCTGTATCTCACTCTTGAAAATAAACGCAGTTCCAAATATTTAAACAGGAGTGAGATCAGTCTCATTCTTTTCACAGTTGGAAGAGTTTAAATGGGTTGCCGGGATGGGTGTTTAACAACTGTTAGAAGCTGCAATGGCAGCGTGGAAGGATGAGATAATTTGATTGAAGGGCCTTCATCCAAATCTATCCAGAGATCTTTATCATTACGTATAAATCTCACTCCCCACAGCCCAAAAGATCACAAGACAAGTACAGATGAAGAAGGCCTTTTGGCCTATTTGATCTGGAATCACACATGCTAACCTTGGAAACCAGCAAAAACCGATCAGCACCTCAAAAAAGCTGACAACTCAATAGCCCTGATATAAGCTTACAACCATGCAGTGGAACACAGGGTTGATACAGGTATACCAAATACTCTTTCACTCATATTGGAGGAAAAAGGAACAAAACAGCATCTTTCATTTATATAGTTCCTTTAACATTTAAAACATTCCAAGGCCTTGCAGATAAGTGGAAGGAAAACAGACACCGAGCCAGTTAGGGAGAGATTAGGAGCGGTGACCGAAAGCCTGGTTGAGGAAAGGGCTTTGAAGAGGTTTTTAAAGGAGGAAAGAGACAGGTGAAGAGGCGAGGGGTTTACGGCAGAGTTCCAGAGAAAAGGACCAAGATGACTGAAGGCTGCGCCTCTAGTGGGGAAGGTAGGGAGCAAATGAGGCAGGGATGAGGGGGTTAAAGGACACACAAAAGGTCAGAGTCAGGCTTTGGGCGGGGGGGGGGGGGTGGGAATGTAGAGCTGGAGGAGATCACACAGATAGAGTAGGGTGAGGTCATAAAGGAATTAAGACAAGGATGAGGAATTTATAATTAATGCACTCAGGGCTGAGGACCTTATGTACGTCAGCGAGTGGGACTTTGTGCGGACAGAATATGCGCAGTATTTGGAGGCTGGGAGTCCAGCAAGGACAACATTAGAGTAGTCCAGGGAGACTGGAGGTGGCAAAGGCATATATGAGGTTTTCAGCGGCAAAGGGCAGAAGTGGGCAATGTTGCAGAGGTGGAAGTAAACAGTTTTTGTGATAGAGGGGATATGGAGTCTGAAGCTCAATTCAGGTTCACTCAGGCCGTGACAGTTGCAAACAGCCTAAGGCCAGGGATGCAGGAAGTGGGGTGGGGCCAACGGCAAGGGAATGGAATTTGTGGCGCAGGTATAGTTTATATTATCAGTCTCCTTCTCCTCCTCTCACTTCATTTTGGCACTCTCCTCCCCCCCCACCCTCAATTAATGCTGGCATTCTCCTCCCCCCAGTACTTCACCTATCCATTGGTCATTATCAAGTGACTCCTGCTGAATGGGTACTTGTGTGGACATCAATTAAAGAGTAAAGTAATCAGCCAACACTCGCTGACTAGGCTCATACATGAAAGTTGCCATTTGGGCGTGGTAGCAGGTGACTGTCAATGTCTGTGGAACTGTGCTCCAGTAATTCAACGTTTAATTGCCCCGAGTATTCCTGGGCTGTGGAGGGGGGATTCCTGCTCCTGATGGTTGTCCTGTGACTCTTGCTGGAAGTACAAGTGAGGACAGGATCAGGTCCAGCTGTGATGTACCCCATGGTGAATAGCCTAGTGACACTCATTATTCAGGTGAAAGGTCACATGGGCGAGGGACCAGGGGGCAGTCAGTGCCCATGGATCCATACCCCAGGTATGGGTCAGCACCTTCAGGAGCTGAGGAGAGAAAATGGGGGGAAAATGTGTTTTGCTTTCTATCATTCTGTCTTTTGTTTAGATCGCCAATGAATTAATGATCAAACGGGCTTTGAAGGCAAAGATTGGCAAAACAAACATGTTTGTTTTCAATGCAGCTGACAGAACTCCCAGTCCTTAGCATCATCCAGATTGAAGTCTGGAATTTCTTGGCAGCTCAGTTCTACATTGATCAGGCCGTGACTGCATAAATATTCATTACATAATCACTGCCATCAAATGGAGGGTAATCTGAAACCACAGCAGACAACATTGATTAAAAAAGTGCAATTTGCTATTGGTACGGATGGAATCATTAATATTGTCCTTCTGCTAGCAATCCTCGAGGTAATGCAGACAGAAGCAGTGAGACTGATCCTCGATTTTTTTTATATTCATTCTGGGGTCTTACTTTCCAGTTCCAAATGAGATTGGTCAACTGACTCCGTGTTTACATCCTAACCCTACTGTTGGACAAAGCCGTTTTGTTGCAGTGATGGAGTCGGGTGTAAATGCACCCTAAGATACTCAATGAGACAGAGAAATAAACAATACTTTCAGATCTGCTAAAGCAGCAGCACAAGAGAACACAGGTTCAGGTATGTGAAGGGCAAATCTAGGAATCTGCCTAGATTACACCTGGAACACACTTATTAATGAATGCCTGATAAATGTGCAGCACATTCAAGAAAAAGGCATCAACTGTCCAAACACTGGGGATTATTCCTACATTACAACAGTGACCACACTTCAAAAGTACTTCAGTGGCTGTAAAGCACTTTAGGATGCTGTGAGGTCGTGAAAGGCACTATAAAAATCTAAATATTTCTCTTTTTCCCCCTCATTACTGCAGCTTTGCCATTTCCAACAGCAGTCAGAAGAATAAGAGGAGGAACAATTACCACAGATGCCTGATTGGCTGAGGCGTGTGTTTAATGGCCACAAGTGCACCACCCTGATCCAGGAATAAAACGCTGTGCTCCTCTTCAAAAACCTGGTGGGGGGGGGGAAACACATTGAGAACAGTGTCATTCATATCACACGTAGGACAGGAAGACTACATCGAATCTTCCACTGGTTGAAGATGAAGGACAAATACCTTGACAGCATTAATGAAGCCAAATGGAACTCTTTTCATCTGCACAATCAAACCTCACTGTTACAAACTCAGACAAACAGCTCTTATCAAAGTTGGAGCTCCTTTTTGGAATTTACCCCTTCAATATGGCCTGCTGAGAATTTCTACAGTGAACTACAAGTGCAAGCAGTGATAAGTAACCGCGGTTTTCTGCTGACGGAGGAAGACATCCTCTTTCCCCCACGTGTAACCAAATCATCTCTATAATGATTGAATTTGTTACGCATAGAGCACAAAGGATATCATCCCCTGAAGTGTCCACCAAACAGTATTCACAGTCGTCACTAGACCCATCAAGCGTATTGGGCCCATCACTCACAGCCCAACACTGCTACAGGTTGAGAGTCATTTCTGTCACAAATGGAAGCAGAGGCTACCCATACTGCTCAGCTAGAGTGAAATGGTTCTATAAGTTCTAGTGATTATGGAGCAGTTTCACACTCGCTGAACAGTCTGGGTAAACTCTGTCTTCATTTGTATTATTGTAATGTCTGGGGCTGTACTTTTTTTCATGGGCGGCATTTGTTATGCAGAGTCTGTTAAATTCATCATTGCCTGTCTGTTAAATATTGATCATTTTACGGGATTCCCCAACTTCATACTATTTGATGGACAGCACAACAAATGCAGTTCATATCAAAAATGTTGCCCTAATTTATGTCAGCTAACCTTCGCAAACATATCTGCCCTCCCTCTTATATGGAATCATAGAGCGTTAGAGCACAGACACAGGCCATTTGGCCTACCAGTTCTTCTATTCTATCGAGACACAGACAAGGCATTGCTTGACTTCAATATTTTTAACTGATCATGCTCATTTTTCCTTTTTCTGAATGTGTCAAACAATTCTTTTGTCGAAAATGCTTTTAATAATGACTCATTTCCTGTGACTTCTTCAACACAGTAGACAGTAAGAACGGTTTCACATTAAAAGTAATTAAATGTAAGGAACTGGATGAATATTTGCTTAAGTGGGTTTGATGGATCTAAAATAACTTACACTTAGGCAACTGCTCATCATGTTGAAATGTCTCAAAGCGTTTCACACAATTAATTACTCTGAAATGCAGTAACTGTTGTTATATGGGCACCATAAATAGGCATAAATATTGACCCAATTTTTCATGGAATGCAACGGCTGTTAATGGAGGCAGATCTTATCTATAATGCTAAGCTGGAGAGAAAACATTTCATGATTCCCGTTCAGCAGTATCGATAAGCTCTGCCTTCAATAGTATAAAACTGACCTTCTCTCAACCTGCAGAGGTAGCGGGCTGAGAATGTTAGCGATGAAATGCAACCAAACAAGGCTCAAAAAATGTAAGTTAATATTCCAGAGATTTCTGTGCTTAATTGCCTTTGGGAGTTAGGGAGGGATTGAACCAGTGTTTTCTCCTCTTGGTAGTTTGGCCTGTGGTTTTTTTTTTAACCTCCCCAGTAGATTAAATTGATAACTTAAATTGACAATGTAAATTGACATGGTGTCAGCAAAATTGGACCTGGTTGCCACCTGTTTCCGACGCGGAAATTCTAGGGGACCTAGGTCCAATTTAGGGGGCTGACCTCCTCTGCCCAAATGGGGTCAGAAACACACCCGACGCCCTATTAGTTCGGGCGCTGCAGAGGCACCTGTGGAGTCAGCCTAAAACAGGCATTAGATTCTTTGAATATTTTAATAAGGGGCCAGACTCTTGCTTTTGTACCCCTTTTCCAATTTGGACAACAACTAGGCGGAGTTTGCCCTGCGCAAGCTCTGACTAGTTTTTTGCAGTTCTACAGTGGCCTAGTCAGCAGATCCTTAAAAGGACTGCAGGTGGCTGCCAAAAAAACAGGGAAGTTTTTGACTTTAAACTTTGTTCTAAATTGTTTTAAATCCAATGGTGGAGCCAGGAGGAACAGCAGTGCTCTTCCTACCTCGACAGCAATGCCCGCCGGCCACTGTTGGCTTCAACCTTGCCTCCCCTCCCACCAGCACCTCCCCCCGCCACTACCATTGCCCCCCAGCCCCCCCAGAAGCTACCTCAGCCAGCAGCCCGACATTATCCCTCGCTTTGCCAGCGAGCTGCCTGATGCATAATTCCCAAATCTCTCCCCTCATCTCCCGAAGGTGCTGACTGTCACTGAAGTTCAACAGATGCCAGCGGCTCCCTTGTATCTTGCCTAAGTGACCCATTTTTCATGCCCGACCCTAGGCAGTGAGTGGCATCTGACTGCAAAGAGCATCAGGGCCGAGCCCAATCCTATCCTACCCGGCATCCATGCACGTGCACTTTCTTGCAAGAACCACTGAGTAGAAATCAAGTGCGGGACTCCATGGGTACTAACACCTATTGTAAGACCCCCGCTGGGATGCCAGCAGTGATCAGCTAATTCAGCGCAGACCGGGGGTAGAAATTTATCTTTGGCGGTAGCGCAAGTCAATGGAATTGATTATCAAGCGGAGCGTATAACGGGAGGGCCGTCGCGATTCCGCCACCTTTGTACTAATGCCCAAGGCAAATTTCTACCTCCAGGAATTGAACCTGGGACCTTCTGGTTTGTATCAGACCACGTAGTACATTTAGCCACTAAGCAATCAAGCGAGCTCCTTCTCGGTTTTTTTTTATAAAACTGAGGTAGGCCAACTAACTGAGCACTCAAAATCTTTTTTATGTAGCCTGTCACTTTGAGTTACAGTTCATATTGGACAGGCTTTAAGCATCCTCATTTCTAATATTTGCTAATTGCATTCCCTTTTTTAATTTGTAGCAATCTCCCATGTGTACATGTTTTGCAGTAACTGTTCTGCCATCTGATTTAACCCACTGTCAGCATGTTACAGTTTCCTTTGAAAAAAATATTCATTAGAAAACCTCCAAAAAGTTTATTTTTGCTGTTGCTGAGCTCAATATTCTCTTGGAAACGAAAGTGAATTTTTTTATTGATAGAAATTTAATGATTTGACTGCAAGATGAAATATCGCTGCTGGTCTTATGAGTCTCATTTACAGACACAACGGGCATGATTTTAGCATGGAGCCGGGAACTGAGCAGGTGGGTCAATTATCGGGTGGGAAACCCGGAAGTCAAGTGAGTGCGCTGGAATCTGCGATCGCAGCTCAATTGAAGGCAATTGATTTTACTTCCGGCTTTCCTGCGGGCCAGCCAGCCAGATTGACAGGCTGGCTTTCTGTCGGGAGGGAAAGTAGCCAGGGAGCGGATGCCAGGTAAGTCTGAGATCGCAGGGGGTCGGGTCAGCCATTATCGGGGCAAATGTTGGTTTATTAGGTTTTTTTTTGACAATTCTTGTACTTATTTTTTCCAGAATTCAAGTTCACAACTTGGTACTTGTACTTACAACCAACGGATCGCTAGTCCAGGACCACAACCTCCTACTCTTGTCGAAAAATCGAGAGGGTGGCAGGAAGTGTAATAAAATGAACTGCTGGACAGTTACTGAATAACACAGCTTTTAGTCAATCTGTGCCTGGCAGCAGACTATGTTACTCATTTGGCTGATACTAATTTGTGCACAACCTCGAACAGAAAACCTGCTGTTTAACTGTGCATTTGATCTGGATTTGGAGGACAAAGAGCTGCCTTATCTCTAGGGTTCAGTTGTAAAAAAATTACAAGGAAGTAAAATGAAAATTTCAGTGCCGTACAATTCGATGTAGATTTCTGACCAAAAATAAACCGCTCGGTGTCCATGAAGTTTAGATTGGATTCAGAATTCTGCTCTGCTCAGATAAGCAAACAGTCTTGAAAAAGACACCACAGTGGAACTTCTTCTTATCTGCACACCAGTTATCTGCCTGCCCAATTATTGACCAGAATTCTCATGGACGACGTGAGACGATAGGTTATTGTGCAGCCTGCTCATATTTCATTAGTTATTCGTATTCCGTGTCCTTTTTTTGTTAAATAAAAACTACAATTTTTTTTTACTTTGTATTGTTTGCATCCCTCCCCATCATTAGGGTATTGCCATGCAAGATAAAAATTTGTGGTGATTCAATTATCTACTGATTTCAATTATTCATGCTGGTCTGCATTGAGGCTGCACGGGTAGGAGAGCATGAGGACCTGGCTCCAGATTCAGGCCAGGAATAAGGAATATATACCAGGGTGAGCAGGAAAGAAGCGATTTGAAGATCAGTGCAATATAAGTAACATACATATTTTGAACCTCCTAACAGCACTAGAACTAGCATTAAAAGATGAGAAGCATAATGGATGTCACTGGCAGTTATTTTCTGGTGCATATGGGAAATGTGGTGGATTCAGCCAAAGGGCCTGCCAACCACTGCAGAGGGAAGACTCGGCTGAGAATTAGAGAAAGGGATAGAGCATTTACTGGAAGCAGGGTGGGAAGAAACGCAAAAAGATTAAAAGATATGCTAGGATATTAGATTAAAAGATATGATGGTAGATAAGCAATGGCGAACATTTAAAGAAATAATTCATAATTCTCAACAAATATACATTCCCTTGAGGAATAAAACTCCACTTGAAAAGTGATCCAACCGCAGCTAACTAGAGAAGTTAAGGATAGTGTTAGATTAAAAGAGGCTTACAATGTTGCCAAAAAGTGTAATAAGCTTGAGGATTAGAAATCAGCAAAGGATGACCAAGAAATTGATAAAGAGGGAGAAAATAGAATATGAGAGTAAACTAGCAAGAAAAATAAAAACAGATTGTAAGAGCTTCTACAAGTGTGTAAAAAGGAAGAGAATAGCGAAAGTAAACGTGGGTCTTTTCTTGGAGGCAGAGACCAGAGAAATTATAATGAGGAATAAGGAAATGGCAGAGACATTAAACAAATATTTTGTATCTGTCTTCACAGTAGAAGACACAAAACACATATCGAAAATAGTGGGGAAGCAAGGGTCTAATGAGAGTGAGGAACTTAAAGTAATTCAGATTAGTGAAGAAAAAGTACTGGAGAAATTAATGGGACTAAAAACCGACAAATCCCCTGGACCTGATGGGCCAGATCCTAAGTTTTTAAAAGAGGTGGCTGCAGAGATAGTGGATGCATTGGTTTTAATCTTCCAGGATTCCCTAGATTCTAGAACGGTCCCAGTGGATTGGAAGGTAGCAAATGTAATCCCGCTATTCAAGAAAGGAGGGAGAGAGAAAACAGGGAATTATAGGCCAGTTAGCCTGACATCAGTAGTAGGGAAAATGCTAGAATCTATTATTAAGGAGGAGTAACAGGGCACTTAGAAAATCATCATATGATTAGGCAGAGTCAACATGGTTATATGAAAGGGAAATCATGTTTGACAAATCTATTTGAATTTGTTGAGAGTGTAACTAGCAGGGTAGATAAGGGGAAACCAGTGGATGTAGTATATTTGGATTTTCAAAAGACATTCGATAAGGTGCCACATAAGAGGTTGTTACACAAGATTAGGGCTCATGGGATTGGGGGTAATATATTAGCATGGATTGAGGATTGGTTAACAAACAGAAAACAGAGAACAGGAATAAACGGGTCATTTTTGGCAGGTTGTAACTAGTGGGGTGCAGCAAGGATCAGTGCTTGGGGCTCAGCCGTTAACAATATATATCAATGACTTAGATGAGAGGACCAAGTGTAATGTATCCAAGTTTGCTGACAATATAAAGCTAGGTGGGAAAGTAAGCTGTGAGGAGGTCACAAAGAGTCTGCAAAGGGATATAGACAGGTTAAGTGAATAGGCAAGAAGGTGGCAGATGGAGTATAATGTGGGGAAATGTGAAATTATCTTTGGTAGGAAGAATAGAAAATCAGAATATTTTTTAAAAGGTGAGAGACTAAAAAATGCTGGTAGTCAGAGGCATTTGGGTGTCCTTGTACACAAATCACAGGAAGTTAACATGCAGGTACAGCAAGCAATTAGGAAGGCAAATGGTATGTTAGCCTTTATTGCAAGGTGGTTGGAGTACAAGAGTAAGGAGGTCTTGTTGCAATTATATAGGGCTCTGGTGGGAGCACACCTGGAGTACTGTGTACAGTTTTGGTCTCCTTACCTAAGGAAGGATATACATGCCTTAGAGGGGGTGCAATGAAGGTTCATTAGATTGATTCCTGGGATGACAGGGTTGTCCTATGAGGAGAGATTGAGAAAAATGGGCCTATATTCTCTGAAGTTTAGAAGAATGAGAGGGGATCTCATTGAAACATATAAAATTCTTAGAGGGTTTGACAAATCCATTAGAATTTTTGAGGGTGCAAGTAGCAGGGTAGATAAGGGGGAGCCAGTGGATGTAGTATGTTTGGATTTTCAAAAGGCATTCGATAAGGTGTTTCCCCTGCCTGGAGAGTCTAGAACAAGGAATCATAGTCTCAAGATAAGGGGTCGGCCATTTAGGAGCGAGATGAGGAAAAATTTCTTCACTCAGAGGGTTGTGAATCTTTGAATGCTCTACCCCAGAGGGCTGTGGATGCTCAGTCGTTGAGTATATTCAAGACTGAGATCGACAGATTTTTGGACACTAAGTGAATCAAGGGAGGTGGGGATGGGTGGGAAAGTGGAGTTGAGGTCGAAGATCAGCCATGATCTTATTGAATGGTGGAGCAGGCTCAAGGGGCCATATGGCCTACTCCTGCTCCTATTTCTGATGTTCTTATGTTCTTAATCCAAATAGTTGTGCGTGTCCAAGCTTGTAATAAATATCTATGGAAAGCCTATTGCCAAAGATGGAGAGAGAAAGCCAGAAAAAGGAAAGAGGTGGATCATACAAAGGCAAAGAATGGATGAGAATTGAAAACATATTTGGAGTGCTATAATTTATATTAGCAAAAGAGCCAAGTTGTTACAAAATTTTATGATTCTTTCAAGTAACTTGACTGCAGGATATTTTAATATTTCAGATTTTGTCAACATTCTTAAAAATGTAAGCTTGTGCACATACACAAGATTGATTCAGAATGTTAACATCAGAATGTTTTCTGTATATTTAATTTCACTGAGTGATGGCTTGAAGATTGAATAGAGACCCAACACAAACAACTCTCAGCCAAGCATTTGCCTGAGAGAACTGAGAGACCAGCTGCAATCCCTGAGCTTTTCTTGAGATGTGTTAATCACAGGTTTAAAGGACCAAATCAACTTCTGCATGAATCTCGCCACCGTTTCACTGGCGAAATTTAGAAGCCATAGGAATCCTGTGCAGTTAAGGTAAAATTAGTTCCAGGTTCAGAATCCACAAAAAAAATTACCTATCTTGAGAATTTCAAGTAGGTAAATTGCCCTCTTAATGATCCGCCCGCCGGCATTAACGGGGAACGCGACTTCCGGGTTTCGGCTGCGCTTGGTATCCAAATGCGCCTGGGTTAAACCCGGAAGTGGGCGCACTGGAGCCGGGTTGCGGTCCTGCTTCCAAAATCTACAATTTTGACTCCCCACCCGCCTCCAGCCCACCTGTTCTTTGTGGTTAAAATTACCCCCAATGACACCTTCTGTGTCTACCTTACAGACTCTGCTAATCAGATTGCGAGATTAGTGACGATTGGGCCAATATTGAGTGCAGCTTCATGGCCATGGGCTTGTGTTTACTGGGAAAAGCCGAGGCCCATTTTACTGAAAAGTGCACCATCTTCATGAAAATATGCGAGACAAACCTTTTAGATTAGCTCATTGATGTATGTCAGGAGTGGCTTGGCTCAGTGACTACGTTCACGTTTCTAAATCAGGAGGATGTGGGTTCTCGCCCTACTCCAGGACTTCAGCACATAATCAAGGCTGACACTTCAGTGTACTGGTTTGCCAAAGGTTCTGTCTTTTGGATGAGAAGGTTCATGTGGATGTAAAAGATCTTATGACACTATACAAAGAAGAGCAGGAAGTTCCCCCATTGTCCTGGGCAACATTCCTCCTACAACCAATGCCACTTCACTGATCATTTATCTCACTGCTTTGTTTTTGGGACTTTGCTGTGCGTAAATTGACTGTCGGCACTGATGCTAAATTGCGGCCCCCCACCGTGACTGAGATCAGCGAACTCAGCATGGAGTAGAATCGAACCTGTGGCCCTCCAGTCTGTATTGTTCAACTGAATACTGCCTTTGTTAACTCCGTCATTGAGAGTCAAGCCCCGTTCATGAACAGAAAACGTTCTTCCTCACTGTCTCCTCATCGCCGTTACCTGTCTCCAGGTGTTCCCTCCGTCTGTCGAGATGAACATGCCGCCACTGTGATTTTCCTCATCCATTATTAACTCGGAGCCTATGTTGCCTGAAATTCAAGCAAAGCCACCAGGGATCAGCCAATAACAGTTTCAGTAACAACCCAAGGCTACAACTCAACCACTTAACCCCTTCTAACATAGAAACATAGAAAATAGGAGCAAGAGTAGGCCATTCGGCCCTTCGGGCCTGCTCCGCCATTCAAAATTATCATGGCTGATCGTCTAACTCAGTACCCTGTTCCCGTTTTTTCCCCATATCCCTTGATCCCTTTAGCATTAAGAAACATATCTATCTCTTTCTTGAATACATCAAATGACTTGGCCTCCACTGCCTTCTGTGGTAGAGAATTCCACAGGTTCACCACCCTCTGAGTGAAGAAATTTCTCCTCATCTCGATTCTAAATGGCATACCCCGTATCCTGAGACTGTGACCCCTGGTTCTGGACTCCCCAGCCATCGGGAACATCCTCCCTGCATCTAGTCTGTCTAGTCCTGTTAGAATTTTATATGTTTCGATGAGATCCCCTCTCATTCTTCTAAACACTAGTGAATATAGGCCTAGTCGACCCAATCTCTCCTCATATGTCAGTGCTGCCATCCCAAGAATCAGTCCAGAAAATACAAGCATAGAAGAAAGAAAGAAGAAAGAAAGACTCGTATTTATACAGCGCCTTTCACGACCTCAGGACGTTCCAAAGCGCTTTACAGCCAATGAAAAACCTTTGATGTGTAGTCTCTGTTGTAATGTAGTCACCTTGAGATCTATTAACTGCCATGGATTGGTTTCTTCCTTGTATTAATAGGGTACAATACCCATGTATCTGAGGGGCGATTCTGCAGTCTGGGGCTCCCATGGAGGAAGCAGCACTTGGGTTGGAAGCAAGGCTCACAGGGAGTGCATCTCCGGAGATGGCCGGCAACAGAAGACACTTCCCCGAGATGCGCACCCCGTAACCACTGGTCCCCACTGGGAGCGCTGGGTTTTGGAATCACTAACACTAAATTTCCAAACAAACGAGAATTTTAAAAGTGGGTCCACGGGCATTACAGAGGAATACTTGATACTCGTCCATGCCCAGGGGAGTTTGCACATGGGAAGCAAGGCCAAGTGTAGTCTTTCAGGTGAAGTGAGGTGAGAGGGTAGTGCACAGATATAATTCACTCCCCATCTTAAAGTCATACATCTGTTCTTTTTTTGGTATTTGTGGTATAAATTCCCATGTCCACATTTATAATGGAAATTCGTAAACTTGTCAGCGTGAAAAGGGTTAAGGGGCTGAAGAGACCCTCCAGGTAAGTTTTTTACTTTCCTTTGTAGGTAAGCAAAAAGCTTACCTGGAGGATCTCTCGAGGGGCAGGGGAACGTTTAGGCCTCCCCCTGCCCCAGACTCACCCTCTTACCTACCACGAGCCCACCCCCCACCACCGAAACCCCCCTTCTCTCACACTTACCTGAGTGCCAGCGAGTGGCCAATGGCCGCCCAATTTTCCAGAGGCCGGCAGCCACTTCTCACCCATTCCAGTGGAGAGGCAGAATGTTAATGAGGCCCGGCGGTTAAAATTTGGCTTCACACAGTCGAGGACGGGCGGGAAACTGACTGATACCGCCAGTTTCCTGCCGAAAACCTGCTGGCGTTAAAGTTCCTCCTTCCCCTACTATGCATTTGGGACTCATGGTGACATTTGTTACAGAAAGGGCATTTTATCCGGCTTCCCTGTGAAAAAGTGAACCGTAAATTCTGAGCCAAAGGGTGAGTACAAAACAGGTTGGATCTCAATGAGCAACTTCCTGACCAGTTAAGGAGAAGAGCCAAGCGTAAACTAGACATTTTCTGATGGGGCAAAGGAGGGGAAAGATTTCTGTAGGTGAATTGCCCCAGGCAGCTCTAGTGCAACTCCTAATGGTTGGCTCAAGGCCATCAACATCGACAACAACATGCATATGTATAGAGCCTCTAACGTAGTAAAACGCCCCAAGGCGCTTCACAGGAGCGATTCTCAAACAAAATTTGACATCGAGCCACATAAGGCGATATTAAGACAGGTGACCAAAAGCTTGGTCAAAGAGATAGGTTTTAAGGAGCGTCCTAAAGGAAGAGAGAGAGGTAGAGAGGTAGAGAGGTTTAGGGAGGGAATTCACGGCCGCCAATGGTGGAGCGATGAAAATCGGGGATGCACTTGCATAACAGGTCACTTTCCTCTCAATAAGTCTTCTCCAGCTCTTATCTCAGTAGGTAAAGGCTGTGGGGAGGAAAAGGCTTTCGAAAATACCAATTAGCCTCCCAGGAAGGTTGATATGGTAAACAGGAATGTTACAGCATGCGTGTTCAGTTGAGTTTGCAATGAAAGGATATTGCTCGAGGCTTCCTAACAACACATTGGTGCATTACCGAACCATACAAAGGCAAGAAGGTTCAATTTCTGGTCTGAACTAAGTTAGCTGATCTCAGCTAGGATTACAGTAGGGGCCCTACAATTGATCTGAGCACCTCCAGGCCAGGGAAGTGAAGAACAGCTGGTATTCTTGGTCCTGAGCATAATCCAGTGAATTGCACTTGAGAAGATCACTTCTCTGGGCACCCGGTGAAGACAGATTAAAGGTCCTCTGTGCCTGTCAGTACTCTCTGTCCAGGCACTCACATGAAGGATGGCCTGCTAAACCTTCAAAGAACTGTTTCCCAAGCAATACTCATCACCGCAATGGAAGAATGGAGGAAAGCATTTTGTTTGGGCAGGGCAGATGTAACCCTCGTCCTACTTTAAACCGCCCTGGGAGCGCGGATGCTTAGAGGAGGTGCAAAAGTATCTGGTTTTCCAGCACTGACCCATGTTGTTATGATACTGCTTTGTTCCCTAGCAACGGGAGAGAAGCTATGTAAATGCAACTTGAAGGGCACAAAAAAAAACTCTCCCAAAAATGAAAGAAAAATGTACTCTATGCTCATCAAACTTTGAATGCATTCAGTACCTGAAGCCACGATGATACCAGGTGCAGAGTCCTTGCTGCCTATATTTCCTGAGGTGTAGGGATTCTGTGCCACATTCAAGTGTAGATTCAGTGAGCAATATGGCTGCAAACAGAACGGAAGAGTTGTAGTATGATTAAAACCAACCTTGGAAGTTCAAAGTTACCACAGACCACAAATATTTACCATGCCACCGAAAAATTTGGAACTTTAAGATGTGAAAGTGCCTAATCTTTACTGTGTTTATACTGTAAGATAAACAGGGGATGCATTATCCATGACACAGAGATCCATGGGATTTGATTTATATCAATTGGGATAGAACTCATACCTCACAATCCTCCGTAATGAATTCTGTTTACACTACACATTAAAAATTAATTTCACCAAGTTGTAAAGATGATGTGTTTAATGGGGCGCTCTATTCCTTTGTGATTTGGCTCCAGTGCAGCTGGAGGCAGTGTGAAGGTTAGTTTTGCGTCTTGTGGCTCTGCGATGTTCGTGCTTTGAACATTCGCTTCTGATGAATTTTCAAAGGGAAACCAGCTCCGGGGACTTAGAATGAGGCGATGATATTGTCGCTACGAAAACGATGACATCATCGCGCTTGTACCTGAAGTGCATATCAAGACAGAGACCCGGAATTCTTGTTATGTTATAACAAAAATGAAGAAAAAAAAATGATGCTCTTTTCCATAATTTGCATGTTACTGTGACAATGCCCTGCTCCTGTCAGCCCTTTGGCCTCCATCTTAGAAATTCTCTTTGGAGGAGAGGTTGAGTAAAATTCACCAGGACAATTTAACGTGGAACAGGTTCCACCACTGAATTAGGAAGAGTTTGTATTTCTCTGATGGAAACCAAAGGCAAAATTACCTGAAATACATTCATTAAAAAAATGTAGCTTTGGCAATTACATAACCATTATTGAAAGGAAGGAATAACTTGCCTTTATACTGCATGTTTCATGTCCTCAGATGTTTCAAAATGCTTTACAGCCATTGAATTACTTTTGAAATGTAGTCACTGTTGTTATAGTAACCAGGATTTTTTTATTGCATACAGCACAGCAATGAACTCTGATTTTAAAGTTGTATTTGACACTTTTTGTTCTTTTATTAAACCCGAACCCGACATTATCTCCATGACCCAATGCTGTAACTTGCTCTTGTTTTGGGGGCTGATATAGTTCCTTAGCAATTTCAATGAGTCATTCTTGGCAGGGTGATTTTCAAGGTGGCAGCCACTCACATCTCTCAAATAGGGAAAGTGGCTCATGTGATCTACTGGGGGGTATTAAAGGTGTCCTCCAATCCTGCATTTGTTTTTATTATAGGCAGATTGATAGTAAATAGCTTGAAATTAATGATACATATTTCTAAATTACTTGAGTATTCCCAATTTTTATTTGGTTGAGCAAAATTGCCCATTAAAATAGCTTTCCTGTTTACGCATAATCTTTTTGTCGGTTCACAGAGTAAAATGTCTTCTTTTGTGCTCTGATCTTGAGCGCTGTAGCATACCCCTAGTTTTAGCTTTGCCGTTTCACATTAAAGAGGTCTAACCAAAATAGATCACTTTGTAGGTCAAGGGCTACTGGGATAGGAAGGGTATATCGAAGAGTTACTGGGAAAGACAGTGCACCGAAGGGGTACACATGTGGGTAGTGTCTAGACAGGTTGCTGGAGTAGTTTGAAGGGTTATTGGGATAAATAGGGTATATTGAATGGTTACTGGAATGGATAAGAGTGCATTGAAGGTTTGGATGGATAGATAAGAGTCCACTGATGGGTTACTGGGGTAGATAGAGTCCAATGATGAATTATTCAGACAACGCAGTAAAAGATTATTTGGATATATAAAATGCACAGAGGAGTTACCTAAGTAATAAGAGTATGTAAAAGATTTCTACTTAGTTACTGAGTTCATCCATCAGAAGTGATATGAGTCACAAATTGTAGAAGGCTACCAGATAATGGGATTAATGACAGTTGAATTGCAAACAGTTGGATTAGCATATTGCCCCTAGGTACCAAAAATCCCAGCCCTGTTCTAGCTCTTTAAGCTCTGCAGAAGGAAATACATTCATCTTCCTCAAAGAGCAACAAAAAATAATTAGTAAATCAATATGCCAAACTTTAGCAGTAGAAGTGAACTTAATAAAGAATTATTAGTTTTAGAGACACTGGAGGCTTTCAGGAGATTGTTTCAGATTAACCTATAGCATGTCCTACTCTGGCTCAAATGTATGCCCGAATGCATGTTGATCGCCAAGACATCATTCATCCTGCCACTCGTGGCAGAGGCAAAGACAATTTAAGGCAATTAAAGTTCCAGCTTTGAGACTACAAGTCTCACATCATTGCTTCTATTAATAGGTGAAGTCAGTTCCATTGCATTGAATTGTCAGTTAATGTTGAGTGAGGGAAGATAAAGCTTTTCTGACTATTGTTCAAAAGAAGTTCCAAGTGCAATTAAAATGTCAATAAACATGCGATTAACTTTGACCCTCTGTTCTTTTATTTTACTCAGCTCCAATTGGCTCTAAGACCATATTGATCATAATGCTTAGCTTCTCTTCATTACTTCCTTGCTTTGCCTCCATTAGTTCAGGATATTGGTTTTAATAAAATGCCTTTAAAAAGAATAAATGTCCTAAATAAAATGACGAGTGAAAAAAGGGTTGAAATTATGTGTGTGAAACACTTGATTCGGTAGCTTACCAGTAGACAGTGATTGTCATTGCCTCTCAGATCTGTGATGGGAGCCTCCAGCAGTCGCCAGTCTCGTCCTTTGTTATATGTGATGAAAGTCTTGACCT
Source organism: Heptranchias perlo (assembly GCF_035084215.1). Lineage (NCBI taxonomy): Eukaryota > Metazoa > Chordata > Chondrichthyes > Hexanchiformes > Hexanchidae > Heptranchias > Heptranchias perlo. The sequence goes on along the minus strand of NC_090345.1, from coordinate 11,957,489 downwards.
GCTTTTGTACCTTCTTGTTAGCCAAGAACATTCCCTTTATCCCTGCTACCTAGGAAAAATGGTTACAATTGAAATACCATCAACAGAAATGGGGGCTAGTTTTTAACAATACCCAAGACATTTAATTTTACAGTTGTTTGGTGTTAAACACATCTCGAAACTTCAGTATTCCTTCTTTATTTGAACTAACCTTCTAAAATGACTTGTTCGTGGCAATTAATTATAAAAGATTAGAACCATAACTAGTTCACAAGACGCCTGTGGAGGGGGAAGGCCATTCGGCCCATCTAGCTTACTAATCCAGAAAGAATGTACAGCCCTTCATTTCTGCATCCAACTGTTTCTGAAATGATTCCAGGGGTTTTGCCTTCACTGTCTTACCTGCAAGTTCTTTCCACATCTTTTTCACTTTTTGTGTGAAGAACTTCCTGAAATCAATCCTGAATTTCCCTTTTATTAGATTGAACACGGGTCCATTGTTACCATGATAAATGATCTAGTACACTATCAAAAATCCCATAATGCTGCGCACAGGGAGTCATGTGTAGTTCTTTCAAGACAAGAAGATGTAACACATAATATTCTATTCTTCAATGGTGTGTGTTCATCTTTTCTCAGAGAATAGTAGACCTATGGAACAGATTGCCAGCTCAGGCGGTGAATGCTGATTCGTTCTATACCTTTAAGAGATTGCTGGACCTGTCTTTGGCTGGGGAGGAGATCCTTAATCAGGCATTAAACCCCTCATTAACATATATGTGGACATCCCAAATGTACTAATGGCACAGGCACCTCCCCCCAAATAAGATGACTCCAGAATTAGGGATGGGGTCAGTTGTGCAACTAGTGGGCAGGCGGATGGTCTGCCCTGATCCAGATCTGCTCTCAAAAGGCCTCTTGTGGAATCTTGGTCCCAAAGGAATCATTCCACTATATTTATATCGCAGCACATGGTGACTAGAAGCGGTCAGCTCCTGCAGGGAGGAGGGGTTGTACTTGGGGATCAACAGGGAGGGGGTTAATGGAGCCTGGCTCACTCCACTAAACACAAAGAAAATCCCCAAATATATTTCAGCACAGCTAGTGTCTGCAGTAAAAGACCTTGGAGAAATTTCCATGCATAGGATACGGTTTAAGTAACCACTGAAGGTTTCAAATTGCTTTCTCTGTCCACGGTCCAAAAAACAATTGCTTTTAAATCTCCAGCAAAAAGTGGTGTTTCGGGGTGTATAATTTAGAAAGGTGTCTTTTTTTTCCCCAACAATATTTAGCTTGAGACTTTAATGCCATAATCAAACAACATCATTCACTAAATCCATTACGGTGTTCAGCCACAAACACATTAGTGTACTTCCAAATGGGACAATTTGATCCTCTCCTAGCTAATTTAATCCCTCTCTGAGATTGATTACTGCAATAGCACAACCAAAGTATCAGCTGGTCATTTGTTATGTAAATGCTCCGGAAAATGCTGTTCCATCCATGTCATGTTTCAGTAAATTGGAAACCTTTATCTGAGGAGTGCTGTTGAGTACAGACATTACATTACCTCATAAAGGTCAATCATGACGTTTCCCTCTGGGCTTCGGCTGCTTTTTACATTCTCCAAAGCAAGAGTGAAGTAGGCTCCTCTTGCATCAGACACGTACAGATTGTACGTGTCATTCTGGTTCCATTCTTGCACAGCGGCAAACACTTGGTTTTCGTCTGTACTGATAATGTGCATATCCTGCCGGTACAACAAGGCACAAGCTTAAGTTGTACTGATGTTATCTTGAGATCTGGTAACAATGCATGAAAGGTAATAAATGCAATTCTCAATTCGTTCGGTCCAATCAATGCTCTTGAGGCTAATTTGTGGCTCACAATAACTGCACATTATCAGTCAAATTTACCATGTGGTTAAGCATGGCCCCCGAAAGTGGTGTGCGAGCTAGATCACATGGTTTGAAGGCTAGGGGAAGCTAAGCAGTCAACATAATGGGAAGCGTTAATGAGATGTGTGGCAGTGTAGATACAAGGAGGGGTATCATTTTGACTTTGGGCGAAGGTGTAAAGCGGGCGATATCGCATCAGCCGCCCGTTACGCATCTCTCCCGATTTTCATTTCCAAATGAACATCAGGTGTATAACGGACGGCTGATCCGATATCGCCTGTTTCACGCCTTTGCCCAAAGTCAAAATGAACCTTCCTCGGTTGGTTATAATAATTGGCATGGAATTATTCATCTGGAGAAGGGATGGCAGCTGAGTGGCCAAACTCACACCGCCCCCCACTTCCAGTTCTGCTTCAAATACAATACTCAATGTGCATCCTCACTGCATATGGATAAACCAGATTAGGAAGATATGACTCAGTCTGCCTAGAAATTTGTGGAAACAGATTGAAAATACCCTGTACAGAGGCACACATTGCAAACACACTTAATTGTTATGAGGAATATTTCACCCAAAACATTGACACTTCATAAATTAAAAATTATTAGCAAGAGTACCTACATTAGAACATGGCATAATTCTGTCTTGTTATTCTAAATTATATTATATTCAGCAGGGAGTTCTCCTGGACAACATTCCTCCCTCACCCAAGACCATCAAACACCGATTCATCGGTCGTTCACCTCATTGCTGCTTGTGGGATCTCACATGTACAAGATGGCTGCCGCATTTGCCTGCATAACAACAATCGTCGTCCTCCAAAAGGAAAACAATCCTTTGTGATTGAATTGCTTAAAGATGTTCCTCAGCAATGTGATTAGATACCGTCTAAATGCAACTCTATTCTTTTTTTTATCCTCCTTTAACTCTCTTCAAGCACATGTCAAACTTCAGCAGAGCCGACACTAAGGGAATCAAGGGATATGGGGATAGGGCAGGAAAGTGGAGTTGAGGTAGATGAAGATTTTATGGAATGGCGGAGCAGGCTTGATGTATGGCCTACTCCTGCTCCAATTTCTTATGTTCTTATGTAGCAGGCAGAGAGACATCTTGTTCCCAGGCTCTGCCTACTTTTCTTTCCTCCTTGCTGGGAGATGTCTGATCCTCTCCTGTTGGCCTTCTTCCTGTTCCCCCCGCACCGCACCCCCCGCCTCCCCACCTCCCCCCCTGATGATGTGGATTCAATCATTCAATTGCCACATAGCGAGCCGCAGGCAGGAACCAGCATCCTATTGCTGCAGGGGACACTATGCTGGGCCTCCCTTGCTGTGCACATCAATATCTTGCTCTTTTTTTTTCTATATTTTATTTCTGTCAGGTTTTTCCTCCCTCTAGGCTTTGCCTTAATGTGATGTTCGCATATTCCTGTTGTTATCTTCATTATCTCTGTTGCTGTGCAGTTCATGCTTTCCAGTATCTTTCACATTTTACATTATTCATATTTAATATTTAGAATGGAGTTTCAGGGAGGGTAGCTTTAGCACAAACATGGAATCACTTAGATGCTCTGATGAGGGGGCTGTGGGTTCTTTTTGGACGACTGAGGTCCATTGGCCCAAAGAGCCATCCTCATCCCTATCTGTCTTCTGTTCCTGTGTGGAAATAGACTATTAAATACATTACTTAACCGAGTCTTTTATGCATAATTTATTCATCTGTGGGTACTGGGAGCACTTAGTTATACTCCAGTATAGCTCAGCCAGTGCTTCAGGAACAGTAGTCCTGATTTTAACCTAACCCACACCCGTTCCACACCCTGCCTGAGTTATTGCTCCATTGAAGTTAATGGAACGTCAAATCGGATGGGGAGCAAAACGGTCATCTAACCGGATTCTGCCCTATCCCGCCAGGTGGATTAGGTTAAAACTGGGGCGTGTCTCTCTCAATAATTTGTCACAGTGCTCAGTTTAGATCTCTATCTCACGTTACTTATTGGCTTTGCAAATAGAAATTACAGTTCACCTGTCAGGGAGAAAGGGAATTGTTACCGTGGCAGTTAGTGGTAAGGCTGCAGGCCAAGAAAGCCCCCTACAGCAATATTTTATCTTGCTTGTGCAATGTAGACAGGTGGGTCAAGGGTAAACTGTTGAATACAGAATGCATTCCACTGTGCAAGTTGGGCCAGCACAGCTCCCCTATGTGAGCTATTAATTTCCCCTTACTTACGACCTGTTGTGGGATATCTCGATGCAATTCTGGATTGATGGTTAAAAAGTCAGTGGGAGGGAACTTTGTTGTGCCTGAAAAGAATTTGCTCATGGTCTGTTTCTCAGTGGTTAACTTGCTCTGCCCATGTGATCGGATTGTCAACATTGGGCAAATTTGAGGCGTGGCATTTTTCGGTCATCCATCACACATCTGAGGCATCATCTTGTACTCGAAACGTAGACGCTGGATCAGTCATGTGGGCATCAGAGGGCGGCCAAGTGGTATTAATGTGTTCTTTTTCTACCTTCTGTCTTTTCTTTTTTTTTGGTTTTCTATCTCTCTTCACGGTCCAGTGGTTAGGGGATTTAAAAAGGTTTCCTCTTGTCTTACTTTCATTAAGAAAAAAAAACAAGAGACAGCCATGGAGGCAAGGTTATCCCAACATAATTAATGGCAGCAAAAGCCTTCTGTTAATACTACTGGGTAGTTTTTAATAGTGGACTTTCGCTACTGCTGTGCATGCTGGGATTGCTCTGCCTGCATAGTAATCTCTTATTTTCCTTTGGTCTCCATCCAAGAGAAATGCACAATCTATACACGACGAGATGAATACCCTCGAGTGGGAAGGTGGGAGATCCTTACATCTTGTGTGAGATGCTTACTGAATGACGTACGGTTGGTAGGCTTGGACGATGAGTTCTGAAAGCCGAAGAGGAGAAGTGATCCTGATGTTGCTAGAAATGGTGAACAGAGGAATGGGCTCAATCTGGCACAAGAATCGAGGGCTAAACTCAAAATGAAAGAAAAAACAGATCACGAGGAAAAAGGGGGAAGGGGGAGACCTGAACCATTTAGTAGAAAAAGAAACGTATCAGGCTCACTGTCAACTCTTCGGCCCTGCTTAAAGAGATTGCCCCAGGGACTCTGTGGGTGCGTCAGCCTGGCAGTCACGTTGGGTTCGTGCCCGCTGCTGATTGTGAGGTCGGGGGTGGGCCCACCAGGACCAGGCCTTTGGTGGTGCAGCGGTGCGTCTGCGGTGCCCTTCCCATCCACCCCCCTGCCGATTATACCAGAAATGTGGGTGGAGGTTGGCTGGCCCTTGTGGGAGGAGGGGAGAGGGGGGGATGGGGGGTGTTCAGGCCTCCCCCCACACCGGATAATGGGATATTGTAGCCTAAACTGACCCGTGTCAGAGGACTGTTTTAAAAAAGATCATTTTAAATCCCCCCTCCCCGATCTTCGGTGTTCCAGGTCCTACCCCATTCTCCCCCCTCCCACCCATGTGGGCTCCACTCCTGCCAGTTTTGGTAAAAAGAAAGACTGCATTTATATAGCGCCATTTATGACCTCAGGATGTCCCAAAGCGCTTTACAGTCAATGAAGTAGTTTTGAAGTGTAGCAACTGTTGTAATGTAGGAAACACAGCAGCCAATTTGCTCATAGCAAGGTCCCACAAACAACAATGAGATAATGACCAGAAAATCTGTTTTTATTGATGTTCTTTGAGGGATAAATATTGGCCTGGACACCGGGTCCTGGTCGTCTTCGAATAGTACCATGGGAATTTTTACATCCACCTGAGAGGGCAGACGAGTTTTCAGTTTAACATCTCCAACAGTGCAGCATTCCCTCAGTACTGCACAAAAGTGTCAGCCTGGATTTGGTGTTCAAGTCTCTGGAGTGGGACTTGAACCCACAACCTTTTGACTCAGAGGCAAGAGTGCTATCATTGAGCCACGGCTATTGGCAAGGTGTGCCCGGTGAGATCAGGCATGCTTAGGCTGATGTTAAGCCAAGTCCGGACTGAGGGCTGAGGAGCCCGAAATCCCTGTGTAGAGAGGAGTTCCCACTTGTACCTCCATCTCCATAATGCCGATAGCCTTGTAGGGGCAGGTGGAAGCTCTGCCACCCCCACAGGGCCATCCAGGGAATTAGGACCCACGGCTGGAAACCAGCCTATCCGGTTTAGGGCCGTTCTGATGGTCTACCGCCAACCTTACGGCGGAATCTGCAGCAACAGCCAATCAATTTTGGAGATGACCTTTCATTCATAAAATCACTCCAACCGAAGTAAGAAAATCTGAGCGATGGACAGGCTTGTGAACTGAGCTTCTGGCCAGTGAGGCAAATGCTCCATTGGCCGTGTTCGCAGACAAGGGCAATTGAGCTCACAAATGACACACATATGTTAACAGCAACCACTAACTGAAAGGCCTCTAACTCCCAATGCCCCAGGTCATAACACTCAGAAATACTTTGCCTCATGCTGATCCCATGTTGTTTATGGTTCCCTCACTAATAAAGTAAGACACATAAAACACCCTCAACCATAAAACAGTTATAATGATGTACTGTGCAGCAAAGGAAGGGGTTTACTGTGCTCTAAAGGACGTTGAGATTTCACGACTTTTACCTTGGGCAATGAATATTTGGGGAGTTTCATTTGTGCAAAGCCTTCTCTTCGATATGACACGTAGTAATTCACCCGTCCTCCAGATGTCACCTAGGTAGTGAAGCATAAGACAATTATTGCACATTTTTCGGGGGTACTGGAACAAAGTAGCAGAGACTGGTGATGGGCAGTAAAATTTTATGGAGAACAAATGCACCATAAAGATCAGGCAAGTGTTCTGACACAGCCATCAGCAGTTGATAACTAAGGACTAACGACCTTATTGGTGTGATCACCAAAGCCACTTGACAATTTATTTTTCTTGTAAAGTACAGATGATTGAAACAGCCTCCTCTTCTCAAATAAGCAAGAGTTCCCTGTCGATGAGCCACTCCCCAGGTTCATCTCTGTAGTTGCAGAGTGACTGAGAGTTACAATTAAACACATGACAGATACAGTAACAGCAAAAAATACTGACCAAGATAATGTTCACCTATTTCTTATAAAATACTACCTGCCCCTTTAATTAGTTCCTCAACACAATGATTTCTAAATACTGTCTTTATCAATATTTTGTATCCCTAAATCTTGACCAACTTTTTACAAAATTGGATGCATTTCCAATAAACAATAAACTTTTCTGTTCCATTATATAACTTGATCGTTATGTATTTATAGATAGACTCATTATATTGGGAGTGGATCTGAGAAGAGTTAATAGTATTGCCCAGTGATTCAAACAAAGTGCATTCTACTTTGTTTAATAGCATGCATTAAAGGTACATAATGGGGGATCCGAAGGAGCCATTCAAACCAAGCAAGACGACCCTGGTCATTTCGTAATGCTTCGACAGCATCGCCCACACTCGAACTCTCGGCCCTTCCACGAAGCCATTAGTTCTGCCTTGCTGTGAATCCATGCTCTGCACTTCTCTGTATTTTCTTGTACCTGACACTTCAAGTCACTGCCACATTCCCGTATAATGTGTGGATGTGAAAAAACAGGCAAAAGATAAGTGGATTATGAAGCTCTCATTTGGCTCCTTCAATTAACCATGCCTCATGACTGGAGGTCATGTGATCTTCTCTTGCCTGCGCCCTCTGTTGCCCCAAAGCTTTCTCGCTTCTTTTGACATTGACAGGCAGAACCCAATTTGCATGCTTGTCAAGTGAACAAACAAGGAAACAGATCTTTCTATTTACCATAATTAACCTGCCTTTCTTAGCCACTTTGCCAATCAAAACAGAGAGAGAACTGTTTCTTCCCTGTAATCAGCACGGATTTATTAGCACATCTGGGTGATCATAACAGGAACCTGTTTAAAAATCAAGTACATTAACATCTTTCAGTTATGAAGAAGTTTATCCTTGTACTTGTTTTTTCTTTTGACAGAACCCAGAGTTCATTCTCTTTTCCCAAATTGTATTTGGAAGATTTGAGACTATGGGGGTAATTTTAAGTCTCCTCGCTTGGTGGGAATGGAGCAGGCCAGCACTTAAAATGGAGTGGCTCCATTTCCTGTTCCGTTCCTACCCATCTCTGATTTTAATGCTGCTGTAGAAGCTTCTTCCAAGAAGCTTGGTTTTCTCCTTTATGTCAAATACGTCGAGTCCTCTCAGCCTCTCTTAACTCTCTATAAAGCCCCAAGTCCATCCGACACTTCTATACCACTCCTTCATTCAGAGAGGCTCTTTTAGTACCTCTCACACATTCCTGGGCAGGATATGAGTAAAATGAGTCATCAGTTCGCAATCCCCCTCTCACCTCTAGCTCTTTTCTCTCTCAGTCACACCGTTTTGTGCCTATTTTATAAATACTCTTCCGATTAGTGCTCTCTGAACTTTCTTTTTGTGTTCCTTTTAAGCTTCCAAAATGACAATCCAAATGCTCTTGCACCTTCCTGAATGTGTTGAAATTAAGATTGATGAGGCTCCCACCTAAATTAAGGCCTGCATTGCACTGGGCAGACCTCGGGTGGCAAGTAAGCAGTAAGTTTTTTTTTCTCCAGATTTTTGGCTTGCTACCACGAGGCAACAGTGAGACAAGAATCGTCCCCATGGAGATTTATTCTCTCTTTCTTGCAGCCAGAATATTTGGTCTATGTATATAAAAGTTAATGTGATGGCAACAATTTCTAGGACATGGATGATTAGCTCAATAAAAGACAAAAGGGATTTATCTTGTCTGGATTTGAGGTTGTAACATGGTATAGTAAAATCCCTGAGAGAAAATGATCTGTAATATTATACTATTCGATTAATATTTGCACACACGGCAGCTACAATTTCTTGAACATGTTTTCTAGCTGAATCTTTCCTTTTAAATGATAGATTACAATGGATTTACCTTCTAATATTGAAACTTCCATGGTGTTGCATATTGTCGACCATATACTCTCTCCCTTACCTCTCTCGTGTCTTTGTCTTGCTATTTCTCTCTCTGTCTCTCCTCTTCTGCTTCTGTCTCCCTAATTTTTCTTCTTCTCTCACTACCCTCTTTTGCTTCTCACACTGTCTTTTTCTTTTCTTTTTTCCTTTAGGGGTGGGATGTAGTGGTGTGGCAGGAAATGAGCCACCAATGGCTCTAGGTTGCATTTGGGGTTGCAAGAAAAATATGGCCTGTAGCTCTCAGCAGCTCCCATCATGTCCCTTTCCCCATTACTCATGCTTCACTCCAATACCATGTACCTATTGCATCCCCTACCCTTTCCCAATATTCCTCCTTTTTCGACCACTACCTCACTTCCATTGCTACCTTACTCTGACTCTTTCCTTTTGAACTTCCTGCTCAACCCCTAGCTCTCTTGCGCATTGTCACCCTTAACCCTCCATCCACTCAGTCCCCCAAACATGGATGATGAGAGGCCAGAGGCTCCTGAAACCTGTCAACTTACCTTCTTTCCCCCTTGTTATTCAACTTCCGCAAAGAGGCTTTATTTCCTCTCAGAATTCAACTATGATGAGGAAAGACTCCCTATAATGTCTACATCACTTTCTCTCGGGTGTTAATAATTAGAATGTTTACATTTCTTAACGAGCAACAAAACAAAGGTGATTGGGGCTTTCTGTGTTAATTGTATGATTTATATCAATTAGTGTTTATCGTATTCAGGTGGTGGGTATCAATTAGGGACTCTTGTATCTTTATGATAGGAGAGCTTAGCTAGGGTGTGATGTGTGTATCAGGGGAATCTCTGTGAATAAAGCTTTGGAAACAACAAGAGAACAGGCTCTAGTATTCCATCCTTCACTACATGGCTGTCTAATTTTAACATTCTGTTCCCTTCAAAATTCAACTAGTGTGTTTTTTCAAAAAATGAAGGAAAGTTGGGATTAGGAAAGACACTTTTTCTCTTACCTTCAACTTAATATACTTTCTGAAGTTTACAGAACACAAAACAAAAGCTACGTCAGGTTTGTCATTAGTACATTCATATTCTCACTATCTCCCACACACAGCCTCTTTGTTTTCTGTTGAAAAAAACTGTCAAATAAACTTTACCTGAAATATCTTCAAATCATATTGAAAAACAACTAAGCTTAAACTGCTAGAAATTAAAGAAAAAAGTGCAGCAGTTCAGCTGTCTAAATGACATCGATGCATCCTTGGAAATTGGGTACACTGCATATGCTAAGACTGCACAATCTGCATTCAGCCAACGGAATAGTTATTTTCTTAATGGCGAGAGACTGGAAAGTACTGCAGTACAAAGGGATCTGGGGGTCCTAGTGCAAGAAAATCAAAAAGTTGGTATGCAGGTGCAGCAGGTGATCAAGAAAGCCAACGGAATGTTGGCTTTTATTGCTAGGGGGATAGAATATAAAAACAAGGAGGTATTGCTGCAGTTATATAAGGTATTGGTGAGACCGCACCTGGAATACTGCATACAGTTTTGGTCTCCATACTTAAGAAAAGACATACTTGCTCTCGAGGCAGTACAAAGAAGGTTCACTCGGTTAATCCCGGGGATGAGGGGGCGGACATATGAGGAGAGGTTGAGTAGATTGGGACTCTACTCATTGGAGTTCAGAAGAATGAGAGGCGATCTTATTGAAACATATAAGATTGTGAAGGGTCTTGATCGGGTGGATGCAGTAAGGATGTTCCCAAAGATGGGTGAAACTAGAACTAGGGGGCATAATCTTAGAATAAGGGGCTGCTCTTTCAAAACTGAGATGAGGAGAAACTTCTTCACTCAGAGGGTGGTAGGTCTGTGGAATTTGCTGCCCCAGGAAGCTGTGGAAGCTACATCATTAGATAAATTTAAAACAGAAATAGACAGTTTCCTAGAAGTAAAGGGAATTAGGGGTTATGGGGAGCGGGCAGGAAATTGGACATGAAGCTGAGTTCGGATCGGTCAATGCCCTGTGGGTGGCGGAGAGGGCCCAGGGGCTATGTGGCCGGGTCCTGCTCCGACTTCTTGTGTTCTTTAGATTTGTGGTTGGGATCAGATCAGCCATGATCTTATTGAATGGCGGAGCAGGCTCGAGGGGCCGATTGGCCTACTCCTGCTCCAATTTCTTATGTTCTTAATAACAGCTCTGTACAAAAACGTTGGCTTTCAATTTCCTTGGGACGTAATGCTGGTGGTTGCACCAGGTCTGTCGCTGCTCGTGCCCTCCAGTGCTCCCTCATTGCTGTCCAAGGCACTTCATTCTGTGTCTCTCATTGCTGTCCAAGGCACTTCATTCTGTGTCTCTCATTGCTGTCCAAGGCACTTCATTCTGTGTTTCTCACTGCTGTCCAAGGCACTTCATTCTGTGTTTCTCACTGCTGTCCAAGGTACTTCACCCTATTTCTCTCACTGCTGTCCAAGGGACTTCATTCTGTGTCTCTCACTGCTGTCCGAGGTTCTCCATTCGATTTCTCTCACTGCTGTCCAAGGCACTTCATTCTGTTTCTCTCACTGCTGTCCAAGGTACTTCATCCTATTTCTCTGACTGCTGTCCAAGGTTCTCCATCCTATTTCTCTCACTGCTGTCCAAAGTACTTCATTCTGTGTCTCTCACTGCTGTCCAAAGTACTTCATTCTGTGTCTCTCACTGCTGTCCAAGGTACTTCATCCTATTTCTCTCACTGCTGTCCAAGGCACTTCATTCTGTGTCTCTCACTGCTGTCCAAGGTATTTCATTCTGTGTCTCTCACTGCTGTCCAAGGGACTTCATTCTGTGTCTCTCTCTGCTGTCCAAGGGACTTCATTTTGTGTCTCTCTCTGCTGTCCAAGGGACTTCATTCTGTGTCTCTCACTGCTGTCCAAGGTATTTCATTCTGTGTCTCTCACTGCTGTCCAAGGGACTTCATTCTGTGTCTCTCACTGCTGTCCAAGTGACTTCATCCTATTTCTCTCACAGCTGTCCAAGGTTCTCCATTCGATTTCTCTCACTGCTGTCCAAAGTACTTCATTCTGTGTCTCTCACTGCTGTCCAAAGTACTTCATTCTGTGTCGCTCACTGCTGTCCAAGGTACTTCATCCTATTTCTCTCACTGCTGTCCAAGGGACGTCATTCTGTGTCTCTAACTGGAGCCAATCTCCAGACGCCATCCTACAATGCATCCGCTTCATCCTGGATCACAATGTCTTCACCTTCGACAACCAGTTCTTTACCCAAACACACGGAACAGCCATGGGGACCAAATTCGCACCCCAATACGCCAACATTTTCATGCACAAGTTCGAGCACGACTTCTTCACTGCACAGGACCTCCAACCAACGCTATACACCAGATACATCGACGACATTTTCTTCCTATGGACCCACGGCGAAGAATCACTGAAGAGACTACACGATAACATCAACAAGTTCCATCCCACCATCAAACTCACCATGGACTACTCCTCAGAATCGGTTTCTTTCTTGGACACACGAATCTCCATCAAAGACAGGCACCTCAGCACCTCACTCTACCGCAAGCACACGGACAACCTCACGATGCTCCACTTTTCCAGCTTCCACCCTAACCACGTCAAAGAGGCCATCCCCTATGGACAGGCCCTGAGAATACACAGGATCTGCTCAGACGAGGAGGAATGCGATGGACACCTACAGACGCTGAAAGACGCCCTCGTAAGAACGGGATATGACGCTCGACTCGTCGATCGACAGTTCCGATGGGCCACAGCGAAAAATCGCATAGACCTCCTCAGAAGACAAACACGGGACGCAACCAACAGAGTACCCTTCGTCGTCCAGTACTTTCCCGGAGCGGAGAAACTGCGCCATGTTCTCCGCAGCCTTCAACATGTCATTGATGATGACGAACACCTCGCTAAGGCCATCCCCAAGCCTCCACTACTCGCCTTCAAACAGCCACCCAACCTCAAACAGACCATCGTTCGCAGCAAATTACCCAGCTTTCAGGAGAACAGCGTCCACGACGCCACACAACCCTGCCACGGCAACCTCTGCAAGACATGCCAGATCATGGACACAGATATCACCATCACATGAGAGGACACCACCACCAGGTACATGGTTCATACTCCTGTGACTCGGCCAACGTTGTCTACCTCATACGTCGCAGGAAAGGATGCCCCGGAGCATGGTACATTGGCGAGACCATGCAGACACTGCGACAACGGATGAACGGACACCGCGCAACAATCGCCAGACAGGAGGGTTCCCTCCCAGTCGAGGAACACTTCAGCAGTCAAGGACATTCAGCCTCCGACCTTCGGGTCAGCGTTCTCCAAGGCGGCCTTCGAGACACAAGACAACGCAAAATTGTCGAGCAGAAATTGATAGCCAAGTTCCGCACCCGGGATCTTGGGTTCATGTCACGCTACATGTAACCCCACCAGGGAAAAAAAAGTTATCTGTTTTTAATACAACTGGCCATTCTTTGTCTCTCTCTCTCTCTCTCTCTCTCTGTCTTTGTAATCTGACAGCTTACGTATTCAGTGGTCTGGGGTGTAATGTTCCCCTGTCTGAACACCATCCATGCAGAGGTGTGATAACGGGCAGTTGGAAAGATTATCTGTAATCACCAGGCATTGTTCTGTGACTATATATGCGGTGCTTTTATGGAAATCTTCACACACCTGACGAAGGAGAAAAGCTCTGAAAGCTTGTGATTTTCAAATAAAACTGTTGGACTATAACCTGGTGTTGTAAGATGCTGTCCAAGGGATTTCGTTCTGTGTCTCTCACTGCTGTTCAAAGTACTTCATTCTGTGTCTCTCACTGCTGTCCAAGGCACTTCATTCTGTGTCTCTCACTGCTGTGCAAGGGACTTCATTCTGTTTCTCTCACTACTGTCCAAGGTTCTCCATTCTGTTTCTCTCAGTGCTGAACAAGGAATCTTATTCTGTTTCTCTCAGTGCTGACCAAGTTATCTTATTTTTTTTCTCTCAGTGCTGACCAAAGAATCTTATTCTTTTTCTCTCAGTGCTGACCAAAGAACCTTATTCTTTTTCTCTCAGTGCTGACCAAAGAACTTTATTCTGTTTCTCTCAGCGCAGGACAAGGTGCTGCATTGTATGTCTCCCAGTGCTGACCAAGATATGAGAGTGCCCCAAGAAAACTGTCATTCACTTTTTTTGGGTAAGTCCGTTGATTCCTCTCAGAGCTTCCCTTAAACCCAGCAGTTGGTCACTTTAGCAGATATGTGGTGAACTGATTGAGGGTGGGTTTTTCTGGATCTTTTTCTGTCTTCATCCTGATGCTGTGGTTCTCCACCCTCTACTAAAGACTGAATCAGTGCAATTTTTTTCTTTCCTTCAGACTCAAGCTCTGAGCTGGCATGATTGGTTGTTTCTATCTGAAGTGTCCTATATTACTGTGCCAACAGCACCACAAATGTATTTCCTTTTGCTTAAACTTTTTCATTACACTAGGGAACCAAGCTAACATTGACAAAAATGATTAATTAAAAACAGACATCCACATTTTCATTAAAGACTAATCCTACCAGCACCGTACCTGTTCCTCATTCTATTTGTGTTCGCCATTTTGTGTTTTCCTCTTAAAAAGACGTAGAACTAGGTACTTAACTGATCATAATAAACTGGACAAAAAAACACAGACACACGTTTGGTAGATAGAAAGATCAGAATCAATGCCAAATAAAGATTAGGCGAGATAAAAAATAAATTGGTATGATTGATTTTTCTTGAAACAATTTGGGTCTCCAGAAATGCTGTACAACTACGAATTTGTTCTGGCTCTGGATCTGAGTGACAATTGATTGAATTGAGGTTTGTATTCAATAAGACTTCACTTGTTCTCATTTTGAATGAACCCACGGACTGTCTCTGAAAAGGTCACATGCAATATCTTTTCATTTTTTTGTAATTAGGCAATGGCTTTAGCACTCATTCACATGCAACGTTATATTGCTTCTCTTAAAATGAGACCTATGTAGTCTCTATTTACATGGAGCAAGTGTATTGAATCTGGATTAGGTTGAACCAAGTCAATTGATCCAAAACTTTAACCCTTCAGGATATTTACAAACTTCAGTATACAGTGGTAAATACTGCCAAAGCTGACAATTGGTGGTGGATAACTCATGAATATGTTGCTATGCTTTGACAACGCACCAGTAATACATAAATATATACTTTGGTCAAATGGAAATGTTGGCTGGTGTTAACGTGGTTTCCACATTTGTTGAAATGCTGAGAAGTCAAACTGCAACAACAACAACTTGCATTTATATAGCGCCTTTAACATAGTAAAATGTCCCAAGGCGCTTCACAGGAACATAATCAGACAAAATTTGACACCAAGTCACATAAGGAGATATTAGGACAGGTGACCAAAAGCTTGGTCAAAGAGGTAGGTTTTAAACAGTATCTTAAAGAAGGGAGAGGTGGAGCAGCAAAGAGATTTGGGGAGGGAATTCCAGAGCCTAGATTACTTACAAATGACATTGGCTCAGTAAAATTATTATATTTTTTTCTCTTCGGGCAAATGGCTTACTTGTATAGTTTATGAATTATAATATTCATATGCTGAATAGAATATAGGCAGATACCCCATGGTGAGTCATTGCTTTCAGTGGAGACAAGGGGAGAAAATCAGAACAGAAAATAAAAGCATGTGGATAGGAACAGAATAGAAAATTAGCAATGTAACTAATTATTGTCACTTATAATTTTGTTACACAAAGTGCATAAACAAAATAATATTTGCTATTATTTCTGAAAATTGCCAATTTTCACAACGGTAATTTTAAAAAAACATACATATATTGAGGTGAGGACAATGCAGTGTGTTAGCATCGGAATCTTGGGCTCCGATCCAGTCCAGACTCCTATAGGAAATAATGTGGGCTGTTTCATCTCAATTCCTAGTGAATTTGGACCCACAGCAGAAAACTGGCACCAAATTGACAATCTCATTCAGTACCATCTAAAGGTGGCCAATATCATTCGGAAACAAAACCACACTGGTGTAGTGGGGGTGCTTTTCGAAGGGTAAGGTTGGATTTGAGGGAGGGTGAAGGGAGCTTTACACCTCATTTGGCATATGTTGTATCTGCCCTAGGACTGCCCCCTGTTAATATTGGGTATCTGAAAAGGGAAAGTGTTCTATTTCCCAGCGGTGAGCGACATCCATCTCTTTGATGAGCGCAAAATTCACCCGGAGAAATTATTTTTTTAAAAAGTAAATATTTGATGTAATCATTCTGCATTTTCTTGGAAAATGAAGTAAATTAAATGAAGTGTGGGCAGGATCAGGAATTACGCATAAAATACTAAAAGTCTGATCAGTATTGCATTGACTACCCGGCCACTTCATTGTGTGGACTTAGCCAAGATAACAGTTCCAGTCGCCTTTCATTAGATAAGCACAATTCCAAAGGCAGACAGGTACATGGAAACAGAGATATTGGGAGCAATTTTAACCTAACCCACCTGTCCGGAAACTGACGGGATTGGGTGCAAGGCCAGTTCTACACCCCGCCCGATTTTACTCTCCATCGAAGGGTGGAATATTGGGCGGGATGTAAAACCGGTGTTCCACCTGATCCCGTGGGTTTCCTGCCCGGCAATTTAGGTTAAAATTACCACTGTATTCATTTCAATGAGAGACTTAAAATTGCATGGCCAGGTTTCCCTGATGACTCAGTGGATGCAGTGTCTAGTATCATACCGTGCCATCGAGACCAGGAAGATCCCATTCTTGATCTCCAGTCTGTGCTGATTTAGCTGATCTCAGTTGACAAACGCTACAATTGGCCCCGGTGCTCCTGGGTTAGGAGGGTGTGGGGAGGACACTCAGCTAGAGTTCCTGTTCCCGATTGCTACCCATTGCCCCCTGCAAGAACATGAACCTGTGTTGGGTGAGAACAGCATTGAGCTCAGTTCTGATGCGATCCGCAGGTTAGGCTCACACAGGAAGGAAGGAATTCTGCATGACTTCCCGTTACTTCCAAATGCAGAAGAATTAAGTGTACTTATTGATTAGTTCAACCAAAAAAAATGGTCATTTTGTGCGCTGTACGATTTTCAAAACAAATCTTCAGTCTAACATTTAACATTTATCAGAATGAACATTAATGATTATATTCTGGCCAATATTTATCTCTCAACCAACATCACTAAAACAGATTATCTGGTCATTATCACATTGCTGTTTGTGGGACCTTGCTGTGTGCAAATTGGCTGCCGTGTTTCCTGCATTACATGACTGCACTTCAAAAATGCTTAATTGGCTGGGGTCGTGAAAGGCGCTATATAAATGCAAGTCTTTCTTTTTCTTTCTTTATCCAAATGCAAGACAACTTTACAAAGTGAAACTTATAAAAGCTACAGGAAGACGGTGGCACAATGGTCCAACATGCCGGAGCTTTACTGCTTTGTACCATGGTTTGGTAGCACAAGGTTGCCGACGTGATGCAGATCATTTCATCACCTGGGCGGTAAAATCAACTGCAGATAGGATGAAAATCAGGTGGGTTCTATAAAGGACAGGCAATCTGCCCCATCAGGTTATTGCCAAGATGGCGAACTTGAAAATTACCCCCGATGAGTTCCAAATTGCAGATGTGCCACTGTGAGAAGGTTTCAAGTGGAGAACATGGAAATGTGCAGGCTCCAATCAACTTGGGCACCCTTAGAGCCGAGCTTTACTGCAGCATTTGTGGATATTTCCAGCCCATTCTCTTGGCCAGTGATATGGTGCAGCACAAGGGCAAAGGCAGAAATGAAAATTAATTTCAGGAGTAAAAATAGAAATAAAGGTTAATTACCAGCTGGCATGGAACTTGTCCCACCCACACACAGCCTACATGGCATCTGCTCCTACACGACATCTGCCAATGCACCAGTCGAGAGAAAGAGCTTACATTTATATATTGCTTTGCATATCCTAAGGATATCTCAAAGTGCTGCACAGCCAATGAATCACTTGTTTTGTAGCCAACTTGTGCACAGCAAGGACCTACAGACAGCAACGGAGATAAAAGGCCTGTTATGGGGTAGATATTGAACCTCGTAGCACCTGTTTTATGGGCATAAAATGGGCACGAGGGCTAATTTTGGGGAAAGCATCTCACGCCCAAAGGACTCCGAAAAGACATCCGACCCGATGTTGCGTTGGGCCATTTTATAGTCTGTGGAGGTGCGGCAGGCGTCGGCAACTTGCCATACTTATTGAAATGAGGCCCGAGTCAATTTCAGGCTGGCCTCGGGTCTCCTGGTTGAGGTGTACACTTCCGATTCTGGGACCAAAAACGGGCCCAGTTGAAATTCCACCCCAATCTGTTTTGGTGATGTTGGTTGAGGGATAAATGTTAGCCAGGACACCGGGGAGAATGTCCCTGTTCTTTCAACCGTACCATGGGATCTTTTACATCTTCCAATTGAGGCCTTGGTTTAACATTGCATCCAAAAAGCCTGCACCTCCAACAATGTAGCGCTCCCTCAGTACTGCAGTAAAGTGTCAGAGTACGCGCTCTGGTCCTGGAGTGAGGCTTGTAACCACAGTCATCCAATACATACTATTTTCAATAAAATCAAAAATGGACATCTTCAGTGGCACTGTCACTAATGGGGAAATTAAATCATTCTGAATGGACGCAAATTGGGAAGTGCCCAACTGCAGAAGCACGCGTGTGCACACAGACCGACAGAGCGGGAATTTGGGGTCTTTAGGTTAGTCCACTGTTGAGAAAATCAGTTCACAGGAATTTCCTTTTCAGAATAATTCCATTTGTACCAATTTCTTTGAGCAAATAGCAGCAGGGTAAAGAGGCAACCCTCACTGGGGCACATTCAGTAAAGAACTAGCCGTCTGTTGAAAAATCCTATTCACTCCTCAGAGGAAAGAACTGCATTTATATTGTGTCGAATGAATTTGGCAGAGTTGATCTGAAAACATCCTGTGTGCTAACGCACCTCGGATACAGTACAGTATTCTTAAGAGTACTGCAGGGAGTTCTTAAAGCCGTCTACTCATATTTACAAATGAATGGACATACGATTTATTCGGAGTGTTGAATGACCTTTTAAAGGGGCATAACTACCTTACTATGCTGGAGTAATGCCCGCAAACTCAAGAGGGGGTATACAGGTGATTGAACGATATGAGAGATATATATTGGTGTGTAACGTTTTTCAAACTTTGGCACATCAATGTTCTCTCAATCCTGTGCATTCCTATGTACTTATGTTCTGAAAAACACAGAAATTCGAAACGGACAGCAGGTCGATCAGCATTCGAAAGAGAGCATAGGTGAACTCTGATAAGTGGTAAACGTTAACTTAGCTTTTTTTTGACCTGCTGTGCACTCCTGGCAGTCTCTGTTTTCGGCAAGCTCAGTTCCTGGAAGATCCTGGAACAGCCCACTCAATAACTCCACCCCAAGTTGGCAAGACGGCTCGTCTGCACTGTTACAGACACAAGACCAGCTTCCTTTTCTTGTGCTTTCTCAAACTAAGATAATGTAATGCATTATTTGAGGGCGAGTAATGTGATGTCATAGCATTGCTGACCATACCCTTCCTCTATTTAACACTCCAGGTAAAGTGTTGTTGTGGCACTGCCTCTTTAAACTACTTTTTTCTCTCACTGAAGATGAGTAAAGTAGATTTGGGGAAAATTTCTAAAGGTTGATTCAAAGTTGGAATTAGACTTGGGGGGCTGAGATGCATCAAAAATGGACAAGCCAGGTCATTCTCTGTTCTTAAAAATTCATATATTTTAATATCACACATTGTCAGCTTGGCTCAGTGGGTAGCTATCTCACCTCTGAATTAGAGGATTGTGGCTTCAAGCCCCCACTGCAGGACTAAGCACATAGTCTAGGCTGATAGTACAGTACTGAGGGAGTTTTATATAGTCTAGGCTGATAGTACAGTACTGAGGGAGTGCTATATAGTCTAGGCTGATAGTACAGTACTGAGGGAGTGCGATATAGTCTAGGCTAACAGTGCGATACTGAGGGAGTTTGATATAGTCTAGGCTAACAGTGCGATACTGAGGGAGTGCGATATAGTCCAGGCTAACATTGCGATACTGAGGGAGAGCTATATAGTCCAGGCTAACAGTGCGATACTGAGGGAGTTTTATATAGTCCAGGCTAACAGTGCGATACTGAGAGAGTGCTATATAGTCCAGGCTAACATTGCGATACTGAGGGAGTGCTATATAGTCCAGGCTAACAGTGCGATACTGAGGGAGTGCTATATAGTCCAGGCTAACAGTGCGATACTGAGGGAGTGCGATATAGTCTAGGCTAACAGTGCGATACTGAGGGAGTTTGATATAGTCTAGGCTAACAGTGCGATACTGAGGGAGTGCTATATAGTCCAGGCTAACATTGCGATACTGAGGGAGTGCTATATAGTCTAGGCTAACAGTGCGATACTGAGGGAGTGCGATATAGTCTAGGCTAACAGTGCGATACTGAGGGAGTGCGATATAGTCTAGGCTAACAGTGTGATACTGAGGGAGTGCGATATAGTCTAGGCTAACAGTGCGATACTGAGGGAGTGCTATATAGTCTAGGCTAACAGTGCGATACTGAGGGAGTGCTATATAGTCTAGGCTGATAGTTCAGTACTGAGGGAGTGCTATATAGTCTAGGCTAACAGTGCGATACTGAGGGAGTGCTATATAGTCTAGGCTGACAGTACAGTACTGAGGGAGTGCGATATAGTCTAGGCTGACAGTACAGTACTGAGGGAGTGCGATATAGTCTAGGCTGATAGTACAGTACTGAGGGAGTGCGATATAGTCTAGGCTGACAGTACAGTACTGAGGGAGTGCGATATAGTCTAGGCTGATAGTACAGTACTGAGGGAGTGCTATATAGTCTAGGCTGACAGTACAGTACTGAGGGAGTGCTATATAGTCTAGGCTGACAGTGCAGTACTGAGGGAGTGCTATATAGTCTAGGCTGACAATGCAGTACTGAGGGAGTGCTATATAGTCTAGGCTGACAGTACAGTACTGAGGGAGTGCTATATAGTCTAGGCTGACAGTGCAGTACTGAGGGAGTGCTATATAGTCTAGGCTGACAGTGCAGTACTGAGGGAGCGTTGTATTAAGAACATAAGAACATAAGAAATTGGAGCAGGAGTAGGCCAATCGGCCCCTCGAGCCTGCTCCGCCATTCAATAAGATCATGGCTGATCTGATCCCAACCACAAATCTAAAGAACACAAGAAGTCGGAGCAGGACCCGGCCACATAGCCCCTGGGCCCTCTCCGCCACCCACAGGGCATTGACCGATCCGAACTCAGCTTCATGTCCAATTTCCTGCCCGCTCCCCATAACCCCTAATTCCCTTTACTTCTAGGAAACTGTCTATTTCTGTTTTAAATTTATCTAATGATGTAGCTTCCACAGCTTCCTGGGGCAGCAAATTCCACAGACCGACCACCCTCTGAGTGAAGAAGTTTCTCCTCATCTCAGTTTTGAAAGAGCAGCCCCTTATTCTAAGATTATGCCCCCTAGTTCTAGTTTCACCCATCTTTGGGAACATCCTTACTGCATCCACCCGATCAAGACCCTTCACAATCTTATATGTTTCAATAAGATCGCCTCTCATTCTTCTGAACTCCAATGAGTAGAGTCCCAATCTACTCAACCTCTCCTCATATGTCCGCCCCCTCATCCCCGGGATTAACCGAGTGAACCTTCTTTGTACTGCCTCGAGAGCAAGTATGTCTTTTCTTAAGTATGGAGACCAAAACTGTATGCAGTGTTGTTGAAGGTGCCACTGTTTACCTGAGACTTTAAACCGAGGACCTGTTTGGTGGTTCAGGTGGACATTCAAGTAACCATGGCATTATTCGATGATGCGCAGGGAGATTCCTCGGCAACAATGCTCCACCCAACACCACCAGCAACAGATTAACCAACAACAGAATAACCACTAATTCAATATATAAACGCGTGTCTTTCTTTCATGTAAAAATGTATACAGCTATAAAACATTCTTTATTCTGTGGTATTCTTGAAATAAGATTTCTTGCTGAGGCTTTTATATTTTTCGGCACACAAAAGATGCCACAATCTTCAACAAGATTGATTCCAGGTTCAAGTCACAGCTACCTAACTGAATGCATGCACTTTAGAACATCCACCTAATCAACCATTCATCAGTGAAGCTAAAATGATACACAGCTCAAGAGAAAGCAGGATTTAACAGCTCAGTCCAAATCGTTTAAAGAGGTCCCCCAGTCGCTGAGGCCTTTCAAAACTGGAAATTTTTGTCTAGACCTTGATATTTTCAATGGAATTACAAATGTGCCAAATTATTTTTGTGGAGAACCTTCTGCCTTCCCTAAGGCTCCCAACAGAAACAGGCCTCAGCTTTGAGTGTGGCTCTGGACTGTTGTATGAGTGCTTTTTGTGACTTTAGAGTTGATGCTGCTTTAGGGTCTGTAACTGTAGGAACAATGAAGAGGAAATCAACCATTTTACCTGAGCAAACACATAGTCATCCTGGACCACCAAGGAATTGTGGTCTATATAGCCTGGAAAGGGCTTGCTGCTTGTTGCTTCTGAACAATTCTGAATTCTACAGGTGATATATTGAGCATCTGTAAAAAGAAAAGGAAAAAAGAAAGTGGAGAATATTTATTGAAGAACAGGAACAGTCTGATAGCTCCATTGTGATACCATGTTCTCAGGGAACTATTTTCACCAAGGGGCTTGGTATCACTGCTGTCATTATCTCCATTTGAGCCAGAGAATTTTAATAAGCTAAAAAAAACCAACAAAATCGCATCAACAGTGAAGCACTCAAATAAATGTAATCATATGAAAATATCGTTCATGAACCTCAAAAATAACAAAAGCATTAAAAATAATCCCCTCATAACCTACATTTAAACACGCAATTGGAATTCAATGTCACCCATTAGTATTCACTGATAACCATGTCATATTCCTCCTCTTTGGTTCACAAGAATGCAAGTCTGTTCCTTGAAATTTTCTTTATAAATAGTAAACTTACAGGGTGAGAATTCCTCCAAAAGAATATGTGTCTGATCACGCCTGAAGTATCAAACAGAGGATATCTTCACAAACTCATTTACAATGTCCTCAATATAGTGACCAAAGGAATTCTTAATCCCTTATGTGATGCTAAATTTAATTGATTCAGAGTCCCAGCCAGGCACTACACAGCAGTTGATAACCACTAGTTGTTTATAGACACTCATGTGATAACCTTTCATTATTAAGTTAGGTAGGGAGTTCCAGCAACGATGAAGGAATGGCAATACATGTCCAAGTTGGGATGCTGTGTGGCTTGGAGGGGAACTTGGAGGTGATGGTGTTTCCATGCACTTGCTGCCCTCATCCTTCTAGATGGTGGAGGTCGCGTGTTTGGGAGGTCTTGCCGAAGAAGCTTGGCGAGTTGCTGCAGTACCTTCTGTAGATAGTACACTCTGCAGCCATGGTGTGCCAGTGGTGGAGGGTACACCAGCTGCAGGTAGTACCATCTACTGTCATTACGGTAGCAGGTTTCAACACCTGACCTACCTATTAATCCAGCCTTACAACCCTCTGACATCTCTGCGCTCCTTCAATTCTAGCCTCTTGTGCGTCCCTGATTGTCATCGCTCCCTAAGCTCCTGAATTCCTTCTCTAAACCTCCCCGCCTCTCCACCTCTCCCTCCTCCTTTAAGACACTCTTTAAAACCTACCACCTGTCCTAATATCTCCTTATGTGGCTCGGTGACACCGAGCTTCCAATGAAGCGCTTTTGGACGTTTTATCACGTTAAAGGCACTGTATGAGTGCAAATTATTGTTGTTGATCTAACACCATATATCGATGCCCACCCAGCAAACATTAAACATTGTAGGGGAACATTATACTCAACTGCAGCCATTGTGCATAAGCAGGGGGTCTACCCAAGCAGAATGGGGTAAATTTTCATCTCCAACACATGGGGCGATAATCTAGCGGAGAGGATCATCCGCCCGTTATAGAACCTGCCCGATTTACGTTCTCCTGAAGTCAATGTAATGAAAATTGGACAGGTTCTCTACTGGGTGAGCAATCCACTCTGCCAAATAACTGCCCATGCGGTGAAGGTGAAAATTGACCCAATGTGTGGGCTTCTTCCCCACTTTATTTGTGCACCAATTGCAGTCAAGACCCTCGACTGGACTCTCATCCCACTGAGAAACTGCTAGCAATGGCTTGTCTAGTCAAAGAAGATATCACGGTAGAGGTTGTTATCACTGAGCACTCCCAGATCAGGTATCGCTATTTTAACTCTGACGTAAGTGGGGAAGCTTCTACAGCTCCTGATACTCTTCCGTCAAGTCAGAAGAGTATCAGGAGCAGAAGGCACCATTCAAGATACGTTTTTTTACTTATCTTTGTGGGGCCAGGAGGTGCAGGGTTTCTGCTTCAGATATAATGGCGGAATGGGAGAGGCCCCAAGAAAAATCACCCCCATTAGTTTTAAAACTGCAGTTTGACTGCATTCGTGTACCTCATGTGGTACCATTGGTCTCCATATTATAAAAAGGATATAGAGGCACTGGATAAGGTGCAGAAAAGATTTACAAGGATGATACCAGAACTGAGAGGCTATACCTATCAGGAAAGATTGAACAGGCTGGAGCTCTTTTCTCTGGAAAAGAAAAGGCTGAGGGGTGACCTAATAGATGGCTTTAAGATTATGAAAGGGTTTGATAGACATAGAGAAGATGTTTCCACTTGCAGGGGAGACCAGAACTAAGAGCCATAAACATAAAATAGTCACCAATAAAACCAGTCGGGAATTCAGGAGAAACTTATTTACCCAGAGAGTGGTTAGAATGTGGAACTCGATACCACAAGGAGTACTTGAGGCGAATAGCATAGGTGTATTTAAGGGGAAGCTAGATAAATACGTGAGGGAGCAAGGCATAGAAGGATATGCTGATAGGGTTAGATGAAGAGGAGTAGGAGGAGACTCGTGTGCAGCATAAACACCGGCAACATTGATCATACACTGAAAACATCTCGTCAGTCTGAAGCAGTTATCAAATCAAACAGGATATGAGATGAATCTGGAGGGCATTGGATTACAAGTCACAACAAGTTATACTGACATCGTACAAATCAATGATGAAGCACGACAAAGGATTCAGGAAGGAGTGAGAGGGAAGATTCCAGGCCTTAGGGGACTTAAGTTGTGACGCAAGTTTCAAGTGACTCAACTTATTTTCATGGAGAAAGGGAAGATCTTTAAAATAATGAGAGATAGGAATAAGGTTAAAGTAGGCAAGCTATTTAACTTGGGCAATAAGCAAAGGACTAGAGGCGACGAATACAAAATTCCCAAACCTCAAGCAAGGTTCAAGATTAGAAAAATCTTCCCCTCCCCTACAGGATAGTGGGCATGTGGAACAGAGTCCCAGAGGAGGGAGTTGTTTTGGAGTCAATTGACAGCTATAAAAGGGAGATGGATGGACATCTGTTGAGAAGGGGAATTAAGGATTACAGAGCTATTAAGAGTACTACTTGACTTTTTGTCAGGGGAGGCAGGGAAGGAACTTAGTGTTACTCAAATTTAGGGGATCAACAGGTGGGGGTGGGGGAGTCCATGGTGTAGCAATCAAATGTGGACTCTGGGTGGAGCTGTCTTAATGGCCTTTTCTTACTCCAGATATTTTTATGTTCATAAAGTTTATGCCATTGAAACTGGCTCAAAAGTGTATTTAGTGCAACATAGCCTGCCTCCACTACAGTCACCTTTCTCTGCTAGAACATGCAATCTGCATTAATAGTTCCTTCCACAAATAATGTCCTTTGGAAATATGGCCAGGGGTTCAACAAGTAAAACACAGCAAACATCTTCTAGCCTCATTATCAGTTCATAATCTATATGGTTAAAATATATTAGGACCGATGTTACGAATGTGTGCTCCCCAGTAAAATCGATCCTATTTGGTCAGACCTGGCTAATCCATGTGCGTTTATAATACAAAAATCAATGGACTAATGAGACATCGATGCGTTGTGTCAATATTGCATGAAAACAATGAATCATTCGGTAATTCATTACTGAGGTGCACCATCATTTTCAGACAGAACGCAGTTAGCTTCCTCGGTATTTTATGATGGTACAAAAAGTGTTGGTAAAGTCATTTAAATTGAATAATTTAAATTTTAGTTGAAGATATCACAACTGAGTAACAAACTTCAGTGTCCATATTTCCTGAGAGCAAAGGTGCTTTAGCTTTGGGTAGCCCGGGTTGTGGGAGGCCACAGGATTGTGTCTCGGGGTAAGGTGGCTGGTTTAAGCAGTGTAAAGGTGGGGAGCTGGAGCACTATAGTCAGTGTCCTACCCAATTAAACAAGTGCGATGTAAAACCGTCTTGACTGTGACCCACAGTTCATTAATTACTGGTGTTATTTGACCAAAGTGACTGGGTGCACCTAGGTCAGTGCAAACTAGAAAGAGCTATTGAATCTTAGCACTGATTATGCACAGCTGGGTTAACCAAACAGATGAGGGGTGTTAATTGGCTTTCCATGTTAAAGAGGTTAAGCAATTGAAATCGTGCTTTCAGACAGTAATGTACCTAGACATTGATACTTTTGGAACGCAGATTAAACAGATCTGGCTCACCAATGCCTCGGTGAGTAAATGAACTGCTTGGTGTGGTAGTGGGCCAAACAGATCAGGACAAAAAAAGAAAGACTTGCATTTATATAGCGCCTTTCACAACCTCAGGACTACAGTGCTTTATAGCCAATGAAGTACTTTTGAACTGTAGTCACTGTTGTAATGTAGGAAACACAACACGCACAGCAAGGTCCCACAAATAACAGTGTGATAATGACCAGATAATCTGTTTTAGTGATGTTGGTTGAGGGATAAATATTGACCAGAATACCGTGGAGAATTCTCCTGCTCTTCTTCGAGATAGTGCCATAGGATCTTTGACGTGGGAGGGCAGATGGGGCCGCGGTTTAACATCTCATCCAAAAGATGGCACCTCCGACAGTACAGCACTCCCTCAGTACTGCACTAGGAGTGTCAGTCTAGATTTTATGATCAAGTCTCTGGAGTGGGACATGAACCCACGACAATCTGACTCAGAGGCGAGAGTGCTACCCACTGAGCCAGAATGGTCTCAGTATTGATCTCTGGTTTGTGATATATTAGCTGAACTTAACTGCGGTACTGATGAGACATTATAAGTGACCTGAGTAACCCTGGACTAGGGAAGGAAGAATAATCTGCCAGGGTTTCATTTCCTAATCATTAGTCAGTGGCTGGTGCTGGACGTGTGCGTGCATATGGAAGCTAGCCAATCAAGCTTGGCTGGAACGGTCCCCATGGTTGAGTAACCTGCCAATGAGCACTGCTCAAGTACCAAAAGGTTTCTGGTACCGAGTGAATCAAACCCCTGTATGACTCAGCATCTGCAGGAAAGGAGGAACAAGCAATGAAAATCAGAGCGAAAGTGGGACAAAGCACAAAAGATCCCATGGCACTATTCGAAGAAGAGCAGGGGTGTTCTCCTGGTGTCCTGGCCAATATATATCCCTCAACCAACATCACTAAATCAGAATATCCGGTCATTTTCTCATTGCTGTTTGTGGGACCTTGCTGTGCGTAAATTGGCTGCTGTGTTTCCTACATTACAACAGTGACTACACTTCAAAAGTACTTCATTGGCTGTAAAGCACCATGGGATGTCCTGAGGTGAAAGGCGCTATATAAATGCAAGCTCTTTCTTTCTATAAAAGTGGAATGAGAACACCCGTTTTTTCTTTTATCACAGACCGGGTGCAATCTGCAATAGCAACAAATCTACCCTGCTAATTTAGCTCACTAATGAAAAGCTCAAAAGAATTTCTTCACACTTTCCAAGTGGAGCAAAACCGCACAATATCCATTTGTACCGAAAGCTCCATCATTCAAACAGGGAGGATGACATTTCCATGGTTCGAACATCAATGAAACCGTATGAATAAAAAATAGAAAAGAACTGCAAGTGCTGGAAATCTAAAATATAAACAGATAATGCTGGAAATACATGAAAGCAGGTCAGTCCGCCTCAGTAAAGAGACAAGATAAGTTAACGGTTTTGGGTGTAACCCCTTTGTCACAACAGCGCTGTTTTCCTGCCCTATCCCCATAATCCCTTGATTCCCTTAATGTCCAAAAATCTATCAATCTCAGTTTTGAATATATGCAATGACTGAGATTCACAAACCTCGAAGTGAAAAAATTTCTCCTCATCTCAGTCCTAAATGGCTAACCCCTTATCTTGAGTCGATGACTCCTAGTTCTAGGCTCTCCAGCCAGGGGAAACAGCCTCCCAGCATCTACCCTGTCAAGCCCTCTAAGAATTTTATTTGTTTCAATGAGATCACCTCTCATTCTTCTAAAGTCCAGACAGTATAGGCCCATTCTACTCAATCTCTCCTCATTGCACAACCTTTTCATCCCAGGAATCAATCTAGTGAACCTTTGTTGCACTCCCTTTAAGGCAAGTATATCCTTCCTTAGGTAAGGAGACTAAAACTGTACACAGTACTCCAGGTGTGGTCTCACCAAAGCCCTGTACAGTTGCAGCAAGACCTCCTTTCTCTTATACTCCAAACCCCTTGTAAAAAAGGCTAACATACCATTTGCTTTCCTAATCGCTTGCTGTACCAGAATGTTAACTTTCTGTGATTCGTTTACAAGGACACCCAAATCCTTCTGAATACCAACATTCCTTAGTCTCTCACCTTTTAAAAAACATTTTGCTTTTCTATTCTTCCTACCAAAGTGGATAATTTCACATTTCCCCTCATTATACTCCATCTGCCACCTTCTTGCCCAATCACTTAATCTGTCTATATCCTTTTGCAGCCTCTTTGCATCTTCCTCACAACTTACTTTCCCACCTAGCTTCGTATCATCAGCGAACTTGGATACATTACACTCGGTCCTCTCATCTAAGTCATTGATATAGATTGTAAATAGCTGAGGCCCAAGCACTGATCCTTACAGCACCCCACTAGTTACAGCCTGACAACCCGAAAATGATCTGTTTATCACTACTCTCTGCTAATGTATTACCCCCAATCCCACAATCTTGTGTAACAAGATTTTGTGGCACCTTCGAATGCCTTTTGAAAATTCAAATATGCTACATCGACTGGTTTCCCCTTATCAACCCTGCTAGTTACACCCTCAAAAAACTCTTAATAGATTTGTCAAACACAATTTCCCTTTCATAAAACCATGTTGACACTGCCTAATCATATTATGATTTTCTAAGTGCCCTGTTACCACGTTCCTAATAATAGATTCTATCATTTTCCCTACTACTGATGTCAGGCTAACTGGCCTGTAGTTCCCTGTTTTCTCTCTCCCTCCTTTCTTGAATAGCGGGGTTACATTCTCTACCTTCCAATCCATGGGGATTGTTTTAGAATCTAGGGAATTCTGGAAGATCAAAACCAATGCATCCACTATCTCTGCAGCCACCTCTTTCAAAACCCTAGGATGTAGGCCATCAGGTCCAGAGGATTTGTTGGTTTTTAGTCCCATTAATTTCTCCAATACTTCTTGTTTATTAATCTTAATTACTTTAAGTTCCTCACTCTCATTAGACCCTTGGTTCCCCACTATTTCCGATATGTTTTTTGTGTCTTCTACTGTGAAGACAGATACAAAATATTTGTTTAATGTCTCTGCCATTTCCTCTTTCCCCATTATAATTTCTCCTGTCTCTGCCTCTAAGGGACCCACACTTACTTTCACTAATCTCTTCCTTTTTACACACTTGTAGAAGCTCTTACAATCTGTTTTTATTTTTCTTGTTAGTTTACTCTCATATTCTATTTCTCCCTCTTTATCAATTTCTTGGTCATCCTTTGGTGATTTCTAAAACCCTCCCAATCCTCAGGCTTACTACTCTTTTTGGCAACATTGTAAGCCTCTTCTTTTAATCTAATACTATCCTTAACTTCTCTAGTTAGCCACGGTTGGATCACTTTTCCCGTGGAATTTTTATTTCTCAAGGGAATGAATATTCGTTGAAAATTATGAACTATTTCTTTGAATGTACGTTAATGCCCAACTACCTCTGTTAAACTCTTTGTCCCTTCCTGACACACTCTTCTTGTTTTTACCCAAATCACTACGCTGCTCTACAGCCTTGACTTTTCTCTTTAGTCTGATAAATTTAACTATACCTGAACACCCACCCCCCACCAACCTTCCCCTTATTAGTCCAAAGCCCTATTTACTGCCCTAGTTATTCGATTCACCAGGACACTGGTCCCAGCCTGGTTTAAGTGGAGGCTATCCCAACGGAACAGCTCCCTCTTTCCCCAGTCCTGATGCCAGTGCCCCATGAATTGAAACCCCTGTCTCCCGCACCACTCTTTCAGCCATGCATTTAACCCTGTAATCTGTTTGACCCTATGCCAATTCGCGCGTGGCTCAGGTAGTAATCCAGAGATTATTACCTTTGAGGTTCTGCTTTTTAATTTGGAGCCGAGCTCCTCAAACTCCCTCAGCAGAACCTCATTCCTAGTTCTACTTGTGTTGTTGGTTCCTACGTGGACCACGACAACTGGATCCTCCCCCTCCTGCTCCAAGTGCTTCTCCAGCCGCTAGGAGTTGTCCTTAACCCTCGCACTGGGCAAGCAACACAGCCGTCGGGACTCCCGCTCGCGGCTGCAGAGAACTGTATTTATCCTCCTGAATATACTATCCCTAACCACTACCTCATTCCTTTTTACTCCCCCTACTTGAATGGCCTCCTGTACCACAGTGCCGTGGTCAATTTGCCCATTCTCCGTGCAGTCTTTGTTCTCATCCAACAGGTAGCAAGTACCTCGTACCTGTTGGACAAGGGCAGAGGCTGAGGCTCCTCCATCACTGCATCTGGGGTCCCCTTACCTGCCTGACTCGCAGTCACATCCTCCTGTCACTGACCACTAACCAAATCTAAACCATTACCTAACCTAAGGGATGTGACTGCCTCCTGGGTCAAAGTGTCCAGGTAACTCTCCCCCTCCCTGATGAATCGCAATGTCCGCACCTCGAACTCCAGCTCAACGGCTCTGAGCTGAAGTTCCTCGAGTTGCAGACACTTACTGCAGATGTGGATCACGCTGCTCTCCACAAACTCCCACATGCTGCAGTTACAGCACACCATCCCTGTCTAAACTTGTTTTATTTATTTACTTAATTAAAGTTTTTATGCAATTACTTCACTTGGTTTATTTTTTGTTTTTTTAAAAAATACTAATTAATTTATCTAGTTTAAATTATTAATTTAGTAAAGTATTAGCAAGTTATAGGTTCCTAGTTACTAGTTTAAACCACTCTCCTAGCTTAGAGAACAAAAAAAATGTATTACTCACCGACCAGTCATCAACCTTGCGTTCTGTGGCGTCACCAGGTCAGGGAGTTGTTTACCCCAGTCAAATGGATGCTAGTGGAAAATCTCACGCTTTTTAAACCCAGTTTAATTATTCCAGTTCTTTACTTTAGATCCTTACCTCAATACCAGAGAGCGGAGTCTAGGAAGCTGAAGGCACGGCCATCAATGGTGGGTTTAAGGGAGGGGAGGATGCACAATAGGCTGGAGTCAGAGAAAGAGAGAGATCGGTGGGGGGGTGGAGGGGCGGGGAGCACTGGAGGAGGTAACAAAATAGGGAGGGGTGTGGCCATGGAGCAATAAAAATTTAAAATTTACCTTTTCGGGGCCTCTTTGGCTCTATTGTTAGTAAGACTGGTCGGAGCGTGCACCGAGTGCCCTCGACTAATTCCATCCTAAAATTACAATTGGGGTCCTACGTACATTTCTCTTTCTATCCATCTACCTATCTATACTGGCAGGGATCTGAGACCAAGCGGAACTGCTCAGGTGGTTATAGCAGACATGGTTCAAGAAAGGGAATTTTAAAAATGCAAGAAACATACCTAAATAATGCCTACCAGAAAATCAGCTTTAAAACCAACGTTTGAAGCTTGTTGCATTAATACCTGACTGACATTACAGAGAGATGAAAACGTTTGAACACTAATTGCATCCTCTAGCAGTGAAAAGGCTCCAGCCGTATTGAATACAGTGCTCCATAAACATCCGAGACTTTATGTCCAGAAATAGCTGTCATCTAGACTCTTGCTGGAAAAATGAAATTGGCCAACATGATGACTAATTAGCCAAAGCAAAAGAAGATCTAACACAGAACACCAAATATTGACAGATGGTGTCATGCAAGGCAACCTTTGTACTGATCCAAATTCAGGCTCCGCCTTTGTAAAGGTCAAAGGCCAGTTACAAGCAATCCATTTGTGGTGCAATCCGACTGAAAATCCAGAGAGATTGATGCTGTATTGGTGAACTTCACCATTACACATTTGGCAGCCTAGGAACTTTGCTGGCATGCGTTCTAACCAATCATGCACATTCATTCACTGTTTAATTAAACCACTCACGTCCGTCTGCGTTCCTTGCTTCAATGTGCACAAGGTCTGGGTCCTTGTCCAAACCCATTACTGACCTAGGGGAGAAGGAATGAAAACAACAAGTGAAATAAATAAAGTTAGGACATCTTTGTCTTGATATCTGACAACCCCATTTGTGCTCATCTCCCCATATCTCTCAATGCAGACTATCATTAGCCATTGCTCCTGCAGAGGAAAATCAATGCTTCTGGTACTAGTGAAGTGAATAATTTATCACTATTTCTAAAGGCAATGACTATCTGACTGGGACTTTTAACTTTATTCAGTTTTCTTCGATTTCAAAGTGACGCGAGGTGATACGCTGAAGGGAAGTGCGGTTACGTAGTTGTTACACTCACTGAAAGACATTAATCTCTGTTTAAACTGTCATTACAGCCATTATGAGTCACATTAGGATCAAGCAATTATGAATGGAAACAGATACAACTGCGTAGCTTCACACAAATCCTTGCAAGTCGACTCAAAGTGCTATGAATGCACTTGTCAAAAGAAGGGTCACTTCAAGGACTTGTCACACAACTGGAAACAACAATACAATTCATATGACATCATCAAAAGTTGACGTAATGGTCAGTTAGCTCTGTTCCCTTATGATTGTGCCCCATGCCTGTTGAATTCCCTACTCACGCTCTTTACTGTGAAAGACAATACCACACATATTTTGAAAGAACAAACCCTCATCTTCACGTGCTGACTCTTTCTGCGGCATCAATAATTAGGCAACCCTAGATTCTCCACATGGGAATATGGCTCACAAGAAAACATCCCCAAGGCAAACAAAAAAGGTTAAGAGAAACTACATTCACCAGGAAATGTTAAAATTGCAGCTATTTCTCCAGCAGTAAAGGAGCAGACATACAATTTCCTCCATGTCATAGAGGACTAGAATACAAGGGGGTAGAAGTTGTGCTACAGCTATACAAAACCCTGGTTAGACCATACCTGGAGTAATGTGTTCAGTTCTGAGCACTGCACCTTATAAAGGATATATTATCCTTGGAGGGAGTGCAGCGTAGATTTATGAGGATGATACCTGGACTCTAAGGGTTAAATTACGAGGAGAGATTACACAAACTAGGGTTGTATTCCCTGGAATTTAGAAGATTAAGGGGTGATTTGATCAAAGTTTTCAAGATATTAAGGGGAACTGATAGGGTAGAGAGAGAGAAACTATTTCCGCTGGTTGGGGAGTCGAGGACTAGGGGACATAGCCTGAAAATTAGAGGCGGGACTTTCAGGAGTGAAGTTAGGAAACACTTCTACACACAAAGGGTGGTAGAAGTTTAGAACTCTCTTCCGCAAACGGCAGTTGATGCTAGCTCAATTGTTAATTTTAAATCTGAGATTGATCAATTTTTGTTAACCAAAGGTATATGGGGCTAAGGTGGGTATATGGGGTTAGGTCACAGATCACCCATGGTCTCAGTGAATGGCGGAACAGGCTTGAGGGGCTAAATGGCCCACACCTGTTGTTATGTTCCTATGTAAGTGTGGAGGTCACCTAGCTATTGGGTTTTGTCTGTAACTGTATACTCAGTAATGCGTGGGCAGTACATCAGGATAGATCGCTCCTCGACATAAACTAGTCTGAGAGAAATTAATGTTTGAGTTTGTTCAAATATTTTAAAAAATATCCCATTATAAACAAGCGCTGGAGTCAATGACAGGGTGACAGGGTGTCACAGCAAGCTCCTCCTTAATTTGGGCTAAGGTTATTACCCAGGCTAGCACTCTGTTTTTTGATGAGAACATTTTTGTTTTGTCAGTAGTTGCAAGCATCACAGAAATATTTTCTTCCCTCTGAGTGGTACCATACTGCTTATTACATCTCCTTTTGGATTGCTGGAAGATGACATGAGCCTTGCTTTCACACAGAGAGAATACATAATGATCAGAGGGACAACAGGCATCAGACTATGCATGTGAAGTCAGTGCCAGTCCAATTTATTTAATGATGCTTCTGGATTTTTATCATCAATTCATTCATGTCGACTGCACCCTGTTTTCGAGAACGGGTGGGTTGGGGGCAGGTGGGAAGGTAAAGATTGTAAAAAATAGTAAAACCCAACCCCAACTTGCCACCAACCCGCCCACTTCCAGTTTTAACGGGTCAAGGGGCAGGTGACCAACCCGCTCTCAGGGGACAGGTCGGTCAGTAAAATCTTTGAAGGAGGTTGCGGGACTCCATTTTAACAGTATTTTTATTTTTAACTCCTGGGGGCCGGCTTTCCCGGGCCTTATGCTTCATGCCACATAAGAGGAGGCGGGAAGGCCCGGACCAACAGGCAAATGTCTTTGTTACACTGCTCGTGGGCCAGGAGAAGCAGGTTCCTCCAGGCCCAACAAACCTACCTACCGCGATCCCATGCACGGATCGGCTGACACCCCCCCCCACCCCGCAATGTCCACCCCCGCACCCCCCCACGATCTCCGACCCCCCCCACCCACCCCTCCATGATTAAGCCCCTGATGGCTGACCCCGATGACCCCCCCAATGAGCACCCACCCCCCAATCTAAGATTTACCTGCTGGCATCCACTCCCTGGATGCTCTCCCGTCCGACTGACAGCCAGCCTGTCAATCTGGCTGGCTGTCAGGCGGGAAACCTACTGAAAAAAATTGAAAGACATCCTTACGTCAAAATCGTAAGGACGCCTGGGTTACCCATACTTCCGGACTTCCCGTCCGGAAATTCCACCCCCTCCATCGCTCTCTTCCCGGCTTGACGTTAAAATTTACCTCCATGAGTTTTAGGGGGTTGCAAAATCTTTCCTTACCATCAAGACGCTGACTAACAAGCAGATAAATCCAATGTCTCTTAAAGTCAAATCCTGGTATTTTGACATAGGAGATTGTTTTCTATTTTTGTAGACCTTTTGTTTGGGATTGTTTTCAGTGTCAGGGATGACAGTGTCGAGAATGAAGTCCGACCAGATAGGAACATAGGAACATAGGATCAGGAGTAGGCCATTCAGCCCCTTGTGCCTGCTCCGCCATTTGATAAAATCATGACTGATCTGTGATCTAGCTCCATATACCTGCCTTTGGCCCATATCCCTTAATACCTTTGGTTGCCAAAAAGCTATCTATCTCACATTTAAATTTAGCAATTGAGCTAGTATCAATTGCCGTTTGCGGGAGAGAGTTCCAAACTTCTACCACCCTTTGTGTGTAGAAATGTTTTCTAATCTCACTCCTGAAAGGCCTGGCTCTAATTTTTAGACCGTGCCCCCTACTCCTAAAATCCCCAACCAGCGGAAATAGTTTCTCTCTATCCACCCTATCCGTTCCCCTTAATATCTTATAAACTTCGATCAGATCACCCCTTAACCTTCTAAACTCTAAAGAATACAACCCCAATTTGTGTAATCTCTCCTCGTAACTTAACCCTTGAAGTCCGGGTATCATTCCAGTAAACCTACGCTGCACTCCCTCCAAGGCCAATATGTCCTTCCGAAGGTGCGGTGCCCAGAACTGCTCACAGTACTCCAGGTGCGGTCTAACCGGGGTTTTGTATAGCTGCAGCAAAACTTCTGCCCCCTTGTACTCTAGTCCTCTAGATATAAAGGCCAGCATTCCATTAGCCTTCTTGATTATTTTCTGCACCTGTTCATGACACTTCAATGATCAAGAAATAGGGATCAAGAAAAGAACATTTGGGCCAGTCTAGCTCATTCTGTATTGGGCTAATCCTCAGGATTAGTATGGCAGACAGTGATATGTTACAATAGCCCTAAGCTGGAGCCTCTCTAATCTTTCCTAAATCAAGGGTCTGTCACAATGCGCTATAAGGATTGAGGTGAGGAGGAATGGCGCATGCCAGGGCCAGGATTGAATAGTGGAGATTAAATGTACAAAACATCTCAAAGCATTTCACAACATGAGTAGATAGAATGGGCATTGAGCCATGGAGGGAGAGATTAGGAAAAGTGAGTCAGCTTGCTCCAAAGGAGACATTTTGAAATAGGTTTTAGAGGTGGAGAAATGGAGGGGCTTAGAGAGGGATTTCCAGAGAATAGGGTCAAGGCGCCTGAGGGCTCTACCATCAATGGTAGGGCGAAGGGAGGAGGCAATGCATAAATGGCTAGTTGGGAGATCTAAAGGTACTGGAGGAGATACAAGACTCGAGGAGGTTGCAGAGATAGAGAGGGGTGAGAGCTGAAGACGAGGATGAGGGTTTACAATTTAATACATTGGGGTCACGGAGTCAATGTAGATTGGGAAGGTTGAAAATAATCGGCAAGTGGGTCTTAGTGCAGAATAGGGTAGATTGTATATCATGTGTGAACCTCAACTATGCCTTTGGTGTATCAGTCTCATCCCATGCTCCCCTCAAGCAATGTTAAGCCCTTTGAGAGGTTTCTGAGAGATGTGATAAGGTGCAATACAAATGCAAGCCTTGCTTTATTTAATCATACTTATCCACCCACCAACGTCTTTTAACAGAGAATAATCTGAGCTTCCTGAACCTGCCCTATGGCCACATTGATCATGGTCTGGAAATTCCGGGGGCAGCCACCCAGAACCAGTTAATGGATAGAGCAGAACCTCCCTCTGCCTCATGGATTGGCACTGACCCCCATCTGGAGTTCCGGGGTTCACATCATTAGCATATTTTGGTCGGGTGCTCGCGCCATTTTCGCCACAGCTGGGGTACCCGCTCTGTTGGGGTTGGTGGGATTCTCCACACCGCCTTGCCACAGCATAATTGCCAGCCCAAGAGCTTTAACATTTAAAAATAACATTTAAAGCAAAGCCAACTTTTCAATTTGCCGCTTTCCCACGGGAAAACCAACATTTACAAGAAAACTGCCAGCATCAGGTGCCGGTGTGGTTATATACCTGCATTTCGCGGGCATACGTGGTAGAACTGGCGGGATTACCAGTAGATTACACCCTGCCCATTGCCCCCACTTCCAACTCTTTTACTTAGCTCTGGCACAGTGGGTAGCACGCTCACCTCTGAGTCAGAAGGTCGTGGGTTCAAGGACCACTCCAGTGTCTTGAGCGCAAACTCTAGGCTGACACTCCAGTGCACTGTTGAGGGAGTGCTGCACTATCGGAGGTGCAGTTTTTAAACCGACGTCAAACCGAGGCCCCATCTGCCCTCTCAGATGGACGTTAAAGATCCCATAACAGCATTTGACGAGGAGCTGGGGAGTTCTCATAGAAACATAGAAAATAGGAGCAGAAGTAGGGCATTCGGCCCTTCGAGCCTGGTCCACCATTTACCATGATCATGGCTGATCCTCTATCTCAATACAATTTTCCCGCTCTCTCTCCGTACCCCTTGATACCTTTTGAGTCTAGAAATCTATCCAGCTGCTTCTTAAATATAATCAGTGACCAAGCCTCCACAGCCTTCTGTGGTAGAGAATTCCACAGGTTCACCACCCTCTGGGTGAAGAAATTTCTCCTCATCTCAGTCCTAAATGTCCTACCCCGTATCTTGAGACTGTAACCCCTTGTTCTGGACCCCCAGCCAGGGGAAACATCCTCCCTGCTTCCAGTCTGTCTAGCCCTGTCAGAATTTTATACGTTTCAATGAGAACTGCTCTCATTCTTCTAAACTCGAGTGAATACAGACCGAGTCGACCCAATCTCTCCTCATACGACAGTCCTGCCATCCCAGGAATCAGTCTAGTGAACCTTCGCTGCACTCCCTCTGTGGCACGTATATCCTTTCTTAGGTAAGGAGACCAAAACTGCACACAATACTCCAGGTGTGGTCTCACCAAGGCCCTGTATAATTACAGTAAGACATCCTTGCTCCTGTACTCAAATCCTCTGGCAATGAAGGCCAACATACCATTTGCCTTCCTAACTGCTTGCTGCACCTGCATGTTTGCTTTCAGTGACTGGTGTACAAGGACACCCAGGTCCCTTTGTACATCTGTAAGGAATCTTACAACACCAGGTTATAGTCCAACAGTTTTATTTGAAAATCACAAGCTTTCGGAGATTATCTCCTTCGTCAGGTGAGTGAGTGAAAGGTTCTCAAATCGCATATCTTATATTAGGCTGGGACACGATCACACCAATCAAAGGTGTCAAATCAACATTTCCCAATCTATCACCATTTAAATAATACTCTGCCTTTCTGTTTTTCCTTCCAAAGTGGATAACTTCACATTTATCCACATTATACTGAATCTGCCATGTATTTGCCCACTCACTCAACTTGTCTAAATCGCTGTGAAGCCTCTTTGCATCCTCCTCACATCTCACAATCCCACCTAGTTTTGTATAGTCAGCAAGCTTGGAAATATTACATTTGAACATAAGAACATAAGAACATAAGAAATTGGAGCAGGAGTAGGCCAATCGGCCCCTCGAGCCTGCTCCGCCATTCAATAAGATCATGGCTGATCTGTTCCCAACCACAAATCTAAAGAACACAAGAAGTCGGAGCAGGACCCGGCCACATAGCCCCTGGGACCTCTCCGCCACCCACAGGGCATTGACCGATCCGAACTCAGCTTCATGTCCAATTTCCTGCCCGCTCCCCATAACCCCTAATTCCCTTTACTTCTAGGAAACTGTCTATTTCTGTTTTAAATTTATCTAATGATGTAGCTTCCACAGCTTCCTGGGGCAGCAAATTCCACAGACCTACCACCCTCTGAGTGAAGAAGTTTCTCCTCATCTCAGTTTTGAAAGAGCAGCCCCTTATTCTAAGATTATGCCCCCTAGTTCTAGTTTCACCCATCTTTGGGAACATCCTTACTGCATCCACCCGATCAAGACCCTTCACAATCTTATATGTTTCAATAAGATCGCCTCTCATTCTTCTGAACTCCAATGAGTAGAGTCCCAATCTACTCAACCTCTCCTCATATGTCCGCCCCCTCATCCCCGGGATTAACTGAGTGAACCTTCTTTGTACTGCCTCGAGAGCAAGTATGTCTTTTCTTAAGTATGGAGACCAAAACTGTATGCAGTATTCCAGGTGCGGTCTCACCAATACCTTATATAACTGCAGCAATACCTCCTTGTTTTTATATTCTATCCCCCTAGCAATAAAAGCCAACATTCCGTTGGCTTTCTTGATCACCTGCTGCACCTGCATACCAACTTTTTGATTTTCTTGCACTAGGACCCCCAGATCCCTTTGTACTGCAGTACTTTCCAGTCTCTCGCCATTAAGAAAATAACTTGC
The DNA here is from genome assembly GCF_035084215.1 of Heptranchias perlo. NCBI lineage: Eukaryota > Metazoa > Chordata > Chondrichthyes > Hexanchiformes > Hexanchidae > Heptranchias > Heptranchias perlo. The sequence goes on along the minus strand of NC_090345.1, from coordinate 11,917,955 downwards.
TCTCTGATTTTTCCTGCCAAAGTGCATAACCTCACATTTTCCAATATTATATTGCATCTGCCAAATCTCCGCCCACTCACCCAGCCTGTCTATATCCCCTTGCAGGTTTTTTATGTCCTCCTCACTCTCTACTTTCCCTCCCATCTTTGTATCATCTGCAAATTTTGATATGTTGCACTCGGTCCCCTCCTCCAAATCGTTAATATAGATTGTAAAGAGTTGGGGACCCAGCACCGACCCCTGTGGAACACCACTGGTTACTGGTTGCCAGTCCGAAAATGAACCATTTATCCCAACTCTCTGCTTCCTGTTTGATAACCAATCCTCCACCCATGCCAGAATATTACCCCCAATCCCGTGATTTTTTATCTTAAGTAATAATCTTTTATGTGGCACCTTGTCGAATGCCTTCTGGAAGTCTAAATACACTACGTCCACTGGTTCCCCTTTATCCACCCTATACGTTATATCCTCGAAGAACTCAAGCAAATTTGTCAGACATGACTTCCCCTTCATAAAGCCATGCTGACTTTGTCCTATTAAATTATGCTTATCTAAATGTTCCGTTACTGTCTCCTTAATAATAGACTCCAAAATTTTACCCACCACAGATGTTAAGCTAACTGGCCTATAATTTCCAGCCTTCTGCCTACTACCCTTTTTAAATAACGGTGTTACATTAGCAGTTTTCCAATCTGCCGGGACCTCTCCTGAGTCCAGGGAATTTTGGAAAACTATCACCAAAGCATCCACAATCCCTACTGCCACTTCCCTCAAGACCCTAGGATGGAAGCCATCAGGTCCAGGGGATTTATCCGCCTTGAGTCCCATTATTTTACTGAGTACCATCTCTTGAGTGATTTTAATCGTATTTAGCTCCTCCCCCCCGAGAGTCCCCTGTTTGTCCAGTGTTGGGATATTCTTAGTGTCCTCTACTGTAAAGACTGAAACAAAATATTTGTTCAGCATTTTTGCCATCTCCATGTTTCCCACCATTAATTTCCCGGTCTTATCCTCTAAGGGACCTATGTTTGCCTTAGCCACCCTTTTCCTTTTTATATAACTATAGAAACTCTTGCTATCTGTTTTTATATTTTTTGCTAATTTCTTTTCATAATCTAACTTCCCTTTCTTAATCAATCCTTTAGTTACTTTTTGCTGTCTTTTGAAGAATTCCCAATCTTCTATCCTCCCACTAAGTTTGGCTACCTTATATGTCCTTGTTTTTAGTCGGATACTATCCTTGATTTCTTTACTTAGCCACGGGTGGCTGTCATTTCTTTTACACCCTTTTTTCCTCAGTGGAATATATTTATTTTGAAAGTTGTAAAATAACTCCCTAAATGAACACCACTGCTCATGTACCGTCTTACCCTTTAATCTATTTTCCCAGTCCACTTTAATCAATTCCGCTCTCATACCATCATAGTCTCCTTTATTCAAGCTCAGTACGCTTGTTTGAGAACCAACCTTCTCACCCTCTAATTGGATATGGAATTCAACCATGTTGTGGTCGCTCGTTCCAAGGGGATCCTTAACTAGGACATTATTAATTAATCCTGACTCATTACACAGGACCAGGTCCAAGGTTGCCTGCCCCCTTGTAGGATCAGTTACATACTGCTCAAGAAATCCATCCCTGATGCACTCAATGAACTCGTCCTCAAGGCTGCTCTGCCCAATTTGATTTGTCCAGTTAATATGATAATTAAAATCCCCCATAATTATGGCTGTTCCCTTATTACATGCCCCGACTATCTCCTGATTAATACTTCTTCCAGCAGAGTTGCAACTATTAGGAGGCCTATATACTACGCCCACTAATGTTTTTTTTCCCTTATTATTCCTTATCTCCACCCAAACTGTTTCATTATCTTGATGCTTTGCCCCAATATCATTTCTCTGTATTACAGTGATTCCTTCCTTTATTAACATAGCCACCCCACCTCCCCTTCCTTCCTGCCTGTCCTTCCTGATTGTTAAATACCCTGGCATATTTAATTCCCAGTCGTTGTCAACCTGCAGCCATGTTTCTGTAATGGCCACAAGATCATACCCATACGTAGTTATTTGTGCCGTTAACTCGTCCATTTTATTACGAATGCTACGTGCATTCAGATAAAGAACTTTCAAATCTGTTTTGTGACGCTTAGTTCCTGCTTTTTCCTTTTTTAACACTTTACCTATTACTCCATACCTTCTGTCCCTTCCTGTTCCGCTTTCCTCTCTCTCCCTGCTCAGGTTCCCAACCCCCTGCCACTTTAGTTTAAACCCTCCCCAAGAGGTTCCCTCAATGGTGTCCTGGCCATTATTTATCCCTCAACCAACATCATTAAAAACAGATTATCTGGTTATTATTGAATTGCTTTTTGTGGGATCTTTTGGAGCAGTTTAAAGAAAGAAGCATTGATGTACTTTGAATATCATACTTTTTTTTGTTTTAATGAGAACATGTTTTGAATGTTGTCTCTTTTGGAAGCTCTGGTCTCCAAGTGAAAAGCAATGCTCCAAATTTGGCAGAGGTTCTTAAAAACTATGAGGGTTAGCAAGACACGTGAAACAAGATCGTTACTGAGCTGCTAAGACTACGAAGGCAACTATGATCTACAATATAGGATTTAAAATTAAAGAGATAATAACATTTAGCTTGATACATCTTTGGGGAATAGGAAGAAACTGCAGAACCCAGCCTCCAGACACTGAATAGGTTGGGTCTCCACAATGGGGCACTGCACGGCTGTACATTTCCCACACAGTATGTTTTTCTCATGGAGTCCCTAAAGTTCCATGGAATTGGTGGAATCCAATGTACAAAGAATTGTTTCACAACGTCTTCCAGAGACTTCAATACTAATCACAGGGTCCCCTGGTTTCGCACAGCTTCAACGATTCCTTTGAAAAGTTGCATTCCTAAAAAACGGGAGGTTGTCGAAATTATAGAATTAAAAAAATTAGGAATGGAAATTGTACAAAATAAAAGATGCAGAGAAGAGGAACTGCGGTCTCAAGTTACAAGCAAAAAGCAGCACTGCCCCTAGCTGCTAACATCATTATGTTACCAATCCCACCTGCACTGACAGGTCTATAAACTGCAGTGGATTGATCCTTGATGGCACAGTTGGTAACTGCACTGCTCTGAATGGCACAGAATCACAGAAAAAGATGGTCCCAGATTAATTCCCTGCTCTGTTTGAACTTTGCTGATCTCAGCCACGGTGGTCAATTGTATCCATATGATTTCCAGCAATTAGAGTTAATTGTATTCAGGTGGTGTGTCTCAATTGGTGACTCTCTTGTATCCATTTATAAGAGATCTTACCTAGGGTGTGGGTAATGCAGATGTCTGTGAATAAAGGCTTGGAAGCAACTGAAGACCAGGCTCTAGTATTCTATCCTTCAACACCTGGCTACCCAGTTTACAACAATGGTGACAGTAGCAGGCGAGCAGCCCTGAGCTAGGGAGCTGAAAAATCGGCCAAACTCCCACCTCTAATCAGAATCCAGCAATCTGGAATGTGTGTGTGTGCATATCGGGCAAGAACAGGATTGGGTTTAGCATTGATATCCACCTTTAAAGTGCCCGTGTTTTGACTGTGAGTCTACTGCTTGAATCTTCCACCAGTAAAGGGACAAATGCAACACTGAAATATTAATTATTCCTAGCTTAGGCTTCAGGGCAACATTATCTGCTGAACTGTTGAACAGTCATGTAGGAAGGCCAGCTTATGTGAATAATTATTCGTAATAGATTTATTCATCGTTAGAAAAGGCAATTGTTAGAGACAGCCCAAATGATCTCCTTTATGAATGTCCACAATTTTTACCACTTAATCATTGCCACTTAATATTAAACAGTAGTTGAATTAAGGGTTGGACCATGTTTTGTGTTTGAAATGTCAGCTCGATGGCTGTTTTCATCCTGGAAACTCACATATGCTTGCATTCAATAATCACTTTGCTGTTGAGTTCCTTTTATTGAAAAGCTTTGGTAAAGAAAAGTAAAACTTACCCCCAGGGGCTCAGATTCGCAAACCATCAGCACTTCACTGCATATCTCATATCATAAATCTTACACATGCAAGACAAGCCCCAGGAGACATTTCCCAGTGTTACTGGTTATGGCTTTGACAGTTCTCGCAGAATTACTTGACTGCAGCTTTTAAGCAGTACTGGGAAATGTGTAATAAATGACTTTGTTTGACAGCTTAAAGAAATCAAGGAAAGACCAAGGTTCCCCTTCAGTGCCCCATTGCTGCAAATAAATAAGCACTCCAAAGGAACCAAGCTGGTGCAGTACTCTTAACAAAAGGAACAGAGGCTGCAAGGAAAATATCAAACAAATCTGTTTCTTGAAGCTGTTGACGGAAAGTGTTTGAGTTGCACTGGAGAATTTGGAGATTGAGAATGCATGCTGGGATTTTTCTCTAACACTCCCATTCTTCAATTTGCATCTGAAATCTGTAGTGGTCGCTGTGAGTGGACAGTGAGAGCAGCTTAGGACGCGTGTCATCTCTGCTCAAGCCCCAAGGCAGAAGACAGTCAACAGGTAGGCATCGACACCGATATCCAGAGAGTAATACACATAATCTCGATTTTAAAATTCTCATCCTTGATTTCAAATCCCTCCATGGCCTCGCCGCGCCCTCTCTCTGTAACCTCCTCCATCCCTACAACCCTCCGAGATCTCTGCGCTCCTCCAATTCTGGTCTCTTGCATATCCCTGATTTTCATCGTTCCACTATTGGTGGCCGTGCCTTCAGCTGCCTCGGCCCCAAGCTCTGAAATTCCCTCCCCGAACCTCTCTGCCTCTCTACCTCTCTCTCCTCCTTTAAGACGCTCCTTAAAACCTACCTCTTTGACCAAGCTTTTGGTCACTTGCTTAATATCTCCTTATGTTCCCCTTAGAACAGAGAAGGTTAAGAGGAGATTTCATAGAAGTGTTCAAAATCATGAACAGTTTGTTAGAGCAAATAAGGGGAAACTGTTTCCAGTGGCAGATGGGTCAGTAATCAGAGGACACAGATTTAAGCTGATCGGCAAAAGAGCCAGAGGCGACATGAGGAAACATTTTTTTACACAGCGAGATGAAATGATCCGGAATGCACTGCCTGAAAGGGCGATGGAAGCAGATTCAATAGTAACTTTCAAAAGGGAACTGGATAAATTCCTGAAGGGAATAAATTTACAGGGCTGTGGGGAAAGAGCCGGGGAATGGGACTAATTGAGTGGCTTTTTCAAAGAGCTGGCACAGGCCGATGGGCCAATTGGCCTCCTCCTGTGCTCTACCTACTATGATACAATGCAGCTCGGTGTCAAATTTTGTTTGATAACTCTCCTGTCAAATGCCTTGGGATGTTTTACTATGTTAAAGGAGTTATATAAATGCAAGTCGTTGTGGTTGTAGAATGCCATGAAGGCCAGTTGGTGGAAATGAACAATTCATGCAGGTAGGGTATAGGCTGCCCCTCTGATGCTGGGGTTGCAGGTTTAATTTGTGGCTGGTCTGTTCTACAGGTCGCCTCAATGCTTTGTGAGCTGCTTGTTGTCTGGGTACCAATAGTGGGCAATCCCTACATTGCCCAGGGCTGAGACGACCATCACGCGAAACCAAAAGCTCACCCCCCTCCAAGAAATAAAACGTCTCTGCCACCCTGAGGGATTCCATCAGCCTGCGGCTAATACTGGCCAGTAGATCTGAGTGACAGGCCACCCTGCCAAACCGATGAGCTGAGCACGGGCTCTGCCACTTCTCTTGCAGGTTGAATTGCCGCCAAAGCACTGGAACCAGAAGTCACGCAGATGGATTTGCAGACGATTTGTTTGCCCTCTCAGGGAAAAATAACACAATGAGAAACACACCATCCCTGAGTGTTTTCATTTAAAAGTAATTCCAGTTTCAGTTCAGCAATTCTACTTGCCAACTGAGCAGGCTCAAGTGCACAGGCCGTGCAGACTGACTAATGTTTCGTGTGTGAAACTAGCAGGTCTAATAAATGCAGCTAGTAACCCAAACTTGTTCTGGATTAGAAATTGTGGCATCAGATATTTAAAGGGGAACGATCGTCAGGAATTTCTCGACTGCAAACCAGAAAACAAGCCACCCACTCCCACTGTATATAACGTCACGATTGCCCATGAACCTTGCACACAGAGCAGCAAGGAGATGAGCCTTTAAGGCTCAAAACTCTAAAGAGATTGAAGGGAAAAAAATGAGTGCCAGACCTGCCTCCAGCTTTTCCTGACCCGCAGTTGAGGATCCCTTTAAATAGCACTATATTGGCCGCCTCCCGACCAAAGCCACCCATAGTTTGTGGATGGGATGAGGAAGTAGTGCTGATTGACATGAAAATAACGTTGGGGGTCTCGACAATGTCAATTGATCCTTGTTTGAATATTTTAATTTGGCCTCTGCCTGTTTCTGGCAGGAGTGCTGGCCGCCTAAAACGAGATCTGCCCAAAACACGGAATGGACGGACCTCCAACATTAAGTTGCCGGGCTTTTTTCCTGATTTTTATCCGACTACTACATCAATCTCATCCGTTTAATCTCCCGAGGGAACATAAGAACGTAAGAAATAGGAGCAGGAGTAGGCCAATCGGCCCCTCGAGCCTGCTCCGCCATTCAATAAGATCATGGCTGATCTGATCCTAACCTCAAATCTAAATTCATGTCCAATTTCCTGCCCGCTCCCCGTAACCCCTAATTCCCTTTACTTCTAGGAAACTGTCAATTTCTGTTTTAAATTTATTTAATGATGTGGAAACCTCCACATAAATACTCCTCGGCTCCCCAAGGTTATCAAGCAAACTCCAGAATATTCACCCATCTCCGTGGAATCAATCCTAGCTTACTGCCCTTCAGATGACATCATCCACGCCCACCTCCATTCCCAACCAGAGGTTTATCCAGCTCCTGTTTGAAGGAATGATTTATCTCAACTTACCTGTTTTTACTGAAATTCTTTACCACATAGTCACTCGTCTGGGCAAGTGAAAAGGTTTCTAATCTTGCATTAGGCTTGCTAATTGATCGCTGTGAACAATGGGTCTCTGCTTATGGTCTAAGACTAATAGTCTGCTTACATCAAAATCAAATATGCCCTTCAGCAGTTTATAGATCGTAATCATCTCTACTCACAATCTTCTTTTCTCCATTGAAAGCCAGAGAAAACAAATTCAATATTCTATAGCAGACGAAAGCACCTTGGGACGTTCTACTACATTAAAGGCGCTATATAAATGCAAGTTGTTGTTATCACCCAAACAAAAGCCCAGTATCTGAGGAGTGAAGAGATGCAAGTAAAAGAAAGAAAGAGCTTACATTTATATAGCGCCTTTCACAACCTCAGGACGTCCCAAAGCACTTTACAGCCAATGAAGTACTTTTTGAAGTGCAGTCACCGTTGTTTTTTTTTATCCGTTCATGGGATGCGGGCCTTCCTGTCGAGGCCGGCATTTATTGCCCATCCCTAATTGCCCTTGAGAAGGTGGTGGTGAGCCGCCTTCTTGAACCGCTGCAGTCCATGTGGTGAAGGTTCTCCCACAGTGCTGTTAGGAAGGGAGGTCCAGGATTTTGACCCAGCAACAATGAAGGATCGGCGATATATTTCCAAGTCGGGATGGTGTGTGACTTGGAGGGGAACGTGCAGGTGGTGGTGTTCCCATGCGCCTGCTGCTCTTGTCCTTCTAGGGGGTAGAGGTCGCGGGTTTGGGAGGTGCTGTCGAAGAAGCCTTGGCGAGTTGTTGCAGTGCATCCTGTGGATGGTACACACTGCAGCCACAGTGCACCTGTGGTGAAGGGAGTGAATGTTTAGGGTGGTGGATGGGGTGCCAATCAAGCGGGCTGCTTTGTCCTGGATGGTGTCGAGCTTCTTGAGTGTTGTTGGAGCTGCACTCATCCAGGCAAGTGGAGAGTATTCCATCACACTCCTGACTTGTGCCTTGTAGATGGTGGAAAGGCTTTGGGGAGTCAGGAGGTGAGTCACTCGCCGCAGAATACCCAGCCTCCGAGCCGCTCCTGTAGCCACAGTATATATATGGCTGGTCCAGTTAAGTTTCTGGTCAATGGTGACCCCCAGGATGTGGAAGATTCGGCGATGGTAATGCCATTGAATGTCAAGGGGAGGTAGTTAGACTCTCTCTTGTTGGAGATGGTCATTGCCTGGCACTTGTCTGGCGCGAATGTTACTTGCCACTTATGAGCCCAAGCCTGGATGTTGTCCAGGTCTTGCTGCATGCGGGCTTGGACTGCTTCATTATTTGAAGGGTTGCGAATGGAACTGAACATTGTGCAATCATCAGCGAACATCCCCATTTCTGACCTTATGATGGAGGGAAGGTCATTGATGAAGCAGCTGAAGATGGTTGGGCTTAGAACACTGTCAGAAACACAGCAGCCAATTTGCGCATAGCAAGGTCCCACAAACAGCAATGTGATAATGACCAGATAATCTGTTTTTAGGTGTTGATTGAGGGATAGATATTGACCAGGACACCCCTGCACTTCTTTGAAATAGTGCCACAGAAACTTTTGCGTCCACCTGAGAGGACAGACGAGGCCTCGGTTTAACGTCTCATCTGAAAGACAGCACCTCCAACAGTGCAGCACTCCTTCAGTACTGCACTGGAGCGTCAGCTTGTTCAAACAAGGATCAATGGACATTGTCAATCTGTTATGTTCTTTTACACGTCAAATCAGGAAGGGCTCCTGTCAGATGAAACAAAATGTCCTCAGAGCCTGATTTTACCAAAATGAGTTAACCGTTTGCAGCTTCCGAAGGGTTAAAGTGTTAATACTTCCATATTTGCTTCATTTGAGGCAGTCTAAGATGGGTTTGGGCTGCATAGGCGTTAATCACATAACGTGGTATATAAGCTTGGTGAGCTGCAGGCACAAGTCGCCACATGGGACTACGATATAGTGGCAATAACAAAGACCTGGCTCAAAGAAGGGGAGGATTGGGAACTTAACATTCCTGGCTACAAGGTATTCAGGAAGGATAGGGAAGGAAAAAAAGGAGGGGGCGGCAGTATTGATCAAATAAACTATTATAGCACTGGAAAGGGATGATGTAGTTGAGGGGTCAAAGACAGAATCTATTTGGTTAGAATCAAGGAACAATAGAGGAACTATTACACTACTGAATTTTACCAGACTGATTCCTGGGATGGCAGGACTGACGTATGAGGAGAGATTGGGTCGACTAGGCCTATATTCACTAGAGTTTAGAAGAATGAGAGGTGATCTCATCGAAACATATAAAATTCTAACAGGACTAGACAGACTAGATGCAGGGAGGATGTTCCCGATGGCTGGGGAGTCCAGAACCAGGGGTCACAGTCTCAGGATACGGGGTATGCCATTTAGAATCGAGATGAGGGGAAATTTCTTCACTCAGAGGGTGGTGAACCTGTGGAATTCTCTACCACAGAAAGCAGTGGAGGCCAAGTCATTAGATGTATTCAAGAAGGAGATAGATATATTTCTTAATGCTAAAGGGATCAAGGGATATGGGGAAAAAGCAGGAACAGGGTACTGAGTTAGACAATCAGCCATGATCATTTTGAATGGCGGAGCAGGCCCGAAGGGCCGAATGGCCTACTCTTGCTCCTATTTTCTATGTTTCTATACTATAGACCACCAAATAGTGGGAAGGAGATAGAGGAGCAAATTACAGAAAGGTGCAAGAACTATAGAGTAGTGATAACGGGGGGAATTCAATTATCCTCATATAGACTGGGACAGTAAGAGTGTAAAGGGCAAAGGGGGGGGGGGGTGGAATTCCTGAAATGTGTGTACAAGATAACTTTCTTAATCAGTGTGTTTCCAGCACAGCGAGGAACAAAGCAATGCTGGATCTAGTTCTGGGGAACGAAGTATGGCAAATGGAGTATGTTTCAGTGGGGGAGCATTTGAGGCACGGTGATCATAATATCATTAGGTTTAGAAAAGTTATGCAAAAGGACAAGGAACAATCAAGCGTAAAAGTACTTAATTGGAGGAGAGATAATTTCCGTGAGTTGAAAAGGGATCAGGCTGAGGTGGATTGGATTCAAAAATTGATAGGCAAAACAGTAGGAGGCCTTCAAAGAGAAGATGGCTTGTGCACAGAATATACACATTCCCACGAGGGGGAAAGGAAGAGCAGCTAAAGCCAGAGCTCCCTGGATGACTAAAGATGTAGAGATTAAAATGAAACAGAAAAAGGAAGGAGGCTTATGACAAATGTAAGGTTCACAATACAGTAGAGAATCAAGCTGAATACACAAAGGACAGAGGAGATCTAAAATAAGGAATAAGAGGGGCAAAGAGAGTGTATGAGAATAGATTAATGGCTAACATAAAAGGAAACCCAAAAATCTTTTATAAACAAACAGTAAAAGGGTAGTCAGAGGAAGGGTGGGGCTGATTACAGACCAAAAAGGAGATCTTCTTGTGGAGGCAATGGGCATGGCTGAGGTACTAAATGAGTACCTTCATTAGAGAAGAAGATGCTGCCAATGTCACAGTAAAGGAGGAGGTAGTAGTGATAATGGATAGGATAAAAGTAGATAAAGAGGAGGTACTAGAAAAGATTGGCAGTACTCAAAGTAGAAAAGTCACCCGGTCCAGATGGGATGCATCCTAGATTACTGAGGGAAGTAAAGGTGGAAATTGCAGAGGCTCTGGCCACAATCTTCCAATCCTCCTTAGAGATGGGAGTGGTGCCAGAGGACTGGAGGATTGCAAATGTTACACCCCTGTTCAAAAAACGGGAGAGGGATAAACCCAGCAATTACAGACCAGTCAGCATAACGTCGTTGATGGGTAAAATTTTTGAAGAAAATAATCTGGGTTAAAATGAATTGGCATTTGGAAAAGTATGGGTTAATAAATGAAAGTCAGCACGGATTTGCTATGGGAAAATCGTGTTTGACTAACTTGATTGATTTCTTTGATGAAGTAACGGAGAGGGTTGATGAGGGTAGTGCGGTTGATGTTGTGTATATGGATTTTCAAAAGGCGTTTGATAAAGTACCACATAATTACAGCCCATGAGATTAAAGGGACAGTGGCAGCATGGATACAAAATTAGCTAAGGGACAGGAAGCAGTGAGTAGTGGTGAATGGTCGTTTTTTAGACTGAAGGGAAGTATACAGTGGTATTCCCCAGGGGTCAGTATTAGGACCACTGCTCTTTTTGATATATATTAGTGACCTGGACTTGGGTGTATAGGGTATAATTTCAAAGTTTGCAGATGGACACAAAACTCGGAAATGTAGTAAACAACGAGGAGGATAGTAACAGAATCAGGAGGACATAGACAGACTGGTGAAATGGGTGGACACATGGCAGATGAAATTTAACACAGAGAAATGTGAAGTGATACATTTTGGCAGGTTAAATGAGGAGTGGCAATATAAATGAAATTGTACAATTTTAAAGGGGGTGTAGGAACAGAGAGGCCAGGGAGTGTATGTACACAAATCTTTGAAGGTGGCAGGACAAGTTGAGAAGTCTATTAAAAAACCATATGGGATCCTTGGCTTTTTAAATAGAGGCAAACAGTACAAAAGTAAGGAAGTTCTGCTAAATCTTTATAAAATGCTGGTTAGGCCTCAGCTGGAGTATTGTGTTCAATTCTGCACACCACACTTTAGGAAGGATGTCAAGGCCTTAGAGAGGGTGCAGATGAGATTTACTGGAATGGTACCAGGGATGAAGGACTTCAGTTATGTGGAGAGACTGGAGAAATTGGGATTGTTCTCCTTACAGCAGAAAAGGTTAAGAGGTGATTTGATGGAAGTGTTCAAAACCATTATCGGTTTTGATAGAATAAATAAGGAGAAACTGTTTCCAGTGACAGAAGGCTCAGTAACCAGGGGACACAGATTTAAGGTGATTGGCAAAAGAATCAGAGGCAACATGAGGAAAAAAGAATTTACGCAGCGAGTTGTTGTGATCTGGAATGCACTGCCTGAAAGTGCAGACTCAATAGTAACTTTCAAAAGGGATTTGGATAAATACTTGAAGGGAAAAAATTTACAGGGCTATGGGGAAAGAGCAGAGGAGTGGGACTAATTGGATAGCTCTACCAAAGAGCCAGCACAGGCACGATGGGCCGAATGGCCTCCCTCTGTACTGCATCATTCTATGATTCTATATGCCCTGTCTATTTCCCTTTGTCTCTTTTCTTTTGTACTAAATGTCATCTCTGTTTGACTTTCCCATTCTCATTTTCTCCTTTTTTTTTCCAGTGGCCTTGAATAGAAATCATTGACACTTCACTTAAGGCACAACTTTCTTATGACTCCTTAAGTAAATTGATAATGACTTTTTAATTAAATATTTGTTAAAACTTCAAGGAGCCATTGCTCTGCGGAATATTAACAGAAGGTTACTAATTGATTGTCTTTTTTCTTTTGCTTCTGTTATTTAATTAGCTTACATTTCTGGAGAAGAAAAAAAAAGACTCACAGCTGTAACCCCCAGCTTTATGATTTAGGTTTCCACTTATAATGAAATAGGGGCAGATATATTGCACAATCTACTTGAAGCGGTTCTGTATGCACTCTCTGTGGCTCGGTGGTAACACTCTCGCCTCTGAGTCAGAAGATTGTAGGTCCAAGTCCCATTCCAGAGACTTGAGCACAAAATCTAAGCTAACACTCCAATGCAGTACTAAGGGAACGCTGCACAGTCAGAAGTGCCATCTTTTGGATGAGATGTTAAACCGAGACCCAGTCTACCCTCTCGGGTGGATGTAAAAGGTCCCGTGACACTATTTCGAAAAAGAGCAGGGGAGTTTCCCCTGGTGTCCTGGCCAATATTTATCCCACAATCAACATCACTTAAACAGATTATCTGGTCATTATCACATTGCTGTTTGTGGGACCTTGCTGTGCGCAAATTGGCAGCCGCCATGTTTCCTACACCAACAGTGACTGCACTTCAAAAGTACTTCATTGATTGTAAACCGCCTTGGGACCTCCTGAGGTTATGAAAGGCACGATATAAATGCAAGTCTTTCTTTTCTTTTTCAGTGAGTTTATTAAGTGAGTAACCGAAGAAGATAGCGGGTTCAACTCCCTAATCTGATATCAGCCATTGAGGCATTGACATTGCCAATATTGGCCTCAGTAGCTCCGAGATAGACATCAGTATTCAGTGAACCCAGCTGGAAGCCCTGATGTTGACTGAAGATGGGATCAGGTTTAGCTCTGATGCTCTCAGTGATCGAATAGTCTTGCCAGCATTCAACTGCCAAGGCTCACAGTTGAATAATGACCACTTGGGCGAGGCATTGGAGGGCAACCAAGACTGGGGAAACCAAACTCTAAGATCTTGGGTACGGTAGCATAGTGGTTATGTTACTGGGCTAGTAATCCAGAGGCCTGGACTAAAATCCAGAGTCATGAGTTCAAATCCCGCCACGGCAGCTGGCGAATTTAAATTCAATTAATTAATTAAAATTCAATTAATTAAATTTTAAAAATCTGGAATTAAAATACTAGTATCAGTAATGATGGCCATGAAACTACCGGATTGTCGTAAAAACCCATCTGGTTCACTAATGTCCTTTAGGGAAGGAAGCCTGCCGCCCTTACCCGGTCTGGCCTATATGTGACTCCAGACCCACAGCAATGTGGTTGATTCTTAATTGCCCTCTGAAATGGCCTAGCAAGCCACTCAGTTGTAAAATCTCGCTCAAGAAGGCGGCTCACCACCACCTTCTCAAGGGCAATTAGGGATGGGCAATAAATGCCGGCCTTGCCAGCGACGCCCACATCCCGTGAACGAATAAAAAAAAAAGAAGCAGTCAACACCTTCAGGAGGCAAAGTTCAGTTGTGTGATGTTTGTGATCTCCCAGTGTTCCGGGGAAATTACATGTCTGGTCTGTATGGGTAGATTGAACACAGTGCTCACCTGTGGCTACTGGAGTGGAAACTATTTAAGTGTGAGATTGGTACAGCACAGACTAGCAAGATTTCAAAGAGTAAAAGAAAAGAGGGCTATGTCAGAGCTCCATGGATGAACAGTCAGATTAGGCTAAAAATAAATTCTAAAAAAGAAACAAACAACAAAGGTAAAGCTAGTGACAGAAACAAGAATCGTGGGAAATAGCATAATCTAAGGAGAGCTAAAAGGGAGTATGGCCAAAAAAAAACATGTGTGAAGGGAAATGGCAAAGGTTTTTATAAACATATTTAGGAAAAAAAGATTCATTAAGGAGGGGGAGGGCTGTTCAGAACTGAGATTGTTATGTTGGATAAGGAAACGACAGATTTGCTTAACGAATGTTTTACTTCTGTACTTACAGAGGAGATGAAGGAGGACTTCAAAGACGACTTATTTGTGGATGAGGAAGTCGAAGGGCAACCAAAAGATATCTGCATTAATCAGGAAATGGTTGTTAGGGGGCTGAGGGAGTTAAAAATTGATGTGTCCAAAACCAGATGGTCGGTACTTTAGAATACCAAAGGAGGATAGTGAGGAAGTAATGAAAGTACCAACCATGATTTTTCAGAATTAGAGATGGGAGCTGTACCAAAGGACTGGAGCATAACAAATACCACACTTTCATTCAAAATGAGGAAAGCCAACGATCGACTGGTTAGCTTTACATTGGTATTTGGAAAATTAGAGATAATGTAAATGAGCACTTAAAAGTGCAGAGGCAGATTTGTGAACAGTTTAGCTAACTCGATAGAATTTTTTGAGAGAATAAAAGAGAGAATAGAAGCATAGAGTAGGGAGTGGGGGCTGCTGGTAGTAGATGTAGTTTGCATGGACCTCCGTAAAGCATTTGATAAAGTGCCACATAAGAAATTGGTTCAGGAAATTATGACCCGTGGCATAAAAGGGCACATGGCGGTATAGGTAGAGAAATAGCTGGAAGGCAGATAGTAAAGTGCTGTTGTATATGGGTGTTTCTCAGGTTGCTAGGTGATGGTCGGGGGATGCCCCAAGGATATGTATTAGAGCCACTTTTGTTCTCCAAATATATATAAACAATCTAGACTTAGACATAAAGGGGCGAATATCAAATTTTGCTAATGATAGTAAACTGTAAGGTGTAGCAAACTGCTAAAATGAATGCAAGGGGCTGCAGGGTGACATAAATAGGCTCGGAGAATGGGCTTCTAAGAGGCAAATGCAGATTAATACAGAAAAATATACAGCGATATATTTTGGGAACAAAAATAAGAATGGATATACACCTTAAATGGTAAATTCCTCAATCAATTTGGAGGAGCAAAGTTATCCAGGTGATCATAGAAGAATCATAGAATGGTTACAGCACAGAAGGAGGCCATTCGGCCCAGCGAGTCCGTGCCGGCTCTCTGCACGAGCAATCCAGCTAGTCCCAGTCCTCTGCCCTCTCCGTGTAGCCCTGCAAATTTTTTCCTTTCAAGTATTTATCCAATTCCCTTTTGAAAGTTACTATTGAATCTGCACATCGAAGACATTGTACTGAATACTACATTTACGAATCCCAGCTCTTTGATATCTAGATTTTTAAATAAATAAGCTGGATGGATAATATTGAGCTTAAAGTGTTGTCAGGTTTTCAAAACACAGAGGCTTTTGGAAGGACAAGCTTTTCAACACAGCAGGGGCTAATGTAAGAAAAGGCAACAAGGACATACATCAAAGGCTTCGGATCAGGAAGGCAGTAATAGGTGTGAAAAAAGCATGGGCCTCTCATTCCTATCCGGTAATCTGTTCAAAAGAACTGGGATTTGTAAAACATCAAACAGTATTGCACCCGGCATCCGGTCAAATGGTATAAGGAACGGATTGGACGCCATTGAAGAAATCAAAACTGGAGACGCAAGGACCATTAAGAATGGGTCTGGGCATAGAAATGTGAGGAGCCTTTTACAACTCATTGTTCAAACACATGGTGGGGGGGTGATTTTAAACCCCGAGAACGCAAAATATTTGGACTTGGCATTCCCAGTGGGAAACTTGTACTTTTCCGCACCAAGATTAAACCCAGAAATAAAGCCGGTTGTGGTCACAACCCAAAAAACAACTGTTTTCAAATCCCACCCGCACCCAACCCACCCATTCTTGGGGTTGAAAATCACCCCCATGGTCTTTTCAACATCAAAGGGTCTCCAGTCACATGATCAAAGCCTGAACTGTCAATCACTCAAGTATGTTAATGATTGGGGCATAGCAACAGGGAGCGATTGGACAAAAAGAATGACCCTCCTCAATTCTATGTCTTACTGGTAAAAAACAATATAAAAAGGCTTTGCGAGAAGAACAGTCTCTTCTCTTCATCACCTTGCAGTCACAAGGAACGCACACTGCAGTTAAACATCACGCAAGAAGAAGAGGACATCGAGTTCTGTAGAGCTGATCAACCTTCAGGCCCGATGAGCAAAAGCCTTGGTTTAAAGGTTGTATATGTATTAATGATTTGCCTAGTGTGTGTATGATTTGTTGTTATTACATAATAACGTTGCAAATTATTAAGTGTATAATGGGATTTTATAGAGGAAAGTCATATGCATGGTTTGATTTTGCTTCATGAATGCTCGAATGAATGATAACATCATTAAATCATTACTTTTGATTGACGAAACTACCGTGAGTGAGGGTGACTTTCTTTGCTTGACCCTTCGTCCAGGGTCCAAGAATCACACAAAATAAGGAATTCCCTACACTTTCTCAACCTGCTCTGTTACCTTCAGAGATTTGTGCACATATACCCCCAGATCTCTCTGTTCCTGCACCCCTTTTAGAATTTACTGCCAGGCTACCAATGTAAGTGTTCCGATCCACGACTGATTAAATTACTACTGACTGTAAGTTCTATGATGGCCGTTGTGATTATTCAAATACATAAATCTTTGAAAGATCGATAACAAGTTTAAAAGCATCATTCAGAAGGCAAATGGGGTTTATATCAAGAGGGACTGAATACAAAAGGTCATGCTACCCTTGTACAAAACAATGGTTAGACTACACCTGGAATACTGTGGTAGTTTTGGCCTCCACACTATAATGTGGAGATGCCGGTGATGGACTGAGGTTGACAATTGTAAACAATTTTACAACACCAAGTTATAGTCCAACAAATTTATTTTAAATTTCACAAGCTTTCGGAGGCTTCCTCCTTCCTCAGGTGAATGTTGTGGAAATGAAATCTTCGAATCCTTCGCATTTATAAATCTCAGAACAATGCCTGGTGATTACTGCCCGTTGCCAAGGCAATCACAGTGAGCAGACAGAGAGGTGTCACCTACAAGGCCACCGAATATACAAACCCCCCCAAAAAAAAGAGAGAGGCAGAGACATAGAGACATCCGGAAGGAAGACAGCAAATGACCCGTTATATTAAAAACAGATAACATTTGTTCGCTGGTGGGGTTACGTGTAGCGTGACATGAACCCAAGATCCCGGTTGAGGCCGTCCTCATGGGTGCTCCACACTATAAGCAGCGTATAATAAACCTGGAGAAAAGTGCAATGCTGATTTACTAGGATGAGGGATCCGAGTTGTAAGAAAAGGCTACAGCAACAAAGGCTATATTCTCTCAAATTGAGAAGACTGAAGAGAAATTTGAAAGAGATGTTCAAAATGATAAAAGGAATAAACATGGTCAACATAAATGATTTCTATTCGTAGGTAAATCAAAGATAAGAGGATGTGATCTCAAGATAATTGCTGGATAGATGGAGGGGGAGATTAGAAGAATTTTGTTCATGCAAAGAGATATTGGAATGTAGAATGCTGAGCCACAAGTGCTGATTGATGCTAAATTGATTACAGCATTCAAAAGGGTATGGATAAGCACTTAAAGAAGAACAGAAAAGGGTATGTGGAGAGTTCAAGAACTGGAGGACATAGATTTAAGCTGACTGGCGGAAGAGGGGACATGAGGAAAAACTTTTTTACCCAGAGGGTGGTGGGTGTATGGAATTCGCTGCCCGAATTGGTGGTAGAGGCAGGGACCCTCAACTCTTTTATAAAGTACCTGGACCTGCACCTAAAGTGCTGTAAGCTGCAGGGCTACGGACCGGGTGCTGGAAGTGGGATTAGAATGGGCACCTGATTGTTCTTCGAGCCGGTGCAGGCATGATGGGCCGAATGGCCCCCTTCTGTGCTGCATCTTTTCCATGGTTCTATGTGGAGAAAGCAGGAAAATGGGAAAACTGGCCCACATGAAAGGCCTAAATTTAGCCCAGGCAAGAAGAACTAAAAGGCCTCCAAGTGTGCTAAAATTTCTATTTATAATACAAATATATGAACAATAATGGACAGGCAAAGAACATCCAGCCTGTCCCACAATGGTGGCATGAGGAGTATTCCATGCAACCAAAGCCACTAATATTGCCCCATTTATATTACAATGCTGCTATTGCTGCTGCAGTCAAGGCTTATTCCGGTAGCTGAGCTCCAATATAAAACCGGGTAGGGACGGAGGATGGGGGGACTGTGAGGCACTTTGTCGGATACGAGGCATTGATTGTGTATATTTACTGCCAGGCTACCAACTGTAAGTGCTGCGATCCACGGCTGTTTCAATTACTAACAGTAAGTTCTACGACAGCTGTTGTGATTATTCGAACTTACTCTGATAACAAGCCAACATGAAGCAGTTGAACTATGCAATCAATGTTGGTGAGTGGAGCTACGTGCCTCTGTGATGCCATGTTTGTACAAAGCTACATTTCCACCGACCAGACAGAAAAATGTGTGTGTGTGTGTGTGAATGAATATCTGTCTATCAATTGATGTGTGTATGTGGATGTGTAACTATATGTATATGTATGTATGTGGATGTGGATGTGTCTGTATATTTGCGTGTGCTTGGATGTCAAGTAAGTACAGGGTCAAACTTACCTGTGATGCTTCCCTCCCACAGCCAAATAGCATGCCGATACTCACAGTCCTGGCTAACACAGCAAGGACGGGGAATTTGGGTAACTCACAGGGTGGGCTGCTGCCACCTGTGGAATTGTACGCTAACCAGTCTAGTCAATGTAAGAATTAGTTAGCAGGGGTTACATGGCTGTTAATGTGGGATGGAAACCAAAGTGTTACATTCGCTTAATATAGGATAGAAACCAGCGCATTAAAAATGAGAAGGGCTCCCAATGACAACATTTATAAGACTTAAGGCGCTATTCACCACAGTATGCCATCAAGCTGGAGTACAGTGACATCCACATTTAAAACTCTGATCGACGAAGAATAACTTTACTGATTTGAAATTCCACACATCTTGCCATTATATATCATATGGAAATAGTTTATCTATCATGAAGTGATATAAATTATGTGCAATATGCTATTTTCTTTCAGTGCTCTGATAGCTTTCGTCTTTGAAGGGCAAAGGATTAAATATACAAGTTAGATGTGGTCGACCGGTGGATGGATTGACTCAAGAAGCTCTGGATCTTTTAAGCCTGTCGTAAATGAACTCGGAATTCTTCTTCTCACCGAGTGATGACAGTCAAAACTCTGCATCAAAAAGAAAGCACCTTTCTGCTGCATTAAAACCTCCACTTGAAGTCCCATAAATGCCAATTGCTTTCGTTTTGAATCGATGCTCAGTATCAACCTATCAAAATCATTTGCTGAGGCAAGATGTGACATTATTTGTGACCTATGTGTTTGAAAGAAAATTGCTGCTGACTTGTATTGATGAAAGCAGTTACAGAAATAAAGGGATATATGAGGGCTTGAATGTGGTATCCTTATTCCATGGATTAAGAAACTCTGAAATGTCTTTGTTTGAAACAATATGGGCCAAAATTCGCCTCTACTCTGCATAACACAGCGATGAGATTTTATTTTGCATTTGGGAGTGTCATGCCTGCTGAATTTCAACAACGTATTCAATGTCAAATTGGATTTGTTATAACAGATACCAAAGTCAACGAGCATATACCTGCAATGATACTGCAGGACTGATTGTCAAGCAGTTGAAGGTATTTAACGGGTGTGCCACTCGCACATCTCATGATTGCAGTGATATGTCTGTACAAAAACGACTGGGTTATGTCAGGGTAAAGCCCGCTTTCGTGATGCGACACTGCAGGCTTTTGCAGAAAGTGAAATAAAGCATCGGGGGGGGGTGCAGGGGGCGCTCCAGCAATAGCCAGGGAGTAAACCTTGGGGGGAAACAACAGAAGGGGGTTAGTGGGGTGGCTCGCACTGGTAGGAAACCCGAGAAAAGTTGTCAGACCTAAAGAAAAGGGCCACAGCTAGACTGGCAAATAAAGATGAGAACTTTGACCCCTTCGTCTGTTTGAAAGAGCCGAATCACACAATTGCACTGGTACGAGCTGCCCTCAGGTATATTGCTTAAGAGGCCATTCTTCATATCCGTGCTTAGTCAGTATTGGCAGGCTATTTAACCATGGAAGGCATCACTGCCATGCCCAATCCTATCTTCACCTGACTGACATGTGTACACTTTCAAATAGGAGCCACTGGACAGCAAATCAGCACCAGGCTCCCCAGCTAATGTCTCACCTCCCAGCCCAGAAATGTGATGGCTCACTGTACTGTCCTGACTGCTGCTCGGATGTGGTCAACTAACCACTCAAATGCAAACTTGGAGTATACTGGTTTGCGTGGCTTTGTGCTGGATTCAGTTTACCCCTTAGAGCATTGATGGAGCTCATCCTTGTGTTTAAATCCCTTCATGGCTCCCCTAGTTCTGGAACCTCCACCAGCCCTAACCCCCCCCCTCCCCAAACTCGCTCTTCCTCTCACTCTGACCTTTCATGCATCTCCCCAACCTTCGCCCCATCAATGGTGACAATGCCTTCAGCTGCCTAGATCCCACAGTCTGGAATTACCTCACTAAACCCCTCTGGTTTCCACCTCCCCTCCTTAAAGCCCATATCTTTGACCAAGTTTTTGTTCACCGCTCTTAATATTTCCTTCTTTGGCTTGGCGTCCATTCTTTTTTATTAGACCTTGGGACATTTTTGTACGTTAAAGGTACTAATTAAATGCAAGCTGTTGTGGTGTAGATTGTTGACTTACTGCTCAGACGTTAAGGACAGGTTGTTTGAGACCCACCATTCTGTGTGTTATATCCAAAGCATGGGTCCGTGATGGCGGACATCTGCTCGCAGAGGCTAGCAACCTGAATGAGGACAAACCATCAAGCCTCCAGGTGTCCTACAAACCTGACACTAATGCTGGACTTCAAGCAATGCCCAAGATCTGCAAGCTTCACCTGCAGAGCTGTTGGAATAAATTTCAGATTGGACACAGACACAATCACAAATACCCACATAGGCTATGAACGGGATGATAAATTTAGCCCGAGCGTCTGTGTCTAAATCAACATTTCAGTGGCAGCCCACCATAATAGATGTGCTGTCAGTCTCAAAGGTCTGCAATATACCCATCTGGCTCAGGATGTATCCACGAGAGAGAAGTTAATACAACCAAATAAATACAATTGACTCAATAGAGTTAGATGTGGAGTCAAAAAAAACTACTTCTAGTGAATAGGGAACGACAGTGAGATTGTTTGCCCAATAGCATACCGTATTGCTTTTTTTGCATGGAGAGCGCCAGAACTATGTTGTAATTTGCCGTCATTTTTAGTGATTCGATAGCAAATGGGGGAAGGAGCAGGAAATCGAGTGGAAAGGTCCAGTTGAAGAGCTAGCCACCAGCTCAGACACAACAAGTCAAAATGCCTCCTTCTGCGCAATAATTTCAATGTTTCCATGCTAATGACTGGAGAAAATGATTGAGGGAGTAACATCCAGATGCTTCTCCCATCCCTAATGGGCTTGGAACTGATGATGACACAAAATAGCAAATATTCTGAATGATTACTGCTTCAAAGTATTCACAAGGGAAAACATTGACAACGTGTCCACCCCCTCCAATAAAAAATCTAGACTTTGATATAAATGAGATGGAAGCCCTAGACAAGCTGAAAATGCATAACACAAATAAATCCCTTGGGTTAGATAGTGCGTATCCTAGAATGTTGATGGAGATAGCAAGGAGATAGCTGAGGTACTGACAATCATAATGAGGGAATCAGTGGACACTGGGGAGGTTCCAGTAGATTGGAAACAGGCTAACGTGGTGCCCATGTTCAAATAGGGTGACAACAGATACAGGCAATTAGAAACCTATTAATCTTACTTCAGTTCTGTGTAAAATAATAAAATTAATTAACAACAACAACTTGCATTTATATAGCGCCTTTAATATAGCAAAACGTCCCAAGGCGCTTCACAGGAGAGTAATCAAGACAAAATCTGACACCGAGCCACATAAAGAGATATTAGGACAGGTGGTCAAAAGCTTGGTCAAAGAGGTAGGTTTTAAGGAATGACTTAAAGGAGGAGAGAGAGGTAAAGAAGTGGAGAGGTTTAGGGAGGGAATTCCAGAGCTTAGGGCCTAGGCAGCTGAAGGCACGGCCGCCAATGGTGGGGCGAAGGAAATCGGGTATGCACAAGGCTCCAGAATTCGAGAAGCGCAGAGATCTCGGAGGCTTGTAGGGATGGAGGAGGTCACAGAGATAGGATTATGTGTACAACAATAACCTCGCAAACAGCAGTCAACATGGCTTTAGATGGGGAAGATCCTGCCTGACCCACCTCCTGGATTTTTCTGAGGAAGTGACAACCCAAGCTGAATGCGGTAAGTCCTACCATGAAGCGTTCATTAACTTTTAAAAGGCTTTTAACGAGATTCCACACAAGAGGATTTGAGTTAAGCTCAAAGTTATGGGGATTCAGGGTAAAACTTGAGAATCGATTAGAAAAAAAAGCTGAAGGGTAGAAAACAATAGGTACAGATTAAAGGAGTTACGTCAGGGTGGGGTTACGTCAGGGTGGGGTTACGTCAGGGTGGGGTGAAATACTGAACGCACCAGGGCTTGGTGATGGGACCACTTCCATTTCTAATTTACATCAGCAACTTGGATTCAGAAACTAAATGCAAATTGGTCAAATTTACAGATGATTCCAAACTAGGGAATCGCGTCCGATTTTCTTTCCCACTGTGGAAAATGGGCTGCCGATTCACCCCCCTCCATGACTCTTGCATATGTGGAGTTAGTCGTCAATGTAGTTCTGTGGATTTGGAATTGGGGGTGGTGGGGGGAGAAGTGGATGAGAGCCGAGAGACCTGATGCCAAGTGCCTCCTTCAAGAGCTGCTTAGTTTTGCTGTCTATGGCTTTTCTGTCAGAAGCACCTTTTGAAAACGCAACTGCGGAAAGGTTTCAGCCTACAATACATGTCTGTAATGGTGCTGTTGCAGTCAGAGATAACCTTGTAGTATAAAGGGAGCATAAGTCAACAGAAAGGTTTTTTCCTCATAGATTGAATACTAATTATACACAGTGCAAATGTACAGAAGCAATTAGCACACATAACGACCCAAAATGCCTAACTTAACTTCCCTCTCATTTTTTTTTAAATTTTCATTTCCCATTTGGTTTCCATTTCCCTTTTTTTCCTTTGATTTCTTTCAAGTGGGGTTTTTCTAAGCCTTTCAGAAAAATAAACGAGAGCTGAGCCTTATAGTTAGAAAGTTCAGGATTGGCTTGGATTCAAACTAACTCCTGAGTTGAGATTTAAGGTTTGGGCTGATACTTGTCTCTAATTGTCAGTGTGTTGTTCAATGAGAGGAGCTGAATCCCATGGCATTAGTGATTTCAGAGTACTTACAACTAGCACAGGATGTCGGATAAAAAGGTCTCAGCTAGTGATTTTGTGTTGAATCTTCTGCTCCATAATGCAATGTAGAGAGATCAGGACAAGCAAACTATAACTTGGAAAGCTGGTGAATAAAAGCACTATGGAAATATGAATGTCAGTGGCTCATCTTTCCCCAACATGTGGTGTTGGTCTATTCCAAGTGACTGGACCTTGCACAGACCTCGTTGATTGATTGGTTCTTGTATCGCGATGGAATTTACACCCTTAGGATATTCCAATGCAGCCGCAGCAAAGAAGACTTGATCTTGGAAGTGCAGAGCACATTTATATTACTAAAGTAAATCCTTCCTCTTCTCTTTACAGTGTCTACTCATGCTAGGAGACTGCTTCATCTAAGGTACCTCATCCGGCCGTTCGTCACATGGAAGCAGACAGCGAGTGCTGATTGATTATTCAATCACAATGGACACCAGAACTGATCCAACTGTAGAGTGTATATATCACATAGGTGGGACATACTAACCAAACAGGTGGGATGTATATGCCATACGGATAGGTGTAGGTACCACCAAAGTGGGACACACATATCAAACAGGTAGGATGCCATATAAATCATGACAACATGGTTGTGGTCTATATACCATATGGGTAGGTGTATATACCTTTTAGTTGGGGAATATATACCAAACAGATGGAATACAAATACCACATAGGTAGAGTATATATACCAAATGGATGGAATATATATACCAGACCTGAGAGGTGTATAAACCGCGTAAGCGGGGTGTATAAACCACACAGGAGGAGTGTATATAATACATCGCTGGGATGTACTGCAATAGTTTTCACTCATTTGGAGATGCCCCTGACCCTTCCTTGTCCGGTACCCTGCCTCTTACTTGTTTTCTCTGTATTTTTCTTGACTTGTTCCTCCTTTTTCCTGGTTTGGCTGCTTGTCTGCTTGTCTCATTCTCTCCCCTTGTCTTACCCTTTCTGGTATCCTTCCTTCCTGCTGCATCCGGTTTAATCTTACAGCGATTCCCTAATGTGAACAGAAAGCTTCGTAACCACAGACTGAGCTCCCAACAAAGGTGGTCGAAGTGGAAGGGCAGGTAGGGCATTTTCCCTACCAGTAATGGTGGTACTGGAGTGAGGGCAGGACTTAAATCGCATTCAAAAAGATGTCCCTTTCTTGTCCAGGGGCTTTCATACCAATCACTGACGTGGCATGAAAAATCAGCGAACGAATCCCGTTTTGGTAAAGTTAGTCTACCCAACCAATGACTATCAACTAATATCCCCACTGCCCAATGACATTGACCTCGACTGGACCTCTAACAGGATCTACCTACTAACCATCCCCATAACATAGGACACCATAAAAATGATGACAACGTGCAAAAAAGATTAACAAGCACTACATTTACAACAAAACGCATGGCAGCAAACTGCAGTGGTTTATGGATAACAAAGCACTTGTGGTGTGTCTGAAAAACACACTCAGGCTTCCCATTTATCTCCCGTGCCATTTGATGTGCTATTTTCTGTAAAACACTATCACCCGATACATTACATAGTTACTTGAAAAAGCAGAATACTAAAGGGAGTGGGGAGTCACAGCGGAAGAGTGAGATTAGACTAGGTGGCTTATGGAGAAAAACACCAGGCCAGACTTGATGGTCGAATGTACCCTGTATCAAGATTCAACTTAGTGTCAGAACGGACACAGTATCCAACTCGACTGATTTATCAATCCCGTGTTGCTGGGAGATCACAAACCTACACACCAGAGTGCAATGAGCTCTTACCAGTAGAACCGATTTGGAGTGATTCTCTCATGGACCAGCTGCCACCTCCTTCCAAAGTCATTGGAGCTGTACAACTGTAAGTACAAAAGGGACAAACACTGTAAAAATCAGTACAAATACTGAGACACACCATGCCTACTACATTCCAGTTCCACTGTCCCATTACCATCGCCTTTTGTTTAGGTCCAAATTGAAACCTGTGGTAAAATAAAAGTAAATTATCAATGAATAAGATATTGGGGCAGTATGTTTAATTAAATAAGTATTCTGGTATGCTGCTCAGAGTTTCAGCGAGTTAGTACATTAACAGACTGCACATGGTGGGCTTAATACTGTAGTTCCCCCATTGTGTGTTAAAGATTTCTATTAGAATTGCCAAGATCCTGGACCACACAGAAAATCACAGAGTGAACTGTCACACTTTGCTCTTATGTCCCCATTAGCAACTGGTAACTAAGGAGCATTGGCAGAGGCCTGGAGATGATGTACGGCAAATGGGATCTAAAATAAGGTTATCGAGACACTAGAACAGGAGGACTGGAGCACTGGAGGCAAAGCAGAGAGCACTGAACAAGGAGAACCATGTTATCCAAGTCAGATTTTTTATTAAAATCTTCCTGTACTAATAATTCTATTTTGCAATAGCTTTATTTGTTTCCTTCTGTTTTCTTATATTAAAGGCGCTATACAAATGCAAGTTGTTGTTGTTGTTCCCTTATTCCTACTGTTCTGTGGTCATTAACTCATGCTTGGGTATAGCTCCAACAACATTGACTGCCTTCTCGTATCTCATCAAAGTGAACATTCTTCACGGGTGAGCCTATGCAACGAGCCATTGGTGAGCTATTCAACCTCAAAGAGCATCACAGCCAAGCCTGATCTTGTGCTCATCCCAGTTTGCACACCTGCAGGTTTTACTTTAGCAGGGTGCAATCAGGAAGTTAACATCTGGCCAATGTTTCCTTTCCCGAGTCAACGAAGGCAATCAAGCTAACTTTAGCGCACCCACCACCATTCTGGGCAAGACTGGTGACCTTGACACAGGCCGTGGACCAAATTGAGAATATTGATAGTCTGTATGGGTCAGCCCCACAACATTTAGTACATCCCCACCCCGAAACATAAGGGAAGTAGGTATAATTCCTATATAATAGAACTCTATCCTCTTATAAAAGATTATTAAGCAAGCCAACTTTCAGGATTTGTAGTCATTTTATGGAATGAAGTCCCCACATCACCAATCATACGTACCAGGTTCAATTTACAAATCAGTTCATATTACATACATTTTTCAGAAAAGTACACAGGACAGGATTACACTGTAACAGGTAGTAAACAGGATTGATCAAGGATTTGGGATCTTATGTTCTCTAATGTTAAATAATCCAGAGTCTAAAGTTCAATCCTGATGGCTGGCACAAATTCCTTCTCCTCACCACCCATCTCTAAAGATAGATGCATCCTCCACCAAGCAAGTGGTGGAAGATGTGAGTGCGCGGAGTTGGGATGCAACAAAGCGTTCCAGAACTTTGAGGAGAAAGGGAATGTTGGAGATAGGGCGATAATTGGAAGCAATGGAAGGGTTAAGGGGCTGGACCAGCCAAGTTGCAAATAAAGCAAATGTAAGATGTATTTTCCATCTTTTTAAAAGGAGAAAGGGTCAGACCGAGTATCTCCTGGTTCATCTAGAAATTTCCAATACCTAAATGCCATGATCAAACTCACTAAAACATCTGTTATATGAAGTCTGCATGAATAACTTGAAGATTTAAAAAAAAATTTAGTAGTTCTTTCAAAAAATAGATGTTTTTTGCCCTGTTCTGCCCCCAGCATCAACAGGACCGCCATTTTGTAATGAAGTATCCAAAAACAATGGGGCTATCAAAACATGCATTTAGTGTAGTGCCATAGCAACCTATATTGTTATTGAAACCTTTCAACACAATTTTTGAAAAAATAGACGCTGCTTTTGGAAAACATGGAGGGGAAGTTTATTTTAATTCTCCGCAACACCAGATGTGTGAGAAGACATGATTGTTTGATTACTGCGCATTAGGCGCAGTATGTTGGCAGACACTGAAAAGTATCTATTAAAAGATTTCAGTATGATAGCAACACACCTTTAACAATTAAGTCAACTTTATTGCAGTCTCCCATGTAATTCTCCTTCTAAATTGACTAGAGTGCACCGACATCATGATTTCTGACCACCTCAGATATTGACCTGAAATCTATGAGAACATTGCTGCAAGCATGCCGTGCATCTTAGGGCTGTTGATGTGGTTATGCTATCTGTGGACGAGATACGGCTCAAGTGTTGATTAGCTGTGCTGCTTACCTCATGCTGCTTCTATTTAGGTGCTACCTCTGTTGTCTGTGAGCAGTGATTATTGAGGTCACTGCACTACAGACGTTGGAAACCGAATACTGCAGCTTTCCACTGTGTCGAGGCAGTGCATCATTTAGGCTTCTTAAGCACCCGCAGTTATCAGACTCTCCAATATGAGATTGGGGTTACCAACCCTCCAGGATTGACCTGGAGTCTCCAGGAATTGAAGATTAATCTCCAGGACACTGCTGCGAGCAAACCCAGGAGAAAAATCATCGGGGCATTAAAACAAAAAACATTTTTTTTTTCATTTTCTTTGAGCATTTTAGTTGTAAAATATTGGAGAAAAAAAGCTGTTTGTCTAACCGTCAAGATTAATCTAATTGGGTAAGAAAGAGTCTGTTTGCATTTCCAATTGGTGTGGGAAGACGGTGTGGGAAGACAGTGCACTCAGGGGATGGACCTCGAGATGGGAGGTCATGTGATGAAATCTCCAGGAATACACCCAGCCAGAGTTGGCAACGCTATACGAGATGCATGGGCGGGGCTTGGAGGGGAGTGAGTTCTTATAGGGCGCAATTAAAATTTGATGAGTCCTCCTCTAGTTCTCTTTCATTTTTCTTCCCTTTCCCACTTCTCTTTTCCTGAAGGCAATTTCTCACGCTGGAATATGATTTCGCAGTCTCTTGCCAGACTTCCTGCACCTTGCGCCCAAGCGACGAATGGCAGCAGGCTGTGTTCAACCAAGGGGATGGCGTCACGGTTTGGAATTCTTCAGCCTTTTTTTTCCCACACGAAAAGACATGGAACTAAGCGATTTTTAAGACGTGTTTTGGGTAGAAGTTTGCCTGAAAGAGAGCGATTCCCCCAGACTGCCCCATGCTGGGTTGGCCACTCATACACAGGTAGATGAGAGGTGCCTTAAATGTGGGACGGGCAGTTGTTTTGCACAAATCCCAAACAATGGCCAATGTCTGGTAAGTCAGGAGACATCTAGCATCCTGGCGTTGACAAATGTCTTTGATCTCTGTCAGTCTTTGAAGGGAGGCTTTATATGAATCAACGCAGACATCCGAAATTAGTTGGCCAAGGTGGCAGAAAGGCTGTGAACATCAGTCAGATAGCAGCCGGCTGGAAGTGTGGAGCCTTTGCCTTGGACAGGGAGAGTCTGTGATGTTACGTTGAGTAAAGGACTAGCTGAAGCGGACTAGCATGTACGTGTTCCTTAATTTTGCAACAGAAGTTGACCCAATGCACAAGTGATTTCATCACACTCAGTGTTCTATATGTTTTACCTACTTCTTCATACAGAACGAAGTGGAGGCAAAAATTCCGGAATCATTCAAGAGGCAGTTGGATGCTGCCAGGGGGGAGATGGGATCTTGATTTTCCACGGAAGAATAAGCTACAAGGGCTGAATGCCCTTCCTTGTGATCTTTCAAAAGAAATAATCACTTTGATGTGGCACAATAGTTTTAACAAGTAACATTCAAATTGGTTTCAGAAACCACCAATGGCACTTCATCAAATCTTATTTTGGATTTAACTACTTTGAGGCAAAATGTTTGTCCTAATATTTATGAAGCTCGGGCAACAGCTTTGGGAAAAATACAACTGCTTCGAGGTTTCTATATGGCAACAGAGGCTCATTGTTGATTGATGATAAACCAACCCATTCCAGGACTTGAACCCATAATCTAGTGTGATACTTCAGTGCAGCACCAAGGGGGTGCTGCACTGTCAGAGGTGCCATCTTTCAGATGAGATTTTAAACCGAGGCCCTATCTGCCCTCTCAGGTGGAAGCAAAAGATCCCATGGCACTATTCGAAGACAAGCAGGGGACTTATCCTGTGCCCTGGCCAACATTTATCCTCAATCAACACCATCAAAAATTGATTAAACTGCTCATTGTTTGTAGGACCTTGCTGTACATGAATTGGTTGTCATGTTTGCTTGCAAAACAACAGTGACTACACTTGAAAAGTAATTCACTGGCTGTGAAGTGCTTTGGGGCATCCTGAGGATCTGAAAAGTGCTATATAAATGAAAGTTCGTTCTTTCGTCAATAGTAGCAATGCTCAGGATGGCTCATAGATTAGAACCCTACACTGCAGATTTTTTACATTGAGAAACATGGGTGAAGAACCAAGGCCAATAGGGCAGGACACCAACAAGGTTGTATACAATAGAAGAGATGAGGGTGTCGTGATTAGGTGAGGTAATGGGGATGAGGGAAATAGAATAAAAACAGTCTGACAACCATCTCACGTCAATAGAACGTATTTGTAGGACGTAGATTTCTGTTAGATTTAACAGTTGAGACCAGCATCTAATTCAATTGTTCAGCTGTTAATCATTTTGCACTTAGACCCCAACATTGGCTTGGCATCACTGAGGTCTTTTCTACAAATCACCTGAGAGACTGTCTCAAAAGTTGTTAGACGCGCAACAAGCAAATAGCGTTTCCTTTAGATGGTGAATGTTATGGTCTGGCATTTGGGTTTCATGTAGGAAAACGGGACTCATTATCTTATTTCAACCATGATCCATAACTTGTTTTCATTAGAGTTCATTAGCAAAATGCTGAGGAAAGCATCCATAAGAATTTGCAACACAACATCTGGCAATATGGAAAATAAAATAAAATTTCTAGCAGCACAAAATAAAAATGCTTACCTTGCATAGATTCTCAGTATGCAATAAACTGTACAAACTAAGCTTGGTGTGGCTGAAGGCTAGCTATGAGAAATTGGATGTTTGAGATAGAAAAACAACTGGTGAGACACCCTTAAATATTCTGTGGACATTAGTTTCAAAGGATACATTGTTGAAAAACTCCTTTTAGAAATAGGCTTTTTGGATAAATATGATAAACCCCCATTGGACAAGCTGTTAATCCTCTGCTCATTGGTACCGGGTATTGAACGGCCTAACCAGCATTCCTTTGAGGTCGCAGGTCACTTGGGAAAAGGTAAGTTCTTCTCACGGCCGCATAAAAATCTTTCTATCTCGCTGCTGGTCCATCCTCGCACACACCTTCGCGACCCCACCCCACCCCGGGGATAACATCTCTGACTCGGCTAAGCATCGGAATTTCCGCAACCCCTCCCGACTGGCGAGATGGTGGAGAGTGCGGAAACAGCACTCACAACTCACCGGTCCGACATCAATGAGGCCTGGCCCCTCAAAATGGCTCAGGACGTCAGCCGGGCACAATCGCATTGCTCGCCGCCCGCCAGAAGTCTGCCCGAACTTAAAATCGACCCCATTGTGCTCCTTTTGTAACATCAAAGGAGGAAGCCAATTTTGACTTTTTAATACGAACAATGATGGAAGGAAAAGACCCTCTGGTCAATCCAGCCTGTCCTGCACAATCGTGATACCTTGTGCATCACAACATATAAACTCTCCACCCCACACCATGGGGTAAATTTTAACCTCACGAGCGGGCAGATTGGGGGCGGGTGAGAAGATAAAAATTGTAATAAAGTAAAACCCGACCCCAACCAGCCTCCAACCCGCCCACTTCCGGTTTTAACAGAGTCGGGTCGAGGGGCGGGCGATCAACTCGCTCTCCGGAGGCGGGTCAGTCAGTGAAAGCTTTTAAGGAGGCTATGGTGCTCCATTTTAACAGTATTTTTATCTTTAACTCCTGGGGGCTGGGATTCCCAGGGAAGGCCTGGAAGGCAAGTGCCTTCATTGCACTGCTTGTGGGCCAGGAGGAGCAGGAGTGTTTCCTCCAGGCCCAACAAGCCTACCTGCCACGATCCCACAGACACGATCGACCCACCCACCCCCAACCCATGTCCGAATTCCTACCACGATCTCCGACCACCCCCTCTCAATCTCCGACGCCCCCACGATCTCCGATCCCCCACGGCTGAAACCATGATGACCCCCCCAATGACCGCCAACCCTGTTGACTTCCACCCAATACCAATCCCCCAATGACCGACCCCCCCATCTTCCCCCAATCTAAGACTTAACTGCTGGCATCCACTCCCTGCCTCTACTCCCATCCGACTAACAGTCAGCTTGTCAATCTGGCTGGCCTGTCAGGCGGGAAATCTACAAAGAAAAAGACGTCCTTATGTCAAAATCTAGTTGCTTCCAGTCAGGAATCCCACCCCCCCGACTCCCCGTTAAAATTTACCTCCATGTGATCTCCTGGGAGAGATGAAAAACCAGACAAAAACCCCGGCCAATTTGGAGGAAAAATTTGGGAAATTCCTCACCGACCCCCCACTTTGGAGATCAAAACTAATCCAGATCATCACTCTGGCCTTCAATTCTATACATTACACTACCTACCTTTTGGAAGATGTGATCTCCACCCCATCTACTTGGCCACAGGAAAAAAAAATCTGGATATTAACCAAATATATGCTCATTCATTGGTTAGAAACGTTGAAATGGTTAACCTGAGTTTTCTACAAGTTCAGTGTTCCAGCTGATCTCAACACGACTTCTCCAGTCAATGATTGAAAGCCAAGAGGCAATTGCCAAATCACCAGCATAACTTCCCTGGTCCACTGAAATCAACCTTAACGTGTCTAATATAGTAAAACAAAAAGCAAAATGAATTCTGATGAAAAGTCATCGATCTGAAACACTAACTCTGTTTCTCTCTCCACAGATGCTGCCTGATCTGCTGACTGTTCTCCAGCATTTTCTGTTTTTATGTCTAATATCGTATAGTCATCATAATGCTATTCTTGCGGTGGCAATTCAAAAGAATGATGTTAATAATCTATCAAAAGGATCATTTCTAGCCTGTGGTATCGAAACAGTGAGAAGTTTCAAAGATATCATTATCAGAAGACTACAAAGGCTATCACTTTGGAACATCAATGTTATATAAAGACACTTTTCACTGAGAATAGACAGAAGCCTCACAGCTACAGTGAGAACCAAGTAATGAAGCAACTTTTATACACACTTAAATATGGGGGAGAATTCTATTATTGTTCTTAAAACTGACACTAGTTATAATATGATCTGCATTAACACAACAAAGTAATTCTATTCAATGGTAGCAGATTATGTTCCTTCATTCATTATATGTACATAAAAACACTGGCACTGAGCTGTTGATGGGTCCCAGGATGTTCCACTTTCCTTGGGTTTTCTAAGTTTTTAGCTCATGCTCTGTCACACTGAAGTAACCACTATAAATATAGTAATAGAACAACTCCCATATTAGGACTAACTTTATTACTGTAATATTAACCCTACAGCACTAAAATATACAATTTCAACTAAAAAAATAAAGGCCCCACAGATCCACAATGGAGCACGTTCCAATGTAAGTGCCAAGTTGGGCCCACTGGATTTTCAGGGCCATATCATTTTAAGGACTTTAGTTCTATCCCTGTTGACCATCTATTTTCTCTTCTTTCCTATTCTCTATCTGTCTGGTGTCTTTCTTTTTCAACTTTACTTTTTATTTTGTTAACCTAACCCATTCTATGTTTACTCGCTGTTTGTCCTAAAGAAAAAGAAAGTTTTACTTTCTTCATTTCCCTGGCTCCCAGTGTCCACTTCAGAGATGAGAGCATGTTTAGGAAAAACTGGGTTTTCAATTGGCTGCAAACTGACTGTAAAGCCCGATTTTCGGCCACTCAAAAACCAGCCTTGGAGAATTACATTGGGATCGAGCTTCTTGAATGTTGTTGCAGCTGCACCCATCTAGGCAAGTGGTGAGTATTCCATCACACTCCTGACTTGAGCCTTTAGATGGTGGAGAAGCTTTGAGGGGTCAGAAGGGGAGCTGCTCATTGCAGAGTGCCCAGCCTCTGCCACAACCACCTTCCTTTTTGTCAGGTAGAACTCCAGCTACTGGACAGTTTCCCTTTGACCTTCATTGACCTCAGTTTCTCTAGGGCTCCTTGGGGCTATCATTGGTCAAATGCTGCCCTGAACTCTCCTCTTGCATCCATGCATCAAGGTTGTAATGAAGTCTGAAGCCAAGTGGTTCTGGCAGAACCGGAACTGAGCATTGGTGAGCAGGGAGTCACTTGATGGCAATATTGATGACTCCTTCCATCATTTTACTGAAAATTATCAGGAAAAGCTACTACTTATTGAGCTCATTTCTGTGGGACTTTTGCAATTGGCTGTCGTAACCCCATCATTTCTCTGGGGTTTCTGCAGTTACGGTGGATGTTTGACAGAATTCCCATGGAAATTCAGCCCCACATATTTCTAAAAAAAATACTAAGGGTCCCTCTAGTCACTATCTGCATTGTTTCTTTCTATTCACTTTAGTCACTCCCAGCACCCTGTGCTCGCTCACTACTTTTTGTTATGTTGTACATCTTTTAATATATTTCTGTTTGGCCTCAAGATTAGTGTTGCCCCCCCTTATTCATCATCTGTGGCCTCGGGTCTTGTTATGTTTCCTCTTCTTCTCATAAAGACAAAGCTCCTTTAGGTGTCCCTCAAAATAGACTTCAAAAACCCCATCTCCTTTATTTTCTGGTTCTGCTTCCCATCCTAGACCACATCTCAAAGCTCCACTTCCAAAATCTTGTACTTCTATACTGTTACTTTGGACCTAAGCTTTATTAAGACATCAGATCGAACTGATCACTGGAGCCCAAGAGGTAACCCACTTCCAAACATTGCTGATTATCTCCATGTAAATTTCTCATGCTTTCATCCCTTCCTTCTTATTTGTCCACTTTGCTTCCAGGATTTTGAAATCTCCCCCATGATTATCTCATTACGCTTACCTACAGCTTCTCTTTCTCTTATTGATAAGCCGAGGTGAAGGGCCAT
Source organism: Heptranchias perlo (assembly GCF_035084215.1). Lineage (NCBI taxonomy): Eukaryota > Metazoa > Chordata > Chondrichthyes > Hexanchiformes > Hexanchidae > Heptranchias > Heptranchias perlo. Next base: position 11,883,384 of record NC_090345.1, on the reverse strand, counting down.
TGATAATAATGCAAGGCCCAACCAAGGTGGAAATACACAGGAGTGAGGCAAGGCAAACCAAGAAGCAATGACTGACAACACTAAATCAGAGTCCAATTGCCTGTAGATTACTTCCCTAAACAGTTCCCTGTCATTTACCATTAAGCATATTCTTTACAACAGCTTTGTGCTCCCAGCACGCACACTATTCTGCAGCTCTGCGTCAATCACAAAGCATGAGATGGAATTCACTAAAGTGAATCTCAGTCACAAAACGTGGAATGGATTTACGTTATCGGCCTGCTCGGAATTTCTCAATGAGACAAAGTTGTCCATTTAAGATACATTTTATGGGGGGCTCCTTGACAAATGTTCTGCTCCATAACACAAATTAGTCAACTGAGTTTTTGAGGATTGGAAGCTGAACTACGTATCACTTGAAACACCTCAAATGGAGACTCAATGTGGTCTGCTTTTAAATAAAGGTAGAGGATATTCCAGAATGGTGTAAGATGCAACATATTTAGGCATTTCTGACAAAACATTCATTAATAGTAGAGCAAGAAAGATATGAGGGTAGATTTTCCTAGGCGCAGGAGAGAGGGAAAGGCGGAGGCCCAATACATCAGGTCCCTGCCCCCATTCTGCTGCCCTCAGATTTCCTGGGGCTTTCCGATGGTGCTTAACTGGGCCTACACCTGTAGTAGATGCAAGACCAGTTAAGCTATTTTTATGAGGCAGCAGGGAATGTTCCGGGCCTCCCAATTCATTTTCTGGTTACTTTGCTTGTTGAACACCCCAGCATTGAAGATTGCAGGTACAGTGGCCTTTCTCTGGATCGTCCTGACTGGAGGATGTGACGGGCTCCTGATGGCAGGCCGAACAATATGCAGGTAAGTCAAAAAAAAATTCTAAGGTAACCCCCAGGACAATTTGAGGCACGTGAGGCCTTCAGACTGCAGCCCTCCAACAGTCAGAAAGCCCCGATCTCAGAGGCCTGGATCACAGGAGCAGATAGGCCTGCAGCTGTGCTCATGGTTTCTGCTGATTTTTTAGGTGCAAGGTCCAGTCAGGAGGTGGGCCTGCATGTGAAGGATTGGGTGGGTCTGTATGTGTGAGTAGGTGGGTGTGTGTGAGAACAGGTGGGTAGGTAAGTGGGTAGGTGTGGACGGTGAATATGTGTGTGTAGTTAGATGCGTTTATGTGGATGGTGATAGTCGGGCTCAGGGCATTTGTTCCAATAAGATCCTGCCTGTTAGCCGAGTAACTCGTTTTTGTCAGCTCGCATCTAATGTGGAGTCACAATGAATTGATTTTTCAGTCTGTTAATAAAAATCTAGAGGAGCCAGATATAGTGGCTGAGCCAGTGTGCATGGTGCCTTCATTATTTAGTGGCTACATACAAATCTGTATACATTAATACATCCACCCAAGCAATGAAAAATCCCTGCACTTATACAGAGGAGAAACAAGGAAACCCTGAATTGCATGAATTGAGTTCAATTCAATTTGAACGCCACTGGACTCAGCCTGTTGTTGCCAATAACCCAGCAACAGTGTTATTGGACTATTTTCCTGACATTTTCATTCAAAATTAAACAATTACAGATCCAACAGGGGCTCTCAACAGCTTAGTGCTAATTGACCTCTTATCCTAAAACAAAATGCAGCCATTCCTTCCCAGCGTGTGACCTGTTATACAGGCTGCACTGGTGGAGCATTAAAAAAAATCAAATTACAATTAGAATTTCTGCTTGCCGTGCTGAAATCTACCTTTCACTGATGAATATAATAGTTTCGTTCTCTCATTAGCATTGATGGCAGTTGATTTAATAAACTCTTGCTCATTAACTGATATGCAAATTAGATCAAAACAGTTTGTGGTTACCTTTCAATTAATGAGAAGCACTTTAACTGTAACTTAAGTTGATACTGTTTGTAAAGCTGATAAAAGCATCAAAATAGCAATGTGGAGAAAGGGGTTGGATTTCCATGCAATGTTCAAACATGTACGTCCATTAACACAGGTGGAGAATGAAATGAGATGGATCTAGGTGCGATGAATTGTCATTCACTAAAGGCTTCCAGACAATCTGAAGTTATTAACAATGAAACTAATCAAATAACAACCTACTTATCATTCTCAGTGCTGGTAAATGGGTCTTTGATTTAATGGCACTCCGATAAAACAGCACTCCCTCAGTACTGCACTCAAGTGTCAACTTAGATTATGTGCTCAAGTCTTTGGAGTGGGGCTTGAATTCACAACTTGGTTCAGAGGCAAGAGCGCTACCACTGAGCCAAGGCTGACACCTAAAGAAGGCTATTGAAAGTGAGGAGGGGTGTAGGAAGATGAAGAGATAAGGAGGGAGTTTTATAATATGGGAGTGAGTTGGCCGAAGTCTTTTCTACTCATGGTGGAGCAGAGGAGGGAAGAATGAATAGTAGCCCAGGGTTGGATGAGTGGAGGATGCAGGCATGGATATAAGGCTAGAGAAGGTTGCAAAGAGAATCTTCAAATCAAGTTGTGTTGATGGGAGTCAATGGATGTCAGGAAGGATGAGAGTGAGAAGTGAGTGGGATTTTCTGTGGGGTGTTCAGCTTTCTCTTAAAGTTACCTATGTTATCAGCCTGAATCGCCTCCCTGGGTAATCCATTCCAAACGTTCATCATCCTCTGTATGAAGTTCTATTGTTATCTGTAAAAATCTGTAGCCTAGTAATTGAACCTTGTTTTGCCCGTTTTTTGGGCATGAAACAGGGTCAAAAATGACCAATTTTGCAGGCCTATATTCCCCGTCTCAATGACCCCTGAATTATGTCTGACACCATATTGGCCTCGGACAATATTGAGGCGTGAAGCTCCTTGTATAAGGTGATGTGGGGCCTAACGCCCATTATAGAAACCACCCAATTTTCATTCTACTGAAATCAACGGAACAAAAATCAGGAGGGTTCTTTAAAAGGCGGGCGATCTGATCTGTCAGATTACCACCAGGCGGCGAAAATGAAAATCTATCCCCGTAGTATTCAAATACTCATGACCACCTTTATGCTTTGCTGAAATCCTAGTGACAACACTGTTCATCCTTAATAAAGTGTACTACTCACTGAAGACTGTGCTATCGACATCAATAACAGGAGGTTAGACAGGGGCTCTGGTAGCTTTCCAAAAGCAAAGATCAATACAGGTCTGAGTCAAAAAGGAGCAGAAACTGACTGGGACTGCCAGAGAAGCAAATACAGCTGAGGAATAATGGGAAGCAAGCAGCACAGAGACAAATGAACAATGCTGAGGCTAAAGCAAGGCAGACAGCCACATAAAAAAGGAGATACAGGCAGAGAAAATAGAATATGGCAAAGAATAGGGATAAGGGGACAGACAATGAGAAACATTCATGAGGAAAAGGATGGAGTTGAAGAGGAACAGAGAAAAACACAGAGTGAGAATCTGTGTGTCTCGTGTCCTCTTTATTCCGCCAGACAAATAATTCCCCTTCCGCCCTCATCAAATGTGGTACCTGTAGTACTTTTAAGTACTTTGACTTAAATGGGGTTGCTTTCTCCTTTAAGACCTTGTTCAATATGTGCTGTCATCAATTTCGAAAGACACCAATTGTTTTTTCAACCTTGATTCATCTGAGTGGATAGGTCAAAGTCTCCTCTCAATATCCAATGTTTGTGGTGCTTTCCACTGCTACTGGGCCACCGTGCAAATTGTTTGAAACCAAATTTCCCATGAAATCTCATTGCTCGCTCCCAAAAATGACTATGTGATGAATCTGGCCAACTTCAGTCTGACAAGAGACTTAAACCAAGAAGCAGATGAACACCATAATCTTTATTGAGCTCTGTAAGAGTCACTGAAGGACAGCTACAAGGGACAATATATCTTAATTATCTCTTAAGGCACTCAGTGATCCACTCTGTTGTATGATGATAACTATTATATCACTTCCTTGTTTGTCTTAACTTCACTGAAGTGAAACGGAATCTTTTAACTTTCTTTTCCCCAAATAATAAATTGAGCACTTAAGTTATTTTTAATCAAAGGATAAAACACTACAGGCCCCTTTCTGTGCTAAATACTGCTCTCCGTGCGACAAACTGCTGATATCGCGACACATGCAGAGCCCTAATTTAACTGTTCACTCCTCTTCAGCCTCTGCGGAAGTTGAAATTTCTCCCGATTTAGACCTGTTCTTAAATTGGCCGAATTCCAAGTGTTGTTCTGCACAGCTTTAAAATTCCCCTCTCGCCCCCAAAGGAGAACAATGGGCAGCCTCCAAGATGAGTGATGTCAGCCATCTTCGATGTTTGCCTCATTAGTGTCCGCATTGCTAAGCAACTGCAAAGCCTGGTGGGATATGAAGCTTGGAATTATGTTGCTTGGCTTTTCATGCAAATCAAAACATGGCAGGAGCCAAGTAGGCACGAGCTCCAGCTTTAAGACTAACAAGGCAGTCACTTTGAAGATAGGCTCACTTATCATTTGGCTCCAAGGGTACTTTTCCCAGGAATGAGTTGCTTTGTCACTGCAATGACAGCAGCTCAGCACGTTCAATCGAGCTAAGGTCTCAGTGCTACATATTCCTGGTTATTCACCCCATTAGTGATGCTGCCATTGCTGCTTGTTTGATTCATAAGGGGAGAAGTTTTGGGGGTGTGGGAAATGTGCAGCATGAGTTTTCTGAGTTTACCAGGTTTTGTCCTGATAGTACAATTAGCACCACTCCCGTCCGTCCCTCGCACCACCCCCGTCTGTCCCTCGCACCACTCCCGTCCGTCCCTCGCACCACTCCCGTCCGTCCCTCGCACCACCCCCGTCCGTCCCTCGCACCACCCCCGTCCGTCCCTCGCACCACCCCCGTCCGTCCCTCGCACCACTCCCGTCTGTCCCTCGCACCACTCCCGTCTGTCCCTCGCACCACTCCCGTCTGTCCCTCGCACCAACCCCGTCCGTCCCTCGCACCACTCCCGTCCGTCCCTCGCACCAACCCCGTCCGTCCCTCGCACCACTCCCGTCTGTCCCTCGCACCACTCCCGTCCGTCCCTCGCACCACTCCCGTCTGTCCCTCGCACCACTCCCGTCTGTCCCTCGCACCACTCCCGTCCGTCCCTCGCACCACTCCCGTCTGTCCCTCGCACCACTCCCGTCTGTCCCTCGCACCACTCCCGTCTGTCCCTCGCACCACTCCCGTCTGTCCCTCGCACCAACCCCGTCCGTCCCTCGCACCACTCCCGTCCGTCCCTCGCACCACCCCCGTCTGTCCCTCGCACCACCCCCGTCCGTCCCTCGCACCACTCCCGTCCGTCCCTCGCACCAACCCCGTCCGTCCCTCGCACCACCCCCGTCCGTCCCTCGCACCACCCCCGTCCGTCCCTCGCACCACTCCCGTCCGTCCCTCGCATCACCCCCGTCCGTCCCTCGCACCAACCCCGTCCGTCCCTCGCACCAACCCCGTCCGTCCCTCGCACCACTCCCGTCCGTCCCTCGCACCACCCCCGTCCGTCCCTCGCACCACTCCCGTCCGTCCCTCGCACCACTCCCGTCCGTCCCTCGCACCACCCCCGTCCGTCCCTCGCACCACCCCCGTCCGTCCCTCGCACCAACCCCGTCCGTCCCTCGCACCACCCCCGTCCGTCCCTCGCACCACCCCCGTCCGTCCCTCGCACCACCCCCGTCCGTCCCTCGCACCAACCCCGTCCGTCCCTCGCACCACTCCCGTCCGTCCCTCGCACCACCCCCGTCCGTCCCTCGCACCACCCCCGTCCGTCCCTCGCACCACTCCCGTCCGTCCCTCGCACCACTCCCGTCCGTCCCTCGCACCAACCCCGTCCGTCCCTCGCACCACCCCCGTCCGTCCCTCGCACCACTCCCGTCCGTCCCTCGCACCACTCCCGTCCGTCCCTCGCACCAACCCCGTCCGTCCCTCGCACCAACCCCGTCCGTCCCTCGCACCACCCCCGTCCGTCCCTCGCACCAACCCCGTCCGTCCCTCGCACCAACCCCGTCCGTCCCTCGCACCACTCCCGTCCGTCCCTCGCACCACTCCCGTCCGTCCCTCGCACCACCCCCGTCCGTCCCTCGCACCAACCCCGTCCGTCCCTCGCACCACTCCCGTCCGTCCCTCGCACCACTCCCGTCCGTCCCTCGCACCACTCCCGTCCGTCCCTCGCACCACTCCCGTCCGTCCCTCGCACCACCCCCGTCCGTCCCTCGCACCACCCCCGTCCGTCCCTCGCACCACTCCCGTCCGTCCCTCGCATCACTCCCGTCCGTCCCTCGCACCACTCCCGTCCGTCCCTCGCACCAACCCCGTCCGTCCCTCGCACCACCCCCGTCCGTCCCTCGCACCAACCCCGTCCGTCCCTCGCACCACTCCCGTCCGTCCCTCGCACCACCCCCGTCCGTCCCTCGCACCACTCCCGTCCGTCCCTCGCACCACTCCCGTCCGTCCCTCGCACCACTCCCGTCCGTCCCTCGCACCACTCCCGTCCGTCCCTCGCACCACTCCCGTCCGTCCCTCGCACCAACCCCGTCCGTCCCTCGCACCAACCCCGTCCGTCCCTCGCATCACTCCCGTCCGTCCCTCGCACCACCCCCGTCCGTCCCTCGCACCACCCCCGTCCGTCCCTCGCATCACTCCCGTCCGTCCCTCGCACCAACCCCGTCCGTCCCTCGCACCACCCCCGTCCGTCCCTCGCACCACTCCCGTCCGTCCCTCGCACCACCCCCGTCCGTCCCTCGCACCACCCCCGTCCGTCCCTCGCACCACTCCCGTCCGTCTCTCGCACCACCCCCGTCCGTCCCTCGCACCACTCCCGTCCGTCCCTCGCACCACTCCCGTCCGTCCCTCGCACCACCCCCGTCCGTCCCTCGCACCAACCCCGTCCGTCCCTCGCACCACCCCCGTCCGTCCCTCGCACCAACCCCGTCCGTCCCTCGCACCAACCCCGTCCGTCCCTCGCACCACCCCAGTCCGTCCCTGGCACCACCCCCGTCCGTCCCTCGCACCACTCCCGTCCGTCCCTCGCACCAACCCCGTCTGTCTCTCGCACCACTCCCGTCCGTCCCTCGCACCACCCCCGTCCGTCCCTCGCACCACCCCCGTCCGTCCCTCGCACCACTCCCGTCTGTCCCTAGCACCACTCCCGTCTATTCTTTTGCCTCTGGAACCTAGATTTGAATCTAGCCTGGATTAATGGGATTAAAGTCTTCTCTCTCTGTGCTGGCTACGTACAGTGAGATTACACTTTCCAGCAGGGGATAATATTTCCCCTCTCTAACCCAGCACTGTGAGGCCATTCGTAATACCCTATTGCCAGCCTGGCTAACATCAGTGAACTCAGCACAGGCCCGCAATGGAACATGAGACCTAGCTAGTCTGTGTGGTTCAGTTTCACATTTAACAATGCCTTTATCCACTAAATCCATGAGGGTACCACAGATTATTTACATTAAAAGCACCAATTGTGGAAGTAAAGGAGGTGGGTACACAACCAACAAGCCCAAAGCAAAGCATCACAATTTGACCAACTCGTGTCAATGATATGACTGGGTCAAAGTTCAGTGTTCAGTCTCCTGACTGGTGATAAAGAAAAGACCCTTTGGAAGCAGTTTTTAGCCAACCAGTGACTGATTCATAGCTACATGGGTCTCAGTTCAAACACAATGTTAAACAGCAGGGTGGATGATGCAGACAGAATGTTATTTAAACTCAAAATAAATGAGAGAAAAAATAAATTAAGACTTTAGCTAATCAATAATAATGTTAAAAGTTTTTAAAAAGTAACTATAGAAGAGAGAGAATGAGAATATTTTAAAATCCATTCTGTATGTAATTGAAATGATTTATTTTGGTATTATAGCATTTATATTACAGTAATAAAGTTATTCTTGATGGCTAATTAGCATCGATATTGTAATACGAGAGGGTTTTTCAATGTTTCAGTGTATGAACTTAAATTTTGAAGAAGAAAGTGGATGACCTAGGGAGCTGAGGAATCCCTGGAGCTATCGACAGTCTGCCGGCTAACACTGGGTCTAATTCCTCACAGGAAATCTGGATACGTTGTCAAAATAGTAGCTACAGAGGGAAAGGAAGAGCTGAGATCAGAATAAAAGGCAATGTAGGGATGAGGATAGATGAAGATTATCCGATTCCTGTGCTGCTGGGGCCATGGTGAAGTTATCAGGGTAATTAAAATGGCATTGGAATTGAATTGAATTGAATACTCTCACTTGTGATGTAACGGTCATCTTCAACCCAGAATATCAATCCGTTTTAGTCACATTGTAACCATAGCAGGCAGATCGTTCCTATTTGTTTAAGCTAACCTAATAGTAAAAGTGTTCTTAAAAAAACACATTCATAATTTCGCTAGCTGTGTGTTTAAGCTGCTGTGAACACACCGCAGCGAATGGAAATCTCCCACCCATAGTCTCGCTAGATTACCCGGAATTGGGGAGGGGGGGGGGGTAGAAATTTTACCAAGTTATACCTTCTTGAAAGTTTTACCTGTGACTATTCAACTACATGAGGATATTAATGAAATTGCTCCAGTTGATGGCAGTACAAATTGTGTATAGAGTCTGTTGGAAGGAGCGGGCCAGGGCACTTCAGGGGTAAATTTCCCAAGCCTTCTGCGGCAGTCTCACTGAACGTTAGTGCCGGTGGTCAGTGGGTCCGGCTCGGGGCGCTCCCCAATTTTTCCAACCATTAAAATTAATGACCAAAGAATCAAGCCCACCCGAAATCAAATGCACCGACCTCCACCCTCAATTCTCCGATTGGCAGCCCAGTCAAGAGAATCTTACTCTGGGCAGGGAGTGTCCGAAAATTTACCTCTTTAACTTATTCCTCTTTTCTGCATCTTTATATGCACACGACAGATGTAATGTGAATATATTACATGTGCGCTGTGAATCAGTGTACGGGTATTACTGAGCTTGTGTTGTACCCTTATCAGAAAGAATTACCTTTCATTGAAAAAAATACATAAAACCACTTTTTAAAAAAATCCCAATTAAGATTAAATCCTGAAAAAACTCACAGCCCTCACCTGGTCTTTAATTACATTTTTTATCAATTAAATCGATTATATTTTCAGTTATTTTCTTTCAGGAGCTATCACAGCAGAGTTATTAAAGTTTAGGCAGGACATGCATAATTCGCTCTGTAATTGAAGGCCTCTAACAATATTAAGAAATGCTAACTACGGTTCTTGCCTGGAGGGATTCAGTTCTGAACTCTCACACAGCTCATTAATGGAGCTCCTACTGGAGTGGATGTCTCCTAAGTGAAGGCAGCGTTAAGGTGGTGGGGGGGCTGTTACAAATGGCCTCAGTACCCTGAGCTGGAAAGGGGGAGGGGGGGCAGAGAAGGAGGAGGTGGAGGGAGAGTGGGAAGTGGGGGAAGGGGGGAAGGGGGGAAGGGGGAAGGGGGGGAAGGGGGAAGGGGGGGAAGGGGGAAGTGGGGGACGGGGGAGGTGGGGGATGGGGAGGTGGGGGATGGGGAGGTGGGGGACGGGGAGGTGGGGGACGGGGGGAGGGGGGACGGGTGGGGGACGGGGGGAGGTGGGGGACGGGGGGAGGTGGGGGACGGGGGGAGGTGGGGGGAAGAGGGGGAAGAGGGGGAGGGGGGAGGGGGAAGGGGGGAGGGGGAAGGGGGGAGAGGGAAAGGGGGGAGGGGGGAAAGGGGGAGGGGTTGGGGGTAGGGAGGAGGGGAAGTGGAGGAGGGGGAGGGGGTGGTGATGGGGAGTAGAATGGTGGGGGAGGGGGTGGTGGGGGAAGGAGGGTGGGAGGGAGCAGGTGGGGGAGGGGAGGGAGGGAGGGATGAATGGGAGAGGGGAGGGGGAAGGGGGAGAGGGAAGGGGGTGAGGGGAAGGGGGAAGGGGAGGGAGGAAGGGGGAAGGGGAGGGAGGAAGGGGAGGGAGGAAGGGGAGGGAGGAAGGGGGAAGGGGAGGGAGGAAGGGGGAAGAACGGGGGGGGGGTGCATGGGAGGGAAGGAAAAGTTAGCCAAGCTTCCTGCTCTTGCTCATTATACAATGGGTCTTGCTGGGAAGTGTAAATGTCAGGTGACCAGAGAACAAGGATTGGTTTTGATACAGTTGAGTAGTCCATGGACACTCGTTTAGTGGGTTCAGGTACTGAAACATGACCAATGCCTCAGTAACCATTCCCCAACACGAGTGAGCAACTTCGGGGGAGGGGCCGGATTGGAGGGAAGAAGAACATTCATCTTCAGATAATATCTACCAAAAATATGTACATTCTAATGTGCAGATCCAAATAATTCTTAAAGAACAATGTGAATGCAGTAAGTACTATTGATGAGAAGTGTTTACTGTTCAATTGTCTCCATGTATTCTTGAAATAAATGTCAACAAACACTGTTCACAGGGATCCTTCAAACATCCTGTGTGTCCTCTGTCTGGTTGGGTGAGAGATGGGGTCAACATATTGGAGATGACATAAGCCCAGGGAAGTCTGTTGTGGGCATCCATTAACGTTCAGTATCCTGACCACGTATCAGTTAGGCAACCGGGTTCAGACATACTGCTCCTGTTGAAGCCCAGAAGATGGAGCCCTGTTAGCACAGACTGAACTTGTGCTGAATATAGTGTTGATTTTAAACCTTTAAAAAAGGTTTTTTTTCCATTCAATTCTGGATTAAAAAGAGCCTAAAACAAGTTCAAAACAAGAACTTTATTCTTACTGTAATCTAGAGGCTTTTAAACAGCAGGTCTGGTGCCAAATAATAATGACTTCCTCATTTATCTTCATTTCGCTTCTACTTTTCTCGACTATGGTGGTTTTATGGACCTTGGCCCTGCACTTGAGTTTGTAAGTTAAAAAAAATTGCTTGGGCGCCAATTCATTTTGCAAATGGTTTCAGATTGTTCAATTTAAGGGAATGCTGTGTTCGCATTGCGAGCTTTTCTATTACCTCAGCATTTGAAACTGAGTAAAATAAACTATTTTGTTTCTGCATCCATTATTCATTGTTCTTAAACGAGTAATGTTTAATCATAGATCTCTGTTTGGGGATGCTTTCTTTGCCCTAATAATACATTCTGTTATGTTTGCCGACCTAATTAAACACAGCAAAATGCAGCAGTGTGTCAGAGAATTCCCAAAGTACAATTCTTAGACTTTACACAAACACACGGAAATCTTAAATTAAGACTGTAATAATAAGTAGTGCATTTATTAATCTATATTTTTAAATTAATGTAAAACATTATATGAATTGTCCATACATTACAGACAGACATATTACCTTGTGAGTTACCAGGAAGTGAATATTCCTGTTTATACCACTGCTACAGGCAGTACCTCATTTATATAATTTATTCAAGTGCTGGGATCAGCTCAGTCCTTAAAACTATTGACCTCAATGGTTTGTACACAACAAATTGTACGGATTTGGCTTGGTGTTTGTCTTGGGGGGGAGGGAATATTAACCCACCGCATCCAGTAGGAACGAGGCAGATGCGCAGTTAAAATAGCACAGACTTTCTGTCCCGTTCCAGCTCGTTTACCGCCCGCCGCCATCTTAACTGGGCCTTTTTTTAATAGCTGGCCGAGGCTCCTGATGATGACATTTTAACAGCCTACTGAGCAGGGCAGCTTAGTAAAACCTGGCAGGGATAAAGAGGAAGGCCCCTAAGCCACTGAGTCTAAAAAAACATTTCCTTAGTGGATCCAAGAGGAGCAAGAGTACTTTTCCAGGCCCAGAAAGAAAGTAATGGCCTCTGTACCCATCCCCCTAAAAACTGATCCAAATGATTAGACACCCCTGCACTGGTATATACACACCAGAGTCAAGGTGTCATCAGCCAGATTCCGCACTTTGTTACAGATGAAAAAACAGTCAAATTTTGCTCCAAATACCTGCCAATTTTTGGGCAGTATTCTGTTGAACAGGGGAGAAAATGGGATAGTGACCCATTGTCATAAATGGCTTGGGGACCCAGTATGTTAAATGGGGTGGGGAGACATTGTCATAAATGGGGTGGGGACCCAGTATGTTAAATGGGGTGGAGAGCCATTGTCATAAATGGGGTGGGGAGCCAGAGTCATAAATGGGGTGGGGAGACATTGTCATAAATGGGGTGGGGACCCAGTATGTTAAATGGGGTGGGGAGACATTGTCATAAATGGGGTGGGGACGCAGTGTGTTAAATGGGGTGGGGACCCAGTGTCATAAATGGGGTGGGGACCCAGAGTCATAAATGGGGTGGGGAGACATTGTCATAAATGGGGTGGGGACCCAGTATGTTAAATGGGGTGGGGAGCCATTGTCATAAATGGGGTGGGGACCCAGAGTCATAAATGGGGTGGGGAGCCATTGTCATAAATGGGGTGGGGACCCAGAGTCATAAATGGGGTGGGGAGCCATTGTCATAAATGGGGTGGGGAGCCATTGTCATAAATGGGGTGGGGACCCAGTGACATAAATGGGGTGGGGACCCAGTGACATAAATGGGGTGGGGAGCCATTATCATAAATGGGGTGGGGAGCCAGTGTGTTAAATGGGGTGGGGAGCCAGTGTGTTAAATGGGGTGGGGAGCCAGTGTGTTAAATGGGGTGGGGAGCCATTGTCATAAATGGGGTGGGGTCCCAGTGTCATAAATGGGGTGGGGAGCCAGTGTCATAAATGGGGTGGGGAGCCAGTGTCATAAATGGGGTGGGGACCCAGTGTGTTAAATGGGGTGGGGAGCCATTGTCATAAATGGGGAGGGGAGCCATTGTCATAAATGGGGTGTGGACCCAGTGGCATAAATGGGGTGGGGACCCATTTGTTAAAAGGGGTGGGGACCCAGTGTGTTAAATTGGGTGGGAGGCCAGTGTCATAAATGGGGTGGGGACACAGTGGCATAAATGGGGTGGGGACACAGTGGCATAAATGGGGTGGGGACCCAGTGTGTTTAATGGGGTGGGGAGCCATTGTATTAAATGGGGTGGGGAGCCATTGTGTTAAATGGGGTGGGGACCCATTATGTTAATGTGGTGGGAAGCCATTGTGTTAAATGGGGTGGGGAGCCAGTGTGTTAAATGGGGTGGGGAGCCATTTTCATAAATGGGGTGGGGTCCCAGTGTGTTGGATCCCACCTATGTTTCCAGCCATCGGATTTTCCAGCATCTCTTCTGCTGGATGGCTGAGTGTATTTAACTACTGCGGTAATGACGCTGTAATGTCTTATGTTGTATCTCCCATCGTTAGTGCAGTCTACATGGACATAACTTACCCCAGGAAATTCACCAGGGTCGTCACTGAACACATTAGATAGGTGGAAGTCCCACCCCAACATACTTCTGCCAGTGAACACGCTGGTGAGAAAAATCTAGCCTGAAGTCAGTCAGTGGCCTGCAGCCTGAAAGTGACATGTAATTTACTGATGTCTAATTGGCCTCACCTACAATTACAAGTAACTGTAATTGCTTGCATTTCCACAGGGACTACAATGAGCAGCGGCCTTAAAAGGATCGGCCAGATTAGCAGCTGAACACTACAGGCCTGCTCCAGACCCTAGCCTACCTGTGAGCAATGCTGTAGAACATCCATTACTGTTCCATAAATGTTTCAAAGCGCATTCATACATGGAATAGAATCTTAGAATTATACAGCACAGAAGGAGGCCATTTGGCTCATCGTGCCTGTGCCAGCTCTCTGAATGAGCTATCAATTAGTCCCACTCCCCTGCTCTTTCCCCATAGCCCTGCAAATTTTTCCTTTTCAAGTATATATCCAATTATATTGAAATTTATTATTGAATCTGCTTCCACCGCCCTTTCAGGCAGTGCATTCCAGATCATCACAGCTCGCTGAGTAAAAAAAATTCTCATCTCCTGCTTGGCTGTTTTGCCAATTATCTTAAATCTGTGTCCTCTGGTTACTGACCCTTCTGCCACTGGAAACAGTGTCTCCTTATTTACTCTATCAAAACCCTTCATAATTTTGAACACCTCTATTAAATCTCCCCTTAACCTTCTTTGCTTTAAGAAGAACAATCCCAGCTGCTCTAGCCTCTCCGCAGAATAGAACCAACTTTATGGCAACAATAATTAGCTGTTTTCATAAAGATATGTAGCTAGTTTAATTTCTGTTCTAGAATATTGCAGGATGCTCTGATCTCACACCATTATTCTGTTCCATTTATGATGCTACCTGCCGAGTTTTTCTCATTGACAATGGGTCCTTTACACTAAACTCAATCTGACAAGTGCTGGACATTCTTTCATCAATGGTGAAGTGGACATAAAAATCCTTATATCTAATCCAAATTGTATGCAGTCAGGGATGAATTATAGAACCAATATGAGGGCCTCATTAAATCTGGGTTTGGACATACATGAGTTGCAAAGCTACAAAACCACTCATGTAGATCAAAGTCAAAAACCAATTGAGAAGCTGCACATCATGTCTGTAAAGCACCCATGGCTATCCATTACTCTGCGTGTATAATCAATTGGTTGACACAAGCTTGAAGAGGTTATTGGGTTCATAAGCGGGGGGTTCATCTCTTCCAAGACACATGCCCTTGGTACTTTGCATCCTTAGGTATAAATCTAACAGGAATACACACTGGCAAACAAGACTGGCATCCCCATCAAGTGTCACATTATGTGAAAGGGACTAAGGTCATCTCTGGCAAAGCCAATTTTCAAACCTTGGATGCATAACATTTCCCTATAAATAGTATCACATTCTAGTTGAGTTGAGCCATGTTATATTTGCACATTTCAGTTCTACATCCCTGACACCTTTGAAGATGGATTTCAAAGTTCAATTACTAATTAACTGTACTCTAGATTAAAGCAATAAATAAGTATGGACATTTAATTTAGCTGTCGACAATGTACATAAATTTGAATGGTGCAGATAATGAACTACACTGCTGCTTATTAATTTCACCGGTCTACTTTCTCAGCCTCTTCAGATATGCAAACTCTCATGCATCCCAAATGGAGCCGCTCTTTCTTTTCATTCCGTCAGAGGATGTGCAAGGTCAGACGTTTTTTTGTTTCAGTAAATGTGCCTTGGGGCAGTAATGAGAGCTCTATTGGACCGCGTAGAATCATATTTGAATAAGCAAAACATAAACTCACCAAATAAGCTTCCTCAGTGATAATGGGCCAGTTCAACTTCAATTGTTCTCAGTTTCTCATTCTGAAAATCCACCTCTTTGATCCATTCAGAACAGAAGGGCTGAGGTTCAATTAGTAATTTCAACCAGCGGTGGAAATGTTTCTTATCTCCATGACATTCCGGCGATTAAGTATAATGACATTTTAATACCATGTTCAATAATATTTCAGATAACACAGAGATAAGACAATTGCCTCTTGATTGATAGTGTTCTCCATTAAGATGGTATGGGTTTGTGTGCAGTGTGGCTCACACAGAATGAACATGTCACAATTTCAGAATGTGGTCAGTTTTTTGTTAATGTAATTATTTTTTAAAAAAAGGTGGAGTTTTACTGGCTGCAGCTAATAATAGAAATGTTAAAACTTGACACCACATAAATTTTTTAGTTTTGTTGCAAGTATATAGTTTGGGTAATGCCCAAGAAAAGCCTGAGCTGACTCTCTAAAGCTGGCTCTGTTACCAAATGACTTGAGGGTAATAGGCAATGTTTGCCTTTTACTCAGTTCAGAAACTACATAGAGGCTGAAATTTGGATCTTTTACTCTCTGTTTTCTTCCATTCACTATCCAACTAGTGTTAATGGGGGCTTGATTTTCAAATTGCCACCCAGGCATAAAACTGGCACTGCGGATCAGCCACCTGTCCAAGATATGCCCGGTTTTCCTTTCTACTGAAATCAATGCGAAGGAAAACCATGCGGTTTCTATAATGGGCGGATAATCCGCAGTGCCAGTTTTACTCCCGGGAGGCAGTATGTTCTCCCTGGTCATATATTTAAACAAAGCATTGTCAATTGGCTATGCAGCAACAAAGCAGGATGTAATGGTCCCAGTAAATTCTTAAAGCAACACTACCAATATGTTGCAAATTGCAATGGTATGATCCTGAAATAGCACGGTCGGATTTACGATTGGTTACACTCGATTAACAGTTGTTAAGTGGCCCTAACAGATCAGAAAAAATAATCAGAGATCCATCATACCAGAGCTCCGCCCATTTAGCACCCTATCCAATTTTCTGGTTGAGTTTTTATACATAGGTCAGAAGCACCCACTGGTTTGCAGTAAATTATACTGTATTATACAGTAAATTGTACAGTAAATTATCAAAATTTCCTGATGCTTTTTGTATTCATACTCACTTACATCTGTATGGTACTCAGTTATCTACTCACCCTTATAAAATAGGCATCTTGCTAGGGTGTGCTTTTACGGGAAGTGCATTTACAAAGCTATACAGCAAGATTTGTCACAACAGTGTGAGGCCAGTTTTGTATGTGTTCCTTCTTCGTTGGTCAGGAGGCTTTGCATCATGTAAACTGGGCACTGACATTTTTTGGTATGGGGCAATGGGTTTCCCCAATGAGAATCCCCCAATATTTATGTTTTTGAAGGAAGAGGAGAAGGAGAAATGGAAGTATATTCGGAAGATCAGGCTGTACCAGACGCAGAATGTACCCACCTGCCAGTACTCTCCTACCCACAATTAAAGGCAGAGGTGCACCAGCCTGGCAAAGACCATTTGGAACTGGTTACACCAATGTCAGGTCAGCAGACAGCCAGAGAAAGAACTATGCCATCTGCTGTAAGGACACCTGCATCTAACATGTATCATACACCAGCAGAAGTAATGGTCACCCTCATCCTCAAGTTCTCTACCTCTTTCTCCTTCAAGGCATGCTGTCCCATCGTTAGGGCACATGAAAATGGCAGACAGTGACCCTCCTCAACCCTGTTCCTTTTGCCCAGCTCTGCTTTGCAAACCATCCAACAGAGGGTTGGAGTGTTTCCCCTTTCATCACATGACCACAGACTCGGTTTCTTACCTCCACGTTTATTGTGCCACCCATTGGGTTTTGCTGGGCATTTCTGTTACTCAAACAGCCTTTGCAATGGTTAAAATATTTAGTACAACTATTAGTAGCCTTTTCTAAAGCTAGCAACACTTTTTCTCCCATGTGCAGCCTCCGCCAACCATTAAATGTATACATCACCCCTAGTAAGTTGCCCTTTAAGGGCTATATATACACAATTTCCCATCCCCCTCTGGTGAGCCTCTCATGCTACACCTACACCTGAGCTTGATCCTATCCTCATGCAATGTCCACACATTCCATAAGCAGTCACTGGAATAGTGATCAGGAGCAGGAACCCTGGCTGATCTTTTTTTCCACCACCTTAGCTCAGGGATGTTGTGGACAATTGCAGCATCCCGGTTGAGATCAGCACAGACTGGGGATCGAACCTAGGATTTTCTGACCAAGAGCTTCCACAAAGCTATCAACTCAAAAAACTTCCTTAGTATTAGCCTACGACATGAGAAAGCAAGTAGTTCCAATTAGTTGTAATTTCAGCCTTTGTGTGTTTAAGAAGGTGCAAAGTGACATGGGCTTGTAACTTAAGATGTCAGTACATGCACCATTCCTTCACTCGTGTTCCCTCCCTCACTGCAAGTTGGCATTCTTCTCCCTCTCCCCAGTTCAAGTTGGCACTTTGCCCCTTCCTCCCTCAACTCAAAGTGGCATGCTTCTCCTTTCCATTCAAACTAACAATCTTCTCATCCTCAGCCCAGTTCAAATTGACACAATTCTCTTCTTCCCCACTCCCATTTTAAGCTGACCCTCTTCTCCCCGCTTTTGGGTCCATTTGGAGTTTCGACTTCAGTTGGAACCTCACTCCTACTATTCATTCCCAATGAGATCAACCAATTGACATATTCAGATTCCACACAGCATCCATCAATCAGCTTCAAGTAACTTTGAGGCTCATTGAATTTGACCATTTTTCTAAGGATGCAGTTATGCTGCACGTACGGGGTATGAGACTGGCACACCACCAGCCGCACATTCATTGGATGTATTAATGTTATACTGTTTCTCTAATTTGGTGCATTATTTGCACTCTGAAAGCACTAACTGGCTTCCTGGGCATACCACCGACATCAGCCCACACGGATGTACATGTGGACAAGCACACAGTTTCCTGGAGAACAATTACTTAAATTTATTGAAAATTTTAAAGAGAACTTTATACAAAAGCTATGGAAATGTTGCTTTGAAAAATCATTGTTGACGGTTGATAATGCAGCACGCTGCTCCTGAACTTAGGCAGACCAGAGTTATACTTTAGCCTGCCTGCAGCACAATAGGTGTAAAACTATTGACTCAAAAAGATTTCACTACTTGGGTTAAAAAATAGCAACAACCTGACTCCAGAATTATAATTTCCAATTTTGCGTGAACACAAAACAGGAACTACATCGCATTGGCACAGCAGCCACAGTGATAACAGCATCCGAACATGCGAAATTGATCAAACTCTTGAGGAACAATGAAAATCCACATCCTCTGTTGAGATCCAGGCCGGGATTTCTGGCCTCCCGGTTTACCTCAAGTCAGCGTTTGGTCAACCTTATCATTCTGTATCGGATTTTGCTTAACATTCGTGACAAGAAATGCATTGAGCAAACAAAACTTTTATTTAACAAACTACTCCAGAGCTGCTTTTGTTGTGAAATGAGATGAGTGATAGGTCAATGTGCTTGGATAGTCAGAAAGACAAATAATGCATCGAGCTTCCACTCCATTAATGGCAACTGACAACTTTTGTGCCACACGCGACAAAT
The DNA here is from genome assembly GCF_035084215.1 of Heptranchias perlo. Lineage (NCBI taxonomy): Eukaryota > Metazoa > Chordata > Chondrichthyes > Hexanchiformes > Hexanchidae > Heptranchias > Heptranchias perlo. Next base: position 11,864,621 of record NC_090345.1, on the reverse strand, counting down.
TTAGAGCATTGTTGCCATGACTGATATCATTTAGCCACATATTTCAACTCTGAATGGTAACTGTTTGCTCTAATGGGGAGTGCAATCAAGGCTCTTCCTTTTTTCAGCGTCCAATTAACTCGATTGTGTGAAATCATCAGACTAAATGATCAGCGTTAATTAGGATTATAACAGTCTTCATCATGTAGTTGCATTAATGGAATTCTTAATTGCGTGTATTTGCATAATGCTTTGATTACCAAAAAAAAGTTTCCCTCTTTTTATATTCCAAGTGGAAATGTTTATTTAAAGATAGGAATGAGCAATGAAAGTGAATGCTGGACCTGAGTTAGCCTATTTCAGGCCTGTGAGAATCTTAGAATCATACAGCACAGAAGGAGCCAATTCGGCCCATCGTGCCTGTGCCAGCTCTTTGAAAGAGCTATCCAATTAGTTTCACTCCCCTGCTCTTTCCCCATAGCCCTGCAGATTTTTCCTTTTCAAATATTTATCCAATTCCCTGTTGAAATTTACTGTTGAATCTGCTTCTACCGCCCTTTCAGGCAGTGCATTCCAGATCATAACAACTCACTGCTTTAAAAACTTCTCCTCATATCCCCTCTGTTTCTTTTGTCAATTACCTTAAATCTGTGTCCTCTGGTTATTGACCCTCCTGCCAGTGGAAGCAGTTTCTCCTTATTTACTCTATCAAAATCCCTCATAATTTTGAGCACCTCTATTAAATCTCCCCTTAACCTTCTCTGCTCTAAGGAGAACAATCCCAGCTTCTGCAGTCTCTCCACATAACTGAAGTCCCTCATCCCTGGTACCATTCTGGTAAATCTTCTCTGCACCCTCTCCAAGGCCTTGACATCCTTCCTAAAGTGTGGTGCCCAGAATTGGACACAATACTCCAGGTGAGGCCCAACCAGTGATTTATAAAGATTTTGCTAGGCTCTCCTGCAGCAGGGGCTATTTTTAGTTCCTACTTATATCGGAGAACATTAGCACACAGCTGAAAAATGGTTGTGTGTAAAATATTAATTGGGAAAACACTAACCGAGACTGAGTTTTAAAAACTCGCACAGATTAAATGAGGTTCTTCAAAGCTCGGCTGATGACTTGGTTAGTGACCTAGCATATAACTGAGCCATGCAGACTAAAAGGTCTCAGATTTGAGTCCAGCCGATCGCAATCAACCAGGCATTAGAGGTGCTCCAAGTGGGCCTCAGTGTTCCTGGGTTGTGGAGGAGAAAAACCAGGCAGGCTTTCCAGTCCCAGACGTTACTCAGTTACCCTTTCTGGAAAACGTACACGTGTAGATGTTTGGTAAAGACACGATCGGACTCGGCTGTGGTGCTATCCGTGCTTGAATAGCCCCTCCGAGACTCACTGCCCACGTGAAGAGTGGCCACAGATTCTTGTTAGGTAAGGGTATCAAGGGATATGGAGCAAAGGCGGGTATATGGAGTTGAGACGCAGATCAGCCATGATCTAACTGAATGGCGAAGCAGGCTTAAAGGGCTGAATGGCCTACTGCTTATGTTCCTATGGACAAAATAGTGTGGAACCACAGCCCGGCAGCAGTCACCCAACCTTCAGGAGGGGAGGAGAGAAAATCTGCACAAAAAGTACTACACCCTCTACCCGATTAATAGGTCCTTCAGTCGCACCAGTCAAATTGCCTCACTGCCCATGTATCTAGTGTTAAAATGAGATCTCTATGGCAATTTGGGATCAAACTTAATCCTAATTCTTTGTGGCACTGCAATCATAATGAAGGCAGTTAATGTGACCACAGTCTTCTTCACTCCATGTTAAAATTGAACACATCAGAGGTCATTCTCTGACTTTGCGCTCCCAACGGGGAGGTTTCCCTCCGGGAGTACATGCCGGAATTTGGGGTCCACACTGCGGAGAACTTTCCTGCCATTGGTTTAAGTGAGCAAAAGAAATCATGTGGCCGAATTTCCTGAATGCACTCCCAGTGGGTGAAGCTCCCTATCAAGAGCATGACGTCAGAAAATGACCCCTACCTTTGGGACTGGAGGGGTGTGCCACTTATATAACTGATTTGAGAACCCAACTGAATATCAGCAGGCACCATCACCAGCACACCCCATTCTGCTCTACTGCAGAAAGTATACCAATCTATCCAGTTTCTTTTTGGTATGAAGAAACTAGGTGAAGGGTCAAGGCATCATAGTGCAGAACATCAAAGTTGAACAGAGTAGGAGAGAAGGTGAGATAGTGATGGCAAATCCATAGATTATTGGAGGAATGGAAAACTGAGGGAAGGAAGGAGCTCTACACTTATGAGATCCCAGGAAGGAATGGGTTACAGTGGGATATTGTCTCAATTTCAACAGACTATGTAATGATTAAAATACGAAAGAAACAGTCGGAGGTTGGTGGGACAATTTTACTCATCAGGTAAAGGAGGAGGAACTGCATTTATACAATCCAAGGACAGGAACTGCTCATTAGACAAGCACCAGTTATACAGTACCAGAGTACCAGGGAGCTGTCAGCTTTTACCTGGTGAGTACTGTTGTGCTACCAAAATCTGAATGTTTCTTTTGTATTTTAATAATTTCATAATGATCTCTGCAGTGAGACTAATGGATGTAGACAACCATGGATAATGGAGTTTGGGGATCTACTGCTGCTTGTCATGTTCAGTTAAACAAATTCCACTTCAATTAATCGGACCTGGCAGGAACTGCGGACCTTCCCGTGCGAAAATCTGAGTGACTTGTATCCTTTTAAGATGTTGGCAGACTGTGAAGATCAGTCACAATCGGGGGTTATCAAAGGGACTCTGTTTGCTCTATCCTCTGCAACCAGTTAATGCGCTCTTCTCTCTTCTGTTTATTTCTTCCCCCCCATGATCTCTGGGATAAGCTGTCTGGGATTTTCTCACATGTCAGGATCAATTTCTGGTAAAGAGTGGCGGTACTGAATTTTGAACCGCTAAATAACCACCCGCCTCCAAGTTCATTAGAGCCATTAATTTAGCAGAGCTCATTAAAATGGTCTGCGGAATTAAAATGCTAATTTTTACAAGACTCTGATAGATCTGTCTGCAGCTGATGCTCTTTGTGGTCCTTCCCAGTCTGATGCATAGCACTGCATTCCAAGCAGATTCACGCACTGTTAATTTAGATTCACGCACTGTTAATTTAGATTTGTCTATTCTTAATTTGGCCCCAACTGTCAACAGAACCACTGCCGTTCTACACTCTGATAAATCCATTAACAAAGGAGTTTGAAATAAAAACAATATGTCCGTGATTGTGTTTCAACAATCCAGAGTTTGATCGTCAATAAGATCTTAATGCGCTTTCGTCTCCATGACGTCAGGATTTCTTTTATATTATCACAACAGTTCTCCCGCTCTCTCTTTCTGAAATGAATAGATTAATTTAACTAATTGGAAACATCCTCTAAACTATGTCACATCTATTCATGACTACTGTTAAATATGCTTTTGGATGCTATTTAAACTAAATTAATTAATCAGTTCATTTAAGGGGAAAAAACAATTACAGACTGTTTAATTAAAGTTTCTGAATAATTTAATTCGCTGCTATCTAATTAGCTTTGACGTTATTTCCAGCTCTGATCTCAGCCTCCAGTAACCACAGGTATACCTAAAGCTGCAATGCCCCAAGGGTTCCGTTTATTTTTCAAGTACAAACATGGGTGTACTGAGTGCTTCATGGTGTTAAGGTGCTCTTATATTTAAAGCTGAGGTCTCAGGGGAAGGAGCGCCACAAGGTCTGTACCCTGCCTCTTGCCATCACTCTAAGTCAACGCTTGTCGGAGGCCAGAAAAAAAAACACGATTAAAAACACAACTGGTCCATGCTCCACATGAGCCTCCTCCCACCCCTCATTTTAGATGGAGTCTCAGCGGAGGCTGTCGAGACCCATGGTCTCTAATGGCTCTGAATCTCCTGTGTTCTTCCAGTTTGTAATACAGGGTGCTGTTTTGATGGCGGGACAAACTTATTTCTCCCATTGGCGGCACTCCCCAAAGTGAAAACCTTCTTCAGACAGCCATCCTTTCACTTGTGCGATCTGGGCTGAAATCCAGTTCGAGTGATAGGAAGAAAGTCTCCTCTATCTGCTGTCTACAAGGGTCATGAGTAAATGCGGGTTCAGGGCTGCCTCTCAACTCAATCTTCCTAATGGATGCACATCCACAGCAAAAGACTACCCATCATTGGGCACTAACAAAAATCTCCTTCAGCAAGGTTATAAGGAGCCCCCATGGCTCGGTGTGAAAATACACTGCCTGGTATGGTACTGAGCAATGCAGACTCGGATCCAGATTTGATCGATGCTGTGTATTGAGCGAGTTGGCTGATCTCAGGCCAGTCTATGATGCTACCGGAAGCACAGGATGATCATTGCTTTGATACCACCAAAAGTGACAGGCTCTTGGTTCATGAGAGAGTAGTAAAAGGCATCAAAGATTTATTACTTACATTAAGATTATTTCCAAGTATGCAGGAACCAGAAAGATAGAACAAAATCCCTTCTCTGGATGCTTCTACCTTAGAGTGAGTGGTCCAGCCCTCTTTTGAAGGAAGCTATTACCCAAACATTGACTTCATGCCTGGTGGTCCTTTTTACTATGGGCAACTATTGCATTCTCTAGCATTTCCTTTTCCAACATTCGCTATAGGTGTGACCTTTTCTCATTTGACCTTTTCACATTGCTACTTCTATCACTTCCCCAAATCAACCGAACATAGTTGCCATGGCAATTCAGTCCTAAAATGTACACATTTTGTCAAAGACCTTTCAAGTCAGAAGATCGGCCTTTGTTAACAATTTTTGGTTGATCTACAAGTCAAGAAACTGAGAGAAAACTTGAAAGAAAATAACCAAAGAGAACAAAATCCAACTAAACATGAGCTTAAAGCCAAGAGTAATGGCTGACTTCATTGCAGTATAATAAGATTAGAATTTCTTAGTAACAGGACTGAGAAAGATTAGGGTGTATTGAAAGGAAGATGGGATTTTTCCTAACAGTTTTGCTGAAGAAAGACAGCTTATTACATCGAAATAAATGTCCCCCATTACTGTTAAATTCTCTAGTCTCACACTGCAAAACATTGCTGATAAATTCCAACATTCTAACTGATAATCCCCTTTAGAACTATGGATCATGTTGGAAAATACTCTAATCTGTTGCATTTGGCTTAAAGGAGACTGTGAATAAGGACATGCTCCAAGGTTCCAGATGGTGCTCTTATTCCACACTTGAATATTCAGCATTGCAAATGTACAGGGAAATATTGTGATGTTAAATTCAAAAGCTGGGTTCTAAAGGGGGGCAAAATGGCATCAAAGATTGTACTTTTTTCCCCCCAGCATGTTGGTCATCATTTGAAAATGTTACAGAGAAAATGATCAAACCTGCAAAAATTATCGTGACCTGCTTCTGAGGAACTCTGCGAACTTCAACAGCCATCTTAAGATTGTCAATGTTGCAACGTGGGGTGGTTTGGTGGTGGGGTACAGTGAAGAGGAACAAGAGCAAATGAAGCAGTGAGCGAAAGGTAGGCAAAGAGAGATAGTGAAGGGGAAAACCAAAAGCGGAAGGACAAACCAAGAAAGAGAAAGGGAAAAATGAGAGGGGAAAAAAGACACCAAATAACTCGTACAAGAGAGAAGCAAAAAGAAAGAAAAAATAGATAAAATGCAAGATGGAGAAAGAAGAGACAGTGAGAAAACATTGAGGGAAAAAAGGAACAAAGAAACAGATACAGTCCCCACCAATTATGCCACCCACACTTATGGTGGGCACCCATCTATGCTGTGCAATTTCCAATAACCTTTTACCATCACCCTAGAAGTCAATTACAAAGGTGCACCTCACAACATATTGAGCAGGCCGGCTATTTTGGGCAGTTCAATAAGCTCTTCACACCTCATTACAGTGCGATCACCGTAAATACTTAATCCACTCTATTTACTGTTTTAAAAGCTCCGCTAATTTCAGGCAAATTGAAGTGTTAACTAAATGTCTTTCAGCGTGCACTGCTAACTATTCACCCAGAAGCTGAGTGCCTCAGTACTGCAATGTAGTTGGACACTGTCACTGTTTATATCGGGAGCATAGTGAAATAGTGACTGAGCGATGGGATTACTCATTGTTGGTATGGTTGCCAACTTTGGTGAATGTATTCCTAGTGCTTTCATCACGTGACCAAACTGCCTCCAACCGCCCCGCCATCACACTCCCACCATTGATCACCTAAAACGTCCATCCTCGCTGTTTATCACCTTCCCACACCAATTGGAAGACAAACAAACTCTTCATTACCCGACTGGATGTTTCTTGACTGTCAAACGGCCTTTTTTTCCAATCTCCAATATTTTTTATAACTAATAAATAAAAATGTTCAAAGAAAATGAAAAGAAAATACTTTTTTTTTAACCGCCCCTATTGATTTTTCTCCCGGGTTGCTAGCAGCAGTGTCCTGGGGATTAATTTTTAATTCCTGGAGACTCCAGGACAATCCTGGAGGGTTGGCAACCTTGATTGTAGGGCATCGAGTTTTATTGTTCTGACTCTTCTCTTTAGGCTGTTGATGACTCCTACATGGACAAGGTAGAGCAGGAAAATTCAGAATCACATGCCTGTGCCGGCTCTTTGAAAGAGCTGTCCAATTTAGTCCCACACCCCAGCCTTTTCCCCATAACCCTGCAAATTAGTCCTCTACAAGTACATGTCCAATTGCCTTTTGAAAGTTCCTATGGAATCTGCTTCCATCACTCCTTCAGGTAGTGCGTTCCAGATCTAAACAACTCTGTGTGTGAAAAAAATTCTCCTCATTTCTCCTCTAGCTCTTTTGCCAATTATTTTAAATCTGTGACCTCTGGTTACCGACCTACTTGCCAGAGGAAACAGTTTCTTCCTACTTGCTCTACCAAACCCCTCATAATTTTGAATACCTCCATTAGGTCTCCCCTTAACCTTCTCTGCTCGAAGGAGAACAATCCCTGCTTCTCCAATCTCTCCACATAACTGAAGTTTCTCATCCCTGGTATCATCCTGGTAAACCTCCTCTGTACCCTCAACAAGGCCTTGACATCCTTCCTAAAATGTGGTGCCCAGAATTGTATACAATGCTCCAGCTGAGGCATAACCAGTGATTTGTAAAGGTTTAGCGTGACTTCCTTGTTTCTGTATTCAATACCCCTATTTACATAGCCAAGTATCCCATAGGCTTTCTTAACCGCCTTATCAACTTGCCCTGCCACCTTCAAAGATTTGTGAATATGCACCCCCAGGTCCTTCTCTGCCTCCTATCCCTTAGCCAATTACGTACCCAGGTTACCACCGTTCCTTTAATCTCATATGCTTCTATTTTCTGAATAAGTCTGTTATGTGGTACTTTATCAAATGCCTTTTGAAAGTCCATATATACAACATCTACTGCACTACCTTCATCAACCCTCTCTGTTCCTTCGTCAAAGAACTCAATCAGGTTAGTAAGACATGATTTACCTTTAACTAATCCGTGCTGGCTGTCCCTTATTAATGCATGCTCCTCCAAGTGATAATTAATTTTGTCCTTGACACTGGTCTCTAGTAGTTTTGAAATAGTGTCATGATGCAATTTTGGGCCAGTACTCGAGTGCTGGTGACACCATCTTTATTCTGCATTCCTCAGTTTTACCATCCAGCGTTTATAGAGGGCAAAGTGCGTTAACACCAACGCAATCCACCCGCTTTAAGTAGTGGGGACTGTATACAGAGAAACGAAGAGGATGAGAGATGGCAGAGAAGTTAAGTACGCATGACGAATACAAAAGATAAAAGAAACAAGGGGAGAAACGAGGAGAGAAAGAATAGGAAAAAAGCAGAGAGAAATGAAAGGAAAACAAAGAGAACACAAGGGGAGAAACGGAAACAAGGTAAGAAGGGGAGAAACAGGGTGATCAAAGAGAGAAACAAGGAGGGAAAGAAAAAGAGAGAAAAGCAAAGAAGAAACAAAGAGATACAGTGGGAGAAACAAAAGAAGAGAGATAAAGAAAAATAAATTTAAGAATTTTGTGTGAGTTCTTGGATCAAAATATCCTCAGCTTGTTTCCATTGTTTTCATGCAGCGTTCCCTCTCTGGAAAGAGTCTTGGGGGTTAAATAATATTTATGGTTTCCCTGTTCTGCCATCAATTTATCAATCTCAGGTCAGATTGGTATATTTAAAATCAATGAGCCAGTGTTCTTTGTTGCGGGACCACTTTACAAGTCGAACGTGCAGCGAGCAGGGCGCTGAAAGGCTCTTCAAATGAAATGACTGGGATTAAAGGATTATTTCAACTTCCAGTGGGATTGTGTACTGCTGTTAATGAGCTCAAGTGGTCCCGAGATGTTAAGTGGGGGAAAGAAAATACTCACAAACCATGTTTCAGTGAATGGACATTGGTTAGAAATCTTAACCAATGTCTTGTTCCACCTTTCCCTATCCATGAACTCTTATTTCAGATCCGAATCGCAAACGACTGGAGAAATTGTCATGATTTTTCTATATATTTACAGGGGGCAAAAGGATATACATTCACATCAGAGTTTGACAGTACAATCGTGGTCATTTATATGTTTGAATTGGTGCTGGTGTGAATGGCACCACCTTTTGCATGAATGCCAGTATGATGTGGTGGATTTCAGATCAATTCCTCCCCATTTTACATCGAATTATATGGAAATTACAGCACAGAGACAGGCCATTCAGCCCAACTGGTCTATGCCGATGTTTATGCTCCACACGATCCTTCACTCACCCTATTTCATCTAACTCTATCAGCATAATCCTCACCAGCAGTATACCCTCACCCCCCACCCCCATGCATTGCAAATTGCTACATTCTGCCCACCACCCACTGTTGGCGCAGCTTAACTGAAGTATAAAAAATAAAATCAAAAATTCTTCATATAAATGGATGTACAAAAAGAATTTGGAGTGTTACATTCTCCTTCTCCCTGCGTCCTCAATGAGTTAAAATCGAGACTTGTCACACAGTCTCCTACTCTAAATCATTCGTTCCAAAAACCTCAAAACTCATTATTTCCCTCAGCAAAACTCCTTATTTCTCTTCCTTCTACAATGTGCATGCTTGGTATCATCTAACTATTACTTCATGATTTATTTGGCCTTGTCAGTGTCCAATACAACATGATTTCATTCTGTTCTAACCCAGTGTACAGGGTAAGTAAATAAATTGAACTGGCCTTGCATCCTGCAAGTAGCATCTCCCCAGTTCAATGTGTTAGTTGCCCTCCTAGTCCTTTCCTCCAACCTTCCACTCATTGCAACCCTGCCTCTATCCAGTCTCTTTCCTTTCCCTCCCAGTCATCCTTCATTACCCTGCTCCCTCCTTTCTTTAACCACAACAACTTGCATTTATATAGCACCTTTAACGCAGTAAAAATGTCTCAAGGCGCTTCACAGGAGTGATCATCAAACAAAATTTGACACCAAGCCACATAAGGAGATATTAGGACAGGGGGTCACAGAGGTAGGTTTTAAGAAGTGTCTTAATGGAGGAAAGAGACGTAGAGAGGTGGAGAGGTTTAGGTGGGGAATTCCAGTGCTTAGGACCGAGGCAGCTGAAGGCACGGCCGTCAATAGTGGAGCGATGAAAATTGGGGATACGCAAGAGGCCAGAATTGGAGGAGCGCAGAGATCTCATAGGGTTGTAGGGCTGGAGGAGGTTACAGAGATAGGGTTGGGTGAGGCCATGGAGGGATTTGAAAACAAGGATGAGAATTTTAAAATCGAGGCGTTGCCGGACTGGGAGCCAGTGGGCACAGGGGTGATGGGTGAATGACACTCGGTGCGAGTTAGGATACGGGCAGCACAGTTTTAGATGAACTCATGTTTACGGAGGTTGCAAGGTGGGAGGCTGGCCAGGAGAGCCAATCCTGATTAGTTTCTTCTCTCTCTTCAGTCACGGCCCTACTAGTAACCTCCCCCTCCCGTTCCCACTGTGATCCTGCATGTTCCATCTCCATCTCTGATCATGACAATTTACAATCTCTCTGCTCTTCCATCTCTCATCATGACCTTTTTTTTGGTCTCCTCTCCAACCTGCCTCCTTCCTGACCTTACGCACTATGGTCTTCTCTCTATTGTAATTGCCTATTATCAGCCTCCTTGGCGCATTCCACCTCCACAGACATTGGGTCATTAGATGTTGTTAACTGAGGCCACTGTCACTGTCATCTGACTGATTGACCAGACTCTGAAAAATTGAGCAGGGTGCACGGGAGTTGTGAATGAGGCTTCAGTGTTCTCCATAGGGGGAATTCCATGATCCTGCACTCACAGGCAACAAGGTCGGAGATATGGATACAGCACTGTAGCTCTGATTCTCTGACCCACACCTGCTGTGAGCCCAGGTCCCTACCAGGACCATGTAACTACTCCTTGCGCTTTTCAGCTCCCTGGGACCCTATGTTCCAGTGCCTGTCGGGGAGCTCATGTGATCGCTAAATACTGCACTGACTGTATGGGCAACTATTGCCTCATGGCTTATAGCTTTGTCAGTAAGGTTGTGTTTCAGGCTGTAGCTTGAATAAAACCTTATTCATTCACCCAAGATCAGTAAAATATCTCATGGGAGATGAAGTCCTCAGTGGCTACAGGATCATCGGGGTCAATTTTAACCGAAATTGCCGGGCTGGAAACCCACGGGATTGGGTGCAACACTGGTATTTCCACCATCTCCTTTGAAGTCAATATTAGGCAGAGTGTAAAACCGTCCTTCCACCCGATCCTGTGGGTATCCCGCCCAGCGAGTTAGGTTAAAATTGACCCCTTCATTTCTGTAAAATATAACAAAAGACCCTCTCATCTCAGTGGTGCAATTATACTTTCTTCCCAATCAGAAGGGCCGAGCAGCAAATCTGCAATGTAAATTTGAACTGATGTGGAGTTGGCTAATGCATTTATTCAAGATATGTGTATTATTTTTAAATGATACTTTTAGGGTGCACAGGAACAACATGAACACGTTCATTTGTACATGTGTGATGTCCTTTTCATGTTGCCAGATAGAAGCTTTCCTTTCATCGTGGCAGCTGTAACGAGCGGCAGAGCAACAAAGGCAAATCCATTTCGATGTATAAAGAGATAACTATTTCATGGTTTGCGTTTAAGCTCTGGTCAAACTGCGGAGAATGAATATAAATACAATCCCTGCTGGTCTAGTGAGGTGTGTAATGCCAGGGTGCCTCGTGGATGAGGGAGGTGCCTATCCATGGTTTCATCCTTTACAGCCTATTGGGGGCATGAACCCTAGTCACTGGCAGACTTAAAGCAACAGTTACACTGTGGAAATTGGTCTCAAACCAGTATCTCTGGAGTCTGGCAGATGTGAGTTAAACTGTCATATGCTCCTCACACTTAATTTAGTGACAAGGAGCTCTAGCTCTGTTGCCTATGTGGCTAATTTTTAATTAGATAAAAATAAGATCAGGCTTATCACCCCTCCCCCTCCCATGATTAAATAGTTCCCTGGCATTCAGTGACAACATTCACAGGTGAGGTAATGCATGGTGGCCAGTGCCCATTGAACTGTACCTCAGTGAGGGAGGAGGAAAGGGAGATAACAGGGTAGAAGGGAAAAAAGCGTAAACAGAACAGTAATTACACTTCAAAAGCATTTTGTTGGTTGTGAAGCACTTGAGGAGATCCAGAGGTTGTGGAAGGCACTGTATAGATACAAGCTGCTTCTTTAAAAAGGAAAACTAAGGTGTGGATATACTCGTACATGGAAGAGGCTTTTCATTACTGTCAAAAGACAGAGAGAGAGAAACACACACACACCTTACAGAACTGCCTCCAAAAGAAGTGGTCATGTAAAATCAATATACCATTCTTCTGGAAAACTACTCTTCAGGTTATTGACGTTTTAGTAAAGAGTTGAATTATAATATGAACCAGCTCATTTATCCATGTGAACTGATTTGAAAGAAAGATCTTGCATTTATGTATTGCCTTATCATGTCCTTAGGATGTCTCAAAGCATTTTATAACCAACAAATGACTTTCGAAATGCAGTCACCACTGTTATGTAGGCAAATGCAGCAGCCAATCTGCACACTCTAAGGTCCTACAAATAGCAAATGTGATGAGTGACCAGTTGATTTTTTTTGGTGGTGTTTGTTTCAGAGAGGAATGTTGGCCAGGGCACCAGGAGTACTCCCTATTCTTCAAACAATGCCATGGGATCTTTTACATCCACCTGAACAGGTAGATGGGACCTCAGTTTATTTCTCATCTAAAGGACGGCACCTCCAGCAATACAGCACTCCTTTAGTACTGCAGTGAAGTATCAGCTTGATTACGTGCTCAAGTCCTACTTCAACCTACTCCCTTCCAACTCAGGAGAGTTCTACCAACTGAGCCAAGTTGAAACAGCGGCTCTGTTTAAAGCAGTGATAGCCCTGGGTAAATGTTTCTGTGCTTTTTCTTCAACAACATATCCCAAATTCACGACCTCTGCCACCTAGAAGGACAAGAGCATCAGGTGCATGGGAACACCATCACCTCCAAGTTCCCCTCCAAGTCACACACCATTCTGACTTGGACATATATCGCCGTTCTTTCATCATTACTGTGTCAAAATTTTTTAATGTATCCATATGATTTATATCAATTAGGATTAATTGTATTCAGGTGGTGCATATCAACTGGGAACTCTCTTGTATCCAGTTATATGAGTGCTTATCCAGGGGGTGCACAGTGGGTAATGTTGATCTCTGTGAATAAAAGCTTGGAAGCAACTGAAGACCAGGCTCTAATATTCCATCCTTCACCACCTGGCTATCCAATTTATAACAAAAATCCTGGAACTCCCTACCTAACAGCATGATGGACACACGGACTGCAGCGATTCAAGAAGACAGCCCCACCATCAACTTCGGAAGGGCAACGAAGGATGGGCAATAAATACTGGTCTTGCTAGCAATGCCCATATCCCAAGAATGAATTAAAAAAAATACTAATACATTTTCTGTAGCTGAAACTGTTTGGCCATTTGTCAAAAGTTATATTTTTGTTATATCTTTATCACAAGATCAGCAAGCCTATTCAACCCAACTTTAATACCTATCCAGAACAACAAAATGGCAGCTTATGTGCATTGAGTAGCAAAGTGTCTCTTCTGTGCATAAGCACTGACAGACACATTGACAAGTTAATTCTGTAGCTATGGCAACATGGGCCCTTACAACATTGCTTTATTTTTTCTCAGTTTTATTAAAAATAAATAATATTTTTATAGCACCAGATGTGACTGGCAAGGTGACCATCTGTTGCCAACTGTGACAGCGCTCTGGTGTTAGTGAAATACAAATCCAAGTCTCGAAGGAAAATTCAAACCCAGAATCTGAGGCACCTTCAGTCCAAGATGCTGTGCAGTAGACCTCTGGAAGACCGGTTGGAGATTTGAGTTTGATCCTTTGTAAACCTGGGGTAGATTATTGTTCAAACGTTGGCAGTCTGGATGTTGTGTGTTCCAATTCCTCAGTAATCTAAGGAAGGCTCCCAAGACATTCTAAAATTGTGACTTTTCCTCATGATAAATTAATGGAGCTGCTCCTGGCTGTAATTGGTTCCTCCCCATCAGAATGTCATTGGAACAGCTCTGGCAGGAGGCTTGAGATGGGGCAGCACATTCAAAACTTTCTTAAATGTGAAAGGATTTATATTTAATTTTTTTTCCCCCACAAAGATGCTGGTGGGGCACTTTGAACAGAACGTGCTGTGCTATGCCTTTAATAAAAGCACGTGTCTGAATCTCACGTAGTCCATGTCTTTTCACACATTGAAAGTGATTAACATGCAAGTATTTTCACCTCATTTTCTGCACCAACATGTTTGCTTCCAGTCCCCATTAACACTAGCTAGTTCGCGATGAAAGTGTCGCTCAAATTCCAACAGCAAAAGGCTTAAGTGACATTTCTCACCTTTTGGTCTTGGCTGTAGGCCAGAATCCAATCCTCTTCTTGCGGGTGAAAGAGCATACTTTGAATCTGAAAGTTCTGGCGGTACTTTTGATAGGTTGCGCCTTCATCCGAGCTGATCAGTACACTGCTCTCAATCTCGGGGTCACTCACTAGCATTATCTGTTCCAGGCAGGAGAAAAGAGAAAACAAGTCTGAGGAAAAGCTCAACAACACGGACAGACAGAGGTACAAAAAAGCGAGTTTATTTAATTTGCGTATTCCCAGATAAGAGGCTGAGGGGGGATTGAATAGCAGCACTACAAATTTGTTGCATTGCTTGAATTATAATAATAATGTCAACGTAGAAAGGCTTCTTTTGAAAGCAGCAGTGATTGGAATGACCCCAAAATACTCTTACAATCCGATCTACTACACAGTGCAGTTTGCTGGGTGCTGCTTTTACAAATGATAATGCTTTTAACTGCCATTCGTTGCCAGCTGGGGCTGGGAATGTCATGATTTTTTTTTAACACAAGTTATGATCATTCAAAAATAAAAGTCACCAAAAAAACCACAACCAAATGGTGGTCTGTGGTTAATCCAAACATTTTCTCTGGGAATGTAATGTTGTTTTGTTCCGTGTGGAAAGGCTTTCTTACAAAACATCTGAACATACGAAATTGACTGGCAGGAAAAGATCAGCTAGTCCATCAAGCCTGTCCCACACGCGTGATACCTGGACCATTGTGACTACACACTTGCTACACCCCCAGCAGTCATGCAATCTCCTGGAGGAGGCAGGAAACAGGGGGATAAAACCCCAGGGAAAAAACAAATCTGGAAAATTCCTCTCTGACCCCCCTCAGGCGATCGAAGTTCACATAGGGTTATAATAATATAATTATATTTCCAGGGAGCTAATCTTCATAATTATCTTTATTTTGGATTGCCTTATGTGGGATTCAATAATAAATATAAGACTAGAAGCTCCTGTTGATGATATTAGTGAACAAATACTGAATGCATTTGAGTAACAGTGCACTGTCCAGCTTTTAGTTAAATGAATGATGCCTCCAGTACAGGAACAGAGATGTGTCATACAAACACATTAAGCATTTGCCTAGTAATAACAGTAATGTATAGCTTGTAGTTATTATTGGGGTATCATGGTATATCATATGCTGTTATTAGGATACTATATCTGAGCATTTGGATGTATTTAAATTGTTCCCTTTATTTTTTATTCGTTCATGGGATGTGGGTGTCACTGGCAAGGCCGGCATTTATTGCCCATCCCTAATTGCCCTTGAGACGTGGTGATGAGCCACCTCCCATATCTATAACCATCAGTGGATTGCCAGACAGATTGTCACACGTACATTTTTTCATCTGTTCTCACTTATTCTCTATTTGTGTGGTTTTCTCAGAACCGAGGGAATTGAGAGTCAACCATGTGGCGTAGGGGCTTGAGTCGTGTGTAGGCCAGACCAGGCAGAGATGGCAAGTTCCCTTCCCTGAAGGACATTAGTGAACCAGTTAGGTTTTTACAACAAAGCAGCAGCTTTCACTGTCATTAGGCCACAAATGACCAGATTTATTGAATTCAATTTCACATATTACCATGGTGGGATATGAACCCGTGACCTCTATACTGTTGATCCAATACCATAACCACTGTGCCACCGCATGCCAGGAATTGCCTGTGCATTCATTGCCAAATCAGGAGCTTGTCCCACCACAACTTATAAACACCTTTAATGTAAAGAAATGCTCCAAGTTGCTTCACAAAAAGCCAGGAAGGAAGCTGTTAGTAGAGGTGACCAATATTTGGTTGAAGAGCTGGGCCTGGAGAAGGTGTTCAAAGATGGAGAGCGAGGTGGAGGGACAGAGGGGTTTAGGAAGGGAATTCCAAAGAGTAGAATCAAGGTGGCTGGAAGCTCTCGACCATTATAGAGTATGGATGCAGCACCCTATCCCCACTAGACTGCCGGCAACTGGATGATAACTCTGCAGTAGACCACCGGAGATATGGAGATCCCCCCTCCATACTACCAGCTGTTGGGCGCATACTCACTTTAAGAGCCAATGGAAATATGGATG
The DNA here is from genome assembly GCF_035084215.1 of Heptranchias perlo. Taxonomy (NCBI): domain Eukaryota; kingdom Metazoa; phylum Chordata; class Chondrichthyes; order Hexanchiformes; family Hexanchidae; genus Heptranchias; species Heptranchias perlo. The sequence goes on along the minus strand of NC_090345.1, from coordinate 11,848,569 downwards.
GTCAACTCTAGACTACCAGAAACTGGACCCGCAGTTCTCACTGGTTCATTGGTCAATATAGATGTAAGATGCCCCTTCCCAACGAATCAGATGCATAGTGACCACCAAATACGGAAACAATTCCGCAACTTTAACCATTGGGCCATCTGAGTCCAACTAGACCGCTGGCTTGTAACTTAAAATAAACTCAGAAAATTTACATAATACCTGACTGAAAAGAATCAGTATTTACATTAGGCTCCAGTTGATGCCTACCTCAATGATATAAAACTAATACTGGGTAAATGAGAATGCCAGTGTTCCTGTGCAGAGATACAAGCCCCAATTTTAACTCGGGGCTTGTGGCAGCAGGGGCAGGAGCAAAACTCCCATGATGTCACTGGGGGGGAGGCCGGACAATTTTAACTAATGGGCCTCATTACCATTTCAGGGGGTCCCAGCAGGCGGGATTGTGAGATTTTGGATGACTGGAGGTCGCTACCTGGGATCGAAGGGAACTAAGATAAAGTGTTAAGCAGGGGATTGGGGGAGGACGGGAACAATTTGTTCCCCTTGAGGTTCCCAGTTCAGTGGTTTGCCACGAGTCCTTAATTACTGTGATGAGATACTGTAAAACTGAATACATAAAGACCAACAGAGCAAATATATCACGACACTCTGTGCTTGAGAGAATAAAGAGCTGAGGGCCCAGACAAAACAGAGACTGGCACCAAAATGAAACAGACTTCAGGCTTCAGCAAAGGAATTAAGAGAAAAGAAAGAAAGACTTGCAATTATACAGCGCTTTTCACAACCTCAGGACGTCCCAAAGCGCTTTACAGCCAATGAAGTATTTTTGAAGCATAGTCACTGTTGTAATGTAGAAATTGCAGCAGCCAATTTGCGCACAGCAAGCTCCTACAAACAGCAATTTGATAATGACCAGATAATCTGTTTTAGTGATGTTGGTTGAAGGATAAATATTGGCCAGGACACCGGGGAGAACTCCCCTGCTCTTCTTCGAAATAGTGCCTTGGGATCTTTTACATCCACCTGAGAGGGCAGGCGGGGCCTTGGTTTAATGTCTCATCCGAAAGATGGCACCTCCAACAATGCAGCACTCCCTCAGTACTGCATTGGAGTGTAAGCCTAGATTTTGTGCTCAAGTCTCTGGAGTGGGACTTGAACCCACAACCTTCTGACTCAGAGGCGAAAGAGCTACCAAGTGAGCCACTGCTGACAAAAGCTTGAGGAAGTGGAAAAATGGACAAGTGGGACTTCAAGGACAGCATTTAAAATTGAAAGTAAATAGAGTGCTCAAGATACTTCTTAGCGGTTTTAGTTAGGCTCTTGTTATTATTTTTTGATGAGATGTCCTTCTCATTGTGCTGCTAAGTGTCCTTATACTTGTCCATCGGGCCGATTTGAGAATTAGTACAGCAAAAGGATCAAGAAAAAAGTGGCACCAATGAATCACATCATTATTTTCTTTATCTGTCACTCGGCCCACACCACACAAATAAAACAAATCACTCCAGGTGAGGTTTTTCTGTGAAGAGCATTGAATTTTCAAAGCTGCAGAATTGCTGAAGGACAAAAATAGCAGTACGTTTGTCACAGGATAGTTTGCTGCTTCCCATTACAAGACTCTCAGCCTGGATTCAGGGGATGATATGGATTAATAGTTTTTCATTAACAGTCGATAAACAAGCTCTCAAGTAGACACACGCTTCTGGTGCCAAACCCTGATGCTGTTATTCATCACCATTACAGGAGGCCTTAGAAATACCGTTTACTTTCTTTAAATGTTGACAAATGGATTTCAGAGATAATTTATAGGTTCAAAAGACCTCATAATTTTTCTTGATATTGGCTGAAATGAAAACATTTGTTACTTGGGGAAATTACGTTTCACTCTTTACTTTATTCGATGCTCTGTGAGCAGATCTAGTTAGAAGTACAAATTGAGTTTCAATGTAAGTAAGCTCCTGTTGCTACAATATTTTACTGGCCAGTTTTACTTAACATCTTGTGAAGTGGTTTTAGTTTCAGCTTCATTTTGATGAAAACGACAATATAATTCAGGGGCAAAGCTGCCGGAATTGGGAATTTTGGCAAGTGGCAAGAGAGCACAAGTTACTCTTTGTCATTCTACGTAACATACTGTGTCATTCTATGTCTAACATGTTCCTAGTTCCGTGTTATTTTGTGTGTAACATGCTCCTAGTTCCGTGTTATTCTGTGTGTAATATGCTCCTAGTTCCATATTATTGTGTAGGACCATAGAACCATAGAAAAGATACAGCACAGAAGGGGGCCATCGTGTCCGCCCCGGCTCGAAGAACAACCAGGTGCCCATTCTAATCCCACCTTCCAGCACCCGGTCTGTAGCCCTGCAGCTTACAGCACTTTAGGTGCAGGTCCAGGTACTTTTTAAAAGAGTTGAGGGTCCCTGCCTCTACCACCAATTCGGGCTGCGAATTCCATACACCCACCACCCTCTGGGTAAAAAAGTTTTTCCTCATGTCCCCTCTAATCCTTCTGCCAATCAGCTTAAATCTATGTCCTCTAGTTCTTGAACTCTCCGCTAGGGGAAACAGGTACTTCCTATCTACTCTATCTGGGCCCCTCATAATTTGTACACCTCAATCAAGTCTCCCCTCAACCTCCTCTGCTCCAAGGAAAACAACCCCAGCCTATCCAATCTCTCCTCGTAGCTGCAATTTTCAAGTCCTGGCAACGTTCTTGTAAATCTTCTCTGCACTCTCTCCAGAGCAATTACGTCCTTCCTATAATGTGGTGACCAGAACTGCACACAATACTCCAGCTGTGGCCTTACCAGCGTTTTATCCAGTTCCATCATTACATCCCTGCTTTTGTATTCTATATCTCGGCTAATAATGGAGAGCATTCCATATGCCTTCTTCACAACCTTATCTACCTGTACTGCCACCTTCAGGGACCTGTGCAGATGCACTCCTAGGTCTCTCACTTCCTCTATCCCTCACAATATATTCCCGTTTACTGCGTATTCCCTTTTACTGTTTGCTCTCCCTAAGTGCATTACCTCACACTTCTCCGGGTTGAACTCCATTTGCCACTTTTTTGCCCACTCCACCAACCCATTGATATCTTCTTGGAGTCTACAGCTATCCTCTTCATTATCAACTACACAGCCAATTTTTGTGTCGTCTGCAAATTTGGCAATCATGCCCCTACATTCAAGTCCAAATCATTAATATATATCACAAATAGCAAGGGACCCAACACTGAGCCCTGTGGCACACCACTGGAAACGGATTTCCATTCGCAAAGACATCCATCGACTTTTACGCTTTGTTTCCTGTTACTGAGCCAATTTTGGATCCAATTCACCACATTTCCCTGTATCCCATGGGCTTTTACCTTTCTGACTAGTCTGCCATGTGGGACCTTGTCAAATGCCTTATTAAAATCCATGTAGACAACATCCACTACACTATCCTCATCAATCCTCCTTGTTACTTCCTCAAAGAAATTAATCAGATTTGTAAGGCATGACCTTCCCTGAACAAATCCATGCTGACTATCCCTGATTAAACCATGCCTTTCCAAGTGACAGTTTATCCTATCTCTCGGTATTGATTCTAATAGTTTGCCCACCACCGAGGTAAGACTGACCGGCCTATAATTGTTCGGCCTTTCCCTCGTACCCTTTTTAAACAATGGTACTACGTTTTCAGTCTTCCAGTCCTCCGGTACCTCCCCTGTATCTAGTGAGATATCTGTTATTTCCTCCCTGGCTTCCTTCAATAGCCTGGGAAACAATCCATCCGGCCCTGGTGACTTATCAACTTTCAAGGATTCCAGTCCCTCTAGTACTTCCTCTCTCCTTATGTTTACCTTATCCAATATTTCACATCTCTCCTCTTTAACTATTACGTCCGGATCATCCCTTTCCTTTGTGAATACGGAGACAAAATATTCATTTAAAATCCTACCCACATCCTCTGCTTCGACACACAAGTTACCCTTATCATCCCTGATAGGTCCCACCTTTTCCTTAGCTATCCTCTTGTTCTTGTGTGTGTAATGTGCTCCTAACTGTCTGTCATTCTGTAAATAACACACTCCTAGCTCTGTGTAACATGATCCTAACTACATTGCTTTCTATGTAACACTGTTCCAGCTATGATATTCTGCATTACACACTCATAACTGCATTATTCCATGTGTAACAGACTCATATCCATGTATTATTCTGATTATAAGAAGTGCAACACACACCCTGGCTATATTTTACACACTTATAGCTAAGTGTTACTCTGTGCGTTACACGCCCCCAGCTCTTTGTGATATATGGCGGGATTGTAATGCTGAGCCAGGAATTTAACTATGATATGGTTTTATCAGTGTAACCAGAAGACAGCATTCTAATAAAAAGTAATGCTCCTATATAGTGGATTATAATACACTGGCACACGCACATATAGATCATGAACACATGATAGGCCCCAGTGAAATACTGATTAATATATCAATCTTGATGAATGATCTCGTTTCTCACAAGGAGCTAAGTCTGAGTGATGGGATAAAAGTCTCCTCTATCTGCTGGTTCTAAATGTCCTTTCTGAAATGGGTTTAGACATCGTCAATCCAGTTCCCGTGGACAGGGTATAAAACGGTCCCTAATTTGGCACTTCTGATATGTATCCTCATATCAGGCAACCCACACTTAAGATGGGAATCCAATGATTTGTATCAGTTTAGCATCATCCTTTTGCTTTTATACTCTAAAGCCCTGTTTATCAAACCTAAGATCCCATATTCTTTTTCTTTTACAATTTTCTCAAATTGTCTTCCCACTATTAAAGATTTATGTGTCTGATTCCATACAAGGCCATGCTACAATCTAGAAATGACTCATGGCGATATCAGCAGACAAGTTTCACTTATTCATATGACATCCCTCTTTGTGCAATATTTTAACACAGGGATTAACTTGTGTGTTTTAAATGGATTAACACCTCTGCTAAAATAGCAGACATTTGTCCACTAATCTAACTAACAGTTATTTCACGCCTTATATCTTTTATACACCTTAACCGCTTCTTTTGTATGATCTATCCAGCATAGGAACATAGGGTCAGCTGAAATTTTACTCCCTTGCACTGCTTACAATGGACAATATAATGAAAATAGAAAGAAAGACTTGCATTTATAGAGAATCATAGAATGGTTACAGCACGGAAGGAGGCTATTCGGCCCATCAAGTCCATGCCGGCTCTCTGCAAGAGCAATCCAGCTAGTCCCACTTCCCCACCCTATCCCAGTAGCCCTGCAAATTTTTTCCCTTCAAATACTTATCCAATTCCCTTTTGAAAGCCACGATTGAATCTGCCTCCACCACCCCCTCGGGCAGTGCATTCCAGATCACAACCACTCGCTGCGTAAATAAGTTTTTTCCCGTGTCGCCTTTCACAACCTCAGCACGTCCCAAATTGCTTTACAACCAATGAAGTACTTTTGAAGTGTAGTCACTGTTGTAATGTAGGAAACACAACAGCCAATTTGTGCACAGCAAGATCCCACAAACAGTAACGTGATAATGACCAGATAATCTGTTTAGTGATGTTGGTTGCGGGATAAATATTGGCTAGGCCACTGAGGAGAATTTCTCTGTGCTTCTTCGAATAGCTTCATGGGATCTTTTACGTCCACCTGAAAGGGCGTACGGGGCCTTGGTTTAGTGCTCGAGTCTCTGGAGCGGAGCTTGAACCCACAATCTTCTGACTCAGAGGCGAGAGTGCTACCAACTGAACCCCGGCTGATGCCTCGACAAAAATACCATTCCTGATCTGTGCAGATAATTAAACAATAACAATTTCAGAACATACAGTTAAACAGGAGTGTGAAAAGAAAACATTCACACCAAAGACTGTTACTGATATTTAGACAGCGGAGATATGATTTTATATTTTTGCTGCCAAAACATCTTCACTCCTTGTATAAATGGTTACACTGTTAAGTGCTCTTGAATGAGTTTTATAGTTAGTAAGGATGCCGGGCTTCTCTCAGTGACAGTAAGTGTCCTCTAGGTGTGTAAGAATGATATGAGGTGGATGGCCCACTCAGTCTCTCTCTCTTCCTGTTGGGATGCTCCAGAGCTCTAATTGGCATCTCCCACAACAGCACTGCAGACATTAGGGGGCACTCGTTACACAGGGACTATCGAGCATTAACCATGACCCATATTCCGTGGCACGGGGCACTGCGATGGCAGTGGCTGTGCCCTAGATTTGCAAGCAAGAATCCAATTTACACTCAGTAGCACATTATGTTACATCGCCAACAGACTCTGCCACCTTATTATGCTATATTCTCATTACAGGTCCTTAAAAATTCAAGACCATAACTGAGAGATTTATTTTAAAGCATTTTTAAGCGTTTTATTTCCTTCCGACTTTATTTTGTTGTCCAATGATGTTTAATAGGTGGGCAGTACAGTGCATTGGACTCGCATCTCCTGGGAACTGAATTGAGACTCTTAAACATATAATTGAAGCTTGAGGCAAAATGCAGGGTTTTTATATTTTTGCCATGACTCAATTATGTGCACTGAAGTGTATGAACTGCTGGAAAGAGCTCTGAGTTACAGCGCGTGGCAAGATGATGCCAGTCGAGCACAGGAATCTGCTGTTGGTTCAGTGGGATTATCTTTATTCTGAAGGTGCCTGGGAATTCATGCCCCCTCCCCCATCAGTCTCAAATGGATTACGAAAGGACGCCACACTTTGGAACCTGAATATTCCCAATCGGTTCCACCCGGTGGTTCAAACCTGGTGGACCTGCTCCGAAATTGGGCAGACTTCTGTGACGCCCAATCTCAGCCCACTTTGTAGCCAGCACCACCTTGCAACGTCATTTCCCATGGCTGCAGGTGGGGCCTGCTCATTTTTGGGGTGGTTCCATGCAAATCAGGTGAGAATGACTGAGTATCTATCACTCCCGCCTTTCCTCGCTTCTGCAAAACAAGCACCGCAGGTTGCCAACCCTCCAGGATTGTCCTGCAGTCTCCAGGACTTAAAAATGAATCTCCCCGACATTGCTGCAAACAACCCAGGAGACAAATCATCGGGGGGGGGGGGCATTAAAAAGAATTGCTTGTGTTGTTTTCATTTTCTTTGAAGATTTTTGTTTATTCATTATAAAAATATCAGAGATGGAAAAAAACAAGGCTGTTTGACTGACAGAAAAGAGTCATCCAACCAGATAACGAAGAGTCTGTTCGCCCACTGATTGGCCTGGGAAGGCAGTGCGCTGCGAGGATGGACATGTTGGGCGACCAATGGTGGGATTGTGGGGGCGGGGCCGCTGGAGGCGGGAGGTCATGTGATGAAACCTCCCGGAATACATCCAACCAGAATTAACAAACCGACTCGGCACTGAGGAGGAGGCGGAAGGGAATTTAAAGAGCCGAGCACCAACTTTGAGAGAAACACTTTGAAGCTTATGTTTGGCTCATTTTTGGAGGGTTTTTTTTTGCTGTTGATGTCTACCTTTGTGCTATTTGCAGTGAGGCTGCCATCTTTTACCAGCCCCCCCCCTCCCACCACCCTCATTTCAGACATGGCACGATGGATTCCCATACCTTTGCTTTTTGGAAGAGGAGGAGGAGGAGCAATGTCAGGATGCCTGAGTCGTGTTTGACCCAAATTAGCAAAAGTGCAGCCACTCGGTAACATATCTATTGAACAGACTGAAGCTGCACATTGCACTGTACTCAATATCTTTACTGTGCCTTTATTAGTTTTAACACTTTATTCTGAAGACTGAGTTATTGGCCTCCATGAGTTCATTTAAACTGTGAAACCATGTCCATGTTAGGGGTTTGTAATCTACAGTGCAGGAATGTTTGTGTGCACTGTAACAATGGCCCAGTCCCCTTAAAGGGGCACTGCCGCCTGGTAAATCCTCTTGTCGGGGCAGTGCGCAGTGAGGTAACGAAAGACATCCTGAAAATAGTTTCAGAGATGCTCGAAAAAAAACCACTTGAGCTTAAAGGGGAAGTAGGCAAATTTGTTTCATGCACAAAGGTGGAATGCTTTACTACAAATGGTGTTCAACAACAACAAAAACAATTTGCATTTATTTCGCGCCTTTAACGTAGTGAAACGTCCCAAGGCGCTTCACAGGAGCGATTATCAAACAAAATTTGACATTGAGCCTCCTGGCCTGTTTCTGTGCTGTAAATTCTATATATAATATGTAAATCCCTTCAAACAGTAATTGCATCAGGAAAATTGGAGTTTGTGTTAGTGGCTTGGCATCGTCACAGAAACTGAGGAGGACAAACTATCAAAAAGAACTTAAGATCAGCCTGTGAGTAGAGACAGTGCCAGTGGCTGACCCCGGAAAGCAAGTCCCGCTCCGTATCATTGTTCTCCTAGTCCCTCTGCCCCTCTTGTACCCCCTCCTGCTCCTGTCTTCAATGGATTGGGGAAAGAGTCCGGCACGATGCTAACCACAGCTGCTCACTTTGGGATGATGCGTCATGGTGGACAGGTAAGGTGCAGGGAGAGCCTGTGTCTGAGGCAGAAACAATGTTTTTTTTGTCATTTGGACAGCTCTCATATCTCATTGTAGCCCCAGTGGCCTAATGGATAAGGCACTGGCTACCTAAGCCAGGGATTGTGGGTTCGAGCCCCACCTGGGGTGATGCAAAATTTTACCAAGGTGGGTAGATGGAGTTAAGATACAGATGAGCCACTATCTAACTGAATGGCGGAACAGACTCGAGGGGCTGAATGGCCTACTCCTGTTCCATTGGAACCATTACAGCCCACTGAGGACTTACGACTCCTTCATCTTGCATACGTGCACACTGAGCCTTGCCATGTGTTAACTGGCATTGAGCAAATTATAGTTCATGTCATCACACGGCCTTTTCCCTTATTTTCTCCCCTCCTCTCCTAAAGGCACTGTCTGGGTGCCACTGGGTGCCACAAGCACTCCAGTACCTCACTACAAGTGCTCACAGCGAGTGTCGACCAGCTGTTCAGTTGTGCAAGACACCACAACCGAGTTGAATCCCAGTGTCTAAGTATGCACACTTTTCCTGCTGGGATCATTGGATAGCAATCAGGAATGGGAACTCTGGCTGATTTCTTTTTTCCTCTTCCCAACCTAATTTGATCCATTAACTCAGCAAAGATGGTAATCGACCAGGACCTTCTGGTCTCAGAACTTCACTTTACTGCGTTCTCATACCTTCCTCAAAGTGAAATATACTCTACTGGGTGGAATTGATCCCTCGCCCCCCCTCCTTCCACCCAGGGATTAATAATTAATAGGAGAGGGGGAAACTCCAGTCATTCTACACATCCTGTCATTCACTTCAACAGAACCTCCCAGCCCCACCACCTCGACCAAGTAGGACAAGAGCAGCAAGACCATGGGAACACCATCACCTTCAATTTCCCTTCCAAGCCACACACCACCACCACCACAACAACTTGCATTTACATCGGGCCTTTAACGTAGTAAAGCGTCTCAAGGCACTTCACAGGAGCGGTTATCGAACAAAATTTGACATTGAGATACATAGGAAGATACTAGGACAGGTGACCAAAAGCCCGGTCGAAGAGGTAGATTTTAAGGAGCGTCTTAAAGGTAGAGAGGTGGAGGGGTTTAGGGAGGGAATTCCAGAGGTTAGGGCCTAGGCAGCTGAAGGTATGGCCGCCAACGGTGGAGTGATTAAAATCAGGGATGCACAAGAGGCCAGAATTGGAGGAGCGCAGAGATCTCGGAAGATTGTAGGGCTGGAGGAGGTTGGAGTTAGGGAGGGGCCATCTTGATTTGGACATATCTCACCATTCCTTCATCACCGTTAAAACTCTGGCATTCCCTACCTAGCACCTAGCATGGTGGAGGCAATATCATCACAAAGGAGAAGGCCCACCTTCACAGGGTAATTAGCGATGGGCAATACATGTAACCTTGCCGGTGTTGCCATGTCCCGAGAAGAAATATATTTTTTTTAAAATCAATACTGAAAGCATTTAGAACTTGGCGACCCACAATCGTTGCTTCAATTCCGTACATTATAACTAACGAGCTTAACTGGGCAAAGATGAAGGCACGACTAAAAACACAAATGCTCATTAGGGCTGAAAGAAAGGATCTCATCTTTTATTCACGACTTAAGTTAACTTAGGTGCCCATCCTCCTCACTGAATCAGTGTCGGTCCCCACCTCTGATCCACTGAATTATTTTCAAAATGTGCTCCCCCCCCCCTCACCCCCGCCCGTCACGACCCTCCCCGCCCAGCCAGTTGCTTGTTCGGGACTTCAGAAAACATCTGAACAACGTGTTTTACTCTGAAGTAACACTCATCTCATGCTCTCCTTTTTGAAGAAGAGTGCAGTTCAGAGTGATTATTCCTTTTGTGGTACAGTATCAGTGGCATTAGCTCATAAACACGCGTTTATTAAAATGCATCGCTTATCCATATTTATGAGGAGAAGATTTATTTCTTTCATGTCTCTTTTTGCTTTTAAAGTAGTTCAGAGACAATGTGCTGAGTCTTGATTTCAATGCAGGAAGGAAGGAGCTTAAAAATAACAAAAGTCGAAAGTTTAGGGACTGCGATAACAACTGCAGTATTGATAGCATGAAGAGAGATAGCAGCATAGAAATTCTGGCAGAGCCGTTGTGCCACCAGTGGTGTGCCAAGGCAGAGCTTCTACCCGCTGCCTTGTTCCCCCTGAATCCCACATCCCAAATCTTGAGGACGCGGGCATTTACATATTACGGGTGGGCACCTTTGCCAGTAGTGACACCACAGGGGCACCCAGGTAGTGGCAAGATGTCGGAGGGGTTCTGTGCCATTCCGTTGGGGAGAATGGGCCCATCTGGACAAAGAGCTCAGTGGCACCATTTTATCTTGGTTGCTGTTCCCTCTCTGCTAGGTTCACAACGGAGCCGAAATCAATGCCTCTGAATTCTAGTGGGGCCCACATATGGCCTCCTTCCTGCAGGTGAACTGGCCGCCACAGAGAAGTATCTGGAGGGATTTCCAAGGGAGTCTAGGATCCCGCCAGACACTCCCCCAGTGGCATTCTCACCTGGGCCAGGGAGCCGGCCTCAGGGGCTGCGAGGGAGATTGTTGCTGCAGATCTCGGGCACCAACAGCTGAGCGGGTCGGCCTGTTCCGGGAGACGGTTTGAAGAAGCGACCCGATTTTATTGTAAAATTTAAATCATTGCAGGGTTTTCCAGTGCAATGAATCGGATCGATCGATTGCACTCTTTAGCAGGGCCATTTAAAAGTTAAATCACCCCCTACACACCAAAGAAATGCTGGCAGGGAGAGGGCAGTCGGAGCCTCGGTTTAATGTCTCATCCGAAAGACGGCACCTCCGACAGTGCAGCACTCCCTCACAGTACTACACTGAACTGTTGGCCTAGATTAGATGCCCAAGTTTCTGGAGTGGGGCTTGAACCCATGACCTTCTGACTCAGAACCAAGAGTGCTACCCAGTGAGACAAGGCCGACACCTTGGCTGAGGTATATCACAGAAAATCATGGAAATATTACAACAGCTCTACAGAGAACTAGTTTGAAGTCATTTGGATAATTGTGCTCAGTTTTGGGTGCTCCGCCTTATTGAAGGATTCAATTGCCTTGGAAAAATTCAAGCAATAATTCACCAGGATGATAGCAGGGGTGAAGGGACTGAGCTAATAATGAGAGACTCAGTAAACTTGGGTTATATTCCTGGGAGATGAAGAGGGAGAATTTCTGAGGGAGTTGGAGAGGGGTGGGGATTCCCTGGGAATATCAATGGACACTCCAGAGAAATGGCCTTTCTCTGGGGTTCCCACTGAAGTTAGGGCAGGAGATCAGGAAACCTCCATGGAGCTTCTACCCTGAGAAATTTAAGGGGTGGTTTGATTGAGATGTTTAAAATAATGAGGGGAATTGACCAGATCGATAGGGAACATACCCCCTTTCCAATGTGCGAATCCAGAACAAGGAGAGATCACTTTAAATATTGACTTAAGGTGGTTTAAAAGAAAATCCAGATAAAAATTCTTCACACAAAGAATGTGGAATACACTGCCCCAGAAAGCCACAGATGAAGAATCAATTGAGATGTTTTAAAGCAAGATAGATAATTACGTGGACAGTAAGGGTATTAAAAGCATATAATAGATAATTCTGTGATTCCATGCTCAAGGGGAGCCAGAGTCAGAGATCAGCCTACAGCCCTGTAACCCCATTTCTTCCGAGGGTTGCCAACCCTCCAGGTTTGCCCTGGAGTCTCCAGGAGTTAAAGACTAATCTCTAGGACACTGTTGCGAACAACCCAGGAGAAACATCGTAGCGGCGTTAAAAAAAATTGTGTTTTAAAAAAAAATTCTTTGAACACTTTTGTTTACCAGTTATGAAAATATTGGACACAGGGAAAAAATGCTGTTTGACTGACAGTCAAGAATCATCCAATTGGGATAATGAAGAGTCCATTCGCTTTCCGATTGGCGTGGGAAAGCTGTGCCCCGTGAGTATAGACATGTCGGCCGACCAATGGCGGGGGTGTGGGGGCGGGGCGGTTGGAGGCAGGAAATTATGTGATGAAACCTCCAAGAATATGGCCAACCAGAGTGGGCAACCCGATTTCTCCAACCTACACTCACTGTGAGCATAGCTTTCCAGTGGAAGTGTGGAATTACCCTAAAAAGAGTTGGGAATTGGAATTAAGAAAGACGAACACAGCTGCCATGGTAACAAATTGGCAAAACAGGCCTGGATGGTTTACTCTAGTCCCTCGTACTTTTAGGAAATACTCATTTGGTATTCTGATTGCTTTCTCTTCCTCAATCTCACCGTTCTTTTTATGCTGTTAAGAGCGCTAACTCCTTTCTTTGCTGTTTTGATACTGGGAGAATGTTTCATTACTGTACTTGGCTCCTTTAGTTATTATCTTCAGGGACCCTTTTATATTTGTAATATCCCCTTTAAGCTGTTTTTTTCTGCACTCCTCCCAAAGTTCATTCTCTCTGTGGGCTTTGTGTAATCTGCTTTCCTTTCTAATTTCCATTTTAATTGCCCTGATCTTCATTTTTGGGACTGTTTGCTCAGCTGACATTTGTTTCTTCAGGTGTATACATATCCTGCATATTCAGTGCAGTAATCTTACCCTGGAGTGCTTGATGCTGACACTGATTGCCTAAAATCAAACATGTATTCGATTCCATTACTGGTAAAAGAAAAAGACTTGTATTTATACAGTGCCTTTCACGACCTCCGGACATTCCAAATCCCTTTACAGCCAATGAAGTATTTTTGAAGTGTAGTCACTGTTGTAATGTAGGAAACGAGGCAGCCAATTTGCCCAAAGCAAGGTCCCACAAACAGCAATGAGATAATGACCAGATAATCTGTTCTGGCGATGTTGGTTGAGAGATAAATATTGGCTATGACATCTGGGAGAAATCCCCTGCTCTCTTTCGAAAAGTGTCATGAGATCTTTTACGTCCACCTGAGAGGGCAGACAGGGCCTCGGTTTAATGTCTCATCTGAAAGACAGCACCTCTGACGTTGCAGCACTCCCTCAGTACTGAAGTGCCAGCCTGAATGAGGTGCTCCAGTCTCTGGAGTGGGACTTGGACCCATGACCTTCTGACTCGGAGGCGAGATTGCAACCAACTGAGCCATGGCTGACTCAAAAGTACAAAAATACAGGCATGCTAAAAAAAAAAGTTTAAGTTAAATGACAAAGTTTTTGAAAGACTCTTTGGAGACCGCACTAAATAACAACATCTGTAACTGTGATTCTCAGGAACCCGCTGTTCGTTTTAAACTTTCTCTGACTCAAGTTTGCACACAGCCAACAATAGGAGAAAAAAATTGGCTGCATCAGCCTTCAGCTTCCAACTTTTATGATTGTAGGGTCGTGAAAATTTGGAACAGTCTCCCCAAAAAAGCTGTTGAGGCTGGGGGTCAATTGAAAATTTCAAAACTGAGATTGACAGATTTTTGTTCGGCAAAGGTATTAAGCATTATGGAATCAAGGCGGGTAAATGGAGTTACGATACAGATCAGCCATGATCTAATTGAATGGCAGAAGAGGCTCGAGGGGCTGAATGGCCTACACCTGTTCCTATGATTGGTTCTGACAGCCTCCCAACAGCCTTCCAAATGATTTAACTCAGATTTTTTTCTCACTGGGACGTTGATGATACGAACCAAAGCTGATTTCTCTTGTGAAGTACTGACAAGTTGACACATGAGTTAAAAAGATTTACGGTCAGCTTTAAAAAGGAGATGGTCGGCATGCGTGATAACTGGCTATTAGGAGCAGGAGAGAAGTTGATCATCAGTGACTATCGCTTTAATGTTCCCCTGCCTCTTTATATCTGAGCACCTGACCATGAACTGAGGTCTAGAGAAACATGTAAGCACTTCTGCTAAAGGCAAGTGACCCGGGCACTGCACCAGTCCCAGGCTCTTATCTTAAAGTTGCTTAATTCCAAGTATCTAGCAATTAGCATTTTTTTTACTCACTAAATTCCCACTTTGCTGTGATATTACCATTGCTTAATTAAAATTAGTGGATAACTCAACGTTTATTGGCATGAAAAAGAACAGAATTTTTAGGAGTAGACCGTACAATGAATACTGCTGCTAGCGGATGGTTGAGATCAAAAGACTCACTGGGGACAATTTTGACTTTGGGTGCTAGTCGGATCAGCTGCCCGTTATACAGATCTCCTGAAATCAAGAGAGATAAGAATGGGACCTAGATTAGTCTAGAGTGCGAGTGACACATCTCAGTGTGCAAGGATAATATTAGATACCAAAAAACATTGATTTTTTTTGTTCAACTGTAATGTTTACCTAAAACTTGACATATATTAAGTGGAAGTGTGGTTAGTGGCCCCTTGCACTTATTTGGGTGGCTGATCCGTTATCGCCCAATTTGCACTATCGCCCAAAGTCAAAATTACCCTCACTGTGTGGTGAATCTTGGGCATGTACCCATGCATGGTGTCTCTACTGAAGGAGACCTGCTCTGGATCCCACCCTGGCAGTCTGTGCAGCTATCACTTGATGCAAGATACAACACAGCTAACCAATAGGTCCAAAGGGCCACTAACCACACTTCCACTTAATATACGTAAAGGTTTGGGTAAACATTACAGTCGAACCAAAAAACAAAATCGATGTTTTTTGGTATTTAATATTATGCTGGCGCACTGAGATGTGTCACACTCACTCGAGATTGATTGGCAGATCCCATTCTTATCTGTCTTGACACTGGGCGGCAGGCAGATGGAGCTCTCCAAAGTGCAATGACCTGAACCTGTCTGTAATTTTGGGTTCAAGTCAGTATCCTACTGGCTTCTGGCTCAGGTCCATCATTTGGCAGGGCTTTGAGCTTGGACATACAGCTGCTGCCACAGACTTCAGAGGCCTGCATCCTTGGGAAAGACAGCTGGCTCAGGGCCTTATGGCTATTGCACAAAAAAAAAAGCGGCCAGAAGGCTTTCAGGCTGAAAGGTCCATGGAGAAGCTGAAAGAAAAGGTTGCAGTTTTGGGGGCTTCCCTTGCCTTTCTGCCCACTTCTGCTCTGAGGGGAACCAGGCACAAGACCTACTGCTAACTTCTTTGGGCGTCCTTCGATGAACCTGGAGGAAGATAAGGGGGGAGGGTTGAGAATGTCCCTTCCTGACTATTTCCCATGGTTGCTCTTCGCCAACGCCACAAACCCGGGGCAATTTAAACGAGGCGGACACCCGGCATGAAAATCCTCTGCCCCTTTCTCCTCTCCTTTCTGCCTGTGATCTGAGGGTTGCCTGGACACACTGGAGAGAGCAACTGACCCAAATCAACTTTAAGTATGAAATGGTTGCTTCTAAAATTATAGTTGGTTAAAGGTTCGTCTAGCTTGTTACTGAGCTCTCTTCCTCCGGTCCGACACGATGAACCCCTTCACAATCACTACACCCATTCCTTTTATAATTTCAAAACCTTGCTTCACTTCTCCCGTGGAAATGACTGTTGTTGATAGTAGCGGACGAATGCTTTTGATGACATTCCTTTATCAGCTATTTTAATGCCGATTTATTTTAACCTGTTTATTTTAATTGGGTTAATGTTTCCGCTTAAATAGCAGCCAAAGGAATGTCATGTGGATGCATTTTTCTGCTAGTTTCCCAAACAGTAATTATAATATTAAAAAATGACAAACAGTAATACGTTCCAAACAGCAATAGCATTAGTATGACAAACATTATTACAGTATTACAGTAAGAAATGTCCATGTATCACATCTGTAACTAATTATACAGAGGCAGTCTGAGAAATGTCAGTCTAGCATCTTAAATTTATGATAAACTCACATATCATGTGAGCTTGTTTATACTATTCAGTAAAAATACTTGTTTATACTATTCAGTGGATTGCATCGGGTTGGTTCTCATCCTTGTTTTCAAATCTCTCCATGGCCTCGCCCCTCCCTATCTCTGTGACTCCCTCCGGCCCTACAATCCTCCGAGATCTCTGCGCTCCTCCAATTCTGGCCTTTTGAGCATCCCTGATTTTCATCGCTCCACCATTGGCGGCCGTGCCTTCAGCTGCCTCGGCCCCAAGATCAGGAATTCCCTCCCTAAACCTCTCCGCCTCTCTCCTCCCTTAAGACGCTCCTTAAAACCTACCTCTTTGACCAAGCTTTTGGTCACCCATCCTAATATCTCCTTATGTGGTTCGGTGTCAGATTTTGTTTGATAATCGCTCCTGTGAAATGCCTTACTATTGACGGTTAGTGACGGTTTCACAAACACGTACTCTCTGTACAGATCGTTGCTTGCTAGACCACATATTGGAAAATCATAGAGACAGAAAATAGTGGAGAACAGAGTTTCATAAACTCAGTCCTCAGATCCCTTTGTAATCTGCTGCTAAAAAGCAATAACGCTATTGAGAGTTAAGGCTAAAGGTATAAGGCTCATGTGTTGTTGCTAAACACAAGTCTTATATTGCAGTCACTGTTTTTTTTTGCCTCTTGCCCATTGGTACTGCACTTTTAAAAACCCTAACATATAAAATAAGGAACAACAAATAGCTGGGAGCCAGCGTATAGCAATAACTAAACCCCATGATTCTACTGCTGTTGGTAAACTGAGCAAACAACACACGAGAATCATCTTGGTTCATTTAGTGCAGCTTCGCACACTGCCAACCATCTATTACCCTATATATCTCAATATTGAGGGTGACCTACACAACGCAATTGTGACTTAGTTGCTCATGAGTTATGAGACTATCCTCCCCAATGAAATGCAATGGGAATTTTTGTATTCTCTTATTCCACGTACAGTCAGTTCACATCATGATAAATAGGATGCAGAAATTGAAATGTAGGCATTAATCATCGAGTGAAGATAGCCCAAGAGGTGTGACAGGACACAGCATGCATCTGTAGAGACCTCAAGACTCATATCCAACTGCAAAGAAAATGCATCAGATTAGAAATAATTTCACAAAACAAACTTAAGCACCAATAACATCATTGCATAATGAAATAAAATGGAATAGTGCAAGGACCACCAGTCAGTACCGAGAGTAGTCAAATATTATCAAAGGCAAACTGAGGAACAAAAAGCACAAATGCATATCTAAGATTAGCAAGTGTAGACTCAAAAATAATGACCCTAAATGGTTCAACAAGAAATCAGGAGTCAAATAAGAAGGAAAAATGAGCCTGACAAATCCTGCAGAAAAAGGGAAGCGGTGTCCAACGGGATGATTACAATACACATCAGAAGTATGTCAAATCAGAGGGGTGAAGGGTGATCGGAGGGTGAAGGGTGATCGGAGGGGTGAAGGGTGATCGGAGGGGTGAAGGGTGATCGGAGGGGTGAAGGGTGATCGGAGGTGTGAAGGGTGAAGGGAGGGGTGAAGGGCGATCGGAGGGGTGAAGGGTGATCGGAGGGGTGAAGGGTGATCGGAGGGGTGAAGGGTGAAGGGAGGGGTGAAGGGCGATCGGAGGGGTGAAGGGTGATCGGAGGGGTGAAGGGTGATCGGAGGGGTGAAGGGTGATCGGAGGGTGAAGGGTGATCGGAGGGGTGAAGGGCGAAGGGAGGGGTGAAGGGCGATCGGAGGGGTGAAGGGCGATCGGAGGGGTGAAGGGCGATCGGAGGGTGAAGGGCGATCGGAGGGGTGAAGGGCGATCGGAGGGGTGAAGGGCGATCGGAGGGGTGAAGGGCGATCGGAGGGGTGAAGGGTGATCGGAGGGTGAAGGGCGATCGGAGGGGTGAAGGGCGAAGGGAAGGGTGAAGGGTGATCGGAGGGGTGAAGGGCGATCGGAGGGTGAAGGGTAAGGGAGGAGTGAAGGGTAAGGGAGGAGTGAAGGGAGGGTTGAAGGGAGGGGTGAAGGCAGGGGTGAAGGGTGATCAAAGGGGTGAAGGGTGAAGGGAGAAAGGAGGGGCGACGGGCGATCGGAGGGGCGACGGGCGATGGGCGATCGGAGGGGCGACGGGCGACGGGCGATCGGAGGGGCGACGGGCGATCGGAGGGGCGACGGGCGATCGGAGGGGCGACGGGCGATCGGAGGGGCGACGGGCGATGGGCGATCGGAGGGGCGACGGGCGATGGGCGATCGGAGGGGCGACGGGCGATCGGAGGGGCGATGGGCGATGGGCGATCGGAGGGGCGACGGGCGATCGGAGGGGCGACGGGCGATCGGTGGGGCGACGGGCGATCGGAGGGGCGACGGGCGATCGGAGGGGCGACGGGCGATCGGAGGGGCGACGGGCGATCGGAGGGGCAATGGGCGATCGGTGGGGCGACGGGCGATCGGAGGGGTGACGGGCAATGGGCGATCGGAGGGGCAATGGGCGATCGGTGGGGCGACGGGCGATCGGAGGGGCGACGGGCGATCGGAGGGGCGACGGGTGAAGGGTGATCCGGAGCCCTGTCATAGCTCGTATTGTAGGGGCCTTACCAATTTCAGCCCACGCCGAAGCCCACAGGGAGGGGAGAAGCAATCGGGAGGGGGAGTCGAGGGCGAGGGCTAGCCGGCTGTGACCTATAGTTGTTTTGTAAAGCACTCCTGCTGCTTCCACCTCCACAAAAAAGCAACATTTGAAAGTTTTGGGGATCGCTGACATTCAGGCTTGGGCTCATAAGTGGCAAGTAACATTCGCGCCAGGCAATGACCATCTCCAACATGAGAGAGTCTAACCACCTCCCCTTGACATTCAACGGCATTACCATCGCTGAATCCCCCACCATCAACATCCTGGGGGTGACCATTGACCAGAAACTTAACTGGACCAGCCATATAAATACTGTGGCTACGAGAGCAGGTCAGAGGCTGGGTATTCTGCGGCGAGTGACTCACCTCCTGACTCCCCAAAGCCTTTCCACCATCGACAAGGCACAAGTCAGGAGTGTGATGGAATACTCTCCACTTGCCTGGATGAGTGCAGCTCCAACAACACTCAAGAAGCTCGACACCATCCAGGACAAAGCTGCCCACTTGATTGGCACCCCATCCACCACCCTAAACATTCACTCCCTTCACCACCAGCGCACTGTGGCTGCAGTGTGTGCCATCCACAGGATGCACTGCAGCAACTCGCCAAGGCTTCTTCGACAGCACCTCCCAATCCCGTGACCTCTACCACCTAGAAGGACAAGGGCAGCAGGCACATGGGAACAACACCACCTGCACGTTCCCCTCCAAGTCACACACCATCCTGACTTGGAAATATATCGCCGTTCCTTCATCGTCGCTGGGTCAAAATCCTGGAACTCCCTTCCTAACAGCACAGTGGGAGAACCGTCACCACACGGACTGCAGCGGTTCAGGAAGGCGGCTCACCACCACCTTCTCAAGGGCAATTAGGGATGGGCAATAAATGCTGGCCTCGCCAGTGACGCCCACATCCCATGAACGAATAAAAAAAAAAATTGCCCCCCAGCAGCCACAGCCTTTTGGGCAGGGGGAGGAGGGGGGAGGGGGAGAGAGTTCCAGATATCTACTACCCTTTGTGTGAAAAAGTATTTATTGGTGTATCTCCTGAACGGCCTAGCTCTAATTCTAAGATTATGGCCCCTTGTTTTTGATTCCCCCGTCAGAGGAAATAGTTTCTTCGTATCTACCCTGTCAAATCCTTTTAACATTTTAAACACCTTGATCAATGTGCATTACAATAACTTGATTACATTCAGAGCTCGTCGATCCGCGGTGTGTAAATTCGCTGACTGGTGTATTATTGAACCATAAAGACCTGGAAGGCCCTGGTTTGCGCTTAGTTAACGGATCTCAGCTGGAGAACAATAAGCGGACAAGAAATCATCTCGGTGTCCTCGGGCTAGGGAGGAGAAAGTTCAGACAGGGTTCCCATTCGTGATTGTTCCCAGCTGTGATGCTCGCAATAGTCGAATAGCTTGCTCACAATCTAGGCGCACAGAGATAATGGTCCTTTGTACCTTAGTACTTGTTGGAATCAGCCACAGTTTGAGTTATTTATCTCATCTCATTGTGTGTTTGTATACAAGTGAGAAAAATATTCAACGCTGGAGGCAGTTCTGAGCAGACCTGAAGTAAAAGTAATAAATTGCAGCTGGCTGCACCTTGTTTTCTGCTGGTTGGCTGGAAAGCTGACACTTGCTGCCAGGAGAGAGCTGTCCACAGGTGCTGCTCCAGGCCGATAAATTTTAAACACGTATTGAGAGCACGGGTGGGAGGAGTCTACATTTTCAAAACATCCAAATGAGCTATGCATAAGTTTAGGAAGTACTCAGGGGATCAAACATCTTGTTGAACGCGGCTGGACAATCTAATGGATTCATACTCTGTATGGTAATAAGCCAAAGGCCCCCTACAAGCATCTCACACCGTTTTGTTCCAACGTTGGGGTGGAACCCAAGTCCAGACTAACACCGTCACCTTTGCATTGCTGCAGTATAATTGCACAGCTGAACTCACTTCAATCGTTTGCATTTAAACATCTGGGGTAGAGTTTCCACTTTGGGCACAATCCGGAAATTGTGCACAAAATGGGCTCGAGATCGCCCTGCTAAGGTTGCACGTCAAGTTTCCACTAAAATACATCTGCATAATCACAAACGTAAAATCTTCCATGAACCTGCGTAATCGGGCAGCGTAATAGAACGTAACCGTTTATCTTTTTTCTTCCATTAAAAACTATTCCTTGATGTATTTAAGAGCGGTAACCTGGTGCAGTTTTATTCATTCAGCTAAAAATGGGTTTAGCACCAAAAATAAGCATTTTTAATAAGTGTCCAGTCACCGCCTGTGAGTAACCTGATTTGAAATCATTGAAAATGACTTAAAAAAACTATACTGGGCCATTTACTACTTTCAGTGGTGTACACTAGTCAGTTTCTTAGTAAATTAAATATTTTTTGATATGAAAAAACTTTTAAGACATACCAAGAGTGCCTGTGAGCCTAAGAAAATTAGTGCAGCCTAAGAAAATTAGTGCAATTTGAAGCCCCTTCCTGAACCAGCGCAATCGGTGGAAACTCGTAATGTCAGTTGGGGGGGCGGGGCCAGTTTTGTGGGCGGGGCCTGATTCGGGCAAATTGAATCTTGAACCAGCGCAAAAGATGGCAGAAAACACGAGTGTAAGTGGTATTGGGCATTAACTCACATTTAAAATTCTCCGATCTTTTGTGCTGGTTTGGCCGATTCCGTCCGGATTGCGCTGATACAGCTCGTGCAAACTCAAGCCCCAGGGATCTGCGGCCCTGAGAATAACCAGTCACTTCATGCATGGTGCTGAATCAGTGGAACTTTCTGTGCATTCATGCAAAAGTTCCCGTTTGTCTGACTCATACATTTGTGAATCTAGAGTTTCTATCTTCCTAAATTCACCCAATAATTACAACAAAATGTAGACAACTGAATCCCAAGGGCAATGGATCAGTCAGTCTGTCGTGGATCAGGCAGTCTGTCGTGGATCAGGCAGTCTGTCGAGGATCAGTCAGTCTGTCGTGGATCAGGCAGTCTGTCGTGGATCAGGCAGTCTGTCGAGGATCAGTCAGTCTGTCGTGGATCAGGCAGTCTGTCGTGGATCAGTCAGTCTGTCGTGGATCAGGCAGTCTGTCGTGGATCAGGCAGTCTGTCGTGGATCAGGCAGTCTGTCGAGGATCAGTCAGTCTGTCGTGGATCAGGCAGTCTGTCGTGGATCAGTCAGTCTGTCGTGGATCAGGCAGTCTGTCGTGGATCAGGCAGTCTGTCGAGGATCAGTCAGTCTGTCGTGGATCAGGCAGTCTGTCGTGGATCAGTCAGTCTGTCGTGGATCAGGCAGTCTGTCGTGGATCAGGCAGTCTGTCGAGGATCAGTCAGTCTGTCGTGGATCAGGCAGTCTGTCGTGGATCAGTCAGTCTGTCGTGGATCAGGCAGTCTGTCATGGATCAGTCAGTCTGTCGTGGATCAGGCAGTCTGTCGTGGATCAGTCAGTCTGTCGTGGATCAGGCAGTCTGTCGTGGATCAGTCAGTCTGTCGTGGATCAGGCAGTCTGTCGTGGATCAGTCAGTCTGTCGTGGATCAGGCAGTCTGTCGAGGATCAGGCAGTCTGTCGTGGATCAGGCAGTCTGTCGAGGATCAGTCAGTCTGTCGTGGATCAGGCAGTCTGTCGTGGATCAGGCAGTCTGTCGAGGATCAGTCAGTCTGTCGTGGATCAGGCAGTCTGTCGTGGATCAGTCAGTCTGTCGTGGATCAGGCAGTCTGTCGTGGATCAGTCAGTCTGTCGTGGATCAGGCAGTCTGTCGAGGATCAGGCAGTCTGTCGTGGATCAGGCAGTCTGTCGTGGATCAGTCAGTCTGTCGAGGATCAGGCAGTCTGTCGTGGATCAGTCAGTCTGTCGTGGATCAGGCAGTCTGTCGAGGATCATTAATCTTTGTCATAAGACACACAGTGAAAGACACTCATCTCTCTTCTTGCCACATCTACAGCCACCACTGACACTGGCCCTAATCAACTCCCCTGCGCCTTCTCAATCGAGAATTTTCATTGGCCATTTACGCATAAGTGTCCAATTAATCAATTTGAACGGTGGGTTTGAAAAAAGAGTGCAAGTCCATTAAAACAAATCCTATCTTCAGGGCAATTCATCTGCAGTTACTAATATTTGGGTTAAACCCAAGCAGTTAAAGTCTTTGAAAGATTTACTTGGAAAATCCTCCTCCATCATAACATTGTCTGTCAACTTCGGTGTCAACAGCTCTGTTGCCTTATTTTGAAACCCAATCAATTCAACTGCAAGAGTCTCAAAGCTGGGAGATGCACAACTGGAGTAGACACTATTTGCGCTGTTCAATGGAGACCGAACCTACTGTGTGCAGCAGGGTTACGGCAGGGCTTTGAAAGGCCAATATCTGTCACATGGCTCATGTTTTCCCTGGTTTGCAGACCAGGCCCTCTTGCCTGTGAGGTGAAGGGTCTCCGCCCTGTTTGGCAACACCATGTGGAATCTGTTCCCTGGGTTGCACATGTTCTGTGGATACTGTTCTTGCTTTTTGTTAGGCAAGGGTATTACAGCACAGAAACAGGCCATTCAGCCCAACAGGGTCCACGCTGGTTTATGCTCCACATGAGCCTCCTCCCACTCCCTCTTCATCTCACCATATCAACATATCCTTCTAGTCCTTTCTCCCTCATGTGTTTATCTAGCATCCCCTTAAATGCATCTATGTTATTGACCTCAACTACACCATGTGGTAGCGAGTTCCACATTCTAACCACTCTCTGGGTAAAAAAATTTCTCCTGAAGTGCCGTAACCTACAAGTCTACGGACCAAGAGCTGGAAAGTGGGATTAAGAGGGATAGCTCTTTTTCGGCCGGCATGGACACGATGGGCAGAATGGCCTCCTTCTGTGCCGTAAGTTGTTATGATTCTATATGATTCCCTGTTGGGTTTATTAGTGACTATCTTATATTTATGGCCCCTAGTTTTGGACTCCCCCCACAAGTGGGAACATCTTCTCTCTGTCTCCCCTATCAAACCCTTTCATAATCTTAAAGACCTTGATCAGGTCACTCCCTGGCCTTCACTTTTCTAGAGGGGATTAAGGGCGACGGAACCAACTCCTCCCTTGCCCCGGGAGTCCCCTCCCCTGATCGGGATCACCTCCGGAACCCCCCCTCCCATCACTTACCTGACTGCCGGGGACCGTTCCCGAGGGTCCCCACCCCACCCCCAAATTCCCGCTCCCGCCCACCGGCCTGGCAGTGATTCCGACCCGATTCGGGCAGGAGTCGGGGCCTAAAGATTTAAATGAGGCCCGGGAGTCATGCGAGTCTGTCCCTCACCCAGGCCCCCCTTCATCCCCAACCCCCACACGTACCCATCCGACACCGACTTAAAATCGAAGCCCAGATTATCCCATTCCCACATACTGAGGTGCTGGATTCAAACAATCGCACCACCACCTAGTTGGGTGCCTTAGCTTACTGTACGGATCAACAGAATTTGGAGCTTTCCTGCTCGGGGTGATAAATTAAAGCACTTACTGCTACATAAACGTCTAAAATGGCTTCATAAGTGCAATAATGCCCCACTGTTTCTGATCACACCCTTGCTTCGTTTACACTTCCAAATATTCAACGCATATGAATTCTGATGATACTGACAATATTCGAATGCACTTTACTTCCACGTAATCTCAGAGTGCTTGTAGATTCATTTTGCATTTAATAGGGGAATTTGTATAGATTTTGCTTTGATCAACAAGCATCTTTATTTATCAAAGGGCACCTGGAGAGATCATAACTCACAACCAGTTGCTGCTCTGTGAATTGCAAACCGCCCTGCTCACTTTAGCTATGACAGATTGGATGATTGTGATTTTTTTTTTCCCAGGCACCTTCCTCATCGCACCTCTCTGGCTTCCCCACTGGTATTTAACAATTCATTTATCAAGCTCCTATCAGTGACGGGGAGATTAGATGAATTGTCTCTCAGCAACCGCGTGTTCAATACTTTCCCAAGGTGCCATAAAGAGCCACTGAGCGTCATGTCTTCTGACGTTCTGTACTCACAAGCTTACACCAATGTTTCCATAGATCACCGGTCTTTATTTATTATATACAGCACTCATCCTTTTAGAAAATTACTGTGTCATGAAAAAGAAGTGTCGGGCGAATCATCTTTTAATCAAAATGTAACATTATTCTCCGAGTTCTCTGTTGGTGTATTGGAGCACGAGCTGCGCTTGTGATAACGAGGATTAACTATCTTCATGCCTCCAGCTTGCAATCCCCCATTCACACATGGAGCAGCGTGCAGCGGACTCAGTGGTCGTTGAAGATTTGAAATGTCCAATTGGAGAGTTAGGGTGTAAGATCCCAACCCCCCATCCCCCCAATCCCAATCAGATTCCCAGGTCCATAGCAATCTTTTTTCCCTTATATTTTTAGTGAATTTAGTGCTCGTCAAATTGAGGATTATTAGCACTGCGAAATGGGACAGTTTCGTGTTTGGGCAGCATCAGGCACTCCCAGGTCAGTGCCCCTATTAATATATCTCAATCCCAATCTCAGAAGAACATCCTCTCCAGCACCATTGTGGTATTTTTCCACTTCCCCCACCATCCATCCTGCGACAACTCCAGTGAGATTGCTAATTAGTGCTAAACCATGGGCAGTTTCATCTCGTGGTCCCATGCCCACTGTGAACTCGATTCAAACTGTCCAAACTCATGTTACGTGGGACTCATTATCAACAGACAAAAAAAAAACAAAGAATCTCATCTAATCAGTCCGGGCTAGCTTTGAACACAGGTCCCAGAGTACAAGCTCAGTGCTCAACCCACTGTGCCATCCACTCCCTCAGATGGCACTCTTATTAAAATGAAGCTGTTGCCTAGCAACAGGTCTGCAGTTGGCTTGTTCGCTGAATGGTTTTCTTTTACTTCATGAATTAGTGACTGGTTTACTGGGTTCTGAATTGCAATGACAGATAAGAGTTTACTTGCTTTTGCTTCAGCAAGAGCAAGGCATTTTCAACGATTGTTGACAGAACTCTGAGATAAATTAAGTGTTAAGACATGTCACGGAATTCAACCAGTGAATTTTCCTGGCTCAGATATCTCCTGAATGGCGTACAAGAGGAAAAAGGATGTTGATCTGTGCTGTTTCCTATGAAGCCATTTGCCAACAAGCTCCCTTTGCTGACATCAGCTAAGTGAATCCATGGGGTCAATTTTAGGATGGTCGAGCGGGTGCGTTCATGGCAGGGGGATGTTCCTAAAATTGGGGAATCCCGGAGCGGGTCCGGAGCCCGGCTCCAACCCACCCACTTCTGGGTTCCCCAATGACGCGAATCGGTGCACGCGCAGCCCCCCGCACTCGGGACTCCCACCAGCAATTAAAGCCAGCGGGGTGATAGTTTAGATAGTTAGGGAGGTACTTGAGGTCGTTGACAGACCTCATTGGGAAGGGATTTTAGCAGGGATGTGATTTTGGACTCTCCCCAGCGTGATTCCCACCCACACTCCCTGTTGTTGCAGACGTGTTTCAGTCAGCAGCCATTGGGAGATGCAGAGGATTCCTTGACAGTTGGGGGGAATACCTCATTCATTGCAGCAGGGCACTCTGTCACCTCAGACTGCCACACCGTTGTCTCCGCACACAAAATTATTACACCATACCCTAAACTCTGCTGCCAAAACATATTTAACTGCTTTGTGGACCCCCTCACACTCACACCATCAGGATGGAGTGGGGGTGGGGGGGTCCATAGCTGCATTCATCACTCCATTGGAAGACGAGCAACATCACCAGCCTCGCCAGGCATGCCGTCCACCTCCGCCACGTGAAGCTACACAACTCAGTGCTGTGCAACAGGCACCTGCACAAAGTAGTCATGCAATACACATGCACCCACTGTAGGGTGACCCAATGGGTGGCATCAAGGATGTTCATGGAGAACCTCATGAAAGGGCACTATTGCACAAGCCAGTCAAGAATGGCCAAGACGTGGCAGTAGTGGTGGCAATATAATATGTAATGTGAGTTGATCAGAAATCAAATATAAGTAAAAACCATGACAAACCCTCAAACACCCTTGTGCATCCCCTTCATGCTCACAACACATTTGCCTTACGCTTCCTACTACACATACGTGATGCATGCCCTGTGGCTGCAGCACAGGTAGTGGCAGGTTGGGTGAGGCTGACCATGAAAGAGATGTATGAGAAGGTGAGTATGAGACAGAGCCATGACATTGTGTGAGGATTGGGTTGAGTGATAGTGGTGGGATGAGTACTGGGGAGGTGAGGAAGTGCAGGTAAGATGAGGATGAGGGTTCAGTGGATGTGAGGAGTGATGTGATAGAGTAGTGTTGGCAGTGCAGAAGGAGATGTGGGGTGGGGGCGGTGATGTGGCAGACGGAGTGTAGGGGAATGAGTAAGTGTACTCACTTCGGCTGACCTAGTTAGGTCATTGAAGCGCCTCCTGCACTGTATGCAGGTGCGTGATAGGTTGGTCATGCTGGTGACCTCCTCTGCCACCTCGAGCCAGGCCTTCATGGTGGCAGAGGCAGGCCACTTCCTCCCGTCCGCCGGGTGGAAGATCTCCCTCCTTCTCCTCCGCCTCCTCACCCCATCCAGTAAGACCTGGAGTGAGGCATCAATATACCTGGGAGCAGCCTTCCTCCTGGGATGCTCCATGCTGTAATTTTGCCTATTTTCTGCAGCATCAGTCAGAGGAGGACTGCCCCTTTAAATAGGGCTCCTCCAGCTGACAGCCTATGATGTGGGTGTGCAGTCCGCCCGCTGCGCAGCTTTCCAGCGCGAAACCCGGAAGCCAAGGTAAGTGGCTTCAATTTACTTACGATCGCGTGGGGAACCCACCGATTTCGACCCCCCACTGCCAACCCGCCTCCCTCCTAATATCGGGCCCCATATTTTTTCAAATTTTTCAGAAAAATTTCTTTAATTTACCTAGAATGGGGCAAGAATCCTTACTTTCTCCTTTAGCTACAGCATCTTTTTAAATTTTGCATTGCCACTAGGGGTTTATTTTGGGAGGAACAAACGTTTATTTTCTTTTATATGTTCTTGGGAGGTGGGCATCCCTGGCAAGGCCACGTTTATTGCCCATCTCGAGTTGCCCTCAGGAGGTGGTGGTGGGCCTTCTTGCTTTGCAGCCATTGTTTTTTCCAACAAAGTGGGATGTTAGGCCGTTTCTGAGGGCATTAAGAATCAAAGATGTGGGACTGGAATCGTATGATGTAGGCCAGACCAGGTAGGAATGGCAGGTTCCCTTCCCTCAAGTTGGGTTTTTACAACAATCCTACCATGCAAACCACAATTATTATTCACAAGTTACCATTGTAGGATTGGAACTCACAAACGCCGGGGTTGCTAGCTCAGTATGAGAACCATTACACTACCGTGCCCGTATATTCCTGTGTCCCCTGCTGCCTCAGTTGGTAAAAGCAGCATGAAAGCTCAATGTTCCAGGTTTGAGTCTCAGTCTACGACTTGACTGATCTCAACTAGCTCCTAACATTAGCTTCGGTGCCCTCGGCTCAGGAGGGGAAAATCAGCCAAGGTTCCTGCCTTTGATCACCATCCAGCAATTCCTGCTGGAAAATACGCAAGGGAATGTCGAGGGAGGACAGGGTTGGGCTTGTCTGTGATACTTCCACTGCCAAAGAACTTACTTTAGACTTGGGAGAGATATCAGAAGCCTGCCAGCGCCCACAGAACCATGAATCACTAGTCAATGCCTTCAGCAGGGAGAAAGAGGAGCGAATTGGCACAAAAAGTGCATAAAAAGAAAAAAAAAACTTTTTGAAGGCAAAAATGGTACCAAATCAAATGGACTGATCATAAATATCCAGTGACTTTTTATTTAATTTTATTTTGAGCTATGATGACTGATGGTAAGTGCTTGTGATGAGATGTTTATGTGGCTGAAATTCTGCTCACTGAGAGAGCTGGTTTTCCAGTAAGAAAAAACTTGCATTTGTATAGGACCTTGGCAATCTCTCCCAAAGTGCTTTACATATAATGAATTACATTTTGCAGGCAACTGTAATTACCACAAGAACTATTTGCATTTATATAGCACCTTTAACGTGGTTGCTTCATATGGGTAAATGTAGCAGCCATTTTGCATAGAGCAAGGCCCCATAGACAACAAAGAAATGAATGACTAGTTAAGCTGATGGTTTTTTTGGTGATGTTGGTTAAGGAAGGAATGTTGCCCAGGACACTGGCAGAACTCCCCGCTCATCCCTGAATAGTGCTGAGGGATCTTCAACATCCACCTGTAACACCGTAATGGGCAGACAGGCCTCAATTTAACATTTCATCTATCCTTCCTTACCTCCAACAATATAGTTCTCGCTCAGTACTGCGCTGAAGTGTCAGTAGGGAGGATCGTTAAGTCAAGGATGAAGTAATCTGCATAAGCAAGGCTCGAAATTAGGCTTTTACTGCCAGTCAAAAGAGCAGCTGTGGACATTTTTGACTGGAGAACTGTCACAGATAAACCACCATTGCCAACCCATCCATTAACACTTGAGAACTTCATTTATACTTTTGAGAGAAGAGACAATAAATATAAGAACATAAGAAATAGAAGCAGGAGAAGGTCATTTGGCCCCTCGAGCCTGCTTCCCCCATTCAATAAGATCATGGCTGATCTTCAACCTCAACTCCACTTTCCCGTCCTATCCCCATATCCCTTGATTCCCTTAGTGTCTAAAAATCCATCGATCTCAGTCTTGAATATACTCAACCACTGAGCGTCCACAGCCCTCTGGGGTAGAGAATTCCAAAGATTCACAAACCTCTGACTGAAGAATTTTTTCCTCATCTCATTCCTAAATGGCCGACCCCTTATCTTGAGACTATGACCCCTAGTTCCAGACTCTCCAGTCAGGGGAAACAGCCTGTCAGCATCTACCCTGTCAAGCCCTCTAAGAATTTTATACGTTTCAATGAGATCACCTCTCATTCTTCTAAACTCCAGAGAATATAGGCCCATTCTCTCCTTGCAGGACAACCCTCTCATCCCAGGAATCAATCTAGTGAACCTTCGTGGCACCCCTTCTAAGGCAAGTATATCTTTCCTTAGGTATGGAGACCAAAACTGTGCACAGTACTCCAGGTGTACAGTTTTAGGTTGTCAAAGAGAGTGTAGAGGCTGGAGATGGTGTAAAAAAGATTTCCAAGGATGAAACCGGAACTGAGAGGATATCCTTATCAGGAAAGGCTGGGACTCTTTTCTCTAGAAAAGAGAAGGCTGTGGAGTGACCTGATAGAGGTCTTTAAGTTAATGAAAGGGTTTTTAGACGTAGAGAAAATGTTTCTGCTTGTGGATGAACCTAAAACTAGGGGGTCATAAATATAAGATAGTCACTAGTAAATCTAATAAGAAATTCAAGAGAAATTTCTTTACCCAGAGAGTGGTTAGAACGGAGTAGTTGAGGCAAATAGCATAGGTACATTTAAGGGGAAGTTAGATAAGTACATGAGGGAGAAACGAATAGAAGGATATGTTGATAGGATTAGATGAAGTAGGATAGGAGGAGGCACATGTGGAGCATAGACATTTGGGCCAAATGGCCTTTTTCTGTGCTGTGAATTCTATGTAATTCTACGTATACTTTCTCTACATAGGTATGTGATTAACAGTATTGCATCTGCAACTGTTCTCATCATTGTTCACTGCCATCGGCATGCATTTTAATTCTCTCCACTTTTCCTCCGCTGAGTTATATTAAAGCTACTTGAGTAGCTCTGAGACAACATTTCTATATCTGTACAAGTCTGCCACATTGCATTGTTTACTACAGTGTGTAAATGAAAGATGATAAAGTTGACTGGAAATTGAGTGAGTGGGTCTTAGAATTTCTCCTAGTAAAACTTCCAGTGGATTTTATTACTAATGCCACTTCTGACATGCTTGAATTGGCCCAGAGTACCGCAGTGTGCAGATAAGACCTTGAGCGATATTATCATTAACCGCACTCCTTTATAAGCCAAGCACTATTACTGGATTGTGGGATACATGCAAAGACGACAGGTTCAGGAATTAGTTATAAATTAGGGTTTTTTTATGATTAGAAAGTGTACACATGGCAGGCCTGACATCTCCACCCCCCACCTCACCCAAGAATATTGGTTTTGGTCTATGGTCTCCATATATTGACACATCAATCTTAATGGGTCAGGATGATATGGTCCAAGCAAATCTCAGGTTCAGTAAAAATGTCAACCAGAGTCTCCACTGTGGCCTGATCAGAGTGGCAGAAAAACCTGGAAGATGGTTACCAGTTCTAGGCTGGGGAAGATGAGGGAAAGTGAAAGTGAAAGGGTAAGAGCTTAAAACAAATGCAGGCGGGAAAAGTCACTTCACATTCATTGACCTACCTGCCCGCCCTTCCAGCTGAGAATGATAGATTGTGCATAGAAGCCCAGAAAAGGGGGAGAATAGTTTTGGTTTTTTAAACTGAGAAACCTCAGTGAAGGATCAAGGCCTATCGTTGAGAGGGAGTTTGGAAATTGGGAAATGCTTGAAAATTTCTGACTCCAGGTCAGAAAGAAACCCCATTTCTTTATACTTTTGACACTCAAAATCTGATATCTGAATTGTTCTGTCTGTCGGGTGGGGGATCCGCCTTAGGCTCTAGACTATATATAAATATATCATTCATAAAGCGAGTAAAAAAAGAGGGGACATAACACGTATTTTGAAAGCGAGAAATTCAGCTCTCAAGGGGTTAGTGTGAGCACTTGGCCTGTGTGCAATGTACCTGTACTCTGTCCTTTCAATACTCGGTACTTTATTATTTCCTTAATATAATAAAGCATGAGCTGCGACAGACAGGTACAGATTTAAAAATCCAATCTCCTTGATGTCCAAACCTGAAAGAGAGAAATACTTTAAAGTTTTTGTGAAGCCCCTTATGCAGCGAGACAATTAAAATAAAGATTGTTGCAAAGTCAAGTTAAAATGCACTGATTAAGTAAAAGCCAGGGTAATGCGATTACCTCAACACACTGGCGTGGTTGTTCACATTAATCTTTTAATCTCTGCTGCCGTCAACGCAGGGAAAACGGCAACAGATGTAATGCATGCTGGTGACAGTGCTTAATGTTGATACAATTAGAAAGTGTGCTGTTGTTAATTTTGTATCCAAGACTTGGCAAATGTAAATTTACTTGTAACATGCTCGTAGCAAGCTGCATTAACGGCGCATTTGATTAGTTGCTACGGCATTAGTGTTCATTGCTGGGTCTTTTATCCCGGGAGCAAATAGCGGCTTGTCCCTTTAAGGCCACAAAGTTTTGATTGATGTAAATCCTGCTGTCATTCAGAGGTTTACTGTATGCCATTTTCTCTCAGGCAGCAGGTGCTGGTAATGGAGGTTGGCTGAACCAGAACCACAGGGAGTAGAGGAGGTGTGGGCTGGTGCTTTGGGGGTGGGTGGGGGGGGGGGTGGAGATCCCCTATTGATACGCGGCTGGTGGGGTGGTCCACCCCTCCTGGGGTCTACCTGCCACATTCCCCTCCCATGCCAAACCTCCCCGTTTTGCCAGATTTTCCATGCTTCCCTCCCCCTCTGCTATTCTGCTGTAACCCTTTACACCTCCTCCGCACCCATATTTTGATCCTATACTTGTCCCATTGTCATCCCCCATTTGCCTTGCACCATTATCACTTTTGTCATTTAATCACTCCTGCCCCCTACCCCATCACAGACCTATCCCTTTTGTTCTCCTCCTGCACCCCCATCTTTTTCCTGGCTCTTTACTTGTTTAAAAGCTGTTTATCACCAGCATTTTCCGGTTCTGATGGAAGACCCGAAACGTTAAATCTTTCTCTCTCCACAGATGGTGCCTGACCTGCTGAGTATTTCCAGCATTTTCTGTTCTTATTTCAGATTTCCAGCAGCCACAGTATTTAGCTTTTGTTTATTATAGTTGGCGGGGGGAAGTATGCAGATTGAGAGCTGCTTGAAATTTCTGATTCTATGGTATCGATTATATGATTGCTTCACTCCAGGTTAAATACAGGATAGATTTATCACTGTACTAAGTTTTCTTAGCTCAATTCTGGTCACAGGAGATATCCTGATACACAAATCTTACACCAGAAAAGTGTCAGTGTGAGTGCGGTACTGGTGCAGCCTTAATAAATATCATGGCAGCATTTAGTGCTTCCAGGCAAAATTGGGAAAGCCTTTCCATCATTTTGAGCAGGTGACGCATACATAGATCATGATGGAGACCTCATCATTCGTGCTTGCTGTGTTTATGTGTGAAGTTTAAGCAACACACTGTGACTTTAGAATAAGCAGAGCCACTTAGCCACTTAGCCCCTTAGTTTTGCTGCAACGTTTTTCTCTCATGAAGGTGACAAAGCTCCAATCCTTGCTTCATTAATAGTTAGATTAAACGACAGTGGAATTGCTCTCGACATCCAAAGTGGCAGAAGTGTGGGGATTCAGTCCCCACCTGTCGTGCTCGGCAGATTCTTGTTTTCCCCGTTCTTTTAATGGGTGGGGGAGGTAGGGCCCGCAGGATCTACATCAGGCGCCGACTCCTCTTCCGCGGAGGGACGCCCGTTTGCAGGGTTCTCCTCCGCTTCCAAGGAGTGGCGCCTTCTCTTTTTCTCTCGGAGGGGCAGAGACCTCCATGCTCTGTACTCAGGGCGGACTCGGGAACGGGTTCACACGCTACATCCAGGGGACATGCCTCCAGATGTTTCATCTATCGCCGCGCCTTCCTTCCGCGAAGATGGTTGTCCCCCCACCCCTCTCCCCGTCGGAGACCGTGTCAGCAGGTGCTTCCGTCTTCAACTGCGCAGTCTTCCTTCTACAGGGCCGAAATCTGTCTGTATTTTTGCCCTTTTGTTCGGCTGCATCTCCTCCTGGACCCAGTGCAGTCCAAAATCATAAAGATTAGTGGACTGGATCGATGCTATCCTTCATGCCGTCGTCCACACTATGACAAAGGCGTGGCTGGTTCTCAGTTCTCTCGAAGATCAGGGCCTGAGTGGTACAACAGTCATTAGTCTTAAAGCCCAACCTCCATATTTATGCCAGGAACACAAATCTGGAATTCTAATTCTTGTATTCAGAAGTTCAAATGCAGAATTAACTATTACGTTGAACTGGGGTTATTATACAGTATGAAGTCTCTATGAGTACTTTGCCCAAATTATCCTGGGTGATTAATTGAAACCTGTCTTCATCAGTTAAAAATCATTTTGCAGCTGATCTGTAAATGTGCTGACAACCAGCGCATTTAAAATCTCCTACATGCACCAAAAAAACACAGAAATTATTAATCCATGACATCCCTCCACAAATGCCTCAATTTAATGTGGATCGGTGCCAAATGGATCGAGCAACAGGTGGAAGCAGGGCGATCGGTGAAGGGATAGGAGAAAACAGCTGTTTGGCCCAGTTTAAGTTGCATCAAAATGGCACTGATTCCTGCTGTGGAGAATTTCCTGGAACTTAAGGTTCTCACCTTCTCTTGGCTCGATGAGTGATTCACAAAGGAGTGAAAGAGACAGCCGTCAGAGCCAGGCTTTGCTTCTGATGCGTCTCAGTCCACACGGAATCCTGTTCTATTGTGATCATGTCAGCCATTAAATTCTCCGTCCATCTCCAGCGATCACCCACACTTTCCAACACCAATGAGAAAAAAAGTGCTGGGAAACTCTGAAAATGAACTGGGATTAATTATTTAGGCACCCCAGAACTACGATTCATGGCCCTTTCTGATACAGGTTAAGCATTCGAGGGATCTTGTCCAATATTCCTCCCTCAACAAATAACACCAAGAAAAAAACAGATCAGTTGGCCATTCATCTCATTGCTGTTGCTAACGTAATTTGGCGACATAACAACAATCAGTGACTTTGGAAATGAAATCCTGGAATGGATATAGAGGCACTGGAGAAGATGCAAAAAAGATTTACAAGGATGATACTAGAACTGAGAGGTTATAACTATCAGGAAAGACTGAACATGCTGGCACTCTTTTCTCTAGAAAAGAGACAGCCGAGGGGAAACCCAATAGAGGTCTTTAAAATTATGGAAGGGTTTGATAGAGTAGACACAGAGATGTTTCCACTTGTGGGGGAGTCCAAAACTAGGGGCCATAAATATAAGATAGTCACTAATAAATCCAATAAAGAATTCAGGAGAAACTTCTTTACCCAGAGAGGGGTGAGAATGTGGAACTTGCTACAACATAGAGTAGTTGAGGCGAATAGCATAGATGCCTTTAAGGAGAAGCTGGATAAGTACATGAGGGAGAAGGGAATAGAAGGATATACAGATAGGGTTCGATGAAGTAGGGTTAGAAGGGGCCCTTGAGGAGCATAAACACCAGCATAGACCAGTTGGGCCGAATGGCCTGTTTCTATACTGTGAATTCGAAGAAATTCATTCTGCAAAGTCCTTTCAGGCATTTTTATGTGACAAGGAGCTCTTTAAATGCAAGCACCTTTATCATTCCAGAAAATCGCCTTCCCTCCTCGATCACCTGCAAGTGTTGTACGCTGCAGGTCAAAATGAGTCTGCCACACTGGGAACAGGCAGCACTCATCCTACGCTGAGCAGCCTGACACAGGACTTTCTTTGGCCTCTCACTAGATACAAGTAGCAGTCTCAGGTAGAGTAGCATCATCACCCTGAATGAGGATAGAGTAAATGAATGAAGAAAGAAATAGACCGAGAAGTGAGATGTTTAGTGAATAAACAAATGTTAAACTCCATGCCTAAATCCAAAATTATCCAAACAGACTGGTATATTAGACCTGCAATTAGTAAGCCCCAGGTATATAATACTGTATATGCTCCTGGCTGTTTCTGTTGTCTTGTAAGCTGCTGGAACTCTGTCCTTTGTGTTGATATGTTCAGTCCGGTCTAATTCCGATTTATGGGATTTGGAAATACTCATCCTTTTTTTTAAAATTTGCATACAGTGGGTGAATCTTTTCCTCCGCATTTATGCCCTACTGGTTTCAGTCCAAAAATGTCCCTTGTTCATGTTGGCTGGGAACTGTGGTTGCATTCACAATAAAAGGGTCATTTCCAAAAAATATCTTTTCAGACATTTGCTGCATTGTGTTCAAACATTGATCTGCAGCCTAGAGGTGAACAGGTACCTTCTCAACCCTCTATCACCTACGAAAGAGAAGATGCAATCTCCTGGGGGTTCTGTTTTGGATCCATGGCAGGTGGAGATCATGTGGTAGGCCAGTGAAGAGTAGGCACAACTGTTGTAACATCCAACTCTTAGGGCCTTAATGGAATGAATCTTGAAAGTGTAGCAAAGATTAATGGCTCAATGTCCAGCAGACTAGGGAAGTTTTCATTTTACCAGCTAATTAGTATATCTTCAGTGTACAATTTGGAAGTACACTTAGGACTCTCCAACTCAAAGTCCAAATCTACCTGAGCACTTTTCTTGAGTTAGAAGCAGTGTCAAGTTGAGCACTGTACTCCCTGGTTCTCACAGCACCTTAAGAATGCCATAGAGTCATAGAGTCAAAGAAGCATAGAGTTATACAGCACGGATAGAGGCCCTTCGGCCCATCGTGTCCGCGCCGGCCATCAGCCCTGTCTAATCTAATCCCATATTCCAGCATTTGGTCCGTAGCCTTGTATTCTATGGCATTTCAAGTGCTCATCCAAATGCTTCTTGAATGTTGTGAGGGTTCCTGCCTCCACAACCCTTTCAGGCAGTGAGTTCCAGACTCCAACCACCCTCTGGGTGAAAAAGTTCTTTCTCAAATCCCCTCTAAACCTCCCGCCTTTTACCTTGAATCTATGTCCCCTTGTTATAGAACCCTCAACGAAGGGAAAAAGCTCCTTAGTATCCATCCTATCTGTGCCCCTCATAATTTTGTACACCTCAATCATGTCCCCCCTCAGCCTCCTCTGCTCCAAGGAAAACAAACCCAATCTTCCCAGTCTCTCTTCATAGCTGAAGCGCTCCAGCCCTGGTAACATCCTGGTGAATCTCCTCTGCACCCTCTCCAAAGCGATCACATCCTTCCTGTAGTGCGGCGACCAGAACTGCACACAGTACTCCAGCTGTGGCCTAACCAGTGTTTTATACAGCTCCATCATAACCTCCTTGCTCTTATATTCTATGCCTCGGCTAATAAAGGCAAGTATCCCATATGCCTTCTTTACCACCTTATCTACCTGTTCCGCCGCCTTCAGGGATCTGTGAACTTGCACACCAAGATCCCTCTGACCCTCTGTCTTGCCTAGGGTCCTCCCATTCATTGTGTATTCCCTTGCCTTGTTAGTCCCTCCAAAGTGCATCACCTCGCACTTTTCCGGGTTAAATTCCATTTGCCACTGTTCCGCCCATCTGACCAACCCATCTATATCGTCCTGCAGACTGAGGCTATCCTCCTCGCTATTTACCACCCTACCAATTTTTG
Organism: Heptranchias perlo; assembly: GCF_035084215.1. Taxonomy (NCBI): domain Eukaryota; kingdom Metazoa; phylum Chordata; class Chondrichthyes; order Hexanchiformes; family Hexanchidae; genus Heptranchias; species Heptranchias perlo. The sequence continues at coordinate 11,811,135 of NC_090345.1, read as the reverse complement.
TATCATCAGCGAACTTACTGATCATACCTTTTACATTCATATCCAAGTCATTAATGTAGACCACAAACAGCAAGGGACCCAGCACCGATCCCTGTGGTACCCCACTGGCCACAGGCTTCCAGTCACAAAAACAACCTTCGACCATCACCCTCTGCCTTCTGCCACTAAGCCAGTTTTGTATCCAAAGTGCCAAGGCACCCTGGATTCCATGGGCTCGTACCTTCTTGACCAGTCTCCTGTGGGGGACTTTATCGAAGGCCTTACTGAAATCCATGTATACCACATCCACTGCGTTACCCTCATCCACACGCCTAGTCACCCCCTCAAAAAATTCAATCAAATTAGTCAGACATGATCTTCCCTTGACAAAGCCACGTTGACTATCCCTGATTAATCCTTGCTTCTCCAAGTGGAGACTAATTTTGTCCTTCAGAATTTTTTCCAATAATTTTCCTACCACTGATGTTAGGCTCACTGGCCTGTAGTTCCCCGGTTTTTCCCTACTCCCCTTCTTGAATAATGGTATTACATTAGCGGTTCTCCAGTCCTCTGGCACATCCCCTGTGGCCAGAGAGGTTCTGAATATATGTGTCAGGGCCCCCGCAATCTCCTCCTTTGCCTCACACCAAGATCCTGACCAAGGTTGATTGTATGTGGGTGAATATTTGACCTTGCACTGCGAACGGAAAGCACCGTGCATCGGAAAATTTGGGCATGTACTGTACCAGATTTTCTGACCATTAATTTAATTGGTCATAAAATCATCCACAGCACATGTCCAAGTTTCCAAAATGTGTTCTCAGCAGTCTCGACTGCTCACTGGCCGCCTGGTTAGGAAATTACCCTGAGAAGTTAAGTTTGAAGCCTTGTAGTTAAAAGCGACCGAGTAATCCAGGAGATTAGAATCATGCCTTTTCATCTCTGGGTTTCAATTCCATCCTGGGCTGATGGGTGAAAATTCCTCTCTCTGTGACAGTAAGAGTGCTAAGTGAAATAAGTCTGAGCAAAGTCATCCAGTCCTCAGTGGGCATGAGTCCACACCAACGTGGTTGACTCTTAACTGTCCTCTAAAGTGGCCCAGCAAGTCACTCAGTTGTATCATAATCAAGAAGGCCCATCACCACTTTCTCAGGGCAACTAGGAACGGGTAACAAATGCCGGCCTTACCAGTGGCATCTACATCCCGAGAATGATTTTTTAAAAAAAAAACAACACAAATGGCCTATGATTTATCACTAGTCGGTAATCTCACTCAGAAAGGCCACACTCACGTAGGAAATGGAACTGTCCAGCTGGTGCAGTGAGGTTGGAGCTAAGATACGTTGCAGGGGAGCTTTCCTGCATATCTAACGCACTCTACACCTGACGTTGACCTGGTGCAAAAAAAAGGAAATGTTCCATTTTCCCTTGGCTGACACCTTAATGAGTACAAAATTAACCGAAAACAAAATTTGATAAACTGATGGTAAAAGAGACATCCAGTAACTGCTCCATTGTTAAGCCCACGATAGCTCTTGAGAGTTACTTGCAGAGATTTCTGATCGAGAGAAGTTACTTTGAAGGATAAATAAACACAGCCTTTGATTTAACTGGAAGCGCACTAACTAAAACATGTCTCTGCTGCTACCTTTGGAAACTTGCCACATAAACAAACCAACAGCACCTATCATTAGAACATCGGTGATGAGGAATCTTTAGGAACAGGAAAAACATCATTAGTCCAAAAAGGCCTATTAGGAACGTTCTGCAAGCTTAATAACTTTAACTTCACTTAAAAATCCAACCACAACATCAACAAAGAACATCAGTCAGGTTCAGTAATGAGAGGAAGGTAATTGTCCCTATCTTTCTGAACAAATGTGCCTGACACTGTACCATGGGTCCCATCCATCTCACCAGCATCAGACAAATACTGATTGTGAGATTTTCACACAGGAGCCATATACCTGAGACGTCACCTCATTACTAAAAGGTGTAGAGGCAGCAGGGGACAGCACTAGTACAGTCTTCTGTCTCACCCTCTTTTCTGTGTCTTTCTCTTCTTATTGCCTCCCCCTTTCCTGTATTTCTATTTCTCTCCACCTTGCTTTGGGATTCGCGAGTGTTTTCTTTTGCCAGCATCCATATTGATAGCTAAAGAGCACTATTAAAGCTGCCCCTCCAGGTTCAAAGTAATTTTCCAACTACATTCTACTGGCAGGGTGCCTCCCCCGCTGGGGGCATTATAGGAACATAGGAACAGGAGTAGGCCATTCAGCCCCTTGTGCCTGCTCCACCATTTGATAAGATCATGGCTGATCTGTGATCTAGCTCCATATACCTGCCTTTGGTCCATATCCCTTAATATCTTTGGTTGTCAAAAAGCTATCTATCTCAGATTTAAATTTAGCAATTGAGCTAGTATCAATTGCCATTTGCGGAAGAGAGGTCCAAACTTCTACCACCCTTTGTGTGTAGAAATGTTTTCTAATCTCACTCCTGAAAGGTCTGGCTCTAATTTTTAGACTGTGCCCCCTACTCCGAGAATCCCCAACCAGCGGAAATAGTTTCTCTCTATCCACCCTATCCGTTCCCCTTAATATCTTATAAACTTCGATCAGATCACCCCTTAACCTTCGAAACTCCAGAGAATACAACCCCAATTTGTGTAATCTCTCCTCATAACTTAACCCATGAAGTCCGGGTATCATTCTAGTAAACCTACGCTGCACTCCCTCCAAGGCCAATATGTCCTTCCGAAGGTGCGGTGCCCAGAACTGCTCACAGTACTCCAGGTGCGGTCTAACCAGGGTTTTGTATAGCTGCAGCATAACTTCTGCCCCCTTGTACTCCAGTCCTCTAGATATAAAGGCCAGCATTCCATTAGCCTTATTGATTATTTTCTGCACCTGTTCATGACACTTCAATGATCTATGTACCTGAACCCCTAAGTCCCTTTGGACATCCACTGCTTTTAACTTTTTACCATTTAGAAAGTACCCTGTTCTATCCTTTTTTGATCCAAAGTGGATGACCTCACATTTGTTTTCATTGAAGTCCATTTGCCACAGTTTTGCCCATTCACCTAATCTATCAATATCGCTTTGTAATTTTATGTTTTCATCTACACTGCTTACAATGCCAACAGTCTTTGTGTCATCGGCAAACTTAGATATGAGACTTTCTATGCCTTCATCTAAGTTGTTAATAAATATTGTGAATAATTGAGGCCCCAAGACAGATTCCTGCTGGACTCCACTAGTCACATCCTGCCAATGTGAATACTTACCCATTATCCCTACTCTCTGTCGCCTTTCGCTCAGCCAACTTCCTAACCAAGTCCGTAGTTTTCCCTCGATTCCATGGGCTTCTAACTTAGCTAACAGTCTCTTATGTGGGACCTTATCAAATGCCTTCTGGAAGTCCATATAAATAATATCCATTGACATTCCCCTGTCCACTACTTTAGTCACCTCTTCAAAAAATTCAATCAGGTTTGTCAGGCACGACCTACCTTTCACAAATCCATGCTGGCTCTCCCTGATTAACTGAAAATTCTTGAGGTGTTCAGTCACCCTATCCTTAATTATAGACTCCAGCAATTTCCCCACAACAGATATTAGGCTAACTGGTCTATAATTCCCCGGTTTCCCTCTCTGTCCTTTCTTAAAAAGCGGAGTGATATGTGCAATTTTCCAATCTAGAGGGACAGCTCCTGAATCTAGAGAACTTTGAAAGATTATAGTTAGGGCATCTGCAATGTGCTCACCGACTTCCTTTAAAACCCTGGGATGGAAACCATCTGGTCCTGGGGATTTGTCACTCTTTAGTGCTATTATTTTCTTCATTTCTGTTGCTTTACTTATGTTAATTTTAATCGAGTCCCTGTCCCCGATTCAATATTAGTTTTCTTGGGATTTCCAGCATGCTATCCTCTTTTTCTACTGTAAATACTGACGCAAAGTCCACCATTTCCCCATTGTCAATAACAATATCCCCACTTTCAGTTTTCAAGGGGCCAACACTGCTCCTGACCACCCTCTTTTTCCTCATATAACTATAAAAGTTCTTTGTATTGGTTTTGATATCCCTTGCAAGTTTCTTTTCATACTCTCTTTTTGTAGCTCTTACTATCTGTTTTGTGACCCTTTGTTGATCTTTGTATCTTTCCCATTCGCCAGGATCTGTGCCATTTTTTGCCTTTTTGTATGCCCTTTCCTTACGTCTTGTACTGTCCCTTACCTTTTCAGTTGTCCATGGGTTTTTTTTGGCAAGTAGAGTTCTTGCCCCCAGTTTTGTGTCACGTTAAATGTTTCTTTAAACATTTCCCACAGATTTGTCCAGTTTACTGTGGACAGTCTCTGTCTCATCCCATTGAAGTCGGCCTTACCCAAGTCTAGAATCTTAGCAGCTGACTCACTTTTTTCCCTTTCAAACACGACATTGAACTCGATCATGTTATGATCGCTATTGGATAGATGTTCACGCACAGTTAAGCTGTTAACTAAATCTGGTTCATTACTCATTACTCAATCTAGTAAGGCTTGCCCCCTTGTTGCCTCTCGGACATACTGCTGTAGAAAACTATCCCAGACACACTCAAGAAGTTCACTACCTTTCTGACAGTTGCTAGTCTGCTTTCCCCAATCTATGTGAAGGTTAAAGTCCCCCATTAAGACCATTATGCCTTTCTTACACGCTTGTCTAATCTTTGGAGAAGGTGCAAAAAAAAGATTTACGAGGATGATACCAGAACTGAGAGGTTCTTTACTCAGGAAGTGGTCAGAATATGGAACTTGTTACCACATGGAGTAGTTGAGGCGAATAGCATAGACGCCTTTAAGGGGAAGCTAGATAAGTACATTTACACAGTGAGTGGTTAGGATCTGGAATGCACTGCCCGAGGGGGTGGTGGAGGCAGATTCAATCATGGCCTTCAAAAGGGAACTGGATAAGTACTTGAAAGGAAAAAATTTGCAGGGCTACGGGGAAAGGGCGGGGGAGTGGGACTAGCTGGATTGCACTTGCATAGAGCCGGCGTGGACTCGATGGGCCGAATGGCCTCCTTCCGTGCTGTAACCATTCTATGATAGACGAGGGAGAAAGGAGTAGAAGATTATGCTGATACGGTTAGATGAAATAGGGTGGGAGGAGGCTCGTGTGGAGCATAAACACCGGCATGGACCAATTGGGCTGGTTGGCCTGTTCCTGTGCTGTAATTTCTATGTAAAGATCAGGACATCGTAAGCTCCCTGCCATGACATACCATCCATTAAAATTATGGGTGGCATGCTTGCCATTACCTAATTCACGATAATTAACATAAGCAAATTAACAGTAAAGAAGAAAATAATGGCATTATAGAGTGACAAATCCCCAGGACCAGATGGTTTCCATCCCAGGATTTTAAAGGAAGTAGGTGAGAACATTGTAGATGCCCTAACCACAATCTTCCAAAGTTCTCTCGATTCAGGAACTGTTCCTTTAGATTGGAAAATTGCACGTCGCTCCGCTATTTAAGAAAGGTGAGAGGGGGAAACCAGGGAATTATAGACCAGTTAGTCTAACATCTGTTGTCGGTAAATTACTAGAGTCTATAATTAAGGATAGAGTGACTGAACACCTTGAAAATTTTCAGCTGATCAGAGAGAGCCAGCATGGATTTGTAAAGGATAGGTCATGCCTGACAAACCTGATTGAATTTTTTGAAGAGGTATCTAAAGTAGTGGAAAGGGGAATGTCTATGGATGTTGTTTATATGGACTTCCAGAAGGCATTCGATAAAGTCCCTCATAAAAGACTGTTAACTAAAGTTGAAACTCATGAAATTGAGGGCAAATTATTGACCTGGTTAGGAAATTGGCTGAGTGGCAGGAGACAGAGAGTAGGGATAATGGGCAGGTATTCAAATTGGCAGGATGTGACTAGTGGTGTCCCACAGGGATCTGTGTTGGGGCCTCAACTATTCACTGTATTTATTAACGATTTAGGTGACGGGATAGAGAGCCATATATCCAAATTTGCCAATGACACAAAGATAGGCAGCGTTGTAAGCAGTGTAGATGGAAGTGTAAAATTACAGAGAGATATTAATAGATTAAGTGAATAGGCAAATCAGTGGCAAATGGATTTCAGTGCAGGCAAGTGTGAGGTCATGCACTTTGGACCTAAAAAGAATAGATCAGAGTACTTTCTAAATGGTGAAAAGCTCGAAACAGTGGAGGTCCAAAGAGACTTAGGGGTCCATGTATATAGATCTTTAAAATGTCATGGACAGGCACAAAAAATAATCAAAAAGGCTAATGGAATGCTGGCCTTTATATCTAGAGGACTAGAATACAAGGCAATAGAAGTTATGCTACAGCTATACAAAGCCCTGATTAGACCACACCTGGAGCACTGTGTTCAGTTCTGGGCATCTCGCCTTAGGAAGGAGATATTGGCCTTGGGAGAGAGGGCAGTGTAGATTTACTAGAATGAAACTTGGACTCCAAGAGTTAAATTACGAGGAGTGATTACACACACTAGGGTTGTATTCCCTGGAATTTAGAAGATTAAGGAGGACATGAATTTAGATTTGAGGTTAGGATCAGATCAACCATGATCTTATTAAATGGCGGAGCAGGCTCGAAAGGCCGATTGGCCTACTCCTGCTCCTATTTCTTATGATTTGATCAAAGTTTTCAAGATATGAAGGGGAACTGATAGTTTCTCTCTGTCTACCCTATTTCCACTGGTTGGGGAGTCTAGGACTAGGGGACAGAGTCTAAAAATTAGAGCCAGGACTTGCAGGAGTGAAGTTAGGAAATACTGCTACACGCAAAGGGTGGTAGAAGTTTGGAACTCTCTTCCGCAAACGGCAATTGATGCTAGTTCAACTGTTAATTTTAAATCTGAGGTTGATCGATTTTTGTTAACCAAAGGTATTAAGGGACACGGGTCTAAAGTGGGTATATGGAGTTAGGTCACAGATCAGCCATGATCTCATTGAATGGCAGAACAGGCTCGAGGGGCTAAATGGACTACTCCTGTTCCTATAGGTGCATCCAGCGGCTGAGGCTCCCCATTAGTAGCATCAAACTCAGAAAATCAGCCCCCTCGTGAGTTTACCCAGTAAAGTTCTGAGCTACAGAGAGCAGATAAGTCCCAGCTTCAATTCCTGGTTATCATTAACCTTCATTGGCTCCCCAGTCCCCAACGCGTTAAGTTCAAAAACTTTGATCTCATTGTGACGGACCCAACCATTCTGTTGCAGCTCACTTGAATCATTACAAGCAAGGGCAACAACTTGCATTTATATAGAGCCTTTAACATAGTAAAACATCCCAAGGTGCTTCACTGGAGCATCAGAGAAAATTTGACACTGAGCCACATAAAGAGATATTGGAACAGGTGATCAAAAGCTTGGTGTAAGAGGTAGGTTTTAAGGAGCAACTTAAAGGAGGAGAGAGAGGTAGAGAGGCAGAGAGGTTTAGAAAAGGAATTCCAGAGCTTAGGGCCTAGGCAGCTGAAGACACGGCCGCCAATGGTGGAAATCGGGGATGCGCAAGAGGCCAGAATTGGAGGAGTGCAGAGATCTGGAAGGGATATAAGGCCGAAGGGGGTCACAGGGATAGGGAGGGGCAACGTCATAGAGGGATTTAAACACAAAGGATGAGAATTTTAAAATCGAGGTGTTGCCGGACTGGGAGCCAATGTAGGTCAGCCAGCGCATGGGTGATGGGTGAACAGGACATTTTGTGAGTTAGGATACTGACAGCAGAGTTTTAGATAAGCTCAAATTTACAGAGGAACTAAAGTGGGGGGCCGGCTAGGAGAGTATTGGAATAGTAGAGTCACTGATGCTGCACTCCTGAAAGCAGCCCTCCTCAGTGACGTTATGTCAATCAAAGCTCTATGCCAGAAGCACACCATTACTGATCTGTCCCCATATATACATTTCTTGAATAAGAATTTATGCCAGTATTATAACAGCTTTAAATTAGTTTTTGTTGTTGACTGCAGATAAAGGGCTCATTTGTCTTTGTGCGTAGGTAGAATACACACCATACTCTTTAGTTTGGGAGTGATGCAACCTTCGACTCATGGCTACGAAAATAGTTTTACTTTTGAAAGGACAATAATTGCTCTCTCATACCTGTAATTACATTGAGGAAATGCAAATGTCTTCAAATTGGCTACTTTGGGTGGAAGTCTTCTCAGCCTATTTTCTCCAGAGACTTCAGCACATAATCCAGCCTGACACTCCATTGCAGTATTGAGGGAGTGCTGCACTGTCAGAGGTGCCGTCTTGCTGGTGAGACGCTAACTGGTGCCAATGTCTGCCCTCTCCGGTGGATGTAAAAGATCTCATGGCACGGTTTCGAAGAAGAGCAGGGGAGTTCGCCCCGGTGTCCTGGTAGATATTTATCCCTCAACCAACATTAAAAAAAAAGCAGATTATCTGGTCATTATCTCGGTCCTGTTTGTGGGACCTTGCTGTGCGCAAATTGTCTGCCGCGTTTCCTACATTTCAACAGTGACTACCCTTCAAACAAAAAGTACTTCATTGGCTGTAAAGCGCTTTGGGACATCTTGAGGTTGTGACAGGCGTTATATAAATACTAGTCTTTCTTTCTTTTAATATTACATTTCGATAATATTACTTCAAGGGTTAAGTTACGAGGAGAGATTACACAAATTGGGGTTGTATTCTCTAGAGTTTCGAAGGTTAAGGGGTGATCTGATCGAAGTTTATAAGATATTAAGGGGAATGGATAGGGTGGATAGAGGGAAACTATTTCCGCTGGTTGGGGATTCTCGGAGTAGGGGGCACAGTCTAAAAATTAGAGCCAGACCTTTCAGGAGTGAGATTAGAAAACATTTCTACACACAAAGGGTTGTAGGAGTTTGGAACTCTCTTCCGCAAACGGCAACTGATACTAGCTCAATTGCTAAATTTAAATGTGAGATAGATAGCTTTTTGGCAACCAAAGGTATTAAGGGATATGGGCCAAAGGAAGGTATATGGAGCTAGATCACAGATCAGCCATGATCTTATCAAATGGCAGAGCGGGCACGAGGGGCTGAATGGCCTACTCCTGTTCCTATGTTCCTAAGATAAATTTGATGTGTAGTTATCAGCCTGAGTGACATTGTCAGTGTGTTACTTCCTGTCAGTCGGAGAGACAGGAGTATGACCTGCTGAGTGCTTCCAGCATTTTCTGTTTTTATTTCAGATTTCCAGCATCTGCAGTGTTTTTGCATTTTTTCTACCAGCTGCCATTTTTGGAATAAAGCTTGAAATATGCTGCAGGTGTTATTGTGAGAAAAAAACAAAAATCATTCCCTGATAGCAGAACTAAGGAAAGTGATCGGAGGGGCAACGCTCCCTGGTCATTTTAGGCCAGAAGGCAATGTGTAGAAGCACATTGAAAATGGAAACAGAACTTTCAATTGGATGTAACAGCAACATATCTAGGAGACAAAATGGACAGAGCACAACAACAAATTGCATTTATACAGCGCCCTTAACGTAGTAACACGCCCCAAGGCGCATCACAGGAACGTTGTCAAACAAAATTTAACACCGAGCCACAAAAGTAGATATTAGGACAGGTCACCAAAAGCTTAGTCAAAGAGGTCGGTTTTAAGGAGTGTCTTAAAGAAGGAGAGAGAGGTGGACAAGTATAGGGAGGGTATTCCAGAGCTTAGGGCCTAGGCAGCTGAAGGCACGGCCACCAACGGTGGAGCGATGGAAATCGGGAATGCGCAAGAGGCCAGAATTGGAGGAGTGCAAAGATCTCGGAGAGTTGTAGGGATGGAGGAGGTTACAGAGACAGTGAGGGGTGAGGCAACGGAGGGAACTGAACATAAAGGATGAGAGCTTTAAAATCGGGGCGTTGCAGGACCGGGAGCCAACGTAGGTCAGCGAGCACAGGGGTGATGGGTGAACGGGACTTGGCGTGAGTTAGGAAACGGGCAGCAGAGTACAGGGCAATATTTGCTGCAAGGGATAGGTGAGGAAGTGATAGTGATATGTCATATAGTGAGGGAGGGGATGAATGGAAACTGAAAGTATCAATGAACAATGAGTATTTCACATCTCAGAAAAATATTATGTATGGAAGATATGAGCCTAATACTAGGAAAAGCCATTGATAAAGAAATATATAATAGGTTTGCAAAAAATAAAATTGAGTATAAATCCCTTATAGACAGCCTCATTCAAGGCAGAATTGCAGTCAGTATAATGGATGACTGTGCCAAAGCCAGATTACTAAGGGGAATAGAATTAAATCTACAGAAAGGAAGTGACATTTCCAAAGCAGCAGGATCCAGCAAAATGCAGCTAGAACACCTAGACATATTGGCAGTGCTATAAGTAATACGTGAAACAGAGATATTACTTCATACAATGGAAAAAAGTCAGATCGAGCAAGATAGCAATAGATCGGGGATAAGAAGAAAAAAATGTCCAGCGTATGGCTAAACATGAATGCAATGTAAAAAATGAAATCATTTTGCTAATCATATGCAAAGCCAAAGCAAAGTCATCCTCGTCAGACAAGTAAGGAATTAAAATTAAAGTTCATAGAGTGGAAAAGCAGCCTGAGAGCGAGAATGGAATTTGCATGGGTGTGATTCAGACAGAAGAATGGCCTGAACAGACAGTCAGTCTCAAGATGTTGAATTGACAGTCAAGTTGAATGAACTCTTTGTCTTAATCTGGATACAGGAGCTCAACATCAGTCAAGAAGAAGTACAAGATTGAGCAAGTCTAATTGGTGAAGTACTCTGGCCACAACGTTAGGTGGGTAGGAAAATGTAATTTAGTGCATGAATGTAAAGACAAATAACAAAATCTAGAGTTTCAAACTCAGGGCCAGTGAGTACATCCAATCCTTGGATTCTAAGCATGCCAACAGTTTGGATGAAAGTAAAGAATTGCTGCATCACTAGGAATAAAATACCTAAAAGTGACTGAGAAGTATGCTGATGTATTTAAAGGCTTGGGATGTATGACAGGAAAGGACAGCACTTGACCGACGCTAGATGCTTAACCAATCATACATCGGCCAAGGGAAGTTCTAGTCACACTTTTTAATAAATTCCTGACGAGCTAGATAGAATGGAGAAACTTGGTTTGATAAAGAAAGTCAAAGAACCCTAATCGATGGGTTAGTATTACAGGACTGTAGTCAAGTCAATCAGTGAATGAGTGAGACGATGCATTGACCCTAAAGATTTAAATAAAGCCAAAGGAAAGAGAACATTATCCAGAGGAAATCATACAGGAAGCAGCGCCATGGTTATCAAATACCAAAATCTTTAGCATGCTTGATGCAAATTAGGGCAACTAACAAGTACTACTGGATGAAGACGCAGCAAAATTGTGAACATTTAATCATCCTTTTGACAGATATACCACAATGTCCTTTGGGATCGTCTCAGTTCCAGAAATGTTCCACTATGTAAAGTCACAGCTACTAGATGACATTGGAGGAGTGGAAGTTTGAGATGTCGTGATTTAGAGGCAGGACATACAAAAGCCTGACCAAAAGGTGAAAAAAAAGTTCTATAGCGAGTGAGAGAAAACAATGTGAATAGAAAAAAAGAAACAAATTACTAATGCTGGAATCTGAAATAAAAACAGAAAATGCTGGAAATACACAGCAGGCCAGTCAGCATCTGTAAAGAGAGAAAACAGGTTAACATTTCAGGTGTAGTCTCTTCCTTAGAACTACTAACACCCAAAAAGTTAACCTATCTTTTTTCTTTACAGATGCTGCCTAACCTGCTGTATAGAATTACATAGAATTTGCAGCACAGAAACAGGCCATTCGGCCCAACTGGTCTATGCCAGTGTTTGTGCTCCACACGAGCCTCCTCTCACCTTACTTCATCTCACCCTGTCAGCATATCCTTCTATTCCTTTCTGCCTCAACGTGCTTATCTAGCTTCCCCTTAAATGCATCTGTTATTCGCCTCAACTAATCCTTGTGGTAGCGAGTTTCACATTCTCACCACTCTCTGGGTAAAGAGGTTTCTCCTGAGTTCCTTATTGGATTTATTAGTGGCTATCTTATATTTGTGACCCTTAGTTTTGGAGTCCCCCTGTGTACTTGCAGCTTCTTCTGTTTTTAACACAGTGTGAAACTGAACAGTAATAAGTTCAAAATACAAGTCAGTCACATAGGACACACACAGCAGCAGAAGGACTTGAGACTGATGGGAAAAAAGGTGAGGGCAATCAAATACAAGGACAAACCAAGCAACAAGTAAGACCTGCAACAAACAATATCTCGTCATAGTGTACCATTTAGGCAAGTTCCTGCCTAACCTATCAGAATTAGGAAAGCTATTTAAAATAGATGCAGCGCAGTATTGGGCTGAGGAGCACGGTGGGAGTTTTTAAGAGCTACAATGCCTGGTGAAGGAAGCCCAAGTTCTGAAATTCTATATTATGACCAAGCCAGATTAGTGTCGATGCTTCCAGTTTAGGAATGGGAGGACTTGCCGACAGCAAACACTACACGGGCATTTACATGAACTCAATGCAGGAATGCAAATTGCAAAATTGAACGGTAGCTGAAAGAACTCCAGATGTGCTACCTCTTCCTTATGGTAAAGTCTCCTAATTAATTGGCGTCGAGGAAGAAATCCATTGCGTGCAACAAAATCATGAGCCTGCTTATAAAGAAGGCATTTATCATTTCATTAGACATGGAACACAGAGGGAGTCGTCCCTCAAAGGTTCTCTATTCTACTTCAGCTATCGTTTACATTGAGAAAGGCCTAGTCATTACATATCAGCCAGTAATCAATATACAGGTAATTAATTCCATTGTAGAGAAACTGTACTCGGCATCTTCAGTACTTGCTGGTTATGCTACAGATCACCAGCAGAGGACACCAGTGATTCCTGTAAATCACACTTGGATGTGATTATCCTCTCACCAGCCTCTGTGACAAAATCAGACTTTGGTAATTTGAAGATTTGAACATTAAACCCCAAAATACAATAAAATCGATGAATGTTACATTAAAATCAAAGTGGTTACAGTGCCATAAAAGTATTTATCACCTCTCATACACACTGCTGTCATTGGCAGTTTATAAGCACTGCCAGATAACCTGTTAATGTGAAGACAGCAGAATACATGAACTGATCGCGACCTGTCCACACTTCTAAATCATGACATCATTTCCTGCAACAGGTTAGCCTGCAAAGTAAAAGTTTGAAAACTCCAAGGAAATGATGCGGTCTGTGAGCTAGCAACCGTCATCGACTGGGAAATTCCATTCTTTTTAATAAAGAAAAGTTAATCCACAGGGTCCTCCTGTACCATCACTGATAGGCACGTACCCATCGAAATCCTCCTGTACCATCACTGAGGCACGTACCCATCGAAATCCTCCTGTACCATCACTGATAGGCACGTACCCATCCAAATCCTCCTGTACCATCAGTGATAGGCACGTACCCATCCAAATCCTCCTGTACCATCACTGATGGGCACGTACCCATCGAAATCCTCCTGTACCATCACTGATAGGCACGTACCCATCGAAATCCTCCTGTACCATCACTGATAGGCACGTACCCATCGAAATCCTCCTGTACCATCACTGATGGGCACGTACCCATCGAAATCCTCCTGTACCATCACTGATAGGCACGTCCCCATCGAAATCCTCCTGTACCATCACTGATAGGCACGTACCCATCCAAATCCTCCTGTACCATCACTGATAGGCACGTACCCATCGAAATCCTCCTGTACCATCACTGATAGGCACGTACCCATCCAAATCCTCCTGTACCATCACTGATAGGCACGTACCCATCGAAATCCTCCTGTACCATCACTGATAGGCACGTACCCATCGAAATCCTCCTGTACCATCACTGATAGGCACGTACCCATCGAAATCCTCCTGTACCATCACTGAGGCACGTACCCATCCAAATCCTCCTGTACCATCACTGATAGGCACGTACCCATCGAAATCCTCCTGTACCATCACTGATGGGCACGTACCCATCGAAATCCTCCTGTACCATCACTGATGGGCACGTACCCATCCAAATCCTCCTGTACCATCACTGATAGGCATGTACCCATCCAAATCCTCCTGTACCATCACTGATAGGCACGTACCCATCGAAATCCTCCTGTACCATCACTGATAGGCACGTACCCATCGAAATCCTCCTGTACCATCACTGATACATATGTACATAGAGGTATATAGAGTGAAGAACTTAGATTTTGAAACATTTGCAGTTACTTCAAATTAATTTGTTTAACTTTCAGTTATAATTTTTAAATGGCCAGTTATTTCAATTTACTTAAATTTTGTGTGGGACTATAATGGCTGCCTTCTGGGTCCCTTCTAACCATGTGACCCATAATATCATGTGGTTAGCACAGACCAACCGAAAAAAAATACAAACATGCTATAGGTGGCTAATACTATGGAGTTAATTCTTACCTGGAATAACATAGAATGTACAGCATCTAGTTCTGGTTTCCCCCGCAACATCTTCTCCACGTTTACCCTATCAAACCCTTTCATAATTTTAAAGACCTCGATCAGGTCACCCCCTCAGTCTTCTCTTTTCTAGGGAAAAGAGCCCCAGCCTGTTCAATCTTTCCTAATAGGTATAATTCTGATGGCTTTATTCTGTTTTGGGTTAGTACACTACACAGTGGCAACGGTTTATCCGCAATGGTTGATTAACAGTTTTATGTAGGCGCTGCAAACTGTTAAGAAATAATAAACTGATCAATAATACAATCAATATAGTTACTTAGCATCTGATGTTGAGTGGGGAACTTAATGTTCATTTTAATGGAGTCCATTTTGGTAGAACCTCAAGTGTGTAGCATTGCTTCCAGCTTTAGAGTTGAGCCCATCTTTTATAATGGGTTCTCTCCAACTTTTTCTCTTTGCTGGCTTTGCTTGAACCCCCCCCCGGGGAATTCATTTTCATGCAGTGTTAGGAAAGTAACAGCCACGAGTAAGCAAAAAAAAAGGAAAGAAATCAGCAATTCCAACAGATTAACTACAATGTTATAACCTTCAATTAAAAAACATAGGTTCTTACAAATATTCATTGCTCGCACTGCCAAGTCCTTGCACACTCTATTTCCCAAACTCATTTCCACACTATTTCCCCAAGGAAACATACACTTGAGTAATGGGAAGGAGGGTGAGATAGATCGGGCAGATTGTACAGAAAATAACTTCTTACGATGTCGGATGGATGTGGTTTGATTGGAAACAAAAACCAAACCCACGTAAGAATTTAAGCAGTAATAGTCGGCCATCGATACCCTGCCATGGAACTGAGGCTAGACAGGTTCATTTCAAGAAAGAGACTACAGCCAAGGTTTTGGATAGTCCTGCTATCCTCAAATGCTTGCTACCGTATAAGCTTTTGCTGTTCAGTCACAATGTTCCACATGTTTTTCCGATCCTTTACAACTTTTTGAAAGACGCCATTCGGCCAGGCCCCCCCCCCACTCTCATTCATGAATTAAAGAGCAGATTATCCTGACAAATATGTCCCATCTTCTATTCATTATCTTGTAAACTGGTACTGATTCCAATCATAATAATCCTCGTCTCAATTCCGAGACAAAGTGCAAAAAAAAACCGATCGCCTTCACATATCTTAGAAATAAAAGCTTCACTGTCAAAAAACCCCCACATTTCCCATGTTTAATTTGTGAATCTCTACTGATTTAGAGCTGGCGAAGGGAAGGGGGAGAGGAGAAGTAATCAGAAGCCTCCCAATTTAAAAAAGCGACTGGCTCTTTGAAAAATCAATACATCTTGAAGAGGAATAAAAATGGATTATGGATAACTCACGAGGTAATATCCAGGCCTATTTATTCTCATAACTTAAGCTCAAATGTAGCTGAGAGATATTTATCACTAGCAGTTGGGTAGAAGCACAAGTGCATTGTGAGCAAGTCTGACAGGTAATTCCCACATCTGCAGGTACTGGAGCCGAGAAGTAATTATTCCACTCACCAGGAAATCAATTTGATACGAAGGAACATTTCCAGCACACTGTTTGCACCTCTGTGCAACAGTTCGGCCCTCTGCTTGCAAATGACTGTAATGTGCAATATAGTCAGCGCGATACCCCTGGAATTAATAAGGTAGATCAGCTAATTGCCCACGGTCACCTTGGATGCTTTTTAAGTAACAATTGCAATGTATTACAGAGCTACTCTTCACCGCTGTCTTATCGGGTCTGTGAGACACTGCTTCCATCAGGGCTATTTCAGGCATGAATGCCACTCGCTTAACCTAAAGGAAAATGACAGGTTACATGTGTTTGTAAGATCATTGTCGGGATGTTCGTGTGAGTGTGATCCAGCGAGAGTTGTGCGGTGTAAGAGATAGGTGTCTCAATTCGCTTGGGGCTCAATTTGGCCCAGCTTCATCCAGTCCATGAAGATGTTATAAAAGGGTCAGAGGGCAAACCCATGAGCCACCTTACCACAACTCAGCATACCCATTAATGCAACGGCCAAGTTGCTGCTGGAAGTCGTAAAGATTTAAGGAAACAAGAGTGTTTTGCAAATAGAAAAATAGCCATTGGGCCCAATAAATCTCTTCCTTTTTCAGAGATCACTTGCCTACTTTTTCATCCCATCCCAAAATTCCATTTTGCTCCAGGAACACATCTTGGACCCTTTCTTGTTCCAGTTGCCTTCCTTGGGAAATGATTCCATTACCTTTGGGTAGAAGACTGGCACTGTCTACCATACCCAAAACTAGACAGGGCAGAAGGGTGAGGCACTGGGTGCATGATAGAAACGGGCTTTCAGGAGAAACCCAACCGGTGTGAACAATACAGTACCTGACACGTATTTTGAATATTATTTTACCAAAAATTATATCTCACATGAACAATAGGGAATGATTTAACCATTTTACTCATCAGAGAATGAATATTCTAGTAAAGTATATACAAGAAGGAACACAATTATCAAATTAATGTCTAACACAGATTTGTGCTCATTGTAAAAGTGTCTTTAATATTTGAGGGCTAAGCACTGCAGACTTACTAAACAGTGACTGTCTTTCCTGTTTAGACGCTTTGTGAACAGACTCCTGTCAATGGTGGCATACTGTAAATCTGGAGAATACTGCTGCTCAACAAATAGAACTTCAGCAGTGGTTTAGTGTTTGACAGAGGAGAGCAGGCCAGCAAGCAATCATATGGGTGATAGAAAATGCTGCAAAGTCAAGCCAGCTAGAATCGAGCGGATGCTGGCTGGGGAGTAATAGCAGAGACAGGTAGCAATAGGGGCCAACTCTGACTGTTGAATCGAGCTGACATGGGTAGTCATGTGGGGTGCTTCAAATCTGCATCCAATAAAAGACTCCATGGTGCAGCATATTGGAGCTTTACTGATAATGGCTCTCAAGCAAGGCACCTGGGCCCCTTGGCGCCTAATTTATGGGCCAAAAAAAATTAGCATGGGGGAGGGGACCAGTTTCCGGGTGCAATCTCTCATGCCCGATCTCCAACCCCCGGAAGTGTCCAGGGCGCCTGCCTAAAACAAGCGTTAGGCCCATTAAATATTCTAGATCAGGAGCCCAACGCCTACTTTAGGAACCTGCTCTCAAATCCTGCATCAACTGGATGGAACTTACTCCGGTCAGTCTTTACAGGTCTCCAGCTGCCTACCCAATGGTCTTTAAAGGGAGCGCATGAGGCCGCCGACAAAAAGATGAGTTACATTTTTTTTTACCCCAATAGTACTGTGGGTCGCTGTCGGCCCGGGCTTGCCCCCATCTGATTCATCTCCCTCCCCTCCCAAAACCTACCTGTGGGCCGGCTTGGCATCAGAGCCGGCCAATTTTCCTGAGGCCACGACCAATGAGTTGCAATGGGACTCCCGATTAACGTTCACAGTTTGCTGGTTTTACGCAGATGAGGCCCGAGGCCCAAGTTCCAGTGAGCCTTAATCTGACAGCTCTGGGCCCACTTTCCCTTCACGATGGATATTTCATGCGACTCCAATTTCTCAGCCTAAGTGGTTGAGAAGGACCTACCAGCTGGAGAAGGCAGCTGAGTCAGGATTTGGACTGGCTAGGGCGGGTGGAGATTGGTTGGGGAATGGCTGCTGAGTTACCTGGGCAGCAACAGCTGACTCAGGTGGGCATGAAAAGCACCCTTCAAATCAAGTCCTGCGCATCTGTGGTATTGCAAATGGGCAGAACCCCAAAAGAAGTCTCTGCAGGGCCGACAGTAAACCAGGATCAAATCGTACGCAGCTAGGGTTGCTAACCTTCCAGGACTGGCCGAGAGTCTCTGGGATTTAAAGATTAATCTCCAGGATGCTGTTGCAAGCAACCTAGGAGAAAAATCATAGCAGCATTGAAAAAAATTGTACGTTGTTTTCATTTTCTTTGAGCACTTTTATTTATTAGTTGTAAAGATATTGGAGATGGAAAAATTGGCTGTTTGACTGACAGTCATGAGTCATCCAATCGAGTAATAAAGAATCAATTCACTTTATGCTTGGTATGGGAAGGCGGTGCATTGCAAGAATGGATGTGTTGGGTGACCAATGGCGGGATTGTGGGGGCGGGGCAGTTGGAGGCGAGAGATTGTGTGATGAAACCTCCAGGAATACGTCCAACCAGAGTTGGCAACCCTACGTGTGGCCGGAGGAGCGAGGTAAAAGCTGGCCTATACAACCTGAAAAATGGATAGCTAATTAAAGGGTGGAAATTACTGTCTGTGATGTTACTGTATGAATGCTTAAAAATCTTACACTAAATTCCTCTCAACTATTTTAACGGAAGCATTGACCGTTCATTTTAAATAGGTTGTTGCCTCCATTAAAATAAGAGGGGGGAATTTGGTCTGTGCCTATTAAACATTCTATAATAACATCACTGACAATCGTTTCGCCTTTAAATTTAACTTGTGTATTGAAAATGTTCAATAAAATTGTTTTAGTTAGTGCCCAGAGAACATTAAACCATGAATTCAATTTACGCTTTCATGCATGCCAAGACCAAATCACACACCGTTCTCCTCTAAATAAATGTTTTGAACTTTTAACAACTTTGAGGAAACTATCCATTACTGTCCGACAGGTACAGAAAAATCATAAGGGACTTCAGCAATGATGATTCATTACAGTGTATGTCTACCCTCTTGACTGTACTGTTCAATCTTTATCATCTAGTCCATCAAACTCATAGAGCAGCTCGACTCAATGCTCCCTATTAAATATGAGCAAACACACAACCAAGCAGCCATGTACCATACTGCACTGTGCACTGCCCTGGGCTGAACTTTTAAATTCCACCGGTACGTGAATAGCGATCCACTGTCCCAGAATATCATGTACAGAAGAGGTGCACAGCTGGGAGGATGTTAAGACACGCTACACCGGAAGATTTGCCATCCCATTAGGGAGATATCGTCAAGTTACAGACATGGCTCAATCATAGATGCATTTAAGGGGAAGCTTGATAAGTACAGTAGGGAGAAAGGAATAGAAGGATATGCTGATAGGGTTAGATGAAGAAGGGAGGGAGGAGGCTCGTGTGGAGCATAAACACCAGCACAGACCAGTCAGGCCGAATGGCTTGTTTCTGTGCTGTAAATTCGATGAATCACAAATGTAGAATTTGTCTCCATTTGTTTTATCAGAAGGTACTTTTCTCAGTGCTCCTAATGTTCCACTCTTGTTCCTCCTAAGCTCTACGCCATCCTACATGTTCCTTCCTACACCCCCACTGTGCTGCACTGTTACCCGCTGCATCTAATGCTGCTTTTATATGGGTGCCATTTTAATTCAGATTTTGGGTCACTGGTATTCGAATGCTGGCTCCCAACATTTGTGCAGCTAAATCTGACTCCCTTATCCCAGCAGGAGACTTGTACACCTACCAAAAACGGGAGCTACCAGTCCGCTGCTGGTTTAAGAGAGCTGGATTTACCTGCAGAAATGCCAGGATCCGGGCCATGGACCCAGTCTCTCAAAGTCCAAATTAAAACAATGCTGCTATAAGCAGCTGGACTTGCTCCCAAAACCTTGAAATAGTGGAATTCTTTACTTCCCTCGAGTTTCTTTCTCTGCTGTAATCAACAGTCTTTTTTAAAAATCAAGCCCGCCATCATCTAATCAGTCATTCTACATCTGCCTCGTCTTCCCTCCTATTATCTTCAAACGTGCCTTCAAGACCTTTCAGCTAGATGTTCTCCTTATTCCTCTTTGAAAGGAATAGAAGGATATGTTGATGAGGTTAGATGAAGGAGGGTGGGAGGAGGCTCGTGTGGAGCATAAACACCGGCTTGAACCTGTTGGGCTGAATGTACAACACAGAAACAGGCCATTCTATGGATTAAAAGAGCTGGGTATCGTCCTCCTGACGGCTATCCAAAACTAACATGAGCTCTGGATTGGCCAAGGTTGAATACTTTCCATTTACAATGTATCCGTTGGCGAGGAGATTGTTGATCATAGAATCATATGACTTTCGGATGAGACGTTAAACCTCATCCATCTACCCTCTCAGGTGGATATAAAAGATCCCATAACACTATTTTGAAGAAGAGCAGGTGAGTTCTCCCCGGTGTCCTGGCCATTATTTAGCCCTCAACCAACACCAGTAAAACAGATTACGTTGCCATTATCATATTCCTGTTTGTGGGACCTTGCTGTGCACAAATTGGCTGCCGTGTTTCCTACATTACAACAACGGCTAGACTTCAAAAGTACTTCATTGGCTGTAAAGCGCTTTGGAACGTCCTGAGGTCGTGAAAGGCTCTACATAAATGCAAGACATTCTTCTTAATGCAGGTTGTTGTTTTGGTACCAAATGCAAGCTGAAAGCTGTTACTACAGGTCGACAAAATAATTGAAATGTAACCTGTCAAAACATTCCAAAAATATATATAACTTTGTGAAGCGTGACAGATTTTGAATTTTCGTTTATCAAAAATATGTGTTTAAATATTTCAGACCGGTAGGTGCAGTTCAGCTGGTTCCTTTAAGATACAATTTGTACGCCCATCACTCCCAGTGGCTCATTTTTATTGTACCCATATTCAGGAGCTACTTTAAAAGGCCTGCATGTCTGGAGATGTACTGGGGAATTTCTTCAAAACTTGCTTCATTAACATTGTATTGATTAACCTCCGGCACCTTGTGCTCACACAGTCCTCATTACCTGCCCTGTTTCTCTGTATTTTACACTCCCTCGCTGCGATCTTCACAGAAACCCCTCTCAGCAGGTAAACCCCTAGGTTTGGATTACATTTTTTTTTTGCTACTTACAAAGATTCCCATTCCACATTGTTACCTCAGTTCACAAATTGCTTATGACAGCAAGCGTCTGTTAAAGGCACTTTTTGCACTGGGGACCAGGAATATTTTTTTTTTACGAGTCTTGCACACAGGATGCTTCACACATTCAGCGTTATGGACCCGAGAGTGAGGAACAGCTAATAGCTCGTAAGCTTTGAAGTTTATGAATGAGCTATCAATTCTTCCTGACATGGTGAGAGATCTTTAGTTTTTACTTGAAGGCCTCCTTCTACAGCCTTTCTTTAAAACTATGCCTTGTTTGATTTCTATTGATTTTGACAGGAACAACATCTCTTTCTCTTCATATAAATTTTGAGCTGTATCCTTCATACTTCAAATTTCTGTCATGCTTAAAAATAAGTATAAAAAAAGAGAAGGAAAGCCAGGTTCTCGCTGGGGAGGAACCAAGGATTTACAAGTAGCTGCCAATCTACTGAAAAACATGCCCAGCATTGAACCTCCAATGACCTCAATTTGTTCCTATTCAGAGCAATTAGAACTTGTGGCCTTAAAAGGACATACAACGCCACATTGGCTACAGGATAATACAATGCACGATATATCATATTATGCTCCTATACTTTTAAACTGGAATATCCTCCAATCTACTATGACCAAATGCCATTAAATATGTGCTAGAATTTGTTGAAAATATTTTATTTTCCAGCTCTCCAAATCAGTCTTCGATCTGCACCAGCACTTGATTTAAACATCGCTATGAGCAAAAGGTGATGATCAAGAGCTGGTTTCAATGAAACAATAAAACCAGTGTGTATAATAAGGGGATTATTACACAGTTCTAAAGCAAAATATTAAGTGAATTAAGAGCTTAGTGCGCATTATATTCCACTAATCCTTGGTGAAGTTATTATCCTTTAAAGCTTACTGGTTTAAACAATTTTGTGTAAGAAATGATATTCAACCTTCATTGGAAAAGTTTAACTGAAGCAGGTTGCATAAACAATCAATTTAATTAAAAACATACAGGTCAACTCTTGGGAGAATGTTTGCATTTAAATATCTAATTAAACCTCCCATTGTGCAGACTAACAGCAAATGCTGAGAGCTTGATATTATTTTACTTTCTCCAGTGAGTTTTGCATCTTTGGTACAACAGCAGATTTAGAGATGGCAGCCCCAGCTATAGTGCCAGAGCCCTTTTGCAAGCAACCTACCACTGCGGCTGTTGGAGAAGAGAAGGACACACCTCAAAGAGTTGGTGCTGACGTGCTCCTCCAGAGCCACCAAAAGAGGCAGAATTCTCTGCTCCTCTTCCAATAGTCCACAGCCATACCGCAACAGCTGTTGGAAACGGAAAAGACACATCTCAAAGAGTTGACGTTGAGGTGCTCCTTGAGAGGCACCAAAACTGTTAGTAGCAATTGTAGACGACTGCTGCTCGCCACTATTTCTTATGGCGGCTTATCAGTCGCAATCGCAGACATAAACATAAATGGTGGTCTGTGGACGAGCTCGATACCTCTGTTCTTTACCTTTTTCTGGTCACAGTGGCGCTAAACTCTTGCGTTGCTAGTTTCCACACATCTTGACATCCCGATATCAGGAAAGGCCTGCGGGCGGGAAATGAAAGAAGAGCTTGCAGTTCTATAGTGTCTTATCACCTCTCTCAGGACATTCCCAAATTGTTTCACAGCCAATAAGTTACTTTTGAAATGCAGTCACTGGTGCGATGTCGGTAAACACAGCCATCAATTGGCATTGAGCGAGGTCCCACAAAATCAAATGGGACGAATGTCATAGAGTCATAGAGTCATACAGCACGGATAGAGGCCCTTCGGCCCATCGTGTCCGCGCCGGCCATCAGCCCTGTCTACTCTAATCCCATATTCCAGCATTTGGTCCGTAGCCTTGTATGCTATGGCATTTCAAGTGCTCATCCAAATGCTTCTTGAATGTTGTGAGGGTTCCTGCCTCCACAACCCTTTCAGGCAGTGAGTTCCAGACTCCAACCACCCTCTGGGTGAAAAAGTTATTTCTCAAATCCCCTCTAAACCTCCCGCCTTTTACCTTGAATCTATGTCCCCTTGTTATAGAACCCTCAACGAAGGGAAAAAGCTCCTTAGTATCCATCCTATCTGTGCCCCTCATAATTTTGTACACCTCAATCATGTCCCCCCTCAGCCTCCTCTGCTCCAAGGAAAACAAACCCAATCTTCCCAGTCTCTCTTCATAGCTGAAGCGCTCCAGCCCTGGTAACATCCTGGTGAATCTCCTCTGCACCCTCTCCAAAGCGATCACATCCTTCCTGTAGTGTGGCGACCAGAACTGCACACAGTACTCCAGCTGTGGCCTAACCAGTGTTTTATACAGCTCCATCATAACCTCCTTGCTCTTATATTCTATGCCTCGGCTAATAAAGGCAAGTATCCCATATGCCTTCTTTACCACCTTATCTACCTGTTCCGCCGCCTTCAGGGATCTGTGAACTTGCACACCAAGATCCCTCTGACCCTCTGTCTTGTCTAGGGTCCTCCCATTCATTGTGTATTCCCTTGCCTTGTTAGTCCCTCCAAAGTGCATCACCTCGCACTTTTCCGGGTTAAATTCCATTTGCCACTGTTCCGCCCATCTGACCAACCCATCTATATCGTCCTGCAGACTGAGGCTATCCTCCTCGCTATTTACCACCCTACCAATCTTTGTATCATCAGCGAACTTACTGATCATACCTTTTACATTCATATCCAAGTCATTAATGTAGACCACAAACAGCAAGGGACCCAGCACCGATCCCTGTGGTACCCCACTGGCCACAGGCTTCCAGTCACAAAAACAACCTTCGACCATCACCCTCTGCCTTCTGCCACTAAGCCAGTTTTGTATCCAAAGTGCCAAGGCACCCTGGATTCCATGGGCTCGTACCTTCTTGACCAGTCTCCTGTGGGGGACTTTATCGAAGGCCTTACTGAAATCCATGTATACCACATCCACTGCGTTACCCTCATCCACACGCCTAGTCACCACCTCAAAAAATTCAATCAAATTAGTCAGACATGATCTTCCCTTGACAAAGCCATGTTGACTATCCCTGATTAATCCTTGCTTCTCCAAGTGGAGACTGTGGCCAGAGAGGTTCTGAATATATGTGTCAGAGCCCCCGCAATCTCCTCCTTTGCCTCACACAGTAGCCTGGGATACATTTCGTCCGGGCCTGGGGAACTTGATTTTGGTGGTGTTGAGGGAGGAATGTTGGGCAAGACCTGAGCAGAATTCCCTGCTTCTCTTCCAGTAATCCATCTTTGGCACTCACCGAAAACAATGGGACAATCAGACAGGGCCTCCACTTAATATCTCATCTACCTGGCAGCACCGCTGACAGTGCAGCACCCCCTCAGTACTGCAGTGAAGCGCCAATCTAGATTATGTGCTCAAGTCCTCAGTTGAGTCAAGACTCAACTGAATCAGAAATTGAAAGGTTGCAAATATGACTTCAGAGCCAATAAAACAAAAAATACATTTTTTAAAGAAGATGTTGCAGGAACTATTTCTGTCGCAAGCGCCTGGTGCAAGGCCAAGCTGCCACAGGAGACAACACAGCTGCACAGCAGCAGAGCTTTCGAAGCAAACTCTTCCAGAGATGATGCCCCATTAGAAGTGCTTTAAAGTATAAAGTATAAATACAGTAAGAAGGGAGGAACAAGAGAAGCAGAGATGGGCTAAAAAGTGTAGAGAAAACTCCGTCTGTAACATAGAATTTAAAAGCAGAGAAATTATGTTAAACTTGTATAGAACCTTGGTTACACAACACTTGGAGTACTGTGCTCAGTTCTGGCCTCCATATTACAAAAAGGATATAAAGGCACTGGAGAAGGTGCAGAAAAAGATTTACAAGAATGATAGCAGAACTGAGAGGTTATACCTATCTGGAAAGATTGAACAGGCTGGGGCTTTTTTCCGTAGAAAAGAGAAGGCTTAGAGGTGACCTAATAGAGGTCTTTAAAGTTATGAGGGGGTTTGATAGATTGATGTAGAGAAGATGTTCCAAATTGTGGGGGAATCCAAAACTAGGGGCCATAAATATAAGACAGTCACTAATAAATCAAATAAGTAATTCAGGAGGAACTTCTTTACTCAGAGAGTGGTTAGAATGTGGAACTTGCTACCACATGGAGTAGTTGAGGTGAATAGCATCGATGCATTTAAGGGGAAGCTAGATATGTACATGAAGGAGAAAGGAATTGAAGGTTATGTTGATAGGGTGAGATGAAGTAAGGTGGGAGGAGGCTCGCGTGGAGCATAAACATCGGCATAGACCTGTTGGGCCGAATGGCCTGTTCTGTGCTATGTAATACTACGTGATTTAGATTGATGCGACATTTCAGGTGAATTACTACTACAATCTTCAGGCTTTTAAAAGTCCAAGCTTGACATCACCTAATTAATAGATCCTGATTTATCTCTTGTACTTTTTTAGTCAAAGTAGGGTCATGCCTACCCTACTAACCTTTAATCTTCACCATGCTTTCCCAATTAAAAAAATACACATCCCCTTTAAGTGTCCCCTATACACCAGCACTTACACCTAATAAAGTTGTGGTATTCCAACAATTCATTAATAAAAACGCTATGAATAATGAAAGCATGCGTGATAATGGTTTGTACCACAGCTATAATTAATAAGTTGGCCAGCTTTAAATTCAGGAATATAAACACCTCAAGCTTGTTTGGTGACACCGTGTTTCGCCTGTTATTAATCTGTAATAAAAATTTGGTGTGAATTATTCACAGATATATATCCCCATCATACTAGTTAGCATCAAGTCACTGCACAAATAATAATTGCTTCATTTTAGCCATGTTGAATAAATGCATAATTACAGTTTTACAGATTGTTACAATAAAATCCATTTTTTTTAAAGCACAATCACCTAGAAATAACTGTGCGCGGTATTAGTGTACACATTCTTAATGTGTTCACGTGACATTAATTTGTCCACTATTTAACTAAAGTAACCCGTTCATTTTAAGTGGCCTTAATGACACCATTTTTTTTTAAGTAGATAAAGGAATGTTCTAGAAGTGTTCGAAAGCTCAAGCCCGGAAATTGCGAGACTTTGTTTCCACCGCAGAGTCTTACTAGACGGGAACAT
This sequence comes from Heptranchias perlo, assembly GCF_035084215.1. Taxonomy (NCBI): domain Eukaryota; kingdom Metazoa; phylum Chordata; class Chondrichthyes; order Hexanchiformes; family Hexanchidae; genus Heptranchias; species Heptranchias perlo. Next base: position 11,784,704 of record NC_090345.1, on the reverse strand, counting down.
ATGTTTGGAGAATCGGGTGCTGAGGTTAGTGCATCCGTCTCCTGGAATTCCCAACTTTCTAGCCATCATGGCACGAAAATTTTGAGCACAGCAAATCAGGCACGGTAAACCTTTGTGTTGGAGTCACCAATCTGTGCTCCTGCCCAGTGATGCTCTGTGCCAGGAGCGGAGTCTTACAATCTCAGGGCTTAATAGCACACACAGTCATTTCTATGTTGACGTGCTGAACACTTAAAAGGAAGGGCCACTTTATAATGATCGAAGGACAGGTCTGAGTTAATGGGGTGTGGGACAAATACGTTCCCCAAAATGTATCTGCAGCACATTTATTCATTATTAAATGAGATCTGTCTTGTTCAACGACAACTTGCATTTATATAATGTCTTCAACGGAGCAAAACATCCCAACGTGCTTCACAGGAGCGATCATCAAACAAAATTTTACACCGAGCCACATAAGGAGAGGTGACCGAAAGCTCGGTCAAAAAGATAAGTTTTAGAGAGCGTCTTAAAAGAGGAGAGAGAGGTAGAGAGGCAGAGAGGTTTAGGGAGGGAATTCCAGAGCATAGGACCTAAGCAGCTGAAGGCACAGCCGCCAATGGTGAAACGATGAGAATCGGGGACGCACAAGAGGCCAGAATGGGTTGAGCACAGAGATCTCGGAGGATTGTAGAGCTGGAGGAGGTTACAGAGATAAGGAGGGGCGAGACCATGGAGGGAGTTGAAAACTGGAATGAGAATTATAAAATCGAGGTGTTACCAGACCGGGAGCCAATGTAGGTCAGCGAGCACAGGAATGATGGAGTGAACGGGACTTGGTGCGAGTTAGGGTACAGGCAGCAAAGTTTTGGATGAGCTCAAGTTTATGGAGGGTGCAAGGTGGGTGGCCAGCCAGGAGAGCATTGGAATAGTCAAGACTACAGGTAACAAAGGGATGGATGAGGGTTCCGGCAGCAGATGGGCTGAGGCAGGGGTGGAGATGGGCGATGTTATGGAGGTGGAAGTAGGCGGTCTTGGTGATGGAGAGGATATGGGGTTGGAATAGTAAGTAAATGTGAATGACACAGGGCTCTAAGGAAAGAGACAAACACTAAACAACAGTACCAGGTGTAATAATGACACCTTTTATTTTTCTTCATTTTGTTCACTCTCTCCTGCAGGCTCTGACTTTCCTTGGGACACTGTACCACAGACACTTGGCCTTTGTAACTCGTACAAATGATCATTCTTCATATGTGAGCCTAGGCTATTTTCTTCATTGGGGGATGCTAAGGGTTATAAAGAGGGATTGCCCTTACAGACAAGTATTTTGGCGAAACTCGCTTTGTTTGATGATGGAAAAGAGAACTGTTACTTTTGGCAATAAAGCCAAGAAATGCCAGTGCCGCTGTGATCGACACGACTGCATGGTATTTGTAAACAAGTGACAAATGGTTTACTAAACAGTATTTCATCAAGATGGTGTCCCTTTAAAGCCCTCTGAAAGAAACAGGCTGACTTGCTATTCACCACATGAGGTGGTGGTTTGTCAAGTTAACCAGGATTGAAGGTGTGGTGAATGGAAATGCCATACTCACGTAGTTAGATGTCAGCCACTGGAATTGCTAGTTAATGATTAGGTTCGATGGGATTAAAAAAGACTTGCATTTATACAGCGCCTTTCATGTCCTCTGGAAATCCCAAAACACTTCACAGCCAATTAAGTACTTTTGAATTGTAGTTACAGTTGTAATGTAGGAAACGTGGCAACCAATTTGTGCACAGCAAGGTCCAACAAAAAGCAATGTGATAATGACCAGATAATCTGTTTTTAGTGATGTTGGTTGAGGGATAAATATTGGCCAGGACACTCCTGCTCTTCTTTGAATAGTACTGTGGGATCTTTTACGTTCACGAGAGGGCAGACGGGACCTCGGTTTAATGTCTCATCTGAAAGGTGGCACCTCCGACAGTGCAGCACTCCCTCAATCCTTGCATTGATAGCTCAACCTAGATTTAATGATACAATGAATAGCTTGTTTACTAGAATACCTAGGCTTGGACAAAGAGTATTTGGGGTGTCACTTCAAGATGGCAGTACTCCATCAGGTGAGGGTAGAGAAGCTTCTAATTGAGGCTGACTTGTGTGGTACCTGATCTAGAAATACTTCCAAAGTTAAAAAGGTCCCAATTGGTGGCAGTGTCAGCCTTGACCTGAATAAGGGTGCACATGCACCCACACACGTGCACACAAACATGTACATACACAGACAAACACAGGTGCTGTCACAGCAGCGGGAAGCGTTCTGATCAGAGCAAGAGTTGGAAAACCTGCTCCAAAAACTGAGCTCAAAAGCCACTTAATTGCTCGTCAAGATAACTCTGTGCTTCAACAGGCCAACACTTCTGAACTTCCCACTGTCACGCCAGTCTGAGGGCGGGGTGGGCGGGTTTTAGTGATTTCACATATTTTTGGGAGGGGGACTACTTTCTTGGTTGGTTTTGCCTTCAGCGGAAAATAGTTGCAACAGGCAGTGCGGTGGTGGCGTGAAAATGCAGCAATCCTCTGATCGCAAACTTGGTGGAGGAGGATTAATGTCCCGATGAGCTGCATCTCAAGTTCCGCATGTGGTGCATATGCACATCACCCAGCTGAAATGAAGCACACAGCTGTACCCCAGCGAGCCAGCATCGCCGGTCACACTGGGAATAATTAGCCCAAATCAGCCAGCATTTACTGCTTGTTAACATCAATAACAAGGCATTACAGCGAGCCTACAATCCAATCTACAGGCTCCAATATTTAATTTACTTTTTGCTTTTGCACATGGCTGACTCAGAGATTGGAGCAAGAACGCCATATTCAAATTAGCAAGAAGTTAAGGCAGAAAAACCCTATGGAATATGGAATTTGAAAAGCAGCGTGAAGTAATGAAGTCAGTACCTTTCGGGCAGTTGCAAGCTGCGAGGGCTCCAGTGATCTCGCTGAACCACTAATCACAGTATATGGCTTTTATTAACAATATTCTTCCGTGCGACATTTCGACAAAGCAAAACATGATTTGGGGAGATTTCTCGGGAGCGTGACAGCTAAACTGTAACCAATGTTTTCAAAGTAGGAGGTGCAGTGACTATGGGGCATGAATAAAATCCCAAGCCCACCTCCTGTAACCAACAGCAACTTGCATTTATATATGATGTGGAGATGCCGGTGATGGACTGGGGTTGACAAATGTAAAGAATCTTACAACACCAGGTTATAGTCCAACAATTGTATTTGAAAATCACAAGCTTCGGAGATTATCTCCTTCGTCAGGCTCGCCTGACGAAGGAGATAATCTCCGAAAGCTTGTGATTTTCAAATAAAATTGTTGGACTATAACCTGGTGTTGTAAGATTCTTTGCATTTATATAGCGTCTTTAATGTCGAAAAAGTCCCAAGGTGTTTTATGGGGAATAAAGAAACAAACAATGGGTCATTGTGCAAGTGTTAGAAGTAGTGACTGAAAGATTGATCAGTCTTGCTGGTTAATTGGCTCTGTGCCGACCTCTCCAGCTCTCTGCCCCAGCTCCTTTGTTGCTACTGAAACCGAGCCAGTCAGCCCACAGCCAGTCAAGTGTAGTATTCAGCATGGCCTCAACTCACCATTTGGATTTGGAAAAGAAAGCAACCAGAACATTTTACAGCAATTCTTTTTTTTTTGCCCGTCAGGAGGAAGAAACTTGAGATGCTCCTGAGACATGATGTATAATCAAGCGTTGATGTCAGCCACTCGCTCTCCTCCGAGGGAAGGCCTGACACGTGTTTGACAGATTTATAATTCACGGGCGACAAAAATCATCACACCAAATAACCTGTGTCAAAGATTGTGCCCTTAAGGCCCCAAGGCAATGAATTTAAAGTTCAAACTCGACAAAGCCATCTTTTATGGGCTAATACAATGAAGAAAAAGAGAATCATTTATTATGCAGCTCCAGAATGTGCTCCCCACTAACCTCACGTCCTTTCCATGACAAGGCAGTCAGCCATTTTACTTACTTACAAGTAACCTGACTTCAACTGCACTCATCACATCCCAGAACGTTGCGGTTACCCTGCGATACGCAGCTTTTATCCGTCTTTTTCTTCACGTGAGAATGCACTAAAGGCCTGAGTGCATCATCACGCAGACTTCTATCTGTGTTGGAGCTTTGGGAGATATTTCCCCTTCCTTATTTCAAATTATTTTGTTTAACAGGTTGATTGCAGGTTGGTAAGTTACCTGCACGGTCCAGGGGTAGTTTGGTCAAGGACGAAGCCAGGTTGTTATTTTTTTGGAGTAATTATTTTTAGGGAAATTCTGCTATGTCTTTCTTAAAATAATCAAATTATTTTTTTTAAATGGCGCTTTAAGCTTTGTCCTAAAGCAAATAGCATTCTGAAAATTAAACATAAGGAGCGTGTGGTATTTTACTCTGCAGAAAATGGCACTGGGGGTAAATTCACTGATCCCACACCGGAAGGAGGCACAGGTGGGAGATAGTACGATTCTCTGTCTCCTCCCCCTCTCCCATTCTTTGAGCATGTCTCCCTGCTGGGGCATGGGATCGATGAATTTAACCCTTAGCTAGATACTAGATTTTGAGCAGCCACCTTGAGGTTTCTCAGTGAGGGCAAGTTCCTTACCTATCACAATATTCCTTGCCTTGGCCAAGGAAAGTTGCCTGTTCTGGCTTCAGTCAGATTTATTTCCCAATCCTTACCTGCAAATGTTTAAAACTTTAAAAGAACTATGCTTAGGACAGGACATGGGTTAAATACTGGCCTTTCATTCTCGGGCTCAAATCCAGCCCGGACTGATGGAATGAACTTCTCCCATGTTCGTTTAGGGGTAAGGGTCTCAATCCAGCTCCTAGTGGACTTGGGCCTACAGCACAAAACGATCCCTAATTTTGCACTAATTGTCCATCTCACTCGCAGAGAGCTGGTGTGGGAAATGGTGAAAATCATCAAAATGGTGCAGTGGGGCAAAGGAGGACATGCTCCTCTGAGGCTAGGGCACGGGCACATTTTGTGGGGGGAAGAGGGAACATTATATCAAACAATGTCTTAGAGGGGGTCCAATGAAGGTTCACCAGATTGATTCCTGGGATGAGAGGGTTGTCCTATGAGGAGAGATTGAGAAGAATGGGCCTGTATTCTCTGGAGTTTAGAAGAATGAGCGGTGATCTCATAGAAATGTATAAAATTCTGAGAGGGCTTGACAGGGTAGATGCTGAGAGGCTGTTTCCCTTGGCTGGAGAGTCTAGAACTAGGGGTCATAGTCAGTGTGCACCATCCACAGGATGCACTGCAGCAACTCGCCAAGGCTTCTTCGACAGCACCTCCCAAACCCGCGACCTCTACCACCTAGAAGGACAAGGGCAGCAGGCGCATGGGAACAACACCACCTGAACGTTCCCCTCCAAGTCACACACCATCCCGACTTGGAAATATATCGCCGTTCCTTCATTGTCGCTGGGTCAAAATCCTGGAACTCCCTTCCTAACAGCACTGTGGGAGAACCGTCACCACACGGACTGCAGCGGTTCAAGAAGGCGGCTCACCACCACCTTCTCAAGGGCAATTAGGGATGGGCAATAAATGCCGGCCTCGCCAGCGACGCCCACATCCCGTGAACGAATAAAAAAAAAGATAAGGGGTCGGCCATTTAGGACCGAGATGAAGAAAAAGTTCTTCACTCAGAGGGTTGTGAATCTTTGGAATTCTCTACCCCAGAGGGCTGTGGACGCTCAGATCGATACATTTTTGGACACTAAGGGAATCAAGGGATATGGGGATAGGGCAGGAAAGTGGAGTTGAGGTAGAAGATCAGTCATGATCTAATTGAATGGCGGAGCAGGCTCGAGGGGCCGTATGGCCTACACCAGCTCCTAGTTCTTATGTTCTTACATTTAGCCGGGGAGTGTTTGATTCTGAAACTGTAAGGTGTTTCGTTCCCCAGTGCTAACACTCACCCCAACAAAATTCACAAATAAAGAAAGTTTAAGGAAGAAACTTGCCCGGGTGCTAGCCTGGTTATAGTCAGCGGCAAGTATCATTCTACGTGTACTTTGTGTTACATCCCACTTCAGGCATTGGCTTTGTGTGTAGGAATATTTAAACCTTTGCAGAAATCTTGTTGTGTGTGTATATAAATATATAGTGCCAAATACAAACAGAATCAGAGAGTCCCTGCAAAATGAAAGGTTTGTCCCACAGTCACTGTAACTCGCTCAAACCTGTCCTTCTTGAACCACCCTACTTGATATTTTATTTTTGATAGGTCAGGAAATGATAATCTGTCACCTCTAATTACATTGCACACTTTCTACTGAAACCCTGAAGAACCATATCGGGCACTGTCTCCCTCCTGTCTGACGACTGAGAGACAACTACAGACGGAGAGAAAATTCAACATCGTAAATCACCCAGACTGATAGTGTAAGGAGAACTTGTGGCTTGATTATCAGTTCTGTCTTTGCCATGTTACGCAGAATATCGAGATATTGTAACATATGCAGACACCGACTGCCTAAACCAAGCCCCTCTTCTAATTTACCAAACCACAGTCAATAATATTTTTCTTTATGTGATCCATAAGCTTTCAGAATTGTGTCAAGGGCCCCGATGTTTACTTGGGGCCGTGAAGAGAGCAGGGGGAAGGAGGATTTCCAGATGGGAAACCTGGAAGTACGGGTTTCCCAGGCATCCTGACGATTTTGATATCAAGACGTTTTTAAAATGTTCACAGCAGGTTTCCTGCCTGACAGGCAGCACGAGTGACAGGATGCCTGCCTGTTTGGATGGGAAAGCAGCCGGGGAGCATGTGCCAGGTAGTTGGGACATTGTGGGGGGTTGGGGCCAGATATTTGGGGAGAGGCGTCGGTCTTTGGAGAGGGGCCGGTCATCGGGGTGGGTGGGGGGAGGCGATCATTGGAGGGGGGGTCGGAGATTGCGCGAGGCGGGGGGGGGGGGGGTCGGACATTGCAGGGGTTGGAGATCGCGGGGAGGGGTCGGAGATCGCGGGGGGAGGGGTCGGAGATCGCGGGGGGGAGGGGTCGGAGATCGCGGGGGGGAGGGGTCGGAGATCGCGGGGGGGAGGGGGGCCGGAGATCACGGCAGGGGGAGGGGGCGGAGATCGCGGGGGGGAGGGGTCGGAGATCGCGGGGGGAGGGGTCGGAGATCGCGGGGGGGAGGGGTCGGAGATCGCGGGGGGAGGGGTTGGAGATCGCGCGGGGGGGGTTCGGAGATCGTGGAGGGGGGGTGGTGGTTCGATCGCGTGTGTGGGATCATGGCAGGTAGGCTTGTTGGGCCTGGAGGAAACACTCCTGCTCCTCCTGGCCCACAAGCAGTCCAATTGCGCCCAGCCACGTTGAGGTATAAATGTTAACCAGGATATCAGGAGGATGCCCCGGCTCTTTGAATAGTGCCATAAGATAGTTTGCACCCACCTGAACAGACAGGGCCTCGGTTTAATGTCTTATCGGGACGCCCCTTGGACATCCACCCCATGGGTCTCAATGCCTCCAGAGACAGATACGCCACCTCCTTTATATCGCAGGTCAATATCTGGAGGCGATTCTATAATATAAATACAATGTACAGTAGCACGCGGGTGCCATTGTATTGTCACTAGCAATCTACTGGTGAAGGAAAAAAATGACAATTACTCAATTTACTTGGCCTGCTTTAGAAGTCAGTGCTACGTTGACATTTTCTTGCACTGACATTTGAAATGGGCAATGTGCCAATTTCTCTTGTGTGTATGTTTCACTGCGGTAGCTTTAATATTTTGACCCGAGTGTTAATAGTGAAATATTTCATCAAAACTTCATCGATGGGTGCTTATGTCTGGAAATCAGGTAATTGTGTTTTGCTCAAATGCATTTCTTTTTTGCCACTGTAATGGGTGTTCTTTGTCATTTGTTGAAATGTTTTGAAGTATTAAAAAATTTTTATTTTGGGCTATGGGTTGCAATGGGTTAGCATGCCTGCTTTCTGCCTCTGCTTCTAAGGCTTGGATCCAGTTTAGGTGTCAGCCGTGGCTCAGTGGGTAGCATGCTCGCCTTTGAGTCAGATGGTTGTGGGTTCAAGCCCCGCTCCAGAGATTTGAGCACATGATCTAGGCTGACATTCCCAATGCAATACTGAGGGAGTGCAGCACTGTCGGAGGTGCTGTCTTTTGGATGAGACGTTAAACTGAGGCCCCTTCTGCCCTTCTCAGCTGGATGTCAAAGATCCCATGGGACTATTTCGAAGAAGAACAGGGGAGTTCTCCCCAGTGCCCTGGCCAATATTTATCCCTCAACCAACATCAGTAAAAAAAACCAGATTATCTGGTCATTATCACATTGCTGTTTGTGGGAGCTTGCTGTGCGCAAATTATAACCTGGTGTTGTAAGATTCCTTACTTTTACATTATAAAAGTAAGGAATCTTACAACACCAGGTTATAGTCCAACAGTTTTATTTGAAAATCACAAGCTTTCGGAGGCTTTTTCCTTCGTCAGAAAGCCTCCGAAAGCTTGTGATTTTCAAATAAAACTGTTGGACTATAACCTGGTGTTGTAAGATTCCTTACATTTGTCCACCCCAGTCCATCACCAGCATCTCCACATCATTATAAAAGTGACTGCATTTCGAAGGTACTTCGATGGCTGTGAAGCATTTTGGGATGTTCTGAGGCCATGAAAGGTGCTATACAAATACAAATCTTTCTTTGTTTCTTACAGACTGACGGAATAAAAGTATCCTGCATCTGGGGACTGTGGAGGTCTCCTGAGGAGTCTCAAACCAGTTCCTAGTGGGAATGGGCCAAAAGAACCACACTGCCTATAATTCAACACTCAATTTCTACCAGGTAGGGCACAGGGTGACTGAGTATCGAATAGAAAGTATCAGACAGTGGATGGTATTTACAGGCACTGGGCTAAGGCGCATTGTAGTGGCAGCTTTACTGTGCGTTTAATTAAGATATATTGGACTTTGGGAGTGCTGGGTGCTGGCAGTGGGTGCTTCTAAGGAAAAGCATTCCACTTAGCAGCACTAACATCTCTCCTCTTGATCAACACAAAAATGTACCCCCTCCCCAACATTTATTTTTTAATTCTTTTCATTGAAATTCTGGTTGGTGCAATGTGTTGCAATTCCAATGTAATGTGGTGGCCCAGCATTCTCTATCTGCTGAGTTTCCCATCTTGGTTTTGCTGATAGGTGAAGATGTTGGGGCAGATTTCCCTGTTCCTGGAGCTATTGGATCACCTCCTGAGTGCAGTGAAAACAGTAAAATGGGCAGTGGGCAGGTGGGGGGGGGGGGGGGGGGGGGAGAGGAGAAGTGACGCACCTCTGACTGACGCCCCCCAATTTTCCAACCATTCATTTAAATCGACAGAACATCGGGCGGCTCCCTTACAGTTGTGTGTTCCTCCCTGTCCAATTTTCCCATATTCACTTGACCCACTAGCACCTGGCCCAAGAACAGGAAATCTGCCAAGTTGAGTGAATGGCAGCTGCTTTTCCACAGAGGGATACGTCCCAGGATGTACCTGATCTCCTCTTTAGGAGCGCACGGGTCTCGGAGGGTCGTAGGGCTGGAGGAGGTTACAGAGATAGGGAGGGGTGAGGCCATGGAAGGATTTGAAAACAAGGATGAGAATTTTAAAATCGAGGTGTTGTAGGACTGATTAATTAGTAAAGTTACTATTTTACAAATTAGAGTTGGGTTAAGAGGTGGCACTTTAAACTAATATCTCACATTAAAGGAACGACATGGTATGGCCGTACATTATTTTAATTTGCAGAATTTGTCATTTAATTAGAAACAGCACTTCAGTGCAGGCCTAATGTTTGACCTGTGGGGGTTTTGCAGTAAAGATGGATTTTTGGTGCCCTGGTCAATAAAGTCTTTCCTGTTGAAAATGGAAAAAATAAAAAAAAGTGTTCTGACAGAAATAAATTTTTATCTTGGCCTCTTCTGGCTAGTCAGTGCTTCCCGTTGTGGCTCTGCTGCCCGACGGCAGATATTGCGAGACGCCCCTTTGACTTTAAGTCAAGGTTCCCTCGCGGCACAGGTGACATCATTGGGCTGCGACTTTTGAATGTTAAGTCGGCCCACGTCTGCCTGCAGTGGGATTTGAAAGTCGGCGAAAATAAGATGGCATCGGGCGTAGAACGGAGCAACTACAGACCGGTAAACGGACTCGGCCTAATCTTAACCCCTCCCACGCACCATTCTCGCTGGGCAAGTGGGGTTAAAATCCTGGCCCATTGCGTGTCAACTTGGCTCAGTTGGTCGTACTCTCGCCTCTCAGTTAGAAGGGGATGGGTTCAAGCTTGGTATCAGGACTTGAGCACAGGATCTAAGCCCTCCAATGTAGTTCTGAGGGAGTGCTGCATTGCTGTTGTTTGCATATGGATGTTAAACCCAAGGCATTGTCTGCATGGAAGCTATGGTTGCCAACCCTCCAGGATTGTCTTGGAGGCTCCAGGAGTTGAAGATTAATCTCCAGGACACTGCTGTGAGCAAACACCCAAGAGAAAAACCATAGGGGCATTAAAAAAATGTTTTTTTCATTTTCTTTGAACACTTTAATTTATTAGTTATAAAAATATTGGAGATGGGGGGAAAAAGGCAGTTCCACGAACAGTCAAGATTAATTCAATTGGGTAACAAAGAGTCTGTCCAATTGGTCGTGGGAAGACAGTGGTCTGGAGGATGGACCAATAGTGGGAGTGTGGGGGTGGGGTGGGGTGGGTTCACGACGGGAGGTCATGTGATGAAACCTCCAGGAATACACCCAACCAGAGTTGGCAACCCTAGTGGAAGCTCAAGTTCTCATGGCACAATATGAAGAAGAGCAGTGGGTTGCCCCAGCCAACATTTCTCACTCAAACAATGGCACTAACAAAAAAAAAACTGGTTATTTGCCACATAACTGTTTGTGGGATCTTGCTTTGTGCAAGGTGGCAGCTGCATTTGCCTACGTAAAAGGTACTGTAATTTATTGAACATGAAATTCTTTGAGATCTTTCAGAGAACATGACAAGTTGCAATACAAACGCAAGTCTTATCTATTTATTTTGTTTTGGCATGACAAGTCTATACAAGGATTATTAGAGCATCCATTTACTATTTAGAAAGCTGTCCAAGATTCAGGTAGCTGTTCAGATATGCAGTAAGTGAGCTGCTTCAGTGCGATTCTTTCACGCAGTTTGTGATCAATTACAATGGATGAATAAACGGCCATTGTAATCGTAATTAAACTACCTGCTGCATGAAAGAATCTCTTTGTAACAGCTCAGCTGCAGCAAGAGTAAGTTCCATGCATTTCAGCAATGTTAGATTGCAGATAAAACATTAAAACAATAAAAAGGTTTACACATCGCTGCTATTCAACAAGTGATTAATAGAACTTTCGGTTTAAGGTTTGCGTTTTGAAAAAGAAAAACAGAAACACAGATTAAACAAAAATGCAAAAACACAGTATTAGAGGAGGTTAATGATTTTAAATACTTGGGATCATGGAATAGAACAGGAAAGGATATCAACATCAGAACAGGCTAGGCTTAGACAGCATGCAATCAAACAGAGAGAGTCTGGAAGTGCGGATAGCTGGGTAGAAAAGTAAAGATCAAGATATTCAGAAGCACACTGGAGTGAGTGTTGATATACAGCGTGGCACTAGGACAAAGGCTCAGTGGGTAGCACTGTGTCAGATGGCCGTGGGTTCGAGCCCCACTCCAGAGACTTGAACATGTAATGTAGACTGGCACTCCGATGCAGTACTGAGAGGGTGCTGCACTGTCGGAGGTGCCATCTTTCAGATGAGTCATTAAACTGAGGCCCCCATCTGCTCTCTCTGGTTGACATAAAAGATCCCATGGCACTATTTTGAAGACGAGCAGGGGAGATCTCCCCGGTGTCCTGGTCAATATTTATCCCTCAACTAACATCACTAAAACAAATTACCTGGTCATTTATTTTATTGCTTTTTGAGGGACCTTGCTGTGTGCAATTGGCTGCCATGTTTCCAACATTACAACTGTGACTACACTTCAAAAGTACTTCATTGGCTGTAAAGCGCTTTGGGACTTCCTGAGGTCATGAAAGGTGCTGTATTAATGCAAGTTCTTTCTTCTTTCTTTGAGGAATTGGAAGAGAAGCTAGATGGCACCTACACAAGACTGTGGAGAAAAGCCTTAGATGTCAGCTGGGAAGATCACATCCCTAATGAGATACTACATGGAGACTGAGACAGAAAAACAACAGTAATAAAGCATAGAAGGCTGAAACTTGCTGGCCATTTCTTGACAGCAAAAGAGGAACCGGTCTCACAATTATTATTCTGGGAACCAAAAGATGGAGACAAAAAGAGAGGTCACCTAGAATTAAGTACAACAATCAACTTGTACGTGATACAGAAATTCCAACAGAAGAATTACCATTGTGCACGATGAATAAAGAGGCGTGGAGGACAGTTATAGGGGCTGCGATGATAGTCGACCGACAATGATAATGACAGGCTAAAAAGTTGCCGCAAATTTTGGGATCCAAATGGAATTTTATATTGCCATCTTTTGCTTGGGTTAATTTGGCGTTTGAGATGCTCAAATTTGCAACAACACAATGTGACCGGATGCCCACTCCTGTGGTACAGGTGTAATGTAGACCATGTCATGGCTAAACACTTAAATGACAGGAGAGATAGATTGTCTGCCTTTTCTCCCTTAATGCCAGCCAGAAAAAGAATCAGGAAAAGAGATTGACAGAAGCAGTGAAAGGGCCAATACCCATGCCATGCTTAGTGGCACTATGTAAAATGTTTAAAGCGTTAAAAGGGTTCGATAGGGTAGAAACTATTTCCTCTGGTGGGGGCACCAAGAATGAGGGGACATCATCTTAAAATTAGAGCCTGGCCATTTAGGAGGGAAATCAGGGAGCATTTTTTTCACACAAAGGGGAATAGAAATCTAGAATTCTCTTCCCACAGAAGGCTGTGAATGCTGGGACAATTGAAGCTTTCAAGACTGAGATATATAGACTTTATTAGGTAAGGGTATCGAAGGATTTGGAGCAAAGGCGGGTACATGGTGTTAAGGTACAGATCAGCCATGATCTAATTGAATGGCGGAGCAAGCTCGAGGGGCTGAAAGGTGTGTTCCCATGTTCATCAATTATCTCATTCATCCAGCAAAGGGAGGCAATACTTACTTTAGTCTGCACTCGGGTCAAAACTTAGTAAAATAACCCAAGAGTGTCACCGCGGGGCTGCCTTTACAAGGACGCACTCCCGAGAAGCCTCACCCAGAGGCCGTGCCTATCGGCAAATTACAAGTGGATGGCCACCATTTCCTGTCCATTAAAATCAATGAATTGAAATCGCAGGCACTGCACACACAATCTCCGGACACGTGTTGCTCGTGCACTCGGAAAGTGGTATTTTTTGGGTACTTTACTGTTCTGATTCTACTCTCATCTAAAGTACAGATTGCCTCCCTCTACTGGGTGAACACGTCCTCGGACAATTAGCCCTGAGAGTTTACCCGTAATCCTCAAATAAATGCAAGTTCTGTCTTTCATTTCTTTCCTCAACTATCCTAAGTGTAAACTAATGTTCTGCTAACATTAGAAACACAAAGCTGAGTTTTTTTCAACCCCAACTTCCAGCTGGAAGTAGCTATTTTAACACCAAGGGATGAGAAAGGCCATTCAGTCCATCGAGGATGTTCAGTCCAAAGGCCATGTGCTATCTATCCTTTCACAGATTCTTTCTAACCCACTCTGCCTCTTGAGAGGCGCAGTCAAACAGAGATAAACCTCTGAGCAAATGAAGCCCTGTGAAATTTTCCACATAATCAAATATAACTCCAGGACGCTGATCCGACCTTACAAATCACAAGTCAGACTCCAACCAATTGAATTCCACACATGCAATTGATTCGTGGACCCCAGAGTGTGTGAACCATTGTGTGTTTGTTCAGCTGCATCCATTCTTAAGCACTAACTTTAACCAACTCTTCTTTTAAAGGGGTTAATTGGCATGGGACGAACAGCTTTCGTTGGGAGTTTATTTCACACATCCAATACGCATGGCAAATAAATATTTTAATCTTGATAGTTTTGTACTCCTGTGCCCAGATTCTGCGATTCCAGTCCAAATTAATAAACCTGCTTTGATCCACATTATCCATTCCCCTCATCATTTTAAAGCCCTAAATTGGATTCTCTCAATCTTCCTTTCTCCACGCAACAGTACAGATCTCAGTATCTTCAAAGGCTGGAGACTTAAGCCCTAAAATCATCTGTGTTGTTGTTCTGTGAATTCTTCCCAATGCACCTGTACCTTTTTGAGGTTAAACTGGTCAAAACCACACGATATTCTAGTTGTAGTCTTAAAATGAGATACATAGCACCAAATAACCTGCTTTGAATATTCTTTGTGATGTGTCCAAATAGAATGTGGAACTCGCTACCACAAGGAGTAGTTGAGGTGAACAGCATAGACGCATTTAAGGGGAAGCCAGATAAGTACATGAAGGATATGGTTAGATGAAGAGGGGTGGGAGAAGGCTTGGGAGCATAAACACCGGCATAGGCCTGTTGGGCCTATTTCTGTGCTGTGCATTCTCTGTGATTCTATGTAAAAATTAAGTACATGATTAACTCTGCTAATAACAACGTACATTTCTGTAGTGCTCACTGTGTACAGGCACAGCTCAGAGGACATGTGGATACTGGGTGGGGGTTGGGGGAACTAAAGCACAAGGAAAGATGAGGGTTCTAAGGAGGTTTTTTTTGGAGGGAGGTGGCAAGGCGGAGATGCTGAGGGAGAGAGGGTGAGTGCAAGGTACTGAATGGAGCATCCATCAATGGTGGAGTGGGGGGTTATCCGCAATAGGCCTGTGGTGGAGGACTGGAGGGTGTGATGCAGGGACACGGGACTGGAAGAGATCATGGTGGTAGCTAAGAGGAAGGCCATGGAAGGATTTGAAGGTGAGGACGTGAATTTTGAAGTCAATTCTCTGTGACACAGAAAGCCAGTGGAATACAAGGGGTTGGTTATGCAGATCTTTGCGTGAGTAAGGACACGGACGGCAGCATTCTGGAAGACTTGTGAATGGCAGGAGGACAGAGTCCAGCAAGGGTTGCATTGGAGAAGTCCAGTCAGAAGGTGATGAAAGCAAGGAATAGGGTTTGAGCAGCGGACGGGTAGGGAGGGGGAGATGTGGGATGGAAGCAGCCCATATTGCAGAGGTAAATAAAATCAATTTGATGATGAATAGAATGTGGGAAATAAAGCTGAGCTCAGGGTCAAGAAAAATGTCAACTCTGGATCTTTCAGTGCACGTTCAATAATCAAAGCCACATTTTTTCCACCTTCCCTAATAGACACTAATTCATCATATAGTCATATTTCATATTTCCTGTTCCAAGCTGCATCACTTTGCATTTATCTACATTAAATCCATCTGTATTTCTTAGCGCATCCAATTATTTTACCCAGATTGTTTTAATGCTATCATTTTGCGTGTAATTAGCCCTTGGTTTAATCAATGATAACATCCCTGCACTATAATAAACTAGAATCTGTTCACACCCTTCCTCCATATACAATGCACAATTTCACCAGGGCAATAAACAGCTGCCTCCCCTTTAACAGGAACAACATCAAATACCCTAGGGAAGGAGGAGGGTCTGTCAGTTTACTTTAAGTGGTGGCACTCTAGCCTCCGAGTCCAAAAGGTTGTAAGTTCACGCCTCACTACAGACTTGAGCACACAATCTAGGAAATGCCCTGTTGTCAGAGGTGCTGCTTTTGGGTGAGACATTAAACCAAGGTCCTGTCTGCCTGCTTAGGTGGGTGCAAAAGATCCCATGGTAGTATTGAAAGAGGAGGAGGGAGTCCTCCCAGTGTCCTGATCAACATTCCTCCCTGAGGCAACACCGCCAAAAGGAGATTATCTGGTCATTTGTTCACTTGTTGTTCATGGGGCATTGCTGTGTACAAATTGCTGCTGTGTTCGCCTAATAGGGTCTGCACTTCAGAAGATGACAAAGGTCACAGGGCAGCAGAGCCTCCTTGTCTCTTCCTTTGGTTCAGTCTGTCATTTCAGCAGTAGGTGGAAGGAGCCATTGGAGACCCACGGGCCCGTTTGGAGTGGATCTCCAAGTCAAAGCATCTGGTTCAGCTAGAAACCATCACCAACTTTATAGTGTGCAATGCCACTTGTGCTTAAAAACTTGAAGCCTTGATTAGATTACAGCCTCTAATTGACTTAATCCTGGGTTGTGTTATTTTTGTAAGACAGTATACGCTGGTTCTATTGAATAATAAATACATTTTAAAAACTATTTAACTTCCAGCTGAGCTGTTGTGGGGTGGCAATGTTCTGCACTGAGTGCCAAGCACCAGTAATACAATTATGTGTCTAACTGATAAGTACTACAAGGTTGTGTTTTGTCAGTCACCATAAGGTAAGTGTATTAAATTCTAGTTATTGACGATGTGCTATCATTCCAACTATTCAATTTACATTATGTATCTGTATATTATATTCTAACTATTCACTGTTTGATGCACCAATTCCTATTTACTGCCCATCTTATACATCCTAATTTACTGTGAAGCATATATATTCCATTGGTTCACTGCACAAGATGATGCTGTACGCCAAACAATTTTGAACAATGGGCTAACCAGTGACATCTGGTGGTGGATGCCCTGAGGTGCAGTATTATGACTTTGGTTGGCTCAAGAGGTAATGTTGAAGATATGGAGTTGAAGATACGAAGGCTATCTGTCCCTAATTGTCGATTTGTATCTGTACCCGGAGAACATGGTGGATGTCAATTTCTGCCCAAACACAATCCTTCAGGACCATGCTGAGAAGCCCAAAGGATACTTAAGTCTTTCTTGCCTTTCTTTCAATGACAATGAAGTCCCAATGCAGGTTAAAGAGAGAAGAAAGAAAGAAAGAAAGAAAGAAAGAACTTGCGTTTATTTCGTGCCCTTCACCTCAGGACATCCCAAAGCGCTTTACAGCCAATGAAATACTTTTGAAGTGTAGTCACTGTAGGAAATTAAACTTGATGGTCTATAAGCCATGACCAAACACTTCTCCATCATTGTTCAGAACCTTGGGCTTGTTCTGGCCCAAGTGTATGATCCAGGATAAAACTAGAAGTTGGATTTGTGGCAAAAAAGAGGAAATAGTTGCAAAGATGTCGGGTTCTGGTCTATTATTGAGTATCCTGAAGTGAGAGTCAATCTCATTGTGAGTATAGCTCTTTGTCAAAGTCCTCCCATGAAGATCTAGATTAAGAAGTTGGTGCCAAGTAATGATGGTATACAGCACCAGAATTGGACATCCAGATCATCAAGGTGGCTGGTAAGTCACAAGCTGTCCTGCACAGGTAATTCCACCAGGCAAATATCCATCATACAGCATGATGAGGAAACTCTGAGACTCGGGATGACAGGTAGTGTCTGGAGGCCGCGAGTGAAGACTCGGTGCTCCTATTTCCAAGGTGGCAGAGAGCCACGCAGATGTTGCTGTGACTCTGCACGACTACCTGGTAAAATCAGTTAGATGGGGTACAGAGTGTGCCTATGTTGTAATGAAGAGGATCGCATCAATGCACACAGGTATTTGATGGTGAGTTGTGCTACTAACCATGCCACTCATGAGCGGCTTCTGACGCCTATCTGCCCAGTGATGGCACAAACTCGAGCCAGGCAGGTGTGCAGTACTTTGGGGTGGTGCTTATGATTAACCAGTTCAACATGTCTCACTAATGGAGAGATCACCCCATCACTGGAAGCCGGGATTCTTCCCCATTTGGGTTAAGCTAATTCTGCAAGCCAATGCCCTAATGGTAGGATGATCCTTGCTGGACAAGCAGCTGAAAGCTTACCAGTGCTGCGTGCTGGTAGCATGGCTTAAGCTGCTTAAATTACCACAATACCCTTGCAGTACCTAACCACCAGCTCTGCCAACTTAAACTGTCTGAACTTGGTTAAGTGAAGTGTCTTGCTGCCGGCTGACAGTGTGTGCACTCCGTCATCAGGGAAACAGAAAGTCCACCTGTTTGCATTTCTCAGTAACTTGGTGCAGAGGCTCCTAAATGTGGCGACGGGTTTCCCTGGATGTCAGATTGCCAGCTGATCAATAAGCAACTATACGGTATACCTTTCCAGTTAATCACTGCACAGTGGTGTCAGCCGTGGTTCAATGGTAGCACTCTCGCCTGAGTCCGAAGGTTGTGGGTTCAAGTCGCACTACAGGGATTTGATCACAAAATCTAGGCTGGCACTGCAGTGCAGTACTGAGGGAGTGCTGCACTGTCGGAGGTGCCGTCTTTCAGATGAGATGTTAAACTGAGCCTCCTTCTGCCCTCTCAGATGAATGTGAAAGATCCCACGGCACTATTTCGAAGAAAAGCAGGGGTGTCCTGGCCAATATTTATCCCTCAACCAACATCACTAAAAACAGATTATCTGATCATTATCATGTTGTTGTTTGTGGGAGCTTGCTGGGCGCACATTGGCTGCCACGTTTCCTAATTAAAACAGTGACTACACTTCAAAAGTACTTCATTGGCTGTAAAGTGTTTAGGGACGTTTTGAGGTTGTGAAAGGCACTATATAAATGCAAGTTTTTCTTTCTTTCTTTACCTTCTTTGTTGCAGGCAATCCCTAGGGCTGGTTTCCCTGCGTGCAGCCCGCAATGGCGCTGGCTGCCTCAAAGCAAACCAACCTTGGGAGAGGGGACCTCAAGCAGGCATTGGTAGGCCCCTTATTTGCATATGGTATAGTAGTGCAGTGGTATATGTTACTGGACTAGTAATTTAGAGGCCTGGCCGAATAATTCAGAGCAAATGAGTTCAAATCCCACCGTGGCAGTATGAAAACTTGAATTCAGTTGAAACAAAAAAAGCTGGTATCAGTAAAAGTGACCATGAAGCTGTCGGATTGTCGTAAAAGTGGAGCTCGGTGTCCTGACAGAGACTGGCACGCCAATCCCTGAATAAAAGCAGGGGCTTGGTGCATGGAAGTCACATTCCCGAAACTGGATGAAGTACTGTGCACAGATGTAAAAACAGAGATAGATTTGTGCCTGGTTTACTGGTGTGAAGTATTCAGTAGTATATGTGGTGATGTGTCATCCAATTAATCAATTACATTTCCAATATTACAACAGTGGCTACACTTCAAAAGTGCTTCATTGGTTGTAAAGTGCTTTGGGACATCCTGAGGTTGTGAAAGGCTCTATATAAATGCAAGTCTTTCTTCCTTTTATTTGTCAAACATTGGCACTTAATCTCAAAATATTATCCAATTTCCAGATTTCAGGGCATCTCTAGTATCCAACTAAACTCCATACTTAGCATCAATTCCCACTGAAGCCACAAGTGATATTATTTGATACAAACTTTCAACTCCAGATACCATGTCCACACCTAAACTTGTCATTATCTCTTTATGCAAAGTTACCTCATGTAGAATTGACCAATTTCTCAGGGGTTGTGTTTCATGTATATTAGGGCTTCAAAGGAGATGACGGATAACTGCTGTCTAAAGCCACAATAGGTGACAACCAGTTGCAATCCTCTGCTGACTGGATTGTGTGAATTGGGTGCTTCACATAGACAGGACGTGGAGATGCCGGTGATGGACTGGGGTGGACAAATGTAAGGAGTCGTACAACACCAGGTTATAGTCCAACAGCTTTATTTGAAATCACAAGCTTTCGGAGCTTTTCTCCTTCGTCAGGTGAGATGAAGGAGCAAAGCTCCGAAAGCTTGTGATTTCACATAGACAGGAATGTGCATTTTGATATGATTACTCCCATCTCTGTGGCCCCTATTGCTATTTCATGATAAGCCTTACTGCTGTGAGAGCATAACAGGTCCAGCTAGCTTCCTCCTCACATTACCATGATGAAACAATGTACCAGAGATACAACCCAGCTAAGAAATTAAAAGACTTGCCCTCAAGCGACAATCAAATTGGGATTAGCACCTAGGCTCTGTACGGATATGGAGCCAAGGCGGGTAAATGGAGTTGATGTCCAGATCAGTCATGATCTAATTGAATGGCGGAGCAGGCTCGAGGGGCTGAATGGTCTATTCCTTTTCCAATGTTCCTATAATTGGCAGTCCAGTACTTTATCAGAACTCAGCCTATTAGGTCATCTCATGTATGAGGTACTTTCAAAAGTCAACTCCTCTCAGATTTTTTTTGAAGCCACACATACAGCCAATTGAGACATCCTGGCCATTCTCATTTTCTAGCATCTGTCGCACCTACTGAAGCTTGATCCTGATGGAATCTGGTTGGCTATCTAGAGCCTTCAGGACCATCTTTGATATCTCCCATCGTTCACATGTTAAAGCATTAACAGTCTACTGGCTGCTCGGTCCCGTTCTCACCTTCAAATATGTACCGAAGTTACTCAGTCGGATGGATGACATTGTCAATAACATTCACTCAATAATCTTTAGTCTCTCATGAATGGTGTATTGACTGACCTTGCTGAGTTAATATCACGTAAACACTTCTATCTCTATTGAAAAGAAATCACTTAAGCTGACAGAGAAGTTGAGAGAAATGATGGAGGCCCAGCTCCCGACTGCTGTAAACTTTCTCCTGTACACACAATTCAAGAGTTCTCAGCATCTAGGAATTATTTTGCAATGTATTAAAAAATCTCACAGATGTCACTCCTACATATGAGCACGACTTATACATGAATGTACTATTTCTGAGCTAAAACACAATCGCAAAACAGAGAAATGACTTAAGAGGTGAGATTTATAATTCAGCATTCGTAGTACTGATTACTCATATATGGAGGGGGTGCAGTGCAGGTTCACCAGAATGATGGGGCGTAGAGAGTTAAATTAGGAGGACAGGTTGTATAAACATGGCTTGTATTCCCTTGAGTTTAGAAGGTTGAGGGGTGATCTGATCGAGGTGTTTAAAACGTTAAAAGGATTTGATAGGGTAGATACAGAGAAACGATTTCCTCCGGTGGGCGAATCAAGAACAAGGGGACATAATCTTAAACTTGAACTGAGGCCATTCAGGAGGGAAACCAGGAAGCACCTTTTCATTCAAAGGGTAGTAGAAATCTGAAATTCTGCCCCAAAAGACTGTGGATGTTGGGGGACATTTGGAGCTTTCAAGACTGAGATCGATATATTTTTGTTAGGTAAGGGTATCAAGGAATATGGAGCTAAGTTGGGTAAATGGAGTTGAAGTACAGATCAGCCATGATCTAACTGAGTGGCGAAACAGGTTCAAGGGGCTGAATGGCCTTCTCCTGTTTCGAATTCTCCTTTGCAAGTGCGATTTACAATTCAGCATTGATAGTGCTAATTACTCATATATAGGTGTGATTTATAATTGAGCACTGGTAGTACCAGTACTAGGCTGAGCCAAACTAAACTGACTGAAGCTCTGTCTAGTACTTAAGCTCCGTTAAGAAACGGAGGGTCAGATCTTTTCGCATTTCATGTGTGAAAAGTCGGTTTTTAATCTTGGTGGAGAGGAATTTTGAACCCAAGATGCGGAACCATGACAGGGTCGAGCAGCTGGAACTGTCCGCATTGTGTATCTTGCAGAAGCACTGTCACAACTTGATTCACAAGCTGTGAAGTTTGCACACAGCTAACAAATAGGAAAAGAGTGCACGTGTCACTCCGCTATTTAAGAAAGGTGAGAGGGGGAAACCAGAGAATTATAGATCAGTTAGCCTAACACCTGTTGTCAGGAAATTACTAGAGTCCATAATTAAGGATAGAGTGACTGAACACCTTGAAAATTCTCAGCTGATCAGAGAGAGCCAGCATGGATTTGTAAAGGACAGGTCATGCCTGACAAACCTGACTGAATTTTTTGAAGAGGTGACTAAAGTAGGGGACAGGGGAATGTCAATGGATGTTATTTATATGGACTTCCAGAAGGCATTCGATAAAGTCCCTCATAAGAGACTTCGCTAAAGTTGAAGCTCATGGAATTGAGGACAAATTATTGACCTGGTTAGGAAATTGGCTAAGCGGCAGGAGATAGAGAGTAGGGATAATGGGCAGGTACTCACATTGGCAGGAAATGACTAGTGGTGTCCCACAGGGATCTGTGTTGGGCCTCAACTATTCACTGTATTTATTAACAACTTAGATGACGGGACAGAGAGCCACATATCCAAATTTGCCGATGGCACAAAGATAGGCAACGTTGTAAATAGTATAGATGGAATTACAGAGATATTAATAGATTAAGTGAACGGGCAAAACTGTGGCGAATGGATTTCAATGCAGGCTAGCGTGAGGCCATCCACTACGGACCTAAAAAGAACAGATCAGATTACTTTCTAAATGGTGAAAAGCTCAAAACAGTTGAGGTTCAAAGCGACTTCGGTGTTAATTGTATCCATATGATTTATATCAATTAGTATTAATTGTATTCACAAGGTGCATATCAACTGGGGACTCTCTTGTATCCATTTATATGAGAGCTTATCTAGGGTGTGGACTGGGTAATGTGGAGCTCTGTGAATAAAGGCTTGGAAGCAACTGAAGACCAGGCTCTAATATTCCATCCTTCACCACCTGGCTATCCAATTTATTACATTAGGGGCCCATACACATAATGTCATGGACAGGTCCAGAAAATAATCAAAAAGGCTAATGGAATGCTGGCCTTTTTATCTAGAGGACTAGAATACAAGGGGATAGAAGTTAAGCTGCAGCTATACAAAGCCCTGGTTAGACCACAGCTGGAGTACTGTGTTCAGTTCTAGGCACCGCATCTTAGGAAGGATATATTGGCCTTGGAGAGAGTGCAGCATATATTTACTAGAATGATACCTGGACTCCAAGGGTTAAATTACAAGGTGCAATTACACAAATTAGGGTTGCATTCCCTGGAATTTAGAAGATTAAGGGGCGATTTGATTGAAGTTTTCAAGCTATTAAGGGGAACTGATAGGATAGATAGAGAGAAACTATTTCTGCATGGGGACCAAATTCGCACCCCAATACGCCAACATTTTCATGCACAAGTTCGAGCAAGACTTCTTCACTGCACAGGACCTCCAACCAACGCTATACACCCGATACATCGACGACATTTTCTTCCTATGGACCCACGGCGAAGAATCACTGAAGAGACTACACGATAACATCAACAAGTTCCATCCCACCATCAAGCTCATCATGGACTACTCCTCAGAATCAGTTTCTTTCTTGGACACACGAATCTCCATCAAAGACGGGCACCTCAGCACCTCACTCTACCGCAAGCCCACGGACAACCTCATGATGCTCCACTTTTTCAGCTTCCACCGTAACCACGTCAAAGAGGCCATCCCCTATGGACAGGCCCTGCGAATACACAGGATCTGCTCAGACGAGGAGGAATGCGATGGACACCTACGGATGCTGAAAGACGCCCTCGTAAGAACGGGATATGACGCTCGACTCGTCGATTGACAGTTCCGACGGGCCACAGCGAAAAATCGCATAGACCTCCTCAGAAGACAAACACGGGACACAACCAACAGAGTACCCTTCGTCGTCCAGTACTTCCCCGGAGCGGAGAAACTACGCCATGTTCTTCGCAGCCTTCAACATGTCATCGATGATGACGAACACCTCGCTATGGCCATCCCCACACCTCCACTACTCGCCTTTAAACAGCCACCCAACCTCAAACAAACCATCGTTCGCAGCAAATTACCCAGCCTTCAGGAGAACAGCGTCCACGACACCACACAACCCTGCCACGGCAACCTCTGCAAGACATGCCAGATCATCGACACAGATACCACCATCACACGAGAGGACACCACCCACCAGGTACATGGTTCATACTCCTGCGACTCGGCCAACGTTGTCTACCTCATACGTTGCAGGAAAGGATGCCCCGGAGCATGGTACATTGGCGAGACCATGCAGACACTGCGACAACGGATGAACAGACACCGCGCAACAATCGCCAGACAGGAGGGTTCTCGCCCAGTCGGGGAACACTTCAGCAGTCAAGGACATTCAGCCTCCGATCTTCGGGTAAACGTTCTCCAAGGTGGCCTTCGAGACACACGACAACGCAAAATCGTTGAGCAGAAATTGATAGCCAAGTTTCGCACCCATGAGGACAGCCTCAACGGGGATCTTGAGTTCATGTCATGCTACACGTTACCCCACCAGCAAACAAATGTTATCTGTTTTTAATACAACTGGTCAATCTCTCTCTTTCTCTGCCTTTCGGGTGTCTCTCTCTCTCTCTCTCTTTGTGTTCTGACCGCTTGTGTATTCAGTAGTCT
Organism: Heptranchias perlo; assembly: GCF_035084215.1. Taxonomy (NCBI): domain Eukaryota; kingdom Metazoa; phylum Chordata; class Chondrichthyes; order Hexanchiformes; family Hexanchidae; genus Heptranchias; species Heptranchias perlo. The sequence continues at coordinate 11,760,377 of NC_090345.1, read as the reverse complement.
GGGATGTAATGTTTCTCTGTCTGAACACCATCCACTCCTTTGATTGCTTTGATTATCTCTCTGCCGAGGTGTGATAACAGGCAGTTGGAAAGATTATCTGTAATCACCAGGCATTGTTCTCTGACTATATATGCTGTGCCTTTATGGAACCCTTCACTCACCTGACGAAGGAGGAAAGCTCCGAAAGCTTGTGATTTCAAATAAAGCTGTTGGATTATAATCTGGTGTTGTAAGACTCCTTTGATTTTTGTCAACCAAAGGTATTAAGGGATATGGGGCTAAGACGGGTATATGGAGTTGGGGTACAGATCAGCCATGATCTCAATGAATGGCGGAACAGGCCCAAGGGGTTAAAAGGCCTACTCCTGTTCCTAAGAGGAGAGCAGATTTGCGGACGTTTGTTAGGCTCTGCAAGCCTTGTGTAGTACTGAGCCATACAGAGCTGAAAGTACCAGATTTGATGCCCTTTCTGTGCTGAATTTGCTCTTCTCAGCAAGACAGTGATAGGGATACTACAACTGGCCTCAGAATTACTGAGCTACAGAGGGTTTCCACTCCTAATTGCTATCCAGCGATCATTGCTGGAAAGAGTGGGCAGTCGACGAGGATGGGATTAGGCTCAGCTGTGATGCCTCCCATGGTGGATTACCTTAATAACGGTCACTGTTCAGGCTCCACCCACAGGATGGCCACTTGGGCAAGGTGCTGGTGGGGGGGTGCTGCTGATATGTGAGGATCTGGACCCAAGTATGAGTTGGTAGCTTCTGAAAAAGAGTGGGGGGGGGGGGGGGAAAGGGGAGAGAATTGAAGGAGGAAAAATCAACTCATGAGAAAAAGGGCAGCAAGTGTGGAAAAACACAAGTGAGGAATAAGTACAGTGAGCCATCAGTGAGAATTGGTACAGAATAAGAAGAGAACATGAGAAATGGATAAGGACTAATAAAGGGCCAACAGCTGCTAGTGAGAGAAGTGAAAGATCAGCTAAAAGAAGAAAAACAATCAGAAGTTAGGACCTATCCAATTGATAAGGAACAGGAGATTACATACATGAGGGGCATTTCAAGGAACAGGACAGTAAGCGGAGGAGAGTGGGCAAAATGGCGGATGAGCAGGGTAGACATCAAAATCTAATATAAAGGGACCGGGCGGTGCTGCTCTGCTCTCTGGGTCCAAATGAGCTCAGACTATTGTTCTGAATGATTCTCAATCTCTTGGATGTAAGAATCCTACTCAAAATGGGTCTGAAGTTCCAGTGGGGGGAGGGGGTACACTTTGCCAGAACAAATACAGTGCAGGGGAAGCTGGAAATTCACCCTGTCCTAACCCCAGGCTGGAGACGCCATCCCAGGATTATCTTCATGGTGTGGGAGGGGACCCTGAACCTATTTATTTGGGTGATGTTGGCAAAGGCTCCGTTCATTTCCCATCCCTCGATGCCCTTCTAATGGGAAGGTGTTGGTGGGCCTTCTGATTCGTAGCGATTGTACAACTGTGTGGCTTGCTAGGCCACTTCAGAGGGCATTAAGCAGGCCAGATTGGATAGGGGGTGGCATGTTCCCTTTCCAGATGGACATTAGTGAACCAATTCCAACAGCTTTCATGGTCATATTTCTTGGGTTCGCCCCAAAAATTATCAGATTTGTTGAATTCAGTTTCAGAGTTTGCCATGGTGGGATTTGAACTCATGATATCTGGGTTGATAGTCCAATAGCATAACAACTGCACCTGCCTCATGTTGAAGGCACCTGCCCCTGAACCTCCAGTGGAAGGTCAAAACAACACCAAGTCGTCCCAACGACATAGAGGAGGTTTGACAAGGCCCAGAAGGGAAGTAGCCTCTTCTAGTCTTCTGCTCTCATTGAAGCAAGCTAACCAATTACTTTTCCCTTGTTATGGTTTGAGGCCTTTTTACAGGCCTTAGCGGGACTCATGCCAGATCTCAGCTGGCCCCAGGAAGGCATGAAGAGTGGAATTCATTTTAGCTAAATACAGTGAAGCAGAAACTCACTCTGTCCTAGCTCCAGGTTAGGATAAAATGGGGATACATATGAACTGTCAGAGAATGTTATCATAAGACATACTTTAAAATGATTATAGATAGATCGTAGGTTATGTGTAAATATTTATGTAGTTTGGAAAAGTCCTGATAAAGAGTGATACGTCAATGAAGACAGAGAAGAAATGAAGTTAACCCACTGACTGTCTCTTTTGGACACACAGTTACTCTGATTGGGTACGGTACTGAGTGCCATTTCAATCACCACACAGCAAAGAGTCTCCTAAGACAGATCCTCGAAGAGGAGAAGGGAGTTCTCCTGCTCCTGGCCAATATTCCTCATTCAACCATCACCATCAAAAGCAAATTAATTTGGGCTTTCTTTTCATTGCTGTTTGTGGGATCTTGCTGTGTGCACAAGTTCTACTGCATTTGCCTCTGTAACAGTCACCACTGCATGACAAGCAGTGTATGCAGTCTCAGGTTTTCCTCCATCCTAAGATATGGTTCTCAAAAGTATTTAAATATGAATATAGTTGAAGTTAATAAATTATACTTGCCATCATTATTCATAACATGGTTTAATCAATAGTAATGGAAGCAGTGTATCCAGGAGAAAACATTAGGACTAAAAGCTAGGGTGTTAAAAAAAAACTATTACAAGATGTTAAGTGGTGAGGAACAGAAAGTTTGCTCCATTTGCACCAAGTGTCAGCATCAAGCATTCCCAGGCCAGGTTGGGAGAGGGTCAGATCCAGGACAAAGCTTGCTCTACTCTGTCCTAATATTATCATATAACGCAGCAGTAGAGAGGCGCCCTGTACCTCACTAATGCACATAGCTGCATTTCCCACCTCATAAAATCATACCGCACAGAAGGAGGCCATTCGGCCCATCATGCCTGTGCCAGCTCTTTGTAAGAGCTATCCAATTAGTCTCACCCCCTGCTCTTTCCCAACAGCCCTGCAAATTTTTCCTCATTTCCAATTCCCTTTTGAAAGTTATTATTGAATCTGCTTCCACCGCCCTTTCAGGCAGAGCATTCCAGATCACAACAACTCGCTGTGTAAACAAATGTCTCCTCATCTCCCCTCTGGCTCTTTTGCCAATTATCTTAACTCTCAGTCCTCTGGTTACTGACCCTCCTGCCAGTGGAAATAGTTTCTCCCTATCTACTCTCTCAAAACCCCTCAGAAATTTGAACACCTATATTAAATCTCCCCTTAACCTCTCTGCTCAAAGGAGAACAATCCCAGCTTCTCGTCACACCTCAGCTATTCTGATCCCTTCTTTGAGTGATAGTGCCTAATCCGCACTGAATTATCAGCAGTTTTGTACCAGTGGCCTGCCCCATCGGGAACTGACTGAAACAGGCCCAAATTCATTTAACGTGGGACATTTACATGTCAGAAAGAGACTTTCACTCATTGGTCTGAGCAAGATTTGAACGCAAGCTCCAGAGGTGAAAGGTCAGTGTTCCGTTTTTTTAAAATTACATATTAAATAACAATTACATGGTTGTAATTGAGAATCTTTACTGGTTTGACCACAGTAGCGTGTAACTTTCTCAAACACATTTTGCAATGTTATTTGTCTTATTTCAGACAGTTCACTTGGGCCTTTCTAAACCTTTAAACATCAATCCTAAAAAAGGATGTGACTAAAAGTAAAGGTAGGGTCCATAGGAATTGCTAGACGACAAAAGACCAAGGTCCATCTAGTTCACCTTCTACCATCCTGGTAGTCGCACGATACAACGATAATGGAGTTATCCATCTCTGACCCAGCCTCAGCTCATCTGCTGCTGAAACCCTCATCCATCCATTTGTTTACCTCTAGACTGGACTATTCCAATGCTCTTCTGGCCGGCCTCCCATCTTCCACCCTCCATAAACTTGAGCTCATCCAAAACTCTGCTGCCCTTATCCTAACTCGCACTAAGTCCCGTTCATCTATCACCCCTGTGCTCGCTGACCTACATTGGCTCCCGGTCCAGGATTGCCTCGATTTTAAAATTCTCACCCTTGTTTTCAAATCCCTCCATGGCCTCCCCCCTCCCTATCTCTGGAACCACCTCCAGCCCTACAACCCTCCGAGATCTCTGCGCTCCTCCAATTCTTGCCTGTTGCGCATCCCCAATTTTAATCGCTCCACCATTGGTGGCCGAGCCTTCAGCTGCGTTGGCCCTAAGCTCTAGAATTACCTCCCTAAACCTCTCTGCCTCTCTCTCCTCCTTTAAGACACTCCTTGAAACCTACCTCTTTGACCAAGCATTCAGTCACCTGTCCTAACATCTCCTTATGTGGCTCGGTGCCAAATTGTTTGAAAATTGCCCCTGTGAAGTGCCTTGGGACGTGTTACTATGTTAAAGATGCTGTATAAATGCACGCTGTTGTTGTTGTTGTCGACGACTGATCAAAGAAATCAATCTCTATCAATTAGTCTCCAACAGACTCAGACATGATTTGAGGAAAACCCCAGTGGTGGAGAGCTTTGGGAACCGTAGGTCCAAAGTCACCTTTTCCCTCCCAAGCATTGCTACACTCATCACACGTCATGTCTCAAATTACTCCTATACTGTATCCCACGGGTAAATGAAATAAATAAAAGGCTCTTCTCATATTGAGGAAATGGTGTCTGTATTGATAGGTTGAAGTGCTGACAACAGTTTACACACTGTATGTTATCATTGTGCACGTATAGAGGAGATACAGGCAATTTGTGTGTCAGAACCAAACTGATGATATAATGATGTTATGCCCATATTTTGAGACTTGCTTGCCTTGTTAATGATAAAAAAATGTATTTGAGTACTGTGTTTTTACATATGTCATGCATAGCTTAAAGCGACTTTGTCATTTGGTGACATATCGTACAAAGCACATCAAAACAAAGCTAACAGCATAATGGGTAGGGTGATAATAGAAATACTTGCATCTATATAATGCCTTATCATAGTTCAGAAATATCTCAAAGTGCCATACATGCAATGAGTTACTTTATGATATTACATTGGAGTGTCAGCCCAGTCCTGCAGTGGGGCTTGAACCAAGAACCTTCTGACTATGGGCTACGAGTGCTACCCACTCAGCCAAACTGACACTCATACTGCCATTGTCATTAGATCTTCCAAGAACTTAACACTTCATTTAAAAAAAAGTATATCTCATGTTTGATTCCTGGTCTGTCCTGACTTAACTGACCAAAACTGGTATGGCAGTAAAGGAGGTTATGACTGAGCAAAGGAGGCGGAGAATTAGTCAAGTTCCCTGCTCCCTGATTGATATCTAGTGAGGCCTGTTGGGAAGTATGTGAATATTGGCTGAGTACAGGATTGGGCTTGATTGTGGTGCCACCTATTGTGGAATAGCCCACTGTCTTTAAGGAGTTACGGGAGAGTGACCAGCTCTTGTGATCATGAGATGTGAGTCAACACTTTCATCATTTGTAGTGATGATAAAAGCAACAGGGGTAATGCCTGTTAAATTGAACCATTCCAGCCCTGCAACAAATGTCGACAACATGGGCAAGGGGATGGGGTCGCTGTAACCAAGGCTACAGCCTGTAATCCTATACCAACAGGCCTCTCTGGCTGTGCATCATAGAATAGTTTTTATGCGGGCTACATAGAATAGCTTTTATGTAGCCCGCGGTCAAGGCAGTGAAGTACCAGCTAATGGTACTTCACTGCCTTGACCGCGGGCTACATAATCTCCTCAGCCAAGTCAGGGTGAGGTATTGAACTGGCACTACAGTGAGATCTTTGATCTGTTTTATACACGGAGCCTGTGCTTAATATGAGCGCTAGCGTCAACAGTGGTTGTTTGGAACAGGCTGGGGGGAATCCCAACACCCCAGGAGAGGGGGGTAAATCCTTAAAAATCTGAAACCCGACCCCAACCCGCCACGGACCTGCCCACTTCCAGTTTAACCTGGGCGAGTAACCAGCTCTTGAGAGGAAGGTCAGTAATTGAAATATGTTAATGAGGCTGCGTGCCTCAGATTTTAGGAGCCTTTTAGATTTAACGGCTGTGGGCCGGGATTCCCAGGGCTCGGGAAACCCAGCGGCTGAAGGGAGGCGAGAACGGGTGGCTCCAGCAGGGTAAGTGCTTTTTATAGCACTGCTTGTGGGCCAGGAGGAGGAGGAGTGCTTTCCCTCGACCCCTCAATCTAACCTGCCATGATCCACTGACTGCCAACGCAATCGGCCAATCCCCAATCTCCAGGCCAACCAGCAATCTACCTCCCGCCACGATCTCCCGTCTCTTCCCTCCGAGGTTATCTCCCCCCAATCTCTTCCCCTCCATGATCGCTTCCACCACCACGATCTCTTCCACTGGGGTCTCTTCTCTACAAGCACTCTCTCTCCCTCCTCTCCTCTCCTCTCCTCTCCTCTCCAATCCCCAGCTACGGTCTTCTACCGCAAGCCTTCCTGCCCAAAAGGCAGCCAGCCTCTCAATCTGGCTGGCTAGTGGTGGGGAAACAGATAGAAAAAATTCAAGCGAAGACCTGCTGCTAAATCCGGCAGGACCTCCGCGTTCCCCGCATTTCCGGTTGCGATAAGGCCCCCGCCACCTCCCCCTGTTCCCTCCTGATAAATATCGGGGCTGAATAATCTGTTTAGTGGAAACTTAGATGGTTGAACTCTGACATGACTGTGATAACGGAAAGATTTCAAGTTTCCCTAAAAAGAAAGAAACGTTGCAAATGTTGGAAATTTGAAACTAAGAGAGAAAATTCTGCAAACGCATAGCAGGTCAGTCAGCATCTGTAGAGAGAAAAGATTTTGGACATTGCCCTTCTCCAGAGCTGCAGACTGAAAGATGAACAGACACCATTAAAATCAGCTACAGCCCTCCCTCGGGGACATCCAGCCATACTGTCTTTCACTTAACGGAGTCTCGTTATCCTGGTAAAGTAATTGGCATGTCGTTTTATCAGATTTATAAACAGGAATCACAGTGGCGAGACTGTTGGTGCAGTTCCAGCATCTGCTATAGTGTAGACTTCTCTCAGACACTCAACGGTGTGGCTCTGATGCTCGGCTGATGCTCCCGTGCAGTACTGAGGGAGTGCTACATTGTCGGAGGTGCCGTCCTTCGGATGAAATGTTAAACCGAGGCCCCGTCTACCCTCTCAGTTGGAAGTAAAAGATCCCATGGCACTATTTCGAAGAAGAGCGTGGGAGTTCTCCCCGGTGTCCTGGCCAATATTTATCCTTCAGCCAACATCATTAAAACAGATTATGTGGTCATTTATCTCATTGCTGTTTGTGGGACCTTGCTGTGTGCTTTACAGCCAATTAAGTACTTCAAAAATGCTGTCAAGCATTTTGGGATATCCTGAGGTCGTGAAAGGCGCTATATAAATGCAAATCTTTCTTTTTCTTTAAAGCAGCATTTCTTTTGGAGCAAACAGTTCCTAGCTGCCCCAGGTAATGTGTCTACCTGTATCTCCACTATCTCCAAGAATGTCCCTTTAAGTAATTCCTTACTCGGGTTCTGTAAAGAAGTGCCACAAAGAGTATATGAGAAACTGTATTTCAAAGCAACTAATGTGAAACACTTTGGGACTTTCTGGGAGACAATAATAAGGAGTTATATTAATGGGAGTTCTTTTCTTTTTCTCAGGGGTTTCATTTCCCCCTGTGTGCTGTTTTTAATTAATTGGTTTACACATTCCTCTTAACTTTCTGTTTGCACTATCTTTACAGAAATCTGTTTTCAAATGGTTCAATGACTGCATTCCAATAGTGCAGACTGCAAGTTACGCAAACATCTTAACGGGTGCATTAAAAATAATAGAGGAAATTAAACCCCTCTGGTATTCGGTTTAATTATTGTGTAGATAGATCATGGATCACATCAGCTAGATCAACACACAATCAACCAAACAAATGAAAACATTGCTATACAAATAGAGATTGGTTTTAGGCATGTGTCACAAAGCCTGTGGACCTCTTGAATTACTTAAAACAGATCACATCAGACTGCAGTGATATCATGCCTGGGTCTACATCCTACCTGTCACTGGACAGCACACCCATTGCCTCGCCCCTCCCTATCTCTGCAAACTCCTTCAGCCCTACGACCCTCCAAGATCGCTGCGCTCCACCAATTCTGGCCTCTTGCGCATCCCCGATTTTCATCGCCCCACCGTTGGTGGCCGTGCCTCCAGATGCCTAGGGACTAAGCTTTGGAATTCCCTCCCTAAACCTCTCCGCCTCTCTACCTCTCTCTCCTCCTTAAAACCTACCTCTTTGACCAAGCTTTTAGTCACCTATCCTAATATTTCCTTATGTGGCTCGGTGTCAAATTTTGTTTGATAATCGCTCCTGTGAAGCGCCTTGGGACGTTTCACTACATTAAGGGTGCTATATAAATGCAAGTTGTTGTTATGTTGTGACCATATTATCTTTCCTTCCAGTTATTTAACAAATGGGCTACACTTCAAGATATGACTCAATACCTTGATAGATAACGCCTTTTCAGAACATGATGTTTGATGATATAATGTAGAAAAATGTGAAGTTATCCATTTTGGTAAGAAAAACAGAAATGCAGAGTATTTTTTAAATGGTAAGATATTGGGAAATGTTGATGTTCAAAGGGACCTGGGTGTCCTTGTACATGTGTCACTGAAAGCTAACATGTCGGTGCAGCAAGCAATTAGGAAGGCAAATGGTATGTTGGCCTTTATTACAAGAGGATGAGTGTACAGGAGTAAAGATGTCTTACTGCAATTAAATAGGGCCTTGGTGAGACCGCACCTGGAGTATTGTGTACTATTTTGGTCTCCTTACCGAAGAGAGGATATACTTGCCATAGTGGGAGTGCAATAAAGGTTCACTAGACTGATTCCTGGGATGGCGGGATTGTCCTCTGAGGAGAGATTGAGTAGAGAGAGCCTGTATTCTCTAGAGTTTAGAAGAATGAGAGGTGATCTCACTGAAATATACAAAATTCTTACAGGGCTCGATAGTGTAGATGCAAGGAGGATGTTTCGCCTAGCTGGGGAGTCGAGAACCAGGGGTCACAGTCTCAGCATAAAGGGTAAGCCATTTAGGACTGAGATGAGGAGAAATTTCTTCACTCAGAGGGTGGTGAATCTTTGGAATTCTCTACCCGAGAGGGATGTAGAGGTTCAGTCATTGAGTACATTCAAAACAGAGATCAATAGATTTCTAGATATTAAAGGCATCAAGGGATATGGGGATAGTGCAGGAAAATGGCGTTGAGGTAGAAGATCAACCATGATCTTGTTGAATGGTGGAGCAGGCTCGAGGGGCTGGATGGCCTACTCCTGCTCCTATTTCCTATGTTCTTATGTTCTTATGAAAAATACTATTATTTACTGAGGTAAGGGAGTGAAAGGTTTGTTGGGAGCCTTTAAAAATTAAGCCTCTGAAATGCATTGGGATGAATCCACCCACCTGCTTCCTGGCTAAAGGAGACACTTAAACAAAGTGGGTACTCCAGTCAGAATGCCCATGTCTTCTCATTGCTTTTTAATCCCTGAACGGTTAATTGTGTTGTTCCCCTTCCACAATTGCACATTCTCGCCACATATCCATCTGCGCAACGAAGGCTGGAGCACAGGCTCCTCCGTAAGATTCAAAAGCCAAATGGTTTGGTCAGAAGGACAAATCCCTGCCACTGGCCTTGGGGAGAGTGGGAGTGGGAGATTGTAACTAGACAGCATATCAATTCCCCATCAGGCTACAACGCTCTATTTCTGCGAGTTGTCCCACTGCGCAGCCTGTCTTGACGACTGACAAGGGTTTCATTACACATGCAGTTAGCAGATTCAAGTGTCAGCTGGCACCAACAAAACTGACAGTGATTGATTTATTAGTGTCAGCCAGTACTGACACTCAAAAGAACGATTCTGGCAATGAGAAGCAAACATCATAAGTACTGCACTCCCAAGATCTAGGATTCTTATATTAGGGAGTCTGTTTACACTCTTGGGGCCCAATTTACTGCAATCCAATATTGGTATTGAGAGAGTCAAAGTTTTGTCAAATTTGGTGCAGTAATGATATTCTGCTCCCAGGTGTCTGGGCTGATTTGTAAGTATGATATGATACAATTGTTACTAATGGTCCAGTGACACTTTGTGACACAATATCAATAGTACACCAACTTCTTATTATTAAAGTGACAGGCTGTCAAATTTTCAAAGAACTTGGATCCGTTCTATAGTATCTAATTGGAAAGTTACCTGTCCTTTGGACAGCTGGATAAGCTACTGGACTCTTTCCAGCTCATCATCTGGAGTCAGTCCAGGCAGGGTTTGCTTCCCTTGTTGCAACATGTGTGAAAGTTCTGCAGGATGTAGAGTATGGGGCACTTCTGGACCTGAGAATTTGAGCTGAATGTGGGCACAGGATGGACGGCCAAACATTGAAGTCTTCCCTCTCTTCCCATGTCCTTTATGTAACCAGCACATTAGAGGCAGACCCTCAAGACATTTCAGACTTCCCTATGTTCAGACAACTTCTATTGGGAGAGGAACAGCACCTCATCTTTGGATTAGGCACTTTACATCCTTCGGGCCTCAACAGTGAGTTCAACAACTTCAGATCATTACCACCACTCCCATTTTCTCGGATAGTAGGTGCTGGTAATGGTTCTGCTGTACACATTTACACCTCCTCTGGACTCATCTTTTGTTTCTTAACTTGTCGCAATACCACTCTCTTTTTGCCTTGCACCCTCATCCCTTTTGTCATTTAATCACTCCTGCCCTCCACCCTATCACAGACCTCCCCTTTCGTTCTTTCCCTCTCTCACACCCTTTTCCCTGGCTCTGTACTTGCTTATAAATCTCTGACTTCTTCCAGTTCTGATGAAAGGTCATCGACCTGAAACACAGGCCCAGAAAATCCTTAAAAAAGAACAGTGAGCTCAACAGCGCTCACGGTTGTTAGTGGCGAAATCGAGGAACAAGTTCCAGCGCTCACACATGCGCAGTGAAACACGGAAATCCAGAACTTGCTCCTCCTAGTTCACCGGCAGCTTCGAATTAAAGGGATATCATTGGATGGAATCAAGGGACCAGCGCCAACTTACTCAGCTGCCCAGCTGGAAAGTAAGCAATATCGCCACAAAACAGGTACACTTAAAAATACCAGGTCTAAACTAAATTTTAACAGCGTGGTAAGTTCTTAATGACTGCCAAACAACTAAAAATTAACATTTAAAGATGTAGAGTCTCATTACTCCTTATTTTAATAGTTTTTGGTCATTAAAGTAAATATATTTTTTAAAAAATAAAAAATGTTAAAGCTTTTTTTAAAACTTTTCCCTTCTGTCTCTTTTATTTAATTTGATTGTTTCTCTTTTTTTCGCTACCTGTAACTGTTTTTACAAATGATTTTAATGTTGCACCTTTCACTTCCTGGATTTTACATTCCAGCCTACAGAAACCATTTGCAGCGTTTAAAAAATGCTGCGATCTGATTGGTCGAGGGGAGCGTGCTCCTCTCACTTCTCCCCTGGGTCCTAGCTTCACTGGCGCTAACACTGGGCTCTGCTCCACTTCCCATTGGAGGAAATGCACCCAGTAAAGTAAGTTAGTGGGTTAGTATAAATCTATGGGGTAGCGAGCACTGTTGGTTCACCACTCCGAGCAATTTCTGATCCATTAACTCTGTTTCTCTCTCCACAGAAGCTGCCTGACCTGCTGAGTGTTCCTAGGTTAGGCATGGTTTGAAAAAGTTAAGAATGTAACAAAAAATGCAATTAGAAAAAAAAAACTAGCATATCAGACTTTATATATGCAGCCAACCCCCACCCCCCCATCCACTAGCTTAATCATTCACTCCCCCCACCATCAGCGTACCGTGGCTGCAGTGTGTACTATCCACAGGATGTACTGCAGCAATTCACCAAGGCTTCTTCAACAATACCTCCTACACCCACGACCTCCACCACCTAGAAGGACAAGGTGCATGGGAACACTATCATCTCCAAGTTCCCCTCTAAGTCACACACTGTCCCGATCTGGGCATATATCGCCGTTCCTTCATAGTGGCTGGGTCAAGATCCTGGAACTCCCTACCTAACAGCACTGTGGGAGTACCTTCACCACATGGACTCCAGAAGGTCCACCATCATCTTCTCATGAGCAACTAGGGCTGGGCAATAAATGCCGGCCTTGCCAGTGACGCCCACATCCCGAGAATGAATAACAAACAAAACCTTTCATCAGTAGAATGGTCCAATTGGAATTTTGGGCCCAGAATATTTTGGCACAGGCGATTCATCACTGACTGACATATATTGGCACCTTAAACACAGTGGGGGAGAATTTCCACAGGGTTTTCTCAACCTTCAGGCAAAGATCGACGGAAAGTAGTGATGGGCCTACTTCTCAAACCTCTGGCAATGGTCTGATATAACTGAGTGGCTTGTTAGGCCACTTCAGAGGGCAGTTAAGAGACAATCACATTGGTGTGGGACTGCAGTCACATATAGGCCCAGACCGGGTAAGGAAGGCAGGTTTCCTTCCCTAAAGGACATTAGTGAACCAGTTGGGTTTTTATGACAATCTGAGAGCTTTATATTTCCAGATTTGTACAAACTGAATTCAAATTCTCAAACTGCCATGGTGGGATTTGAACTCACCTTTACTGGATTATTGGTCTAGTAACAGAATCACTATGCTACTGTACTCCATACAAAAGTGGAGAAGTGGGCCCTAAGTCTGCTGATACAGTGAGCCCCAGATCTGATCCAAATTGCAGGGACAGGGTCATCTCCATACTTGGGACTGGCAGCCTGTGCCTGTATGGATGCATTAGCAGTGCCTGCCCCAACAACAACCCAAAATATCAGAGCAGCGCCAAGCCATTCCGATGGTGACTCAGTGACCTGGGAAGTCCTAAAGCGAGGCAGGCCTCAGTCTTTAAGACTGTTCCTAAGGGAGTGCTGGACCACTAAAGTTAAGGTAATTGATCCATTCAGGATCAAGAGACCTGGGGCCTCAGCAAGACTCAATCCAACTCTCAGCTGCCGAGAGTTCCTCTGAGGCCCTAAGAACTCCCCTTGATCTAGGGCTGGATTAACCTTCTTCCCCGCCTACTGGAAAATTGCTGAACTCTTCAAATTGTCAGGATCCTGGTAGAACCGGGTTCCGCCCTATTTTCTGGTCCCCATGGGGCACTTTGCCCAGGGCCCTTTCGGAGTTTTGGGACCTATCAGTTTTTGGTTCTATTCATGTGATTGTTTAGACTCTAATCTAGCCAGCCCTCCCTCACAGATTATACGTTGCAGCTACTGAAACAATGCTCACCATTGCCTCACTCATAAATACTTTAAACGCACCCGTGACAATGCAGTTTGAATTTTTACTTCCACAGCAATGGGAAAATTCCACTTTTTGGCTTGGAAAAACAGGTTTGGCAAAACTTTGCTCCCCCCCTTTCCAGGGCCAGGTTTCACATCGATTAAGGGATGAGTTTGTTAAGCCCAGTGGCCTCGTCCTGTTCCTAAAAATTGTTACGTTCTAATTGAAACATGAATTATTCAACAGCTAATTTGGAGGTCATTAAAAGAACAGAATGAAGAAAGTTAATTAAGACCCCTATAAACACAGATAAGTCACAATGTAATAAAAGACAGTCACACAGTGGTAGCACTCTCACCTCAGAGTCATAAGGTTGTGGATTCACGTCTCTCTCCAGAGATTTGAGCTCAAAATCTAGGCTGACTCTCCAGTGCAGTACTGAGGGAATGCTGCACTGTCGGAGGTGCTGTCTTTCGGATGAAATGTAAAGCTGAGGCACCATCTGCCTTCTCAAGTGGACATAAAAGATCCCATGGCACTATTTTGAAGAAGAGCAGTGGAGTTCTTCCCGGTGTCCTGACCAATATTTATCCCTCAACCAACATCACTAAAAACAGATTATCTGATAATTATCATATTGCTGTTTGTGGGATCTTGCTCTGCGCAAATTGGCTGTCGTCTTTCCCAACACTACAACAGTGACAACACTTCAAAAGTACTTCATTGGCTGTAAAGCGATTTGGGATGTTGAGTTTGTTAAAGGAGCTATATAAATGCATGTTCTTTCTTTACCAGGTTTTCAGTAAGGCACCTGCAGGCGCAGTTTGTTGGTGTACCATACTGGTTCGTTATAAAACTCAGGAGTGTGTTTCCAATTCTTCACACAGTGGAACCATCAGGGCACTTCTGCTATAAGAAGGGAAGGAAACTAGGTGGATGAATCAACCTGGGTTGCTGATAAACAGCCGGTTAATGTGAATTAGTGTCCTCAGTCTTTATTCAAACCGATCACTGTGGCTATGCTTAGCCACTTTACATTCTCACTTTTAAGTTAATCATCCTTCAACATTATACAGTACCATGTAAAGCAGGGAGATGTCCAGTATAGCAAACAGATACGGACAGCAACCCTGCTTATAATGGGAGAGATGTGTGCAGCACATGAATTTGTATGAGGCAATGTTTCACCTCGCAGCTTTCAAATTTAAAGCCTCGAATTCACTTAGAATAATTAAACTGGTCAAACAGGTTGTTCAGAACACAACACATGGAGCAGCAGAAAAATAATTGCTTTTTGCATTTTATAACTCAAAATACCATTTATTTGAATAGACTAAACAGGTAGCAGACTCAGTACAAATTCAGTTGTGTCTGTAATGTTTGGACTTTCATTCTTCTGGTGAGCTGGTTAAATCTTTGATAGAACTGTGCTATGTGAGATATCGTATCATCTTGGAAGCCTCGCAGTTGTAACCCAGTCAACTAATGTTCAACAGACAAATGGTAAATACACAGTTGCCCATGTGAGAAAAGAATCTGATCACAAAACAGCAAGGTAGATATTAATCTCCAAAATAGAAAGAGCGAGGGAAATAAAATAGACTGACAGGGGAATGGAGCAAAACAGATATTGAGAAAAACTCAAGCTGAAAAAAACAGTAAGAAAGAGAAACATAGACATAAGGAAAGGAGAGAGATCTAAACAGAGAAGGAAAGAGAGAAGCACTTATTGAGACATGAATTGCGAGTGCCAGCAACCATAAGGGTCACCATAACTTAGCTTGATCTCATCTTTACTGGGTATCCACTTCTAGTAGTGATTGCTGATCAACAGTCAGGAGCAGGAACCGTGGCTAATTTCTTCCCTCCCCAGAACATGTACAATGAGGCCACGGTTATAGGAGCCTCTGACACTCAAATTGAGGTTGGCTGATTCAGCACAGATCAGGGACCAAACCTGGTGCCATCCTGCTGTGTATGCTTTAATATCTCTTCATTCTTTGCCTTTACCCACTGAACCAGTCCAATTTTTAAAATCTCCAATGAAAGCAAAGGGGTTTGAGTTAATAAAAAAAAATGAAAGTGTAAGGCAGATTGGGATTGGAAAGCAAAGCCTTTAGGGAAGAAGAGATTTTTAAAAAAATGTTTCCCTTTTTGACCTCTTACTTCATTGTTCCCGGTCTTAAATTCGATTTTTCTTTGAATTAAACCTCACACCAATCAGGAATGTTGTTTCTGGTAATTGGAAAGCATTCATAACCAATCTGGAATGCACTCTGCCAGCAATGAGAGTCCACTCTCCATGGCAACCGTTGTTAGATCATTCAAGGTTGGGCTTGCAATGCTGAGAACGTTGTTCCAACTGCGTATAAATACTTCCCAATGCATGGTTACTGAACAAAAAATATATAATACAAAAATAAGTAAAAATATTACAAATTCCTAAAGATTTTTTTAAGAGATAATTGCTTCCATGTTGTGTGGATTTTTTCCCCATCATACTTACTTCCTATTAGATGAGATATTTTTCCCCTCATACTTACTCCCATTTATTAAATTGTTCTCTTATTTTGCAGGAATGAGTATTGAGAAGGTACTGTCCGTATGGAGGTAAGTACCTCCATGTAGTGTTAGAAAATTAAAACAAAAAACAGAAATAGTGGTCGAGTATCACTTAAAACGGTGAAGAAGTCCATATAGGCACCTGAGAGCTCAGCATAGCCCATCAACCGCAGCAAATGAGGGCTGACAGGACAGTGAGTGCTTATTAGGAATTCAGTACTTTGATGGATGCAGATCTAGCTGTCAGATGATCACTCTGCATGAAGCGCTTGGTCTTTGACATGTCTATGAGTGCCTGTGACGATCACAAAGCGTAACAGGCACCCAACCCAAGACGTGCCTGTGCCTGTTGAAGTTTATAAGTAGCTTGTCCTCAATTTAATAAAAACAATCCTTTTCTTTCGGAAGAATGTTTGTGCTCGTCAAAGTGAGAGACATCAGTGCTGGGGAATGGAACTTTTCTCGTCTTGGTAGCCAGTGTCAGTCGCAAGTGTTCTCAAGTCAGAGTTCACAGCAAGGATGCTGTGTAATTTTCCCCCTATTCCATCCCAATAACGTGCTTCAGCCTCAAACTCAGAGAAGCACTCCCTACTGCACTAGAATGATACTTCCATTTTCCATACGACCCATCCCAATACCATCTGTGACAGAGGCTTCCAATTTAACGTTATTTAATGTGCCAACTTGTGGGCGATTTTGTGATGTAGACATGGGATCAATAGGAACTTATTTGAGACTGCTTTGGCTCGTTTGACTTACCTTTAAAGCTGTCCACTTACCTTTATCACCTCTGCCTAGACTCCATTCAAACCCAAGTCCCAGAGGTGAAAGTACTGTATCCCTAACCCTACCCCCCCACAATGATATTCGGTCCCAAGCTTAAACCTTTCTTGACAGTTTGCAACTTGAAAGTGTTCAAGATCACCTATTGTAATCTGAACAAACATTAACAAAATAGTTGGCTGCCAACCGAGATTTAATGAAGGGTCATTTAATAAAGGCTTCTCCACTTCTCTCTCCTCCTTTGAGACACTCATTTAAACCTACGTCTTTGACCAAGCTTTTGGTTATCTGCCTTAATATCTCCTTATGTGGCTCAGTGTCAAATTCTGTCTGATTAGGCTCCTGTGAAGCGCCTTGGGATGTTTTACTACTTTAAAGGCGCTATATAAATGCAAGTTGTTGTTGTCGTCATATCCAAAACACTAACCTTTCTTTCTCGTTTGAATGCTAACTGAACTCTTTACTTTTCTAGCATTTTCTGATTTAACTCCGCTAGGAATTTGATTCGGACCGCCAAAATTAATTTCATGAATGGCTGCTACAGTCAACGAAATAACACGGCCAACCCACCAACATGGGCTAAATTCAAGCCCAGGTCCCAGAACTGAAAGGAAAATTTGCTACTACAACCAGTTCCCTTCATTTGTTTTTGTTTTGCTAAACTGCCATTTCTCACCACATATGCCATGTTTGGTCAGCAAAGTCAGAAAATTTGTTGGAAAATACTGCTAAAATAGAAACTTTGATCAGTCAAAGGCAAATGGCTTTTTGGGATAAATGGTGTTAACACCTGATGTGAGACTGGTCTGTAAATTAATAGACATTTTAGCCCCGATATCACCAGGGAGGCGGGATGGCAGCGGTGGGGGGGGGGGCGACTGGGCGCACGGGTAACCCACCCAGTGAAATCGGTCCGTTCCCCACGCGATCGCGGGTAAATTAAAGCCACTCACCGTGGCTTCCGGGTTTCCCGTCGGAAACCTGCGCAGCGGGTGGACTGCGCACCCACATCACAGGCTGTCAGCTGGAGGAGCCCTGTTTAAAGGGGCAGTCCTCCAATGCTGCTCCTGGAGCAAACAGCCAAAAGTGTAGCATGCAGCAAGACCAGGAGAAAGGCTGCTCCCAGGTTTAATGATGCCCCACTCCAGGTCCTACTGGATGGGGTGAGGAGGAGGAGGGAGATCTTCTACTCGACGGACGGGAGGAAGTGGCCTGCCTCTGCCACCAAGAAGGCGTGGCTCGAGGTGACAGAGGAGGTCAGCAACAGCAACAACGTCTCCCGCACCTGGATACAGTGCAGGAAGCACTTCAATAACCTAACTAGGTCAGCCAAAGTGGGTACACTTACTCACCCCACAACTCCTTCTGCACCGCCAACACTACTCTGTCACATCACTCCTCACACCCACTCCAAGCTCATCCTCAACTTACCTGCACTTCCTCACCTCCCCAGTACTCATCCCACCACTACCACTCAACCCAATCCTCATACAATGTCGTGGCTCTGTCTCATACTCACCCTCTGATGCATCTCTTTCACGGTCAGCCTCACCCAAACCAATGCATTCAGCGGCTGGCCACGTCACCACCCCTCACTCATACCTCCCTCCCCTTATAGAAGAGAGCCCAGAATGCACGGGAGAGGGCGAACACCGGAGGGGGGCCGCAACATCAGGTCGTCCTCACGGACACGAAGCAGGAGGCTCTTGAAGTGAGCTGTACCCTCGAGTGCCTGTCCATCGGGGACGCCGAGACTGCCACCCAACAAACAGCTGGTGACGGAACTTTAACATTCAGCACTCACAATAGCAAATGATGTTAACATGCCTTGCCATCTTCAGCACCTCAACATCTGTCATCATGCTTAATATTGCCTTCTGTTCTTTTACAGGGCCTTCAGTGACTGCTGTGACGGTGGAGGGTGATTCCTCAAAGGACCTGCCGGCCTCTGAGGAGGCACCGTCACATCTGAGCGAGCCATCCACCAGCACAGATACACAAATCTCAGTGGGTCCCCGACCTCACTTAGTTGGGGTCGCACGTTGTGAGTCACCACACATGTGAGCACGAGCAGACACTGGTGGCAGGGGCAGCTGTGGAGAGTCCGCGTCGGTGGGAGCACTCTTCTGGACACAGATGCTGAACCCTGGGTGCCATCCTTTAAAAGGAGAATGATCGAGAGGCAGCGGCACATTTGCGAGGTGCTGGAACAGGTGCCACACGCACTCTCCACAATCGCGCAGAGGATGGAGGAGTCCAACTCCTGCATGAGTGGAATGGTGGCACAGGTACAGGAGGGAATCTCTGAGATACTGTCACAGGGATGTGAGGGCATCTCTGAGATAATGTCGCGGGTAAGTGCGGGAAAGTCTGCGATGGAGGGAAGGCGAGCATCCATCGAGCTACAAGCACGGCTCACCAATGGAATCCATTGAGGCCCTGACACGGCCCTTCGGACTCAGGGTGAGCAACTTTCTGCCGCCTTAAACAGGCAGGCAGATACACTAGCACTGGCCTTACAAGGCTTCACACATGTCCTCCAAACTGTCATCCAGCAGGGTGGTAGGAGTGATGTGGGCCTGGCCCAGGAGAGGGATGATGGCGAAAGGGGACATGGAAGTGGGGACCCCACTCAAAGCGCCCCCACGTCTCACCTGTTGCCCCCCTCTCAACCAGTACTCGCAATGCTGCCTCCTCTCCAGGTGGTCGAGTCTGCCCCTGCACAGGTGCAGGTGGAGCAGTCTTTGGAGGGGCCCTCACAGGCACCAAAACCCAGAGAGCGTCGGCCCAAAGCATCTAATTGGCCAGGGCATGAACAAGAGCAACCTGCCACTACCTCTGCTGCAGACACAGGGGAAGCACCACGTAGGAGTAGTCAGAAGCGTAAGGCAAATGTTTTGTGAGCACAAAGGGGATGCAGAAGGGTGTTTGATGGTTTGTCATATTTTTTATTTATATTTGATTTTTGTTAATGGCACATTAAATATTATTATTGTCACCACTACTGCCACGTCTTGGCCATTCTTGACTGGCTTGTGTAATAAGTCCCTTTCATGAGGTTCACCATGAACACCCACACTTGATGTCACCCATTGGATCACTCTACAGTGGGTGTATGTGCAGTTGCACGACTATTTTGTGCAGCGGGCGGAGGAGGAGGCTGGTGTGGCCGCTCCTCTGTCCAGGTGGTGAGGACTGGACTCGTCACACTGTCTGATATTAGGAGAACCATTCACATATCAGTGACTCCCTGGCCTCACGAGCAGCCAGGTGAGCTGCTGTTCTGCCCATGAGTTGCTCCTCCTCCTCCTCAATATGGGTGGCAGATGTGGATGGGACCTCCTCCAGCGGCACTCCTCCCTGTTGTGCCATGTTGTTCAGGGCACAACAGACGACTATAATGCGTCCCACTCTGTCTGGTGCGTATTGAGGTGCTCCCCCAGAACGATCAAGACACCTGAAGCGCATCTTGAGCAGCCCTATAGCATGCTCAATTGTGCACCTGGTATCGATGTGCCTGTCGTTATATTGACGCTGTTGCTCGGTGGTGGGGTTCCTCAGAGGTGTCATGAGCCACGTGTGCAGGGGGTATCCCTTGTCCCCGAGGAGCCAGTCCTTGCGGGTGTTCGGTGCGTGGAAGAGGGGCGGGATGTTGGACTCCCGGAGGATGAAGGAATCGTGGCAGCTGCCAGGGTATCTGGCGCACACGTGAAGGAATCTTTTGCAGTGGTCACAGATGAGCTGAGTATTGATGGAGTGACAGCCCTTCCTGTTGATGAACAGTCCTGGCTCGTGTGGAGGTGCTCGTATTGCTATATGGGTGCAATCGATTACACCCTGCACCCGTGGGAAGCCACAGCGTGGAATCCCACTGCCCCCTCTGTCTGGCTGAGGTCGTCCATGGGGAAGTTGATATAGTGCGAGGCCCTGCAAAACAAGCAGTCAGTGACCTGCCTTATGCACTTGTGTGCAGACGACAGAGAGACCCCGGTGATGTCCCTGGTGGCACTCTGGAATGATCCGGAGGCGAAGAAGTTGAGGGCAGTGGTGACTTTGACAGCGACAGGTAAGAAGATGCTGCTCGGGCCAGCCGGGAGCAGCTCGGCATGAAGGAGGCTGCAGATGTCCATCACTACCTGGCGACTGCCTCTGAGCCTCCGTATGCACTGCTCCTCAGAGAGGTCCAGGAAGCTGAGCCTCGGTCTGTAGACCCTGTGGCGAGGGTAGTGCCTCCTGCGACGCCGCTCTCTCTGTTGTTGCCCTCCCTGCTGTTGTGCAGGTGCCTGTGGCTCAGCACTGTGTTGTGGAGCTCCACGTGGTGGAGGTGGACGGCGTGCCTGGCGAGGCTGGTGATGTTGCTCGTCCTCGGATGAAGTGATGAATGCAGCCATGGTGCCCCCCATCCTAACGGTGTGAGTTTGAGGGGGTCCGCAAAGTAGGTAAATGTGTTTGCACAGCAGAGCTTAGGATATAAATTAATAAGTTTGAGTGGAAAGATAAAGGTGTTGCAGCCAAAACTTTGTCTGAAGTGACAGAGTGCCCTGCTGCAATAAATGAGGTATTCCCCCCAACTGTCAAATAATCCTTTGCATCTCCCACCGGCTGCTGACTGAAACACATCTGCTCCAACAGGGACTATTTCCCGCAGCACGGGAAACATGCTGAGGATCCTTCAAAATTGCACCCCTGCCAAAATCTCCACTCAATGAGGTCAGTCAAGTATCTCAACTACCTAAACAACTATTTAAATTATAATCCCGCCAGCTTTAATTGCCGACGGGAGTCCCGCATTCGGGAGCTGCGCGCGCACCCGAGCGCATCATTGGGGAACCCGGAAGTGAGCGGGTTGGAGCCGGGCTCCGTCCCATTCTGGGACTCCGCCATTTTCGGAGCCCCCCCCGCCCCCAACGCACCCACTCGGCCATCCGAAAATCAGCCTCTTTGTTTGTGGCAGACAATGGACTTTCCCTGGTTTCTGGCTCATAGGTTCACCAGGTGTCAGTACTTTCCAGAACAAGTCACCATTTCCAGAAGTGATGTGAAAACCATCAAAAACAAAACTTGAACTTCATGTAAATGGGTTGGATTCTCTCTTCAAATGGATCAATTCGGAAACTAAACATATCTTCATGTAAATGGGTTTATTCCCTAAAATAAATGTTTCAAGGCATTTCTAAAGTGATTCTCCTGCTATCATCATGTGGGACCACAGTTCTGGCAGATAGAAGGAACACTTTTCTACTTTCCCCGAACCTTCAAAACCAAGGAAAAGAAATGAACAATTGAAAAAAGCACTGCGGGAACAAAAGTTTTCGTGTCATATTATCTGTGCCTCATACATCACAAATATAAATGTCCTTTCCCCTTTCTCCCACACATATGTTAATAGATGTTGGTGATTGAATCATTAATCATAGAAAGGCTGAAATAAATGCAAAGGATTATTTGACAGTTGGGGGGAAAACCTTTTAATGAATAATCTTACACAATTATTACTAATAACTGATATTTTTCAACTGCATTGAGACGATGCCCGAACATTATCTAATCGGCACATTTGCAGCCAGTTGTTATCTCCTGAAAGAGCGGTTTGTAACCCTGAATGCCAGAGCTGCAAACTCCTCATGCAAGGGTTACCGCTCGGTTAGGTCTGGTTACTGCAGCAGTCAAGATGAACCTGTGCCATCGGTTCAATGGCAATGGATAGAGAGGAAGACAATATGCAGCTTATTTCCAGGTCTCAGTAGGGATCTGTTAGAAGGTGAATAAAAGCATCCTGACTGATTTGTCCTTATCTCTGCTTAGCACCCCTTTCTGGTGTCCCAGCTGAGACGAGGGAATGAAGTGCAAGGAATCACGTTTTATCACACTCTTCTGGGCAGGTTGGAAGAGGAAAAGTCAGGGAATAGATTGGTTATAAAGCTTCAGTGTCATATCCCAGGGCAGAAATCATCTCATATTCAATGAATGTTTGTGGGATAAGCAAGAACTCATATTTACCTTAACACAGCCTCAGGATGTCTCAAAAGTACTATCTTTACTGTCAATGATTTACTTTTGAAATGCAGTCACTATTTTTATGTAGGCAAAAATGACAGCCAATTTGCACACTGCAAGGCCCCACAAACAGCAAATGAGACAAATGACCAGTTCATCTGTTTTTGGTACTGAGGTGAAGAACATTGGCCAATTCACCAGGATTGACCAATCCCTGCTCTTCTTCAAATGCTACTTCTACCTGATTTAATACCTTATCCAAAAGACAATTTAACATCAAACAATTCAGCACTCCCACAGTACAGCACTGACGTAACAGCTTAAATCATGTGTTCAAGTACTGGAGTGAGACTTGAACCCACAATGATATGACTGATTGGAGAGGACCTACCAGCTAAGTCAAGCTGATAATTATAATTATAGTAGAACTAAAGAGAAGGAAGTTAACTTTAAAATGACAAAGAGGAGAGCAAATATTACATTGTTGCTTTTCAGAAATTCTAAGTATCTTTTTCTCACTATTTCCTCTCCTCCTGTCTTGAAGGGTTTTATTCCTTGCTGGGCTACAGTTCTGCGGGTGCTGAACACCCTCCTGTACTTTGTCCAAGTGACCAATATTCTTCTGTGTGTGTGTGAAAGAGAGTGTGTGTAGGTGTGTGTCGTTTGATGGTGAGTGGCATCAAGCTATTTGACTGCTGAGGCAACACAGCTGATCCCAATGCTTGCCTCAACTAACGCCCACACATGTGCATTTTCCACTGGGAGTCACTGGATAGTAACCAGGAGCAGGAATGCTGGATGATTTCTCATTCCTTATCCCAGGGCTCGGAAGTCAATTGTAGCACCTCCACTCCTTGGCTTTAGGTCAGCTAACTCAGCACAGACCTGGGCCAAAACTAAGAGCTCCTGGTCTGTAGACTTCAGCCACAATACTGACAAGGTTTCTGTGCATCAAGGAAGACGGTGTAGTTGTTTTTAATCAAGAAAGACACATAATCACTAACTCTCCTTGTTCATTTTACAGCCGCAAAAAAAAAAGTCTTATTTTTTTGTAACAAGTGGGTATAGTATTCTTAACAGTATTTTTTTTAACCCCTTAAGATATGGGTTCAGATTCAGTTCAGCCCATCAGGTAATCTTCTGTCAGCTGTAAGAATCTTATGTGAAATGCACATGGGAGTCTCAACATAGTTGCTGGCAAGCATGAGTGCACAGAACGATACTGTTCACGGTGTGAGCCATTAATTGGCACTGAATCAACAATGTCGCTACGAGAGGCCTTAAGAATTCTGCGAGACAGAGATGTCAGATTGGTGCAGTAGCGAGCGTTCCTAAGAAGCTGGGATTAAGTCAGAGCTGATATGTTAAACCTGAGTGTTTGGTGATGCTGCTCGATAGATAATTGCACACAGGGATCAGAGAATCATTGTTATCTTGCAGCCTTAGCTCCAACCTGTGCTCCCAGCCAGTGCGGCTCCCAATTGGGAGCACAGAATCACACTTTTGGTGTAAAAGGTCGCAAAATACTCTGCTCCCCTGATCAGATCCATCGCTTTAATGATGTCAAAAAACTTCACTAGAAATGTGAAAGAAAAAGTCTGCTGAGAACTCCACTTTTGCTGATGGAAGCCATTTCATGGCAGCTGATGAAAGACCAATGGAAATTCACACACCTTGTCTGTTAATACCAGGCTTTGAAAACGGCCTCTGAAAGTCGAATGGAGTTCCTTTTTGAACTGGGATTTTAGGCTGCAGATCAATAAGACTCTTTCATCCTTGAGGCAATCGTTATGCCCCAAACCCTACAACGGGAAGGCAAAGGTAACTTCACTTGTTGGATCGCCAAGTTACAAAGTAAAAAGATCCTCTGCCTTGGGATTATAATGGCTCTGTAGCATGAACAGTGCCTTTGTTTTTGTCAGGTTTCTGGCTTTGAGTCCAAATAATTGCACAGCAGTAGCTGTAGATCTGATCTCAGTCCTGATCTCTCTATATTGCCAGGAAATAACGAGTGCTGCATTTCCAAGGAATACAGTAATTGCCTCAGCACAACAACAACAACTTGCATTTATATATTGCCCTTAACATAGTAAAACATCCCAAGATGCTTCACAGGAGCGTTATCAGACAGAAATATGACACCCAGCCACATAAAAAGATATTAGGGCAGACAAAGAGGTAGGTTTTAAGGAGCGTCTTAAAGAAGAAGAGAGAGGTAGATCCTGGGAGGGAGGGGAACAATCAAGAGCAAGGGAGGTAGTCGATCGGGAGGGGGCCGAGAAGGGGCCAGCAATGGTCTGCGGAACTGTTGTGGAGTCGGGAGGAGCACTCCTGCTCCTCCTTTAGGGACCACAAATAAACATGGTTGTCCTGAACACACGAGGCCCAGCGCTGGATGTGTTCAGGGCAGCCCGATTTTGGAAAGGGGGCCTGAGACAGGCGTGTGACCCCCCTATTTGCGTGTACAACGGACCTAATGCCTGTTTCAGGTGCAAGCCCTGAACGCCTATACTGGAGCCTTTACCAATATGGCGGGTGGCGCACTTCCAGCGTGAAATGTGTGCACGCACATCGCCCGCCATTTTGGTCGCTTGGGTGCCTGTTTCACACCTGCAAAACGGGTACAGCATCAACAAATTTTTAGGCCAGCGTGACTGTAATATTACTGTGCTTTGATCATTGCCACATCATCCGAGCTGATTATTATTGGTGATAGAAGCACAGCCCTGTCTAGCTTCAAACCAGAAAATCTTTCTATAATATTTCAGATCAGCCGATAGATTGTAAATTTAAAGTAGGATTCCGTTAGCTATATTCTGTAGACAATTCGTCTTGTCTTTGTGTGGGGGAAGTAAAGTGATGTATACAGACTTGTTCTAGAGATAGTTGTTGGTACCAGAAATGAAGGGCAATCAGTCTCCAAGTCAATGACTTATTCTTACAAGTTAATTGCATCTGCAATTACTTCAGGTTTTTGAAATACTAAATAGGATTGTGTTTGCTTTCCCACATCGGTGCCAAGCTTTTAGTGTGAGGATAACCAAGCTATTTGATACGCATGTCAGCCAGTCTAGGAAATATAGGTCAGAGTGATTGATCTTGTAATTAAGCAGAGAAAGAAGAGCACTGCTCAGTCTATCTACCTATAAGTTAAAATTGATTACTAATAAATTGCTTGCCTAGGGTAAATATTCATTTGATCTGGAGTGGCAAAGGCTTGTGTGGAGCAGTTTAAGTATGCTGGCATTGTCTATTCTGCAGATCTCAGTTCCCCTGCTTCAACCATATGTTTCCATGTAGCAATAATAAAACAGGACTTCTTGAAGCAAAGAAGTCCCCACATTATGATTGTCAAAGACTCCGTTAGTTTGGAAAGGATGCTAACTTTCACAATTTTGAAACATTTTAAAAGTGGTGCATAAGTTAAGCATTTATTTGCTGATTATTCTGCTGTACATTCTTGCATCTGTATAACTAAATATGCTGTACATAAATGAGGCTGTGGCCTCAGTGATATGGTTTGGCAGCTAAATTGTCTTTTGGAAAGCATAAGCATACAAGGTGAGCACCGATACAGCCTCCTGTGAGAAATATCTCGGTGGTGGTGAAACTTATAACCAATAACCCGGGAGAGAATTAATTGGCACTTGGAAAAGTATGGGTTAATAAATAAAGTCAGCGTGGATTTGTTAAAGGAAAATCGTGTTTGACCAACTCGATTGAGTTCTTTGATGAAGTAACGGAGAGGGTTGATGAGGGTAGTGCGGTTGATGTTGTGTATATGGACTTTCAAAAGGTATGTGATAAAGTACCACATAATAGGCTTATTAGCAAATTAAAGCTCATGAGATTAAAGGGACAGTGGCAGCATGAATACAAAATTGGCTAAGTGACAGAAAGCAGAGAGTAGTGGTGAACGGTTGTTTTGCAGACTGGAAGGAATTATACAGTGGTGTTTTCCCCAGGGGTCAGTATTAGGACCACTGCTCTTTTTGATATATATTAATGACCTGGACTTCGGTATAGATGGTATAATTTCAAAGTTTACAGATGACACGAAACTCGGAAATGTAGTAAACAACGTGGAGGATAGTAACAGACTTCAGGAGGACATAGATAGACTGGTGAAATGGGCAGATGCAAGGCAGATGCAATTTAACGCAGAGAAGTGTGAAGTGATGCATTTTGGTAGGAAGAATGAGGAGAGGTAATATAAACTAAATGGTACAATTTTAAAGGGGGTGCAGGAACAGAGAGACCTGGGGGTTCACATGCACAAATCTTTGAAGGTGGCAGGACAAGTTGAGAAGGCTGTTAAAAAAGCATATGGGATCCTGGGCTTTATTGATAGAGGAATAGAGTACAAAAGCAAGGAAGTAATGCTAAACCTTTCTAAAACACTGGTTGGGCCTCATCTGGAGTATTGTGTTCAATTCTGGGCACCACACTTTAGGAAGGATGTCAAGAGAGGGTGCAGAAGACATTTACTAGAATTGTACCAGGGATGAGGGACTTCAATTATGTGGAGAGACTGGAGAAGCTGGGGTTGTTCTCCTCAGAGCACAGAAGGTTAAGAGGAGATTTCATAGAGGTGTTCAAAATCATGAACAGTTTTGACAGAGTAAATAAGGAGAAACTGTTTCCAGTGGCAGAAGGGTCAGTAACCAGAGGACACAGATTTAAGGTGATTGACAGAAGAGCCAGAAGCGACATGAGGAAACATTTTTTTTAACGCAGTGAGTTGTTATGATCTGGAACGCACTGCCTGAAAGGGCGGTGGAAGCAGATTCAATAGTAACTTTCAAGAGGGAATTGGATAAATACTTGAAGGGAAAAAAGTTACAGGGTTACGGGGAAAGAACAGGGGAATGAGACTAATTGGATAGCTCTTTCAAAGAGCCAGCACAGGCACGATGAGCCTCCTCCTGTGCTGTTCCTACTATGATACGATGCTATGAAAAAGGGTTATTGTTCTCCTGTTGCAGGCTGCTCCCATTTACAGCACGTACAAGGGTGTAAGATTCAGATTATAGAAGATGGGATCCACTACAGAAATTGCACTTTGCTGTGACCATGAATAAAGAGAGTTCATAGCCTGATTGTAATATTATTATCCCATATTTACCACCGATTTTGGCATATCATAATATCATAGTAGGTATAGCACAGGAGGAGGCCATTCGGCCCATTGTGCCACCCTCCCTCCTTTCTTTCCTTTCCTATCTTTCCTGAATACCTTGTGGCCAGGAACATGAAGTACTTAATCCTTCCCTTCATTGAGCCAGGTCTCTGTTATTGCCACTATATCATAGTCCCATTTGGCGACTTGAGCCTGCAGCTCACCAACCTTATTTACCACTCTACGTGCATTTACGCATTTGCACTCTGAACTCATCTTAGACTGCCTCGCATTTGCCCCCTGTCTGAACCCTCCTATTTCTGAACTCTTCTTTACTCTAGTGCTATTTGTCCCTCCCAGTCCTCTGTGCACCTTGTTTCTCCTCTCTAATGTTTCAACCATGCCCCTGCCAAATTAGTTTAAACCCTCCCGCACAGCACAAGTTAACCTCCCCAAGAGGTCATTGGTCCCAGCGATATTATCGCTGTCTGTACAGCATCTATTCTCAAACTAGACGTCAAAGCTAATTGAGGCAGTGGGTTATGATGGTCCTTTCGTGAGGGCAGCAGATCCTTGGCTCTCAAGGGCGGCACAGTGAGTTATGAAGGACTTGGACTTAAGTGAGAGAGAAACTTCAAACTCACTTTCAACAGTAACTTTCAAAAGGGAATTGGATATGTACTTGAGAAAGAAAAATTTGCAAGATTATGGGGAAAGCGCAGGGGAGTGGGACTAATTAGACAGTTCTTACCAGCACAGCACAGGAACAAAGGCTGAATGGCCTCCTTCTGTGCTGTATGATTCTATGACTCATCCTGACTGGTGAACTGAACTTAGGTGCACAGTTTCCTGGGACAGCTTAAAAGCCTCATTAAGCTTTATTGCAGTGTGCTGCATACCACTGGAGACCACTGTGTGTTATTTTGAGCAAGTGAATCATTATTTTGTGAATGTGAAAGGTGCACTGTGGACAGCAAAATTATTACTTAGTCAATCTCCCACAGTGTTACACATGAGGAGTCCAAGACCAAGTGTGATTTTCAGGTAAAGTTTGGGGTTTGAGGACAGAGGATAATTGGACCAGAGCAGGCAGTTCTCATTCGAAAGTTGCAGATTCTGTCCTTATTTTTTATAATTCTATCACAAATATATATGTCCACATTTATAATAAAAACTGCCTATGCAAATTCGCAACATGGTGGCACTGCAACTCCTCTTTTGGAAGGAGGGTGTAATTACAATGTGACAAGTTTATATAGGTAGTTTCCATTATGAATGTAGGCACAATGATAATAATAATAATAACAACAACAACTTGCACAGCACCTTTAACATAGTAAAACGTCCCAAGGCACTTCACAGGAGCGTTATCAAACAAAATTTGTCATCGAGCCACATAAGGAATTCTTAATCGCCCTCTGAAATGGCCTAGCAAGCCACTCAGTTGTACAATCTCGCTACAAAAAGTCATAATAAGAATAAAACCGGATGGACCACCCGGCATCGGGCCACTAGGCACTGAACACAACAAAGGCAAACCAAGCCCAGTCGATCCTGCAAGGTCCTCCTTACTAACATCTGGGGACTTGTGCCAAAATTGGGAGAGCTGTCCCACAGGCTAGTCAAGCAAATGCCTGATATAGCCATACTCACAGAATCATATCTTTCAGCCAACGTTCCAGACTCTTCAGTCACCATCCCTGGGTATGTCCTGTCCCACCGGCAGGACAGACCCACCAGAGGTGGCGGTACAGTGATATACAGTCAGGAGTGAGTGGCCCTGGGAGTCCTCAACATTGACTCTGGACTCCATGAAATCTCATGGCATCAGGTCAAACATGGGCAAGGAAACCTCCTGCTGATTACCACCTACCGTCCTCCCTCAGCTGATGAATCAGTCCTCCTCCATGTTGAGCACCACTTGGAGTAAGCACTGAGGGTAGCAAGGGCACAGAATGTACTCTGGGTGGGGGACTTCAATGTCCATCACCAAGAGTGGCTCGGTAGCACCACAAATGACCGAGCTGGCCGAGTCCTGAAGGACATAGCTGCAGGTGGTGAGCGAACCAACACGAGGAAAAAAACGACTTGATCTCTTCCTCACCAATCTACCTGTCGCAGATGCATCTGTCCATGACAGTATTGGTAGGAGTGACCACCGCACAGTCCTCATGGAGACGAAGTCCCGACATTGCACTGAGGACACCATCCAACGTGTTGTATGGCACTACCACCGTGCTAAATGGGATAGATTCAGAACAGATCTAGCAGCTCAAAACTGGGCATCCATGAGGTGCTGTGGGCCATCAGCAGCAGCAGAATTGTATTCCAGCACAATCTGTAACCTCAGGGCCTGGCATATTCCTCACTCTATCATTACCAACAAGCCGGGGGATCAACCCTGGTTCAATGAGGAGTGTAGAAGAGCATGCCAGGAGCAGCACCAGGCGTACCTAAAAATGAGGTGCCAATCTGGTGAAGCTAAAACACAGGACTACATGCATGCTAAACAGTGGAAGCAACATGCTACAGACAGAGCTAAGCGATTCCACAACCAACGGATCAGATCAAAGCTCTGCAGTCCTGCCACATCCAGTCGTGAATGGTGGTGGACAATTAAACAACTAACGGGAGGAGGAGGCTCTGTAAACATCCTCATCCTCAATGATGGCGGAGTCCAGCACGTGAGTGCAAAAGACAAGGCTGAAGGATTTGCAACCATCTTCAGCCGGAAGTGCCGAGTGGATGATCCACCTCAGCCGCCTCCCGATATCCCCACCATCACAGAAACCAGTCTGCAGCCAATTCCTTCATTCCACGTGATATCAAGAAACGGCTGAGTGTACTGGATACAGCAAAGGCTATGGACCCCGACAACATCCCGGCAGTTGAGCTGAAGTCTTGTGCTCCAGAACTAGCCGCGCCTCTAGCCAAACTGTTCCAGTACAGCAACAACACTCGCATCTACCCGACAATGTGGAAAATTGCCCAGGTATGTCCTGACCATAAAAAGCAGGACAAATCCAATCCAGCCAATTACCATCCCATCAGTCTACTCTCAATCATCAGCTAAGTGATGGAAGGTGTCGTCGACAGTGCTATCAAGCGGCACTTACTCACCAATAACCTGCTCACCGATGCTCAGTTTCGGTTCCGCCAGGACCACTCGGCTCCAGACCTCATTACAGCCTTGGTCCAAACATGGACAAAAGAGCTGAATTCCAGAGGTGAGGTGAGAGTGACTGCCCTTGACATCAAGGCAGCATTTGACCGAGTGGGGCACCAAGGAGCCCGAGTAAAATTGAAGTCAATGGGAATCAGTGGGAAAACTCTCCAGTGGCTGGAGTCATACCTAGCACAAAGGAAGATGGTAGTGGTTGTTGGAGGCCAATCATCTCAGCACCAAGGCATTGCTGCAGGAGTTCCTCAGGGCAGTGTCTTAGGCCCAACAACCTTCAGCTGTTTCATCAATGACCTTCCCTCCATCATAAGGTCAGAAATGGGGATGTTCGCTGATGATTGCACAGTGTTCAGTTCCATTTGCAACCCCTCAGATAATGAAGCAGTCCGTGCCCGCATGCAGCAAGACCTGGACAACATCCAGGCTTGGGCTGATAAGTGGCAAGTAACATTCGCGCCAGACAAGTGCCAGGAAATGACCATCTCCAACAAGAGAGAGTCTAACCACCTCCCCTTGACATTCAACGGCATTACCATCGCCCAATCCCCCACCATCAACATCCTGGGGGTCACCATTGACCAGAAACTTAACTGATCCAGCCATATAAATTCTGTGGCTAGAGAGCAGGTCAGAGGTTGTGTATTTTGCGGTGACTGACTTACCTCCTGACTCCCCAAAGCCTTTCCACCATCTACAAGGCACAAGTCAGGAGTGTGATGGAATACTCTCCACTTGCCTGGATGAGTGCAGCTCCAACAACACTCAAGAAGCTTGACACCATCCAAGACAAAGCAACCTGCTTGATTGGCACCCCATCCACCACCCTAAACATTCACTCCCTTCTCCACCGGCACACTATGGCTGCAGTGTGTACCATCCACAGGATGCATGGCAGCCACTCGCCAAGGCTTCTTCGACAACACCTCTCAACCCGCGACCTCTACCACCTAGAAGGACAGGGGCAGCAGGCACATGGGAACACCACCACCTGCACGTTCCCCTCCAAGTCACACACCATCACGACTTGGAAATATATCGCCGTTCCTTCATTGTCGCTGGGTCAAAATCCTGGAACTCCCTTCCTAACAGCACTGTGGGAGAACCTTCACCACACGGACTGCAGCAGTTCAAGATAGTGGCTCACCACTACCTTCTCAAGGGCAATTATGGATGGGCAATAAATGCTGGCCTTGCCAGCGACGCCCACATCCCATGAACGAATGAAAAAAAAAACTGTATTAGGACAGGTGGCCAAAAATTTAGTCAAAGAGGTAGGTTTTAAGGTGCGACTTAAAGGAGGAGATTGATGTAGGGAGACAGAGAGGTTTAGGGAGGAAATTCCCGAGCTTTGGGCCTAGGCAGCTGAAGGCACAGCTGAAGGCACAGCTGCCAATGGTGGAGCAATTAAAATCGAGGATGCGCAAGATGGAAGTATTGGAGGAGCGCAGAGATCTCGGAGGGTTGTAGGGCTGGAGGAGGTTACAGAGATTGGGGGTGGGGGGGGCGAGGCCTTGGAGAGATTTGAAAACAGTCCCACACAGGAATTTGTATTGGAAAAAGTTGACAAGAAGTACATGCAGAGGCAAGATTTTAATATATTGCTAGTAATTCTCCTGTGCCACTGCACATAATACATTGAAAGATTTTTTTTGCAATGTCGTTTTGCAAGGCATACTGAATTATCCCCGATTTTCATCGCTCCGCCATTGGCGGCCATGCTTTCAGCTGCCCTCCCTAAACCTCTCCGTATTTCTCTCTCCTCTTTTAAGACACCACTTAAATCCTCTTTGACCCAGCTTTTGGTCACCTGTCCTAATATCTCTTTATGTGGCTCAGTGTCAAATTTTGTTTGATAACGCTCCTGTGAAGCACCTTGGGACGTTTTACTACATTAAAGGTGCTACATAAATGTGAGTAGTTGTTGTTGTTGTTGTTGTTGTTTGCATTGTGGGTGGCCCTGTGATCTGGCAGTACTGAAATCTTTCAGAATCTGCCCTTTAGTGTCATCTTGAAGTACTCCTAGGTCAGGTTGACATGGATTAGTTGTTGAGTAGAGGTACTCCTACTTTGCCCAAACTCCAGACTGTGACATTTTTATTTTCCTACATTAACCATTTCTGAGGACTTCCCAAGGGAGATGGCCAATTAGTGTCACTTCAGTGACAAAGTACCAGCAATTTTGTGCTATAGGCGCATGAACATTGGGATCTGAATTAAGGCTACCCAATATGTCATATTCAATGCTATAATATTAAACTTAATATCATATGGATCATGTGTCAGTCAGCGACTACAACTCCCAGTAGTCAAGTTGAGGATCTTTGTCAATAAAACATCTAGAGTGAGTGGAGCAGGGACAGCAGAGAGTCAGAAGGAAAGGAAGACCATTTATGTAGTGCCTTTCGTAACCTCAGGAGGTCCTAAAGCACTTTATAGCCAATTAAATATTTTGAAGTGTAGTCACTGTTGTAATGTAGGAAATGCAGCAACCAATTTGTGCAGAGCAAGGTCCCACAAACAGCAATGAGATAAAAGACCAGATAATCTGTTTTACTGATGTTGGTTGAGGGATAAATATTGGTCAGGACACCAGGAGAACTCCCCTGGTCTTCTTGGAATCGTGCCATGGGATCTTTTACTTCCACCTGAGAGGGCAGATGGGGCCTTGGTTTAATGTCTCATACTAAAGATGGTACCTCTGACAGTGCACTACTCCCTCAGTACTGCACTGAAGTGCCAGCCTAAATTATGTGCTCAAGTCTCTGGAGTGAGACTTCAACCTACAACCTTCTGACTCGAGGAGAGCTGCCAAAGCAGATACCTAACTAAAAGAACGGAGACAATGACAGAGAGAAAGAGACTTGATGAAAAGCACATGGTTGGGGGTGGGGGTGGAGAAGGGGAGAAGGATGAGGAGACGGTAACTGAAGCATCATCTGAAATGCTCATACAACAATGTTAAAGGCAATTAACATCATTAACTGTAGGAAGTAGTCAGAGATTGATTCCAGGGTATTCCAGTGCCCAGAAGATGCCACACACTCTCAAGTGACCCGATTGAAAAAGTAATATTTCAGGATGCACCAAAAAGATTAACTACAACTTTTTTTCTGCTTTCAAATGGAATTAACAAAAAAAAAATTGATTAACATAAAGATGGAAGATCCTTCTTGAGAAACCCCTGATATAGAAGTGGTGTATGTTGTGGTACTGAGCTATGCACACCAGAAAAGTTGCAGTTTGACCTCCTGGACTGTACTGAGTATGGCAATCTCAGCTGGGGTGGTGATTGGCCTCCGCACCCTTGGATTTGGGTAGGGGAGACAAACAGTCAGGCTTCCTGCCTCGGACCTCCATCCCGTCTGGAGGTGTGCACGTGGCGGCCCGGTCAGGACAGGATCAGACTGGGTTTTAATGGTCCACAAGGCTTAATTGCACGGCTGACAATCACAGTCCAGATCGAGCATAAAGAATGGCCACTTTGATGTGCCACGAGGAACTGTATTCTGGCATAAGTCCAGCAGGAGTCGCCATCTTCAGGAGGGCGAAGAAAACTGGAGTAGGAATTAGATTAAAAAGAATGAGCAGGAAAAACTCCCCGTAGCATACAAAAGAAGAGTTTCCATTCCAGACCATTTCAGTATGTATGTATATTTTGCTCTCAAATTCATTATTCTAGTATGCATTATGCAGCTGAGTTGCAATAATTTCAAGGCGAGGTTTGAAAAAGCCATTTATGGAATGTTTGCTATGAATTATGCACACGTTTAAAATGTTATAAAGGCAACATAACCCAGTGTAGTGTACAGTCAAAGAGAAGGATTATGGAAACAGCAATTTGATGGTTGTTTCCAGAACTCGAGGAGACAAGTTAGCCTTTTCAGAGCATGTAAACTCCTCCCTGAGGTATTTGCCTTTGAAATTTTATTCCTTAACCACATTTGAAGGAAGACTGAGATACAGTGCTATTTTCCAAGCGAGATGAGGTGCATGGTCTAGTAATTCAAGGCCTTCATCCATCAGACTCATCATCATACAAATCTCCCTGATTTACTTCGCGACGTTAAGCACAGCTGTTTGGGTAGGCAAGCATTCTACTGGCTTATTTCATCAGGCTCTCTTGATTCTTTGTCACTTCTACATTTATGTACAAACACTAATTACGGAAACTGAAAACAAGTACAGTGAGCTCTGGAGGTATTTCTTCTGCTTGCCCAGTCTTTCATCATCTTGTTCACTAGACTCCCTCCACTGTCCCTTCGCTAATCACACTGGGATCGATACAAGACTCGGTCACCCCACTGCCAGCTACTGTTCTGCACCTCCTACTACTGTTCAAAGAGTGCCATAGACAAAGGGTTGGAATTGTTCCCTCGGATTGGAAAATTGCCAATGTCACTCCATTATTTAACAAGGGTAGGAGAGACAAATAAGGAAATTATAGGCCTATTAGTCTAACATCTGTTGTGGGGAAATTACTAGAATCTGTTATTAGGGACACATGAACTGGGCACTTTCATAAATAGGAACTGATCAGAGAGAGCCAGCATGGATTTGTAAAGGGTAAGTCATGTCTAAGGAACCGTGTTGAGTTTTTTGAGGATGTTTCTAATGTGGTGGAAAAGGGAGTGTCTATGGATGTTATTTATATGGACTTCCAGAAGGCATTTCATAAGATTCCACACAAGAGACTGTTAACAAAAATGAGAGCGCATGGAATTGGAGGCAACCTATTAACAGGGGTAGGGAATTGATTAGGAGGTAGGAGACAGAGAGTAGGGATAATGGGTATGTTCTCAAATTGGCAGGATGTGACTAGTGGTGTTCTACAGGGATCTGTACTGGTGCCACAGCTTTTCAATATATTTATAAATGACTTAGATGAAGGAATAGAATGCTGTATATCTAAGTTTGCTGACGACACTAAGTTAGGTGGCACAGTAAGTAGTTTAGAGGAGAGCAGAAAGTTATAATGAAACATTGATAGATTAAGTGAGAGGGGAAAAACTGTGGCAGATGGAGTTCAATGTGGTGAAGTGTGAGGTAATCCACTTTGGATCTATGAAAGATAGATCAGGAAATTAGAGGAGCATGTAACAAAGGTAATGCAATAATCATGGGGGACTTTAATCTTCATATAGACTTGGCAAACCAAATTGGCGAAGTAGTTTGGAGGACGAGTTATGGAATGTATCTGAGACAATTTTCTAGAACAATATATTGAGGAACCAATTAGGGAACTGGCTGTTTTAAATCTAGTAATGAGACAGGATTAATTAGTAATCTTCTAATAAAGGATCCTCTGGGGAAGAGTGATCATAATATGATAGAATTTCATATTGAGTTTGAGAGTGATGTAGTTAAATCTGAAATTAAATTTAAACAAGGCCAAATATGTAGGTATGAGGGACGAGTTGGCTAAGGTAGATTGGGAAATTAGATTAAAAGATATGACAGTAGATAAACAATGGTGAATATTTCAAGAAATAATTCATAATTCCCAATGAATATATATACCCTTGAGGAATAAAAATGCCACAGGAAAAGTGATCCAGCTGTGGTTAACCTGAGAAGTTAAGGATAGTATTAGATTAATAGAAGAGGCTTACAATGTTGCCATAAAGAGTAGTAAGCCTGCGGATTGGGAGGGTTTTCGAAATTAGCAAAGGGTAATCAAGAAATTGATAAAGAGGGAGAAAATTGAATATGAGGGTAAACTAGCAAGAAATATAAAAACAGATTGTCGCAGCTTCTACAAGTATATGGAAAAGAGATTAGCGAAAGTAAACGTGGGTCCCTTAGAGGCAGAGACAGGAGAAATTATAATGGGGAATAAAGAAATGGTAGAAACGAGAGACAAATATTTTATATGTGACTTCACAGTAGAAGGCACAAAAAACATACCAGAAATAGTGGGGAACCAAGGGTCTAATGAGAGGGAGGAACTTAAAGTAATTAAGATTTGTAAAGAAAAAGTTTTAGAAAAATTAATGGGACTAAAAACCAACAAATCCCCTGGACCTGACTGGCCACATCCTAGGGTTTTAAAAGAGGTTGCTACAGAGATAGTGGGTGCATTGGTTTTAATCTTCCAGAATTCCCTAGATTCTAAAACAGTCCCTGTGGATTGGAAGGTAGTGAATGTAACCCCGCTGTTCAAGAAAGGAGGGAGAGAGAAAGCAGGGAACTATAGGCCAGTTAGCCTGCCATCAGTAGTAGGGAAAATGCTAGAATCTATTATTAAGGACATAGTAACAGGGCACTTACAATATACCATGATATGATTAGGCAGAGTCAACACTTTTTTATGAAAGGGAAATCGTGTTTGACAAATCTAATAGAGTTTTGTGAGGGTGTAACTAGCAGGGTAGATAAGAGGGAATCAGTGGATGTAGTATATTTGGATTTTCAAAAGGCATTCGATAAGGTGCCACGTAAGAGGTGGCTGCACACAATTAGGACTCATGGGATTGGGGGTAATATATTAGCATGGATTGAGGATTGATTAATGGACAGAAACAGAGAGTAGGAATAAACGGGTCATTTTCGAGTTGGCAGGTTGTAACTAGTGGGGTCAGTGCTTGGGCCTCAACTATTTACAATCTATATTAATGACTTAGATGAAGGGATCAAGTGTAATGTATCCAAGTTTACTGACGATACAAAGCTAGGTGGGAAAGTAAGCTGTGAGGAGGACGCAGGTTAAATGAATGGGCAAGAAGGTGGCGGATGTAAGGAAATGTAAGGTTATTCACTTTGGTAGGAAAAATAGAAAAACTGAATATTTTTTAAATGGTGAGAAACTATTAAATGTTGGTGTTCAGAGGGATTTGAGTGTCCTTGTACACAAAATACAGAAAGTTAACATGCAGGTATAGCAAGCAATTAGGAAGGCAAATGGTATGTTGGCCTTTATTGCAAGGGGGTTGGAGTACAAGAGTAAGGAAGTCTTGCTGCAATTGTACAGGGCTTTGTGAGACCACACCTGGAGTACTGTGTGCAGTTTTGGTCTCCTTACCCAATGAGTAATATATTTGCCTTAGAGTCGGTGCAACGAAGGCTCACTAGATTGATTCCTGGGATGAGAGGGTTGTCTTATGAGGAGAGATTGAGTAGGATAGACCTATACTCTCTGGAGTTCAGAAGAATGAGAGGTGATCTCATTGAAACACATAAGATTCTTAAAGGGCTTGACAAGGTAGATGCTGAGAGGCTGTTTCCCCTGGCTGGAGAGTCTAGAACTAGGAGACATAGTCTCAGGATAAGGGGTTGGACATTTAGGACTGAGATGAGGAATTTCTTCACTCAAAGGGTTGTGAATCTTTGGAATCCTTTACCCCAGAGCACTGTGGATGCCCAGATCTTTGAGTTTTTTTAAAACTGAGATTGATACATTTTTGGACTCTAAGGGAATCAAGGGAGATGGGGATCGAGCAGGAAAGTGGAGTTGAGGTCAAAGATCAGCCATGTACTTACTGAATGGTGGAGCAGGCTCGAGGGGCTGTATAGCCTACTCCTATTTCTTATGAACTTATTTTCATAGCAGAATATTTTCTAAATGGTGAAAAACTAGGAACTGTGAAAGAAGAGAGAGATTTAGGGGTCCAAGTACAGAAATCACTAAAAGCTACTGGACAGGTACAAAAAATAATTTAAAAGGCTAATGGAACGTTGGCCTTTATCTCAGGCAGGTTGGAATACAAAGGAAGTTATATTACAGTTATATAATGCTCTGATTAGACCCAATTTAGAGCACTGCATTCAGTTCTGGGCACTGCACCTCAGGAAGGACATATTGGCCTTCCATAGATGCAGCACATATTCACCAGAATGATACCAGGGCGAAGAGGGTTAAATTATGAGGACAGGTTGCACAGACTAGGCTTGTATACCCTGGAGTACAGAAGATTAAGGGGTGATCTAAATGAGGTGTTTAAGATGATTAAAGGTTATGATCGGGTAGATAGAGAGAAACTGCTTCCTCTGGTGAGGGAGTCTAGAACAAGGGGGCATAACCTTAAAATTAGCGTTAGGCCTTTCAGGGGTGATGTCCGGAAACACTTCTTCACACAAAGGGTTGTGGAAATTTGGAACTCTCTCCCCCAAAAAGCTATGATGTTTTTTTTTTGGTGGTTTGTATATTCGGTGGACTTGTAGGTAACACCTCTCTGTCTGCACACTGTGATTGCCTTGGCAACGGGCAGTTGGAAAGACTATCTGTAATCACCAGGTATTGTTCTGTGATTTATAAATGCGAAGATTTCATTTCCACAACATTCACCTGAGGATGGAGGAAGCCTCCGAAAGCTTGTGAATTTCAAATAAAATTGTTGGACTATAACTTGGTGTTGTAAAATTGTTTACAATCCCCAAAAAGCTAACAAGGCTGGTGGTCAATTGAAAATGTCAAAACTGAGATTGATAGATTTTTGTTAGGCAAGGGTATTAAGGGTTACGGAACCAAGGTGGGAAGATGGAGTTAGGACATAGATCAGCCATGATCTAACTGAAAGGTTCGAGGGGCTGAATGGCCTACTCCTGTTCCTATGTTCCTGTGAAACAGGATGCTCTTTAACCTCATGAGAATAAACTTTGTTTATGGCGTCCCCAATTTTATCTGGAATTATTCTCATCCCCTTTTCATTTGGTTTGGTTTTTCTGCTGTACAGGGAAACTTGATTTTTGCAGCAGCTCAAGGCCAATTTCTACAGCGACGCCAACCAAGGTCTGCAATATGAGAATGTAGATTCTGCAGCAAGTCTACCCAAAATTTGGGGACATCTCAGTTTCAATGTAATAAATATTTTTAAAATACTTGTGCTAAACTGGTAATCTTTGTTAAGGTGTCAGCCTTGGCTCAATTGGTAGCACTCTCACCTCTGTGTCAGATGGTTGTGGGTTCAAACCCCACTCCAAAGACTTGAGCACATAATCTAGGCTGACACCTCAGTGCAGTACTGAGGTGTTGAGACATGGGTTAGGGGAAGAAACAGTGTGAAGACTGATAGGGTCGAATAGCCACCCAATATCAGACAAGT
Organism: Heptranchias perlo; assembly: GCF_035084215.1. Taxonomy (NCBI): domain Eukaryota; kingdom Metazoa; phylum Chordata; class Chondrichthyes; order Hexanchiformes; family Hexanchidae; genus Heptranchias; species Heptranchias perlo. The sequence continues at coordinate 11,720,409 of NC_090345.1, read as the reverse complement.
CGAGACATGTCCTTGCCTAGCAATTGTGTAGATGCAAATGATGTCACTCGAGACCACATCTAATCGCGTTAACTGTTAAAATACCTTAAGCGCTTTTGAACTTACTACTTGGTGAAAGACAATCAGGGCCATCAAATCAAAGGGAAGTGGACAAAGACACAGTGATCTGTATAAGATCAAGCCCTGGAAAAATATACAAAAGTTAATTAGCTTTGAACTTGCTACTTGGTGAATGACAAACGGAAACAGCCAGTCTAGGAAACAAAGATGAATCAAGTACAGGGAAGTCACACTTCACTCTAGACAGGACACAGTAATCTGTGTGAGATTATGATGTGGAGATGCCGGTGATGGACTGGGGTTGACAATTGTAAACAATTTTACAACACCAAGTTATAGTCCAGCAATTTTATTTTAAATTCACAAGCTTTCGGAGGCTACCTCCTTCCTCAGGTGAACGATGTGGAAATGAAATCCTCGAAATGAAATCGCATTTATAATTCACAGAACAATGCTTGGTGATTACAGACAGTTTTTTCAACTGCCCGTTGCCAAGGCAATCAGTGTGCAGACAGACAGGTGTTACCTGCCAGGTCTCAGAATATACAAATCACCAAAAAAAACAACAAACAAAAAAAAAACAGAGATAGAGAGGTAAAAACATAGAAAAGACAGCAACTGACCTGAGTGCGGCTGAAGACAGTCCAGAATGTCACCCGAAAGCTTGTGAATTTAAAATAAAATTGCTGGACTATAACTTGGTGTTGTAAAATTGTTTACAAATGTGTGAGATTAAGCTTTGAAGGGAGAAATGTAACACATGGTTCAAGTGAACAAAGACACAACAATCTTTCTAAGGAAATGGCCGTTTTAAAGCCAGTTGTTTTTGAATAGTGTTTGAGTGTAACACAGACTCTCAGTCTATGTGTATTAGGTGGGTTTCGGTGGGTGCGTCCATTGTGTGTGGAAGGGGTAGCGTAAAGGAACCATGCTTTGACTGCCAGTGGTGTACAATAGTGAAGCTCCTGTCTCTACCGCACTGTATCCAGAGGCAGGCTGGAAGTAAAGAATGTATATTTACGTTTGATTGTATCCTGTTTGTTGAAACTGCTTTTAACAAAGGACAGACTTTCTTTTAATTGGAAGAAACCTACCGTATTCTGCTTACTGCAAGTATTTGTTAACATCGAAGATTACCACATTCATTAATATAAGGGAGTGATGCACTGTCGGAGGTGCCGTCTTTCGGATGAGACATTAAAAAACTGAGTCCCCATCTGTCCTCTCAGCTGGACGTAAAAGATTCCATGGCACTATTCAAAGAAGAGCAGGGGAGTTCTCCCCGGTGTCCTGGCCAACATTTATCCCTCAACCACTAAAACAGATTATCTGGTCAGTATCACATTGCTGTTTGTGGGACCTTGCTGTGTGCAAATTGGCTGCCACATTTCCCCACATAACAAAAGTAATTACATTTCAAAAGTACTTAATTGGCTGTAAAGCTTTGGGATATCCTGAAGTCCTGAAAGGTGCTGCATAAATGCAAGTTCTTTCTTTCTTTGGAAAAACTGTGCCTTTTAAACTGTTGAAAAGCGGTTCACTGTATTTAGAGCTTCAGCAAAGCCCTCTGATTAAGTAATTGGGGTTAGTACGGTTACATAACCACTTTGCATCTCATTGCTTACACACTTCAACTGCTTGCGTGAAATGTGCAGAGATTAACGAGGTGTATATCAATGGGGATCAGAGGATTGGTGTTGTCTAACACCACTGGCAATTGGAGAATCAGGTACTGGTTTCAACACAGTGACAATGATGAAAACTATTTGGGGAAGGAAAATAAGGGAAACAACGGCAGGAAGAAATTCCAGAACAGACCACAATGATCTCTGTGGCTACCCAACCACAGAGCACCCAATGTCGGACAAGTCGAGGCATGTCCTTGCCTAGCAATTGACTTCCCATTGTGTAGATGCAAATGATGTCACTCGAGACCACATCTAATCTCCGACATTGGGTGGCTATTCGACCCTATCAGTCTTCACACTGTTTTTTTGGCTGGGACTTTGGCTATACAACATCAGTTAGATGGCCTCATCCAAACTGACCTTCTGAAATTCCCATTTCATAGATTGGATAGTGGACTTCAAATGGAACAACTGAAATCCATGTACCTCCTTAAGAGGAACAACCTTGCATTTATACAGCATCTTTCATAGCTGCGGAATATCTAAAGGCAGTTCACAGCCAATTAATTACTTTTTGAAGTGCAGTCACTGTTATTAAGCAGGGTGACAAGGCACTCAACTTGCACATAGTAAGGTCCTACAAACAGCAGTGAGATGAATGATCAGTTAATCTGTTTTTGATGGTGTCAGTTGAGGGAAGAATGTTGGCCAAGTCACAGGGAGAACTCCCTGCTCTTCTTCAAAAAGTGCCGGGAAATCTTTGACATCCACCTGAGCAAGCACACAAGGGCCTGCGTCTAATGTCTCCTCCAAATGATGGCACTTTCAACAACGCAACAGTCTTTCAGTACTGCACTTAAATGTCAGCCTAGATTACATGCTCAAATCCGTACTAGTCTGTGAATCCACAAGCTTCTGACTCAAAGGTGAGGGTGGTACCAACTGAATGTAGCTCACACTAATCAAAGAATAAACAGCAAATGCATGCACATAGGTTCTGATATATACAACAGTGTCTGACTGGTCTTATACACCACAAGAGTAAAGATCCAGTGAGTTACATCTATTACTAAACTCCAGAGTATGCAACAGCCCAGAACACACTCCTAATCATCGAGCGGCTGATTTTCCTGGCCCCCCCCCTCTGCCCCGGCAGTGGACAGGAGCGGTGCAATTAAGGTGCGCTCTGCCTATCCAGGTCCAGGTGTACCAGAATTTTACAGCTGCAGTTGTATAACGCTTTTGTACAATAATATGCTGCCTTTGACAGATGTATAACACTCCTGTGTAATTTATATAATTATACCCTGTGTCTGACAGTTATACAACACTCCCATGTCTAATATGTTATCATACACAATGTCTGATATGTATAACATTCCTGTGTCTATTATATGTGCATGACATTATAGAATAACACACTCTGGCCATTGAGATTACACTGAAGGATAATAGGTACGAATTGTTAACACGTTTGTCAAAAATTCTTCTTTCTGCTAATTTAGTCGAGGCTTTGATCCATTTGCATAGACTAACTAAAACAGCAAAGAGGGGAACCTCAATCAAATGCATTAAGCATTCGCATTTATCCCATAGCATAATCTCAGGCCTCTTTTTTATGAAGGTATACTACACATATATATAAAACATACTGCATTTCATGAGGGTATATACAACTCCTATAGATATTAACACACTCTGTTTTGTTAGTATAGCACGCGAAGATATTATTAATACTGCAATACACTGTTTCATAAAGGCATACCACACCTGTAGGTAATAATACACTGTGCTTCAAATAGGTAATAACCCAGCATATGTTTTTTCTAATAGAAATAGATCTACTGCAGACAACATTATACAGAAGGTGGGTGACCAGTCTGCTTCCTTTGACAATAACCGTTAATAAGACAGGCAGTAAAGAGAATTCACAGCAATAGCTCAGCCTGGAAACCAGTAATGCAAATTAATGAGAGCGAATTCACTTCTCAGCGTGTCAAGGGCATTCTCTATTTATATGGCTGCATGTGTTGATTTCAGGGGAAACCCCCGGCCTCCCTCCCCTGCACAGCATCAGTGTCTTACAAATGGTTGGTTTTACCTTCCTCTTGTTGGTGGGGCAGACGTACAGGTAACTCAGCACAGTTTTGAGGCCCACTTTGTCATTGAGCTTTTCGTATGTCGTTCCGTAGTCAGTCGACCTGAAATTAAAATTTTTTAAAAATGAAATGGTTTCCATTCAGTCTGGTTCTAGTGTTTATGAAGCCTTTAGCCCTGACTTATGATATGTTTACTTACAAGAAAGTAATTTATAATGCGGAGCAATAACACAGGGTAATTCATATTCGCAATAATGTTCTAGTTCTCTGGAGCATTAACTGTTGTATAAAATATGCATTCTTAATGCTAATCTATTGCAGGGGGATGGCTGTTAATCAGTGCTGGAGTTTTTATGCGGCAGTTTGCTTTCCTATACAGCAAAGCAAAGTATAAAACATCCGATTCAGTCGCAGCAGTTCCTGCATAAAGAATTTAACTTTAATCAACAACAACTGCAGAATGATAGTCTGCCATTTGCCTAGTCACTTTTATCACTTCTCATTCAATGCAAAGACAGCCTATGTAATAAATTGCCATCGCTCTGTGATTCCCTCATTTCACAGCAACTTAATTAAGGTTTTTATAAAATTAACTGAAAGTCATTTGCTCTAAGCTGCGTTATCCCTTTTCCAATCGATTACTTGTTCTTTTCAGCCTAGCTTTATATGGATAAAGGAGTTTTGCTATTTTGTAACACAATCCCTCCTCACTCCTTCCCCTTTTGCTGCTTGTAACAGGGGGATAAAGTGATAGTGTGATTGGCGCACAATGGCATCATCACAACATTTTGTAGATGTAATGTTTTTTTTCTATAGTCCCTTTTTTGAAGTGAACTTTGTTCTAGTCAAGAAGAGAGACTTCAGTATAGGATAGTTGAATACTTTTCGCACCAGATGTCTGCGTCAAGCACTTGCAGGGTATAGCACAGGCCCCATCCACAGTAAAGTTTCCCCTTCTCTGCCTCACCCAATCTGCCTTAACCTCCAACCTCAAAATTGCACTCCCTATTCCCTACCACCTTTTTCCTCTCTGAATGAGTTGGACAATTTAGTGTAAATTGATGCTAAGTTCTGTGTAGTTATATTTTAGGATTTCACACTCACTAAGAATTAGGTTGAGAGCACCTCAGTCCAATTTCACTTAGAGTCCTTATTGAGAGATAGCAGATCTTTACATCAGCCTTCGAAAGATCCAGATACATGAGGTGGAAAGACAATGTGACTCACCACAAACCTGTTGCCCCAATACACCATTTTTGACTTACTTCTTCTACCCGGTAATAAGGAGCATTCTCTAAGCAATAGACTGTACTAATACCATAGAAAGAAAGAACTTGTATTTAGATACCACCTTTCACGCGTTTGCCTCTCCCTATCTCTGTAATCTCCTCCAACCCTACAAATTGGGCCAGGACCTACTCCGTTAATGGTAGGGCGTTGGGGAGAGTTATAGAACAAAGAGATCTAGGAGTACAGGTTCATAGCTCCTTGAAAGTGGTGTCACAGGTGGATAGGGTGGTGAAGAAGGCATTCAGCATGCTTGGTTTCATTGGTCAGAACTTTGAATACAGGAGTTGGGATGTCTTGTTGAAGTTGTACAAGACATTAGTTAGGCCACACTTGGAATACTGTGTACAGTTCTGGTCACCCTATTATAGAAAGGATATTATTAAACTGGAAAGAGTGCAGAAAAGATTTACCAGGATGCTACCGGGACTTGATGGTTTGACTTATAGGGAGAGGTTGGATAGACTGAGACTTTTTTCCCTGGAGAGTAGGAGGTTTAGGGGTGATCTTATAGAAGTCTATAAAGTAATGAGGGGCATAGATAAGGTAGATAGTCAAAATCTTTTCCCAAAGGTAGGGGAGTCTATAACGAGGGGGCATAGATTTAAGGTGAGAGGGGAGAGATACAAAAGGGTCCAGAGGGGCAATTTTTTCACTCAAAGGGTGGTGAGTGTCTGGAACGAGCTGCCAGAGGCAGTAGTAGAGACGGGTACAATTTTGTCTTTTAAAAAGCATTTGGACAGTTACATGGGTAAGATGGGTATAGAGGGATATGGGCCAAGTGCAGGCAACTGGGACGAGCTTAGTGGTATAAACTGGGTGACATGGACATGTTGGGCCGAAGGGCCTGTCTCCATGTTGTAAACTTCTATGATTCTAGCCCTCCGAGAATTCTGCGTTCTTCCAACTCTGGCCTCTTATGGATCCCGCACTTCCTTCACCCCACCATTGGTGGCCGTGCCTTCAGCCATCTGGGCTCCAAGCTCTGGAATTCCTTCCCTAAACTGCTCTGCCTCTCCATCCCCTACCCCCTCCTTTAAGACCCTCCTTTAAGACCTACCTCTTTGACCAAGCTTTTGGTCACCTGTCTGAATGTCACCTCCTTTGGCTCAGTGTCAATTTTTGTCTGATTACACTCTACGAAACACCCTGGGATGTTTTACTATGCTAAAGGTGCTATTTAAATGCAAGTTGCTGTTGTTCCAAAGCACTTTATAACCAGTGGATTAATTTGAAGTGTTATCACTGCTGTTTTACAGGTCCCACAAGGTCCCACAAACAACAATGAGATAAATGACCAGTTAATCTGTTTTTTGCGGGTGTTAGTAGATGAATAAATGCTGGCCAGGACACTGGGAGAACTCCCTCACTCTTCTTCAGATATTACCACTGGATCTTCAACACTCAGGCCATCATTTAACAGCTTATCTGGAAAGATGGTACTTCCAACGATGCAGCACTAGAGTGTCCAGCCTGGATTACATGCTCCATTCTAGTGAAGCTTGAACCCACAACCTTCTGACTCAGAGGCAAGAATGTTACCCACTGAGCCAAGCTGCCGCTCAGCTAAACATGGCCTGGATTTTCCAAGTATACACTAGTGGCAAGGAACCTCACTCACCACCAACGCATATCATAAAATTACCCCTCAATGTTTGGAAATGAAAAATTTAATACAAGTGAATATTGTAACAAGACATGCAACGGACAAACAAAATTTCAGTCAATCTGGAAAACATTGTGAATGCAGAAATATTCTGTGCTTCCCTAATGTCTGTCATTCAACTATATACCACTGCCCATTAAAAGTATACTAACGTACTTCTAATGGGAAATTATGGCATAAGTGACCTACGCCATAATTTCCTGGGACTTTTGCTGTTACCCTCGCCAAAACAGCGAGAGGATAATTTACATAGCTCCGCCCCCATTAAAATCAATGACAATCGCAAATATCCTGAATTAACGCTACTGTTAGCGCTGCTTCCGCTTAGACAGTAAACTAATGGCACTGGTGGGCCCTCGATGACCCTGCAGCGGCCTGATTTATGGACTTAAAGGATCCATCAGCAGTTCAATTTACGAGTTTTCAAGTAAAACTGCAGGAAATTACTTTGGCTACCAGCTGGGAGATTTATCAGGATTTCATTACCTTGGTAAATTAGTCAGCATTTTATTATTGTAGACTGATTTAATGAATGCATTTAAAATGTGGCTTGTGACCGTAACATTTCAAACCATGCAAAAAAAGTTTGCCAGATTTGTTTGAGGAACTAAAGGGATTGTCAGTTGATTGAAACAAAGGAGTTTTTTTTAAACTGATGGCTCATTTTGCCCATTGAACCAGCCTTGCTGTGCTGAATCCTATTCCAACAATACTTTACAGCCCCGACAGTAGCCAAAAGAGCCGTGCTCAAGGATAAGGCTTATATAAGGTTTATCAGAGATGTAAGTGTACTCATAAAAGCTGTATATTTAATAACCATGGCCCAAGCGTGAACTGCAGAGCTGTGTGAGGACATCCCATCAGACCTAGGCCAAATAGATGTTGCAGCTATGCGTGAAAGCATAATGCAAAAACCAATTCGCAACACATTATAATCTGCCCCTCATCATCCAGTGTTATAAATGTACCAGCAGCATTTTGGTCTTGCCTCCATTTATTGTGAAATGGCTTACAGTTAAGGCTAATTAAAAGCTCTACACAGGTAGTGATGCCTTTGCCTATTTAACAACATTCTCCATGATACAGCTAATTAAACTGGTTAATATAGACAATGTAGATCAAAGAGAACTACTAGAAAAACCTGCATAAAATAGCTTTAACCAATAGAGTTCTTGGAGGACAGAAAACGGACAGTTATAAAGGAACAGATGTCGTACAGCCAATTCTTATATTTGTGCTGTTTTGAAGCTTAGCTAACCAGTTGAAATGTTTAGTGCGGACTATAAAAGGTCGGTTTCACTAAAATCTTATATTCTGGGAATTCTTTGTTTCATATTCGTTTTAGTAAGAAACAGATAAAATGACTTTGGAAGATCCTGTCTGATCAACATCCTCGACTCTTTCAGGGCGTTATAGACGAAGCAAATCGTGGAACTCTTTATAACTTATTTAGACATAGGCCGTGCTGCTTCTGATTCGCCGCTGTGCCACTGCACCGTATTTAAATTACAAATCCAGGAAGTTTTGGAGTAAGTTTGCAACGGCAAGATCAGAGGCGTACGCCGTAAATTTCGCCGTTGCAGGAAATTCTGGGCCGCTAAACTTTGTAGGGTATCTGACCTGGGAGGGCTTGATGTTGAGACTGGATACTAAAAGTGACAAATGTTCACTTCCCCAACACAGATCCACATTTTGAGGAGCACAAAATATTTACCCGAAGTATATATTATTTTTAAATATTTTAAGATCCTTAAAAGAATGGCATTAAACACATATAAGACAGTATTGGCTGAGAGAAATTAGCAAGAATTCATAAAAGGCAAAATGTGAAGGCCTTAGAGAGGGTACAGAAAAGATTTACTAGAATGGTTCTAGGGGTGAGGGACTTCAGTTACGTGGATAGACTGGAGAAGCTGGGGTTGTTCTCCTTACAGCAGAGAAGGTTGAGAGGCGATTTGACAGAAGTGTTCAAAATCATTAGGGGTCGAGACAGAGTAGATAGAGAGAAACTATTCCCATTGGCGGAAGAGTTGAGAATCAGAGGACACAGATTTAAGGTGAGTGGCAAAAGAACCAAAGGCGACATGAGGAAAAACTTTTTTATGCAGCGAGTGCTTATGATCTGGAATGCACTGCCTGAAAGGGTGGTGGAGGCAGATTCAGTCGTGGCTTTCAGAAGGGAATTGGATAAATACTTGAAGGGAAAGGATTTGCAGGGCTACGGGGAAAGGGCAGGAGAGTGGGACTATCTGGATTGCTCTTGCAGAGAGCCAGCACGGGCTTGACAGACCAAATGGCCTCCTTCTGTGCTGTAACCGTTCCATAACTCATTCTACGAAACGCAATGAGTGGAGGATAGTTACATAATAAAAATTATGTGCGTGAAATCAATCCCAGTCACTCACAGCAGTGGAGCCTGAACAGTCTCCATTCTGGCACTATATGTAGCCTACAATTACCACATAGTCTTTGGCCCAACTGGAAAACTCCTAGTTTCCCCTCTAGTGTTTGGGTGAATATATTGCAAGGCAACAGATATGAAGAGTGAATAGCTTAAACTCTTCCAATGTGCTCCTCTGTGGCTATATATTTCAAATGCAACAGTGTGCCCTTGCTGTAATGTTAATCTTAAACCATTCTGCTTTTAATGGACTCTACAATACATATTTCTGAATGCTAATTAAGTCTGCACATAATTACATACATACAAACATGCACAGAACTCAACACATTTGGCCAGTGCTCAGAATGACAGCTTCTGCCTGAGGTGCCTATATTATGAATCGTACTCATCAACAGATAACATAGGAAAGTTCAGGACCAAAAAAGCTGTGCAGTCCATCTAGCCTTGATATTCTTGCTGTGGTATGGTGAGCAGATTTGTATCCTAGCTGTAGTCATACCAGTGCCCTGCGCAGACTCATTATCATCTCCTGGAATTTGTGCTCTATCCCTTTGGTTCAAATGCTCCTCACTTGCAGAAAGACATCTCAAAGCACTTTGTTTTAAAGAAGAAATGAAACAGCAAAGCCAAGCAGGTAAGGAAAAAGGAAAAATGGAGAGAATTAGTCTGGGAAGGCCAAAGACATGGTAGAAAAGATGGATTTTCATGAGTTTTTGAGAACAAGGAGGGAGGCGTTAAGATGGAGGGAACCAGAAATTCTAGAGGGCAATAGCACAGAGGCTGAATGAATAGCCACCAATGGTAAACCAGAGGGAGCAGAGGACAAGGTGAAGTTCAGTTTGAAAGCAGCAGAGGCTGCATTTGGTGACATAAGGCAGGGGGCGATCATCAAGAGAAGTTGGGGTGTGGTTATTGGGAGATTTGAAAGTAAATCCAAAATTTCTGATGTTAATTCCCTTGGCCACAGGAACCCATTGGAGTTTGTTGGGGATGGGGATGAGGGAAATATGGGACTTTATGTGGGTTGTGGTGCTTTGGATGAACTGAAGCTTGTGGAGTGTTGAGGCCAGGAGAACATTAGAGGTGACAAAGGCATGGGCCAGGGTTTCAATTTTATCTACACAGAAGATATTGACTTAAAACCGCAAGATGGTCGGAGCAAGAAAAGGTCATTTGGTGCATCAGCAATGCTTTGCTCTTTAGGCCTTTTTACACCTCTTTCACATCCTCTACCTAGTCCCTTAATAGGTATTCTGTTCAATTCCTTTTTGAATGAGTTAAATGACACTGCATTTGGTGCACTGGGTGACAGTCAGGCCCCTAGATGAACAATTCTTAATTGTGAAGAAGTTGTCCTCTAAATTAGGCTCCACTTGTGGCCTCTTCAGTTTAGAATCATGTCCCTTGTTTTTCATATCCTGATTCTACACAAAATTCATCCATCTTATTGATTCACTTCATTATTCTAACAAGTTAGGTCATGTTCCCTGCTTAATCTTTTTTCCAATGAGGGCACATTTATCTTGCTCAGACTTCTCCCTAGCTCAATGGTCTGAAACACAGAACCATGCCTGTTGTCTTCCTCTGAATCGTTTCTGCTACCTGTATATCTTTTGGTAAATACAATGGCCATAAATGGACGCTTTACTCCAGTTGTGCACACATCAATGTTTTATAGAAAGTCAGAAAAAGTTCACAAGAAAGCTGGTGAGGAAAATCATTCGTGGATTTCTTCTCCCATTATTTCCGTCCGTTTTATTTGGTCTCAGAGGCTAATGTGGGTGTGAGACAACTGTTACAAATTTTGGGTTTCCACCAGATATTCTCTCAGGCTCAACAGGCGAGCCCTTCCTGCAAGCAGATTCAGAGTCCATTGTGATCAGGAATTTATCTTTACTGCCCAATATCTTGTCATTTGACAATGTGATCCAATGGTGGTAACAAACACACCATTCTGTGTGTACTCTATATTATAATCACACACGACAATCAGACAAAAATTGACACCGAGTCAAAGGAGACATAAGGACAGGTGACCAAAAGCTTGGTCAGAGGTCGGTTTTAAGGAAGATCTTAAAGGAGGAAAGGTGGAAAGGCAGAGAGGATTAGTGAGGGAATTCCAGAGCTTAGGGCCTAGGAAGCTGAAGGCACGGCCGCCAATGATGGGGTGAAGGAAGTGGGGGATGCACGAGAGGCCAGAGTTGGAGGAACGCAGAGTTCCTGGAGGGTTGTAGGGCTGGACGAGGTACAGAAATAGGGAGAAGCGAGTACATGGAGGGATTTGGTGTGAGTTAGGATGCGGGCAGCAGAGTTTTGGATGAGCTTAAGTTTATGGACGGTAGTGGACGGGAGGCCGGCCAGGAGAGCATTGGAATAGTTGAGTCAAAAAGTGTTTGTTGTATTATTTAAAAATAATAAATGTCAGATTTACAGGAGTAGCTAGTTGTTCCTCCTTATAAACATAAAGTTGCCAGTCCTAAATCAACTTCCACTTTCAGCCTTGACGAACATTTGCCAGTCATGCAAATTAATTTATTCATTTTTCAGTGTGAGTATTCTTTTTTTGGAAACAAATTAACTTTTATTAATAAGTTCCCTAATAAAGTCACATTAAATCCCCCAATCCAGTCAAAAATCAGATTAATTACAATTCAGGCTACAATAAATCATAACTTATATACAGAAGATGAGTTGTTGAGGAACATAGGTTAATAGTGATAAATTAATTGAAAATCTATTAGCTTAGAACTAATTATCCATTTAAGGAAACTTAGAGACTATTGTTTAATTGTTCCTTATATATTTTGGGCCACTTTCTCAGTCCTTCTACTGATCGATCATTTGTTGCCTTCAGATTCTCCAGTTCTGTTTCCATTTGACTCTCTTTCCCTCAGATTCTCCATTTCAACAGCAGCTTGCACTAAAATAACATCTTTAATGCAGAAAAAATACCCAGGGAGCTTCACAGGGGCGTAAGGAAAAAAAATGAATGGCGAGGCAAAGAAGGAAAGGGGTGACTGAAAACGTAGTCAAAAGGGTGGGTTTTAAGGAGAGTTTTAATGGAGGAGAGGGAGGTGGAGAGGCTTAGGAAGGGAATTCCAGAGCGTGGAACCCAGGCGGATGAAGGCACGGCCGCCAACTGTGGGGCAAAGGGAGTGGGGGAGGGTTCAGTTTCTTTTTGACTCTCCTTCCCTCCTAATGAGGTACTGCTGCAGGGCAGCAACGGTACTTGTGGGGTTTGTTGGGTTCAGCAGTTCAATGAAAGGTCATAAATTCTTCTAAAAGTAAATTAGAGAGTTGTTTTTAAATAAATAAATATTAAAGGGTATTAGGGAGCAAGCAGGGGAGTGAGTGGCTCATGTGGGGAAAAAGCCCCAGTGCAAATGTGATGGGCTGAAAGATGTGTTTCTGTGCTGTAACATTCCATGATTCCAGACTTAAGCTTTCCCTTTAGAGTCATAGAGTCATAGAGTCATAGAGTTATACAGCACGGATAGAGGCCCTTCGGCCCATCGTGTCCGCGCCGGCCATCAAGCCCTGTCTACTCTAATCCCATATTCCAGCATTTGGTCCGTAGCCTTGTATGCTATGGCATTTCAAGTGCTCATCCAAATGCTTCTTGAATGTTGTGAGGGTTCCTGCCTCCACAACCCTTTCAGGCAGTGAGTTCCAGACTCCAACCACCCTCTGGGTGAAAAAGTTCTTTCTCAAATCCCCTCTAAACCTCCCGCCTTTTACCTTGAATCTATGTCCCCTTGTTATAGAACCCTCAACGAAGGGAAAAAGCTCCTTAGTATCTATCCTATCTGTGCCCCTCATAATTTTGTACACCTCAATCATGTCCCCCCTCAGCCTCCTCTGCTCCAAGGAAAACAAACCCAATCTTCCCAGTCTCTCTTCATAGCTGAAGCGCTCCAGCCCTGGTAACATCCTGGTGAATCTCCTCTGCACCCTCTCCAAAGCGATCACATCCTTCCTGTAGTGTGGCGACCAGAACTGCACACAGTACTCCAGCTGTGGCCTAACCAGTGTTTTATACAGCTCCATCATAACCTCCTTGCCCTTATATTCTATGCCTCGGCTAATAAAGGCAAGTATCCCATATGCCTTCTTTACCACCTTATCTACCTGTTCCGCCGCCTTCAGGGATCTGTGAACTTGCACACCAAGATCCCTCTGACCCTCTGTCTTGCCTAGGGTCCTCCCATTCATTGTGTATTCCCTTGCCTTGTTAGTCCCTCCAAAGTGCATCACCTCGCACTTTTCCGGGTTAAATTCCATTTGCCACTGTTCCGCCCATCTGACCAACCCATCTATATCGTCCTGCAGACTGAGGCTATCCTCCTCGCTATTTACCACCCTACCAATTTTTGTATCATCAGCGAACTTACTGATCATACCTTTTACATTCATATCCAAGTCATTAATGTAGACTTGGATATGAATGTAAAAGGTATGATCAGTAAGTTCTTTGTAGACTTTGTGTCTGTCATCGGTGTGTAAGGTGCTTTGAACTTCTTATGCTATGAAAAATATTCTAAACTATGTGCTGAATTGGTTACATTTCAAATCCTCGCCGATAGTTATAGTTATGCATCTTTTAACTTGATTACTAGATTTTGGTTACTTTTTTTGTTATATTAAATATGATATGGCTTACATCATTAATGAAATAACAGCTATAGTATAGAATTTGTCATAGCAGCAGTTTAATTGCTGACATGTTAATAACATTCTTCCATTTACATATGTTTAAAATGAGACTTTGGAAATTTAAAACAAAAGTGTTAATTAATTGCACCGAATAATGCTACATCTATTTAAAAAATTCTCTCTGCCAATAAATGCCGAAATCAATCTTCATCTAAGGCCACCAAAATCATACAAAGAATGGAAGATCCTTTGTCAAATCTTGGAGATTCATTCATACGTCAGCGTAAATACAGTGGGGCAGAAATTCGTCTGGACTTGTTTTCCGAAGCAGCTCAACCAGGAGGCCCAAGGCCAGCCTGAAATTGGGCCTCGGGCCTCCACAGGCAGCTCGCCCATTTCAGAAAATGAATTTCGGGCCCCGTGCCTCAGGTGACTGCCGGGGGGGTTGGGGGGTAGGGGTGGGGGGATGTCTAGCGGAGGGGGAAGGGGTGGGCAATCCTGGGAATCTTAGCTCCACATGAATTTTAAGAAAAAATTAAACTTACCTTTTGGGTGGGGATGCCGTTTGCTTGGCCGCACCCACACCTGGCAAACCTGATTGCAGCAGGCCCATGCTCAGGGCAGCCCAATTTTCCTGAGGGGTCCTAAAACAGACATTAGCCCCTTATATGCAAATGCAAAGGGCCTAACGCCTATTTTAGGCAGCCACCCTGGACGCCTGAAAATCGTCCAAGGCTAATATGTCCTTGGGGCACAGGGCAATAAGCCCTGTGAAATTGGTCATTTTTGCCCCTGCTTTCTCTCTGGAAAATGGGGCGCAATGATGACCAATTTCTGCCCCAGTATCTCCAGAATGCTAGTTACCATTGTCGCCATGCCCCAGTTTGCAAATTGTGCATTCAAATTTGGTGGCCAGCCATAAATGCAAAGTTTTGTGACCTTCTGCACACTCCACAGTTAGGCTGACCTAAACTTGTAGCATTCATATCGATTGATGCAATGTAGCAGATTGTGAAACCAGCATTTTACTCATAATTGGCCAATTTACCACTGTTTCTGCCATTCAAATTGTGCTTCATGATTTCAACAGCAGGAAGGTCACTGCCAGCTTCCATTTTGACTTTAGGGCATTTACACCAAGAACAAAGAGCAAAAGACATCTTTACCGCCTAAAAGAGCAAAATATATCCCGATATTTTCTCTCCAGTTCACCACCTGGGATCAAGTTGGACGGAATGTAGTCCTGATCCCAAATCTTCACCAGTACTGCAGTGAAATCTGCCTGAGGGTATCCCTCCGCCTGGTTTTCTCTCCTTACGTAAAGAGGAATACGACTTCCACCTGAGAATTCCTCACTACAATGCAGCCGAGATTAGAATCTCAATGAGATACACAGAATCAAACCGGTGTTCCCACTGTCATGGTATAATGCGTTGGAGTGCCACTAAGCTTGCCCCTCATTTTGAATTATGATACTTAATTGCTTTTTTTGTTCTTTTTACAGTCTTCATTTTTTTTTTAAACTCCACCCCCCCTTCCATTGCCTCCTCTATTCCTCTACAATAAGGGCCGTGATTTTTCCGTTAATCACGGAAATTCCTATAAGTAGGAAGACTTTCTCTCAAGAGCTTTCACTTCTGCAGCATCTTTCTCGTAATGGACCTTATCAAATGCTTTCCAAAAGATATATAAGGGGTCCGTCCATCCATTGTGTCTGCCCTAGGGCAGGTCCTAACTCAAGTATCACTAGTAGCCCCACCAACCCTATACGATGATGTGGGGGGGGGTAATCGCACCCATCGGACGCAAAGACCCCTCACTGGATGTCAACCCGGTATTCAGAGCCGGCACTTTGCTCACCAGGGCTGTCTAGAGTGGGGCCCAAACCCAATCCCATCAGGGTTATTTGATGAATTTATGCTCCCAGAACAGAGCTACACCTGTCAGAAACCCATATTGGGAATTCAGCCAGAGGCCAGCAGGTCGTAAGGACTGTCCATCTGTTCATGTTAATGGATGGAAAATTCTGCATTGGCCTCCTCATCTGAATTCCTAGTATACACTGCCCACAGGTGAGGGTCCATGCTGGGAGCATATATTTGCAAAAATCTATCCTATAATATTCCAACTCCATCGTCCATAAGTTCTGTTACCTCTTCAAATTCTAATTTCCTGATATACTTATCAGGAAAGGCTGAACAGGCTGGGGCTCTTTTCTCCAGAGGCATGACCTGATAGAGGTCTTTAAGATAATGAAAGGGTTTGATAGGGTAGACATAGAGTAAATGTTTCCACTTTTGGGGAATCCAAAACTAGAGGTAATAAATATAAAATAGTTGTTATTAAATCTAATAGGGAATTCAGGAGAAATTTCTTTACCCAGAGAGTGGTTAGAATGTGGAATGCTCTACCACAAGGAGCAGCTGAGGCGAATAGTATGGATGCCTTTAAGGAGAAGCTAGAAAACCACACGAGGAAGAAAGGAATGGAAGGATATGCTGATAGGATGAGATGAAGTAGGGAGGGAGGAGACTCGTGTGGAGCATAAAAGCTGGCATAGACCAGTTGGGCCGAATGGCCTTTTTCTGTGCAGTAGTTTTGATGTAACTCGTTGTAACTTGATGTAATAGAGACTTTTTTTTAAAAATCTAAGTGCAGGAAATTTTAAATAAAGTACACAGCGAATCTCTCAGCATTTGAAACAGTGTTACACTCAAAATGTTGACCTGTCTTACCTCTTTTCAGATGCTGACCGACCTACTGAGTTTTCCAGCACTTCTTCATTTATCTTACAAATTCTAATAAGTTTGCTAGAACGAGCCGTCCTTCATAAATCCAAGCCAGCTAGAATTATTGTCTTTATGCTCATTAAATGTGCGTTTGAATTACTTTCTTTATAATAGATTCCACCATTTCTCACATTATAAATGGGAGAGGATTTACTGCCCAGACAATGTAACAGAGATGAATTAACATACATACAGTTAAAATTATATCATTACCGGTACTAATGATTTGAAGTTATGGGTCTGCTACAGAAAAGTTGCAAATGGTGAAATTCTTCTAAATTCTGTAGAAACTCTCTTGATCTTGGTCTGTTGTCCTTTAGACACAACCAGCCATTTCCAATATTCATTCATTTGCAATCCTCCTTTCTTTTAAAATTGAGTCTGCAAAAAAAAAAAATTCCCATGGACTCTGCCATTTCCCTTGTCTTTTTCCCCTTTATATCCACATATTGTAGAATTGAATATTTCGGGTATAGAAAGTAGCTTGTTGTATGTACTATTGGCAAGACAATTAAATATTGAATTTCAATCCTTCTAACTGACAAGGAGCTTTAGCATCAGTTCCGTAAGTTAAAGCAGTGTTTGAGTTGTGTTTGTCAAAACTCTTAGGACACAATAGAAGCTGAGGTAAAACAGGCCATCAGTGCTGTAGCTTCACACAATAAATTCATACTTAGAAAACAAAGTACTGCACTGTTTACTGTCAAAAAAAAGGTTGATTGCACAGTCTTCAACTACACACAGCAGTTTAATCCTGGCAGTATCCTGTGAAATGGTCAAACTCCTCAACCTTGATAAATGCCTCATGAAGCAAAATGTCATTCTCCCCTCATTTCCTGGAGGCGGTGACAGACAATAGGAATTTAATACAGACCAATGTAAGGTAAGTCCCCACCACCCCCGTCCCGCCCACCCCACCACCTCATGCAAGTGACCATTCTTTTTATGTGAACGTAGACAGTAAGCGCTAGCAGGCTATTTGGCAGTGATGGGCCTCTCAGGTGAGCCTGGTCTTGTCCTTACCCAATGCTCACACGTACACATTTTGTCAGTAGTAGTGAGCTGGAGCCCTGGCTGATTCTTCACTGTCTCTATAGATACCGATGTGCAATCCTGAGTGTAACACTGGCTGAAATCAGCTAACTCAGAACAGAATAGGGGTTAAACAGTGACAACTCCATGTCTTTAGCTTTACCTGGCTCACTCTGGTCAGGAGGTATTTAATGTCAGCCCTGCATGCAACAAGATGATCAACCTTAAAATGGAAATCAAGATTTGCCTTGGTTCCAGTTCCCTGACTTGATGTTAACATTTTTCCACAGTGTTCTATCCTCCATCTGCTTCCTCATTATGTCTGACTGCCCCATGATATTAGGAAACCAGTCAGCCAATACGTTCAAATAAATCTACCTTTGGATACATTTCTCTTTTCTGGATGGAAGGCGTCTTGAATATATTGTCTGCAAAATATATTTAATTGTTGGCAGGATGTAACATGGACCATCCTCATTGAAGATGAAAAGCTCTTCTTTTGTTTCATGAACCAGTGACTTTCAATCTGCTTTGCCAAGTGCACATTACGCAGAGGCAGGTGCTGGCACCGATCTCATCTCAAAATCAACACAGGAATTTTCTACACCAAGGTCAAAGCTCTTCCTGCAGAAAGAGGGTCTTGGATTAGGAGGGAAGAATTGCAATTGAAGAGTGGAAGGAAGGGTAGAATCCAGAAAGATGTCTGACCTGCCAAAGCCATTAAAGTTCATTGTTGCATATTTCATTCATGTTTTTGAGGCAAGCCACTGCTTTGTCCATCTCCTTGATGAAAACTGAAGACACCTTGTCTGCCAAGGGGCTTCAGAAACCACATGGCTCAAAGTCAATAAAGTCACGAAGAGCATTTCTTCCTAGAACAGTATCAACCACCATGCTTCTCTGGGGCCCATAAAAATAATTTGGGCCGCTGCCGACCCAGGGCCACCACTCTCCGCTACCCCGGCCCCCCGCCACAACCCACCGCAACTTACCCTGCTGGCGGTGGCACAGGCCCGATCTTAAGGCCACAATTTGGCGAGCTGCCTGTTTGGCGTCCCGCATCTCGCCAGCCAAATTTAAATGAGGCCCGGGGTCTCAAAATCGCAGGGGGAGGGGTGGGGTGAGGGCGGTGGATCTTTGTCACCTGAATGGGCAGCCGACCAGCCCGCTCTGGCAATTGCAGGCAACCTATTCCAATGTGTACCCACAGCAGGCAAGGCCCCCTGCCACTAGTGAGCACTCAGAACATCATCACCATGGTACCCGTTCAGCAAACTTGTATCGACGAAACACGCTCAGAGTCTAGCTTGCTCTGATAGAACGGCACCTCATATCAGCAGACAAATTCCCAAACTTCCGACTTTTGAAATCAGATGCTAAAGAAAATCAAACGCTTCCCATCGGAATTAATCCTCGAGTAGAAACAATGGCGGAGATTTCCAGGCTGCCCGCCGGGCGGGACTGAGGTGATAGCACCCCAAAATATCTGGGCTAACGACTTACCGCCCCATTCCCACTGACGGTGTGGCTGACCCTATCTTGTCATGGATCTACTGCTGGGTGGCCAGACTGCAGCGTGAGACTTTTTTAAACATGCAAATTGGAGTCCTATGGCGTACACAGGGCCCCGATAGCCATTGTAGTGTGTACTGTGCGCGCTCTGCTCTGTTTCAGCTGCTGGTCCAGCCAAAGAGAAGCCCAGAAGGTACGTTTCGATTTGTTTGCGTGGGGCAGGGAGGAGTGGGAGTGCTCTTCTGGGCTCCACAAAAAATGACCTAGGCCACAGCCACATCGCATCCTCCTCCTGAGAAAGGACCACCCTGGGCCTACCTTTTTCTGGTCGTAAACTGTGGCAGAGTGGGAACCACAACACACCCATGATCTCTGCTCGTGACCCCGTTGAACAATTGGGGGGTGGGGGGGGGGGATGGCAGCACCATAACTGTCACGTGATCAAATGTCACGTGATCAAATGTCATCTGATCAAACCTCCAGGAATACATCCAACCAAAGGTGGTGATGTTATGGCCAATGTATTTGAACCATGTAAATTTGTCCAGAAGGCAATGTCATGCAAGCACAAGACAACTAACCAGGGAGTTAACCAGATGCAGTTACACAGCCATCTCTACTGAACAAGCAAGAAATGTATTCCCAGCCAGCAGGATTCGTGGTCATTAACATTTGAATTAGGAAAGAACACACATGAAACAATCTAGGGAAGAGCTATCTTGGTTATAATTAAATCTATAATTTAATGCATTATAGATGTCAATATGAACAGGAGAGATTTTTAAAAAATCTTTCCAATTCATTCAGAATTCCACTGAATAATTTAGTTTATTGCTTTGTCGCAACCAAAAGATCTGAAGAACTTTAAAGGCAATTTGAGGAAAGATGCTTTTGTTGAAAATGAGCTGCAGTGTTTCATGTACTTCAGACGTTTGGTTACTTTGTCAGTCAGTGGACAAAAAAAAACATTCAAAGCTTCCCCAATCTCATCAGCGTAGATGTGGAGAAATGAGCGATTTTGCAGCCTCATTCGTGACAGAGCCCAGTGTTAGTCTCAGACTCCTCCAGAACATTGTACTGACGGGCAATTCGACCTTTACCTTGCCACGTACCACAATATAGCAATTAAACCTCTTTTCCCAGTTTCTCCTTTTCGCGGCAGTGAATTCCTCCTTGCCACGGAATGCTAAACATCACATTGCATAGGATAAAGTGACCGTATTCATCATTTTGGAAAGGATTTTCTTTTGGGTTGAAAGAGGGGGGGGGAGAAATCAAAGTGAACATCAAGCCTCTGCTAGGATGCCTCCTTGGGAGGATGTCACGCTGTGATATTTGCTGTTCACCGTAGTTCAGATCCAGTACTGAGAGAGCTCTGCACCGTCAGAGAGGCCGTCTTTCAAAAGAGACTTTAAACTGAGGTCCTGTCTGCTCTGCTCTGCTCTACTGTTTCAGGTGGACGTTAAAGACCCCAGTGCACTATTGGAAGAAGTGCAAAGATTTCTTATGGCACCTCCCTCAACCAACACCACAAAAAGCCGATTAGCCGACCATTCGTTTCATTGCATTTTGTAGGATCTTGCCGTGGACAAAATGACTCCACCGTTGCCTGCAGAAGTTCCTGCACTTCCAAGTAATGTTTTATATTAAGTGCTTTGAGACGTTTCCGAGAGATATCAAAATAAGCCTTTCTTTCAAATGTGTTATACCTAGTATTATTTTCTTGCCCTCTCTTGGAGCTTGACTCCTTTTAAACTATTATTTTATTTAGTGTTCAAAAATGCACCGACAATGTAATCAGATGTGATACGGGAGGGTTTTTTCCTTAATGAGACTTTGTTCCTGATGATACAATTCCTTTAAAATGCAATAGGTAAACCCTTGAAGAAGAGATGCTAATTAAATAAAACACACCTAAAGCCATCACTTCAGCAACATCTATGTGGCATTGTCCGCCTTGCTTTCTTCACTGGTATTTCACAGATACAAACAACATCCTGAAGATTCAGGATTTCCAACTCGGGACAAATGGTTTTCTCGTCAATTCGAATCGAAATCGAAAAATCTGAAGGGGGAGGGGAGGGGAAGAGAAGCCCTCCCTAGACATACAGGGATACCATTTTAAAACTGTCATACAAGGGAATTCATACTCTATAACTAGGGCACAAGGAGACACGGACACATCATCTATAAACAGGACACTGGGGATCAGGAACGCGTCATCTCCAACTAGAGCACCATGGATCACGGATGTGTCGTTTATAACCAGCACACCAGAAAACATAGATGCATCATATATAACTCGGACACGTTGTCTATAACTAGAGCACGAGGGGTCACAAGGCACATCTTTAACTAGGGCACCAGAGAATGTAGGCACTTTGCTTACTACTTGGGCATGAGGGAACCTGGGTGCAGATCTCCTTCCATTCTAGGGTTACCAATTCTGGTTGGACGTATTCCTGGAGGTTTCATCACATGACCTCCGGCCTCCGGCTGTCCCGCCCCCACACGCTCCAGCCATTGGTCACCCAACATGTCCATCCTTGCGCTGAGCCGCCATCCCATGACCAATTTGAAAGTGAGCAGACTCTTCGTTACCTGATTGGGCGATTCTTGACTCTCAGTCAATCAACCTTTATTCCCATCTCCAATATTTTTATATCTAATAAACGAAAATGTTCAAAGAAAATGAAAAAAAAAGCACAATTTCTTTTTGAACGCCCCTATGATTTTTCTCCTGGATTTGTTCACAGCAGTATCCTGGAGATTAATCTTTAATTCCTAGAGACTCCAGGTTAATCCTGGAGGGTTGGCAACCCTATACGAAGACAATAAGGAACTGTCCCTCACTCCAATTTTTCTTCCTTCTCTGTTGGAAAACTCCCGCTCTGCTGCCTCTTGCCTCCTAACAGACACATACCTGAGACCAAAAACTCAACAAGTGCACAAATGCAGGTGCAAATCCCACAGCTGATCACTTGGTTACACCATATGTTAGTACTCTAATGTATGGAGTCACTTCACTTCATCTCATGGTGCCATTTTTTAAAGGGAGAAGCTGTTGTTAATGAAGCCAAATTGTGTGTGTTTTTTTAAAAATTGAGAATTGATTTTTGCCCACTTATTTTTATTTTAATATTTTTTACAATGAAGTCTAAAAGGAGACAGCTGCTACGAAGCCCCGAGTGCTTTTTGAGTGGAGAATTTCTGTTCTGGGGGAGGGGGAGGGCTGGGGGCACGTGGAGGCGAGGGACATTGGGGCTCGGGGCTGGGAAGCCTGGAGGTTGGGGGCGATCGGTGGCCTGGGGCGGGGGGGTTGTTGCGTCACCTGGCAACGGCCCACGAGATCGCAGACTGGAGGCCCCTTATATGCAAAGGGCTTAAAGCCTGCTCCAGGCATCTTGTTTGTCCTAACCCAATACAGCAGGCGGCACGCTTCTGGTCGGAAGTGTGCGTGCACTCCCTGCCCGCCATTTTGGGGACTTAGGAGGCTGCATAGTGTCTGAAAAACGGGCACTATGTGGCCCAATTTCTACGCCAAGACCTTCAGGAGGGGAGTGGAAAAAACAGAAAATTGGAGTGGGGCCAGGAAACTTCTGCTGTCGTTCTGTGCCAATGTTTGGATTGATGCAGACTGTTGAAGTGCAGCAGCAGAAGATCATCTTACTTTGCTAGTAGAAAGAGGGTGACCTGGCTTTTTATATTGCCCACTTTCGATGCTGTTTCAGTCATGAACTTATAGACTACTGACACTCTGTGTACAGCTCTGAAATGTCAAAAGGAACCCAGTCAGACATGGATTAGTCCATTTATCTCAATTGGTTTGAGTTGAAAAGCCAGAGATCCATTTTCTTGGCAGTTTGCCAAACCAAGCTACAATATTCAATTATTGGACAAATATATAGGCCTTTAAGAATACTGAGGTTATCAACTGTGACAAGTATGGCTGATAGGATTGCCACCATTAACCAATTCCTCAACTGAATGGGAGTTCAAATAGGGGTATGGTACGAGTAGGATCATAACAGGAGTTCTGACAGGTCAGCTGAAGATGAAAATTCATTGAATATCCTCATCATTTCCATAACTACAGCAAGATTTATTTCAGTGAGTGATTCGTTATTCCTCAGATCCACCATTTTCACCGGGATTTTTAATGTAAAATTGAGGCACTTGAGCAGTAAGTCACACTCCTCACCGTAAGTGGAGAAAGTTGCAGGATTTGTTATGAAATATCGTGCTATGCCAAATCAATTGCCCATTGATAACAGGAGTCAGCTGTGGCTCAGTGGGTAGCACTCTCGTCTCTAAATCAAAAGGTTGAGAGTCCAAATCCCACTCCAGAGATTTGAGCACAAAATCTAGGCTGACACTTCAGTGCAGTACTGAGGGAGTGCTGCACTGTTGGGAGGTGCCGTCTTTCAGATGTGACATTAAACCGAGGCCCTCTCAGGTGAACGTAAAAGATCACACGGCTCTATTTCGAAGAAGAGCAGGGGAGTTCGCCCAGTGTCCTGGCCAATATTTAGCCCTCAACCAACATCACTAAAAACAGATTATCTGCTCATTATCACAGTGATATTAATGGGATCTTGCTGTGCACAAATTGGCTGCCGCATTTCCTACATTACAACAGTGACTACACTTCAAAAGTACTTCACTGGCTGCAAAACTCATCTGCTTGGGTTTAATTCAAACCCAGGTCAGAGAAGTAAAAGGATTATTATCTAATGTGCAACAGAAGTAGTTTCCTGTTGGTATTAAATTGTAAATAAATGGAATTATGTGGAAAATAAAAATCATCTCGGGGTGATTATGAGACAATGATTCAATCAAGGGTTAAGGTGATGCTATAAACCATGAGACTGAAACTCGAATGACTTGTAAATGTCATCTGAAGGCTGAGATTAGATTAGTCTTGAAATCATTCCATGGTACTTTGTGACTTGTCATATATACAGTTTGAATTGTATGTGGGAGTTTTACTCCATTCTGGAGACAGCTTTCGCACTAACAAAAGGCACACACAGTGTTTCTGCACTGCAATGATGTTTACACAAGAGGATTAACAATTTTGACCCCAAGTTCACGGAGAACTGATCTCCAGTTGACGACTGGAAAATTGTGTCCATTTTAGTTTGAAAGGGGCTTGGAAGTGCTTCAGATATATTGGTTCAAATCCATCCCAAGCTGATGAGATGAATAGCACATGTAAAGGAGTTTGGGCAGTGTCGGCCCTGCTCTTAATGGGCGCAGGTCCATAGCACAAACTACCCATGGTGTGAAGAATGGAAAATGTCACATTGGTATAGTAGGGAGGTATTCTTCTGAGGTTGGGGCTGAGCCATGTTATTGGGATAGAGTAACGGGAACTTTACTCTGTGTCAGAGCATGCTACACCCGATCTGATTGTTTGCTTTTGACACTGAGGGCTGGATTTCCCTTCATTATAGTAGCAGAAAAGGGGGCAAATTTGAGCAGCACGGCCTATCGCTGCTTCCCTGCCCTAACCTGCCTTTCTGTCGCCCTGCTCCTGCCAGGACTGGTGCCAGCAAGGGGTCAGGGCCCAGGTTCCAGGCCCATTTCCCTCCCGACCGCCCCGATTCCTGGTGCTCCCCGCGACCGCTAGACAAAGGCTGGCAGTAGTCGCTAGGGTAACAATGGGAAGGACCTGAAATCGCCTGATGGAGGCCAAAGGTTTTGTAGCAACCTCCTCTCCTTCCATTTCTCTCCCAGCACTTACTTGCTGAAGGCTTCAGTCTTGGCCGAGGTCTTCAGGGCTCTTTTGCCTCTTGACTGTGTCTCTGGTCTCTTCCGGATCTGCAACAACGCTTTTATCAAGCTTTTTAGGAGCAAAAGTACTTTGCCTCAATTTTTCAACGACATCTGCCAGGATTATGCTCAGGGCCACTGCGAGGTTGCTCATTACTAGATTCCACCAGCACTCTGCTATGAATACTTAATAACCCCACCCCCCAACCCAAGAAACTGGGCTGAGATCACGGTGTGGTTGGGGCACAGGGTAGATGTTCCACCCAACCCTGTAGGGGTGTAAGAGGGAAATCCAGCCCCGGGTATGTAAAATGAAAAGTGTTGATCCTCCAACACGAACAACCTCATCTGAAATAAGCCCTAACTACACATCGAGTGCTGTATCCTGATGCACCAATGGATTGTACCATGGAATGGTAAGGTGTCGGTTTACGCCATGATTTCCGACGTGGCAAGTTCTAATTCTATGCCAGTGCGGAAGTTTTCAGCCAACTAAATTCATGTCCCTGTGGAAGGAGCACGGAAAATGACAGGGTGAACAACCCACCCCTACACACCTCTTACCAGCCTGTTACATGACGGCAATAGGAAGAGCTCTAACCATGAGCCACTGGCCTGGTGGATGGTGGATGCCACAGAGAGGACCGAAATAACTTTTAAGAGTGCAGAGGATGAAGCTTCTCCGATGGCTTGGTAGTTAAATACACTGGCTGATGCATTACCTGATCACTTAAACCAGGAAGGCCCCCAGGTTTCATTCTTGTTTGTGCCAAGTTACCTGATCTCAGCCAGGGCTATGGAAAGGGAGCATCAAGTGGGCTCAACAACAACTTGCATTTTAACATAGTAAAACGTCCCAAGGCACTTCGCAGGAGCGATTATCAAACAAAATTTGACACTGAGCCACATAAGGAGATATTAGGGCAGGTGGCCAAACGCTTGGTCAAAGAGGTGGCTTTTAAGGAGCCTCTTAAAAGGAGGAGAGCGAGGTGGAGAGGTGGAGAGGTTTAGGGAGGGAATTCCAGAGCTCAGGGTTTAGACAGCTGAAGGCCCGGCCGCCAATGGTGGAGCAAAGGAAATCTGGGATGCAGAATTAGAGGAACGCAGAGTTCTCGGAGGGTATTGGGCTGGAGGAGATTACAGAATAGGGAGGGGCGAGGCCATGGAGGGATTTGAACACAAGGATGAGAATTTTAAAATCGAGGCGTTGCTCCCTTGAACTCCCTTTAGCCAGGAAAGTGGAAGAAAAACAGTGAAACAGGGTTCCTTCTCCTGTCCCCTCTGGAAAGCGTGTAGGCGCTAGGCATGGGCTCAGCTCTGATATTCACCCTTGGCTGAATAGCTGGCTGACGTTCACTGTCTAAGCCCAAGGATGAAAACTGGACCCTTTTCACAAAGTAGTTTTGGAAATGTAATCTCAAAAAAAGACAGTGTACAAATATTAGGGCATAATTAACCTGTAATATTTCATCGCAGATTTATGGAAACACATTGCAGCAATGGACAAGGTACCGGATATTCGGTTATTGCACTGGCTTTAATTGCTCCCAAAAATGCAGGCATCCTGAGCTGTTTGGAAGGGCTATAGTACCTTTAATTCCGAAGACTATTAAGTTGTCAAGTTATTTTATAGACAGGTCAACCGCACGCTATGGATACTTAGGCTTTTATTGCTGGTTTTAGCTTCTGCATCAATCCCAATAAAACAAAGTAAAATGCTCATGTCACATTTTAGTCGTTGTAACTGGGATGCACGAAACTCGAAATTACACACTGCACCAAACTGAGTATCACAGTACGTTTGTGTTTGCCTGTGGTGTCCATACGCAATGACAACCTTAAAGCCAACATTACACCTACGTTTGTCTTTTGGATGAGATGTTCAACCGAGGCCCCGTCTGCCCTCTCAGGTGGACATAAAAGACCCCACGGCACCATTCGAAGTCCTGGCCAACATTTACCCCTCAACCAACATCACTAAAATGGATGACTTGATCATTTATTTCATTTCATCAAGGATTATCAGGTGAACTAAATTTCCGCTCCCCTTCCTTTCCAAAACTCTGCTGCCTGTATCCTAACTCGCATCAAGTCCCGTTCACCCATCACCTCTGTGCTCGCTGACCGACATTGGCTCCTGGTCCGGCAACGCATTGATTTTAAAGTTCACATCCCTGTTTTCAAATCCCTCCACAGCCTCACCCCTCTCTATCTCTGTAACCTCCTCTAGCCCTACAACCCTCTGACATCTCTGTGCTCCTCCAATTCTGACCTCTTGCGCATTCCTGATTTTCTTTGCTCCACTATTGGTGGCCATGCCTTCAGCGGCCTAGGTCCTAAGCTCTGGAATTCCCTCCCTAAATCTCTCTACCTCTCTCTCCTCCTTTAAGACGTTCCTTAAAACCTACCTCTTTGACCAAGCTTTTGGTCACTTGCCCTAATATCTGCTTATGAGGCTCGCTCCTGTGGTAATTGCTCCCGTGAAGCGCCTTGGGATGTTTTACTAAGTGAAAGGCGCTATATAAATGCAAGTTGCTGTTGTTATTGTTGTTTGAAACAGATAGTACAGCAACCACTGTACTGTAGCGTGTATAATTCAGATTTAGAAAAAATGTACTTTGAAGGGTGCAGATCCTTATTCTAAACAACTGAGCTGTCGGTTAATAACAAGCCCTCCATCTATGTCAGCGTAGCAGCTGTCTTGAGGCTGGGAGATTCAATTATGTGTCAGATAAACAACAGGCTCTCCCCTAGCTCCAAATAGTGGGAGTTTCTCTTAACAAAGGAACCTTAGCGAGGGCAGTGTGGGGGGGGAAAAAGGATTGGAACTATTTTCTACCCAGTGTGCTTTGCTTCTATAGTGTTACTGTCCTTTAATATTATGGCCAAAATATTTCTACTTATAGGCGCTCAATGTGGGCTTATGCAGAGGGTCAGGTGTTAGCTTGGCTCAGTTGGGAGCATTCTCTTAGAAAGTTGTGGGTCCAAGCCCCAATCCAAGCTAATCTAGGCAGACACTTCAGGGAGTACTGACTATTGTTGCATATCCTGCTAAATTGAGCCCCTAATCTGTCGGTTCTGGTGGATGTAAAAGTTCCAAGGAATTCTCCGAGTGTCCTGGCCAAGGTTCCTCCCTCAACGAACACTATCAGAAGTAAAACAGAATACTTTGCTTCATTTTTGCTGTTTGTGAGACCTTGTTGTGTGCAAAATGAACTGCCGCCCGTACCTACGTAACATCAGTGTATTTCAGAAATGAATCATTGGATATGAAGCACTTTGAGATATCCTGAGGACACAATAACATGCTATATAAGTGCAAGCTCGCTCTTTCTTGCAGCTCCAAAATATGTGGCTATGGAAAGGTAAAATAGGAAGGCTGCGTGCCAAGTTAATGTACTATAGCACAGTGGTTGCTATGGTAATGTCAGGAGATACTGTCACTGTGGATCAGAGTGTCCCAAACAGCAAAGGCAATTCACAAAAGCCTTATCTCCCAGGAGAGGCCTGTTGATTCATCACAGTCCGTGTCTACTTCAACCATGCAATTTTAATTCTTTGAAAATAGGAATGGAAAAAATGAGTTAAAGAGTGAATAGATGAAATACAATGTGCCAAAAGATGTCCATCAAGCACTTTGGGCATGCAGCAGAAAGTAGAATGCAAATTTCCTGCCTGTGTATCCGTATGGTGAGCTCTTCATCTCAAGCATTAGACAGAATGTACAGCACAGAAACAGGCCATTCGGCCCAAGTGGTCCATGTTGGTGTTTATGCTCCACGTGAGCCTCCTCCCAACCCTCTTCATCTAACCCTATCAGCATAACCTTCTATTTCTTTCTCCCTCATGTGTTTATCTAGCTTCCCCTATGCTATTCACCTCAACTGCTCCTTGTGGTAGCAAGTTAATTGAGGCAAGGGAGTGACTGTAAGCAAAGGGCTTGTTCACATCCGAGGATTAATAAAATTCTTAGCTCTAATCACTCTACTGAAAAAAGTAGCTTTTTTTCAAGGGATGCAATTAGTTCCAAAGGATACTTAATGCTGGAACTAAAATGAGACAGCTGGTTGGCTTTAGTCTTGATTGTGACTATAATGGTAACATTGAGTTTACACAATACCATGTTGAGCCTATGGCCCGGAACTTTCTTGGAGCAACTTCCGAGCCACTGCCGTTGCTTCGCCGGAAGTGCGGGGGAGACGCCGTTCACATGCGCAAGTAGGGCTTCCTCTGCACTTCCAGTGACGTCACATCGGCGGAGTGGGAGCAGCTCCGAGGAGTCTCCCTGCCTTTGTCTAAATTACCAGGAGTCACCCGTTAGTTCTGAAATGACATAGCCCACATCACGTTCCTCAAGTTCACTGCAGACTACAACCGACCTGGACTGCAGCAACAAAAGATATACAGAGAGGGGAAACATAGAAGCTAAGTCAATAGGTGCGGCAACCTGTTGGCAGCTGGCTGGAGAGCAGCAAAGTACTGGCCATAATAACACAGTTCTATTTGCAGTATTGTAATGTTGACTAGCTTAGATCTTTAACATGATTTTACAATGGAAATCCTTATAGGTGGAATTGTAAACACCACTTATAAGGAACAGGTTTTAAATGTTACGTGTAGCGAGCAGAGAAAATCTTCCCCTTAGGAGAAAGATCAGGTTAAAAACTTGTGGTTTTCTGGGAGGGAGAGGGTGGGGAAAGAAGAGACTGATAGAGCTAAGGTGTTTCACAGTTCTGAGGTTCTGGGAAAGAGTGAGTTGGAATAAGAAATAATGTAACGAATCTTGATTTCAATGGAGGAGGAAGAGCATGTCGGATAGTATAGTTGGAACTTCAGAGGAACCAGAGAGGGAAGTTCAGAGCAACATTCACTATAATAGCATTGATCAAAAGGCAAGAAAAGGAGTCAGAGGTGGAAGACTTGAGATAGGACAAAGAGGGTTTAATTGGAAGACAGCTTTCTACTTCAATTACTGCAGCTTTGTGCACAAATGCAGGAGATTGAAATTCAGTTACTTGTTTCCAAATGCTGTTGGGGAACAGAACTATGCAAGACTGATGATACGGCATTATTTCCAGTTAAAAAATAAAGGACAGATCATTACTATCAAATGCGATTGCGGCGTGAAGGCATTCATTGAGATATTGCTCTCCGCTAAGGTATGCATGCTTGATCTGATCGTGTCATGCACGATTCCCAGAACTGTACCTGGGAGATATAGAGAGAGAATACTCCATTACAAACTTCATTAAAATAAAGAATTTGACAGCGACATTTCTTTAAAGTTTCCCCGAGAACATCGGTATCTAAATGAGGCTGTCATCACGGAGACAGATTTAAAAGTTGATCTCTTTAATTTCACATTCACTTGTGAAAAAAAAACTTTAAATTACAATCACTGACAGATTACATTTTTTTCAAAAGGAATGCTGAGACAAGGAATTTTAGAAAGATAATGATTTCCCATGGCATTGCTCAGAGATGGAGGCTACGCTGTTTTATAGAGGAATATTAGAATATCCAACGCACAGTAAATGTCATACAGTACCAAAGGGGAGTGCTTACGTCTTCTCAGGCATTTCTAATGAATATAAGTGGAATAATTGGAGGAAGCCTGTCTGCTGCTGAAGTGGAGTTGTGTCTAACATTGCCTGTCCCTCTTACACCACAAGACATAATCTGTGTGCGGAAGTGCTCTCGATAGGCATTTCCTAAACGTGTGGCGACATAATGTGGCAGTTCTCAGGTACCATTGCTCACAGTGAGTATCTGATGGATAACGCTTTGTGTTATAATAGAATGGACCTCCTCTGGCATTGCTCACAGTGAGTATCTGATGGATAATGCATTGTGTTATAATAGAGTGGACCTCCTCTGGCATTGCTCACAGTGAGTATCTGATGGACAATACATTGTGGTATAATAGAATGGACCTCCTCTGGCATTGCTCACAGTGAGTATCTGATGGATAATGCATTGTGGTATAATAGAATGGACCTCCTCTGGCATTGCTCACAGTGAGTATCTGATGGACAATACATTGTGGTATAATAGAATGGACCTCCTCTGGCATTGCTCACAGTGAGTATCTGATGAGCAATACATTGTGGCATAATAGAATGGACCTCCTCTGGCATTGCTCACAGTGAGTATCTGATGAGCAATACATTGTGGTATAATAGAATGGACCTCCTCTGGCATTGCTCACAGTGAGTATCTGATGGACAATACATTGTGGTATAATAGTACGGACCTTCTCTGGCATTGCTCACATATTTGTATGGATTCAGTTATGACCTGTGGAGTGCTGCTGGTCAGGGTCTGAGAAAAATGAAATGTAACTAAATTTGTCTGTGGCATTGCCCACTGTCACTTGGTGAGTAGAAGTTTTCTTTTTAATAAAACAAGATGGCGACAAAGCTAGGCGAGACACTTAGTGGCACTTCACATCACAGTATTCCTACTGGCCAGAGCCTAGAACTATATTGTTCAGGAAACTGTTTACAACAGGATCTCCATTCTAAATGCTGACATAGGAAGTTTCAATGTTAAATGTTTAAATAAAAGCATGATCAAAAATCATGACAACAGGGAGTTGGTCAGGATGTGGATACATACTTCATATAATAGAGAGAGCGAGAAAGAGAGAGGAAAAGAATGAAATAAATCAAAAGGGATCAGGAAACAAAGAGAAAAAGTATACATAAGAGGGCCGGGGTGGAAATAGGGCAGACAGCAAAGAAGTAAATAAAATGAATAGCAGCATCTCCCACTGGATATTAATAAATAAATAAGCAGGCAAGATTTCGTCAGGGAACAATAAAGTTAGCAAGCAAGTAAGTAAGTAAATAAATAAATAGAAACAGCCAAGGGTGGAAAGAAGAATGGAACAAAAGAAGCAACAAGCAGAGGCTGACTGAGGATCCAAGAACCTCCCCCAACGAGCTATGTTCAGAGAGAGTAAAGCAAATGTTAAAGCATCTTTTTAAACTGGCTCCTGGGAAACTTGAGCCAATCTGCATGTATTGCTCCCCTTGGATACAAAGATGCTTCACTTTCTCAGGCCCTACATCCTCTACCAGAACAATGGAGTTGATTTTCATCTTGAACCCCTGGGCGTTAAGAGTTGCCTGGGATGAGCGCAGAGAGGAATATTGAGTGGGACGAATTCAACACCCTTAACGCAGCCCGCCTGATTTACCTTTCATGGAATTAAGGTCAGGTGGACTCCATAACAGGCATTTGATCCTCCCCCCGGATTTACTTCACTGCACTCCATCCTGGCGATGCTCAGCGGCCAGCCTGTAATGGTGAAAATCTACCCCAATACTTCGAATCAGATAGATTTCTGCATTCACTTTATATGTATGCTTCTGTTTTCTGATCCTCCACTCTCCCCCCTCCCCCACCCCCTCATACACTCAAACAAATCATTTTAAAAGTCTTGCATCTTGTGGGTGTCCATAACTCACCAGACATAACATAGAATTCCATCAAATTTACAACACAGAAACAGGCCATTCGGTCCAACTGGTCGATGCCAGTGTTTATGCTCAACACAAGTCTCCTGCCACCCTACTTCATCCTACTCGATCAGCATATCCTTCTATTCCTTTCTCCCTCATGTACTTGTCTAGCTTCAAACACACACACACACACATATTAATACAGATATACACATACACACGCATATGCATATATATCCACATACATACAAATTTACACAGCACCACACATACACTTAAATACACATATATACACATACAAATATACATACTTTGTCACAGATGTGAAATGATCTTTAAAAAAGGCGAAAGAAAGCCAGTCATTTACCCAAAGCCTGAAATTTACAAAAAGTTTAAACTATCCTCAGATAGTTATAAAGTAGCTCAGTTACCTGCATTTGCCTATGAAAGCGTTAAGGGACAGGCCAACTTAGCAGCTAAACATTGCGACTGTGCTCTAGAGCAATGCTATGGAAGATCTTAGAATTATACAGCCCAGAAGGAGGCCATTCAGCCCATCATGCCTCTGCCGCCTCATTGAAAGAGGTATCCAATTAGTCCCATTCCCTCTCCTTTCTCCCCATAGCCCTGCAAATTTTCCCTTTTCAAGTATGTATCCTGTTCCCTTTTGAAAGTTATTATTGAATCTGCTTCCACCACCCTTACAGGCAGTGCATTCTACAACGTAACAGATCTGCTAGTTAAGTTGATTTTCTTTCCCTTTCTAGATCACTCAGTGCCGAGCAGCAAATCTTAGTAGAAAGGGCAAGTAGAAGCCATACAGACCAGAAAGTAATCCCGAGTTGCTGTAGATTGCAGAGGATAGCAGTTACCTGCATAAGATTAATGGGCAATTGGGAGGGTGATAGATGCACATGGAATCTTAACTCAGCAAGGAGTTAATGCTTCCAGGAGAGAAGAAAATTGGCAAAAACATTTGGTGGGAAAATATTGTAATTTTTGTTTCGACGGGCAAAATAGGCAGGCCAAATGCTCCCAAGCTGGAGGATGCATGAGAGCAATTTAAGGTGACTGAGTTGTCAGTTCTCCATTTCGCCCTGTGGGGGAAGCACGTGGCACCCATCCCTTACAATCTGGAACGCTGGTGTGGGGATTGCACACACAATCCTGCGGACCACCAGTACATTACACAGCCTGCTGCCGTTCTTGTTTTATAAATGAGTTGCATTCTTTCCCTCAGTCCTTCGATTGTCGCAGTCTTTTCCTCAATGATTTTTTTTCTTGCCCGCAGGCACTAACGTCATCACCGCAAATAAGCCATTTTCTTTGGGCCTATTATGACAGCGGATGTGTCAATACTCAGGATTTGCACGCGCGTCACAGGCCGTTATGTTCCCCATGCACTTGATGTTTGTTACCATTGGTCGTTATTAACCTATCTGCTTAGGTCAAGTGAAACCTTTCCACGGCCTTTATTAGCACAGTGCACAAGAGCACATGACAGTGACAGAATCAGAGAATCGTACACCACAGAGGGAGGCCATTCAGCCCATCGTGCCTGCTCTATGAAAGAGCTATCCAATTAGTCCCACTCCCCTGCACTTTCCCCATAGCCCTGCAAATTTATCCTTTTTAAGGAGAGATCCAATTCCCTTTTGAAAGTTATTACTGAAGCTCGTTCCACCGCCCTTTCAGGCAGTGCATTCCAGATCATAACAATTCGCCGAGCAAAAAAATTTCTCCTCATCTCCTTTCTGGCTTTTTTGCCAATTATTTTAAATCTATGTCCTCTGGTTACCGACCCTTCTGCCAGTGGAAACAGTTTCTCCCCATCTACTCTTTCAAAATCCCTCATATTTTGAACACCTCTATTAAATCTCCCCTTAACCGCCTCTGCTCGAAAGAGAATGATCCCAGCCTCTGTAGTCTCTCCATACTCTCCAGATAATTGAAACCCCTCATCCCTGCTACAATTTAGTAAATCTCCTCTGCACCCTCTCCAAGGCCTTGATGCCCTTTATAGAGTGTGGTGCTCAGAATTGGACACTAATAGCTACCAATCCATCCTCTGTACACTATAAGGTTTATAACTCATCTTAATTTGCTCAGTTACTCAGGCACCTGTGTGAAAGTGAAACCAACGGTGAAATAATTGACACCCACATCTGCGAACATCTGGGAAGAGTGATGACACTCTGGCTGGATTGAGTTCTGTACCTGTGCTTTATCACTTTCAAATGGCTTTTTGTCTCAAAATGAAAACATACATTTATAAAAGCAAATGTGGGTGCCGTTGTTCTGTACAAAGTGTCACAGCACCATGACGGAGAATGGACCTAGCTAGAAGGCACTCTGGGAGAGGGAAGTAAGGGTTGGGTTGAGAAATCGTGAGGCAACAGGCTGGAAATTTCCACATCACGCTGAATATGTGTCGTAGCATCGTCAAAAAACCTTTTGAAAAGGTACCAGTTTTGAAGTCTTGCACAGCGCCCCTATCATGGATCAGGCTCTCTTCATTTACGATCGCAGCAGAGGCACTTTCCATGGGCCGACCTGTGTCTCCTAAGATCTGAAATGTACACCTTTACAGGGGATGCAAAAGGGAACAGCGTGCCACAAGATTAACAATTACCCCTTTTAACTGCAATATTGACTGAGACACTTAACGGCTCGGGAACCCTCAGCTCCGCATTAGAGGCAGGTGGAGGCTCTGCCTCTTACAAGGCCAAGTGGGAAATCCTAGTTTAGATCGGGAACTGGCCTATATCGTTCCGGCTCTATTTCTGAGCCATTCCGTCAGATCCGCCCCCCCACCCCATTCTGTCAGAGTTATGACGCCCCTTCGTTCCCTGCCCATATGACTATTTTAATCTGTGGCTCAATAAAGGGCCTTGTGTGCTCACCCCTTGGAGTGGCAGGGTGCTGATTTTCCAGCAACACTGCTGGGCCAGGTATCTGTTGCATCTTAATGGTCATGGGCTTCCTGTCCCTTGTGTGTAATTGACCCTATCTCCGTGATTTGGGATGGGGTCAACGACAGGAAGTCAAATCCCACTGCACTCTACTTCCTTAAATCAGCCCCATGGAATTTTGGGCCCACAAAATATTGGACGAACAAAAAATCCGTCTGAAAAAGTTATCAAACACAGATTGGTATAGTTGGTGCAAGACGGGTCTCTGCCTCTGTTATACTTCTTTAAATTAGCCCTCTGGGTTTCTGGTAGCCAATAAAGAAACAAAATTATCCTGAAGCATTTCTTAAGTATGAACACCTCTGCTTTGACCTGCCCTTTAATAGACAAGTCCTTTGCTAATATCTTTATGTTATAGTCTCATCACGCCATACCTAGCCAAGAGGCCAGGCAGGTGACATATTCCTATGTCACTCACTTAGATTTCCCTGTCCTTTCCTGGCCTCTTGTGTAACGCCTCTCCAATGATAGCAGAGCTCTGATTGTCAAATTAATGCTTGCTGGATTCTGTGCATGAACCCACTTGCTCCCCCTCTGTGGCAGTGAAATCCAGCTACAACATGCTGTGTCACAAAGCTACCGTTGGCTTGATTTGACTTTTTTTTCCTTCTGAGTTCTTATTTTTAATTAATCTAAAATCAGTGAGGTTTTTTTTTTAACCACAAGAGTGACTTGAATATAGAAGAAGGAGGCTCAATTTATATAATACATAAAATAAAAACAGAAAACGCTGGAAACACTCAGCAGGTCAGGCAGCATCGGTGGGGACAGAGAAACAAGAGTTACCGTTTCAGGTCGATGAGCTTTGTTTGAAACTCAGGCTCTTCTGATGTTGGGGTTGAGGTTCCTCTCATTTTCTTCATCCAAATATCACTGAAGGACATGGGGTCAGTTTTCCCCGTGTTTGCTGACAACACCCAGCTGTAGATCTTCAGCATCTCTCTCTCAGTTTCATCTGCCGATTGCCTGATTGTCTATCTGACATCATTGCGGAAGAGCCACTATGTCCTCCCATTGACCACCGGGATGATTGAAGCCATCTCATTCAGCTCCCACCGCAAACTCATGTCTGGCCTCCTTTCCCGCTCCTCCCTCGCTCAGGCCCAGGGGCTCGGTACGCAGCTTTCATCTCCTGTTTGGCCCTGAGACTGAGCTTCAGCCCCAAATCCTATCCATCACTAAAATCACTTACCTCCACCCTACAGACCCACTGCCACTGAAACCTTATCCACACTTTCATCCTTGCTGACCTTTTTCTCCCTGCCCCCTACGCATTCAAAAATCCTCATCCTCACTTACCAATCTGCCTCACCCTACTTTAGCAACATCCCCCGGCATTGTAACCGAGTCCATGCCCTTCGGTCCCCCCATTTTGCGCTGGTGTCCACCCTGCCACCTTCCACTCCATGATCGGTTGCGCAGCCTTCAGCCCACTTGGCCCTTCTCTCTGGAGTTCTCCCTCTCACCCCTTCTGCCTTTCTACTTCTTACCCCCACCCTTAAAAGCCTCTTCTGATCTCGTCTTTTTGATCATGCTTTCGGTCATCTCCCGTAACTGTTCCACTATTGCTGACCGTCCATTTCTCCTCTGTCAGCGCCTTGGGACGTTTCACTCCGTTAAAAGTGCTATATAAATGCAAGCTGCTGTTGTTGTTGTTGTTGTAAGCTGCTTTGGGGCATTTTCTACATTACTGATGCAATCTAAATGCAAGATGTTGTTGTGAAAGAACTGTGTGCTAACACATTGCTTTACCCAGATCCCAGAAAGTACTCTTCGCTCACATGACTTTCACTCCAAATGATGAAGGTAAACTCTATAATGACAGGCATAAAGAAGCTTGGGGCATATTTTCTGCTATTCACTGAATCTTGGTGAAAGGGCCGCCATGAGAGGGAAACCTGCTTAATGCTCAGGTATTTTTTTTGGTGAAGTTCAGCAAATAGTGGAAAAGGTAGCCGAGAAATTGTTTCTCGCCGGAATACGAGCGCACGCTGCATGATGCCCGTTCACATGGGCACAAGGACCCCGCCATATTGGAACCCCCTTTCTCGTTGCGTTAAAAGAGGCCAACTGCCAGCGCTACCCATGCCGCTGATTGGCTGGGCGGGTAATCAGGTACCCTGGCACCATTTAAAAGGTGACCGTGCAGCTCTTAAAAGAGGAGGTGCACCTTGACTGCACTGTGTTGAAGTGTTGCTGATGATGACAGTATACTGCCAGGAAACCGGGCACAGACCTGCAATAATGCACTGCCTGTGATCGCGAGCCTGCTGCACGTTGCGGGACTGGAATCCCTCCTTGTCGGCGTAGATCCCTGGCTGCTCGTGTGGAGAATGCAAAACATTGTGGGTGCAGTCCGTCACACCTTGAACCTGTGGGAAGCCCGCAATTCCTGCAAAGCCGCCAAATCTTTCCTGCTACTTTGCTGCCTCCCTGGGGAACAAGGCGAAGTTTTTCCTCCTGGAATACCGTGCATCCGTGATATCCCTGTGGCAGCAGTGGACTGCGAATGGAGTGATGTCACCTGTCGCAGCCTAGAAGGAGCCTGTAACATAGAAGTTAAGGGCCACTGTCACCTTGACAACCACAGGCAGTGCTGTTCATGCCCTGGTGCAAAAGGTGGCACAGCTCAGTCACAACCTCCCTGGTGAAACGGATTCATCTCACGCACTGCTCCTCAGTGAGGTTGAGGTAGGGAGAGCAGTTCCTGAAAACCCGCAATGGGTACGGGCCTCCTGCGCACTCCCCTCTTCTCCCAGCCTCTCCTGGTCTGAAGAGTCTTCCTTCCTGCTATTCCTCCTCCTCCTCCAGCCCCAAAAGTAGGCCCAGCAGAACACCC
The DNA here is from genome assembly GCF_035084215.1 of Heptranchias perlo. Classification (NCBI taxonomy): domain Eukaryota; kingdom Metazoa; phylum Chordata; class Chondrichthyes; order Hexanchiformes; family Hexanchidae; genus Heptranchias; species Heptranchias perlo. Next base: position 11,682,227 of record NC_090345.1, on the reverse strand, counting down.
ATGAGAAAAATAATAGCGGTTAATGGAAAGCAAAGATTCTTGCACCTCCAAAAAGTTCTTCTGAGAACTCAAAGATCACTGCTACTGCCTCCAAAACATAGCCTAAAATGACAAACCAGCGACCGATCTGAATGGAGGTGAGGATCCCTTTAAATAGCATTTCTGTAGACCGTTACCACCATGATTTGCTGGACGAGGTTAGGAATGGGCGAATCAGGCGCCATCACAGAGCAATATCAGAAATAGGTCCTAAAATGAGCGAAGGACCCTGATTTAAATATATTGATCGGCACAATGTTTATTTCAAGCGGGCACCCAGGACGACTAAGGGGAGCCCGAACCAATATGGCGAGCAACGCACTTACGGCATGGATCAAGCCCACGCGGTCTGCACGCCATATTGGTCTCGACAACCCCCGTTTCTCACCCGAAAAACCCGACACAGCGCCATCGAACTTCTCCCCCGTATCTCAAAGTGATCAAAAGGGCCAAATCCAAACTTCTTTTACATTGCAAAAGTTGATTTTCAAATTAACATTTAAAAAAAAATCGTACTGTTGGAAAACCCAGACTAAATTCTGAAGCGTCGTCAAATTAATATTGCACCAGGCAGTGTATCTGTGTTCTATTAATTTTTTTTTTTAAAAAGCCTTGACGTTACAAATGCAAGAAGGAGAGGATGGAGGTGTAAATCCTCCAACATATAATGCAGAATATTTTTCACTATCTAGGGAATCAGCAAAAGCAATAAAATAACCTATTTACAACACACCCTTGTGCGTTTCGTGGCAGCTGATAATTTGTTCCCGTTTCCTGACCCGGAGTCGCTGCCGATGTGGGAAGATGGATGTCTAGAAAATGCAATGAGCTTACACACCAGAGACACGGGAACAGTAATGAGCGGAGGACAGTCAGAATAAAAATTACCGGCTGGCCACCAGAAAGATGAATAACTCTTTTCTTGCCTGCACATCAGCAACTTAGGCTGACCGTTGACCATAACTGGAATTTTATTGATTGGTTTGGAAAGCTCATTAATAATTGTGTCCGCAAATACCGGGCTTTGTTTAAAGAGTACGGCTGGATCGTCAGCGCTAAGTGTACGGTCTATTAGCATTCATTCTGCTTAAAATTAAGTGGTAGATCTCCTGTGGCATTGCTACGGTAAATTGGACGACACACTAGTGGGGGTGATTTTAACCTAAACCTGTTTCACAGCCCGCCCGGTTTCTCTTCCCAGTGACTTCAATATAAAATCCGGCAGGATATAAAACTGGTGGCCAATCCCATCCCATCAGTTTCTCACTGAGTGGGTTAGATTAAAATTATCCCCATTGTTTTATAATGATAGGAGCAAGATACACCCAATATTTATTCTGCTGCTAAGCTGGAGCAGTGCAAAACCCTGTCTGTTCTTTTAAAGTAATGTTTAATTGCTGTAAATAGGCATGCTTTAAGGTCAGTTAGAGGTTAATTGCAATGGGTGGGGTGGTGGTGTAAGTTTGCAGATTGGCAGGTGCTTGTAAATTCTTGGCTCTGGGTTAGAATAAATCAGCATGAAATCATTGTCTTTTTCATATTTTTGATATGTTTTAGACATTGCACTCCAAACGTGACATCCAAAGTGTGATGGGTGTGTGCTCGATGCAAAACTTTTATATGTACAGAATCGCTGTATATGTGGGATACTAAAAGAAGCACAAATTATGGAGTGTATCAAAAGTTCTGAGGTTTTAAAAAGAGAGAAAAATAAAGCATAGGCAGAACTAGGCAGATAAGGTGTAATTCTTTATGTAATACTCATGTGGATAAATAATGGAAAATCTTTATACTGAACGATGTAGAACGTAAGACAAGTGGAATAGCAAAGAGTTTCTGGATGTTTTGTGGTTCAGAACTGGCAACTGTACAATAAAGTTGCAGTGCAGACGTTCTAAATCAAACTTGCAATGTATCAGTGATTATTTCCCTTGTGAGATTAAGTAGATTGGAGATAGTCCATAAAAACGTAGGTTGTGCGTGGTCCAGAGTGTTGACAATTCAAATCGTGGCCTCAAATGATTTGCAATTTGAATTACTGTGCTGGTTTCTTTGCCTTTAAGATGGGCACTGCGCAGGATGAAAGATCGCTCATATCTCTCCCTTTGACTGTTGACTGTGGCACTATTTGAAGGAGCTGAGTTGTGCTTTTAAAATATCATTATGCACAGAAAAGAACACAAAAGGGAGAAAAGTCAGTTTGTTTTAACGAGCTCAGTCCTTCCAATGGACCGCGCACAACCTACGTTTTTATGGACTATCTCCAATCTACTTAATCTCACAAGGGAAATAATCACTGATACATTGCAAGTTTGATTTAGAACGTCTGCACTGCAACTTTATTGTACAGTTGCCAGTTCTGAACCACAAAACATCCAGAAACTCTTTGCTATTCCACTTGTCTTACGTTCTACATCGTTCAGTATAAAGATTTTCCATTATTTATCCACATGAGTATTACATAAAGAATTACACCTTATCTGGTTACATTTGGTTACAGTTACACTCAAAAAGCCCTTATTTATGAACCTGGACTATCATAATTCAGTGATATTTAACTAGAAATTTCTGTCACCAAAGAAAATAACTAATAAGATTTTTTTTAAAAACTAGAACAGCTTTTAATATTTCTGCCCAATACCATTAGCAGCCCATATAACAGTTTGTTGAAACATATTAACAATCATGGAGTGCCAAATGGTTCAAGATTGACCTCCAAAAGAACCCGACCACACCCTTTGACACAAATTATTGGAGAAGTAGCACATTTTACAACTGGCTGGAACTAATCTTAGTTCAGTGAAAATACTAATGTGATTTATAGTTGGAATGCAATACTTGTGAAAGACATGGTAATAAGTATGAACTCGCAAGCTCTTGTGCGTCCATATGTAACAAGCCACCAGTCAAAGAACGGTTTCAACCAATTTGTCAGATATTCGATCCCCTGCACTGTACGTTTATTAGGTCCCCATTCCCTGTTGTTCCTGTCTAATATAAAGAGGCCTGTGCCATGGCCTGAACAATTCCGTTTCACAACTTCACGCTCTCATGAAAATTGCACTCCAGACAAAGAAAAAGCAGAGACTTCGGAAAATTGGAAATCAAAAAAAAATTAGCATCAGAAGCAGTTAAGTGTGTGAAATTACTGAGAGCATTATAGTCCTCCGATATCCAAATAAACAAGTAATAGTTGACAACCTAATAGTCTATGCACAACCAAATAGTCTTTATTGAATTATATTACCCCAGTGACTTGTAACTGCTGCCTGAACATTAATTATATAATGAATTATGCTTTGGATTCAGGGTATATCCATTGTAATTCAGGGTATATTCCAATGTTCCCTCCTTGCACCCCCCAGTAAACTTGAGCTCATCCAAAACTCTGCTGCACGTATCCGAACTCGCACCAAGTCCCGTTCACCCATCATCCCTGTACACAATGACCTACATTGCCTCCCACCTCGATTTTAACATTCCCATCCTTGTTTTCAAATCTCTCCATGGCCTTGCCCCTCTCTACCACTGTATTCTCCTCCAGCCTTACAATCCTCCGAGATCTCTGCACTCCTCCAATACTGGCCTCTTGCGCACACCCAATTTTCATTGCTCCACCATTGGCGGCCGTGCCTTCAGCTGCCTAGACCCGAAGCTCTGGAATTCCCTCCCTAAACATCGCCGCCTCTCTACCTCTCTCTCCTCCTTTAAGACGCTCCTTAAAACCTACCTCACCTGTCCTAATATCTCCTTATGTGGCTCGGTGTCAAATTTTGTTTGATAGCGCCGCTGCAAAGTGCCTTGAGATCATTTACTGCGATAAAGGTACTATATTATTGCAAGTTGTTGTGTAAGGTTAGTAATATCCAGCACATATTAGGCTACCCTACCCATCCTGAATAAATAATGGGGGGGGGAGGGGGGTCCTTGTGTACTGACGTGGTTATAATGAACGATCACAGAACTCTCAGCAATGAGACTGGATCTTGATATTTGAACTCAAGCATCATCTTTGCTGGTGGTAAGCAACAGGTTAGGAAGAGATGACATGGGAAGAAAAACAACCAAGGTTCCTGGTCATGATTGTTATTCTGTCAGTCCTGGTAGAAAATGCGCATGTGTGTAACCATCACGTGATGACAGGATTGGACTCAGCTGTAACCCCCACCCAACCTCCTCCTCACCGCAAGTTGAATAATCCACCTGAGGTTAAAGTGCAGATGAGCATGTGCCCATGAAACTGTATCTCAGTACGACTCAGTCCTGCCAGAAAAGGAGGGAAAAAAAGGGGGAGAAAACTGAAAGGAAAAATGTCGGGGTTAACAATCAGGCTACGATGAAAATTTCCTGCCCTCCCAAACTTCTCGGATCAAGGCGAGAGGAAACCAAACTTGATTTGTTTCTTAGGCATTTTTTCTTAAAACATTGATGGCATGAGAAGGAAACTTTTCCCCATTATATGGCAGTCAGCAAAAGTCATACCATCAAGTAATAAAAAATTTCATATTAAATACAAAATTTATATTAAGTATCATACAGGACAGGAGGAGGCCATTCAGCTCATCATGCCTGTGCCTGCCCTTTGAAAGAGCTATCCAATTAGTCCCATTCCCCTGCTTGCTCTTTTATAATTGTAAACAATTTTACAACACCAAGTTATAGTCCAGCAATTTTATTTTAAATTCACAAGCTTTCGGAGGCTTCCCCCTTCGTCAGGTGAAGGGGGAAGCCTCCGAAAGCTTGTGAATTTAAAATAAAATTGCTGGACTATAACTTGGTGTTGTAAAATTGTTTACAATTGTCAACCCCAGTCCATCACCGGCATCTCCACATCATGCTCTTTTATACACAGATAAGGCTATAAATGACTTGCAACATTAAAAGCATTTATGATGCTTAGATTTCCTGCTGTGCATCTTGCAGGCTTCTTTGGCAAAAGTTTTGTCTTTCATCACAGACTATTTCTGCGTCATCAAGAAAACCGTGACATTTACACAAAGCATCAGAGGCGATAATAGCTGTTCAAAGTTGATGCATAAAGATTTCAAATTCCTCACAATATTTTCTTTCAAAGTTATTGAAAATAGAATGGCTGATAAGTAGGCAGGGGGGAAATACTTTAAAATTCACTCAGGTTCAGATCAGGCATGGCGTTTCTCACAACCGCTGCTTCTGGCCTCTTGTGCCTCCCTCTCTCTTTTCGCACCACCATTGGCGGCCGTGCCTTCAGCCGCCAAGGCCCTAAGCTCTGGAATTCCCTCCCCAAACCTCCTCTCCACCTCCTTCGTCTTTTCCCCTTTAAGACTCTGCTTAAAACCTGCCTCTTTGACCAAGCGTTTGGTCAGCTGTCCTAATGCCTCCTTCTTTGGCTCCATGTCAACTTTTGTTTGATTACAGCTCCAGTGAAGTGCCTTGGGACGTTTTTACTACATTAAACTCACTATATAAATGCAAGTTGCTGTTGTTCAGCTACAATGTTTACTTGTAACTCCATTTACTAACACTTAGCTCCAACCTCTCTTTCTGATTCTGAACACCTTCCTCCAGTATTTCGACTGTGTGTGCTTCATCAAAAGAAAAATGTGGAGGAGTGCATTTGATGGCAGTTATACGTCTTTGTGCATGGCTGGTGATATAAACCAGTAAAACAAAGCCTGAAAAGTTAACCCTAAACCCATAATTATTTTGGTGCCTTACAATACACTTGGAGGTGTGATACATTATTCCGCACATCAGGGATGTGCAAACTCTGGCTTGCGGGCTACGTGCAGCCTCTCAAACGCTAGCATTCCAGCTCACGAAGCCAGACCTATTTACGTCGAGTCTACAGCACAGAAACAGGCCATTTGGCCCAACAGGTTTATGCTGGCATTTACGCTCCACACGAGCCTCCTCCACCCCTCTTCGTCTAACCCCAGCAGCATAACCCTTCTATTCCTTTCTCCCTCACGTGCCTCTGATTTGTCCTGTTATGAACTTGCTGGCCTGGAAGTTTAGAAAAAGCTGCTTTCAGCGCTGTTGCCTAAGCAGTGGATAACCCTGAATCAGAATTCCCAGATCCGATCAGCAACTTTGGATAGATGCAAATTAGTTGGAACATGGATGTAAACTTGACATGGAATCCCCAAAGCTCCATGGTGCACCTAAGCTTCCAAACATGAAGCCACAAGATTGGATACTCCTGTTTATATGTAATGAGATGCACAGCTTTATTTTGGACGTTCCACAAGACTAACAGGACTAGATTTTGTTCTGATTGATTTCCCATTTTATGGGCGCGTCTGAGGCAGGCAACGGAGAACAATTGGGTGGAAAGGCCCAATACCAAGTCTCTGCCACAAAAACAAAATGGGATGCATTTTTGCTCTGGCCCTGTTGGATAGTGTACATCTACGACCGCTGCATCAGGTGTGTGGGCTGGGTCTGCTGTACAGCCACATTTCCCTCACTTAGTGGTAGAGAACGCCTCTGGAAAAAGAGGCTCAAGGACCTGCTTGTGGCTGGCCAAAGACATTCCAAACCTGAAGGCCATAGGAACCCCATTAAGTCCGTTTTTGTAATTGAAATGATGTAAAGATTTTTTAAAATTAAGTATTTCTTAAGTATCTGTGAACATTTTAAAGTATTTTTTAATCATATTTTCAGGTTGCCTCAAGAACTAATGGGGTCTCCCCTGGTCCTCCCCCATTGCACTGCTTTAAGAAGCAAAAGGAGGAGGCCCACCACAAGGATGCCAGATGGAACAGGCTACCAAGGCAGCATCTAGCCCCTACCCACTGGTACCATGCCTCTCTGTCTGGGCATGCAGGTGGGCTGCTTCACCATAACCCTTCAGAAGGCTGCGCTTCCCTCGCAAAGCAATAACTGAGCTGTGTCAGCTGTCGCACGGCTGATGAGGGAGACCTTCAGCTGACTAAGATCCAAGGCCACTGGCTAATGTCCACCTCTCCACCACAGCTACCAAGGCTCCTGCTTGGAGACCATTCTGCTGTTCTTTCTCGCAGGCACTCTTCAAGTGAATCTCCGCCCACCCCTTCAGTGAAAAAGACCTCGCACTAATATCAAATCTGACAAACTTCTGACTGTTGAGGGCCTCTGTGACTCCCCTTGGTCTGCCTCGGCCCCCCTTCCCACACAACTCCTGCCCCAAGTTAAAACTGGGGCTAAAAGATCCCATGGCAATACTCGAAAAAAAGAGCAGGGGTGTCCCTCCAGGTGTCCTGGCCAACATTTACCCCTCAACCGATACCACTGAAACAGATTATCTGGTCATGTACCACATCACTGTTTATGGGACCTTGCTGTGCATAAATTGGCTGCTGTGTTTCCCTACATTACAACAGTGACTAAATTTCAAAAGTGCTTTGTTGGCTGGGAGTCACGTTGGGACGTCCGGAGTACGTAAAAAGCACTATATAAATGTTCTTTCTTTCTGTGTACCCTTCCTCCTAGCACAGCTAGTAACTGTGGTTGTGGGGACATCAGGTAAGGGTAGCATCAGGTTTGGTTGCGATACCCTATGCAGTCAAATGGCCTACCAACACTCACTGTCTATAGACTCGCAGAGAGAATGGCCACTCGGGTGAGGTACCAGAGGGCAGCAGGTACTGAGCCACACCTGTAGTAGGAGTCTGGGCCTTCAGGGGAGGAGGTGAGAGGATTTGGGAGGGCTAAGGGAAAAAAAATCCCTGTCTTTGGTCAAGAGCCAGAAGTTTGCAAAGAGGAAGATGTCATTATTGGAACTCATTGTATTGTAGGTTTTGAAAGGGGGGAGGTAGAAGAACTAAGGTAGACATGTTAATTGAAAATGTTATTGTTTATATTGACTTCTTTTCCAGGCAAGAGTAAGAGTGGAAAAATTGGTAAGTCTTTGGAAAGCTGTTTCATGTCAGTTTGACGACATGTCAGTTGCAAGTGGAAGTCTACATTTTCTAAAGACCTGCTGCATTCTCTCTTGTTGTTTTGGGTTTTGAAGTATCTCCAGATGTTTTTTTTTGTTTCTTGTCAAAATTTTCATTTACAGCTTTGTTCATTTGAAGCCTCTGGCCAAAAAAAAAGAGAAGAGGTTACAACTTTCCCCAGTGGCACCACTTTCACAAGGAAATGTGTAATTAGTTGCTCCATGTCAGTCACAGTGCAACTATGTGCTTATGGTTATTAAAATGCCCCCCATGCACCATCAAAACCCTTAGTGCTGCAGACAATAAAAGTTGGGTATCCAATCGTTTAAAACAGTGTTTTTATTTCTTGAAACCATCTAACACTATAACAATCAGCTTTCTATTATTCATGCTATTGATTGTCACAGGAATACTTGCAAGGTAATTGCCTTCAACTCAAACTCCTACAACCTCCTATATTTGGAGAGCTCTGTTCTGGGACCCCTGAACATACACTGAAAGTAAAGTAAAAGAAAAGACTTGCATTTATATAGTGCCTCTCACATCCTCTGAACGTTCCAAAGCACTTTACAGCCAATGAATTACTTTTGAAGCGTAATCACTGTCGTAATGTAGGGAAATGCGGCAGCCAATTTGCACACAGCAAGGTCCCGCAAACAGCAGTGATAAATGTGATGAGGGATAAATGTTGGCCAGGGCGCTGGAGCTTCAGTCTGACTACCATTTGATCCTATCGCTGCTGAAACCCTCACCCATGCCTTTGTTATCTCTCGACTCGATTATTCCAATGCTTTCCTGGCCGACCTCTCACCTTGCACCCTCTAAGCTTGAGCTCATCCAAAACACTGCTGCCTGTATCCTAACTCACACCAAGTCCCGTTCACCCAATGCTGGCTGACTTGCATTGGCCGGCAATTTTATAAGTCTCATCCTTGTTTTCAAATCCCTTCGTGGTCTCACTTGTCCCTACCTCTGTAACCTCCTCCAGCCCTACAACCCTCCGAGATCTCTGCACTCCGCCAATTCTGGCATCCGATTTTCATCATTCCACCATTGGCAGCCGTGCCGTCAGCTGCTTAGGCCTTAATCTCTGGAAATCCCCCTCTAAATCTCTCCGCCTCTCTACCTCTCTCTCCTCCTTTAAGACACTCCTTAAAACCTGCCTCTTTGACCAAGCTTTTGGTCACCTGTCCTAATATCTCCTTATATGGTTCGGTGTCAAATTCTGTTTGATAACGCTCATGTGAAGCACCTTGGGATGTTTTATTACGTTAATGGTGCTATATAAATGCAAGTTGTGATAGAGCAAATCTGTCAAAACTTGAGGCCTGATCTAAAAAATCAAAAAGTTTGAAATGAAACCAGTAAAAATGTTGGAAATGCACCATAAGGCCATTAGCACCTGAAAAGTCAAAATTCAGGTTACTGTTGCTTTAGGTGGAAATCCTTCATCAGAAGGGGAAGAGGAAAAACAGGAGAGCATTTTACGGGACTGAATAAGAGAAAGAGGAGAGTGTAGAACAACAGGTAGAAGTCGAGAGTCAGTTCTGCGAAAGAAGCAGCAAATGGATTTACTAAAAAAGGTGGGTTAATTTTTTGGGTGTTGACCTGTAGATCTGCAAAAGGTCTACACCTGATATGCTAACCCATTTTTTCTCTTTACAGATGCGAACCGACCTGTGATGTATTACCAGAGTTCTCCATCTTTATTTCAGTTTCCACCATTTCCAATTTTTGCTTTTTATTTCTCGTGGGTTTAATAGCAGCAGCAACAACAACTTGCATTTATATAGCGCCTTTAACATAGTAAAACGTCCCAAGGCACTTCACAGGAGCGTTATCAAATAAAATTTGACATAAGCCACATAAACGGATGTCAGGACAGATGACCAAAAGCTTGGTCAAGCAGGTAAGTTTTAAGAAGCGCCTTAAAGGAGGAGAGTGAGGTAGAGAGGCAGAGAGGTTTAGGGAGGGAATTCCAGAGCTTAGGGCCTAGGCAGCTGAAAGCACGGCCGCCAATGGTGGAGCGATGAAAATTGGGGATGCGCAACAGGTTAGAATTGGAGGAGCGCAGGGATCTCGGAGGGTTGTAGGGCTGGAGAAGGTTACCGAGATAGGGAGGGGCGAGACCATGGAGGGATTCGAAAACAAGGATGAAAATTTTAAAATCGAGGCATTGCTGGACCAGGAGCCAATGTAGGTCAGCGAGCACTGGGGTGATGGGTGAAGGGACTTGATGCGAGTTAGGATACAAGCAGCAGAGTTTTGGATGAGCTCAAATTTATAACTATGGTGAGAAGTTGCTGTCAATCATAGCACTTATCTTTTTGAGAGAGAGCGAGCCACGCGATGGAGAAAACTCGGTGCTGAAGAATCTTCTTGAAGCAGGTTCTGTAAAAGCTGTCTCTGGCTAATAATTCTGTTTAAAACCAAGAGAAGCCTTGATCTAGTTATTTTTGACAATAATGGTGAATGTTTTTTTTTTAAAAAGCTTGAAAGAAGTAGAAAGTGTTGCGTGATGTGCAAGTGGCATTTCAGCTTGGTGGTGAAAGGGAATTTACACCGACTTCAGTATCTTCAGACCCGAGCTGTCATTTCCTCCTTTGCCCGCCAGTTTCTCCCATTCATACTTTGCTCCATTCCCTTCTATTTTGGAGTTGTTCAGTCCCAATGTCTTTTTGCAGCCTACACCACTGCTCTATCCAACTTACTTAATACTGTCAAGGAGTTGAATATCCATCTGTAAAACTTACAAGGTTTTCTTCAGGCCAGTCTGTCTCTGAGACCAGCACAACCATCATATTCCATACAGTATTTGGTCATCCGTATCGATACTTATACTGTTAACCATCATCGAGTTCTCACCCAGCTCCTTTTTAAAGGACCTTATGCATAGATCATTAACAGTTCCATGTGCCACCACTCAGTGGGAGAAAAGAATACCTAAAGCCTTGAATTTAACTCAGGGCACGAGTCTGGTTTTGGGGGGTGGTGGGGGGGTGAGTGTCGAGCTCCCATGGCCGAGTCAGCGTGGCGCTATGGCCACTTTAACTTGCGGTCCTTTATTCCATGTTCAAGGTCGGACTCCTCTCTTGACAACTGGAGGCACAACTGCCAACGGTGGGGCGAAGGGCATGGTGGGTGTACAAGAGGCCTGAGTAGGAGGAATGGAGAGTTCTAAGAGGGTTGTAGGGCTGGAGGAGGTCAGAGAAAGGGAGGGGCAAGGCCGTGGAGGGACTTGAGGTTGAAAATTTTAAATTGGAGATGTTGGGCAACCGGGAGCCAATGTAGATGTGGAAGGACAGGAGTGATGGGTGAGGAGGACTTGTTGAAGGATAGGATACGGGCAGCAGAGTTTTGGATGAGCTAAGCTTTACAGAGTGTGGAAGATGGAATTCTGGCCAGAAAAGTATTGGAACAGTCAAGTCTGGAGGTGACAAAGGTATGGATGAGAGATTCAGCAGCAGGTGGGCTGAGGCAACGGTAGAGGTGTGCGATTTCATCGAGGTGGAAGTAGGTGGTCTTTGAGGCAGAGAGGATGTGGGGTCAGAAGCTCAGCTTGGGGTCGAATGGGACGCCAAGGTTGTGAACAGCCTGTTTCAACCAGAGACAGTGGCCGGGAGGGGGTTTGAATTGATGTCAAGAGTATAGAGTTTGTGGTGGGGACTGAAGGTGATGGTTTCAGTCTTCCCAATCTTTAACAGAAGGAAATTCTGGCTCATCCTAGATTGGATGTTGGACAAGCATCTGACAGAGGTAGCGGAGGGGGTCGAGAGAGGTGGTGAAGAGTTAAGAGCTGAAAATCTACACGAGGTTGTAAACTTGTTTTGACTTCAGTCAAAAGGTTAATTCCACTACACGATTACCCTTAAATAACAACTTCACACTGGATACTTTCAGTGAATGGTCAATAATTACACCCAAATCCTTTTCAAGCCTTTGCAATTAAGTCATTATCTACCTGGTTATGTTTCTTGTTCCAATATGCATTATCTTACATTCATCCACGTCGCAATCTACCTGCCACTCTTTGGCCCATCCATCTAGTTGCTCCACATCCCTTTAAATACAATCTACCCCCCTTACACTCATCAATAAAAACAGAAAATGTTGGAAATACTCAGCAAGTCAGGCAGCATCTATGGAGAAAGGTCTTCGACCTGAAACGTTAACTCTGTCCCTTTCTCCACAGATGCTGCCTGACTTGCTGAGTATTTCCAGCATTTTCTGTTTTTATTTCTGATTTCCAGCATCCGCAGTATTTTGCTTTTGATTTCCCTTATACTCACGATTGGCTCACACAGTTCAGTATTATCAGAAGCAGTTGTCTCCATGTCACAACTTATATGTACAGCAGGGTGGTCTAGACGACACACCTTTGAGAGTATTCAAAATGACCAGTCTAGTGTGCTCAAAAGAAAAGTGAAAGAAGGTCTACATAAAACCACGACACACTGGCAGTTACCAAGTAAAATGGCAACATCAATGTTTACAGTCTATTGCGCAGACAGTGAGAATTTTAACATATTAAAATATTCAACATATCTATGAGAAGGCACGTGCAGAGGGTTGTGAATCTTTAGAATTCTCTTCCCCAGAGGGCTGCGGATGGTCAGTCGTTGAGTATATTCAAGACTGAGATCGATAGATATTTTGACACTAAGGGAATCAAGGGATATGGGGATCAGGTGGGAAAGTGGAGTTGAGGTAGAAGGTCAGCCATGATCTTGTTGAATAGTGGAGCAGGCACGAAAGGCCATATGGCCTACTCCTACTCCTATTTCTTATGTTCTTATATAGTACTTACTCAGTTAGCTTCAGGGGGTGGAAGGGGAAAGAGGAAAGAAACCCAATCCTCTCCTCACCTGATGTTCCTGCACACACATTTTCGAGTGAGAATCACTACACAGCAACTAAGTGCAGGAACCCAGGCTAATTACTTCCCTTCACTGTTGGAGAGACCAGCACGTCCACACACTCGGACCCTGACTGAGGTCAGTCCAGGGTTTGAATCTATGGCTCAGTAACACATCACATGATGAAGTCACCCACTGAAGATACTTTGCAGTATTGTCAACAATGTGTTGATTTGCACTTCATGCTGGGCACCTCCTCAGGGTGTTACCCATAAAGTACACAAAGGAAACAAAATACTTACAGGAGTCACTAAGGGGTCCTTTTAAAACTCAGAAGGAGGTCTCAATAGAATGCAAAATGTTGCAGCCCGTGTGCTCTTTCAAACGGTCCCCTCCCATGTAGTTGTCCTTCTCCCTCTATTTAATCAATTAAATCTTTTTGTATCTGGGAGGGATGTTAAAACTTGTCTTGAGGACTGCGTGCATTTAGTTCGACTCCTCACACACAAAATGTTCAAGATCCTACATTTCTACGTGGATTATTTAACATGTGGTGTTTTTTGGAAATCCTTGTAACTCCCACACCACATGGAAAACTGTGACTCTTATCAAGTGGACAGATGCACCTCAATAATATGGCAGTCCTTTGTTCTCAACAGATACATCTGTAAGGTCAGTACGGAATGAATAGGTTGGAGAGCTTGAAGTGCACTCATAAGCGAAACGCACTTTCTTACTGTCACAGTAAGCCTTTTTGCTCGGACAAACTGCCCTTTCTCAACATGGCTCCAGTCACAGGCAGCAGTCACTCACCTGTCATCCATCATGATGACAGGAAACCACAGCTGGAGACAGAAAGTGGCCTGTGGACATTTCCAGCTGGGCCAGCTGTGTTTAAGCGCCGACATGAGAGACAGCAACCCGCAGCAACGGTGCTGAGGGTCATTATGAATAAAATTCCATGTCGTAGTCAATCTACGCTGTGGTAACACAAATGGAGTCAAGTCTAGGTCTTTTAGAATGACCTGATGCTTATTCTGGCCTTTTTCCTGTTTCCCACTTCCGTTCCTTTATCCAGTTAACCAGAGAAAGTAATATCACCCCCTCTGTTTCACTGGTATATTTGACCAAGAAAGCTGTTTCAATGCACTTACCCAATCCTCATTAAGGCAATGCTCAAACTTTTAGAGCTGCCCCTGTGGTAAGGTGGCTGGGCTTCGATTGCAGAGTTTTTTATTTATTCGTTCATGGGATGTGGGCGTCGCTGACAAGGCCGGCATTTATTGCCCATCCCTAATTGCCCTTGAGAAGGTGATGGTGAGCCGCCTTCTTGAACCGCTGCAGTCCGTGTGGTGAAGGTTCTCCCACAGTGCTGTTAGGAAGGGAGTTCCAGGATTTATTCCATATCGTATGAGATTTGTAAAGTTGCAACAGTTGGCGGTAGAAAGAATGAAAGACAGCTGGGGGTGCTTTGTAAGGCTGTGAGACAATTGTGACATTCTGATCACATAACGGATATTTCAGCCCAGAAGGCGGCCAACTGGTCATTCATATATGTGCTGGTGGTGCGAGCTTCACATCGGAAATATCAACTTGAATCCCACTTCCCTGCTTTTTCTTCAAACCCTTTTTAAGGCCCAGAATTTGCTGTAGCCAGTGAACGAACGGTTCCCACCGTTAGTTAGACTTGCCCTTGACCGTTTAATCTCCACGATATTTTGCGCTGCAAGTTGCTGGAGATGCAAGGTGGAAAGGGCGCGCGCGCGCCCCCTACAGGGCGTCTGGGACCTGAGTGGACAGGTCAAGCAACTGTGTATCTCCTTAACCACTCGGATTATCATAGAATAATAGAATGAAACAGCACAGGAGGAGGCCATTTGGCCCATCGTGCCTGTGCCGGCTGTTTGAAAGAGCTAAAGATTGAAGGATTGTGAAATGAACAGCGCAGAGTCCGAACCAGGAACTGTAGGTTGGAATAGTGAATTCAAAGTCAAATCAGAAAGAAAGATTGGTCAAGGGAGAGAGAATGTTTTTTTAAAAATGTTTTAAAATCTCCAAACAACAATTAAAACCTGAAGGAATGAGACTCCACACTTGTATTCGTTAATTTTCAGTGCCAGAGAGGTTGACTGGCAGTAATTAACATTTATCACGTAGTTAAAAAGCGTACTTAGTCTGAAATGGACAAGTCCTAACTTTCTGTGGCGAGTTTAGTACGCATCTACCGTGAAAGTACAGGAACTTCACACCGTTCAATGCATTTGAGCGGTGAGTCAGACAGCGAGATGCCGTTTCTGCAAAGTTAGTGGCGGAGCAGCACATCGCAAACAGCAACTTTCGGATTTCCGCGTTTAACCGCACATCTGCCCCTCGCCTGAAGTTGCTGTGTGATTTGCGCATAAATAACAGTGAGTGCTGTTAGCCTCACCGTTATTTTGACAGCAAAATCTGGGCCAATAATTTTCTCCTCTAAGTCTTCATCTAGTTCCCTCTCGAATATTGTGACTGACTCGGAATAAACTGCAAGAATGAAGCTCAATGGTTTATCTAATCATTAATGCCCCGAGGCAGCATTACACTCAGAAGCTTGTTCCTGTCATTTTTTATTATGTGCGTCTTTCCTTCTTCTTTTGTATTTTGTGCCCTTTCTGTTGAATTAATTCAAATCCATTATCTCATAGTATCCATTTTTACCCATGTGATTTCATCTCACATCACACGGACAAAGGAAGTTTGAGAGTTCAAGACACACTGGCCTAGATTTTCCAATCACATTACTTTAACGCTGCTGTTAACCCATTTATTTTAAACGGGTTAACACTGACAATTTTACAATGCTGATCAGAATATCTAGTCCATTATTTCCTGCAAAGCCACTATTTTGTACGTATTATTACAATAAATACTTAGTTCCTGAGGACTGTATTGTGATCAGGGTGGACAGGAAATGGATAGAGAGAGAGAGAGAGAGAGAAATAGGTCGTCTCGTTAACTTGGTGGATCTTGTGGGGGTCTGGCTAGATGTACTGAATTGTTTAGGATGGGATGGAAGAAAAAGGCAAAACTAACCTCTAACGAGCATTGCAAAATCACGTTGAGACTGATCACGTAGAGATGGGCAGGGTACCCAAGGCAATCCATAGGATATGAACACTTGGTTGAATCTGGGGGAGAGTGGAGTTACATAACAGCCCTCGGACCAGCGACATTGCCAGCAGTTCTTTCAAGGCGGTCACTTGCTGCAGCTCTTTTTGTCTGTTTGAGAAACTGGCTGCTTTATGACTATTCGGGCTACGCGGTATGGACCTTTAAGTTATTAGGAGATCAGCTACAATGAGCCTTATGATCAAGGCCACTAAAGTCCGGTGGGTCTCTCGATGCCGCAGTAACAGCAGAAAGACTAATGTGCATATCCAGACAACACTAAAACGCTGGGGGCTGCACTGACCACCTCCCGTATAATTGACCTGCGTCCTCCATTTACCCTGTTCTTATATGTATTTTTCCTTCTTCTTTTGTAATTGGTGCCCTCTCTGTTGAATTAATTCAAATCCATTATCTATGGAATCCATTTTTGCCCATGTGGTTTCATTTCACATCACACGTACAAAGGAAAAGTTTGAGAATTCGAGACACAGTGGCCTAGCTTTTGCAATTGTTAAGAAAGCCAATTAATGGACACTGCAACATTGGAAAAGCAGATCACATATTCTTGTCTAAGACAAGATATCTTTTTCCCAACTATAGCCTCCATTCTGGCTGCCTGAATACAATCATCCAATAATGATCACAAGGGCAACCACAAATAATTTAAGGAGTCCATTTGAGCTCAGTTCAAAGTGAACTGCTGTGTGATCCATAGACTGGATGGCCTCAAGTTTGATCACTAATTTGTACTGATCTCAACAACAGGTGCAGTACGATAGTTTTCAATCGCTGCGGCTCAGGGGAAGGTCGAGTGAGGAGGAGGAGAAAGAATCAACCAAAGTTCCCACTCCTGGTCACTGACCCTGCTGTACGTGTGTGTGGATTTTTGGGCAAAAACAGCATCGGGTTTGGTTGTGATGCCCTCCACAGCTGGATAGCTTGCTCGCATTTTCTCTCTGAGCCCAACCATGAAGGCTGGCCACTTGAAGCAAGGTGGGGATGGCGTCAAGTCCACATCCATGGAACTGTAGCCCATCTCGAGTCAGTGCCTTCAGGAGGGGAGGAAGAAAAAACATCCAAATCCGTGTGAACTTTAACTGATCGTTAAACTTAAAAAAGTAACTTCACCCAATAAGAATATATTTGACTTCAATAATAATAGAATGTGTCAGATTTAACCATAAAACTCAATGGTACACACATTTCCCAGGGGGGTGGGGCGGGGATTGGGCATTCTCTCCTGGAAAACATTGACGCATTCTGGTTCAATTGTCTCTCCCTCGAAACATCTCCCCCAACAATCAGAGACACTCCTCTCCATCTAAACATCTCCCCCAACACACAGAGACACTCCTCTCCATCTAAACATCTCCCCCAACACACAGAGACACTCCTCTCCATCTAAACATCTCCCCAACAATCAGAGACACTCCTCTCCATCTAAACATCTCCCCCAACACACAGAGACACTCCTCTCCATCTAAACATCTCCCCCAACACACAGAGACACTCCTCTCCCTCTAAACATCTCCCCAACACAGAGACACTCCTCTCCCTCTAAACATCTCCCCAACAGAGACACTCCTCTCCCTCTAAACATCTCCCCAACACAGAGACACTCCTCTCCCTCTAAACATCTCCCCCAACACACAGAGACACTCCTCTCCCTCTAAACATCTCCCCAACACAGAGACACTCCTCTCCCTCTAAACACCTCCCCCAACACAGAGACACTCCTCTCCCTCTAAACACCTCCCCCAACACAGAGACACTCCTCTCCCTCTGAACACCTCCCCCAACACAGAGACACTCCTCTCCCTCTAAACACCTCCCCCAACACAGAGACATTCCTCTCCCTCTAAACACCTCCCCCAACAATCAGAGACACTCCTCTCCCTCTAAACATCTCCCCCAACACAGAGACACTCCTCTCCCTCTATCCATCTCCCCCAACACACAGAGACACTCCTCTCCCTCTAAACATCTCCCCAACAATCAGAGACACTCCTTGCCTCCCCCTCCCCGCCATTACCCACACCTATCTCTTGCATCTCCATGGAATAAAATGCTGTTTGTTGGCAAGAATAATTTTGAGAGATCAAGGTTAATTAGCGCGCTACCCTTCACTGGAAAGCCCACCCACACTTGCACGTTAACACTGGAACAGTAGGAAGTAGGAGCAGGATTGAGGGATGGAGGAAGGAGCCATGCTCCATTGTGCAGGCCCATAAAGATAAAAGTGCCTAATTCCTGGCTACGATCGTGTCCTGGATGATATTTAATAATGGCACTTCTGACACATTGAATTTCCTCACTTGTCAGTTTATAAATGGCAGCTTCCTCTCCCCTCCCATCAGTCCATGTTGTCACCTTTCACTCACTGCCACCCCCCCCACCCACCCCTCCCTCAGTTCTGGATGGTACTCTCCTTCACCTCCACTCTCAATGCTATTCTCTGTTACTATCTCTTACATCTGCAAGAGATAAAATGCTTATTAAGGGCAAAAATTCTCAAAATTTGTTTTGAGAAATCAAGGTGTAAGAGTCGAGATTCACCCATTAGGAAACTCCACTGATGCCCCCGGGGGGCTTTCCGGGGTAATGGGGAGATTCCCTCATTTCATTTGTGGGGGGTGGGGGGCGGTGGGGAGGTCCAGAGAATGATCCCAGCCTGAAACCCAGATGGTCCCCTCAACTATTGATGGTCAGGATGTCTGGTTGCACAGAAGGCCCAAGGCACAGGAACTCCCAATGAAGGGAGTCCTTACTCTCAGCCCACCCTGTCCCTTACAACAATGGCCATGTTTTTGGTGAGCCCAAGAGTCCACTGCAATACTGGGATCTGGCGTATCTGAAGTTCCAACATGACTATGTTGGAAATTCTTTGGATTTTAGGGACCATTGTCTCCATTTGTGATTTTTTAAAATTCGTTCATGGGATGTGGGCGTCGCTGGCGAAGCCGGCATTTATTGCCCATCCCTAATTGCCCTTGAGAAGGTGGTGGTGAGCCGCCTTCTTGAACCACTGCAGTCCGTGTGGTGACGGTTCTCCCACAGTGCTGTTAGGAAGGGAGTTCCAGGATTTTGACCCAGCGACGATGAAGGAACGGCGATATATTTCCAAGTCAGGATGGTGTGTGACTTGGAGGGGAACGTGCAGGTGGTGTTGTTCCCATGTGCCTGCTGCTCTTGTCCTTCTAGGTGGTAGAGGTCGCGAGTTTGGGAGGTGCTGTTGAAGAAGCCTTGGTGAGTTGCTGCAGTGCATCCTGTGGATGGTACACACTGCAGCCACTGTGCGCTGGTGGTGAAGGGAGTGAATGTTTAGGGTGGTGGATGGGATGCCAATCAAGCGGGCTGCTTTGTCCTGGATGGTGTCAAGCTTCTTGAGTGTTGTTGGAGCTGCACTCATCCAAGCAAGTGAAGAGTATTCCATCACACTCCTGACTTGTGCCTTGTCGATGGTGGAAAGGCTTTGGGGAGTCAGGAGGTGAGTCACTCTCCACAGAATACCCAGCCTCTGACCTGCTCTTGTAGCCACAGTATTTATATGGCTGGTCCAGTTAAGTTTCTGGTCAATGGTGACCCCCAGGATGTTGATGGTGAGGGATTCGGTGATGGTAATGCCATTGAATGTCAAGGGGAGGTGGTTAGACTCTCTCTTGTTGGAGATGGTCATTGCCTGGCACTTGTCTGGCGCGAATGTTACTTGCCACTTATCAGCCCAAGCCTGGATGTTGTCCAGGTCTTGCTGCATGCGGGCTCGGACTGCTTCATTATCTGAGGGGTTGCGAATGGAACTGAACACTGTGCAATCATCAGCGAACATCCCCATTTCTGACCTTATGATGGAGGGAAGGTCATTGATGAAGCAGCTGAAGATGGTTGGGCCTAGGACACTGCCCTGAGGATCTCCTGCAGCAACGTCCTGGGGCTGAGATGATTGGCCTCCAACAACTACTACCATCTTCCTTTGTGCTAGGTATGACTCCAGCCACTGGAGAGTTTTCCCCTTGATTCCCATTGACTTCAATTTTACTAGGGCTCCTTGGTGCCACAATCGGTCAAATGCTGCCTTGATGTCAAGGGCAGTCACTCTCACCTCACCTCTGGAATTCAGCTCTTTTGTCCATGTTTGGACCAAGGCTGTAATGAGGTCTGGAGTCGAGTGGTCCTGGCGGAACCCAAACTGAGCATCGGTGAGCAGGTTATTGGTGAGGAAGTGCCGCTTGATAGCACTGTCGACGACACCTTCCATCACTTTGCTGATGATTCAGAGTAGACTGATGGGGCGGTAATTGGCCGGATTGGATTTGTCCTGCTTTTTCTGGACAGGACATACCTGGGCAATTTTCCACATTATCGGGTAGATACCAGTGTTGTAGCTGTACTGGAACAGCTTGGCTAGAGGCACAGCTAGTTCTGGAGCACAAGTCTTCAGCACTACAGCTGGGATGTTGTCGGGGCCCATAGCCTTTGCTGTATCCAGTGCACTCAGCTGTTTCTTGATATCACGTGGAGCGAATCGAATTGGCTGAAGACTGGCTTCTGTGATGGAAGGGGTATCGGGAGGAGGCCGAGATGGATCATCCACTCGACACTTCTGGCTGAAGGTGGTTGCAAACGCTTCAGCCTTGTCTTTTACACTCACGTGCTGGACTCCGCCGTCATTGAGGATGGGGATGTTTGCAGAGCCTCCTCGTCCCGTTAGTTGTTTAATTGTCCACCACCATTCACGACTGGATGAGGCAGGACTGCAGAGCTTTGATCTGATCCGTTGGTTGTGGAATCGCTTAGCTCTGTCTATAGCATGTTGCTTCCGCTGTTTAGCATGCATGTAGTCCTGAGTTGTAGCCTGATTATCGCAAAAGAGGCAGGTAATACACCCAGAATGTCTTATCATATTAAAATAAGAGGAAATACACCGAATTTGATGCTAATCATATTTATTAGCAACTTCAACCAATCAATAAATAAAGAGGATCTGCAACATTAAGCAGCTGCTATTTGTCTATACGCGCTGCTCTTAAGGATTCGTGTGATAAGTAGGTAAGGTTATTGTAAAGGGGAAGAGTATTTATGTAAGGTACTTAGCAGCTTGTGCCTTCTACAGTCTGAGTTTTGAAATGTCTTGCAGAAATGTAAGCCTGTTCCCCAGAGTGGATGTCACATCACATGCCCGTCTTGGCGAGGTGACAGGATACATGAGTGAACACCATCTTCAGTTCAACAGAGAGAAGGGGAGAAATGTGAAGCAACGCCAGGGAATACCAGACAGGCTGGTATGCTGTATTTGCACAAACCTTTATGCAAGGGAATTGAATTTGGCTGACAACAGCTAGAATTCTGCAAAATCAGAGCAGGCGTGATTAATATTACTATAAACAAAGCAAAATGCCTGCAATACTTACAGCCCAGGGACAAAGAGGAGAAGGTAAATAATATAACACAATGAACGAGGAGGATCAGTGTTTTTTGAAATGCTGGAGAGTTTTGGTGTCATACAGAAGAGGATTAAAGCAAATAGACTAACTCACGGGGGGCCTGGGGGGTTATTGTAGCCCCACCTGGCAGGATCAGATCGGCTGCTCGTTTTACCCCCCTGTCCTATTTTACTTTACATTGAGCCAGTGGGTAGTAAAACAGGCGGCCAATCCGATCCAGTCAGCTTCCCAACGGGTGGGAGTTAGGTTAAAATTCCCACCCAGCCCAGATTTTGGCAACAAGGAGATGATAAATAATATCGCAATTACAGTAAGTGACAATAAACTAATCAGATGGGACAAAATCTGATGCATTAAACCGTTGATAAAGATCTATTTGAGACAAATGGCCACTGAATCCCACAGATAAAGACAATAAGGCCAATGGAATGCTGGCCTTTATATCTAGAGGACTAGAGTACAAGGGGGCAGAAGTTATGCTGCAGCTATTCAAAACCCTGGTTAGACCGCACCTGGAGTACTGTGAGCAGTTCTGGGCACCGCACCTTCGGAGGGACATATTGGCCTTGGAGGGAGTGCAGCGTAGGTTTACTACAATGATACGGGTTAAGTTACGAGGAGAGATTACACAAATTGGGGTTGTATTCTCTGGAGTTTCGAAGGTTAAGGGGTGATCTGATTGAAGTTTATAAGATATTAAGGGGAACGGATAGGGTGGATAGAGAGAAACTATTTCCGCTGGTTGGGGATTCTCAGAGTAGGGGGCAGAGTCTAAAAATTAGAGCCAGACCTTTCAGGAGCGAGATTAGAAAACCTTTCTACACACAAAGGGTGGTAGAAGTTTGGAACTCTCTTCCGCAAACGGCAATTGATACTAGCTCAATTGCTAAATTTAAATCTGAGATAGATAGCTTTTTGACAACCAAAAGTATTAAGGGATATGGACCAAAGGCAGGGATATGGAGTTAGATCACAGATCAGCCATGATCTTATCAAATGGCGGAGCTGAATGGGGCTGAATGGCCTACTCCTGTTCCTATGTTCCTCAGTGCAATCGTCTTTTTTTTGGTTAAGGTTAGAAAACTCAGGCAACAAGCAGTCAATGTGTTTCATGAGGGATTTAAATAAAGATTTTGTGAATACTGGCAATCAATACCGTACTTGTATTTTATTCTGGTTTGTTAGTTCTTGCTGTAAAGATTATAATCAATTAACTTTGATGTTTTCTATTTAGTCTATGAACTGAGTTCGTTGTATCATGTTGTAGGGGCGACTCTGATCGGTTAACGGTGCACATTTCAAATAACTCTGATTTCTGCCACGAGGACACTTTACTTCCATCATTGACACTGGTATTACTAATCTCCAGTGCTAAAGCTATGCTTTAATCGGTGATTGTGAAATGGGATGATATTTTCCTTTGATGAATGTAACTGAATACTCTGTGCGGAGGGACGGGATGGCATGGCATACTCCATTAAGAGCACTGTCCCAATGTCACTTCACTTCCAGGAGCTATCCAACCCAGACTGATGGGATGGAAGTGTTTTCTTTCTGCTGCCCGTAACCAAGACCCAAGTGAAATCGAGTTTTGCGTGCTCTGACTAGCATTTACTGTTCAGCAGCAGCTTAACAAGGCGCACTGAGGCCCGAAGCATAACTTCTATCGAGCCTCGGGCCTAACGGTTCGGCAGGCACCGATAGTGCGTCGTTCAGTTAGGCGCCCGAAAATGGGCCATAATGAATTTTGACCCTATTATGTCTTTAGGGTTCAGAACACAAAATCAGTAATACCCTTTATCCTACATCCATGACATTAAACCCTGGGCATTTCACTCACTGCATAGCATTAGAACGTAAAGGCAATATCATTAGTATTTTATATGTCTCAGTGAAGCCTCCCCTACATGGTCTTCTTTCTAGACTGTAGACCTTGAGCTTGTAGAATTATATATAAAAAAAACTTCACAGGAGGAGGCCATTTGGCCCATTGTACTTAGAGGAAGTGCTAGCCCCATAGCAGAGCTATCTACTCTAATCCTCTTTCCCTGTTCTTTCCCTGTAGACTTGCTATCATTCTTCATCCAGTGGGGGTAATTTTGACTTTGGCCGAAAGTGTAAAACAGGCGATGTTAAATCAGCCTTCCGTTACATATCTCTCCCCATTTTCATTTAAATCTTACACTATTGCCTGTTTTACACTATTGTCCAATCTTAAGATTACCCCCAGTGTTCTCTAATCTCATCTTCAATGCTTCCTCATAGCTCATCACCATTACAATTGGAATATTATAGTCAATTCTTCTCCGTGAACCTTAAGATATTAATCAAACCTCAGGATACCTGCCTCTGAAATAGTGCACGCCTATTATACAAACAGCTTCCATGGGGCATGTACCATTGTGTCCCAGTGCTGAATGTAAACAGCTGCTTTTGTCCACATGTAGTTCTGTAACATAAAGAGGTTATGAGAACTTCAGTTGACCAGCTGTCCAAAATTAACATAAAATACCATTAGTTAGCAGGAGGTCCACATTTAAAAGGGGTTCAGGCTTCGGTCAACTTATTCGCTGTGCGTGTTTTTGTGCTCATCAAGGTGAAGATTATTTAGTGCTGGGTGAACTTCAGGTACCCAAGGGTCGATTTTAACTCGGGATGCGCTTGGAGTGGGCGGGGTTGAGGGGTGGGAGGGAAACCCCCATGGAGAGTTGAGCATGAGGCCCGGGCAATTTTAAGTCCCAGACCTCATTAGCAATAGTCTCCCGCCTTGGGGGGAATGACATCAGGGCTAGCAGGAGGGAGCAGAAATTGGGATTGGGAGCTCGAGGACTGCTGAGACACAAGGGGCACAGCCCCTGGCATGAAGTTAATGCTTGGGGAACTTTGGCAGGAGATACCAGCACCGGTAGGAGCTAGGGAGGCCCAAGGGCTTCTTGCAGGCCTGTGGGAGGGCACCCCCGCTCCCCCCCAGGCCCACAAGCAATTCTCAGGACAGTTAAGCAAAGAGACTTACCTTGACGTCTTCTGGTCACTCTGCCTGTTGGGTTTGGCCCCATACAAGCCTCCCGAGCTTTTGAGTAAAAATGACATTGTGATGCGATGACATCATCGGGCTGCGACTTTTGAATGTAAAGTAGGCCCCCGCCTGCCTGGGGCGAGTGGCTCTCCCATGCCTGTTTTTGATGTGGGTGGGAACATGTCAACATCACGGCGTGAACCCCTCCCCGCCATTTTAACGACCCGCCCGGCCTGAATAGCCAGATGGGCTGGGTTAAAATATACCCCCAAGTGTCTATGTTAAGCACTCCCAGGTCTGGTATAGCACTGTTGGAAACATGGAAAGCTCCCTCCACTCTGCTCCAACAATGTATTTCAGCCTCAATCTCAGAAAAGCACCCCCTAATTGCATCAGCGCGACAATGGGGGTGAAATCAGATTTCGGTGGGAGCGCAAGACGGGCGATAGCAAATCGGCATTTTATTTTCCATTGAAGTCAATGTTTCCTGGTGATTGGCAAGTATTTGGTGCTGAGATTCACAGAGACAAGCCTTAGCCTCCATCCTTTTTATTTGATTTTCCTCTTGGCAGCTTGGTCGTATAATGAGTTCATAAACACAGGCAGTATTCACACATAGCGAGCATATATTTGCAGATCACTGCTCACACAGAGTTTAATAATCTGTGCCACTGCATTTGCTTCATATGGCCAGACACGTTGTAATAAAGTTCTGACGTTGCTTTTGGGGAAATAAAACAGCAGTAATAATAAAAAAGTAATGGTGTTGTTTGTAGGAGTGGCATTGCTCAGTGGTAGGTCTGACCATTTACAAGAATGGACTACGCATGGAAACCCATTTGATTCGAAGTGCAGGTGCAGAATTCTAATGCTCAATCTATTGACTTCAGATAAATATATACATGATCCAAGCATAGAATTCCAAGGGCAAAATCCCTTCCCATTACCTCCTACTGTAGAAAACTTCAGCGGAGTAAACTGCTTCTTATTCATTCCCATTATATGAAATTCCATATCCAGATTGGTCTCCGATGATGTAATCGGGGCCCGGCTGCTATTTTAACTAGAGGCCCACGCGGGGAAGCCGTTGTAGCTTTCCCATCAGGCCAATCGAACAGCAAAGAAGAGTCAGAGCCAGAAGAGGTCCCAAGAAGGTAAATGTTTTTACTTTTTTGACTTTCCTTGTGGGGCCCAGAGGAGCACTCCTGCATAGGCATCCCCTGCCCCAGGCTTCCCCACCTCCCCCGACCATGAAGCCCTCCCGAACACTAACCTGAGCGCCGGGGATTGTTGCTTCAGTCTTTGGCGGAGACCTCCTGCTGCCCAACAATCTGCCCCTGCCCACTGGCCAGCTGCTGCTGCTTGACAGTTTTGGGCAGAGAGGCTTATGTAGAGGAGCTAAAATCTACCGGTCCTCACACTGCCAGGGTTGGGACAGTCGACTGCCCGCCTTGGCCCCCACCCACATGACTGCTCACCGGTTTTGGGTAGAAGAGTTAAAATCAGGGCTCTAGTGTCAGTGTACTGAGTTATGAGGAAATGCTAGAAAAACTTGGGCCCCAAAATTCTGAGTCCTGCGATCAGCTGAAGGAAGTGTCACGGGCTGGGACTTTAGCCCATCCACTGCCTCTAAGCTCTGGAATTCCCTCCCTAAACATCTCCTCCTCTCTACCTCTCTCTCCTCCTTTAAGATGCTCCTTAAAATCGACCTCTTTGACCAAGCTTTTGGTCACCTGTCCCAATGTCTCCTTCTTTGGCTCGGTGTCTGATTACACTTCTGTGAAGCGTCTTGGGACGTTTTACTATGTTAAAGACGCTATAGAAATGAAAGCTGTTGATGTTGTTGTGTTATTGTATGTTATTCCAATGAATCAAACCTGTTACTATCCAAAGATCAAACCAGAATCCATTGATCTGGTTTTAACCCCCTTCCCATTTACTCCTGCTCGACGAAATCCCTGATCAAAGAATAATATTGGAATAGAAACATCTGATTAAAGCCCACAGCATTCATCAATTATCTGATTAATGGTAATGCTGAATCGCATTGAATACAGTCGACCAGGGTCAGTCTCCCCTGGAGAACTCAAATCATTTTTCAGTGCTCTGCTTTTGTTCCATATTCTGTTTAATTAAATGACTGCGCTCCCCTGATAGTTCAGGGAGGTTAGCCAATGAGTAGCTGAGTCAAAGAAACCAGAAAAGTACCAGGCTCGAACCTTGTTCTGTGCTGGGTAATCGTTTTTAAAATTGTTGTGCAGATAAAACAGAGGGGGTAATTTTCACCTTCACCACTTAGGCAGTAACCCGGTGGGGCCATTTTTGTTTTAAATGAGAATTTGGGCGGGTTCTATAATGGGCGGGCAATTTACTATAACGTTCCGCCAATCCACCACTCAAACGGTGAAGGTGAAAGTTACATCGCCCTCCCCCAAGAGCTCCTTTTATTAACAGGTGTTCATGAGGATGAGTAGGATTGGACCTCGATCCGGGATGATCAAACAAGGTATTCACTGATCCCATGAAAGTGTGATCTCATGGTTCTTTCAAAAATTGTCACAAAGAACCCAGACAACCACATGGTGTAAGCGAGGAAAATCTGGAAGGTAAAACAGAACTAACAGACTCAGGTGTTACCCAGATCAATAGTTTATTACGAGTGCACACGGGAGAACAATCTCAGCCACCCCAGCTGGAGACCTCGTTCTCAAAGGAAAAGTGGCAATACAACTTAGTTTATACAGTTTATTAGACAACACCCACTAATTACTAATGGGGGTGTATACATGGTAATATTGATACATCATTGGTTTATAGGGTTAATCAATCAGCTACTAGGCCTGCCCTTTGAACGCGAGTACCCCCTGTGAGAAGCTTATGGGCTGCAGAGGCTTCACTCTAACTTCGCATTCTTGAGCTATCTCTTACCCTTGTTATCACTACAGGGAGGGATCTTCAGCAGGAACATGGCCTGCTTGACTACAAAGCTCTATTGAATTATGCAGCCAAAATGACTCCTTTCCCAGACCATCAGCAGATGTTTCAACAATACGCCTTTGTACTCTTCTCTCTTCTCAGGAACAGACCCCTTCTAAACATTCCTAAAGTAAAGCTTGGAATGTCCTTGGTCAGCTAAACCTATCTATGTTAGTTTGAAAAGGGTTAACATAGTCAAGTATCCCATGGTGCTTTGTGTTTTGTTTCCAGCCTAACAAGATTGAACGGTACCTTTCAGACCGTTTTATACTGGCGAATTGGGGCCCACCCCTTTATATCCCTTAATCCAAATTTTATCCCTACACACGGGTTTAACTATATTAAAATCATTACTGCATATGCACCAATAAGCAGTTCAATGCCATGGGAGCAAGGACCTCTCACAACCAGCTACCAAAGCAATCACTCTTGCTATGTTGATAAACTGCTCCTACACCAAAAAGGAGCATGCGAACAGGTACTTACCATTACGGTTCATTAGCGGTTTGCGTAGACACAGAAGGACAATACTGGAAATTCTTACTTCCACTTGCTAAGGTGAAACTGAGATTTGTAAGATTTCAACTTCTGAATGAATCATATTATAAATATGATTAAAAAAGAATTGCATCCTTACGATAAGTATTGTTAAACCTGGAACCATACTTCCATCAAGAATGGATAATTCTTTAGAATCCATTTTTATAATCGCAGGCAGGTTTCAAAAGCCAAGAAGCAATTATAGATTTGGCCTAATCTTTGAAAACCTTTGTCATCTGCATGCAGATTCTACAACTAGTAACATTACTGGTTACTCATCTCTTTTCAGGTTAGATATTTCACCCAGTCACATCAGGGCTAGTGGTACAGACTTAAGAATGAGTGTCATCATCAGCACACAGTTTTAAAAATGAATTATTACTGACTAACTTTTTTTTCGTTGTCTTACTGTTCCTTAAATATTTCTTGTTTTGATCAATAATTGCTGACCACATAATTAAGGGAACCAGCTTGTCGGAGTTATTGAGCCTGACAGCAGGAAGGAGCTAAATTAACAATTGTTTACGACCAGCCTTTTAACATTATTGCACTTCAGTAGTTTTGCCACTTTAACTGTCTATATTAAGTCTGGTCCTAGATCTCAGTCCTCCTACGAGCCACTTTCCTTGAGCATGTCATCAGGAATTTTAGAAAGAAGACTAAATTAATGATTATTTCAGAAAGACTTTTTCAAAAACTGACAAAGAGCTCATACAACCACATGGGTTTAACCAGATTAAAATCACTGGGCAATCTTTCTTTTCCAAGAGAGTAGTGAGCCTCTGGAATGCATTGCCGGCTGGAGTGATGGGTGCTGACTCTCTATACACCTTCAAGAGGGAGCTGGATTGGTTCTTGACTGGGGCAGAGGTCACATCTTGTGAAAGGTAAGTGGTTTAACAGTTCAGGTATGCATAGTTAATCATTAGCCTGTGGGGGTCGGAGAAGAATTTTCTAGTTTATTTGCCCTGGGTTTTTTTTCCTGTTTTTTTGCCCCTCCCAGGAGATTACATGGCTGGCGGGGGCAGGCATGATGGACCAACTAGTCTTTTCCTGCCCGTCACCAGTGAGTAGTTCAATGCCACAAGAGTAAGGTCCCTCACAACCAGCAATCAAAGCAATCAACCTTGCTTTGTTGATGAAGTGTTGCTACACCAAAAAAGAAGGAGCACATGAACAGGTACTTAGCAGAAAAATCAAACTATTATGGTTCATTAGAATTGTTACCCAATCTTAATTGGTATAAAGGGAGATTGCATTAATGCCTCAGTTGACCCTTGTTAATGGGTTTTAAAACTACCAGTTATAGGAGGCCTGAGAGCAAACATTTTGTCTGGATCTCGTTGTGATGTGCTATCTTACAGAAACATCATGGATGATATATTCCCTTGTGTGTTAGTTAAACAAATCCATAAAACGCATTTTTTTTTGTAAATGCATTTATGGATTTGTTAAAACTAACATACAGAAAAAAAAATTAGAGCACAAATCGGAACAGTGGGCAATAGTACCAATTTGAGATGTCACTGGAGCAAAACTCCATTATGTCTCATCAGGGGAATTCGAGCAAAGTGCCTGCTCCAGAGACTGCAGCATGTTTTTGTTTTATTTATTTATATCCATCCAATTTTTGTCCCCTCCTCGCCTCGAAGATGCTGACTTATGCCCAAGTGGTCATTCTTCACGTGACCCTAAAGAGTGAGCCCCAGCTGTGGTGGGGTTGGTGAGGGGGATGGATGGGGTGCTCATCACAGCCCACCCCAACCCAACTCTGACCTCGCCCAACGCCCATGCGGACACTTTCCGGCAGAAGTCACTGAATAGCAATCACAAACAGTTGATCTTTCTCCCCTGCCATGCCCAGAAGTACTGAGGCCAATTTTAACACCTTCCCTGCACGAGGTTAGCTAACTCAGCACAGATTGCAGACGAACCAATGATCTTCCCAGTTTATATGGTCTGGTAGCACAATGGACAGTAAACTTAGCCAATCAATCAGTCATCACATAAGCCGGTATGTATATTGCAGTCCTAATGTCAGCTTGGCTCGTTTGATAGCTCTCTTACCTCAGAGTCAGAAGATTGTGGGTTCAGTCCCCATTCTAGTATATAATCTAGGCTTCATTGCAGTATTGAGGGAATTCTGATGGTCAGTGATACGAATGAGATACTTAACTGAAGGACATCTTAAGGTGCTATATGAATGTAAGTTCTATCTTTCTGAAAGCACAGAAAGGTGCAGCTGTGATGCACTGATAAATATGCAGATCCATTTAACATAATGTGAAAAATCAGTACAATCCTCTTCACCACTTCCTTCCTAAGTACATTTGTGGATGTTTGTGAGCGTGGAGTGAAGGAATTAAAGAGCAAAATTCAAAGAGCGAATGAATTTGCCCAATCCCTAACTTAATCCTAGCCTGGGGTGAGATTGCTGTAAGATAATTATATTTTGTATGGTTTATGCTTTTTAAAAAAATAACACTTTCACATTTTAAGGATCATAATAATGTTGTCTAACAGAAATAACAAGGGGTTTGCCAAAATTATTTTCATGAAGATTAGTCCCGAAAGTATTGAGTCCCTACTCTGGCCGCACCCACTATGGTGCAGCTCCTGGTCCTTCCTTTCAACAGGAATGTACAGCACTGGAAGAGACTATTATAGTCCATCTGGCTGTTCTCAAAAGTTTACAAAGTACCATACTGTACTCTCTCTCTCACACCCTCCAATCCCTTTCTCTGCCAAATATCCATCCAGACATGAGTTGCCCTCCTAGCCCACAGTCCGGTTCCACTTTCCAGTCTCAAGAGAAACCATCACAGTGCAAAATATATGTCTCAGACCAATGGTGGTGATAACCACACTTTGTAATGTGTAGCAGTGGTGCAAAGATAAGGACAGATTGGGGGGGAGGCCATTCCACCCACTTAGCTCACCATTCTGCAGAAATCCATTGACTCCACTCCCAACCAGCATCTACCAGCTGTTAAGTGAGTCCAGATTTCACCTTCGCAATCCTACCCCGGTGTTAATCACTCTTTGCATGAAGAAGTGCTTCTTTATCTCTTGTCCTTTACCAGTTTGTAACCATAACCATTGTCCTGCAGTCCAGGTTCAACTTAAAATAGTGTTCTGGATTTAACTTTTCTATGCTTCTTAGTATCTTGTAGACCTCTACAAGATTCCCTCCCATTCATTTGCTTTCAAGGCTGACTGGGGCACGTACAGCACCAGCATGACAATCCTGTACTCTACTTATTTTGGAACAGAGCTCATCATTCTATCAACTTTATGAATT
This sequence comes from Heptranchias perlo, assembly GCF_035084215.1. NCBI lineage: Eukaryota > Metazoa > Chordata > Chondrichthyes > Hexanchiformes > Hexanchidae > Heptranchias > Heptranchias perlo. The sequence continues at coordinate 11,651,010 of NC_090345.1, read as the reverse complement.
GCATTTTCACCATGACTGGATTTGCTCAGTATTCAGTCTACTATGATGCCCAGATCTCTTCCAGCCTCTCCACCAGCTAATTCACCACAGTAGGTGTGCCTCCTATACCTTGGACCTGTGCACTCTGCTACAAATCTCTCTATATATTTATAGCTGCCTAATCCCAACAGGGCAAGGCTTCCAACTAGCTTTTGCCTTCCTTATTATATTTGAAACATGACTCAGATGGAGAAGAGAGGGTCTGAATGACCACTTCAGCATCCAGCCCTATTTGAGGAACTTCCCCCTCAGCAGTCCGGCCAAGCTTGGCAGCAGAGTTTTCTCAGACAATCACATGGAAGTAAAAGTTTACAACATGCACATTCAAATCATTTTGATTTTATGTCCGATTGCCCACAGTGCTCATGTGAACTGCAGAAATTAAATGCAATCTCAGCGATTCGACAGATAGAGTAACGTCAGAATCTGCGCTGGCACTGAGTGAAGGAGGAATCATCGTTAATTCGGGCATTGGCTGCAAGGGTTTGACATGAACTGAGCTTGGTTAGTGCAGACCCAGTTCCTATGGATACAAATTGTACGCATAAAACTGATCTTGACAAGGAATAAATTCTATTAAACTGGCAATTATACACAAAGGGGATCATTTTGACCTTGGGCGATAGTGTGAAACGGGCGATATCGGATCAACCGCCCGTTATACACCTCTCCCGATTTCTATTTCCATTGCAGTCGATTCGCTACCATCCATTTTACACTATCGCACAAAGTCAAAATTACCCCAAGCAAGTCTAAATGATGTCTGGTGTAGAGGGAATGGAAATGTCACGTTGCTGATAATCTTGTGAACATGCGATTAAGTTACATTGTTGGGGACAGACATAGGCACCTGGGCTTTGCTTTATCCAGTTGGAAGTCCTTAATGCCAATACTAGATATACATAAAGAAAATAAATTCTATTCCCTAACAGTACTGAGGGAGTGCTGCACTGTCAGAGGTATCGTCTTTCAGTCAAGACGTTAAATCGACGCCCAGTCTCGTGGATGTAAAAGATCCCATCGCACTATTTGAGGAAGAGCAGGGGAGTTCTCCCTGGTGTCCTGGCCAACACTTATCCCTCAACCAACATCACTAAAACAGATTATCTGGTCATTATTACATTGCTGTTCATGGGACCTTGCTGTGCGCAAATTGGCTGCCACGTTTCCTATATTACAATTCAAAAGTACTTCATTGGCTGTAAAGAATTTTGGGATGTCCTGAGGTGGTGAAAGGCGCTATATAAATGCAAGTACTACTTTTCAACATGGGCATTCCTCGTCTAAATGAGCTCACAAAATTCATGAAAACAATGTCTGCATTTTCTGTGTATGGTTAGCTGCTGATGTGTTAGGAAATTATCAACTCTGCATCAGCTGGTTAACACAGGCGTAAAGAATTAAATCGTTAAAAATCAATTGCTAATCTGTTTTGTAGGTAGCCGAGGCCTGTTTTCAGTAAATTAGCAGCTTAACATCAGAACTAAGATGTTAAGCTGGAAGCTACTGACACTTCTTGCTTCTATTTGAGTTTCCTTTGATAAAAAAGATGCTTTGCTGAAGTGGTAACTCACATTTCGCTTTTTCCAGGCTATGAAGTGAGCAGTAATAGGTGGTTAGTGAACTTTCTAAATCTAGATCTAAAACATAATCAGATAGAAGTACAAATTGAGCTCATTCCAGAGATTTACACTCAATAACTTAGCTCACCCACAAGCACAGCGACTCTTTGTTGAATGTTTATGGGTCAGTTAGATTATCGCTCTACGCCAATGTGAAAAAGTTACAGATGTGCACCGGTGATGATGCAAAACCAAGTTCAAGTGTCAGCATGGCTCAGTTGGTATTACTCTTGTATCTGAGTCAGAAGGTTGTGGGTTCAAGCTCTACTCTTGGGAGTGCTACATTGTCAGGGGTCGCTCTGATGGGAGCAGAACTCCATCTTGCTTCAACCTGTAAAACTTATTTACTTTATTTCTTTTTTATGTGAGGCTTCAGAAAGACCAAATTTTGTGAATTTAAAATGGACTGTAGTCAATGGTACCTCAAGGGAAGCTCGCCATATCTGTCGTGTGAGGAACTCAGTTAGGCTGTCTAGACTAAAGCCCCAGCAGCCTTTGAATTCATACTAATCAAATGATAAATTCTTTGAAGGACAATGGGCAGTATATTTGTAAACAAGAGGAATAATTTCCATTGCTGACAGGTGTGAAAGAATTCAAACTTACAGATGTATAATGGGTGAGCCATCAAAATGAGTTCTGGTCTAAAGAGGAGTACAGTTATGCATTGTTTGAAGCATTAGAAAGCCCTGGTCAAAGTATACAGGATAGTATGCATCAATTAACACAGAATGCAAACATATCTATCATTGTGGCCCTGAAAATACGAACAATGACAGACAGGAAAAGACTCTCTGGTCCATCCAGCCTGTCCTACACAATTGTGCTATCTTTTGCATCATAATATAGACACTCCCCAACCCAACTGAAACTATGTGATCTCCACACAGTTCCCTTGGACTCCTGCCTTAATTCCAACAGTACACACCCAGAACAGCCCCAAACTGATGAGATCTGGTTATGCTGGGTCCCAGACTATTGTCTGAATTTCCTGTGGCCTTGTTCGGGGGTGGAGACACCCTGTACTGGGATGTACCATCTCTTCAGCCTCAAAGAAACCTGCCGTAATTTCGGAGGCTGGTGTTCTGAGTGAGACGAGGGTTACTGGCCTCCTGAAGTGTGCTATGACCTGGACCCCTGAAGAAAAGATTGTTTTGTTTTTTTTATTAATGATATTATCGGCCCCCTTACAAAGGGGGTGGATGTTCCGGTCTGTGTGGGCTGGCGAGTGCCTGACAAGTGCCTCTAGTAACACGGACGCCCACCAGCAATATCTAGACTGGATGACCTCCCACTGACTCTGCATTCTCTGGCCAGTGGAAGACATGATCCTAGCATCAATACCGGATCGCATCCTTGGGCAAATTCAAGATGCCTCCTCTTTGAAATAGCTTAATTGACAGTTCTCTATTCAGAGGCCTAACTGATAATACGATATATACGGCAGCTTTCCTTGCAATATTTAACTCAGTTTTCAAGTTGAGAGTGTAGCCTTCAACTCTATTTCAGCAACTGACACTTAACTCCATCCAGTAGGCAAGAATATTGCCTCAACTCCATACAAACATTGCACCAGGAAGTTGACGAAAGTCCGTATCCTCCAAATATATTGCAGATTATCTGACAGTGCAAGAAAGAGGTTTGAAACTTTGGGGATTGATTGATTCTTTGCTGTTTTAGAAGTTCAGGACAATTTGCTTTGAATGATCACTGCTTATACAGATTAGATATATGAATCAAATTCGGTCAGCCAAAACCCATTCATATTCCACATGCATCCCCCTACCACCAATCAGGCAAGAAGGAAGAATACCTACAACTGAAATTGTAAAGCAATTGCTTGTTCTAACTCCGCTCACCGGCACTTTAAACCGCTGAGCGGTACTGAGGGCCGGCATTACATATGAATTTACGTTTCAGGCATTCTGTTAATGTTAACTCTTAACAATCCTTCCATTAAATGAAATTGATTTTTATGGGAGAGTATTTTGGATGGTTTGGTGATGTAAGCTGTTTATTGATCAGCTGTTTAAATCCCCAGTGCACTGCTTAAAGCGGCTGAGTGTTATCCTCGGATTTAGCCTGTCCAAATCAATCATAACAGAGTTCCACTGGAGTCATCCCATGAGTACTGTACATAGAATTAACATAAGAAATAGGAGCGGGAGTAGGCCATACGGCCCCTCGAGCCTGCTCTGCCATTCAATCAGATCGTGGCTGATCTTTGACCTCAACCCCACTTTCCCGCCCGATCCCCATATCCCTTGATTCCCCTAGAGTCCAAAAATCTATCGATCTCAGTCTTGAATATAAACATCTGAGCGTCCGCAGCCCTCTGGGTTAGAGAATTCCAAAGATTCACCACCCTCTGAAGAAATTTCTCCTCATCTCAGTCTTAAATGGCCAACCCGTTATCCTGAGTCTATGCCCCTTCAGGCCAGAGGAAGCAGCCGCTCTGCATCTACCTTGTCAAGCCATCTAAGAATTTTATACGTTTCAATGAGATCACCTCTCGTTCTTATAAACTCCAGAGAATATGGGCCCATTCTTCTCAATCTCTCCTCAGAGGACAACTCTCTCTTCCCAGGAATCAATCTGGTGAACTTTCATTGTACCGCCTCTAAGGCAAATATATCCTTCCTTAGGCAAGGAGACCAAATCTGTACACAGTACTCCAGGTGTGATCTCACCAAAGCCCTGTACAATTGTAGCAAATTGCATAGAATTTACAGCACAGAATTAGGCCATTCGGCCCAACTGGCCAATGCCAGTATTTACGCTCCACACGAGCCTCCTCCCACCCTAATTAATCTAACCCTACCTGCATATCCTTCTATTCCTTTCTCTCTCATGTACTTTTCTAACTTCCCCTTAAGGGCATCTATGCAATTCGCCTCAACTACACCAAGTGGTAGCAAGTTCCACATTCTAACCACTCTCTGGGCAAAGGAGTTTCTCTTGAATTCTTTATTAAAATTATTAGTGACTATCTTATATTTATGGCCCCTAGTTTTGGATTCCCCTACAAATGGAAACACCTTCTCTACGTCTACCCTATCAAACCCCTTCATAATTTTAAAGACCTCTATTAGGTCAATCCTCAGCCTTCTCTTTTCCAGAGAATAAAGCCCCAGCCTGTTCAGTCTTTCCTGATAGTTACAGTACCGCACTGTATTCTTTTGCTTTTGTATAATTCTAAATCTTGGAAACTAATTTGATAACTAGCTTTAGCCCGAATGATACGGGCTGCTCACACAGCATTTCCCACCTTTCAGAGAGGGCAGCAGTGCACGTGCAATCCCTGGTGCAAAATATATTAGTAAAAGAATAATGGTTGATTCTGTCACATGCAACTCACATTCACGGATAAAGCTATAGATTGCAGCAGATATAGGTCTGCCGATGGAATCTGCAGTGGTAATTTTGAGGATAAATGCACCTCCAGTATAGTAAGCTGTGTACCGGTGGCTGTGCTCGGCCAGAACAGTTTGATACAACATTAAACTACAATAATCTAACTGATACGAGATCTCTTGTTGATACAAGATATGGTTTTTTTTTTGCAACTGGCCATTTGAGTTCTTATGGTATTTGCTAAAAGGCTGGAGTAAGCATTCTGAGCAAGCTTGAGTCTTTTAATGCATCTCGATGCTGCCTGTTCCGCTGCTGCCCCTTTAACATCTGCTGGGCTTCGCAGTGGAGCCCTCTAGGAAACGAAGAACTTCATTCCCTCTCAGCTCTCTCTGAGGTACCGATGAGACTTACCCAGCCGTCCGGCATTTCTGAGTGACAGGCAACCCACCAGCTCAAAGCTCACAGCCTCCTGGCTGAAAAGCGAGACGTCCAACTGATTGAAGCTGGATTTGTTTCTTGTATAGAATTACGGCAGACGATGATTGAAAGCAGCCCCTTCACCAGCGACTCGCTAATAGCAGGCCTGTCCAATCGAGTTCACACCTCGCCAATTGGCTTTGCAGCTGAGATTCATTTCATTTGGACATTTTCTCCTTGAGCCCTTTATCACTGTGTTGTGTTTGTAATGGGAAGAGCAAGACATTCCAGCTTAACGCAGTGACTTATTAACTGTGCTGTAGAACTGATACTGCTATTGCCAATAAGTATAATGCGATTAGCTGAAAAATTAGATTTTTCATTTTATTAGCCACAGAAGAATTGGATTTTTTTTCATGCTGTAAAAATGTTCATGGATGACTCTCTGCAATGATTTTTAAAACGAGTCACTTTAAAGTAAAATCGCAATAATATTCCTGCCTTATGCTAAAAAAAATTGCTATATGTGAATTGCATGGTTAATATATTTATTTATGCGTAAATGATAAAAGGAGGACATTCACTTTCATTTTTCAGCCTTTTTTGATGTGTAGTCACTGTTGTTATATAGGCAAATGTGGCAGTCAGTCTCTCCACAGCAAGGTTCTACAACAATATTGAGATAAAGGACCAGATAGTTTTTTTTTTAAAAGTGATGCTGTTGAGGGATAATACTTGAAAAGGAAAAATTTGCAGGGGCTATGGGGAAAGAGCAAGGGAGTAGGACTAATTGGATAGCTCTTATAAAGAGCCGGCACAGGCACGATGGGCCGAATGGGCTCCTTCCGTGCTGTATGATTCTGTAAATGTTGTCCGGGACAACAGGAGAACTCCCCTTCTCTTCATTGTGTGATGGAACCTTTTACATCCACCTGAACAGGCAGATGAGGCCTTAGTTTAACATCTCATTGAAAAGGCGACACTAGAACAATGCAACACTCCCTCAGTACAGTACACAAGTCCCTAAAGTGGAGCTTGAATGCACAACCATAAGACCATAAGAGATAGGAGCAGGAGTAGGCCATTCGGCCCCTCGAGCCTGCTCCGCCATTTAATGAGATCATGGCTGATCTGATTTTTACCTCAACTCCACTTTCCCGCCCTTTCCCCATATCCTTTGACTCCCTTGCTGATCAAAAATTTGTCTAACTCAGCCTTGAATGTATTCAATGACTCAGCCTCCACAGCTTTTTGGGGTAAAGAATTCCAAAGATTCACGACCCTCTGGGAGAAGAAGTTCCTCCTCATTTCCGTCTCAAACGGGCGACCCCTTATTCTGAGACTATGCCCCCTAGTTTTACAACTTTCTAACTCAGAGCTGGAATGCTACCACTAATCCAAGCCGACGCTATTAACTGAAAAGGGTCGACATTTGGTCTTTTTTCTCCTACATTTGCTTCCTGCCCCTCCTCTTCCTTGCCCTACGGTTCCATGAGCACCAGGTACCTTCCCATACCTCACCCAAGTGGGCACTCGTCACACGTGGGCATCGAGAGAATTTTCAACTGCACCGGGTGTCATAGGCGAGCCTGTTTCTGCCCTCACCCGTGCCCATGCTTGCACACATCCAGCATGGGTGGCGGACGCTAGATAGGGGTCGGGGGGTAAATTTTAACCCCACGAACGGGTGGGTTGGGGGCGGTGGAAAGGTAAAAATTGTAAAAAAACTAAAACCCGACCCCAACTCGCCTCCAAACTGCCCACTTCCAGTTTTAATGGAGGCGGTCGAGGGGTGGGCACCAATCCACCCTCAGGAGGCGGGTTGGTCAGTGGAAGTGTTTAAGGAGGGTGCAGGCTTCCATTTTGACAGATTTTTATTTTTAACTCTTGGGGGCCGGGATTCCCGGGCCTTCTGCTTCACGCCATGCAAGAGGAGGCGAGAAGGCCTAGGTTAGCAGGTAAGTATCTTTATTGCACTGCTTGTGGGCCTGGAGGAGCAGGAATGCTTCCCCCAGGCCCTTCCCCACAAGCCTACCTTCCGCGATCCCACACATGCGATCGACCGACCCCCCCCCCCCCCCCATGATCTCCGACCCCTGATGACCCCCAACAACCGACCCCTCCTCAATGACCCCTGGCACCGACCCCCACGATGACCAACACCACCTCCCCCCCCCCCCCCCCCACGATGACCCCCGACCCTTACCTGCTGGCATCCACTCCCTGCCTCTTCTCCCATCCGATTGACAGCCAATCTGGCTGGCCTGTCAGGCGGGAAACCTACAAAAAATTAAAAGACGTCCTTACGTCAAAATCGTAAGGACGTCCGGGAAACCCGTACTTCCAGGCTTCCTGTCAGGAATTTCCCACACCCCCGCCCTCTTCCTGGCTCCAGGTTAAAATTTACCCCCAGGAGTCTGAGAAGATTTTCCTCTACCTAACCCAAAGGCCAATTGCAGCATCACTTCCACTGTCCCAGGGTAGGCTCAACTAACCTAGCGTAGGCCAGGAATTCAACCCAGGGCCTTTCTGGCCTGTACGGCTCAGCCATTCGCTGGATAGATTCACTGTGCCATCGGGGCGAGCCGGAACAGTCAAGCTCAAACATTTTCATTCTGATTTTGTGACTTGTGCAGAAGGCCGTAGCGGCCTGAGAATTTTACAATGGCTCAAAGGCATGTTCGGCAACCTTATAAAAAATAACCACTGTGAATTGTGCAGCTGTTCAGTGCCAGCACCTATCAGGCTGTTGCACTTTGTGCCCTGGGTTACAGCATTTGCCAAGCACTAAAAGTCTGATGGAAAGACAACTTTCCAGGAGAAACTGCCAGCGTGTAAGGTTAGTGATTTAAGGTCTTAAAGGGGAAAGTTTTATACTAAAATGGTATGCAGAACATTCTGAAGGGGGAGGGTGAACAGCCAGAGGTCATGGTCCATATCGGTACCAACGACATAGGTAGAAAGAGCGATGAGGTCCTGCAGGCAGATTTTAGGGAGCTAGGAAAGAGGTTAATAAGCAGGACCTCAAAAGGTAGTAATCTCCGGATTACTCCCGGTGCCACGCGCTTGAGAGTACAGCAATAGGAGGATAGAGCAGTTGAATGCGTGGCTGGAGAGATGGTGCAGGAGGGAGGGCTTTAGATTCCTGTGGCATTGGGACCAGTTCTGGGGGAGGTGGGACCTGTACAGGCTGGACGGGTTGCACCTCAAAAGAGCTGGGACCAAAGTCCTCGTGAGGAGATTCACTAATGCTGTGGGGGAGGGCTTAAACTAATTTGGCAGGATGTAGCATCGGAAAGGAGAAACAAGGTGCACAAAGGATTGGGAGAGACAAATAGCACTAGAGTAAGAAATAGTACAGTATTAGATGGGATCAGACCAAGAGAATACAAGAAGGTCTAAGACAGGTTTACAGTGCATGTATGTAAACGCATGTAGCATGGTAAATAAGTTTGGTGAGCTGCAAGTGCAAATAGCCACATGGGAATATGATGCTGTGGCAATAACAGAGACCTGGCTCAAAAAAGGGCAGGATTGGGTACCAACTATTCCGGGATACAAAGTATTCAGGAAAGATAGGGAACGACGGGAACTGGGGAGGGGGTGGCATTATTGATTAAGGAGAATATTGCAGTGCTGGAAAGAGACAATGTCCTGGAGGGGTCAAGGACAGAATCTATTTGATTATTTAAGAAACAATAGAGGCACTATTACACTACTGGGTTTATTCTATAGGCCACCAACTAGTGGGAAAGATATAGAGGAACGAATTTGCAGGGAAATTACAGAGAGGTACAAGAGCCATAGAGTAGTGATAGTGGGGGACTTCAACTATCCTAATATAGACTGGGATAGCAATAGTGTAGAGGGCAGAGAGGGGGAAGAATTTCTGAAGTCTGTTCAGGAGAACTTTCTTGATCAGTATGTTTCCGGCCCAATGAGGAAGGAGGCATTGCTGGATCTAGTTCTGGGGAATGAGGTGGGTCAAGTGGAGCAAGTGTCAGTGGGGGAACATTTAGGGAACAGTGATCATAGTATCATAAGGTTTAGATTAGCTATGGAAAAGAACATGGAGCAATCTAGAGTAAAAATACTTAATTGGAGGAGGGCCAATTTCAATGGGTTGAGAACAGATCTGACCCAGGTAAAGTGGAATCAAAGATTAGCAGACAAAACTGTAATCGAACAATGGGCGGCTTTTATAGTGGAGATGGTTCAGGTACAGTCTAGGTACATTCCCACGAGGGGGAAAAGGTAGGGCAACTAAAGCCAGGCCTCCCTGGGTGACAAAAGAGATAGAGTAAGATGAAGCAAAAAAGGGGACGTGTGACAGATGTCAGGTTGATAATACAAGTGAGAACCAGGCTGAATATAGAAAGTACAGAGGGGAAGTGAAAAAGGAAATAAGAGGGGCAAAGAGAGAGTATGAGAATAGACTGGTGGCCGACATAAAAAGGAATCCAAAAGTCGTCTATAGGCATATAAATAGTAAACGGGTAGTAAGAGGAGGGGTGGAGCCAATTAGGAACCAAAAAGGAGTCCTACACATGGAGGCAGAGGGCATGGCTGAGGTACTAAATGAGTACTTTGCACCTGTCTTTACCAAGCAAGAAGATGCTGCCAAAGTCACAGTAAAAGAGGAGGTAGTTGAGATACTGGATGGGCTAAAAATTGATAAAGAGGAGGTACTACAAAGGCTGGCTGTACTTAAAGTAGATAAGTCACCCGGTCCGGATCAGATGTATCCTAAGTTGCTGAAAATGCAAAGTGATACATTTTGGCAGGAAGAATGAGGAGAGGCAATATAAACTAAAGTGTACAATTCTAAAGGGGATGCAGGAACACAGAGACCTGGGGGTATGTGTGTACAAATCACTGAAGTTGGCAGGACAGGTTGAGAAAGTGGTTAAAAAAGCATTCGGGATCCTGGTCTTTATAAATAGAGGCATAGAGTACAAAAGCAAGGAGGTTATGATGAACCTTTATAAACCACTGGTTCTGGGCACCGCACTTTAGGAAGGATGTGAAGGCCTTAGAGAGAGTGCAGAAAAGCTTTACTAGCATGGTTCCAGGGTTAGGGACTTTAGTTATGTGGATAGACTGGAGAAGCTGGGATTGTTCTCCCTGGAGCAGAGAAGGTTGAGAGGCAATTTGATAGAGGTGTTCAAAATCATTAGGGGTCTAGCCAGAGTAGCTAGAGAGCAGTGTTCCCATTGGCAGAAGGGTTGTGAACCAGAGAACATAGATTTAACGTGATTGGCAAAAGAGCCAAAGGCGACACGAGTAAAAACTTTTTTACACAGCGAGTGGTTGTGATCTGGAATGCACTGCCTGAGGGGATGGTGGAGGCAGATTTGATCATGGCTTTCAAAAGGGAATTGGATAAGTACTTGAAGGAAAAAAAATTGCAGGGCTATGTGGAAAGGACGGGGGAGTGGGACTAGCTGGATTGCTCTTGCAGAGAGCCGGCACGGGCTCGATGGGCCGAATGGCCTCCTTCTGTGCTGTAACTGTTCTATGATTCATCATGGAATACAAATTTGACAAAAAAGTGAAAATCAACTCCCATGGCAAGCAATTGATGATTTTTTGTTCTGCCTCAGGGTGAGGCCAGTACTGGGAAATCATTGTTATCTCATATTTTTCTAGCTGGGTGTCTGCATCGAGTACAACCAGGTCAAGTGTAGCAAAGCCAGATGCAGATTAAAGTGCCTTCCACTGCCATAAAAGACCCTTACCTCCCATCTCAGAAGAAGGGCCTCTATTATACCAAGTGTAACTTTTCCACTTCCTGGGCAAACCATCTCAAAGCCTCTTCAAATAAGATTAACAATTTAATGCCAATGACAGAAGGAAGTTGGGCCTGCATTTATCATAGCACCTTATCACTTCCCTCAGAAGCATCAAACCAGTTTTGTGTTATGGACCCATGCTCACAAGAGGGATGAGACTGCCCCAACTGAATTATAGCCAATAGAAAAAAGGAGACTTTCATTCCATCAGTTTACTAATATGACAATAAATAAAGGAAAATACAGAAATCTGATGAACTCTTGGGCCCTCTCTCTATAGACACGATGGGCTGGATTTTGATGTAGAAAAAGGCTCACAGCGCTCACCGTTATTCATGTGCAAATCGAAGAGTAACTAAAGACTGCACATGCACAGTTCAACGCGGGAATCCGGACGTTGCTCTCCAAGATGCCCTGCTCCTTCAAAAGTTGCGCAAAAACGGCATCTCGGCGTCTGGCTCCTGAAGTTCCTGTATTGACGTCGCATTTATGGACTAAACCCGGCAACAAAAGTTAAGTCAAGTCATTTCAAGTCTAAGTACCATTTTAATAGCGTGGCAAGTCTTAATTACTGCCATACAACCTCTCTGGCACTGAAAATTAACGTTTACAAGTGTGGAGTCTCATTCCTTCAGATTTTAATTATTGGACATTTGAAATATTTTTGTTTTACTTTTTCTTTCTGTATCTTTTATCTTAATTCAATCTTTCTTTCCCTCTCTTTATTTCACTTTCTGTGCCTGAATTCACTATTCGAACTTGCACTTCCTGGTTCTGACTCTGCGCAGTTATTGAAGAGTCTTCCATCTGATTGGTTAAGGAGACACACAGTTGCTTGCCCTGTTTACACACGTCCCCGATGCCCTGTAGAGGGCGCCGTGCTGAATGACTGTCCCATTGACAGGAACTTGCTGCGCAAAAGCTCGCAGAAGGTCTACGGGCAAAATGCAAGTCTAATGAACGGCTGGCGCTGTTCGTTCACTGCTCATGGCAAAATCCAGCCTGATGTTGAATGTGGTGCAGAAGTGAAAGGGACAGTGTGCTAACATACTGCCCCAACCTATTCTGAACCTAAACTCTTTTGTTTCACATCAGTTTGGTGAAATCCAACAAAATGGAGTTGGCCCCCTTGATTCTATTTTCTTGGATGTAAAGGCATTTTAACTCAAATGACTTGGTCGAAAATGAAGGGCCAATTCTAAATCGGGCTCTCCCACAAGGAGCAGTGCTCGCCAGGATCGCAAGACAGGAAATGCAGGCCCCACTGCCTGTGATTTTTAATTCATTCATTTTACTGGACGGAAAATCAAGCACTGTGGACCCAGGATTACCCAACTTAGCGCTCCGTGAGCTCCGTTCCTCGCTGAGAGCGCCAAAGCATAGAATCAGCCCTTCAGTTAACACTCAATCAATAGAAAGCATTGCGTATCTAGGCCTCACGCCACTCTCATGGCAGCGCAGCAGTGATCAGCGTGGGGGCGGGATTCGGGGGCAGGAGATTGGACCTTGCTCCCAGCACGTATCGATACTACAACGAGCCGCACCACCAGGCTGTATAATCGGCCCACGATTATATATTAAAATGAGTTACTAAATACCAGTTTGACAAAAGCAACATTGTTTTTAACACTCTTGGAGTGTGGCCATCAGAAAGAGAAGGTCCCCAAACATCAGTGAGGAGAGTGAGGAAAGAATGTTGGCCAGAACATCTCCCTCCTCTTCATCCAACACTGCCGTGTGATCTTTAACGTCCATCTGACGGGGCTTTGGTTTAGCATCTCATGTACAGGATGGCATCTCCAACAATGCAGCACTCCCTCCGTATCACTAAATCTACCCTCAGAACTTAATGTGTCAAATATAACCAATTGGAAAAGAATTTAATCAAAATTGATGACAAATTGGGGAATAAAAAGAAGCACTAGTCTTAAAATCTTTGCAATTAAATTTGTTTCTAATCGTATTTTCTGTGATTTTTCTGTCTGCATTAATTGATGGATGGTCCCATCAATGAGACAAGCATCATGCCGTCCTATTAACCATGATATGACTGATTTTCCAGTTTATACAGGGTGCTGAATAAATAACAAGTTGAATGTGGAACAAAACGAATGCATTGAGTTACAAGTGTGACATTTATACAAGACCACCTCTGATTCTACTGAATAATGAGCTGTTCAACTGACTCATTTCGACATCAAATTGCAGACGACAGCATTGTCAAGTGGGGCAATTGTAGCTGTATCACACCTCTTTAGGAATTGAAAACCTGATAGATAGCTTTCCTGATCCCGTCATGTTTAGGCTATTTGAGGACATTTCTAGTCAGTCTGCATTTATCACTTAATTTATCTGACTCCCACCCGCTCCCCCAGCTTTTCTCTCACGATCAGCCTATTCCCAGGCCACCTACCTCCATCGGCCAAGAGGGTGGAGTGGGCCTCTTGGTCAAGCCTGTAACAACTTGACCAGTGCAAAAGCCATCCAGCGAAAATGTTCACTCCATTATTCCCGACCCCACCCCTCCCAAGTTTGGGATGAGAAGGCCTTCACTCACTGCCCCTCCACAGCAGAGCAGCTGAAAGCAAGCACTGGGAGGATTGAACCTGGTGGATCTCAATATTTCAGCAAGCTGGAATCATTCCACGATTTTTTTAATGATTTACTAAATGCCAATTTTAACTCCATTTGAAAACAACAGCTCACATCCAACAGGTTCAGCCTTCAGTAACGCTGCTGCCCTTGTGTCGCTTTAAGGAGAAGCATCAGCACACCTTTCACTGCCCAACTAGCAATTGGCTCCCAATCCATCTCAATTGCTTAAGACAATGAAAATGGGCTCCACTCTGCAAAGGTGCACACAATTCAAAGAGATGTGTCCAATTTATGGCGGAGATAATCAGACATACTCTCCTCCTGAACCATGAAAAACCCACTCTGAAAATGGAGATAAAAGTCCGCTACTGAACTCCTTTGATGATTCAATGGGTAAATGCACCGCTCAGTGTAGTACTGCGCCACACAGAACAGGAAGATCCTGCTGATCTGAACCAGAATGGAGAGCGGGCTGTTTCGAGGGGCTAGCGATGAGGGGGGGGGGTGGGGAGGAGGGGGTTGGGAAATCACCCAAGATTCCCAGTCCTGATCACTGTTCAATGATCTCTGCTGGTAAAATGCGCATGTCCCAATATTTATCCCTCAACCAACAAATAAAACAGATGGTCTGGTCATTCTCACGTTGCTGTTTGTGGGAGCTTGCTGTGCACAAATTGGTTGCCGTGTTTCCTACATTACAACAGTGACTACACTTCAAAACTAGTTCATTGGCCGTAAAGCGCTTTGGGATGTCCTGAAGGTGTGAACGGCGCTAAACAAATGCAAGTCTTTCTTTCTTCTTTCTTTATTACACAGAATTACATAGAATGTACAGCACAGGTACAGGCCGTTCGGCCCAACAGGTCCATACGGGTGTTTATGCTCCACATGAGCCTCCTCCCTCCCTACTCTATTGGCATATCCTTCTATTACTTTCTCCCTCATGTGCTTATCTAGCTTACCCTTAAATGGCATCTATGTATTGGCCTTGACTACTCCTTGTGGTAGCAAGTTCCACATTCTAACCCTTATATTGGGTAAGGGCAGGATCAGGCTTGGCTGTGTTAGCCACCTTCCCCCCTCCCCCCTTACATCTGAATAGCCCACCAACACCCATTGTCTAGGCTCACACATGAACAATGGGCCACCTAGGGAAAGCTACCAGAGGGCTACTGACGCCAATGGGAGTAGAACTCAGCAGGAGAGGGGATGAATGGGAAGGGAAGAGAATCCAGCACATTAGCTTGTGAAGGCAGAGACAGCACTGCAGGCACGTTTTCTGCAACATCAGTTTCTACTGAATGCTTTGTTTTAAAATGAAAATTCAAGAGGGCACAGCTGATCACTGAGCGCAAAATATCAACAATTTCACCTTCGTTGAGGCGAATAGCATAGATTCCATTAAGGGGAAGCTAGATAAGTGCATGAGGGAGAAAGGAATAGAAGGATATGCAGATAGGATTAGATGAAGTAATGTGGAAGGAGGCTTGAGGGGAGCAGAAACACCGGCATCAACCAGTTCGGCTGAATGGCCTGTTTCCATCCTGTAAATTCTATGTAATTCCATGTAATCCTCTCGATACTATTGTGAACCCTCTGTTGTGTCCTAACTTTGACCTATTACTCTAAGTCAAATAATGTTGACTATGCTTTGATTCATCAAACTTATTACACTATTATTGTCACAGTCCAACAAAAATAACAATGATATTATACAGCAACACCACCGAGTGGTGTGACAAGGGATCACACCCCCAGTTACTCGCTTCAGCTTCCAGATTGCTTTCCTGCCACAGTGGAAAGGAATGCCCCATGGCCTATGACAATGCTGCTCTCAGATGGCTGCTGCAATGAGGTGTTTTTAAGGAGTTTGTCCAATTCATATTCCATTCCTCCTTACCTTCTTCTCTCCGAGTGAAATTCACCTAGCCTCCTTCAGTCTCTTCCCCACAGCAGCACAGAGAGGAATCATCAAAGTAGATTTAGATCCTATCAATTGGCACCCACATATTGGCACTATCTAGCTAAACTACTGCTAGTACTACATAGAATTTTACAGCACAGAAACAGGCCACTTGCCGGTGTTTATGCTCCACACGAGCCTCCTCCCACCTTACCTTATCTCACTCTATCAACATATCCTTCTCTTCCTTTCTGCCTCAAGTACTTATCTAGCTTCCTCTTCAATGCATCTAGTACTGAATCAAGGTGAATTGCAATGCAGCCAGCTGAGATATTGACTCCATTCAGAGCCATGTGGAGCACAGGCTGACCAATTAAAAACACATTCGCACATGTGTAGCACCAGCTATTGTAAGAGCTAGAGAACAGTGAGTGAGTCAGTAATGCTATTATTGTATATTAAGAAATCAGTTTCAAAGCATAATCTATGCCTTCTCTACATCCATTCAAGGAAACAGCGGTAAAATAGGCACAGTGTTACACCTCAACAGAGCATGTTAACCATTGCTTACCCTTTTTCATTCCTCTCAAAAATATATTTTTCAATCTTGCTTATTGCCTCTTCAAGTTCATGTCATACACTAAACAGAATGATATGCACTGAGAAGTGAGATATTGATTTCCCTTTTATCTCTGAGAAATTCCTGTTACAAATTCAGTCATCCCTGTGGGTTGTAAGTTATTTAATCTTTCTCCCACAGCTGATAGTACGTGACTAGGAGTGTGCTATCCTTTCTCTCTTGTGGGAACTGGGCATCGTTGTTCCTTCCACAGGTCCTTCACCACCAGGTCTTTCTGGTGGTGAAGAAAACACCACCAGAAAGACCTATACTCCAGAACCTTCTCAAGCTCTGTCTAGCCCCAGGACCAAACATCGCATAAAAACACCACAAAAATTGTTAACTGTATTTACCTCTTGAGCTGTGCAAACAGAATAGACAATAGGGATCATTGAATCCCCAGTTCATTCAGCTCCTGAGGAAAACCTTTCAAACTCAACTTCACTTTAAGTCCATGTTTTATTGTCTGTTACCTCAGCTGCATTCAAATTTCTCTCTCAGAAATCTTTTTTGTGTTGGAGCAAATCGCAAATATAAAAGGTCTATGTTTCAGTGTATTGGTAAATCTTGAGGTTCAGATGGTTCTTAGCAACCATTTCAGCTGTGACCTTGGAGTTTATTTGCTTTCTTCTGCAATATTCCTCTCTCTCCCCCTCCTCAAGGTGCAGACTCATGCTAGTATACAGTTCCATGGATGACGGCTGCTCTTTGGTGTCTTGCCCAAGTGCCTAGTCTTCACATATGAGTATTGGCATGCCTATTGGAATGCCTAATTAATTGTGGCGGTGATAACAGCCGAGTGCAATCTTATCTTCACCTGATGTCCGCATGGAGGCAGTTTCACCTGCAGTTACCAGATAATGATCAAGAATGGATTTTAGCAAAGCTTTTGACAAGGTCCCACATGGTAGACTGGTCAGAAAAGTAAAAGCCCATGGGATGCAAGGGAAAGTGGCAAGTTGGATCCAAAATTGGCTCAGTGGCAGGAAGCAAAGGGTAATAGTCAACAGGTGTTTTTGTGACTGGAAGGCTGTTTCCAGTGGGGTCCCTTGCTTTTGGTGGTATAAATCAATGATTTAGACTTAAATGTAGGGGGCATGATTAAGAAGTTTGCAGATGATGCAAAAATTGGCCATGTGGTCGATAGTGAGGAGGAAAGCTGCAGACTGCAGGAAGATATCAATTCTGGTCGGGTGGGCAGAAAAGTTGCAAATGGAATTCAATCCGGAGAAGTGTGAGGTAATGCATTTGGGGAACGCCAACAAGGCAAGGGAGTACACAATAAATGGTAGGATACTGAGAGGTGTAGAGGAACAGAGGGGCCTTGGAGTGCATGTCCACAGATCCCTGAAGGAAGCAGGACAGGCAGATAAGGTGGTTATGAAGGCATATGGAATGCTTTCCTTTACTGGCTGAGGCATAGAATATAAGAGCAGGGAGGTTATGCTAGAAACTGTATAAATAACTAGTTAGGCCACAGCTTGAGTACTGTGTACAGTTCTGGTCACCACATTACAGGAAAGATGTAATTGCACTAGAGAAGGTACAGAGGAGATTTATGAGGGTGTTGCCAGGACTGGAGAATTTTAGCTATGGTGGAAGATTGGATAGGCTAGGGTTGTTTTCTTTGGAACAGAGAAGGCTGAGGGGAGATTTAATTGAGGTGTATAAAATTATGAGGGGCCTCGATAGAGTGGATAGGAAGGACCTATTTCCCTTAGCAGCGAGGTCAATAACCGAGGAAATAGATTTAAAGTGATTGGTAGAAGGATTAGAGGGGAGTTGAAGAGAATGTTTTCACTCAGAGGGTGGTGAGGGTCTGGAATTCACTGCCTGAAAGGGTGGTAGAGGCAGAAACCCTCGTCGCATTTAAAAAGTACTTGGATGTGCACTTGAAGTTCCGTAACCTACAAGGCTACAGACCAAGAGCTGGAAAGTGGGATTAGGCTCGATAACTCTTTTTTGGACGGCACAGACACAGTGGGCTGAATGGCCTCCTTCTGTGCCATTCCATGGATGACGGCTGCTCTTTGGTGCCTTGCCCAACTGCCCAGTCTTCACGTATGAGTATTGGCATGCCTATTGGAGTGCCTAATTAATTGTGGCGGTGATAACAGCTGAGTGCAATCTTATCTTCACCTGATGTCTGCATAGAGGCAGTAAATTTCTATGATTCTATGAACCACAACTCTGGCCAATTCCTCCTCTCCGGATGTTGTTAATTCTAGTGCATCCTGTTCAAGATTTTCCTCCAATCTATTCCATTGTATCAGCTTGGTCACACTCAGACCTCAAGTCAGAAGGCTGTGGGTTTAACACTCACTCCAGGACATGAGCACATAATCTAGACTGACGTTTCAGTGCAATAAAAAGTAGGAGTGATGCATTGGTGGAGGTGATGGCCTTCAGATGAGATGTTAAACCAAGGCCCCACATACAACATACAGAGACATTAAAGATCCTATGCCACTATTTATAGAGCAAGGAGTTCTCCTGTTGTCCTGGCCAATGGTCCACCAAAAAAAATGGCCATTTGTCTAATTATTGTTTTCTGGATCTTGCTGTGCACAAAATGGCGACCATATTCACTCACATGCAACAGTGACTGCAGTTGAAAGCAATTAAATTTGAGATGTCCTCCGAGATGTGATAAGATGGTATATGCAAGTTTGTTTGTTCTTCCTCAGTCTGGAGTTACAAACCAACAGCATAGCTAAGCATTACGAGATGGGTTATATTATAAGGGAGGTATATTATATTGAATATCAACATAATCTTGAATGTTGTAAAGGAGATACCTGTATACTTATGAGTGCCTCCCAGTCACTCCTTGTTAATATGTCTTAAACTGCCAGTTAGAAGCAGCCTGGGGGCATGCATTTTGTATATTACTGCCCCACTTACTCCATGAATGGGAATGACTGGCTGTGAGCCCCATTAGGGTTGCCAACTCTGGTTGCACGTATTCCTGGAGGTATCATCACGTGACCTCCTGCCTCCAACTGCCTGCCCCCCACACTCCCACCGTTGGTCGCCCAACACATCCATCCTCGCTGCGCGCCGCCTTCCCAGGCCAATCGGAAAGCGAATAGACTTTTCCATTACCCGATTGGATGATTCTTGACTGTCAGTCTATTAGCTATTTTCTTCTCCGGTGTAACTAATAAATGAAAGCACTCAAAGAATTTTTTTTTTTTTTTTAAGAAGCACAATTTTTTCCAATGCCCCGACGATGTTTCTCTTGGGTTGCCCGCTGCAGTCTCCTGGAGATTAGTTTTTAATGCGTGGCGACTCCAGGCCAGTCCTGGAAGGTTGATAACCCTAAGCCACACTCTTTACTGATACTCTCCCATCAGCGCAATTACTACACGAAATGTCTGTTCTCAGGCTTTGCTTAACCAGCAATTTTAAAATATAAACGGTAAGATGTGCTGACTGAGAGATTAATTAGTGTACAATTATCTCCCTCAAGAACATTTAGGTTGATGTGGCATTCATCAGAATACATTTCTCCTTTAAATAAGAGGGTTCATGTTGAATGTAACCTTTTCCTCTAGGTCTGGACAGAATGCAGAACACAGTTAGAGAAAACAAACAGCTTATTTAACATCACACACATGCATTCTGCAGGTAATTGCTTCTTTATACAATACCACACGCAGACTACAGGTCACCGATTAATATTTTCAGCACTGGTTCTCGGTCCTCAGGGCCTTGCCATAGGCTTCTCTGCATCCTATTAGTACTAACTGTTACAGGCTACCAAGGGAGAGTGAGTCAGAGATAGCTGTCCCTTCCATCTCCCAACATAGTTGCACAAATACCTGATTAATGACCTAAACAAATAAAAACTGTCTTATTTTCTAAATTTCACTGATCTTTATAAATTCATTTTTTGGAGAGTAACAGGTGGTCAAAGCAGCACTAAACGTGATCAAAAAGTCCATTCGTACTTTCCACCTACATGGCAACCACTTTCACTCACGTTTACTTCTTCACTAAAGTTATTTTTGAAATTAGGGTCCACAAGGGGGTGGGTCATCAATGGGATTTAAGACGTCTGCAGTGTCAGCTGTGGCTTAGTTGGTAGCACACTCGTCCCTGAGTCAGGAGGTTGTGGGTTCAATCCTCACTCCAGAGACGTGAGCACATAATCTAGGCGGACTCTTCAGTGCAGCACTGAGGGAGTGCTGCACTGCCGTCTTTCAGATGAGACATTAAATCGAGGCCCTATCTGCCCTCTCAGATCCCATGACTATTTTGAAGAAGATCAGGAGAGTTCTCTCCGATATCCTGGCAGTTATTTATCCCTCAACCACAATCACAAACGCGGATTATCTGTTCATTATCTCATTGTTCTCTGTGGAACCTTGCTGTGCACATATTCGTCGCTGCATTTCTTACATTACAACAGTGACTACACTCCAAAAAGTATTAATTGGCCATAAAGTGCTTTGGGATGTCCCAAGTTCATGAAAGGCACTATGTAAATGCAATTCTTTCTTTCTTAACCTGAATTCTGGATTTCTGTCAGTGCACCTGTGCTTCTGATCGATTGGGAGTTCAGTACATTTTTTCCTGTTGTCGATACTAGTCAAAGAGGTTATCTACAGTGGTAGCATGGCCTACATTTCCATCACTGACAATGTTTTGGATGTTTTAGAATGTCACATTTTGGGATTGTTGATCAGTTTTCTCTTCACAGAAAGGATTTTGGGATTGAGTTATGTTTAACGATTGTGTTTTAAAACAAAGTAAATTCGCAAAGGTTTA
Source organism: Heptranchias perlo (assembly GCF_035084215.1). Classification (NCBI taxonomy): domain Eukaryota; kingdom Metazoa; phylum Chordata; class Chondrichthyes; order Hexanchiformes; family Hexanchidae; genus Heptranchias; species Heptranchias perlo. The sequence continues at coordinate 11,629,896 of NC_090345.1, read as the reverse complement.
ATAAATCAGGCAGTGAAGAATGTATAATAAGCAGATAAGCCAGTTTGGGATGAGGGGGGGGGGCACAACTCACACTCTGGCCCTGATTTTAACTCCCCCTGCCTGGCAGAAACCAGGTTGTGGGTGGGGAGGTAGTTAAAACAGAGTGGGGGACTGACCCACTCCTTTCCCGCCCCGATCTGACCGACCGCAATTTAAAATTGCATGCGGCAAGGATACAGGCCCAAGCTGGCGGGGTCCCCTTTAAATATGCAGATCAGGCTCCGATGATGTCATCGTGACATGGATCTGCTATTTTAACTGGAGGCCTGAGCGGGGGAGCAGTGACAGCTTCCCTGTCGGACGCTGGATCGTGGGCCAGAAGAGGCCCAGGCAGGTAAGTTTAAAAAAGTTCTTTTAGGTTTCCTTGTGGGTCTCAAATCTTATGTTGGAGGAAGTGCTCGGTTCACATGTTGTTATTGATGGGATTTTGTCCCGTTATGGTGAAGGAAGAGACTCACAGAGTGCAACACAGCCGTTTTAAAATGAGATGCTTGTGCTTACAAAATCCCTTTTGCTCTTCCCCTAAGTCACACCTCTATCTTTTCATATGACGCACTTGCACTGTCCTTATATTGAGCTGGTTTTTGGGTATATTAAAATCTAAAACTGAATCATAAAGGCAGGAATAGAATTATCAGGCTTTACAACAACTTTGCATTACAGCAATATTGAGCTCAGTCACAAACTCCATCTTGCAGACTGTTTCAATTGTAAGCATCTACCCTGTCAAGCCCCCTCAGAAACCCTTATGTTTCAATGAAATCACCTCTCATTCTTCTAAACTCCAGAGAGTATAAGCCCATTCTACTCAACCTCTCCTCATAAGTCAACCCTCTCATCCCAGGAATTAATCTAGTGAACCTTCGTTGCACCGCCTCTGAGGCAAATAGATCCTTCCTTAGATAAGGAGACCCAAACTGTACGTAGTACTCCAGGTGAGGTCTCTTTATTCTCATACTCCAACCCCCTTGCAATAAAAGCCAACATGCCATTTGTTTCCTAATTGCCCGCTGTACCTGCATGCAAACTTTTTGTGTTTCTTGTATGTGGACACCCAAGTCTCTCTGGACACCAACATTTTTAATAGTTTCTCACCATTTAAAATATATTCTCTTTTTCTATTCTTCCTACTAAAGTGAATAACCTCACATTATACTCCATCTCGCCCATTCACTTAACCTGTCTCTATCCTTTTGCAGACACTTTGTGTCCTCCTCACAGGTTACTTTCCCACCGAGCTTTGTATCGTCAGCAAACTTGGATACATTACACTCGGTCCCTTCATCTGTCATAAATATAGATTGTAAATAGCTGAGGCCCAAGCACCGATCCTTGCGGTACCCCACTAGTTACAGCCTGCCAACCTGAAAATGACCCAGTTTTCCCTACTCTCTGATTTCTGTCTGTTAACTAATCCTCTATCTGTGCTAATATATTACCCCCAACCCCACGAGCCCTTATCTTGCATAACATGTGGCACCCAATCGAATGCCTTTTGAAAATCCAAATATACTACATCCACTGGTTCCCCTTTATCTACCCTGCTAGTTACATCCTCAAAAAACTCTAATAAATTTGTCAAACATGATTTCCCTTTCATAAAACCATGTTGACTCTGCCTAATCATATTATAATGTTCTAAGTGCCCTGTTACCACTACTCAGATAGGCTCAAGGACCTCGGTCTACTTACTTTAGAGCAGCGTAGACTTAGAGGTGACCCAATAGAGGACTATAAAGTAATTAAGAGGCTGGATAGTGTCCCTATTGATAGATTATTCCAGTTTGACAGGTTGGGGAGGACCAGAACTGCAGGGAGGTGTACAGTGGTGTTCCCCAGGGGTCGATGCTGGGACTACTGCTTTTCTTGATATATATTAATGACTTGGACTCGGGTATACAGGGCACAATTTCCAAATTTGCAGATGACACAAAACTTGGAAGGGTGGTAAACAGTGAGGAGGATAGTGATAGACTTCAAGAGGATATAGGCAGGCTGGTGGCATGGGCGGACACGTGGCAGATGTAATTTAATGCAGAAAAATGCAAAGTGATACATTTCCATAGGAAGAACGAGGAGAAGCAATGTAAACTAGAGGGCACAATTTTAAAAGAGGTACAGGAACAGAGAGATCTGGGGGTATATGTGCACAAGTCGTTGAAGGTGGCAGGGCAGTTGAGAAAGCGGTTAAGAAAGCATAAGGGATCCTGGGCTTTATAAATAGAGGCATAGAGTACAAAAGTATGGAAGTCATGATGAACCTTTGTAAAACACTGGTTCGGTCGCAGCTGGAGTATTGCGTCCAGTTCTGGGCACCGCACTTTAAGAAAGATGCGAAGACCTTAGAGAAGGAGAAGAGATTTACTAGAATGATTCCAGGGATGAGGGACTTTAGTTACGTGGATAGACTGGAGAAGCTGGGGTTGTTCTCCTTGGAACAGAGACGGTTGCGAAGGAGATTTGATAGAGGTATTCAAAATCATGAAGGGTCTGGACAGAGTAGATAGAGAGAAACTGTTCCCATTGGCGGAAGGGTCAAGAACCAGAGGATATAGATTGAAGATGATTGGCAAAAGAACCAAAGATGACATGAGGAAAAACATTTTTACACAGCGAGTGGTTAGGATCTGAAATGCACCACCTGAGGGGGTGGTGGAGGCAGATTCAATCATGGCCTTCAAAAGGGAACTGGATAAGTACTTGAAAGGAAACAAAATTGCAGGAATAGGGCGGGGGAGTGGGACTAGCTGGATTGTTCATAGATAGAGCCGGCGCGGACTCAATGGGCTGAATGGCCTCCTTCCGTGCTGTAACCTTTGATTCTATGATTCTAGGAGACACGAGTTTAAACTCTGGAAGATTAGGAACAGACTGGATGTTAGGCAGTTCTACTTTTCCCAGAGAATTGTGGGAATACAATGCTGGCTGGTGTGGTGGGTGCAGAATTTCTGCCTTCAGGAGGGAGCTGGACTGGTTCCTTACTGGAGCAGGGGTTGCATCATCTAGAAGCTAAGTATCTTTATAGATAACACTTGGTTTATGTAACCTCCTGGACTGGTTTCGATCGCCTGAGGAGGCCAGAGAGGAATTTCACAGAGGAATTTTTTCCCTTATTGGCCCTGGGTTTTTCTGTTTTTTGCCTCTCCCAGGAGATTAAATAGCTGGCGGGGGGAGGGGAAAGAGGGTGGGGGTGAGGATGGGGGAAGGGGGAAGTGTTTAGCCTTGATTGTCTGGCCTTCATTGTGCGGGGCAGGCTTAATGGACCAGCTGGCCTTTTCCTGGCCATCAATTTTGTATGTTCCTAAGTGATTGCCTATAAATGCCCATGCTCAAACTGCTATGAAGGGAATGTCTATAAATGCTTATACACTATCATTACAACTCCATGTAATTAAACACACAATGTTTTAAAATATCAAAACAGCTGCACTATAAAGGCTGACAAATGAATTCCAGAAAAGCAAAGCAATGCGAAATAATTCATGCAAACACTTTGTTATACAGTGCAAATTATAATGGGTAACTTGGGGAAATATTACCAAGCTATTAGTAATTTTGGGAAACAAAACATGGTTGACTCTTAATTGCGCTCTGAAGTGGCCTAGCAAACCCCTCAAGTTGTATAAGGGCTACTAGGGATGGGCAATAAATGCCGGCCTTGCCAGCGATGCCCACATCCCAAGAACGAGTAAAGAAAAAGTCACCAGTCTGAATCAGCAGCTCCCAAGCTTCAGGCAGTGCCAGTGGTACCAACCCCATATTGAATTGGCATTATTTTAAAATTCATGACGATAAAATTGTTTTGAATTGAGCACAGACAAGTGAAAGAAATCAGTAATGCAATCTTTTTTTCCCAAATCCTAATCTACACAATTGTGCAACAATTTAAATTAAAACCGAAGAGTCACTGCTCTTCAAAAGTAATTCATTGTGTGAAATGCCTTGAGATATTTCATTGTGATAAGGTGCCATCCGAATGCAAGTATTATTATTAATAAAATACTTCAATTGTGATGATTTGCAGCTAAAAACATCCCTGAGCATTTTGTGCTATAATCATTATTAAACCGTCTGGTCTCTGCTCTGCAGAATCTGCTTTTGTTATTCCTCCTGCAGAATAGTCAGCTCTGCCTATAGTCACTGAAAGCATTAGTTATCACTTATAAAGATTTCATTGCTCAGCCATCTGCAGTCATTTACATACAGTACATAGGCTGGCAACAGACAGCACGACTGGAGGGAGTCATTAAATTAAAATAATGCCATTAATTCACGGAGCATTTTTCTTTTACAAGTGTAATTATCGAGTGCCATATTGTATTTAAAAACGTAACTGGAACAACTTGTGGCACTGACACATTGGCTCAAGATATTTATTGGCAGATGGCATTGCCGCAAGTCAAGTGGGTCTTGCAAATGCGTTCAGGACAGATGACAATATTTAATGAATTTACCTTTATTACACTCCAACTTTAAAATCACATTTTCTATCCTTCACTCCCTCCATCGGCAGCTACTCATTAGACGATATGTTTATCTCTTTATACAGAGTATCTATTGACACCACTGTGTCAGCCAATGATTTGGAGGCAGGACAGGATTTACTGCAGGACTCACAGAAAACAAAGTCTATTTACTCAACAAACAGTGCACTACAGCAAACAGTCTACAGAGTCTATTTAAAAAGAATCTACGAACTACAGGAACATCTGATAAAAGCAGGGTGATTTCTCCAGCAAAATGCAGTGAGTGCAGCATAGTTTATATAATACAAATTGATTATTTCTCCAGAAAAATACAGTGAGTGGAGGATGATGGTTACATACCAATTATGTGCGTAAAATCAATCCCAGTCACTTACAGCAGTATGGTCTCCGGGCGCGATTGACGAGGAAATTACCCAATCATCTCCATTCTGGCCAGGAATTGTGGTGTCACTATATACAGCCCTCTTTATGTGGTTAAGATTATATTTGATAGATTTAAATGTAGTGAGGGCCTGAGATGCACAAACTGAATAGGTTCAGATTCAGTAGTTAGGCCCGAGAGGTTGACGCCTTAAGCTATGGGTTTGAAACCTGGCTACACCAAGGGCTCATCAAAGCAAATATAATTAATAGAGGGAACCTTGCGATTGAAATAGTTTAGAAGGCTGATCGACAGAATGAATGTGTGTTAGACACAGATAAGCTCAAGGTTGGAAAAGACTGTAGATACAACTAATTTACCTCCCTGCTGTCCTGGCAACAATAACCAATAATGGGCTATAAATTGGAGGACCCCCCCCCACCAATCAGTGATATTTAAAGGGATCGTGCAGGAGTTACAGGTTAGTTGCTGGATTATTGCATCTGGCTGCTGATGCATTTGTGCCTGTTTTTGGAGGACTCCTATACTTAAATCCTAGGACAAGGGGACATAGCCTAAAAATTAGAGCCAGGACTTTCAGGAGTGAAGTTAGGAATCACTTCTACACGCAAAGGGTGGTGGAAATTTGGAACTCTCTTCTGCAAATGGCAGTTGATGCTAGTTCAATTGTTAATTTTAAATCAGAGATTGATAGATTTTTGTTAACCTAAGGTATTAAGGGATATGGGGTTAAGGCGGGTATATGGAGTTAGGTCACAGGTCAACCATGATCTCATTGAATGGCAGAACAGGCTCGAGGGGCTCAATGGCCGACTCCTGTTCCTATCTTCCTATGTTCCTATAATAAAGTTTCAATACTCTGCCAGTGCCCTTGCTGTTGCCTGTCAGCTGACTAGCTGACAGGCAACAGCAAGGGCACTGGCAGAGTGGCAGGGGTGGGACAGGAATGCAGTCATCCTGAGAGAGGACAGCAGGTTCATGTGCAATGGAGCCACTGCCACTTGCTGCCTCGTGATATGCACCACCTTCTCCTGCAAGAAAGCGGGAAGTGTGTCGGTGAGTGTCCTGCAAGATGTTTGGGTGATGTGCCTGTCATGGTTGAATAGCTGCCCGTGTGTGTGACCTGTGAGTTGCGGGTGTGCGGTTTGCAACAATGGTAATGTGTGAGGGTGAGAGTAAGCATCTGATTGAAAGTTTTGAGTACTGATTGAAAGAGTTTGTTGGTAGATGCATGATGGGGATGTGGTGTGTGAAGCAGTGGATGCGGCTAGTGGTGCAGTTGGTAGGAGACGCCACTTGACAGTTGACCTCACTCACCTTGACCACTCGTGTTAAAGCATTGAACTTCTTCCTGCACTGCATCCATGTTTGTGGTGCTATGCTCCTAGCATTGACTTCATCCCCTACTGCCTCAGGAGCAAATGTCTGGAGGGCCTCTTGCCCCCCTGCGGATATAGGATGCCCCTCCTTCTGTCCACCTCTTGCATCAAGGCCTCTAGTGGACCATCAGAAAACCTTGATGCATGCTTTGTCGCAGGCCTGGTACAAACTCAGATCGGCAGATTGGTGGGATCTGGCTTGCAGATTGGAGGATGTGGGATTTAGTAGTGCACAACCTTTATTTAATGTTTTAAAACAACTCAACAGTTTGTAAACATAGGGACGGGAGCTGCATCAGTGTTTTACGTGTGCGATGTCTGATCTGTGTTCAGACCCGAATCTTATATTTTGCAAATAAGAGGGGCAGGCTGCCTTTAAGAGGTGCTAGCCACTCGCAATATCGGGGCCCCCTGCTGGTGAGAAGCTACTCAACAGCACAGGTAGCGCTGACGAGAGGCAGCAATCAGGTAAATCACCAGGCAACACGAATATTACGTGCTGCCTGCATCTCAACGACCAGGCGCAGGTTAATCGCGCACCGTGACCCCCGCGTTCGGTTTCGGGGGTTATTCAATATAACCCTCAATGTGTTTCTCTTCAAGGTATTTGTCCAATTTTATCCTGTTAAACATTGAAGCTACTTGCGTTTTTAATATCGCTTGGCAAGCTGTTCAAATAACCAACCACCCACTCAGTAACATAAAGCTCACTTACATCTGAATCTACGTCTTCTCAGCACAAACTCGTATCCCCTCGTTCTGCTAACTTTTACATCACTGAGCCTTATTAGTTTGAACGCTCAATCATATCCCCCCTCAGTCTGCTCCATTACAGAGCCCTGAGTCTTTCCTCAATTTTTATTCTGACTTATTACCTTGGCAGTTTTTCTTGTACTTTTTTTTAAGCTTAGCTACCTTTCTGTAGTGTGGTTTCAAAGTTGCACACAGTACCCTAGGTGGGCCTGACCAATGTTTAACACAATGGCAAGGATTATTCCCTTTGATCTAATCTCCATTTCTCCTTTTATGCAGCCCAACTTTTTTGATAACTGCCGGACATTGGCCTGAGAGATCAGTCTATATCGATGCCACGATCCATTTCCTGATCCAACTTTATCAAAAATTTTCCCATTAATCCTGTAATCCCTCTGCCTGTTCCTCTCCCTAACTGCACTACTTCACATTTGTACATTACTGTACGCTTACTTCGTCTGTCAATTGTTTGCCCATTCTCCTCAAGCAATGTGGCCTAGATCCCTGCTCCTGAACGGGTAGGCCCAAACTGCACCCGATATTGGGGCTCGGACCTCATGTAAATGAGACGGGCGAGCTGCGGACGGCTGCTGCGCACGCCCGGGCAACTCGTCGGCGTGGGTGCTTGGAATTTTGGGCCGCGACATCGCCAGCACTGGCTTCAGGTAAGTGCTTAAAGGGGAACGGAAAGTGATCGGGAAGGATCGTGACCGGGAGTGGCGGGAAGTGCGATCAGGTTCCGGCATCATTCTGCGGGATTACAGTGGAGGCCGCGAGAAGCACTCCCGCACCTCCTGGCTTCACATTCAGATCGATTATTTTTTTAAAAGCTTTTGTGAGAAAGGGATGTTTCTGCTGAACATTGTTAACCTTGTTAAGAAACGGCATTTACAGACTTTCTGTTAAAGGTTGTTAAGAGCATCAACAAACCTAATAGTGTGTCCTCGATGTGTCCACGTAATTGTTAATCTTCAGGTAAAGACTGCTTAAATCTTTTTATAATAGTGCGTCACGAGACACCATGGGGTAAATTTTAACCCCCCTCCAGGAATGGGTCGGTTGGGGGGCGGGTGGGCACTGAAAACGCTAAATTTTCAGATCGGGACCACATCCCGGCTCCAACTCGCCTAATTCTGGGTTTAACCCAGGCAGGTTCGTATGCTTGTGGACAGCAGACACCGGGCAGTCCTGTCCCCACTTAAAGCCGGCCAGCCGATACTTAAAAGGGCAATGTACCTCATTGAGATACTTGATATTTTGTGTGTTGGACAATTAAAACAAATTTAACCTTACCTGTTCGGGTTTCCCATCGCTTCCGATTCACGTCAAGTGAAAGCTGGTGGGAAGAGCTGGAACCACGAGGTGAGTGTCTATATTGCACTGCTTGTGGGCCCGGAGGAGCAGGAGTGCTTCAGTCAGGCCCAACAAACTCACCTGGTTGACAGGACCCCTGCGATCGGCTGACAGGACCCCTGCGATTGGCCGACCCCCCCTCCAACTTGATCCACGATGCTGGTTGACCTCTCGATGTCATCCACATCCCCCCACCTCTTCCGAATTTTTCCAAGCCCGATAATCTCTCTCTCCCTCCCACCCCCGCCCTCCCCGACCTCTGACGTCCAGCTCCTTTCACTGCCGACAGCCAACTAGCCTGTCAATCAGCCTATAACAATATGGCGGGCGCGCACTTCCAGCTGGTAATGAGTGCGCGCTTTCTGCCCATTATAATTGGAGGCTTAGGTACCCATTTAACGCCTGAAAAATGGGCGCAGCGCCATTGAATTGCTAGGCCATTCGGTCAATCTTGATTCTCCCCACCTTTCACTGTATTAAAGACACCTGCTGTTTTAGTGTCATCGCAAATTATGAGATGTAGCTACTACTGCCCTCTCCCAGATCGTTTATAAAAATTTTAAGTATACTGGTCCCATCACTGGGCTCTGCAGGACTCCACTCATCCCCCTCATCTCCATTCACACAAACCCTCTGTCAAATTTCAATACATCTTAATTCACTCCCAATGGTCCCACGCCTGCTGTGTCACTGGACAACGACAATGTGCTTTATCATGAAGACAAGCCGGAAATTTGGCTTAATTTAAATGGTGCGAGGTCTATCTTCTTATAGGGCAATGCAGATTAAGCGGAAGCTAGATAGGTACATGAGGGAGAAAGGAATGGACGGATTTGTTGATAGGATGAGATGAAGTAAGGTAGGGGGGAGGCTCACGTGGAGCAGAAAGACCAGCAGAGGCCAGTTGGCCAAAAGGCCTGTTTCTGTGCTGTAGATTCGATGTAATTAATGAACTGAAGTTCCTGTGAAGTCCGAATGCAATGATCGAGGGGACCGAGGGAGAGAATGCACTTTCCTCACACTCCAAGGTGCTGGAAATGCATCGAAAATCAAAATGTCTGAGGTGGGAGAAGAATGCCCCAATTCCCCACTCCCGAGAATGGGCAGATTCTTCTTGACATTGGGGAACATCCATGGCCAGAGATGAAAGGTGTAAATCATAAATTTCAAACAGACAGATGGAATCAGTAAACGAGGAAGGAATTCACATTACTGGAAGCTGCAGAGTGTTACAGAAATGCTTCTACTAAAACTGTCTCCATTTCTGTCGATTATGTTTAGAACCAGTCGATGCAAGGACTCACTCCACAGACTTCTCCTTTCCAATGGTTTTCCCACACTATGTACCACCCAGGAGTAGACTGGCTGATAAGCCTCTAGGGCAAGACAGTTCAGGTTGCCAGCCTATGTAATTAGGAACAGGAGTGGGCCATTCAGCCCCTCGAGCCTGTTCCACTATTCAATTAGATCATGGCCTTCCTGTATCTTAAATCCATCTACTCGCCTTGGTTCCATAACCCTTAATAACCTTGCCTAACAAAAACCTATCAATCTCAGTTCTGAAATTTTCAATTGACCCCCAGCCTCAACAGCCTTTTGGGGGGGGGTGGAGGGGTGGGGGTGGAAGAGTTCCACATTTCCACTACTATTTGTGTGAAAAGGTGCTTCCTGACATTACTTCTCTATCAATGCTGCTCAGTGCTGATGTCCGTGGAGCTTCTGACTTTAAAATCAGCAGCGGGGAGAGAGGAGCAATGGGTCTACGGAGAGACAACACCAGTGACAACATTGTGGAGAGCAGAAGGAGGTGGACATGACGTTAAAGAATAATTATTGTACCCGGATCCGTTTATGGAACAAGTTTTAACAATGGGCAGCGATATTGCTTTCCGGATTTTGTCCATTGAATGGACAACTGTCCATTATAACCACGTCCCTCCTCTCTGCAGCCGTCTGTGTCACGTTTATTAAGATAGCAAGGATCAATGATGCAGCTGCCTATCGCATGTTCCTTCAGGCCACCAATCACATCTACTAGGTAATATGATGGGAACGTGGTTAAAAAGTCAGCAGCAGTGTTCCCTTGTTTATCCGGCAACAGTAATCTCAGTCACCTTTACTAAATAACTCAAGATGCAGCTTCATGTACAGTTGAAGAAACATTACACAGAATAGGCCATTCAACCCAACCAGTCCGTGTTGGTGTTTATCCTCCACAAGAGCAATAGTCCTAATTCCACGTGCCAGCTCTCGTCCCATATCCCTTCATTCCCCTTTCCTTCAACCGCCTATCTAACCTATTTTTAAACATAACTAAAATAAAGTTTGAGTTTCTCTCTCTCAGCCACAAGTGCTGTGCCTTTCACTCTCACCCTCTGCCTTGAAACAATGGTTGGTGTGGTTTACAGTTGCTCCTGCTTCGGACTTGAACAAATGGATAGGGAGAAAAAGTACAGTGTCTATCGAAACCGTTGTGTTGGAGGTGGGGTGGGACTTACGGCAAGACTCACAACAGTCTATTCTGCAGCAAACCAAATCTATTTACTCAGCAAACAGAGTCTATTTAAACAGCGCGCTACAGCAAACAGTCTACAGAGTCTATTTAAAAAAAAGAGTCTCTACGAACTACAGCTAGCAGAACTCATGACTGAAAATATAGCAACTTCTCCTGGTAAAAGCAGGGCGATTTCTCCAGCAACATGCAGTGAGTGGAGGATAGTTATATTGAAATTATATGCATAAAATCAATCCCAGTCACTTACAGCAGTGCGGTCTCCAGGCGTGATTGACGGGAGAATTACTCAATCATCTGCATTCTGGCCAGGAATAGTGTGTCACCATATGCAGCCAGAAAAGTATAATGAGAGAGCTGGCAGTGAACACAAGCACAAATACTACACTGGAACACAAGAGGGAAGGGGGTGAGAAAGGCTAGGTGGGCCGACTCAAGCTGTCTAATGACGCCCCCCCCTCCCAACACCACACACAGCTTCCATAGCTCAGGCCTGTTCAATGTAGGAAGAACAGCAAGAAACAGCAGCAGCATTGTGAATAATGACTGCCATTACTGTCAATGGTAGAGGCTCACAGGAGCAGGTATATTACAAACAGAATTTAAAGCAAGCCACATTTCCTTCTGTATTTGTCATTTGTTAAATTATAAATGAGTGGAAAACAAAAGAATTATTGTTTGAAATCAACAAATAAAAAAATCCTAATAATCAACTGCAGGTAATTGCTTGAGAAATTTACATTAATATTGATCTCATCATTTGATCGACATCATACTGTAGTGCGCTGTTTAAATAGACTCTGTTAGCTGAGTAAATAGACTTGGTTTGCTGTAAAATAGACTCTTGTGAGTCTTGCCGTAAGTCCTGCTCTGCCTCCAACTCACTGGCTGACACAATGGTTTCAATAGACACTCTGTATTTTTTTTCCCCATCCATTTGTTCAAGTCAGAAGTCAGGGGACAAAAAACACACACAGATGTAATGCCAGTAAAACAAAATGATAAAATAGGGGTGGTATAAGAGACCAGGTGGTACAGTCGGTTGGGACACTGACCTTTCACCTCGTAGACTTTGGTTTGAATCCAGTCCTGATTGCAAAGGTCCGAAGTGAAATCAGTTTGGCAATCTTAACCCAGCTCCTTGTAAGTGCAATTCTTTAACACAAAGCTGCCCATAGTTTAAATCTGGAAGGTTGGTTTTACTCAGAGTGGGCACAGGGATGGTGTGGCACATGGCGATGTTAGAATAAAGGTTAGGGGGGCAAACCCATCACTGAAGCTCTGTGGGTAAAGCCTATCTACTACTACTAAGCTGAGCAGGACATATCAAAAGTTTAAATGAACGGTCAGAAAATGTTGTTCAGCACTCATGCCTGAATTTCCAGTGTGCACTCCTGGTGGGCAAGACAAGCAGAGTAAAGTCAGAAAATTCCCCCTCTATAATCTCTGTATTGTGTCACAAAGACATTGGTGATGTTGGCTTTAAGAATGTATTGGGGTCAATAAATGCTCTCTGTCTGAGGTGGCTGATCTCTGCAGTGGTGGGAGACCACAGTGTCCCCAAACTAGAGAGGAGATGGACAGAATCATGCTCCTGATCACTAGTCAGTGACCCCCTGCTGATATGATCAGGCTTGACCACGTGATGTCCCTTGTACCACACATTGTGTGTGCACACATTTGGGAGCAATGTACTCTTGTAGCTGCTGGAATTAAAAGGTTGCTGAATGTTGGCCGGCCACGCGCTGTTAGTTATAAAACTTGATAGAACCAGCTCTACAGACACACTGGGCTAGATTTTTATCTTCATCACCTGGATAGTAATCTAATGGGGAAAATCCCTCGCCCTTTATAGAACCCGTCATTGAAACCATTGAAAGGAAAATCAGACGGCTTCTATAAAGGACTCCTGCTCTTATTTCTTATGTTCTTAAGCCTGGCAACACACTATCCCGGCTCACACAGAAAGATTGGCCGGTGGAGCAATATTCCACCAACAGTACGCGCCATTATGGGAAAAATATATGTAAACAAGAATCAAAAAAAAGAGAATAAAAGCCATAAAGCAATTACTATCAGCTGTAGATCAGTTGGTAGCACACTCGTCTCTGAGTCAGAAGGTCATGGGTTCAAGTCCCACTCCAGAGACTTAAGCACAAAAATCTAGGCTGACGTTCCAGTGCAGTACTGGGGGAGTGCTGCACTGTCGGAGGTGCTGTCTTTGGGATGCGATGTTAAACAATCCTGTCTGCCCTCTCAGGCGGATGTAAAAGATCCCATGGCATTATTTCAAAGAGCTCGCCCCAGTGTCCCGACCTATATTTATCCCTCAACCAATATCATTTAAAAAAAAAGACCATCTGGTCATTTACCTCATTGCTGTTTGTGGGAGCTTGCTGTGCGCAAATTGGCTGCTGCGTTTCCTACATCACAACAGTGACTACACTTCAAAAAGTACTTCATTGGCTGTAAAGCATTTTGGGACATGCTGAGATTGTGAAAGGCGCTCTAAAAATGCAAGTTATAGAATCATAGAAGTTACAACATGGAAACAGGCCCTTCGGCCCAACATGTCCATGTCGCCCAGTTTATACCACTAAGCTAGTCCCAATTTCCTGCACTTGGCCCATATCCCTCGATACCCATCTTACCCATGTAACTGTCCAAATGCTTTTTAAAAGACAAAATTGTACCCGCCTCTACTACTGCCTCTGGCAGCTCGTTCCAGACACTCACCACCCTTTGAGTGAAAAAATTGCCCCTCTGGATCCTTTTGTATCTCTCTCCTCTCACCTTAAATCTGTGCCCCCTTGTTATAGACTCCCCTACCTTTGGGAAAAGATTTTGACTATCAACCTTATCTATGCCCCTCATTATTTTATAGACTTCTATAAGATCACCCCTTAACCTCCTACTCTCCAGGGAATAAAGTCCCAGTCTGTCTAACCTCTCCCTGTAAGTCAAACCATCAAGTCCCGGTAGCATCCTAGTAAATCTTTTCTGCACTCTTTCTAGTTTAATAATATCCTTTCTATAATAGGGTGACCAGAACTGTGCACAGTACTCCAAGTGTGGCCTCACCAATGCCCTGTACAACTTCAACAAGACATCCCAACTCCTGCATTCAATGTTCTGACCAATGAAACCAAGCATGCTGAATGCCTTCTTCACCACCCTATCCACCTGTGACTCCACTTTCAAGGAGCTATGAATCTGTACTCCTAGATCTCTTTGTTCTATAACTCTCCCCAACGCCCTACCATTAACGGAGTAGGTCCTGGCCCGATTCGATCTACTAAGAAGTGTCGCGCAAATGAACTTGGGTATTATAAACCCCAACGGGCCTAAAATTTCCTCAGAGCAGCTCCCGTTATGTCGCCATAACGTCACCGGGGGTGCGGCGGAAACTGCGCTTCCGGTGCCGGAGCGGGAGCAGCTCCCAGGAAATTCCGAGTCCAAGTTACTTTGGTGCAGAATCCTACTCTAGGCTTCAAAAGAAATCCAGCATCGACAAGGACACTTCTTTTATTTTTTTTTTACATTGTCAGTAATGAAAGCGAGCTCTAGCGTAGAATAAAAAGAAATGTAACCTATTATGCTTCTATTTCTGGAACGTTCCACTGCCTTCCCCCTCCCTTCGTGCAACCATGTTTATCCTCAGTAAATAAGATGACTGAATCAGCGAAACGTTCTATGTCTCCATCTCAATTCTGATTTACAAGTCTGGCAAGCTTGTAAATCAGAATTGAAATGGAGAGGAGACTTACAAACAGTCTACGATTCACCCATATATTCCCCTGCTGCCTATACAGACATAAAAAAAGATAAGCTATCTTGTCCTATCTCTGTGAAGCATCGCCCACGCCAACCAGAGCTGAAACCAGATGCTACGTGAGGAGGTGAGGGAGCTTTATCAGAACCCATTTCTGTCAGTGCTATCCTATTTATGAGAGAAACATTTATGATTCAACACACTTCCTTAGTTGTCAGATAACGCACATCTTACAAAGCAAGAGCTTGTGTTTATCGTTTGATGACTACAATGCTGAGAGCTGTTCACTTATTACATGGGTCAGAAGTTGTGTATTGAGCTATTTTATTTTATCCTTTTGAGCATTTTTAAAACTACTTCATTTGACAAGACAGTCTACTGTCGTTTGATGTGAAATGGAAGTCTGCAGAATATGTTCATAGTATAGTTGTTGATTTTATTTTAGGTTAGCCGTGGCTCAGTGGGTAGCACTCTCGCCTCTGAGTCAGGAGTAGGCCATTCAGTCTGCTCGAGCCTGTTCTGCCATTCAATTAGATAACCCCTCACTGCCACCCCGCACTAATTCAATTTGATGAGACTTGAGTACAAAATCTAGCATGACGCTCCAGCGTTGCACCATCGGAGGTGCCGTCTTTCGGATCAAACATTAAACCGAGGCCCCGTCTATCCTCTCAGATGGACACAAAAAAATCCCACGGTACCATTTTGAAGGAGAGCATGGGAATTCTCCCCAGTGTCCTGGGCAATATTTATCCCTCAACCAACATCACAAATAAACAGATTATCTGGTCATTGTCACATCGCTGTTAGTGGGAGCTTGTTGTGTGCTAATTGGCTGCTGCATTTCCTACATTTCAAAATAAAAGTAAAGTGCTTTGGCACGTCCTGAAAGACGCTATATAAATACGAGTCTTTCTTTCTTCTATTTTATATTTTTAAAAATGTACTACCAAGGAAACTCAGTTGGCAAGTGCACCATCTAGTTTGGAATTAAAAGGCACCGACCAGTTCAATCCCCCATCTATGCAGAGTTACTGCTTCCTGTTCAGGCAGCAGTGAGGGTGCTACAGTTGGCCGCAGGATTCTGGGCATGGGAGTGAAAAAATAACAAGGTCTCCTACTCTTGATGGTTATCTTGCTGGCTCCTGCTGGGACAGTGGATGAATGAATGAATGAAGTCACATTTATATAGCGCCTTTCACAACCTCCGGATTTCCCAAAGCCCTTTACAGCTAATGAAATACTTTTGAAGTGTTGTAATGTAGGGAGATGCAGTACCCAAATTGCACATAGCGAAATCCCAAAAAACAGCAATGTGATAAATGACCTGATAATCTGTTTTGGTGATGTTGGTTGAGGGATAATTATTGGCCAGAACACTAGGGAGAACTCGCCCTGCTCTTCTCCGAGTAGTTCCATGGTATCTTTTAAGTCCACCTGAATGAGCAGATAGGGCCTTGGTTTAATGTCTCACCTGAAAGACGGTACCTCCCTCAGTACTGCAGCACTCCCTCAGTACTGCACTGAAGTGTCAGCCTTGATTATGTACTCGGGTCTCTGTAGGGAGACTCGAACCCATGGCCTTCTGATTCAGTGGTGAGAGTACTACCACTGCTGACTAGCATAAAGTCAGGCACAAATATCTCACTCAAAATCCATTGAATCTATACCAAAACTAAGAGTATTAGACAACTGTGTCCCTCATAATTACAAGAGCAAAATACTGCGGATGCTGGAAATCTGAAACAAAAACAGAAAAAGCTGGATATACTCAGCAGGTCAGGCTGCATCTTTGGGACAGGATACGGGCAGCAGAGTTTTGGATGAGGCTGGAAGATGGGAGGTTTTATTTGCACAAAATAATTTTAATTTTAGCTACGACTGATTTTTATCATTATTTAATTTTAGTGACCAGAAATCAATGGTGAGTGTCAGCATGGTTCCACTGGTAGCACAATCCCCTCTACATCAAAGCTTGTGGGTTTGAGTCCCACTCCAGAGACTCGAGCAAGCAATAGAAGCTGACAGTCCAGTGCAGTACTGAGGGAGTGCGGCACTGTCGGAGGTGCCTTCCATTGGATGAGACGTTAAAATAAAGCCCTGTCTGCCTGCTCTGAATGATGTAGTTGGATATTAAGGATCCCATGCAACTAATTGAAGGATTGTCCCAGTATCATGGCCAACGTTCCTCCTTCACCAAAAACAGGTTAACCACCCACTCATTTTGATCCCGCAATGCGTAAAATAATAGTTACTTCACTCCAAGTACTTCATCGTATGTGAAACACTTTGAGCTGCTGGAGAGATGTAAAGAGTGATTTATAAATGCAAGTTTTTCTTCTATTTTAGTTGTTACAGTTAACAAAATCCACTCTGGTCTCAGGTCCCCAGCCTCCACAAACAACCATTTTGTCAATAACACAGTGTAACATTACATGCTAACAAATAGCAATAAAATCTTACTCGAAATCGAGATGTTAACCTTATGCGGTCATATATAATCATAAACTATTCCAGATTCCTTTCTACCAATTAGCCGGTAAATGTCAGAGTTAGATTTATGCTCTTCTGCATCATTTACAATCCTACAAACACAATTTGCCAGCTTTATTTGTACTCGGCAGGAGTTTTCGAGACACAATAAATTGCTATAAAAAATTAATTGAAGGGATTTTATTATGCATTTGATTACACGGACCCAATATTAAGGCAGTCACTAACCAGTAACATTAATAAGGGGTTAGAGTGGTGTTAATCACTAACCTTTTCTTGGAGGCCTTGATCCAAAAACAATATACTGATCAAGAGCCACTCTCAAGAATGCTGCAACATCTTACTCAACGGAATGATGGAACAAGAATCCACAGTGGTTGTTTGTCACACGCTGAGCTCCTTTTTTCCAGACAGGAAAAGACCTACTGGTCCACCCAGGACGCCTCAGGTATTACTATTCTGATTTTAATCATGCCCGCGTGGATTGTCGTCTAGTTAAAGTCAGGCACTTCTCCATAGAATGACAGAGAAATACATAGATGTTACAACACGGAAACAGACTATTTGGCCCAACCAGTCCAGGTCAGCATTTACCCTCCATGCGAGCAAATAGTTCTAATCACATTTACTCGTTCTGTTCCCATAGCCCTTCATCCATCTATCCATGATGTGGAGATGCCGGTGATGGACTGGGGTGGACAAATGTAAGGAGTCTTACAACACCAGGTTATAGTCCAACAGCTTTATTTGAAATCACAAGCTTTCGGAGGCTTCCTCCTTCGTCACCTGACCTGAAGGAGGAAGCCTCCGAAAGCTTGTGATTTCAAATAAAGCTGTTGGACTATAACCTGGTGTTGTAAGACTCCTTACATTTGTCCATCTATCCAAAGTAATCTTGAATGGTGACATGGTTTCTGCCTCAACCACTAACTCTAGAAGTGAATTCCACAGCCTCAACTCTCTGTGTAAAGCAATTCCTCCTGCCCTCTGTTCTAAATTTCTAACATTTAATCTTACTTGGTCCTTCGTTCTTGATCCCTCAAATTCTGGAAAGAGCCTGCTTGCATTTACCCTGTCACATCATAGGAACAGGAGCAGGCCATTCAGTCCCTCGAGCCTGCTATGTCACTCAATTAGATCATGGCTGATCTGCATCTCAACTCTATTTAATCATCTTTTCCTCCATAATCCCTGGATACCTCTACCTAACAAAAATCTATATATCTCAGTTTTGAGAATGAATAGGTAAAGACACCACCTGATGTGGTATTATAAAGGCCAGAAGGGTTCCCAGGTTTTAATCTCCTTCTGGTGTTCAATCATGACAGGATTTGGGCACTGCTGCGATGCTCACCCCGGTCGAACAGCTGCCAATGCTCACTGTGGAGGATCACACATGAAGATTGGTCGATTGTGAAAGGTACCAGAGGACTGCTGGCACCCATGGAACTGAAGCCAGCATGAGTCAGACTTTCAGTAGATGAGAGGAGGAAAATGTTGGGGGGTGGGGGGGAGAAAGAGAAGGAAAAATGAGTGACAAATGAAATTTGTTCTTTGCTAGCTATTTTAATCCTCCCATCTTCCACCCTCCACAAACTTGAGCTCGTCCAAAACTCTGCTGCCCGTATCCTAATTCGCAACAAGCCCCTTTCACCCATCATCCGCTGACCTACATTGGCTGCCGGTCTGGCAACGCCTCAGTTTTAAAATTCTCATTGTTGTTTTCGAATCCCTCCATGGCCTCGCCCCTCCCTATCTCTGTAATCTCCTCCAGCCCTACAACCCTCCAAGATCTCTGGGCTCCTCCGATTCTGGCTTCCTGCGCATCCTGATTTCCTTCGCTCCACCATTGGCAGCCGTGCCTTCAGCTGCCTAGGCCCTAAGCTCTGGAATTCCCTCCCTGAACCTCTCCGCCTCTCTACCTCTCTCTCCTCCTTTAAGACGCTCCTTAAAACCTACCTCTTCGACCAAGCTTTTGGTCACCTGTCCTAACATCTCCTTATGTGTCTCGGTGTCAAATTTCGTTTGATAATCGCTCCTGTGTTGTGCCTTCGGGATGTTTTACTATGTTAAAGGCGCTATATAAATGCAAGCAGTTGTTGTTGTTTTCCTTGTTAATGCTGAGCAGAAGGGAAGAACAACTTTAAATAATCAAGTATTAAGCCAAGATGTAAATGGTTAAGAAGTCTGACTTTTTTTTTTGCATTCAAGCAGAATTAATAAATTCCTAATATTGATCCAATGAGGGGAGATTTATTGGAGGTTGCAGCATACAGTCCTGCTTCTGGCTGACTAAAACTCCACCTGTCACTGAGGGGTGATTTAAGTCAGTTAAAAGTACACCAGCTGCACAAACTAATGATTCCATTTGGGGAGCCAACGGCACTGAAACCAGTCACTCTGTCACATTAATATTGAATGAATGAAATTCTGAGTGGGAAGACAATAATTAAATGGTAGGAATAATGCACAGAGCACAACACACAACAAGTTTCTGCAATACTTTTGCTAATAAGGGTGTTGTGATTCATCAGTGACATGTTTATGGAAACCCAAGATTTTTCACACCTGCCGAAGATGTCAAATTTTGTTTGCATATTTATTGTTCACTATTAATTAAAACAGGCAGCCTCTAGCCATGTGTATACAGCTCTGGTACACCTCAGCAGATAAATGTGAGTTTAATTCCCAAGGCTTCCGGTTACTAAGAGATGCTTACCTCTGTTGGAATGAGTTTTGGCGTTTTCAAGTGGAGCATTGCTCCAAAGCAGGACATTCCCAGTAGACGAGTTGGTACCAATGGTTAGAACGGACTTCTTTTACATTTTGGCCTGGATTTGTATAAGCTAATGAGATACAAAGCATTCTCTCTCTCTCTTATTTTAGGTGCTATGTAATGTAAGTGTCTCAATCAAGTTCTCAGTAGACATGTCAACTTGTTCATAATACAGTACTTGTAATTCATACCAACTTATCAGTCTCATTGAGAGTGTGAACAAGAGGGGAATTCCAAAGTACATAGGAACATAGAAATTACTGGTAGTTGCACGGTACAATGATTAATAGAGTTGTTGACTAATCGTCGTAATCAATTTCTTTCAATTAAGTCGACAACAGACCCAGATACGAGGTGAGGAAAGCCCCCTGTGGTGGAAAGTTAATATGGCCTCTTGTCACAGTCCATGCCCGTCACGAAATGTTGGAGACCAAAACCAGTTGAAAGGAGCAAAAAGCACTTCCCATTCACCCTACTCTCCATCTCTCATTTTGATGAAATATCGGTACACACAAAAGAAGCAGCTTGTTCTACCCAAAGGGAACATCAGCCAGGTCCCAAACAGAAGCTCACTTCCTGTCACCTGACCACAGCTCAGCATTATCAGCAACTCTCTCCCCCAAAAAGCTGTTGAGGCTGGGGGTCAATTGAAAATTTCGAAACTGAGATTGATAGATTTTTGTTAGGCAAAGGGTATTAAGCATTACGGAACCGAGGCGGGCAGATGGAGTTAAGATACAGATCAGCCATGATTTAACTGAAGGGCAGAGCAGGCTCGAGGGGCTGAATGGCCTCCTCCTGTTCCTAATTACAGAGGCTAGCAACCTGAACATGTCTTGTCCTGACCTTTCTGCGTGATGGAGAATTGGCAGAGTACAGCACTATCATGTATTAACAAGCCAGGAAGAGCCAAAGAGTAACATTTTTAAAAGCTAGAAAAGTGCAGAGGATATCTCACAGGCGATGATGAGATAGTGGTGTGCTTATACAAGTGTAAAATGCAGGATCACACATAAGAGTGGAGTGCACTAACTAGAGGAAGAGAGAGAGGCTATATTAGGGGATGTGCACCCAACACGGGCTAGAGCAGTTTATTAAGGCTATTGGAATCCTGAGGTGCTTTCGGGAGGATTTTCCTCTTTCGCCCAATTTTCAGCTGATATTCCAGTAGTGGGATGAAAAATGGGACAAGACCCAGTTACAGTGGATTCCGCCCATTTTTATGGGCGTTGTATTTTTCAACATCACTTCGATTGACCCAAATATGTGTGGCCACATTTAAATAAGACAGTAATGATGGTGTAACACATGTCATACTTCCCATCATTGCCACCTCATGAATGTTGGACATGACATGTCTGTATATAACCAGAGTCCAAGAGTTGCTAAGGAATGGAAAACAAGGGTCAAATTTTAAATGGCTGCCACAGGTAATTTACTGGAGAGAGAGATGATCAATGAACATATCCTTATTGCTGGAAGTTCCCTTCATCAGTGGAGGTAGTAACATGATCACTGTTGGGGTTGACAGATATCAACAACTGCTAGAAGACCATCAACTCGGTGAAGAAGGCTCTTTGGTCCGCCAGAAATGTTAATTGTATGATTTATATCAATGAGTGCGAATTGTATTCAGGTGGTGGTTATCAATTGGGGACTCTCTTGTATCCTTTTTATAGGAGAGCTTGTGTGGGGTGTGGGGTGTGTGTAAGGGGAATCTCTATGAATAAAAGCTTGGAAACAACTAAAGACCAGCTCTAGTATTCCATCCTTCACCACATGGCTGTCCAATTTTAACACAAAGCCTGCTGGTCTTCCAGCTGAAGGAACTGTCCACGACTGAGTGTTGCCGACTGGCACAGTCCAAGGTCCAGGAGTACGTGCTGGATGCACTGAAGCGAGGTGTGGCCTATGCAAAGGTTCTAGACGGAAAGTCCACCGTGTAAGGCCATTCTGCCTTTGTATCGTTTACCATGTCTCATAAGAAATGTACTGTGTTTGAACTGTAATATTGGGATTGTATTATGTATGATCTGCATTGTATTGAACTGTATTTGTTTGGAATTGAGATATATACATTGAACTGTGCAATTTTTAAAATTCTACAAAATAAAGTATATTTTGAAATTTAAAAAGGTTGTATTGCAATCTTGCAACAGCAACCAGTTCCTCCTTTCGCTCCATGTTCCCCACTCCAGTGGCAAGCTCAAGTGCAGGTGGGAAAACTGATAGGAGCCCACCAAAAATGTTTACATTATGCGTACACCGGAAATTCAACCAGGATCGGCGCTGAGCTTATGGTACAGGCAGGAATCCCACCCCCCAATTAGTACTGCACTGACGCTGGGAAATCACACCACGGAGGAAAATCTCAGCCATTATGTCATTGCAACACATTCCAATGTACATTATTTTTTATATAAAACTACCTGAACACCAGTGGCATTGCTCATGGGTAGTCTGGGGTCTGGTGCGATGTTTAGTGTTGTATTATTCAAGCATGGAGTAAAAAGTGTGTGTGTGTGTGTGTTTCGTTTCAAGAGGTGATAACACCACTACCAAGCAGAATTTATTCCACACCTGTTCACTCGTGAATTATTGGCATTCTAAGAAAATATACCAACTAGGAAAGAACCTGCATTTATAAAGCACTTTCAGGATGTCCCAAACAGGCGTAGCACCCCGATTTGCATAACTGAACAGTCTCATTTTGGTTTGGGTGGGAGTGCTGAGCAGCAATTTAAAAGCCTGCCTTGTGTTCAAATCCCTCCATGGCCCCACCCCTCCCTATCTCTGTAACTTCCTTCAGCCCTACAACCCTCCGAGATCTCTACGCGCCTCCAATTCTGGCTTCTTTCACATCCCCGATTTTCATCGCTCCATCACTGATGGCCGTGCCTTCAGCTGCCTAGGCCTAAGTTCTGGAATTCCCTCCCTAAATCTCTCCACCTCTCTCTCCTCCTTTAAGACGCTCCTTAAAACCTACCTCTTTGACCAAGCCTTTGGTCACCTGTTCTAATACCCCCTTATGTGGCTTGGTGTCAAATTTTGTTTGATAACTGTGGACGTTTTACTACATTAAAGATGCTATATTAATGCAAGTTGTTGTTGCCTGGAAGTTGATTCAGGCGGGCAAATGGGCACACAATATCAACTGGTGGTCGCCTGTTCTTCAGGCAGGAAACGTGTAGCCAGCAGTTCAATGACTCCCCAGTAGTCTTTAGCCATATCTTCATTTTATTTCTGTGCACTGTTTAACTCCATGATATGAGCATGAGGTGGAATTTCATCAATTTGGAGCACCTGTATTATGTTTTACCAATATTCAGTTCAAGGACTGAAAGAAGGTCACTAAGAATTTTGCAATCCCTTGTTATTCTGGCTCCACAAAACAGTTTGAATAATCAGAGCAAGTTGAATAATGTTGAGGTTTTTCTACTGATTTATTTTGCTTCTCTATAAATTTATGTCTCACAATAAATACAATTTATAGTTTTACCTGGAATAGATGGGTTGTCAACATGGTGTTTTTTTCACCTTCTAGAGAGAGGCCAGGAATATAAAGTGAGCAATCCATACACTCCAGCAGCATAAGCGTAGATTGTTAACCCTGAGGCACACTGTTCCAATCACATCATGCAAAAGGTTAACTTTCAGTTCATGGGACATGTACCTATTGAAGCTACCTTTTACAATGAGCATGAATAAAGCTTGTTGGGAGCTCAAATTATAATGGTGACATCAAAACAGTTTTTTATATTAAGACTGACAGATATAACAGAGTGGTTTGTACCAGCTTATAGGCTCAATTATTGACGAAAAGCAGTGAGTTTTGCTGAGCTATGGTCTAAGAATCCCAAAACTCCTCCTGTATGAAGTGGCCATTCTTGATATGTAAGCCTGGATGATAAGTACAGGCTATTTGACCATGGGAGATATGGCAGCTGAGTTCAATCCTGTCCCCCCACAATTTTCATGACATTCACTTTCCTGCAAGGTTGCTGAATGAAGTAAGAAATCTGTGGAATTCTCTACCCCAGAGGGCTGTGGATGCGGAGATGATGAATATATTCAAGACTGAGATCGACAGATTTTTGGACACGAAGGGAATCAAGGGAAATGGGGATAGGGCGGGAAAGTGGAGTTGAGGTAGAAGATCAGCCATGATCTGATTGAATGGCAGAGCAGGCTCGAGGGGCCGTATGGCCTACATCTGCTCCTGTTTCTTATGCTCTTACAGCAATTCGGCGTGCAAACCATGGCAGATGTTTCCCCTTCAGGTCAACCGTAGTGACCCCTACTATTGTCCCAGCAACGATCAGCTTACTCAACACAGTATGAGTATCGTACTCTGTATGGCACAGAGAAGCATGCTAACTCACTGAGGACACCCGGTTCTAGAAAGCCTAATCAAGCCAAAACTGCAGAGCAATCTCAAGATGGCACTGGGATAATATAAACAGCTTTACCTACCTCACTGATCATAACAGAATAGTTATATCATTGGCTGACAGAGAACTTCATATTGACACAAGAGGACGAGTCAACCCATAGCAACGCGCAAGCATTCAACAGAGACTCTGAGGTTAGATGCTGAAGTATGGTTGTGATGGATTTCGGTCTGTGGTTATTTGGTAATCATTTTTCACTGTGATTTAACTATAAAATCCTTGAACGTCTCTACTGTAATTGTTCAGGGTATTTGTGAGCACCTTGCGATTCTTCACTGTCAATGACAATGATTATACCACTCAGCCATAACAGGATGTTGTTACATAAAGGCTAATATGTTAAAAGACAAGTTTCAGGACAAGGTCACAGCACAAAGGATCCTCATCAACGATCAGTAGCATGATTTGTAACAAAAAGATATAGTTGATGTGTGTCAGAACCAGAATCTCTCTCTCATTTGAGCTTTTCCCTATCATTCACTCCTGGCATTTAGTGAGAATTATTAGATATGAACAGAGAAGTGAATTTTCTATGATGAAACTTTGGGCTAAAAATGCCTGGTTAAGAATATCAACAGTTCCAGGGAACACGTGCGGCACGGAGATGTTTCAAAAGTCACTGGGCTGAATTCTCCTCCGTAATCCCGCCCGAAATGGGGCAGGAAACCGGCAAGGAACGAAGCCAAATCTGGAAGGAAAGTCAACCGCTGCTTGATGTCCCGGTCTGACTGTCCCTCCCCCTATCCTTGCTCGCTGCCCCTTCCCTGCCTGCCACATGCAAATACTGGCGGAGGGGTGGAAGTGGGGGCGGGGCCCGTGACTCCTGCCCATTTTCTTCTTATCGGCCTCAGTTACTGCCAATTCTTGTGCAAGGTAGAGTAACAGCGTTAGTAGAGGCTTCTTCCCCCTCCATATAGGCCCAAGAAACTGAAAAGGCCCTGCTGATCTTCTGGACTCCTCGGTACCTTCTGGTGTAGCAGCTAGGATCC
The DNA here is from genome assembly GCF_035084215.1 of Heptranchias perlo. Taxonomy (NCBI): domain Eukaryota; kingdom Metazoa; phylum Chordata; class Chondrichthyes; order Hexanchiformes; family Hexanchidae; genus Heptranchias; species Heptranchias perlo. Next base: position 11,604,507 of record NC_090345.1, on the reverse strand, counting down.
CACTGCACTGCTGGGATATTACAGCTGATCAATGGTGGGCTTCCTATTGGCGGCAAGAATCCTGCCAGGTTCAACGACCTCGACCCAGGGAATAGGTCGGTGTTGGGCAAAATCAGAGGGGCAGATGAAGTCCTGCCCTGCCACTACTATGCCCAAAGAGGAGAAGGTACAAATTCAGGTCAGCCGTGATCTATTTGAACGGCGGGACAGGCTCCAAGGGTTGAACGGCCTACTCCTGTTCCTATGAGAGACTTGCCCATTAGTTGAACTTGAAGTGGTAGATTGCTTTTCTGAGTAGAACTGTCTCACTTTAAGATACTTTCTCCATTTTTACATAGAATTTACAGCAGAGAATCAGGCCATTCAGTCGAACTGATCCATGCCAATGTTTATGCTCCACATGAGCCTCCTCCCACCCTACTTCATCTCACCATATCTGCATATCCTTCTATTCCTTTCTCCCTCATTTAGCTTCCCTTAAATGCATCGATGCTATTCGCTTCAAGTACTCCATGTGGTAGCAAGTTCACATTTTAACCACTCACTGACAATCAGGGTGGGATATGAATGCAAGAATAATTAGACCCGTCCTGTTTCATTTCTCTAATCCTCCATAGATGGATATAAAACTGTGCAGCTCTCATTAATAGTCTTTTTTGTGATCTCATACATGGGAGTGTTGCTTTATAGCCTTTTTATAGTGTCATTGAGTTAATCTAAAATCTGGTCTGATGATGATCATTTTTCCTTATCTTCACGTGTGCTAACAGAGCTACCAAGCTGTGCGATTGTTGGGAACGGAAATGATTTCTCCATCGTGTATCCAGTGGTGGCATAAAACAGAACTGCCACGTCAGGTATTGCTCTTCTGTTATTCTGACAATGCATCTCAACTCCACCCTCACAGAAGTGCAAGTGAAACGCAGCCGTTTGCTGTAGTCAATATCCTAATGGCCTGTCAGAAGTGCCGTTGCTGATCATCAAGAATCAAACGAGAATGAATGCAACAAGGAGAAGACCAAGGATCGTAATGAAGGCCTAGTGAAGCAACACTGATGTTTTTGGAGTGTGCCTGTGTGTGTGGGGAGGTGGAGGGGGATTGGGAGGGAGAGATAGCATCGCCCACCTTTCCTGTAGATCCCTTCTCATCACTTACTAGCAAATTTGATCTTGTGCTAAGGACCTGCATCTGTCACTGCCTTCCAAGCTCTCTTTAATTACTATGCTCAGAAGTCGTCGGAAAAGACCTAATCATTTCTTCTTCAAATAAATCCAGGGTCCAGGGGCTAAAGAACATTGTACTAATTATTGCATTAGCTCAATGCCTGGGCCTTGCTAAGTAGAAGAAAGCATTGATCCAATTCTTGAATTTTAAGTATAATCTTTTAAAACAAATACAATTAATAGTAATACATATGTCAACTACGTGTTTTGTAAAGGTACCTTTTATACCATCTGTGTAACATTCAAAGATCTTTGGCTAATGGATTTTACTTGTCCGTGTAGAGGTTTTTCTTGCTGCCATTGAGATTCCCTGGGCCTGGTGCTCTCAGCAGGGAGCCGCATTCATAGGCAGCAGAGTTCAGAGAGTCGATGCTACAGTGTTAATAGTTCTACCTTTTACCTACGCTTCATCCAAGCCCTTCTCCCCTGCGGGAGAATGGGAACGCTAAATTTACCCGTCATATTTGAACATAGGCAGTTGAGCATCAGCAGGCTGTTTGTCCATGGTAACCATTACAATCAAGCCCCATTCTGTTCTCATACAACACCCTCACAGAGTAGGCTTGCCAACACTGGTTGAATGTATTCCTGGAGGTTTCATGACATTACCTCCTGCCTCCAACCGCCCCGCCCCCCAAGCTCCCACCATTGGTCGCCCAAAACATCCATCTTTGCGACGCACCGCCTTCTCTCACCAATTGGAATGCGAAAGACTCTTCATTACCCAATTGGATGATTCTTGAATGTCAGTCCAAAGAGCTTTCTTTTTCCCCCATCTCCTGTTTATTGGATATCAAAATATTGAAGTGTTCAAAGAAAATGAAAAAAAGACAATTTTTTTTTTAATGCCCCATGATTTTTCTCCCGGGTTTGCTTGCATCACTGAATGGAGATTAATCTTCAATTCCTGGAGACTCCAGGTCAATCCTGGAGCGTTGGTGACTCTACTCAGAATCGCACGGCGTAGGGAGGTCAGCGCACCCTCGTGTCCCAGTGACTCATTTAAATCAACAACTGTTAAGCAGATGCGCTGACCTCTGCTCTGCAATTTTCTAATTAATGTTCCTGGCCCTGCACTGGGAGCCTTTCAAAATTTACTCAATAGTGTCAAAAGGAATAGTTGAAGTATACATTTGCTTCAAACAATATATATCAGATCCCAGTCCCACTGAAACAGAGAACAGTGACAAATCCACAAGTTTTTCTTAGCCAAGATATTTATGACCAAAACCAACAATATGAAATAAGAGGACAGTAGTGCAATCTTGCTATGGCTTTTGCTTCTAATCCTCTCAATGGTACAGCTAGTCAGAGGCAGGCCCATGCCTCCATTTCTGCCATATTATTTAGCGTAGTGGCTAGCACTGTGTGTGAAGACAGTAGCATCATATTACACTGTCGCTTACCCTACATAAACAGCGCCTGAATTAATGGTCTGCTCATTTGCAGTCTACTAAAGAGAACACTTTGCAACTGGCTCCTAGATCCATTTATTCTTTAAAAAAAAACACTAAGCAATCCTGGCAAAATGAGATGATGTTTTGAAAGGAATTGTCTGAGGGCAATGAGTTGGACAGCAGTCTAGAAGTCCCATGGTAAGGTAGGTCAAAGATTGAAGCCCACGGGTCCCATCACAGTTACTTTCTTATCGCCAGGCCATCAGGCAGAGATACCGTGTGGAGTTCAGGCCATTTCCTTACAAGGAAGGAAGGAAGGGAAGAAAGGCAACTAAGATGAGTGACCCCAGATACTGTCACACACCAATTGGCAACCAGTTACAGAATGGTAATATTAGAAGCCTGGAATCAGGCCCATTTGGCCAAGAAATGGTATATAGCCCAGGGAAATGCCTGAGAAATGAACACATAAAAAGAGGGTATGGGTGACACAATGAGTCAGTACAATATTATGTCATCTCTGAGACTTGTTGCAGTTTAACCAAATCTGATGGAATGAAAGTCCCCTCTAACTGCTGTAAGGATCCTATGTGAATTCAGTTTTAGCAATCTCAATCCAGTTTCAGGTGGGCTCTGGTCAGAGCATTATTTGACATTAAATTGGCACTCCCAGTCAGATTGGTAGAAAGAATGACGGGAATGGGAAATACAAAGTTCATATTGCTGCAGTCGGGATGCTCATCCAAGGTTTGAATTTAGAATAGTGAAGGGAGCTTTATCCTGTATCAGTCCTATACCTGACTTTGCAACATCTGTCCCAAACCTAATTTTACAACAGCTGTCCCATACCAGGCTTTTGCAACATTGAATGGTGACATCTTGTGCAAAAATTGTCATCCCTCATAAAATCGCAGTACAAAATTCTTAAACAAAATAACTAGGTTTTGTGTACCCCTTTTAATAGCAGAGTTCTATTTAAGAAGCCCTCCCTCTACAATGCATTTTCCTTGCAAGGTTCTTTACTTTTAAGTGTAATGGTTTGCATCCATAACTCCACCAATTACAAATGCTAGTTTCCTAATTGTTTAATTATTTACCAGGACCTAACAAGTCCAAATAACAAGCTTGAGGCACTTCATGCTGTTGTAAACAAGCCTATTATTGTAAATCTAAATCAGCAATTTCTAAGTGAATTAAGACCTTCTACAACAGCCTTCAATGTTATCCTTCTGAAAAACACTCAAATACAGACCTAGGATGAAAGAAAGCAAGACTTGCATTTATATAGTGCCTTTCACGACCTCAGGATGTCCCAAAGTGCTTTACACCCAATGAAGAACTTTTGAAGTGTAGTCACTGTTGTAATGGAGGAAACGCAGCAGCCAATTTGCGCACAGCAAGATCCCACAAACAGCAATGAGATAATGATCAGATCATCTGTTTTAGGTGCTACCCATTGAGCCACAGCTGTCACCCTTCTCTGGACAATGGGAGGGTTTGAGCTGTCAGCAGCTTTGTGAGAATGAATTGCAGGCCACTTCACATGAAGCAAATGTCACAGTCTTCTATTGCTGGCATGTAAGGCTTAGGAAATTGAAGCAATTATGGGCAGGGCAAATGATTATTACAATAAATGGCGTTATGATGAAAATTACAATTATCAGCATCGGGGTCCATCATGGTTCAATATTTCATCATATCGATTGCTGGGACAACCAGGGTGCAATTTAAACCATCAATCATTCTTTTGGTCTTGAATTGATAGCAGCACAACTGCATGCAGAATTACATTTACAGAACTTGTAAGCCCTGAAATCGCTTGCTCATAATATACATGGCTCACCTTTTAAATAAAATGATGAGGTAAACTTAAGTAATTACCACTTGTCCTATGTAACATCATGTAAAATAATCGCAATGTTACTCAATAAGCCAGCGAATATAATTGGAGCTCATTAATAAGAAGACACAAAAGGATTTCCTCATTCAGTAACTCTCGGGGCGAAAGAAAAGTAGCCAATATGTGGCCTGAAGCAAAACGTATTTTTGCCGCAGTTTATTAACAGATTTCACAGGTTAGATCCTGCTTGGTTTGCTGAGGAAAATATAATTACTAGTTATATCAGAGCTATGAATATCAATACTCAAGGCAGGCATTGAATCTCATTCCCTGCTTTAGAAATGCCAACGTTTCTCCATTTTGCTCCAGTGAAAATGTCAGGAATTAGAGTGATTGTCTATAGGGGCACAGCTTCATCAGCATTTAAATGACAGAGGTTAGGCTGTGAAAGGTAATTGTACTATCCTTTTACAGGCAGCTATAACTAGCGTCTAGAAGTGAATTGATTCTTGATAAAGTGATTCTGCCCCTGAAAGCCTGAAAGAGACAAACATCTCTTCCTTGTCCATCTACCAACACTGCAGTTCAATAGAGGTAAATATTAAATTCTCTCAATGGATTAACCCTTTCTGGAGGGAGGGAAGTGAATGAAAATGCAATGGCCATTAGGAAATTACGGGTGCTCTTGAATTTCTTTAGTCCTGTTGCCAAATGTCTGGTTTTGGCCCAGAAATTTAAAAAATATAACTCTGCACCCATGTAATAAGCTATGAGCTTGCGTAAAAAGGAAAGAAAGAAAGACTTGCATTTATATAGCACCTTTCACAACCTCAGGATGTCCAAAAGCACTTTTTACAGCCAATTAAGCACTTTTGAAGTGTAGTCACTGTTGTAATGTAGGAAAAGCAGCAGCAAATTTGCACATAGCAAGGTCCCACAAATAGCAATGAGATAATGGCCAGATTATCTGTTTCAGTGATGCTGGCTGAAGGATAAATATTGGCCAGGGCATGATTAGAACTCCCCATCTATTTTTCAAAATAGTGCCATGGGATCTTTTACGACCACCTGAAAGGATCGACGGGGCCTCAGTTTAATGGCACCTCCGACAGTGCAGCACTCCCTCAGTACTGCACTGGAGTGTCAGCCTAGATTATGTGCTCAAGTCTCTGGAGTGGGACTTGAACCCACAACCTTCTGCTACCAACTGAGCCACAGCTGACACTAGAATAAGTATGGCAATTTACAGATGATCTTTTAATACCAGTAAGTACTGTATCTAACTGGTTAGATCAAGATGGGAGGTTTCGATCTGCAAGATGGAGGTTGTAAGCCAAAAGAAAGCTGCTGCTTGTAAATTTATTTTATAAACACAATAAATATTGTTTTCCCTTCATCCGTCAAGGCTGGATTATTAGGAAGCCTAACATTAATATAACATAAAAGCAACACAGCCCAAAGCCTGATTTTTGAACTAGAAGTCAGTTTTTCAATTGCTTCTGTGTTTTTTGCTGTTGGAAAATTAGTTATTAAGATTTTTCTATTAAAATTTATCAGCAAAGCCAACACAAGAACTCAGGCCAAAGATCTATCCCCCCCGCCCCCCCATTTGCCTCCTGTTAGCTTTCTGACTTGGCAAAAAATGGCATTCCGACTTAGAAACAAAAGGCATTCATAGGGGTGGACAAATGTAAGGAATCTTACAACACCAGGTTATAGTCCAACAGTTTTATTTGGAAATCACAAACTTTCGGAGATTATCTCCTTCGTCAGGGGGTGGACAAATGTAAGGAATCTTACAACACCAGGTTATAGTCCAACAGTTTTATTTGGAAATCACAAGCTTTCGGAGATTATCTCCTTCGTCAGGTGAGTCACTCACCTGACGAAGGAGATAATCTCCGAAAGTTTGTGATTTCCAAATAAAACTGTTGGACTATAACCTGGTGTTGTAAGATTCCTTACATTTGTCCACTCCAGTCCATCACCGGCATCTCCACATCATTCATAGCGGTGGTATTAGCAAGGTAACACGTCTTGCAAGATACTTTAAAAGGTTTCGACATAGAGAAGTGCAAGGACATTGTTGCATCACCTGTCACATTCGCTGCTACAATTATTTTTTTTAATCTATTTTTAAAATAAAATCAAAATATAAAACTTATAACTTTGATCAGCGACAGACATAGCTATTACTGAAGGGCAAATGAAAACTCCTAATATAGCAATCCTGCAATCGGGTTGCCTACTCTAGTTGGACATATTCCTGGAGGTGTCATCACGTGACCTCCTGCCTCCAACCGCCCCGCCCCCACACTCCCACCATTGGTTGCCCAGCACATCCATCCTCCCAGTGCACCGCCTTCCCACACCAATTGGAAAGGGAATGGACTCTTCATTATCCAATTGGTTATTCTTGACTGTCAGTCAAACAGCCTTTATCCCCCCCAAGTCCAACATTTTCATAACTAGTAAACAAAAATGTTCAAAGAAATTTTTTTATGCCTTTATGATTTTTCTCCTGTATGGCTCGCAGCAGTGTCCTGGAGATTAGTCTTTAATTCCTGGAGACTCCAGGGCAACCCTGGATGGTTGGCAACCCTATCCTACAATTATATAGAATCTACAGCACAGAAACAGGCCGTTCGGCCAAACTGGTCTTTGCTGGTGTTTATCGTCCGCACGAGTTTCCTCCCATTACATTTTATATGGAACGCAAAAAGATCTTGGCGTTCTGGTACACAATTCTCTAAAAGGTTCATGATCAATGCTGAAAAGCCATGTTAGAAGCAAATAGGATATTAAAGAAAGAACTTGTATTTATATAGTGCCATTCACAGCCAACGAAATACTTTTGAACTGTAGTCACTGTTGTAATGTAGGAAACATGGCAACCAATCTGTGCACAGCAAGGTCCCACAAATAGCAATGAGATAAATGATCAGCTAACCTGTTTCTTTAAGTGATGCTGGTTGAGGGATAAATGTTGGCCAGAACAATGGGAGAACTCACCTGCTCTTTAGTCGAAATGATTGCCATGGGATCTCTTGCATCCACCTAAGGCAGACAGGGCCTTGGTTTAACGTTTCATCCGAAAGATGGCATCTATGACAGTGCAGCACTCCCTCCGTACTGCACTGGAGTGTCAGCCTAGATTTAGTGCTCAAGTCTCTGGAGTGGGATGCTGTATTAGATTGTATTAATGGAACTATTCAGTATGAAACAAAGGACAACATTTTGCCCTTGTACAAGACCTTGGTTCGGCTGCAGTTAGAATACTGCATCTAGTTTTGGTTTCTTCATCTGGTGGGTATTATCGATACTATGGAAATGGATCAGAAGAGGGCCACAAGATTGATTCCCAGGTTTAAAAAAATCTTACTCAGAGAGGCTTAAAAAGCTGGGTCTATTCACTTTAGAGATGCAAAGACTTTGGGGCAATTTGATAGATGTATATAAAATAGTTAAAGGACTAGATTGTGTTCCTATTGGTAGATTATTTTAATGTTATTGATTGGGCCATGCATTTGTTACGCAAGCGTAGGGCTAGGTTAGGTGTTAGGTGGTTCTTCTTTTCCCAAAGGATAGTAGACCTTTGGAACAAGTTGCCGGCTTGTATGGTGAATATTCTGTGCATATCTTCAAAAGAGAACTGGACCAGTTCCTAGCTGGGGCGGGGATCACATCTTATAAGTGAAATTTCAGGTAATAGAAGCATGGTCAGTGTGGCCTCCCAAGGAGGTCGGAGAGGAATTTTCCAATTTTCTCCCTCTAATTGGCTTTGGGTTTTTATCTAGTTTTTTGCCTCTCCCACGAGATTATATGGCTGATGGTTGATAGGGAGGTGTCTATGCGTGCATCGTGATGGTGTGGAGCAGGCTTGATGGACCAGATAGTCTTTTCCTGCCTGTCATTTTCGTATGTTCCCTCCCTGCCCCTGTATCTCTCCATTTCCTTCTCCCTCACGTAAAGCTTCTCCTCAAATGCATCAACGCTATCTGCTTCAAATGCTCCACGTGGCAGCGAGTTCCACATTCTCAACACCTTCCGGGCCTCTTTAAATCACCACATTCTTACTAACTGGTCTGAGATGAGCAACTCAACACAGTCGGGGAGGGAAGAATTGAAGCACCCCACCACTTTATGGCCCAATATCTTCCTACAGTAATGCACTGCAGCATGCAAATTAATACTGAACTTTCTTTGTAATCATTTTATTTTTGAAACGGTCCTTTCTGGTAGAAATCCTTTTTGACCAAACAAAACCTACAAAAGTCATTATGCAATGTAACTTAATTTACCCTAAAATTTTTGCAGCTCGTCTGTCTGCCAATTTTCTCCCCTCCCAAAGCATTAATTCCTTGTTGCAGTCCATTTCCACTGGAGACCATTGCCCTCCAATACCTTGACCAAATAGCCATTCTTTAAATGTGAACATGCTCCCGTGAAGGGCATGGTGTTTGAGACCAATCCTGTCAATCCTGACCAATCCTGTCACCTCCAGCAGGGATTGCTAGATAAGACACTGAGCTCGGCCGTTCAGGAGTGATGTCAGGAAACACCTCTTCACACAATGAATAGTGGAAATCTGGAACTGTCTCCCCTAAAAAGCTGTTGAGGCTGGGGCACAATTGAAAATTTCAAAACTGAGATTGATAGGTTTTTGTTAGGCAAAGGTATTAAGGGTTACAGAAGCAAGGAGCGTAGGTAGAGTTAAGATACAGATCAGACATGATCTAGCTCACTGTTCCTAGTAACAGAACCTCTTGCTAATTTTCCATTTCCCTACTGCTACCCCAGATGAGATCAGCTGCCTTAGGACCAACTGGAATCCTGCTGGTCCCAGCTACTCACTCCTTTAACCAGCTGAGCCTTGGGCAAGGCTACATACTTGTCATTTTTGGTAAAATTCCTAGAAGTTGTACCGTAGTACACGTCACTTTCAGAGGATCAAATAGTATATCAAAAGCAAAATACTGTGGATGCTGGAAATCTGAAATAAAAACAGAAAATGCTGGAGAAGCTCAGCAAGTCAGGCAGCATCTGTGGAGATACATTTCAGGTCGAAGACCGAAGAAGGGCTCGTGACTCTCTGCTTTGCGGTGTAGATGAAAGCTCATAAATAAGTTTAACACCAGCAATGCCTCCACATCATGATGTGGAGATGCCGGTGATGGACTGGGGTGGACAAATGTAAGGAATCTTACAACACCAGGTTATAGTCCAACAGTTCAAATAAAACTGTAGGACTATAACCTGGTGTTGTAAGATTCCTTACATTTGTCCACATCATAAGACATAGAAAAATGATCTGCTATTTAAAAATGTCTGATTTAGATTCTAGAAATTTCCAAATGGCCTGCTGAAAAAAAAACGCCGATTGTCCAGTTCTAAACCAGACAAATGGCAAACCTCATGTGTTATAGTTTTTCTTATGCCACGTGCATATATGTAAAGTAATCTGTGCAATACAATTCTGGGGAAAGAGCTACCTTTCTCAGAAGACTGACAATTGGATGTAATATCAGAGAAATCCTGCAGCATTAATCAGACGCTTTATTGAAGACAGACCATCATCTTACTCATGCCTCATGAATAGGCTATTAGCACATTCTGAGGCTTTTGTTGTGTGACTATAGGTCATTTATGGGTGATTAATCTTGACTGGTTTGTTCAATTCTAAGGCAAAAGAAATTCTTGTGACTCAACGAAGAGCAATTAGATCCCAAGTTCTCTTAATTTCAAGCATGGGGTTTCAACTGAGACGCTAGGCTTTCATCTGAACTCAAAATGAGATACTCGGATGCTGAGCTAAGTGGGGCTGCACAGTCAGCCTTATAAACTCCGAGTGAGATAACTCCATTATGTGCTTATTTGTTGACTTTCTTTCTAACTTGCAGACCGTGGAAGGTGAATTGCTAGGTCGAAGAAAGAAAGAAGAAAGAATTTGCATTTACTTAGCGTCTTTCATGGCCTCAGGACGTCCCAAAGCCCTTTAGAGCCAATGGAGTACTTTTTGAAGTGTAGTCACTGTTGTAATTTAGGACACGTGGCAGCCAATTTGCGCACAGCAAGGTCCCACAAACAGCAATGTGATAACGACCAGATAATGTGTTTATCAGTGATGTGATAATAACCAGATAAATATTGACTCAGGCACCAGGAGAACTCCCCTGCTCGTCTTCGAATGGTGCCTTGGGATTTTTTAGTTCTATCTTAGAGTCTATTGGTTTAACATCTCATCCAAAAGATGTCACCTCCGACAATGCAGCACTCCCTCTGTACTGCAGCAACAGATTGCGAGTAAATTGAAGCCACTAACCTTGGCTTCCGGGTTTCCCGTTGGAAACCTGCGCAGTGGGCGGACTGTGCACCTGCATCACAGGCTGTCGGCTGGAGGAGCCCTATTTAAAGGGGAAGTCCTCCAATGCTGCTCCTGCAGCAAACAGCCAAAATTACAGCATGGAGCAGCCTGGGGAATGGCTATTCCCAGGTTTAATGATGCCTCACTCCAGGTCTTACTGGATGGGGTGAGGAGGAGAAGAGAGATCTTCTACCCGGCGGACGGGAGGAAATGGCCTGCCTCTGCCACCAAGAAGGCCTGGCTCGAGGTGGCAGAGGAGGTCACCAGCACCAGCACCATATCCCGCACCTGGATACAGTGCAGGAAGTGCTTCAATGACCTAACTAGGTCAGCCAAAGTGAGCACACTTACTCATTCTCCTACACTCCGTCTTCAACATCACCGCCCCCACCCCACAACTCCTTCTGCACTGCCAAAACTACTCTATCACATCACTCCTCACACCCACTCAAACCTCATCTTCAACTTACCTGCACTTACTCACCTCCCCAGTACACATGCCACCACCACCACTCAACCCAATCCTCATACAATCTCATGGCTCTGTCTCATACACATCCTCTGATGCATCTCTTTCACGGTCACCCTCACCCAACCTGCCACTACCTCTGCTGCAGCCACAGGGGATGCATCACGTATGAGTAGTAGGAAGCGTAAAGCAAAGGTTTTGAGAGCACAAAGGGGATGCACAAGGGTGTTTGACGGTTTGTCATGTTTTTTATTTATATTTGATTTTTGTTAATGGCACATTAAATATTATTATTGTCACCACTACTGCCATGTCTTGGCCATTCTTGACTGGCTTGTGCAATAAGTCCCTTTCATGAGGTTCTCCATGAACACCCACACTTGATGTCACCCATTGGGTCACTCTTCGGTGGGTGTATGTGTAGCTGCACGACTATTTTGTGCAGGTGCCTGTGGCGCAGCACCGTGTTGTGGAGCTCCACGTGGCGGAGGTGGACGGCGTGCCTGGCGAGGCTGGTGATGTTGCTCATCCTCGGGTGAAGTGATGAATGCAGCCATGGCGCCCCCCCCCCCCCATCCTGACTGTGTGAGTTTGAGGGGGTCTGCAAAGTAGGTAAATGTGTTTGCACAGCAGAATTTAGGGTATAAATTAATAATTTGAGTAGAAAGACAAAGGTGTTGCAGCCAAAACTTTGTCTGAAGTGACAGAGTGCCCTGCTGCAATAAATGAGGTTTTCCCCCCAACTGTCAAAAAATCCTTTGCATCTCCCACTGGCTGCTGACTGAAACACGACTGCTCCAACAGGGAGTGTTTCCCACAGCACGGGAAACACGCTGAGGATCCATGAAAATTGCACCCCTGCCAAAATCTCCTGTCAATGAGGTCCGTCAAGTACCTCAACTAGGTCAGTAAGTATTTAAATTATCATCCCGCCGGCTTTAATTGCCGGTGGGAGTTCCGCATGCGGGAGCTGCGCGCACACCCGAGAGCGTCAGTGGGGAACCCGGAAGTGGGCTCCAGACCCGCTCCGGGATTCCCCAGTTTTACGAGCTGCCCCGCCCCCAACACACCCTCTCAGCCATCCTAAAATCGGTCCCATGGTCTTTTCGACATCAAAGTGTCTCCAGTCACATGATCAAAGCCTAAACTGTCAATCATTGAAGTATGTTAATGATTGTGGCATAGCAACAGGGAGCGATTGGAGAAAAAGAATGACCCTCCCCAGTCCTACATCCTATTGGTAAAAAACAATATATAAAGAAGACTTTGCGAGAAGAACAGTCTCTTCTCTTCACCACCCGGCAGTCACAAGGAACGCACACTGCAGTTAAACATCACGCAAGAAGAAGAGGACATCGAGTTCTGTACAGCTGATCAACCTTCAGGCCCGATGAGCAAAAGCCTTGGTTTAAAGGTTGTATATGTATTAATGATTTGCCTGAACTGTGTACGAATTGTTAAGTCATTACATAATAATGTTGTGAATTATTAAGTGTATAATGGGATTTTATAGAGGAAAGTCATATGTATGGTTTGATTTTGCTACATGAATGCCTCCGAAAGCTTGTGATTTTCAAATAAAACTGTTGGACTATAACCTGGTGTTGTAAAATTCCTTACATTTGTCCACCCCAGTCCATCACCACATCATGAATGATAACATCATTAAATAATTACTTTTGATTAATGAAACTACAGTGAGTGAGGGTGACTTTCTTTGCTTGACCATTCGTCCAGGGTCCAAGAATCACACAAAATAAGGAATTCCCTACACAGCACAAGCTGAATAATTGCCTTCACATACGTATATATGTTTAAACAGCACCTGCCATTGTTGGAGCGAGGGGGCCACTGAATGAATTAGCAGTTACTGAGACAGCAGAAACCTTTGTAAACAAAGTGTTTTTGTTTGAGATACAGTCTGCTTTCTCCTCACAATGATTCAAGGAACCAGTGACGCATAAACAGTCATTATGATGCTTTGTAATGTTTTTTACATTGACAAACCAAACCAAAGATCCGCGGTCCACTGCCAAAGTTCAGTGAGCAAGCCAGCAACAAAGATGAAAAACAAGGAATAAGGAAATAAGGAACTTGCAATTATATAGCAATTTACTAGATTCTTAAAAATATTCTAAAACACTTTACATCCAATAAATGACTTTGAAGTGCAGTCACTGTTGTTATGTATGTAAACATGGCAACCAATAACGAGATGAATTTTTTATTGGTGATATTGGTTGAAGGACGAGTGTTGGCCAGGACACTGCGAGAACTCCCTGCTCCTCCTTAAAAAGTGCCATGGTATTTTTAACAGCCAGCTGCACCACTGGAATGAGCATATGGGACTGTAGTTTAACGTCTGATCTGAAGGACGGCACCACTGACAAAGCAGCATTCCTTCAATACTGTACAGAAGTGCCAGTCAAATCAGCAAATAGGGTTTCAGAGGAGAAACTACTACCAACTGAACCAGCTAACTCAACGGCCTCTACTTTAACTAGGGAGCACGTCAGGATGGGCAGGGGTGCGGGCAGGTGGGAAACCCCCACAGCGACCGCAGCATGAGGCCCAGGTCATTTTAACCTCCGGGCCTCATTTAAATATTGCAGCACCGTCTCCTGCCCGAAACCGGCAGGACTGACGCCAGGGCTGGTGGGTGGGAGCGGGAAATCAGGTCAAGAGCCTTAGGACCCAAAGGGATGGTCCTCGGCGTAATCTCAATGCTAGGGAAGGGCTTTGGCACCGATCCCAGGGCACAGAGGGAGATACAAGGCCGGGGCTGGGGAATGGAAAAGTCGGCAAAGATGACATGGCACCGGGTGGGAATGGAGCAGACTCGGCCTATTCTTAACCCCTCCCATGCACCATTCTCGCCAGGCGAGAGGGATTAAAATCGAGGCCAATGATTAGGAAATGCCGAGCTTGGGTTTTTAAGACTGAAGGCTGTCAGACCAGTGAAAGGCAAAGGAGAGTGAAGAGTTCTACCATTTTGAGAATCTGGAAAAGAACGAGTTGGAGCAGGAGGTTATGCAATCTCGATAGAGTGGGAACGTAGGAAGCAGGAAGAATATATAAGATGGCACAGTTGAAGCTTAGAAGGAACAAGAGAAGAAAGTTCAGAGCAATGTTGACCATAGTAGCATTGATAAAGTAAAGAAAGGCATAAAAGGTGTAATGGAGAGATATTGTCTATCAGATGCCTAGCTTTTTCCTGTATTTTCTCTAAAAGTGCAAGAGAGGCAACAACCTGTCCTGAAGTGGGAACTATGCAAGGAGTCGTACAACACCAGGTTATAGTCCAACAGCTTTATTTGAAATCACAAGCTTTCGGAGCTTTTCTCCTTCATCAGGTGAGTGCAGGGTTCCATAAAGGCACAGCATATATAGTCAGAGCAGCATTGAAGTTTTTCACATACTTGAGCCTTATGGAGCATTAGAGTTCTTGAGGGGAAGACATTGTTTGGCACGGAAGAGGAAAGTAACTTTAGTGTTGGAGGAGATGTGGGAGTTCGACTTGAGGTCAGAAGAGATAGTGAGGCCAAAAATATTGAAAGATGAAGACTAATGGGTGAAAGGGTAAGAGATGGCAGTTATTGCTCTGAGAAACTGCTTTGAGAAAATGAAAGAAACAAGAGTTTCATTGCCCCATTTCAAGGCATGGAAGAGATCAAAATTTAGTGATTCAGACATTGCACTGTGAGAGGAATGAAGGTTGTGAGTAGAGTGGGCATGCAATCTGAAGGAAGGTGATGAATGTAAAGTGGAATTGTTAGCAAAAGGCTGGATTGCATTGGATTACAAGTCAGAACAAATTATACTGGCATTGTACACATCAATGGTGATGCCATTTCTGGAGAATGGCAGGTTTTGTTCATCCTACCTCAAAAGGGATACAGATAGATTAGAAAGGATGCTATCGACCAGGGTGATTCCAGGCCTTGGGGGACTAAGTTATGAAGAAAGGCTCAAGTGATTATATTGATTTTTGCTGGAGAAAAGAAGACCGAGGGGAGACATGATACAGATCTTTAAAATAATGAAAGGCTTAGACAAGGCTGAATTAAACAAGCTGTCAAAACAATGACAGGTGATTCACCAAAGTGTTCCAAGGTCGGAGTTCCGAAGGGGACCATAGTCCAGTGACATCATACTTTTCGTGATCATAAACACTCATTTCTGCATCTAAACACCATGACTATCTCTTGGCTTTCACTTTTCCTCCTGATCAGTCTATTCCATGCTCACTTATTAGCTCACCAGAATGAGGAACATAGGAACAGGAGTTCAGCCCCTCGAGCCTGTTTGTCATTCAATTGGATCGTGATTGATCTGTATCTTAACTCCATCTACCCGCTTTGGTTCCGTAACCCTTAATACCCTTACCGAACAAAAATCTATCAATCTCAGTTTTGACATTTTCAATTGACCCCCAGCCTCAACAGCTTTTTGGGAGAAGTGAGTTCCAGATTTCCACTACTTTTTGTGTGAAGAAGTGCTTCCTGACATCACCCCTGAACGGCCTAGCTCTAATTTTAAGGTTTTGCCCCCTTGTTCTGGACTCCCCCATCAGAGGAAATAGTTTCTCTCTATCTATCCTATCAATTCCTTTAATCATCTTAAACACCTCAATTAGATCACCCCTTCATCCTCTATGCTCAATTGCCATGATAACTTATTTTTCCCGACTACATGTGGTGCAGCTGGTCAAATGCAGAGCTGTAGCCATAGCCAGAACTGAAGCAACCCAAGCAACTGTCTTGGTGACTTCCTTCTGTGTTAAGTTGTAGCGAGAAAGAAAAGCTAGGCTTTTTAGGAAGGGCTTAAAGCTAGTAAAAGTTGAATGCAAAATCCTATAGCGCGTGTATAACGATAAGGGTCCCAAACATCTGCGGGTTGTGATCGTAGTGGTTACACCAAGACTGCTGGTGACCTCCAACCTGACCCCATCAGAGTTTGAGGGTCAGTGGGAGATCACTTCATTTGCATGGAGACAGGTGGCGTCTGCACCAACTATAGGTGCATCCGGCACCCGCTGGCTCCATGAGGCCAGAATATCCGACACCTACCCACCATCGAGGCCATGCCCAGGTAAAGCCCCCTTTCCAAAGACCCTGTGAAGTCCCCACTTGGCCTGCTGAGTAAGGGAGCCATTTTCTTTTGCAAAAAAGTGATATTCCTCTTCTTCAGGAGTCCAGCCACTTCCCTCACCTAAGACGCCCTTGCACCCTTCTGGAGGCCGGTTCAACTCACCTCTTTTGGCGTACTGGCCTCCATTGTTACACAGGTCCCTTCTGAGCTGGGGAAGTGTGAACTTGCAGTGCAGAGAGTCTCCGCTCCCTGGCTCCTCCCCCTTGCTGTGATTGACCTTGTAAGGGACGGCAGGTGTTCTGCCCCTTACAGGGCCAACCGGCCACTCCCAGACTTGGCGGGGATCTGGCGTAACCAGATCCCTGACTTCTTTTCTGGTAGCTCCCACTGTATTCCTGCCTGAGATATAATGGTAGTCTGGCCTGACCCTCAGGGAAATTCAGGGCCAACAATTCTATCAGCAATTTGGTAAAATTACAGTAGAAGTTTCAGTGTAACAATAAAATCCAAAAAACTCTAGGCAGCTACATTTGAATTAGGCAGCACAATCAAGGGAAATGTTAACCCTGGCTGTAGACCTGGTGAACCTGCTATAATGAAACAAGCAGGCAGATGTCACGATGAGGGCAGTCCACCAGACAAAGCCCCAAGTGCAGCCAAATCATTACCTCTTAAAGACTGGTGTCTTTAAGCGTGACCCATGAAGAACATGAAGTGAGAAACTGCCTTGACTGAAACGTACAAATGCCAGGAGAAGACCTACCGATCTGCCTGGTATTAATGGCAAGAATTGCAAAGTTCTGAAAATAGCACATCGAGCTAAGCACGGAAAGTGCATGCATGAAAGCAGCCAAATTAACCTGTTATCGGCGCACGTGACTGTACAGCAGTGGTTCCTTGATTCTGAGGGAGGTTGTCTAGTTTTGGGATGGTCTGGTTTTTGATTAGGCTGTCCAGAAATTTTGAAGGTTTGAACTTGATGCCAAACACCTGTTATTTTTTTTAATAAGTTCCATTTTTCCTCTTTTGTGTCTGTGACGCAGAGTGGCTCATTATTAAATGTCAGTAAGGTTTCCAATGAATTTTTGTCATCAAATCTCAGAATTCAAAGCATAATCTCAACCCCTACCCATGCCTAACCGCTGCCCCTTTGGCAAAATGCAGCAACCTAACTACCCAAATAAGACCCCAACATGTCAGGAAAAATGGCTTTGCGCCATTTGAGCGGGGTGGATACAGGAATAGCAATCCTTCTGCTCTGGTTTCAATTCTGCTATGGTTTCAACAGGATTCCCAGGGTAGAAAGCCCATAAGCCAAAGGATGTGTTCAGAGATCCACTTCTGACTAACTAGCAACCTTTGAGGGGCTATTTCAGCTCCACTGCCTGGAGCAACCACTCCTTCCTTTTTAAATCGTGGCATTCAAAAGGGAATTGGATCAGTACTTGAAGGAAAAAAAAATGGCAGGGCTACGGGGAAAGAGTGGTAGAGTGGGACTAGCTGGATTGCTCTTGCAGAGAGCCGGCACGGGCTCGATGGGCTGAATGGACTCCTTCTGTGCTGTAACCATTCTATGAAAAGCAAAATACCTGCTTTGGTTTGATATCTGTGCTCTGTTGTCAGTCAAGTTATATTGATTCAAAATCAGACAGTTAACTCCAGTGAAAAACAGAACCATCTGAAGGTTCCATTTTCCATCTAAAGAAAAAAAAATGAAACATACAAAAAATTAGTAGTACACCATGGCTGCATTTATTTTGAAACTGGTGCCTTTAAGAGTGACCCATGAAGAACATGAAAGGAGAAGCTGCCTCGACTGAAATATACAAACGCCAGGAGATGACCTTCAGATCTTCCTGATATTAATGGAAAGAATTACAAAGTGCTGAAAATTGCACATCTAACTTAGCATGGAAAGTACATGCATGACTATCTCTTTACCTTAGGCCATTTCAACCTTCACAATGACGTATTTCAGTGCAGCTCTTGTTTTGATTGAGCTCTTCATCAGACCTGCCAACCTCCAACAGTTCATTTGAGGGACATCCAGAGATTAACTTGAGGGATAACTGTGGTGCCTTGACTGACAAAGATGAATACAGGGATTGCACATGGCAGAGTAGGTTGTCCAGCGGCTACTGGAGTGTTGCTGTGTACGGTGAAGAGAAGTGAACAGGGTTTAACCAGTTTCAGAACCAGAAGGCAACTGGTGCCACTCCTGGACAGCGAGAGTAAAGTGGTAGTTGGCAAAACCTGTCATTAAAGTGGGGTTTTAAGGTTTAACTTGACTTATTTATTTGTGTTTCCACAGTAACAGATCCGATGTATTGCTACTGAACTATTATGGGTACATAGAGGAAGACACATAACATAACATAATTGCATTGGAAGGTATGGCAAAGGAATTGGTCTCAGCAAATGTTCCCTCTAACATCTTCCTCATTAATTGCTATGTACTGTACTAATAAAGCCCACTGGGTTACTCTGACAGAAATAATCTCTGACTCATTTTGACAGCAAAGTCTAATTATTCATACATCATAGAGTCAGCAGTGGCAAGATTACTTTCCTGCAACACAAAATAAAAAATCTCCTGGATAGGGTGGGAGCCTCAAGTGGCTTAGTTCTTCACCACCAACCAGAAGGCTTAGGCTCTGCTCATAACTCAGGCTCACCTGCTCCGGTTGGGAAAATTTCACTGGTTGTAATTGCACCCGAGTGGGCATTTAGAAATGAGGCATTTGAGTGGAGGAGAGTTGACAGCCATAATCTAGTACAGTAGTCCTCACAATACAGCCTGGGGGGCCTTTTGCAGCCTGCTTCCCTCGGCTGACTTGCTACTCCACATCCCTCTGGCCCTCCATTCATGGCCTGACCTGCTGTGGACTGTTGACCAAGGTAGGATTCAGAGCTGCTGCTTCTGTTTTCTTATTGTCTTTCAAAAGGCAGGAAAAGAATGCTCTTCAGAGACCTGGAAAGGGGTGGGGGCTGGGGTTAGACGCAGGAGGGGGAGCTAAAGCGAAACATTTCCCCTGACCACCGTATGTTAAAAAATGTAAACATTCTTGGTAAACTGCTTGGCTCAGTGGCAGCACTCTTGCTGACTTGAGTCGGAAAGTTCTATGTTTTTACATAGAATTATACAGCACAGAAACAGGCCATTCGGCCCGACAGGTCTATGACAGTGTTTATGCTCCACACGTGCCTCTTCCCACCTTACTTCAGATCGACCAATCAACATATTCTTCTATTCCTTTCTCCCTTATGTGTTTATCTAGCTTTGCCTTAAATGTATCTATGCTATTCGCCTCAACCACTCCATGTGGCAGCAAGTCCCACTCCAGAAACTTGAGCACATAATCTAGGCTGACACTCCAGTGGAGTTCTAGGAAGCACTGCACTGTTTGCAGGTGCCGTTTTTCAGATGAGAGTTAAACTTGTCTGCCTTCTCACTATTTTGAAGAGAAGAGTGAGGTAATGCATTTGGGGAGGGCAAACAAGGCAAGGGAATACACAATAAATGGGAGGATACTGAGAGGTGTAGAGGAAGAGGGAGACCCTGGAGTGCATGTCCACTGATCCCTGAAGGTACCAGGACAGGTAGATAAGGTGGTTAAGAAGGCATACGGGATATTTTCTTTTATTAGCCAAGGCATAGAATATAAGAGCAGGGAGGTTATGCTAGAACTGTATAAAATACTAGTTAGGCCACAGCTTGAGTACTGCGTACAGTTCTGGTCACCACATTACAGGAAAGATGTGATTGCACTAGAGAGGGTACAGAGGAGGTTTGCAAGGATGTTGCCAGGACTGGAGAATTTTAGTTATGAGAAAAGATTGGATAAGCTGGGGCTGTTTTCTTTGGAACCAAGGAGGCTGAGGGGAGATTTAATTGACGTATATAAAATTATGACGGGACTAGATAGAGTGGATAGGAAGGAACTATTTCCCTTAACAGAGGGGTCAGTGATCAGGCGGCATAGATTTAAAGTAATTGGTAGAAGGATTAGACAGGAGCTGAGGAGAAATCTTTTCACCCAGTGGTTGGTGGGGGTCTGAAACTCACTGCCTGAAAGGGTGGTAGAGGCAGAAACCCTCAACTCATTTAAAAAGTACATGCACTCGAAGTGCCGTAATCTACAGGGCTACGGACCAAGTGCTGGAAAGTGGGATTAAGCTGGATAGCTCTTTCGGCTGGCATGGACACGATGGGCCAAATGGCCTCCTTCTATGCCATAACTTTCTATGATTCTGAGACGAGGAAGGCAGTTCTCCCCGGTGTCCTGACCAATATTTATCCCTCAGCCAACACTGCTAAAGCAATCTGGTTCTCACCACATTGCTGTTTGTGTGAGTTTGTGGGAGCTTGCTGTGTGCAAATTGGCTGCTGCCATTCCTACATTACAACAGTGACTACACTTCAAAAGTACTTCATTGCTGTAAAGCGCTTTCACACGCCCTAAGGTCGTGAAAGGTGCTATAGTATGAGCATAGACTGGGGGCCAACATAAAAGGGATTCTAAAAGTCTTCTATAGGCATGTGAACAGTAAACGGGTAGTAAGAGGATGGGTGGGGCCGATTAGGGACCAAAAAGTAGATTACTCATGGAGGCAGAGGGCATGGCCGAGGTACTAAATGAGTACTTTGCATCTGTCTTTACCAAGGAAGAAGATGCTGCCAGAGTCTCAGGAAAGGAAGATGTAGTTGAGATACTGAATGGGCTAAAAATTGATAAAGAGGAGGTACTAGAAAGGCTAGCTGTATTTAAAGTAGATAAGTCACCCGGTCTGGATGGGATGCATCCTAGGTTGCTGAGGGAATTAAGGGTGGAAGTTGCGGAGGTACTGGCTATAATCTTCCAATCACTCTTAGATACAGGGGTGGTGCCAGAGGACTGGAGAACTGCGAATGTTACACCCTCGTTCAGAAAAGGGTGTAAGGATAAACTCGGCAACTACAGGCCAGTCAGTTTAACCTCGATGGTGGGGAAACTTTTAGAACCAATAATCCAGGACAGAATTAACAGTCACTTGGACAAGGGTGGATTGATTAGGGAAAGCCAGCACGGATTTGTTAAAGGCAAATCATGTTTAACTAACTTGATAGTTTTTTGATGAGGTAATAGAGACGGTCGATGAGGGCAACGCAGTTGATGTGGTGAATGGACTTTCAAAAGGTGTTTGATAAAGTGCCGCATAATAGGCTTGCCATCAAGATTGAAGCCCATGGAATAAATGGGGCAGTAGCACCGTGGATACAGAATTGGCTAAGTAACAGGAAACAGAGAGTAGTGGTAAACGGTTGTTTTTCGGACTGGAGGGAGGTATACAGTGGTGTTCCCCAGGGGTCGGTACTAGGACCACTGCTTTACTTGATATATATTAATGACTCGGACTTGGGTGTACAGGGCACAATTTCCAAACTTGCAGATGACACAAAACTTGGAAGTGTAGTGAACAGTGAGGAGGATAGTGATAAACTCCTATCTACAGGGATATCTACAGGGATATTGACAGGCTGGTGGCATGGGCGGACACATAGCAGATGAAATTTAACGCAGAAAAATGCGAGGTGACACATTTTGGTAGGAAGAATGAGGAGAGGCAATATAAACTAAAGGGCACAATTCTAAAAGGGGTACAGGAACAGAGAGATCTGGGGGTATATGTGCACAATTCGTTGAAGGTGGCAGGGCAGATTGAGAAAGCGGTTATAAAAGCATACGGGACCCTGGGCTTTATAAATAGAGGCATAGAGTACAAAAGCAAGGAAGTCATGATGAACTTTTATAAAACACTGGTTCATCCACAACTGAAGTATCGTGTCCAGTTCTGGGCACTGCACCTTTAGGAAAGATGTGAAGGCCTTGGAGAGAGTGCAGAAGAGATTTACTAGAATGATTCCAGGGATGAGGGACTTTAGTTACATGGATAGACTGGAGAAGCTGGGGTTGTTCTCCTTGGAACAGAGAAGGTTGAGAGGAGATTTGATAGAGGTATTCAAAACCATGAAGGGTCTAAACAAAGTAGATGGCAGAAGGGTCAAAAACCAGAGGACGTAGCTTTAAGATGATTGGCAAAAGAACCAAAGGTGATATAAGGAAAAACTTTTTATACAGTGAGTGGTTAGATCTGGAATGCACTGCCAGAGGGGATGGTGGAGGCAGATTCAATAGTGGTTTTCAAAAGGGAACTAGATAAGTACTTGAAAGGAAAACATTTGCAGGGCTACAGGGAAAGGGCGGGGGAGTCGGGCTAGCTGGATTGCTCTTGCATACAGCCAGCTCGGACTTAATGGGCCGAATGGCCTCCTTCCTTGCTGTAACCTTTCTATATAAATGCATGTCTTTCTTTCTTTATGATTTAATTATACTTGGAACACAGAGGAAGTCTTCCTCCCGGGTTATCCCAGCTTCCGTATATCAGTTGACACTATCCTATTAAAATAGAAAACGGGCACAAACCTACTTTCAGGCCCACGTACGTGTGGATCTTTGGATGAGGTCCTGGCTAGGTTTGGTTGCAATACTTCCCGTGATAATATAACTTGCCGAAACTCACTGCCTAGACTCATATATGAGTCAAGACTCGACGCTCGAGGACAGTCTCCCAGCCAAGCACCTTACTAGGGCCTGCGGAACGATCTACTAGTGAGGAGTCTTCAGAAAAGTGACAAAAACCCTCTTCATTTGCCTTCCATTCATGTGAAACTATTTTTTGATTATTGTTGCGGAACTACTAATCGAGACTACGTCGGGAACTGGCAATTCTGTCACTGTGAGTGACGGGATCTTTTGCTCCAATAGTTAATAATTATTAAAACTGCAGAGTAACGTCAAATACACGATGGCAACACTTTACAGAAAGGGCTCGTCGGCAATATACCCGAGTGACCCAGTGCGCATTGTTTGTATTGAAATCAACAGAACTGCCCCAATAAGTAATTCTGGAAACAAAAACAAAAAATCGCAACATAAACTCATTTAGCTTTTGAGATTTCAAAATGGAAATAGCATTGAATTTAATTTCAAAATGAATACAGTTTTACTTCTGCGCTTTTCCCACTCCAACTTGTCAGTCAACCAGGTGCTCACTGCACAGCATTAATGGATCCTAACTGACATTCATTTCTTTATTCATTAAAACTCAGAACAGGACCTTCACACCCCAATAGCCCAGTGAGTAAATATGCTGCCCAATGTGGTACTGACCCATACAGCCCAGGCTGGTCCCCAGATCCAATTCCCAGTGTGCTGGGTTAGCTGACCCTAAGCTGGTGGGGAACCTGAGGGGGATATAATTGCCATCAACATCCGAGTCAGCAAGAATCAGTCAATGTTTGCACTCCTGATTTTTATAATGTGACACTGATCCCTACTGGAGGGTGCCCATGCGAGGTTAGGATTGAATTTGATTGTGATGCCCCCCATGATTGAATAACACTGGCACCCACTTCAAATAATAACATTTTAAAAACTGAACATGCTAGTGCCAAAAACAGCAGGGCTACGGGGAAAGAGCGGGGCTGTGGGACTAATTGGATAGCTCTTTGAAAGAGCCGGCACAGCCACAATGGGCCGAATGGCCCCCTTCTGCACTGTAAGATTCGATGATAAATCCAGAAATACACAAGCGGTCAGTCAGCATCCGCAAAGAGAAAGGATGTTTCTGACACAAGGACCATACCAGAGATGTCAACCCACCTTTTCCCGGTCAGCCGTAGCTCAGTGGTAGTGCTCTCGCCTCTGAGGCAGAAGGTTGTGGGTTCATAGTCCCACTATAGGGATTTGAGCACAAAATCTAGGTTGACACTCCAGTGCAGTGCTGAGGGGAGCGCTGCACTGTTGGAGGTGCCGTCTTTTGGATGAGATGTTAAATCGAGGCCCCCTCAGGTGAAGATAAAAGATCCCATGGCACTATTTCGAAGAAGAGCAGGGGAGTTCTCCCCAGTGTCCTGGCCAACATTTATCCCTCAACCAACACCTAAAAACAGATTAACTGGTCACGATCACATTGCTGTTTGTGGGACCTTGCTGTGCGCAAATTGGCTGCCACGTTTCCTGCATTACAACGGTGAGAACTCTTCAAAAAAAAAGTGCTTCACTGGCTGTATCTCCAGCATTTTCTGTTTTTGCTTCACACTGTCGCTTACAGCAGAGGTTCACAGATGAAGAGCAGCCACTTGAGTGAGTTGCTGCAGGAGAAATCTGGCTCACTGCCCATTCTTCAGCTGTGAGCCTCTACAGTCATTGTCAACAGGCTACTCCATCAAACCATACCCCAGAATTAGTTGGTGCCTTTTGAGAGATGAAGGAAGGAAATTGGAAATAAAAAAATGCTAGGTTGCACATTGAATATTTTCCCTGATCTCTATGGGAATAGCTAACTTGTTATGCGGGATGCTTGAAATTTGGAGGTATTAAGGGAATTTGCTCCTTCAAACTATCATTGCTGGAATATTTGTGAGGAAACGAAAAGTCCCGAGGTTATGCAGATTTCAAAGTGGATTACAAACACAACAGGAAGGATGACCAGCCCCAATCCAGTCTACACTTCTAGAAAACCAATGTGTGACACCTTTAAGTACATTTTGTTTCTGGCAGGTTTTTTTTAAGGAGGAATACATGGTACCTTAGAGAAGTCCAACAAGAATAAATTGACTGGCCGAGGCTTTCGATCGCTGATATTGTAAGAATGTGTCCCTCTGGGCATCTGGGCTTCATGTTTTGCTCAGGGGTAAGAGTAAGGAAACAGTGAGCCTGAAAAAACAAGAGACATGGAAACAAGACAAGGGAGAGAGAGGGGGGGAGAGAGAGGAGGAGAGACTAAGGAGGGAGAAGTCACAAAAATGACACTAACCAGAGAGAAAGGTTGGAGAAAGAAAAGAGACATGGAAGAGTAGAGGTATAACACAGGAAACAGAGGCACACACTCGAGTCACAAAACAAAGAGATGGAAAGAAAAATAAAGCAATACCGACAGAAAATATACCCAAAGAAAAGGCAATCTATGCAGTGTATGAGCAAAAGGGAAGGCAGAGAGACACAGAAAAAAAGAGAAACGTAACAGAGCAAGATAGACGGCAGAAAAGAGACTCAATGACAGCAGGGAAAGAGGACAGACACACTGCAATCCAGATGGAGAAATAAAACACAGGACCACATAGCAGTAAACAGACCCTGTACAACCAGTTACACACCAAGCAGCGGATTAATAATAGCCAATGTCTTTTTTTAATATAAAAATGGGGCAGTTTTGCCCTAAAACAGCAAGTAAGATGGGGAGGGTGGGTTTTTATTTTGCATTAGTGTAACTTAAAGACTGGGTTTTACAGTAACAGATAATTCCTTACAAAGAGTTAGCCGAGGATGCATCTTCATGTGAGCATGATTGCATTTAAATTCTCAGCTCATTTCTACACTAACTGCAGAGCGTACAAGTTTGAGTTTTTTCTAAAATACAAATTAAAAATCGTGGAGGTGAGGGGCTTTTTATTTATATACATATAAATAAATATATATACATGGGGGGAATCAAGCTTTCCGATAATGTACAGGGGAAGTGCAATTCACTGAAGTGACACTTAATCCTAAATATCGTGAAGTGATACAGCTGCAGGCTAACACAAGTTCCACAGCTGCCTCTTCTTATTGTGTAAATGCTTCTAATCTGCTGGTTGGAGGCAGTCTGAGAATAGACCTTTTGCGTCAACAGCCCCTCCCCATGTGACTCTGCATAAAGTTCTGCTCTTGAGCTCTCATTCCTGGTTACTACCTAGTGACCTTTGTTATTAAGTGCATGTCTTTGAATGTCAAGTGAGTACATGAACAGACTGGGGTGTGATACCTAATAAGACAAATTAGTCTGGCGACACGCAATGCCAATGCTCACGTAATGAAGTAAGCCCCCGGGTTAGGTACCAAGGGGCTGTTGGCATCTAAGGAAATGTCTCCCAGCAACAGGCAGCACCTTGGAAGAGAGGGCAGGTCAATTGGAATGAGTTCTGTTGCAGTAACAGCATGAAGGGAAGCGCTGCTCAAAGCCTATTCATGACACCACTGGAGTGCCGCGTCAAGAAGAGTTCTGCACAAAAGGTCTGCTCCCAATGCTGTCTGCAACCAGCGTGGAACACAGGAACTCGTGGCAACTCAAGAGAGACCAGTAAGTACACAGGCAACATCCAGTGCTCCCAAACAAGATACAGCGCATATTAAATGCGGAGCAAAATTCTCTCTACACTGCTCCCGAAAGTGCAGAGTCCCTGCCTTAACAGTACTCCCTAATGCATCAACGTAACACATCCATTCCCCACTCAAGCCGTTGTTGTTGTCTACCTCGAGTGAGAGTGGTAATTTTGAGCAGAATTATAAATAAAAATGAACACGGCGAATGCCGGAAACCAGAAATAAAATAAGAAAACTCTGGAAATACACAGCTTTTGTAAAGACAAAAGACAGGGTTTTGATATTTTGGATGTGCACCCTCCATTGGAACTGAAGGCCAAAATATCAGCAGGCATTTTAGTAAGGTTAGAAATATAGAAGGAATAAAGAGGGACAAGGGAGAGGGGAGACGGCACACGGACTGCAGCGGTTCAGGAAGGCGGCTCACCACCACCTTCTCCAGGGCAATTAGGGATGGGCAATAAATGCCGGCCTCGCCAGAGATGCCCACATCCCATGAATGAATTAAAAAAAAGATGATGGGCAGACATGACAATCACAGAGAAGGAGTCGTTGGGTTCAACGACCTGCAAACTGCTCAACCGAAAACTGCGAGATGAATTCTTTTGTGCAGAATTATAGCTGGTGTTTTTTTTACTGCCACTCCTCCATCTGTCAACATCATTCCTCCCAGATGTAACCACTCCATCCATTTCCACACGTACACAGATTAGCCTCATCAGTCCGGTCATCCCAAAGTCTTCCCTCTTACCAAGAAAACAAGCTTAACTGCCTTCAGTTTTCCTCAGAACTTAAAACTACTGATCCCCAGAATTATCTCCATTGCCTCCTCCCCTGCCCATCCATTCTCAAGAACCATAATATCCTTCCCATGAACAAGTGATCATTTCTGAGCACTCACTCACAAAGTAAACGGGCTGTACCGTACAAGAACCTAATAAGTGATACATAGACATGTTGGGTTGGAAAAAAATGCTTTAAAATCCAGAATGTTTCAAATACTGGATCATTCTTCATTAGTTTATCATGAGCTGAATAATACTGTCTTGGGGCCTATAATAGTTTGGTGGGTATTCACGGAACATTTGGAAAGTACCACAAAAATTTTATACACAGATACAAAAGGGAAGAAAAAAAAAAGGTCTCAGAATTTCATTTGTATTGAAATTGGGTTGACAGTTGCCCAGGAGACCGTCCAGGATACCAGGACACAGCCTTAAGGGAAAATCCCTATTTTATATATGCTTCAGTCTGGAAGAGGCCAGGTTAACAAACTGGTTGAGAAGAGGCAATTTCTGCCACAGATGTGAAGCCTCATTAATCAAGTGAACACTAAAAAGGACACCAAGATGTTCCAGTTAGTAACCATTCAAGATAACCTTGGTCTTTGTGCGTGTTATTTTTAAAATTCAGAACCATTAATAACGGAATCGGTTCATTAGAAAGTTGCTTCCGTATACTGCAAACTCCTACAGTTTGAGGGGCAGGGAATTGCGATGTAACTTTCATTTTGTGCAAGGAGATTCGGTCGTCGTTAAGTTGTGACTTTCTAGAAGATGTTCGAGTGCGACCCATTAATGGTGAAATCTTGTTTTCTGTGAGGTTTCACCCGTATCAAGTGCCAGCAGACTGAATGTTGCTGACTGACAGTTTGATGAAGTGCAGAAAGCAGCAAGTTTAAGTTCAGCTACTGTCAATAGTCAGCCTCAGAATTACAATTTTCTGATGAAGTATGCACTTCGTTTCAGGTCACTGACCGACTACTTAGGGGTAAGTACTGAATCTGAAATAAGAACGTGAACTGGGCCTCTTCGCATTGCTCCAGTATAAGGGGTTTATTTTTTCAATTGACCGACCTGCATTGTGGGTTCTTTTCCCATTAAAATGAAGGTAGGTCCATACGCACAAAGTGGACAGTCAAAACCTTACAGAGCCTTTCCTGAGGAGGTTAAAGAGGACAGTCGGGTGCAGTCTATGCTAAAGTAGATTGTATGTGGTGCATAGGAGTGTGCTGACTGAGCTTTCTCTTGCTTCTTTCCCATAAAGGAGCAGATCTTTCTCTCCTCAGGCTAATGGGTGGGCACATTTTCCAGTTCCTGCGTCTGGACATATTGGATGGTCTGCGTACAGTGAATAGAGGAAAATTGGGCAGAGAGCAGTGCATGTCTATAAGGAAGCATGGCATTCTTTCCGTCCATTTTAAATGACTGCAACCCACACAATTTTCCTCCGCTCGCTGGGCCCAGGTGATCCAATACACTCTGGTTCAGCAACAGAAAAATCTGCTCCTTATGAGAACAGCAGTAGGCCATTCAGGTCCTCGAGCCTGCTCTGACATTCAAATAGATTATGGCTGATCTGTTACCCTCAATTCCATTTACAGGCCTTTGCTCCATATCTCTTAATATCCTTGCCCAGCAAAAATCTGTCGATTTCAGTCTTGAAAATTCAATCGACCCAGCATCCACAGCCTCTCATGGCGGGGGGGGGGGGGGGGGGGGAGGGGGGAGCGAGTTCCAGATTTCCATTCCCCTTGGTGTCCAGCTGAAACTTTCTCAACACCGTGGCGGACATCTGAATCCAAATCCCTAAGCTTAATCAACCAAACAATTCCACACAGCTGAAATAATTGGACTCAGAAACAAGTTTACAGGTTTCTGCAATCTTGTTTCTGAGTCCAATTATATCGGACTCAACAGGCACTATTGCACTGCACTTCAAAGTAATTCATGTGTGAGGCACTTTAAGATATTTTGATGTGTCAAGGCAGTATAAAAATGCAAGTATTAATATCATCATGCATCTTGGAGAATAAACCTAAGCAGTGCATTCGAATATCTTGAGCTACTGCTCGCCCAGAAAGCAGTGGTCAATGTGGAGGCTTCCATTTTGGGTGCACAAGTTGGCACCATCTTGTTGTCTGTGTCTGCGAGGGTTGTAGAGCGGGAGGTCCCCAAAGGAGCATAACAAGGTCAGCATTGGAGTGAACGGATCAGTGTTTGTCCAGGTCCAGGTGGTGAGATTCAGCCTTGCTGTTCTGTATGGCTTAGATTGGACACTGGACAGCGTACTTACCAAATGAGCCAGCGGGACGTGCCTGCTAAAACGAGATTGTCAAAAGGAAGATGAATCGAGAAAATGCTGCAGGACTTTTCCTCAACAGTTTAATGGGTTGGATCGAGTCAGTGACTGAGCGGATCGTACAGGAGAAGGAACTGGCTTGACGGTTTGGACATACCCTTTTCCCTTTCCACATTGGCTTAAGTGCCGGTGGACACAATTTGAAGGTTAAATAGATGCAAGAACACAAGTGAAATGTGTGCATGCGAAGGTCTTTGCATCCAACTGAATAAAACCCCTCTCCTAATAAGTACAAAGACAAAGAAGAAGAGGAGAGAGAGGAAAAAAAAACCCAACAATCTGGCAGATTTACTGTTCTGTTGCCTCTCTGGATTAAGGCGAGAGAACAAATCAGCAAGAAACTCCATCGAGGCGTACAGAGCACGGCTCAGAGACGGCACACTCTCTCTGACAAGAACATTAATAAATCATGGCCGTCATTAAAATTCTTAAACTAATATTTTTCAGCCATGCCTGCTCTTTAATATCAGCCACTCTTCATATGGAAAATTAATTAATCAAACGGCTGGAGCTGATTAGTTTAGGAGCTGTCTAAAGGTCGTGCGCAGCACAATTAGACCTTAGAATAAATATTCCATATTTAAGAGATGCAAAACGTAGTTGCAGGCAGCTGCGCTAAACAGGAGCTATAAATAAGCTGAAGATATCAACTAACCAATTAAATTCTCCATGGTAACCAGAGATTTTTAAACAGGTTTACATTGATCCGCATCAGTTTTATCTAGACGGTGTTAAAGGGGAGAAAGGTACAGTTTGCAATGATAGTTGTAAAAATGAACACACACAAACCCGCAACTCTCAATATTTATCACGTTAGTATGGAATATCCAGCAATCGAATGCTGGCTCAGAGACAAACTGAGCAAATGCCAGGGGAATGTGATTGTGAAAATTAGGTTACTCGCTCAGTAATTCTTACATACATTGCCTGTCGTGACTAAATGAAGAAAGAACTTGCATTTTTATACTGCCTTTCAGAACCTCAGGATGTCCCGATGTATTTTACAGCCAATTAAGTACTTTTGAAGTGTAGTCACTGTTGTAATGTAGGAAACATGGCAGCCAATTTGCGCACAGCAAGCTCCCACAAACAGCAATGTGATATTGACCAGATCATCTGCTTTTAGTGATGTTGGTTGAGGAATAAATATTGGCCAGGACACCGGGGAGAACTCCCCTGCTCTTCTTCGAAATAGTGCCATGGGATCTTTTACGTCCACCTGAGAGGGCAGATGGGGCCTCGGCTTAGCGTCTCATCTGAATGATGGCACCTCCGACAGTCAGCACTGCACGGGAGTGTCAGCCTAGATTTTGTGCTCAAGTCTCTGGAGTGGGACTTGAACCCACAACCTTCTGACTCAGAGGTGATAGTACTACCCACTGATCCACGGCTGGCACTGGCAGCTAGCGCTAATAGCTGACTATGGAAATGTATGGCTGAAATCAACTTTTATGGTGTGGTCAGAATGGATGGAAGGAAAAAATATTATGGATAAAATTATTTTGTTTCCCATAAAATGGCGGAGACAGGAAGTTAATGCATACGTTAATCAGTGTGCTAAAAGTAGCACACAATGGGGAGTAAACCTCCCCCGCATTGATAGTTGTCCCCTATACCCTGGTACTCCAGTGTGGAACTGACTTATACAGATAGGTTCCAGTTTTGACACCTGCTCTGCTGTGTTGAGCACAACTTGCATGACAATAAGGGCTCTACAATTGGCTGTCAGTGCTTCTAGGTTAGGGAAAGTGGGGGGGGGAGAAATGTCAGTTTTCCCAATCCTAACTGTTTCCCATTGCTGACAGTTATCCAGCACCCCTGCTGGAAATAAAGAACTTGCATTAAAATTGCACCTTTCACACACTCAGGATGTCCCAAAGCACTGCACAACCAATGAATTACCTTCTTTGAAGTGTAGTCACTGTTGTTTTTAGGCAAACGTGACAGACAATTTGTGCCCAGCAAGGTCCCACAAACAGCAGTGGGATAAATGACCAGTTAATCTGTTTTGGTGGTCTTGGTTGAGGGACATATGTCAGCCTGGGAGAACTCTCTGCTCTTCTTCAAAAATGTTCCATGGAGTCATTTAAATCCATTTCAACAGACAGGGTTTCAGTTTTATGTCTTATCCAAAAGGCAACGTAGCACTCCCTCGGCACTGCACTGAAGTGTCTCGATTACTAGACTACGCGCTCAAATCCTAGAGCTAGATTTTAACGCACAATCTTTGACTCAGACAAAGTGTCAGCCTTGGCTCAGTGAGTAGCACTCTCACCTTTGAGTCAGAAGGTCATATTTTCAAGCCCCAGTCCAGAGACTTGAGCACATAATCCAGGCTGATACCTCAGCGCAGTACTGAGGGAGTGCTGCAGTGTCGGAGGTGCCATCTTTTAGATTAGTTGTTTAAACCAAAGGTCCCATGGCACTATTCAAAGATGAGCCGGGGAGATCTCCCAGTGTCCTGGCAAATATTTATTCCTCAACCAACACCAGTAAAACAGATTATCTGGCCATGTTTGTGGAACTTTGCTGTGCACAAATTGGCTGCTGTGTTTCCCGACATCACAACAGTGACTACACTTCAACAGTACTTCATTGGCTGGGAAATGCTGAGTTTGTGAAAGGCGCTATATAAATGCAAGTCTTTTCCTTTCCTTTACCAGCGAGATATTGGATAAGGACAGGATGACGCTAAGCTGTGTTGCCACCCCCCGACAGTCATTGTCAAGGGTCATTCATGAAGAATAGGCACGTGGCCGAGGCATCGGAGGGTAGACAACACCTGTGGGGCCGTACCCTAGCACACATCAGGAGAACAAGAGGGGAAAATAGGGGGCGTGGAAAGCTTAAAAATAAAAGCAAGGCATTAATTTAGCAGGTTATACAGTGAGAGGGAGAGGAGATAGTAGCCTCTGAGTACACAAGTCAAACCATCAGAATACAATATATAAATTATTCATTAGCTATTATATATTACTCTAAATAAATTATAAACTTTAATTAAGTAGGGTTTTGAGAGATTCACTATTCTGCTGGGTTGATAAGTCTGTTCAAAGTACATGGTAATTTCTGTGTGCATTGACTGATAACAGCTATTAGACAGCTGATAACAAGGTAAATTCACCAAACCCGAGCTCACAATGGGGCACCACACTCAGAGAATCGGCACTATAGTGTTGTTGCCCCATTTCTGATCTGTGCTTCCTTGAAGCACGGCCCAGCATATCTCAACATCCTCGCACACAGATAAGTCACTTATGAACAAATGGGAGTGACGTTAGGATTTAAATAGGCCTCACCGTCATTAAAAAATGTGACAAAAATAAGATTTTTGGTCTTCGGTTTTAAATAGTTGGGGTTTGTCATAAAAATACCAATGAGCTGCATTGTCTCTGAGTGTATTCTTTGTTCTGTGATGAAGTTAGTCCATGAATGGCCAAGTCAATGTGGCTGGTTGTAATGCAAATGGCCTCCATCATTGACAGATTGCTGAAGAGCTCTTTGTGTTTAATGTTCAACTGAGCTATCTGTCAATTGAATTCATCAATTTATTACCTCATCGAGGTGAGGTATATCAGTGCTGGGAATGGTATCCAATGTTAGAATCGAGCTCTCTCGGGTGAGGCACAGCAAAGCTCCCCCCCCAACCCCCCGACCCTGTCCCAACAATGTGCTTTAACCCCAACCTTAGAAGAGCAATATTCTATTGCATCAATTTGATTTTTTTCCCCATTTTCCACATCAACCATCCTTAGGCCTGTCTGAGTCACACTGCCAATTAGGGCTAAATTAGGGCCATTTTTGTCGTGTTGGCCCATGCCTTGTAGGAACTTGAATGGAGACGGCCGAAACTCATTTCACATCGGATCCCTACATCCAGCAGACAGAGGAGACTTTCATTCCATCCATCTGAGTGGACTTGAACCCAGGTCCCCTCAACCTATTCAATACGGATAACTGACCTAAATGTGTTTTTGTAAATTGATATCCTTGTCTAGTCGTCTAAAATGTAGCCCATTGTTTCAATGTGAATTCATTCTGCTAATTATGTCTAAAAATGTAACTTCTAACTGTTGTTAAAACAACCTAGTGTGAACACTACTGAGCAGAATGGGAGGTGGACGATGTTTGCAGAGCTACATTTACTCCCTATACAACTCTATCAATCTTCCAGATATATAATGCCAACAAGGAACTGAAACTAATGAATGATCACAAGGCCTTTGTGGAAGCGGGTTCCTTAAAGAGTGCCTTTAACAAACAGAATCTGAGCAAATGAACACCTCAGTCGACAATGGGCTGATTGCCCGGGAGTCATGTCTCTTCTCAGTACTATAGTAGGCTATTTTAACCCACAGTAGGCTATTTTAACTCACAGCAGGAGTTAGAAGTTACATTTGCAGACTTGTAATGCCAGGATGAATTCACATTGAAACAATGGGCTACTTTTTAGGTAACAAGACAAGGATATCAATTCACAAAAACATATTTAGATCCGATAGCCACATTGAATAAGTGCAGAAGGTAAGGAGATGTGGATTAGATACTAGCCTTTCACCTCAGGGATCTGGGTTCAAGTCCAGTCAGTTAGGTGGAATGAGAGTCCCCTCTATCTGCTGGAGGTAAGCCTCCGATGTGAAATCAGTATGGGCTGTCCCTAACACACCCTAAAGACACCTGAAATACATCCAACCCCATATTGGGTCGAGCGATTTTTCAAAGCATCCCTGGCGGTCACCTAAAACAGGCATTAGGCCCCTTGCAAAACGAGGGGCCTAATGCCTGTTTTTGGACCCCTTCCTGAAATTGGGCTGGCCCGAGCGGAGTGGACCATAGGACACAGATAGTCCAGGGAGACAGTGGAGATAGACAGTATTGGCAAGATCAAGAGGGAGCGGGATGGATATTTAGCGGAGAAAGGGATTGAGGAGCATGACAAATAGCATGTTGCACATCTCTTTTCAAATGTTGGGACTGGTCAGGTGGATCACAACGATTTGTTGCAGTCCTGAACATTCCTATGTAAGATGGCACCAGGTCCAGTTTTGGAATGGACAGCTCAGTTTTTAAATTGGAGGTCCAGAAATTTCTAAAAAATCTCCGGAACTTTCTAAAATGCAAACTGAACACCAGAGTCTAGGAATTAAATTGAACAGTGCCCATTTTGTTGGGTGAGAAACAGGTGGTGAAGGATCCAATATGGTGTGTGGTGCGCGCATGTTCAGTGCCGAAGGTGTGACACATGTCATGTTAGTTAGGATGTCCTATAGAATTATACAGCACAGAAGGGGGCCATTCGACCCATCATGCCTGTTCTGGTTCTTTGAAAGAGCTATCCAATTAGTTGCACTCCCCTGCTCTTTCCCGATAGCCCTGCAAATGCTTCCGTTCAAATATTTATCCAATTTCCTTTTGAAAGTTATTATTGAATCTGCTTTCGCCACCCTTTCAGGCAATGCATTCCAGATCATAACAACTTGCTGTGTATAAAAAATGTCTCCTCATCTCCCCTCTGGTTCTTTTGGCCAATTACCTTAAATCTGTATCTTCTGGTCACCGACCCTACTGCCAGCGGAACCAGTTTCTCCTTATTTAACTCCATCAAAACCCCTCATAATTTTGAACACCACTGTGGTCGGCTGAGGTCCAAATTCTGGCCCCAGAAGTCTGACTTTTAAAACAGAGGCCTATTTTTTGTCCTCTCTGAGATGCAGTCATTAATTATTATCATCAGAGAAGCAAGCATCAGAACTCAAGCCATGGTCCCATTCTGCTACTGTGAGAAGAACAATGCCCAACTACTGGGCTTCATCTCCCTCATGTAAAAGGTTCGGAAACCAGTGTCCCTTTTAAAATAAATTCTAGAAGTGAAGAAAAGTACGAGGAAAGTACTTTTTCTAAATACATGAAGGGAAAACCATTGTACATGGTGTTCCCAGAGAACTCCTTTAAAGGAAGACTTGCATTTATATATGGTGCCTAATTACATTCTTCAGAAACATCTCAAAGCACTTTACTACAATCAATTGCATTAAAGTGTAGTGACTATTGTTATGTAGGTAAAATTAATGAAGTGTGAACCAAGCCATAAGCTTCTGAAAACAGCTCTTTCTCATTATAAGAAAACCTCACTTTTACGAAGAAGAATGTGCTCACAGATTTTCTCATTGCTGACACGAGATGGAACAAGAAGCCCATGGGATACAATTCATGTCCTAGGAATTAGCTGCCTGGAGAATTCATGAGTGAGGAAGTAAGTTATGGTCAGTGTCATGAGGAGGATGTAAATCCCTTGGCTTTCTACCATGGGATTTGTTTAAACTGCAAATTGCATCAGGTACTGAAATTAAAGAAAGCATTGGAAGGAAATATGTTCGCTTACTGTGCGGATTGTAGACTGCTTCCGGTGATGCTGCTGTGAATCTGATTTTATTTTCTCTCACTGCCATCTGGACTGAATCTTGGGGCCAGTTCCATGCAATATGGATTGTCACAGATATGGCAATAATCAAGGGCGATACATTACAAGGTTGTTCCCCGGGTATTAGGTCTTTGAGAAGATAAGACCAAAGTTTAATGCCTTATGACATTGCTGGCCCCTGAGGCAACTGTGTAATACAAACCAGCTGGTGCTAGTGTCTTCAGTGGCATTAGGACCCATCTCAAGATGAGGGTTCCAAAAGGCTTACTGGAGACCAGCAGAAAACAGGTCAGCAGCAGCTCTGGACACAGTCAGTCACCGGTTCTCTAGTAGTAGATGGGCTGGACATTCAGTTCGATCGTACAGGGCAGCAATGCTCTTTTCACATTGTTGGTCGATATGGACCATTCCATGATACTGTTGTATCCTCAGTCAGAAACAACTCGTTACAAATGTGACCTTTCAGTCTACATCCAAATTCACTTGCATTTGAATTTGCTTCAGTTTTAAAATTCTCATCCTTGTTTTCAAATCCCTCCACGGCCTCACCCCTCCCTATCCCTGTAACCTCCTCCAGCGCTGCAACCCTCCGAGATCTTTGAACTCATCCAGTTCTGGCCTCTTGTGCATCCCCGATTTTGTTCGTTAACGTGCCTTGGGACGTTTTATTACGTTAAAGGCGCTATATAAATGCAAGTTGTTGTTGTTGCATCACTGTTGCTGGCAATGCTCTGAATCTGTCCCACAATATAAACACACCATATAACGATGTGTTCTGCTTGAGACATCAACTCTGGAGTTGTTCAAGATGCTGCGATGGGAGAATTGTAGATCTCCATGGAAGGATGAATTAAAAGGGCCAAATGGCCTCCATCATCTTTACTTGTGTCAGTTTGACTCAGTTAGTAGCACTCTCCCCTCTTGGTCCCCTTCAGCACATAATCTAAGCTGAGGGAATGCACAGCCTTGTCGGAAGTGCTGTCTTTCAGATGAGACATTAAAGTGATGCCCTTTCTGCCCATTTAGGTGAATGTATAAGATCCTGTGGCATTAATTGAAGAGGAGGAGGGATGTTGTGCCAATGACTTAGCTGTCTTCCCCCTCAAATAACACTGCCAAAAGGAGATTAATTTATTTGCTCTATGTGGGATCTTGCTGTTCGCGCATTGGTTGCTATGTTGGCCTACATAACAACAATAGCCACACTTCAAAAGTAATTCACTGTTAAGTTCTTTGAGGAGCACTATATAAATGTACGTTCTTTCTCACTCATCTATGTGAAAAGTTAGGGTAAGACTTCATCTGGCTGCTTTGCTAGCAACATCATGGAAGTATTTATGAAGAATTTGTACATTTCTATTGAAATCGAAACACATTCTGTGGAAACGCCAAATTATTATACGTAATTTGACGGGCGGGTTATACCTCAACGGAGCTGGAACCAATGTCCTCGTGGAGAAGTGCTGTGGGGGAGGGTTTAAACTAATTTGGAAGGGGATGGGCTCCAGGCTATCGCATTGGAAAGGAGAAACAAGGTGCATAAAGGATTGGGAGAGACAGATAGCACCAGAGTAAGAAATAGTACAGTATTAGGTGGGATCAGACTAAGAGAGAACACGAGAAGGTCTAAGATAGGTTTAGAGTGCAAGTTTTGTAAACACACGAAGCATGGTAAATAGGGTTGGTGAGCTACAGGCGCAAAGAGCCACATGCGAATATGATGTAGTGGCGATAACGGAGATCTGGCTCAAAAAAAGGGCAGGATTGGACCAAATATTCCTGGATACAAGGTGTTAAGGAAAGATAGGGAAGGAAAAAAAGGAGGGGGGTGCTGGCAGTATTGATTAAGGAGAATATTGCAGTGATGGAGAGAGATGATGTCCTTGAGGAATCAAGGACAGAATCTATTTGTTTAGAGTTAAGAAATAAGAGGTGCCATTACACTACTGGATGTATTCTATAGGCCACCAACTAGTGGGAAGGATATAGAGGAGCAAATTTGCCAGGAAATTACAGAGAGGTGCAAGAGCCATTGAGTAGTGATACGGGGTGACTTCAACTATCCTAATATAGACTGGGATAGCAATAGTGTAAAAGGCAAAGAGGGGGAGGAATTTCTGAAGTGTGTTCAGGAGAACTTTCTTGATCAGTATGTTTCCGGCCTAATGAGGAAGGAGGCATTGCTGGATCTAGTTCTGGGGAATCAAGTGGGTCAAGTGGAGCAAGTGTCAATGGGGGATCATTTAGGGAAGAGTGATCATAGTATCATAAGGTTTAGATTAGTTATAGAAAAGGACATGGAGCAATCTGGAGTAAAAATACTTAATTGAAAGAGGGCCAATTTCAATGGGTTGAAAATGGATCTGGGTAAATTGGAATCAAAGATTGGCAGGCAAAACTGTAATCGAACAATGGGCGGCCTTTAAAGAGGAGATGGTTCGGGTGCAGTCTCGGTATATTCCCACAACAGGGCAAGGTCGGGCAACCAAAGCCAGAGCTCTCTGGATGATGAAAGAGATAGACTGTAAGATGAAGCAGAAAAAGGGGGCGTATGACAGATGTCAGGTTGATAATACAAGTGAGAACCAGGCTGAATATAGAAAGTACAGAGGAGAAGTGACAAAGGAAATAAGAGAGGCAAAGATAGAATATGAGAATAGACTGGCGGCTAACATAAAAGGAAATCCAAAAGTCTTCTATAGGCATATAAATAGTAAACGGGTAGTAAGAGGAGGGGTGGAGCCGATTAGGGACCAGAAAGGAGATCTACGCATGGAGGCAGAGGGCTTGGCTGAGGTACTAAATGAGTACTTTGCATCTGTCTTTATCAAGGAAGACGATGGTGCCAAATTCACAGTAAAAGAGGAGGTAGTTGATATACTGGATGGGCTAAAAATTGATGAAGAGGAGGTACTAGAAAGGCTGGTTGTACTTAAAGTAGATAAGTCACCCGGTCCGGATGGGTTGCATCCTAGGTTGCTGAGGGAATTAAGGTGGAAATTGCAGAGGTGCTGGCCACAATCTTCCAATCCTTCTTAGATATGGGAGTGGTGCCAGAGGACTGGAGAATTGCAAATGTTACACCCTTGATCAAAAAAGGGTGTAAGGATAAACCCAGCAACTATAGGCCAGTCAGTTTAACCTCGGTGGTGGGGAAGCTTTTACAAACAATAATCTGGGACAAAATTAATTGTCATTTGGACAAGTTTGGATTAATAAAGGAAAGCCAGCACAGATTTGTTAAAGGAAAATCGTGTTTAGCTCATTTGATTGGGTTTTTTGATGAGGTAACAGAGAGGGTTGATGAGGGCAATGCAATTGATGTGTATATAGACTTTCAAAAGGTATTTGATAAAGTGCCACATAATAGGCTTGTCAGCAAAATTGAAGCCCAGGGAATAAATGGGGCAGTGGCAGTATGGATACAAAATTGGCTAAGTGACAGGAAACAGAGAGTAGTAGTGAAGGGTTGTTTTTCGGACTGGAGGAAGGTATACAGTGGTGTTCTCCAGGGGTCGGTACTAGGACCACTGCTTTTCTTGATATATATTAATGACTTGGACTTGGGTGCACAGGGAACAATTTCAAAATTTACAGATGACACAAAACTTGGAAGTGTAGTAAACAGTGAGGAGGATAGTAATAGGCTTCAAGAGGACATAGACAGGCTGGTGGAATGGGTGGACAGATGGCAGATGAAATTTAATGCAGAGAAGTGCGAAGTGATACATTTTGGCTGAAAGAATGAGGAGAGGCAATATAAACTAAATGGTACAATTCTAAAGAGGGTGCAGGAACAGAGAGACTTGGGGGTATATGTGCACAAATCTTTGAAGGTGGCAGGACAGGTTGAGAAAGCGGTTAAAAAAGCCATTGGGATCCCAAGCTTTATAAATAGAGGCATAGAGTACAATAAGAAGGAAGTTATGTTGAACCTTTATAAAACACTGGTTCAGCCACAACTCGAGCATTGTGTCAAATTCTGGGCACCACACTTCAGGAAGGATGTGAAGGCCTTAGAAAGAGCGCAGAAAAGGCTTACTAGAATGGTTCCAGGGATGAGGGACTTCAGTTATGTGGATAGACTGGAGAGGCTGGGGTTGTTCTCCTTAGAGCAGAGAAGGTTAAGAGGAGAATTGATTGAAGTGTTCAAAATCATGACGGGTTTAGATAAAGTAAATAAAGAGAAATTGTTCCTATTGGCGGAAGGGTTGAGAACCAGAGGACACAGATTTAAGGTGATTGAGAACAGAACCAAAGGCGACATAAAGGAAAAGATTTTTACGTAGCGAGTAGTTATGATCTGGAATGCGCTGCCTGAAAGGGTGGTGGAAGCAGATTCAATCGTGGCTTTCAAAAAGAAATTGGATAAACATCTGAAGGGAAAAAATTTGCAGGGCTGCGGGGAATAGGACTAACTGAATTACTCTTACAAAGAGGCGGCATGAGCTCAATGGGCCGAATGGCCTTCTTCTCTGCTGTAACCGTTTTATGAATCTATGATTCTATAACAATCAGAGGAATTTTACCTCCAAGTGTTAAACTGGCACAAAAGTTGAAGTGTATTTACTGAAGTTAATGGCATCTAAACTGTGCAAAAGGATTGAATCAGTCCCATGAAATGACAAAGACAAAATAGCCAAATGTGTGAATCTCACAATGTACTGACATGGAGCACATGACCCAGTGGAGCTGTGAGAAGGTGAAAACAGCAATAACTGTGTTCAGAAAGTGTGAAAAGCTGCTTTCAGTCGAGATTAACCGTAAAGAACTCATAAATATTTCAGGCCACTTGGTGTCTATACAGCAACACTTACCTACAATGATGTGGAGATGCCGGTGATGGACTGGGGTGTACAAATGTAAGGAATCTTACAACACCAGGTTATAGTCCAACAGTTTTAAAACTGTTGGACTATAACCTGGTGTTGTAAGATTCCTTACATACTTACCTACAATGTAGATG
Source organism: Heptranchias perlo (assembly GCF_035084215.1). Lineage (NCBI taxonomy): Eukaryota > Metazoa > Chordata > Chondrichthyes > Hexanchiformes > Hexanchidae > Heptranchias > Heptranchias perlo. Next base: position 11,563,410 of record NC_090345.1, on the reverse strand, counting down.
GAATTTTATTAGAAGATCATTCTTGTAACGGGGCAAATGTACACTTTCTTACCTCAAGGGCCACACATCCTGGCCACCACGTGTTAGCACAGAGACTTCCACGGCAACATCTGATCCGGACTAAGGCAGGATTTGGCTGATTGGGAATTGGGTTGTAGATCAGCAGCATATTGGAAGAATTGGGTCGCAACTCAGTAAAGTATTAGGGGAATTGAGTGACAGTCAGCAAATCGGGTGTTGGGATGGGAAAACGATAGCAGATCGGGAGTTGGGCACCTCACTCTGCCCAAATTGGACAGTGTGGAGTGTGGAGTGTGCCACACTGTTTGAGAACTACTGTGAACATAGATTTAAATAATTACTATTGGTCTCATTTTTTGTTGCATTTTTTCTCCCTCTTGTATGCTGTAATTTATTTCATAAGTACTTTCAAACAGTTACTGGCAACGTAAATGTACAAAGCCGCTGTCTGCGACCTGCTTTCACATAATGTATACAATATACCCTTCATTCAATAGTTATTCAACAACTGAAACTTGTGGATACTGAAATGGAAAAGTGTTGGTGAACCTTCTTCATTGGTTTGTCCAACAGGATTGTTACTGGGTTTTATTTAGCACTTTGGTGCTATCAACTGATCTAAAAAAGTCACCAAGAAAATTCCAGCAGTACAGGAAGGACCAATACTTGACCCTCGTGTAATACCTTGGTCAGTCTCATGGACCCCTTCCAAAAGACAGAATCAATGGCCCAAAGGCAAGCAGCGCAACCATTATAGAAAGAATCTTTTATTAGGTATTAGCAACAGAAAGACAGTGCTTCAAATGCTGATCTGTGGGAATTACAAGTGCACTGACAACAATCCACATCTCGCGTGATGACCTTGCAGACCCCCTGGGGATCCCTGGTAAGATATTCCCTCCAGACACAACCCAAGTTGCACATGATTGCAAATTAAATACAGGTGAAAGAGGCCATTCAATTCAACTTAGCTGATCTATTTGGCAAAGAAACGTATAACACTCTTTGCATGAATTAGTTCTTCCTGACATCCAACCTAAATTGACCTTCCACCAGTTTAGTTTACGTCCCCTGGATCTGTCACGGCATATTTTGATTTATTTTTCTATACCATTTAATACCTTATATTCCTCTACAATCTTCTCTCTAAGTTACTTACTTTCAAGACTAAAGAACCTAGAGTTGCTCCAGTCTTTCCTAATAACTTAATCATCTGTCACTAGGAACCAGAGTCCAGATTCTTCATTGCGTTTCTTCCAGGGCTTGAACCTATCACCCCTTTGCTCGCTGACCTACATTGGCTCCCGGTCTGGCAACGCCTTGATTTTAAAATTCTCATCCCTGTTTTCAAATCCCTCCATGGCCTTGTCCCTCCCGATCTCTACAACCTCCTCCAGACCTACATCGCTCTGAGATCTCTATGCTCCTCCAATTATATTCTCTTGCGCATCCCCGATTTTCATCATTCCACCATTGGCGGCTGTGCCTTCAGCTGCCTAGGCCCGAAGCTCTAGAATTCCCTCTCTGAACCTCTCCGTCTCCCTACCTCGGTCTCCTCCTTTAAGACACTCCTTATAAACTACCTCACTGACCAAGCTTTTGGTCACCTGTCCTAATATCTCCTTATGTGGCTCAGTTTCAAATTTTGTTTGATAACGCTCCGTTGACGTGCCTTGGGACGTTTTACTATGTTAAAGGCACTATATAAATGCAAGTTGTTGTTGTTGAAGCTTCTGTCTTGATGACTTGAAAGCTAGGCATAGTACTCAATGTGTGGTCTGACCTGAGCACCATACAGTTTAAGCATGACATTTTCTGGCTTATACTCTACTGGTTTAGCTATATAGTTCAGCATTCTATTCATTTTAAAGAACAAATTCTATACTTTTACCGGTTATCACAGTTTAAGCAGTCACAGTATAAAAACTCTTCACCATTATGCCCCATTAAAATCTTGATATGAATATTGCCAGACACATGAGGAAAGGGCATGAGTTAAGTTGAAGCACACCACTGCATTGTAAAAAAAGTCATTAGGTTATGTGCCCCACGATTGTGATGAAAGTGATGCAGAGCTTGATCCTCCTGATCAAAACAGTAATGAGGAGCCATGTCAGGGGGTATCATTACTCCTTCTCCCAGACCTTTCAAACTAGGCCCATGGTCCCCTTGGGAGTCCGTAAGGGATGTGCGAGAGCTCTGTAAGCTTATGATGATAAATCTAGATTTTTGCAAGTGCACTTTGTTTTTTCTCACAGATCAGTATTTGATGTACAGTTTCTTTTGTCTCCAATACCTGATGCAAGATGCTTTCTGCAGTGGCAGTACTGCCTACTTTTGGCTCACTGAGCCCCTGTCTTTTAGACAATTTCGGACAAGGGGTCTACAAGAGTGTAGCAGCATTTGCAAGGTGTTCCCCAAGGAAGGACGTTATGAAAACCACTGCCTTACAATGTCTTACGTACTTTGGCACTCTGTACAGCATAACTGCCTAGCGACTGTAAAGTGGGCATTGGTCCAGGATAGAGATTTTGGTCCAGGATAGAGATTTTGGTTCAGGATAGAGATTTTGGTCCAGGATAGAGATTTTGGTTTAGGATAGAGATTTTGGTCCAGGATAGAGATTTTGGTCCAGGATAGAGATTTTGGTTCAGGATAGAGATTTTGGTTCAGGATAGAGATTTTGGTCCAGGATAGAGATTTTGGTTCGATCAGCTGAAGATTTATATTTTAAGCAATTTTTTTTATTATCAGGGTGTAGAAGTGACTGTTAATGATGTTAATGCACAGACACTTAACATGCTCACTTGACATACCTCTATGAATTATTTTAACAGAGGCAGCAAGACATTTATTTTATGTTGAACAATCAATCAAATTTTAAATTAATTTTCATTTTTTAACCAAACTAGGGACATGCCGGTACTAAGAATCACAATCGTGGCACTTTGGAGTACAGTTTAATATTCATCAGACCCATATGTTTGTATATCAATACCATCACTAGTGTACTGTAAAGTACGAAGGTAGTGTGGAGTTCAATATCAGGGCTACAATGGTATTACATTAGACCTGCACATGCCGGCCCTCTGCTGCCTGCAGGTTTGGTCTCGGCACTGAGAATCGGTCCATTCCTAGTACTTGTCCATCATTAGACACTAGTTGCAGAAAGTGATTTGTTACCAGTCAGAGACCAGCATCTTCACTCCCTCTAGACTTTTGATGGGGAACTCTAGCACTTGGGTGAAAAATCACTCTACACATGGTATAGATAGAAATCTGTGGGACACCCTGCCAAATCACTTGCCCCATCAGTAATGTTAATTATATTTTTCCATTAAAACAATCAATGTTGTAAAACATTTCCCTGCTGTAAGCCATTAGATTGGACGATTCTCACGTCGATATATTTTGAAGTAACTGCCGTATTTTGCTCTGTCACCCCATTGTACGGTTTTGATACCGATGTAAAAAAGAAATAATTTCTCAGTGCCAATTCCTGCTGAATTAGCGTCAAAGCACTACTAGAAAGATTCACATTAATTCAGCTCTGAGTTTCTAGTTGCAACTGAGAAACATGAGAAGTTGCTCTTCCTAACCACAAGCTGTCTCTGTCTCCTTAATATTTTGCACTAGATTGAGTAATGAATGCTCGCTCCCTATTGAATTAACCAGCTTACTGCTCATCTGCCCCTTCGTAGCCACTTACCTCCACAGTGAGCTTTCCGTGACGCTCCCAAGATTGTAGTCGTACAACTTTGTAAGGATTAGAATCACCTGAAAGAGACAAGATCGGAATTAGACTTCAAACACTGGCCCGTAACACCATAATGCAACCGGAATGACTCGTGGGACAACTTATCACTTACTGACGTGAGGTCGCATTGCAAAGGCCATAGAGATAAAAGAATGAATTCTAACAAGTCCAATAATTCATAACAGTCATCATAATCCACTTTAGAATATGTTCAAAATGTCAATGCTGCTTGTAGTCACAGAATACCATTAGTTTATTGGGTTCCCAGTTGGTGGGAGTACAATTGATTCCTATTAAGGTGTCACTATACCATAGATACTAGCCTCAGACCTGTATAGAATGATAGGAGGCAGGCAGAACCATCTTACATTATGGGCCCCTTTGACCCAAATGTTTGCTAAATTTTCTAACAATAAAGTACTTGCATTTATATAGCTCCTTATCATGTCAAAGCATCTCAAAGCACTTCATTCAATCAATGACTTTTGAAGTGCTATGACAGTTCTTAGATATGATGTGGATAGACAAAGGCCTCCACAGATAGACTAAGGCCTCCACAGATAGCCGCAAGAGAGAGAGATGACCATTAATCTGTTTTATTTTGTAGTGTTGGTTGATGGAAGAATATTGGTCAGGACACTAGGAAAACATCCTAATCTTTCAATAGTGCTATTAGATCTTTTAACGTTCACTTTTAACCCCAGGAACGGTCCAATGGAGCACTAGTTCAACAACTCATTTGAAGAGCACTGATATTAATTTTAATGTTCTTTTACATCCACCTGAGAAGGCCTCGGTTTATCGTCTCATCGAAAAACGGCACTTCCGACAGTGCAGCACTCCTGACGGTACCGCACTCAAGTGCCAAGCCAAGGTTATGTGCTCTGGATTGGGGCTTGAACCCACGACCTTCTGACTCAGAGGCAAGAGTGCTACCACTGAGTTAGGAGAGAGCAGACAGCTCTCGATTAAATTTAAGTTTAAAAGGTCTCCATCTGCTGCAGTCTAGCTGTAGTCTATTAAAAAGCACAAATCTTAGGAACATTTGGCTCCCCAGCAGTTCCACTGCCTCCTGGAGGTGATCAGATACCATCTTCCCTAAGTGCACTTCAAATGGCTTTACACTGAAATGACATTACACAGTCCGTGACAATGCAAAGCTGAAACCACTTTGGCTTTGATGCAAACTGTATAGTGTAATAAGCAAATAAAATTGGCATGTAGGCTTTTGTAAATAAATACATAAGCTAAAAGATTCCACTAATGCATAAGTTTTCTTTGGGTCTGAACATCATGTGTCAGCTGATTTAAACGCTGAGAGTACATTGCCACGGTAACTTGTATCTTGCCAAGGAATATAGGACATTGGAGACACAAAAAAGAAAAAGGCATCTTCCATCAAATATTCATCTCTAAAAGGCTGTCTGTAAAAGTGACATACTGTGTACTACAGGGTGAGCACAATGAGAGCGAAGTATAGGACACGTGATACACATCTCTGGAGAGAAACTGGTCAAAGTGTCTTCAAAACAACGGAGCACTGTGCCCGCTATTAACGCTATTAACAAAGGCCCTGCCATTCAGAAAGACTCAAAGAAGAGCAATCAAAAGCAATGAAGATGAATAGGTGCAGTTGAACTTTCGAAGGAGGACGCGATTGCTAATCTTTTCCTCTTTCTAAAAATGTTTATGCTCTTACGTTATGTTTAAAGGCAAATCAATCATCCACCAGTCAATCGGGGTAATAGAGCTGTGGAAGAAGCTGCCAGGATAGGCCACTGAAGTAGAGTATAAACGGGTTCAAGTCAAAGGGGCAATCAGATGTATCTCTGGAGAGAGAAGGGACCGAGGGATATCGTGAGAAGGTGGGATAGGAGGGACTGATTTATCAAAAAAGGGCCGACTTTTTGGATCTAATGGACTTTTCCAATTTATAAAAATTCTTACTTCAGTGAGGAGGCAATTTACACCAAGCCAAAGGCATGGAACTAACCAAAAGGGGACATAAAACGAGAGGGACATAATCTTAAAATTAGAGCCAGGCCATTCAGGAGTGAAATCAGGAAGCACTTGTTCATACAAAGGGTAGTGGAAATCTGGACTTCCCCCCCCACCCCCATAAGACTGGATTGCAGGGGGTCAATTTCAGGACTGAGATCGATAGATTTTTGTTAGGTAAGGGTATCAAGGGACACGGAGCAAAGGTGGGTAAAATGGAGTTGAAGTACAGATCGGCCATGATCTAATAGAATGACGGAGCAGGCTCGAGGGGCTGAATGGCCTTCTCCTGTTCCTAATGTTCCTAAAAGGAGAACCGGCAAAAATACCTTCCCAATACAGCTACTTGAAAATTGTTGAGAAGGATTCGAGATAGTGAATCGAAAAGTGAAGCCAGGAAGATTGCTGAAAATGTCATTATGTGGAGTGTTCCTAGCCCATGGAGGATTATACATGATGGATTAGTATGTACCTTATTCCTATCCCTGTTGCAGTGTAAAAATTTACCAAGACGTTTTGATTCATTGTGTTATGTATTCTGAGGCTTACCTGTGGGTTTTAATAGCGCTGCTATTGCATAGCTATGTGAAGCAATGCTGAGTTATGATCCAATGCCCGGATATTTGGTTTAATTGTATGGTGGGGATTTGAGGCTCCATTACGCTCTATTAATGGGAGCAACCGTGGTGTAATGGAGCACAAGAGTGAATGGGGATCAGTTCCTGCTCAATAACGGCACAGGCACAATGGGCCGAATGGCCTCCTTCTGTGCTGCATCGTTCTATGATCTGCACACAATAAGCAAAATGCACACATTCCAATCTGTGAAATCAATGGCACAGGAAGCTCCCGTCGGAAAGAAGGGGCAGCTTCATTACAATATTGAAATGAAGGTTAAATCACGTCCGCACCATTCCCCAGCTGCTGCACCGGATCCACAGTCATTCATCAATACACTCCCATGCAATAGGTGGCCAGCATCACTGGGCAACAGCTGCATGTGGAATTGAATACTTAGAAGGCCAGAGGAAGATAGACACTGGCTTTGAAAGATCTTCGTAAGTGCCTCTGTGCATCTCTATTTTTTAAAACCAGGTTTTCTTTTGTCCACAAATTCTGGCACAACCATATTTTAAAATGTGGATAATGGGATAATGAAGGTGGGGAGACCGAGAGGGTTGTCAGGCAGCATTTGGTTACATCACACGACAACTGTGCTCACTCACTATTACCTTCCCATCTGCAAACAATGTTAAAAGCTGCACTTACTTAGATTACATAGAATAGAATTGCATAGAATTTACAGCACAGGAACAGGCCATTCGGTCCAACTGGTCTATGCTGTGTTTATGCTCCACAGGAGCCTCCTCCCACCCCTCTTCATCAAACACTATCTGCATAACCTTCTATTCCTTTCTCCCTCATGTGTTTATCTAGCATCCCTTCAAATGCATCCATGCTAGTCGCCTCAACTGCTCCTATCGTAGCGAGTTCCACATTCTGGGTAAAGGAGGATTGACCCAAGGGATTGCTTGTAGGTAGGTTCCAATTTACCATGGAGGCAGTGACAGAATCTCATCTGCAGCCAAACTCCACCACAGACACTGCCAGTGACCGTGAAGGTTACTTCAGCCATCACCTTTGGTGCCCAAAGGCTTAAGGCAGGCATGCTGCACTGCTGCTCTGTGGTGATGGTGACCCTGCAATCCACTTCACCAGCCATGGGGAGCCTCACAGTCAGTCACTTGCTCGCAGTCTCGATTACCTGCCTCCACATTGAGTTTCCTTTCACTTCACTTTGGCCTGGCACTCCTCTCGCCCCTTTCCCCCCTTCAGCCTGTGCAAAGGCTGCTGATGGCTCCAAGGTGTTTACTCCGTGGTGACTAATTAACTTTAGATAGCCACATCCCTTTAAATTTCACCTACACTGTGGTTTCCTGGACTCCCACACTTGCCCCTCCCCCACACCCCCCTGCAGAAAACCAAAGCTGCCCTGGGAGCTGTGACTAGTTAAGGAAATGAGCTGAAGGATGAAATTTATATCCATTCACTTGGGGAGGGAGGGCATTGAGCTCAGAGTCGGTGGGTCTCTGTTTTCACCTGGTGAGGGCTCTGCTCTCACACAAAGGGTCGAAGGGAATCACATTACTCACACTGGGAGTCTATTTTCACACTTGATGGTCGTTGTCTTCATATTGAAGGGGGAGGGTCACTGCTCTCATTTGTGGAGGTGGGAGGGTTACTAACACTGGGGGGAATCTCTACCCTCTCACTTGATGTCTCAGCCACAGTGCCCTGATAGTGAGTGATCGCTGCTCTTAGATTAGGTGGTCTCGGCCTTCACAATTGGGGCCTTTGTCCTCACATGGGAGCACTCTCCCCGCAGGGGGAGGGTCAATGACTTCAGACTGGGGTGAATTCTGTCCTCACGTCGGAGTTGCTATTTTCACACTTGGGCGGGGGGGGGGGGGGGGGGGTCTCTGCACCACTGCTGTCATAGTGAGCGATCACTGCTGTCAGAGTAGGGGGATCCTTGCCCTAACATTGGGGTCTCTCCCTTCGTACAGGGGGGGGGAATTTCTGCATCACATTGGTGGGGGGGGGGGGGGGCAATCTCAGCTCTTATACTGCCAGGGGAAGGACTCTGTCCTTTCACTGCAAAGAGTGAGATCCATGTCTTTTCACTGGGGGAGGGGGCTTTGCTTTCACAGGGGGTGGGGGGAATCTCTGCACTCACACTAGGAGTCTCTATTTTCACACTTGACGATCACCGCCTTCACATTAAGGGGGAGCGTCTTTGCTCTCATACTGAAGGTATACGCCCTCTTATGGGGGAGTCTCTCACCACACATGGGGGGTAGGGATGACTGCCATTACACTGGGGTCTCTCCCATCACATAGAGTCGGGAAGGGGGGTCTCACCTCTCACACGTTGGGGTTACTGCCCTCATACTGCTCCAAGATCAACTTGCTTCCCACCTTTTAAAAAAAACTCATGGAAGCAAGAGCGGCCGAGGCAGATTTGCTCCCTGGACCCTCACCGGGGCTGCGGCCCTGGGCTCTGCCTGACCCCCAGCAAGTTTTGGAGAGGCTGCCTTGCGGATTTCAACCCTTAGAGGTTGACATCTCTGTGCTGACAGTTTTCCTTTGAAGGGGAGAGATTCCTTCTATTTTGAGAGTTAGCTGTGGATAAGCTTCCATCCCCATTTGGAAGGTTTTCTTGCCTCCTTCCAGTGTCTTTCTGTGAAGCATGGCTTCATGGGTCTGTTCACTAAGTCTCTCACCCAGGCTGTTTTGCAGCTGATACCAATTCAGCCTGGTTGTGAATTCAGCTGATGCTGAATGTCGTTCACATGGCACCATCAAAAACACCCACGGTGAGAAGCTTAGTCAACACAGCCCAGCAACCATGTGCAGGGAAGGCTTTAGAAAAGATGTTAAAAAAAAAAGCACTCAATGGATTTAAATGATCATCTCAGATTGATATTAGAGAAAGTGATAAGAGGATGTTCCAAATCACAAAAACAAATTAGTCATGCAAGACAAGCATCTTGCAAGCAATTCATAGAATCATAGAAGTTTACAACATGGAAACAGGCCCTTCGGCCCAACATGTCCATGTCGCCCAGCTTATATTATTATGTAAACATCAGGCCGCATTTTACCATGTGCGGTGAAGGGACGGCACATAGAGTTTCTGTGGGGTTTTGCACGCAAGTTCCTGTCAGCGGGCCATCTGAATGGCACGGCGCCCTCTACAGGGCATCTGGGACCTGCGTCAACAGGGCAAGCAGCTGTGTGTCTCCTTAACCAATCAGATTGAAGAATTGTTAGATCCAGGACGTGTAGTTCGAATAGTGAATTCAATGTCAAATTAGGTACAGAAAGTGAAATAAAGAGAGGGAAAGAAAGATTGAAGTATGAGAGAGAGAGAGATAAAAGAGACAGAAAGAAAAAATTTAAAAAACATTTTTATTTACATTCTTTTTTAAAAAATCTTCAACAATAATTAAAAGCAGAAGGAATGAGACTCCACACTTGTAAATGTTAATTTTCAGTGCCAGAGAGGTTTTTTGGCAGTAATTAAGACTTACCACGCCATTAAAGGGGTACTTGGCCTGGAATGGACAAGCCCTGACATTTTGTGGCGAGTTTAGTCCGTATCTACGACATCCGTACAGGAACTTCACACCGTTGGGGAACGAGGGGCAGGGCATCTTGGACATCAACTTATGGATTTTCGCGTGTAACTGCGCATCGCCAAAAGTTGCTGTCCGATTTGCGCATAAATAACGGTGAACGCTGTTAACCTCACCGTTATTTTCACAGCAAACTCCGGCCCAATCAGTATCACAGGTTTCAGTGAGTTTGTAAGAGAGAATCATGTACGAGAAAGAGATTATCTCAAAGATACACTCAATAAAGCCAAAGGCAGACTCTTCTCCAAGTATGTGAATTAAATTGATTTAAAGACAGACATTGCATTAATATAGCTACTTTCATGTCTTCAGGACCATCTCACACAGCCAATGAGCTACTTTTGAAATGCAGTCACTTGTTACATTGGTAGATATACAACAAGGAGCCATAAACAGCAAATGAGATGAATGGATACTTTGGTGGTGCTGGTTGAGGGGTGAATATTGTTGACACTGAAAGAACTCTCTTCTCTTCCTCAAATAGTGCCATGGGATCTTTCATGTCCACCTGAACCGGTGGATAAGACCTGGGTTTAACATTTCATCTGAACAATGGCACCTCTGACAATGCAGCACTTCCGCAGTACTGCAATTAAGTGTCAACTTAGATTATGTGCTCAAATCCTGGAATGGGGCTTGAATCCACAATCTTCTGTCTCAGAAACTAGAATCACACCAACTGAGCCAAGCTGACAAGCTGAAAACAAACAAAGTAAAATCCCCACACGAAAAGACCAGTGTTAGAATCTGGAGATGCACTGCCAGTTTCCCAAACAGGAACAGGCCATTTTAGAAACATGTGCCGCTAAACTACTGGTCCAGGATAAGAGAAGATAAAGAAAAAAAAGAAAGACTTGATTTATACAACCTCAGGACGTCCCAAAGTGCTTTACAGCTAATGAAGTACTTTTTTTTTTAAGTGTAGTCACTGTGTTATTGTAGATATGAGAGTCATATGAAAGAGGCATTCTGTAGATTAATAACCAAATTGATTGCAATCCCCCAGCCATCCTAAGCTTCAAATACACTAGGTTACATAGTCAACCTCCTCTGTGCATTCTCACTGTGTTGAAATTAAAGCTTATTGCATTGTTTCCAATCTAATTCACTGTTTCCCAGGAACTCAAACTGTTGAGTGCCTCAGAGAACTAGAAATTTTAACTATCTCCATGATTAGTTATTAATATCTGTAGGGATGTAGTAATTTATCTTTTCTAGCTTTAATCTCCCCTAAAAAATATTTTCAAGATGGTGAGATAGAATTCCACTGAAGAGCACAGATTGGTTAAAGGCAAATCATGTTTAACTAACATGATTGAGTTTTTTGATGAGGTGACCGAGAGAGTTGATGAGGGCAATGCGGTTGATGTGTATATGGACTTTCAAAAAGCATTGGATAAAGTGCCACATAATAGGCTTGTCAGCAAAAATTGAAGCCCACGGAATAAAAGGGGCAGTGGCAGCATGGATACAAAATTGGCTAAGTGACAGGAAACAGAAATTTGGGGTGAACGGTTGTTTTTCGGACTGGAGGAAGGTATACAGTGGTGTTTCCCAGGGGTCAGTACTGGGACCACTGCTTTTCTTGATATATATTAATGACCTGGACTTGGGTGCACAGGGCACAATTTCAAAATTTGCAGATGACACAAAACTTGGAAGTGTAGTAAACAGTGAGGAGGATAGTGATAGACTTCAAGAGGATATAGACAGGCTGGTGGCATGGGCGGATACATGACAGATGAAATTTAACGCAGAGAAATGCGAAGTGATACACTTTGGCAGGAAGAATGAGGAGAGGCAATATAAACTAAATAGTACAATTCTAAAACTAATGCAGGAACAGAGAGACCTGGGGGTAAATGTGCACAAATCTTTGAAGGTGGCAGGACAGGCTGAGAAAGTGGTTAAAAAGGCATGCGGGATCCTAGGCTTTATAAATAGAGGCATAGAGTACAAAAGCAAAGAAGTTATGATGAACCTTTATAAAACATTGATTCGGCCGCAGCTGGAGTACTGTGTCCAATTCTGGAAGGATGTGAAGAGGGTGCAGAAAAGATTTACTAGAATGATTCCAGGGATGGGGGACTTCAGTAATGTGGATAGACTGGAGAAACTGGAGTTATTCTCCTTAGAGCAGAGAAGGTTAAGAGGAGATTTGATAGAAATGTTCAAAATTATGAAGGGTTTAGATAAAGTAAATAAAGAGAAACTGTTCCCATTGGCGGAAGGGTCGAGAACCAGAGGACACAGATCTAAGGTGACTGATAAAAGAACCAAAGGCGACATGAGGAAAAAAGATTTTACGCAGCGAGTGGTTATGATCTGAATGCGCTGCCTGAAAGGGTGGTGGAAGCAGACTCAATCATGGCTTTCAAAAGTGAATTGAATAAATACTTGTAGGCAAAAAAAATTTGCAGGGCTACGGGGAAAGAGTGGGTGAATGGGACTATCTGGTTTACTCTTACAAAGAGTCGGCAGAGGCTCGATGGGCCGAATGGCTTCCTTCTGTGCTGTAACCATTCTATGAATCTATGATTATAAGAGGTGAAAGGCACTTCAATGAAACATGGAAGGCTTTAAAGCCATCCTCCATTGCGATATTCTAGACTAAAATAGAATTGATATCTGAATAAAACATCCTTCTGCTATCATACTTTGCACAGCATTTAAATAAATCACAAGGAGCTGCTTTATTACTCTGAATTACTCACAATAATGATAGAAACTGACTTGTATAAAACATTTGAGAAGGGGGACTGAGGCAACCTCATTATAGAACCATACAGCGCAGACGGCCATTCGGCCCATCGTCCCTGTGCCGCTCTTTGAAAGAACGGTTTAACTAGTCCCACCACCCTGCTCTTTCCCCATAGCCCTGAAACTGTTCCCTTTTCAAGTATTCTTCCAATTCCCTAATGAATCTGCTTCTTCCACCACCCTTTCGGGCAGTGCATTCCAGATCATAATGACACGCTGCCTAAAAAAAATTTTCATCTCGTATTTAAAAGTTTGATTTTCTGCATTTTAAAAAATTATTCTGTGTGATTTAAAACAGTGACAACTTGTAATGGAAAATATACAGTAATATGCAAATTTTATTACTGGACCTGCTATTGCTGGCACTAGGCAATACCATCAAGGGGTATTTAATTACTACAGTCATTTATTGGACCTAATTGCTTGCCTCTTGTGACTGCAAATAGAGCCAGCAGATTGGTTGATCTTTTCATCCTGACTATTTATATTTTTGAAGGTGCAATACTGGAATAAAGTAATTATTCAAACAGTAGTGTTCCTAGGGCTTAGAAGAGTGCTATTAACTTTATTAGAAACATAGAAACATTGAAAATAGGAGCAGGAATAGGCCATTCAGCCCATCGAGCCTGCTCCGCCATTCAATATGATCATGGCTGATCCTCTATCTCAATACCATATTCCCGCTCTCTCTCCATACCCCTTGATGCCTTTTGTGTCTAGAAATCTATCTAGCTCCTTATTAAATATATTCAGTGACTTGGCCTCCACAGCCTTCTGTGGTAGAGAATGCCACAGGTTCACCACCCTCTGAGTGAAGAAATTTCTCCTCATCTCAGTCCTAAATGTCCTACCCCATATCCTGAGACTGTGACCCCTCGTTCTGGACCCCCAGCCAGGGGAAACATCCTCCCTGCATCCAGTCTGACTAGCCCTGTCAGAATTTTATATGTTTAATGAGATCCCCTCTCGTTCTTCTAAACTCGAGTGAATACAGGCCGAGTCGACCCAATCTCTCCTCATATGACAGTCCTGCCATCCCAGGGATCAGTCTGGTGAACCTTCGCTGCACTCCCTCTTTGGCAAGTATATCCTTTCTTAGGTAAGGAGACCAAAGCTGCACACAATACTCCAGGTGTGGTCTCACCAAGGCCCTGTATAACTGCAGTAAGACATCCTTGCTCCTATACTCAAATCCTCTTGCAATGAAGGCCAACATACCATTTGCCTTCCTAACTGCTTGCTGCACCTGCATGTTTGCTTTCAGTGACTGGTGTACAAGGACACCCAGGTCCCTTTGTACATCAACATTCCCCAATCTGTCACCATTTAAATAATACTCTGCCTTTCTGTTTTTCCTTCCGAAGTGGATAACTTCACATTTATCCACATTATACTGCATCTGCCATCTATTTGTCCACTCACTCAACTTGTCTAAATTGCCTTGAAGCCTCTTTGCATCCTCCTCACAACTCACGATCCCACCTAGTTTTGTGTCGTCAGCAAACTTGGAAATATTAGTTTTGGTTCCCTCATCCAAATCATTGATATATATTGTGAATAGCTGGGGCCCAAGCACTGATCCCAGCGGTACCCCACTAGTCACTGCCTGCCACCCCGAAAAAGAACCATTTATTCCTACTCTCTGTTTCCAATTTTCAATCCATGCCAGTATATTACCCCCAATTCCATGTGCTTTAATTTTGCACACTAACCTCTTATATGGGACTTTAACAAAGGCCTTCTGAAAATCCAAATAAACCACATCCACTGGTTCTACCTTATCTATTCTACCAGTTACGTCCTCAAAAAACTCCAGTAGGTTTTTCAAAGATGATTTCCCTTTCATAAATCCATGTTGACTTTGTCTAATCCTGTTGATATTTTCTAAGTGTCCTACTATTGATGTCAGGCTAACCGGTCTGTAGTTCCCTGTTTTCTCTCTCCCTCCTTTTTTAAATAGTGGGGTTATATTTGCCACCCTCCAATCTGCAGGAACTGTTCCATAATCTATAAAATTTTGGAAGATGACAACTAATGCAGCCACTATTTCCATGGCTACCTCTTTTAGTACTCTGGGATGCAGATTATCAGGTCGTGGAGATTTATCGGCTTTCAGTCCCATTAATTTTTCCAGCACTATTTTTTTTTACTAATATTAATTTCCTTTAATTCCTCCTTCTCACTAGTCCCTTGGTTCCCTAGCATTTCTGAGAAGTTATTTGTGTCCTCTTCTGTGAAGACAGAACCAAAGTATTTGTTTAATTGCTCTGCCATTTCCCTGTTCCCCATTATAAATTCTCCTGTTTCTGACTGTAAGGGACATTTGTCTTCACTAATCTTTTTCTTTTTACATACTTGTAGAAGCTTTTACAGTCCACTTTTATGTTCCTTGCAAGTTTACTCTCATACTCTATTTTTCCCCTCTTAATCAATGTCTGGGTCCTTTTTTGCTGAATTCTAAACTGCTCCCAATCCTTAGGCTTGCTACTTTTTCTGGCAACTTTATATGACTCCTCTTTGGATCTAATACTATCCTTAATTTCTTTTGTTAGCCATGGTTGGGCCGCATTTCCTTTTGTGTTTTTTGCGCCAGAAAGGAAAGTATAATTGTTGCAATTCATGCATTTGTTCCTTAAATGTTAGCCATTGCCTATCCACCGTCATGCCTTTTAATGAAGCTTCCCAATCTATCATAGCCAACTCACTCCTCATACCTTCGTCGTTTCCTTTGTTTCGATTAGGACCCTAGTTTCACATTGGACTACTTCACTTTCCATCTTAATGAAGGTACTGGTGTGCATGAGTGGCTACATGTGCTAAAATATATTTATAGTCTTGTAATATCTCGTCGGCCAATAAGTCACAGAGCTTTTCTTTCAACTGAGGAACCTAGGTGAAAGGCTAAGGCCCATAGTGCAGGATTCCACAAAGGCTGTAAAGAATAGGAGAGAAGGTGGTAGAATCAAACAAAACTGTATGTGTGTGTCGATAATCTGTATCATGAGTGACATTATTGGATAAACCTAAATGAGGGGTCAGGTCATTGAGAAGACTGAAAATTAAGTAAGTGAGCAGAACAAGAAAAATTAAGTTGTGATTAGGTAATGCCTAGTTAGGGTTTTAAAAGACTAAACATTGTAGCTATGTGCGGCTGAATAATACATTAGACACGACAGGGCTAATGGAATGTTGGTCTTTATCTTAAAGGGGCTGAATACAAAGGGGTACATGTTATGCTTCAGTTGTACAGAGCCTTGGTCAGACCCCATCTGGAGTATTGCATTCAGTTGTCCACAGGAAGGATATATTGGCCTTGGAGAAGGTGCAGGACAGGTTCGCAAGAATGATACTGGGTAACAGGAAAGTGGGAACTGGTGAACTTAACACACATACCCGCACGCATAATAGCTGAAACTTTCCGAGACCCCATGATACCAGTGACTCCGAGTACACAATATGTACACGTGGTTTCCCATCAAGTCCCCAGTGCCATGGGGTCTCAGAAAATGTCACTCATGATACAGATTATCGACACACACATACAGTTTTGTTTGATTCTACCACCTTCTCTCCTATTCTTTACAGCCTTTGTGGAATCCTGCACTATGGGCCTTAGCCTTTCACCTAGGTTCCTCAGTTGAAAGAAAAGCTCTGTGACTTATTGGCTGACGAGATATTACAAGACTATAAATATTTTTAAGCACATGTAGCCATTCATGCACATCCAGTGACAAGCTGACAGGATAATAGAGGGGAAAGGGTCGGAACAAATATGCTAGTTTGAACGCTTCATTAAAAATTCATTTTTAATAAACTGCTTAACAGGAATTCATATTTCCATGCCTATCTTTTCATTCTGTAGCAATATTTCATTATATTTCTCCAACTTAAGACAAAAATGTCTAAATATAAACTGTTATGTACTTTTCCCTTGATTTAAACTTTCTGCGTTGTAGCTGAAAGTCCTACAGAAAACATGATTCAGAACATACTTGCATACAATACAATGTATGATCTGCAAAAAACACAATCACCAAAAGGGCCCTTGTATGTCGTAATGATTCCTTTCTAATGATGGATAGAGTGCTGGTTGAAAGCCTTTTCCATTTATCGACCAGAAACACACTCATTCTGGCCCCTGATGGTTGAGGATCTTTATCAAGTGAGTAACTTAGCCACACAGAGCATGAAGGCCTCATATTGAATCCTGGGCCTGTTCTGAATTAATTGATCCCAGGTGGAGCAGTGGTCGGGAAGCTATAATTGGCATTAGGTTTAGGGAGGGGAAATCGAACAAGGTTCACACTCCTGAATACTATCCAATGACTTCTGGTAGGAATACACATTTATGGATAGGACTGATTTTGACCATGATGCCGCCAATGGAGAATTGCCTATTGTCAAGGCTCACTGGTGTCCCTGGGTCTTAGAGGCAGAGGAATCCATGAGGTGGTGTTATTGTTGATTTATTAAACATACAGAAATAATGTGGTGTAGAGATAAAGCTGAGCATCATCATATTCATGCAAAAGTTGACCCCATGTCTGTGGACGCTATCATCAGGAGGCAACATGTAGATGACTAAGAGGAGGGGGTTACGAATGAATCCTTGGGGTGGGGGGGAAGGAGGGATAATTCATCATGATCAAGAGATGTCACCACATTAAACTAAGGCCCCGTCTGCCAACCTCCATTGGTTTGCATGATGTTAAAGGTCTCATGGGACTACTTAAAGAGGAGAAGGAAGTTCCCCTGGTGACCTGGGCAATATTGCATCCTCAACCAACACCACCGAGACAAACCATATTAACTAATCATTTATCTTATTGTGGTTTGTGGCTCCCGCATTTCGCTACATAACAATTATTGTAACTTATGTGAACCCTTTGGAGACGTTTCTGGGAGTATGATTTCAATACAAGGCTTTAGTTTTAGGGGTATATAGTGGGGTGGGTCACGGCTGGCGTCGCCAACCCTCCAGGATTGCCCTGGAGTCTCCAGGACTTAAAAACTAATCTCCAGAACACTGCTGTGAGCAACCAGGGAGAACAATCAATGGGGCATAAAAAAATTGTGTATTAAAATTCTTTAACCACTTTGGTTGTTAATTATAAAAATATCTGAGATGGGAAAAAAGATTTTTTGACTGACAGTCAAAAAATCATCCAATCGGGTAATGAAGAGTCTATTCACTTTCCAATTGGCTTGGGAAGGCTGTGCACCGTAAGTATGGACATGTCAGGCGACCAATGGCGGGAGTGTGAGGACAGGGCGGTTATAGGCAGGAGGTCACGTGATGACATCTCCAGGAATAAATCCAAACAGAGTTGGCAACCCTAGTCAAGGCTGCTGCACCTCAGATCATTTTTCTTGGTGGACTATGATGGGGGAGATATCAAATTGGGGAGAAAGATCTTGTGGAATATGATTGGAGAATGACAAAAGTAGAAAATAACCAACCAGAACTGAGAAAAACGCAAGAGGTCACTAAATTCTGCTGGGACTTGGCCATGTTTTGGCTGCAGAAAGAAATTCCAGTGGGCAGTGGGACAGAAGAGGGTGAATTTTCTGCTTGCTTCCTCCCTATGCCAAGGGAGGTTGTCTGGGGGAGGAGTTCCCAGGCTACCCTGGGAATTCCATCCAATATGCCCTTTTAAAGTCTCAGCAGAACTCTTGCCAACTGAGAGCTGGCATCAATTCCACTGAGAGCCTTACTAAGGCCCCCAAAGACATACCAGTTACTGGCAATCAATCCCGGCAGTAATTGGTACCTCAAAGGAACGACCCATTAGCTCCTTCAAGAGCAGTAGATGGTTCATGGCAACTGTTTCAAAGGCCCTTCCTGCACTTAATTTTTGCCCTTAGATTGGGGCAGTTGTGCTGACCACGCAAAGCACCCCTACCCTATAATTTGGGGCTGGATCCGCAGCCTTCCATTTGGGCAGACAGATCTTCCACTCGGCCACACTTGCACTGGTGAGACGGGGCCCGTCAAAAATTTCAGGCCCCGAGACTTGACATGCTTCACCAGTGAGGAGGAAACATGAGAGCTTAGCAAGTCACAATGTAAAAGACAAATACAATCGCTCTTTTATTGTAAAGATTAATTGATTGCATGTTGCTTATGACCAGAAACATTAAACGTAATTTAAAAATACTAAACAGAATATTAAAAATAATTATTCACCCCAATTGCATTTTGTTTGCTGCAATTATTTTATTTTTTAAATCTCTTAATATTTGGCTTGCAGTTTACTTTTGCACTCAGTGTAATTAGCCTTCTTTCATCATTCATTCTGTGCATTTAAATATGTTTCTGAGCACAAAATTACATCTACGTTTGTATTTAACATCCTGTGTACATGCTTAGAAATGATATATTTACCCCTTGACAGCATCGCTTGTGATTCTGTCTCTTTAATTGTTTTTTAAACCAGAAGGAGGGAAGGAAAGGAACGAATGGCTAAATCCACGGCATTTGTAGGACTGGGAGATAAGGAATGGAATAGGTGGTGAAGTCCAGAGCATGTAAAGGGCCAGTGGAGAAGGAAGGGAGTGGGTGGAAAAATTTAGGATTAACAAGAGGTCTGGTGTGCAGGGTGGCAGCACACAGAGAGAAGCTCATATGGAGAGTAAGAATGAATTAAACACAGCTGTAATTCAAGGGAATGGAGGCCAGTCAGTTCAAGATTGAAGGTGAGAGAGAGAGAGAGACAGCAAAGTATGCAGCTTGGAGAAGAGAGGGACCATATATTGCGATGGGCACTGAGGCATGCAATGGCTTGTGGGGGTTGTAGTGTAGTTGTTTTATCTACGAGCACGAGGCCTCAGTTGGCTGGCAGCAAGTATAAGGCATCGAGGTTGGGGTCATCTACAAGGCTCAGGGGTGTCGGGAGGAGGGAAGAGAGGGGGAGGAGAAAGAGAGAGAAAAAGAGAAACAGAAGTATGGGAGGCCATTAGAAGTGATTGGAAGATAGGAATGGGTAAGTTTGTGATTTTTTTTTCCTAAATGATTAAATGATTATGCATTTGTTATATGATAAATTTTGTATTGAAAGGTTTATAGTGGGGTGGGTAGCAATCTATTATGATAGCTGCATCACGGGCAGGGATTGGTAAAATGCAATCGTGTGGAATGAGTCTTTTCACTGTGGTGTGATTGGGTGTTTTTTTTCTGTGGGTGGGGGGAATGTAATTTGGGGAGAAGGGCTTCGCACGAAATGATTAGTGAATCCCGAAAGTAGAAAAAAAACAATTGGAAAAGAGAACAAAGCAGAGGCTTGAACACTGACAGTTCCACATGGCTAAATGGCCACAAGACAGATCACAGACTCGATGCAAATGACAGATGAAGATTTTTGCCACAGCAGCTTTTAATTGGCATCTCCGGCAGAGCTTAACAGCTCAATCAGGGCAACCGTAGGTATTCCAGTATTTGTTTGAAATGCAACCTCTGCGTGATCCAATTTTAATAATTCAAAAATCAGCTTCAACTGCTTGTGAAATGGATACCACAAACATGAAAGAGGCAACTTGATATCTTCAATCAATTTAAAATACTGCGGGGGAGCGTTGGGAGTTTTATTTCACGACAGCAAAGAACAAATCAACAATGTTTAAATTTGCGTGATAAAAGGGTGAGCTTCTGAAAGAATTCCCCATGTTTGAGGGCAAACAAGCGGACGCTTGGGTGTAATTTGCTGCCCGACTGACTAATAGTGTTGTCAAAAAAACCTGCTGCAGACTTCCATGTGAACGACCAAAGCAGGTGGCTGATATAGTGCAAAGATCGGCTGGTACTCCAAACCATTGGCCGCATATGTTAACCCAGCTGTGCCAATCAAACCTACTTAACTGCAAAGTAGACTTTTGTTTCCGGGGATGACAGTGCCATGTGACAGTCTGCTCCTGGCAATCATCTTCATTAAACTAAACACGGCTCGGAGCTACAAGTGGCTTTGCGCGCACACACACACATACACACAGAGAGACATGCACATGCATAATCAGAGCAGTGGATTGTTTATCTGGGTATTGAATAAAGACAAATGTGAAGTGTGTATTCGTTGTGCAGCCCGGAGGAGACAATTTCGCACTGAATACACTTAGTGCTGTTATCTAGTCAAATAGCATTTATTCGCTTGATGCATAATGGCACTAATTATCATTTGTTTAACATTAAGACAATGTCATGCTCTTGTAGAGAGAAAACAAAATGCTCCAATGCTATTATATATTTAATCCATAAATCTCTCGACACTGTAGTAGTATAACACATAACAGCATTAGTGTAAATGTATGACATTATTCATTGCAAGCTTTAAGTCACTGCTCTTGTGCAGATGAACATAATCTTGTCTTTTTATTCATATCTTTAACCATTTCTTCTTTCCCATTCTAAGGATCAAGTTCCCTTGTCATGGCTATCAATCCTAATCCGTGATTGGTTGGCACAAGTTTCTACACAGCCAGACTGTTCCTGATCCTTCTTCCTCTTCCATGACCTCCCCCCGACCCCCACCCCCAAAATAGAATACTTAGGACCTCAAAATAGTCCCCCATATTGAGCCAGTTAAAAGCAGACAAAAGCATCCCAACCGAAAATGTTCACTTAGGTCTTCTGGTCAGGAGTACAGCGCTTGGCTTCCAGATCTACAGCTGCACCAGTTGGTAAACACCTTTGAGTTCCAGTAGATCACGATGCCAAAACTAAAATTATACTAGCTTTATAGTATAAATTGTAAACAATTTTACAACACCAAGTTATAGTCCAACACATTTATTTTAAATTTCACAAGCTTTCGGAGGCTTCCTCCTTCCTCAGGTGAATGGTGTGGAAATGAAATTTTTGAATCCTTCGCATTTGTAAATCACAGAACAATGCCCGTTGCCAAGGGCAGTAATCACCAGGCATTGTTCTGTGATTTACAAATGCGAAGGATTCGAAAATTTCATTTCCACACCATTCACCTGAGGAAGGAGGAAGCTGCCGAAAGCTTGTGAAATTTAAAATAAATTTGTTGGACTATAACTTAGTGTTGTAAAATTGTTTACAATTGTCAACCCCAGTCCATCACCGGCATCTCCACATTATAGTATAAAGACAAGGCTGAAGTGTTTGCAACTATTTTCAGCCAGAAGTGCCGAGTGGATGATCCATCTCGGCCTCCTCCCGATATCCTCACCATCACACAAGCCAGTCTTCAGCCAATTCGATTCACTCCACGTGATATCAAGAAACGGCTGAGTGCACTGGATACAGCAAAGGCTATGGGCCCCAGCAATATCCCGGCTGTAGCGCTGAAGACTTGTGCTCCAGAACTAGCTGCACCTCTAGCCAAACTGTTCCAGTACAGCGACAACACTGGCATCTACCCGACAATGTGGAAAATTGCCCAGGTATGTCCTGTCCACAAAAAGCAGGACAAATCCAATCCGGTCAATTACCGCCCCATCAGTCTACTCTCAATCATCAGCAAAGTGATGGAAGGTGTCGTCGACAGTGCTATCAAGCGGCAGTTACTCACCAATAACCTGCTCACCGATGCTCAGTTTGGGTTCCGCCAGGACCATTCGGCTGCAGACCTCGTTACAGCCTTGGTCCAAACATGGACAAAAGAGCTGAATTCCAGAGGTGAGGTGAGAGTGACTGCCCTTGACATCAAGGCAGCATTTGACTGAGTATGGCACCAAGGAGCCCTAGTAAAATTGAAGTCAATGGGAATCAGGGGGAAAACTCTCCAGTGGCTGGAGTCATACCTAGCACAAAGAAAGATGGTAGTGGTTGTTGGAGGCCAATCATCTCAGCCCCAGGACATTGCTGCAGGCGTTCCTCAGGGCAGTGTCCTCGGCCAAACCATCTTCAGCTGCTTCATCAATGACCTTCCCTCCATCATAAGGTCAGAAATGGGGATGTTCGCTGATGATTGCACAGTGTTCAGTTCCATTCGCAACCCCTCAGATAATGAAGCAGTCCGTACCTGCATGCAGCAAGACCTGGACAACATCCAGGCTTGGGCTGATAAGTGGCAAGTAACATTCGCGCCAGACATTTGCCAGGCAATGACATCTCCAAAAAGAGAGAGTCTAACCACCTCCCCTTGACATTCAACGGCATTACCATCACCGAATCCCCCACCATCAACATCCTGGGGGTCACCATTGACCAGAAACTGAACTGGACCAGCCACATTAATACTGTGGCTACAAGAGCAGGTCAGAGGCTGGGTATTCTGTGATGAGTGACTCACCTCCTGACTCCCCAAAGCCTTTCCACCATCTACAAGGCACAAGTCAGGAGTGTGATGGAATACTCTCCACTTACCTGGATGAGTGCAGCTCCAACAACACTCAAGAAGCTCGACACCATCCAGGACAAAGCAGCACGCTTGATTGGCACCCCATCCACCACCCTAAACATTCACTCCCTTCACCACCGGCGCACTGTGGCTGTAGTGTGCACCATCCACAGGATGCACTGCAGCAACTCGCCAAGGCTTCTTCGACAGCACCTCCCAAACCCGCAACCTCTACCACCTAGAAGGACAAGGGCAGCAGGCACATGGGAAAAACATCACCTGCATGTTGCCCTCCAAGTCACACACCATCCCGACTTGGAAATATATCGCCGTTCCTTTATCGTCGCTGGATCAAAATCCTGGAACTCCCTTCCTAACGACACTGTGGGAGAACCTTCACCACTCGGACTGCAGCGGTTCAAGAAGGCGGTTCACCACCACCTTCTCAAGGGCAATTAGGGATGGGCAATAAATGCTGGCCTTGCCAGCGACGCCCACATCTCATGAACAAATAAAAAAAAATACGAGAGGTGGGATTTCTGTAGGTAACTCACCAGTAACAGATGCTCAACATTATTTAATCTAACTCAACTGTGATTCGGTGCAAACACTGCACTGAATTAATTGATCTCACGTATGGTCGCAGTGAACTACTAACAATTGTGCTGTTGGTTCATGAAGAGACGAAACGTCACTCAGTTCTAGAGTGTAGGAGAGAACCACATAAATGAATTCTCAGCAAAGGTAAGTGCAAACTTACCAAATTTACAGCGTCAGCTGTGGATCAGGAGTAGCATTCTCGCCTCAGAATCAAATGGCCGTGGGTTCAAGCCTCATTCCAGAGACTTGAGCACAAAAATCTAGGCTGATACTCCAGTGCTGCACTGTTGGAGGTGCCGTCTTTTGGATGGGACATTAAACCAAGGCCCCGTCTGCCCTCTCAGGTGGGCGTAAAAGATCCCATGGCACTATTTCAAAGAAGAGCAGGGGAGTTCTCCCCAATGTCCTGGCCAATATTTATCCCTCAACCAACAACTAAAAACAGATTATCTGGTGATTTTTTAATTGCTGTCTGTGGGATCTTGCTGTGTGCAAAACCTTTCCTACATTACAACAGTGACTACACTTCAAAAGTGCTTTGGGATATCCTGAGGTCGTGAAAGGCGCGATATAAATGCAAGTCTTTCTTTTTTCAAACGTACAATTATAGACCAATGTTCTACTGCCTGTGCATTAAATTGGATCTTTACTCCCCTACTGTTCAGCCTGGCCCAGAATATATCATCAACTCTATTTCATTACACAACAATGCCTGGCCTTTACTTTCTCCTGTCAGTTATGACTTTTTATATCAGTGTTTGGCTGTGAGTAGTCAGGTTGTATCAAGTACAGTTTGAGTTCCAAATCCTGGGCACCAAATGCTGTCTGCTTTGACAGGCTAAATTCGTACTTTTTCTTTCCCTCGGTCTCAGACTGCCAGAGGCCCATTAGTTTCAAACACTTATTGATAAGAGTGCAATCACACTGCAGTTCTGTGCTCTGCGAATCATGAAATAGTCATTACAGCATGTGCACGATCTGAAGGTGTAATGACTTCTTCGAAGTTGGTAATTCGGCAAACTGGAAATAGTGATGATGTCATCTGATGTTGGGTCAGGTTGGGGTCAGGGCCATTACGAGCATTTTGTGCTGTGTATTTATTAAGTCTCTCAGCTGTGCAATATAAATACAAGTGTCAACTTTCAGCTGGTGGGATTTGGTAAAACAATTCAGGCTGATACGGGTCGTCCTTCAGGTGGCAATCAGCAAACTTTTTTTCTCATCCCACTGCTCCATATTGCCAGCTTGGCTCAGTTGGTAGCACTCCCACCTGTAATTCAGAAGGCATGTGTTTATATCCCATTCCAGGATTTGCCTCAGGGGGTGCTGCAGTCCTTTGGATGTGATATTAAACAGAGAGTCCATTAACGTCCCTGAAGTTCAGGTGGACATTAAAGATCCCACGTAACTATTCTCCAAACTGGGAGTTCTCTCCATGTCCCAGCCAACATTCTGTTCGCGGCACGATTTATATCAATGAGTGTTAATTGTTTTCAGGTGGTGGGTATCAATTGGGACTCACTTGTAGCCTTTTTATAGGAGAGCTTAGCTAGGGTGTGGTATGTGGGATCTCGGTGAATAAAGGTTGGAAGCAACTAAATACCAGGCTCCAGTGTTCTATCCTTCATCGCATGGCTTTCCAATTTTAACACATTCCTCCCTTTACCATCGCTACCAAAACAGATTAACTGCTCATTCATTGATTGGCCATGCGCAAATTGACCCACTGCATTTACCTGAACAACAACATCACTGCACTTCAAGATAATTCACAGAATCATGGAATCTTACAGCACAGAAGGGGCTAAAAGGGTTGAATTATGAGGACAGTTTGCATACAGTGGGCTTGTATTCCCTCGAGTGTAGCAGATTAAGGGGCGATCGAATTGAAGTGTTTAAGATGATTAATGCAGTTGATAGGGTGGATAGAGAGAAACTCTTTCCTCTGCTGGGAGAGTCCAGAATAAGGGGGCATAACCTTCAAATTAGAGCTAGGCTGTTCAGGGGTGATGTCAGGAAGCACTTCTTCACACAAAGGGTAGTGGAAATCTGGAACTCTCCCAAAAAAAACTGCAGAGTCTGGGAGTCAATTGGAAAATTAAAAACTGAGATTAATAGATTTTTGCTAGGTAAGGTTATTTGGGGTTACAGAACCAAGGCAGGTAGATGGCATTAAGATACAAATCACCCATCATCTAACAGAATGGCAGAACAGGTTTGAGGGGCTGAATGCCCCACCCTGGTTCCTATGTTCCTAGGAGACTATTTGGCCTATTATGCCTGCACTGACTCTCTGAAAGAGCTATCCACTAGTCCCAATCCTTTTCCCTCTTCATTTTATGCTGGAGTGTTTTGTGATGTTTCTGAGAGATGATAAGGTGCCATATAAATGCATTTCTTCCTATCCTTGTCATTCTGCACTCCTCTTGACACTTCTGAGACCTCTATAACAGTACTATAACAAATGCATGGGTTTCTCAAATGCCCTGATAATCAATACTTACACAATTCCGTGTCCCTGGAAAGCACATTGAAATTGTTCACCTAGCACTTTTCCCCTTATTTCCTTTCTCCAAACAATTTAGCTCATTGTAACTGATGTCTGGTGGACCATTAGTGATACCTGGTAAACCATTAGTGATGGCTAGTGAACCATTAGTG
The DNA here is from genome assembly GCF_035084215.1 of Heptranchias perlo. NCBI lineage: Eukaryota > Metazoa > Chordata > Chondrichthyes > Hexanchiformes > Hexanchidae > Heptranchias > Heptranchias perlo. The sequence goes on along the minus strand of NC_090345.1, from coordinate 11,537,116 downwards.
ATACCCAGTAAACCAATAGTGAATTCTGGTGAACTTTTAATGATGCTTGGTACCATTAGTGATGTTTGGCGTCACTAATTGTCTAATTCCCCACTGGTGTGAAGCTTGTTAATGCCTATTGATTTTATAGTTTTCACACTTCACCTTTAGCAGAAGTGTGCATTGTGCGAACTGCATAAGAATTAACCCCGTTGACCTCAGCTCCTTAATTAAATGGCTTTGCAGAGGCTTTAAGCCCAGTTTAGCAAGCGTCATGCAAAGCATGAAATGCATAGGAACCAACAGGCTACAAATCAATTGGTATTGGATGACTGGTGTCGGTTAACACCATTCGGATTCAGAACGCCAGATACCTACAGGATGGAAATCCATGGGGAGCTCTCCCACTCGCCATAACTTCGGCAGAAGAGCTGCAGAAACCCCACTCAAATGGCAAATTAATGCCGTTGTGCCGGGGTTTCCACTGAGTTATGGCGGAGTAACGGGAGAACGCCTGCAGAAATTTACCCCTTTCCCCCATTACTTAACAACTAACTGCCACTTAACACCTATGCTACCTCAACCGGCTAGATAAAAGCAGCTGACCAGCAGATGGGAACTCAAAAGCTAAGGCCAGTTGGCTACTTGATTTAAAGGGCGCAACTGTTCGTAACAGAGGCCGCAAATTTAGCGTGGTTTTTAAACAGCTTTTTAAAATATATTTATTGTCGAGATTTCCCGAACTTTACTCAGAATTGCTACAGAACCTATATTCTCATGCTGCAGAATTCAGTTGGGGCTGCCATGCAATTGATCTCGATGTGCTGTAGAATTCTAGGGCCCCTGCTTATAATAGGTCATTTATCTCTTTGTGGGAGCTTGCTGTGTACAATTTTGGCTGCCATGTTCAGCCACATAACAGTAACTGCACTTCAAAAAATAATCCATTGGCAATGTCCTGAGGATGTGACCAGATGTTATATAAATGGAAAATGAGAACCAGCATCTGGACTCTCTCCCACTGACTTAGTTGGTCCATACTCTGTCCAGTGTAGTACTGAGTCAATTGACCAGGCTACATTCAGCCTGAGAGGGGAAGTAGAGTTGCCATTACTGATTGCCATCCAGTGATCCCTGCTGAAAAGTGCACAGGCCAGAAAGGACCAAATCATGCTCGGTCATGGGCCTTCATTCCATCATGACCACCAGGTTGAACACCATGCCAACCCCCAAGAGTCATGGCTCATTCATGAAGAATTATCACTTGGGCAAAGTACTGCAGGGCAGTCAGTGCCCATGTAACTGTGCCTCAGTATAAGTCAACACCTTCAGGTCAGGGAGGTGGGAGAAGCAAAAGATGGGGGAAAAATTAAACTATTGGGACAACACATAACCTCCATTATTTTTCTACATGCCCACACCAGGTCTTGTGTGCGAGAATGGGAGTGGAGTATATCACTGCCTGTTTTTAACAAGTAGGATGCATTACCAACTGATGTTCCAGCTTACTGAGAACTGGGGAGATTTCCTCTGCTACTTACAGTGAAATTGTAAGTGTTTTCTTTCTAAAGGTAATCTCTTGCCCCTCCCTCCCTTGGTGACTGGTTGCACAAACCTATGAGATCTTCATGGAAGGTGGTTATCCTGTATCTCTTTCAGTTAATATTGTATTAAATTGCCTCCTTTTTTCTTCTTCCCCATTGCATTTTTCATCTGGGCGTTGAACTCTGAGAACCATTTTGGAATGCTAAGCTGAGATACTTCAGAACTGGAATAGCAGGGATTGTTCATTTTACATTTTCTAACCTCAGTTTCCTGGTGTGAATCTGGAATGCGCTGCCTGAAAGGGTGATGGAAGCAGTTTCAATAGTAACTTCCAAAAGGGAATTGGATATATGCTTGAAAAAGAAAAATCTGCAGGGCTATGGGGAAAGAGCAGGGGAGCGGGACTAATTGGGTAGCTCTTCCAAAGAGCCGGCACAGGCACAATGGGCCGAATGGCCCCCTTCGGTGCTGTAAGATTCTATGATTCTGTAAAAATGAAGGAGATAAATAGCAGATTCTCTCTCCTTCCCTGCTTTCTTTAATTTTGACATTTAATTAATGTAATTATGCAGGGTCGTCGATTTAGTTATGAGGCTGATCCGACAGGAAGCTCTTTTGGCAGGATAGCAAAAAGCAACGAAGTGCAATTTTTTTTTAAAAAGCCCATGCATGAGTAAAATAGAATTAACAAAATCACAAGGCTGTACATCTATCATCAAACTAATGTTCTGTCTGCAGTTAAAAAAGATGCACATAGCGCACACAGTCATGGCACTTTGAATGTTGTCAAGCAGACAGGCAAAGCAAATTTCAACAATTTAAATTCCACAACCACCATACTTGGCTGCCAGGAAAGTTCACATCATAACAGAGGCACCGTAGAGGTCCTCATTATAATATGAGAAAAGCATCAGGACGCTCCCTTAGTGGCTCAGTTAAGAAATACTCTGCAGAGTGTGGTAGTGGGCCATACAGACCAGGAAAGATCCAGCCTACTTTTGACCTAAGCACTCTTGGACTCGGTAGAGTTGCCACAACATTGACAGTTCTGGGTGGCAGCCTATTCCATTGATCAACTACTTTGGGTGGGAAAACTTATCTACAGTTTAGGCTGGCTAATTTTGCCTTTATCCCCTCTCGCCTAGTGTTCTCAGTTTAAGTTAAGTAACCTTACATCTACAATAGCTGTGCTCATCACCATTGTAAGGAGCTAGATCATGTCCTCTCCAAATATTCAGTGAAGGTTTAGTTCTGTTAGCCTATACCCAAAACTGATCCTTTGAACCCAAGTGTCTGTGAACATCTTTCAACGTACCAAGGTATTTTGAAGTGAAAGTGCCAAAAATGGCAGACAATATTCTACATGAGGACTTGCCAAGGAGTTATGCAAGGTTCAAATAACCTACTTTGACTTCTGATTAAATTGAGGTGAAATTCTTCCCAATACAGGTGGATTAAAACAACAGCCTGTGGTGACTGGATACTTTCAGGGTGTGGCTGATAACTTTACCCATGTTCTTGTTTTTTCTTGTCCACCTTTGCTAATGGTATACACATTTCCAGGGTCCATTACCTGACATTTATATCTCTATTAAATTCTATCTGCTATTCTTTAACGCATCCATTTAATCTGTCCAGACACTTTGAACACAAGCGGTTTTCCATACCTGGTCATCAGCAAACTATGTAATATTGCAACAACTTATATTTATATAGTACTTTCACATCATAATAGATTTTGAGGCACTTTACAAAGGACCCAGAGCAACACCAAGCAGGAAGTAGAAAAGGAGTTAGGAAAGGTGACTGAAGGTAGACTCAAAGTGGTAAGTTTTGAAGATGCTCTTGAAAGTGGGGGGAGAGGTAGCAAAACAAAGTGGTTTAGGAAGACAGAGGATTACTGTAGATATCATACTTCACATCAATGATGCATAGTGCAAAAAACAGAATGCAGAACAGACTCTTGCAGAATTCCAGTGATTGCTACACCCCAGAGAGGGGATTCTGCATTTATCAGCCACTTCTGTTCAAAGTCACTTTTCAATTCAGCTACCTAACTTACCATTCATTTTATGTTCTTTCAAAGTCACACACCTCAACTTTTACCTTCTGAAATTCCAAAAATATATCTACTCCGCTAAATTAGTTACTTCAAAGAATTCATCCACTATGCCTTATTGCTGAAGCACCTTTTTAGCACAGACATGACTGAATTGCTTCTTTTTGCAAAGCTATTAGAATGGTATTAAAGTTACTTACTGGGTTTTATTTTAATGCAAGGCTATTGGGACAAGTGAGAGTATTAAACAGGGCCTGAGTTCTTTATTTAAATATCCTTTATATAAAGGAAGTAGTCGCCGACATTCTCCAGAACTTGTTGTGGAGTACTGGGATATTCAGCAAGTTGATGAAATAAAGGAAAACAAAGCTTCTATGAAGACAGATGGAGATTGTGGATCAGACCTGCTGGAGGGCTTTTAAAGCAGATGTTGGACACTCCAACCTGGGAACCATCTTGGATGATAGATAACATCATTGGAAGGGAATCTGAAGCTGAAGCAGCCACAGAGCTCGCAGTGCAAATGAATGTGAATTTCTAATTCAAATATTCATTCATGCATAGCCTGAATATTCACAAAATAATCATTGCACCTTAGGGGAGAACAATTTCCTCCACAGAACAATTTGATTGCAGTGCAGTTTCTCGGTCTGAATCACAAACATCTTGTGCGACTCTCCAACATCTGCCTCAAATTGGTTCTTTGTTTACAAACTTTGGTTGTCAACATGTCCTCATCCACATTTAAGGAATGGAAACATCTTCCTTTTCACATCCAACATCATCAACAAGCCAATCCAGGACATGTCAGCTCAATATCTGGCATTAGTGAGTCCAAACGTTGGTAATGAAGCATTTGGTAACATGAGGGAATTTGGGACAGTCTTGCTTCCTAATAGTACCCCTTAGCTCTGTAATGCTAGGGGGAGGGGGAGGGAGAACAAGGGTTATTTCTGAAAGAAGCATAAAGCAAATGGGAATGCGGATCCTAAGACAGAAGGAGTATTTGCAGAGGACTCTTAGGCTAACACATAGAACAGACAGGAGAGAAACTCAAAGGGGTATGTGATAAAGAAAGAAGTAAACAGATGGGGAGGGAGGAGAATTTGGCAGTAAAAGAGCAGGGGAAAAATCAGTAGGGCATAAACCAGGCATCAAACACAATCAACTGCCACTGTGCTTACTAGATGTCCCAACACTGCAGACTGACTAATCATGAGTATATGGCTTTGAACCTGCTATCTGTCATTACTAGAACAAAAATTACAGGCATCAGATTCAAACCCAGGTGATAGCGCATGTTTCCCTAGATATCAATGTAACAGGAAATTATACTTCAACCATGGGATTTCAATCGTTGAGAAAACGTTATGATTTTTTGGATTCACCAGTTGGGCTTTTGACCACACGAAATTTACTGAAAACCTATAATAAGAATTGCATTTATACAGCACCTTATCCTGCAGAATTAGTTTTTTGTTTACACAATGAAATACCTTTGGAGTGCAGTGACTGTTGTTAGGTAGGCCAGCAAAGCAGCCATTGTGCACCAGCAATATCTGACAATCAGTCGTTGGTTGAGGAAGAAATATTGGCAACGACCCTGGGGAAAGTCCCTGCCCTTCTTCAGGTAGTGAGATGGGTTGGATGGGGGGGTGGGGGGTAATTTTCACCTTCACCGCATGGGCGGTAAATTAGTGGAGCGGATCACCCATCCATTTTAGAACCTGTACGATTTTCATCCCATTGAAATCAATGGGATGAAAATTGGACAAGCTGATTAATGGGCGGGCAAACTGTTACTCTGGTTCACTGCCCAGGTGGTGATCTTTAACGTCCACCTTAATGGGCATGTGGGACCTCGCACTGATGTTTCCTCCAAAGTGTTATCCAATTGGCTCGTGCCCCATGTTAAGGTTAAACCTGAATAAACCAGGGAGCAAAAGCACTTCCTAATAATGTCCCTTAGCCCTACTTCAGAGAAACATCATAATACAGTCTAATCCTGATCATTTAAGGTCATTTTTCATAGAATCATACAGTACAGAAGAAGGCCAATCAGCCCATCATGCCTGTACCAGCTATTTGAAAGAGCTTTCCAATTAGTCCCATTCCCCTGCTCTTTTCCCATAGCCCTGCAAATATTTCCCCTTCAGGTATTTATCCAATTCCCTTTTGAAAGTTATTATTGAATCTGCTTCCACCACCCTTTCAAGCAGTACATTCCAGATCATAACTCGCTGCGTAAAATAATTTCTCCTCATCTCGCCTCTGGTTCTTTCGCCAATCACCTTAAATCTGTATCCTCTGGTTACTGACCCTTGTGCCTGCAAACAGTTTCTCCTTATTTACCCGATCAAAACCCTTCACATGCTAAAAAAAAAAGTTATCCAATAATTTGAATTGGCAATAATTTAAATTGTGCAATGTAAATAATACGGCAAAGTGGGAAATTAGTGCTAGCATTTTGAATGATCAGATCATTTAAATTAAGTAGCTTTGAATTGTACACCTTTTCTATTTCCTACATTAATATCAATTTTAAACAAAATTAACAAATTATTGTCAACGAACAGCAAATTATGACTCACAAGTGTTGTAGTCTCATTTCTACCAACAATTGGATGGAGGTTGTTTAAAGTAATCTTTAAGGGTCACTGTTGTCCAGGCAAAATGTTTGGGAGCTGAGATGTGCAATGATTTCAATTGTATCATCAGTTCCTCAAAAAAATTTGAATTTCTTCTAATTTTTCTCAAGGACTTTAAAACAATCCAACGAACATCAAATTCCAACAACTCACACTTAGAAGGTCTTGTGTGGTGTCCATATTCCACATTTCAGATCTGAGAAAAGTTTGCACCCAGAGCATTAGCCTAGCTTTTCTCTTTTTATGGATGGCTCTGCTGGAGGCTTCCAGAATTTTCTGTTTTGATAGCAGGCGCTGCATCTGCTCGACCACAAACAGTCCCAACTGCCAACATGGCAGCTGTAGAAAGGAAGGTTTTGGAGTGGGCTGTTCCAAGAACGGAGCCGGCCGAGAAAAAATCCCCCAAATGGCTATCTGATGTGTCTTTCGCAGCTGTTGGAAGGAGACACATGGAGCTTTTCGTTCCCTTCTGTCTAACCAGAATGCAAACCCTAGTCCCGGGGTTGAAAGGACATAGTTCAAACACACTCTTATCATGTAAAGTTTTGTAAATGGTTAATATGATCAAAATGACTAATGAATGGGTTGAGGTACCAGATGGAATGTGTGGAACCTGTACCCCAACAAGAGTTGGTGGCTTTGTGGGGGAGAGGGTGATCAAAATTGGGGGGGGGGGAATATATTGCATAGCCACAAGATGCCAGGAGGATGATTTTAATTCGCGAATGCTAACAGCGCTCTGATTTGTACAGCACAATCTGACCCCTTCCAACCCTACTCACAAAGATAAGCATTCAGGCCAAGTCAGATTCGTAGAATCTTAATTATGGCCTACAATGGGTCCAGAATGCCATTCACCAAGTTCAAACATTGGTGTGCATTTGCAGCTGATTATTGGATTGCAATAAACACTGTTGGGCATAAGAGAAGTGCTACCTTAAGAATAATTACTCTTGTGTACCTAAGGGACTTGGTTTATCGGGAGAGAGGTGCAGCAATCAAGCTTGGATAGACAGATGTGAGGCCAATATGGAAACAGAATGCTATCCATTTACATTCTGTTAAATCCTGCTTTATCAGCAGTGGAATTTACATATCCCATCAATAGGACTGTCCAAAAAGTTACAGATGGTGATTAATAAAAGATAGTTTGATAAAGAATTAACTTAAAATCAATTTGAAGTTTTGTACGAAAAGTATCTCTATGGTTAGCTCTGACATTGCTACTACATTTGTGCCTTTATAGGAAATCATTAAACATCTATCCTTCGTGACATCCAGTGTTTTATGGTGCACAAGATATTATGTAGAAACCCATTTGTTTAGCCACTGTGCAAAAACTTTTGCTCTCCTCAGCAGGAGCCTCAGGAGAAAAGACTGCAGTCATTGCATCCAGGATATTTATTGAGCTCCAATAGACATCTGGTACCCTGTCAACCTTCTAGGCATGCAGTCAGATGATGAACTGCTCATTGTAGTAATTCAGGCTAAAGATGAGAATGAGCAGAGTTTAACTATGCAGTGAGATACAGTAGTACAATTGGGTTGGCCAAAGTGTCTTCTCACCTTCAAGGAATGGATTCATTTAAATATATTTAGAATACTGGTGCTGGAAGAGGTTGAGATAGTCCTGGTCAGTGTTAGCCCAGCTGTAAGACTTGATGGGTTACATATTTACCTTCTCTTCTTTTCCACATCTAACAGCACAAGTCAACCCATTTCTTCCACTGCTTTACAACTGGCAGATCATGCTCTGGGTTGTTTCTATAACAAAGTTCCTTTTTACGTAGACAGGTCGTTAGCTTATAAAAACATAAGAAATAGGAGCAGGAGTAGGCCATACGGCCCCTCGAGCCTGCTCCGCCATTCAATAAGATCATGGCTGATCTTCGACCTCAACTCCACTTTCTCGCCCTATGCCCACATCCCTCGATTCTCTTAGTATCCAAAAATCTATCGATCTCAATCTTGAATATACTCAACAACTGAGTATCCACAGCCCCCTGGGGTAGAGAATTCCAAAGATTCACAACCTTCTGAGTGAAGAAATTTTTACTCATCTCTGTCCTAAATGGCCAACCTCTTAGCTTGACTCACAATTCCCTACTCGGAGGCCTGGCTCGATGCAATGAGGGAGCGGGGTGGGTCGCCAGTCCACTCCCATTGGACACGAGTACCCCGCTGGGTGTCAACCCAGTGTCCAGAGGCCAGAACTCTGGTCCCCTTGCTCACCATGGCCTTTATCTACATGCTCCATATATATTTTTGGTAAGAAGAGCAGTATTACCTAGCAGAAGGCATAGAAAGTCAGTTAGGTAAGCTATATATGAAACCTGCGTGAACAGCCGAAGCTTATTATGCAGGACACTACCAAGTTGAAAAGAGTTCAAGAGAAGATGAGGTAACTAAAGAAGCAATACTTAAGTGACGCCAAGTTTGATTTTAAAATCCTGCAGATTGTAGAAAGAAGGGAAGACCAAGAGAGTGAATGAACACTTGGGAATGTGAGAATGCAGGAAGGACATGTAGGACAGCAGATTTACATTCTCCAGAACTCAGTGTCAACGAGTTATAACATAAGTGCATCTTATAGTTGTACTCGTTTGTTATTCCTGTGAATGGATATCTCAAACCCTCCAATGTGGTCAGGACAAACTGCTTAAGCTTCACCCGAGAATGTAGCATCACGAACAAATACATGACTTTAAAAAAAAATGTATATAAATATATACTTACAATTATAACAATTCATGTAGAATGTAAAATGGAAGGGAGAAAAAAATCATTCTAACCAAATAAACCCAAACCTTTATTCCAAGAAATTTAATCAGAGTAGCTCAATGAGATTGTATCTCATCTTTAAATTAGGGCCCTGGGAAAAGCAGGATTTTTTTTTATTCGTTCATGGGATGTGGGCGTCGCTGGCAAGGCCAGCATTTATTGCCCATCCCTAAGATTCTAGATTCCAAGGATAGTTTTTGAGGCAGGGAGGGAACATTAATCAGAACACTGGAATTATTCCCTCTTAGTTGCAATCGGTGCTTATGAGATCTCAGATGGAGTTCTGTTTAACACCACAAAGGCAGTGGTGAACTATCGTTGCTAAGTGTAAACTCAACCGGCTAATGATCCAACTGCCTAATCCAATGATAAATATTAAAGCAGGACATGTTGGTATTATCAGTGGGCACTACATCAGATTCAGTTAAACATACATGAAAAAAAAAACCACTTACAAGATAAAAATAATAACTTATTTATTGCTCTGGATTCCATTTCTAAATCCTAACAATAGGGATTCCCCATGAAGCAGCCTGTAGCAGACAAAGGTGTACCACTGGCATTATCGATTCACTGATCGCCTCACTATAAATCTAGGAGCTTTAAGGAAGAACTAAAAATATACGTTGATGCCGCCTCAGGTACAGCACCTGAATGGACATAAACCAGTGGTGAATGTGGGGCAGTTTGATCTTGAATCATGAAATATGCTATTCCAGCACTAAACCCGCTTGAAGTACTCCCCCTATAAAGCAAACTGTGCCCTTCAGAGAGAAACAAGTATGACCTAATTCCTGGCAGCAGGAAGAGAGATTGTTTTTTTTTAAGATCTTTAAGTTGTAGTTCCTCTGCACAATTAGTACTATTTGGGGCCAGAAGTCAAATAAACGCTGAAGAAATTAGTTTGAACTGTATTTCTGCTAAACGTTGCAAAAAAAAAGATTTAATTTTCAGATTGAGTGCAGGTTGAAGGCTAAGGATACTGTTCCTTTCTCTCCTATGCTACACTCCCTGGTCCGAGGAAGATGGCATAATAGGTCATTCATTCAGCAGAGTAGATATGGACTGCAACAAGTGAGATTACATTGGCAGCATGCAGTGAATTAGTTACAATGGTTTTTTTTTATATGTTGGCAAAGTGCAGGGAGAGCAGTGCTCAAGTAGAGAACCACAAAGTCCCAGTGTCACTCTCTCAGCTTGCACCACGGTGTTGCCAGTCTCTTATCTATATTGGAGTCCCAATAGGGTTGACTTACAACCAAAACATAAACATTTGGGGGGGGGGGTGGTGGTTGAAGGTGGGCTGGAATTCAGCAGGTGGGCTGTTCTCCTGCCATCACTCTGGTGGGAGACCGGTGGATCCCCGAGGGAAAAGCTAAAGTCTTGGCTGCGTTTAGCGAGGGGCCTGGACAAACCCTGCCCCCTTGACAAAGGTGGAAGGTCACAGGAGTTTCCATAGGCAGTGGCAATGTGCCCACCTGCCCAAATGAGAAGCCTTCATGCTGTGCCCGCAAACTCCAGCAGCATTAGTGCTGAAGGACAACTTAGGGTGTAATCCCGGCATAAATTGGCAGGATCGCGAACCAAGGAATTTTGGGGCCAGGCTGTTTTTATGCACGAGATGGCTGCACTCACAGCCCATTAAAATCCAAGTCCCGGATGGCATGGGAAGTGCGGAGTTCTCCAGCCTTATATGGGCAGCTTGCCGCTGTTGATGGGAGTACCACACACATGCCCCAAGATGGCACACTATCAACTCTCCTCAGTGTGTGTGTGTGTGTGCCAGCTCTTACATATTTAGCTGGAGTCTCAGAGGAGATTGTGAAAACTTCTGACTCTATCGTATAAATAAAGGAATTTCCCTGCCGCTATACTGAGATTGCACATCCTTCAGCAAGAGAAAACACTTGCAGTTCCCACAGCCAGGCTGACAGTGAAGAGTGAAAGAGAATTACAGAAAATGGGAGAGAGAGAAAGAGAAATACATTACTGCTAATTGGTTGTCCCTGAGGCCAGGCAGAAATGTAGTTTGCTGCTTTTAGCCACATTTATGTTTTTGGTGAATCGACCCTTGAGGTGTAAACCTCATGCTAGAAAATCTCACGCCAGGATTTATTACAAGATCACAAGATAATTACAGATGATAAATACCATTTGGCGCATCTCGCAAGCGCTGAAAGTCCCCCCCTCATAGTGTCCAAATTCTTCTGAAGTCATTCCAGGGTTATCGCCTCAATCCAGAAGTCCTTCCCACAAACTGGTCATTGTGTGAAGAATATATCAGTCCTACATTTACATTTTACTAGTTTGAAGCGGTGTCCCCTTATCCTCGCAATTTAATTTGATGTAGTATTCGGGATTTACCTTTTCTATTCCCTTAACCATCTTATCTGCCTCTACAAGATCTCCTCTCAGACACCTCCTTTCCAATCTCAAAACCCAAGTTTCTCCAGTCTTTAGTCCAATGTTGCCAACTGTCGGTTTGATTCTAACTCGGGAGTTGGTTTTGGGCAGGAGTGGGGGAGATGGGATGAGTGCAAAACGTTAGACCCAGGGTATTTTAACTCCTGCGCCTCATTTAAATGCTGCCAGTCCATTTCCTGCCAGGAACGGGCATGAAGAGGGTGTCGGGCAGCTGCAGGCAGGCAAAGATTGGGCAGCCAAGAGCCGCCCGTTGGCTTCCAGGTCAGTGCTGAGGAGAGGGTTTTGGGAGAGTCTCACGGGAGGGGAGGGGGGGAACGAGGGGAGGAGGTTGGAAGTCCAGGGCAGGCGAGTCAGTGATTTTCCTTGTGATAACTGGAGAGGCGCTCCTGCTCCTCCTGGCCCCATAAACAACATTTTTTGACTTACTTGAAGGCTCTTCGTCCTTCCCACCAGCTGCCGTCCAGCTTCACCCTGGTGGTAATGCCGCAATGGCTTCCCCTGCGCAGGCCCCGGGTAAAATGCCAATGGGATCCTATTGGCTTAATTGGACCCTGACTTGCATAAATTCACAAGGCTCCCGCCTGCGGAGCCTTATCTGCCCGCAGGTTAATATGGAGATGGCAGGAAAGGGTCGAGTTCTAAGCGAGTAAAGAAAGAAAGACTCCCATTTGTATAATGCCTCAGGACATTCCAAAGCACTTTACAGCCAATTAAGTACTTTTGAAGTGTAGTCACTGTTGTAATGTAGAGAAATGCGGCAACCAATTTGCACACAGCAAGGTCCCACAAACAGCAATATGATAATGACCAGATAATCTGTTTTTAGTGATGTTGGTTGAGGGATAAATATCAGACAGGACACCAGGGATTACAATCCTGCTCTTCTTCGAAATAGTGCTATGGGATCTTTTACGTCCACCTGAGAGGGCTGAAGGGGCCTTGGTTTAACGTCTCATCCAAAAGACGGCACCTCTGACAGTGCAGCGCTCCCTCAGTACTGCACTGGAGTATCAGCCTGGATTATATGCTCAAGTCTCCAACTGGACAGGTTCTAAATCATTTATCACTTGTGCCAGAGACTTTTGGGATATTCCTCCACTGTTCAAGCAGTTCTCGCAAGCCCATCCAGTGACTGCTTAAATTGACTGAATGCTGTGGTACTGTGACATATGCATCAGGAAGGTCCCATTTACAATTCCAGATCTGGGTTAGCTGATCTCAGCCGGAGCAGTAATCACATTGGCCCTAATGGAACAGGGATGGACTTGGCTCTGATGCTAATCTGCGTACACTCACTGGTTAGGGTCACGATAAAGAATAGATCCTTTGTACAAGTTACTGGAGTACTGTTGGCACCCGTGGAATCATCGTCTTCATCGGAGAGGAGAAAAACGAACAGCCCAAGTAAAGATGCATTTCCTTGTAGTATAATAAGCTTAGATCTTCTACATTTAATTAGGGATCTGAATGATATATTGCCTCTTGTGTGCAATCAGCAATCTGATGACTGGCAATCTAACTGGAAAATCATTGACCAGGTGCCAGAAGAGCTAAGCCAGAAATTCAAGCTGAAATGAAGAATTGAAGACTGATGTTACACTAACATTTTTCCACTGATGTGAAGTGGATCTTAGTGTGCACCAGGTGAAAGTAACATTGCAACTCAGGAGTCGGGTCAATAAACAGGTTAGATGATAGGTGGTCTCACACGGCTTGGACTTTGAACACTCTCTCATAACTTAACCAGTCAGACAACAGACGTTATTACATGTGTCCAAGCTTGCATTTGCAAAGCTCTTTCATTACCCAGCTCAGTACTCGCCGCAGTGAGGTGCAACTGGCGTGTAACTCAGCTCAAGAACAACAACTTGCATTTATATAGCGCCTTTAACATCCCAAGGCGCTTCACACAAAATTTGACACCGAGCCACATAAGGAGGTATTAGGACAAAGCTTGGTCAAAAGAGGTAGGTTTTAAGGAGCGTCTTAAAGAAGCAGAGAGAGGTAGAGAGGTTTAGGGAGGGAACTTAGGGTCTAGGCAGCTGAAGACAGAGCCACCAATGGTGGAGTCATTAAAATCGGGGATGCGCAAGAGGCCAGAATTGGAGGAGCGCAGAGATCTCGGAGGGTTTCAGGACTGGAGGAGTTTACAGAGATAGGGAAGGGTGAGGCCGTGGAGGGATTTGAAAACAAGGATGAGAATTTTAAAATCGAGGCGTTGCCAGACCAGGAGCCAAGGTAGGTCAGTGAGCACAGGGGTGATGGGTGATTGGGACTTGGTAGGAGCTCTGCCACCTGCACATCACACTATGTAGATACCAGTCCAAGGCCAGTGAAATGACAGCCTTATTCTTGGGTCACTTTAGATTTTGATTAAATAATAATGTATAAGTGGAGACAATTCAAAAGAATTCACTAAAACCATATATAATTCAACACCATCCAGAACAAGCCCATCTGCTTGATCAGCACCTTAGCCATTAGCCTAAGCTTCCACCCCCTCCAGTACCGGCGCACCATGGCTGCAGTATGTACTGTCTACAGGATGCACTGTACTTGTCAAGGCTCCTTTGGCAGCACCTCCCAAACCCACGACCTCCACTGCCTAGAAGGATAAGAGCAGCGAGAGCATTGAAACACCATCACTTCCAAATTCACCTCCAGGCAACACGCGATCCTGACTTGGACATATATTACCATTCCTTCCTCATCGCTGCGACAAAATCCTGGAACTCTCTCACCTAACACCGAACCAGACGGACTGCAGCAGTTCAAGAAGGCAGCCTACCACCACCTTCTCAAGATAACCGGCGATGGGCAATGAATGCCCATCCTTGCCAGAGGCGTCCACATCCCAAGAACGAATGTTCCAGCAAATAAAACAAGTATTCCTGTCTGTGTCATGCCATTTTGCAAATGCTTTGCATACTCCACAGGTGGATGAAAAATAATGTCATTTCTGCTAGTTAAGTGACAAACCAGCTGCTTGAGAAGTGTGAAACAGGCATTACTAAAGGTGCATTGTGATTGACTGGTTTTCCTTCATTCCCAACAACAGCTTCAGACTACAAAAGTTCACTCGCACCACCATTCTGAGTTGGATTTGCTAAATTATACAATCTCAGGAAAATTAACCTGTTACTCTCGATAATAGCTCCTTGTCTGAACTTCCATTTGTCACTTTGACCACGTGTGTGGAATGAAGGAAAATTTGTTGAGGTGGTGGGGGGGGAGCGAGGAAGAACGCAAAAAGATCCATCACTTTGCCACTGAAGTGCATCTCCTCATGGATTACATCTTTAGCCAAGTCTGACCTTGCCTTCATCACCATCTCGATCGCTCTGCCCAACAAACTTACATATACCCAGCACTAAAATCAACACTAAGCAGCATTCCACAGAAAAATAAATTAACCTGTTCAAAATAGATGTTAATTAGTCTGGTACACATGATGATCTGAAATTAGTGTCATCCAACCAACTCTATTAATCTCATCAAAACATCAGATAAATCCTGGCTCAGAAATGGTATTAAGTAGATGCTTGTGCAACCCTACAAAAGCCAATTATTATTGTAAACCTTCAAAGCATTTTCACTTGATTTGAGAAAAATTATGCCCTTTTCTGGCATTTTCAACGGCTGAATTGCTAATATTCTTTGATAAGATGAAGAGTCAGCTGCATTTAGCTTCAACACCAGCAGTGTCTCCTCTTGATATGGGTGAATTATTGCTCAGGCTAGTAATGTTTATTTTATCACTGGAAGGTTGAGGTTGTAACATGGAGAAACCCTTAACATTGATCAAATATATTCATTAATTATGAACTAAAAACTAGCAACACATTTATATTCATGAGGAAAGGGACCTAATAATCACAATTAAAGTTCTCCAACTGAAAATTAGAAGCTCATTTTTCGACTGAGATATTACACTAGTGTATTTCGCTGCATCAGTTAATACACTAGAATGCTCTTGATCATGGTGGGTTATGTTTGGTGGTTTATCTTCAATCATTTATCCCCTCATTTTTCTTGGTGCATATAAGGAAGATATGCAAGCTTTGAGGTCGTGCAGAGAAGTGCTATGAGGATGATCCCTAGCGTCAGGGGTCTGATTATGAGGAAAGATTGGAGAGACTTGGCGGGTGAACATCTGTGGACGTTCTTACACTCATCTGCTATAAGAAGAGCCGTTGAAGCCCTGGAAAAGCGAGGTAAACAAGAGAAGCCCCGCGGAAATACACCCCCTCGGGTTTTCCTACCTGGAAAAGAGGTATCTGAGAGGTGATTTTAGAGAGGTACATAAGTTTTTAAATGGGGGGGGGGGGGGGGATAAAGTTAATATTTCTTGCAGGAGTAAAAGTCAAAAAAAGTTCAAACAAGTAAAGGGTCATTTTAGGACTGATGTCTGAAGAATTGTCCACGCCTGGCACTGCATCGCTCATTCAACAAAGAAATAAAAAGGAACTTGCATTTCAATAGCACCTTTCATGACCTCACTATGTCCCAAAGCACTTTACAACCAATGAAGTCCTTTTTCAAGTGTAGTCACTGTTGTAATGTAGGAAACGCGGCAGCCAATTTGCGCACAGCAAGGTCCCACAAACAGCAATGTGATAATGAACAAATCAACTGTTTTTTTTAAATGATGTTGGTTGAGGGATAAATATTGACAAGGACACCGGGGAGAACTCCCCTTCACTTCTTCGAAAAGTGCCATGGGACCTTTCACATCCACATAGACAGGGCAGACGGGGCCTCGGTTTAATGTCTCATCTGAAAGGCAGAACCTCCAACAGTGCAGCACTCTGTCAGTACTGCACTGAAATGTCAGCCTTAGCAAAGAGGTGTTTGACCAGCACCTTGTACACCAATAATACAATCTCTCTCGATTTGTACTCTATTCCTCTGCTAATGGGATTCAGTGTCCATTTGGCCTTTATAGTGCAGGCAAGCATTTCCATCAGTTCCATCAATTCATTCACAATTATTCCTAGATCTCTTTTCTAATCAGCAGCATAACAGTCCTGTTTAGCACAGTCACGTTTCAGGATTTATTTGGCCATTGTTCCATAGAAAGAATTTGGGAGAAAAGGGAGCGTTACTTTTAATGTTGGGTTTTTAAGTGTAGTGTATTCAGACAAGGCATTTTTTTAAAAAACAGCAGGAGCGATAGATAGTTAAGATCCAAATAAGCTAGGCATTGATGTTTTTCCCCATAGACTGCAAATGTTAAACTGGCTTGGCAATTAAAAAACACCTCACACCCATTGTATTGGAAAGTCCTTGATCCCTTCTTTAAGAACATAAGAAATAGGAGCAGGAGTAGGCCACACAGCCCCTTGAGCCTTTGATTATGAATAGAGGGAGATTAAGCCAGAGATGGGGACACAGGCTGGCAGAGAAGTTCTTTGCAACAGAATGCTGCACGGGCAGTCAGGTTTTGGGCGAGAACGCTGGGAGGACTTTCACCGAGACCAAGAGGTCAGAAATGCTGGAGGACACAAGTACAACCATCACAAGCCTCGAGAAGCATTTCGCCCTTAAAGAGGTGAAAAAAAACTGGACACCAAGCAGGAGTGGGAAAATGGTTAAGGGTGGAGACCAAAGGCATGAACAATGTGGTAGATATTGAATAAACTTTTGAAGGAGTGAAGTAGCAAGGCAGAAAGGTTTAAGGAGGGAACTGTGTCCTTCAGGACTCTGCCAGCTCAGTCAGTGGTGGCGACAACACTCAAGACCCTCAGCACCATCCAGGATAGCGCAGTTCGTTTGATTGGGACCCCCGTCACTGAGCTGAATATCCACCCCCTCCATCACTGGCTCACTGTGCCTACAGCAATCGATGGGATGCATTAAAACAACTCCTTGGTGCTGGTGACCTCTACCACCAATAAGGACGAGAGCAGCAATGTTATGGGAACACCATCACCTCCATCTTCCCCTGCAAGTCACATACCATCCTAACTTGGACATATATCGTTATTGCTTCATCGTTGCTGGGTTAATATCTTGGAATTCCCGACCCAGCACCACTGTGGGAACACCGTCACCACAAAGGCAGGTTCAAGGAGAAGGCCCACCACCACCTTCTCAGTGCAACTGCAGATGGGCAATAAATGTGGCCTGGCCAGCAGCATCCACATCCTGAGTGGGGGGGGGGGGGGGAAAGAAAGAAAAATCAAACACAAAATTCTGAGGAAAATTACATAGCAGGGAATAGAATCCAAGCAGGATTATGGGGATGTTATCCTACCCAGAATGCATTGCGTAAAGGAGCTGCAACTTTTCCTGGAGTGAGAAATAGGCTAAACCAAAGCAACGCAGATGTGTCGTGCATCTGTGAGAATGATGCAGCCACTGCAGGGTTTTCAGGGGAGCTTGGGAGCCTACAAGATCTGAATTACATTTAGACTCATACAGAAATGTGTGTGCTGAATACATTAAGAAAAGCACTGCTCATGAAACTGAATAAAACTGAAGTATTTTAGACTGCAATCTGAGACTTTCGGGGAAAAGGGGACAAAACTAATAAAGTGTAGCTCATTCATCTACTAATTTAAAACTCAACACTGTCTATGCGGCATGTACATTTTCAGAGACAAGAGAGAGAGAAAACCATTCATAAATAAAAGGCCATCATCGGAAATTCAATACACATTACAGCAGCCTTTTTTTAAAACACCAAAAACTGATGCTCCCATCGCAATTAATGAGATTATAAATCATAACATCTTCAACAGTGCCATCAACAGCATCTGTGTTTGCTGAGTGTGGTGAATTTGCTTCAATTGGAGATATAGTGATTACTAATGATTACTTAAACTGCAAGCGTCAAATCCAATCTTGCTTTCAGCCTCGTATGAAATGCTTTGGAAATAATATTTTCCCCCAACAGCTATAATTCATTTCTATAATTGAAATAATTAATTTCTCCCACAAATAGAGAGCTAATTACACTAATAACTAGAGCTGCTACAAATACAGTTCTGTCCTCAAACACAGAAGAATATATGATGTTTACCCAAGTGACTACTTTGATGGTAGAAGCTGGGAGCATTCTACCCTGAAGGCCTTCTATCTGTTCATAATGTGCCACTTTGACCTCACTGTAGCAGGTTAATGGTCGGTGTTAATATGTTAAAATGAAATTACAGTTACTATATATATTATTTAGAGATTATCACAGAGTGAAACCTGTAACAATGCACTAATATATCCTATCATTTAAGCATTCTTCAAACAAGCTGCTGGTTTTCTTATACCAACCAATACATTTTAGCTCACTTCTAGCCACAGTCTTTCTCTATTTTATCAATACAATATTTCTATGGTCATTGCCCCTCTGAACTTGCCTTTTTGTTGATCTTACCCTACAAATAGCCCATCATATACACTGTTCCTCCTCTCTGCATCCTCATGCTTTCGAAATCAAGACTCGTTCCTGAGCTCGCATTCTTTCCCAGGAACGCAAAACTCTGGAACTCTGCATCTCCTCAATCTTCTGCTCTTCTATACTCTATAGTCTCTTAAATCCCAAACTTGGCATCGACTAATCATTACTTCCAGATTTGCCACATTTTCTGCCCTACTCCTTTTGACGTTTAATGGGCCCTTAGACTGTGGTCTTTGGCCCTTCTCAATAAAAAAAAGTAACAGATACAGTTGAGATTCTTTTCAGCCTCAGATTTTGACCATTTTATTTTGTGTCAGGGGCACATGTTATGCAATGGATCATGAGCAAGGAAGGCCAATCGGCCCTTCTTAGCACATCCACCTAGGAAAACTTAATAGTCTCCCCCTGATAGCATCATACATGGCTAAGATTAGCATTTCACACCAAGAGTCAACACGTCCCCCGCCCAGTCAGCGTGCAGTATTTATTGATGGCAATCAATGTTTTTACAGCCTGAGGCCCAGTTGGCCCCAAAGTTTTTTTGTGCCCGTGTGCAGAGTTTTGCCTACGGGCGAATGATGAATGTTTGTGTGCAGCGTGGAGATTGAGGGAACACATGGGTCCTGTGCTGGCTCAGTTTGTCATTTGGCAGCAGATAGGTAATGGATATTAAAATATTTTCCTTCAAATTAATGAGCTGTGTACTTCATAACTCCAGAAAAATAATTTGAAGCACAGCATAACAGTTGAAGTTTACTATACTCGAACACCTGCTATTAAACCGAACCGTCTTAACAACAGCAACAACTTGCATTTATACAGCACCTTTAATGTAGAAAAACATTTCAAAGAGGCGTAATCAGAAAAAAAAGATTGAGAGCAGGAATGGGTTTAATAATGAGAAATGCAAACTAACCATGGACGAACAGATCCAACTCGCTAACATGCTGCTAACTGTATTTTCCTCTCACTTTTAGCCTCCAATCTCTCTCAGTCGCAATCTTTGTCTATTTTATCAATACTACCAAAGTAAACAACTTAAGAACACAATCACATCAATGGGAAGTGGTTCATGGTTCTCAATGTCGTAAAATACTCAAGGAACAAAATTCTTGTCTAAAAAAAAACAAACCACAGGGGATGAACAAACCCAACAATACCACCATCAAAATACAGATACTTGGAAGATATGGAAAAGAAAATGAAGATAAACGTTTCTGGATGCAGACTTCTCAGGAGGAAGTGACTGAGGAATTCTCCTGTCAAATTCTCAAGTCTTTCTTTAGTTCCCGGAATCCTGTATGTTACTGTAACAGTCCTGCTGTGTTCACATGCACCTTTTGGCGATAGAAAAAGCAAGAGTCAACTGTGACTTGTAACCCTTCCAAAAGATTTTTTTTTTGGCTTCAAAGTCTCAATCGCAGTGCGGTCCAAAATGCTGGAAAATGCACCAAAGAAATGTCATGAATCAAAAATTCCTGGGAAGGGTGGGAGAGCATGCCCTTGGACCCACTCCCCTCATCGAAAATGAAACTTGCATCATCAGAGCTCCTTCACAAATTTCTACATCCACTGCTATGAAGAATGCACTTTTGAGCACTTCGGTTTTTCCCTGCAATACACATGGTGCATACACTGGGTATCCCTTGTAGCTTAAATTACAACAAACTCACTCAACACCAGCTCCTTGCAACTCAAGCTGCGAGCATACCCACTCTCAACATAACCGCTTGTCTTTGCATCAAAGGCAAGGCTTTTAAGTTTCTATTCTCACAGAAAACGGGTTGCAATCGTGAAATGTGATCTCAGTACGTAGGTGAAAATCCCGGAGTGCCGTGCAATAAATCAGAATTTAACTTATTCACTCGCCGTAAAGCACTGTCCCTTAATAGGCCTATATTCATGACTGTTTTTGAGTTATTGATTGACATGTGAACTGTCAGCTTTTTTCGAAGCTTTTGCGAGCTCTCTAGGTTAATTTCAACATCCTATGGGGGGGGAAGGGTGGAGGGGGTTGGAGCAGCGGAGTGAATTAACCAGAGTTCTTGCTCCTGATCAGTGTCCAGTGGCCCTTGTTAAAAATATATATGAACGGTCATTGAGCTCAGCTGTAATGCTCCCAGCTGTTGAACGGCCTGCCAACACTCACTATCTAGGCACTTCAATAGCCTGCAGAGCAAGAACCCAGAAGGAAGCCAGTGCCCATGGAAATCCTAGCCTTAACATGAGTCAACACCTTCTAGGGGAGGCTGGAGGGTGGGGGGAAGAAACTACTGGCGGAGGATCATGGTTATAAGCAAACTACTGACGTTTAAAATAAAATTTAAAATATAATTCGCTTAACCTAAGCCATGGGGACTGAGGTACAGTGGTAGTAATTCCTCTTTCACTTAAGCTGCCTTTTTAACATTATACCAGCAGACAGCAAAGCACAAAACTCATCACAGGATTCAAGTCCCAATGAATTTCAAACATAGATGCTTGGAATTCCTCCAAATGATAAAAGGAAACCATAAGTATAAGAAAGTCACTAAGAAATCCAATAAAGAATTCAGGAGAAACTTCTTTATCCTGAGAGTGGTAAGAATGTGGAACTTGCTACCACATGGAGCAGTTGAGGTGAATAGCATAGATGCCTTTAAGAGGAAGCTAGATAAGTACATGAGGGAGAAAGGAATAGAAGGTTATGCAGATAAGGTGAGATGAAGTAAGGTGGGAGGAGGCTCGTTTGCAGCATAAACACCGGCATAGACCAGTTCAGCTGAATGGCCTGTTTCTGTGCTGTAAATTCTTTTTAATTCTATGGAATTTACCTCAGCTTTTCAAAGATTGTGAGACTTTACAAAATGACAGTTGTGCTTTTTTTGTCATCTTGCAAGCAAAAAAGCGGATCCATAAAGCCTTGTCAGCAACAGTGCAGCACGGGATTAGTGCTTTGCATGCAACATTAGAAGTACAATCGTGCATTTGACATAATTGGCCCAAGAATATATTGCAGGCACATGTCTCAAAATGCACAGGAGATTTGGGAGAATTACTTCTTAATACCTAAAGGAATCATGTTTAAAATATTGTGGCAACATATTAACATTAACATTTGATTAGCTAAATCTATTATATTCTATTAATATATACACACATATTTTACATTATATATTTAAACTTGTCCATCACACTCAGGCATCACATTTTGTCACACCTGCAAATTTCTAAGCCACACTTTTTAAAAAAAAGTGTGAATAGGACAGAAAACCAGTGACTTCCTTTTAAATTGAGTGAAGCTTCCCCAACAACAGAGAACGCCCGCCAAATACCCACTAATTGATCTCAGGATGGACCGACAAGGAATTATCCTCCAATTAACCTTAGAATGTGTGTAATTACAGTTAGAGACTCACCCACTGCTGCAGAAATGAGGCCTGGGGCATTTTAACTCCTGGGCTTCATTTCAATTCCATCGGCTGAGTTCCCACAAAGACCTTCGAAAATTCAACTTGTTTTTTTTTTAAAACAAATTAGGATGAGGAAAGACAATCGTGTCTGTCTGCCTCTATATATCAGTGTCGCATGGATGTTGAACTTAGATGCGCGTGAGCAGAAAATCTTTTTCTCTCAGCTTCATATGCTTTTCAAAGTTTATAGAACACAAAGCAACAGCTACAACAAATGTGTAATCTGTACAATGTCAGTTTTCCTCAATCTTTGAAACTATCACACACACCCTCTATATTTAAAAAATAAATACTCAATATAACTTTACCTGAGTAAAGCTTTTGAAATTTCTTCTCTAGTTTTTCTTCAAATAATTTTGAAAAACAACTGAGCAGAAACTGCTAGAATCTGAAGAAAAATATTCCACCAGTATAGCTGATTGAATGATGCTGATGCTTGGCATAACATCAGGTGCACTGCACATGCTCAGACTGCATAATCCAATTTCAGCATCACAGCTCTGGACACACATATCAAGTCTTAGCCCAAGCTTGTGGCAGAGGCTGAGACCTTCAAACAAAAATGTTAATGAATG
The DNA here is from genome assembly GCF_035084215.1 of Heptranchias perlo. Classification (NCBI taxonomy): domain Eukaryota; kingdom Metazoa; phylum Chordata; class Chondrichthyes; order Hexanchiformes; family Hexanchidae; genus Heptranchias; species Heptranchias perlo. The sequence continues at coordinate 11,514,257 of NC_090345.1, read as the reverse complement.
CATTAAAGGACACAAAAGATAATTCGATGCATCAATTTAGTCATGATGTTGTGGAATATGTATTTTTTTAATTTTGTTTGCTTAAACCCCTATATTAAATATTTAAAAATTCAATTACTGAGAAATAATGGCAGATTTTTTTTCAGAAAATATTTAAATTGATTTGTGGGAAGAAAATAGACAGGAGTACCCCGTAGGGCACGTCCTAAAACAGTGGGCGTTATGCAACAGGCAAGGTTTGACACCTCTAGCATTGAAAATCCTATCACACTACCACCTAAAAAAAGTGTGAACCTTTAGAGCGAGATTTACTACAAGAGCTGGATTACATACAAATTTTCAATAGAATGTGGCGTCCAAGTACCAAATTTATGAGATTATATTGATTTCACTCCTTCCTATTGTCATGACTCCAATTTAAGATTATCTTCAAAGGATATTTTGCCACTGAGAATCATTAATGAGCTGAACTGCTTCTTAACTACTACAAAATGCTACGGGTACAGAGGGATCTGGGTGTCCTCATACATGGAACACAAAAAGTCAACATATAGGTGCAGCAGGTAATCCGCAAGGCAAACGGCCTTTATTTCTAGGGGGATGGAGTATAAAAGCAGGGAAGTCATGCTACAACTGTACATGGTGCTGGTGAGACCACACCTGGAGTACTGCGTACAGTTCTGGTGCCCTTATTTAAGGAAGGACATACTTGCATTGGAGGCAGTTCAGAGAAGGTTCACTAGGTTGATTCTGGGTATGGAAGGGTTGTCTTATGAGGAAAGATTGAACAGGTTGGGTCTATACTCATTGGAGTTTAGAAGAATGAGAGGAGATCGTATTGAAACATACAAGATTCTGAGGGGACTCGATAGGGTAGATGCTGAGAGGATGTTACCCCTCATGGGGGAATCTAAAACTAGGGGGCATAGTCTCAGAATAAGGGGTCGCCTGTTTAAGATGGAAATGAGGGGGAATTTCTTCTCCCAGAGGGTCATGAATCTTTGGAATTCTTTACCCCAAAAAGCGGTGGAGGCTGAGTCATTGAATACATTCAAGGCCGAGTTAGACAAATTTTTGATCAGCAAGGGAGTCAAAGGATATGGGGAAAAGGGGGAAAGTAGAGTTGTGGTAAAAATCAGATCAGCCATGATCTCATTGAATGGCGGAGCATGCTCGAAGGGCTGAATTGCCTACTCCTGCTCCTATCTCTTATGGTCTTATGTTTCACCCAGAGGGTGGTGGGGGTCTGGAACTCACTGCCTGAGAGGGTGGTAGAGGCAGAAACCCTCAACTCATTTAAAAAATACTTGGATGTGCACCTGAAGAGCCATGACCTGCAGGACAACGGACCAAATGCGGGAAAGTGGGATTAAGCTGGGTGGCTCGTTTCTCAGCTGGCGTGGACACGATGGGCCGAATGGCCTCCTTCTGTGCTGAAATTTTTTTATTTTCTATGATTCTTGTCTTAAATATGCTGCTTCAGACTTGTAACCTTGCACACTAGTACCCTCAAACCAACTGTATGAAAAAATTGGCCAGAATTTGCTGTCAAAATAACGCTGAAGCCATTGGTGCTCACCGTTATTTATGCGCAAATGTTACAGCAACTTCAGGCAAGGGGCAGATGTGCGGTTAAACGCAGAAATCCAAACGTTGCTGCCCGAGATGCACTGCTCCGCCACTAGTTTCACGAAAACGGCATCTCGCTGTCTGCCTCACCCTTGAAATGCACTGCATGGCGTGAAGTTGCTGTATTTGATAGAGACGTACTAAACTCGCCACACAAAGTTACGTCTTGTCCATTTTAGTCTAAATACCCTTTTAATGACATAAGTGTTAATTACTGCCAGTCAACCTCTTTGGCACTGAAAATTAACTTTCACCAGTGTGGAGTCTCAATCCCTTAGGTTTTAATTGTTGTTGGAAATTTTAAAAATAACATTTTAAATTTAATTTTTTTTAATTTACTTTTCCTTTCTGCCGCTTTTTTCTCTCTCTCTTAATCCAATCTTTCTTTCCTTTTATTTGTCTTTCTGCACCTGTTGTGACATTGGATTCACCCACTTGAATTTACACTTCCTTGTCAGTCTTTGCGCTGTTAATTTCCCAATCCTTCGATCTGATTGGTTAAGGAGTTGTCCAGTTGCTTGCCCTGTTCACTCAGGTCCCACATGCCCTGTTTCCCTCGCTGTGATGATATCACCTCGCACTTTCAGCAAATTGCCACGCAAAAAATTCAAAAACCTAAATGTGCAAGGGTAAGCCTAACTAATGGTAGGTGCCGTCACATGCCCTGCCACAGCAAATTATGGCCCAATGTGACTGCAGATTTATTTAAAGCATTCTTTCCTCTTCCCTCATTTTACTCATCTTTCTCCCTTCAAGTATTTATCTAATTCCCTTTTGAAAGTTACTACTGAATCAGCTTCCACCAGCCTTTCAGGCAGTGCATTCCACAGATCATAACAACTCGCTGAGTAAAAAAGATTCTCCTTATCTCCCCCCTGGCTTTACTCCATCCATTAAAATTAAAATCTGCCTTACAGAGACCACTGCACATGATTTCATGCATACACTAGTTAAAGGATCAGATCGCACTAGCATGCTTTGGAATGTTGCTCAGGCAGGGAAATATCAAGAGAGGGAGGCAGTGAGTGAGGAACTGAAGCAAACATTGATGGAGATACAATTGTCCAAGGGGAGACTGTCAGCAAGAAGGTTCACTAATCGATTGCCTTGCCAAGTTTGCTTAGTTTAATTACTACATAACACGCCTGCTGACTGCAGTTACACAGCAACATGAAACTCAGTATAGTCAGCCCCAGATGAGAAAAAAAAACAGGCACGATTCTGATCTGAGGACAGCATTCCAATATATCAAAACACAATATGCCAAATTCCCTCCTATTGTACTGAGGACCCAATCTAGGCATCTAATGGTCAAGTGAAGGCATCTTACCAATGATAACAATGGTACTGGCAGAACTACAGGCATTCCCCATGCCAGTGGTGAGGCTCATTTTACAAATTTAAATATTGCACCCACAATATTATGTCATTTTCATAGAACCTCACAGCACAGAAGGAGGCCAGTCAGCCCATGATTATCTGTGCCGGCTCTTTGAAAGAGCTATCCAATTAGTCCCGTTCCCCTACTCTTTCCCATAGCCCTGCAAATTTTTCCTTTTCAAGTATATATCCAATTCCATTTTGAAAGTTACTATTGAAGCAGCTTCCACCACCCTTTCAGGCAGTGCATTCCAGATCATAACAACTCGCTGCGTTAAAAAAAACTCATCTCATGGAAATCTCGTTAAGCTGGACAGCTCTTTTTCGGCCGGCATGGACACCATGGGCCGAATGGCCTCCTTCTGTGCTGTAACTTTCTATGATTCCATGATCTCACTTCTGGTTTTTTTGTCAATTATCTTAAATCTGTGTCCTTTGGTTACTGACCCTCCTGCCAGTGAAAACAGTTTCTCCCTATCTGCTCTATTGAAACTCTTCGTTGTATTTTTAATGCCAGAAATAAAAAATACCATCAATGAAAAAGCAAGAGCATCCAGACAATTACTGGCCAAAAGAGAAAAGTCACTTTTTATATCATTTTCAAGGCTTAGGTGAAGGAAGTCCTTCGGCCCAGTCGACCCCAAGATACCAACCCAATTGTTTTCCTGTGACGGCTCCAACATCCAATTGAATAGGCAGACAAGAACGCATCGTAAGGACGGAATCGCTGGTCAGTGCAGGACTCCCTCAGTACTGTACTGGAGTGTCAGCCTAGATTATGAACTCAAGTCCTAGTGTGGAGCTCAAACCCACGACTTACTGGGTCAAAAGTGCTGCAAACTGAGCCAAGCTGGCACCACCCTTTCCCAAATGCAACGTCGGGTCAAGGTTGCAATCTTGTTTAAGGACACAGCTCCGGCCATGTGAGAAAGGAGAAATAGGGAATATTTTGTTTTTTTTAAAAAAAAGAGAAAGCTTTAAAAAAAAAGTGGGAATGCCATTGTGTCAGAAAAATTTAATTCAAAAGTCTCAATTTTAACTCGGGGCATGAGTGTGACGGGGCAGCGGTCCAGGCATGGGGCAAGTAGCACCCATGATGGTGCCAGCATGAGGCCCGGGCCACTCTAACTCCCTGGCCTCATTTAATTGACGGAGGGCTGGCTCCCGCCTAAATTCAGTGGGAAGGATGAGACGACCGGCGGCGGGGAGCAGGATTTTGGGTGGGGATCTGAGGGAATGGTCCCCGGCATAAGATAATTTGCAAGAGTGGGGGTGGGGTGACCAGAGGCGATTGCAATTGGTGGGAAGGAAGGGTTGGGTGGGGATCCCTTGGCAAGGGACGCTCAAGGTTTCTTTGCGGGGCTGGGAGCACAACTCCTGCTTCTCCTAGCCCAGAAGGAAACCTTTAAAATTAAGCATGCCAGGGCCTCTTCCAGCCACCACCCAACCTGCCACAAGCCTCCACTGGCGGCTCCAGCACTGACGGTGTCGCAGCCAAGATCCACAGTAAAGATCATGCTGTGGTCCGAAAGCCGTCATCGGACCCCATCGTTTAAATATTAATGAGGCCCCCACCTGCTTAGGGCGGGCAGGCCAAACATTGCCGAAAACCCCGGGAGTTAAAATGGTGGAGGTTGCGACGCGTTGTGATGCATCCAGCTGCCATTTTAAACCCCCCTCCCCCAACCTCGCCCCGCCAAACAGGCAAGGTTAAAATCAGGCCTAAATTCCAGGATTTGTAACTCACCGACCTGCCAACGATGACCTTATTTTGCCCACACTGGTGCGGTGTGCGGGATTGGGACTGGATTACAATAAAATTAACAGGAAGCCATTCATTTTAAAAGATCGCTGGTCGGTCTCTATATTTATTCCTTCAATCTCACACATTCTAAATTATTGATCCTCTACATCTTAGCCAGAAGTTTACCATATGAATGCCAGTATTACCTCCAGAAGTAGGCCCCATCTGCTAGGCACATATGGATTTACATGATATAATTTTCAATACTGAAAATGGTAATAAGCCAGTTTTGGATGCCATTGGCAAAATGCCATCACCGCCAGGTAAACCAGACATTAAACACATTGATCAAAGGAATATTCAACCCAACATTTCAATACAACTTTTTTTTCCTCACTACATGAAGGCAAAGGTGTGTGTTGGGGTATGGTACAACGGGCACCAGTAAGGATAAACATTTGAAGCACAGGAAGATTAGAGAGTTATGGGGAGAGTGCAGGACACTGGGAGCTGACACAGGTAAAATGGGTCAAATGGCTTCCATGAAACTTGTATGGTTTCATGGTACCTAACGCAAGTGGCTGTTCTTCAAATGTGCGCCTAAACACTGAATAAAGACAGGGTATGGAACCATAGGGGATTTCTCACTGAGCTAGATCCAATCATCATTTGACAACCACATGCAAGAGCCACTGGATAGCAATCAGGAATGGGAACTCTGACTGACTTTTCCCCCATTCTTCATTTTGGATCAGTGAGGCTAATTACAGCTACCCCATCAGCTGAAATCTTTTAACTCTGCATAGACCAAGGGTCAAACCTAGGATCTCCCAGTATGACTCATCAAAGGTAAACCACAACTATCGTACCTAAAATAAGACCCCTTTTAGAACTCTTTCGCTGGGAATTTCCTGCTCCACCACCATAAACGCAGCAGAAACCTCATTCATGCTCTTAAACGGGGCTTCCGCCCAAGTCATGGTGGTGGAGTGGGAGAAGCCGCAAGGAAATTCCCGGCGAACGACAGACAGTTCCATTTAAACGGTGAGCAACATTCCCCTTCTACTGAAGTAAAGGTTGTATTCACGGAGTATAATTCATTATTCAAGGACTATAATGATACAACGACTCTGGAACTCTCTCCCTCAAAAAGCTGTTGAGGGGGTCAATTCAAAACTGAGATAGGTAAGATTTTTGTTAGGTAAGGGTATTAAGGGATATGGTAGCAAGGCAGGTCAATGGAGTTAAGATACAGGTCAGCCATGATCTAATTGAATGGCGGAACAGGCTCGAGGGGCTGAATGGCCTACTTCTGTTCCTATGTTCCTACATGCATTCATTCTCTCTGCCCATGAACAATATACAGAGACGATAATTTTGCATTGATCACTAATGCTCAACAGTCAATCTTAGGGAAGTTGCAGAACAAAATAACGTTTGTTTTCTTGGTTTGACAGATAAGTTGAAGATTCTTCCGTGACTTTATTGAGCGACTTTATTTCAATTGCAACCCACCCACCAAAAAAAAAATTTCTTCCTTCTTCTGAATTCAGCTCACAAGCAGTGACCTGCCTTCCATGTCCCATTTGCATTCTGTGCTCGACTTCCATTTAACCTCCTTGGAGTTCCTTTGAGAGGTTGCCCTGATCCTTTCTGCCTGAAAGGCAATCTGCCATTTCAGCAAATTAGACTTTACCATATAAAAGCCTCAGTACATTTCATCAATCTGGCGTTCACACATACCTTTATTGATTTTAAAGTCTGTAATTCCAACAATGAGCTACAAAACTGATAAAGTTTCCCTCTCACCAGTCCGAATGTAATGAATGATCAGAGCGAATGAATAAATCCTTTTGTAGAATCAAGTTTTGTTAATAAAAATCAACTGGGGTGAAAAGCATACACTATCATAGAATTATGCACTGTGAGAACTGAACAAAAAACATATTAATCCCTTAGGTCGCAATACTAGTACCTCTTGAGAAGCACTTTCATCCTCTTGATCGTTTTCTCCCTTCCTCTTGTCTCCCCAAGGCATTGACACCTCACCGGGGTGGGGCACCCTCTGGTGATCTACCTCAAATGGCCATTGGCGAGCCTTGACCTTGAGTATTCGCCATGGCATCACAGGCGAAGGTGATTCTATCCTCGCCCAGCGGTCACACCGGCGCACTTGCCGTGGAGGCTGCTGGACAGGAATCAGGTGCAGAACCCCGGCCGGTTCATCCCTCTCTAACCATCCAAGGGCATCAAGACCCATTGGAGAGTCCTGACTGCCACCACGATCGAGGTTAGCTGAAGCAACACAGAGCGGGGGCATAATCTTAGAATAAGGGGCTGCTCTTTCAAAACTGAGATGAGGAGAAACTTCTTCACTCAGAGGGTAGTAGGTCTGTGGAATTTGCTGCCCCAGGAAGCTGTGGAAGCTACATCATTAAATAAATTTAAAACAGAAATCGACAGTTTCCTTGAAGTTAAGGGAATTAGGGGTTACGGGGAGCGGGCAGGAAATATGACATGAATTTAGATTTGAGATTAGGATCAGATCAGCCATGATCTTATTGAATGGCGGAGTAGACTCGAGGGGCCGATTGGCCTACTCCTGCTCCTATTTCTTATGTTCTTATGTTCAGAACCCGGTCGTTATCGGTCCGTATGATTAGCTGTTCACAGGATAAACTCACTGAATCAACTGGAAAGGTACGTGTATGGGTTACCGAGGGGCATCCTGAGGCAAAGGTCAGCAGACAGGAAATCTAACTGACTTGACTCATGGCGGCTTAAGCCAACGAGGGGTTTCGATAGAGGAGTTGGGGAGAAATTGTTTCCAGTGGCAGGAGGGTCGGTAACCAGAGCACCCAGATTTAAGACAATTGGCAAAAAAGCCGGGGGGGGGGGGGGGGGGGGGGCGGGGGAGATGAGAATTTTTTTTTAAACATAGCGAGTTGTTATGATCTGGAATGCACTGCCTGAAAGGGTGGTGGAAGCAGATTCAATAGTAGCTTTCAAAAGGGAATTGGATAAATACTTGAACAGGAAAAATTTGCAGGCCTGTGGGGAAAGAGTAGGGGAGTAGGACTAATTGGATCGCTCTTTCAAAGAGCCAGCACAGGCACAATGGGCCGAATGGCCTCCTTCTGCGCTGTATGATTCTATTCATTCTTCTGGTCATAGGTAGGCCAAACTCTAAGCCCACCCATGCAAGCGAGCAACATCAATTTTGTATCACTGGCCTGTATAGACCTACCGCAGACACTGCCATTACTGAACAACCCTGTGTGGACGATCTTGTGCTTGTATAGTTGCGTCAGTATTGTTAGCAGTGCTCTTAATTCACCCTGCAGCCCGAACTGGAGTTCAGAGCACGGGCAGCATCCTCTTATTGTGGAAGAGAGAACCATCTGGTGCCACTGCTCTTCACGGGGCTGCAGCAGCAGCAGCCGATCAAAGTCAGAGCCACTGGTTTACAGCTGCTGCTGAAAAATGAACGGGAACGTGGAAGGCAATCCCCAAATGAAGGTAAAAATCCTGGAATCCCACAGAATGAAAATGAAATTTGTCTTATTCAGTTACTGTAAAGCACGTGGTCCCGATCATAATAATGAGTGCACAGAAAAACATTAATGTCTGCCTAAGCCTGCTCAACATGAAAATTAAATTCAGAGATGAACCTCAGCTTCGTACAACATTCACTACGGATGTGCAGTACTTTGTTTTCTTTTGGATATGATGCATTTTTCTCTGTACACATTATGCTGGCAATAGCGTTACACCGTATCAGGCAGAATAAAAGGCATTTTTAAAATATATTTATACTTGAGGTGAGGACCACAGTTGCCCTGAGGGCATTAAGAGTCAACCATATAGCATGGGATTGGAGTCACATGCAGGACTACCGAGTAGGACATTAGTCCACCAATTGGGTTTCTATGACAGGCTGGAAGCTTTTATGGTTATTATTGTGGTGCTAACCCACAAATTACCAGATTTATTGTGAACCAGAACTTGCCATATGTGAAATTTGAACTCCTCACCACTGGGTAACTAATCTAGTACCATAACCACTAGGCTACCTTATAACAGGCAATTACAGTGCAGCAAGAGCCAAAGGCTTGGGAGGAGTTAGCCAGCCTGTGTTCTTGGGTGGGAATAGCCCATTGAGCAGATGGGGCTCAAGAGAAGGGAATGTCACTTTAAAAATGAGGGGACAAAAATACATTCATATTAGTAGGAACTGAGCAACACAACCAATATTATCTAAATGGACAAGGGTCCAAGAAAAACATTTCAACCACAATATTGAACTGTACAGGTGTGTTAGTATAACAGACACTGCTATATATCTTCATTACAGTTGGTAAACTCCCTGGCACAGAAAAACAATTTAAAGTTTAAATGCTTGCAAGCAATAGAAATCAGTCACGATGTCTCGTGTTAACCCATAGTTAAAAAGATTGCTGCTTTATAGATTTTCAGTCTCGTAATTTTCTGCCCGTGACAATTTTTACAGTTCGAGAGTTACAGAGAACAATAGGATCCAAATTAAAAATGAATAGAAGCTTTAAAAAAAAAATTGTGGGAGTATTTCAGGGATTAGACGACTGAGAAAACGGAGTGGCAAAAGGGTCAGAGCATTTTCTGTCCTTTCCTCCCTGCGACCAGAGTTTGAATCCAGCCCAGATTTGATGGATGAGTCTCCATTCTCTTCCACGGGTGATAAGGGTCTGAAGTAAAATAAATGTGAACAGTCTGAAAGCAGATCCTGCTGAGTGAGCATTAGCTCACTGCACAAAATAGCTCACAATTTGGCGCCAAACTGGCAATCTCACTCAGAAAAGCCAGAAGGGTGCCTGAAGTGGTTAAGTGGCAATGTCACATTGGTGCAGTAGGGTACAGTGCTCAGAGGCTGGGATTGTAATGGACCTTTACACTTTTAAGTATTTAAAGGATTTAGACATGGCCTCCTGTTACAGTATTATTTACGTATGTATGATTAGAAAGAAAGAACATGCATTTATATAGTGCCTTTCACGACCTTAGGACATCCCAAAGCTCTTTACAGCAAATAAAATACTTTTTTTTTTGAAGTGCAGTCACTATTGTAATGTGAGAAACGCAGCAGCCAATTTGCACAGAGCAAGATCCCACAAGCAACAATGTGATAATGACCAGATAATCTGTTTTAGTGATGTTGGTTGAGGGATAAATGATGACCAGGACACCAAGAAGAACTGTCCTGCTCTTCTTCGAAATAGTGCCGTGGGATCTTTACATCCACCTGAGAGGGCAGGCGGGGCCTCGGTTTAATGTCTCATCTGAAAGACGGCCCTTCCGACAATGCGGCACTCCCTCAGTACCGCACTAGAGCGTCAACCTAGATTATACACTCAAGTCTCTGGAGTAGGACTTGAACGCACTCACCTTCTGACTCTGAGGTAAGAGCGTTACCCGCTGAACTGAAGCCTGACAACTCTTAGTGGGCACTGCCACCAAAAGATTCCTGACACTCTAGCCTGTTTGGTAGCAGTGCTCACTAAACAGTGTATTATGTGATTTGATTCCTAATATTTATCCACACAAATTCATCCGTTTTCTCACTACCATTGCAGGAGAGCAGAAAATGAATGATTTATTAACGGTGCCCTACTGAGAATATTTTATTATATAATAAAATAAATAAATAGGGGAATAAAGGAGCACACAGAAATTATTCTCTTATACTCTATATTATCATGTAGTTTTGTCAAATTCAGGAACAGTGATGGCAACAAGATTAAAAAAAAGCCAGTATCAGTCTGACATGATACATTTCATCATTTTTAATCTTTATTGGATTTCACAATGAAGTCTGCCAGAAGACACATAAAATTGGTATCACAAATATATTATATATGCTCCTGGTTTTACACTTTTATTTTGTTCCTTTGCCTTCATCTCCAGCTTTCGCTCCTTAAATGCTGCATAGCCAACTCATTAACTACCGAGATTTCAAAGAGCCTCAGCGAAAAGTAATGGACATTTTGGAAAGATTTGGTGGAGTCAGGGTGGAATGGTTGGCTCAGTTTGCTGGCATGGCCTCACTAGAGCTCCAGTATCCAACATCATGGGAAGACCCAGGCTTGCCCCTTCACCACCTCCCTTCCCCCACCCTCTTTCTGCCAAGTTTCTTCCTTGCCTTCAGGGACAGTGGGCAAGTGGCGATCAGACACTTAACCCGCAGGAAGAGAGGGAGCAAAAATAATTAAATCTGAGTAAATTCACCTCAGGACTACTCCGGGACGCTGGACTGGATCTTGCTGGAAAAATAACTGCTTGTTAACGACGCACGCCGATATCAATGTGCAAATCGGCCAGCAAGTTCAGGGGAATAAGAGATATGCTGTGAGTTGCAAATCTCTAGAACTAGCTGGTCGATTTACACCGCTGCGCATTTGCTTCGCACAAGCAGCATCTCACCTTTAGCCTTCCTGTTATTTTTAAGAACGTGCTGGATTTGCATGTTAATTGTTCATTAAACTCGCCGCAGAAAGTTAAGTCTTGTAATTAAGAGCATAAGTACCTTTATAACGACATAATAATCCTCTCTGGCCCTAAATGGGAACAATTTAAATGGTTCAATCTCATTCCTGCATGTAATCAATTGTTGTTAGAGATTTTAAAAATGTCAAATTTAATATTTTTAAAAAACTTTTCCTTTCTCTTTTTTCTCTCTCACTTAATTGAATCTTTCTTTCCCTCTCGTTATTTCTCTTTCTGTACCTGATTTGACTCTAATTCACCCACCCTTCTCCATTGTTCCTCTGTTTCCTTCTCAATCCTTAAATCTCACTGGTTAAGGAGATGGACTGTTAATCCCACCCTTCAGAGGTCCCAGATGTCCCGTTGCCCTCACCACACCATTAGCAGCTCACACTTCTAGCAAATTAGAGTGCAAAAACTTTTTGAGCTGAAGGGTGAAGAAGAAAATCTATCTAAAGGGGGCCCGCTCCAGCTGGTTGACGGGCAGTATTGGCGGAGACTTAGGAGCAGTCGCCAGCTTCCGAGCTCCCAACAGGCCCTTATTTCTGAACAGTCCCCTGCATATTTGAATGTACACTTATCTCGTTGCTTAATTTACTGGTATATTTTGCATCACGCCCAATCAATGTCGAGTCCGTAACAACCTGGAGCTTCTGAAGTCTTAAAGAAGTTCCTGATTCCCATACAAATGTGGCTGCACCTGTCACCTTCAGTAATCAAAAGCTGGGAGGTCTGCTTCTTGGGAGGGTGCTGTGTGCCACAAGGGAGATCGTAACAAGAGAAAAAATAACTTTAAAATAAAAAATGAGAAGCATAAAAAAAAGGGTCGGACATAAGTGACTGAAAGATTTTCTGAAGGACAAAGATGCAGGATTGATATTTCATCCGAGGAATGATGGTACGCACCAGAATCCAATATGAAGATCCCCAATATTACTGCAGCTGGTAAATGCATCACTCACTGTTGCACTGAGCTAAAAAGGCCGGAAGGTCCCAGTTTTGCCCCTTGGTGCTGAGTTAGATGGCCAGGCTGGGGCAGTACTGTAGGTCTCAGTGTTGCTAGGTAACGCAGGATGGGGGAGAAAACCATCAGTCAGAACTCTCACTCTTAGTCACCATCCAGTGACACGTGCTGGAAAAGTCTAAGCATGGGCATGATCAGCTTGACTGAGATTCCACACACCCCTCCCTCTACCCATCTGGCCCCTATAAAGAGATAGTGTCACACTAACACATGAAGAATGGTCACGGGCAAAACACTGTTCAAGCAAAGATGTCACTTCAAATAGATGCTTCTTCCATGTAGCTCCATTGCTTTCATCACCTGCAATCTCCAATCCCCCAACACCTCTTTCATTTCCTGCACTCTCAGTCTATCCAGCAATTCTTTCATTACCTTCATTCCCCATCTCTCCAACACCCCTTTCATTATCTCCACTCTCCACCCCTCCAACACCCCTTTCATTATCATCACTCTCCATCTCTCCAACACCCCTTTCATTATCTCCACTCTCCACCCCTCCAACACCCCTTTCATTATCTCCACTCTCCATCCCTCCAACACCCCTTTCATTATCATCATTCTCCATCTCTCCAACACCCCTTTCATTATCATCATTCTCCATCTCTCCAACACCCCTTTCATTATCTCCACTCTCCACCCCTCCAACACCCCTTTCATTATCATCACTCTCCATCTCTCCAACACCCCTTTCATTATCTCCACTCTCCACCCCTCCAACACCCCTTTCATTATCTCCACTCTCCATCCCTCCAACACCCCTTTCATTATCTCCACTCTCCACCCCTCCAACACCCCTTTCATTATCTCCACTCTCCATCTCTCCAACACCCCTTTCATTATCTCCACTCTCCATCCCTCCAACACCCCTTTCATTATCCCCACTCTCCATCCCTCCAACACCCCTTTCATTACCTTCATTCTCCATCTCTCCAACACCCCTTTCATTATCATCATTCTCCATCTCTCCAACACCCCTTTCATTATCACCACTCTCCATCCCTCCAACACCCCTTTCATTATCATCATTCTCCATCCCTCCAACACCCCTTTCATTACCTTCATTCTCCATCTCTCCAACACCCCTTTCATTATCACCACTCTCCATCTCTCCAACACCCCTTTCATTATCACCACTCTCCATCTCTCCAACACCCCTTTCATTATCACCACTCTCCATCCCTCCAACACCCCTTTCATTATCCCCACTCTCCATCCCTCCAACACCCCTTTCATTATCCCCACTCTCCATCCCTCCAACACCCCTTTCATTATCCCCACTCTCCATCCCTCCAACACCCCTTTCATTATCCCCACTCTCCATCCCTCCAACACCCCTTTCATTATCCCCACTCTCCATCCCTCCAACACCCCTTTCATTATCTCCACTCTCCATCCCTCCAACACCCTTCATTATCTCCACTCTCCATCCCTCCAACACCCCTTTCATTATCTCCACTCTCCATCCCTCCAACACCCCTTTCATTATCTCCACTCTCCATCCCTCCAACACCCTTCATTATCTCCACTCTCCATCCCTCCAACACCCCTTTCATTATCTCCACTCTCCATCCCTCCAACACCCCTTTCATTATCTCCACTCTCCACCCCTCCAACACCCCTTTCATTATCTCCACTCTCCATCCCTCCAACACCCCTTTCATTATCTCCACTCTCCATCCCTCCAACACCCCTTTCATTATCACCACTCTCCATCCCTCCAACACCCCTTTCATTATCTCCACTCTCCATCTCTCCAACACCCCTTTCATTATCTCCACTCTCCATCCCTCCAACACCCCTTTCATTATCACCACTCTCCATCCCTCCAACACCCCTTTCATTATCTCCACTCTCCATCTCTCCAACACCCCTTTCATTATCTCCACTCTCCATCTCTCCAACACCCCTTTCATTATCTCCACTCTCCATCCCTCCAACACCCCTTTCATTATCACCACTCTCCATCCCTCCAACACCCCTTTCATTATCACCACTCTCCATCCCTCCAACACCCCTTTCATTATCATCACTCTCCATCCCTCCAACACCCCTTTCATTATCACCACTCTCCATCCCTCCAACACCCCTTTCATTATCCCCACTCTCCATCCCTCCAACACCCCTTTCATTATCACCACTCTCCATCCCTCCAACACCCCTTTCATTATCACCACTCTCCATCCCTCCAACACCCCTTTCATTATCATCATTCTCCATCTCTCCAACACCCCTTTCATTATCATCATTCTCCATCTCTCCAACACCCCTTTCATTATCATCATTCTCCATCTCTCCAACACCCCTTTCATTATCATCATTCTCCATCCCTCCAACACCCCTTTCATTATCACCACTCTCCATCCCTCCAACACCCCTTTCATTATCATCATTCTCCATCTCTCCAACACCCCTTTCATTATCACCACTCTCCATCCCTCCAACACCCCTTTCATTATCACCACTCTCCATCCCTCCAACACCCCTTTCATTATCTCCACTCTCCATCTCTCCAACACCCCTTTCATTATCATCACTCTCCATCTCTCCAACACCCCTTTCATTATCATCACTCTCCATCCCTCCAACACCCCTTTCATTATCACCACTCTCCATCCCTCCAACACCCCTTTCATTATCTCCACTCTCCATCTCTCCAACACCCCTTTCATTATCACCACTCTCCATCCCTCCAACACCCCTTTCATTATCATCATTCTCCATCTCTCCAACACCCCTTTCATTATCATCATTCTCCATCTCTCCAACACCCCTTTCATTATCACCACTCTCCATCCCTCCAACACCCCTTTCATTATCATCACTCTCCATCCCTCCAACACCCCTTTCATTATCACCACTCTCCATCTCTCCAACACCCCTTTCATTATCTCCACTCTCCATCTCTCCAACACCCCTTTCATTATCACCACTCTCCATCCCTCCAACACCCCTTTCATTATCATCATTCTCCATCTCTCCAACACCCCTTTCATTATCACCACTCTCCATCTCTCCAACACCCCTTTCATTATCATCACTCTCCATCTCTCCAACACCCCTTTCATTATCTCCACTCTCCATCCCTCCAACACCCCTTTCATTATCATCATTCTCCATCCCTCCAACACCCCTTTC
The DNA here is from genome assembly GCF_035084215.1 of Heptranchias perlo. Lineage (NCBI taxonomy): Eukaryota > Metazoa > Chordata > Chondrichthyes > Hexanchiformes > Hexanchidae > Heptranchias > Heptranchias perlo. The sequence goes on along the minus strand of NC_090345.1, from coordinate 11,498,826 downwards.
ATTATCTCCACTCTCCATCTCTCCAACACCCCTTTCATTATCTCCACTCTCCATCCCTCCAACACCCCTTTCATTATCATCATTCTCCATCTCTCCAACACCCCTTTCATTATCTCCACTCTCCATCTCTCCAACACCCCTTTCATTATCACCACTCTCCATCCCTCCAACACCCCTTTCATTATCATCATTCTCCATCTCTCCAACACCCCTTTCATTATCACCACTCTCCATCCCTCCAATACCCCTTTCATTATCTTCACTCTCCATCCCTCCAAAACCCCTTTCATTATCTTCACTCTCCATCCCTCTAACATCCCTTTCATTTCCCACACTCTGTCACTCCAGCACCTCTTTCCGACCTGATCCGTTAGCGAAAGGTCAACCCCCGCCTAGTCTTGACTTTACATGATTATCGTGACATAATTACAGAAAAAAGTAACACGTGGGAACAAAGCAACACACTGAGTGCTGTGCTTGTTAGAAAAGAGATATTTGTTTGCTCCCACGCACTATTGTGATTTCATAGGTTAGTAGAGAATGAAGGAATTGTGAAGTGATTTATTCTAACTCTTGGTGTACCCCACCAAACGATAACATCGCATGGTTCAGCTGATTATGGCTGTAACTGGTCTAAGGTCCTTAGATAGCAACTGAAATGTCTGTAACATCTAAATTAAATAACACTAATTAACAAACTAATGACTCAGTACTTCAACAACACTTGCTTTCTTGTTGTTTCTCTCAATGTCCTTTCTCTCTTAAAGACACCGACTGCTGCATGGGTAAGGTCCTATACATGCCCGGCATCCTCTGGCGCCTTCCCCAAATTGCCACAGTGACTGTAGGTAAGCTATTTGACCATACAGGGGTGTTACAGCCAAGCTGGATCCTGTATTCACCCAACATTTTCCAGCAAAGGTCACTGGATATCAATCAGGGGAGAGAACCTGGCTGATTTTTTTTATTCTCCCTCCCAAACTCAGGGGTGCTGAAGTTAATTGTGGAACCCCATGGTGGATATCAGCTGAGTCACCACAGAATGAGGATGGAATCTGGAACTTTGGGTCTGCAAGCTTCAGCTACTCACTGCCTTTATTAACTTAGACAACAGCAAATCGTCAGCCTCTTGTTACATTTCAGTGGTTCTCCATTTATTAAAATTGAGAAGCCTAGGTGGAGGCTCAAGGCTCATAGTGTAGGAGACCAAGGTTGAAAACAGTGGTGAGGAGACTAGTTAAGTAAGTAGTAATGAACAGATGAGGCCAAGCTTGGATTTTTCTTGCCTATGAATTGCAGCTTTGAGCTGTTGAAAGATGGCGTGACACCAAGCCGCTGAGTATGACTGGTCCAACTTTGAGTTCTATCGCTTGGCTGCAATTAATAAATCATTGGACCATATTTTTCAACAACATCTGAGTCTTCTGGCTAGAAAGCACTTACTTGTTATTGCCAAAGTGCAATCATTTGAGAGTACCTGGTATATTTTTCAATTTCTTTGCACGCATGGTTAATATTTTGCTATGTTTTGTACCTCATGTCAGTATCGAGAACTCCTAGGTCAAGCAGAGCACAGGTTAGCTGCAGAAGAAAGCTCTGGCCAGACCCCGACCTCGTATGAGCACCCCTTACTGAGCTACTGGGAGCTATAATACACCACATTTTTAAATAGTTGCTCAGGGAAAGATTGCCAAGTTACTGTCAATTATATCAGAATTATAGGTAGTTTGTGCTGTGGACTTATGCCAGGAAGAACTTGATTAAAACTGTCCCTGTTCATTTCACATGAGATCATTTACAACAGGGGCAGAGAGAAAGGGGCTTTGGCCCAGTCAATGTGGGCTGAATTTGAATTCACTCCACCTCCTCTTCCAGCATGGTCTCTGACCCTCGGCATCCATTAGGTGGACTTTGCCGTACTTAAAATTGATGTGTTCTCTGGAATTTTTAGCTTGCAATGTAAAATATTTTTTTCTGCAATGGCTAAATGGCATGATGTTAAACGAACCGGAGATGATGGGGGGTCAATTTTAACCTAACTGGCCGGGTGGGAAACCCAAGAGATCGGGTGGAACGCTGGTTTTACAGCCCGCCCTAGCTTCAGTGGAGAGTAAAATCGGGTGGGGTGTAAAACCAGCGTAGCACCTGGTCCCGACGGGTGGGTTAGGTTAAAATTGACCCCAAAGAGTTTGAGGTGGATTTTACAAATTAGCACTCCCAGCGAAGGGCTTTGCAAAGCTGGAGTAGATATTGGGAATTCAAGATTTGGAGGTCATCAAAATTAATGGATGGGAAAAACAAATGAGCTTGCTGCTCTCCACACCCAAATTCCCAACATGTGCTCCCGTCGTGTGAAGCTCCGAGTGAAGGTAAAAGTGACCCCTTTATCAACTATGCTGTTGAGAGAGAGGCCAGTTTAGTAGAATGGAAAAGATAGTGGCAGTAATTCAAGACCAGTGGGACATTTGTAATAAAGGTATTTTTGATAGTTTCAACAGTGAGTCATCATGAAAAAAAGTTCTATTGTTAAATCCGACCATAAGGCTCTTTATTTGAGGGTGGTTCAATGCACTGGTGTTTTGGTTTCCAAGTTACGCTGATTTTGCGGACTTGGGTTTTGAACGCAACTGAAACAAAAACCATTCCTTTCACAAGATTTCTGTCTTTACTCCTTTTTTTGTTCCAGCAGCAGCTTTTAGTTTCCTGACTACCAACATCTACAACCATTGGAGTAGATCTTGACTTTGTGCGATAGTGCGAAATGGGCGATAGTGAGTCAGCAGCCCGTTTTACATCTCTTCAATGAAGTCAATGAAAATAAAAATCAGGAAAGATGTAGAACGGGCTGCCGTCACCCATTTTGCACTATTGCACAACGTCAAGGTCTATCCCGATGAATGCCAGCATAACCTCCGTAAGTATCTCCCTCTGCTGGACGCATATGCAATTACATATTATAGGCTGAAACACTGCAACCCAAAAGTGCTCCACGTCACCCCCTAGCACATGGTTGCAGAATGGTATTGACAAAAGCCCTGCCTGCCTTTTCATCCAGGAAGTGCTAGCTTTCCCGAGGGAGAGGGAATGGGGAAAGAAATATAATAACTTGCACCTCATCCCAAAATCCCACAGGGGAAAAAAAAAAATCACAATAGCTTCATATCTCCTGTGACATTTGATTCTACTGAGTGGTACTGGAGACACTGTGAGGTGCAGTGGCCATAACTATGGTAACTGTATTAGGCTCTTCGAAGCTGTTGAGTAGTTTCCTAATTCCTTGAGGATCACGCAGCCTTTTAATAATTGCAGTGAGAGTGCTGCCGGGTACTATTATTGTCAATACTTTCCATTACATCTATTATACTACTAGGAATTTGCAAACAAATGTAATCACATTGGCCCCTGGCGAGAATCAGCAAAATGTCACTTAATTTTCATTGATTAGAGCTCAGGATCTTTGTGATTAAGCATGTTTTTTTTTATTGGCTCCAGCCACCTATCCCCAACTCTGCCTCTGCCAACTTTTTAACAGATTGGGAGTATTTCATAGGACACCTCGCAGCTCCCTGTGTTACTAGTTTGCACTTTATCTCTGATACGTGTGCTTTGTCACAATATTATGAAAGAGTAAATCATTTTGCTGCAGAGTACCAATGGACCAGTGTCTTTCACTAACTTTTAGTTGAGGGCCAGAACCAAAATGGCAACTGCACCAGGGAGTGATGGGATGTGGCTCTGTGACTTAGATTCTGCTGCTGCTGATGGCCCACAGCGCCACATCGTTGCCCAGTTTTGAGCTGCAAGATCTATTCTGAAACCTATCCCACTTAGAGCGGTGGTAGCGCCACATGACACAATGGAGGGTGATCTTACAATGAAGGCGGGGCTTGGTCTCCACAAGGACTGTGTGGCGGTCAGTCCTACCAGTACCATCATGGACAGACGTACCTGCGACAGGTAGATTGGTGAGGACAAAGTCAAGTAGGTTATTCCCTCGTGTTGGTTCCCTCATCATTTGCCACAAGTCCAGTCTGGCAGCTAGGTCTTTCAGGACTGGGCCAGCTTAGTCAGTGGTAGTACTTACGAGCCACTCTTGGTGATGTCCCTTGCTATCCTCAGAGCTTCCTCCAAGTGCTGTTCAACATGAAGGAGCACTGATTGATCAGCTGACAGAGGGTGGTAGGTGGTAAGCAGCAGCAGGTTTCCTTGCCCATGTTCGCCCTGAACCCATAAGACCTCATGGGGTCCAGGGTCGATATGGAGGACTCCCAGGGCCACTCCCACTCTTCTATATACCACTGTGCCCCTCCCTCTAGTGGGTCTGTCCTATCAGTAGGACAGGACATACCCACGAATGGTATGATAGATATGCTTTACTAGACTGTGGCGCCATATATTAGTGAGGACAACTTTGCAGAGTCGACTGGGCTGACTCTGCCTTCATCGTGCCCTAATCCGATGCTTGGGTCCATACTCTTCTTTGTAGCCGTTTGATACAACTGAGTGGCATGCTGGGCCACTTCAGGGGGCAGTGAAGAGTCAGCCATGTTGGTGTAGGACTGGAGACACATACAGGCCAGACCGGGTAAGGACGGCAGGTTTCCATTCCTAAAGGACATTAGTGAACCAGTTGGGTTTTTACAACAATCCAACAGCTTCAAGATCACTATTTTACTGATACCAGTTCTATATTCCAGATTTAATTATTTATTTTTAAACTGAATTCAAATTCTTAAACTGCCATGGTGGGATTTAAACTCACATCCTCTGGATTATTAGTCCAGGCCTCAGGATTACTAGTCCAGTAACCTAACCACTACACTACCACATCACCAACCACTACACTACTGTACCCCCAAACACAATGCTACTATTTATAGTTCTATTTAAATAATAGGATTATATTAAACCAGTAGGACCTTTCACCTGCTCTGTGGATACTCCGATAGCCATGCTCCCTCACTGGACAGCAAGAAGAGGAGAGGGAGCAGGCCAATGTTATCCCATCCATGGCAATATCTCAGTCCAGTGGACCGGAAAAGGAGGGATAGAGATTAGCAGCTTTTCTGGGGGCTACTGGTGAAGGAGAGATAGGCAGCAAGTGATCCTGGGCCCTATTGATTGCCAATGCAATTGGGGGTATTGCCTTATTTGGAACTCAGAACTCAGTCCACAGTCCCGGCCCCAGTCCAGTTCAGGATTTGGTAAAAGGTGACAAGCTGAGTAGGAGACTGCTGGAGCGTTCATATAAACTAGCACTTCTCCTTCTGCATGTGGACTTTGTCATAAGACAAATAGGCAGTATTGTAAGCAGTGTAGATGGAAGCATAAAATTAGAGAGATATTGATAGATTAAGTGAATGGGCAAAACTGTGGCAAATGGATTTTAATGTAGGCAAGTGTGAGTGAGGTCATCCACTTTGGACCTAAAAAGGATAAATCAGAATACTTTCTAAATGGTGAAAACCTTAAAACAGTGAAGGTCCAAAGAGACTTAGGGGTCCATGTACATAGATCATTAAAATGTCATGGACAGGTGCAGAAAATAATCAAAAAGGCTAATGGAATGCTGGCCTTTATATCTAGAGTACTAGAATACAAGGGGATAGAAGTTATGCTACAGCTATACAAAGCCCTGGGTTAGACCACACCTGGAGCACTGTGTTCAGTTCTGGACACCGCACATTAGGGAGGATATATTGGCCTTGGAGGGAGTGCAGTGTAGATTTACTAGAATGCTACCTTAACTCCAAGGGTCAAATTACGAGGAGACTATGGTTTTATTCCCTGGAATTTAGAAGATTAAGGGGTGATTTGATCAAAGTTTTCAAGATATTAAGGGGAACTGATAGGGTAGATGGAGAGAAACTATTTCCGCTGGTTGGGAGTCTAGGACTAGGAGAGAGAGCCTAAAAATTAAAGCCAGGACTTTCAAGAGTGAAGTTCGGAAACACTTCCACATGCACAGGGTGGGAGAAGTTTGGAACTCTCTTCTGCAAACAGCAGTTGATGCTAGCTCAATTATTAATTTTAAATCTGAGATTGATAGATTTTTGTTAACCAAAGGTTTTAAGGGATATGGGGCTAAGGCAGGTATATAGAGTTAGGTCACAGATCAGCCATGATCTCATTGAATGGTGGAACAGGCTCAAGGGGCTCAATGGCCTACTCCTGTTCCTATGTAATGCTATCAGATACTTTTCCTGTACTGAAACTGATACTATTGAATGAGGGTCTCAGACATTACAAGGTCACTTTGGATGAAAGAGCTGCATTTGATCTCATCTTTCCAGAACACCAACCCTACTATCTCCCCACTACAGCATCAACATCCACCTGAAAGATAGACAGGATCTCGATGCAATATCTCATCCAAAGATCAACATGTTTGCCAAGTACTGCACTGGAGTGTGAGCCTAGATTATGCATTCTAGTTCTGGCATGGGCCTCAAACCCACAATCTTCTGACCTAGATATGAAAGTGCTACCAACTGAGCCAAACTGGCAGCATAATGTAGTTAGAGTCAACCTCACATCAATGAGATAAAGAAGGTGCCCACCCGCCCGGTGGAAATTGGGCAGGTGAGCAGTTAAAATCGCCTAGTTTACTTATCCGCCCTGGAGTCACCAGGAGCTGGATCGGTTGCAATTTCAACCTGCTTCGCTGAGCAGGTGGCAAGGACATCTGTCCAAAACTGGAGGGGTCCTTTTTAACACATGCACGTCAGGTTCCGTTGACATCATCGAGACCTGACTGCAACTTTAACTCGACGGCCCGAGGGGAGGAAGGCGCAGTAAGTTTCATGCCAGGCCAACCTAGGTGGGCGAAGAGGAGTGGGGCCAGAAGAGGTCCAAATAGGTCCGGTTTTAAGTTTTTTTTCTACATTCCTTTTGGGGCCAGGAGGAAGGAGGAGCAGCAGTGTTCCTCCTGGCCCCACAAGGAAAGCTTAGGTCTCCCTTGCTGCAGCCTTGCCCAACCCTCACTGCACCACCTCCCCCACCCCCCCACTGCCCGCTCCTATTCCTGGTCCCGAGCCCCTCACGGAATGGCCCCAGCAGCCGATCTTTCCACTTACCTGATCTCGGCGGGTGGCCTCCGGTCTGCACAATTTTCTACTGCTTCCCGCTGGATTTAAATGAAACCCGGGAGTTAAAATACCCCCGGGCCGAATTTCTGGAGCAGCGGGTGAGTTTCTAACTCACACCATTACTCACACGGCAAAAACTATCCTGGAGTTAAAATCGATAGCAAGAAATCCAATTACCGAACGGAAAGAAAAGGCCAAAGTCCAAATTCTGATCAAGAGTTTCACCGAAACATTCACCCTATCTTTTCGATTTCAGATGCTGACTGGTACACTGTTCACTTGCAGGATTTTCTATTTTATTTTTTAAATTTCAGAATGTTAATATTTTTCCCTTTGATCTCTTACTAAGGCACATTATAACACAAGCAAACAGCTAATCAGCCATAGCAGAATCCAGACAAAGACATACTGTATAAAGTAGACACTTTAATATATAATCGATACAAACAACTTTGGTTGCCAAAAGACTAAGTAATGGCATTGAACATGGGCACTAAGCAATGACTTCACTAGTGCAGCTAGCAGAGGAGAGTACTGTAAAAATGCTATAAAATGCGGTACAATCTTCCATGTAGTTATGTGTCATTGAGTTTTTTCTGGTATAAATCCTACAAATATCCTTTCAGTTTCATTTTCGCTTGGTTTTATTCCTCTAAGCTAAAATCACTAAAAGCTTTTAAATGCATTTATACGTCAAATAGTCAGATTACTTTGGGTTCACATCGTAATTCAGATACTCATCTTTTAGACAGATGAATTGAACGAGCGTGTTTGTGTGGAACTGTATATCACTGGGTTGGGGCAGGTTTTCAAGCTGCGATTCTATGGATGTCTGTGGCATTTCTGGGCCGGGTCGTGACCCACTGTAAGATTTTGGAGCAAGGTGTTCCTGTCTTTTACTGCATATCTATTTCAGAATGCAACACCATATAGATAATTAAAAAAACAAACTTGCATTTATACAGCGTCTTTCAATACCTCAGGATGCCCCAAAGCTTTCCAGCCAATGAAGTATTCTTGAAATGTAGTCACGGTTGTAATGTAGCAAATGCGGTAGCCAATGTACGCACAGCAAGATCCCACAAACAGCAATGAAATAAATGACTAGATAATGGACAACGGAGGATTGGAGGACTGCTAACGTTGTACCGTTGTTTAAAAAGGGAGAGAGAGATAGACCAAGTATTTATAGGCCAGTCAGTCCAACCTCGGTGGTGGGCAAATTATTGGAATTGATTCTGACGGACAGCATAAATCGTCATTTAGAAAGGCACGGGTTAATTAAGGACAGTCAGCATGGATTTGTTAAGGGAAGGTCGTGTCTGACTAACTTGATTGAATTTTTTGAGCAGGTAACAAGGAGGGTCAATGAGGGTAACGCGTTTGATGTAGTGTGCATGGATTTTAGCAAGGCTTTTGACAAGGTCCCAAATGGCAGACTGGTCAAAAAGTAAAAGCCCATAGGATTCAAGGGAAAGTGGCAAATTGGATCCAAAATTGGCTCAGTGGCAAGAAGCAAAGGGTAATGGTTGATGGGTGTTTTTGCAAATGAAAGGTTGTTTCCAGTGGGATCCTGCAATGCTCAGTACTAGGACCCTTGCTTTTTGTGGTATATATTAATGATTTGGACTTGAATTTGGGGGGGCTTGATCAAGAAGTTTGCAGATGATACAAAAACTGGCCGTGTGGTTGATAGTGAGGAGGAAAGCTGTAGACTGCAGGAATATATCAATGGACTGGTCAAGTGGGCAGAAACGTGGCAAATGGAATTCAATCCAGAGAAGTGTGAGGTAATGCACTTGGGGAAGGCAAACAAGGCAAGGGAATACACAATAAATGGGAGGATACTGAGAGGTGTAGAGGAACAAAGGGACCTTGGAGTGCATGTCCACAGATCTCTGAAGGTAGCAGGACAAGTAGATAAGGTGGTTAAAAAGGCATATGGGATACTCTCCTTTATTAGCTGAGGCATAGAATATAAGAGCAGGGAGGTTATGCTAGAACTGTATAAAACATTGGTTAGTCCACAGCTTGAGTACTGCGTACAGTTCTGGTCACCACATTACAGGAAAGATGTGATTGCACTAGAGAGGGTACAGAGGAGATTTACGAGGATGTTGCCAGGGCTGGAGAATTTTAGCTATGAGAAAAGATTGAATAGGCTGGGGTTGTTTTCTTTGGAACAAAGGAGCTGAGGGGAGATTTAATTGAGGTATATAAAATTATGACTGGACTAGATAGAGTGGATAGGGAGGACCTATTTCCCTAAGCAGAGGGGTCGGTGACCAGGGGGCATAGATTTAAAGTAATTGTTGGAAGGATTAGAGGGGAGCTGAGGACAAATTCTTTCACCCAGAGGGTGGTAGGAGTCTGGAACTCACCGCCTGAAAGGGTGGTAGAGGCAGAAACCCTCAACTCATTTAAAAAGTACTTGCATGTGCACTTGAAGTGCCGTAATCTGCAGGGCTCCAAGAGCTGGAAAGTGGGATTAAGCTGGATAGCTCTTTTCCGGCCGGCACAGACACGACGGGCCGAATGGCCTCCTTCTGTGCTGTAACTTTCTATGATTCTATAATGGTATTTTTTTTAGTAAAATTGGTTGAAGGATACACATTGGCCAGGACATCGGGGAGAACTCCCCTGCTCTTCTGTTAACAGTGGGATCTTTTACGTCGACCCGACAGGGCAGACATGGCCTCGGAAAAACGTTTCATCCAACAGACAGGACCTCCGACAGTGCAGCACTCCATCAGTACTGCACTGGATTTTTTTTAAAATCGGGAGCAAATTTCTTAGTGCACGTGTAACCTCAGAAATCATGTTTTATATGTGCCTTATCCCACTCGCAAACAGGTGATATCTCTTATATACAATATTATTTTTTTTTAAAAAATGATTAGTCACTCCAGTGAAAAGAATGGGCCCGATATCCGGAGTGCGGCGGGTTGGCAGCGGGGGGTCGACTGGGCACGTGGGTAACGCGCCCAGTGAAATCGGGGTGCTCCGCACGCAATCGCAGCTTGACTGAAGGTACTTACCTGTGCTTCCGGGTTTTGCGCTAGAAAGCTGCGCAGCGGGCGGACTGCGCATGCGCCCGATTTAAACAGGAGCCCTATTTAAAGGGGCAGTCCTCCTCTGACTGATGCTGCAGAAAATAGGAAAAATTACAGCATGGAGCAGCCCAGGGGGAAGGCTGCTCCTAGGTTTAATGATGCCTCACTCCAGGTCTTATTGGATGGGGTGAGGAGGAGGGGGAGGACAGAGATCCTCCCCCCCGGCGGGCGGGAGGAAGTGGCCTGCCTCTGCCACCAAGAAGGCCTGGCTCGAGGTGGCAGAGGAGGTCACCAGCACCTCCAACATACCTCACACCTGCATACAGTGCCGGAGGCACTGCAATGACCTAAGTAGGTCAGCCAAAGTGAGTACACTTACTCATTCCCCTACACTCCGTCTGCCACATCACCGCCCCCACCCCACATCTCCTTCTGCACTGCCAACACTACTCTATCACATAACTCCTCACACCCACTCAAAGCTCATCCTCATCTTACCTGTACTTACTCACCTCACCAGTACTCATCCCACCACTACCATTCAACCCAATCTTCATACAATCTCATGGCTCTATCTCATACTCACCCTCTCATGCATCTCTTTCACAGTCAGCCTCACTCAACCTGCCACTACCTGTGCTGCAACCACAGGGCATGCATCACATATGTGCAGTAGGAAGCGTAAGGCAAACGTGTCGTGAGCATGAAGGGGATGCACAAGGGTGTTTGAGGGTTTGTCATGGTGTTTACCTATATTTAATTTCTGATCAACTCACATTACATATTATATTGTCACCATTACTGCCACGTCTTTGCGAATCTTGTCTGGTTTGTGCAATAATGCCCTTTCCTGAGGATCGCTATGAAGACCCACAACTGATGCCACCCATTGTGTCACTGCAGAGTGGGTGTAGGTGTATTTGCAGGGCTCTTTTGTGCAGACGACTGAGAGACGTCGGCGATGTCCCCGGTGGCACCCTGGAAGGATGCGGAGGAGAAGTTGTTGAGGGCAGTGGTGACTTTGACAGCGACAGGTAAGAAGATGGTGCTCGGGCCAGCCGGGAGCAGCTCGGCACGAAGGAGGCTGCAGATGTCCACGACTACATGTCAAGTGACTCTGAGCCTCCGTGTGCACTGCTGCTCAGAGAGGTCCAGGAAGCTGAGCCTCGGTCTGTGGACCCTGTGGCGAGGGTAGTGCCCTCTGCGACGCATCTCTCTCTGCGGTTGCCCTCCCTCCTGCTGTGCAGGTGGATGTGTCACAGCACTGTGTTGTGGAGCTCCACATGTCAGAGGTGGACGGCGTGGCCGGTGATGCTATTTGTCCTCCGAGGAGGTCATGACTGCAACTACGGCGGCCCCCATCCGGAAGATGTACATTTGAGGGGGTCCGCAAGGTAGGTAAATGTGTCTGGACCCCGGGGTAAGTGTGCAAGTTGGTGAATTTTATTGTTAGGAGGAGAGTGGTGGAGGCCAAACTTTGTCCAAAGTGACAGAGTGGCCTCCTGCAATGAGTGAGGGTCTCTCTCCCCCCACCACCTGTCAAATGGACCTTTGCAGCTGCCACAGGCTGATGGCTGCAACATGTCCATTTCAACTAGGAGTGTTTCCCCCAGTATGGGAAACAGTCCCAGTTGATCTGAAAATCCCACCCCTCCTAAAATATCATGTTAATCAGGTCGGTAAATGACCTTAAGTACCTGGTTAATTGCCGGCGGAAGTCCCACACGCGGGGACTACGCGCGCATGTCAGCACGTCACTGGGGAACCCGGAAGTGGGCGGGTTGGAGCCGGGCTCCAGACCCGCCCTGGGAATCCCCGATTTTCGCAGCCCCCCCGCCACGAACGCACCCGATCGCGGGTGCGAAAATCGAGCCCAATGAGTTCCAGGCACATCCGATCAACTGGTTTGATAAATGCATAGCCCAGTGTGGAATTGAGTTGTGTAACTTCAATCCCTGTCCTGTGCTCAGTTTAATGTCTGGCAGGGTGACAGTGGCAAAGGTGCTATAACTGGATTCCGCATCCCTCAGATGAGGGGGGACGGGGGAATATCAGTCTGGATTTACATGCCTGATCATTATCCAGCGACCCCCCGCTCCTGGAAAGTGTGCATTTGATCGATCTTGGCTGCTGTGAGCATGGCCAGAGAGGGCGGCCAGCACTCATGGAACCGGACTTCAGTATGATTCAGATCCAGCGCTTTCAGGAGGAAATTATGTATGAACGCGGTGGGCAGGGAAAGACCAGCTGGTCCATCAAGTCTGCGCCACACTCATGATGGCTGGAACATCATGGCTAACCCCATCCTTGTTATAAATTGGATAGCCAGGTGGTGAAGGACAGAACACTAGAGCCTAGTCTTCCGTTGCTTACAAGTCATTATACACAGAGCTTCACATTGCACCCACACCACACCCTAGATTAGCTCTTTTATAAATGGATACAAGCGAGTTCCCATTTGATACACCCCACCTGAATACAATTAACACTAATTAATATAAATCACATGGATACAATTAACATCCTCACCCCTCCCCGCAACCATGTAATCTCCTGGGAGAGGCAAAGAAAACAGAACGAGAAACCCCAGGGGGGGGGGGGGGGATCTGGAAAATTCCTCCCCGACGCCCCCCTCCCCCAGGAAATTGAAACCAGTCTCTGTAGGATTAGGGGGGAAAAAACCTACACAAAGTCCTACCCAAGACAAGGCAGCACACCAGTAATTGGCTTTACACTGCAGGCGACAGGCTGAAGGATGTCTTGCTGAGACTGGGCTCAGAGACTGTGGAGACCGGCCATGAATCTCTCGCTGCAGTTACTGCAACAGTTGGGAGACATTAAGCACTTGGGGGGCTGGGGGGCGGGGGGCGGGTATTACAATTCATCGGCATTGTTTAAAGTTGCTGATGCTGAATTTTTACAGCTGAATGTTTGAAGCTGAAGATTAAACTTTAAAGATTGTGAGGTTCAATTATAGAAACAATGTAGCATAAGCATTCTGTGAGCCGGCACAATGCGAGGTTGTAAATTTTTTTTCCTTGTTATTATTTTTTTTTACGATTATGAGAGGCTACCACTTTACAGAATTGCTCAGTTGCTAAAATAAGATGGGTAGAAATTAACTTACCAAAAGCTATTTTAGTCCGTTGTATTTTCTGAAAAATTATATCTGCAATTATGGATGATTGAGAAGAAATAACAAGGATGTAAAAAGAGCAAAGCTTGAGTGGTTCATGAACATTACTTCAATACAGAGACTAAATTGCAGTCTTTAGTGACTTTTAATTTCATATTTTAAGTGCTTCCTTAACTTTGGACGAGTTATTTTGTGCAATTGAGGGCTCGGTTTGGTGCTTTAAGATAGGTCAAAGATTAAGCTAGTCGCACATGGCTAAACATTATGGAAAAGGTAAATTTGGAAAATTGTTTATAATTAAATTGCAAAAACAAGACACATTTTCAAACTATTGAAATGGAAATTTAGGACTGATATCAGGAAGTTTCTTTTACTTGAAGAGACAGAAATAATTTGCATTTATATAGCACCTTTTATATCCTCAGAATGACCCAAAGCGCTGTACAGCTAATGAATTACTGGTGTTATCTGGACAAATATGGCAGCCAAAGAGTGAGCAATACATTTGATGCAGTCCAGAATAGAGCATTGAAGGTAAAAACCCTCAAAACAATTAGATGTTGCAATGGGGAAACTTTAGAGTCTTTCTGGATGAATGAAAGAAGGATTTGCATTTATACAGCACTTTTCACAACCTCAGGACACCCCAACGTGCTTAACAGCCAATGAAGTACTTTTGAAATGCATTGTAATTTAGGAAACACAACATCCAATTTGCACACAGCAAGGTCCCACAAACAGCAATGTGATAATGACCAGATAATCTTTTAGTGATGTTGCTTGAGGGATAAATATTGGCCAGGACACCAGGGAGAACTCCCCTGCTCTTCTTCAAAATAGTGCCATGGAATCTTTTACATCCACCTGAGAGGACAGACGGGGCCTCGGTTTAACTTCTCATCCGAAAGACAGCACCTCCAACAGTGCAGCACTCCCTCAGTACTGCACTGGAGTGTCAGCCTAGATTCTGCGCTCAAGTCTCTGGAGTGGGACTTGAACCCACGACCATTTGACTCAGAGGCGAGAGTGCTACCAACTGAGCCACGGCTGACACTTAATGAACTAAGATGGGCCAAATGGATGACTTCATCAACAACTATTTTGTGAACTGTGCTGTCAATTTTTAATGTTTATGCACTCAATTGCCTTTTGAACCAGTTTTCAGCCAATCCAAGGCTAATTATTCCAAAAGTCCTACCACTTTCAAAATGGATGGTGAAACATGGGTAGAGGTAAAATGGTTGGTAAAAGAAACAACATGTGGTAGAATGGATTGTAATAATTAGAAAAAAACTTAAATGCTGGAAACAGAGGGTGGGTTGAACTAAAATGTCTAGAATCTTTCATTTGAGCTCCCCTGGTGGGCTGAGTGAGTAAATGCACCAGCTGGTATAGGACTGAGCCATGCATCTCAGGAAGGTCTCTGGTTTGATCCCTGGTCTGTGCTGAACTGTTCTCAGGCAGGGTGGCTGAATGGGCACATATGGTCAAAGTGCCCTTGGGCAGGAGAAGAGAGGGGGAAGGAAATCAGCTCTGGTTCTTGCTATTCATCAGTATCCAGTATATCAAGTGATTCTCAGATCCCCAACAACTTACATTTATGTAGCACCATTAACGTAGTGAAACGTCCCAAGATGCTTCACAGGAGCGATTTTCAAACAAAATTTGACACCGAGCCACCTAAGGAGATATTAGGACAGGTGACCAAAAGCTTGGTCAAAGAGGTAGGTTTTACGGAGTGCCTTAAAGGAGGGGAGAGAGATAGAGAGGTGGAAAGGTGTAGGGAGGGAATTCCAGAGCTTAGGGCCTAGACAGCTGAAGGCACGGCCGCCAATGGTGGAGTGATTAAAATTAGGGATACACAAGAGGCAAGAATTGGAGAAGTGCCGAGATCTCGCAGGGTTGTAGGGCTGGAGGAGGTTACAGAGATAGGGAGGGGCGAAACCATGGAGGGATTTGAAAACAAGGATGAGAATTTTAAAATCGACGCGCTCCCAGACCGGGAGCCAATGTAGGTCAGCGAGCACATGGGGTGATGGGTGAACGGGACTTGGTACAATCTAGGATACGGGCAGCAGAATTTTGGATGAGCTCAAGTTTATGGAGGGTGGAAGATGGGAGGCCAGCCAGGAGAGCACTGGAATAGTCAAGTCTAAAAGGTATCAAAGGCATGGATGAGGGTTTCAGCAGCAGATGAGCTGAGGCTGGGGTCGAGACAGGTGATGTTACGGAGGTGGAAGTAAGCTGTCTTGGTGATGGAGCAGAAGCTCTTCTCAGACCCACTGGAAGGCCACGTTTTGTGTTTATTTGTGGTGAAGTCAAGTGATAGTCCTACAGTTGCATGGCCTCCTCACACTCGCTATCAAGACTTACTCATGGAGATGAATCACTTCAGGGGAGAGGGAAATATTTTGGAATTTGAAGACATTCAAAATATCTTTGCATTAAATTCTATCAACTTAGCGTAATCCAGGCTGACAATCGGTGCAGTACAGGAGAGTTGCCTTGTCAGAGGTGCTGTTTTTCAGATGAGATGTTAAACCGAGGCTCAGTCTACCGATTCAAGGGCATATAAAAGATCCTGGTATTCAACCAATACCACCAAAATAGATATAATCTCATAGAATCATAGAATGATACAGCACAGAAGGAGGCCATTCGGCCCATTAAGCCTGTGCCAGCTCTTTGAAAGAGCTATCCAATCAGTCCAACTTCCCTAATCTAATGGTTACGGTACTGGACGAGCAACCCAGAAGTTGTGAGTTCAAATCCCACTGTGGCAAGTGTGAAATTGAATTCAATAAATCTGGTAATTTGTGCAAATTGACCATGAAAGCTGCTGGACTGGTTCACTAATGTCCTTCAAGGAAGGGAACCTGCCTCTCCTACCTGGTCTGGCCTACGTCTGACTCCAGTCCCTCACAACGTGAATGACTCTTAATGCCCTCAGGACAAATAGGGATGGGCAATAAATACAGCCTTGACGGTATTCTCTACGTCCCAACGACGTGAAAAAAAAAAGTAGGTTAATGGAACATTCCTTTGTTTCTTTTTTGGGACCTTGCTGTGTGCAAATTGGCTGTTGTGCTTGCCTCCAAATCAACAGTGACTACACTTGCTTTGGGAAGTAAAGTGCTTTGGGATATCCTAAGGATGTGAAAGGTGTAACATAAATACAAATTCTTTCACCATAAAACAGTGGCCCTGCTTAGGAAATGTGTGTTATTTTTGACATTACTGAAGGAAGGATGAAATATGCGACATAATTGAGGCAGGATTACAGGAGTTTCATGCGGAATGGATTACTAAGTCCCATCGCTCCCCTGCATATCGTTAGCCATGATCATGGACGCCAGCTTTTATTGACAATTTATCAATCTGGGTTTCTATAGGTGTTCTCGGATCTTATTTTTAGTGTTACAAACCACAGGAGAAAATCAATGGAAAAAGTGGACATCAAAAAACTCAGGTAAATTTGGAGAAAATCAGTAAAAAAAAAGAACAGTTTTTACTTTGATTACTAAAATTCAAGAAAACAAGCAAGAGACTTAAATAAAAGGTACAGTCAAGCTAATTGGCAACCCACAATTATTTACGGAGACTGGCCAGGGCATTTTTCCTCTGCTCACCCCAGCCCGCAATTTCTCACCCATTCATTTTAATGAGGGGAAATTCATAGTCTGGGGAGTACATAATCTACGCTGGCATTTCTGTGCAGTACTGAGGGAGTGCTGCATTGTCGTCTTTCAGATGAGACGTTAAATCCTCTCAGGTGGAGTTAAAGGATACCACGGCACTATTTCAAAGGAAAGCAGGGGAGTTCTCCCAGCGTCTTGGCCAACATTTATCCCTCAATCAACACCTAAAACAGATGATCTGGTCAATGCAGTTTGTGGGAGCTTGCTGTGCGCAAACGAACTCATCGTTCATTGTCGATCCACCACCCAAAAAGTCTGGGAATTCATCGGTGAAAATAGGTAAAGGCTGATTTTAATGATCCCTAATAGCGAGGCAACTATCGTATAATTCTTAAGCAGAATTACAATTAAGACATAGAATCAGTCACTATCCTATTGCTGTAAAATATACATTTCTTCCATTAACATATGAAGATTCTTTTCTCTCTAATTTCATAGATCTGATCCCAGTTGAGTCCATTGTGCCGATAAAAATAATATATCATCAGGGAATGAATTATGGATGCGCATCAAATCCTGTAGTTTGAGGCTTATATGTGCAAGGGCAGTAATGGAAAAGTAAGCTGAAAGGGTGCTTATGCAAACGTAGGCTAGGTTCAAGGCAATGAGGAGAGCTGTGGTGCAATGTGGTTTCTTATTAAACATACATTTGTCTTCATTTAAATTTAATGAAAAAATTAGGTTGGTAAACTCTCTTAATAGGCAAATTTGGGACAAATGTATTGAGTTTTGATAAAATTACACACAATGTCAAGTTACAGAGATTATCTCTGCAATTTTTGACTCCGTAACGTGAAATGTATTCAAGCAAACTTAATGTGCTTTTAAAAAATAATTAGGTACGCTATACAATACCAGAAATTGCAGGATGCTCCAAATTTAATTGAAAAGGGCTAGGAGGACATAATATGTAGAATCAGGGCCTGGAAAATTAAAGTGAAGCTGGGTTGAAACTGTCCTCTCACATTTGGGACCGAGGACAGCATCCAAACCCCAAGCAGATGAGATGCAAATCTCTTCTCTCTTGGCAGTTGTTAAGGGTCCATTTAACTGAAAGGAGTTCACAAGGTCTCAACTCAGTTAGTGCAGTGTGTCTAACTGGCTTGCATAAATAAATTATTGTGAAGGCTTTTTGCTTTTACCAAAAATAGTCACAATGCATGGGCAATGTTATATTCAGCAGAAAGGATCTCTGGATAAAAGAGGCTAAAGGAAGGGAACATGTTCATGCTATTCCTTGCCACTCGCCTCAGGACGCTGCACAGAGGTGCCTATGAATTGACGGTGATGTACTGGACTGAGGATGTAGAATATAAAAACAAACAAGAAAAAGCCTTTGGAGACAGCAAGCCTGCTCCTACGATGTCAGCCGTAGCTCAATGGTAGCGCTCTCGCCTCTGAGTCAGAAGGTCATGGGTTCAAGTCCCACTCCAGTGACTTGAGCACAAAATCTAGAGTGACACTCCAGTACAATACTGAGGGAGTGCTGTACTGTCGGAGGTGCTGTCTTTTGGATGAGACGTTAAACCGAGGTCCTGTCTGCCCTCTCAAGTGGATGTAAAAGATCCCATGCATTATTTTGAAGAGCAGGGGAGTTCTCTCATCCCTCTAGGAGCATCACAAAAACAGATTATCTGGTCATTATCTCATTGCTGTCTGTGCGCAAATTTGCTGCTGCATTTCCTACATTACAACAGTGACTACACTTCAAAAGTGCATCATTGGTTGCAAAGCGCTTTGGGATATCCTGAGGTCATGATAGGCACTATAAAAATGCAAATCTTTCTCTTTCTTTTTTCCTTCCACACACCATGTAAAACCTGACCTATCATGGGCTCTACCACCAGCCATTTCATCTCCAGAGGGAAGTTCTCAACACCAACAACAGCCAATCTCCAGACGCCATCCGACAACTCATCCGCTTCATCCTGGATCACAATGTCTTCACCTTCGATAACCAGTTCTTTACCCAAACACACGGAACAGCCATGGGGACCAAATTCGCACCCCAATACGCCAACAATTTCATGCACAAGTTCGAGCACGACTTCTTCACTGCACAGGACCTCCAACCAACGCTATACACCAGATACATCGACGACATTTTCATCTTATGGACCCACGGCGAAGAATCACTGAAGAGGCTACACGATAACATCAACAAGTTCCATCCCACCATCAAACTCACCATGGACTACTCCTCAGAATCGGTTTCTTTCTTGGACACACAAATCTCCATCAAAGACGGGCAGCTCAGCACCTCACTCTCCTGCAAGCCCACGGACAACCTCACGATGCTCCACTTTTCCAGCTTCCACCCTAACCACGTCAAAGAGGCCATCCCCTATGGACAGGCCCTGCGAATACACAGGATCTGCTCAGACGAGGAGGAATGCGATGGACACCTACAGACTCTGAAAGACGCCCTCGTAAGAACGGGATATGACGCTCGACTTATCGATCGACAGTTCCGACGGGCCACAGTGAAGAATCGCATAGACCTCCTCAGAAGACAAACACGGGACGCAACCAACAGAGTACCCTTCGTTGTCCAGTACTTCCCCGGAGCGGAGAAACTACGCCATGTTCTCCGCAGCCTTCAACATGTCATCGATGATGACGAACACCTCGCTAAGGCCATCCCCACGCCTCCACTACTCGCCTTCAAACAGCCACCCAACCTCAACCAGACCATCGTTCGCAGCAAATTACCCAGCTTTCAGGAGAACAGCGTCCACGACACCACACAACCCTGCCACGGCAACCTCTGCAAGACATGCCAGATCATCGACACGGATACCACCATCACACGAGAGGACACCACCCACCAGGTACATGGTTCATACTCCTATGACTTGGCCAACGTTGTCTACCTCATACGTTGCAGGAAAGGATGCCCCGGAGCATGGTACATTGACGAGACCATGCAGACACTGCGACAACGGATGAATGGACACCGCGCAACAATCGCCAGACAGGAGGGTTCCCTCCCAGTCGGGGAACACTTTAGCAGTCAAGGACATTCAGCCACCGATCTTCGGGTAAGCGTTCTCCAAGGCGGCCTTCAAGACACACGACAACGCAAAATCGTCGAGCAGAAATTGATAACCAAGTTCCGCACCCATGAGGACGGCCTCAACCGGGATCTTGGGTTCATGTCATGCTACACGTAACCCCACCAGCAAGGGGAAAAAAAAGTTATCTGTTTTTAATATTCTCTCTCTCTCTGCCTTTTGGGTCTCTTTCTCTCTGTCTGTGTAATTTGACACACAATGTGTATTCAGCATACTGGGACCTACTGTTTTCCATGGCTAACCTGTGAACACCAACGACACCTTTGATTGGTGTGATGGTGTCTCAGCCTAATATAAGATATGCGATTTGAGAACCTTTCACTCACTCACCTGACGAAGGAGATAATCTCCGAAAGCTTGTGATTTTAAAATAAAATTGTTGGACTATAACCTGGTGTTGTAAGATTCCTTACATTCTTTATTTGCAACAGTGACTACACTTGAAAAGTAATTCATTTGCTGTGAAACAGTTTGGGATGACCTGAGGTTGCAAAAGGCACTGTATAAATGCAAGGTCATTCTTTCTTTCTTTTCTCTCTTTCAAACCCACTCAATTTAAGTATACAGTTTAGACACATTCCTTTAACAATCAGTATCTGACAATTGGTTTAGATCCAGATACAGTAGCCAAGAGTCTGAGAGATTGAGCTCGTAAAGAAGGTAATTGAGCAAAATCCAGAACGTTCATCCATCTTCATTATTGAACCCTGACCTGATGTCCTCTAGATAACATTCCCCTATCCCAATGTACAGCAATAACGATGCCCTAGTGGATAATGGATCATCACAGTTAACATCCACCTCTAGAACCCCAATCCCATTGCCGACCCAGATATCCAATTATCTATCGCATGGGCGGTCCAGAGCTGATAAGTGTTATTGTACAGTTATGGTTAAAGCCATTTTACAGGTTGCCTCCCAGAGAAAATCTAGGCTGCATTGAAATCCAGAGAGAAACTATTGAAGACTTTCATACTTTAGTCTCATATTCAAATATTTGTTCTTCTCCGACAGAAATTGGATTTGCCTCAGATCAAGACAACCGTGACCAGCTCTGGGGTATTAGTCATGGTCTTAAGTGATCACAATTTCATCTTTTATGCAAGGAAATTTCTTATCCCAGGCACACAGACATTCAAACCATGAAAACCTTCCAGTGGGCTTTGTCTGCAGTTAACTGCTGTAGCATATATCGCTTTCTCCCAGACATTAATGATGTCTGGAAATACTTCAAAATTCAATTTTTTTAGCAGCCTGCAACAAACAGGTTTCACTGAAGTTTAGGGTTGCCAACCCTCAGGGATTGTCCTGGAGTCTCCAGGAATTAAAGATTAAACTCCTGGACACTGTTTCAAGCAACTTAGGAGAAAAATCACAGAGGTATTTTTAAAAATGGCGTGGTTTTTTCTAATTCATTTTCTTTGAACACTTTTGTTTATTAGTTATAAAAAGTGAAGATGGGGGAAAAAAGGATGTTGGAATGGACGGGGCAGCTGGAGGCAGGAGGTCATGTGATGAAACCTCCAGGAATTCGTCCACGCAGAGTTGGCAACCCTACTGAAGTTGCGTGCAAAATGATGTATGCCTAACAATCCTTGGATCCTTCCTAAAATGAAATTTTCAAAGCAGCTCTGCCAACTAATCTATTGGGCCTTAAAGTGATGGACAGAATTTCCTTTGATCACAGCAAGGTTCTTATTTTTAAATTTGTATTAGGGCTCTTTGTAATTCAAGACTGAATAAAGAACAACTTTTATTAAGGTTTAAAAAGCACTACACAAGTTCCGGTCTGTGCTAACAAAACTCCATCTTCAGTCCTCTGCCTTTGAGCATGTCTGCATCAAACCGCAGTTGGGTAATCGATAAGCTGCCAGTTACTGATGTCTCTACGTGATATGCTGAAACTGAAATGAAACAATGACACAATTAAAATGAAGGGACATCTATAAATGCTGCTGCTGCATCATTGCAGTCCATATTTCCCCATTTTACTCTCGCATCACCATTTTCACTCATGCTAGTGCCAATGTGAAGCCAGGGCGTTGCCAATTCTAGTTGGACGCATTCCTGGAGGTTTCATCACACGACTCCTGTCCCCTAACCGCTCCCCCCAACCCCCACACTCCCGCCATTGGGCGCCCAACACGTCCATCCTCGCGGCGCATCGCCTTCCTCCGCCAATTGGAAAGCAAACAGACTCTTAATTACCCGGTTGGACGATGTTTGACTGTCAGTCAAACAGCCTTTATATCCCATCTCCAATATTTTTATAATTAATAAGTGTTCAAATAAAATGAAAAAAAGAACACTTTTTTTTAACGTCCCTATGTTCTCTTGGATCGCTCGTAGCAGTTCCCTGGAGACTCCGGGTCAACACTGAAGGGTGGGCAACCCTAAGCCCGACAGCAACCTGTGGTAAACCACTTCAACTCATCTGTCTCTACCATTTCAGTATTACTTGCAACTGAGTTCACCCTTCACCGCTCTATCAAGTCTAATCACAGATCATCTTTGTTTAATTTATTACTCAAACATTTATCTGTTATGGAACCAGGAACTTAAGACCCATCAGCTTCTAAATCCAAAGGGCTCTTTATCAGTTTCATACAGAATTGTGGTGGATATTCTTGCCCAGCCAAAAGCTTGTATAATCAATCTTTTTCTGACCAAGGTTCAGTCCTGTCTGAATAGAGACATTATTCCACTTCATCAAGTTGGATCCAGCACTAAATGTTAACACTTAATGGTCTATTTGCATTATGCCATTGTGTACTCTACAACCTCTTATTATTTAACAGACCCCTGTGGTCATTTGTCTGGTTTTTGACCTTTCCACTCCACGACTGGTGCAGAACTCTCAGATCAAATGTGCTCAGCCATTAATTTCACAAAACAGGTGCAAATTTCTCGATCTTGAAAAGCCAGTCCGCACTGTTAAACTTGATACATTATATTAGAAAAGCTTACAGTACACTTACAATAGCACATTATTTAGGTGCTAGGAAGGGAAACTTGATATAGAAACCATCTAGAAAGAAAACACATACAGGAAGTGTCATTTTGCTGGCACAGTCTCTGAATAAGAACTCAGGGAAAAAGTTTATGTCATACTTCCGAAAGCCTTGTGCATGGACTTTCATAAAACCATCAATCAAGTTTCACAAAGGACGCTACCGGAGAAGATTAAGGGGCATGGAATTGGGAGGAGGGTAGCAAACTCGTTTAAAACCTGCTTTGAAGGGAGGAAACCAAGAGTAGGAGTTAAGGGCAGTTTCTCAGCGTGGTTGCAAGACGGTAGCAGTGTTCCACAAGGTTCGATCCTGTTCATTGTGTATATCAACGATTTGGATATAGGGCTAGATGGAGTCCAACTTTGCAGAAGATACTAAAATAGGAGGCATAGTAAATAATTCTGTGGGCCAAAGGAAGCTGCAAAAGGATTTTAATTAGATGGTGGAATAGGCAAAAAAAAGTGGCAGGTGGCAGTAAATATACAGTGGCACATTCTGGTTAAAAAAAGTAATAACTATACTTTGAATGGGGAAAACTGGTGATGTGGAAAAGCAGAGGGATTTGGGGGTTCAGATTCACAAGGCCATAAAAAGTTAATTGGAATACGAGATTTTATGGCAAGAAGTATAGAATATAAAAGTTGAAATGTAATGGTGGATCTGCATAAAACTTTAAGACCACAGTAGGAGTATTGTGTGCAGTTTTAGACTCCACAACATAGGAATTGTGCTTAGGCAATACAGAAGGTACAGTGCAGATTCATTAGGATGCTGTCTGGTATGAGAGAAGGGCTCATGGGGCTGGGGGTAACATATTAGCATGGATAAAGGATTGGTTAACGGACAGAAAATAGAGAGTAGGGATAAAGGGATCATTTTCAGGTTGGCAGGTTGTAACTGGTGGAGTGCCGCAAGAATCAGTGTTTGGACCTCAGCTATTTACAATCTATATTAATGGCTTAGATGAAGGGACTGAGTGTAATGTATCCAAGTTTGCTGACAATACAAAGCTAGGTGGGAAAGTAAGCTGTGAGGAGGACACAAAGAGTCTGCAAAGGGATAGAGATAGGTTGAGTGAGTGGGCAAGAAGGTGGCAGATGGAGTTATCCCTACCCTCTATCTCCTACCTCCCAACCAATTACTACCCATGTTACAAGGTTACCTCCAATTCGATGCACTTTCATTTTTGTGAATAATCTCTTGTACGGAACCTTATCAAATGCGTTCTGGAAGTCCATATTGATAACATCCATAGACTCTCCCCTGTCCACCATGTTAGTGACCGCCTCAAAAAATTCAACTAAATTAGTCAGACATGACCTACACTTCACAATTCCATGCTGACTCTCTTTGATCAGCTCACACTTGATCAAATGCTTAGTCACCTTGTCCCCCATGATAGATTCCAGTAACTTCCCCACAACTGACAGGTCTGTAGTTTCCTGGATTCACCCTCTCTCTCGTCTTAAATAACGGGGTGACATTTGCAATCTTTCAATCCAAAGGCACAATTTCTGAATCTAGAGAGCTTTGAAAAATTATGACTAACACATTTGTAATTTCCCCACCTCTTTCGGGTGGGAAGTTGGTCAGCGGGATCTAAATGAGGCCCAGGAGTTAAAATACCTCGGATCTCATTCCTGGAGCAGCGGGCGAGTTTCTAATTAACATGTCTATCCACCCATCCAAAACTTGCTCAGAGTTAAAATCTGGCCGAGAATTGTACCTTCCTTCGGGCCAACATTCAGTCCCTTGACTTCAACAACTCCAAACCTTAGTGGACTCTTCCATTTTCCTGCTAGCTTTTACAAGTAGATGCCATTCGCAATGCACTGCTCATCATTCCATTTTGGAGCCACACCTGCCTCACCCCTTTATGATTTCAATGCTTTTCAAATATGTGGCCTGAGATGGCTTTTGCAAGGGATATAGCACCTTACATCTCTTTCCAACATTTTAAAATTAATAGTCTAGGAAACTCATTAGGCATTTCTTTGTGAAATTAATCAGCATAATGCTTGGCTCAGTGGTAACACTCTTGCTTCTGAGTCAGAAGGCTGTGGGTTTAAGCCTACTCTAGACACTCATATATTCAGTGCAGTACTGAGCAAGTCCTGTTTTGTCAGAGGTGCTGCCTTTTGGATGAGACATTAAACTGAGATCCTGCCAGACTGGGCATAAAAGATCTCAAGGCACTATTCAAAGAAGAGAAGTGGAGTCCTCCTAGTCTCCTGGCCAACATTTATCTCTCAACTAATACCACCAAAACAGGTTGACTGGTCATTTATGTCATTGCTATTTATGGGACGTTGCTGTGCACAAATTGACTGTTGTATTTGTCTATAATACAACAGTGACAATACTTTAAAAAAAAGTAATTTATCGGCTGTGAAGCACTTTGGGATGTCCTGAGGACATGACAGGCACTATACACATACAGCTTCTTTCTTCCTTTCCTAATCAAATACTTAACTCTCACTTGTGTTCTCCTCCCTTTTGTTTTGATTAGACTTGTTTCCTATGTCAATTCTGATGAAAGATCTTATCTAAACCCTAAATTGGTCTTTCTTTTCCAGGTACTGACCTCTTTCAGATGCAGACTGACCTGCTGAGCACTTCTAAAACTTACAGCACAAAATGTGGTCTTTCGAGCCCGTGCTGGCGAAAGCCCCTTGACTGATGCGGTGCTCCCATCTCTTTGCCCTTACCCTGTATCCTTTTATATTCTTCCTTTTCAAATACTTACCTTTTAATTGACGTTATTGGAGGTAATTTTAACCGGCGGCAAACTGATGGGGCCGGATTGGCCGCCTATTTCACGCCCCGCCAGATTTTATTTTCCGTTTAAGTCAATGGTCAGTAAAATTGGGCGGGGTGTGAAACGGGCGGCCAATCCGATCGTCGCTTTCCCCAGAGCGGCATAGCTTAAAATTCTCCTCATTGTCTCGGTTTCCATAGCTACTTCTGACTTCCCCCTTCATTCTCCTAATGATATTTCTAAGACCGGACCTCCTTGTTACTCACTCACCAACCAATGGAATTAATCTTTCACTATCAAAACCTCTATTAAATTCCCCCCAAATAACCCTCTCTGTTCCAGTAAAAAGCCACTTTTTTTCCCAAGCGTTTCTTCATAACTATAACCATTCATTCTTGGTATCACCCGAGTGAATTTTTCACTATATCACCTTCCAGGCATTTAAAACCCCTCCTATAATGTGCTGCCCAGAAATGGAGGCAGTTCTTCAGCAGTGGCCTAACCAATGTCTCGCACAAATACAACCTCACTTCCTTGCTTTTGTATCCAATGCCCCAATATATAAAATCCACAATCCCATTTGTTTTCTTTGTGGCCTTTTCTACCTCCTCCCCCATTATTAAAGGTCCATATATCTGCATGTTTAGATCTCTCTGTTCTTGGACACCTGTCAAGAATCCTGTAGAAATGCATGAATAGTTACTTGACCATATTAAAGAAGAAATGCATGATGGATATTCCCTTTGTGATACTGGTCTGAGTGTGTTAATGCATTGATATAGTGTTAAGTTTCCACAATCCAACAATTTAGGACAGAGTTTGCCAAACTGTGGGGCGCATCCCCCGAATGGTTCCAAACGGGGGGCGGAAGAGGTCAGAAAAATAAAATATTTTCAGAAAAAATGATGTTGAGGTGTGTCCCAAAGTGAACGTTTTTGCCGTGCTCCCTACACCCTATACGTGTAGCGGTTTGGGACATTGCCTTAGATTGCAATAATCCACTCACGTGACCAGGGAAGTCCCACAAAATGACAATGGCGTCACCCCGGCAATTGACCAATGGACTGTGTGTGTGGGAGGCAGAGTGCCTGACTCTGACTCGCTGAGTATTTCCAGCATTTTCTGTTTTTATTATCTGGTCATTATCACATTGCTGTTTGTGGGACCTTGCTGTGCGCAAATTGACTGCCGTGTTTCCTACATCACAACAGTGACTACACTTCAAAAATACTTCATTGGCTGTAAAGTGTTTTGGGATGTCCTGAGGTTGTGAAAGACGCTGTATAAATGCAAGTCTTTGTTCTATTTTTCTGCTTTTATTTCAGATTTCCAGCAATTCCTTTACCTTAAATAGGACAAGATCTGAAGATGTCCCACATCAACTTGGAAAGCATGATATCTTAGCAATACATTTCCAAATACAACATTTTTGGTTTAGCTTTGTACTAGCTGCTCAAACCAGACACAAACCTTCGATCTTCCTGTGTATCAAAAAATCAAATTAATAATTAGGAGTTCACCAGCAGCAGTGTACTTATTTAATGTACTTAAATAATATTGCACTTGTAAGGACTATAATGGCCTACTGTACATCACCTACTGATGCTCCACTTATCAACATTCTGTACAAGAACAAGCTTCACTTAAGAACAAGTTTGCCTTGTGTGTACAACTTTCAATTCACATAGATGGTACTATTCTCCTCTTCAAAGTAAGCTATTCCTGTTATGAGTACATTTATTGTTCTTCAATTTCAAAGACTGCAATGGAAAGAAATAAGAAGAAAGAGTTGATACAGTGCCCATCCCATCTAAGAATCAGCTCGAAGTACAATGGCAGTTGTTACGTTGGCAAGTGCAATCGCCATTTTGTTCACAACAACATTCCACAAACAGCAATTAGATGACTGGCCAGTTAATCTGTGTTTAGTAGTGTTGGTTGAGGCAGGACACTGGAAAAATCTCCCTTTTCTTCAATAAATCCATGGGATCTGTAACGCCCACCTGAGCACAGGAACAGGCAAATGGGACTTCGGTTTAATGTCTCATCCAAAATTCAGCACCTCTGGCAATACAGCATTCCCTCAGTACCAAACTGGACCGCCAGTATAGGTTACATGCTCAAGTTCTGGTATGGGGCTTGAAACTACAAGCAGCTGGCCAGCAGTCGAGAATGCCAGCAACTGAGACAAACGATACCTAGAATCTCTAATAAGATGTCTAAGTTTTAACCTACTAAAAATTTCTAGCTTTTTGAAATTTGGTGTGCTCGGCTTTTATGCTTCTCTACCAGCTGTATGTTGTTCATTAGAACTTTATTCCTATTTATCAGTTCTGATAATAGGTTCAACCATTAGCAGTGGAAATGTGAATTCCTGATGTAAGCAAGTTTTTTTTCCTTGACAAATGGAGATTGGTCTTAATAAAGATTGATTGCAATTGGCTTACTGTACACATAGGGCAAAACGTGGCAACTCATTCACATCTGCTCCAGTTTACATATGTCTTTGTACCATTAGTGCCTGTCTCAGTGCCAACTCTTGTGTGCACTGCACAAGAGTTTTACTGTAAATTAGGTAAATCATACACCAAGCAGAGCAGAATATCCAATATTTGGAGAGAGGGGGACGTGTTGTACCGTTGAAAGAGGAGCCAACAATTGACAGCAAAGGAAGCTATTTTGGTGATGGAGAAGATGGCACAAGTGTGCACAAGTCCAAAGAACATGACACAGAGATGGGTCTGAAACTAGTCAATAAATGCTAAATCAGTTTTGAAAAGCCATTCCGTTAGCTGGCAGTTCCTTCAATACAGTCATCACAGGACATGACAGCCAACAATGCAGTGATATTGCCAGGATTTTAGGAATTTTGGGGGGGTAGAGGGGGAAGAGAAGGGGAGGAACAGAGACTTGTTAAATGTGTCTAAGTCTATGATGAAAATTAGTCTTGATTTGACTTGAACATGGGGAAATTACTCCCTCCTATTATATCGTAAATTATAATTAGTGAAGAAATGATTCTGAGTAAATGTAGCCCACCATTTGTAACAACATGTATATGCAAAATCATTACTATAGACACGCCGATATTTTAGGTCAATAGCCGAGAGCTGGGAGGCCTTTGACTATAGGTTCAGTAAGGAACGCTTATTCCTAAACCTCTCCACCTCTCTCTCCTCCTTTAAGACGCTCCTTAAAACCTACCTCTTTGACCAAGCTTTTGCTCACCTGCCCTAATACCTCCTTACATGGTTCGGTGTCAAATTTTTGTTTGAAGTGCCTTGGGACGGGCTCCACTTAAACCCAGTGTCCTGGCGAATCGAATAACTAGGGCGGTAGATAGGGCTTTAAAGTAATGGGGGGGGGGTGGGAGGGTTCAGGTACGAGTAATTTTATCAGTCTAAAAAGAAAAGTCAAGGCTGTACAGCAGAGTAGCGATTTGGGTAAAAACAAGCAGAGTGTGTCACGAAGGGACAGAGAGTTTAACAAAGGTAATAGAGCATTAGTGACTAAAGTCACATCAGGGAAAAAAAAGTAAAAAGTTAAAATTAAACACGCTGTATCTGAATGCACGAAGCATTCGTAACAAGATAGATAAATTAATGGCACAAATAGAAATAAATGGGTTTGATCTAGTAGCCATTATTGAGACGTGGTTGCAGCGTGACCAAGGTTGGAAACTAAATAATCCAGGATACTTGAATGTTAGAAAAAGACAGGCAAAACGGAAAAGTGGGGGAGGAGGTAGCCTTGATAATAAAGGATGGGATAAAAACAGTAGAGAGAAAGGATCTTAGCTCAGTCAGGATGTAGAATCAGTATTGGTGGAGCTAATTAATTACAAGGGGCAGAAAACGCTGGTGGGAGTAGTTTACAGGCCCCCTAGCAGTATTTATAGTGATGGACAGAGTATAAATCAGGAAATTAGGGATGCGTGTAAGAAGGGTAATGCAATAATCATTGGGGACTTAAATCTTCTTGTTGGCAAACCAAATTGGCAAAAGTCGTTTGGAGGATGAGTTCATGGAATGCATCCGAGACAGTTTTCTAGAACAATATGTCGAGGAACCAACTAGGGAACAGGTTAGTTTAGATCTAATATTGTGTAATAAGACTGGATTAATTAGTAATCTTATAATAAAGGATCCTCTGGGGAAGAGTGATCATAATGATAGAATTTCATACTGAGTTTGAGAGTGATGTAGTTAAATCCGAAACTAGGCTCTTAAATTTAAACAAGGCAAAATATCTCTGTATGAGAGGTAAATTGGCTAAGGTAGATTGGGAAATTAGGTTAAAAGATATCACGGTAGATAAGCAATGGCGAACATTTAAAGAAATAATTCATAATTCCCAACAAATATATATACCCTTGATCAATAAAAACTCCACAGGAAAAGTGATCCAACCGTGGCTAACTAGAAAAGTTAAGGATAGTATTAGATTAAAAGAAGAGGCTTACAATGTTGCCAAAAATAGTAAGCCTGAGGATTGGGAGGGTTTTAGAAATCACCAAAGGATAACCAAGAAATTGATAAAGAGGGAGAAAATAGAATATGAGAGTAAACTAGCAAGAAATATAAAAACAGATTATAAGTGCTTCTACAAGTATATAATGGGGAATAAGGAATTGCAGAGACTTATATCTGTCAGAGATTTTATGTCTGTTTTCACAGTAGAAGACACAAAAAGCATACTGGAAATAGTGGGGAACTGGGGGTCGAATGAGAGGGAGGAACTTAAAGTAATTAAGATTAGTAAGAAAACGTTTTAGAAAAATTAATGGGACTAAAAGCCGACAAATCCCCAGGACCTGACGGCCTAAATCATAGGGTTTTAAAAGAGGTAGCTACAAAGATAGTGGATGCATTGGTTTTGATCTTCCAGAATTCCCTGGATTCTAGAATGGTCCCCGTGGATTGGAAGGTAGCAAGTGTAGCCCCACTATTCAAGAAAGGAGGGAGAGAGAAAACAGGGAACTATAGGCCAGTTAGCCTGACAACAGTAGTAGGGAAAATCTATTATTTACGATACAGTAACAGGGCACTTAGAAAATCATAATATAATTAGGCACAGTCAACACGTTTTTATGAAAGGGAAATCGTGTTTGACAAATCTATTAGAGATTTTTGTGAGGGTGTAACTAGCAGGGTAGATAAGAGGGAACCAGTGGATGTAGTATATTTGGATTTTCAAAAGGCATTCGATAAGGTGCCACATAAGAGGTTGTTACACAAGATTAGGGCTCATGGGATTGGGGGTAATATATTAGCATGGAGAGTAGGAATAAACGGGTAATTTTTGGGTTGGCAGTTTGTGACTAGTGCGGTGCCATAGGGATCGATGCTTGGGCCTCAGCAATTTACAATCTATATTAATGACTTACATGAAGGGATGGAGTGTAATGTATCCAAGTTTGCTGACGATACAAAGCTCGGTAGGAAAGTAAGCTGTGAGGAGGACACAAAGAGTCTGCAAAGGAATATCGACAGATCAAGCAAATGGGCAAGAAGTTGGCAGATGGAGTATAATGTGGGGAAATGTGAGGTTATTCACTTTGGAAGGAAAAATAGAAAAACAGAATATTTTTTAAATGGTGAGAAACTATTAAATGTTGGTGTTCAGAGGATTTGGGTGTCCTCGTACACAAAACAGAGAAAGTTAAGATGCAGGTTCAGCAAGCAATTAGGAAGGCATTTGGCATTTTGGCCTTTATTCCAAGGGGGTTGGAGTACAAGAGTAAAGAAGTCTTGCTGCAACTGTGCAGGGCTTTGGTGAGACCACACCTGGAGTAGTGTGTACAGTTTTGGTCTCCTTACCTAAGGAGGAATATACTTGCCTTAGAGTCGGTGCAATGAAGGTTCACTAGATTGATTCCTGGGATGAGAGGGTTGTCCTATTACGAAAAATTGAGTAGAATGGGCCTATAGTCTCCGGAGTTTAGAAGAGTGAGAGAGGTGATCTCATTGAAACATATAAGATTCTGAGAGGGCTTGACAGGGTAGATGCTGAGAAGATGTTTCCCCTGGCTGGAGAGTCTAGAACTAGGGGACATAATCTCAGGACAAGGGGTCGGACATTTAGGACTGAGATGAGGAGAAATTTCTTCACTCAGAGTGCTGAATATTTGGAATTCTCTACCCCAGAGAGCTGTGGATGCTGAGTCGTTGAGTATATTCAAGACTGAGATCAATAGATTTTTGGATTCTAGGAATCAAGGGATATGGGGATCAGGCAGGAAAGTGGAGTTGAGGTAGAAGATCAACCATGATCTTATTGAATGGAGGAGCAGGCTCGAGGGGCCGTGTGGCCTAATCCAGCTCCTATTATGTTGTTATGTTTTACTACGTTAAAGGTGCTATATAAATGCAAGGTGGTGTTGTTATCCAAGATTGAGCCTTAACCTAAAAATGACATTATCATATTAAGGATTGCAATCCATAAAATAATCGGTGTTGCTGCTTGCTTGAGGCACATTTTGACAAGGCCATGGTCACTTTGGCATTTTTTTTAAGGTTGAACCGTATGAGTTTGTCTTCTGAGGCCCATCCTGCCTGGCTCAAACTCAACAAAGTTAAGCTTCAGACAGTCTGGACATGACCCACATTCCTCACTGTAGCTGAATCCAGCTACACAAGTCGAGAGTAAATGTCATCAACTTTGCTTCCAATTTCCACCCCTCCCTCGCCTTCGCATGGTCCATGTCCTACTCTTCCCTTCCTCGACTTCTCTTTCTCCATTTCTGGGGATGGGCTGTCAACCAATATTTACTATAAGCCCAATGACTCCCACAGCTGCCGTGATTATACTTCCTGCCACCCCGCTTCCTGTAAGGACTTTATTCTATTCTCCCAGTTTCTCCATCTCCGTCGCATCTGTTCCGACGATGCCACCTTCCGCACCAGTGCTTCCGATAAGGTCTTCCTTTTTCCTCAACCGAGGATTCCCCCCCACTGTGGTTGACAGGGCCCTCGACCTCGTCCGTCCCATTTCCCGCACTTCTGCCCTCACCCCATCCCCTCCCTCCCAGAACCATGATAGGGTCCCTCGTCCTCACCTTCCACCCCACCAGCCTCCACATTCAACGTATCATCCTCCACCATTTCTGCCACCACTAAACACTCCTTCCCCTCCCCTCCCCTTTCAGCATTGCGAAGGGACTGTTCCATCTGCGAAGCCCTGGTTCACTCTTCCATCACTCCAGCACCTACTCCCCCTCCCACAGCACCTTCCCCTGCAAGCGCAGGAGATGCAACACTTGTCATTTCACCTCCTCTCTTCCCACCGACCAGGGCCCCAAACACTCCTTCCAGGTGTAACAGCGACTTACTTGTACTTCTTTCAATTTAATATACTGTATTCGCTGCTCACAATGTGGTCTCCTCTACATTGGGGAGACCAAACGCAGACTGGGTGATTGGTTTGCTGAACACCTCTGTTCAGTCTGCAAGCATGACCCTGAGCTTCCGATCGCTTGCCATTTTAATTCTCCGTCCTACTCCCACTCTGATCTCTCTGTCCTCAGCCTCCTACACTGTTCCAATGAAGCTCAAAGGAAGCTCGAGGAACAGCATCTCATCTTTCGATTAGGCACTTTACAACCTTCTGGACTCAACATTGATTTCAATAACTTCAGATCAGAACCACTGCTCCCAATTTTTCGGACAGCAGTTGCTGGTAACGATTCTGCTGTTGCTATTTACAGCTCATCTTTTATTTCTTTATTTGTCCCATTTCCACCCCCTTTGCCTGGCACCATCATTCCTTTTGTCATTTAATCACTCCTGCCCCCCCCCACCCTATCACAGACCTTCCCTTTTGTTCTATTCTCCCCTTCCTCCCCTCCTTTCCCTGGCTCTGTACTTGCTTTAAAAACTGTTAAATCTTCAACTTCTTCCAGTTCTGACGAAAGGTCATTGACCTGAAACATTAACCTTGTTTCTCTTGCCACAGACGCTGCCTGGCCTATTCAGTATTTATAGCATTTTCTGTTTATATTTCAGATTGCCAGCATCTGCAGTATTTTGCTTTTGTACAAGTCTAGAGAGTGTCCTCACCCTTATTAATAAATATTGCTAAAAACTGCCATCATTATGACTGTTACACTCTTTGCCACTTAGTTAGCAGAAATATGTAACACGGCTTAACTTATGTCATACAATATAAGGATGTTCCCCATATGCATCCTTACAGGGGAAAGACACTCTAATATACATAAAAATAAAACAGATTCCCCTACACTAAGAACACCTGGCACAGTAAAATCAGGAACATTAGTGGCCCAGACGACTCAGTCTAAATGAATAATATCATAATCCAACCATGTCCCAAGACAATAAACATTCTTAGCTCATTGTAGGAAACCACTTATACAATTACATACTGAAGAAGAGTTGTACCGGAAATGCGAACCTATCTTTCTCTTTCAAACCGCTTTACACCGGCTTCAGCCGTAATTTCTGTATGGGGGTGGAGGGGGGGCGGGGGGAGGGGGGGCGGGCATGCCTTTCTTTACACGGAGGGTTGTTGGAGAGTGGAATGCTTTGCCACAGGGGATGGTTGCGGCAGAGACCATTGGTCCCTTTAAGGGAAAATTGGATAAATATTTGAAGCTGAGGAGACACAGGAGTGTTTATAGGGAGAGAGCAGGGCAGTGGGATTAGTTTTGGAGGGCATTAGCAAGGAGCTAGCACAGACACGACGGACAGAATAGTCTCCATCAACCCTCCGAGGTCTCTGCGCTCCTCCAATTCTGGCCTCTTGCGCATCCCTGATTTTCATTTCTCCACCATTGGCGGCTGTGCCTTCAGCTGCCTCGGCCCTAAGCTCTGGAATCCCCTCCCTAAACCTCTCTCTCCTTCTTTAAGACGCACCTTAAAACCTACCTCTTTGATCAAACTTTTGATCACCTGTTCTAATATCTCCTTATGTGGATCGGTGTCAAATTTTGTTTGATAACGCTCCTGTGAAGCGCCTTGGGACGGTTTATTACGTTAAAGGCGCTATATAAATGCAAGTAGTTGTTGTTGTTCTGTGCTGCAAACTTCTGCGGTTCTATGGGTGACCACCCCAATGTAAACTTGCCTGGATTCGCCAAGTTCGGCTGCCGGCAGGGCTCGTTTTTACTGCCACTGGCACTCCTCTGAGCACAGTCTAGAAGCAGCTTTCACAACATTTCGTGTTTTTTCTTTCGATTTGGCAGTTTGTCTTGTTATCTGCATACCCAATCTAACGATGCAAAGTACTCGGGGCCATTCTTGCCCATACAGTCACAATGAAAATTGCGGATCTGCATTTAGAAAGTGCGTAAATCTGGGTGCAAAATGGGCATCCATCCACCTAAGAGTGAGAGCCCAGATACACGTGTTACTGGATTGCACCCAAGCATTCTCATTGGAAACCCTGCAACCACCTGCATGCTGCAGACTTTCATTTTTCCTTCTTTAAAATAAAAGGCTAACAAAAGCAGTTCTTTCCTTATTGCATTTTAAGGATGTCCAATATTCTGGTAAAATCTACGGTGAAAAATTGTACTTTCGATGTTGCAGAGTTGGATTAAATTTCTTATTAAAAAAAAAGGACTAAATTGATATGAAAATAACTTGTGTTGTACAGTAGGTTGTGGTGGCAACGATATTCTGTTCAACAGCGTTTTATTAATACTCAGCCTTTCCTCCATGGCCCCAGAAAAGATTGCACCAATCCCACAGCTCGTTCTAATGCAGTTTATCAATCTTGTTTCTTCAATAATGCAGAGAACTTTTTAAATGCACTCCATCCCACATATCGAAGTGAGATCCACAGTTCTCCATGACCTGAAGCCGAGATAAGTACATGGGGCGAAAGTCCGTTAATTACTGTGACTTGCCCGCTTGCGAATGCATTTACAAGGGCTGGTTCGACTCCAGCATTTCTGGTCCCCTATTGCATCATTTTCCAAACTAAAATCCAATATTCAGAAACAACTGTATTGTACAGGGATTTCATAATAGTCTAAAATTATTATTGTACTTGCTGACATGCAGGCAGGACAGGGGTGGAAGGCTCATATTGAAGGCAGTATACTAATATCATTTTCCTGTTCCTCACTCTATAGAAATCTGTTATTCCTCTATCAGCAGTGTTTTTGACAGGGTCAATCAGTGCGATAAAAATATATGTTTTAAAATTACGTGGGGACTGGGGGATGCAGTGAATTGGAATATTGTCCTTTCACAGAATCATAAAATGATACAGCACAGAAGGAGACCATTCGGCCCATTGTGCCTGTGCCGGCTCTTTGAAAGAGCTATCCAATTAGTCCCACTCCCCTGCCCTTTCCCAATGCACTGCAATTTTTTTTCCCCCTTCAGGTATTTATCCAATTCCCTTTTGAAAGTTATTATTGAATCTGCTTCCACCGCCCTTTCAGGCAGCGCATTCCAGATCTCTGGGTCCTACATTTGAATCCAGCTCAGGCTGATAGGACGAACCTTTCTCTGTAAGGGTCCTCTTTGAAACAAGTTTGCCCAGTTTCAACCCAGTTGCTAGTGGCTTGGGCCCATAGCACAAAAGTATCCATAATTCAAATCCAAAATGATCCTAAATTGGCAGTTTCACTCAGAAATGCCACAGGAGGTTCATTAATATTTCACACTGGTGGTAATAGTGGCTACAAGAAGTAATTTTCCAAATTTGTGCCTTCAGGCAGGGATCCACAATCCCCAGGAGTGCATATTGGAGAAGAGGCACATGTTGTGCATGACTTTCTGACCATTTAATATCATTGATAAGAGTGAGAACATGGATCTCACGACCACATGGAGTGGTTGAGGCAAATAGCATTTAAGGGGAAGCTAGATACGTACATGAGGGAGAAAGGAATAGAAGGGTATGTTGATAGGGTGAGATGAAATAAGGTGGGAGGAGGCTCGTGTGAATGACACTGCATGGTCTGTTGGGCTGAATGGCCTGTTTCTCTGTTGTAAAATTCGATGTAATTCTATATAAAATCGTGTGCAGTGCGTGCCTGAGTTTCTGATCATGCATTTCCAGAGAACAAATCGCCTCACAAGGAGCACAAAGTTCAAAAAGAAACATCCCTATACTGTGTGCTTATTGCATGTGAGAAATGTTCCATTTGCCAGCAATAGCATCATCTTGCTGCATCCAAGTTCACTTCACACTATTCCAAACTTGATTACTTTAAATTGCTTGGTGAATAGGACTTCCTCTGAGTTCATCGAAACCTGTCACTTGCATGATTATTTGAGGAAATGAATCCACATATAGAGTAAAATTTACCTCTGGTGTCTTATATCCAAATTGGATGAAATTTAACCTTTGTTTGCCATGTAACCAATCAACATAATTACGTTTACCAAACCAATGCCCGCATAAGTAGTAGGTTGGACTTAGATATACACCTATATGAAGTGGAGGGCAACTCCCAAGTCAATCTCTTCATTCCAGCTAACATGCTGCTGCTGCCAGATACTCCCTTCTCCACACACATATCGCCTACAGCAGTCCACTGCTTAGACTCTAATCGCTGCATCATTTCACTGAAACACTCCCTCAAAACGTTAAATTGTTTCTGTCCACAAATGCACAGTATGCACACATGCAGCATCGAGCGTACACGCACAGCACCGCTGGGACACCTAGTTTTGCGCCAAGTTAGACAATCTCAGCCAGGGTGTGACAATTGGCCTGAGCACCCCAGATTAGTGCGCTTGTGCATCTATCAAGTGTGCATGTGCATTCTGGGGGTTCGGACAAAATTGGACTTGGTTCTGATGCTCCCCATGATCAAATGGCCTTCTGACACTCAGTGCCAAGTCATGTGTAATGTCCAAAGTTTTATTAACCTTGCCTTAACAACACTCAGCATTCATTGCTCCATCTGTAGGTATTTAATCAGTAATCTACTTTAATTAAATGCATAAACAGAAATAACAGGTTCAAATCAGTTGGACAGGGAGTGTAGAGAAGTGTGGAGTAAAAGATCCAAGGCCAGATTTTCCTACCCCAGTCTAGACAAGGGCATTGGTATTTCCCACCTCGGGCCATTAACATAGCCAAGGGGCATTCCAAGCATAGGGCCCCTCCCCTGAGCAGGATCTTGCATCAGCAGAAGGGGGAGGAAATTTGACTGTCGCTATAATTATTCCCCGGAGACAAAGGTGAGGAAAATCAGTTTTGTGAACATGTCTGTCTCAAAACAAGTACAGAGAAATGACAAATCATGCATGAATAACTGCCAGTAGGAGGTACCAGGGGAGTGGGTGCATGTCCATGGAACTGTACCACGTCTGTACCTTCAGGAGAGAAGAGAGACGGGAGAAGAATTGAAAGAAAATAGAAAAAGGTTACCGCTCAGGAAATTAAATTTCAGTCCACAAACCACCTCAGTCCTCCACAGATGCACACGTTTGAAAGCATCAACTTTTGTCGTTGACAGGTTTTAAATTATGATGATCTTGCCAGTGACAAGAAATCAATTTCCGAAACTTGTCCCCTCTCCCTTGATGTGTTCACTTTTTATATCACAGCTGCTTTATTCTGTTCTTTTGGGGTTTCTAAAGAGCTTATAAAAAGAGTGTCAGGCTAACTCATGACAACACTGTAAATGCACAAGTGTTCTGTGGATTCATACAGTTTGGCATTGAGTTGTGATGTCATTGTACTCTAAGTGACCATCGATATTGAGGCCTCATGGAGCAATGATTCCAAGGACAGGCCTTCCTGTAGATTATACTGAGTGCAGTCCACATCAGAAGAGGCCCCTAGCCATTACCTTTCAGTATGATTACTACTTAATCTTAATTCAACATGCTGGATCTAGCCAATAATGTATTGAAAGTCAAATGTTAGGGTTGGGCCCAACCCTTATCTCCCTTCCTCTCCTGAAGGCACTAACTCACACTTAGGTAATATTCTGACATCACCCCCTCCCACCCCCTCCTCCACATCCTGGTACCTTATCTGAATGGTCATTCCCTATGGTATAAGGTCAGACAGAGAGTGTCGAAAGGCTATTTAATTGTGGAGGGTATCAGAGGCCAAGTCCAATCCTGCCTTTGGCCAAAGTCCACACTTACGTAATTTCCAGCGGGGAACCACTGAATGGTGGTCAGGAGCAGGCAGCTCTGACAGACTTCATTCCCTCCCTCGCTCAAGGGTGCTGAGGCCAACTTAAGGACCTATGCCGAGATCTAATTATTCAGCAAAGATCAGGCATTGAATCTAAAAACAATTTTGAAAAGAATCATCTAGGGCTAAGTCGTCACCATCGCCAGTACTCACTCCACTTGTGTGGTCCCTTTTTAAAGAGGCAAATCTACATGAAAACATGTTTGTCAAAACTTTTCTGGCCCAGTTTTCTTATCACATCGATATCACATGCAGTGACACAAACAGGCACTTCAGTGTGATTTGTATCACAATTATGCATTTGTAAGCAAATTGTCAAACACTTTTTTCATGAAGGCAGCCTCTTTTTAGGTGAACATTAATACAATTAGGTTTGTACTTTCCAGTGAAGAGTAAGTACATTAATAAGTTCAATTACATTTGGTACCAATTGGTCTTTTAAACAGCAGAATAAAGGAAAATTGGCAATAAGAGTGGAGCCAGGAATGTCCAGCTTAGCTCTGAAATGTATACCGGATT
This sequence comes from Heptranchias perlo, assembly GCF_035084215.1. Classification (NCBI taxonomy): domain Eukaryota; kingdom Metazoa; phylum Chordata; class Chondrichthyes; order Hexanchiformes; family Hexanchidae; genus Heptranchias; species Heptranchias perlo. The sequence continues at coordinate 11,459,355 of NC_090345.1, read as the reverse complement.
GGGGATAAAATCTATTTTCTTTAAAAATATGAATGCGAGCTAGGGTTCTGTGCCATTGAAGAGGGTTAAAAAAATGGTATTGTGGCTACTTCAGTTGGCCCTTTTAATATCAAATCAAAGACGGAAAACCAGGTTTGACCATTATATTCCATCCACCTGATGCCCACTACTACCAGCTTGAGCATCATGAGGGAACGGTGGTACTTGGCAGCTGCTGTTATCGTCAGTAAATATGTTGGAAAATAGGGCAGTACAAATGTCCTCGTTAGCAAATCCATCGCTTACTTTGACTGTTACTGTACAGTTAGTATTGTCCCCAATTCAAAACATCAGCATTTGCTGCCGTATCATTGTAATGCTTCAGTGAATCTCATCCATTTGTCTGCGTGACACACTTCTGTTGGGCACTTCGGGGAGATAGATGCATCAACAAACAAGACGTCTTAATAGGGAATCCTTTCAGGTTGTCACAGAAGTTGTAAAAGAAACAAAAACCTAAGCTAAATCATAGAAAGACATTGGCACATTAATACGCACTCAAAGCCTCTTATTTTCGCTTGTGTGTTATGGGGGACTGCATGCTACACTTGATGCTCCCATTTATAATGGCAAGTAGAGGTCAGATTCATCCTGATATTGGATTTCCATTTGCCATTCTAAACCATTTGAGCCGTAAATTTCAGTGGGGCACCAGTGTAAATCAGACTCATCTCAGGAGCAGCTCTCCCGCTAATGCTGATTCAGGTGCATTTACAAACCCAATGGTATTAGCAGGGTCGAGGTATTAGCACCGACTGGCTGTTGGATTCCCCATGTGCTCGTTCCCCACATCCATTCGTCCCTCCCTCCACCACACCCCCAACCCCCACCCCATCCCTTTCCATACTAACAATTATCATGGAAACAAGCATCTGATGTGCAGCATTTAGTGCCAATTGAGTTGCCAACCCTCCAGGATTGTCCTGGAGTCTCCAGGAATTAAAGATTAATCTCTAGGGCATTCCTGTGAAGCAAACCCCGGAGAAAAATCACAGGGGCATTAACGAAAAATTGTGCATTTTTATTTTCTTTGAACACTTTTGTTTATTGGTTGTAAAAATATTGGAAATGGTGGAAAAAAAGCTGTTTGACTGACAGTCATGCAACATCCAATGTGGTGAAGAAGTCATTGCATTTTGCAATTGGCGAGGGAAGGTGGTGCACTGTGAGGATGGACATGTTGAGCGACCAATGACATGAGCATGGGGGCGGGGCAATTGGAGGAAGGAGGCCATGTGACGAAACCGCCAGGACTACGTCCAATCACAGTTGGCAACCCTAAGTGCCAAGCCCATGTTACACTAACAGGTCTCAGCAGCTGCAACTCATACACAGAAACCTCCAACATTAACAGTGGGCCTTGAAACAAAATACTGTAGATCTGAAACAAAAACAGATAATGCTGGAAAGACTCAACAGGTCAGGCAGCATCTGTGGAGAGAGAAAAACACAGGGTTAATGTTTCAGCTTAATAACCTTTTGTCACAACTCTGAGGAAAGGTCATCAACCTGAAACGATGACCCTACGTTTCTCTCTCCACAGATGCTGCCTGACCAGCATTTTCCATTCTTATTTCATTGTGGGCCTTCCCAGGTTTTGCAAGTGTAGGTCAGAGGTTCAAAGAGAGTGATGTCAACATAGAATTTAATGCTTTAAATTGTTTATTTAAGGCTGCCGCACCTCTTCTCAAAGAAATCGTGTCATTTTCAAGTCCAGGTTCATGAATGGAAAGTTAGTCAACCAGCCAATTCATACTTTTTGCTGCCAAGGTGGCATCAGCTTAGAGAGGGATGGGAAAAAAAATGCAGGAAAGCTACTTAAGCACATTTACTAAATTTTTTATTTATACGCTGCCTTCTTTGGCATGAAAACCTAAAATCTTTGAATGATTGTGACTGTAATGACATAACATGAGCAATTAGAGAAGGTCCTCCACTTTAATATCCCACTGGAACAATGTGGTCCAATTTGTTAGCCACTAGCCACATGTGGTTAATTGGGAATCCAGATGTGGCTAATTGCAATTAACCTTTTTTGTGCTTTTGTTGGTAAAATGGTAAATGATGAAAAGCAGATTGTGAGTGTTTTTGATCATTGGGTGTTCTTTACTTCTTTGGTATCTGAATGGTGGTAGATGTATGTTAAGTAATTATATGCACATTATCAAGCTGCACAGATTTGCAAACAGTACAAACTGGCCTCCAAAGATCACTGAACGTTATCTACAAGTACTTCATTACCAAGATACAGCAGAGCAAACAAACACTGTCCAAGTTGAAGTGATCACCTCACACTCCTGGAATTTGTATCATCAGCAAGTCGAGCCTCCCCTTCCCTTAACCTTCAAGATGTGGAGATGCCGGTGATGGACTGGGGTGGACAAATGTAAGGAATCTTACAACACCAGGTTATAGTCCAACAGTTTTATTTGAAAATCACAAGCTTTCGGAGCTTACCTCCTTCACTCACTCATCTGACGAAGGAGGTAAGCTCCGAAAGCTTGTGATTTTCAAATAAAACTGTTGGACTATAACCTGGTGTTGTAAGATTCCTTACATTTAACCTTCAAGTGCAGACACAGCAGGTAATCCCTTCATCCAGTTACAATAACAGCATCTCCATCCATCCTCTTCAGTAACCCTGGTCACTCAGAGCTGTCCTTCCTGAATTAAAAGGTGCGTGTGTGTGAGTGTGTGTGTAGGCTCCAGGCTGCATTTTTTTTTATTACTTGGCTTGGAACCATTAACCAATATCAAAGTGAAGTGATCTCCTCCCCCGCCCACTCCTGCCATCCCCTGCCCATCCCCGTCTTCATTCGAAGTTCTCCAGAAGTGAAATCATTGTTGAAAGCTGACCTCTCAGAGTTGACTGCACTAAGTATCCCCCCCAAGAAACATCTCCAACTCCCAATATCTTCATTTACTGGGACACAGACTCATTCGGATGAGAAAAGCTCTCTTGGGACAACATTTCATGTCCGTGAACTGTTACAAGGAATCTCACTGATTCCTTTAACTTCAGAAAAGACAATCCGAATTCAATATTAACCACCTAAGAACCACCCACCCCGACCCTCCATGTACTCCCCGTCGTATCACAAGTGTGAACAACATGCTCCTGAGCCTTTGTCAATGACTCTCCAAAGCAGTTACTTAAGAATGGTGGATGATGAGTGAAAGGGGTGGACGGGAGGGGAAAAAAGAGAAATACTTATATTTATACAGCACCTTCTCACACCAATTCAGGAACATTTTAAAACACTTCACGCTGAATTACTGTAGAGAGAGAGAGAGAGACTGTCATTATGATCTCTTCCCTTCCAGAGCAAAGTACTCCTTCAAATCAAAATTCAGATCACTTTTTCCCCCAAATAACTTTCTTTTCAATGATTCTCTTCACTCCCTCTCACTTGCACAAGGGTGATCAAAATCAGAGAAACAATAGGAATACAATTTATGATCAGCAAGTGTAATATAGGTTGCAAACCTAGCTTGAAAGGGGCTCTTTTCTGTTTTTAAAGAGTGACACATATCAAGAGTAGGGGTTGCCAACCCTCCAGGATTGGCCTGGAGTCTCCAGGAATTGAAGATTAATCTCCTGGATACTTCACGTGAGCAAACCCCGGGAGAAAAATCATAGAGGCATTAACAAAAATTGTTTTTTATCCATTTTCATTGAACACTTCTGTTTATTAGTTATAAAAATATTGGAGATGGGGAATAAAAAAAGATTGTTTGACTGACAGTCAAGAATCATCCAATTGGCTAATGAAGAGTCTTTTCGCTTTCCGACTGGTGTGGGAAGGCTGTGCACTGTGAGGATGGACGTGTTGGGCGACCAATGGCTGGGGGAGTTGGGAGGGCTGTCGGAGGCAGGAGGTCATGTGATGAAAAGTCCAAGAATACAGTCAGAGTTGGCGACCCTAATGACGAGGTCACATTTTTAAACCTCCAAAATGAGCAATTGTCCCTCTTTATCAGTAACACATGGCAGGGGTAGTATTGACAGTTTTCTGAAAAGACAAGGCAGGCAGAGAGATCCGTTTTGGCCCAGATAGACGAGGGTCTCATCAAATCACCTTTCAATTTACTTCCTTTTTTGTTTAGGAACCACTTGACTTCCGTTCAAAATGTTTCAGGAACAGCTGGACTGAGACAGCTGCTCATTTTGCAGTGTTTAGATTATAATTTTGCTCCATAGTTATTGTGAAACAGTAACTGACATCCTGGTCATACATTAATAACTTGTCAATATGTTAATACGGCCATCAAACTTGTATGTCCAGGGACCGATCTGGAAAAGCAGTTGCAACTCTGAAGTCGTTAGCAATTTCTTCATTCTGTGCGAGATGTTCCTGCAGTTAAATTATCTCAGTTCTAGGGCTTGTGGGAATTTGCTGCCATTATGGTAGAGGAAACTCACAACTAGTTGTTGTTTTTCATTTTAAATTACTCACTTCTCACCACAAAAGAGTAGAAAAGACCATTTGGGGTTTCATTTTTTTCATGGGTCATTTTTAGCACACTGGCTAACGTGCTCCCATCAGGTTCCTCAGGGCAGTGTCCTAGGCCCAACCATCTTCAGCTGCTTCATCAATGACCTTCCCTCCATCATAAGGTCAGAAATGGGGATGTTCGCTGATGATTGCACAGTGTTCAGTTCCATTCGCAACCCCTCAGATAATGAAGCAGTCCGAGCCCGCATGCAGCAAGACCAGGACAACATCCAGGCTTGGGCTCAGAAGTGGCAAGTAACAGTCGCGCCAGACAAGTGCCAGGCAATGACCATCTCCAACAAGAGAGAGTCTAACCACCTCCCCTTGACATTCAATGACATTACCATTGCCGAATCCCCCACCATCAACATCCTGGGGGTCACCATTGACCAGAAACTTAACTGGGCCAGCCATATAATTACTGTGGCTACAAGAGCAGGTCAGAGGCTGCGTATTCTGTGGCGAGTGACTCACCTCCTGACTCCCCAAAGTCTTTCCACCATCTACAAGGCACAAGTCAGGAGTGTGATGGAATACTCTCCACTTGCCTGGATGAGTGCAGCTCCAACAATACTCAAGAAGCTCGACACCATCCAGGACAAAGCAGCCCGCTTGATTGGCACCCCATCCACCACCGGCGCACTGTGGCTGCAGTGTGTACCATCCACAGGATGCACTGCAGCAACTCGCCAAGGCTTCTTCGACAGCACCTCCCAAACCTGCGATCTCTACCACCTAGAAGGACAAGAGCAGCAGGCACATGGGAACAACACCACCTGCACGCTCCCCTCCAAGTCACACACCATCCCGACTTGGAAATATATCGCCGTTCCTTCATCGTCGCTGGGTCAAAATCCTGGAACTCCCTTCCTAACAGCACTGTGGGAGAACCTTCACCACTCGGACTGCAGCGGTTCAAGAAGGCGGCTCACCACCACCTTCTCAAGGGCAATTAGAGATGGACAATAAATGCTGGCCTTGCCAGCGATGCCCACATCCCATGAACGAATAAGAAAAAAGGTCTTTATTTAGCTCAGCTCATCTGGTCGTACAGCAATGAGTTGATTGACCAGTTAATGGGGGTGATTTTAAACCCCAGGAACGGGTGGGTTGGGGGCGGGTGGGAATTGAAAATAGTTTTTTTGGGTCGCAACCGCAAAAATCGGTGTCCTGGCCAATATTTATCCTTCAACCAACATCACGAAAACAGAATATCCGGTCACTACCACATTGCTGTTTGTGGGATCTCGCTGTGTGCAAATTGGCTGCCATGTTTCCTACATTACACCAGTGACTACATTTCAAAAGTATTTCATTGGCTGTGAAGCACTTTGGGACATCCTGAGGTTGTGAAAGGTGCTATATAAATGTAAGTTCTTTCTTTGATCCAATTTTTGGTGGTTTTGGTTGAAGGGTTGGAAAGTTGGCCAGGACATAGGAAGAAGTCCATGCTCTTTTTTTTTGACTAGTGCCATAAGGTCTTTAACATGGTCTTAATGGGGGACTTTAACCTTCACATAGATTGGGAGAAGCAGACTAGCAACTGTCAGAAAGGTAGTGAATTTCTCGAGTGTGTCCGGGATAGTTTTCTACAGCAGTATGTCCTAGAGGCAACAAGGGGGCAAGCCATACTAGATTTAGTAATGAGTAATGAACCAGATTGAGTTAACAGCTTAACTGTGCATGAACATTTATCCAATAGTGATCATAACATGATTGAGTTCAATGTAGTGTTTGAAAGGGAAAAAAGTGAATCAGCTGCTAAGATTCTAGACTTGGGTAAGGCAGACTTCAATGGGATGAGACAGAGACTGTCCACACTAAACTGGGCAAATCTGTTAATGGGTAAAACAAATGATGATCAGTGGGAAATGTTTAAAGAAACATTTAACGTGATACAGAATTGGTTTATACCCCTGAGGGGCAAGAACTCTGCTTGCCAAAAAAAACAGCCATGGACAACTAAAGAGGTAAGGGACAGTATAAGACATAAGGAAAGGGCATACAAAAAGGCAAAAAATGGCACTGATCCTGGCGAATGGGAAAGATACAAAGATCAACAAAGGGTCACAAAACAGATAGTAAGAGCTACAAAAAGAGAGTATGAAAAGAAACTTGCAAGGGATATCAAAACCAATACGAAGAACTTTTATAGTTATATTAGGAAAAAGAGGGTGGTCAGGAGCAGTGTTGGCCCCTTGAAAACTGAAAGTGGGGATGTTCTCATTGACAGTGGGGAAATGGTGGTCAGGTTGAATAATTACTTTGCGTCAGTATTTACAGTAGAAAAAGAGGATAGCATGCCGGAAATCCCAAGAAAACTAATATTGAATCGGAGACAGGGACTCAATAAAATTAACATAAGTAAAACAACAGTAATGAAGAAAATAATAGCACTAAAGAGTGGCAAATCCCCAGGACCAGATGGTTTCCATCCCAGGGTTTTAAAGGAAGTAGGTGAACACATTGCAGATGCCTTAACTATAATCTTTCAAAGTTCTCTAGATTCAGGAACTGTCCCTCTAGATTGGAAAATTGCACATGTCACTCCGCTTTTTAAGAAAGGAGAGAGAGGGAAACCAGGGAATTATAGACCAGTTAGCCTAACATGTGGGGAAAATGCTGGAGTCTATAATTAAGGATATGGTGACTGAACACCTCGAGAATTTTTAGTTAATCAGAGAGAGCCAGCATGGATTTGTGAAAGGTAGGTCGTGCCTGACAAACCTGATTGAATTTTTTGAAGAGGTGACTAAAGTAGTGGACAGCGGAATGTCAATGGATGTTATTTATATGGACTTCCAGAAGGCATTTGATAAAGTCCCACATAAGAGACTGTAGGCTAAGATAGAAGCCCATGGAATCGAGGGAATAGTACGGACTTGGTTAGGAAGTTGGCTGAGCGAAAGGCGACAGAGAGTAGGGATAATGGGTAAGTATTCACATTGGCAGGATGTGACTAGTGGAGTCCCGCAGGGATCTGTCTTGGGACCTCAATTATTCACAATATTTATTAACGACTTAGATGGAGGCATAGAAAGTCTCATATTTAAGTTTGCCGATGACACAAAGATTGGTGGCATTGTAAGCAGTGTAGATAAAAACATAAAATTACAAAGGGATATTGATAGATTAGGTGAATGGGCAAAACTGTGGCAAATAGAATTCAATGAAAACAAATGTGAGGTCATCCACTTTGGATCAAAAAAGGATAGAACAGGGTACTTTCTAAATGGTAAAAAGTTAAAAGCAGTGGATGTCCAAAGGGACTTAGGGGTTCAGGTACATAGATCATTGAAGTGTCATGAACAGGTGCAGAAAATAATCAATAAGCTTAATGGAATGCTGGCTTTTATATCTAGAGGACTAGAGTACAAGGAGGCAGAAGTTATGCTGCAGCTATACAAAACCCTGGTTAGACCGTACCTGGAGTACTGTGAGCAGTTCTGGGCACCGCACCTTCGGAAGGACATATTGACCTTGGAGGGAGTGCAGCGTAGGTTTACTAGAATGATACCCGGACTTCAAGGGTTAAGTTACGAGGAGAGATTACACAAATTGGGGTTGTATTCTCTCGAGTTTCGAAGGTTAAGGGGTGATCTGATCGAAATTTATAAGATATTAAGGGGAACAGATAGGGTGGATAGAGAGAAACTATTTCCGCTGGTTGGGGATTCTCGGAGTAGGGGGCACAGTCTAAAAATTAGAGCCAGACCTTTCAGGAGCGAGATTAGAAAACATTTCTACACACAAAGGGTTGTAGAAGTTTGGAACTCTCTTCCGCAAATGGCAGTTGATGCTAGCTCAATTGCTAAATTTAAATCTGAGATAGATAGCTTTTTGGCAACCAAAGGTATTAAGGGATATGGGCCAAAGGCAGGTAAATGGAGTTAGATCACAGATCAGCCATGATCTTATCAAATGGCGGAGCAGGCTCGAGGCCTACTCCTGTTCCTATATTCCTATATTCATCTGAGTCACTGGAACAGGTAGACATTCTTATCCAAAGGACAGAACCTCTTGACAATACAGTGTTCTCGTCCTCTGGAGTTTCAGCCTAGATCACATGCTCAAATTCTAGTATCTTGATCAGCTCCGCAGCCTTCTGATTCAGAGGTGCACATGCTACCAGCTGAGCCAAGCTACATCTTCACAGCAGAAGGCAGAATGAGAACGCCCGCCATAGCAGGATTGTACGAGAACACGGCCTGGTGCTCTCTGGAGACTGTACCGTCAACAGCTTGTGTGGGCAGGAATGCCAGACGGCTGCAATCACTGAGAAGGTAGCAGATGTGGATGAATCAGGCTGTAAATCCAGTGAACAGTAGTCTTCTGAGTGGTCGTTCTCCTGAGAGCTGAATGGAGCTGTTTGAGTCAGACAATAGCAATGACAAGGCTCTGGGCCTGATGAGTCATTGTAACATGACAGCTGTTGATTACATACCTTGCACTTTTGTTTTTGTTGCAGCGCTGTATATTTTGTCTTTCCCTTTCACTGTGGGGAGCTTAGTTAATGCAACAGATTACAGTAATCTGCAGGTGGTACAGACTAAATGGCACCAGAAAAATGTTACTTAACTATTCGTTGACTTACAATATTATTCTGTTGGGTTTTGATATTTTCTCAGAAGCAGTTAGCTTAGATTTGCCAAGTTTTGGTGGTGCTACCATTTGTAACCCCTTTCTCTTCTCTTCCGCCAAATATAGTGTCTTGTGCAGGAGTTTGGTTCCAGATGTTGGCAGCCCTCCGTAACCACTGCCACGTGGTCATTCTTCATGTGCGAGTCAGACAATTAGTGATTGCAGGCTATGTACACCAGGGATGGGCAATAAATGCCGGCCTTGCCAGCATCCTGAGAATTAATTTTTTTTAAATGCCAATTTTTTTTTCATTATTATAAGATGTCAAGATCACAGATTTACTATTCTCAAGATTTTCTTTCTGAACTTTCTCTTTCCCCCTTTCTTCACATCTCTTCTGAATGTACTGATTCATGCTGGGCAAGGTTCCATAGCAATCAGCAGTTTTCACCCAACTGGCCCACATTCATGCGCAGGTGCAGACAGCGAGCATCCACAGGCTATTCCCCCCTGGAGTGCATCACATTAGATATCCACACATTTACACTTTTCATGGGTAGTGATTGGAAACAGGAACCCTGGTTATTTTTTTCTGTTCCCTCGTCAAGGAGCACTTGGACTATGTGTAATGTCTGTTCTTCCACCCTGGACATCACAGATGGGACTAGTGACCTCTGCCTCCTACAGTTCCATTTCATAGTGAGCCTGGGGCGGGAGGGAGGGAAGGAGCTGCCTTTACTTTTGAAACAAAATATTTCAGTACAATTTCTTTGCTTCTGCATTTTTCTTAGGATGCTTTTAACGTGTAGGAATATGCAACAAGAAATTGCATTTAGATATCGTCTTTAACGTAGTAAAACGTCTCAAGGCGCGTCACAGGAGCGATTATCAAACAAAATTTGACACCGAGCCACATAAGGAGATATTAGGACATGTGACCAAAAGCTTGGTCAAAGAAGTAGGTTTTAAGGAACGTCTTAAAAGGAGGAGAAAGTGGTAGAGAGGCGGAGAGGTTTAGGGAGGGAATTCCAGAGCTTAGGGCCTAGGCAGCTGAAGGCACGGCCGCCAATGGTGGAGCGATTTGGGGGAGCAGAATAAATAGCAGAACATACAGTGAAATGATGAGCTACTTGCAGGAAAAATACAGGGAATATAATGTAGTTTGCAGGCAAGGTTGGCATTCAAAACGCCAGTGCAGCAGTCATTTTATGTTATCAGGTAGTACGTAGTAGATTTTACACAATACTAACACCAGGCCTATAAACCGGATTCCTCTGCAATTTATGACGACAAGGTTTTCTGCCAGCCGCGACCTAGTGTCATCGAACCAAATGGTTTTGTTTCAGAGGGCCCCTCCAAATCTTTTTATTAACAAGGATTCTACAATCAGTTTTTTTTTAAATCAATCTCTGAAGCCACAGAACTGAGAGGAGAGTTTTGTAAAGGGCTCCGTCAGTGTTCCGTCCGCTGTGCTAAATTGTGCTGCAACGGTCGTGTTTTCAGGCATTACATTATAGATTATTCGGGTTCAAACTCCCATATCTGGTCTGTGGAGGTGACACCAAGAAGGAAAATCAGAAATGCTGCAGGCTGTTGAATACAGAAAGCAGCAGAGGATGTAATTTGGTTTTTCTGCAGATATCCTGTACCAGAAAATACATTAAAATTAGTTCAATAGAAGTCTTTTCACTTTCTACCGCTCATACGCACACTACACACAACACACAACACACACCCACACTATACAGGCGCACCCACACTATACAGGTGCACCCACACTATACACATACACGCACACCCACAGTGTACACATGCACGCACACCCACAGTATACACATGCACGCACACATACATTACACACAGCACACTATACACATACATTACACACAGCACACTATACACATACATTACACACAGCACACTATACACATACATTACACACAGCACACTATACACATACATTACACACAGCACACTATACACATACATTACACACAGCACACTATACACATACATTACACACAGCACACTATACACATACATTACACACAGCACACTATACACATACATTACACACAGCACACTATACACATACACATACATTACACACCACACAATAAACACACATTATACACACCGCACAATAAACACACATTAAACACACCGCACAATAAACACACATTAAACACACCGCACAATAAACACACATTAAACACACCGCACAATAAACACACATTAAACACACCGCACAATAAACACACATTAAACACACCGCACAATAAACACACATTAAACACACCGCACAATAAACACACATTAAACACACCGCACAATAAACACACATTAAACACACCGCACAATAAACACACATTAAACACACCGCACAATAAACACACATTAAACACACCGCACAATAAACACACATTAAACACACCGCACAATAAACACACATTAAACACACCGCACAATAAACACACATTAAACACACCGCACAATAAACACACATTAAACACACCGCACAATAAACACACATTAAACACACCGCACAATAAACACACATTAAACACACCGCACAATAAACACACACACACACACACACTCCATGTTGCCATTTTAGGAGCTTGAAAATCAAGCCTTCCATATACAGAACCTTGCACATGCACTGTTACAATCGAACAAAACATTCTCTGCTCTGCCCCAGTGTGATGCTCTTCCGTAGATTCATTTCTTTTAACACATCTTCGGGTTGAAATTGCACTGTCCTATATTAGTGTTTCAATGAATGTTGTTTTAACCCATTTTGAAATAGCAGACAAAGGAATTTCGTATGAACACATTACTAATATCACACAGCACAGAATTTTAGAGATTGGGTGCTTTCAATCTATTAATTAGCTAACATTAGCAAACAATTGTTACATTCAGCTTTACTTTTCCAATCTTTAATTAGATTGGGGTGTTTAAGACTGACAATTGTACAGTTGTCATTTCTTTTTTTAATTAAGTTCAATAATATTTTTCCAGAAAAATCCTTTACATATCAAAACAAAAGAAATGCAAACAAATTCCATTCAGTTACGGAGACCACAAGTGACTATTGAGGCAGAAAATCACCTCATTTTCAGGGGAAGTGTCTTGGTATTTGAAAAGAAATATGAAAGATACAAGGAAAAAGCAAGCTAATGGAATTAGAATAGACAGCTCCAGTTAAGGGGCAAGAGCTGATACAGACAGGATGGGCCAAATGGCCTCCTTCCACACTGTAAAATGATTCTGAGATCAAAAAGTGGAAACTGTGCTGCGTTCTTTAAGAAAATCAGTACTGATGTTGCAACAACAAATGTCAAATCAACCCACCAGGCATCCAGCTACATACTCTACGCTATTCATTGCTGATTGCACACTGCACCAGCCTTGCATGAACAATGTGCAGGATGTGGACCTTCCTGAATTCAGAGACTATCCAGAGGAGTAACTGTGCATGAGCTGCTGGCTAGTTGAGTGACTTGAGCAGAGAAATGCTGAGCTTGAGGAGGGGATGATCCCACTTTGCAGAATATGCAAGGAGCAAAGATAGCTGGAAGATTATTTTCTACGAGATGGCCCACCCCACAGATTGATGGGGACGGTGTAACGGATGGGGAGAAATTTGAATCCCAAATTGAATTTGGAAAGCATAAAGTTCTGATTCGGAAGTTTGAAAACACCATGAAGGAGGATCCAACCTTCTCAAAAGCTGCTAGATATGTTGGCACTCAACCACAAGGGTCAACAGAGAGCCAGATGCAGAACTGTGTCATCTGCTGCAAGGACCACCTATTTTATTCTACCACTCTTTAAGCTTCACCTCAATCCTGGTTTTCTGATCACGGCACCAGGCTACCTGCCCTTGGAGGTGTGAGTAGTTATGTTGACCCAAATGAGCTGACCCAGGAAAATTGTGCGCTATTAGCACATTACTATTCTAGCTAGATTTGCATCAGTTTTTAACCAAAGACTGAATTATATCAGTACACAAAAATTGGCCCATTATGTACGGGGGAGGGGGGGGGGGAAAGACAGCAATCAATTTACCCAGATTAAGTGAAGTTAAATTTTTAGTACATTGGACGCTGGGATTTTTCCCATGTTTTAGTGATCGCATTCCATGATTCCGTTCACTTACAATTAGGGTCGTTGGGTTATGATTACTGATAAGTCAAATTCCATGGGATTCTGAGATTTTTTTTTCCTTGTGTCTTGGGGATTGAATTCCACAATTTCAACCATTGTTTCATGAAAACTGTAAATCAGTGGCCTTTATTATGTCCCCTGGAGTACTTAATCAGAAGAGAGGCAAACATCCGAATCAGAACTGATCTGTAATGAGACACATTTTAATTTTCAAATCAATTGACTTAATTCAGCTGAGTTCACATTTTCTTTTGGACTCAATTCTCATCGTGACTTTATTACAATGCAATTTGAATTCATTTGGGGATAAGGAAAGTAAATATTAACATCGAGCTTTCCACTTCCTCTTTGTACAGCAATTTGATTTAACTATCACTGCACGTCATTCGCAGTTTGTAAAATACTCTACACTATTTATCGTGGATTGTTGATGCAAGGCTGCTGCTGCATGCAACCTGCAGGATGTGGGACATCCTGAATCCAGAGGCTATCCAGGGGAGGTGCATGAAGCGCCAACTAATTGAGTGACTTGAGCAGAGAAATGCTGAGCTTGAGGATGGGATGATCCCACTTTGCAGAACATGAAATGAGGAACGATATTCTCTAGAGTTTAGAAGGTTAAGGGATGATCTGATCGAAGTTTATAAGATTTTAAGGGTAACAGATAAGGTGGACAGAGAGAAACCATTTCCGCTGGTTGGGGATTCTAGGAGTAGGGGGCATGGTCTAAAAATTAGAGCCAGACCTTTCAGGAGTGAGATTAGAAAAAATTTCTACACACAAAGGGTGGTGGAAGTTTGGAACTCTCTTCCGCAAACGGCAATTGATGCTAGCTCAATTGCTAAATTTAAATCTGAGATAGATAGCTTTTTGGCAACCAAAGGTATTAAGGGATATGGGCCAAAGGCAGGTATATGGAGTTAGATCACAGATCAGCCGTGATCTTATCAAATGGCGGAGCGGGCTCAAGGGGCTGAATGGCCTACTCCTGTTCCTATGTTCCTAGATCTTGGAAGGTGTTTTCTATGAGGTGGCCCACCCCACAGATTGATGGGGATGGTGACTGCAGAAGAACAGAGAGGAGGAGGAAGCCTCAGTGATGGTGGAATTGTTCATTAGATTAGCAGTGCTTGATGCGAACAAAGATGGAAACACAGGGGCAGTAACCAAGAGTGAAGCCATGGTGCAGTGAGTGGTTTCCCAGGGGAACCCAGGGCAGTTAGTGGTTATCTTGGGGAAACAGAGTGAAAGTAGGGAAAATAAGGGGAGTGTAATTGTTGGGGACTCTATTGTCGAGGGGTGTGGGAGGGGTTAGATAACAGAGTCCCGAATGCTATGTTGTTTCCCAGATGTCAGGGATTTTGACTTAACCAGGCTGGTAGCAAAGATTCTGAAAAGGGAGAGTGAGCTAGAGGTCATGGCTCGTGATGTAGGAAGAAGAAGGATGGAGGTCCTGCGAGGGGAGTTTCCGGAGGTTGGTGACAGATGTCCTTCACGATCGGAATCTCAGGTTTAATCTCCATGCCAGTTAAGGAGAGACAGATAAGGCAGACCAACGCATGGCTTGATGTAGGAAGAAGCATTCCACATTCTTGGAGCATTGGGCTTGGTAAAATTGCTCCACATACGTCAGATAACATTTTTCCGAACGGCACTTAAATGTTTTTCCTACAATGGATTCTTCCAACCCTGCAACAATGTTCTCCTTGCTCTTTGTCCTTTGATTTTTGGCTGGATTACTCAAGTAATGTGACGACGGCAGTGCGATAATCTCAAGAGACAAGTGAAACCACTCTTTCATGCTACAATACATTCCACTAAGCATCTTCTCATTGTAACAATTGAAGAATAAGCTCAAAGACAACATTTAGAGCTCACAAAACCATACATTCCCTGTACCTTTTAGTATGGAGCGATGTTAAAATAAATCGTGTACATGTTTTTAAAATGTATGAAGATGTTCAGTGAAAACATCAATACAAATTAATTTAACGTCCCTCCCTCCAAAGCAAATTCCCATTTCAGCCGTGCCTTCAGCTGCCTAGGCCCCAAGCTCTGGAATTCTCTCCCGAAACCTCTCCACTTTCTCTACCTCTCTCTCCTCCTTTAAGTCGCTTCTTAAAACCTACCTCTTTGATCAAGCTTTTGGTCACCTGTCCTAATAACTCTATGTGGCTCGGTGTCAAATTTTGTCTGGTAACGCTCCCGTGAAGTACGTTAGGACCTTTTACAACGTGTTAATGGCGCTATATAAATTCATGTTGTTGTTGTACCAAGGAGATAGGGAGTGGGGGGAGGAGAAACCAAATCAGAGGCAGATTGAATCAACGGCCTCTTGGGAATGTGTCTGCCATGACTGGTCGAGAGCAATACTTTATACAGGCATTGTACTAGGACATTCTCTGGCCTCTTGGCTGTAGAAGGTAAATAGCAAAAGGAAACCCTATCCAAACCAGAAGGGAAAGTTGGAAAATAACCAGAACAAGATGGCGTAGCTGGTCAAGGACTGCAGAGAGGTGGTCGTAGTGTTACAACTGGCCTCAGTGCCCCTGAGTTAGTGAGGGGAAAACCAACCAAGGTTTCTGCTCCTGACTGATCTTGACCCACCCCATGTTGAAAGCGTGGGTGTGAGAGAGAAGGTGTCAGGTGAGGAGAGCAGCTCTGATGCCTCCTAGGGTTGAACAGCCTGCTAGCATTTACTGCTTGATTTCACACCTGGAGTGGTCGCTGAGATGAGGCACATCTTGAGAGCTCTGACTATTTCACCTAGTCATGATTTTTATTAAAAATAAATGAAATTTAGCTCACAAGAAGGGATTAATATCCCCCACAGCAACCTACGGCAAGGGGAGATGGCATGCATTAAAGCTAGACGATCCAGGTTGCTTAAGGTTGTCTAGTCATGATGCTCTGGCCATCATAGTGTGGGGCAGGCTTGATCGACTAGCTTTTCCCGCCCATCAATTTTTTATGTTCGTATGTAAAACAACGGAGGTTTGTTAAAATACATCACAGCAAATGTTCGCATATTAGGGATTGGAATGTTCTATTAATTGAAAGGAGAAGATAGTTTCTAGGGGCTAAAGGAAATAAAGAGTCTGTCTGCTGGAGCTGGTGAAAGGAAGATAGCACTAAAGGGACAATGGTCTTTTCTAGAAGAATAGGGACATCCAGCGACAGAGAAAAGGTACCAATTGAAGAGTGTGTTCTATCCTGCTTACATGGATGGTGTCGCATAATATTTTGCTTTATATGTTATGGGAAGCATTGTGGAACAAGTTAAAAATCAGATTTTACTACTCTGTTCACTCATGTGTAATCTGTAAAATAAACCAGCCTCTTGATTTTTTTTAATGGCCTCATCCCACTAAGGTATTATTCAGTCCGCTTTTCAGAAGATTGCAGAACTGCACATGGAGACGTGTTAAATTACAGTGTCCAGTTCTTATAATAAGGGGGTTGTAATTGCTACAGCCCCAGGTCACACTGTGGTATGACTAGATATTGGGTGGTAAAGGCAAACTCTTGGTCATGGGGGACGTGGCATCTCCTTATGGGAGAGACATAGGGACAACTGAATCTGAGATAATAACTGGAGCAGACCCAGAACTTGTAACAGTGCCCTTAGAATCACTGACTAGCAAGAAGGCAATGGCAGAAGGATAACGAGCAAGGAGGAGGGGGGAAACTGTCAGGGACAAAGGAGGGAAATTTGACAACAACAGATCCCTAAATTTTCAGACCCTAAAATTGGCATGTACAAAAAAAAACGTTTTTACAAATGGAATATAATTTTCAAAAGGGACAATTGCATAAGCTCAGTGGAGTTTCCCTCCATAATCGTTTTTAAAGGTGCTCCTTATAGATCACCAAAAAGGGAAATATTGGGTTGAGTTTCTGCTTCGGGCACAATCGGGAAATTGCGCCCAAAATTGCGTTGCTTAGGTTACACTTCAAGTTTCTACTAAAATATATTTACATAATCACAAACGTAAAATCTTCCATGAACCTGCGTAATCGGGCAACGTAATAGAACGTAATCGTTTATCTTCTTTCTTTCTATTAAAAAGTATTCCTTGATGTATTTAAGAGCGGTAACCTGGTGCAGTTTTATGAGTACAGCTGAAAATGGGTTTATCACCAAAAATAAACATTTTTAATAAGTTTCCGTCACCACCTGTGAGTAACCTGATTTTTAAATCACTCAAAATGACTTAAAAATTATACTGAACCATTTAATACTTTAATTGGTGTACATTAGTCAGTTTCCTAGTAAATTAAATATTTTTTAATATGCAAAAACTTTTAAAACAGTCCTACGGGTGCCTGTGAGCCTAAAAGAAAAAGCGCAATTTGAAAAGCCTTCCTGAACCAGCACAATCTCGTAATGTCGACCTGGGAGGCAGGGCTAGTTTTGTGGGCGGGGCCTGATCCGGGCAAACTGAATCTCGAACGAGCGTAAAAGATGGCGGAAAACACGAACGTAAGTGGTATTGGGCGTAGCTCACGTTTAAAATTCCCCCGATCTTTTGCGCTGGTTCGGCCAATTTTGCCCGCATCGCGGTGATATTACTGGCGTAAACGAACAGAAGCTCGACCCTCCATTATCTTTGATATGCAGAGTAGAAAAAAAACTTTTCTTTTAAATAGAGACCGTAACATTTTAAAGAGTTTTTCCATTCTTTATATACGTAAACTATTTTTTAAAAAATGATTCATACACAGGTCAAAGATACACCAGATTCTCCTGAGTTATTAATTAAAAGTGCTGCTATTTATCATTTAGTGGTGATGACTGTACACACAGTCACCAGAACCTGCCTTTCACTAGAATTTCTTTTGAAAAAGTGAACAGATGGTGATTTTAATAAAATGGCTGTGTCCCATGCAAGGAAAGCGACAGTTCATCTTTCAACTCAAAGGTACAACTTTCTATGCAGCCAGATGCTTTTTGCAGCGAGTAATATTTTCAGTGACATTTTACCTGCAGAGTGAAGGATGTATTTTTAATATAACAGTACATGTCTCATAGAAATGGCGCACTTACTTTACAAGCTAGGTGAGCTGCGTACTCACCATAGGAGACAAGTTAGTTTTTTTTTAAGAATGCCTTGTTGGTGACTACAAGAACAACAATAACTTGTACGTTTATCATAGAAAAACGTCCCAAGGCATTTCACAAAAGTATAATCAGACTAAAATGAACACCGAGCCGAAGGAGGAGATATTAGGGCTCGTGATTACCATTCATCAGACCAGCCTACAAGTCTCTGCATTTGATGTGTCCCTGCCCTCCCTTTTATACTGTGTGTACCTTACAGATGTGCAGAGATTGACATATTCAAGTGGGTCAATGGAAGCTGCTGCTGTGCCCTGCACTTGAAAAGAAAAGTCTCTTAATGGCACGACGTATTATAGGTCTTACCTTAAAACACAATGTCCTATAGCAGAATAATTTAGCCCTTTGGAACTTATCACAAGAGGGCCGCCAGCAATGATTAGCAGAGATTTTGGTGTTCAAAGCACACTCTGCAATATTAGTTAACATCTTTATTAAAGTAGCAGACAAAAGAAATTCATATGAATGGGTCACGCATTGATTGCTGATATCACACAATGTAAGTTCAACCCTTTACTGAGACAAGTCCTTATTACTCTAAAGAAAGGCATCCTGGAGGCTAATTGCACTTTGGTACACCCTGAGATCAAAGAGGGACCATGTTCTGTTGCTGGGCCGGCTTCTCTGCAACCAGAAGAAAAAGACTGGTTTCTTTCCCTTTTTTTAAAAAAAAGGTGTGATACATAAATCTGCAGTGTGACAGATATTTCTTGAAACTTTCTATACATTAGCAGAAGACCCATGGTGTTATTTGTGGGGAGTTGGAGGATTTGCTCTTTCATAAGAGCGGGAGCATTGTAGCATGCATGATTCTGCGGTTATACTGTTGTGTGTAGCTTGGTGTATCCCTCAAGGCCACAAAGTGTAATGATTGTGCCTCACACAAGTCAATTAAAGATTTTCAATTAGCGAGCAGACTGCCTTTCACGTTTTTTTTTAAAAAGTGCGACTCTTAAATTCAATAAGAAGATATTTTTGTGCACTCGTGAAGTGAAATAATAGAGGCTAATTGCTCTTAGCAGATCTCCAGGTAAATGAGAAATCAAACCAGCCTTCATCATCATACTTGGGTTTTTCTTTAAAAGTGGAACTCGAGGTGAATTAAAGGCGTTCTTCCCACACTAGAGAGGTTTCCCTGTACATTAGAAGTGACTTTGCAGACTGGTGATTGTTAATTTGTTCTGGTGCAAAACGCTTAATAGTTCCTAATCAGCTACTGTATTTTCATTCTGATTTTGATTGGTAATGTGCTCTGGATGGATAATCTTGACTGATCATTTTCTGAACGTGAAATATGAACTAATTGGTATAATTTTGACTGGGTGCCACAGTGTAAAATGAGGGATGGTGAAATTTCCATCGACTTCAACGGAAATTTAAAAGTCGGGAGAGATGTAAAAACCGGCTGCCAATTTGCTATCAACATTTTACTCTACGGCACAGTCAAAATGACCCCCAATGTGTGATGTTTGAAGTGTAATGGATAATTTAATGTGTCAAAGTGAGAGGAAGGAAATAAAGTTGCGACAGACAGGAAGTACGCACAAACATAGTGGGTTTTTAGTACTGAAATATAGATATAAATTATAGATAGATATATTAGGCATCATTTTAAACCAGAATTGAAGTATTGATAATCAAGACTAGGATCAAAACACAGATATACCCTTATACAACCCAGGAATGCCCCAGGTTCGATCCCCACTCTGTGCTGAGTTAGCTAATCACAGCTGGGCTACAACAATAGGCCTCAGTACTGAAGGGAAAAATCACCATGGCTCTTTCGCCTGGTCACAATTCAGCAGCTCCTGTTGAATGCCCAATTCATGATTATCGGGCGTGAACAGCAACTTGCGTTTATATAGCACCTTTAACGTAGTAAAACGTCCCAAGGCGCTTCACAGGAGCGATTATCAAACAAAATTTGACACTGAGCCACAAAAGGAGATATCGGGACAGGTGACCAAAAGCTTGGTCAAAGAGGTAGGTTTTAAGGAGCATCTTAAAGGAGGAGAGAGGTAAAGAGGCGGAGAGGTTTAAGAAGGAAATTCCAGAACTTAGGGCCGAGGCAGCTGAAGGCACAGCTGCCAATGATGGAGCAATGAAAATCGGGGATGCGCAAGAGGCCAGAATTGGAGGAGCACAGAGATCTGGGAGAGTTGTAGGGCTGGAGGAGGTTACAGAGATAGGGAGGGGTGAGGCCATGGAGGGATTTGAAAACAAGGATGAGAATTTTAAAATCAAGGCATTGTCAGATCAGAAGCCAATGTAGGTTAACGAGCACAGGGGTGATGGGTGAACGAGAGTTAGGATATGAGCGGCAGAATTTTGGATGAGCTCAAGTTTATAGAGGGTGCAAGGAGGAGGCCGACCAGGAGAGCACTGGCTTTGGCTTTGGCTGTGGCTGGGCTGGCTCTCACTGACTAGGCTCATACATTAAGAATGGTCACTTGGGCAGTACCAAAGGGTGACTGGTTCACATAGAACCAAATCCAAATACAAGACAGCCCCTTCAGAAAGGAAGGGGAGAAAAAATGAATGGAAAAAAATAAATAAATTAAGAAAAAGAATTTGGGTGCTTAAGCTACAAAAAATAAAATCCACCTTTTCGATCTGGTTTAATTTCCTTGCTTTTTTGAACAGAGACATTACTTTGCGTTGATGCAAAAAATCTTATTTGTACTCGTAAGCATTTGACATTTCTCAGTTTGTGCAGCTTGTGGAGGGCGCGTGTAACAGATGAAAATTCATTAAAACTCAATTGACGTCTTCAACTTAATCAAAGGTAAACATTGATAATAAAGTGAGGGGTTTTGATAGAGTAAATAAGGAGAAACTGTTTCCACTGGCAGGAGGGTCGCTAACCAGAGAACACAGATTTAAGATAATTGGCAAAAGAAGAAGGGGGGGGAGATGAGAATTTTTTTTGTTTTTACACGCAGCGAGTTATGATCTGGAATGCGCTGCCTGAAAGGGTGGTGAAAGCAGATTCAATAATAACTTTCCAAAGGGAGTTAGATGTTTACTTGAAACGCATATATTCAGGAATTAAGGGTATTAAAAGTTATGGAGCCAAGGCGGGTGGATGGAGTTAGGATACAGATCAGCCATGATCTCAATGAATGGCTCGAGGGGCCGAATGGCCTACTCCTGTTCCCACGAAAGATTTGCAGGGCTACGGGGAAAGATTGGGGGAATGGGATTAATTGGGTATCTCTTTCAAAGAGCCAGCACAGGCACGATGGACCGAATGGCCTCCTTCTGTGCTGTATGATTCTAATAAATTATTTCTTCTGTGCTTTAAAGAATTCCAGAAGCGAAGAAGTTTTCTCAAGAGCGCATCTCAACTGTTTGAACTGGATATTGAGGTAGATATGTAGGTTAATTATGTACAGCTGAGCCATTAAAAAGAGACGGCAGATCTTTGAAGGATGTCATAATGGTGATCATATATTATTATATCACTCTGCTTTTCCCAATGATTTAAAGCGAGTCTCTCCAGTGAGGTTAGATCATAAATGTCTCACTACCAAAGATCAATACCCAACTCTTTATGACTTTTCCAATTTTGAAGTATGACTCATTCTGTTATCAAGACCATGCTAAGGACTGAATGCACTTTCTCCTTCTACCTCAAATCTGTTAATCACAAAAAGAGACTCGTCCAATATGTCACGCTAAATATAAATCGTAATCTCAAGCAGCCTTTAAGGAAACTGTATCACCTTCCTTGGGATGATGTCACTTTGGGACAGTGCCACAGAAGTGACACCCAATCGTTAACACAAATCACCTGCTCAGGACTCAGTTCTGTCCTCTGTAGCTTATGCAGAGGGATTCAGCTTAATTCACGAAGGCTTGAATAAGGCTTTAGCAGTGATAGACACCAAGCCACCTATGTCCATTAATGTCTGCAATAGAATCAGTCAGTTAGCCTCTAACTACCTTAACTCTTAAACCTAAAAGGTATCTTTGGATTGCATGCGGACATTTCCTGAGCAGCGCCTTTCAATGCTCTGCTCGCACGCACATAAGTGTTAGCTGTGGCTCAGCGTGTGACACTCTTGCCTCTGAGTCAGGTGGTTATGGGTTCAACCCCCACTCCAGGGACTTGGGCTTAATGCAGGCTGACACTCCAGTGCAGTACTCAGGGATAGCTGCACTGTGGAAGGTGCCGTCTGAGACATTAAACCGAGGCTGCGTTTGCCCTCTCACGTGGGCATTAATGATCCCATGGCACTATTTTGAAGAAGAGCAGGGAGAGTTCTCCCTGGTGTCCTGGCCAATTATAAATCCCTCAACCAATATCACTAAAACAGATTATCTGGTTATTATCTCATTGCTGTTTGTGGGAGCTTGCTGTGCGCAAATTGGCTTCCGCGTTTCCTACAGTACAACAGTGACTACACTTCAAAAGTACTTCATCGCTTGTAAAGCGATTTGAGTTGCCCTGAAATGCACTGCATAAATGCGAGTCTTTCTTTAATGCTGAGAATGAATGTGGATTCCATTTTTCTCAGTTGACATTTTTTTTTTAAAGAAAATGAAAAGGCACCGATGCCAATTTATTATAAGAAAATATTCTACTGGCATATTGCTTTTGAGATCTACATTGTTGATCTTGTCAACTCTTCTCTGTATATTAGCATATCTGTGCTTTGGTCCTATTCACTATTAATATTTTGATTCTTGTTTGAATTAATGACTGATATTTCAATAAAATTCATTTTGCTTGGCTATTGCCAGTGTCTGGGGGGGGGGGGGGGGGAGGGGGAGTGGAAAGAATCAACAGATGATGGAAAGGCACCCCTCACCCACAAACTTTCTTTAGTCAACCCAGATTAACTGTTAGTGCCTGAACATATTCTGCAATGCCATCCTACCAGTGAACTGGAAAGTTCAAAGGTTACAGGAGATGAGACTAATTTGCCAAACTGTCACGGCTTGAGGAAATCTGTCTCGGGATGGGGCGTGGTGTTGGAGAATGCTGGTATTGGCAAATGATTGCCTCTTCGGTCATACAGTCCTCTTCTTCCAGCCTTTGCCAACACCTTTCTACCACTGAGCATTGTGGCGAATCGGAATACCTGCCAGTAGCACAAATGATGCCTTCACGAGAGGCATGGGGGCATGGTTATGGCTATGTTGGTGCTGTGTTATGCCGGTGGTAGGGTTGCCAACCTTCCAGCATTAGCCTTGAGTCTCCAGGAATTGAAGATTAATCTCCAGGACACTGCTGCAGGCAAACACCCGGGAGAAAAATCAAAGGGGTTTTTAAAAAATGTGTTTTTTTTCATTTTCTTTGAACACTTCTGTTTATTAGTTATAAAAATATTGGAGATTGGAAAAAAGGCTGTTTGATTGACAGTCAAGAATCATCCAATTGGGTAATAAAAAGTCTTTTCACTTTCCAATTGGTGTGGGAAGGCGCTGCATCGTTAGGATGGACGTGTTGGCTGACCAATGGCGGGAGCATTGGGGGGGGGGGGGGGGGGGGAGCAGTTGGAGGCCGGAGGTCGTGTGATGAAACCTTCAGGAATACATTCAACCAGAGTTGGCAACCCCAGCTGGTGGGTTAATCATTTCCATCACTATCAGTTCAGTCTTGGCCAATCCCCAATATAAACTGAATACTGCAAGTTAAAACAAGTGTCCAAAACTCTTGGGCCCTGAAAATCAGGCCCGATTAATATGAAAAATTTGATCTTTTCTTTGGAAGACAATACATTAAGGCCTTGAAATGATACTGCAAACATCAACACATGAACAACTGAAGGAGGGTCGGGAAGGGACACGCACCCATCACCCTTAACCTCGCCGTGACCTCAACCCATCTTCCAGGGTCAGGGTTCATTATCTATGCCGATCAAAGAGAACAATCAGCAGAAACAGGATACAAAAGATATAGAACATTGCACATGATTTAAAAGAAGCTAGTAGGCCAAATGTAATCTTTCCATTTTAAGGTTCAGGAAACATTGGTAGAGTTTCACTCTGACAAGTTATGTCATCACCTCAGACCCTCAAACGAATGACTACCTGGTTTCTCAGTGTCTAATATCCCACTTTTTAAAATTCAGTGTAACTCGATAAATGACCATTACTGGTATTTGTCAATTTCCCATTTCATTTCAACAGCATAATTCTGTACATTGAACAGACTAGAAAATTGACCCCAAGTATTTGTTTTGAAGTCACTGCATAATCTTACGATAATTTAAATATTAGTGCGAAATGTCACTGGCAGTTCAGGGCACAACAAACTCACTCTCCAATCTTCCACTTTCCTCCCAGTTTTCATCAGAAACTCTTCAGTCTGGTTCTTGTGCCTATCATTTGACTTTGTTTGCAGCCTCAAGTATAAATCGTCCAGTTTTCCAAATGGTCATGTCAATTCTTCGGAGATATTTAATGAACAATGAAATCAAATTCAGGCGGTCAGTTATCAGGCCATCAGGAAAACATCCGTATTATTCACCTTTAAGACTGTATTCACACTGCAGTAATAATGTTCATGCAAAGCAATTTTGCTCCACATCAAGACAACAGTTATAGTGTGAATACAGCCTGAATCCAGAGTCCGGGCCATGTGATATTTAATATCCTTCTGAACCACTAGAATAGGCTGATGGGGCTTCGGTTTAATGCTTCACCTTAAGGACTGCACCTCTGACGATGCAGCACTCCCTCAGTACCGCACTGATGCGTCAGCTTAGACTTATGGGGCTAAGTCCTGGAAGGGGGAAGGGGGTTCAGCCCACAATCTTCTAACTTAAGAATGCTACCAACTGAGCGAAGGTGACACTTCAGTAGTATGAAGGTTAACCAAACATTAGGGCATGTCTGGGGAACAGGAAATTTAAAAAAAATGAAAATTAACATTATACTCGAGCAACTTCAATTAATTCAGGGCCTCTCAACACTGGTCCTCCAAATTAAGCTATTACTATTCATCTCCTCTTACGCCAGGAAAAAACTAAATTAATTCCTCAAGTGCCGTCTTTGAATGTCTTTGCAATTGAATAAAACAGATCAAGAAACCCACAACAATCCTACTAATTAGCCAATCATCTCCTGCATGTCACTGCTCTTGAATTGTTTAACTACTGCCGATGATTATGCTCTGGAGATGGACCATGCTAATGTAAGTAGGTACCTGTTGCTGTCTACATTGTTTATTGCAGCAAAGTTACAACAATTCAAATGAACACAGCAGCCAGTGATGACAAGTCCTTGCAAACACTAAAACGTAGCACCTTACTTCGACCACCCAAAATAAAAATATTTGTATTTATGTAAGGTTCAACAAGTGGAAATCAGTGTAACAATCAAGGAAAGTGTTGAATTTAAATAGAATTACATAGAATTTACACCACAGACACTGGAAGTTCAGCCCAACTGGTCTATGTCTGTGTTTGTGCTCCACATGATCCTCCTCCCTCCCCTCTTCATCTAACCCTATCAGCAAAACTTTCTATTCCTTTCTCCCTCATGTATTTATCCAGCTTCCCCTAAACTATATCCATAATTGACACCATATTCATTCTTTTAGCCCTTGTTTAAGCATGAAAATTAAAGTTTGAAGCCATCAAACCATAATATATGCAAATTAGGCACAGCATGTTTAAGAAAACGCAATTATGGAAGTTTTTCAATTTCTAATGCAAAGTTGGACCTGTTTCTGGCTGGGGCGGAGATCACCCCGTATAAGAGGTAGGTATCCTGGAATATAAATTAGGTCCAATGTGATCTCCTGGACTAGTTTTGATCACCTAAATGGGTCAGGGAGCAAATTTCCCTAATTGGGGCTCGGGTTTCTGTATCTCCCAGGAGATTATATAGCTCCGGGTGGGTGGGGAGTGTCTGTATTGTGATGCATAACACATCACAACCATATGGGACAGGCTGGATGCCATAAAGATGCATTCAAAGATACAGAAAATACATAAGTCTCAGTGAGGAGGAATAATTTTTTTTTAAAAATTGCTTCAAAAGAAATCACCATAAAACACCTGAAATATGACTGAGTCTTGTTGCGCCTGAAATTTTAGGCATAAATTGACAGACCATTCAGAACCGGCATAAATTCAGGAAATTCAAGTGAGCAGGGCAGGGGGACAGAGCTATATTAATGAACGGCGGAGGATTTGTGGAATTGGTATAAAAGATCGAGGAAATTCAGGCGTAACGTAAACATGAAACAACGGCGCAAGTATCACGTAATGCTGATTTTCAGCACAAGCGATTTGAGGAACGTACACCCAACTGCATAGCCTTGAGAACATAATCTAGGCCGACATCTCAGTACAGCATTAAGAGAGTGCTGCAGTGTTGGAAATGCCGCCTTGTGGCAGAGAGTTAACCCAAAGCCCCGTTTGCCCCCTCAGGTGGACGTAAAAGATCCCATGGCACTATTCGAACAGCAGAGGAGTTCTCCCCAGTGTCCTGGTCAACATTGATCCCTCAACCAATACCACCAAAACCAGATTATCTGGTCATTATCTCATTGCTGTTTGCTTTGCGCAAATTGGCTGCCGCATTACAACAGAGACTGCACTTCAAAAATACATTAAAGCCTTGACATTACACTGCAAACTGAGGGAGAAATACTCCAAGGAAATGTCTTTGCTCTATCAAATAATGCCATGTCATCTCCAGTGTCCACCTAAACATACCATGGGATCTCCAGTGTCCATCAGAACATACCATGGGATCTCTGGTGTCCATCAGAACACACTATGGGATCTCCAGTGTCCATCAGTGCGTACCATGGGATCTCCAGTGTCCATCGGAACATACCATGGGATCTCCGGTGTCCATCAGAACATACCATGGGATCTCTGGTGTCCATCAGAACACACTATGGGATCTCCAGTGTCCATCAGTGCGTACCATGGGATCTCCAGTGTCCATCGGAACATACTATGGGATCTCCAGTGTCCAGCAGAACATACCATGGGATCTCCGGTGTCCAGCAGAACATACCATGGGATCTCCAGTGTCCATCAGAACACACCATGGGATCTCCAGTGTCCAGCAGAACATACCATGGGATCTCCGGTGTCCAGCAGAACATACCATGGGATCTCCGGTGTCCAGCAGAACATACCGTGGGATCTCCAGTGTCCAGCAGAACATACCATGGGATCTCCGGTGTCCAGCAGAACATACCATGGGATCTCCAGTGTCCAGCAGAACATACCATGGGATCTCCAGTGTCCAGCAGAACATACTATGGGATCTCCAGTGTCCATCAGTATGTACCATGGGATCGCCGGTGTCCATCGGAACTGCTGGATGGACTTTAGTTTAACATCACGCTACTATTGTTGTGGAGTTGAAGAAAATGGTTAAGAAACATTTTAACAACTTTATAAAAGGATAACTTAGATTTGCAATTGTTCCGACTGTCTCTATGGGATAGAATTAATTATATGTAAACTATTCAAACTCTCAAAATTAATTATGTTTCATCAGCGATTTCTCTTACAGTTCCACCCTGGATTGTTAAGCTGATTAAATTGCTTCTTCTCCTATGGGTCGATGGGGAATCGGTGTCCTCGGGCTGTAAAACAGTTGGAAGGTTTGGAGATGTAGTTTGGCAGATAATTGCCTTGCTTTAGGGCGTCATATCCCCTTGTTCTGGATGTACACGACCTCAAATGCAATTCCTGGATGACTTGAATTGGAATAGAAGTGGCTAGACCTTCACAATGATTGACCTCTTATGCTCCAAGAGATCAACCTCTTATGCAAAACATCCAAATTGTATTTAACATTTTTATTCTTCAATGGGCTAACTAATTGCAGGATCTTAAGCTTTACTATCAATTATTAATCCTAGCTGGAATAATTCTACCATTGGAGATAGACCAATGAATGTGGTAACATGAAAAGAGGCTTGAATTCTCAGGAATTTTTCAATCATGTAACAATAGTTTCTCTTATTTTGCTTGATGCAAATTTGGTTCAGTCAGTAACACTCTCACTTCTGGATCAGACAGCTGTGGGTTTAAACTTCACTCCTGCACTTGAAATGCATAATCTAGGCTGATACTCCAGTGCAGTACCGAGGGACTGCTGCATTGTCGGAGCTACAGTCCTTCGGATGAGATATTAAATTGAGGCCCTAACTTGCTGTTCGTATGGTGCAGGCAAACTTCAAAGGTCCCATTCGAACAAGAGCAGGGAGTTCTCCTAACAAACATTCCTCCCTCAACCAAGATTGGCAAAAACCGATTAGCTGATCATTCGTCTCATTTGCTATTTGTTGGACTCTGTTGTGCACAAAATGGCTGTTGCACTTGAATACACAAGTATTTGCCTTCAATGGAAATGAAAATAGGGAGAGATGTATTACGGGCGGCTGAATCGATATCACTCATTATACACCTTCACTCAAAGTCAAAATTACCCCCAGTGTTACGAATTCTGGTCTGTCGTAGATACCTTTACATTTTCAGTCGCTCCTGTAAGTGGTCCAAGTGTCTTATTTTTATGAGAGTTGACTCTTGGGGGTGCAATTCAACTTTGGCGGTGCCACTAGACGGGCAGGTAGCTGACTGACCATCCATTATATACCACACTAGATTTTCCTTTTCGTTGAATTCGATGGAAAGGATAAGCCAATTTAAAGGAAAATTCGTTGGGAAGCCGAACTA
Organism: Heptranchias perlo; assembly: GCF_035084215.1. Classification (NCBI taxonomy): domain Eukaryota; kingdom Metazoa; phylum Chordata; class Chondrichthyes; order Hexanchiformes; family Hexanchidae; genus Heptranchias; species Heptranchias perlo. Next base: position 11,430,286 of record NC_090345.1, on the reverse strand, counting down.
TCTCCGTCCATTTTGTGCCCCTGGCAAAGTTGAATTTCTCCCCCATACTGCCCTATATCTACTTTTATTACATAGAATTTTAAGGCACAGAAATAGGCCATTCGTCCCAACAGGTCTGTGCTGTGTTTATGATCCACACGAGCCTTCTCCCACTTTATTTCACCTCACCCGATCAACATATCCTGATGTTCCTTATGATAGCACAACTCGGGAATGTAACAGCATTCCCGAGTAATCGCGACTGGATATTAGTGACTTTTGCACTAGTACTTCTTCAGTTTCTCCAAAGGTGGAGTGGGTCAACAGTTGGTGAGGCAAAAAAAATTGAAAATCAACGGAGCATGAGTTAGATCTTGATTTCAGTTGATATGTTTTCATATTCTTCAATCGCATTCATTAAACTTCCATGAAACTTTTTTGGACAGGTAGTAAATCTGATGGTAGAAGTTAGAGATATGGAATTGAAGCTGGCATCTTCTTACATAAGCTTTGGATTTGTTCAGAGGCAAGCAAAAAATTATTTCTCCTATTTATAATGCAGGTTATGTCCTGCCCAGTCTTATCGATTCTTAGACAGTGGTTTTCTTCATCTTCTGAAGCTTGCCTATTTTTTGTTCTCTCCATTAGTTGCTAGAAAGGAAAGGCTTATAAGAAAACTTGGAATTAGGAAAGGACTTAGGACAATCAAACCATTCTAGAAACATAGGAACAGGGATTCGCCAGTTCCGTCATTCAATTAGATCATGGCTAATCTGTATCTTAACTCCATCTACCTGCCTTGGTTCCATAACCCTTAATACCTTTGCCTAACAAAAATCTATCAATCTCAGTTTTTAAATTTTCAATTGACCCCCAGCCTCAACAGTTTTTTTTGGAGGGGGGAGGGGGGGGGGGAAGAGTTCCAGATTGCCACTAGCTTTTGTGAAGAAATGCTTTCTGACATCACCCCCGAACGGCCCAGCTCTAATTTTAAGGTTTCTCTCTTTCTACCCTATCAATTCCTTTAATCATCTTAAGCACCTCAATTGGCTCACCCCTTAATCTTTTATATTCAAGGGAATACAAACTTAATCTATGCAACCTGCCCTCATAATTTGACACTTTTAGCCCTGGTATCATTCTGGTGAAGATTTAATGTCCTGAGGAAAGGTTCTAGAACATTTATCTGTCTCTTTTCCCTCCCCACCCCCAAAGTAAATCAAGCAAAACTCCAGAACACCTTTCTAACCTTACATCCTGCATTGTTTGACCTTGACTATGAGCTAGAGATTCTATGAGTAGGTAACTCTGGAAACCTGGTAGACAGACTGCATGAGGTGGCAACTGTAGGACAACTTTTTGAAAGCAAGAGATGGTGCAGTGGCTGCTTCAATGCGTTGTGGCATGGAGAGCTGCCGTGTGTGTCCTCGCCCACGTGATGGTGCCTCATTTCAGACATAAGGCAAAAGTACCAAATGGAAGACAGGCATTTCTGCATGGATAGAATAGCAGGGTTGGAAAATCTATTTACTCTCAAGCAGTTCCTGGCGACAGGCAGTTGTCGGGAAGCAACTTGCCTGCCCAAATATATCATCAAATCTGCCCCAATAGATCTTTTTTTTTGATAGTAACTTGAATAAAGTTTCTGGTCAGGCTCTGGCCATCTTTGTGCCAATGTTCAAGGGTCACGGAAGAATAATGGAGAAGGAAGAGGAAACAGACCATGGGATTTCAAACCATTCTAGAAACATAGGATCGCCTGTTCCGTCATTCAATTAGGTCATGAGGTTTTCCACCTTCTCCCCTACTTTCCTGAAAGCAGTGACTCAGGCGGGACTATTATGCTATGGGTATCTCTATTATCCCCTCAATCTCTTTATACGTGACCCTTAACATTATCAGCAAGGTATTTAACTGCTGGGGGCATCATTGCAGGGCTTGATACTATCCTCACTCAATATCCATAACAATCCAGATCAGAAACCTCACTCATTTTTCCTCACCCTAGTTTGGGGCTATCAAGCTATAATTTTGGCACCTCCCCTTCCACCTCCCAGCATTTCCCCAGATCAAGATCACCCAAGTCAGCTCCGACCAGAGATTGAACCTGGAACATTGGTGCCTAGTCTGCATGGCTCAGTACCACAACAGACAATGCATTTACACACTGAGCCACTGGACGAGCTGATCAAAGAAATATCGGAGCAGATTTTCCTCTTACTGCACTTGGGCATGAAGGATCACTCGGGCGGGGAGGATCGCAATTCAACATTGAAATCGGCTCAATTTCCCATCCATTTAAAGTAAATGGCAGAAGATCATAAAAATAAGACATAGGGACCACTTATTGTCCCAGTATGAGTCAATGCTCTCAAGACAAAGTGTAAGAAGAGAAAATTAGCCCCCTCCTACCCTCCCAAAAAAATCAGAGAGAGCTGGTGCCTTCTTTCTCTCATCTTTTGGTTACCTGTGTAAAGCTTCTCAATAATTAGACTCAAGCTACGAATCCTCCATGGCCAATTATTTAACAAACTAATTTATTGGTGAACTAAACCCATAGATGAGCATCTTTGTTGATATATGGGCCCTCTGTTTGCCGGCTTTATTTTGGAGATTTTATATGGATTTAAGTTGTTTTTGTCAATATTGTTTTTGGAATATAGTCTATTTTTTCTTTATAAACACAGACGGCAAGAGACAATTAAAAAAATGTAAGTAAAGGTAAGAGGAAGATAAAAATGATTCATGCATCTTCCCCACCCATAGGTCAGTGACTTTATTCAATGAATAACTGAGCTATGTAGACAAGGAAAGTCCACGGTTTGATCCCTGGTCTCCAATGAGCTGGCTGGTCTCAGCCAGGAAAGCAGTAGGATGCTACCAATGATCTCTGCACCCCCTGGGCAAAGGAGGAGAAAAAAAAGTCAGTCAGAGTCCCTCCTCCTGATTGCTAGGCAACAAGTGCTGCAGGAAGTGGATGCTTGTAGGCATCGGGTGAGGACAGGGTTAGGCTCTGTTGTGATGCCCCCCATGGTCAAATAATCTGGTAACATTCATTGCCAAGGCTCACACATGGACACGCGGACACACGGACACTTGGACAATGGGGAAAGGGCAAGCGGCACCTGTTGACCCACATCTCATCAGAAGAATCAACATTTTTAGCACAGAATGGGAGAAAAAATTTAGAAGGGGGCCGGGGGGACAAACATTTTATTGAACAGTAAATGGCCAATTCAGGTTCTGAATGAGCAGCTATATATCAGGGTTAGTTGGGTTTGGTGAATGGAATTATTTTGTTTCTTATCCTTTCTCTTTCTCTAGGTAAAGAGTGCAAATGTTGACTAGTTTAAGGTCAGATTGGTAAATTACTGGCCCTGAAGGTTACAGGAATGACCACGAGTCTGTTATGTAATGCCTTAAATTGAAGGGTGAAGTCAGATTTGAAGTCACTTCTGTAACCAGAAGGGGTAGGTTTAGCTCAAAGCTGCAGTATCACACAAAATGTACAGCCCAGAAACAGGCCATTCGGCCCAACAGGTCTATGCCAGTGTTTGTGCTTCACACGAGTCTCCTCCCACCCCTCTTCATCTCCCCCTATCAGCATATCCTTCTATACCTTTCGCCCTCATGTGTTTATCTAGCTTCTCCTCAAATGCATCTCTAGCTTCCCCTTAAATGCATCATTGGACCACATTTAGCCTTTTAAAAATATTATTTTTCCCCTTATTGGTGAATTTTCCGATTTGGCTGCACTCAGCATGCCCACTTCAGGCGCACCATGAATTAGATGGAGAATTAAACTCCCTGTCTTCTCCTCAACAAAGTACATCAACTCCAGTTCAGAAGAGCAGGTCCCACTGCGCCAGAGTCACATTTCAATTTCACACGCCAAACATTCCTCGCGACTCCATTAAGATCGATCATCGAATTAGTCGCCATTAATACTGAAACGAGGCAACTTTTCTGCTGTTGACTCACACTGGATTGGAACTGCCCAAATTCAGTACTGGCACAGCTGGCAAAGGGACAACCATTATCCCATCAGTCTGCATCTGGATTCAATCCAAGATCCAGAGGTGGAATGACAGAGCTCCAACTGATTGGACCCATCACGTCCTCTCACAGGAAACACTTTTACCCATTTTGCACATGATAAATGCAGCAAACATCATCGAGCAATTGCAGGAGAAATAGCTAGAACCACAGGCAGTTGAGGGAGGGGATATTTTTCTTGCTCCCCCAGTCAGTTTGCCCCCAGACCGTAGGTTTAATTTATCAACAGCATGTTTTAAAGTGCCAGCCTTCACCTCTCTCAACCTACCTAAGATTGAAGACGGTCGCAGAGGTACCTTACACTCAGCTTGCCCGTGTCCTTTAAAATTACTTTGAATCAAAGCGTCTGTAGGCAGCGCAGAGCTCATCCAACTGTACCAGCAGCTATTACAGTAACCAGCTGGAAACCTCCTTCACTCTTTCAACAGGCTGAGAGAGGCACTTTAAAATGCACTGCTGGTTAAAATTGAAGTGCCAGTGAGTGCAGAAAATGACAGAGAAAGCTGCACTGCAGGGTGAAAATCCTGGGATTAGTATCTCAAAGTGCTAATATGCACTTTGAGATACTAATAGGCTATAAAAGGAGTCATTTTATGATTTGGGGCCTGAAATCGTGAGCAGTGCGTGCCCGAGTTTCCAATCTACGCTATCAGAGGGCAAGGCTCTCCACCAGCAGTGCAAAGCCGGAAAACTACCCTAGAGTATCAGTTGACTTTACCTCACTGAAAACTATTGCCCACTGAGATCACCCAGCAGTGAACACTATTGTCTCATAGAATGATAGACTGGAATCATAGAATTTTACAGCACAGGAGACGACCATTTGGCCCATCGCACCTGTGCTGGCTCTCTGAAAGAGCTGTTCACTTAGAGCATGGAAATGGGACTTTTTCCAATAGCCTTTTATATTTTTCTTTTTCAAATATTAATCCACTTCCATGTTTTTATTCTGCTTGCACCATTATTTCTAGTGAGGCATTGCTGTCCTAATAACTTGCTGCACATAAAAAATCTCTTAACTTCTCTCTTCATTGTTCAGGTGATGATCTGAAATGTATGACCTCTACTTACAAACTCACCGACCCATTTACCTTATCAGAACCCTTCATAGTTTTGAACACCTCTCTCTGATCAACAACGCAAGTTGCGGATCCAGTGAACAAATTTAGTGACCAAATACCATCAAGGCTTTATGATGCGAAGTCTGCTCATTTGATGTGAATATCATATCAAGTGTGTCCCTAATATACTTCTTAATAACAGATACAGAGAAACACAAATAATAAATTTTAATGCCAAGTAAAGTTCATGCTATACAATTAATATTGAGATGGATAAGGTGACGTGACAGGCAGCAAATAAATACAATTGACTCTGCAGATCTCAACTTCTGGGCACAGGGGACATTTAATTGGTTCCCTTCAATGGTGGCAGTAGGGTTGCTAGGGGAACATTTGTTCTTTCGCATTTGATTTTCTGCAGCTTATGAATGTTAAATTAATGGCCATTGGAATTTAAGCATTCAGTGTACTGTGTGGTATCCTGGTACGAATGAGTCAATATATATGGCTCTCTCTATCTGCATCTATCGATAAATGTATGCCAAAAAAAAGCATTTCCTGATGCACTGAGAGTAAATACACTGAACTACATTTCTCCTTTTTCCCGTCATCAATGTTGTGTGGGAATTAGGGTCCTAAACCTCTCCACCTCTCCCTCCTTTAAGACGCCCCTTAAAACCTACCTCTTTGACCAAGCTTTTGATCACCTGTCCTCTTATCTCCTTACGTGGCTCATTGTCAAATTTTGTTGGATAACGCTCCTGTGAAGCGCCTTGGGACGTTTAACCACGTTAAAGGCGCTATATAAATGCAAGTTGTTGTTGTTGTAATTTCAAAACATTGACGACAAGAATAAAAGGAGAAATGACAGGAAATCTAAAATAATTTACAAAAGCAGAGATGTAAAATTTCCTCCTTCTCACGATCTTTTAAGTGGTTCTTTCTGTAGTTTAAATCAGCGAGTCTCCAACTGGCCTACCAAGAGGAAAACAAAAATTGGGTCCGTAACTCGTATTGTGCCCCTGTGGTGACTCCACAACCTCTGGCTTGCCTCCCCACTCCACCCCACCAATCCCCCAACCCTCCCATCCGAGGACCTACCTGCCGGTGTCACCATAGGGCAGCATGTAGATGAGGAAGGGGGGAGGGGGAAGGGCGGCGAAGATAGATCCTTGTACAGTAAGTAGCCACGCCACACGCCACCAGGAAGAGTCCCAGGTTCAATCTCTGGGCTGAACCGAGTGAGCTGATCTCATCAGAGATGTCATAGAGAAACTACAACTGTTCTCAGCATTTTGATTGGGTGGAGGTGGAAAATAAAAATTGGCCATGGTACCCAACTCCTGATTGCCAATTCAGCAACTCCTGGCCAAGAAAACTTGGTAAAAATATATCTAACGAGCATAACTATAACAATAAATGCTGGCCTTGCCAGCGACGCCCACATCCCATGAACGATAAAAAACAAACTATACAACGATAACAGTTATGGGATTATGTGACAGTAGCACCTGGGAGAATATGAAATAGCATTTTCAAAGCATGACACCATAGACAAGAACATCACTAAAATTACTGGCAAGCCCTTTTAAGTACTCACAAACATTTGCACAGTAATGATTAATTTGATTTTTAAAAATCAAATTAAACACCAATGATTTCCAGAAGTCAGAGCTTTTCTACAACAAATGGACCCTTTACTCTTCATATTACAATAAAAGGGGAATCTAGCACTGGCACAAGGGTAATCAGCCAAATGGCCCCCTGCTGTACCAACATTTCTATAATTTAACGATTCTCTGCAATACGAGTTACAAAAGAATAAACTCCGGTACAAGGGCAGACAATCACCTGCACTACAGTTGCGGTTGTTTTAAACCAATTGCTTGTGAACAGCCTAGCAAAAGGAAAATGCTGGGCTGAAGTGGTCAGAATGGAAAATTCCTCCTCTTGGTCAGAATCTAGCACAAGCACTTGTTGTTGTTCCATTTGACAGGATCACATGAAGGTCACCAAGTACATCTACAGAATACTGGAAAATGATCCATCATCACTGGGATGCCGAGCCTGAAGCAATAACTTGAGTCAATGTCAATTAACTCCTGTTCTTGAGTGACTAGATCCGTATATAAAACTCCTACTTCAGTTAAAACAGCATGCTCTACTCACACATATGTGTAAGTATATAAAATATAAACATATAACGCTCTTATAATATATTACATCCACACACATACAAAACACCTTCACACTTTCAGAATCTGTCAATCCCATTTCATAGATTGGACAGGTTCCATTAGTTACAGGTGTTCACCCAATAGGATACAAGACTGGCATCTGTTACACATCATTCAACTTTCAGCATCCCAACTGGATCTCTTAATGACATTCAGCTTTGCATCACACCAATGAACTCATTATCAAGCTTGCAATTGTATTCCAAACCTATCGGAAAGGATACAAAGGAGGAATGCTTTAATGACTTCCAGCTTCAAATTGTTTTGTTGAAATGAAATTTACGGAGCTTAAATTGAATCTTCTCCTTATGAAAAAAGATTGTAAGGGAGAAATAATAGATATTTAAAAACTTAGTAAGATCAAGGTACAGCTCATTATATATATATATATATATATATATATATATATATATATAGAGAGAGAGAGAGAGAGAGAATCAACAGCAAAATACAGCGGATGCTGGAAATCTGAAATAAAAACAGAAAATGCTGGAAATACTCAGCAAGTCAGGCAGCATCTGTGGAGAAAGATACAAGGTTAATGTTTCAGGTCGCTGACCCTTTATCAGAACATGAATCGTTAACTCTGTTTCTTTCAACGTTTCATGTTGTGACGAAGGGTCATTGACCTGAAACGTTAACTCTGTCCCTTTCTCCACAGATGCTGCCTGACTGGCTGAGTATTTCCAGCACTTTCTGTTTTTATTTCAGATATATATGGTATTGCCCAAAGATGAATATTTAACTGCTTGAACATCTACTATGGATTTGTATTTGATTTGTTGGCCCTGGAGTGTGGGTTTGCATCCCATTGCCTGGCCATATGATGTTTTTTAAAATAAATTAATTTGTTCCTGGTATCTGGACAATGCCGATAAGGCCAAATTTATACCCAATCCCTAGTTGTCCTAAAAAAAGTGCCAGCGGGTTGTCTTCATGAACTACTGGAGTCTGCGTGGTGATGATGCTCCCAGTGGTGTTATGTAGAGAGCTCCAGGATTCTGACTCAGTTACAATTAATACAATATATGCCCAAGTCAGTTTGGAGGGGATCTTGGGGTGCTGGAGTTTGCAGGATATTGCTGCATGGGCAGTGTCAATATGGTTTTATGATAGGGATATCATGTTTGACAAACCTATTAGAGTTTTTTGACGATGTAACTAGCAGGATAGATAAAGGGGAACCAGTGGATGTAGTATATTTGGATTTTCAAAAGGCATTCGATAAGATGCCACATAAAAGGTTGTTACACAAGATAAGGACTCATGGGGTTGGGGGTAATATATTAGCTTGGATAGAGGATTGGTTAACAGACAGAAAACAGAGTAGGGATAAAGGGGTCATTTTCAGGTCGGCAGGCTGTAACTAGTGGGGTGCCGCAGGGATCGGTGCTTGGGCCTCAGCAATTTACAATCTATATTAATGGCTTAGATGAAGGGACCAAGCGTAATGTATCCAAGTTTGCTGACGATATAAAGCCAGGTGGGAAAGTAAGCTGTGAGGAGGACCCAAAGAGTCTGCAAAGGGATAGAGACAGGTTAAATGAGTGGGCACGAAGGTGGCAGATGGAGTATAATGTGAGGAAAAGTGAGGTTATTCACTTTGTTAGGAAGAATAGAAAAACAGGATATTTTTTAAATGGTGAGAAACTATTAAATGTTGGTGTTTAAAGGGATTCGGGTGTCCTTGTACATGAAACACAAAGTTAACATGCGGTTACGGCAAGCAATTAGGAAGGCAAATGGTACGTTGGTTTTATTGCAAGGGGCTTGGAGTAAGGAAGTTTTGCTGCAGTTGTACAGGGCTTTAGTGAGACCACACCTGGAGTACTGTGTACAGTTTTGGTCTCCTTACCGAAAGAAGGATATATTTGTCTTAGAGGGGGTGCAACAAATGTTCACTCGATTGATTCCTGGGATGAGAGGGTTGTCCTATGAGGAGAGATTGAGTAAAATGGGCCTATACTCTCTGGAGTTTAGAAGAATGAGAGGTGATCTCATTGAAACATAAAAGATTCTGAGGGGGCTTGACTGGGTAGATGCTGAGAGGCCGTTTCCCTTGGCTGGAGAGTCTAGAACTAGGGGGCATAATCTCAGGAAAAGGGGTTGGCCATTTGGGACTGAGATGAGCAGAAATTTCTTCACTCAGAGGTTTGGAAATCTTTGGAATTCTCTACCCAGAGAGCTGTGGATGCTCAGTCGTTGAGTATATCGAAGATTGAGTCGATAGATTTTAGGACTCTAAAAGGGACATGGGGATCGGGCAGGAAAGTGGAGTTAAGGTCGAAGATCCTTATTGAAAGGCGTAGCAGGCTCGAGGGGCCCGATGGCCAACTCCTGCACCTATTTCTTATGTTCTGCTCTTGTCATACTCCATGGTTAAGATCCTGGGGCTGAGCCCATCTGTATCCCGTTCTCTTGCAAACTGGTGTTGATCTGTGCCCCATTTCCTAGCAATCTGTAACAAATTCTCTGGCACAATGGTATTGATCCTTGTTCAATTCCCTGGCAATTTGTTTTGAATCAGTATCTAATTATCTGTACTTACAACCAACCTTATAATAGGATTCAGAGAATATCAATTTTGGCCCATTGCAAATTCAAATCCCAAATGAATTAACGTACTCATTCCTCCTTGAGCTATTGAATATCGAAGGCTTGCTTTATTGGTAGCACTCTCACCTCTGAGTAAAAGTCATGGATTCAAACCCCGCTCCAGTGTCTTGAGCTCGTAATCTAGGCTGACATTTCACAGTATAATCGTAGGTGCAGCACAGGAGGCGGCCATTCGGCCCATCGTGCCTGTGGCGTCTCTTTGACAGAGCTATCCAGTTTGTCCCATTCCCCTGCTCTTTCCCCATCGCCCTGTAATTCCCCCCCCCCCCCCCCCCCCCCCCCCCCCCCCCCCCCCCCCCCCCGATCAGGGATTTATCCAATTCCCTTTCGAAAGTTCAGTGCTCATGCAGTGCTGCACTGTCGGAGGTACGGCCTTTTGCGACTGATCCTAAACCGAGGCCCTGGCTGCCCTCTCAGGTGGTCATAAAAGATCTCATGGCAATATTTACAGAAGAGCAGGGGAGTTCTCTTGGTGTCACGGCCAATATTTATCCCTCAACCAGCATCACTAAAATGGATTATTTGGTTATCATCTATTTCTGATCATGGGACCTCGAAGTATACAAATTGGCTGTTACATTTCCTTACATTACGACAGTGACTACACTTCAAAAGTACTTAATTGGCTGTGAAGTGATTTGGGAGGCCCTGAGGTCATAAAGCACTATATAAATGCAAGTTCTTTCTTTCCATCTCCTTTACAGAAGTTACTCATTTGTATCTTAAATTTGCAGAATTTTCTCCACTTATTCAAATACCAGAAACAGTGACTATGGTGCAAATTATTTTTTAAATTCTGTAATAACCAGTTCTGTCTCTGCATAAATTGTAAAGATGATGTGGAGATGCCGGTGATGGACTGGGGTGGACAAATGTAAGCAATCTTACAACACCAGGTTATGGTCCAACTATAACCTGGTGTTGTAAGATTGCTTAAATTGTAAAGGCCATGGCTAGGCAGATTTAGATCTTAATGGAATCAGCAATAAATACTTTCCAAATCCAAAATATAGATAGATTCAAGAAGGATTAGATTTTTTTAATAGCTAATTCAGACCATTTGTAGTGTATTTTTTGGTTTTTATTTGTTGCTTTGGAAACTACCAAAAGTTTGCCATCAAATTTGGTAGTTATCAATGGCTGCGAAGAATGGACACGTATCAAGTCACAATTCTCTGTGTGACGTACATATGTCATCCAGGAGCTTTCTATCATTTCCGTGCTGATTTATCTATTTGAGATACAAGACAAAAAAACAATTCCTTTGTTATCAACACATCAATTGCTCGTCTCTCAAATATCAGCTAGGGTTGCCAACCCTCCAGGATTGTCCTTGCGTCTGCAGGAATTGAAGGATAATCTCATGGACACTGCTGCAAGCAAACCCAGGAGAAAAATCATACATGCATTTAAAAAGTGTTTCTTTTTCATTTTCATTGAACGGTTTCATTTATTAGTTATAAAAATATTGGCGATGGGAAAGTAAAAGGCAGTTTGGAGGCGGGAGGTTATGATGAAACCTCCAGGAATACGTCCAACCAGAGCTGGCAGCCCTAAATGTCAGCTCCTGTGTTAAACTTAGTTTGTTTACAGCATTTCAGCATAGGAAGACAGGAGCTCAGACACATTCATGCTTGACAGTACCAGATAGGAATGAATTAGTAGCCTTTGCCCAGGATGTGCTGGTGATAGATAGCATTGTTTTTTCTTTATTTCATCCGGTCCATGACAACCATCTTCCAATGGTGATCTGCGACTTTGGGTGGAACTTTCAATTTCAGCAGGGGTGTAAAACAGGTGATATCAGATCGTCCGCCCGTTATATACATCCCGCCCGGTTTTCCTTCCCAGCGATGTCAATCTGGGCGGAAAATCAGGTGAGACTTATAACGAGCAGCCTATCCAAAGTCACCCGCTGAAGTTGAAAAATTCCGGCGTTTGAGTCTATTTCTACCGGCAACGTGACCGTGGCATTCAATTCCCCGGTAGATGACAAGAGCGATATAGACGAGGCAGGCCACATGGGTCATCCTAGCTCATCAATCAGGAAAGAGCATCCATCCATTTCTTAAAATGATTCCAGAGTTTTTTCCTCCGCTGCACGAACCAGAAGTCCAGTCCACATGCTGGAATCTGTTCATAGCGACCAATATCTTGGTAAGTGAACGGGTTTGATACATTGGAATTCTCTGTTAGTCAATGAAAGTCGTCTCTTGCATGCAGGTTGAATATCAGAATGAATTGTTCACCTCAGCCCCAAGTTCTCACCTGATACCAAACTCAATATCAAGCACAAAAATAATGAAAGCAAACTTCAGTAAATCTCCCTTAAAAAAAAGTTCTCATTTCCAAAAATAAAATAACAATTTACTAAGACTACATGCTATAGCCTAAGGCTGCTATTGTTCTTTACAACCATAACTGCCAAAAGAAAGGCTAGCTCCCAGTAAGTCTCGTCACAATCATCCTCGTGAAGAATTGCAACTTTGTAGAAGACATAAACCAACTTAAGCTCATAACAAGCTCAGATAAGCTTTAAGTTCACTGTAAGCTTCTGGCAAGCTTACTTACAGACATTCACATGCATATTTTATATGTTTTGCACACATTGTATCGAAACTGCCTGACATTTATAAGCAGGCATGCACTGTATAATTAGGAGATGCACGGCCTCAACTGACTGACATCTATTTGTTTATTTCAGTCACTCACTCACCAATATTGCTCATTTAGTTCTCTTATCTGCTCCTCCACGATGCTGGATTTAGAATTTAACCCGTTAAAGGTTCCATATGCAGAAGCTCTCAGTCAGATGTACGTATATTGTACAGCATCTAATATTAATAAATAACTAGTTTTTACTAGTGTGTGCTGTATGTGTGTTAATCTTTTCTATAAAGTGGGAAGGCTTTTTAAGTGTCTAAAACAAAAATCACCAGCTTACATTTTTTCCCACTGTGCCATATCTGAGAATATATGAGCACCATTTCCTGTCATCAATCTGCCTCATTTAGATACATGTACAAGTGACCCTTAAGCAAATATACCGTGCAGCAGTGGCCATTGTACAATTGCTGTATATAATGTTTTAAACTGTAATGAATGTATTATTTTTCATTTTGTCTTGAATGACAATGAAGCCTAAAACAAATTCAGAAAAAAAGTTTTAATCTATGTCTAAAATTATCCCATAACCTTTGATCCTGGCTAGTGGTGCAGCACAGATTCACCAGAATAATACTAGGGCTAAAATGGTTAAATTATGAGGACAGGTTACATAGTCTAGGCTTGTATTTCCACAAGTATGGAAGATTAAGGGGTGATCTAATTGAGGTATTTAAGATGATTAAATGATTTGATAGGGTAGATAGAGAGAAACTATTTCCTCTGGTGGGAGAGTCCAGGACAAGGGGGCATAACTTTATAATTAGAGCTAGGCCATTGAAGGGTGATGTCAGGAAGCACTTCATCACACAAAAGAGTAGTGGAAATCTGGAACTCTCTTCCCCCAAAAAAGCTGCTGAGACTGGGGGTCAATTGAAAATTTAAAAATCAAGATTGATAGATTTTTGTTAGGCAAGGGTATTAAGGGTTACGGAACCAAGGCGGGTAAAGGGAGTTAAGATACAGATCAGCCATGATCTAACTGAATGGCGGAACAGGCTTGAGGGGCTGAATGGCCTACTTCTGTTTCTGAGTTGTTATGTTCCCAACCAGATATTGGTCTAGCTCTTTATTTGAGAGAAGTTAATGGACAAATCATTAAATGTTTTTGCTGGGAGCCTGTTTCACATATCCACTACTGAGGGTTGGGGGAGGGTGGTAAAGAGGGCAGATGGGAGGGTTGTATTCCTTTCCTGAGGATTGTTCATTTTTTATTCATGTCTTCTAGTTCTGCAATCTATCTCTGACAATGTAGAATAGGGGGAGGAATAAAATATGTCCATGCTTACAGGTACCTGTGCAAAGGGAATAATATTCTGGCCATAGTACAAAAAAAAACTAACACTGTTTACATCTGAGCCAAGAGAGCAAGGCATACAATCCAGAAAAGTTATCTCCCAAGAACATGTGGCTAATTTCAAATTTCTGGTCATTTAATTTTTGGACTTTGTACAGGAAAAAAGTGCAGCAACCTTCAGTCGCTTAATCCAAGTTCTATTGTTTATGGTGCTTTGGGACCAATTCGATCCCACACATACATTTAGCCAAAGAGAAGCAATATGCTATCAGAGAGTAAACAACAACTACACAGATACACACACACACACACACACACACACACAAATCAGTTCAATCAGGTTCAAGCATCGATTTTTATTGGAAATAGATTAGGAAATCAGACTAATATGCCATGGTAAGGGGGAAATAATAGCCTAACTTGAAGTAATTACTTGTAAAGCACTTACCCCTGTGCGAGTCCCATTGTGGTGGATTATAAATTAAATTTACAATTATGTGCTGTTGTGGGTGTTTGCATACCTGCTACATTCAAAGCTCCCTAATACAATTATATAGAATTACAACACGGAAATGGGATGTTTCGCTCAACCAGCCTGTGTTGGTGTTTATTCTCCACACAACCGGTAATCCTAATCCCATGTGCTCCCTTTATTCCCTTTCCTTCGACCACCTCTCTAATCTATTCTTACACGTTGACCTGGTCTCTGCTTCAATCACTAACTCCAGTAATACCTTGCACAGCCTCACAACCTCCTGGAAATAGGTTTTTCCTGCTCTCTGTCCTAAATCTCTTACATTTAATTTCATATTTATGTTTCATCATTATAGACCCCTCAACTATTAGAAACAGACTGTTTCTATCTGCTCTATCCCATCCTGCATCATTTCAAACACCTCCAGCAAATAACCCCATAATCTCCTCTGTTCTAACAAAAATAGCCCCAATTTTCAAGTCTGTCTTTGTATTTCTTCATACCAGGTAGCAGCCTAGTGAATCTGTGCTGCACCCTCTCTGTTGCCTCAACATCCTTCTTATAGTGTGGAGCACAATGCTGCACACAGTTCTCCAACTGCGATGTTACTAATGCTTTACATAAATGTATACAAGGCCATATCTTAGTCCAGCCCATTGCAGCATAACTATGTTGAAATTCCTGTAGTGAACTGAGAGATGCCTGGGTCTATGAGAAAGCGTTTTATATAGTTATCTTATAGTAAAGAAAATCCAGCTCCCCAAAATAGAAAGGGGAGAGTGGAAGGGAAGGGGGAGTGGATGGGGAAGTGAGGAGGAGGAAGAGAAACTAGCCCAGTAATGCCTGTGCAAATGCACATGTATGGACATAGTAACTATCCTAACAGTGGTGCTCCCCACCCATGACACCCATTAGAACAGGATCACAAGCAAAGGATGGTCACTTGGGCAAGGTACAGAGGGCCACCATGGACTGTGGAACCATTCCAAGCATGAGTCACCATCTTCAGGAAAAGAGGGGGAAAGAAGTAAAGAAGCCAATTTAAAACTTGAATATTGTGGGTTTCGACCAGGAGTAAACACTTTGACGTGCAAGCATTTAGTCTTGCACCAGTACTCCTAATTAACTTTTACTGATCTTAACTAATACAGATTCAATTAAACTCTGAATGGAATGTGTAGCAATTCTTTAAATAACCTGCCAGTAACGGGGAGTTTGCTGTGCATACATGACTGCATACGATAAGGATACTTTGTGAAGGCAGAATGGAATGGAAAGAAAGCAGTGCAGTTCATCAATTCGCTGTAATGCAGACAAAATCGATGTGTGGTGCTGCACATTCTTTAATCAGACTCAAGACACATGGAAAAGTAGATGAGTTTTAATTAGCACAAAAACATTCTACTTCCTAGCTCAAGCAGCTCCAGGACCTGTCTTTCCTAAGTTCCTGCTCCGTCAAGATGCAGCCCTCTACTGGCCGAGGCTCCTGAACATGAATAATAAATTAGCACAGCCGAATAACCTGACAGGTAGTCTGGCCTCGCACCATGGAGTGACAGGAGGCAAGATTATGCCTTATATTCTCAATGTGGTGGGATGCTGATTTCAGTCACAACAGAGACCAGGGAAGGTGGGAAAGGAAGAGCAGTCACCAGTACCTGGCTACAGAATATAGTCATCTACCTGAACTGCACCAGGCAAGTTACTTGGATTAATCATAGAATCCTACAGCACAGAAGGAGGCCGTTTGGCCCATTGTGCCCGTGCCAGCTCTTTGAAAGAGCTGTCCAATCAGTCCCAAATTTTTCCTCATTATTATTAATATAATTCTGTTTCTTTTAAATATTTTTCTTTTAAATTTCATCCCTTCCCCTCCTAAAGGCAGTGACTCACGTTAAGTTGCAGTTCCGACTGAAATCGGCAGATCTTTGGTCTCTCGTTGAGGTAGTAACTCTTCATCTCTGACCCGAAACACTGTGTGTTGGCTGGCTACGGACCATGGAGTGGTGATGAAGGAAAAGGAAGGGAAAAGGGGGCCAATTGAAGAATCAGATTGCCAGGCTGACTCAAAATCAGGCATGGGACCTCCTGCTTTGTACCACACCACAAAGTGCATTTAACTATAACTAAGAGTTGTTTTAGTTGTTTTCTTTTTTAAAGACACTTTAATAAACAAAGAAACCCGGGGTGCTTCATAGAGACATAAGGAAAACATATGGTGATCCATAGGAAGAAGGAGAACAACTTGCATTTATATAGTGCCTCTTACGACTGCCAGACATCCCAAAGTGCTTTACAGCCAGTGAAATACTTTTGAAGTGTAGTCACTGTTGTAATGTAGGAAACACAGCAGCCAATTTGTGCACCGCAAGCTCCCATAAACAGTAGTGTGATAATGACCAGATCAATCTGTACTTAGATGTTGGCTGAGGGATAAATATTGACCAGGACACCAGGGAAAACCCCCCTGCTTTTCTTCGAAATAGTGCCATGGGATCTTTTACATCCACCTGAGAGGAGGAGAGATTAATAGGGGGTCAAAGAGGTGGATTTTAAAGGAGCATCTTAAAAGGAAGGGATGTAGAGGAGGAGGTGGGCTTCACGGAGGGATCGCCAGGATCTTGGCCGCCAATGGTGGTGCAAAGGGAGGGGGAAGCTACAAAATAGGCCAGAGTCAGAGCAAGTAAGAGTGCAGAGGGAGGGGCTAGAGGAGGTTTATGGAGAAGTGGAAGCGCAAGGCCATAGAGGGATTTAAAAGACAAGGACGAGTATTTTAAATAAGAGGCACTGGGGACTGGGAGCTAATGCAGGTCTGTGAGAGCATGGTGATGGGAGAGCAGGACTTGATGTGGGATAACATATAGGCAGCTGAGGTTTGGTCGTGCTGGTAATTGTGGCGGGTGGAGGATGGGAGGCTGGCCAGGGAGCATTGGAGCAAATTGAGTCTGGAAATGGCAAAGGTCATTAAGGAGAGTAATTTTTTAAAAAAGAAAGTCATTTAAATTTATCCTTGGATTACTGTTTAGATTGAGTCTACAGAGAAACACAAACCTCTTTAGTTCAAGGTTTATAGCAACACTACACATTACAGAAATTGCAGTTAAGCCAATAAAGTGAGGTCACCTCCCTCCCTCTGGTAGAAATATTGCATAGACCCTGCACAATTGCTGTGATAAAACTGAAGATGGCTAGACGGGTATTTTCTGCTGCTATTTCCTTTATGGATTTGATTTTGCCAACGTGCATCCTTGACTTTTCTAAATGGATAACGTTGCATTTTATTTTAATTAATCAATTGGCAAGATTTCTCTCTCTTTCCCCAACCCCCCCACCCCTGCACAACCAACTCCCGTAACCTAACATTAGTCGACTGCTTTGCTATCAGTGTTCAGTGACCTTCAATGTCTTGTATTCACTTTCTTTGCTAGAATGGCTAGAGTGTTATGAGTGTTACAACAATTCAGGACATTTGCCAATAGAGAACGAAGCAACATCTGACATTTAAAAGATGCCTGGAAGCATTTTGGCAAAAGTTTTCTGAAAGGACCAGAGATTAGAACAGGTCCATGAACATTGCGAAAGAACTTAGAGAGAGTACCTACACCTCCAGCTTTGTTTGGCAAAGTGGGCCTATACAAATAAATAGATGTTCAATGGCACAGGATTTGTTCTGCATTGTCTATTGGGTTTCTGTTAGGAACGAGTGGCTAGCTGAACTCTCAAGTTGAATGAACCCCAAATGTGGTTACTCTCAATCTGTTCAGCAAGATTCATGGTTGGCTCAGTTCAGATCACTTTGCGTCAGATGTTGTATGAATAAAACAACTGGAGCACACCAGGCGATAAACCAAGGTCGTTCTGCCCAAGTGCAAAACAAATTGTGGGGTTTTGCGATCGTTTTGTAGATGGATAGGGAATAGTTACGTGCAGCTGAAGTAAGCGTGCTATTTTCTTATATCTCAAAGCTGAACACACGAGGAATGCCACTTGGTGCATCTTATCTCATCCATCTAGAGAGACTTTATAGCTCCCCCCCCTCACTGCCCCATATCTGCCTCCTTAAAATTCCACAGTTTTCAATTTTGTGATTTTCCAATTTCCTTTCTATGCTTCATCTCTCCTGAAGGCAATGATTCATGCTGAGATACAATTCCAGAGTCATCGATGGACCTTCAGTACCCAATCCAATTCACCGTGTAAATATGCAGTACTGGCCCCTAAAGACCAGGAGAGCCCTAGTTGGCTAATCTCAGCCAGAATTAGCCTATTTCTCTGCCACCCTATATTAATAGAGGAAAAATTGGCCCAGGTTCCAATTCCTGATCCCCACCCCACCCCAAAGTATTACCTGCTGGAATCATATGTGCCTGAGAAGAGGAGGATTGGGCTTCTCTGTGATGCTACCAAGGTAAAATAGCATGCTAGCACTCAGTGTTCAGTCTCGCAGAGAAGTGCTGACCAATTAGGCAAGGTATCCATCAGCATGAATCATTGCCTTTGTGAAAAGAGTCAAGAATAGAAGCACTACCGCAGACAAATGTAATCACGTTTTAGGAATAATTTGGATCATCCCCTTTTAGCTCAATATTAATACAACATATACTAGACAGACTTTTCCCATCATTGATTATTGATCAATGACCTTAGTCATACTGCAGGCAGTAAATATCCTGCTGTAAATGTCAGAATACATTGAAATTTAAGAGCCAATTTTCCACTTGCATGCTATTGTCCTCCTTTGATTTTCTGATTTACAGAGCCAGGGAGGGTGGGCGGCGGGGGTGGGATGGAGGGGGTAAGGGTGCAGTTGGCTCGAGGATGATATGCCTGGGAGACTGGGACAAAATCAACCGTATGCGGCAGACTCAATAATCAAATACCAGACTTGGGCAAACCCAGAGTACTCCAGGTGATTGACCAGCTAGTACGGCCTTACAAATGGCCCCGCGGGTATGGACCAGGAGGATTGGACCTGTCGCTGGGGTCTGTCCTTCATCCCACTTGGCTCCAGATAACTCCGCAAGCCAGTGCCGTAATGAGTAGAGTAGCTCTAGCAGTACCTCATGTACACTTGAGTCTCTAAGCCTTGACAATGGTCTATGCGTGCCCAAGTTCTCTGGTCTTCGAGAAGTAGGGGTGCCCCTCGAGGTAAAGCATGTGCACTCCATATTAGGCAAACAAAAACTCTTACGGCCTTGGTTTTTACTGCTGGGCCAGAAGGCACCAAAGTGAGCGGTGTGCCCGAGTGGGATTGGCAGCAGGCCGGGCTCGGGAGGGTGTAACGGCCAGGCCTCATTTGCATGCCGCTTGCTGACTTCCTGACCAAAACGGCTAGGAAAATCTTGGGGAAGCAGCTGCCTGTCGGAGGCAGAAGGAAGAGTCCACGGCGCTAAGGTAAGTGGATAGGCACAGGGGTTGAGGGGGGAGAAAGGGGGTGGCAGGCAGAATCCCAAAGGACGGGAGGCCCAAAATTGCAGTCGGCCAGATTGGGGCGGGAAAGGAGTGGGTAAGTCCCGCATTCTATTTTAAACCCCTGCTCTGGTTTCCAGAGTTAAATCAAGGTTAATATATCAGATATCCAGCTGACCCAAAAATAAAATGAGGATATGAAATGAATTAGCAGCCATTGCCAACATGGCTTTCAGTGTCTATGTAGGCTGACACATTAAAAAATAACACACCATGAAATGATGTGACGGTTGTAATCTAATTTTAGGCCTCAAATAACAATTGTAAAAGAACAAGCTTTTCTCTCGTGTCTTATGGCATTGCCCAAATGTCTTAATTCCATTATAACCCTGCAATCACTCCCTGATATCCATTAACTTGTATCTAATTAATTTGGAATGGCATGCATGTCTTATAATAAATTCATCACTCTCCTTAAACTGAAGGAGGAAGGAGAACATTTTTTGATTCCATAATCCTGGTTTGAGATTAGCATTTTGCATCATGCAGGCTCCTAGAGACTGCTTGGCTAAGAATGGGATGAAAGTGTAACCCAAGTACATTTAAGCAAAGACATCAACTTTTTTTTAAAATGCACACAAATGGAACCTCCAATTCTTTGGAGTAGTCAATCCTGTACAATGATAATAAGAAATCGATGGGATTTAAACGACTACGGAGATGACAAATGAGAACTACTGATAAACAAAGAAATGTCATTTGCAATTGAACAGAATGCATATTGTCCCCATTCAACAATCCTTTAATGTACACACGAACACACAACAGTTTCTGCGAGCAGTCAAGTCTGGTATGAATAAGAGAGAGAGAGGACAGTGGGTGTCCTTGTCTGGCCCCTATTTGCAATTTAAAACAAAAAGTGAGATAAGTGCATTATCTATGATCACTGCAAAAAGCTCACTGTTTAGAAAATTAATGCAGTCGAATAAAATATCAGCAGCTTCCCAGAATGTTTCAGTGAATTTTTCCAGTGACCGAATCTACGTGGTTTGTACAGCTCAACTACTAACTGGATAAATTCATTGGTTTGTGATGATCGCAGCCTGGCCGTTCAGTAGAGGCCCTGCTAATGGGGTCAGCCTTTCTGGCTCATTATTGGAAAAAAAAATCAACTAGGATTTCTGCTCTTGTTCGCCATCCAGTATCGGTGTAATAACCATCAAAAGGATGAGGATAAACACGTGTCTCTCCCCCTCTCTTTGCCCCCCCAACCCCGATATATAAGTACCCACAATGTTTTTTGTCGTAGGTTATGCCTCTCCCTCCCCCTTGCTATGAATCCCAGAATTGCCCTGATGTCCAACCCATTTCTTTATGCATGATTGTGACCCCAACTGGAAGTGCATGCATGGACAGCAGAGAATAAGGGGATCAGGCTTAACTGTGGTAGTGGGAAATCACTGTTAAACAGCTTGCTAGCACATACTATCAGTGCTCACTCATGAATTACGACCATGTGGACAAGGTACCTGAGAGCGAGTGCGAGAGAGAAATAGAGATTTCCAATGAGTGAATTTTTGGAGGGACTGTATTTAATGTTTCCACTGCACTCTGTTTTAAAAAAAAGCCTTTTCAGTATTGAAAGGAAGTACAGCTGATATAGTGTCCCAAGCTGGAAAAAAGATGAATTAAACCACTGAAGCATTGAAAACTGTCAGAAAACAAATGTTTCTTAATAAATCCAACTTGATCTGGATTAATAACAGCACCAAAGTCTCTCTGTCTGGAAATTAAAGTCTCAGTGAGGCTGGGACAATCCATATTGTGAAGGGGGTTTATGAGTTAGAGTGGGACAGTTCAAAGAATTTAAGAATCAAGAAATATAGGTCGAGGGTCATTGAAACAGGTGTGATCAAATATAAATGTAAAACTACAAAATTATCTAGCAGCCACCTTAAAAGCCTTCCTTTCAAAATGCTTCTCTCATACAGTTTTATCAACCTCGGAAAACTTAAATCACTTTGTACTTAAAATAAAATACATCTTGTACGGGGGATTTATATTGTGAAATATACAGAAACATTTCAACACAAATCTATAGGTCTAGGTTGTAACTTTTTTTCTCCCATCTTTTTCTCATCCTTTATTGAAAACATCATTCGTGCCGAGATAGAATGCCGCAGACATTGGCAACTGGCCCATGTGAGCCGAGAATTTCAGTACCAGCCGTCTATTGGGCTATGTGTATGGGGGAAGGGGCATTACAGCCAAACCAACAAGCGATTGGGAACAGATAACCGAGATGTGTGAATGTATGTCAAATATTACAGACAATGTTTTTAGATCAACTGTTGCTTTCCCACCAATCACAGTGTATTGTTTTTCACATCGCAACATTTACCTCTGTTGCTTGTAGGTGGTTTCAAAGGTGTGACTATGAATTGGAGATAAATAGACAATGTAGTAAGTTGCATTATATAAAAGGACAAAGGATCCAGTCGACATTGCCAGGATGTTTTCCCCTGGTTGCTATGCGTCAGCGGCACAAACAGCGGGACGATGTCCTCTAATCACCATTTCTCATGTCGTTATAAACAGGGCCCCTGAACTTCTCTGGGATTCCAGCGCACTCCTGCCTTAACTCCATCAACTCCAGAACATAGTCCTCTGTCTCAGTCTGAGGGCTGGTTTGGCCAGTGGGACAAGGCCTCCAGAAAGGAGCAACGAGGCTCCACCTGGGAAAAGGGGGCTAGTCCAGGTCAGGGAAGATCAGGCCATTAAAAAAAACATTTTTTTTGGGGGGGGGGGGGCACATCGTTGGAGGCACAAAAATTGTTACTCGTGAGGAAGGTGGAGAACTGGGCATCCCAACCCCAGGCAACAACATCTTGCATTTATGTAGCACCTCTAACATAATAAAATGTCCCAAGGTGCTTCACAGGAACATCTTCAAACAAAATTTGACACCAAGCCACATAAGGAGATATTAGGACAGGTGACTAAAAGCTTGGACAAAGAGGTAGGTTTTAAGGAGCAACTTAAAGGAGGAGAGAGAGGTAGAGAGACAGAGGGGTTTAGTGAAGACAAATGTAGGTCCCTTACAGTCAGAAATGGGGGAAATTATAATGGGGAACAAAGAAATGGCAGAACAATTAAACACATACTTTGGTTCTGTCTTCACAAAGGAGGACACAAATAACCTCCCAGAAATGTTAGGGAACCAAGGGTCTAGTGAGAGGGAGGAACTGAAGGAAACCAGTATTCGTTAAAAAAAAGTGCTAGGAAAATTAATGGGGCTAAAGGCTGACAAATCCCCAGGGCATGATAATCTACATCCCAGAGTACTAAAGGAAGTGGCCCTGGCAATAGTGGATGCATTGGTGATCATCTTCCAAAATTCTATAGACTCTGGAACAGTTCCTACAGATTGGAGGGTGGCAAATGTAACCCCACTATTTAAAAAAGGAGGGAGAGAAAAAAAAAAGGTAATTACAGACCAGTTAGCCTAACATCAGTAGTGGGGAAAATGCTAGAGTCTATTATAAAAGATGTGATAACAGAACACTTGGAAGGCATTAACGGGATTGGACAAAGTCAGCATGGGTTTATGAAAGGGAAATCATGCTTAACAAATCTACTGGAATTTTTTGAGGATGTAACTAGTAGGATAGGGGAGAACCAGTGGATGTGGTGTACTTGGATTTTCAGAAGGCTTTTGATAAGGTCCCACACAAGAGGTTAGTGTGCAAAATTAAAGCACATGGGATTGGGGGGAATATACTGGCATGGATCGAAAATTGGTTGACAGACAGGAAAAATAAACGGGTCTTTTTCCGGGTGGCAGGCAGTGACTAGTGGGGTACTGCAGGGATCAGTGCTTGGGCCCCAGCTAGTTACAATATATATTAATGATTTGGATGAGGGAACTAAATGTAAAATTTCCAAGTTTGCAGATGACACAAAGCTGGGGTGGAATGTGAGCTGTGAGGAGGATGCAAAGAGGCTCCAACGTGATTTAGATAAGTTGGGTGAGTGTGCAAGAACATGGCAGATGCAGTATAACGTGGATAAATGTGAGGTTATCCACCTTGGTTGTAAAAACAGAAAGGCAGATTATTATCTGTGTGGTGATAGATTGGGAAAAGGGGAGGTGCAATGAGACCTGGGTGTCCTTGTACACCAGTTGCTGAAAGCGAGCATTCAGGTGCAGCAAGCAGTTAGGAAGGCGAATGGTATGTTGGCCTTCACTACAAGAGGATTTGAGTACAGGAGCAGGGATGTCTTACTGCAGTTATACGGGGCCTTGGTGAGACCACATCTGGAGTATTGTGTGCAGTTTTGGTCTCCTTATCTGAGGAAGGATGTCCTTGCCATGGAGGGAGTGCAACGAAGGTTTACCAGACTGATTCCTGGGATGGCAGGACTGACATATGAGGAGAGATTGGGTCGACTAAGCCTATATTCACTAGAGTTTAGAAGAATGAGGGGTGATCTCATCGAAACATAAAATTCTAACCAGACTAGACAGACTAGATGCAGGGAGGATGTTCCCGATGGCTGGGGAGTCCAAAACCAGGGGTCACAGTCTCAGGATACAGGGTATGCCATTTAGAACAGAGATGAAGAGAAATTTCTTCACTCAGAGGGTGGTGAACCTGTGGAATTCTCTACCACAGAAGGCAGTGGAGGCCAAGTCATTAGATGTATTCAAGAAGGAGATAGATATATTTCTTAATGCTAAAGGGATCAAGGGATATGGGGAAAAAGCAGGAACAGGGTACTGAGTTAGACGATCAGCCATGATCATTTTGAACGGCGGAGCAGGCCTACTCTTGCTCCTATTTTCTATGTTTCTACGTTTAGGAAGGGAATTCGGGCTTAGGGCCTAGGCAGCGGAAGGCACAGCCGCCAATGGTGGAGCAATTAAAATTAGGGATGCGCAAGAAGCAAGAATTGGAGGAGCGCAGAGATCTTGGAGGGTTGTAGGGCTGGTGGAGGTTACAGAGATAGGGAGGAGTGAGGCCACAGAGGAATTTGAAAATAAGGGTGAGAATTTTAAAATTGGACCGGGAGCCAATGTAGGTCAGCGAGCACTGGGGTGATGAGAGAACGGAACTTTGTTGCCCATATCCTAACTCGCACCGAGTTTTGGATGAACTCAAGTTTATGGAGGGTGGAAGATGGGAGGCCGGCCAGGAGAGCATTGGAATTGTCAAGAGGTAACAAAGGCAAGGATGAGTATTTAAGCAGCTGAGGCAGGGCGGAGATGGGTAATGTTATGGAGGTGGAAGTAGGTGGTCTTGGTGATGGAGTGGATATGAGGTCAGAAGCTCATCTGAGGGTCAAATCGGATGCCAAGGTTGTGAACGGTCTGTTTCAGCCTCAGACAGTGGCCAGGGAGAGAGATGGAGTCGGTGACTAGTTATTTAGTTATTTCTCTTCCTCTCTCCCTCTGACAGCAGCAAATACTGGAGCTTCTGGCCCGTGTGGGTCCCCGGGTGCCCAAAATGCACCCACAGTAGCGCGGTTACCTGCCGGGTCCATGCAAAAGAAGAGTCTTCCCAGTGACTCTACGTAACCCCAGTGCGGTCAGTGCCTGAGGACACTCATGAGCTGGATCCCGGTGTAACTGGTGGGATGGCAGCCCCTGCAATTTGAGAGCTGTGTCCTTTTCCAACACGGTTACGATTTTGTCAGAAATAGCGAATGCACAAACTCTTCAGTTAGATTTACTTAGAAACAGGAGTAGGCCATTCAGCCCCTCGAACCTGTTCTGCCATTCAATGAAATCATGGCTGATCTGTATCCTAACTCCATTTACCTGCCTTGGCTCCATATCCCTTAATACCCCTTGGCTAGCAAAAATCGATCGATCGCAGATTTGAAATTTTCAATTGACCCCCCCCGCCTCAACAGCGTTTTGGGAGAGTTCAAGATTTCGAATACCCTTTGTGTGAAGAAGTGCTTCCTGACACCACCCCTGAACAGCCTAGCTCTAATTTTAAGGCTACGCTCCCTTGTTCTGGTCCTACCAACCAGAGGAAATAGTTTCTCTCCATCTACCCATCAACTCCTTTAATCATCGTAAACACTCGGTTATTTCTCTTCCTCTTCCCCTCTGATAGACATCAACAACAACAACTTGCATTTATATAGCACCATTAATGTAGTAAAATGTCACAGGAGTGATATCAAACAAAATTGGACGACTCCACAATAGCAGTGGCCCCATCATGCAACCCAACTAACTGGCAACACTCATTCAATTGACGGGTCAGGGGAAGGGGGTGGGGGGATTGTGGATTAATTTAAAAGTTAGCCACGGCCATCATTTAAATAGTGATTTGCAGGAGTTGTGAGCTGGACCCTCCATCACTGCAGTTACTAGGAACAACAGTCTTTAAAAAAAAATTACCCGCTGCATCTCAAATATAAAGCTGCATTTTTTTTTAAAAAAAGTCAGTTTAAATTGGAGATACAGCCGATATCCAACTATTTTTTTTTCTCTAGGGGCAGGCTCAGATTTGGAGGGTAACCTATAAATGAGTAAAATACAGTAATCATGTCGAAACATCTAATGCAGATTCACTAAGAAATGTTCTTTCACGGTACAAACTAAATTGCCTGACCTGGAGACGTCCGTAGTACAAATCACCATTTCAAATTTCTGAACGTGTTTAAAATACCAGCAAGTAAATTACAACAAGGCTCAGCTAAACAAAATCAAATGTTTTTGGGGTGCTGTGACAAACCAACTCTTCTTTAGAATTCCGATGCTTGTTGCTGCCCTCCTCCGTGTCTCACTAAGGAGAAGCATTAAGTCGGGAAAAAAAAATCAGACACAATCTTTTGAACACGTTACCTCACAAACACACCATGGTCCTGAAAAACTCCAATGGGTTTTATTGGTGTAACACCAAAAGGACCTGTAACTCCCACCCCCACCAATTAGAAATGGCGTAAACAGATCTTCCGCCAGGAGGGCCCTGTGGGATTTCAGGGCCAAAGTCATTTATAGAAACTCATACACACATTTTAATTTCTAGTTATTCCCCTCCATTTTTCTCCTCCTCCCCCAACCCCTTTCCTCTCCTGAAGGTACCAACTCTTTTCTAGAGTATGCTTCCATTAATGCCAAGCACCCTTCACTACCCTGCCCAAATTATATATGTACATGCATTGGTTGTGAGCAATGGCAGCCCATTCCACCGTGGGACTTCATAGTCCAGGCCAATTTTATCTTCATCCAATGTCCACCTTTGAGGCACTTCCAATCGGGGCGGGGCGGGGAAGTCACTGGATCATAATCGGAATGAAAACCTTGGTTGATTTTTCCCTCCTTAACACAGGGATGCAGAGTAGGGTTGCCAACTCTGGTTGAATGTATTCCTGGAGGTTTCATCACATGATCTCCTGCCTCCAACCGCCCTGCCCAAACAGCATTTATTCCCATCTCCAATATTTTTATAACTGATAAACGGAAGTCTTCAAAAGAAAATGGGAAAAAAAATATCTTTAATGCCCCTATGGTTTTTCTCCAGGGTTTACTTGCAGCAGGATCCAGATTAACCTTTAATTCCTGGAAACTCCAGGACAATCCTGGAGGGATGTCAACCCTAACGCTGAGACCACTTGTACAACCCTGGCTGAGTGCAGCTAGCTCAGCACATACCAGGCATTGAATGTGGGACCTTCCATACCATTTTATCTGACATAATTAATATTTCTACGATATTTGGCAGTCACATCATTTTATTGGGGAGGTAAGGCAGCCTTGGCATCACTCATTACTCATCCAAAAGTATCTCCATTTTTTTTCCCCCCACTAAAAAGGAAGCTAGAATGACAGAAGTATAATGTCATAAAGTCAGCAATAAAGCTCAGAAGAATGAAGTCATGAGATTTTAAAAAGGAGCAGAACATTCAACTCAACTCTGAAAGAATCCTCTTGACTATTGTAGGAGCAAAAAAGGTGCAAAATGATTTTACACTTCAATTTGGGGAAATGCCTTTTTATCTCCACAAGGTTTAATTTTACATTTAATGTTTCTTTAGGGAAAAAAAATAATCAGGCACAAACCATGGCTTTCTAAAGGAAACAATCATTTATTATACACTAGAAAAATCAACATTAGAATTGAACATCTTAGGTCCTGGCACTGTTTATAATTGCTTTAACCTTGTGAATGCCCAAAATGCATAACCTTTCGGAGAGGTGAGAGAGAGTGAAGCACGGGATCAGCAATAAAAGGAGGAGCAAGAGAGGACATCCTGGAATCACGTCTGCGGCCGCAGAAACGCCTGTCTGTTCCCCTAACTATTGAATCCCCGATCACTATTGCTTTCCTGACCTTTCTCCTCCCCCCCCCATTCCAGGATGTTATGTTGCCTCCCTGGTGCCAGGGTCAAGGATGTCACTGAGGGGCTGCAGAACATTCTTTGGGAGGGGGGGGGGGGGTAAAGAGGGTAAACAGCCAAAGGTCATGGTCCATATCGGTACCAATGACATAGGTAGTAAGAGGGATGAGGTCCTGCAGGAAGAGCCTAGGGAGTTAGGAAAGAGGACCTCAAAAAGGTAGTAATCTCTGGATTACTCCTGGTGCCACACGCTAGTGAGTATAGAAATAGGGGGATAGAGCAGGTGAATGCATGGCTGGAGCAATGGGAGGGCTTTAGATTCCTGGTGCATTGAGGCCGGTTCTGGGGGAGGTGGGACCTGTACAAGCCGGATGGGTTGCACCTCAATAGGGCTGGGACCAATATCCTCACGGGGAGGTTTGATAGTGCTTTTGGGGAGGGTTTAAACTAGCTTGGCAGGGGGATGGGAAACTGAACATAGATTCAGGATAAAAACAGAGCTGGAAATGGAAGGCAGAAAATTAGTAAGCGAGTTTAGAAGGGAAAGGAAACGAAGGTTAGAAAATAGACAACGAAGGAGTTTGGCAGTGCTTAATGGCACATACTTCAATGCAAGGAGTCTAGTGAATACGGCAGATGAGCTGAGGGCACAGATAGACACGTGGAAGTATGATACCTTAGCTATTACAGAAACATGGCTTAAGCAGGGGCAGGAATGGCAGCTCAACGTTCCTGGTTGCAGGATTTTCAGACGAGATAGAGGGGGGGATAAAAAGGAGGTGGGGCAGCAATCTTGGTTAAAGAAACAATTACGGCTGTGAGGAGGGATGATATGTTAGAAGGATCATCAAATAAGGCCAAATGGATTGAGATAAAGAATAAAAAAGGGGGCTGTCACACCGCTGGGAGTGTACTATAGACCCCCCAAACAGTCAGAGAGATAGAAGAGCAAATATGCAGGCAAATTTCTAAAAAGTGCAAAAACAATAGGGCAGTAGTAATAGGGGATTTCAACTACCCTAATGTTAACTGGGATACAATCTATCAGTGTAAAAGGTACAGAGGGCACAGAATTCTTAAACTGCATTCAGGAGAACTTTTTTAGCCAGTACGTAGCAAGCCCAACAAGAGGGGGTGGGGGGGCAGTTCTGGATTTAGTTTTACGGAATGAAGCTGGGTAGGTGGAAGAAGCATCAGTGGGAGAGCACTTTGGTAGTAGTGATCATAATTCAGTTAGATTTAGCATAGTTGTGGGAAAGGACAAAGATAGAACAGGAGTAAAAGTTCTAAATTGGGGAATGGCCAATTTTACTAAGCTGAGAAATGATTTAGCAAAAGTGGACTGGAAACAGCTACTTGAAGGTAAATCAGTGTCAGAGCAGTGGGAGGCATTCAAGGGGTTCAGAGTAAATATGTTCCCACAAAGAAAAACAGCGGGACTGCCAAATCTAGAGCCCCCTGGATGGCAAGAAGCATACAGGGTAAGATAAGGCAAAAAAGGAAAGCTTATGTCAGACACCGAGAGCTCAATACTGCAGAAAGCCTAGAGGAGTATAGAAAGTGCAGGGGTGAAATTAAAAAGGAAATTAGGAAAGCAAAGAGAGGGCATGAAAAAATACTGGTAAGTAAAATTAAGGAAAACCCCAAAATGTTTTATAAATACATAAAGAGCAAGAGGATAACTAAGGAAAGAGTAGGGCCTATTATAGACCAAAAAGGTAAACCATGTGTGGAGGCGGAAGATGTGGGTATGGTTCTTAATGAATACTTTGCCTCTGTCTTCACAATGGCGGAGTGTGAAATATTGGTTGGGATAAGCATAGTGTGAGAGGAAGTATAAGGGGTTTAGCATCTTTGAAAGTAGAGAAATCGCTAGGCCTGGATGAAATCTATCCCAGGCTGTTAAAAGAAGCAAGGCAGGAAATAGCGGAGGCTCTTTCCATCATTTTCCAATCTTCCCTGGCTACAGGCGTGGTGCCAGAGGATTAGAGGACTGCTAACATTGTGCTGTTGTTTAAAAAGGGAGAAAAGGATAGACTGAATAATTATAGGTCAGTCAATCTCACCTCGGTGGTGGGCAAATTATTGGAATCAATTCTGAGGGACAGTATAAACCATCATTTAGAAAGGCATGGAGTAATCAAGAACAATTAGCACGGATTTATTAAGGGAAGGTCATGTCTGACTAACTTGATTTAATTTTTTGAGGAGGTAACAAGGAGGGTCAATGAGGGTAGTGAGTTTGATATAGTCTACGTGGATTTTTGCAAGTCTTTTGACAAGGTCCCACATGGCAGATTGGTCAAAAAAGTAAAAGCCCATGGGATCCAAGGGAAAGTGGCAAATTGGATCCAAAATTGGCTCAGTGGCAGGAAGCAAAGGGTAATGGTCGACAGGTGTTTTTGTGACTGGAAGACTGTTTCCAGTGGGGCTCCGGAGAGCTCAGTATTAGGTCCCTTGCTTTTTGTGGTATACATCAATAATTTAGACTTAAACGTAGGGGGCATGATCAAGAAGTTTGCAGATGATACTAAAATTGGCCATGTGGTTAATAGTGAGGAGGAAAAGCTGTAGACTGCAGGACGATCTCAAATGGACTGGTCAGGTGGGCAGAAAAGTGGCAAATGGAATTCAATCCAGAGAAGTGTGAGTTAATGCATTTGGGGAGGGCAAACAAGGCAAGGAAATACACAATAAATGGAATGATACTGAGAGGTGTAGAGGAAGAGAGGGACCTTGGAGTGCATGTCCACAGATCCCTGAAAGTAGCAGGACAGATAGATGAGGTGGTTAAGGCAGCATACGGAATATTTTCCTTTATTAACCAAGGCACAGAATATAACAGCAGGGAGGTTATGCTAGAAATATATAAAACACTAGTTAGGCCACAGCAAGAGTACTACATACAGTACTCTAGATGTGATTGCAATAGTGAGGGTACAGAGGAGATTTATGAGGATGTTGCCAGGACCGAAGAATTTTAGCTATGGGGAAAGATTGGATAGGCTGGGGTTGTTTTCTTTGGAACAGAGAAGGCTGAGGGATGATTTAATTGAGGTGTATAAAATTATGAGGGGTCGAGATAGAGTGGACGGGAAGGACCTACTTCCCTTAGCGGTAAGGTCAATAACCAGGGGGTATAGATTTAAAGTGATTGGTGGAAGGATTAGAGGGGAGCAGAGGAAAAGTTTTTTCACCCAGAGGGTGGCGGGGGTCTGGAACTCACTGCCTGAAAGAGTGGTAGAGGCAGAAAACCTCATCACATTTAAAAAATACTCGGATATGCGCTTGAAGTGCCATAACCTACAAGGCTACGGACCAAGTGCTGGAAAGCGGAATTTGGCTGGGTAGCTCTTTTTTAAAAATTCGTTCATGGAATGTGGGCATCACTGGCAAGACCGGCATTTATTGCCCATCCCGAATTGCCCTTGAGAAGGCGGTGGTGAGCCACCTTGTTGAACCGCTGCAGTCCGTGTGGTGAAGGCTCTCCCACAGTGCTGTTAGGAAGGGAGTTCCAGGATTTTGACCCAGTGACGATGAAGGAACGGTGATATATTTCCAAGTCGGGATGGTGTGCGACTTGGAGGGGAACGTGCAGGTGGTGTTGTTCCCATGTGCCTGCTGCCCTTGTCCTTCTAGGTGGTAGAGGTCGCAGGTCTGGGAGGTGCTGTCGAAGAAGCCTTGGCGAGTTGCTGGTACACACTGGAGCCACGGTGCGCCGGAGGACAAGGGAGTGAATGTTTAGGTGGTGGATGGGGTGCCGATCAAGCGGGTCGCTTTGTCCTGGATGGTGTCGAGCTTCTTGAGTGTTGTTGGAGCTGCACTCATCCAGGCAAGTGGAGAGTATTCCATTACACTCCTGATTTGTGCCTTGTAGATGGTGGAAAGGCTTTGGGGAGTCAGGAGGTGAGTCACTCGCCGCAGAATACCCAGCCTCTGACCGGCACAGACACAATGGGCCGAATGGCCTCCTTCTGTCTATGTTTCAAATGTCTATTCGACTAACCCCTTAACAGAAGTTTACATACTTATGGTTGGCTCAGGCTTGTCGAGATGATTCGCTGAATATCTTGATGGGATACAGTTGTAGTGTAGCATGGCTCTCTCTTGTAATCTGGCCCATTTCAGAAGTAACCTTTAAGTCTGCAGCAAGGCACAAAGGTGTGAGGCGAAGAGCAGTCATGAAGCCAGGTGATGTGGCATCATCAGGAAGCGAAGGGCGAGGTTGGAGCAGAGACTCACTCCTTAACTTCTGCTTGGGTCTTCAAAAGACTCCTTGGGGTTGAACCACCTCTGGGCCGTTGGCTTGTCAGCAATAGGCTTCGTCAAATACAACTCCAAGATTGATTGACAACTTGATTACATCAGAGACACAAACTAAGTAGGCAGATGTTCAGGCGATCTCCAGCCGACTCGGAGTCGAGTTCTTGTTGCTGTGGTGATCTGTCCTTCTCTGTGTAATCTTTAACCATGTATAATTTAACAATCCCTTTAATAGTTTCTCCTTTAGCCTGCTGGAGCCGATTTTACATCAAACTTCAGTTTATCAGATGTATTTTTACCAGACTACCTTGCCTTTCCATGCAGCACATCATATTGTGGAGGATGCAGACCATATCCGTCTCAGAAAGGGTAGGATCCAAAGCTCGTTACTGCTGGACAATGTGACGCAGGAGAATTACAGCTTAATCAATCAAAGTGTTTGTGAAACGTTCAGCAACACTTTCAAAGCCCTGAATAGTAGCTTCATCGAGGATTCGACCCATTAAAGCTCAGTATTCCCTGCAGTTGGTGGGTCAACGGTCCTTATCGTGGAACTGTTTGCTGCTAGACATCTAAAACTAATGTAAAGTGGGACAAGCATACCTCCAGTGAGGGAAGTGATGATAGGATTGGGCTCAGTGGTGATCCCCACCATTGTTGAATAGCTTTCCAACACTTACCGTCGAGCCTCTCGTGAATAACAGCCATTTGGGCAAAATACCAGAGGGTACCTGGCAGCAGTTTATCCACACCCCAGTAAGGAATCAGGGGGTTCAGGAGATGAGGGGAGAGAGAGAGACAATTGGAGATAATAAAGTGAGATTTTACGACTGGTCACACTCAACACTGCCAGTCCTTTAATGGGAACATATACGTTTAAATAAATGGAGCTGCCACGGACTGAGTTTCTGGTTTGATCAAGAAAATACAACCTAAAGTCCACCATGTTGGGCTCTGGGAAAAGTCTGCTCCAGTGGGAATTTTTTTTTAAACAGTGCAGGTATTCCAGTGGAATCCTGCTATACTGATTGATTCGGACAGGTGGCCAAATGGAGCAAATTGGTCGTTTTCAGAAAGTAACGAGCCCTGATGTGTACTGCTAATCCCCTGATCCACAATGCGTACTGTATTACTCAGCATGCTGCTTAGCACTCAAACAGCCGATTAATTAGCTGCTCAGCCTCTCTCCTCTGATGTGTGCTGCTCAGAACGTTAGTCCCTTTTTATTTTGTTCCATTCATTGCTCTTGATCCAAAACCACCATTCTGAGTGGAGCTGGTGAATGCCAGGCTGTATTGCTCAGCCCCGCTGTTCTCTGAATCATCCTCAGAATGCATTACAGTTAACATGTTAAATCCAGTCAAGGAAAGTTAGCAGCCCACAAGTAATATCACTACCTTTATATTTGCATGAGAATGCAGATTAACAAGGTGACATCTGTCAACAATGGGGAACAGCCACTAAAGTGATGATTACAACTGAATTGCACTGGTCACCTTAAATGACTGCAATTACAGTCAGTCTTTCAGTGCATTGTGGAGTTTTACTTGAAGCTTGTGTACTTGGTCACTGCCTTTGTCCCTTCCGACATGGCACGTGTTTGGCCAACTCCCCGGGGCAGCAGCAGGTGCACGGCGGTCTGGATCTCCCGGGAGCTGATGGTGCGGCGCTTGTTGTAATGGGCCAGGCAGGAAGCTTCACCCGCGATGCGCTCGAAAACATTGTGAACGATGCTCATGGCCTCGGAGGAGATGCCGATGTCGGGGTGAACTTGCTTCATCACTTTGTAGACATAAAATTGAGTAACTCTCCTTCCTCAACCTTCTCCGCTTCTTGCCGTGCTTTATTTATGGTTTTCTTGGCGCCCTTCTTGGGAGCTGCTTTCCTCGCCTCAGGCATCGTCACGTTCACTTAGAAGGGTTGTGGTTTTGGAAAACAGATTTAAATAATCGTATGTGACTGATTACAACGTGCAGTGACCAGTTATCCAGAGTGGTTAGAATGTGGAACTCACGATCACAAGGAGTAGTTGAGGCGAATAACATAGATGCATTTAAGGGGAAGCTAGATAAACCCAAAAGGGAGAAAGGAATAGAAGATTATGCTGAGGCGGTTAGATGAAGAGGGGTGGGAGGGGGCTCATGTCGAGCATAAACACTGACTTGGACCTGTTGGGCCGAATGGCCTGTTTCTGTGCTGCACATTCTATGTAGCATCACATGATTTCACTGTATATTCGTTTTAAGTTAAACACATAATGTGTTTGTCTACGTAACAAGTCACGGCACTCCGAATAATTAATTCTCTGACTCTCTATATAGCATTGCTTCATCAAAATATCAAACAGAAGTATGGTTGCTGATACCAGATATGATCATTAAAACACAAGAGTAGCTCTCCGATTCTTTTCAAGCCTGATGATATCCTGCACTATTAGCCTTGGACTGTTGCCCAAACTTCTCAACATTTTTTAAAAGCAAAATACAGTTATGTGACTAATCACGTCGTTATATGCTCCTCCAGTCATAAATCTATTGACATATCTTCCAAGATACTTTCTAGATCATGTAACTGCTTCAAAAGCAGCATCTGGTCAAGTTCCAATCCGCCATTCATCCAACAGTGTTTCAATATTAAGAATGACTGGATAAAGGGAACTTCTACTAGGCTTTATCCATCAAGAGGTATAGAATCATACAGCACAGAAGGAATCCATTCGGCCCATCATGCCTGTGCTGGCTCTTTGAAAGAGCTATCTCTTTCCCTGCTCCCCACTCCCCTGCTTTCCCCCATAGCCCTGCAATTTTTATCCCCCAAGTATTTATCCAATTCCCCTTTTGAAAGTTACTATTGAATCTGCTTCCACCGCCCTTTCGAGCAGTTCATTCCAGATCATAATGACTCGCTGTATTAAAAAAAATTCTCCTTATCTCCCCTCTGGTTTTTTTGCTAATTGCCTTAAATCTGTCTAAATTAAGTGGTTTCAACTATTCCATAATCTTATCAGGATAAAGGCAGCTTTTGGATTTACAGGAGCATTTCACTTTTTGAAGAATTTACTGTAGAAATATTTATAGCATCTCTGTAAGGAATTATGTATTACAATTCTAATCATGCTACTTTGCAGTCAGGTCCGCCTGACACAAACACCCAGGAGAGCTCAGAGACTCGTCTGAATTCCTAACACTTTCATCACGGCAATACAATTCTGATTGCCAACTCTGGTTGAGCATACAAAGTAATAACTATGAGCTTGACGATTGAAGAGCACTTACTTCATTAAAAAATACAAATTAAATAACACCACTGGCAGAGATAGTGATTAAACTGGACCCACTAAAATGCTAATAAACGAACAACATTGAGGCAAACACATCTATTCCTGGACCAGGCTTCCTAAAGCCCAGGGAAACGTTTTTCCTATTGTTACAAATGTGGGTTTGCTGTAGATACCTCCTTGAGTTCAATAACGTCAGTTGCTCACTTAAGTGGCCTGAGCTCCACCTTTTTAAGAAAATCGAGTCCCACTGGCCTATATCCACTTCTGCAGTCGCTAGGGTTGCCACCTTGGCAGAACCGTCACCACACGGACTGCAGCGGTTCAAGAAGGCGGCTCACCACCACCTTCTCAAGGGCAATTAGGGATGGGCAATAAATGCCGGCCTTGCCAGCGACGCCCACATCCCGTGAACGAATAAAAAAAAAAGGATCTAAACATAGAGGCCAAAGAGCCACTAAAAGATACAATAGTTACAAGTAAATGCGTGTGCACTTCTGATGATTCCACACGCTAAGACACCGCAATGACCAAAACAGTTCTTTAGTCCTCCAACCACTTAATACCTTAATTATAGACATTCGGTTATCCAAACACTCAATTATCTGGGGTAATTTTTCCTCTATAGTCGTCCAGGTAATCCAAAGTGTGCTGGACATCTTGTCATTCTAGGGTGATGAAGCTGCAGCAGAAATGTATTATTACTGTCAGCCTTGGAGGCTAAAAGATCCTGATATATTATGTTACAGTAATAAGCTTTAAGATGTAGTTAACACACAGCTACTACTAGCTAAAAATTATTCTTTGCCGCACAAAACAAAGGGATTAGTTAGTGTTTGTTTGCCTTGCTATCTCGCTTCCCCTCCTTCAAAAACCTCTACCACCTAGAAGGCCAATGGCAGCAGGTGTATGGGAACACCAATGCCTCTAAGTTCCCCTCCAGGTCACACACCATGGTGACTTGGACATATATCAGCCATTCCTTCATCGTCGCTGGGTCAAAATCCTAGAACTCTATACCCAACAGCGCTGTGGGAGTACTTTCACCACACGGACTGCAGCGGTTCAAGAAAGCGACTCACCACTATCCACTTTCTCAAGGGCAATTAGGGATTGGCAATAAATGCTGGCCTTGCCAGCAATACCCAAGAATGAATTTTTAAAAACACTGGGGAAGAAATTCAACTCATGCCAGTTTCCAGCACGAGATGGGTGACGGGATCCAAAGACATCAGTGAGGGTCACAGCTCCCAGTTTCCTACACTTTTCAGCTCAGCAGTAGCAGCTAGTGAATCAATACCATCATATGGGGTTAAAATATCAACTAACACTCCCTCCAACATAGATTAAAGGAACATCCAATTAAAAACCTTTAATTATTATGTATCATTGAACCTGTGTAGTAATGTTCTTTGAATCATTTTAACTGTGGTCATGACTATCAATTAATGGGGGTGGGGGCTGGTTAGAGAAAGAAAGAAAGAAAGAAAGACTGGCATTTATATAGTGCCTTTCATGACTTCAAGACGTCCCAGCCAATGAAGTACTTTTTTGGGAGTGTAGTCACTGTTGTAATGTAGGAAATGCTGCAGAAAATTTTGATCACAGCGAAGTCCCACAAACAGCAATGTGATAATGACCAGATCATCTGTTTTACTGATGTTGGTTAAGGGTTAAATATTGGCCAAGAAAACTCCCCTGCTCTTCTTCGAAATAGTGCCATGGGATCTTTTACATCCACCCGAGAGGGCAGACTGGGCTTCAGTTTAACATTTCATCCAAAAGAAGGCACCTCCGACAGCGCAGCTGTCCCTCAGTACTGCGTTGGAGTATCAGCCGAGATCATGTACTCAAGTCTCTGGATGGGACTTGAGCCCAAGACCTTCTGACTCGAAGGCGAGAGTGCTACCACTGAGCCATAGCTGACACGCCGTGCTGCTCAGACCCATTTATTTCTGGTATTGAGTAGCCAGTCCTCAACATTGGTCATCTATCCCAGGTGTAGGTTCTACACAATTAATAGTGTGAGAAACCTGGTTCAAACCAAGTTGGTTGCATTATGATCACCAGCTCTTTAATGAAGGGTGGGTTTCACTCCGTTTCTAGGGAATAATAGTGTTTGTTGTACTAGAAAATGGACAGTCAGCGTGAAGGGTTTCATAACCTGGCACAGGTATGTGTAATTCACTTGGCTGCAGAAAGAGGTACAGATTTGTTGACTGCATGCAGTTCAGAAAATGGCTCATTTAATTCAAAACAGTGAAAGTTAGCTCAAGGCAAGGAGCAGCGAGTCCTTCACATATGTAGGACACAGCACATCAAACATGCCGCCCCTTCCACTCGGGAAGCTGACAAAGGTAGTTTAATTGCACTCTACGTGAGCTCCTGTATTTTACTGTTGAGAACAGATCGCACTTTTACAGGTTATGCAGGGTGAACCTAACCTTGATAATCGTATATTACCTCAGTTCTTACATTTTACTTTAAGCACTGGTAAGAATTACTGCTTCCCAATAGTTTGATGGGGAAATGCACTGTTGCACTAAGATTGTAAGCCATGCAGATGAGTAAAGTCCCAGATTCAAGGGGAGGTAGTCGACCTTAGCAGGGACAGAGGTGGGGGCGTTACAACCCTCCATGTCCCCTACGTTAGGAATAAGTAGAAACAGCAAAAATCAGTCAGTG
Organism: Heptranchias perlo; assembly: GCF_035084215.1. NCBI lineage: Eukaryota > Metazoa > Chordata > Chondrichthyes > Hexanchiformes > Hexanchidae > Heptranchias > Heptranchias perlo. The sequence continues at coordinate 11,391,909 of NC_090345.1, read as the reverse complement.
TTGCCACTCTGGATCACTAAACAGTGACTGCTGCCGCAGCGTGTGTGGTGACGACAGAATTGGGCTTGACTGTGATGCACTCCAGTGTTGAATAGACTGCTGCTATTTACCGTCAAGAATCAGCTATTAAATCTGGCCGCTTGGGCAAGGTAATGGATGGCTGCACAGCATGAAAAGAAGGGGCAAAAAAAAAATGAACAGGCAAGAGCAGTACATCAATAAACAGTAGGGTTGCTAACCCTCCAGGATTGTCCTAGAGTCTCCAGCAATCAAAGGTTAATCTCCTGCGGCATTAAAAAAAATTGTACGTTTTGTCCCCATTTTCGTTGAACGCTTTTAAAAAAATTAATTATAAAAATATTGGAGATGGGGAGAAAAGGCTGTTTGATGGGGCAGCGCGGTTGGAGGCGGGGGGTAAAGTGATGAAATTTCCAGGAATACATCCAACCAGAATTGGCAACCCTAGATGTCACGCAGTCAGACATCGCGTGGTTATGTGTCACATGATCAGATGTCACGTAGTCATACATCATGCAGTCAGAATGTCTTGTGATCAAATCTCCGTAATGCCTCCTGAGTTGGCAACCCTAATAAACAGAGTAATGATTAGGTTGCAGTGACCTCTTTTAAAAACAGTAAGATTAATAGCTAACACTGTTGTTAAAACCCATACAAGAGCAATAGTTCAATACACCAAATAATGCTTATATTTTATGAAGTAAGCAGATAGAAAAAGCCAAATTGACCTAGTATCTGGGCCTAGTTAACCAGAACAGGGTTTTACCCACATTCTCTAGAATTTACTGTTGAAAACACGTGCCTCGGTAATGGCTACGAAAGCAATAGCCTAGATTTCCCCTCAGCAGGCTGCAATGGCTTTTCTCCAATAAACAGAACTAAATTAACAATGTGTTCCATTTGCACTAGGGTGGAATACAAGTGTACAATGGGGGAAAAACAATTCGTCCCAACAAGTCTTCACCTTCCCTACTTCTAAATTCCTAATTTTTAAACTTTTTTTTGACAGTTTGGTTTGCAACATATATAGCAAGTCAACACTATGTTAAAGAGTCTCCAAACCAAGCTAGAGAAGCCTCATGGAGGAGAATTTTTGTTTGTCTAATAAACAGTGCACACTCTCTCCTTTAAGGGACATATCACACATACTTAAGTTCCCATGATGTAGAGATGCCAGTGATGGACTGGGGTGGACAAATTTAAGGAGTCGCACAACACCAGGTTATAGTCCAACAGCTTTATTTGAAATCACAAGCTTTCGGAGCTTTGCTCCTTCGTCAGGTGAAGTGAAGAGATGCATATAGGCACAGCATATATAGTCAGAGAACAATGCCCGATGATCACAGATAATCTTTATCACACCTCGGCAGAGAGATAATCACAGCAATCAAAGGAGTGAATGGTGTTCAAACAGGTTAGTCAGGGAAACATTACATCCAAGAATACTGAGGTGGGGTCACAAGGGGTTAAATGTAGCAGATGCTGGGGTTTGTATTAAAAACAGATAACTTTTTTTTGCTCAGTATTCTTGGATGTAATGTTTCCCTGACTAACCTGTTTGAACACCATTCGCTCCTTTGATTGCTGTGATTATCTCTCTGCCGAGGTGTGATAAAGGGCAGTTAGAAAGATCATCTGTAATCACCAGGCATTGTTCTCTGACTATATATGCTGTGCCTTTATCCAACTCTTCACTCACCTGACGAAGGAGCAAAGCTCTGAAAGCTTGTGATTTCAAATAAAGTTGTTGGACTATAACCTGGTGTTGTGCGACTCTTTATACTTAAGTCCAAGAGCTTTGGTGCAGACTGGCAACATCCAGAACCTAGGGACCACCCCCTCCCTCTCTCTATGTATGTGCAGGGGTTTTTCCTGCTGTGTCACTAGCTGAAGTTTCCCAGCACTGAGTATTTGCTCAGCAAGGACCACCTGCTCCACCCATGAGGGCACTGGCTTGCAGACCTATGTTGACCTCATTGGGAAGAATTTTTAAACTCGTGTCCCTAGGTATTTAAACCATTCAATAGTAAGCAATTTGCCTGCATAGACCATCAATCTCTTTCATCATCTTGAAAGCTTAAATAATGTCACTTCAAAGTCTCTGCATAATTTATATTTCGGATATGTGAGATGATTTTGGTAGTTTACTTATTCCTTACATTTCCAAGGGCGATATCATTCCTGTGAATAGGTGGGTGCTCAGAATCTCTCATGGTACTTTATAACATCGACTCAATATTATAGGGCATGTTTAACATAAGAAAATGTCCCAGGCCGATTCACAGAGGCATCAGAAAAATAAAGGGACGCTGGGCCAAACAAGAAGACATTGAGGGGGCGGCCAAAAGATTGGTCAAAGAGGTGGGTTTTAAAGGAAGGTGTTAAAATGAGGAGAAAGAAGAGAAAAGGTTTAGGGAGAGAATTCCAGAGTGTGGGGCCTATGCGGCTGAAGGCACGGGCCTTAGTGGTGGGGCAAAGGTCGGGGGGGATTACACAAGAGGCCGAAGTCGGAGGAACGGAAAGATCAGGGAGTTGTAGGGCTGGAGGGAGCAGGATAAAGTGTTTTGCCCAATACAATCTCTTGATTTTTATTCTATCCCTCTGCTAATGTGGTCCAATGCCTTATTTGCTTTTATAGTGCAAAGAAGCTAACAGTCTCATTGATTTATTCATAGTTATTCCTAGATCTCTTTCCTGATCAGCAGCATAACAATCCAGTTTAGCACAGACACGTTTCAGGATTTTTAAAAAAAAAAACATTTTTCCATAGAAAGAATTGGAGGGGGTGGGGGGGGTGGGGATTACTTTTAACGTTGGATTTTTAAAAGCTTAGTGTATCCAGACAAGGCTTTATAAAGAAAGGGCTGGAACAATAGGTAGTTAAGATACTAATGAGCAAGGCATTGATGTTTCTTCCCCATAGAGTGTAAATAAGAAAACAATTCATTAGACTGTCTCAGCAAACAAAAAAAGCACCTTAATATCCATTATACTTGAAAGTTTTTAATCCTTTTTTGGCAGTGATCAGAGGGAGATATGACAGAGACTGGGACACAAGCTGGGAGAGGGCATCTTTGAAACAGAATGCCATTCGGGCAGTCAATTTTTAAAAAAAGAACACTGAAAGAGCTTTTAGCAAGACTAAGACGTCAGAAATGCTGGAGGAATAGTTAAAAGTCATCATTTTTTAAGTCAAATAAGGTGACCCACTGATGTGGGTTAGCATGGCACATTCCTTATTTTGTATCATCATGTAAAGATAATTAGTACTGTTTGAATGAAGAGTCTCCAATCATAACTACCATTCTGTATGTTCCATGAACTAAAGAAGCTCATGGATCATATCAGGCCTCATCTCACTGAGCTGAGTGTTTGCTCAGCCCACCCTCAGAGAGACTGAAGAACTATTCATGCAAAAGCTACAGCAATCCAGTCCAGTTCATCAGGAGATGCTATTGTTAAATCTTTGAGTGCAAGTAGATAAAGGGCAGTATAAGTCAACTTCCATAAAAGAAAGATGTTCAGACCGCTTAAGGGAGTAACTGATGCCACTGAACCCGAGAAGGTACCTATGGAAGACTTGAATTGGTACATAGAATGTACAGCACAGAAACGGGCCATTTGGCCCAACAGGTCCATACCAGTGTTTATGCTCCACACGAGCCTCCTACCTCATATAACCCTATCAGCATATCCTTCTATTCCTTTCGCCCTCATGTGTTTATCTAGCTTCCCCATAATATATCTATGCTAGTCACCTCCATTACTCCTTGCGGTAGTGAGTTCCACATTCTAACCACTCTCTGGGTAAAGAAGTTTCTCCTGAATTCCCTATTGGATTTATTAGTGCTATCTTGTATTTATGGCCCCTAGTTCTGATCTCCCCCCCCCCACCAAGTGGAAACATCTTCTCTCCGTCTACCCCATCAAACCCTTTCACAATCTTAAAGACCTCTATCAGGTCACCCCTCAGTCTTTTTTTCCCCCCCAGAGGAAAAAGTCCCAGCCTGTTCAATCTTCCCAGATAGGTATAACCTCTCAGTTCTGATATCATCCTCGTAAATCTTTTTTGCACCATCTCCAATGCTTCTCCTATCCTTTTTATAATACGGAGACCAGTACTGTTCACAATACTCCAAGTGTGGTCTAACAAAGGTTATATCCAAGTTTAACATAACTTCTCTGCTTTTCAATTCTATTGAACAAACACATGATGCTTTTTTTGGTCCCTTGTTCTCACGCGCTTATTTTACACTTAGCCACATGAATCGCATCGCCCACTTATTTTTGCATTAACTGTAAATTTAGAAATTTTGTTCACAGTAATGACAACCAAATCCCACGAAGCCACAAGAAGCGAGATCCAGTGGCCATGGATATGGATACGCACATAGAAGGTCACCAACTATTCTTTATAAAATTCGCAATTTTCAGACTTTTTCCCCCCCCCCCCAGCTTGATGTTCTCTCAGGTTCAGCACTGCCAGTTCCTCCTTTCAGGAGACCCCACATTCTCTTGCAATTCAAAGTGTACCCTTTTCTGTCCAGTATTTAGTTAAATGAGAGCACGATCCAGAGATTGTAACACAGCACGCTTACTTCACATACCAGCTACTGACACCTGCCGCTATGTGAAGTCCTTTCTTTACAGAGGATGACTGAAATAGCAGTTTACCAAGGGGCAAATAGCTGGCTTATTTACATAAAATACATGAAGAAACAGTAGACAATTTCCACAGTGAGAACATACACTTACCGTACTCCTTGATATATAAAAGAAAGACATGCATTTCTATAGTGCCTTTCACAACCTCAGTACTTCGCAAAGCGCTTTACAGCCAACGGAGTACTTTTGACGTGTAGTCACTGTTGTAATGTAGGAAAGATTCTCCTTTAGAGCAGAGAAGGTTGAGAGGAGATTTGATAGAAGTGTTCAAAATCATGAAGGGTTTAGATAAAGTAAATAAAGAGAAACTGCTCCCATTGGCGGAAGGGTCAAGAACCAAAGGACGCAGATTTAAGGCGATTGGCAAAAGAACCAAAGGCGACATGAGGAAAACATTTTTTTACACAAGTATGGTCTGGAATGCGCTGCCTGAAAGGACGATGGAAGCAGATTAATTTGTGGCTTTCAAAAAGGAATTGGATAAATAGTTGAAGGGAAAAAATTTTCAGGGCTACGGAGAAAGAGCAGGAGAATGGGACTAACTGGATTGTTCTTACAAAGAGCTGGCACAGGCTCGATGGGCGGAATAGCCTCCTTCTGTGCTATAACCATTCTATGTATATAAATAAAGCGGCATCTTGCTATCTCTCTCGACAGGGCCCCCACCTTGCCTAGTTTAACCATTTTGTTAAAATTGGTTCAGACTTTTAAAAATACAGGCAGCCTTTTTGATACCATGATGTTCACAGGTCAATCTGTGCCTTGGGGAGAAAGAGATACTTATGTCTGTGAACTGCTCACCCTCAAGTCTGTGTGTAGACAACCCGGGGTAACTTTCACCTTCACCTTCAACCTGGCGGAGCGGATCACCCTCCCGTTGTAGAACTCGCCCGGTATTCATCCCATTGAAATCGATGGATTCTACAACAATCAATCAGGCAGTCAACGCCTTCAGATTTCTGCCCGGGGGTGAAGGTGAAAAATGAACCTCATGCCTTCTAATGAAGTCAAAAGGAAGCCGTCTTTATTAACGGCCTAAGATATTTATAGATGCACGCACCCTTGTCAGCTAACAGCCCTCCAGCATCTTCTCATTGTTCATAGTCACAGTAATTTGTGCTAGGCTAGTAGATCCATCGCTAGAATGCCTAGGATGGAACTGCTCTGATGCCCCTTTCTGAGAAACTCCTTATATAATCAGCTCAACAGGAAAGACATATCCTAATTTTAAAAATCCAACTTGGGCAGAATCCAATTTGCTACGATGAAGGACATAAAAGGTTATGCATTCATATATTCAAAATGTTACTCTGCTGTCTATATACTGCAAGTCATCTTAATCTAGAACTTTACTTTCTATGCAAACTACAATTACATGTAACCTATTACATAGAACTTGCTTTTAAAATCCCACTCCCATGTGGTAATGAATAAAAGAGCCTTCTCACTTTCTTCCTAATGTTCATGCTCGTCATCTTTTCTCTTTACAGGTATTCCAGGCCCATCAGGTGTTCAGCAGCCACTTGGACAAAGTCAAGAGTAGCACCACCATTGGGGATACAGCTGTGCCACAGACTCTAGCACCAAAGAGAAACGTCTTTGGCCGTGACCCTAACATTGCCAGATGAGTGCATCCAGTTGAAGAAACTTCTGCCGGAACATAAACATCAACGGTGTGGGCACTGCACGACCCGTGGGGTGGCAGTGGATACAGCACCATCGAATCTTCGAATTCCAGCAGTATAAAAGGAAGTTCGGCGTCAGCCTTAACTGAGCGGCAGCACTCTTGCCTTCCGCGTCAGAAGGTTGTGGGTTCGAGCCCCACTCAAGACTCAAACATATAATCGAGGCTAGCACTTCGGTACAGCTCTGGAGGGAAGGCTGCACTGTGGGGGAAGTGCCGGCTTCCATATGAGGTGTTAAACCAAGGCTCCGTGCTAATTGAGGTCCTAATGACTTAGTTAAGATCCCGATTGCAATTTTAAAAAGGGACACATTGGTGGAGTATGCACGCTACACTGATATCTACTGGTGTACTGATCGATAAAAGGACAGAAATGAGCAGAAGGGTTCCTCCCCTCGCCACAAAAATAATGCCGGCCACTGCCAGCCCAGCCCCACGTCGCTCCCCCCACCCTGCTCCCCCCCCCCATTCCCATTGAGGAACTACTTGTGGGTCTTTAACGGCAACCAAGATGGCCTCAGGAGTGTTGACTGAGGATTGGCGTGCTGCATCGGGATGCCCATTTGACACCCGCAGCTTGCCAGTCAAACTCAAATGATGCCGGGTGCTCTGCCGGTCAGCCGCCCAATAGCCAAAATTGATCCTCAAGCGAGATTGCCAATTTGGGTCAAGTTAGGGATAGTTCAATAAGAAGTGGATTGAGACTGCCCAAACTCAATTCCAATAAAATCTTTCCAGCCAGCAGAGGGAAGAGACTTTCATTTCTGGCCAATATTTATCCCTCAACCAACATCACTAAAACAGATTATATAGTCATTATCACCTTGCCGTTTGTGGGACCTTGCTGTGCTCAAATTGACTGCCGCGTTTCCTACATTACAACAGTGACTACACTTCAATAGTGTTTCACCGGCTGTGAAGCACTTTGGAACATCCTGAAGTTGTTAAAGGCGCTATATAAATGCAAATCTTTCTTTCATCAGTGTGGGCTGGATTTCAACACAGATCCCAGAGCTGGGAGGCTGGTTTCTAACTCACTGCACTCACAGTTCCCCCTCTCTATTTTTTTTTGGGGGGGGGGGCTTTTTTTTGTGGGTGGTTGGGGGGAGGAAGAAGAAAGAAGACGAGCACCTTGAATATCATGATGATTCGATATTTTTCCAATAGACTAAAAGATAAACCTGTTACAGTTGATTGTTGCAATAGGTATGCATCGTGGCTACCTCCTGGGAACCAGATTTATTGAATTCAATTCAAAACCTCTGGGTTGCTGCTCGAGTACCATAAACCACTACACTAACCATAAATCATGGTCGGGAATCCACTCTCACCGCATTATTCAGTCATTTGTTCCAGAGCACGACTTCCTGAGAAAAGGAACACTTTTTACTCTCTAACCCAACTCTTCGCAAGAGCTCGAACAAGGTTAACACTCGGGCTGTTCAGTAAGGCACACCTCCCTCTCGCTTCCTGCAGGAATTTCATAACCGTTCAGCAGGCCGGAAGCATTCAAACTCTAGGAAGCCCGACATTGCTGCCCAGTATCACCCTATTGCCATCAGTATAATGGTTTATGCCAACAATAATTTCTAAGCTATGAAAGTAACATAATATTTATGATATAATTCGCTGGCTAAATATTGAGTTTTCAGGCCAGCTGAGAAAATAGATATCAAAGATTATATATTTCTTTTTTAAACAATACTTTCATACATTTTGTGCTTGATTCAGTTCTGATTCATTATCTCCCATCTACAACCTGTCATTTCTTTTCAATTTCAGACGTTACAAATAAGGCCAACCACCAGTCTCAGTATAGTTGGGCTGATCTGGGAGTGGAGATGTTAAGTAAGCGGATTACTTCAGCCAGTTCACTTCAATTCAACTTTATTGAACCTTGCGTTAATCGATGTTCAGCTAGCCAAAGGCTATTTCAAAAGGTGTAATCAAACAGCAGAGACACTTATTACATGTAGAATTATGGAAGTGAATAGGAAGACTGCAATTTAATCAATCAGAGGGTTCAGCTGACGTCATATGCATCACCTGAACCCAGATATTCAATTATAGTCTTCACAACACTCATTTTTCAAACTATGCAATGATACATTTGTGAATCTGGGGGAACAAAAAATGGAAACAAATAGCAAATGACTGTATATTTACCAGTTACAGCACCAAAACAGATCTGTCATGTCACAAGCTATGATATACCCAGAGGACATCAGTGATTATTGCTGCTGTGTGCCCTGATCAGAGAACTCTGCGCTCCTCCAATTCTGGCCTCTTGTGCATCCCTGACTTCCTTTGCCCCAGCATTGGTGGCCATATCTTCAGCTGCCTAAGCCCTAAGCTCTGGAATTCCCTCCCTAAATCTCTCCGCCTCTCTATCGTCCTTTAAGACGCTTCTTAAAACCTACCTCTTACTGTCCTAACATCCCCTTCTTTGGCTCGGTGTCAATTTTTTCTGGTCTATCATAGAAAGATACAATGCAGGAGGCCACCATTCGGCCCATCTTGCCTGTGCCAGCTCTTTGAAAGAGCTATCCAATTAGTCCCACTCTCCTACTCTTTCCCCATAACCCTGTAAATTTTTCCCCTTCAAGTATTTATCCAATTCCCTTTTGAAAGTTATTATTGAATCTGCTTCCACCACCCTTTCAGGCAGCGCATTCCAGATCATAACAACTCGCTGCGTAAAAAAAAAATTATCCTCATGTCGCGTCTGGTTCTTTCACCAATTACCTTAAATCTGTGCCCTCTGATCACTGAGCCTTCTGCCACTAGAAACAGTTTCTCCTTATTTACTCTATCAAAACTCTTCTATGCTTCTGTGAAGCGCCTTGGGCGCTTTGCTACGTTAAAGGCGCTATATAAATGCAAGTTGTTGTTATCATGGTATATAAGATAACAGTGAACTAAATAGGACTGCATTGCTGCTTTAGATTAGTATAACAGGAAATGGTTTTTACAGGTAAGGACAGGTGTGCTGTAATATTTTTTGAATGAACGTGAATATTCAAGTGCACATCTGAGAAGAAAAGGAAAAACAAAGGCTGAAAATCTGAACTACAAGAACAAAAAACACAGAAAATGCTGGAAATGCACAGATCAGTCAGCATTTGAAAGAGAAAAAGACAGGTTACTGTTTTGGGTAGAACCTTCAAGAAAACCAGTTCCATTTTCTCAATTTGGGTACCAAGTATCAACACCAAGTACTCCCACTGTTTGATGCGGGCTGAAGCTTCCTCTGTCCTGCTCCAAAAATGTACATTAACCATAGTACCAGAATTGCACCACCTACGGCACCAGTGTGACATTTTCCAATTCCAACCCCATGACATCAAGTGGCTTTTCTGAATTAGACTGCCAAATTAGTTTTGAATTAGACACAGCTTTGGGCTGTGATCTTTCCGACTTTGGCCTGGCATCCAGTTTTCCTTAACTCGACTATGAAGCACTTTGGGATGTTTTTCTGCGTTCAAGGCACCATACAAATGCCGAGTTGTTGTTGTTGTTGTTGTTGTTGTTGTTGTTGTCGTTGTTGTTGTTGTTGCCCCATGCTGCCTTGGGACTGACTGGAGACTGTCCAAGCTGATTTCACGTGGGATCCTTATTAGCCTCAAAAGAAGAGACTTTCATCACATCCGTTAGGGCTAAAATGAAATTGAGATCCCTGCAGTGAAAAAATCAGATTGTTGACATACCACCCACTCAATCCTTCCATATGCTTATTACATATCTGGGTAATTCAACCACTCAGAGAGAGGAGCTGGAACCAGATGCAAGTGAGTATTGAATAACTATATATTTCCTCTATCCAGCCGGGACAATAGTGCAGGGAGCAACCTGGCAGATGGAAGTGGGGCCAGAAGCAAATAACTTGGTGACAGGAGGTGATTCCAACCATCTGTTTATACTGATCTAACCATCAGCCCAACACCTACCACGGATTCAGTTCTCTCCGATTCAGCGTCAGAGGGCCATGGGTTCAAACCTCACTGCAGAACTTGAGGACTTAATTCTAAGCTGACACGTTAGTACAGTTATGAGGGAGTGCTGCATTATCAGAGGTGCCATCTTTTAGATGAGGCATTAAACTGATGCCTTCTCTTCCTGTTCACGTGGATGTAAAAGATACCATGGCACAATTCGAAGAAGAGCAGTGGAGTTTTTCAGGTACCCTGGCTAACATTTATCCTTCAACCAACACCACAAATAGATTAGCTTGTCATTTATCTCATTTGCTGTTTGTGGGACCTTGCTGTGAACAAGTCAGCACGTCATAACGGAATAAAAGGAGAGCAGATCTGAGTATAAATATGACCTTTAGTCACTGTAAATGAGATACATCAAAGTCTGAATACTTTGATGTTGACAAAATGACATAAAAAGAAAATTGACAAGTTAGAGGTGACTTGCCCTGAATCCAACTTTTATTTTCAAAGAACATGTCCATTTTGGGCATAGGTGTTTCCTAATTGACTTGACGCCTTCAATCAAATGACAGGCATGTTCAAGGGCAGAAATGCTCAATGACTTTGCCATTAGCTAGATCTTGTTCAAGGGAAAGTCAAATCATTTTATCAAAGTATCTGATAAACTGCCACTCATAAATCATCACACCTTCCATTATAATGGAGCTGAAGAGTATTTCTATACATTAAAAATAATGGAAGCTATGGAACAGGTTAATGAATATTACCCAGTATCCTTAGAAGGCCTATGGCATAACAATTTCTGCAATGAAATGGCTGCACGTTGCATTTTATTTTTTAAAAAGTTGTTAAAAGTTATGAGAGAAGGTCAAACATTCAAGAATAGTGCACAATTCAGGACTTCCCAGTGTCAGTGATGTTCGGCATATTTTTGTGGATTGTGAGGACAGTGCTAAACCAAGGAAACTCAATCCAGTATCAAACTGGACAAATTTGGTACTGATAGCTCTTCCCCTTTGACTTGTGTGTGAATTTAGAAGCCATGAAACAGTCCATTCGAACCAACCTTCCATGTCACTGAGCTGGCCACTGTCAGAATTTAAACCAGAACATTTTACAGTTAGCATTTGTACCTAGCAGTCAGAAGTAGACGTTTCATTACTTCAGTCACTACACTAGGATATCACGTTACCCAGAAAGTATTACAAAGGGAACAAAATGGAGCTCCTTTGATGCAAGGAACACGATCTCTTTGCAAACATGACAAGGTGTGCCTTCAGAGGGTTGGGTAGGTGAATAAATGATAAAGAGCTTCAGCAATTTTGTTTTTAAAGAAGTGGAGGCAATTTGCTGACTAAAGACAATTCTGATTTATGTGAAGTAAGGAACACATGGCATAAAGCCCAAGATGAGTTCAAGGAGTTATATTACAGGCATGAGAGGAAGGACAAAGATATTTTGGCATTTAAATATGCATTTGACTCTCGAGCTAAACAGAACTTTTCTCAAAGAAATCCTGAACAACCTTGTCATTACACATGGTGTTACTAATTCCATTAATGCACAGCAATCCTAATGAAAGTAAGTAAGTTCAAAAGGCTGACGTCTAATGTAATTTACTCTTTCTTTTTCTGAGAATGGCAATTTGTTTGAAATTGGTTCTTGAATCACTTCCTACTCTAAAGTCCCCAGAAGGGTAACTATTGTTTATTTCCTCTGGTTGGAACTTAACGTCGCGAATATCAATGATAGATTTGGCTGTAAACTAACAAAATCAACACAATTAATAATATACTTTATTGTAAAAGGACATTGCATTAAACTACCCCCAACACTCAAACCGCCCAGGAAGAAAAAAAAAAGACAAACACAGGATGGGAAATAAGCCAGAAACAGCCTTCCGACAGCCTGGAAAAACCAGGCCGGGTCCTCTTGTTTCCTGAACTCCAGGGATCGCATGAATTTCATCAACCCTTGAACACACATCATCACCAGCTGCTGAACGGCCATACCAAGAAACCCTTCGTACCAATGCGTGCTTCCTGCAAGGACAGCACAATACCGTCAGAAAAAAAAAATACAAACTCTTGAAAATTCAACCAAAAAAGGGCTTTATAATAGTTTTGAAACGTGACTTTTCTGTTGAACCACTCTTCTCGCTACCTTTCAATTTCCAAGGGGACTCATGAAGTTAATGGTAATTCAGAACAGGTTTGAACAGCACAGATGGAGGTTCTCCCCCATGCACACACACAATCTGCTTGGAGATTTCTGGCTCAAATCAGATCCAGATCCATAAATGGTGGCTGAATTGACAAGTCTGTATGCAAGAGGAGGTTTGGAGAAAATTATCAATTGATGAATATATTTATTATGGTAATTAAAGACGCTAATCTCCATTTTACATCATGAGCTACTGAAGCTAGCTGGTGTGATAGCTCGGTGCCACGCTGAGCTAAACCAAACACTACTGCAGTCAATGTTCCTCGATTACAGCCAGGAAAGTAGCACTATGGCTACATCTGGCCTCAAAAACACTGAAATGGACAAGAAAAAGAAGAGGCCATGAGTGCCTCTCAATCTCTATCCAGTGATTCCTGGTGGAATTGGGTATGTCAGGCATTGAGAGAAAAGAAAGAGAGAAAGAATGTGAAAGTTGTCATGTAACACTGAAGAAAGAATTTGCATTTCTATAGCATCTTTCGTGACCTCTGGATGTCCAAAAGTGATTCACAGGCAATTAAGCACTTGTGACGTGTAGTCACTGTTGTAATGTAGGGAAACTTGGCAGCCAAATTAAAAACAGCAAGATCCCACAAACAGCAATGAGATAAATGACCAGATAATCTGTTTTAGTGGTGTTAATTGAGGGACCCAGAACAAGGGGGCACAATTTTAAAATTGGAACGAGGCCATTCAGGAGCGAAATCAGGAAGTACTTTGTCACACAGGGTAGTGGAAATCTGGAACTCACTCCTCTAAAAAGGCTGTGGATGCTGCATCATTTGAAACTTTCAAGACTGGGATCGATAGATTTTTGTTAGGTATCAAGAGATATGGAGCAAAAGCAGGTAAATGGAGTTGAGATACAGATCAGCCATGATCTGATTGAATGGTGGAACAGGCTGGAATGGCCCTTTATTATTTTAAATTAGATCACCCTTCAATCTTCTAATCTCCCACGGCATTGCTCATGGGTAGACTAGGGTCAGGAGCACAATTGTAATGTTTCATGGCTAAGATGTAGCTTTGTTTAATCTGGTCCATCTCTTAAGGCCACTGCGCAAGTACGCCCTATGTTGAAGTGATCTAAGTTTACAACTGCTTGTAAATTTCAGGCTCTAGCTTGGAAGAGCTTAGCATTAAATGATTGGCTTTTTTTCCCTTTTCTTTTTAAAGGTTGTTTTTGTGACACTTTGTTACTATGATGGATGTGCACTTGACATGGGTTTTCTATATTTAATGCTTTTAATGAGATCTAAGGCAGACTTTGGCTTTGAAAGATTTCTCAAAATAAGACATTCGTTCTGAAATCATTTCAAGTAGAGCTCACCAATCCATACATTTTTAATCAAACTGCGCCAGTGGGGGCAAGAAAAGCCAGCCTAAATTTGAAATTGCCTTTTATATAGACAGAGCTGTGAAAGAGAAGTTCAGTAACGGCTGTAGATTAGAGCTGCACAAGGCTGCCAAATCCTTCCACCTACCTTGTATCGGCGGACAGCCTCCACCGCTTCCCACCGACTTACTGCCCAGAACGGGAAGGAAAAATCAGCCATTGGGATTTGAATGAGGCCTAGGAGTTACTCCCAGGCCTCATTCAAATCCCAATGGCTCATTTCTGGAGCAGAGGGCATGTTTCCAATTCACCTCACAACCCATCCGCCCAAAACCTGCCCAGAGTTAAAATTGGAGCCTAGATGTTGCTAGTATGAGTAGTTTTAAGGGATTACTTTAAAAAAAAATCACACCTACAAATTTTTAATCTATATATTATGAAGACATTCCAGTTGATGTTGAAATGCAAAATCTGTTACCAATTACAAGTTTTCTCTTTACATAGTTGTATAGTCAATTCAGTTCGAAACAACGTTTTGTCCATCCCATCCTATTGAGGATATATATTCAGGACCCATGGGATAGGATATTTATCATTACTCATGCACTAGTCAGAAGGATAGCCCCAGGCAGAGCTTTCCCAAAGGCTCTGTATATTTATCCAGTAAATAACTCACCCATCCAGAGCATGAAGATCTGAGATTTGGGGCCCGATGTTAGCAGGGCTGTGGGTTCTCGGCGGGGGGGCTATCGGGCGCGTGGGTAACCCGCCCGGTGAAATTAGTCAGCTTCCCGCGCGATTGTAGCATCCAATCCACTAATTGGATCCACTTACCTGCTCCTCCGGGTTCCCCACTGCTGATCCGCGCGTCGGGCGGGCTGCGCATGCGCAGTAAGATCTGTCAGCTGGAGGAGCTCTATTTAAAGGGGCAGTCCTCCACTGACAGTTGCTGCGACAAATAGCAAAAAATACAGCATGGAGCAGCCCAGGGGGAAGGCTGCTCCCAGTTTAATGATGCCTCACTCCAGGTATCAATACATGGGGTGAGGAGGAGGGGGAGGACAGAGATCTTCCTCCCGGCGTGCGGGAGGAAGCGGCCTGCCTCTGCCACCAGGAAGGCCTGGCTCGAGGTGGAAGAGGAGGTCACCAGCGCAACCAACATATCGCCCACCTGCATACAGTGCAGGAGGCGCTCCAATGACCTCAGTAGGTCAGCCACAGTGAGTACACGTAGTCTTTCCCCTACACTCCGTCTGCCACAACACTGCCCCCACCCCACATCTCCTTCAGCACTGCCAACACAACTCTGTCACATCACCCCTCATACCCACTCAAACCTCATCCTCATCGTACCTGCACCTACTCACCTCGCCAGTACTCATCCCGCCACTACCACTCAACCCAATCCTCATACAATCTCATGGCTCTATCTCATACTCACCCTCTCGTGCATCTCTTTCACGGCCAGCCTCACTCAACCTGCCACTACCTGTGCTGCAGCCACAGGGCATGCATCACATATGTGCAGTAGGCAGCGTAAGGCAAACATGTCGTGAGCATGAAGGGGATGCACGAGGGTGTTTGAGGGTTTGTCATGGTTGTTACTTATATTGAATTTCTGACCAACTCACATTACATATTATATTGGCACCACTACTGCCATGTCTTCGAGAATCCTGTCTGGTTTGTGCAATAATAACCTCTCCTGAGGATCACTATGAGGACCCACAAATGATGCCACCCATTGTGTCACTGCAGAGTGGCTGTAGGTGTATTTGCAGGGTTCTTTTGCGCAGACGACTGAGAGACATCGGCGATGTCCCCGGTTGCACCCTGGAAGGATGCGGAGAAGTTGTTGAGGGCAGTGGTGACTTTGACAGCGACAGGTAAGAAGATGGTGCTCGGGCCAGCCAGGAGCAGCTCAGCATGAAAGAGGCTGCAGATGTCCACGACTACATGTCGAGTGACTCTGAGCCTCAGTGTGCACTGCTGCTCAGAGAGGTCCAGAAGGCTGAGCCTCGGTCTGTGGACCCTGTGGCGAGGGTAGTGCCCTCTGCGACGCATCTCTCTCTGCGGTAGCCCTCCCTCCTGCTGTACAGGTGGATGTGTCACAGCACTGTGTTGTGGAGCTCCACGTGTCAGAGGTGGACGGCGTGGACGGCGTGGATGGTGATGCTGTTCGCCCTCCGAGGAGGTCATGACTGCAGCTATGGCGGCCCCCATCCGCAAGATGTACATCTGAGGGGGTCCGCAAGGTAGGTACATGTCTCTGGACGCCGGGGTAAGTGTGCAGGTTGGTGACTTTGACTGTCAGGAGGAGGGTGGTGGAGGCCAAACTTTGTCCCAAGTGACAGAGTGGCCTCCTGCAATGGGTGAGGGTCTCCCCACCCCCCCCCCCCCCCACCTGTCAAATGGACCTTTGCAGCTGCCACAGGCTGACAGCTGCAACACATCCATTTGAACTGGGAGTGTTTCCCCCAGTGTGGGAAACAGTCCAAGTTTGCTCTAAAATCCCACCCCTCCTCACATAATCCCTTAATCAGGTTAGTTAATGACCTGAACAAGCAAAATAAATACTGTCAAGTGGAACCCCACTGGCTTTAATTGCCTGCGGGATTCCCACCAGCGGGGGCTGCGCGCGCATGCCGGCGCGTCAGTGGGGAACCCGGAAGTGGGCGGGTTGGAGCCGGGCTCCCGACCCGCTCCAGGATACTCCGATTTTCGGAGCCCCCCCCCCCCGGCCAGGAACGTACCCGATAGTGGGTGCTAAAATGACGCCCTTGATCTCTAGTGTTGAGTTAGTTCATCTCAGTCAGGGTAGACATGTTCGTGTTATTTTCGGTTACGGAGGAGAAGCCATCCAGGGTTCCATCCAGACTTGAAAGGTCCATGGGGAGGCTGGAAGAGAGGTTGGATTTGTCTTTCTATGGGTTCTTTGCTTTCCTGCCTGCTGCCTTCAGATCAAAAGCTTTGAGGAGAGTCCAGGCACAAGGCCTAGTGCCAGCTTTCTCAGTGACCACTGAATATGGGTGCCCTTTGGGCGACCTTCGAGGTTTAAGGTCCACAAACACCCATCTTGCCTCATTTGAAAATGGCTACACTTGCCTGCACACCGCAGGTGCACTGCCCCTCGGAGGAAGCCCTGCCAATCCCAGGGCAACGTAAAGGGAGCGGAGATCCGACTTAACAGCTCTCTGGCCCCCATTTCCCGTGCTTTGCATCCAAGGAATAAAGTGTTCCCCGGGGACAAATCACAGGGGGGAGAAAGAACAACCCAAAATGTTTTAACAGTGCTTGAATTGAATGATTTGTACTGACTGCACAGTCGTCATGTTTATGATCCCAGGCTCTGTGTATTTTTAAAACACTTTTTTTGGAATTTGAGCTGCGTAGCAATGGCTGCAAACACACAAAGAGAGAGAAGTACAAAGAGAAAGAAGAAAAGGTCAACATCACACGATGCACAGCAGACTCACAATATTACAATAACAAACTCAAAAAACTCATTAAAGTCAAACACCTGAGGCAAGATTAAACAATCAATAGTAATGTCAAAAGATCAGATAAACTAAGGCAAGAGGTATTGTAGTGAGAGTGGTAAGAAGAACAAAGCCGAAGTAAACCTATTGAGGCCCCGATATTAGCAAGTGTGTTTGGGACCAATACAGTGAGCCATGGGAAATACACTAAGAAAGGTCTTTGGCATGATTATCAAGGCTCTGAATTACATTTGTCCAGTAGCTTAAGTTACATCCTAAAACGAGTTTCAGTAAACATTTTATGACATGAACTTTTAAAACCATGCTGGCTACTCAAGATAATTGTGCTCTGTAAATGCTGTTCTATAACACCCTATATAGCATGCTCCCAAGCACTTCGTTCCACTACTGATGCTAGGCTAACTGGCCTGTAATTACCAAGTTCCTGCTTTACTCCTTTTAGCCCAGAAAAAGGATCAACCAAAGTAACAACAACTACCCATTTTGCCCAGAAGCTTCTTCATTATACATTCTTTACTAATTTCTACAAGTGCTATGGATTGCTTAGCTTCACTTACTATAACTACAAAAAGGTCCTTAGTACCATCTGTCTCCAGCAAACTGCAAGTTGTGAATAATAGGAGGTTGATTAAACATCCCATTGCAAGATCCGATGGGATCCCCATGGAAAGATGCATGGCACACTGCAGCGGGTTGGGTGTGACAGACTCCCTCCTGCAGCACATTAGTTTGGTGCATTCGGAGATAATGCAAGTGCCAAGGGATGATTCCAAGTTTAATTCCCAGCCTGGCCTGAGTTAGTTGATCTCGACTGTGGTAGCGGTACTGTGGCCTGCTTCAGTCCCCCAGAACTCGAAAGGAGAGGATAACAGTTCCTGGTCTTTATAAAATGGGCCTACTGGAAGCATGCGAAGAGGATGCCTGAATTGTGCTCAACTGTGATTCCCATCAGAGTTCAAAAGGCTGACATCACTAATGTCATTAATAGAGAATGGCCATTTGAGCAGGGAACTAGAAGGAAGCTGGTACCTGCTAGAACTTAACTCTGCGTTTGATCTTTACAAAATAAATTTACTTTCAAGTATTTGGTTGACTTGTAGCAAACACTTCACCTGACAAAACAAAAAAAAAATTAACTACTGTCTTGGCAGCCTCTCTTGAATAAGCCAGTTCTTTTTGTTTGCTAAAAGGCCCTTCAACTAGAATAGCATGTACAGGATTTATTCATCTCCAAAGGAAGTGACTATCATTATTAACACCTCAACAACAAAGCAATCTTTCAGCAATCAATGCTGCCGCTACAGTACATCACTGCCCTCGGACATAGCTCTGACCACAGCAACACTAGAATATAAATGAGGCAATGCTGGTGCCCCCAGAAGCATAATGTTCCACTTCTAGCGGTTTTACTGCTGCACCAGACACAAATCTAAGCAGCCACCTGTGGCAGCATGAACCACCACATGCTGCCATTTTCTGGCTGAGCATTCGGCCCACGATTGCAAGCTAGCAGTGTAGCCTTGTGATCTCCTGGGCTAGTTTTGATTGCTTGAGGGGGTCGGAGAGAATTTTCCGGAGTAATTTTTTTCCCTTATTGGCCCTGGGTTTTTCACATGGCTGTGGGGTTGGGGGGGGTTAGGAAGTGTCTAGTCATGATGCTCCAGCAATCATGCATGGGGCAGACTTTATGGAATGGCTGGTCTTTTCCTGCCAGTCATTTTTGTATGTTTGTATGGTTTTTTTGGCATTGCTAACCTGTGCTTTTGCATTCCTCGACACTGGGGGAGGCCCACAGCCACCATGTTAGACTGAAGTTATGCATTAACGGCATGCCAGGCAGCATATCCTCCTCTATGTGTGTGGAGATGAAGGATATGGGTTGTAGCTGGCCCAGGCATCAGCAGCTGGTACCACTAACATGGGTCTTGGCACAATGTAAAGGTGCTTTTAATGCTACAAGAGCACAGGTGGAAGTGGACACATTGCTCCCTGTCAGCTAAACTCTTAAATGCAAATGAGCACAGGGGGCCCAATGACAGCATAAACCCATGGAACTGTAGGTCTATGAACGCATCGTCAGGTCAAGGCCTCTGGTTTCAGTGAAGTAAACACAAGGAGCTGATCCCACATTTGCACTCGGGTGCATTACACAGGGGAGTCCTGCACAGCTACAGAAATCGGCACCCTGTGTGAAGTGTTAAAGAAGGAGAGCAGTCACTCTCCTGAAACAAGAGCCTGAAGATGAAGCACAAAAGTAAGATACCCCAATTCATGTTGCAAACTACCACTCACCTAAGCAAGGCAGGTTCGCTGCCATTGTACGCACAGTCATATCAGCACCCACCTCTACATATACAGACCACTTACACATCCACGCTGATCACGGGCAACTGCCTGGATCAGGTTTTGGGAGTCAATTTGCAACATTTGTAATTATCTCACCACACTGTACCATAACAATTGTGGACTATGACTTGCTTAAGAAAATTATTGTAAACAGAAAAAAAAACATGCTAAACAGTAACTGTGTTAGAGCATCATTGTTCCCCCTCTGGCTAAACATCGAGGGTGCAATTATTCTGTACAATAGCCACATACGACTTTGATCTACTTTAACATCAATCTTTAAGACTATGGCTTGTTACCATGCACATGCTTAATATGTTCCTATGAAATTACTATTTCCCTTATTTTAATGGGGGCATTAACCTATTTATTTTTCAAATGTACATATTAAATTAGTAACTTAATCAGTGAGTCATTTTTAGGCTAATAATCTTCACGGATTGTTGGAGATATTTTCATGCTGGTAGCAACAGAAAGCTGAGGCAATATGAACTTTGCCTCCAAGTACTTCTCCTTAACCTGAAAATGCCTTCTTAGATCCACAGCCCCAACAAAGCAGTGAAATTTTCCTCTTTTCCAATAAATGAGCAATGTCCACATGCAAGTCATTAATAAGTTTTATATTTTGTTCTTGAATGTGGACAACACTGGCAAGGTTGCATTTATTGCCCACCTTTAAGTCAGCGAGAAGTTGGTGGTGGGCTTCTCCTTGAACAGTTCCAGTCCACGTGGCGATGGTGCTCCCACAATGATGTTAGAGAGGAAATGCCAGGATACTGATCCATTGACAACAAAGGAACTGCAATACAGCCAAGTCAGAATGATGTGTGACTCGGAGGTAGCGATGTTCCTCTCTCCACACCACCTGCGCAAAGGGGCAGTCCATCAGGAGGTGGATGACAGTCTCCTCCCCGTCGCAGCCTCGAGGGCTGCTCGCTGTGGTGCTGAGATTCTGTGTGTGTTGGAAGGACCATACTGGGAGGGCCCTTCTCACCACCATCCAGGCTACATCCTGGTGCCTGTTGGTCAGTTCTGGCGATGAGATGTTCTGCCAAATGGCATCGACCATCTGGTCGGGAAACTGCCCAATTGGATCTGCCCCCTCCTTTCCCTGCAGGGCTAACAGAACGTTCCGTGACAACCACTGTCTGACGGCCTTGTGGTTGAAGGGGTTCCTCCTCAGGAACTTCTCCACCTGAGACAGGTGGTGGGGGATGGTACAGCTAGACGGGACATCCTGCGTCTGCTCGGCCAGTGTGGCCAGGCTCAGCCTTCTGTGTGGTGGACAGGTAGAAACTCCGCACGTAGTGATACTTGGTGCTTGCGTACTGGGGCTCTACACATAAAAGGTGGCCACCAGGATCAGAGCAACATTAGGGACACTCTTCCCACCCCCTTTGTCTGGAGGTCCAAGGTAGAACGCATCCGCAGGGACACCATGTACAAGCCTCCAGACAAAGTGGAAGATAGCGGGGAATGGGTCTGACCTTGGCCACAGAGCAACACCGCGAATACCTCGCACCTTATCACCAGGTTCCTGCCGGAGTTTATTCAACAGTTCGGTAACACAGGACACTGTGCTCTACGGGTTGTTCCCCGGGACAGATATCAACTGCTGCTGGAAGACCACCAACTCGGTGAAAGGAGGCTCTATGGTCCGCCCAAAACCTGCTGGTCTTCCAAATGAAGGAGCTGTCAATGACTGAGCGTTGCCGATTGGCACACTCCAAGGTCCAGGAGTATGTGCTGTGGGACACACTGAGGCGAGGTGCAGCCTACGCAAAGGCTCTATGGGGAAAGGCCACCGTATAAGGCCATCCCACTTTATATTGTACAGAATGTATTAGAAGATATGTACTGTGTTTTGAATTGTAATGATGGGATTGGAGCGTGTACCATCTGTATTGTATTGTTTGAATTGTAATTCCGTATTTACGTTGAACTGTGCGCATCCTTAAATTTTATGAAGTATATTTTGAAATAGAAAAAAAAGCGATGTTCCCACAACATGGCTGGTTGGGAGAAGGTGGTTCTGTTCAAGTGTTCCACATTAGCAATTGTTGGAATTTTTAAACGTTCAGCAGTGTTATTGCATAATTTTCCTCGCACATCTGACTTTTCTGTAAGACTGTGGTGATGCTGTTTGCTTCAATAAAGTAATTCATCGTGTGTGAAGGACTGAGACATTTTTGATGCGCTACAACACTGTATAAATGCAAACATCATTACTATTATTCTTCATCTACCTTTACCACATGTGCAATAATCACATATTGCAATTGTAAACATTTATCGAAAGACTATTTATCTGCAACTGATAAATTATTCTTGGGGTTAATTAATCATAAATTATATATTTTCAGTCAAATGCCTGACACATGGCTCATTATTAATTCAAAAAGCTGTTTTCCCAACAAGGATATAAGGCACTAATTTTTCTAAGGAAGTGATTAACGTAACTAAAAATCAATTAATATTTAGAACCAGTTCAGAATTTGCATGTGAATTACTTCTTTACACTCTATCTTAATGAAAACGTCGGTCAGAATAAAATCATGAGCAAAATCTGCTGAGCAGGCTGCATTTTTCATCCGTCCTGATAGCAATTGTTTTTTGTAACTGAATTAGTTGCTAGGACACTACAGAGGGCATTAATAGACAACCATGTTGTATGGGACTGGCCAACCCAGGTAGAGGGGGTTGGTTTCCCTTCCCTGAAGGCGACTAAAGAGTTGTGAATTTTTGGAATTCTTTACACCAGAGGGCTGTGGATGCTCAGTCATTGAGTCTATTCAAGACTGAGATCGATAGATTTTGAACTCTAAGGGAATCAAGGGACATGGGGATAGGGCGGAAAAGTGGAGTTGAGGTCGAAGATCAGCCATGATCTTATTGAATGGCGGAGCAGGCTCAAGGGGGTGTATGGTCTACTCCTGCTCCTATTTTTTAATGTTATGTTGGACAAGTTGGGTTTTTACAACAATCCAGTGGTTTTTGTTGTGCCATCCCACAATTTACCAGTTTATTGAACACAATTTCACAACTTTGCCATGGTGGAATTTGAACTCACGACCTTTGGCTTACTAGTCCATCAGCATTACCACCACCATACTACAGATATTTTGATGGGCTTTGTTGCCTATTGAATTATCAGGAAGTGAATTATCAGGAAGGTCCAATGCTCCATGTACAACTGTATAATTAACCCACTTTCCCCAGAATGCTAACTTGAAAATTGAAAGTGTGTCATGACACAGGAATCAACAACACTTCCCCAAAAAGGAAGAACCACCTTTCTGTTGATACTGAAGGCTGAAAGAATTTGAGGCAGCTCCTTTCCACCGAGTACAAATTTCAGCACATCAGTCGATAGCAAGCCATAACAGCTCATGTACATCAATGAAAGTCAGCAAGATGGCAGATTAATAGGAGAAATAAAGAGTGGAGATCAAATTTCAGATAATTCAGGATTCCTCAAAATTAAAATTAAACTCTGAAATGGTCATCTCCCCGGTCAATGCAACTCAAGTGAAAATCCCTGAAGAAGCGACAGTGATTCTGATTCTGATCATAATCAGGCTAATGTGTGGAATTCCGGATGCAATCAACAGGAAATATTGCATTTTAAAGCTTATAAAGCAAGATAAATATTGTATTATGGCAGATACCATGCTCTTAATTGCCTTATAATTTGACTTTAGAATTATCACAACAAAAAATACTTGCTGGATCACTGATGAAATAATAGCAACACTGTGATTGCCTCTAATGGCATGTTCCTGCTGCTGGTGCAGCTGTTTCTTCCCTTCTCTCTCTCATATATATAATGATGTGGAGATGCCGGTGATGGACTGGGGTTGACAATTGTAAACAATTTTACAACACCAAGTTATAGTCCAGCAATTTTATTTTAAATTCACAAGCTTTCGGAGACTTCCTCCTTCCTCAGGTAAATGTTCAGGATCTCCTTGAAGCCTACGCATTTATACATATAGAACAATACATGGTGTTTACAGACTGCCCCTGCAACTGCCCGTTGCCAAGGCAATCACCGTGTTCAGACAGAGAGGTGTCACCTGCAGAACCCCCGAATACACATTCAACAAAAAAACAAACAGGGAAAAAAAAGAGAAAAAAAACAGAGAGAGGCAGAAACATCCGGAAGGCAGAGAGAGCCAGCAAATGACCCATTATATTAAAAATAGATAACATTTGTTCGCTGGTGGGGTAACGTGTAGCGTGACATGAACCCAAGATCCCGGTTGAGGCCGTCCTCATGGGTGCGGAACTTGGCTATCAATTTCTGCTCGACGATTTTGCGTTGTCGTGTGTCTCGAAGGCCGCCTTGGAGTACGCTTACCCGAAGGTCGGTGGATGAATGTCCATGACTGCTGAAGTGTTCCCCGACTGGGAGGGAACCCTCCTGTTTGGCGATTGTTGCGCGGTGTCCGTTCATCCGTTGTCGCAGCGTCTGCATGGTCTCGCCAATGTACCATGCTCTGGGGCATCCTTTCCTGCAACGTATGAGGTAGACAACGTTGGCCGAGTCACAGGAGTATGAACCATGCACCTGGTGGGTGGTGTCCTCTCGTGTGATGGTGGTATCTGTGTCGATGATCTGGCATGTCTTGCAGAGGTTACCGTGGCAGGGTTGTGTGGCGTCGTGGACGCTGTTCTCTTGAAAGCTAGGTAATTTGCTGCGAACGATGGTCTGTTTGAGGTTGGGTGGCTGTTTAAAGGCGAGTAGTGGAGGTGTGGGGATGGCCATAGCGAGGTGTTTGTCCTCATTGATGACATTTTGAAGGCTGCGGAGAACATGGCGTAGTTTCTCCGCTCCGGGCAAGTACGGGACGCAACCAACAGAGTACCCTTTGTCGTCCAGTACTTCCCCGGAGCGGAGAAACTACGCCATGTTCTCCGCAGCCTTCAACATGTCATCAATGAGGACAAACACCTCGCTATGGCCATCCCCACACCTCCACTACTCGCCTTTAAACAGCCACCCAACCTCAAACAGACCATCGTTCGCAGCAAATTACCTAGCTTTCAAGAGAACAGCGTCCACGACGCCACACAACCCTGCCACGGTAACCTCTGCAAGACATGCCAGATCATCGACACAGATACCACCATCACACGAGAGGACACCACCCACCAGGTGCATGGTTCATACTCCTGTGACTCGGCCAACGTTGTCTACCTCATACGTTGCAGGAAAGGATGCCCCAGAGCATGGTACATTGGCGAGACCATGCAGACGCTGCGACAACGGATGAACGGACACCGCGCAACAATCGCCAAACAGGAGGGTTCCCTCCCAGTCGGGGAACACTTCAGCAGTCATGGACATTCATCCACCGACCTTCGGGTAAGCGTACTCCAAGGCGGCCTTCGAGACACACGACAACGCAAAATCGTCGAGCAGAAATTGATAGCCAAGTTCCGCACCCATGAGGACGGCCTCAACCGGGATCTTGGGTTCATGTCACGCTACACGTTACCCCACCAGCGAACAAATGTTATCTATTTTTAATATAATGGGTCATTTGCTGGCTCTCTCTGCCTTCCGGATGTTTCTGCCTCTCTCTGTTTTTCTTCTCTGTTTTTTTTCCCTGTTTGTTTTTTTGTTGAATGTGTATTCGGGGGTTCTGCAGGTGACACCTCTCTGTCTGAACACGGTGATTGCCTTGGCAACGGGCAGTTGCAGGGGCAGTCTGTAAACACCATGTATTGTTCTATATGTATAAATGCGTAGGCTTCAAGGAGCTCTTGAAACATTTGCCTGAGGAAGGAGGAAGTCTCCGAAAGCTTGTGAATTTAAAATAAAATTGCTGGACTATAACTTGGTGTTGTAAAATTGTTTACAATCATATATATAAGGCAGTGGTTATGGTTCCACAGGCACAACCAAGTCACTACTCATCATGTCTGAGCTTCGGCGTAAATTGAGCCCTGCTGAAAGAACAGCTGAGCCAATCCTGAATTCGCCCAACGTCCGCACAGGTATATTTTCCACCAGAGGTCACCAGATAGCCAATCTGGAAAAGGTGGCCTGGCTGAATTTCCTCCTCCCAGTCCAGGGAACCGTACAATCTGAAAGGTGCATCCCAACTGAAGGGACAGAAGCAGAGGCTCGATGTCCGTAGGACCCACTGTACAAGGAGGACATTGGGAGCAACCAGCATTAGAATAAAGGAGGATGAATCACTGTGCATAATACAGTAATAGATCACAACACACCATGTGGTAGAAAGATCGGTGTCCTCAGAAAGTGCCACATTGTTGAGACTTCGAGAAGAGCTTCAAAGCAGCCACACAACTTCAAAAAACAACCTTGAGTGCAGGCTTACAACATGTAGCTACACTGAAAATGCAACGGGCACAGGCTGGTCAGAAGTTGCAGGTGTACTTCATGTTCTATCACTCAGTGGAAAAAATCGGGGGATTTTCCCTTATTTCTTATAAGGAAATTGTATGTTAGCGTTAATATGCATTAACAATATGTATTGACTCAGGAACATTCCTGCCTCCCAGACAGGTTTTTAGGCTTCACCATGTAATCTAGGCTAACACTTCTGTACATTATTGAGGGAGTCCTGCATTGCTGGAGGTGTTGTCTGCAGATAAGCTATTAAACTGAGGCCCACCTTTTTGTTCTGCTGGTTCAGGTGGATGTTGAAGATACCGCAGCACTAATTGAAGTAAGTAGGGCATTCTCCAAGTATCCTGATCGAAATTCTTCCCTCAACCGGGCCAAGGCTAAGAGGAGATTTAATAGAGGTTTTTAAAATGAGAAAGAACCTGCATTTGTATAGCACCTTATCCTTTGCTCAGTGTATCTTGAAGCACTTTATAACCAATGGATAACTTTTGAAAAGCAGTCATTGTTATCATTGGAGGCAAACAGTCAAACTGCACATGGCAAGGTCCCACAAACAACAAATGAATGAATGATCAAATAATCTGTTCGTGGTGGCTTTGGTTGAGAAAGAAATATTGGCCAGCAAACTAGGAGAATTCCCTGCTCTTCTTTAAATAGCGCCTTGGCGTCTTTTACACCCCGAGCAGGTAGACAGGGGCCTTGGTTTAACGTCTCATCTGAAAGATTGCACCTTTGACAATGCAGAACTCCCTCAGTACTGCATTGGACTGTCAGCCTATTATTATGTACTCAAGTCAAGTAGTGGGGCTTAGATCCACATCTTTCCAACTCGGAGGAAAGAATATTGCCATCTGAGCCAAGTTTACAGTTAAGGCAACAAGCAGTAGTTGAGTCAGAGACCACTGCAGTTTTTGAAGGAAAGAATCGATGACTGTTTGAAGCAGAGGAAGATGCAGGGCTATAAAGGAGAAAGTATTGCAGTGGGATTAGATTTTAGTTTGCTCTAGGAAAGTGATGGCAAGAGACACTTTGGGCCAAATGGCCTCCTTCTGTGCTGTATATCCCTACGGTAGCATAGTGGTTATGTTACTGGACCTAGTAATCCAGAGGCTTGGACTAATATTCCGGAGTCATGAGTTCAAATCCTGCCATGGCAGTTGGGGAATTTAAATTCAATTAATTAAATAAAATCTGGAATAAAAAAAACACAACTCGTATCAGTAATGTTGGCCATGAAACTACCGGATTGTCATAAAAACCCATCTGGTTCACTGATGCCTTTTAGGGAAGGCAACCTGCCATCCTTACCCAGTCTGGCCTATGTGTGACTCCAGACCCACAGCAGTGTGGTTGATTCTTAATCGCCCCCTGAAATGGCCAAGCAAGCCACTCAGTTGTTCAAGAAGGTGGCTCACCACCACCTTCTGATGGGCAATAAATGCTGGCCTTGCCAGCGACACCCACATCCCATGAACGAATAATAAAAAAACACCATTGAAAATAGATTAACCCATCATTTCTCACTGCTATTTGTGGAAACTTGTATGCAAAATGACTCCTACAATTGCTGAGATGACACGTCAAGAAGTAATTCATTGTATGAGAAGTGCTTCAGAACACTTCCGAGAGATGTGATAAATGCAAGTTCTTTGTTTCCTCTTCACCTCCCTTCCCCCCACAATCAGTTCACGATGGCACTCCTTCTCCCTTTTATATGTCATACCAGCACTTCTCCAATTCTCTGCCAGTTGACATTGGCACTAACCTTCCCCGATTCTCCCCCACGCCCTTACCAAGTGCTGCTGTTATGGGATATCAAGACGCACCTGCACACCGAGGACAGGAATTCCTGATCTCGGGATAGTTTCCCCACTCACTTCATGTAGCAGAGAGTTTGTATCCCTGAGGCAACAGCAGGCAGGGGCAAGGGTAGAGTGGGAAACACTGCTGAATTTCACCCACAAACATGGGCGTCAAATCATAAAAACTGTGCAAAAATGCAGATGATTGGCATGTTTGCAATTAATTTAGGTTTGAGCCCATTAGAATAAAATACAAAATGGATTACTTACTCTTAACTCTCCATAATCCCTTCTTTTACAATGGAACATTTATCCTAGTTCAGCCATTGCGAACTAAATAGCTCTTGCTGATGGAACAACTAGAATAATGAGCGCCAATATTCTTACTTTGGTTTTTAGTCCATTATATAATCAAACCAACCGTCATAGCAACTCCAAAGATGGAAATATTGGCATTAGCTGCTAAGCAGAAACAATGAATATATATTATGACATTATTATTAGCATTACATTAATCTGATCAAATTACAGTTTTAAAAATTGCTGTAGGCATGTATTTGCCATGTTAATAAACCCAGTTTTAAACAAATAGCTCGATTGACTATTCTCACCTACGCTCTTCGTATGCTTCAATGCTCCTCCTTATGTCAGGTGCAGAACAGGAAGTAACTACAAATATGCTCATCTAGCCTTAAATCCCACTAAATGGGACAAGAGAAGGACTCTCCTCACCTGTGTTGAGGGGCCAGATATGCCACAAGTGCAGATCAGAGAATGGCTGCAATTTTCCATCCATCAATTTCAATGGATGAAAATCATGGGCAATGTGCCTGCGATATTCAAATCCGCACTTGTGATGGGATCTCTTACTCCACTGTGGGCCAGGGCTTGGAAAATTCACCAATATCTGATCATAGCTCAAAAACAGCCAAAGTACTTAATGTACAATGAATTACTTTGAAGTGCAGTAACTATTTTATAGGTAAATATGGCAACCAAAATACATGCAGCAAGACAGTAATGAGATAAATCACCAATTTAGTCTTTTTTTTTGGTGGGGGGGGGGGCGGTGGGAGGGGATTTGGTCAGGACACTTGCAAAACTCCCTGCTCTTCTTGGAATGTTGCCATGGGATTAACAACATCCATTTGAGCAGTCTGGCAGGGCCTCCGTTTATCGTCACCTCCAACAATGCAGCATTGTACTGTGCCAGAGTGTCAGGCTAGATTACACGTTCATAGGTTGGGCCGAGATTATTTTGAAGCGGTTTTAACATTTCAACAGGGCTCAGTCATTTGGGAGTCCCTAGACCTATACCGTCCATCTGCAACTGTAATCTTCTGCTGCCAATGCCTGTACACAAAGCAGAGCAATGGCCCTTGTTAAGTACAGTGCTCCATCTTAAATTGTGTATTATTTCTCTTCCTCTACAGTTCTTTCAGATTTTTCGTTATTAGTGGTTTTCTGGATTTTACTCATGGGTGATTGTTAAGCACAAACACATCCGCCTTTCATCTTGCTTCCTTCTGTAGTTTTTTTTCCTTCCTTCTGCTATTGTTTGCATTCTAAGAACATTTCCCAATGGCCTTCAGGAGATAAATGCACACAAGGGAGGCCATTCAGCTCATCTGTCCAAAAAGAAACACCTACAGTTGCACCCCACCCCCTTACAGCATCCAACTGTCTCTTGAATGGCTATAATTTTCACCTTCACAACCTATTTATACTTTGAAGAAATTCTTCCTGACAATAGCCTATATTTGACTTTTACCAGTTTGAACCTTTTCCCCTTTGCCAGAATATCAAGGCTCCATCTCAAAGTACTTCTCTGAATTTTTTTGTTAATACTTTTCTACACTGTTTAATCTCTTGTCCCCTTGTCTCAATTGATAGCACTCTCACCTCTTTAATTGGAAAGGCTGTGAGTTGAAACCCCACTGCAAGACTTGAGCACATAATCTAGGTTAACATCTCAGTGCACTCCTGAGGGAGTGTTGCATGTTTGGAACTGGATGAGATATTAAACCAAGGCCCCATCTGCCTGACTTTAAAAGATCCCTTGACACTATTTGATGAGCAGGGAACTATCCCTGTGCCCTGGGTAACATTTATCCAACACTATCAAAAATAGAATAACTAATCTTTTATCCTATTTGCTGTTTGTGGGATATTACTGTGGCTTTCCACATTTGCCTACATAACAGTAGCTAAACTTCAAAATGTAACTCATTAGCCGTGAAGCACTTTGGGATATTTTGAGGACGTGAAAGGTGCTATATTAGATCAAGTGCTTGCTGTTTTTTGTCTGTATACTTTTATAAAAGGTGCCTTCTCAATTGCCTTCTTTTAAAGCTAAAGAATGTGTTTCTCCAATCTTTCTTCACAGTTCAACTGATCTGACAATGGGACCAAGCCTCATGACTCGTCTCTGTATCATCTCCACTGCTCAAGTCTTGGTGACTAAAATTGGACGTAATACTCAAGATGTGTCCTGACCAGGGCAAAGCACAATCTCAGTACAACATCCTCTGACTTGATTTAGCAATCTTGTTGAGATAAAAGCCAGCAGAATGTTCAAGAGACAGCATCTCCAGAGCAGACAAGAGTTTCTTGCTTTCAACTGAAATAGGAACTGGGGAACTGGTTTTCTTATTCAGAATCGCTAGAGAATGAATACACAGTCAGTGCTAGGTACAGCCAGTTTTTTGGGGGTGGGAATATACTGATCAAAATGACATTTTCAGTGCCTAAAACAGTCACCACCATTTACCTCATCAAACTTGCTCCCTATTCCTATCCAATTCTAACAATCCTATATATATCTACAAAGCCTGACTAATGGCTGTAACCTTTATTGGGAGTTGGGTGATTTTCTTCTGACGATTAGGAATTAGCACAAAGCAATAAGTTAATTAAATAGGGTCATTTTTCTAAAAAGGGTAATATTTTCAAATGTAAAGTACTCACTCATCTGCTTCTCTTCTCTTGTGATATACTAACCTTCTTTATTGCCACCCTCACACAGCGGGACAGCAGCAACTTAAAGTGACCCTGTGACGTGTTTCTGCTCCGGGTACTCAGAATTCACTCCAATTTTATTGTGGGTGGAATTCAGAGCACTGGCGACAAACGAGAAGCATTTTGCTCAGACCCCCAGGACCGTACAAAATGATGGCATGTAGCATCCAACACCTACATCTATTAAGGTTTGCCTCTAGCAGGATGAAGAAAAACCATGCCCTGATGGGGTGTTCCATGCCACTGCCACTCATTTATATTACAGCAATGCCAATGTCAGGGTTGGTGCAGCAACAGTGCGGGCCAAGGTTACATCTTTGGGGATCTCTAGAGGTAAATGGTATGGAGGTGGGAAAAGAAGCCATTGCTGGAGATTGGATGGCTACGATTGAATAGGTAAGAGTGGAAGCAAGTGAGGGCAGTCCCAACTCTGCTGGACAATGGAGGAGAGAAGGTGGAGGAGGATGGTTTGGCTGATGTATCGAAGACTACAATGAGGAGGGATAGTGCACTATCGCATTTGTCACAGTCACATTTGTGACTTTGATTAGGGCTGTTTTAGTGCTGTAGCTGGGTGGAAACTTGATTGGAGAGATTCAAACATAGAATTGCGGGAAAGATGGGCACAGATTTGTGAAGCGACAATACAGTCAAGGTCTTTAGAGAGGAAAGGAAGGTTTGAAATGGGATGGTAGTTTGCAAGAATAGAGGGGTTGATGGTGTGTTTTTTTATGTAGAAGGGGGAAAGGTGATGGCACTTTTGAAAGGCGGGGGAGGGGTCAGGAAACAGTACCCGAGAAGAGCTAGCATGACGGCCAGGAAGGGAAGCAATTTAGTGGGAATGGGGTTGAGAGAGCAGGAATCGGATCTCATTTAAAGAAACATAAACGTCTGTGAACATTTTTCACAATAGATGGACCTCATTTCCCCCCTATGTTGTGCAAATGCAAATCTGTGCTCAAAGAAATGTATTACTTGTATCGGACGAACACATGCAAGTTAATATTTGTACTGGATGGGACCAAGATGTAAAGGAAAAACAAGTCAGAGGAGTATGGAAATGTTGGCATAATGAACCTTACTGAACTAGGAGTATTTCCAAATGTATTTTCAGAATTTTGCACATACAAAGTACACCCAGGGGAAATGGCTGTATTAATGTACAGCTACTTTGAAGCACAGGCACACACTAGCCAGGGAGATTAAAAGGGAGAAAAAACATCATTTCTTTGAATATTATATCATTGAAACAAAAGGAAGCTGTGAACTACTAAAGCCCTTTCCAGTGGTCTTTGCAAACAGAGAATAAGGGACAATTAGCGACATGGAGAGTTTCGGTGCGATCAAGTTGCAGAACACCTTCCTCATCCAGCAAAGACTAGGGCATGCTGCAATAGTCAGCCTTGCGTTTGAATACCGAGATGATAAAAGCATTTACATTTCCGCCTGTGGTGACTTCAACAAAGGTAAATAGTTTGAAAATGATACTCGACACCTTAATTATACTAAACCCACAGGCCATAACCCTTGGGGAACTTTAGGGATGGCAGACTCATATTCAGTCATTAGCAAAAGACTAGAGTGTCTATCAGTACCCACAGCAACTGCACGGAACACGAATTCTAGCACTTTTCCAGGGTATTTTTTGTATATGTGTTGTCTGGGGCATTTACGTCTGTGAATATGGAATTAGTTTTATATCTTGGCGAAAAGCCAAGCTTACTGTCGCACATTGCTGCCAAATGCAGGACTGCATTGTCAAAAGTGCCAGCCTTTGGAAGAGATGTTAAACCAAGCCCCGTCTGTCTGTTCCAGGGGTTCAGGTGAACATTGAATATTCCATTGCACTGTTAGAAGAGCAGGAAGTTCTCCTGGTGTCCTGACCAACGTTCTTCCCTCAACCAACACCAGCAAAAAAAATTAACTAATCATTGTTGTACACGGAACCTTCCCATGCACAAAATGGCAGATGTGTTTGCCTACATTACAAAGTATTTTACTGTATGTGAAGTGCTTTGAGCTGTTTCCAAGAGATGTGATAAGGTACTTTTTTTGTTCCTGGACATTAGAGTTTTAAATGGAGAACTAATAATTTCTACATTTAAATTGTTTTCCTCTCCTCCTCCCATTTTTGTTTCAGAACACTGTCCACTGCACATCAGCTTTGCTCCACAATTGTAAGTTACAAATGTTCTATATATTCCCATGCTGTTGTCTGCAGGTATAGCTAATAGAAGGCCTGTTTACTGGGAGGCGAGATTGATGGAGTGATACAAAGATCCCAATCCAACAGGCTAAACAAGTGCTGACAAAATTCATCACACAAATAATTGCAAGACTGGAGTGCCTGCGCTCAAACCCACTGAGCCCAGCACTATAAAGGCTTCATCTCTCCTGCTACACATCTCAATTTTGTGTTTTTTTTCCTCTTGCCTCTTCGATTTTCCTCAACCGAGAGCACATTAATAACTCCTCAGCAATTTCAGACATCAGAGAATTTCCCCTTCTCTTCCAACAGTGCCTTAGGAGCTTATAACCAGATTAATGTTATAATGTTATTAATGGCAGGCATCAGATTAATGTCTCAGTTTAAGATGGCATGACCAACAATGCACTCCTTCAGTGCTGCACACCACAGCCAGCCTCGATTACGTGCTCAAGAGCTGGAGTGGGACTTGAACCCACAACCTTCTGACACAAAATACAGCCACACATCAACTTTAGCACTGCAGCAAAGCAGTTTCTGCTTCACTAGAGCACTAGCGAAGATGATGTGTATACAGGGATTAATGGTAGTAATGTTGGATTGCATTGAACTCTAGAAATCACCCTCAACAGTTAGCATCCAGCTGACCTAAGAATTTAAGCTATTTAGACAGATATTCCCCAGAGGGAGGACCTCAGCAGTGGCTTTAAAAGAGACGGGCCAATTTAAACACAGCTCCATTTCGGCAGCTAAATTGTGCTCCAGATCCCAAGCTGCCCAGAAGTATGCTGCAGGTGGATCAGATAGTTGGGAAAAGAATCCAAAATAATCCAATTAGTAGCAGTTAAAAGCCAGTAGACTGTAGAAAAAGGGACGATGAAGCTCGGTAAGGAGTTCCACACTCTTTAGATTCAGGGAAAAAGAGAGCTAGAGTAGGAGATGGCATGATGAGCCTCAACTTCAACACGGTGAGGGTTCAGGGGGCAGGAATGGCATGCAAGAAATATGCTTAAAGTTTAGGAGGAGGGAAGATATTTCAGAGGACCAATGGAACAGAGATGGTAGTCAGAAAAAAAAAGGCTTAAGGATCACCTGTCAGCTACAGTTCCTGCATCTTAGGACTTGGTTTAATTTCTATATGGAAGAATTCTACAGTAAATTAACCTTTTGCTTCCCACTCAGAAGCTTAAATAGCTGTTTTCTTTTAAACAAATGTTGAAACTTTATAAAACACTGGTTCGGCCACAGCTGGAGTGTTGCGTCCAATTCTGGGCACCGCACTTTAGGAAGGATGGAAAGGCCTTAAAGAGGGTGCAGAAAAGATTTACTAGAATGATTCCACAGAAGCAGGACTTCAGTAACGTGGATAGACTGGAGAAGCTGGGGCTGTTCTCCTTAGAGCAGAGAAGGTTGAGAGGAGATTTGATAGAAGTGTTCAAAATCATGACGGGTTTAAAAGATCAGTGGTTTTCAAAGTACGGGTCGCGACCCAATACTGGCTCGCGGAATTGTGTCCTACCATCCCCCGCCCACCATGATTGCGCTGCCTCCGTCCTGCGTCGAGCTCAAGAAGAGCTGCCCCAACATGTCGAGCATCAGCCCTCTCACTCCCTTATTTCTGCTACACACTACTCCCCCTGGCAGCGGGGGAGGGGACACGACGAGCAGGTGCATTGTGGGTGCCGTAGGTTGCAGGCTGGAGAACAACCACGGTGACCAACATCGAGGAGATCTTCCAGTCTTTTGTGGTAAAGAAGATAAAGGAGATAGAGGACGAGACACAGCAGAGGTAATAGGACGCAGTTCAATTCTTTATAAAAAGTGGGGTGGGGAGAGGAGAAAACAATACGATAGTTTTTTTAAAAAAATTATAGGTGATGTGGTTCATGTTCTCAGTAAATTTTAAACCATTTTCAACCTAATCCTGGCGTCTGTGAAGCCTCCGGGTGAAAATGGGAGGCAGACCTAGAATAATATGTTTGTGAAGAGAGATCTGGGTTTCCAATCTGGAGTTTAATTTCAGTCCGTTTTATTCACTCGCCCCCTCACTCAAAAAACAGGCCTCGTCCTGCAGTTCTTTAAAAAGAAAACACCCACCACGTCCTGGCCCGTGTACTGGGAGCAGCGCGGCGGCCGCTCCCTTCAACTGATCAACCCAGAGGGCCGCGCCAGGCAGCCCGTTTCTCCTGGAGTTCCTTTTTGGGGGGGGGGGGGGGGGGGGTCGCGGAGGTTGACTCCGACTCCTCTTAAGACGTTTCTTCCCGAACCGCTGAGCTTCTGGTCCTCTTGTTAACGTTGCAATTCTCTTTTTGAAAATCAGCATGCACAAAAGGACTGAAAATGTAATCCTCCTAGAGGCAAATTTTATATTCTAGCTATCTCATTTCAGATATAAACTAGATTGAATTGGTTTCACCTTGTGCTGTAGTGTTGGCCACTTTTTAAAAAAGTGACCTCGTTTCTCTCCCACACCTCCCAAACAGGGAACAGTAGCAGTTTACAACCTAAAAGTCCATTCTTCCACATATAGCTGGCAATGGTGAACATATCTGACATTGACTAGTTGAAACTATGGTGAAGGTTTCCTCATCAAACCCTCATGCCCACCCCTCCAAAAAAGTATTTAGAAAGTTATTGTTCATGTCTACATCAGTGTCGTCTCAGCTACTATAATCTATTTGTACTATTATATTGCAACTACCTTGTATTTATTTTGTATTGGTGTAGATTTGAGACTGCAGCAAGTTGGCAGTATCAAGTTATATTGCCCCGCGCTCTGCCTGTGCATATCCAAATGTATGCACAAAGCTATGTTTATCAGCTGAGAAATTTAGATGCAAGCCAGCAGCAAGGAAAGGCTGGGTTATTTAAAATATAAATATATACTTTAATAAGTTAATCTTGAATCAATAATGAAGCTAAACTTGATGCCTGAGCAATAAAACGAGCTGGTGCAACTCACCTGTGATAGCACGCTGAAAACACGCCACAACTCATTAAGTTTGTCATCTTTTCGGATCAGTGCTTTCAAAGAATATCCACTGTTAAGTAAGATTAGTGTTCTGTTGTTGTGAACGGCAGCAACCTGTGTGTGTAAGGATTCCAGTAAATGCTATTCCACAACACTTTAGTTTGGGTGCAGTTCCATAAGTTTAACCTGCCTTACCAAACCGAGAGGAGGCGTAACCGGTTACAGCAGAATAGCAGAGGGCGAGGGAAGCATGGAAAATATGGCAAAGTGGAGAAGGCTTCAATGACGCGGGAATATGGTGGAAGAAAAAGGCAGGTGAGACCAGGGGTGCAGACCGTGTACCAATGGTGGATCACCATTCCCAAGCACGAGCCCACGATCTCCCCAACCCCCGGAAGAGCTGGTGCACCCATCCTATATTGCCAGCACCTGCTGTCTGAGAGCAAATGGCAGCTGTGGTTAAGGTCTGAAGTTGTTAAAGACAAAGTTAAGGCCATATGGCTGTGAAGTAGAAAGCTTTACAGCCCTCTGGCCTTCATTTATTTATTTTTTTATATTATTCGTTCATGGGATGTGGGCGTCGCTGGCGAGGTCGGCATTTATTGCCCATCCCTAATTGCCCTCGAGAAGCTGGTGGCGAGCCGCCTTCTTGAACCGCTGCAGTCCGTGAGGTGAAGGTTCTCCCACAGTGCTGTTAGGAAGGGAGTTCCTGGATTTTGACCCAGCGACGATGAAGGAACAGCGATATATTTCCAAGTTGGGATGGTGTGTGACTTGGAGGGAAACGTGCAGGTGGTGTTGTTCCCACGTGCCTGCTGCCCTTGTCCTTCTAGGTGGTGGAGGTCGCGGGTTTGGGAGGTGCTGTCGGAGAAGCCTTGGCGAGTTGCTGCAGTGCATCCTGTGGATGGTACACACTGCAGCCACAGTGCGCCGGTGGTGAAGGGAGTGAATGTTTAGGGTGGTGGATGGGGTGCCAATCAAGGGGGCTACTTTGTCCTGGATGGTGTCAAGCTTCTTGAATGTTGTTGGAGCTGGGATGTCGTCGGGGCCCATAGCCTTTGCTGTATCCAGTGCACTCAGCCGTTTCTTGATATCACGTGGAGTGAATCGAATTGGCTGAAGACTAGCTTCTGTGATGGTGGGGATAGCGGGAGGAGGCAGAGATGGATCATCCACTCGGCCCTTCTGGTTGAAGATGATCTCATTACCACCTGCTTTTGTTACACCATTCTCACTGTCATTTGACCATCTCCTGTTCTGTACCCAATCACAGACCACTCTTTTACTCTCCACGCCCTGCTTTCCCCGGCTCTGTGCCTCCGTATAAGCAGTTCATCTGTAACATCTACCCGGTTCTGATGAAAGGTCATCGACCTGAAACTGTAACTTCCTGTCTGCACAATGCCGAGTGTTCCCAACAATTTCTGTTTTTTTGATCTGCCAATGCATCTTGCCAGAAGTGTCTATTACAGCACACTGGAGTGACTTCTTCTCCAATGTGCTATTCTACTCAAAATTGTATAAGTAAAAGCGATGAGGGATATCATGGCTCTCACACACATGACAGTTCACAGCTGCAATAATGGCATGAGCACTTCAGAATTGAAAACTTTCAAGTGCCGGGAATATGTGCATCTAACCAAGGATGAAGTACTGGCCAGATTTCATCTCATGGTCTAGTGAGCCAGTTAAAATTACTAGATGAAGCCTCTCGAGTTCAACAACCCATCTCACACGTAAAGCCACAAGTTGGGAACAGGTCCTTCTATAAATAGCGTGAAGGGGTTCTTGAGTTAGTGCAACATTGACAGCGATACTCGGGACATGACTTTAGCTCGGAGCCGTTAACCCAGTGCCTGCATAGATATTTACCGGAGGTCAAATGAGTATGTCACAATCTGCGATCGCAACTCAACTGAAGGTAGGCATGTGTGCTTCTGGGGTGCCCACGCGCCAGGCAGCCAGATTGACAGGCTGGCTGCTTTTTGGGAGGGAAAAGAGCCACAAGTCGGGGGGGGGGGGGGGGCGGGGGAAGGAAAGAGAGAGAGATCGTGGGCAGTGGAAGAAATGATCGGGGGGGGGGGGGGGGGGGGGGGGGGTTGGGGGAGGGGAGGGGGTCAGCCAGGTGAGCTTGTTGGGCCTGAACGAAGCACTCCTGTGCCTTCTGGCCCACGAGCAGTGCAATAAAAAGGCACTCTCACCTCATGGATCCGGCCCTTCCCACCTGCTTTCACCTGATATGACTCAGAAAGCGATGGGAAACCTGAACAGGTAAGGTAAAATTCGCTTGACATTTGTAATACACAAAAAAATTAAGTGCCTCAACGATGGCAATGAGGTACATTGTCCCTTTAAATATCAGCCCGGCGGCTTTATGTGGGGACGGGACATCCGGGTTTCTGTCACGTGCACACACCCATCCAAATGTGCCTGGGTTAAACCCCAGAAGCCGTCGCAGTGGAGCCAGGATGCGGTCCCGCTCCAACAACAAACTATTTTTACTGCCCACCCGCCCCCAACCCACCCATTCTTGGGGGTTAAAATTACCTTCTCTGTGCTTTTGAGACAATCTCATGACAGGTACAGTTAAGAATACAGCATGTGAAACCCATATTAAAACTTCAAGTTAAAAGCCCTAATTACAGTCACTTCACAGAATGAAGCTGGTGACATTCTTTGGCATACTTTACGTAAATAGTGTAACTCCACATATAGCAATATTAGTCTATATCTGAAGAAGTGATGAACCCAATATTATGTGATTGGTTATCATACTCGTCGTCATGAGATAGCTCTATATTTCTCACCTTAAATTGTTCTTCGTGGGATCTGAGCTGGGCCAGAAAGATAGGGATGCTGTCCCCTACCTCGTGTCACAGGAAGGCTTACAAATAAAAATTCTGTGGTCCTGAATCTTTGGGGATATAGGTCCCAACTACTTCCACAAGTTGATGGATGATTTTGCCAAGTCCCAAGCAAGGCACAGGAGCTTCCCAATTCCACACCTCCTTACATTGGTGGCTTTTAGAGCTGTATCTGAGACCTGGCATAGTCTGTGGTTCTTCTGGCAGATTCCTGTTGGAGAGTGTGGAATCGCACTGTAACATCCAAGGAACTGCAACCCCTCAATTTGTAGGTCATTATGACCCAACCTCAGCTAAAGATCTAACATGTTGGAAGACAACTTCTGCAACAGTGTGTTGTGAACATTGACATTTTTCTTTTGGCTTTAAACGTCTTCCTAATAATTCCTCTGCATCATTCTTTTCTTTCTGTAACTCTTCTTTCTCTCCTGTTCATTGAGAAATAGGATCAACTCCGGGAGAATTTCAGGGTGATTTGAGTGCTTTCACTTTACCATAAATATATAAACTGAAAGTTCCATTGATGGCTTAGTGGATTAAATGCACCAGGTAGTTCGATGCCAGGATAAGTAAAATCCCAGACATGATTCTCAGTCCATGTTGAGTTTAAGAAAATGAGATAGCAAGTTTGAGAGCAAGCAAAAAGAGCATCGAGTGCAAGAACGTACATGAATGAGAGAGTATTCTCTGGCACGAGAGAAATGAGGGAGCATAGGATCGAGAGAGCGAGAACAAGAGCAAAAGCGAGAGCCTGCATGTGCAAATGAGAGAGGGGGAAGACCGCATGAGAGTTTGGGAGAACGTGCAAGGGTGCAGGAGATCGAGAGTGCACATGTGCAAGATTTTGAGGGTGCATATTTGCAAAGGATTGATCGAGTGCAAAAGCACATTAGTGATTACACTTCTAGGAGGTGCCTTGGGATGTTTTTCTATGTTAAAGGTGCAATAGAAATGTAGGTTGTTGGTGGTGTTGCCATTGTCCGTGTCTATTTTAGTGCTACAACGTGTGAACATGAAAACTTGCAAAACCAGCCAGTGCTGGGAGATTTGGTATTTACTTCCATGAAAGGGTTAAATAGGCTCTTATTATCGGTACTGTGCTTAAAAACCAAACTAATGAAAATAATCACCATTCTCGAACATCCTGACAACATGAGTGAGGTGAATTTATACACATAATTGAATTGACTAGCAGGCTGCAGAGACCTGGGTTAATGGCTGTCTGTTGCTGCTGTTAATCTGGCTCTTTCAAATGGTCAAGCCCAGCAATGCAACTGTGCAAGTTGCATCGATAAGAGCACTCACTGATGAAACAAAAAATGCAGAAAGATGTTAAAAAGATCATGGATTAAATTTAGTATTTGCTTTTAGAACAGGTTGTTGGGTTGAGATGCTTTATGTGATTGCCTCACACTGGCCCCCATCACTAGTGCTATAATTATAATTGTAATGCACAGTACGTTTAGTACAAGTCACTAAAGTGGTCACTGGGCAGGTTTAGTACATTGGTACCAATATGCAATAGGAAAAAAAGAATGCACTTAGGAAAAATTCACTTTAATGCTGTGTAATCCCCTGTATGCACCAGTGTGACAGACCTGTATGCACCAGTAGTCCAGTCTAGCATTTTGTAGCTCAAAATGCTCTCCCCAAACACTGCACAAGTTCAGAATGACAGAAATCGGAATTCTTGTTGCTGGCTGTTTTTTTTCAACATTCAATTGAAAATTTCACGTTTACACTTCTCTGAAGCCCTAGTGACGACACTGCACATTATGGTTGCCAACTCTGGACGTATCGTCGCATGACCTCCTGCCTCCCTCCAGCTGCCCCGCCCAAACAGCCTTTTTTCCCCACCTCCAATATTTTTATAACTAATAAACAAAAAGGTGTGCAATGGAAAAAAAAATTTTTTTTTTTAAATACTCCTATGATTTTTCTCCCAGGTTGCTCACAGCGGTGAGATTATTGTTTGATTCCTGGAGACTCCAGGACAATCCTGGAGAGTTGGCAACCCCCACTGCACATGGATCAGACAGTCAAGCAAAGCAGCTCACAGAATAGGGTGCTGCGTTAGTCTCTTGTTAGATAAACCAGCTCCCAGTTCTGTGTGCTAAAAGCTCAGCCAGAGCGCGCAAATTTATCAAATACAAAGTAATACATATTGGAAGTATAAATGGGAGGCACCTGGACTCCATAGGGGGATAGAAAAAGTTAGAAAGGGTGTCAAGGACTAAGAAAGGGTCTTGGAACGAACCATTGACTGAATGACTCCTCTTTCCAACATTACAACAGTGACTACATTTCAAAAATACTTTATTGGCTGTGAAAGCACTTTGGGACGCCCTAAGGTCGTGTAAGGCACTATATAAATAAATCCTACTCCGTTAGTTAGTTAGTTACTTTCTTTCTCCCTTCACAGATGCTGCCTGACCTGCTGAGCATTTCAAGCTTTCTCGGTTTATGTTTTCAGATTTCCAGCATTTGCAGTGCTTTGCTTTTTGTTTAAAAAGCTGTGTGTGTTGGCTGATTCATCAAACGCCACATCCAAACAATAAAGTGTTCAGGATGCAGAATTATATTATCAAATCATTTGCATGGCGTCCCGAGGCAGCACAGTATTCTGGTTAGGCCATACTGCGTACCGTTCTTGTAGCTGCAAACGAGGCAGCCATCCGTGTGTGTTGAGGACAGCTTTCTGCAACAATATGTCCTAGAACCAACAAGGGGGCAGGCCATATTAGATTTAATAATGAGTAATGAGCCAGATTTAGTTAACAGCCCAACAGTGCTAATAGCGATCGTAATATGATCGAGTTCAACGTCTTCTTTGAAAGGGAGAAACCTGTATCCGCTAAGATTCTAAATTTCGGTAAGGCCGACTTCAACGGGATGAGACAGAGACTGTCCACAGTAAACTGGGCAAATCTGTTAATGGCTAAAAACAACAGAAGATCAGTAGGAGGTGTTCAAAAAATAATTTAACATGATACAGAATCAGTTTATACCCCTAAGGGGCAAGAGCTCTACTTGCCAAAAAAAGCAGCCATGTACGACAAGAGGTGAGGGACAATATAAAACTAAAAGAAAATGCATACAAGAATGCAAAAAATAGCACAGATCCTGGTGACTGGGAGAGAGACAAAGAACAGCAAAGGGTGACAAAACAGATAATAAGAGCTACAAAAAGGGAGTATCAAAAGAAACTTGCAAGGGATATCAAAATCAACACAAACTTTTTACAATATTAGGAAAAAAGAGGGTGGTCAAGAGCAATGTGGGCTCCTTAAAAACTGATAACGGTGATATTGTAAATGAAAACAAGGAAATGGCGGACTTTGCATTATTTACAGTAGAGGAAGAGGCTAGCATGCCGGACACCCCAAGGAAACAAATTTCGAATTAGGGACGGGACTCACCATAATTAACGTAAGCAAATTAACAGTAATGAATAATGGCACTAAAGAGTGACAAATCCCCAGGACCAGATGGTTTCCATCCCAGGGATTTAAAAGGAAGTGAGAACATTGCAGATACACTAACTATAATCTTCCAAAGTTCTCTCGATTCAAGAACTGTCCTTTAGATTGGAAAATTGCACATGTCACTCCGCTATTTAAGAAAAGGTGAGAGAGGGAAACCAGGGAAATATAGACCAGTTAGCCTAACATCTGTTGTTCGGAAATTACGAGAGTCTATAATTAAGGATAGAGTGACTGAACACCTTAAATTTTCAGCTGATCAGAGCGAGCCAGCATGGATTTGTAAAGGTGTAGTTGAGGCAAATAGCATAGATGCATTTAAGAGGAAGTTAGATAAGTACATGAGGGAGAAAGAAATAGGATATGCTGATAGGGTGAGATGAAGTAGGGTGGGAGGAGGCTTATGTGGAGCATAAACGCAGACATAGACCAGTTGGGCTGTATGGCCTGTTCTGTGCTGTAATTTCTATGTAGTAATGTTATCTGCTGCTACTGGGAGAAAGTGTTAAAATATTGAAAGAAAGAAAATGAATTTCCAAATGGAGAGTAGTTTTCATAAAGATTGAGGAAATGACCTCTCCTTTTTAATAAAAATAATAATTCACCCATTTTGCTTGTAAACTCAAATACTTGGAAACATACCACATGAAATGTCAATAAAAACAAAATGATCTAGGGGTTGGAGAAGGTAAATGCTCCCAAATTTGCAGGGAAAATGA
Source organism: Heptranchias perlo (assembly GCF_035084215.1). Lineage (NCBI taxonomy): Eukaryota > Metazoa > Chordata > Chondrichthyes > Hexanchiformes > Hexanchidae > Heptranchias > Heptranchias perlo. Next base: position 11,348,755 of record NC_090345.1, on the reverse strand, counting down.
ATCTTGTGCTTTTAACACTTGTATCTGAGAAAATAAACCATAAGTACATGAAAACTTGAAGGGAGATATAAGTGAAAGAATGTTGGGTACATCTACAATTACAAGCCTGTATCCCGTTGCACTCTCAGTGTAAGTACTCATTTCTACATGTCATGGGTTTATATTTAGGGACGTTTGAGTTGTTAAGACTAGTTGGGGACGTGTTAGCCTTTTTCTTTTGAAGCCGCTAGTCAGCTTTTGCTAGTTTCCTAGGTTGGCATGTTTGGTGATTGCAAATGTGGACAGATGCCTGGAAGTATTTCTTTGCACAGACAATGGTGATGAACAGCTGGAATGGGTTGCTAGAAAGAATGGTTGATGGGAAGGTATTTTGACAAGACAAACTGAAATGGGCAGAAGGGCCTTTATTTAAATTTAACTAGTACTTTTAAAAAAATAAGTTACAATAGCCAAAAAGCTAATTCAAAAACCTACTTGTAATCTTCGGCAGAAGACACCAGTAATCTTAACGAGTATCTTTTATGATTCATAGTCATTCATTAAACCAATATTACCTCTCCCATTCTAGATGTCTTGAGGTAGAAATAGAGAAGAACCAAAAACAGTAAAAGCTATGGGGGCAAGAGAAAGGCTTTTAAAAAACTGCAGGATGGTTAGCAGGATCAGCTAACCCACTTGTATTATGTGTGGGGGTGGAAATGGAAAGACAAAGAACAGTTTTGTGAAACAGCATCCTGGGGATGGGGGAGGAAAAGAGAAAGAGAGAGAGAGCGAGCGAGACTTATCGGACCCAACCCAACTCAATGATAGAATCATAGAAGTTTACAACATGGAAACAGGCCCTTCGGCCCAACATGTCCATGTCGCCCAGTTTATACCACTAAGCTAGTCCCAGTTGCCTGCACTTGGCCCATATCCCTCTATACCCATCTTACCCATGTAACTGTCCAAATGCTTTTTAAAAGACAAAATTGTACCCGCCTCTACTACTGCCTCTGGCAGCTCGTTCCAGACACTCACCACCCTTTGAGTGAAAAAATTGCCCCTCTGGACCCTTTTGTATCTCTCCCCTCTCACCTTAAATCTATGCCCCCTCGTTATAGACTCCCCTACCTTTGGGAAAAGATTTTGACTATCTACCTCATCTATGCCCCTCATTATTTTATAGACTTCTATAAGATCACCCCTAAACCTCCTACTCTCCAGGGAAAAAAGTCTCAGTCTATCCAACCTCTCCCTATAAGTCAAACCATCAAGTCCCGGTAGCATCCTAGTAAATCTTTTCTGCACTCTTTCTAGTTTAATAATATCCTTTCTATAATAGGGTGACCAGAACTGTACACAGTATTCCAAGTGTGGCCTTACTAATGTCTTGTACAACTTCAACAAGACATCCCAACTCCTGCATTCAATGTTCTGACCAATGAAACCAAGCATGCTGAATGCCTTCTTCACTGCCCTATCCACCTGTGACTCCACTTTCAAGGAGCTATGAACCTGTACTCCTAGATCTCTTTGTTCTATAACTCTCCCCAACGCCCTACCATTAACGGAGTAGGTCCTGGCCCGATTCGATCTACCAAAATGCATCACCTCACATTTATCTAAATTAAACTCCATCTGCCATTCATTGGCCCAATTTATCAAGATCCCGTTGCAATCCTAGATAACCACCTTCACTGTCCACAATGCCACCAATCTTGGTGTCATCTGCAAACTTACTAACCATGCCTCCTAAATTCTCATCCAAATCATTAATATAAATAACAAATAACAGCTGACCCAGCACCGATCCCTGAGGCACACCGCTGGTCACAGGCCTCCAGTTTGAAAAACAACCCTCTACAACCACCCTCTGTCTTCTGTCGTCAATCCAATTTTGCATCCAATTGGCTACCTCACCTTGAATCCCGTGAGATTTAACCTTATATAACAACCTACCATGCGGTACCATATCACCATTTAATGAAATCATAGACTCACTGCTCATAACATGGAGTTGAGAATTGCTTGCGGGCAAAAAAAAAAATCAATTTTGTGTTTGTTGCAATTTCATTTTTTGCTCTGGATGACAGAGGATTGTAGGTAAGCTTCAGCTTCAGAGGCTTTCTGCCTCTGTCTGCCTTGGAGTTTTTGCTGGAACCCACAGTTTTCTCTCTTTACCCCTCTTCTAAAGGCAATTATTTCTAATGGGACACAGTTTCACTGGCCTCTCTTCATTTGCCGTACCGAACAGCAATGGAAGCTATCATGGCCAAGCCCGATTATGTGTTTCCCATTGTTCATACACGCCCCTGCAACAGAGATAATCCAGATGGCGATCAGAAACATGAAACTTGGTTGATGTTTTATTCCTCCCCCCTGCCCCCCCCCCCCCCCAACCCTCAGTAGCCAGGAACATGAAGTTCAGTGGTGGGCCCTGAATGCCACCTCTTCTGCTAACGCAGTAAAGACCGGCAATCCACCAGAGACTTCCCCCATCAGACTAGTGGAATGGTCAGTTTCCTCACCATTGTGGGGGAGAATTCACAGCATAAAGGGTTGACTACAAGTAGGTGCTTGGGGCCAGTGAGAGTTCACAGAGAGGTAATAGTGCTTTTGTGTGTGTAGCTATTTATAGAACTCCCAGGAGATGGCCCATTCTGTGTATTAGACCTTGGTAAAATATCTTACTGGGCAATGCTTGAACTCATTGAGCCAACAAGGAGAGCTTGAATTTACCTTGAGCCATCTTCTTCAAACAGGATATAAAACATGGCACGTACAGCATGATTTTATCAGTTTCTAAAATCCCTAAAGTCCCAGTCATCACTCGTGCCATCTGAAACAATGCTAACCAGTAATATCATCACATCACCACCAGGCCTCAGTTTACAAGTTCCGTTTCGATGAGGAATGAACTCTTTCAAAGAAAAACAGCACTTGCTCTTGTTCCCACTGGCTGATGCTTGCTGTGCATATGCCAGTGAGATTGTGACTCACGGCCGGTAGGGCTAGTGTTTAAATTTTTATTTAAAATTTGCTCCTTCTGGCAACTTGCAGCAGCAAGAGCTGTCAGCAGCATCTTCAGGAGGCCGCACAGCCTGCGAGACAGTCACTGCAGGAACTGTCACGACAGTGCAATTCATACACCTCCCTTGTGATGGTGTTACCGTGTCAGATTATTATGAGGTCAAAGAGTATCGATGAACATTTTCAATTAACTTCACAGCGGAAATGCAAGAAGAGAGAATAAGTGGATGAGATGAGTAATCAATCACAAGACATCTTTAATTATTAGTCTTGTACCACAAATGTATTTTACTCAGCAGCTTTTTTAAAACAAAATGTTTAAGAACATCCATATAAGGAGATGTCATTTCCTCCTTTATGTCTCCTATGTCATGTGGTCACAATTGAACAAAATGTAGATTAGAATGCTGGATTGGCCTCCTTTCTGCTGGCCTACTTTCCAGCAGAGGTCTGGGTCAGGAAGAAATTTCAGCATTTTAACCTTCTTCCAAAATTTTAGTTGTGGTTATTCACTTGTCTGCGATGAGTTTGGGGGAGGGAAGGAGGGGGGGGGGATGTGGGAAGGCTCTACAAGGTGGCAAATTGGCTGTTGGATCAGACTTAAATGAGTCAAAGGGTCTTTCTGCGTTCAGTAGACATAGCATTTTATTTTTCAACTTTTTTTTTCCCCCCCCAGGGAGACTGTGCGTTCATAGAGGGGAGTCTTTGCCGGAGAATGAATCAACCATTGACATTACGATTGTAATCCCTTGCGATTTAATTTGCCTCTTTTTAAATAAGAGGTTATTTAGAGAAATGGCCATCTTTTGTCAGCACCAAGCACTCCCAATTCAGTTATAGCACCATCACCTACACAGGCAAACTCTCGGTGTTCTGCTCCAGCAGGGGGGTGGGAAAGCAGATCTCCTCTGTGTGCAATGAAATCATAAACATGTACTTTACAATCTAATTTATGACTTTATTACATACTGCACAGTGAACGGTTTCCCCTGCCCCACTCCCAATATTCCTTAGTCCAAATTTCAGTTGAGCATCTCATCCTGCAGCGATGTAAAGTTTTCCATCTCCCGCGATCGGTCTCTGTGCCAGATTGTCAATTGATGCTCGCTAAATAAAGCTCTTCCACTCCCTTACAATCTACAGGGTTTTAAAACCCAAGCTGAGCACTGCCTAACCCCAGTCGCCTCAGTACAAACCAGGCGGATAAAATGCCCTCTGATTTACCTGCCAATTTCCCCGCCATCCTGATTTTAACGAGTTCTTCTCCTTCTTTAAATATGTAGATTGGGGCCCCTGCCTGCAATTTTACTCCTGGCCTAAGTGAGGAAGCTGCTGTGGTTGTCCTGTCAGGTGAAGGCAGCAGTTGATGATCTGGGACCCGAAGAGGCCCGTATAAAAAGGTAAGTTTTTTTTTTGAAAAACTATCCTTGTGAGGCCAGGACGAGCTCCCCTAGGCCCCACAAGTAACGCTTAGGCCTCCCCGACCTCCGGTCTCCACCCCTTCCCGCCTGTGAGGCCCTCCCAAAAACCCCTCCTTGTGACTTACCTTCTCACATCAGTAAATGCCTTCAGGAAAGCCTTCCTTTGGTGGCGGCCTCCTGCCAGCCAAAGCTCCGCTCCCGCCCGCTGGCCAATTGCCACTTTCCGCCCATTTTGAGCGGGCAGCTGACCGGCAGTATGCAGACAAGGACTAGAAGTCAAAATCACCCGGGCCTCACTCTGCCAACAGTGGGTGTGTGTTTGGTGTTCACCCTGCCCCCCTGTATCCTCCTTCCAGTTAAAATCCCCTCCCCCACTTATGTGTCATAATGTGGTAAAAGTCTTGGAATAGGGTGCACACTTCCTGAACGTCACACTTACTTCCTGTAACACCGTTGATAGCACCTTATTGTCGTAACATTACATTATACTGTTTTATAAGGTACACAATATCAGATATCATCATGCCCTTCCCCATTCTCTAACCCTCCAAGACCTGAATATAGCACTTGGTATTGATTCCACCACGTGCGACCCGAAGAGGGATGAACTCGTCCTTTAAAACTCTAAACTGTTCGATAATAGCTGAATCCAGTTTTCAAGGAGTCAACTCCACCCCCTAATCATCTTCCCTAAAGGCACTTACTGATGCTGGTCCCATAGGTAGTTCCATCATTGCCCCCCATTGTGGGGGGCGGGATCACGGGGAACACACAAACAAACACACTTCAGCCCGGGATCACTGGATAGTGATCAGGAGTGGGAATCTAGCTGATTTGTCTCTTCCTTTGCTTTGGGGATTCGGAGGACAACTGTGGTGTCCCCACTGTCACTTTGGCCGAAATGAACTAACTCAGCAGAGACTTACGCATCGAATCAGGGACCTTAATGATCTGTGCGGATCAATGCTATACATTTACTTCCTGAGCAGTCATCTACACATTCAATTATTGTCCACTTTCCAATGAGTTGCTCCATTAGATTTTGTTGTGGATGGAGTCCCATTATCACAGTCAAGACTTTTTTTTAAAATTCATTCATGGGATGTGGGCGTCGCTGGCGAGGCCGGCATTTATTGCCCATCCCTAATTGCCCTCGAGAAGGTGGCGGTGAGCCGCCTTCTTGAACCGCTGCAGTCCGTGTGGTGAAGGTTCTCCCACAGTGCTGTTAGGAAGGGAGTTCCAGGATCTTGACCCAGTGACTATGAAGGAACGGCCGATATATAGTCAGTTCTTCCCAGTTGGCCTAGTTGAATTCTTCCCTCAGAATGTGAAAACACAGCAAAAAAGGTGGAAACTTGGCATTTTGCTAAACAGTAAAGAAATACATCAGTCTAGACTGACATACCTCATTAATCCACGGACAGTAGGCTCCATGCAATGAAAATGACTAGCTCAGTGACGATGCCTTGTTACATTCCCATGGAGGAGACAAGTACCCTGTCTGTTCTATTCCACACATCATGTGATAGATAGTTGTAGTGATTTTAAAAATTGATAACGGGTCACAAATTGGCACCAGGAAACACTTCTCCTTTCCTCTCTCATATTTCCCTGTAAATTACCAGCTTTCCTCCTTTCCTTTTCTATACTTGAACACAGGTTATATTTTTTTCTGCAAGACACGGGGTAGTCAATTATGGGGACGCTGAAAATACAAGGAGCTCGTCGGAATTCAGCTCATGGAACCTTTGATAGAACGGTCAATTATGAACACAAGGAGTCACATAAATTTGACAATGAAATTAAAAGTATCTATTCAGGATTGGAACCAGTGAACATTTTAATAAGGAATCTAGAATCCATCCGTTACTTGTCAGAATTTTAAAGGTTTTCCATTAGTAATTTAAATTGGAGATTTACTTCTAATGAAGCCAGTCAAGCTGACCACAACCTTTCTTCCATTAGCATTCCAGCCCATTCATATTGCAATGGGTAAGCGAGTACTTTTCAAACAAAACTGCCTTCGTTTCAGAATTCATTCTGCAAGAGTCAGGCATTGAAGCTGTCACAAGAGAGAAAAAACAAATCGGTCTAATAATTCAGGGAGAGTTCAGGTTTTATGTTCAGATTTCTTTTCGTCTCAGTGTGCTGATGAGTTGTAACTGGCCCAATCTCTCCCGCTAGCTCAGCTGGCGAATGCACTGCCAAGTGTCCACACAGACCAGGAAGATCACAGGGTTGGACCACGAGAGTGCGGCCCTTTATGCTTGCTGCATCTAAAGTCTAGGCAGGATTATTCTATTGCGGATTTGCCCCCTTCCTCCTCCTCGGTTTATTCTGTGCTTTAAGAAGGAACGCCAAGTTCCTTCCCCTACTTCCACTGGAAAGAAAAATCAGGCAGCGCTGTTAATGGGGTATATTTTGTGGTCTGGTCTTTGGAAATCCCATAAGGTCAGTCCAGCATGACTTCAGGATAATATATTTTGAGCACTCAGCTCACTGTTCCATGTATGGGTACAAAAAACAAGACCGGAAAATTCATCAGAATATCTCTTTCGCCCTCAATCCACCTTCTCAATAGATATTGATCCAATTCCCTTTTATGGGTGGCAATTAACCAGAATTAACTATACTTGCTGGGAGTCTGTCCCAGATGTCCTCAAACCAATACCACCAAAATAGATTAACCGGTCATGCATTCTCAGCGTTGTTTATGGGATCATGGTGTGCATAAAATGACTGCTGCATTCCGCTACATAAAAGGTGATTGCACTTCATTGCAGTATATGAAAGTGTTTTGGGACATTGAGATACGTGAAGGTGTTATTTAAATGCAAGTCTTTCTTAATTCATTATTCACGTGGTTGTTTGGTGCCATTCCCAATTCCACAGATCCTTTTTCTAGAAAAATGGCATCCTTAGCACTGTTGTGCAGAATGGATATAAGTTTTATCAACAGTGAAGATGCCCCTACTGTCAAAAGCACACAGCAAACCTTAATCTGCATTCTTCCAAACTCCAAAAATCAGACAGATCTTCCCAATATAAATGTAGATAGGGTAATTATTGTCATTTGCTGTCTGGATTAGACAATCTCAATTAATGGCCCAATTACCATCCACACAGGAAACCTTGCCATTCTCTGCTAGCTCTATGTGCAGCCACAACTTCACAATAGCATCATATTATGTTTCCACAAAAGTGGGCAAACAAGAGGATGGGAATATTGGTGCCAAGGCCATTAACATGATGTCAAGAGGCAAGTGCATGAATCAAAACCAAAGTCAACTCAGGTACACACATTGTGCCTGTGGAACTTGTTACCACAAGGAGTGGTTGAAGTGAATAGCATGGATGCATTTAAGGTGAAGCTAGAAATGTACATGAGGGAGAAAGAAGTAGAAGAATATGTTGCTAGAGTGAGATGAAATAAATATAGAGTGGGAGGAGGCTTATGTGGAGCATAAACACCGAATGGCCTGTTTGTTTCTGTGCTGTAAATTCTACATAATTCTATGTTTTAAGCAGCAAACAGCGTCAGTGGAAACATTACATCTGATGGATGGACTAGCTAATTGTGCTAATATCAAGGCACAGATTCTCAACTCCAAACAAACAATGAGCCACCCATCGGACAATACTTGGAGCTGAAGAGTGATTGCAGCTGGCTGCAAAGTGACTGCACAGTTAACCCTGGCACTGACGCTGGTATGTGCTTGGCATCCAGAATGGCATTGTTTGCCCACCAAGAGAACAGATAAGACATGTATCCCTAAATATTAGCAGCAAACAACAGACGCCTCCTTGTTATTTTAATGAATGACAGCTACAGGGACACATAGAGCCATAGGCATCTGCATAAATGTATGTAACTGACCTATTTTCCACCAAAAATCAGCAAAATATTCCAATTTGTTTTTTTGCTTCCCCCCCATCTCAGTTTTGTGTTTATTTCTAATAATAAATGAAACACACGTATTAAATTTTTTAAAATCCCAATCTGCACTGGTTGCCATCATCAAGACAACATAATTAATAGTCAATTATTGGCAATGCTTTTCTCTGTTGTCAGCCATCAAACTTTCCCATGTGACACTTCCCAGATCTAACAGCATCGCGGGTTCCCAACAGGTAACTCTATCAGCAACACAAATATTCCATTATACAGAGACACCATGGGACTTGAATATCAGAAGTACTCTACAGTCCCAGAGAAAGGGTCTATAAAAAGGAAGCCATGGGAAAGTGTTATTAAGAATAATCACTTTTGTTTTACATTTTGCCACATCATTATCGGTCAGTGCCGTTTGTAACTTGTTGATTAAGCTTTGAAAAACAGATTTCGTGCAATTCCCAGCAGCCGTTTTCTGGAGTCCCATCGATGTTTAATTAGTCCATATTAAATGAAGCAGAATTAAACAGCCACCTGTTTAAGCATCCAATTAACACTAATGATCATACTGGATTAAGTATGATTTGTGTAAACCTTTGATTAATAACCAAATGGAAAAATAATTAGAAAGTAGCGGTACAATGATAGTTTAGTGCCCAAACCTACAGTATGGGAAAGAGGTTTTCTTGTGCTGCATATACCAGCTCTATCTGATGCTCTTGATAAAATTATGGTTTCAGATCAAATCCCACAAAAGTGCACCATACACACTTACAAAACCAGAACTAACAGTGCAAAATAATAATTAAAAAGCCACCGCTACAATCGAATAAGAAGGGAGGGTACAGAACGTCAACACAAATGTTACGTATTATGTGAGAACACAAGGTTACCAATGGTTGATTCATCGGAGAGAACAGAACTCTTTTTGAAAGGATAGCTTGCTGTGGTTAAGCTTGTAAAGGACAGTGCTGGAGCGGCAGCCTGAAGGAAGAGATGGCCTGGAAGACAATCAGAATGACACCAACAGGAGGTTTAAAAAGCCACTGATGAAACTAGAGCAGGCAAACGCACTGGCTGATTATGATTTAATTATCCACGTGATTTAAAGAGATGGGTTAAAGATTGACGTCACATGTTTACAAGTACACCAAAGAAAATCAGGGATCGATGGGGATGATGATTAAAATTGCATTTGAACAGGCTTCCCACAAAGGCGATGTGCAATTCTGGGCAGCAGGATGTGCACATTCCTGAAATGGGGGTGAACGAGTATTACGAAGATATCTATAAATGAGGGAGGACCTTTCAGTTCATTCTTCCAAAGAAATCGACTGACCCCCCCCCCCCCCCACCCTCTACACATCACTTGATCTAACTGAATGATTAGTCTCCATTCTGCCTGATACTAATCACTCTTTGCATGAAGATCTACTTCTTGACATGAAGTAAGGAATTTGCCTTTTACCAGTTTGTACCCATGGCCTCTTGTCCTGCAGTTGTGGATTAACTTAAAATAGTGCTTCAGATTAAACTTTTTATATCACCCATAAGGATCCTTCTCATTCATCATCTTCCAAGGTTGATGAGCCCCAATTTTTCTAATATGATCTCCATATTATAGAACGGATGGAGAGGCATTGGAGAAGGTGCAAAAAAGATTCACAAGGATGATACCAGAACTAAGAGAATATCCTAATCTGGAAAGGCTGAACTGGCTGGGACTCTTTTTTTCTAGAAAAGAGAAGGCTGAGGGGTGACCTGATAGAGGTCTTTAAGATAATGATAGGCTTTGAAAGGGTAGACGGTGGGAAAATGTTTTCACTTATGGAGGAGTCCAAAGTTAGAAGTCAAAAATATAAAATAGTCACCACTAAATCCAATAGGGAATTCAAGAAAAATGTCTTTATCCAAAGACTAGTAAGAATGTGGAACACACTGCCACAATGAGTAGTTGAAGCAAATAGTATAGATGCATTTAAGGGGAGGCTAGATAAAAAAGGAATAGAAAGGTATCCTGATAGGGTTAGATGAAGTAGGGAGGGAGGAGGCTCATATGGAGCATAAACGCCGGCATAGACCAGTTCGGCCATAGCCTGTTTCTGTGCTGCAGTTTCGATGTAACCTTTCCTCATAAAACAGCCCGACGACAACAACAACTTGCATTTATATAGCGCCTTTAACGTAGTAAAACATCCCAAGGCGCTTCACAGGATGGTTATCAAACAAAATTTGACACCGAGCTACACAAGGAGGTATTAGGACAGGTGACCAAAAGCTTGGTCAAAGAAGTAGGTTTTAAGGAGCATCTTAAAGAAGAAGGAGAGAGAGAGGTAGAGAGGCGGAGAGGTTTAGGGAGGGATTTCAGAGCTTAGGGCCTAGGCAGCTGAAGGCGGGGCCGCCACTGGTGGAGCGATGAAAATCAGGGAGGCGCAAGAGGCAAGAATTGGAGGAGCGCAGAGATCTCGGAGGGTTGTAGGGCTGGAGGAGGTTACACAGAGATCGGGAGGGGCGAGGTCATGGAGGGATTTGAAAACAAGGATGAGAATATTAAAACCGAGGCTTTACCGGACCGGGAGCCAATGTAGGTCAGCCACGTGCAACCCAGCCAGTGCTGGATAAATAAAATTCTCTCTAACTCCAGTTTTGAGCTGAAGGGCAAAGTAAGATTTTCTCCCCATTCCCAATCTCTTTCTCTCCCTCAATTTTTTTTATTTGGCTTTTTGTAGCTTTTCCTACTCCTTTGTTAAGTGGCTCTCTGGGCTCACTCATTTACCACATCCAAATCAAACCAACTACAAGGTCCATGTATATATTACTAAAAATCTTGCACAGGACATGCATTTCCTCTCCACAAGCATTACTTCCTGTTTTCACAAGTTTTGGTCACGCTTTTTCAATCAATAGGGAATGGGAAATATATTGACACAGCAAATTGCCCATTCATTATTGCTACTGTTGCCAACTCTGGCCACTAGGTGGCGTTTTAGAGCAAGTCTCCAAAATGTCTCTCCCGAATTAGTTGCTATTTGCACGTTAAAAAAAATTCATCAATTGACCATGGGCAATGCCACAGGCAATTTACTAATTATATCAATTCAGTTCTTTTGTGAATGAAAAGTTTCTTTGGCCGAATCAAAGCTTTTTTTTTGAACGGCGCAATTTTTCCAATGAGGAACACATGCAGGAGTTTTCAGTTATGGTGTAGAGTAGGTTCCCATCAAGGAATGGCTCTGACTCTTCTACACAATAAATACCATTACTGAAGAAACAATAATTCCAGAGTACTCAAATCTAAATTGTATTCCCTTCACAAAATGCAGTGAATATTCTTCACTGAAGCTATGATGACACTAGCAGTAGCTTGCAAGAATACTGCTCTGTACTAATACTATCCTGAAATGATAATCTGCAATTATAAACTAATTACAATCTAACCCTGACCTAAAGGATAGTTCTGACCTCAGAAAGCTCTTTCAGCAAAAAATATATATTTGTGCTGGTTCATCCAACACAATTGTAAATGTTCATATAGTATTTAGATGCCCCTAGATATTTACTCACTTTTCTTTTCCTCCTGTACAAATTCTTTTTTCTATTGTCATGGAGAACAATCACGCAAGCTCTACATGCATGAAGCTAGCTCTCCAGGTACTACAAGTATACAGAGTCAAGTTACTGGTAGAACAGTGTAGCGACATCATTCTGCCCAGACCTGTGAGCTCAATATCAATGCAGTGCTTTTTTTGCACCTTACTGACAAACATTTCCACTTCCTACACTTTCAATTATGCATTTTTTTAAAATTACTTATGACAGAACTTGTTATTTGAAGCCATAGATCCAATGGTAATTACATTTTTCCAACTGGTAATTACTAATTTTGCTAAGTACAATGTGTCTCCATAATAAGCAGTACCCTAAAACTAACACAGGCATTTGTAATTCTAATCTCTACAAGGCAGTAATAATACTGTTTCCACTGCAACCTGATTACAGCTCAGTCACTCATGAGTAGTGAGATTGTTGATTGTGTCTTAACAGCTTTGCAAGGACTCACAATGATGGTACTTTGGGCACATTACCCCTACTCAAATTACCCCTAAACCTTCTATATTCCAGAGAATACAAGCCTAGTTTATGCAATCTTTCCTCATAATCTAACCCTTGGAGCCCTGGTAACATTCTGGTGAATCTGGAAGATTATGGCTAAAGCATCTGCAATTTCCTCACTTACTTCCTTTAAAATCCTGGCGTGGAAGCAATCAGGTTCTGGGGATTTGTACGTCTTTAGTGCCATTATTTTTTCTAATATTGTCGTCTTGCTAACGTTAACTTTAGTGAGTTCCAGTCATTGATTCATTATTAGTTTCCCTGGAATGTCAGGTATATTATCCTCTTCCTCTACTGTGAGCACTGGCACAAAGTAATTATTCAACAAGTCTGCCATTTCCTTACTTTTATTTGCAGTTGTTATTGTGCTAGAGCAGCAACTTAGAAGTTGTGGGTTCAAATCCCACTACAGATAAGTAAAAATTAATTCAATTAATCTGGTCATTTTTGAACTGACACCGGGTGTGGGGGAGAAAGAGGAGGGAAGGAAAAGTGACCATGAAAGTTGCTGAACTGTTGTAAGTACACAACTGGTTGACTAATGCCCTCCAGGGAAGGTACTTGTCATCTCTACCCAGTTTGGACTACTAGTGGCTCCAGTCGTACCCTTTGTGATTGGCTCTTAATGCCATCTGAAGTTGTTCAATAAACGTTCCAAGATCAGATTTTTAAAAAAATACCATCAAATATTGCATTTGTATGCAAGATAAGTAACTATAGCTTTCACTTTATTACAATCTAGTGAATTAATATATTAGGGGCAAAGTGCAAACTGTTGAAGGTACAAGCTCAATAGATGGAGTGACTTTTCTTATTCTATATTTTCTTATATTACCAAAGGAACCTCTCTGATGTTTCTGCAGTCTATAAAAATGTTACATCATTCAGAGGCACTCACCTTGTGGCTAAAATTGCCTTCAGGTGACTTCCTCCTACACAGTAAAACTATTGCGTCAACAATTCCCAGCTCCACAATGTGAGTTCTACAAAGTTACAACATGGGGTTTTTATGATTAATATAACTGTAAGAAGGAATCAAAAAGAGCCATTTTTAAATATCAAAATTTGTCACTCACAAACCGATATTAGACCTCCTGTTACCATTGCTCTGGGGTGAAAAACATTTTTTGAGGAATATTTATGCTCAAAGAGCCGGCGCAGACATGATGGGCCAAATGGCCTCCTTCTGTGCTGTATGATTCTATGATTAAAGTGACGGATAGCAATGCTGGAAGAATGTAACACTTTCTTGTCACCCTAGGTCAGGTATGGTATGTGGCAGCTGAATAAAGCTTCCTCCACAGGCTGTCTCAACAATATGCCTTAACCCTAACCCCAGAAGAGCACAGCTTACCCCATCAGTATTGACCTCTCTATATTTTGGATCTTAAGGTATTAGAAGGCGGGAATGACATCGTTATTGCTATTGAACCGAGGGGGTGGGGGGTAACTTCACCACTAGATGTTTTGAAATATTGGGTGATCCAATTTTCTTACATTCTTGGATTACATCTAATCTACAAGTATGCTTCACCGTCTCTGCTGTTTAAGATGTCAGAGGTTGTTCAGGGTCGTATTTACAAACAAAAATTGTTATGAATCTAATTATTGCTGCAACTGTTTGTGTATAATGGAAATCAATATCCATTAAATATTTTGGGAAAACAAAAAAAAAAACAGCTGTACACTGAATGCTTGATAATAGTCTCCCTCAGAGTTAAGTGTTGAAAATGATCCATAGAGATGGATTGACCAGGGAAAGAGTGTGGTCGAAGGATCTATAAATCAGTGTTAAGACATAGAACTCTGAAAAGATCAGTGACTGGAGGTCTTGCCTTGGCAGTTATGTCGATTGAGCAGAGCATACAAATTTGTCACACGGACTTCAGCAACAGGCCTAGTCACGCAAGAACCATTAACCCAACGTAGAACGCTACCTGGCAACGCCCCAAAATGCCAACGCCTGCTGTTGTGTCCCCTTTGATAGCATCACTATCTTTTATGAATTAGCGAATAAACACTGTAGGACTCTTCTAGCCCATGAAAAATCTCAATTGATTTAAATTATTTTAAGATTATGCTTCATTAGATGATGCGAATGATTTATTGTATTTCATTTTGTTGTCATACATGGCAAAAGGCTGTCTGCATTTTGAAGTTCTAGTTTATTGTGGATATTTTCCTGAAAACCTATGTAAAGCAACATTACAAGGAAAACCCACCTCATATGACTACTCCATTGGAAGTGAGGCAGCAGTGGTTATATTTATTTAATTACTAATTCTTGATTTACACTCATTTTCTTCGATTCCTTTCAGCTTTGGTCATGTCCTGAATTATGGGCCTCGACTCTTCACCCAATTTTCTCAATAACACAACACAAAATAGGTTTAAGTCTCACTGACTAAGAAAAGCTAATTCAAATTAAAGTATTGGAATGGAAATAGTGAAAATACATTAATTGAGGTAACTACAATTCAACTACGCTTCTAAAGTGAGCAGTGAATTTCCCTTGGTGTGCGCTCCAAAAAGAATCTCAATCAAATGCTTACATTTTCCCCAATTCATTTTTAAATCAGCCCCTCCACCAATAAACAAAAAATTTCTATCCCCACCTTCACTGTGATAGGGTTTCATGGGCATTTGCCCTTGCATTTTTCACATACGTGCCGAATCACGCCAGCAAGCTATCCAACTGTAGAGAACGTCATTGTTAAATCTGACCCACTGCTCACCTGGCACACTTCCAGTATGGGTCACTGTGTAATGATCAGGAGCAGGAACCTTGGCTAATTGAATATCCCTTTCCTAATCCAGAGATGTTGTCACCAATTTAGCACCCCAGTTACAATCAGCAAACTCAACACAGTCGCCTGCGATACTCTTGATCTCCGAGCCCTAAGGGGGAGATTTCTTTTTAAGCTGGTGTCGCTGAGCACAAACGGGGTGGTGGTGCCCCAAAAATTGTGGGGAAAATTTTACCGCCACACTCCCGATCCAGCCGACATCATCCTGAAAAGGGGTCTAGCCATGGTCTGCCGGAGCGTCTGTTTCAGGCAGTAGGCCTTTTAAATATGAAAATCAGGGTCCTCTGATGTACATTGTCAACACCAAAAACTCCCAGGTCATGTGCAACATCTGTAGTTCCTTCTATGCTGCCTCACCCTCAGAAGAGCCCCTCCCCACCATACCAGTGTCATATTTGTTCCCATACCTTTCTAAGTGGGACTGTCAATTAGTGCTCAATTCACAGCAGTTTTGCCCACTAGGGCATTAAATCCGACCAATCTCATTTCTCATCGAATTCTTACAGCCAACAAGCAGAGGAGACTTTTACCCCATCAGTCTACAGCACATCTGTACTCTGGTCAAGACGGTTTTGTAATCCAAGGTACATGGTCGATAAAAACGGGAAAAACTGGTATCAAATGACCAGACCCCCTAGAATGAGTTCCTCTGTGACTATGGCTGCAGTGCATCATCCCTCCTCATCCCCTTTGACCACTCTGCAGCCTTTAACATGGTTGGCCACGCCATCCACCTCCAACATGTCTTCTATTATCCAGCTCAGTGGGACTGCCCTTGCGTGGTTCTACTCTGATCTATCTGATTGTGGCCGGAGCATCTCTAGCAATGGCTGATCTTCCTGCACCTAGATCATTACCTGTAGGGTCTCCAAAAATCTATCCTTAGCCCCCTCCTCTTCATCATCTACATGCTGCCACTTGGTGACACTATCCAAAGACATGGGGCCAGCTTCCACGTGTACATTGGTGACAGCCAGCTCTATCTCTCCACTACTTCTCTCAACCTTCCATCCACTGCCTCTGTTATTACGCTGCTTGTCCAACATCTAGTCTTGGATGAACCACAATCTCCTTCAGTTAAACACTGCAAAGACCAAAGCCATTATCTTCGGCCCCTGCGACAAACTCCATACTCTTGCCACTGATTCCATCCCTCTCCCTGGCCAGTGTGTCAGGCTGAACCAGTCTGTTCACAACCTCGGCATATTATTCAAGAGTGAGCTGAGCTTCCAACCCCATATCCCCTTGTTGGATAACAACTTTGGGCGAACGTAATGTATTGGAAAGGAAAGGGTCAATCAGGGCAATCGCAGGGATTCTCTAAGCTGAACTGAAGTTTATCAAGTTTGCTATTGCAATACTGAGCACATTGTAGCTGTGGGAACAGACCCCTAAGGTTGAATAAGGAGGTGCTGGATGATAAGGTGTTGGTACTCATTGACAGGAGGTAGAAGGATACCAGTATGTTACTTCAGCAAAAGAGTATCATCTGCTCGGACAAATGTAATAAGGTTCATGTAAAGCTTGGGAAACAAAGGGAAATAACAGCTGGTGAAACATCTGTCGGGTTACGCAACAGTGATAAGGGTATAAATGTAGTGAGTTTGCACCTAGGAGCTGGACTGCGGGAATCCTCCATGGAAGAACCTCAGTTGGCACAGTTCCCTGGGCAGGGATGGTATCATAGTGATTGCTCTGTCCTGTTTTTAGGTAAAGGTTATGTCACAGCGCAAGAGAGAGAGAGAGAGAGAGAGAGAGAGAGAGAGAGAGATATCCCCTTGTTGCTGTGAAATATTGCTGCTTTGCTGATTTTGAATATCATAATTGGTTTTAAGATATATATAAATATGTAATCATGTCTGATTCGACAGACCTGAACCCAAATTATATACAGAGACAAAATAACTATCATTTGGCCAACAGTCTCCATCAGAAAGACCGCCTACTTCCACCTCCACAGCATCACCCGCCTCTGTCCCTGCCTCAACCCATCTGCTGCTGAAACCCTTATCCAAGCCTTTGTCACCTCCAGACTCCACTATTCCAATGCTTCTCCTGGCCGGCTTCCCATCTTCATACATTTCCTATTCGTTTACTTCCTTGGTGGCCGAGGATGATTTTTAAATGGAACAGGAGGAGAGAAAAAAAAAGATTACACACAAATGGATCACTTTTCAAGGTTCCCATAAATTTTTCCAGTTAGTAAGGGATCGCCAAATGCCCTTCGGAGAGAGAAATCAGTTTACAACTTTATATTACATTTTAAAGCCATTTAAGGTTACAATTCATACATTATAAAATGGTTACTAATCAGCACAATTATTTAAAAGTTGAAAGCAAATATTTCTCAATTTAAATGATTAGGATCAATGGAATTATAAACTTTAAGATGTCTGCATTATAATGGAACACTGGTTCGTGCATTTTCTTCCCTTTTAGGAAATTCAAATCAAATGGTTTAATTAAAAGTAAGTTTTCAACGTTTACTGCTGGCATGTAATCCAATGCAGAACAGATATATTCCTTGCCGAAATTATCCGCTCTGCTGCCCAGCTCTACGTCTTGTCTTCACACCGTATTCCTCATCTACCGAGACAGCAACTCAAACAAAAAAAACATCTCCCGAGCTCCAAACGCTGTGACGGAATCATGGATTCCACAATTTCTGTTTGTTTCAACAAAAGGCGCGCTTTATTACCTAAACTCGGGAAGTTAGGTGAAATGGGAGGTTTTGCATTCTATGATTTGTGAAATTGTTAAAGTAAATTTACGAATACATGTAGTAAGTAATTGGGTTTGATACAAAATGAAGGGGTTGTTAAAATCATAATGGAGGAAAGGTTTGCTCTCATCTTGCATTTTTAACGGTCCCTCCAAGCATTGAATTTCCTACGGACCCTGTAACATTCAGACGTTAATTTTTCTTCCCTCTGTGAAGCCTGAATGGGTTTGTTAATACAATGCGTCTGTTCCTCTATCTGAGAATCACTGCGTTGATAATTGAGACTGATGACAGCCATATCTCACCTGCATAAACAAAGTTTGTTCAAGCACTGAACATATTGATTCAGTATTCTGCTCCTGTCATTGAGAATTTTTTTTCTTCCTCTGAAACTGTATACGATAAACTCATTGCAGCTGCAGCCTCCATTCAATGCTTACTCCTGCTGCAGGGGTTACAATGATCTGGACAGCACTGCCTGAAAGGGCGGTGGAAGTAGATTCAATAGCAACTTTCAAAAGGGAATTGGATAAATACTTGAAAAATAAAAATTTGCAGGGCTACGGGGAAAAGAGCAGGGGAGTGAGATTAATTGGATGGCTCTTTCAAGGAGCTGGTACAGACACGGCGGGCTGAAAGGCCTCTTTCTGTGCTGTACGATTCTATGTCACAGGGCTGAGAACGTACTATTGCAGCTGTGCAGAGTGGACGTGGGCTCTTAGTGAAAAGTCAGTGCACAATGAACGACTGTTTGAAGCAAGTGGGTTCAAAAACCCATGGGCCGGTTATGCCCAAAGCTTTGACAATACCGCTGTATGTGCGGACAATGCATGCAGGAGCAGCATGCTTAGGTTCTGCCCATAGTTCTGGGAGCATGTGGGCATGACATGGCACAGCGCCAGTCCAACCAGATTTTTCACAAGACAATATTCTGAAGATGTAGCAAACATGCACAGAGTGAAGATGAATTTTGCTTCCATAGCCACGGTCTCATATCAGTAATACACCAGTGTCTGGTACCATGCTGGCCTTGCCAACGACACCCACATCCAAAGAATGCATTTTTAAAAAAACACATGCCTTCCCTCCCCGTGCAGTTTTCAAATTCTCTTCACCATGACTAGTAATCACCTCTACAATACCTCCCCAGTCTCTAACAGCAATTCCCATATTTCACGATCCAAATGCAGATGTGAAACTATACTAATGCCCTGATGTGGCGATGCCGGTGATGGACTGGGGTGGACAAATGTAAGGAGTCTTACAACACCAGGTTATAGTCCAACAGCTTTATTTAAAATCACAAGCTTTCGGAGGCTTCCTCCTTCGTCAGGTGAGTGTGGTAAAGGTACAGCATTGCTGTACCTTTATGGAATCCCACACTCACCTGACGAAGGAGGAAGCCTCCGAAAGCTTGTGATTTTAAATAAAGCTGTTGGACTATAACCTGGTGTTGTAAGACTCCTTACATTTATACTAATGCCCACCAGTGCCCTTGGGAATTATGTAAGTTTCAATCTTGCATTTGTCGGGAAGAAAACATTTCTATTTTCCTCTAAGGGGGAAGAAAAAACGACTAATCTCAGCAGTCAATTTGTTGCAACACGTACGTTCACAATTACAGCCTTGGATTACAGCAAATATTAACATACAGACACAACACGTTTTATGAAATTCATTAGCTTCGAACGTTAGAACAAACAGGCAATGCCTCAGTCAAAAGTAGTGGAGAAAGTAATTACTAATGAATGCCGTTTGCGTTTGTATATTAATATTTGCACAGTGTAATGTCAAGGCTCAAGTCTTGAGGCTGGAGACTTGAAGACTGAAAGAATGAAGGAAAAATGATCGGAAGAGAACGAGGAAAACCAGACCAAAAGAAAACACACAGAAGTGAACAATAAAAGGCCATTCAGCCCATTCCTTCCAACAGGCTACATACAATATGGGCCATCATCAAAAGAAGCAAGGAAACAGCATAAGTTAAAAAATGAAATTGTGGAAAAAGTGCGAAGTGAAACAAGTGAGTCTCAAAAACAGCATCATGCAAATACAAACTAGACTATAAATATTACAGTATGATTTTATGTAAGCCAAGCTCAGTTAATCCAGGGTATAGGCCATGCAATAATAATTTAAATATGTATTCAACACCACCCCTTATCTCATTGCTGTTTGTGGGATCTTGCTGTGCGCAAATCGGCTGCCGCGCGTCCTACATTATAACAGTGACTACATGTCAAAAGCACTTCATTGGCTGTGAAGTGCTTTGGGATATCCTGAGGTTAAGAAAGGTACCATCTTTCTTCTTTCTTAACAATATTAAAAACACCACGCTGCAATGTTTTCCCACTGAAATCACTTCTCTTCAATGTACCTCAATCTCCAGGCCTATGCATAGAGTGGGGGGCACAGGAACCACGTCCCCTGTCTGGTGGCCATTTCCTACATTCCTATTGACCAGCCTTTGACTACTGCATTTATTTTCCATAAATCAAATTCCTTTTATTTTGCACTAACGACATTATGATTAATACTATCTTCTACATCACTAGTAAATGGTAATCTAAATATTACAGAAGTGTAGACTGCCCTTTGACCAGCAGATATTAAACACAGTAGCAGGAGTGCCCTCTATTGTTCTGTAGATGAACTGACAGATCCCCTGATTCAGCCCACAGACCAATTCAGCTCCTTTCAGAATTTGGTTTTTCCTCCTTGCACTGAAAGTGAGAACATAAAAGTATGGAGAGAGTCAGAAAAATACAGGGAAACCCAGGAGAAAATCAGCGAGCACTGCTTCAAATAGGAAAGCAACAAGTTTCTGAGAGACTTGTACTTCAGTATTTTACTGTAAAATGAAACACTACCAAAGGCTTTCAATACCCTGGAATCTGAACAAGTTATTCAGGTAACAAAGACTAAAATGCTGCACTTTCCCCGGGAGGATGTCACTTGCATCTGCATGTGAACAATTGGCAGAGGAAGGCACATCAATTCCCTGTTGTAATTTCTATGCCAAGTATCAGAACAATTTCTCGTGACTCTGCACATAGAAATCATACAGCACAGAAGGAGGCCATTCGGCCCATCGTGCCTGTCCCGGCTCAATGAAAGAGCTATCCAATTAGTTCCACTCCCCTGCTCTTTCCCCATAGCCCTGTAATCCCCCCCCCACTCCTTGATGTATTTATCCAATTCTCTTTTGAAAGTTACTATTGAATCTGCTTCCAGCACCCTTTCAGGCAGCGCATTCCAGATCATAACAACTCGCTGTGTAAAAAAAAAAATCTCCTCATCTCCCCTCTGGTTCTTTTGCCAATTACCTTAAATCTGTGTCCTCTGGTTACCGACCAATGGTACATTTTGAATTTTGGGAACAGGTGGGTGCAATGGTCTTTTCTGGTTCTGTACATTCATACAATTGGTCTTGTTATGACTTGTGGAGCGTGTTTTATCCTGGTGTACAGCATGTTGGACCAATCCTTCAATAAACCTAAATCTAGTAGGCACATTGGCCTCTTCAGCTTCCTTATCAAATAGCCTCCAGCTGTGAACCTGTTCCATCCAATGGATGTATTTTTGAAACATTCCTCATTTTGATATTATTCCACCCTTATTGTTATTGCTGCCATTAGTGCAAATTCGGCATCATTGGTGTGATTCTGTATTGGGTTTCCTTTAAAACAAAACTGAAAATAAAAAGATTTTCCAAAAAAAGTGTCACACTGTCTGATGGCCATTGAGTAAATGCATCACAAGAGGTCATGCTAATCTCAAAGCGATACAGATCAGAAGGTTCCAGGTTTGATTCCTGGCCTTTGATGAGTCTCTGGGCAGCATTTGGGATAAGACAATTCTCTTTCATGCCCTGGGTGATGCAAGGAAATCAATCAGCAAACATGGCCTGTCCTATTGGAGAGTGCACATTTATGGACAGAAACACCAGACCCTGATCAAACACCACACCATGGATGAAATCACTCTCTAGGCTCACACATGAAGAAAGACCACTTGGACGAGATACCAGAGGGCTGTAGACACTTTGGATTCACACACCAAGGAAGACTCAGTGCCTACGGGGAGAGGGAGGAGTGTAGAAAAGTGGTAAATAAAAAAGTAGAGTGCTACGTTGCAGCTTCGATTCCCGGTCTGCACTCAATTTGCTGATCTAAGCTGGGACAACGTTTGGAGTGTTACACGGGCAATATTATGCAGCAGCCATATTCTAACAGTGCTTTACCCTGTACCTCTGCATCTATCTGTATTCAATATAAGCCATATAGGATGTTAGTTTATTTCTGATGGCTGAAGCAATAAAAATATTTGGAGCACTCTCCTTCGCAGCCTGCCCCTCAATGCGGGACATAATTAATTAAGCACTCTGGGGTGCCCAGTGATTGGAAACAATGGGCTCTCAGTTCCTGAAGGCATTTCACATTACATTAGGCAAGAAAAAAAAAATGTTTCTTTTTATATAAAAAAACTAGATCAGCAAATGCATCTCTGGAGTAATTTTGCATCGAGCTTCTTTCTTCCTCAAACAGCCCGATTGTCAAGAGCATTAGATATGCAAATAGTGAGTCTTTTTTTTTAAAAAAACAATTTTACTTAACCGGTTTCTCCCCCTCCCCAAAATTTTCTTCCCTTCTCTCCTCTACCTCATTGTGAGGTACAGTTTCAAGAGCAGTTCTACTGTACATCGCCCAAGAGCATGGACAGCGAGGGGTATGTCTTCCAGCGCCATTACTACAGAGGCCTTGCTCGCAGCCAATGCATGTCGCAAAGTGATGAGCAAACCACCCCCTCCCCTCCGATTTTTCATCCAATCATTTCAACAGGCAGAAAATCAGAGCAGCGTCAGAGTGTAAGGCTGGATGATTGAAGGTCAAAAACTGATGCAAAAGTATCGATTTAGCTCATCAGCCACATCTTTATCTTCATCTATAACCCGCCCTGATAAATCCTTCAAAAAAAGGTCCAAAGCAGCGCTTGATTGTACTCTGATTGCTTACAAAGCCTTGCCATCACTATTGCAATTGTCTGGTCACCTTTTTCCTGATGCCACCTGATCATGCTAGTACTGACTTCAGTCATCCTCAGCTGCTTTTTATACTCATCCCCATTTTCTTGACAATTGAACCTTTTATACATTAGTAAAAATGCCTTTCCCTCCCTCTCCCCCTTATTAGTTTCTCTACAAACACCCCTATTTAGCCAATTCAGGTTTCACTAACTCCTTTTTTTTTCCCCCCGAGGGATATGCAAGGTTTCCTCGCCTGTCAGCATTGATTTCAAAGCAATCCATTTTTCTTCCTTGTACGAGTTATTACTACCCAGCAGAATACCCCACTGTACCCTCTCCAAATCTTTCCTCATAAGTGAGCACATTAGTACAGTAATGTGTCCAATTTTCACCTTCACACTGCTAATCTGGGAACTGGGTTAATTCAACACCTCATCCTTCATTCTTAATGTTCAATTTGCTCACATACTGTCTGAAACTTGTATTTACGCAGCACCTTATCATGTTGAACTGATTCACACAATTACTTTGGCAGTGAATGTTTATGCTGTACATGTGACTTTTGAAAAAAATATAACGTACAGACCCCTCTACTTTCCTTCGCTCTCGCTGGACCATGGACCATTTTAGCTGAGGCCAGAGGACCTGCTCGACGATGCACTTAATTGCCCGAGGATGATCCTTCCCTCCCTATGGGGCGGCACTCAGCCTTTGTGAGCAACAAGGCCGGGATCGAGGACTGAGGTGACGTTGGGCGTCACAGATGCAGCGCCACATTCCCACTGCGCTGTGAATCTGTCGGCGTGGTGTGAAATGCTCATCAGTCATATCTATCAGGTACTCATCAGCAAGCGATAGTCAGAGACCTGTTGGTGAGAGTACCCAAGTTCTAAAAGTGCTTCTGAATGGACTGGGTGTAAATAAATAAGTGCGCTCCCATGCTTTTCTAAGTATTTTGCTTAACTATTGCAAAGAAGCGTGGAGGTCTATTATACCCATTCAGTGCATAACAATTGAGAATTTGCCTATTTCAGTCGAGAGCCTGTACTCTATATTGTGTTTCAGAGAAACTCACCATCTCATCCATTCCTTTCAAGACCCCTTCACCAACCAGAATCCATCTGAGTTCCTTTTGAATGAGGAGGTAAATTCTTTTTTCTCTACATTCAATGCACTTACTGACAACTTATCTCACAGTTCACAACTTGCAAGGTCAAAATAATTCCTTTTCATTAAGGCTCCTGATTGATCTGTTAACTCTCAAGAATGTCCCATTTCCACCCTATTTATTTCCTTTGTACCTTTATAACCTGAAACCTTGTACTCTTGTAATCTACTTATTTTTGTGAGAATAAATTAGATTTTGAGCCTTTCACGCTATCCTGGCTAGCCTTCTTTATGTCTATCTAACCCCCTCAACTACTAGATGCATTTGGTGAGACTGCACTGGAAATATGCATCAGTGTTTAGACCGCTATTTCTTCTTTTATAATTGAGAAACCAACATGAAGGGCAAAGGCCGACAGTGTAGGGCACTACCAAGACTACCCTTGAAGATGATGAGAGAAAGTAACACGAATCAAGAGGTAGTGGTTCAGTGATGCCAAGCTTGGGTGTTAAAATCCTGTAGATTGTAGGAGAAAGGGAAGACTGAGATTAGGCTTCAAGGGCCAATTTTCCATTGCTTTGCACCCGCCCGGTTCCCAGGCAGAAAGCAGAGGACAAGGGGGTGAAGATCCATATACCAGGTCTCCGCGTGCTATGTGTAACTCAGTGATTTCCTGGGGATCCACCAAGCGGGTGAAAAATGATTAAACCCACCAGGTTTAAACAGGATCAAACCATGCAAATAAAGAGAGGTATAACAGGCTGTCCTACCTTATTATCTTCTCAGAATACTAAGTGAACATCAATTTGGAGGGGGACTAAGAAGTAGTGGGACTTAGTGCCAGCCTTGGCTCAGTGGTAGCACTCTGAGTCAGAAGATCGTCAGTTCAAGCCCATAACCTAAGCACATAATCTAGGCTGATACTACAGTACTGAAGGAGTGCTGCACATGATGGAAGGTGCCATCTTTTGGAGGAGGCTTTAAACCAAGGCCCTCTCAGGTGGGCATAAAAGATTCATAGCACTTTTTGAAGAGCAAGGGGGTTCTCCCAGTGTCCTGGCCAACATTTATCCTTCAACTACCACCACCAAACACAAATTATCTGGGCATTTATCTTATTGCTGTTTGTGGGGCCTTGCCAAACTGGCTGTCACATTTTCCTACATAACAACAGTGACTACACTTCAAAAGTGCTTCATTGTTTGTGCAACACTTTGGGACATCCCGAGGTCATGAAAGGTGCTATGTAAATGCCAGTTATTTCTTTAGGCCTTGCAACATCCCTGCTCAGATTAAACTATCTTAACAGCACCTGTTTTTGAACAGTAGGTAGAAGACCCGACATACAGTGACCATTACTACTCCTTGTAAGGAAACAGGTAATTCTTAACTTTAACTTTTGCCTGTTAAGTAAGTTTCTGTTAGAAGGACAGTTTAAATGAAAAGGAATTCCAGTCAGGGAGCTTTAGCTGATAAGTTACTGCACAGACAGAACAAGCAGGGACAGTCTTTGCTGATAAGAGATTCAGCAAGGCAACAAACTTTGCTAGCTCTAACCTTGAAAAGGCACCTACCACAGATTTGGAAAATTAAGGAGTGCGAGTCAAGTTACGGGGAGTGAATCTTCAAACTGAAGTGCATCTAATTGGATGAGGCAATACTTTGGAACATGTGGATTCTCGCAGCCAGTGAAAAAGTATAAAAAGAGGGGCGTTGGAATAGATACTTCAGAATTCGACAAGGCTTGTCCAGCCGTTCCCCTCGAGCTCGAAACCTGTGATACAGTGAATTCTCCGGTCATTCGTTTTTACCGCAAGTGTCTCGAGTATGTATGTGATTATTATTATTAGTAATGGTTATCATTGTATACGTGAAATTGTTGGTAATAAGTTAGCATTGTACGCTAAATTCTTATGAAAGCCAATCTATGCCTTTGAATCCTATTATCTTGTGGCAATAACTTATAAAATTAGACAAGTATCCATTCCCTAACACTGCTGTAGGCATCTCAGTGGCTGATCTTACTCCCTTGTGCCAGATGATGAGCCTACATAAATAACCTGAACCTGGAAATACATTCAAGTTCAGGTCGTATCAGGCAGACTGCACTCGAGTCCACTCTGCTCAACTAGTGTACAGGAAAAGTAAAATTGCTTTCCACAGTTGTGAGATCTTGGGAAAGAATGAGTTAATTCGGGGATGGTGGCGGAGGACTGGAGGATTGCAAATGTTACACCCCTGTTCAAAAAAAAAAGGGGAGAGGGACAAACCCGGCAATTACAGGCCAGTCAGCCTAACGTCAGTGGCGGGGAAACTTTTAGAGACAATAATCAGGGGCAAAATAAATTGGCACTTGGAAAAGTATGGGCTAATAAATGAATGTCAGCGTGAATTTGTTAAAGGAAAATCGTGTTTGACTAACTTGTTTTGAGTCCTTTGAGGGAGTAACAGAGAGGGTTGATGAGAGTAGTGTGGTTGATGTTGTGTATATGGACTTTCAAATGGCATTTGATAAAGTACCACATAATAGACTTTTTAGCAAAATTAAAGTCCATGGGATTAAAGGGACAATGTTAGCGTGGACACAAAACTGGCTAGGGGACAGAAAGCAGAGAGTAGTGGTGAACAGTTGTTTTTCAGACTGGAGGGAAGTATACAGTGGTGTTCCCCAGGGGTCAGTATTAGGACCACTGCTCTTTTTGATATATGTTAATGACCTGGACTTGGGTATAGAGGGTATAGTTTCAAAATTTGCAGAGGACATGAAACTCGGAAACGTAGTAAACAATGCGGAGGATAGTAACAGACTTCAGGAGGACATAGACAGACTGGTGAAATGGGCAGACACATGGCAGATAAAATTTAAAGCAGAGAAGTGTGAAGTGATGCATTTTGGTGGGAAGAATGAGGAGAGGCAATATAAACTAAACAGTACAATTTTAAAGGGGGTGCACATACACAAATCTTTGAAGGTGACAGGGCAAGTTGAGAAGGCTGTTAAAAAAGCATATGGGATCCTGGGTTTTATTAATAGAGGCATAGAGTACAAAAGCAAGGAAGTTATGCTAAACCTTTCTAAAACACTGGTCGGGCCTCAGCTAGAGTATTGTGTTCAATTCTGGGCACCACACTTTAGGAAGGATGTCAAGGCCTTGGAGAGGGTGCAGAGAAGATTTACTAGAATGGTGCAGGAGATGAGGGACTTCAATTATGTGGAGAGACTGGAGAAGATGGGATTGTTCTCCTTACAGCAGAGAAGGTTAAGGAGAAATCATGAACGGTTTTGATAGAGTAAATAAGGAGAAACTGTTTCCAGTGGCAGAAGGGTCAGTAACCACAGGACATAGATTTAAGGTGAACAGCCAAAGAGCCAGAGGCGACATGAGAAAACATTTTTTTTTAAAAAAACACTGCAAGTTGTAATGATCTGGAATCCACTGCCTGAAAAAGAGTGGTGGAAGCAGATTCAATAGTAACTTTCAAGAGGGAATTGGATAAATACTTGAAGGGAAACAATTTACAGGGCTATGGGATTAAATGGATAACTCTTTCAGAGAGCGGGCACAGGCACAATGGACCGACTGGCCTCCTCCAGTGCCGTACCTACTACGATACTATACGGAGTTTCCTGACCTCAGCTAGGGCAGCAGTTTAGCACTAGATTGGTCTCCATTGGTATTTGAAGTAAGATTTGAAGTAAGCAAGCTATTTAACCTGGATAATGGACATAGGACTCGAGGGCACAAATTCAAAAATTCACAAACCTCAAGATCACAAAAAAATGTTTTCCTCCCCTCCTGCAAGATACTGGACACACAGGGAAGATATTTGACTTGAGATCAATTGACATCTTTAAAAAGGAAGATGGATCAATATCTGTTGAGATGGTGGATTAAGGGCAACAGAAATGCTAACCGCATTGCTTGATTTTTGTTAAGGTAAGCAACTGGTGATACTTAAGTTAAAGTAGGGGATCAACATACGGTGTTGGGGGCGGGAACCAGAATAGATTCATTGCGCATGGAGCGGGATTGATGGGCTGAATTTTATGTGGACTCTGGATGGAGCAGGATTAATGGGCTTTTTTTTTCGCTCTGGACTTTTTGCCTAATAAAAACAAGGACTTGCAAGATTTCAGTCAGCATGCCTCACATTCAATTCTTGGATGCAATGCTCTGCCTAATATCTTGTGGTTCATCAGTTGCTATAATTTCTTAATCACAATTGAAATTACTGATCTCTATTTCTCATATACTTATCCAACACTATAGTTTCCTTTTGTGATTATCATTGGAATTAAATTTACTTACAAAACTAATTATACCCTTTTCTGCCTTTAGTACACTTGCATACATTCGGGTTCTTATGCATTATTTATTGTTTTCTTCATTCCGAATATACCCAATGAATCTCTTATTTTTCCCCTGATGCCCGTTGAATTTTGTTTTCCTACCCTACTCTTTGTAATAATGTTTTTATTAATGCTCAATTTACTTTTATATTCATTCCATCCTCCTTCTTCCCTAACTCCATAAAAGCATTTAAGAGGTTTTAGTTTTCCCCTTGCGCTTGCTTTAAACTCCCTATTGAACCATTTGGGTCTAGGTCTTGCCATCAACCTTCCACTACTTGAAGTAAATACTCGTGTTTGTATTTCTTACAGTATTCTTGAAAGAATTCAACTCCAGTGCATAGTCAGCCTAGTTCACTTGAGAAAAACTTTTAAAATGTGATGCACCTTTTGTCAAAATGATTAGCATTTTTAAAAATGCTAAATACGTATCTAATTCGCGTCCCCTCTCTCACCCTCCGCAACTGGACAGCAGGTCCTTTGAATATCAGCCCTATTCTCCTCACAAATTATACGTGCAGCTTTTCAGTGGTCACAGGTGAGGGTAAATAGTCTATTCAACCACAGGACCCACTGTGGATGAGCATGTTCTCTCCTCACCTGGCCAGGTACACATGCATTGTTTCAAGCATGTGTATCGGTAGCGATCAGGAGGAGTGACAACCCCCAAAAGATTTTATTCCCCTGCCTAGCCCAGAAATGTTGAAGTGATCTCTATTGCTATTCCAAGTGAGATTAGCCAAGCCACCAGGGATCAAACCCATGATCTCTCTTGTAAGATTTAGCACCACATCAGATGCCCACTGTTGCCGTCCAGAGCAGATAATGAACTAAAATTGATATTACACAACGGGATATTTAGATCCTCCTTTGGGATGTTGGTGGGTATCATTGAAACCAACATTTTTTAAGAAGAGCATGGCAACCATTGCTTTTATATCTTCATGAGGTACATCAAACTCAACCAGCTGCAATTATTGGCTCTGGATAACGGTCCTCACTCTCGCTCCAAGGAAAGGGGATTGAAGCATCTGGCTGTTCACTAGTCCCAAACATCAATCATCGACTGTGGAGAATGAAAAGGCACAAGCCGGGATCCTATTGATGAATTGTGCAGGGCACTGGTGAACTGCCATGCCACACTTGGCCCAGTTTTCCATATTTCAAAATTTTTGTGTAGAATATCCAAGAGATACAGACAGGTTCAGGAATTTTACAATGGGTTGACTAAGACAGATAACGCAACAGTTTGCTTGTCACTGCAATTTATTTTCCCCCAATCATTATATATGAATTAAAAATCATGTCATTGAAAACAGAAAAGAAAGATAATTGCCAGCTTGTAACAATCTAGTCTGACAATCTAATAAGAAATTAATTCAGCATTGAGTGCTCTTAGCAGGGCAG
The DNA here is from genome assembly GCF_035084215.1 of Heptranchias perlo. Classification (NCBI taxonomy): domain Eukaryota; kingdom Metazoa; phylum Chordata; class Chondrichthyes; order Hexanchiformes; family Hexanchidae; genus Heptranchias; species Heptranchias perlo. Next base: position 11,318,896 of record NC_090345.1, on the reverse strand, counting down.
TCAGTGATTTTTGCTGTCAGAAATAAGTGTTTTGAGAGGGCATTAAGGTTCATCTTAGGAATACAGGAACAGGAGTAGGCCATTCAGCCTCTTGAGTCTGTTCTTTTTCATGTTTGGTCACTGTGTTGTGCGTTGTGCAGTTGCCATTTTCCTCGGTAGAATATTTGAGCTGCACCATGACCGTAATCATTTCTGAAATTTCAGACTGCAGTATGTCACTATATTGATTAAGGCTGGGACCATAAAACCCCACGGTCAGTTATCTGTGAGCTTGGATCTAACTGCAGGATCACTGCACTTGATTGAACTTAGAAACAATTAAATTAAGGATTGGGAACAAGCATAAAAATGCAAGTCTATTTTGCTAACCTTGCCACTGAGGTCCCCTTTCAGGACATGTAATGGTCACACTTTTAATTCTTCCTGCTGATTTGAGAATCATTTCCTTTTTTTTAAAAAACGATTTAGGGGAAGATTTCCTCTAGCTGTTTTTGGTGACATCACAAATGAGGATGAAAACATATTCAAATTTCCCTACAATGAATGGAAGAAGTCACCTCCCCCACTACCATGAATCAATGCCTTCTATGTTACTTGGTTGTCTGTGCGAGGGGTTTCCAAACTGCAAACCCCAACATCCAGCTACAAAGTCCAGGAAACTAGGTTACTAAATGCACTTGAATTTCTGTTTTGCTAGTTTGTCTTATTTGAATATTATGAGCCTGGAGTTTTAGAAAGGGTTGTTCGAAATCCTAAATCAGAACACAGAACTCTGCTAGTATCAGCAACTAGAGAATATATGTATATACATATACATACACACACACTAATGGTAACATGGATTTAAACTTTAAAGGTGGCCCTTGAGGCTCCTTGATATACACCTATGCTGCCCACAGAGACAAATAGCTTCATCACCCTTGAACAATTCTATAAGTTAACAGCTCTAAGTAAATGCCAAAAGCAATAGAGGAGTAGGAAGGATGAGAAGCATTAAATTAGATTCAAGAGCCACAAAAATTCAGGGCCGAGATGAATACATTTTTCACTAATACCCAAAGGCTTTTGCCTTCAGGCATCTATCATCAGGAAAACGACATGCTCTGTGGGAGTAAGGAACAATGCACGAAGTGATAAAAACTACCAATGAGAACATGTTCAAACTAATTATATGGTTCAGAGGAACACACTTTTATAAACAGTGTCCTCTCTCATAATATACAAAGGGAATTAATTTCTGGAGATAGCCCATTGATCCTGCAAACTTGGGAATGGTTGCTGCATGAATGCACAAACTGCCAACAAATAAACAAGATTGAAAATGAGGATAGAAAAAAAATAACAAAACAAACTTGCATTTGTATAGCGCCTTTCACGACCTCGATGTCCCAAGGCACTTTACAGCCAATGAAGTACTTTTGAAGTATAGTCACTGTTGTAATGTAGGAAATAGTACAAGTCAGAGTCAGAGACAGTGAAGTACATTTAACATAACCCAAGCAAGAAATGGGTGAGATTCAGGTACGCCAGCCATTTTAGTTCCTGCCTTATTTTACTCTCCATTGAAGTCGGGGTGTAAAATGGCCTTCCAACCCAAACCCATCTGTTTCTTGCCCAGCAGGTTGGGTTAAAAATAACCCCAGCATATAGAGTCTCAATTTCAACATGGTGAGGATGCGGGGAAGTGGGAAAGCCTGTAGTGGCACTTAGTCAGAATGAGAGCATGATTTAGAGAAGCTTTGGCCATAGTAATGATAAATAAATAGCAGATTGTCAGCTCCCTCAATGGCTCAGTTATGAAGACACTGTGTAGCCAAACCATACCGACCACAAGGTCCCAGGTTCTATCTTCAGTCTTTGCTGATAGAGGCATTAAACTGTACCCCAACTTGGGAGAGGGAAGAAAATATTAGCGAAGATTCCCACTCCAGATTTCTATCCAGTTACCCCTGTTGGCAAATTGTGTGGATTTTGGGTCTGGATTGGTTGTGATGATGCTCTTACCCCACCTCCCCAAGTAGAACTCTGTACCAGCAAGAATGAATGGCTTTGGGTAAGAAGGGGTAAAAATCAACATTGAAATACACACAGAATATGACCTTTTATTTACTATTGTAATGAACATGGAACAATGGTCTCTGTCCAATGGCTTTAAAGCAAAGGCATGAGAACAAGAAATATCATCCAGCCCATGATTTTGAGGCTACACCACCAGTGTTATAGACTGAAGCACTAGCAACGGCTCACTAACAACAATGCTTTCAGTGCCACTATTTGTATCATTTTATTGCTCTCATTCCCTTCACACTAGCCAACCATTAAACCACCTGCATTGCTACAGAAACTGCAAATAGATGGACTGGATACAATTTCACAGAATGACATGAGCACTGCAATACTCCATGTGAAATGATTTCAGGCCAAAGCTGACGTTATTTAATAAAAGAATCACACCCTTCTTCCAATGCAATACTTAGTTACATACAAATGGAAGAAGCCAACAATCCTCTCAATCATTACGCTCCTTCTGCTCTTCTAAAATTAAATATTGCATGCATACAATGTACAGCACAGAAACAGGCCATTCAGCCCAACTGGTCTATGATGGTGTTTATGCTCCACACAAGCCTCTTCCCACCCTATCAGCATAACCTTCTATTCCTTGCACCCTCATGTACATACCTAGCTTCACCTTAAATGCATGTGTGCTATTCGCCTCAACTATTCCTTGGGGTAGCGAGTTCCACATTCTCACCACTCACTGGGTAAAGAAGTTTCTCCTGAATTACTTATTGGATTTATCCGTGACTATCTTATATTTATGACCCCTCATTTTGGATTCCGCCACACGCAGAAATATCTTCTCTATGTCTATCCTATCAAACCCTTTCATATTTTTAAAGGCCTCTATTAGGTCACCCTTCAGCCTTCTCCTTTTTAATGCAAGGAGCTCCAGCCTGTTCCGATACCCTTTCCTGATAGTTATAACCTCTATTTATAAAATGTTCCAACTTGCCACCAAAAAGCTGCAGACTAAATATAGAAATGCTTCATAATTGCATGTTTCCATCTAACATAGCACAACCATGTGATCCAATGATTTTTCTTCTTTGATTCCTTGTTTAATACTCTCTAGGTTTGTGGCTTTAATATGAAACAAGTAGGAACAGCAGACTCGTGCACAACGAGCATAACTAGCATCAGTGATGAATCCATCTGCTCAGTATTCTCATCCTTGTGTTGAAATTCCTCCACGGCCTCCCCCCTCCCTCTCTTTGCAACCTCCTCCAGCCCGACAACCCTCCGAGATCTCTGCGCTCCTCCAATTTTGGCTTCTTGCACATCCCCAATTTCCTTCGCGCCACCATTGGCGGCCGAGCCTTCGGCTGCCTAGGCCTTAAGTTCTGGATCAAATATTTGTCTGATTACGCTCCTGTGAAGTGCTTTGGGATGTTTTACTACGTTAAAAGTGCTATATAAATGGAAGTTGTTGTTATTGGTATCAATGTAAATGGCCAGTTGCACCACTGGACAGAGAGGAAGTGGATGCCATTTTATTCTGGATATAGGCATGTTGAGCTCTCAGCCCATACAGACCAGCACTGTGATTTTCTTGGACCTTCCCCCCTCATCGAAGTGGTCAAGATGGGAATGTCACATGACCTTTGAACCATTCATGTGTAAATCAGAGTCATGTGCTCATGTTCTTCTCCCCACGTTGCCACCAATACATTTAACCTGTGGGCTGGATTCAACCGAGAGCTCCAACAACCTTACCATAACACCAGGCTGCTTTCAGTGGGACATTCCTGAATAGAAATGGGTGCACAGGCCTAAATACTGTCAGACAATAAGTCAGATGTACATAAATCACCTGGAATTATGTATAGGTGTCACGTGACAACCAGGAGGCAGTCGATTACTTCAGCTCTTAGATAAAAATCATTTCCTATGCCGTTTTTAATTATTTAAATTCTTACTTTGTCCCATTCATTTTAATGGAATTCAAATCCATGGTAATACAGGTCTCTAAATGCAAATTCAAGAAATATATAAGGGAGGGGGGGTGGGGAAAGAGTGCAAGACTGGTGTGTGATCACTGGGTAATGTCCATTTATATGCTAATCAAATGGTTTGAATGGACTGCAAGAATGTGATCAGGAATACAACTTTAAATATATTAGTAACAAATCATGGTATTTCTGAAATGACATCTAGTGTGACAAGCTTACAATTAAAGCCATGTCAAGAAAAATGGGTTGCTGTTAAATCCAGGACAATTAATGGGAACAGGGCGGATAGAGTGCTCATTATACGAGAAAGGTTGCCCTTATAACTTGCAAGAACTGAGGTTGAGTGGGTTTTGCAGGCAGATTCGGGGGTGTCAATAAACACTGCGTTAACTATGAGATTCTTCCATCTGGAAGAAAGATTTGCATTTAATGATGCATTTTACAAATAGTGCCTCATTATGTCTCTCAAACATCCCAAAGTGCTTAATGGACAATGAGTCACCTAAAAGTCGAGTGGCTGTTTTTCATAGGCAAGTATGGCTGGTAATTAGCAAACAACAAGATCCCGCAAAAAAGCAATTGGTTGAGGGAGAAGTGTTGGCCAGGATGCCAGGAGAACTCCAAGCTCTAATTCAAATAGTCCAATGCCTCTAACACCTAGCTGAACCAATGAACACAGCCTCAGTTCAACATTTCACCCCAAGGACAACTCCACTGACTCAGCACTACATTAGTGGGCCAGCTTAATATATGTAATTATGTCCCGGAGCAGGACTCAAACACATGAACTTCTGAGTGAGACTTGGCTCAGTTGGTAGAGCTCTTGCCTCCATGTGCCTCTAATATTGTATGAATGGAATGATGCATGATTGTAGTAAACTAGTCTGCCTCTCCTGTTGCTGATTCAGATTGATGGAAACAATTTCAACCAGTTTTTGATGACTATGATAGTTTCCTGCTCTTTCCTTTCGCTCCCCCACCATGTTAATCCTCCATCTTAGACATTTTACCCACTGTTAACTGATCTCAGCCCGAGCACAGATAGGGTGCTATGACTGGCCTCAGCGCCACTGGAATAGTTAAGAGGTGAAAATGGCAAGATTTCCCCACTCCTAATTGAGAAAACCCTGCTGAAAACGGGAATGTGTGCAGGACACAATCAGGATCAATTGTAACGCTCCCAGCAGCAGAAACTCACTTTTTGCCCCATGGGTCACGCAAACTGCCGGCAGATTCATTGGCTCCACCTCTGTCTGGTGCCTGACGGAGAATGGCACCAAGTGCAAATGCAAGAGGGGGAAAAAGAGCAGTGTATCTATTGACACCACTGTGTCAGCCAATGAGTTGGAGGCAGGATGGAACTTATGGCAAGACTCACAGCAAACAAAGTCTATTTACTCAACAGACAGCAAAACAAACAAAGTCTATTTACAGTGTCTATTTAAAAAGAGTCTCTATGAACTACAGCAAACAGAACTCATGACTGAAACTATAGCAACTTCTCCCGATAAAAGCAGGGTGATTTCTCCAGCAAAATGCAGTGAGTGGAGGACAGCTACATATTACAAATTGATCACTTACTGGAGAAATAAAGGATAATTACATACAAATTATGTGAGTAAAATCAATCCCAGTCACTTACAGTGGTGTGGATTGATGGGGCAATTAACCAAACATCTCCATTCTGGCCAGGAATAGTAGTGTCACTATATACAGCCAGAAAAGAGTGGCATCGTGAGGTCAGTATAGACAGTTCTGCTGAAATTGGAACAGACTAAAAGCTTCTTCTAAGCCGTGGCTGTACTCACAGATTGCAGAGATATTTTACGTCCTTGGGTGCGTGTTTTCACAACTCGCCTAGGTCAATGACTGTCAATCTAACCACATCATAATCTAATCATATCAATAAAGCTTTGATTATGCTCCTTGGATTACTAAACTATGCCAGTGAACAGGGTCATTAGTAGAAGTGTGCACAGGAATAGATTTACAATTTGAATTTAGATTAATTGAAGCTAGCCAAGGAATTTTAATATAAAAATATACAATACTGAAGGTACTGCATGATATAAAATAGGCTCAGTTGCACCACAAAATAGGACATAGTTGAGCATGAGGACTACACAAGAAATGCCTAACAATTTAGCTCTAAGGTACCAAAGTGAAATTAGTTATATAATCATATGCCAAAAATATCCATTTATAACCATAAAAGCCCATGTGCCCCCATATATTACAGAAGTACATTCACTTGAGCTGAGGGTTTCACTGGTTTTTTTTCTCGTTGACATTCAATGATGGATTATTAGGAAAATTAAAAGGGCAAACAACTAGATTAATTATGGCTGAAAACAACTTCACATTAAGGGCATCATTCAGCAGTTCACAACTAGCTTATAAAACAGCAGATGATTCTAAATACTGAGTTGATTACTTCCTCCAAGTATTCACAAGGGAAGACATGAACCACATGCTCTCCCTAAGTAGCAATAACCCAACTACAAATAATGACTTGGATATAAATGAGATGTTGGCCCCAGACAGCCTAAAATGGCACAACGCAAATAAATCCTCAGAGAAAGATGATATTTATCGCAGAGTATTAAGAGAGCTAGGGTGGCGAACTGACTGTCATTTTGAGGAAGTCTTTGAACACTGGAAAGGCACTAGTAGATTGGAAACAGGCTACTAGTGATGCCCATTTTCAACAAAGGAGATGCAGGCATCTAAAAACCAAGTAGTCTTACTTCAGTAATGTTTAAAATAATGCAATCAATTATGAGGAATAAACATCATATGCATAATAATAACCCTAGTAAATGGCAGTCAACCTGAATTTGGAGGTCCTGTCTGACCAATCTCCTTGACTTCCTTTTTTTTTGGAGGAGTGGACATTTAGCCCATTTCTTCCAAGGAGGTTTTTTGGAAGATGGAATTCCTCTTCTAATGAAACTGGAAGAATGCTTCTTTTATTCTGCAATTAAATGGCCCACTAATGAGAGCGCAGAACATGCAATTTTCAAACAGGATTTCGGAGCCAGCAATTTGTTTGGCGGGTTCTTAATAATGGAAAAGGAAACAAATGGGTATTTCCCCATCAAAAGAGAAATTTCGCCTGCAGTTTAACAACTATGATTCAAGCAATAAAAATTCTAACATTTTTATTTTAATCCAAATTGCAGAAATTAAATCTAGATTTCTACCATGCCATTTTCTCAAACACACATATTACAATAACTTTTCTCCCCATGCATAATATTTGTGGCTACAGTTGGCCAAAACCATTTTTTTAAAAAAACATGTAAAATTGCCCTTCCTATTCCTTGCTCAATTAACAACGTCTATCCTTCTCAGGCCAGCGACTATCCTTCTTGGTGGGAAGGGATGGGGAGGAAGATAAGCAAGGTCTCTTTGGAGTCACTGTGGCTCCAAGGTGATACACTTTGGTGATGCAAGTTCAGAACCAAGTCAATGCTCTGTGGCAGCCTTTGTAATTGGATATCCATGCCGGGAAGGTCTGCAGTGCTTCGGGTGGTTCTATAATGCATAGGTGCCCAACCCGTGGCCATAGAGCCACCTGCAACCCCCTCGAGGCCTGGGAATCTGGCCCTTGAAGTCCTGGCAATTCAGTCCTATTCGTGCTTCTATTTTTTATTAACTGGTTTGTCCAATTTCAATTTTGTGAGACTACGGGTTTGGAAAAGGCTGGTTTTAGCACTGTTGCCTCATTGGTGGATAAATCCAAAAATCAGAACGGCGAGATCCCATGGTATCGGCAACTCGAAATATATGTAACTTCAGGGAACATAGATTTAAACTTTATACAGTAGATGCCCCAGCTCCACAGCAGAAGGGATACATCACACAAGGTCTTCTGGGGCAATTTAAAGTCCCAACGTCAGTGAGCATTAAAAAGATGCCATGTGGGTCGTGCCAGTGGCAGTTAAAAAAGCTGACAGCTCACTCTAAACGCAAGCAGCTCGAAAATTATTGATTCTTTCCACTTGGCAGGCCAAACCTACTCATGGTGCTAGCTAGATAAGCAGCAAGAAGTTCACCAGTGACCTGCTCTGGTAAGCTGCAGAGTTTTATCTAGTTAAACTCAAAAAGCACCTCAACCACACTTGGGATCACAAGCCTTACATCTGCCAAACAACACACAAGCTCTTTTAATTAAGTATTATGTGACCCTACGAGGGGAGTGTGCGCTCTCCATATTGGCCAAATAAAGTCCACGGGAGGACAGGGATGTCTCAGTGGCAGGAGTTGGAAATTCAAATAGGATAATGAATTTCCACATGTATCAGACACCTGGCTGATGGAGGAAAAAAAAGCACATTTTTAAAATATTGAACTTTCAGTAGCAAAATCAACTTGCAGGGATGCCTGATTTGTGTAATCAACTAATCCCTGGCTTCTAGATCTGTAGATTGCAGAAACTCCAATATTTCCAAAGACAACGTTTCTTTTTCTTTACCATAGATGTTTAGGGTTGTTGGCAGCATAATTCCACTTGGCAACGATACTAGACTAAAGAGAAATATAATCACCAGCAATTATCATTCTAAATGGCACAGGAGCAGCTGCAGTGTGGGCTTTTTTAAAAAAAAATGACAAAGCCATCTGGAGCTCCAAACTACTCAAGGTCTCAGCCTCGCAGTTTCACAAAAGAAAAACATTTACAGGCTACTAAGAGATTCCAGAAATATTGGAAGTGTATCCCCCAAGTTAGCCGACTCTTAAAAATGTAGAAATATCTATGTTCGCAGTTAGACGCCCCTTTCTAATAGGACGCATTGTTTATAAAGAATTTTCTGCCAACTTAGAAAGCGTACAGAGCAACCAATCTGCAGTTCATACGGTTCCCAAAGGAAGCTTTCCACAGAGGGATTACTATATGGCTGCACATTATAAACATGATCAGAAATAAATAAACACAGTTCAGATGTTTCCATTTTTAGAATCAGCAAACAAAACATTCTTACAGTTTTATTCTTAATTCTTGCAATGGCTTCCCTTCCCACTCTGTTACCTTTGGAGTCCCTCAAGGATCTATCCTTGGCCGCCTCCTATTTCTCATCCACACGCTGCCCCTCGGCGACATCATCTGTAAACACATCAGATTCCACATGTACGCTGACGACACCCAGCTCTACCTAACCATCACCTCTCTCGACCCCTCTACTAAATCATTTTTTACACTGCTTGTCCGACATCCAGTACTGGATGAGCAAAAATTTCCTCCAACTAAATAATGGGAAAACTGAAGCCAGTGTCTCCGGTCCCCGCTGCAAACTTCATTCATTAGCCACTGACTCCATCCCTCTCGCTGGCCACTGTCTGAGGCTGAACCAGACCGTTCGCAACCTTGGCGTCCCGTTTGACCCCGAGATGAGCTTCCAACCACATATCCACTCCATTGCCAAGGCCGCCTACTTCCACCTCTGTAACATCGCCCGTCTCCGCCCCTGCCTCAGCTCATCCATGCCTTTGTTTCCGCCAGACTGGACTATTCCAATGCTCTCCTGGCCGGCCTCCCAGCTTCTACCCTCCTTAAACTTGAGCTCATCCAAAACTCTACTGCCCGTATCCTAACTCGCACCAAATCCCGTTCACTCATCACCCCTGTGCTCGCTGACCTACATTGGCTCCTGGTTCGAGAACGCCTCGCTTTTGAAATTCTCATCCTTGTTTTCAAATCCCTCCATGCCTTCGCCCCTTCCTATCTCAGTAACCTCCTCCAACCTTACAACCCTCCGAGATCGTTGCGCTCCTCAATTCTTGCCTGCTGCGCAGCCCCGATTTTAGTTGCTCCACCATTGGCAGCCTTGCCTTCAGGTGCCTAAGCCCTAAGCTCTGGAATTCCCTCCCTAAACCTCTCCGCCCCTCTACCTCGCTCTCCTCCTTTAAGATGCTCCTTAAAACCTACCTCTGACCAAGCTTTTGGTCACCAGTCCTAATATCTCCTTATGTGGCTCGGTGTCAAATTTTGTTTGATAATTGCTCGTGAAGCACCTTGGGATGTTTTTCTACATGAGAGACGCTATATAAATGCAAGTTGCTGTTTTGTGTTGGTAAAATATTTCTGTCAGGCTTTTAATTCCCCTGTAATTTTGTCATTGAATTGCATAATCTTTCCCTCCGTTAAATCCTTCTGTGAAGCACTTGATAGGACATTCTGCAGTTAAAAACAGCCAGCTATATTTTCAACCATTGGTACTTCACTAGTTTTAGCTGTTGTAATTACAGGCAGAATCATTCTGCCCACAGCTATCAAAATACCGCAAAGTGACAGTAAGAGCTTTGTTACTGCTTGCATTATTAAAAGACCATCCAAGGCTCCCCCAATGCTTTAGCGCAATTATTCGAGTGGGTAAGGCATATAGAGCAAGAAGGACCCAGTTTGAATCCCCTGTCTGTGCAGTTAGCAAGCCTCAAGGTGTTCCACTAACAGGGTGTTACAAGAGTTTCATTGCATGCTAGAGAAGGTAGAAATTAAGGGGTGTGGGTGTGATAGAGGCGGGCATGGCCACGATGTCCTCCATGGTCAAATAGCCTCTGACTTTAACGGTCAAGGTTCACACGTGAATAATACCCACGATATCGGAGGGTGACTGGAACTATATACCCACAAGGAGTCAATGATTTCGTTGAGGAGTATTTAAAGTATATTCATCAATTTCCATTATATCATACAGGCTGTCTCTGGAGGCAAGTGCAACCCTTCCATTTACATTCAGCTGTCTTCAGAGGAAAGGAGGCTTTTTTGTTACAAAAGCATCCTCTACATTTATCCAGAATAAGCAAAGGTGGCGTCAGATATGGAAATCAACTGTAATTTGACAAAATTCAGGAGAAAAATGAAAGATCCAAGTTTGCCAAATAAATAAATACCAACTTAGAAAATATCTAAAGTGTCCGCCTTGGCTCAGTGCACTCTTGTCTCAGAGTCAGTAGATTGTAGGTTCAAGTCCCACTCCCGAGACTCGAGCACATAATCTAGGCCGACACAGTGCAGTACTGATGGAGTGCTGCACTGTCAGAGGTGCCATCTTTCAGATGAGATGTAAAACCAAGGCCCTCTCAGGTGGACATAAAAGATCCTATGGCACTATTTCGAAGAAGAGCAGGGGAGTTCTCCCCGGTGTCCTGGCCAATATTTACCCCTCAACCAACACCAAAAAAAAAATGGATGATCAGGTCATTATCTTATTACAAATTTGGCTGCCGTGTTTCTCTACATTACTACATTTCAAAAGTTCTACATTGGCTGTAAAGCGCTTTGGGAAGTCCGGAGGTCATGAAATGCGCTATATAAATACAAGTTCTTTCTATCTACAAACTATAATCTCTGATCCGTAGAGACTCAGCAGTGCAGTAGGCTATACGCTGGTCTTTCACCTCTCTTCTGTTTGCTGCCTATAAGGATTGCCTGTGAAATAACCGAGAATTCTCAACCCAATTTCTAGTGTGCTCAGAAAACAAAATGACCCTTCATTTGGCGATACTGCTCAGACTTGGGGGAAGAGAAAAAAAAAAATCACTTTGGTTGTAGTGGATGACCTCTCTACCGTGGCCAGGCCCCAAGCAGAAAGAATATTATTCTTCATCGAATCACGCTATGTTTGCCTTGTGAGCACTTGGTGCCAGCACTGGATGCTGAAAACAGAGAGTGTTCAAGTTCCCAGAACTATTAGCCATCACACTGACGAGCATGAAAATTCGCAAAAGAATAAAAAAAAGTCTTAAAAAATGTACCAAGTGCTGAATGTGGTGAGCAATATTACCATAGCAGTGCAGAGAATCTGCTAAAAGTAGTCATCTGGTAAATAACATAAGAACTAGGAGCAGGAGTAGGCCATATGGCCCTTCGAGCCTGCTCCGCTATTCAATAAGATCATGGCTGATCTTTGACTTCAACTCCACTTTCCTGCCCTATCCTGTATCCCTTGATTCACTTAGTGTCCAAATATCCTTCGATCTCAGTCTTGAATATACTCAACAACTGAGCATCCACAGTCTTCTGGTGCGGAGAATTCCAAAGATTCACAAACCTCTGAGTGAAGAATTTTCTCATCTTGGTCGTAAATGGCCGACCCCTTACCTTGAGACTATGACCTCTACTTCTAGACTCTCCAGCCAGGGGAAACAGTCTCAGCATCTACCCTGTAAAGCTCTCTCAGAATTTTATACATTTCAATAAGATCACCTCTCATTCTTCTAAACTCCAGAGAGTATAGGCCCATTCTACTCAATCTCTCCTCATAGGACAACCCTCTCATCCCAGGAATCAATCTAGTGAACCTTCGTTGCACCTTCTCTGAGGCAGTATATCCTTCCTAAGGTAAGGAGACCACACAGTACTCCAGGTGTGGTCTCACCAGAGCCCTATACAATTGCAGCAAGACCCCCTTACTCTTATACTCCAACCACCTTGCAATAAAGACTAACATACCAGTTGCCTTCCTAATTGCTTGCTGTACCTGCATGTTAACTTTCTGTGATTCATGTACAACGACACCCAAATCCCTCTTATTACCAACAATTCTTAGGCTCTCACCTTTTAAAAATATTCTGTTTTTCTATTCTTCCTCCCAAAGTGGATAATTTCACATTTCCCCACATTATATTCCATCTGCCACTCATTTAACCTGGCTCGATCCCTTTGCGTCCTCCTCACAGCTTGCTTTCCCACCTAGCTTTGTATCATCACCAAACTTGGATACATTACACTCGGTCCCTTCATCTAAATCATTGAGATATTTAGTAAACAGCTGAGGCCCAAGTACTGATCCTTGCGGCACTCCACTAGTTACAACTAGTCATCCCACTGTGACAATCATGATATTTTCAAAACTATTTTTATTTGAACTGTGTTACATCTGTAGTCTAAAAGGCATGGGTGTTAAATGTTTATGTAACACTAGAGCTTTTGCCCGAGGCTAAAAACTTGCAGGGAAGGTTGCATGAACCACGACAAGCAATGCAAATTCGTCTTCTGTATGCGATGAGACTTTCGATCCCTGTGTGTGTGTGTGGTGGAAAGAGGGCAAGTCAAAGCACAGAGTGCACTTTGTGCTCCGAAGCATTCAGCATTCGGCATATATTACTCTGCAGTCATTACCAATAACATGAACGACAAGAATATTGTGTGTGTGTGTTTGGAATCCTACGCACGGCAATGTTTGAATGCTCCCTTCTGCACACTTGTGAAAGTCGATTTTTCTAAGATGACAGCGGTGCTGTTCCCAGTCAATGAGACTTGCAAAGTATCTTTACAACCTGAAGAATTCAAAAAAGAGGGTAGTGACACTTGCCCCCAGTGCTGCAGTCAGTGTCAGACCCACTTATGCTAAAATGTAAATAAGACAGTGATAGTTCTTCCCACGGTACGATCTTCATAGATCTTAGCGTCTCTAGCACCAAAGGTAAAGTGCCCCCACCCAACAAAATAAAATTACTTTTTCTCCCCGGCTCCAGGAAGATTAAGCACTCAGCCCGTTTACTTAAGTCAATGATAGGCTCTTCCTTGGCTTGCATCAAACCGTCCCCATCTAGGAGGAAAGGTCTACGGAGAGAAAATGGAGGTCCACGTTTACAATTTTTAAAAACTGTGGAATCATAGAAAATTTACACTGGAGGCCATTACACCCATCGTGTCCACGCTGGCTGAGAAACGAACCACCCAGCCTGATCCCACTTTCGGTCTGTAGCCCTGCAGGTCACGGCTCTTCAGGTGCACATCCAGGTATTTTTTTTTTAAATGACTTGAGGGTTTCTGCCTCGACCACCCTCTCAGGCAGTGAGTTCCAGACCCCCACCACCCTCTGGTTAAAAAAAAATTTCCTCATTTCTGCTCTAATCCTTCTACCAGTTTAAATCTATGCCCCCTGGTTATTGACCCCTCCGCTAAGGGAAATAGGTCCTTCCCATCCACTCAATCTAGGCCCCTCATAATTTTGTACACCTCAATCAAATCACCCCTCAGCCTCCTTTGTTCCAAGGAAAACAACCCCAGCCTATCCAATCCGTCATCATAGCTAAAATTCTCCAGTCCTGGCAACATCCTCGTAAATCTCCTCTGCACCCTCTCTAATGCAATTACATCCTTCCTGTAATGTGGTGACCAGAACTGTACGCAGTACTCAAGCTGTGGCCTAACTAGTGTTTTATACAGTTCCAGCATAACATCCCTGCTTTTATATTCTGTGCCTCGGCTAATAAAGGAAAGCATTCCATATGCCTTCCTAACCACCTTATCTACCTGTCCTGCTACCTTCAAAGATCTGTGGACATACACTTCAAGGTCCCTCACTTCCTCTGCACCTCTCAGTATCCTCCCATTTATTGTGTACTCCCTTGCCTTGTTTGCTCTCCCCAAATGCATTACCTCACACTTCTCCGGATTGAACTCCATTTGCCACTTTTCTGTCCATCTGACCAGTCCATTGATATCTTCCTGCAGTCTACAGCTTTCCTCCTCACTATCAACCACACGGCCTATCTTTGTGTCATCCGCAAACTTCTTAATCATGCCCCCTATGTTTAAGTCCAAATCGTTAATGTATACCACAAAAAGCAAAGGACCTAGTACCGAGCCCTGCAGCACCCCATGGAAACAGTCTTCCAGTCACAAAAACGCCCTTCGACCATTAGCCTTTGCTTCCTGCCACTAAGCCAATTTTGGATCCCATGGGCCTTTACTTTTTTGACCAATCTGCCATGTGGGACTGTACATGCATAAGGAGCAAAGTCAGAAAATGCTGGGAACACACAGGTTAGTCAGCCTCTGTGGAGAGAACAGACAGGTCATAGTTTTGGGCCAGGTCTGTCTGTTGTCTCCACTGATCTGAATGTTCGGTTTCTCTTTCAGATTTCCAGCACATGCAGCTTTTTCTTAGTACCTGCATAAGCTTGTGTATGTGCAGTTGTTTCTCCACTGTCACCAGTGTTCTGTAATCCACCATTGCAATATAAATGGGGCAGATTTCAGAGCTGAGACAATCCAGGTATGTGCCTCTATTTTGTCCGAGCCAATGGAGCGCCACCCCAGACAAATATTTCCACAAGTGCCTCCCAGCAGGAGTGCACCACTAAAACAAAACAGCTGGTCTAATCAATTAACAGAGCGCCCGATGTTATATTGCCATTTTATTCACATCATTAATGAGCCCTAGGATACGTCAGAACTATATCAAGCAGAAGCGTTCCTGCAATGTAAAGTTTAGCGTCAGCCTTGGCTCAGTGGTAGCACTCTTACCTCGAAGGTCAAAAGGCAATGGGCTCAAGCCTCACTCCAGAGACTCGAGCACATAATCAAGGCTGACATTTCAGTGCAGTACTGAGGGAGTGCTACACTGTCAGAGGTGCCATCTATCAGAGGAGACTTTAAGCCGAGGTCTCGTCTGCCCTCAGGTGGACATGATAGCTTCTAAGGCACTATGCGAAGAGCTGGGGAATTCTCGCAGTGTCTTGGCCACCATTTATCCTTCAACCAACACCACTAACAAAAGATTATCTGGTCATTGATCTCACTGCTGTTTGTGCAACCTTGCTGTGCGCAAATTGGTTATTGTGTTTCCTTACATAACAATAGTGACTACACTTCAAACGTACTTCATTGGCTGCGAAGTGCTTTGGGACATGCTGAGAATATGAAAAGCGCTATATAAATGCAAGTTCTTTCTTTCTAAAAGGCACAGTAAGCAGTTAAGAGATTGTTCCCCCTTCCACCTGTTGGGCACTGAGGGGCAGTAGTGGAGGCAATTGGCACACAGCAGAGTTGTTAAACAACTTCTACCACTCCTCTTTGCTGTATACATTTAGCAACTTCTAGCTGTGCATTTCCCTCTCCCCCTTCCTACTTTCAACACTTTCCCCTCTCCAATCTCCTTCAACCTGGTGAAGTCAAAGCCATGGAATTCCATCCGAGACCACTAAAGGAAGCTCCCTGATCAGCTGGAGGTGACGATCCGGATTCTTTCCCCTCAGTCTGGTTCAGTAAAAACTGAAGTCGAATACATTTTAAAGTTCATCACAACTTTAATAGCAGGGTTCTTAGTCTGCAGCATTGATTTGGACTCCTGATAGAGTCCCTCTATGCTGGCAGAGCAAGAACAAGAAACATACAGAAATCCACATGTTTTTATACAAATCAATAGGGGTTGGAACATACTTAACACAAGAGTCAACACCAATCATAAGCCGGGCACAGGTTGCCATGCGAGGTTACATTATTTCCGGCCAATCATAGATAATCATGTGCTGACCATGTTGCTGTTAGACATCAAAGGGGATACTTCCTCACCTTCCAACTTGGAATGTTCTTCCCTGTTCCTTATCTCCCAACCTGGAATGTCTTTCAACTTTGGCTAAGCTCGTTACCTATATTGATCTGCCATAAACATGGAGACATTCAGACCAGTCCTTGAATCACATCAAAGACTCTACATTGATAAGACCATGCAAACCTGCTGACTACGCAAACATCTGGCCCAGCAGGAGGCCAGGCCACCTGTACCAATCTCAGTTACTAACTAATTAACCCTTTCTAACCATTTTGCATTCTGCTTCTTTGCCACGTAGGCATCTTAATATTTTACTGAAAACTGACCACGTAGGGATTCTCAGAGGGAGTGAGATGAGGAACGCATTTAAGCAAGGGAACAATATATAAAAAAAACACCAATAAAGTAATGGGGTTGGGACAGGGATAGGAGATTCTGCATTGGTTTTAGACTGGTTTATATTCCTCATAAGTTGTACATATTGGCCAAAAATCAAGGTGAATTATTGCACACTACTTTATAATTCATCTTCAATCATTGAGTGTATTAGATTTTGTATAATACATGACTTTGCAGTCTTGAGATCAGACTTTAAATGACCCCTCCCTCCCCCTTAACATTTTTTCATTCCTTCCCTAAAGGCATTCCAAAGGCACCGCTTACCTTGGAAACATCACCCTAGTGTCCATTATTCATGTGTGAACCGTGCCAGTGAGTATCAGCAGGCTGCTCAGTCATGGATGCATCACAGCCTGGCCTGACTTGAATTTCCACGCATGCTCACTTTCAGCAGGAGTCACTGGATAACAATCTGCAGCAGCAACCGTGGCCAATTTTCCCACTCCGAAACCCAGAGGTACTGAGGCCAATTGTAGCCCCCCCCCCCCCCCACTTACCCCTGCCGAGATTAACAAACTTCCAACAGATCAGACGTCAAATATAGGATCTTCCTTCAGCTGCTCAGTGGATAAATTCACTTGAGCTACCAGAGAAGCTAGATTAGATCTTATAGGGCTTTTAATAATACAATGATTACAGAAATCTGCTGTAATATCTCTTTTAGAATTATTGAATTCTGGGATGAACAATTGAATGGAATATTTCCTGTTCGTACCAGTTCTATAAAGAGACTTTTTCTGATGACGGTTAAGACAGATGGTATTTCTCCATCTCCTCCTTCCTACTCCTACCCCACCCCCTCCCAACAACAAACAGCTCAACAAGTTAATACAGTTGAGCAGCAGGAGCACACAAACCCCAGTCCGTGCTGAGTTGGCTGATCTTAGTCAGAGTGATGGCACGATGTCATCTCAGTGCCAATACGTTAAGTCTGGGAGGGGGGGGTAGTCACAGTTCCTGCTCCTGATCTCAAACCAATGACCCCCACTTCCTGGAAAGTGGATGTGTGTGAGGATAGGGTTCGGCCATGATGCCCCATGCAGTCAAATACCTTGCCAACACTTTCTGTCAAATTTCACACATGAATACTGGCCACATGACCACAGTGTGCCCTGCATCTGTGGAATCATACCCTGGTGAGGAGTTGATGGCTTCAAGAGAGGAGGGAAAGAAAGTGGCCAGGAAAGAGAAACTTAGCCTACATTTTGAAATGTAATGTGTCTTTCTTCAGGTGATTCTTTTTACAGTTGCAAAGGGTTTCCGCACTCGACAATCGAAACTTTGCAATTTGAAGCATCCTGTGTAGTCATCAACAATCCCAGATCAGGTGCATCTCAGAGCAGAAGGTCCTTCTATTCAGGCCCAACCTCAGAAGGGCACCCCCTACTGTACCAGAGTGGTATGATTCTACTTCCCAACATGCTTTTCGGAGTTGAGATTGCTAAATTATATCGTCAAATTAGAGGTACTTTTATGCTGTTTGCCCATAATTGCTTGGAAATGGGAAAAAACAGGTGTCACTCATTTTACATAGAATTTACAGCACAGAAACAGGCCATTCGGCCCAACTGGTCTATGCTGATGTTTATGCTTCACGCGAGCCTCCTCTCGCTCTGCTTCATTTCACCCTAGCAACATATCCATCTATTCCTTTCTCCCACATGTACTTATCATGCTATTCGCCTCAACTACTCCAATGAGGTAGCAACTTCCACATTCTAACCACTCATTGGGTAAAGAATTTTATTTAAAGACAGCTGGTAGAAAGAGCAGACTTTCAACACCAGAAGTTAGACTATATTTAAATCCAGCTCTCACAGACAGAAAGGTCGTGCAGAAACCCTTTATGCCACCAAGTCTTCCTTGAGCATAATTTATGATGTGTTTAAGAAACATGAAAAACATTTGTTGCGTTTCACCTATTGAAATGGCATCCTCAAAATGAACTGAAATGAATGAAGGTACTGCATACGATTACACAGAAAGACTCCGAGCTGTCACAGGGTACTCAGCACAGATACGATGCACAGGGTAAAACGATTGCCAACTCCCTTTAAACAGGATCCACTCCATTCATTGTAGTGACTAAAATAAATGCAAGTTGACACAGAACACATCTGGACTAAAATGCAAATGAATCCAGAGAGGTCCATTTCCAACCAGCGATCAAAGTATTACAGATACATGGGTCCATGCACACCATTTCGAGGAATTAAGCAGGTGTTTCATGCACCTAAGAATTCTGTAGTAGCAGTGCCATGATTTGACACCCCGCCCCCCACCCGAGTTTAGACAGTACAGTGGCTGTGTTGCAGAAAGAACGCACTGTTCTCAACTCCCACGTCAATCGCACATGTCATCCTATTCTTTGAGGAAAGGCAGCTCCATCCTAGTTTAGGAGTAACAATGCTCTGATACAACTCCACAAGGAAAATTGGAGGGGGTGGGAAAAAAAATGGGAAGATCAAATTACAGTCTCTTCTACTAATTCATACCATGCTACTGAAAGGGTCTTCCAATGCTTGTGGGCACCAACATTACACTGCAAAAAATTAAGATCAGAAGGAAGGCAATTGAGATGCCCGCAAAAGATTTGGTACTAAAATATTGATGGTGATGTATAGAAAAAAGAAACACACACAGGTTCAGTACCAGCACAGGCACTGTGGGCTCCTCCTGTGCCGTACCTACTATGATACTACGTGTGCATATTTGTTCACTATCATACCTCCCCGTCCCACTTAAGTTTAATTTTATGTCCCCCCCACCCCACCCTCTCTTCTTGATGCTTCCTAGACTGTGATTCATCCTTCAGTTGAGAGGGTGACTGTGTTGCCTGCTTCCACTCTTGCCCATTGAGCTGCCTATTCATTTCTAACCAGGTCTTGGGAGAGGGAGTTAACTTTAGGTGTCAGCCACGGCTCAGTGGTAGGACTCTCTCAGACACCAGAGACTTGAGCGCATAATCTAAGCTGATCCTTCAGTGCGGTACTGAGGGAGTGCTGCACTGATGGAGGCGCCGTTTTTCAGATGAGTTGTTAAACAAAGGTCCTGTGTGCACTCTCAAGTAGACATAAAAAATCCCATGGCACCATTCTAAGACGTGAAAAGGAGTTCTCACTGTCTTGGCCAATATTTATCCATCAACCAAGACCGATTATCTGGTCATTTATCTCATTGCTGTTTGTGAGACCTCGCTATGCGCAAATTGGCTGCCACATTTCCCTCTATTACAAGTAACTATACTTCAAAAGTATTTAATTGGATGTCCAAAGTGCTTCACAGCCAGAGGTCGTGAAAGGCACCATATTAATGCATGTTCTTTTTTCTAACTGTGCTATTATCGTGTGTGCGTGTGTAGCTGTTATTCCATGTACCCAAGGCTGATCATGTCTTCTTGATCAGTGCACATGTGTATAGTACTGATGCTGTCATCAATACAGAGAAAATAGGGGTGTGTGTAGGTAACAACATCAAAGCAAACTGCTGCTACAGGAGCAGCACATTGACTGGTCCCAGGAACAGTCAAGTTAAAAAATGGGGGGAGTGGGGGGGGGGGGGGGGTCTGCCTGGCTTTTGGTCTCAAAAAAACTCAATGGGTTGATTTTGACATGGCCACTGCTTTTATGAGACCTGCATGATGAGAACTGGTGGTTGAAAACCAATTTTGAAGCAGTTCTTGGGCCGGCTGCCTGAAGGTGATGTTCTACCAACTTGCTGTGCCACCACATGGCTTGATTCTTGACATTTTCACAATGATATCAGGTCGTTAGTAATGTAATCTGGCTCACTTTCTTAAAGATCACAACGAGAAAGTCCAAACATAGGAAGTTTCCTACACTCTTTAGGATAGATGAAAATTCTCCACAAACCTTGCCCTGCCCTGCCCTGCGGCCCCCACTCCGTTTTTCTTTTCTTCCTTTTGCTCCTGAAGGTGATGAATCACACTGCTATACAGGGCCACTATTGCCCTCCGGTACCTCGACCTATAAGCTCAGACAGTCAACGGCAGGCTATGTCGCCATGTGGAGAATCACAGGCAAGCCCAATTCAGTCCAAAAGCAACATCCAATCTGGAACCTTTCTGGTCTACATGGCACCAAGCAGTGTACTTATCCACTCTACAAGCCTTAGAAGACAGATTCATCTGTTCTAAAAAGGAGCATATGAATTACCACTAGGTAAGGAATGAAAAATATACTGATGACAGGGATGACAGATAAATAGGATTTAAATTAGATATTTGGAACAAGGGCATAGAGCAAGAGATAATGAAGAGCTAGTAGCCAATGAAGGGGTGTAATGGAGAGTGCTCTCTGATCCAGCTAGGGACTATGCTTTAGTAGTTATAGCAAATGTGTATTTAAGATGCAATGAAAATAGAATCTCATCATTTTCTAACTGGACGAGTAAATTAAAAGTTTCTTCCTTCAAGGAAAATAAAATGGTGGAATTCTAACCAAACCAACCATGGCCTTTTCAACTGTATGAACTGCTTGTTTTTGACAAATTACTTCTCACTCCCTGTAGTGAGCAGTTTGCATCAGCAGATAGCATAGCAAAAAGATATTCATGCTTGACTACAATTGACAATATAGCAATTAGGTGAATTGCATTTATCTACACTTATCTCCTGACAAATTCCTCTACTGATATTTCGACTACTGTTTCAATGACATAACATCATTACTTACATTCGAAGTGTATGACATGTCCCAGTATTAACAGGTGAGATAGGCATTTATTATTGAGTTTTAGCGCACCAGGGGTTGGAGACTATCGCTAAACCAAAGTTCTTTGTGCTTAAATCAAGACAAAACCACGTCTCGTTTATCATTGCATCAGATGAGTACAGGCATATTGGGTCATTTTTTAAATATCAAATTTTACTTTCTATTACGATCTATGATTTTTCTTGACCTCACAGCAGTAGCTTTGATGCAAAGCAATGAAACAACTATGAAGTAACCAGAATCTTTCTTCATGGATACCTGGAATTTAATGCATTTTCCCGCAGTAGTACTCAATTCCTACCACAAGATGTTGCTGGTGATTTTAAATACATAGCCCACTAGTCTCACCTATTGGCAGAAATCAAGTACTACAATGGTCCGGTTCTGTATGAATATGAATTGTAATCACACACGTTAGAGGGCAATTGCTTTCACGAAATTAGGGAACCTTTTCTCGTGCGAAGAGCCTCGTGCAGCTTTCTTCATGTGCAAGTGATGTGAAGCGTTGACAGGATTTATATCAGTTGTGTTTGTAAACATTAAAAAAGTTTGCCAACACTTTTATAACGATAATGGCCCTATAGTTTACCTTATAAAGATTTTGTACCCAACTCCTCCAACTGTGCACACTTCATTTAATTCATAGACTTCACTTTTCCCTTTCTTAGTTTTTCTTTTAAAAACGCAAACATTAGCAGTTTCAGTTAAACCCCCAGGATAAAGCATAGAATAAGTTTAGCCAATCGCCCATAAATCCATGCACTGTGTACAATGACAGTAGATGGCACTACCTGCGGCTGGTGAACGGCAAGTGCTGGGCAGCGGACACCTCCAGAAAGTGCCAAAGGCTTCAGGTGGATGAGCACCTGGAGGAGGGCAGCAGGACCCTCGACGGAGGTGATGCCATCAGAAGGCGGATGAGCTAATCCTTGAGTTAGCCAATCCGCACCCTGTAAACCATGACACAGTTACAGCACACAAGTCAATAAAAGAACAACCATGGACAGTGTGAAACAACATCAGGGTTCATGCCCATGCCTCAAGAACAATTACCATCACACATGATGAATAAAGAGGCGTGGAGGACAGTTATAGGAGCTCAGACGATTGTTGACCGATGAAGATGAGTGGGAGAAAGTGAAGCCCAGCAGAGTTGTTAAAAGCACCAGTTAAGAATGGGGAAATATTGAGAGGGGAGGATGCTGTATCCTTTCTCTCTAAAGGAGCATCTAATATTAATCCAGAATTCACTGGAATGGCGATATTGATGAAGAACGCTATAAGTTAGACCACTGAGCTCCTTGATCCTCCAATGGTGAATTTACACCACAATTTGCTGGAAGAATAAATGGAATATGTGCAGCGAACACAGCGGCAGGGCGGCCAGTGGGTGGCTAAGAATTCATTTTGCATATTGATTTCTGCAGGAATTTCAACCTAATTTATTTATTTACTTACTTATGTCTGGCAGCAAATTACTGAAAGATATAAACAGGAATAAATATTGGCACAAGACTCAAGATTATTAGGAAAAATAAACGGTTCTTCTGTAACTCTCACACACTATCAAGAAGTTATGGCTGGGAGTTGTGGATTTTAAGAAGAGTGCTGTACTTTACCCCTGATCAACATCAGAAAGCGATTTCAGAAACAATGCAGAAATCAGTCACCCCCAAGACACAATTTCATAGTGTTTCAAGGATTACCCTAGTCCCCCCCTCCCTCCTTGATTATATTTATTTCTCTCACTGCTAGATGCTGTAAACAACATTCGCATCTGTATTACATGAAACCTTCAAATATGTGAGCTCGGCAACAGACAAAAAAAATTTAGAATTCAGATCGCAACTGTATTATAATGCCCAGAAGGCATGTTGGCTCTTTTAAATGCGTCCCTGTTATGGTTCCTACATACTCAGTCCACCAGCATTATTCTGCAACAATCTAAGTGGCAATCTCAGTGGCTTTAATTCGGCAAACTCCACCCTCGCTATTAAGGTTGCCAGCCCTCCAGGATTGTTCTGGCATCTCCAAGGATTAAAGATTAATCTCCTGGACACTGTTGCGAGCAATCCGGGCAAAAAAAATAATCATAGGGTCATCTGAACCATCATTTGGTCTTTTACTCATTCTTTTTTGAACACTTTTGTTTTATCGTTATGACAATATCGGAGATGTGGAAAAAAGGTTTGTTTGACTGGGCGGGGCGGTTGGCGACGAGAGATCATGTGATGACACCTCCAGGAATACGTCCAACCAGAGCTGGGAACCTTACTCGCTGTTGATTTTAATGGGGATGGTGCTATGACAATTAGCTGTGCAACTGTTTCAGCGAGGGAAACAACCGAGTGGCAGAAAAGTCTCAGGAAATTAGGGAGTGGCGTTCGTAAAGGTTGAAGTTAGTGACACCCATAATTTCCTGGGACTTTTTGAGCCTTAAATCGGGCCCTGCGGTGTTAATGCCACAAATCTCCAGGAAATTCCTGGCCATATAAACCACAGTGCTCAGGGGGCAGTCCAACCAAAGGATGGCGCTCTCCAGAGAACCATGCAGTGGCACATTTATTGATACCCTCATCGATTTATGAGTTAAAATGGTCAAAAGAGGGGTTTTCACAAATTGGCTACACGCACATCCGGTGACTCAATTCCTATTCTGCACACATTGGTATTTTATTGGCCACCTCTAATCCAAACGATTAGCCTTTTATTGCAGTCAGTTAGACTTTACGGCTCTCAGTAGAGACACACTCGCCGTAAAAAAAGTGAAAACTGCCAAAAGCAATTTGACAGAAATGCCCATTTCGTGTGTGTTAAAAAAAATAACGTGGCTTACTTTTTACGGCGTTGCAACTGATAAATTCACCCATTAAAGATTTATTATTTTTTTTAAATATATAAATAAAAACTTCAAATGAGCGTTGTAAAGTCAAGTGAAGCCACAGATCCCTGGCGGCAGATGGTGTGCGGTGCAACTTCTGGCAAGACGTGTCTAAATGGGATCCGACTCTAACCGTCTTTATTATCGCACGACTGGGCGGAAATTCTGACTTTTAGTTACCGCGTTGCAGGGCAAAGGATCAAAACTCATGTTTGAGCTGCCTCACATATGCTGTTCGATATTAAGTCTCCACCCGCCGCCCTTTCGACATGGCTTTTGCATTGAAATAGGAAAGTTAGATACAGAGGGAAACGAACAATTGAAAGCAAATTTAAAGAAAGGGAGGATTATTTTAGAGCAGTGAAAGCACTTGTTCTCTGGCCTATAGTGATTTATGGCGCTGACCCGTGACCGAAAAGAATGGAAAGCAAAAGCCAGAATATTCATCTCGAATTGAAAATAAAAGTTTTTTTTTTAAAAAAGTGCCAGCTCCGGTTAAATTGAGTTTTAAAAAAAATAATGATGTAGCAAAATAAATTTGTACTGGAGCTTGTTAACCGCCCAACTGCAGTGAATCAAGGTGCCTACCTCTGCCAAATATAAAACAAGACTGCCCCTTTCTGTTAACCCGAACACATCCTGTCCTCCTCCTCATCCTCCCCCTCCTTCCTCCGCCCCCAAGACAAGACTATCGCTTCTGTTGACCCGAAGCACAATGGTCCGGCCACTGCTGACACAATCCCGACCCTACTTGTTCTCATTTAAAATTAAAGTTTCAAGTCCATTCAAAAAGCGAACAGCAGTCAGGCTGTGTTTGCAAGTGTCGCCCTGTGGAGATTTCCCTTGTCAGGCTGAGTCAGGTACTGGTTATAGATTGATGGCACGTTTGGGGCGGGACCTATTCTTATTCATTAACGTGGCCGGCTTTGCGTGTGTTGGGATAGAGTGGGGAGCCGCACACCAAGTTTCGTACCATCGCCTATCTCATGTCACATATTGAGTATTTACTACAGCCCGTGTGTAAAAGGAAAGACGCAATCCCGGAGTGCAAATCTGCTTCCCAATCACCTCCAGTGTTTGCTAATTGCCCGAACAAAGATGCCTAGAATCGGGCTACAGACCCTTGACCCTAGAATTGGCCAAAATAGCAAAAACCCATTAATTACACTCCAAGCACCGGCCTGGATCTTTACTGTGTTTGAAACTTGGCTCCGCTATTCGAATTATGCGAGAGGTTTTGTAGATTTTGGGGCTTTGCAAAACGGCGCACTTGACATTTTACTTCGCCGCTCTGTATTCAAGGAATCGGAGCAATTAAACCGCCGTGGAGAACTGGAAACCAACCCAGAGGGACGATCCATTCAAGATTTTGGATACGAGTCACAGAAAATGTTCCCTTTACTTTATGCGCGTTAACATTCAGAGTTTGGGGAAAGGAAGAGACCAACCCGATGGAAACACACGGAAGACTCCAAACTGGACCCAACTCAAAATCATGTCAGGTCGGGTCTCAATCCATATAATCAACACAACCCCACACAGGCAATGTTTTTTCAATGGGTTAGAAAAAGTAAGAGCATAGAATGACAGATCAGCACTAAATATACTAAAAAAAAACATTGCAGCAACTGCCCTATGGGAAATGATGGGAGTTAGTGCTATTAATGTTTATGAACTGGTTTTGATCCAGAAGTTAGATCATCCCACTTATTAAGTACCACATCGAACTTCGGTGAAAAGATACAACAAAATGGGGAGAGGACCCTTACAAATTGCATCCTATTAATTGTCAACTTCCTTTAAGGTGCATTGACTTCCGGGGGGGGGGGGCAGGAAAAGAATGTTTGCCAAATCTTGTAAATTTGTATAAAGGGAGAAGAACAGAGAGACATTCTCTCCCCTCTATTAAACTATAATACAAAATACCAGTTTAGTAGATTTATACCACATTCAACTTTACACACAGAGCGAAATATACCCAGTGTGTCATTTACATCGGGGTCATTATCACAAATGATATTTCCGCATGATGTGTCATTAAAAAAAATGTTTTGGAAACATGCTTCAAAAAGGTTTGCTTTTCGCCTCCTCCCCATTAAGACAGCGCCCCTTTAATTGGAAAAGGCTCCCGAACCAATGACCGTGTCGATAACTTGCCATATTGGGGATAATTTCCCTTCGTTATTCCTTTGAACCACTTTCGTGTATATTGTACTTAAATCAAGAGGGTTTAAAACTGCTTTATGGCCAGAGACCCAGCGCATTGTTTTTGCCCTAGTTTATTGCTAAGGAGTCTACGGCACGGTTAATGATCAGAGTTGTGCCAAGTCTTTAGGAATTAGCCTGGGTTCATTATGGAGGGTCGGGTTATAATTAAGGAAACGACGGCCACTTAATAACCCGGGTTGAGGCGCCCTCTGCCTCCGGCAATCATTTTACAATCTATTTACGAACACTTCGATCAGGCATTACTACCGGATACTTCACGGTATCACCCTAACATGCTCGAATAGACCCTTCTCCCTCCTCTTTAAATTTGTGTACATTTCGGAGCTGCACTCCGATCGCTCGGCTGCAAAATGGGTTCGAAACTAGAGCTTTCCGAAATAAACTTGTGTAAAATATGTTATCCAGTGAAACATTAAACTTCTGAAGACTTGCGTCTAAACAGTCACGTCAATTGAAAAGATATCTCTATTAAAGATAAAAAGCAGACTTAAGTGCTCTATAGTAAGATTAATAAGTATAAATTAAGTGGGGGTTTTTTTTTCGTCTCCAATTGCTTACACTGCTGTTCTGGCCGGACCAATGCACCATGGCTTGATTGTGCGCCGAATCCCCTGTCAATGCGAAAGTAGTGCTGGTCAGTTTCATCTCCCCCGGGCGGGAGTTGGTCAGTTTCACCGCCTCCGGGCGGGAGTTGGTCAGTTTCACCGCCTCCGGGCGGGAGTTGCCACTGTAACCGGGTGCAGGTGCGCCCATCCCGGGGGACTCCTCCAAAACTCCGCGGCGCCATCGGCTCGTCGAACCTTCCGCTCCCAGGCGCAGATACGCCAACCCTTGCTGCCTTGCCGGGAAACGAGCGCAACTTAAGTCCGCATAGGCGAAGCAGCAGAGAGCGGCGACCAGAGTCCAGGATCTCCACGGCGCGCTGTACCACCCCGGGCACAAACCAGCGTGTACGGTCATCCTTCAGAGACACCGGGAACAACAACTAGAAGGAAGGAAGGAAGGAAGGGGGGGGAAAAACAAAAAAAAAACTTCAGCGGCGTGGCTGTCACTGCTTCTGGCACGCCAGTCAACTCCTTGGAAGTTGTGTGAGACTCGTGGGTTTTTTTTTAAATATAAAAAAAGTGCTTCTCGCTGATACTGTTCACGTTCAAGGGTTTGATCAACGCCGCGCCAATCGGGAAAAGGGAGAGAGGAGGAGAGGTGGGGAGGGGAGAGGAGGGGGGGAAGGTTGGAAGGAGGTTGTTAATGAACTGAGTCAGGGATGATGGTTACTGTACGGTGTACGACAATCTGCAATCATTTATCATCGCTTCAGCGCCGTGTTGTATCCATCCTGGTCACAGGGTTGCAAAAATATATATATATATATATAGAAGAGAAAGCGATTTGAGGGAGTGCGTGCAGCTCAAACTCACACTGCCTCCTCCTTCATTGATCAGAGGTGTTAAAGCACCGTCCTCCTCATCAACTCGGCCACCGTGTTAAGGACTAACCGCCTTTCGTTAATCACCGGGCACGTCAGAATACGTTGAATGGTCTGCGGGGGAGGAGATGGGTTCGACCTGTTCATTTATGGGTTGTGTCTTGTGTGTGGGGGGGTTTTTTTTTTTGGAAAGATGAGCCGTGTCTGCATCCCCGGTGTTGTGCCTGCTTTACTTTGCTCATTTGCTGGCGGCCAGTCGGTATAGTGGAAGTCGGAATGCGGTCACTTGAGTCCCGGTCTGTTCTTCCTACGCGTGGCGCGGTATTTAACCCTGGATCTATCTGTTAAATTTTATTATTTTTTTTGCAAACCACGCAGTAAATGTTTTCGGTAAGTGGGGACTGGGGGGGGGGGAATATGGGGGTCGCGGTATCCTTCCCTACCCCTTCAAAGAAAACGGTGATTATGGTGCATTTCAAACTGCTTCCACGTGTTGACACTATAGCTGCCGATGGGCAGTGTGAGCAGGGACTCTGGCCGCTATACTAACGCCTGGCACTGGCACCAACAGCCGCTTCTGGTCGACGCATAAAAAAAATCGCATTTATATTGAAGTCTAGACCTATACCAGCTTTCTAAAAAAAAATTGAAAAGCCACAAAAGCAAGGAAGACAGCTAAATGATATCGCGCGGGGAGATTACGAGATGGAAATGGACCAGGGAATTTGATGGTTAATGAAGACAGATTCCTAAAAGCAGTCTGGCAACAAGTAGCGGCTATCGGATAAATGCGTCCGTCAGTGAGAGAACAAACCCCAGATATATATATATGTAATGCCAGATATAAAATAAAAGATTGCTGCCTTTCTGTTGACAGATGAACAATTTTACTGTGCGTAATGCCGTGGAGTTGTAACTTCAGATACATTCATTGCAATCTGCCTTCTCTCTGAATCATTCAACAGCGAAAACTTTTCTCCCCAAACGACATCCTGTCCATTCATCTTATACCATCTAGTGGATCATTGATGCAGGTGGCCCCCATCCGTTGTTGTGTTCTCTCTCTCTCTCTTCCGCCGCCCCCAACTTAGAAACACGACAAATCTTTTTATCACCATATTGCACTCCTTCAAAAATACACACAACTTCATATCTTGGCTCCGGGCAATGTAGATCAGGAGGGTTGTCCCCCTCTCCCTCCCTTTTGAAATGATGTGGAGATGCCGGTGATGGACTGGGGTTGACAATTGTAAACAATTTTGCAACACCAAGTTATAGTCCAACAAATTTATTTTAAATTCCACAAGCTTTCGGAGGCTTCCTCCTTCCTCAGGTGAACGGTGTGGAAATGAAATTTTCGAATCCTTCGCATTTGAAAATCACAGAACAATGCCCGTTACCAACGGGCAGTAATCACCAGGCATTATTCTGTGATTTTCAAATGCGAAGGATTCGAAAATTTCATTTCCACACCGTTCACCTGAGGAAGGAGGAAGCCTCCGAAAGCTTGTGGAATTTAAAATAAATTTGTTGGACTATAACTTGGTGTTGTAAAATTGTTTGCAATTCCCTTTTGAAAGCCAGCATACAGGTTCTCTCATACATTTAATGGATGTTGGCTCAGGTCCTGGGGATGTAAATCTTACTGTTCTGGGACTGCCCTTGCAATCTCACTGAAAATATGCTAGAATTTGATTGATAGTTTTCGAAAAAAAATGACGAACCACGCGTACTGGTGTCTCCCACGATAAGTTTATTTTTGTAAATAAAACTATATTTAACACAACTAAGCAGTTGCACTGCAAAAGCCATTCATTTTTTAAATGAATTTAATCCCTTTAAAATTTCATTCTGTTTGGTAGGCTGAGGGAGAAGGTGTGGGGGCTGGTTTTCCCTTTGCAGCCAGTATTATCCCTCGAATTCGGCAACTCTTTCGGATGCTGATTTAACATCTGTGGCAGTTTTATGCAACATATACTGAAACTGTACATTAAAATTAAGCACCGGAGTTAGCTTTAGAGTTTCCCACAGCAGGTTGTTCCAGTGACATTACATAGTTTAGACCACAGTGCCAACTCGTTTTTTTATTTGATTATACCTTATTTACACCGTTTCTCACCAATTTCTTACTGATACTGTTTAAACTATGCAACAGTAGCAATAGATTGGATGTTGGGTGGTTCTTTACCCAGAGAGCAGTGGACTGGTGCGGTGTGTGCTGACTCTCTGCAGCCTTCAAGAGGGAGCTGGACCAGTTCCTGACTGGGGCAGAGATCGCATCATATAGAAGGTAAGTGATTTTACAGATAACCCATATTCCATGTGATCTCGTGGGCTGATTTCCATCACCTGAGGTAATCAGAGAGGAATTTTCCAAAGATTTTTTTTCTCTTATCGGCCCTGCGTTTTTCTCTGGTTATTTGCCTCTCCCAGGAGATTGCATGGCTGGGGGGTGGGGGTAGGAAGTGTCTGGTCAGGATGCTCCGGCCATCTTGAGTGTGGGGCAGGCTTGATGGACAAGCTTGTCTTTTGCTGCCCCTCATTTTCATATGTTTGTGATTTAACTTTTTTTTTCAAAACACGTTCTTTAAGCAAAAACCTGACTTTTAGGAACATAGTGACATCGGAACAGGAGAAGGCCATTCCACTCCTCAAGCCCGTTCCACTATTCAATGAGGTCATGGCTGATCTGAACCCGAACTTCATTTCCCGCCTTGGCTCCATATTCCATAATACCCTTGGCTAGCGAAAATCTATCGATCTCAGATATAAAATTATTAATTGAGCTAGCATCTACTGCTTTTAGTGGGAGAGAGCTCCACACTTCTACCATCCTTTGTGTGAAGAAGTGTTTCCTAACTTCTCTCCTGAATGGCCTGGCTCTAGTTTCAAGGTTATGTCCCCTTGTCCTAGACTCCCCCACTAGCAGAAAAGGTTTCTCTCTATCTACCCTATCAATTCCTTTCAAAATCCTAAAAACCTCAATCAAATCACCCCTTAACCATCTATATTCCTTATATTATATTTTATGTAGTCTAATGGGCTCAAAATACTTCATGACCGCAGTTCACAATTGTTAATAACCCGTTGTCTTCAATGTGTTAAAGATTAAATGATTATTTTGTTTCCAAATACTCATTTATATGAGCTAACCTAATAGAGACAGTCACCTAAACACAGGGTAATAATTCTCAGGCCAACTGTTCGTGAAAAGGTAAAACAATATATCTCAAATCAGCGAGGTTCAAACAAAATTAATTAATGAAAATGGCAATAATGCAACATATGAAAGTTTATGTGTAGAATAATGGATGTCAAACAGTAATCCAATCTAGAAGTTCAGATGTAATAGAGAACAATGGATACCAATAGGTAATTTATATTGGCTGTAATCTAATGCAAGAGTTTCGATGGTTATCCATAGAATAGTGGATATTTGGGAGTGATTACAAAGCAGTAATCTTATTCTGATGACATTAAAAACCACATGACAAAAATTATCGGCACTTTTTTGCATTTGGATCTGCTTCTGTGCTAAGAGTGACTGTCAATGCAAGTCAAGTTGGAGCACGATGATATTTACAATGACAGTTGTCATTGAATTAATTCAAGTTTATCAAGAAACAACTTGCAGGAATTTACAAGGGAATTCTATAACCAGTATATATCATACATAATTGAGTCCATTTCATGCCGCACAATACATGGAACATCGACGCAAGAGGTCAGAGGTGCTAAGTACAGATATTGCACATCTTTTGGGTAAATTTCCA
Organism: Heptranchias perlo; assembly: GCF_035084215.1. Lineage (NCBI taxonomy): Eukaryota > Metazoa > Chordata > Chondrichthyes > Hexanchiformes > Hexanchidae > Heptranchias > Heptranchias perlo. Next base: position 11,287,155 of record NC_090345.1, on the reverse strand, counting down.
TGTAGCTCATAGGCTCCTGGGGCCCAGGAAGATTGACAGCCACAGTGGCGCACTTAGTGAGGTCTTCGCGAATGAGTCGTACGACTCGCATGCAAAGGACCTACACCAGAGGAGAGAGGTGTGGCTCGTTTCAGGATTTTGGACAATGCCTTCACAAGTGGGAGAGGTGGTGGAACTTGTTATAAAACACAATAACAACAGCTTGCATTTATATAGCGCCTTTAACATAGTAAAACGTCTCAAAGCGATTTACAGGAGCATTAGCAGACAAAATTTGACACCGAACCACATAAGGAGATATTAGGACAGGTGACCTAAAGCTTGTTCAAAGAGATGTTTTAAGGAGCGTCTTAAAGGAGGAGAGAGATTCTGTTCATCATCTGCTGAAGTTACAGCAGATGATTGGAAGAATCCCTGTGGAAAATCCAGGCAGATGATTGTAATGTGGTATCAATATCTTAAGGTGTGCTAGATTGAACTAAAGAGATAATTTGTTGCATGAATTTGGGCCAGCAAATGTGGATCTACTTCTATATGTCCAGAGTAGCTAGATTGGAATGGGTTAGTGATGTCACTTGACACACTTACTGTTTCCTCCATTTTTCTTAGCCCAGTCATAAAATTTTACACAGTTCACTCAAAGGTCCAGTGTGGGACTGAGCTGTAGAGACCAGGATGGCTACAGAGTTGACTCCATTCTGTGCTGAGTTGGCTGGGCTCATCCAAGGTGCCAATAGAAGTGCTACAGATCGCCTTAGTGCCCCTAAACTAGGGAGCTGAAAAATATGATGGCGGTCCATTGTCCCCTGCTGGAAAAGCTCTGTGCGTATGTGGTTAATGGATCTGGCTATGACATCCCTCTCATAGTTAAATAGTCTGCCAACACTCACCGCCTAGGCTCACATCAAGAAAACAGCCACTCAGGTGAGGTACCAATGGGCTCCGAGTACCAGTGGAGCCACAACCCAGCAAAATTCAGTGGCTTTGGGAAAGGAAGAAAAGTTGTTTTTTATTTTAGAAAAGCTTTACAAGACACCTTTACAAAATTTAATTTCAGAAACTGGAGAAAAGGCAACAAGCATGATGAACTAAATATTTAATGCCTCTCTATGAAATGTGTAGTTGCACTTGTGAAACTGAATCTTATTTATTCATGGTTTCCTTGCTTGTGAGTATTGAACCAACCTTGTTCATTGAACTAATAAGCATATTTCATAACATGGAGTTGAATACCTTTTACCATTAAAACATAATTGTTGTACTTCAGATCATGTTTGCAATCGCTTATGTGCACATTTATTAAAGTTGCAGGATCCTTTTAATTATACACGTGTAGTTAAAATAAGAGAAACCATTTATTATTTACCGTTTAGCCTCATATTATTTCCCCTCGGAGTGCCCTTCTTCTGCACCATGCCTCATTCTCCAGTAGCTACTCCCAGGCCTGTGGATAACAAGCAATTAGGACCTTTCCTACACTACCCAGTGCTGCCCTGTGTTTCTTGGCTCCACTCAATAATTCTCCTGACACCCTAGGCCTTTTTTTTTTGTCACTTTTTTATGTCACTCTTCTCCCCTCTCCAGAAGCTGTTTGACTAATGACTAAAGTGATGCTCCAAACGTACATGATTTGTGCTTCACTCAGCTGACCATTCTTCACAAGCGAGTTTGGACAGGGATTGTTGGTACATTATTCAATTATGGTTGGTATTAAGGCCAAGCCCACTCCTGTCCTCTTGCAATACCCGACATTTATCCAGCAAGGATCACCGCATAGCAATCAGTAGCCGGAACAATGGTTAATTTTCCCCACCTTGGTGCAGGGATACTGAAGCCAATTTTAGGATCCTCAGCTTTTCGATCGCTGTGATGAGTCAATTAAGCACAGACCAGCCAAATGAACGTGGGACTTTGGGGTTTGTATCACTCAGCTTTTAGCAACTGAGCCATTGGGGGTGCTGAAAATTACTTTTGAATTAAATGTCACATTTCAGGACAAATTGATAACCACGATGCTCTATGTAAGAAAATCAGTAGATTCTAGCTTCAATCTCACTTTCATTTGAAGTCAAAATATTTTTTTTAATTCATCCCAAATGATAGTGCAACCTAAAAACAATTACTTTTTAAAATTCTATATATGTCAACAGAGGGGAAACGGTTAACTCACGCTCTAAATATAAAAAAGCCCAGAGATTACACTGTGCATCAATTTGAGTTTATAAATGATTAATTTGTTCATTTTAAATTCCTCTATCTGCTGTTTCAATGGAGGTGTTAATCTGTTTAGTTTGCTGTTTGATTTTCTTTTCCTGTTTATATTCAGAGTTGTACAATAATTATTTTGGTACCTTTATTGAGGAATAAGTCAGACTCCAGGGGTAGACACTAACATCAGTGATTTCCATTGGGGGTTTACCCAAACTTTAACCTTTTCAGCCGTTTGTCCGGTGTTTGTGCCGATCTTCTGCCAAAGTTATGGCAGTAGACCAGGGAACTGTTCCAGAAATTCTACCCCTAGGTTCCTGGACTGCTCAGGATCTTCAATAGGTGAGTAATGGAAATCATGATTCAGGGACTTGTTAAGTTTGAGAAAGCAATAAGAAGGGAAAATTGCATCAGTTGCAGAGACCAGCGAGAAGGCATCTTTCAAACGACATCAGACTATAGCCACTGATCAGGTAGAACTACTGCCTGATGGCAAATGGTAGAGGCTTCTATTGTTTGTCTGTTGATGCTGTTAAGCCCAATACTGTTATGTACAAGATTCAGTGCCTATGTCCAAAATTCAAGGAGGAAAAGATAATATAATAATATGCCCTAAATCGCTTTAGCATCCCCTGTCGTTTTTTTTCCCAATTCTTGTGAGGCTATCAAATTCCTCTATTTTTTTCCCAAATCCTCCTGACTTCCTTCCCTCGCTCATGTACCACCTCTGATCAATAGCAGATCTGCAAACCTACTCCCATGACCTCTGCCAATACCTCTCTCAGTCGGTCTCTAGAAGGCGTTCAACAAAGACCTTACTTCTCTCCTGATTTTTCCCTTCTTGCACTGGTACATCTCCACAGGAGCACAACATGAGATTGGGAGGGAGAGGTTAGCAACCAGGAGGAAGAAGCCTCCATCTCCAGTGCTCCAATGTGCTGGCCTAAAGTCCTATTCTCTTTAGCATCACCACACTGTAAAAATTGGTGAAATGCAGTATTTATTAAAAGATGCTCCTGACATTTAGTGAAAGAGAGTCAATATGACACCAAATTTTACTTTTACTGTAAGATTTTTCAGGAATAGAATAAGACCATTAGACTCAAATCACTTTTTCATAGGCCTAACCAACTTATCATATCCCTCAATCCAAAAATGTATCTCATTTTCTCTTGAATCATTTATACTGTCTGTTTCAGTGGCCTTCCTTGGTGACTTAATCCCCAATTCCATTGAGTGAAAAAGTTCCATCCAATTTCCTTTCTTACTTCCTAATTTTTAAACTTGTGCCACCTGATATTTCAATCCTATGTGATACTGAACAATTTTCCAGGATCAATTTAATAATTCCTTTCATAATTTTTTGACAGGCCGTATAACTTGGACACCTATTCATTCTTTCCACAATGTCCATATGGACTGCCAGCGATCCCTCGAGCACTTGGGCAAGTGACTGGTTATAACAGCAACTGCTGCTCAGTCAAAACACGTAGTGGATTCCGAGCAAGAATCCAACCAGTGGCACATTGTGCAGTTTGGGGCAATTTAAACAGTCCACCATTGAGTGGGAATTTTCTGGAACATTTTTCAATCCAAGAACAGGGAAGTGGGACATTATGATATAAATTAAAGGGTTGGAAATGCAGATGTAACTGCCGTACACCAGCACCATGTCCAGCTCCACAAATGACCATTATTGCTTTTCCCTTAAGGCAACCCTGATGATGAGCAAACCTCCGACTGCACAACTTTCCACCATTCATTAACTTCGCACCCAGATGCATTGGCGTGGATAGCTCGAAACACGAAAGAAATATGTTTCAGTGAAACTCATCGCTTCTGAATTGTTTACTTAGATAATAGCCCAAGGCCTTATTTCATAAAATAACACTCGTTTTATTTCCAAAGGGGCAGTGCCATCAGATTTCACAGCCGACATGCAGTCAGATGTTAGGCGTGCAACACTTGGCTGCCAGTCAGTTGCAGGCTTTTGATTAATAATATTTGTTGAAGCCCCACACAGATCATTTGTTTTAATTATTTTTCCTAATTGCTGCAGCAAGTGAGCGACGACTAAACATTTGCAACAGTAGGCCTAGAGGGTCCATCATCAGTTTCTAATGAGTCAAGTCTGGTATAAGATTCAAACACAAATGTTAATTTACAAGGAGAGGGAAAAAAACACAATGAAATGAAACTTAATTAAAGAACTTAAATGGCAGAATGAGTACAAATCAACGGTACCCTAAAGATTTAAGGTTTACCATCACTACTGTGTCATCGAAGAACCATGGCTCATGTGAGAATGGATTTAAAATTAAAGATGTTATTATCAGTTAATTAAAGCCATGGAAAAAAAAATGATATCCATGATTTGTGCTTCAATTATTGTTCTAGATGGAACAGGGAAGCAAATTATGTATTCGGCTGAAACAATTACATACAAACATTGATATAATAAATTGTCAATGAATCTGGCTCCTCCAAAATTATGCCTTCTTTCCTTCTGTGTGCTTTTTACTATATAACTTATGAAAAAAAAAGGTACAGATGTGAGGTTGTCAAAGTTTGCAGTTCTCCTTTAGACCACCTATTGAAAGTGCCTCTCGCCACATATAACTACACGCACGCTCCCACCGATACAATCCTGTTTCACAACAGTAGGAGAAAGCAGGCCCACCAATTAAAATCATCAACTGTCAGTTGCCCTCTATTATTGCACTCTATCCATGCGTGAGCCCAGACAGTGAAAGTTTGCAGGCTGTCCAATTCAGGGATGTTGCAACTGAGCCCAATCCTGTACTCGCCAGCCATCCTCATAGGCACACTTTCCGGCAGGAACCTGTGGCGATCCAAACAACACCAACAACAACAACTTGTATTTATATAGCCCCTCTAACATAGTAGAACATCCTAAGGTGCTTCACAGGAGCATTATAGAAAAAAAAATTTGACACTGAGCCATGAGGAGATATTAGGGCAGGTGACCAAAAGCTTGGTCAAAGAGGTAGGTTTTAAGGAGAGTCTTAAAGGAGGAGAGAGAGAAGTAGAGAGGCAGAGTAGTTTGGGGAGGGAATTCCACAGCTTGGGGCCTAGGCATCCAAAAGCACAGCCACTAATGGTGGGGCGATTAAAATCAGGGATACGCAAGGGGCCAGGATTGGGGGAGCGCAGAGATCTGAGGGTTGTAGGGCTGAAGGAGGTTACAGAGATTGGGAGCGACGAGGCCATGGAGGGATTTGAAATCAAGGATGAGAATTTTAAAATGGAGGCGCTGCCGGACCGGGAGCCAATGTAGGTCAGTGAGCACCGGGGTGATGGGTGAACGGGACTTGGTGCGAGTTACGATACGGGCAGCAGAATTTTGGATGAGCTCAAGTTTACGGAGGGTGCAAGGTGGAAGGCCGGTCAGGAGAGCAGAAGAAGGAGCCTTGGCTGATTTTTTTCCCCCCATTCTTATTAGCTGAGGAAAACGGAGGCCGATAATGGCACCCCTACTCCTGCCTTGGCTGAGATCAGCTAACTCTACATAATCGAGGATGAAACCTGAGCGCTTCCTGGTCTGTATGACTCAGTAGTAATCCATGCAGCACGCTGTTCAGTGAGCCCATCAGGGGAGTCTTGTAAAAACAGTTTAAATTATTTATTTAACTTTAATTCTTTTATATAATACCACTATAGCAATGTGATAGCATAGCATGTTGTTATCCCTGTACCTTGGGATAAGAGGGTAAAGGCTTGTGCCCAGAATTTGCTATATTACAAGTTTTGGGAACTTGTTTAAAGAAGGAAAAGAAAGACTTGCATTTATATAGCGCCTTTCACAACCTCAGGACGTCCCAAAGCGCTTTACAGCCAATTAAGTATTTTTTCTTGAAATGTCGTCACTGTTGACATGTTGACATATATTTGTGACATTGCAGGTTAGTTGTTTCATTCATAAATATAAGAACATTCCTAGTTCATATGTAACACAAATCAATTATAAACAAGTAAAGAACATCTGCTATACATCACCTAACACTTACAAGACTATTGTGGAGCCAGAGTAATACAAAATGAGAATTTTAAATTGGAGGCTTTGGGGGACCAGGAGCTAATGTAGGTCAGCAAGGTCAGGGGTGATGGGTGATCAAGACTTGGTGTAGGATAGGACAAGGGCAGCAGAGTTTTGGAAGAGCTGAAGTTTACGGAGGTGGAGGAATGGAGAGTATTGGAAGAGTCAAGTCGAGGTGACAAAGGCATGGATGAGGGTTTCAGCAGCAAATAGGCTCAGACAGGGGCGGAGACGGGAGATATCACAGAGGTGGAAGTGGGCGAGCTTTATGATGGAGAGGATATGGGGTCAGAAGCTCAGCTCAGGATTGAATAGAATGCTGAGGGTGCGATCAGTCCGGTTCAGCCTGAGACAGTGGCCAGGGGGGTAATGGAATCGGTGGTGAGGGTATGGAGCTTGTAGCAGAGGCCGAAGATGATGGTTTTGATCTTACCAACGTTTAACTGCAGGAAACACCGCCTCGTCCAAGGCTGGATGTTGGACAAGCAGTCTGACAACACAGAGGCATTGCCTTTAAGCCAGTCTCACTTCTCCCATTTTCTCTATTTACCAGAGGCTCGCCTATTTCCTCTCTCATTTTCTTGAGAATTCTAATGTGCTTCCATCTGCTCCAGCTGCCTTGTAGCCCATTAAACATTTCATTTTCTTATAGCCAAAGCGATCAAATTGAGAAAGGGTAGGGGAGGGACTAATTTAGTGAAAAGAATAGCTTTGCTATTGACTGATGTTTTACTTTAATGGTGAACCATTTTATAATTCAAAAGCTAGGTAAAAAGGTGGAATGTCATGCCAAACTGTAGAATTGAAAGGATTAAATAGGGCTGAGCAGTCTATTCATACAATTATGTCAGTAAATATAGGTCATGGCTCCAGTAGTGGTGCATTAGTAGGTTTATTCCACAAAGACCCATACATAATTCATGATTGAGATTGTGAAATAAAATACAGTAATGCATTGAAATCCAGTGCAAAATTGTACTTATCTACAGACATTAATTTTAATTATTTTTTTTTTAAAAGGGGAGAAAAATAGATGTAACATTATATCCTTGGTTAACTAGTTCAGTGCAGAGGGCAGCAAGTGTCTCTAACTCCCATGGATGATCGGGCACCAAGATCAGTATGTCCGCTGATTGCTTATTGCTCTAATAATATCACTGAACTTTTTAATTTTTTTTAAAATTGAGAAACCTAGATGGAGAGCCAAGGCTCAAGGCCAAGACTGAAAAGATTAAGAAGGAAGATGAGACAAGTCACAGTAGTGATTAGTTGGCACTTAATGTGGGTTTTAAAAACTATAGATTTCAGGAGAAAGGCTATTTATTGCAGTATTTTTGGTGTCATTGTCAATTAATATTACTTTGCCTTCCCAAGTAATCACTAAAAATTTCGGATTTTCTTCCTCTCCTGAAGGCACTAACCTACTTCCTTGGGAGACAGCAGCCATTACCTAAAATGGCAATTCGTCATGTGTAAAGATAGACAGTATCAGCTGTGGGATATCACAGCCGAGCACAATTCTGTTCTCACCGAAATTTAAACAGCTTTGTTAACTGCATTCTGGAAAGGCAATCATACGAGGATTCTCTGAGGAATGAATAAAACCAATTTATCTATATATTCACCCCCTCTATCGAGAGCATTACAAATTAATGGCAAATTTTAACAGGTTTCTGTTAACTGCTTTCTGGAAGGGTTTTCTGTTGCCTTTGTGGGTGGTAGGTAAATACCCAGTCTGGATGATAATTAATAGCAAACATACTTCTATCAAAACAAAATTCTAATGTGTATATCAGAACAAACTTGTATTCATCAACTGACCATGGAAAGCACCATGCACAATATGTAAGTAGATTTTTTTTAAAGTAGTAGGAAGCATTTCATTGAATACAAAATTTACATGACTTCCTGCAGTTTCAGCCATTTTTAAACAAGATTTTTGGGATTACCTGCTGGAGTAATTTTTTTTTAAAAACGACATTTCCCAGCTTGCCTTTCTCAAAAACAAGACAGTTCTTTATTGACAATAGATGTAGCTGCTAGATGAGTCAAAAATACCAATCAATAGACAGGAAAGGCTTCCCTAAAATCTTGGGCAGATTTTAAAATGAAAATATTTAAACTAATTTTGAAGAGTTTCACCATCAGCTTCCTATTTAAAAATAAGACCATTGGCAGAAATGGAATTATCTTGAATATCCATGTGGGTTTTCTCCTTCAGTTTTTGTTAATTTCAATACTTGTGTTTTGATCAGAAAATGGAGGCGACCTTGTTGGCTTGGAGGAGTCGCAATGTTCCACAGTATGAGGGAACTGAACATATACAGTGGAAATGACAACGTTCATAGAAGCACATTGTGTTGTTGACAGTAATTCAGCTCGCTCACACTGCCAGGTTCAGTCTGCTTGGATCTGGATGGTCTGCAAGATGGCTCAGACAGGCAATGTTTTCTATAGCTGAATAACGCTACATTTCTGCGGATGCTTTCCACTTTTGGAGTTCCGATTCTGGCTTCTTTCGCAGCCCTGATGGTCATCGCTCCACCATTGGCGGCCGTTCTTTCAGCTGCCTAGGCCCTATGCTCTGGAATTGCCTCCCTAAAACTCTCCGCCTCTCTACCTCTCTCTCCTCCTTTAAGACGCTCCTTAAAACCTACCTCTATAACCAAACTTTTGGGCAACTGTCCCACTACCTCCTTATGTGGCTCAGTGTCAAATTTTGTTCGATGACGCTCCTGTGAAGTGCCTTGGGATGTTTTACTACGTTAAAGGTGCCATATAAATACAAGTTGTTGTTGCTTCATACTGTGGTCATAGGTCACTGTGGCATATCCTCCATGAGTGACCGCAACATGGCTAAGAAAGAACATATATGTTTCAGGACCTCTTATCTTCTAACTGGCCTTGGAATTGGATGAACCCTCATCACCCCTCACTTCAATTTGGACCCTTTCTAATATAAACTTGTAATTGCCTTGTTTGGTGTTCAACTGACATTTGATTATCCCAGAGAGTTTCTTGACAATCTTGTGGCTTCCCATGAGAAACATGGTTGTACAAGTACTATATGTATGACCCTGCCTGGGAAACTCATCTTTGGGGATATCCGTAAGAGGAAGATTTCTTTTGTGGACTATGTGTACCAAGATCGTAAATGCATTGATAAAGAATGGGTTTACAGTTTCATTACACATAGCACACAGAAGAAATCTTTCCACCCATGGCCAGGAGCTGAGCTTTATATACATGCATGGGTGGTGGAGCTGGTTCACTCCTTGTCTCCTGAGATTTATTTCTCAGAGGTAGGTATATCCATCAAGTATATTGTCATGTGTGTGTTCTGTCCTGGCCTCATTTCCCATAGAGTTCTAACTGTTGTCACTCCCATTTCCTTGTGAATCTGTATACTCGTATATTTCTCTCGACGTGTTATTTTTAACTGCAAAAGCAGATATAAAGTTTCTTTTTAATAATCAACAGAAATTCTTTCTAATTGGTTTGAAAGGGAGATACAGATGAAAAAAAGAGACGCTGATGGTGAGAGTCTTTTTTTATCTGATTAAAAAAAAATGTGGGTCATTTCAGAAACTCTGCTCAACGTTTGATGAGCTAGATCGACCTACCAGCTCAAGAAGGTGAGCTGGCATGTCATCAATATTCCATTGAACATTTTCCCAGCCTAAATTGCCAACTGCTGAGATTGTCTTTGAGCAGTCGTTGTGAATAATGGAGTCACTGGCTTTAGATTCTAAAGACAGCCACGTCCCTTCTGCTGGGATAGACTCAACATAATGCGTCATTCATGAGGACATGATTGGTGTCACAGAAAGGTCATTACATCGCAGAAAACCTGACGCAAGGTTTTTGCCTCTTTTTCTCCTCCCAGATGGCAACAATTTCCATTTAGATGTAATTTTTAATATGAGAAATATCGTAAATTGGAAACAATACTTGAGACAGGCGGAAAGTCCTGGGGAAAATATTGGGGAAAAATGTAAAAAATCTCTTCTCATCGGGAAAATATTCCCCAGTTCTGATGACGGGTCTACAACTGAAATGTTAACTGGACTGTTCGCCCGCCTGTTATAGAACCTGCCTGATTTTTGTTACACTTATTTCAGTGGAAATGAAAATTGGACAGGTAAATGGGCAGGCAATTCACTCCATCGGTTTACCACCCCAAGCCAAGGTGAAAATGACCCGCGCTTTCTTGGTGATTTTCTTTGCCAGGACTTTTTTTGTACGACTTAAACAAATGCAGTAAACATCACTGGAAGAATATAATGAGGATACACTGAACTCAACCATGATTAGGAGCTGTATTAATATACATAGTTCAAATAGCAAGATTGTTGAAACAACCTGTGCTATTGATTAAATTCCTACTAAGGTGGAATTTACAGCACAGAAACAGGCCATTCAGCCCGACTGGTCTATGCTGGTGTTTATGCTCCACACAAGCCCCCTCCCACCTTACTTCATCTAACCCTATCAGCACATCCTTCTATCCTTTTATCCCTCATGTACTTATCTAGCTTCCCCATAAATGCATCTCTGCTATTTGCCTCAAGTATTCCACGTGGTTGCAAATTCCACATTGTATCCACTCTCTGGGTGAAGACGTTTCTCCTGAATTCCTTATTGGATTTATTAATGACTATCTTACATATATGAGCCCTAGTTATGGACTCCCCCCCCCCCCCCCCCTAAAATGGGAACATATTCTTTACATCCACCTTATCAAACACCTTCGGAATTTTAAATACCTCCATCAGGTCACCCCTCAGCCTTCTTTTTCCACAGAAAAGAACCCCAATTTGTTCAGTCTTTCCTGACAGTTATAACCTCTCAGTTCTGGTATCATCCATGTAAATTTTTTTTGCACCTTCTACCAATCCTTTTTGGAGTATGGAGGCCAGAACTGTGGACAGTACTCTAAGTGTGGTCGAACCAAAGTTTGATAGAAGTTTAACATAACTTGTTTTTCAATTCTATCCCTCTAGAAATTAACCCCAGTGCTTTGTATGAATTTTTTATGGTTAATTTAGTTCATTTGTATGGTCTGTCTTAGCAACTCTTCTCAGCCAATTCTCTCCATTATGTTATCAACGCTCAGTGTGTATATAAATATTCAAAATGCAAAAAAAAAGTTGATGGGCATAAGGAAAATAGGCTATGAAACTTAATCACAAATTTTTTAATGTTTACTTTTTTTAGAAAAGGGCAGTTGAAGCTACTTACCTTTTGGTGATAATTACATCTTAAAAACGTTGATCTCTTTTGAATACATGTTTTTTTTTGTCAATGGTATGTGGGCGCGCTGGCGAGGCCAGCATTTATTGCCCATCCCTAATTGCCCTTGAGAAGGTGGTGGTGAGCCGCCTTCTTGAACTGCTGCAGTCCGTGTGGTGAAGGTTCTCCCACAGTGCTGTTAGGTGGGGAATTCCAGGATTTTGACCCAGCGACGATGAAGGAACGGCGATATATTTCCAAGTTGGGATGGTGTGTGACTTGGAGGGAAATGTGCAGGTGGTATTGTTCCCTTGTGCCTGCTGCCCTTGTCCTTCTAGGTGGTAGAGGTCACGGGTTTGGGAGGTGCTGTCCAAGAAGCCTTTGCGAGTTGCTGAATTGCATCCTGTGGATGGTACACACTGCAGCCACAGTGCACCGGTGGTGAAGGGAGTGAATATTTAGGGTGGTGGATGGGTGCCAATCAAGTGGCCTGTTTTGTCCTGGATGGTGTCAAGCTTCTTGAGTGTTGTTGGAGCTGCACTCACCCAGGCAAGTGGAGAGTGTTCCATCACACTTCTGACTTGTGCCTTGTAGATAGTGGAAAGGCTTTGGGGAGTCAGGAGGTGAGTCACTCGCCGCAGAATACTCAGCCTCTGACCTGCTCTTGTAGCCACAGTATTTATGTGGCTGGTCCAGTTAAGTTTCTGGTCAATGGTGACCCCGAGGATGTTGATTGTGGGGGATTCGGTGATGCCGTTGAATGCCAAGGGGAGGTGGTCATTGCCTGGCACTTGTCTGGCGCGAATGTTACTTGCCACTTATCAGCCCAAGCCTGGATTTTGTCCAGGTCTTGCTACATGCGGGCACGGACTGCTTCATTATCTGAGGGGTTGCGAATGGAACTGAACACTGTGCAATCGTCAGCGAACATCCTTATATCTGACCTTATGATGGAGGGAAGGTCATTGATGAAGCAACTGAAGATGGTTGGGCCTAGGACACTGCCCTGAGGAACTCCTGCAGCAATGTCCTGGGGCTGAGATGATTGGCCTCCAACAACCACTACCTTCTTCCTTTGTGCTAGGTATGACTCCAGCTACTGGAGAGTTTTCCCCCTGATTCCCATTGACTTCAATTTTACTTGGGCTCCTTGGTGCCACACTCGGACAAATGCTGCCTTGATATCAAGGGCAGTCACTCTCACCTCACCTCTGGAATTCAGCTCTTTTTTCCATATATGGACCAAGGCTGTAATGAGGTCTGGAGCCGAGTGGTCCTGGCAATACCCAAACTGAGCATGGGTGAGCAGGTTAATGGTGAGTAAGTGCCGCTTGATAGCAATGTCAACGACACCTTCCATCACTTTGCTGATGATTGAGAGTAGATGGATGGGGCGGTAATTGGCCGGATTGGATTTGTCCAGCTTTTTGTGGACAGGACATACCTGGGCAATTTTCCACATTGTCGGGTTGATGCCAGTGTTGTAGCTGTACTGGAACATTTTGACTAGCGGCGTGGCTCGTTCTGGAGCACAAGTCAGGATGTTGTTGGGGTCCATAGCCTTTGTTTTATACAGTGCACTCAGACGTTTCTTGATATAACGTGGAGTGAATCGAATTGGCTGAAGACTGACTTCTGTGATGGTGGAGATATCGGGAGGAGGCCGAGATGGATTATCCACTCGGCACTTCTGGCTGAAGATGGTTGCAAATGCTTCAGCCTTGTCTTTTGAACTTACGTGCTGGACTCGGCCTTCATTGAGGATGGGGATGTTTGCAGAGCCTCCTCCTCCCGTTAGTTGTTTAATTGTCCACCACCATTCACGACTGGATGTGGCAGGATTGCAGAGCTTTGATCTGATCCGTTGGTTGTGGAATCGCTTAGCTCTGTCTATAGCATGTTGCTTCCGCTGTTTAGCATGCAGGTAGTCCTGTGTTGTCGCTTCACCAGGTTGGCACCTCATTTTTAGGTACACCTGGTGCTGCTCGGGGCATGCTCTTCTACACTCTTAACCAGGGTTGATCCCCTGGCTTGTTGGTAATAGTAGAGTGAGGAATATGCCGGCCATGAGGTCACAGATTGTGCTGGAATACAAATCTGCTGCTGCTCATGGCCCACAGCGCCTCATGGATGCCCAGTTTTGAGCTGCTAGATCTGTTCTGAATCTATCCCATTTAGCAAGGTGGTAGTGCCACACAACATGTTGGATGGTGTCCTCAGTGCGAAGACGGGACTTCGTCTCCACGAGGATTGTGCAGTGGTCACTCCTACCAATACTGTCATGGACAGATGCATCTGCGACAGGTAGATTGGTGAGGACGAGGTCAAGTAGGTTTTTCCCTCATGTTGGTTCGCTCACCACCTGCCGCAGGCCCAGTCTGGCAGTTATGTCCTTCAGGACTCGGCCAGCTCGATCAGTAGTGGTGCCACCAAGCCACTCTTGGTGATGGACATTGAAGTCCCCCACCCAGAGTACATTCTGTGCCCTTGCTACCCTCAGTGCCTCCTTCGCTCAACATGGAGGAGGACTGATTCATCAGCTGAGGGAGGGAGGTATGTGGTAATCAACAGGAGGTTTTCTTGCCCATGTTTGACCTGATGCCATGAGATTTCATTGGGTCCGGAATCAATGTTGAGGACTCCCAGGGCCACTCCCTCCTGACTGTATATCACTGCACCGCCACCTCTGGTGGGTCTGTCCTGCCGGTGGGACAGGACATGCCCAGGGATGGTGATGGAAGAGTCTGGGATGTTGGCTGAAAGGTATGATTCTGAGAGTATGGCTATATCAGGCGATTGCTTGACTCGTCTGTGGGGCACCTCTCCCAATTTTGGCACAAGTCCCCAGATGTTAATGAGGAGGATTTTGAAGAGTCGACTGGGCTTGGTTTGCCTTTGTCATGTCCGGTGCCTAGTGGTCCAATGCCAGGTGGTCCGTCTCGTTTTATTCTTATTGTGACTTTCTGTAGCGAGATTGTACATCTGAGTGGCTTGCTTGGCCATTTCAGAGGGCAATTAAGAATCAACCACATCGCTGTGGGTCTGGAGTCACATATAGGCCAGACTGGGTAAGGACGGCAGGTTTCCTTCCCTAAAGGGCATTCGTGAACCAGATGGGTTTTTACAACAATCCGGTAATTTCATGGCCACCATTACTGATACTGTTTGTTTTTTATTCTAGATTTTATTTAATTAATTGAATTTAAATTCCCCAGCTGCCGTGGCAGGATTTGAACTCATGAGTCTAGGGTATTAGTCCAGGCCTCTGGATTACTAGTCCAGTAACATAACCACTATGTTAACGCACCCTAATATAATTTAATTATAATGTATAATTATTATTTTAATTATAATATATAATTTAGTTAATTTTTTTTCTCTCAGCAAAATCAACATGTATCAGGCAGTGGCTTTAATGTAGCTATGTGGAGCTGACTCTGTGAGGAGATGACGAGGGAGGAACAAAGAACAATCAGCAAGTCTCTCACCACTTCTGCTTCCTACAGCTTTTGTGGTGAAGCAGCTTGAGTGGGCACACAAATAGTAGTGGGATGGCTGGATGCCAGTGAGTTGGCACTGGAGGCCGGGCTTGCTGCCAATTCCTTCTTGGCTTCTCGTCGGATTATTCAAGCCTTCGTTGTCCTCTAGCCTTTTTGCACATTCGGTGATGCTTACAGAAGAAACAACGTCACGACACTACAGGACTGGTAGCGAGTTCTGCTCGTTCTATAGCTGCGTGGATTTGGCCTTAAAACTAAAATTGAAAATAATTTCTATTTCTGATTCTTACATTTTAGTCTTACTTTATTTGTAGTCTTCAGAAGAAATGTTGGTCCTGGGGGCAAATTTGACCTAAGCCACCCGGCAAGAAACTGATGGGATGGGATTGGCCGCCCAGACAATGAAGTCAGTGGAAAATAAAATTGGGCGGGGTGTAAAATGGGCAGCCGAACCAATGTCTCCATGGACTCACCCCTCCCTATCTTGGTAACCTCCTCCAGCCCCTACAACCCTCTGAGATTTCTGTGCTCCTCCAATTCTGGCTTCTGGCACATCCCTGATTTCTTTCACCCCACCATTGGTGGCCATGCTTTCAGCTGCCTCGGCCCTAAGTTCTGCAATTCCCTCCCTAAACCTCTCCGCCTCTCTAGTCCTCTCTTCTCCTTTAAGACGCTCATTAAAACCTACCCCTTTGGCCAAGCTTATGGTCACCTGTCCTAATATCTCCTTATGTGGCTCGGTGTCAAATTTTGTCTGATAGCTCTCCTGTGAAGCACCTTGGGATGTTTAACAATGTTAAAGGCACTATACAAATGCAAGTTGTTGTTAAAATTACTGCCCGAATTTTAGTCTAGCCTTAGCTTCCCAAATTTTTGTTGTCTTTTAATTTTAGCTTTCCACATTTTAATTTATTCTTTTCCAGGAATTTCTTTGTCAAAATTTATGTTGCTGAAAGGGTCATCATTGTCTTACTTAAGAACATAAGAAATAGGAGCAGGAGTAGGCCATCCGGCCCCTGGAGCCTGCTCCGCCATTCAGTAAGATTATGGCTGATCTTCTACCTCAACTCCACTTTCCCATCCTATCCCCATAGCCCTTGATTCCCTTGGTGTCCAAAAATCTATCGATCTCAGTCTTGAATATACTCAAAGACTGAAAACCCACAGCCCTCTGGGGTAGAGAATTCAAAAGATTTATAACCTTCTGAGTGAAGAAAATTTTCCTCATCTCAGTCCTAAATGGCCGACCCCTTATCCTGAGACTATGACCCCTAGTTCTAGACTGTCCAACCAGGGGAAACAACCTCTCAGCTAAAATTCTCATTCTTCTACACTCCAGAAAATATAGGCCTATTCTACTCAATCTCTCCTCATAGGACAACCCTCTCATCCTAGGAATCAATCTAGTGAAACATCATTGCACTCCCTCCAAGGCAAGTATATCCTTCCTTCGGTAAGGAGACCAAAACTGTACACAGTACTCCAGGTGTGTTCTCACCAGAGCCCCTTTAATTGCAGCAAGACCTCCTTACTCTTATACTTCAACCACCTTGCAATAAAGACTAACGTACTATTTGCCTTCTTAATTGCTTGCTGTACCTGCATGTTAACTTTCTCTGATTCGTGTACAAGGACACCCAAATCCCTCTGATTATCAACATTTCTTAGTCTCTCACCTTTTAAAAAATATTCTGCTTTTCTATTCTTCCTGCCAAAGTGGATAATTTCACATTTCCCCACATTATACTTCATCTGACACCTTCTCGTCCACTCACTTAACCTGTCTACAACCCTTTGCAGACTCTTTGTATCCTCCTCACAGCTTACTTTCCCACCTGGCTTTGTATCATCAGCAAACTTGGATACATTACACTCGGTCCCTTCATCTAAATCATTGATATATATTGTAAACAGCTGAGGCCCAAGCACTGATCCTTGCGACACCTCACTAGTTGCAAACTGCCAACCCGAAAATGACCCATTTATTCCTACTCTCTGTCCATTAACCCATCCTCAATCCATGCTAATATATTAGCCCCAATCCCAAAATCTTGTGTAACAATCTCTTGTGTGGCAACTTATCAAATGCCTTTTGAAAATCCAAATATACTACATCGACTGGTTGTCCCTTATCAATCCTGCTTGTTACACCCTCAAAAAACTCTTAATAGATTTGTCAAACACAATTTCCTTTTCATAAAACCGTGCTGACTCTGCCTAATCATATTATGATTTTCTAAGTGCCCTGTTCCTATGTCCTTAATAATAGATTCTAGCATTTAGCATTTCTAGGATTCTAGCATTCCCTTCATTTGGGGAGGGCAAACAAGGCAAGGGAATACACAATAAATGGGCAGATACTGAGAAGTGTAGAGGAACAGAGGGACCTTGGAGTGCATGTCCACAAATCCCTTAAGGTAGCAGAACAGGTAGATAAGGTGGTTAAGAAGGCATACGGCATACTTTCCTCTATTTGCCGAGGCATAGAATATAAGAGCAGGGAGATTATGCTGGAACTGTATAAAACACTAATTAGGCCGCAGCTAGAATACTGCATGCAGTTCTGATCACCGCATTACAAGAAAGATGTGATTGCCCTGGAGAGGGTACAGAGGAGATTTACGAGAATGTTGCCAGGACTGGAGAATTTTAGCTGTGAGGTAAAATTGGATAGGCTGGGGTTGTTTTCTTTGGAACAGAGGAGGCTGAGGGGAGATTTAATTGAGCTGTATAAAATTATGAGGGGCCTAGATAGAGTGGATAGGGAGGACCTATTTCCCTTAGCAGAGAGGTCGATAGCCAGGGGGTATAGATTTAAAGTGATTGGTAGAAGGATTAGAGGGGAGTTGAGGAGAATTTTTTTCATCCAGAGGGTGGTGAGGGTCTAGAACTCACTGCCTGAAACAGTGGTAGAGGCAGAAACCCTCATTGCATTTAAAGGGTACATGGATGTGCACTTGAGGTTCCGTAACCTACAAGGCTACGGACCAAGAGCTCGAACGTGGGATTAGGCTGGATCGCTCTTTTTCAGCTGTTGCAGACACGATGGGCTGAATGGCCTCCTTCTGTGCCGTAACTTTCTATGATTCTATGATTTTCCCTACTACTGATGTCAGGCTAACTGACCAATAGTTCCCTTTTTCTCTCTCCCTCCTTTCCTGAATAGCGAGGTTACATTTGCTACCTTCCAATCAACGGGGACCGTTCTAGAATCAAGGAATTCTGGAAGATCAAAACTAATGCATCCACTAGCTCTGCAGCCACCGCTTTCAAAACCCTAGGATCTGGCCCATCAGGTTCAGGGGATTTGAGGGCTTTTAGTCCTCTTTACTAATATTAATTACTTTAAGTTCCTCACTCTCATTCGACCCTTGGTTCCCCACTATTTCCGGGTTTTCTTTGTGTCTTCTACTGTGAAGACAGATACAACATATTTGTTTAATGTCTCTGCCATTTCCTTGTTCCCCATTATAATTTCTCCGGTCTCTGCCTCTAAGGGACCCACGATTGCTTTTGCTAGTCTCTTCCTTTTTATATACTTGTAGAAGCTCCTACAATCTGTTTTTATATTTCTTGCTTGTTTACTCTAATTCTATTTTCTCCCTCTTTATAAATTTCTTGGTCATCCTTTGCTGATTTCTAAAATCCTTCCAATCCTCAGGCTTATTATTCTTTTTGGCAACATTGTAAGCCTCTTTTAATCTAATACTACCCTTAACTTAGGAACATAGGAACAGGAGTAGGCCATTCAGCCCCTCGTGCCTGCTCCACCATTTGATAAGATCATGGCTGATCTGTGATCTAACTCCATATACCTGCCTTTGGCCCATATCCCTCAATACCTTTGGTTGCCAAAAAGCTATCTATCTCACATTTAAATTTAGCAATTGAGCTAGTATCAATTGCCATTTGCAGAAGAGAGTTCCAAACTTCTACAACCCTTTGTGTGTAGAAATGTTTTCTAATCTCGCTCCTGAAAGGTCTGGCTCTAATTTTTAGACTGTGCCCCCTACTCCAAGAATCCCCAACCAGTGGAAATAGTTTCTCTCTATCCACCCTATCCGTTCCCCTTAATATCTTATAAACTTCAATCAGATCACCCCTTAACCTTCAAAACTCCAGAGAATACAACCCCAATTTGTGTAATCTCTCCTCGTAACTTAATCCTTGAAGTCCGGGTATCATTCTAGTAAACCTACGCTGCACTCCCTCCAAGGCCAATATGTCCTTCCGAAGGTGCGGTGTCCAGAACTACTCACAGTACTGCAGGTGCGGTCTAACCAGGGTTTTGTATAGCTGCAGCATAACTTCTGCCCCCTTGTACTCTAGTCCTCTAGATATAAAGGCCAGCATTCCATTAGCCTTATTGATTATTTTCTGCACCTGTTAATGACACTTCAATGATCTATGTACCTGAACCCCTAAGTCCCTTTGGACATCCACTGTTTTTAACTTTTTACCATTTAGAAAGTACCCTGTTCTATCCTTTTTTGATCCAAAGTGGATGACCTCACATTTTCTACATTGAATTCCATTTGCCACAGTTTTGCCCATTCACCTAATCTATCAATATCCCTTTGTAATTTTATGTTTTTATCTGCACTGCTTACAATGCCACCAATCTTTGCGTCATCGGCAAACTTAGATATGAGACTTTCAATGCCTTCATCTAAGTCATTAATAAATATTGTGAATAATTGAGGTCCCAAGACAGATCCCTGCGGGACTCCACTAGTCACATCCTGCCAATGTGAGTACCTACCCATTATCCCTACTCTCTGTCGCCTTTCGCTCAGCCAACTTCCTAACCAAGTCCGTACTTTTCCCTCGATTCCATGGGCTTCTATCTTAGCTAACTGTCTCTTATGTGGGACCTTATCAAATGCCTTCTGGAAGTCCATATTAATAATAGCCATTGACATTCCCCTGTCCACTACTTTAGTCATCTCTTCAAAAAATTAAATCAGGTTTCGCAAATCCATGCTGGCTCTCTCTGATTAACTGAAAATTCTCAAGGTGTTCAATCACCTTATCCTTAATTATGGACTCCAGCAGTTTCCCCACAACAGATGTTAGGCTAACTGGTCTATAATTCCCTGGTTTCCCTCTCTCTCCCTTCTTAAAAAGCGGAGTGATATGTGCAATTTTCCAATCTCGAGGGACAGTTCCTGAATCTAGAGAACTTTGAAAGATTATAGTTAGGGCATCTGCAATGTGCTCACCGACTTCCTTTAAAACCCTGGGATGGAAACCATCTGGTCCTGGGGATTTGTCACTCTTTAGTGCTATTATTTTCTTCATTTCTGTTGCTTTACTTATTTTAATTTTATCGAGTCCCTGTCCCCGATTCAATATTAGTTTTCTTGGGATTTCCGCATGCTATCCTCTTTTTCTACTGTAAGTACTGACGCAAAGTAATTGTTCAACATGTCCGCCATTTCCCCATTGTCGATGACAATATCCCCACTTACAGTTTTTAAGGGGCCAACACTGCTCCTGACCACCCTCTTTTTCCTAATGTAACTATAAAAGTTCTTCATATTGGTTTTGATATTCTTTGCAAGTTTCTTTTCATACTCTCTTTTTGTAGATCTTACTATCTGTTTTGTGACCCTTTGTTGATCTTTGTGTCTTTCCCATTCGCCGGGATCTGTGCCATTTTTTGCCTTTTTGTATGCCCTTTCCTTATGTCTTATACTGTCCCTTACCTCTTTAGTTATCCATGGCTGTTTTTTTTGGCAAGTAGAGTTCTTGCCCCTCAGGGGTATAAACCAATTCTGTATCACGTTAAATGTTTCTTTAAACATTTCCCACTGATCATCAGTCGTTTTACCCATTAACAGATTGGGTAAAACGACTGGATCACTGTTGGACCACTTTTCCCATGGAGTTTTTATTCCTTAAGGGACTGTATATTCATTGAGAATTATGAATTATTTCTTTAAATGTTCACCATTGCTTATCTAATTTCCCAATCTACCTTAGCCAACTCGCCCCTCATACTTACGTAATTGGCTTTGTTTAAATGTAAGACCCTAGTTTTGGACTTTGCTCTGCTCTATAGCCTTGACTTTTCTCTTTAGACTTATAAATTTAACCATACCTGAAACCCCCACCCCGTTATTAGTTTAAAGCCCTATCTACCACCCTAGTTATTCGATTCACCAGGACACTGGTCCCAGCCTGGTTTAAGGTCACGATTCACAAGGTTACAAGAAATCTTAGTCTGGCAATAGCTGTTGACAACTTTATTGTAAAATCCACTCATGTCAAATTCCTCTCCCTATTATTTTAACATTTATTTTAAATGGGTTAACATCTCTATTAAGAAAGTGGAGAGAAAGATCGCACCTCTGACTGTGCAGAACTCCCTCAGTACTGCACAGAGGAATCAGCCTAGATTATGGGCTCAAATCTTCTGACTCGGAGGCGGCTGTGGGCTACCACTGAGCCATGGCTGACACCTGAATGTTCTGCAATTCAGTTAGATGATGGCTGATCTGTACCTCAGCTCCATTTACCCGCCTTTGCTCCATATCCCTTGTTGCCCCCATCTAACAAAGATCTATCGGTCTCAGTCTTGAAAATTTGAATTGACCCAGCTTCCACAGCCTTTTGGGGGAAGAGAGTTCTAGATTAACATTACCATGTGTGTAAAATATGTGCCTCCTGAATTCATTCCTAAATTGCTTAATTCTAATTTTAAAATTATGCCTCCTTGTTCTGGTTTCCTCCATCGGAGGAAATGATGTCTCTGTAACTACCTTATTGAATCCCTTTATCATTTTAAAGACTTTGATTAAATTGCTGCTTAAATGCCAACTAAAATTTTATTTGTTTGTTTAATTTCCAACATCTGTTCCAAAAACTCAGTGTTGTTTTTGTCCTAGTAATAATTTTAGATTTAATTTTAGTTTTGTCTCAATCTCAAATAAGAAATTCAGTTTTAATGTGTATTTCGTTGATTAAAAATGCAATCATTTTAGTTATTGTCCATTTCAATCATTTTAGTTGCTTAAATCAACACTGTTGTGTACCTGTGAAGTATAGACCTAGGCCCAAAAGCATAAACAGCAACTGCAGTGGTAGTTCAATTGCATAGTCTCAGAGGAAGAGGGGAGGAATGTGTGGAGTGGTGGGCAGTGGGCCCTTTCTGCCTTTCAAAAAGTGACTGAGTGGTTAGGTGAGGGTGATTCATCATGATCTATGTGAGATAAATCAAGCCGTTTGGTTTCCTTTTCCTCAATCTTATGTCTAAATTTGAGCAGAAATTAAATATATATGTTTAATGTACCAGTTAATGAATCTTTGGTTCTCACAATATTTTGACTGGAAGCTTAACCTTTAGAATAAATGTGCATGTATACAATAATTATATGGTGTGGTTACGTCATCTGTGGAGATGGCTTCTGAAATCACAGGATCTGGACTTACAGTTCCCCCCTCAATCGTGGTCAGGAGGCCGGAGACTTTCAAGGAAATTGTTCTCCATAGCTGGATTATTATGGAGGCAATCTCAATTTACTTCTATTCAGTCCCACACGTCAATCTTCAGCAGATGCTAGATATACTATGCTGCACCATTCCTGTGGTCTTGACCCTCCTTTTCTTGTACTAAGGAGATATACTTAAAAAGGAAAAAAATTATCGGGGTATGGGGAAAAGTAAGGGAGTGGGATTAATTGGATAGCTCTTTCAGAGAGCCAGTACAGGCACAATGGGCCAAATGGCCTCCTTCTGTGCTGTATGATTCTAAGGAGATATTTTCTGTTTCTGCTCCATGAGGAGGTCAAACTCTGTCTGTACAATGAAATACATTATTCATTTTGCTGTGTTTGCTGGACTAATTAATTAGAGCAGATATTTTCAGATCTCCTGCATCTGGTTGTTGAGCAAATTTTTCACTAGAAGGAGATCATTATTAAATAAGGCAGTTTGAGGATATTTGGAATCAACATGGCAAAAACAATAAACATTCTGCAGTTACAGCAACAACCATTTTTAGGAATAGGAAGAGGCCATTAGCCCACCTAGTCTTTATTTTGCCTATCTGCTTTCTCACTATGGGGGGAAATTTCTTCTGTTCTCCATAGCAAAAAATGTGTCTTCTTTATACACACATTCACAATTTTGTTAAAAATAGTGAACAGCAGAAATCTTCCCCTATTATTACTCAATCCCTTCTCTCTCCAGAAACATATCTAGTTGTCTATTATAGAATTTTGCAGCACTGACTAAAGCCATTCAGCCCATCGTGTCAATGCTGGCCCTCTGAAAGAGCTAACCACTTAATTCCATTCCGCTGCCCTTTTCCTGTACTCTATCAAATTTTTCTTTTTTCAAATATTTAACCACTGTTTCTGGTAGGGCATTTCATGTCCTAATAATCCTCTATATAAATAAAATTCTCCTGACCTCTCCCTTTGTCCTTTTGGTGATTATCGTAAATTTATGCCCTCTGGTTACCGACTCACTAACCAATGAACACAGTTTTTCCACAATTTACCTCATCAAAACCCTTCAAAATTCTGAACACCTCCATCTGATCTGCTCTGAACCTTCTCTATTGTAATGAAAAGAACCCCGCTTTCTCTAGTCTTTATTCATGATTAAACTTCTCATCCCTGGTATCATCTTTAGCTTATCTCTTCTGCGCCCTCTCCGTGACCTTGACATTTTTCCTAAAGTCAGGGTTTGTGGATACAATATTCTAATTGCAGCCCAAGAAATGATTTGTGTAGTTTCAGTATTATCTCTTTGCTTTTGTGCTGTATAGACCTATTTACAAAATCTACGATCATTTATACTTCAATGTGCTTCCCTGATAACTTATTCAAACCCATTTATTGAGTCCCTTGCCGCTTTTATTTTAATGAATGTAATAGGGCTGTAGGATAGAGTTTTACTGAAAACTGGATGAACTGGCAAAGTGCTTTCACCTTTATAGAATGCTTTTGACTGCAGATATTGAAGATAAAACACCAATAACTTGCATTTATATAGCGTCTTTAACGTAGTAAAACATCCCAAGGTGCTTCACAGGCGCAATTATCAAACAAAATTTGACACCAAGCCACATAAGAAGTTATTAGGACAAGTGAGCAAAAGCTTGGTCAAAGAGGTAGGTTTTAAGGAACATCCTTAACATAACATACTCCTAAACGTAAATGATAGTAAATCTATGTGGCCGGCTGGAGCAGAGATCGATGTTTTCTTGGATCTCCCGATCTGCCATGGGGTCAATTGCCTCTTCCTCGGCTAAACGTGCGGAACTGATTCTGCACATCTGCGAGATTCCATCAGCTTTATGGTACAATTACACAGACACAGAATCAGCTCCACATCAGTTCGCAGGCCCATTGCATGAGTTTTGACATGAAATTGCCCGTGCACAATTTGGACACACTGCACATTTTTGGATAAGAAACAATCTTTCTGTACCCCATGAGCCTCCAACAGGCTCTCAGGAGACCAGGGGCAGGTTTAAATATAAAAATGAGACTGCAATGCAGGGAGGCCATTTTGACATTCCTCTTCCAGGACTCAAACTGCAGCATAAAAGGACCTTTAGATCCCATGGTTCTTTAGACCACATTAGTTTTGCCCCTCTACTGCTCAAACTGATAAACGACGATTTCAAATGTGCATTATGGAACAACTCATATTAATTAACGAGATCTTATTAGCCTTTGACTCTCACATTATACAGTTTTACTTGCGGGGTGGGTGGGGGTGTGAAAATCGCCAAAGGTGGGTGTATAGAAAAAAGGAACAAGTCCCTTTTCTCTGGCGGTACAAGCAAATTTACAAAAGAAGCATTGCTCAGCTTGTTCAGTGTATCAAATTACGACCTGGGTACTAACTCAAGTGATCTTTAAGTGCACATTAAAAGCATTCTGCTGAAGTGAGTATCAGTAAGCCCAGACTGCCGGTGTGGCTCAGTACATCCAGCAGTCGTGGACCATTTATAACACTGTTTTATAGGCTTTTCTGCCACTGCTGGTAAACAGACGGTGATTAAAACGACGGAGCTTGCATTACCATTTCTTGTCTTAAATTGACTCTGGCTGCCATTGGATCATTTATTGCCTTTAGAATTAGTGCTTACAGACAATCTGTCAGATGGGCGATTTGTGACAGATTCCAGTGGTAAAGGATTTGTACGTTGATAAACTCACCGATTCTTGCAAGGCCGTTTGAATCAGTTTTATCAGGAGGACACCTTTTTTTAAAAATTCGTTCTTGGGATGTGGGCGTCACTGGCAAGGCCGGCATTTATTGCCCATCCCTAGTTGCCCTTGAGAAGGTGGTGTAGAGCCTTTTTCTTGAGCCACTGCAGTCCATGTGGTGAAGGTACTCATAATATCATAGTAGGTACAGCACAGGAGGCCATTTGACCCATCGTGCCTGTGCCGGCTCTTTGAAAGAGCTGTCCAATTAGTCCCATTCCCCTGCTCTTTCCCAATAGCCCTATAAACTTTTTCCCTTCAAGTATTTATCTAATTCTCTTTTGAAAGTTACTATTGAATCTACTTCCACCACCCTTTCAGGCAGTGCAATCCAGATCATTACAACTCGTTGTGTAAAAAAATGTTTCCTCATGTTTCCTCTGGCTCTTTTGCCAATCATCTTAAATCTGTGTCCTCTGGTTACTGACCATTCTACCACTGGAAACAGTTTCTCCTTATCCACTCTATCAAAACCATTTTTACACCTCTATCAAATCTCCCCTTAACTTTCTGTGTTCCAAGAAGAACAACACCAGCTTCTCGACATAACTGAAGTCCCTCATCCCTGATACCATTTTAGTAAATCTCTTCTGTACCCTCTCTAAGGCCTTGACATCCTTCCTAAAGTGTGGTGCCCAGAACTGAACACAATACTCCAGCTGAGGCCTAACCAGTGTTTTATAAAGGTTTAGCATAACTTTCTTGCTATTGTACTGTTTGCCTCTATTAATAAAGTATTATTGATGAAAAGCAAATGAACACCGGGGCATTAACTCAAGTGATCTTGTGCACCCTTGGTGTCAGCATTGCTGTGGGCCGTAGCTTGGGGAGGGAGTGTGGGTTTAAAGAGTAATTGACTGCATTAGGGAAACCGCCATGTTTCAAGTGGGCAAGTTGTTTAAAAAAATCTTTACTCGGGAACGTAGGGCAAATTAGCCTGCAGGGTAGGATGGGGGGTGCGGGGGAGGGCCCCAGTGTTGCGGAAAATAGGCCTAGTTTTTTTTTTAAGTAATTCTTGGGATTTGGGTGTCGCTGGCAAGGCTGGCATTTATTGCCCATCTCTGGTTGCTCTGGAGTAGTTTGCTAGACCACGTTGGAGTGGGACTAGAGTCACAGTCAGACCGGGCAAAGACGGCAGGTTTCCTTCCCTAAAGGACATTAGCAAACCAGTTTTGGTCTTTTACGACAATCCGACAGCTTTGTGGGTCACTTTTTTATGTTAACAGATACCAGCTTTTTATAAAACTGAATTCAAATTCTCAAAACTGCCACGGTGGGATTTGAACTCACGTTCTCCGGATTACTAAGTCCAACAACATAACCGCTACGCTACCGTAGCCCCTGCCCAAAATATTTAAATTGGATATGGGTCATGGATGCAGCCAAGGGGCGGTCGGAAGACCCAACCCGTCAAGGACCGCATGAATATCTAGTCCTGGGGTTTTATTCTCACACCTACTTGTATAACCACAAAGAACTGCAGTTGGGTGTACAGGGGTCCTAAGTCACTTTGAGCAGAGCAATGATCCTGTCAGTACTGGATCTTATCCAATTCTGCTGCTAATCACCAACAATTTTCCATTAATGGTGATCTGCTTCAGCAAAAAAAAATTAACTAATTCCAGGAGATTTTGTGCTAATAGAGTACTTTGCATCCATTAAACTAAATTACAGCTCTGATACATAGAACAATGCGTGCCAAAAAAGGGTCATATATTACAAAATTAGTCACATGTCCAGGGGTTCAGATGAACGACAGAGCAAACTGCAGTTACACTTCCATCGCACTACTGTTCCCACCCGAAAACAAGGACCAAAATCAGCCTCACTGTTCCCTCTCGTAATACCACAAGCAAGCGCACAGAAGACTCGCTGGCCATATACAACACAGAAAGAGATTTTTGCAGAGAAGGCAGCCAAGCCGAGCAACCCTTAAAGTGATTGCCACAGGCGACTCAAAGAAAGGTCAGTTTAAGGCTAAGGAGGTAATAAATCAGTATTGTGAGCATAGTACACATGGCTCAAACTTAAATATAAGTTTGAGAGAGAGACAAGAAAAATTGCAATGGAGAACAAGAGGTCGGAGGCGAGAGACAGAGCACAGCGGAACCCCGTGCAAATAAATGGGCTAACCTCATCCTGGAAGTAGTGGAAAGAGGAATTTGAGTTCAGAACATTAAGCATTCAAACGGTGACATCACCAAAGGTAATTTCTACCCCATAGAGAATTGTCGAGAGGAAATGTTTAGAATAAAGGAGGAAATCAAACTTCTTGGACACAGCTTTAGCAATGGAAGGGACCTCGGAGTTCCATTTGAGATCAGAGAAGGTAATGAGGCAAAGATGAAGAGGAATTAAGGCTGCAGCCATCAAAAGTAAGACGTGGTAACTGTTCGTTAAATCTGTGAGTTGTTGTTCATTTTGCAAAATGCAGTAGAGCAGCTATAAAACTAAAACCCCAGCTGTGTTAAGCCTTTGTACAAAAAGCGATTAAAACATCATCTGCGTCATGCCTCAATGCATGTAGGATGTTTATAGTGACATTGATCTGTTCATCAGTTTACACCCTGGATATATTGACATAAGGGATCTTGCCGAGGCTTCAAGGTTCGAAGGGCTATAAATAAATTAAACGCTTAATAATGGCCCAGAATTTGCCCGCTGTTATTAGTGTGTAAAAGAAACAGCAACTTGTGGTGAGGAAGAGATGCCCCGTGAGCCGCGAATCACCACAAATTGCTGGACGATTCTGCCGTTAGCCTCACAAAAATCAAGAGCTCGCCCTCAACCTCCCCGTGAGAGTGTCAAAAATAAATCGCTGGGTTTGGGCCGTAAATACGAACGAATCTCGCTGCAGACATTTAAGGCTGGTATTTCATGTCGTAAGGACCCTGTTAATGATGTGAATTATGGTCCTGACATGAAACTCAACCTTGTAGGCCCAGAAAAGGACCCAATTGGAACTGTGGAGTCTCATTCCTGCAAATTGTTCCTAGAGTAAGTTTAAATTTGAGGATTTTTTTTCTTACTTTTCCTTTCTGTCCCTTTTGTCTCTCTGTCTTAATCCAACCCTTCTTCCCTCTCTTTATTTCTCTTGCTGTATCTAATTTGTCTCTAATTCACCCAATTTCCTTCTCCGTCGTTTGCTCTGTTTCTCTCACTATCCTTACGTTTCATTGGTTAAGGAGATAGACCATTGGGCCCGACGTTCAGGGGGTCCTAGATGCCCCATTGACCTCACCGCACCATTATCAACTCGCAAAACTAACATGACCTGAAGGGTGAGGGATAAAATCCAATTCATGGCACTCGCTGCGAGATGCCCCACTCCAGCTGTTTCTGGGCCATCATGCTTGACATAACCATCAAAGACGCCTATGAGCTTTGATAAGCATGATCGTCCCTTTTGAAATCCGCTAACTATTTTCTCTTCATCTAGATACACAAGGATACATTTTCATCTTCACTGCATGGGCGGAAATTCTGCGGAACAGATTGGGCGTCTAATTTTTATTCCATTGAAATCATTGGCCACTCTCCAATCCTCTGGCACGTATCCACACTGAATAGAGTCCTGAGATATAATGTCTCCGGGTACTAGGATATATCTTGTCCGGCCTTGGTGTTTTGTCTTCCTTTAGCCTAACTAACTTAACTAATATTTTCCTTTTATCCATCATAGTATCACTCAACTCACTCTCAACCACTTCAGGATTCACCTCCTCTTAAGTAGTCTGATGCAAAGTACTTGTTAAATACCTCTGCTATTTTTTGATCATCATGCTCTCTCGTCCTGCTTCTCTCTGTCAATAGGGAAGGAGATGCAAGTGTTTCTCTTGGTGTGGAGAGCCTCGGTGCACTGCGAACTGTAGATGTTGTTGGTGTCACCTGTTGCAGCGTGAAAGGAGCCCATGACATAGAAGTTGAGTGCAACGGCGACCTTGACAGCCACAGGAAGTGCTGTCCACCTCCTGGTTTGAGGCTGCAGCAGCTGACACAACTCAGTAACAACCTCTTTCATAAAGCAAATGCACCTCATACATTACTCCTCACTGAAGTTGAGGTAGAAGAATTGGTCTCTGAAGACCCTCCGGGGATGTGGCCTCCTGTTAAGTGCCCTCCTCCTTCTCCCTCTTCTAGCAGCTTGTCCTGCTCTGTGGTATCTTCCTTGGTGCCCTATGCCCAGAGGTAGCCCTATCAGACCACTGCTGCAGTGTGTACCATCCACAGGATGCACTGCAGCAACTCGCCAAGGCTTCTTCGACAGCACCTTCCAAACCCGCGATCTCTACCACCTAGAAGGACAAGGGCAGCAGGCACATGGGAACAACATCACCTGCACGTTCCCCTCCAAGTCACACACCATCCCGACTTGGAAATATATCGCCGTTCCTTCATCGTCGCTGGGTCAAAATCCTGGAACTCCCTTCCTAACAGCACAGTGGGAGAACCTTCACCACACGGACTGCAGCGGTTCAAGAAGGTGGCTCACCACCACCTTCTCAAGGGCAATTAGGGATGGGCAATAAATGCTGGCCTCGCCAGCGATGCCCACATCCCATAAACAAATTAAAAAAAAGACCACCTGTGTTTTCAGGCAGTCTATCCGTGAGGCAAACAACAGCAGCGCAAAAAGCAGCCAAACCTCTCTCTATGTAGAGAAAGTGAAGAAAAAAAAGGCCAAGAAGTGAAACAGTTGCCAGAAGTAGTGAACCAACAACTAACCTGTAAGTACTGCATGGTCCCTTTAAATATCACTGGCGAGGAGTTAGAGTCGGTTAGTGTCCCATTGGGCTGAGCAAGGTCAACACCTGGCGTCCAATCAACTGGGGTGGTCCAAAATGGTGAGTGTGTCCTGCACTCAGTAGATGACCGTTTAAGACTGAGATGAGGAGGAATTTCTTCACTCAGAGGGTTATGAATCTTCGGAATTCTCTACCCCAGAGGGCTGTGGATGCTCAGTCGTTGAGTATATTCAAGACGGAGAACGATCGATTTTTGGACTCTAGGGGAATCAAGGGATGCGAGGGTCGGGCGGGAAAGTGGAGTTGAGGTAGAAGATCCGCCATGATCTTATCAAATGGCAGAGCAGGCTCGAGGGGCCGTATGGTCTACTCCTGCTCCTATTTCGTATGTTCTTATGAGTGCTACCGCCCACACCAAAATGGTAGGCGGCGCACTGCGCTCGCGCGTCGATCCAGTCATTTTGGTCCTTAGGTGGCTGCACAGCGCCTGAAAAACGTGCACCACGCGGCCCACTTTCTAGGCCTAGATGTGGAGTCAACAGTTTAGTGCAAGTGCAGAAAAGGAGACCCTTCCGCCAATGGAAACAGTTTCTCTCTAGCTAGACCCTTCATGAATTTGAATACCTCTATCAAATCTCCTCGCAGGAGATATGATTCTTTAATGTAAATTACAAGATGACACAAAGCTTGGAAGGGTAGTAAACAGTGAGGAGGATAGTGATAGACTTCAAGAGGATATAGATGGTGGCATGGGCGGACACGTGGCAGATGAAATTTAACGCAGAAAAATGCGAAGTGATACATTTCAGTAGGAAGAACGAGGAGAGTTCCAAGGAGCAGAACCCCAGCTTCTCCAGTCTATCCATGTAACTAAAGTCCCTCATCCCTGAAATCATTCTAGTAAATCTCTTCTGCACCTTCTCTAAGGCCTTCACATCTTTCCTAAAGTGCAGTGCCCAGAACGGAATACAATACTCCAGTTGTGGCTGAACCAGTGTTTTATAAAGGTTCATCATGACTTCCATGCTTTTGTACTCTATGCCTCTATTTATAAAGCCCAGGATCCCGTATGCTTTTTTAACCGCTTTCTCAACCTGCCCTGCTACCTTCAACGATTTGTGCACATACACCCCCAGATCTCTCTGTTCCTGTACCCCTTTTAGAGTTGTGCCCTCTAGTGTATATTGCCTCTCCTCGTTCTTTCTACTGAAATGTATCACTTCGCATTTTTCTGGGTTAAATTTCATCTGCCGTGTGTCCGCCCATGCCACCAGCCTGTCCATATCCCCTTGAAGTCTATCACTATCCTCCTCACTGTTTACTACCCTTCCAAGTTTTATGTCATCTTGTAATTTACATTAAAGAATCATATTTCCAGCGGACATGGGTACCATTTCATATCCCCAAGATTAGTTGCTCGGTTAGAGTTTGATTTGATGATAGGCCCTTGAGTGCTGTTGGAAGAAAAAAGCTGCCACAGCATTTCTGCTCCAATTGCACAAACAGCTCACAGCACATCTAAAATACATATTTTGCTTTTGATCTAAAATACATTTAGTGTTCTCTGATGTTCACTTGTGTTGAAAGAAAGAAAGAACTTGCATTTATACAGTGCCGTCCATGACCTCAGGATATCCCAAAGCGCTTTACAGCCAATGAAGTACTTTTGAAGTGTAGTCACTCTTGTAATATAGGAAACGTGGCAGCCAATTTAAGCACAGTAAGGTCCCACAAATAGCAATGTGATAATGACCAGATCATTTGTTTATTTAAAAAAAAAGTGATGTTGGTTGAGGGATAAATATTGACCAGGACACCGGGGAGAACTCCCCTGCTCTTCTTCGAATAGTGTCATGGGATCTTTTACGTCCACCTGAGAGGGCAGACAGGGCCTCAGTTCAACATCTCATCTGAAAGACGGCACCTTCGACAGTGCAGCACTCCCTCATTACTGCACTGGAGTGTCAGCCTGGATTATGTACTCAGGTCTCTGGAGTGGGGCTTGAACCCACGACCTTCTGACTCAGGTTAGAGTGCTACCCACTGAGCCGCGGCCGTTTGCTCACCTTGACAAGTCAATAGCACTCGCTAGCAAATACAATTCAACACATGTATCCACTCAGATCTGGGCCTTTTGCTTTGAACTTGTAATGCTGAACATCACACAGAGAAACAAGAAAGGAAGTGACAACATAAGATTTATTTTTGGTTTTGCTTCATTGAAGGTCGGAGGTCGCTGGTGCCAAAGAAACTCCACAAAATAATTGTCCTCGTCCCACGGTTTTCTTGTCACAAAGCGTGCTCGGCTCGTATCTTCCTTGACTTTAAATCATTAACCCATGGAGTTCTAACGTGTTTATTTACATTGCCCGTACAAATTTATTTTTGTCAAGGCACAAGTGATCCTACAGTCTGAACCGACCATACGAGTGTCAGGAGTTCTTCGTTAATTGGATGTGACATTTCTTAGGATTTGTGTAAGGGAGTGGATGAAGATTTCTTTTGAAAATTGTTCTTCCTTTGCGCCCCTCCTTAGTTAGTTTTATATTGTAGCCAGAGTCTTAGGGGAGTGAACTAACTGAGCGAACAGCCAGTCTCCCTTCACACCGGCTGTACTGTGGGCTTGCCATTCTGCACAGGCCCATTTCTGCTAGTGTGCACACACAAAGTAGTGATGTTATGCCACGGTGTCACTATGGAGAAAATGTGCATGGTGATGTCATGACATTGTACCATGATGTCACAACATTGTACCATGATGTCACTATCGATATACATTTTACTGCCAGAACAGTGACCTAGAAGTTAGATTGCGCTGGCTAGGTGGAGCGAACTGGGCTGGAACAGATCGGCCTAAGGTCCACCTGATTTTAGGGCCTTGGGCCTCATTTACATCCGACTATTTGAATTTCGGGCCCCCATCAGGTAGGTTTTGCAAGAGGGGTGAGTGATCGCGAGGGAGGGAGCGATCAGGAGAGGCATCAGGAGGGGGTGATAGGTAAGGGGTCTAGGCAGCAATTTGGGGATTGGTGAGCAGTGGCTGACAACTGCCCGTACCTTTAATGGGCGCTGGGGGAGAGAGAGTGAGAGAGAGCGAGAGAGGACAGACAGACTTGCATTCATACAGCACCTTTCACAACCTCAGGATGTCCCAAAGCGCTTTAACAATCAATGCAGTACTTTGTAATTTAGTATTAAAAATCTTCTGAGCTGAATGAAAAGGCAGGAGCGGAACTTTTATTCAGCATATGCTACTGTAGCACAATGATGGCCAATAAGAAGGTCAATGCAAGGAACCAAGATACAGCTACAACTTGACGAATGCAAATGTTATATATCGCTTCTCAATGCCTTAGTGGGTAAATGCACCACATGATGTAGTACTGACCTGTACAGAGGAGGAAGGCTCCGGATTCAATCCACAGTCTGTACGGAGTTAGCTGATCTCAATAAGAGCAGCAGTAGGGTACTATAGTTGGCTTCGGTACCATAGGCTGGGGAATTCCTCCGAGATCTCTGCATTCCTCCAATTCTGGCCTCTTGTGCATCCCCGATTACCTTCGCCACAACATTTGTGGCCATGCCTTCAGCTGTCCCAGCCCTAAGTTCTGGAATTCCCTCCCTAAACCTCTCTGCCATCAGAACAGCATTTTCTCTTAAATACATAAACATAAGAACATAAGAAATATGAGCAGGAGTAGGCCATACGGCCCCTCGAGCCTGCTCCGCAATTCAATTAGATCATGGCTGATCTTCAACCTCAACTCCACTTTCCCGCTAGAGTCCAAAAATCTATTCACCTCTGCTTTGAATATGTTCAATGAGTCAACATCCACAGCCCTCTGGGTTACAGAATTCCAAAGATTCACAACCCTCTGCGTGAAGAAATTCCTCCTCATCTCAGTCTTGAATGGCCAACCCTGTATCCTGCAATTATGCCTCCTAGTTCTAGACTCTCTGGCCAGGGAAAACAATCTCTCAGCATCTACCCTGTCAAGCCCCCTCATAATCTTATGTGTTTTGATGAGATCACCTCTCATTCTTCTAAACTCCAGAGAGTATAGGCCCATTCTACTCAACCTCTCCTCATAGGACAACCCTCTCATCCCAAGAATTAATCTAGTGAACCTTTGTTGCACTGCCTCTAAGGCAAGTGTATCCTTCCTTAGATAAGGAGACCAAAACTGTACAGAGTGCTCCAGGTGAGGTCTCACCAAGGCCTTGTACAACTGTAGTAAGACTTCCTTACTCTTGTACTCCAACCTTCTTACATTAAAGGCCAACATGCCATTTGCCTTCCTAATTGCTTGCTGTACCTGCATACTGACTTTTTGTGTTTCTTGTACGAGCTCACTCAAGTCTCACTGAACACCAACATTTAATAGTTTCTCACCATTTAAAAAATATTCTGTTTTTCTATTCTTCCTACCAAAGTGAATAACCTCACATTTCCCCTCATTATACTCCATCTGCCATCTTCTTGCCCATTCACTTAATCTGTCTATATCCCTTTGGAGACTCTTTGTGTCCTCCTCACAGCTTACTTTCCCACCTAGCTTTGTATCATCAGCAAATTTGGATACATTACACTCAGTCCCTTCATCTAAGTCATTAATATAGATTTTAAATAGCTGAGGCCCAAGCACCGATCCTTGTGGCACCCCACTAGTTACAGCCTGCCAATCTGAAAATGTCCCATTTATCCCTACTCTCTGTTTTCTGTCCTTTAACCAATCCTCTATCCATGTTAAAATATTACCCCCAACCCCATGAGCCCTTATCTCGTGTAACAACCTTTTATGTGACACCTTATCGAATGCCTTTTGAAAATCCAAATATACTACATCCACTGGTTCCCCTTTATCTACCCTGCTAATTACATCCTCAAAAAACTAGTAAATTTGTCAAACACGATTTCCCCTTTCATAAAACCATGTTGACTCTGCCTAATCATATTATGATTTTCTAAGTGCCCTGGATAAGTGTTCTTGAGCTGTATACTATGGGTTAATTTTTGAAACACTCTCCAGTCTCATGGATAGAGTGGGTCTGAGTGACATATTCTAGTTTTAATGAGTATTGTTCCACAGTGAACAGCGGTGTTTGTGTAGAAACCTCAGTATAAGCAAGCTGCTGGCTCTTTCACCAAGTCTCTTTGGGTATCGAGCTCCCTGACTCGAAACCAAAACCCTGTTAGTTGCTTCACAGCAGTGAAAGTCAAACAGTGAGACCTGCCAACTTCATCTCATCCATCGGCAATCAGTGACTTGTTGAAATGGGATTAATCTCATCCAGCTGCCAGGGATGATACAACCTGTCACGGTCTCATTCTGAACTGTCCCCTCCATTTTGTTTCTTTCACAGCACAGACATTGAAAATGTATTTTTATTTTTAATGGGACAACACTGCTCATGTCAGTGTGGAAAGAATAGTCTTAAAATATTTAGCTTCAACATATTTTTGTCTTTGTTCATTTTTTTTTGGTTAACTCCTTCACTGTGTGTCCTGAAATTGGATTTTAAAAAGTATATTATATATATATATATATATATATATATTCTTTCCAGTTTATCAACTTAATTTATTCCTCCCTCTTTAGGATGTTCTCTCTCCTCACTTTCCACCCTACCCCTCCCCCACAAGTGCTGTGTGCCATTTGCTATTTGAGAGCATAGGCAGATAACTTTCTCATTAGGCCTCCACCAAAGTTACTTTTAAGATTAACAAGTACAGGGGAGCGGCAAAGGTTCATTTAATGCCCACCTTCCCGACCAACACTTCACTTGCTAACAACAAACACAACTACGTGTATTTATATAGCGCCTTTAACATAGTAAAACGTCCCAAGGCGCTTCACAGGAGCGTTTTCAAACAAAATTTGACACTGAGCCACATGAGATATTAGGACAGGTGACCAAAAGCTAGGTATTATGGAGTGTCTTAAAAAGGAGAGAGAGAGAGAGGCGGAGAGGTTTAGGGAGGGAATTCCAGAGCTTAGGACCACCACACTGTGAAGAATCTTTTCTAAGATTAGGCACGCAGTAGATGGGACTTTCATCTGATTCTTATCGACAATGTTATGAAGAACTCTCCTCTTCCCTCAGATGTTTCCAATCATTGCCTCAGGCCTTCCTAAAGTTTCTGATGGAAGTTCAGCAAAAAAGCACTCAAGACAATTGGTCAGAACGTCATCCTAAAAAGGAAACACATTGCAGCATGATAGAAAAAAATAAAATCCATTATCTACAGGTAATGCTGCTGCACACATTCTACAGGACATACCCTAGCCTAGAATTTCCAAACGGTGTTATTTTACCATCAACAATATGGGTTAATATCAGTTTTAAATGAATGTCGTTCTAGGCCAATTGGTTTACATGCAACATATCTAGATTGATATTTGTTAAATGTACATCAAATTGCCAGTGAATAACTCCATATTAGTTATTGAGAAGAAGAATGTTTTTAAACTAGCAGGCTACATGAACTGTGCAGTCACTGAGCTCCTGTCTGCAGAAGTTTCCTGGGAACTACATGTTAAAAACTTCCACTGTTCCGCAGCAGTGCTGATAAGTGACCCGGTATATGACACAAACCAACAATAGCAGAGTAAGATTTCCTCTGTGCACCATGTTTAACAGGTCATTCTTTGTAAACAGGCTTATGATTCTGTTACATATAGCACACAGAGGAAATCTTCTCCCTACAGTACTGTTATGCTGTTATGGTTACACCTGTGGTAGTGTTAATACAGTGCAAAAGTCATAATTGAAATCACTGAATCTCAATGTAAAGCCAGCTGCTCTGCTTCAGAGACAACAACGACAATTTACATTTATATAGAATCATAGAATCTCACAATACAGAAGGAGGCCATTCTTTGAAAGAGCTATCTAATTAGTCCCCCTCGTTTGCTTTTTCCCCCCAGAGACATGCAATTTTCTCCCCTTCAAGTATTTATCCAATTCCCTTTTGAAAGTTACTATTCAATCTGTTTCCTCCACCCTTTCAGGCAGTGCATTCCAGATCATAATAACTTGCTGCGTAAAAAAATCTCTCCTCTTCTCATTGCTGGCTCTTTTGCCAATTACCTTAAATCTGTGTCCTCTGGTTACTGACCCTTCTGCCAGTGGAAACAGTTTCTCCTCACTTACTCTATCAAAACCCTTCATGATTTTGAACACCTCTATTAAATCTCCCCTTTAACCTTCTCTGCTCTAAGAAGAACAATCCCAGTCTCTCCGTAATATAGTGCTTTTAACGTAGAAAGAACATCCCAAGGCACTTCACAGAAGCAGAAGCAGAAGCAGAAAAAATTGACACTGGGCCACATAAAAAGAGATATTAGGACAGGTGACCAAAAGCTTGCTCAAAGAGGTAGGCTTTAAGGACCCACCCAAGATAGTGGAGCATTATTCTCCAAGCTCCAGTATAACAACCGTAGCCCAACACAAGACCCATGAATCCAATGGAGCTGTCCTCTACTTACCAATACTGTTGCCTTGACAACTGCTTTCCTTGCTGTGATTCAGTTACCATGAATGGAGGTAATTTTAGTCTGAGCATGGCGCAGTCAGTTTAGCCACTAATGCACACTCTGAGTAATTTTAGCAACTTCAGAAGTTTCTATGCTGAAGTTTAACAAAAGGTTCCCGTGCTGGTATAAGAACATAAGAACATAAGAACATAAGAAATTGGAGCAGGAGTAGGCCAATCGGCCCCTCGAGCCTGCTCCGCCATTCAATAAGATCATGGCTGATCTGATCCCAACCACAAATCTAAAGAACACAAGAAGTCGGAGCAGGACCCGGCCACATAGCCCCTGGGCCCTCTCCGCCACCCACAGGGCATTGACCGATCCGAACTCAGCTTCATGTCCAATTTCCTGCCCGCTCCCCATAACCCCTAATTCCCTTTACTTCTAGAAAACTGTCTATTTCTGTTTTAAATTTATCTAATGATGTAGCTTCCACAGCTTCCTGGGGCAGCAAATTCCACAGACCTACCACCCTCTGAGTGAAGAAGTTTCTCCTCATCTCAGTTTTGAAAGAGCAGCCCCTTATTCTAAGATTATGCCCCCTAGTTCTAGTTTCACCCATCTTTGGGAACATCCTTACTGCATCCACCCGATCAAGACCCTTCACAATCTTATATGTTTCAATAAGATCGCCTCTCATTCTTCTGAACTCCAATGAGTAGAGTCCCAATCTACTCAACCTCTCCTCATATGTCCGCCCCCTCATCCCCGGGATTAACTGAGTGAACCTTCTTTGTACTGCCTCGAGAGCAAGTATGTCTTTTCTTAAGTATGGAGACCAAAACTGTATGCAGTATTCCAGGTGCGGTCTCACCAATACCTTATATAACTGCAGCAATACCTCCCTGTTTTTATATTCTATCCCCCTAGCAATAAAAGCCAACATTCCGTTGGCTTTCTTGATCACCTGCTGCACCTGCATACCAACTTTTTGATTTTCTTGCACTAGGACCCCCAGATCCCTTTGTACTGCAGTACTTTCCAGTCTCTCGCCATTAAGAAAATAACTTGCTCTCTGATTTTTCCTGCCAAAGTGCATAACCTCACATTTTCCAATATTATATTGCATCTGCCAAATCTCCACCCACTCACCCAGCCTGTCTATATCCCCTTGCAGGTTTTTTATGTCCTCCTCACTCTCTACTTTCCCTCCCATCTTTGTATCATCTGCAAATTTTGATATGTTGCACTCGGTCCCCTCCTCCAAATCGTTAATATAGATTGTAAAGAGTTGGGGACCCAGCACTGACCCCTGTGGAACACCACTGGTTACTGGTTGCCAGTCCGAAAATGAACCATTTATCCCAACTCTCTGCTTCCTGTTCGATAACCAATCCTCCACCCATGCCAGAATATTACCCCCAATCCTGTATATGCTGTAAATCTAAGGCCCCTGGTACATTCCAGGTGCTGATTCATTAAACCATCTTTATCTTTATTTCCAAAGGGAAAAAAAGCAGCATTTTGAAGACCCCCCACTGCAATCAAGAAGGGAGTGAAGTAAAGATACTTGGAGGATGTTAGTGCAGGGATCCCTGGGGAAAATGCTCTCTAAGATTATGAGTTCCCACTTGGCACAGAAACATAACTACATTTAAAGGAATGCTGGGTGGAGATTTCTGTGGCAAATGTTTGGTTTATATCCTCATTGTATCTTCTGGCTATATACAAGATTAACACCCAGAGCACATCCAGAGCAAGGACTTTACATTCAACTCATCAATCACCCTACCTGTATCTCTGATTGACCCTGGCAATTCATTTCATCTCCCGAGATTTTTTGTCTCTTCACCAATGGTCCCTTCTGACCACTGGCTCATATCTGCCTCTTGTAGAATACCCTACAATAAATCAACACACGGTAAATCAGTCCCGTCTTGTTTGACACTAGACCTACGGTTGCCAACTCCTGGAGTCTACGGGAGTTAAAGATTGATCTCCACCATACTGCTGCAAGCACACCAGAGAAAAATCATCGGGGCATTAAAAATTGTGGGTTTTTGTTAATTTTCTTTGAACACTTTTGTTTATTAGTTATAAAAATATCAGACTTGGGAGAAAAAAGGTTATTTGTCAGACAGTCAAGAATCACCCAATCGGATAATGAAGAGTCTATACGCTTTCCAATTGGCATGGGAAGACTCTGCATCGAGAGTATGGACATGTTGCATGACCAATGGCAAGAATGTGGGGGCGGAGCGGTTGAAGGCAGAAGGTCATGTGGTGACACCTCCAGGAATATGTCCAACCAGAGTTGGCAACCTCTAACTAGTCCCAATTATACAAGGCTCCATTGGCAGTGTGGAGCCTGGCCAACGGCAAGCACGGCTGGTGAAACTGAACTCAGAGGCCCACACATCACATTTTGCTATGGGAAAAACAGCACTTTTAGTGAAGCTGTGCTGGTGACCTGCACAAGCATTATTACACTTACAAAAATTGTGTTAATCGGTCCCATATTTTCACCATTTTCTTCCTGACTTTTCCTCTGCAGTGACTCAGCCATATATAATGGAGGCCTGAGTGTTTGGCTGGTCCAGCCTGTAGAATTGGGTTTCTTAAAGTTGTAATGCAATTTTAAATGTTAGTTGAAAACTTTAATTTTTTTTTAAAAAACTGAGCAGTTAGCTTTATCTTCAATGTCCTTTGTTCATTTACTCCTATTATCTGCGGAGGCATATATTTTAAGCATTCTAAACAAGAGTGATCCAATAATGTACTTTAAGTACCAGTTTGGCTCAGTCGGCAGCACTCTCACCTCTGAGTCAGAAGGTTGTGGGTTGGAGCCCCACTCCAGGACTCGAGCTCATGTTCTAGGCTGAAGGAGTACTGCATTGTCGGAGGTGTTGTGTCTCAGATGAAATATTAAACTGATGAAATATTAAGCAGTCTGCCTGCTCAGATGGATGTAAAAAAAAAATTCCATGGTACCTTTTGAAGAGGAGCAAGGAGTTCTCCTGATGTCCTGGCCAAACATCAAGCCCTCAACCTACACCACCAGAGCAGATGAACTGGTCATTGATCTCATTTGCTGTGTGTGGGACTTTGCTGTGCATAAATTAGCAGCTGCATTTCCCTACATATCAACAGTGACCAAACTTCAAAAGTAATTCATTGCCTGTGAAGCTAGCAATTCTATCCTACCCTGACCTACTTCTAGGTGACATGCCATCAGTGCTCACAAGCTCTTCTTGCAGTGGCTGAATCATTGAAACTTGATCTCCTCCACACCCTCCAATACTTTGATGAAGAACTGAAAGAAACAAGATTTGCATGTCGCTTGCAAGTCTAACATACAACTACCAGCTCTTATTTGACGGCCCCATCTTTAGTTCTTCTTCATCTACTAACATTCTTGGCAGAACGAGCCATTGGCCTAGTGGTAATATTCCCAACCTCTGAGTCAGTAGATTCGAACCCCGCTTCAGACAGTCCCAGCGAGTAGAGGCCGGAGTTCCAGCTCGGAATTCTGAGTTGACATCCAGTGGGATACTCGAGTCCAGTGGGTGAAGGTGGTTCCCCCTCATCGTATGGGTTGTGGGAGCCAATAAAACCCCCCCACCGTACAGGACTAACCATCCTATCAGCAAGTATGAAGATGGCCGTGGAAGAAGTCGCGGCCTGTTAGACTGTTAAATCAACCTGCGAATCCTTCCGCTACTTCACACCCTTCTCCAGGGCAAGAGTGTGAAGATAAGGGCAAGCAATCCTTCTCTTCTCTAGTCATTAACCCTTCCTCTCTAGCTGTCCTCCATTTTATTGGTTCAGTATCATAGAATGATGGAAAATTTACGGCACAGAAGGAGGCCATTCGGCCCATCGTGTCCATGCCGGCTGAAAATGAGCCTCTCAGCCTAATCCCACTTCCCAGCACTTGGTCTGTAGCCCTGCAGGTCATGACACTTCAGGTGCACGTCCAGGTACTTTTTAAATGAGTTGAGTGTTTCTGCCTCTGCCACCCTCTCAGGCAGTGAGTTCCAGACCCCCACCACCCTGAGTGAAAATTTTTTTCCCCAACTCCCCTCTAATCCTTCTACCAAACACTTTAAATCTATGTCCCCTGGTTATTGACCTCTCTGCTAAGGGAAATAGGTCCTTCCTATCCACTCTATCTAGGCCCCTCATAATGTTGTACACCTCAATTAAATTACCCCTCAGCCTCTTCTGTTCCAAAGAGAACCCCAGCCTATCCAATCTGTCATCATAGCTAAAATTCTCCAGTCCTGGCAACATCCTCATAAATCTCCTCTGTACCCTCTCTATTGCAATTATATCCTTCCCGTAATGTGGTGACCAGAACTGTACACAGTACTCAAGCTGTGGCCTAACTAGTATTTTACAGAGTTCTAGCATAACCTCCCTGCTCTTATATTCTATGCCTCGGCTAATAAAGGAAATGATTCCATATGTCTTTTTAACCACCTTATCTACCTGTCCTGCTACCTTCAGGGATCTGTGGACATGCACTCCAAGGTCCCTTTGTTCCTCTACACCTCTCAGTATCCTCCCATTTATTGTGTACTCCCTTGCCTTGTTTGCCCTCCCCAAATGCATTACCTCACATTTCTCTGGATTGAATTCCATTTGCCATTTTTCTGCCACCTGACCAGTCCATTGATATCTTCCTGCAGTCTACAGCTTTCCTCCTCACTATCAACCACACGGTCAATTTTTGTATCATTGCAAACTTCTTAATCATGCCCCCTACATTTAAGTCCAAATCATTACTATACATCACAAAAAGCAGGGGACCTAGTACTGAGCCCTGTGGAATCCCACTGGAAACAGCCTTCCAGTCACAAAAACACCCATCGACCATTACCCTTTGCTTCCTGCCACCGAGCCAATTTTGGATCCAACTTGCCACTCTCCCTTGGATCCCATGGGCTTGTACTTTTTTGACCAGTCTGCCATGTGGGACCTTGTCAAAAGCCTTGCTAAAATCCATGTACACTACATTAAATGTACTACCCTCATCGACTCTCCTTGTTACCGCCTCAAAAAATTCAATCAAGTTAGTCAGACATGACCTTCCCTTAACAAATCCATGCTAACTGTCCTTGATTACTCCGTGCCTTTCTAAGTGACGGTTTATCCTGTCCCTCAGAATTGATTCCAATAATTTGTCCACCACCGAGGTTAGACTGACTGGCCTGTAATTACTTGATCTATCCCTCGCTCCCTTTTTAAACAATGGTACAATGGTAGCAATCTTCCAATCCTCTGGCACCACGCCTGTATCCAGTGATAATTGGAAAATGATAGTCAGAGCCTCCTCTATTTCCTCCCTTGCTTCTTTTAACAGCCTGGGATACATTTCATCCAGCACTGGTGATTTATCTACTTTCAAACGTGCTAATCCCCTTAATACTTCCTCTCTCACTAAGTTTATCCCATCCAATATTTCACACTCCTCCTCCTTAACTACAATATCTGCATTGTCCCCCTCTTTTGTGAAGACAAACGCAAAGTATTCATTAACAACCATACCCACATCTTCCGCCTCCACACATAGGTTACCTTTTTGGTCTCTAATAGGCCCTACTCTTTTCTTAGTTATCCTCTTGCTTTTAATGTAATGTATTTATAAAACATCTTTGGGTTTTCCTTGATTTTACTTGCCAGTATTTTTTCATGCCCTCTCTTTGCTTTCCTAATTTCCTTTTTAATTTCACCCCTGCACTATTTATACTCCGCTAGGCTTTCTGCAGTATTGAGTTCTTGGTGTCTGGCATAAGCTTTCCTTTTCTGCCTTATCTTACCCTGTAAGCTCCTTGACATCCAGGGGGCTCTAGATTTGGCAGCCCCACCCTTTTTCTTTATGGGAATATGTTTAGTTTGAACCCCTTGAATCTCCCCCTTGAATGCTCCCACTGCTCTGACATTGATTTACCTTCAAGTAGCTGTTTCCAGTCGACTTTTGATAAATCACTTCTTAGCTTAGTAAAATTGGCCTTTCCCCAACTGAGAACTTTAACTCCTGTTCTATCACTGTCCTTTTCCATAAGTATGCTAAAACTAACTGAATTATGATCACTACCGTCAAAATGCTCTCCCACTGATACTCCTTCCACTTGCCCAGCCTCATTTTCTAAAACTAAATCCAGAACTGCCTCCTCTCTTGTTGGGCTTGCTACGTACTGGCTAAAAAAGTTCTCCTGAATGCAATTTAAGAATTTTGCGCCCTCTCTACCACTCACACTGTTTGTATCTCAGTTAATATTAGGGTAGTCAAAATCCCCTACTATTACTGCCCTACTGGTTTTGCACGTCTCAGAAATTTGCCTAAATATTTGCTCTCCTATCTGCCTCTGACTGTTTGGGGGTATCTAGGACAAGAAAAGGCCATAGATGCTCGCCCCATCCTTCGGCTGATTTCATCTACGTGCACCGACCGTCCCCTCCCCCAACCTCCAGCGAGAGGCAAAAAAAAAATGTTCTATAGAAAATTCAGGAGTCCTCTGGCAAGAGATTCTTTTCCAACCCGTCATAGGCAAAGTCCCAAGATGCTGGTGTGATCAGAGCTCCTCTGCGCTTTCCCTCCCTGCTTCTTTAATGGATCTTGGTCCGTCACCTTGATTTCTGAGTGAAAGAAAACACGCTCCTGTCAAACCATTTCAGTTTCAGTAGGTGATGTGTCTCA
Organism: Heptranchias perlo; assembly: GCF_035084215.1. Lineage (NCBI taxonomy): Eukaryota > Metazoa > Chordata > Chondrichthyes > Hexanchiformes > Hexanchidae > Heptranchias > Heptranchias perlo. The sequence goes on along the minus strand of NC_090345.1, from coordinate 11,243,003 downwards.
GGATAGTGAGGGACCCTGCCACTACCTGCTTTTGTCAATGGTGATTTCTATGAACGAACAAGTCTTTTGTGATAAGGCTCACCAGATTTTTCTGTCATAGTCGAAATGTACTTCCAGTGCTCTCAGAGGAACAGAAGATAATTTACTCAAACCACCCCTGTCAAAGAATGACACAGCGCACCATCATCTGCTATGAATATCTTCAGCGTCAAGGTCTGAGTCGCTGTTAAATCTGTGGATGCTGATGGCTACATTTTCTTTCTTGACATTTTAACAATTCCCAAACAAGGTGGAAACATCTGGTTACCGAAACCCGACACAGGCAAACAAACTACCTCAACTGCAATGTGTGAGAATCATGCCATTACATCTCTGTCAAAGCAGCTTGCTGGAATTGCTCATCCAACGTTCTACAAGAGCAAGAATTTCAGATAGTCTTAGGGTGCTGTCACACTTCAAGTTTAACATTGGTGAGAACTAGTTTTGACTTCACACTGACGTTGAACCTGTGTCGTGTAAGAACAGCTGTTAAGGCAAACAGACCCCAAAGCCAAGTGGAGTGAGACTCGCTCCTCCAGGGAGTCTCACTCCTCTTCACTCTGGTGTCAGGTTGGGCCACAACTCTGGATTCGGTGGCATTTAAAATAGAACTGCAACGTCAGGTGCAAAGTAAAAGTGCATTGCACGGAGGCTGCAATTCTACTGTAAAAGAAGCTAGAGTTCCTAATCACTTCATAAAACACATCCATATAAAGTTCTACTAATTGGCTCATAAGAAAACAAACTCCTTAAAAAAAAACCTGGTGATGCAACAAATTCCAAATTTCTTTGATGGTTAATCACCTTAAATGCAGGTAGTAATTTCTGCAGGGGTTCTCCAACCTGTCTGCTGTAACCTTAGCAGAAGATCAGTAGAGACCCTGGAAAAACAGCGCAAATGGCCATTTGCCAGGGATTCTGCTGATCTTCTGCCCAAGGTATGGCAGACGGTCAGGAAAAATCCGTGGAAATTCTACCTCAAAATGTCACGGACTATTCACAATGGACTGTGGAACCAGACGGTGAGTGCTTAAGACAGAATATTCCAAGCTTAAATACCCATTATTTTAGTTAAAGCAAGTACTCGGGGCCGCAAACCAGTGTGAAAAGTGGGATTCTGGTCAGTAGGAGGATGGTGGTTAATGAGAGGAGCAGGAGTGACTACAAGACAAATGGATGAACAGCCATATCTTCAATAACCTATTTGACTTCTTGTAGGAAGTCCTTAATTGAATGACTATCATCCCTAAAGTCACTGCTTAAAAGATGGATCTTCCTTTCCTGAGGTAAATACAAATAGGAACAGGAATAGACCATTAAGCCCCTTGAGCCTGTTCTACCAAGAAGCATGGATGTTTCAACCACGTCTCACCTTCCAGAACTGCCAGAGACTCCAATGTACTGGTGCCTGAGTGGCACCGGTGCCAGACAAGAAAAAGGCGGTCAACGAATGGAAAACCCATGCATCACAAAGCACCAGAGATCCTTTTTACATTTCAATGGCTATTATTGGTAATTTATGGAGGATTTTGCCCAGGTTACAGGTGCACTCCACAATCTGGTTAACAAGTGTTTCTCTGGTGGGAAGACAGGGAGGTTGTAAAGGCGTTCACCAGACTTATTCATGCCCTATACCAGTCCATGCCAACTATAATGACAAAAGTTATAGTAGCCTCAAGTTAAAACTGTTGGCACTAAAACAGAGTCTCACTTTTCTTTTTTTCTTGCCCCCCCCCGCCACCAATCAACAGGGGGAGGGTTAAACCAGTGACTGGCTTGTAACCCATTACAAACTGCAGAGAGGCTCACAAAAGTCAGGGGAACCTTTCAGACAGAAAGCACATGAATGTAGATGTATTCTCACCACAGTAGGACTACGAACTTTCCTTTAGACATCAGTTTCTATATACAAGGAATAGGTCCCTTGGATGAAATGAGATACAGAATGCCTGAGATTCCAGAGTATATGAGGTGACTTGAGTGATAGGTGTCACATATGCCATTGGCCCTGTAAGGGGTAGGTAAGATACAACAGGCTCACAAGTATAGAAGGCTTGTCCCCACTCCAAGAGTAATTGGGATAATTGAACTTACTCTCTTTCTAGGTGCACGAATCTAGAGTCTGATTCTTCTAAGAACTGAGACATCCTGTCTTGCCCTGATGAGCACCTCAGTAGATTGTAAATAACAATGAAAAAAAAAGGGCATTTAATCTGTCAACAAGTTATCCCAGGAGAAAGCGACTTGTCCTCTACAAAAGAGCCTGTTCAGCAGATAGGAGAGGTAGAAACGGTATTGAAGGAGTAAAATAAAAACCATCACTGGGAAGTACTCCAACCCATGTCATGAACTTTAGTAAGTTTATCGATCTTTCCTGTTCACCCCAGACGTTATCTCACAATTGCTCGGTAGTATTGGGGCTGGTCTATTGAGCCAAACATCGGGGGGAGTACCAGGCATACTGTATGTCTTCCACAAGGACAAAAAAAAAACTTTCATCAGGGAAGAATATAGCCAAATAGAAAGGCTATTCTCTGTGGTGCAATGCAATTGCTAACTGTGGCCGTTAGATGGTGTGCATGTTGGCGTCTACTTTCCTCATTTCCTGTATGCAGAAAGAGGAGCTCCATGTATCAATTTTAGCCATGCAGGAAACCAGTTAGAGGAATCGTCAACCATCCCAGGTGATCACCATCGCCCACATTCCCATTTTACTTTCTATTGTTTATAAAAAACTAGGATGTTTTGAGCCTAGATGCTCATGTGACACTTTAATAAACACGAGGACGCAGGCCCACATCTAGGATTGCCAACTCTGGTTGGACATACTCCTGGAGGTTTCAACACATGACCTCCTGCCTCCAACCGCCCCGCCCAATCAACCAACCTTATTTCCCCATCTCCATTACTTTTTATAACTAATAAAACGAAAAGGTTCAAAGAAAATGAAAAACACACAATTTTATACAATGCCCCTGTGATTTTTTCCCCAAGTTGCTTGCAGTAGTGTCCAGGAGATTATTCTTCAGGATTGTCCTGGAGTCACCAGGAATTGTGGGGTTGGCAATCTTAGACCAAACAGGCCCACATCACATTTCAAAACTGGGGGTTCCTGCCATTTTGTTAATGAAATTGTAAATAATGAAAAGAAAGGGCACTTGATCTGATTTTGATGAAAGAAGGAAACACTGCCTGAGAGTTTGGCAAGCACAAGAGGAAAACTTAAAGTGACATTCAACACAGAGACAATGCTAACAAAAACATAATTCCATCTAATAATCGAGTGTCTGTAAGAGAGACAGAACATGTTAGTCATTTCAAAAGGTCAAATGTGTTACATGGTCAGAGCACTTGTAAAAATCATCTACAAAATACACAGCATTGAATAAAGCATTACATTTACACAGACCCACAATCAAGTGCTTATCAACTGAAAAATTGCACAATAACCCTGAGTTACTGCTCCCTGGATTTTCCGGAAATAATAATGTGATTAATTTGAATTTATCTATGGTAAGACTTCACTGTCCCTGTGGTTTTTGTCCCTGTCCTCTTGGTATATTTCCCTGTCCCCACGGTATATCGGTTTATTAGATGTGGTTGGTGTGAATGCTTTATGTGGCCAGATCAGTTTTCAATTTTCTTTTCCATTTGCTGTTGCTGTGCCATTTGTCTGCTTTGTTAGTTTTGTAAAAGCAGTGCTACCACGGAGAGATTTTCATCGCTCCACCATTGGCGGCCGTGCCTTCAGCTGCCAAGGCCCTAAGCTCTGGAATTCCCACCCTAAGCCTCTCTCCTACTACAAGACGCTCCTTAAAACCTACCTCTTTGACCAATATTTTGGTCACCTGTCCTAATAGCTCATGTAGCTCAATGTCAAATTTTGTTTGATAGCGCTCCTGTGAAGTGCCTTGAGACGTGTTACTACGTTAAAGGGGCTATATAAATGCAAGTTATTGTTGTTGTTGAAGAAAATGTCATAAGACTGGTGTCTACCTTCATCAAACCAATTGGCAATTCTCTACTATTGGTACTGTGAGGGGAGATAGAGGTGGAGAAGGAAAATGGTGACAATGCCAACGCATGGACAGACAGCCCACTAAAGTAACAAAATAATGGGCACAGACAAAAATGTAAGTTCACCACAAATAGCCCCAGAAATAACTCAAACTGTATCCCAGAGAACGATTCAGAATACAGATAAAGAGACAGAAATGAAAAGAACCTCCAGAACTTTGTAATCTGTGTTTGAGCAGTTGATAAAGAGAAAGTTAAGCCCTTCCTCACACTGGGGTAAGTTTAAGTAACAGAGAAAAATGAGACATGAAAGACAGAAGAAACATCTAACCTAACTACAATATGTAGAAAACATGCTCCCTACAAATGTGTAAGCAGAGGAAATCTTCCCCTCCCTCTGGTTACTTGTGTCTGTATTTCATTTCCCAGCTTCAGTTCCTCTTTCATTTTCAGCTCTCCCTCCCTGTTTTATTTCCCCACTGTGCTTGCAGTTTTTTTGTCTGTGCCCCTGCAACCTGGCAACTTAATTTTTGTTGAGGTACCAGAGACTAATTACATGATCTTGTATCTAGCAGTTAAACATGCACACAGTAACACTGATTCCCTCCTCTATTGTTTAGAATCTCACCGACTCAATCTTTCCCTTCCATTGAACTGCTTTAAAAATCATAAATGGCTATTTCCAGTCCCCCATGGCTACTCTATTCCTTGCTCGCGGCCTAATATCGGGCTCTCTTACTCGGTAATTACTGCTACACCAACATCCTGAAGCACTCTTTTGTCATCAGCCATTCATTTGCAGAAATTGTTCCATGAAAGCGCAGTTTCAGTTCCCACCGAGTCCCTTCCAACAATCCCAGCAACTCTCCCGTTGACAACCTTCCTGATCTAATTTACATAGTATTACATAGAACTTACAGCACAGAAACAGGCCATTCAGCCCAACTGTTCTATGCCGGTGTTTATGCTCCATACGAGCCTCCTCCCACCCTGCTTCATCTGACCCTATCAATATATTTTTCTATTCCTTTCTCCCTCGTGTACTTATCTAGCCTTCCCTTAAATGCATCTACGCTATTCACCTCAACTACTCCATATGGTAGCAAGTCCTACATTCTAACCCACTCTCTGAGTAAAGATTTAACTTTATACAGTTGGCATGAATGGATTTAATGTGGATTTAATATTGAATCTATCACTTTTTTTCTGGTAACTGAAAACATTTTCTGTTCTCAGTTTCATTTTTGGGTTATTTTTGGACCTACGGGATAATTTAACATGTATGCATAATTTAGCTTGGCCCCATTTCAAAATGTGCCAATATTGTCCCCTTGGATTAAGTGTTTAGATGCCATTCATATCGCCCAGCAGAGCGAGTATGCAGGCAAACTGTGCCAGTATTGCTCTTGGAACTGTCCTCTGCCCCGTTGCCCTCTCCCAACAGTGTGGCTGAGATCACAGGCACAAACCCAAATCCTACCATATTGGTGCATAAACACACTGGGCCATTTTAACCTACAACCTTCTAACCCACAAGGAGGCAAGAATTCTACCACTGTGCCAAGCTGCCACTTCAGGAGAAATGAAGGAAAACAGACATGGGCCATTTCAGCTCAATGGTGACACGAGCAAGTGACGCTACAATGTGCTTGGAAAGGCTTTGACAGCCATTTTTTCAGGAAGATATTGCCTTTTTAAAATTTTTCCAGTGATACTTCTTTGGTTATAACACATTAATTATATGTTCGGTTCGTAGTGCACACGGTAATATTGGTGATAGTGAGTGAGCTTTACTGACAACTCTTGAGACAGAGAATGAGAATGGTCCTATTGTGTGCATGCTCATTGGGTCAGTGCCCGAGGGCTTTGATTGTGCTACTGGAGTTTTGGGACTTACGCTATTTGGATAGAATGGAGCATCCTCCAGATCCTTGGTGTATAACATATGTACATGGAGGAGAGGGGTGTTGTTGACTTGTCGACCAGCTGCGGGCAGTGGGTCAGGAACATGGACTATAATGCAAAGACCTTTCCCTAGTTCAGCCTCAGGGAGTACATGATTTGAGTCACGCCGATTTCAATCTTGGCTATCTGTTAAACTAGATGCTACAGGGGAAGCGAGGATTATTGTCCTAACTGCCTGTGTTATGAAATAAGACTCTAGGGAATGGAGACTGATGCAAAGCCAGGGTATTCTTCAAGAATATGAAGACTGTTGTTGATTGCAGGAAGCTGAAGACAATTAGATTCACAGAGTTGCTTTGTGCCAACAGGCCTGAGCTCAAGGAATACAAGGGAGTGAGCTCTGGCAAGCAGTGTACCGGGCTGTTTAACATGCGAGAGAAGATCACTGTCCTGTTTGCCACAGAACACAATACGTGGGCAGTCCATTTGGGATATTTTTCCATGCCCATATTGGGTTCAGGTAGATGGTATGAACAATAGATTCTAACATTGAACTTTCAGGGATGGATTCTAAAATGCTGGGGCAGCTGCCTTAAAGAAAGAAAAACTTGCATTTATATAGCACCTTTCACAACCTCAGGTTTACAGCCAATGAAGTACTTTTAGAAGTGTAGTCTCTGTTGTAATGTAGAAAATGCGGCAGCCAATTTGCGCACAGCAAGGTCCCACAAACAGCAATGTGATAATCTGTTTTTTTAAAAAGTGATGTTGGTTGAGGGATAAATACCAGGGATAACTTGTGTACTCTTCTTAGAAATAGTGCCACGGGAGGGCAGACAGGGCCTTGGTTTAGTGTCTTATCTGAAAAACGGCGCCTCTGACAGTGCAGCACTCCCACAGCACTGCACTGGGAGTGTCAGCCTAGATTATGTGCTCATGTCCCTGAAGTGGGATTTGAACTCACAAGCTTCTGACTCAGTGGCAAGAGTGCTACCACACTGAGCCAAAGCTGACACTTAAGAATACAGGCTTTTGCTGTATATATTTGTTAAATGTGAGTAACTGTGTCTTGTCCATGTCGTGATGCATAAGGCATCACAACTATATGGGACAGGCTAGATGCATCAGCGGGTCATTTCCTGTCCATCATTTTCGTATGTTTTGTTTGTTTGGTTGGTGTGAATGTGACAAGTAACCCTTGAGTCTCATTTCGTCATGTTATCTGCAAGGGCATCCGTTGCTATGGGAACCTGTTGCGTGCAGAATAATCACCTCAAACTGTAGAGAAAAACGATGACTAATCTATAGGGAAACATGATTGTGGAGCACTTGGTGAAGCAGGATCATTTGATAATGTGTTAGGTCATGTGGTCTCTATACCTCAAGTTGTCGCGTTTCAGCAACTGATAAGGTCAGTTTTGACACCATTGCACTTGACACCAGCTATAATATGTTGTTTCCCTGATGGTAAACTTATATATAAAAGAGCTCCTCCCCTATAACATACAAATCTTATCTTTATGAAATTTTTATGATTTTAAACATTGTTGAGTGTCCCTCATTGTTATAAATTTGTTGTCTGAAGCGCCCAGAATAACTCAGTTGGTTTCTGCATTGTCTAGAACAGAATCGATTGAACAGTTTCATTTTTTTTTAACATTTGTTCATGGCACATGGACGACACTGGTAGGGCTATGCCAGCCATTTTAGCTTTTGCTTCTTTGTTTGTCACAGGGCACTTAACATTTAGTTTGGTTGTTCCTGCCTACCTGGCCATTTTGTCCACAGGTTTCCATACTGCAAGAGTGTGAGTAAAATAAAACTGAGGAATTGAGAGACAGGGAGACACAGAGGCCCCACACACCTCTCCCCATACCTCCGAACGACATCCATTCCACTTCTGCCATACCCTTACCAATACCTTACACTCATACACAATTCCTATATCCTGGAACCCCCCCACCCCCGGCCCAAGACCATTCCTTGCCAGCACTCCCCACTCCCTCCTACCCCGCATTATTCTATTCCCACAGTCTCCAACTCCTGCCCGGCACCCAATGTCTTCTCAGCCCTTGCCACTCTCTCCTACCACCTCCCACACCGATTGCCCTTATCTTCCCAACTTTCCATGCTTTCCTGCCACCTTTTGATCTTCCTGCCCTAAACATCGATCACTCTGCCCCATGCTGTTGCATAGAATAATACAAAATGAAGATTTATTACTATGATTCTTCATTAGGCAAGTTTCAGATCATAACATAGCTAACGCCAGGGAAATCCAAGTTTAATGAGGTACTTACCCTTAGGAATAGACGTAAATTAAAAATAAATCAATCGTCAGAGAATGTGTCAACCCAGAGCCCTCTCAGACACCTCTTAATATATGGTTCTCACACATGCTGAGACCATGAGCAACAATTCCTGCTCAGCATCTTAGAATTATGTGTAACAGGAGTAGAAAAAAATAGAATCTAGATTGATGTGTTTCTATCTTCTCCCGTGCAATAACTGAGGTGGATATTTAATGTAGAATTTGCTATGTTATGACTGGCAGTAATCCAACACTTGGGGTAATTAGCATTGCTTTGCATTTTTCACTTACTGTAGCAGCTGGTACATAAAACTGCATGTTGTATAAAACTCCAATTAAGGCTAATATTAGGGAAGGTTCTCAATATTAGGAGTCAAACTGATTGGCCCTCAATTTTCAATGGCACCTCAGGAAGAAGAAGTTTAATGATCTCACGAGAGCAGCCAAAGTAAGCTCCCTGCTCCCACTGACCCTTCCTTGCAGTCTCTCTCTATATGTGTGGCACTCCTTCATTAATTACACTTACGGTGCTCTGGAGCTGGTCTCTGAAACTCTGCTCCTTTCTCCTATCCTGTGGTGCCCGTTACCTACAAATGCACCTTCCTTCACCCTAACTCAGCAGTTGCCCTTTCTTGCATTCTGCCCCAGTTATAACCATATTTGTCAAACTATTTTAGGAAAAGACTCTGCCCAGCTTTCACTGCTACATTCACATCTCTTTTCTTCTCTCTCACTGGAGTAAGTGGCCCATGACATCTGGAAATCTCAGGCCAGGTGTGGTGATCCCACTGACAATAGACTCCTGACCTCTCATGAAGAAGAAGCCTTGGAGATCCTGGGGAGTGATGCACGGAGCTGAGCATGTTGGGGATGGAGTTACAGGAGGGCCTATGGTAGCTGCAGGTCTGTCTGGACCACCTGTAGTTTAGTCTAGTTGGCAGGTTGAATATGGATCAAATCAAATATCACTACTTTTAAGATTAAAAATCTATCAAAATGTGAAATGGAAGAGTACATAGAAGGAGTGTATGCAATTCTACATTTCTCACCCTGCAATCAAAGACACTGCAGAAAACCATGACTACCCATGACGCATGACTTTGTTACTTAACTGTCCCACACAGATCTATTAGTCTTAATACCATCCTCCCTCAGAAACATTTCAGCTTGCTTACCAAAGAACTGTAGCACACCTATACAATGAGACATAAATCCCAGAATTGCACTACTTAATTCGGATCTACAGTGAATCATACAACTCAGAGCTTCATTGTCCGTCACAATGACGCAATGCCTAATGCATTTTAGTTAGTTTCAATAATTAACATTCTTAAAGTGTTATTAAATGATAGAATTGAATTCTAAGGGCGCTGGTACAATTTATTATTTCAAACTGTACAACGTCTTACCAAGTTCATTGGCACCCAAATACATACAGCTGCTCCTCAGTGGGTAGCACTCTCGCCTCTGAGTCAGAAGGTTATGGGTTCAAGTCCCGCTTCTGAGACTTGAGCACAAAATCTAGGCTGAGACTCCAATGCAGCACTGATGGAGAGCTGCAGTGTCGGAGGTGCCGTCTTTCGGAGGGGATGTTAAAACGAGGCCCCGCCTGCCCTCTCAGGTGGACGTAAAAGTTCCAATGGCACTATTCGGCAAAGAGCAGGTGAGATCTCCCTGGTGTCCTAACTAGTATTCATCCCTCAACCAGCATCACTAAAAACAGATGATCTGGTTATTTATCTCATTGCTGTTTGTGGAACCTTGCTGTGTGCAAATTGGCAGCCGTGTTTCCTGCATTGTAACAGTGACTGCACTTCAAAAGTACTTAATTGGCTGTAAAGCACTTTGGGATGTCCCCGAGGTCATGAAAGACGCTATATATATATGCAAGTTTGTTCTTTTTTTCCTCTCTCTTTCACACACACGCGCCTTAGGTTCTAGAACATTCTAGAGAATGAATATATTGGGCTTCGAACATTTTACTGTATTAATATATTTTAAAATGGTAATTGATTACCGGCATTGAGAGGAAGAAATTAATTCAGAAGTGACGAAAAATATTCAAGTCGTCTTCAATTTAAAAGGTCAGAAAATTATATTGCACTTTTTTTTTTACTTAAGTAATTAAAATGAATACTGATTTTTTTTTAAAAACTGCAAATCCAAATTAAAACAGAAAATGGTAAAAATGTAGAAGTGAGGAAAGACAGGTTAACTGAGTATTGGTGAAGAGTCTACACTGGAAACATTAATCTGCCTTTTCTCTTAAGGTGTTGTTTTTATTTTTCAAATTTAAAGAAAGATGGTTGTTCAATCCCAGGTTATTTTTTTTTAAAGTAGTAGCTCAAGCTTTAGTAGATGCATAACTATACAAATCTGAAAGACTGGGGAGAATCTCCATGAAGTGGAATATTAGATATGGTGGACACAAAACTTTGTCCACTCAATGCCACCAAACTTGCCATCAGAGACTTTGTGTGGCAATATTACTGAGTTGCACGGAAGTAACTATAGAATCGATGGGGTTCAGGTACCTGTGCTCAGTTTATTTGTGTATTGCAACACAGGAGGGTGTAGTCCAGTTTGTGAAAAGTGGCTAAATAAATGAAGATGTAGCACCTTACAGAAAAGGGCCCGTTTCCTTGGTTACAACAGTCCTAAAAAATCTTCTTTGGCATTTGCCCCGTCGTATTAAGGGATATGGGCCAAAGGCAGGTATATGGAGTTAGATCACAGATCAGCCATGATCTTATCAAATGGCGGAGCAGGCACGAGGGGCTGAATGGCCACAACTAGAGGTGGCAATGACCACAAATCTTACCTATTCATTTTCTTCTTTAATAAAACAGTAAGCAAGCTCATTTTACCACAATTTACAGCATTTTCAGAAGTCAGATATGGCACATGGTATGCATGAGAAATTATTGCATGTTTTAAAAGCTGAAGGATTTTTATTAATGAAAAGGCTTACGTTTGCAAATCCTGGCGTGCAGCTAAATATTTCTGCTCAGATTTGGTGACTTTTTTTTGAGTAGTTATTATTTAAGCAATGGTTGTTTATTCTACTGTTGTTACTTAAAGAATACGATTCTTCCAGGTTTACTTTCACTTAATTTACTGTAGAATAACGGGCAGTCACACTGAATGCTGACAGGTAGTGCTCTCCTGTTGGTTTTAAGCTGCTATGTACAAATTCAGAAACCAAAACACATGGGGACCATATCCTCATCAGTAATTAAACTCCCACTGCTTCTTAATTCTTTGGAGCATTTTTTAATGTTCTGCTTTCTATCAGAAAAGTAGACTAGAGAATAATTACTAGGCTGGGATGAAAACAGATGTACTTGAAAGGCGCAGAGTTACATGAAAATAACCTGCCTGTTCTGATGGAAGAATGCACAAATTATAAAAAGGATACAATTTCCAGGAATTACAAATTTTCTCCAGTTAGGTTTGTCGGGCCATGCGCTGTTCGCTGGTTGGGAAATTGGAGTACGGGAGGGGAGAGGAAGGATCGGGGCAGGTGACCTGCTGCTAAGCTTCTGCCAATTAATGTTTTAAGCAATCCACTAGGTGGTGTAAGAGCAGCTCTGGTGGCTTATGTCACGTTCCCTTCTCTCTTTCTGTGAAGAAGTGTCTCGAGTCCTGCCTGGTCCTTCCGCCAGCTGTTATCAAGGGATGAGCCTGGTCACCATCTTTCCCCCCTCACCCCAGGGAGTTACCTGCACTCCATCTTCCCCCACCAGTTGATATCGGGGCAGTGCCTGGTCCTTGCTGACCACCTCGCCCGAAAGCTGGAATTTGCCACATGGGGGATCTTTAGGTCAATACAAACCAACCAACATGAGTAGAAGCAATGAATTTGTTCTCATACCCAGGGGTTCTGATGGGTCAGAGTATGAGGAGATCCTGCTTATGAATGGTTGGAGTCACCGTCCTTACCTCTCTATTGGTGAGTTGGTGTTAATGGTCAGCACATATCAAAAAAAATCATAATGTATCCTCCCATGAGTAGCATACTATCAGAATTTGTAATAGCTTCATAAATATACATGTAATCTAAACTCTTAAATAATAAAATTAACCCAGGAAAAAACTCATTTATTCAATGGGGAACAGTGAGATTCCTGGTTCATTATACTTGGCAAAATTTCCTGAGCGAGGAGAGTTCCTGGCACAAGGTTTTAACCGATCCACCAGGCCCTGCTCCCAGTGAGCCAGGAGTGTAGCCTCACCGAGTCTCCCCTGTGCATTACAAAAAGGACACGTCCTGACCAGTTGGGAAGATATGCTGAATTGAATCGTTCATGTGTGCGGGGGGTTCGGATTGCAGCTCGCGATTTCTGGTCAGCCTCAGGAGCAGAGGGATTTGCCAACTCTCACCCCTGGCCGTGTGTGTGTGTGTGTGTGTGTGTGCGCGTGTGCGTATACACACACACACACACACACACAGTGATCAGTTATGTGTGGCTCCATTCTATAATAGGGTCTCTTTAGTACACAGATCTCAGCACACCTATCCAGCAACACATCTATAACTGGGAAGAGTGGCAAATACAGATACCCACTTGAGACTGGAAGAAGTGAAAAAAAGCTGAGTATATAATCCTACAGATTAAGATTAAGACTGTTTCTATCACAGCTTCTCCCCCTTGGAGCCCACATGTTCAGCAGCGTTTTCAAAAACCACAGTGGATTTAGCTACCCTTTTATTCTGCGTTGTTTAATTATCCATGAAGCTTTAAAAATAATAACCACTAGTTAAAAAAGTAATAATTCAATGCACTGCATTACGACAGAGAGAAACTGTAGGAATTTTATTGACTAGGATCCTGGTTACAAACCAACATTACAACTCCTGCTGTATTATTTAAATGTTAGGCTAGATTCCTTCTCGCTTCCCTGAAGCGCTTATGGTTTTCACTCTAAGTTGAAGTACTTGTTGATTGTCCCAGTGGGGGTGGTCGCTTCCTTCCAGCATCTTTTGTAGGTAGATGCTGTGAGCTGAGCTGACCTGCTCAGTATTCTAATTGAGTGTCTATGATTGACAAGAGGGAGAGAGAGAGAAAGAGAGAGAGAGGGGGGGTGCACGAGAGAGAGAGGGGGGGTGCACGAGAGAGAGAGGGGGGGTGCACGAGAGAGAGAGGGGGGGTGCACGAGAGAGAGAGGGGGGTGCACGAGAGAGAGAGGGGGGGTGCACGAGAGAGAGAGGGGGGGTGCACGAGAGAGAGGGGGGGGTGCACGAGAGAGAGAGGGGGGGTGCACGAGAGAGAGAGGGGGGGTGCACGAGAGAGAGAGGGGGGGTGCACGAGAGAGAGAGGGGGGGTGCACGAGAGAGAGAGGGGGGGTGCACGAGAGAGAGAGGGGGGGTGCACGAGAGAGAGAGGGGGGGTGCACGAGAGAGAGAGGGGGGTGCACGAGAGAGGGGGGGTGCACGAGAGAGGGGGGGTGCACGAGAGAGAGAGGGGGGGTGCACGAGAGAGAGAGGGGGGGTGCACGAGAGAGAGAGAGGGGGTGCACGAGAGAGAGAGAGGGGGGTGCACGAGAGAGAGAGAGGGGGGTGCACGAGAGAGAGAGAGGGGGGTGCACGAGAGAGAGAGAGGGGGGGTTCACGAGAGAGAGAGAGGGGGGGTGCACGAGAGAGAGAGAGGGGGGGTGCACGAGAGAGAGAGGGGGGTGCACGAGAGAGAGAGGGGGGGTGCACGAGAGAGAGAGAGGGGGGGTGCACGAGAGAGAGAGGGGGGGTGCACGAGAGAGAGAAGGGGGGTGCACGAGAGAGAGAGGGGGGGTGCACGAGAGAGTGAGGGGGGGTGCACGAGAGAGAGAGGGGGGGTGCACGAGAGAGAGAGGGGGGGGTGCACGAGAGAGAGAGGGGGGGTGCACGAGAGAGAGAGGGGGGGTGCACGAGAGAGAGAGGGGGGTGCACGAGAGAGAGAGGGGGGTGCACGAGAGAGAGAGGGGGGGTGCACGAGAGAGAGAGGGGGGGTGCACGAGAGAGAGAGGGGGGGTGCACGAGAGAGAGAGGGGGGGTGCACGAGAGAGAGAGGGGGGGTGCACGAGAGAGAGAGGGGGGGTGCACGAGAGAGAGAGGGGGGGTGCACGAGAGAGAGAGGGGGGGTGCACGAGAGAGAGAGGGGGGGTGCACGAGAGAGAGAGGGGGGGTGCACGAGAGAGAGAGGGGGGGTGCACGAGAGAGAGAGGGGGGGTGCACGAGAGAGAGAGGGGGGGTGCACGAGAGAGAGAGGGGGGGTGCACGAGAGAGAGAGGGGGGGTGCACGAGAGAGAGAGGGGGGGTGCACGAGAGAGAGAGGGGGGGTGCACGAGAGAGAGAGGGGGGGTGCACGAGAGAGAGAGGGGGGGTGCACGAGAGAGAGAGGGGGGGTGCACGAGAGAGAGAGGGGGGGTGCACGAGAGAGAGAGGGGGGGTGCACGAGAGAGAGAGGGGGGGTGCACGAGAGAGAGAGGGGGGGTGCACGAGAGAGAGAGGGGGGGTGCACGAGAGAGAGAGGGGGGGTGCACGAGAGAGAGAGGGGGGGTGCACGAGAGAGAGAGGGGGGGTGCACGAGAGAGAGAGGGGGGGTGCACGAGAGAGAGAGGGGGGGTGCACGAGAGAGAGAGGGGGGGTGCACGAGAGAGAGAGGGGGGGTGCACGAGAGAGAGAGGGGGGGTGCACGAGAGAGAGAGGGGGGGTGCACGAGAGAGAGAGGGGGGGTGCACGAGAGAGAGAGGGGGGGTGCACGAGAGAGAGAGGGGGGGTGCACGAGAGAGAGAGGGGGGGTGCACGAGAGAGAGAGGGGGGGTGCACGAGAGAGAGAGGGGGGGTGCACGAGAGAGAGAGGGGGGGTGCACGAGAGAGAGAGGGGGGGTGCACGAGAGAGAGAGGGGGGGTGCACGAGAGAGAGAGGGGGGGTGCACGAGAGAGAGAGGGGGGGTGCACGAGAGAGAGAGGGGGGGTGCACGAGAGAGAGAGGGGGGGTGCACGAGAGAGAGAGGGGGGGTGCACGAGAGAGAGAGGGGGGGTGCACGAGAGAGAGAGGGGGGGTGCACGAGAGAGAGAGGGGGGGTGCACGAGAGAGAGAGGGGGGTGCACGAGAGAGAGAGGGGGGACGCCAGAGAAAGAGAGAGAGAGAGACAGAGACAGAGAAGGGGGGGCACGAGAGAGAGAGAGAGAGGAGGGGCACGGAGAGAGAGAGAAGCGCAGGGAAGAGGCAGGGGGAAGAGAGAGAGAGAGAGAGGCACGGGAGAGACAAAGAAAGAAAAAGAGAGAGATAGAGAGAGAGAGAGCCTGTGTAAGAGATAGAGAGAGAATGGTTTTGCAAAACAGAATTGGATATGGTTAGGAGGGAGGCAATGGAGTCTGTTTCACCTAACTCAGTGATATCAACACTAGCAAAAAATGTTTTATTATTCACAGCATGACAATAGATGCTATTGGGAGAAAGAGAGAGAAATGCAGAAAGAAATGGATTGTTTATGGAATAAAGATGTATAATATCTGATTTTATTGCAATGTTTAATGAGTAACTCAATGATTCAGAATTCACTGTAGGAGCCGACAGCCTGTTCCACAGGTCCCCTATTCTCTGGGAGAAGAAGTGCCTCCTCACAGCTAACCTAGTTTTGCCTTTACATGACTTGAGATTGTTTACATAACTGCAAGAGATCGCTCAGCATATCACTCCCTCCACTGCTGAAAAGAATAATTCCTGGCCCCAGGAGCCTTTGTCTGGAGCCTGTTCCCTCCACGACCTGTTTACATTACCTACGTGGGGGGGGCGGCAGGAAAGAGCAGGGGGACGATTCCTTTGAGGCACCTGATCTCTGCACTGCAAAAGTGCACTTCAAAGCAAGCAATTAACAACAAGGAACAAACTGTCCAAGCTTACATTCCACTGTCATCACATTAGCTGTCCTAAACTCTCGAATTCCCTCCCTAAACCTCTCCTCCTTTAAGATGCTCCTTAAAACCTACCTCTTTGACCAAGCTTTTGGTCACTTGTCCTAATATCTCCTTATGTGGGTCCTGTGAAGTGCCTTGGGTCTTTTGACTATGTTAAAGGCACGATATAAATACAAGTCGTTGCTAATGTGACACTACTAAGTCTACATCTTTATATCTCTTAAAAAAAAACTACATCTCTAAACAAGAGCATTCAAAAGAAAGGGGGTGAACTATCCCAGCCTTACATTCTGGCCTGCTTTGTTCCTCACCTTCATTAATCATCCGGTGGATATCATCAAAAGTGATGTTGATTGTTTTTCTGACACCACCACCAGCAGTTAATTTCTCATCCGAAAGAAAAGACACTGTAGGCGGATAAAGAGAATCAAACGGAGAGAAAACCATTTTATTTCCAGCACTTAAGCCTAAACCAATAACTCTTTCAAGAAAGCTTGACTGTGAAATGATCCAATTAGCTGTCTACCTGGCCTTGTCGATTATGTATTTTTGCACACCACTCGGAGGCTTAAAAGAGTAGAGTGTACAATCTAGAAGGTTCTGCACTGAAATATGGGGCTCCATTTTAGCACCCGCTATCGGGTGAGTTCCTGGCGGAGGGGCTCCGAAAATCGGGAAATCCCGGAGCGGGTCAGGAGCCCGGCTCCAACCCGCCCACTTCCGGGTTCCCCACAGACGCGCTGACGTGCGCCGCAGGCAATTAAAGCCAGCGGGGTGCCACTTAAGAGTATTTATTGTGCTATTTCAGGTCATTAACAGACCTGATTAAGGGAATATGTCAGGAGGGGTGGGATTTTAGAAACAACTGGGACTGTCTCCCATACTGGGGGAAACACTCCCAGTTGAAATGGACGTGTTGCAGCTGTCAGCCTGTGGCAGCTGCAAAGGTCCATTTGACAGGTGGTGGGGGGAGAGAGACCCTCACTCATTGCAGGAGGCCACTCTGTCACTTTGGACAAAGTTTGGCCTCCACCACCCTCCTCCTGACAATAAAATTCACCAACTTGCACACTTAACCCGGGGTCCAGACACATGTACCTACCTTGCGGACCCCCTCAGATGTACATCTTATAGATGGGGGCCTCCGTAGCTGCAGTCATGACCTCCTCGGAGGGCGAACAGCATCACCAGCCTTGCCGGCCAAGCCGTCCACCTCTGACACGTGGAGCTCCACAACACAGTGCTGTGACACATCCACCTGTACAGCAGGAGGGAGGGCTACCGCAGAGAGAGAAGCGTCGCAGGGGGCACTACCCTCGCCACAGGGTCCACAGACCTAGGCTCAGCTTCCTGGACCTCTCTGCACATGGAGACTCAGAGTCACTCGACATGTAGTCGTGGACATCTGCAGCCTCCTTCATGCCGAGCTGCTCCGAGCACCATCTTCTTACCTGTCGCTGTCAAAGTCACCACTGCCCTCAACAACTTCTCCTCCGCATCCTTCCAGGGTGCCACCGGGGACATCGCTGACGTCTCTCAGTCGTCTGCACAAAAGAGCCCTGCAAATACACCTACACCCACTCTGCAGTGACACAATGGGTGGCATCAGATGTGGGTCTTCATTGTGATCCTCAGGAACGGGCATTATTGCACAAACCAGACAAGATTCGCAAAGAATTGGCAGTAGTGGTGCCAATATAATATGTGATGTGAGTTGGTCAGAAATTAAATTGAAGTAAAAACCATGACAAACCCTCAAACACCGTTGTGCATCCCCTTCATGCTCACGACACGTTTGCCTTACGCTGCCTACTGCACATATGTGATGCATGCCCTGTGGCTGCAGCACAGGTAGTGGCAGGTTGAGTGAGGCTGGCCGTGAAAGAGATGCATCAGAGGGTGAGTATGAGATAGAGCCATGAGATTGTATGAGGATTGGGTTGCGCGGTAGTGGCGGGGTGAGTACTGGCGAGGTGAGTAGGTGCAGGTAAGATGAGGATGAGGTTTGAGTGGGTGTGAGGGATCATGTGACAGAGTAGTGTTGACAGTGCAGAAGGAGATGTGGGGTGGGGGCAGTGATGTGGCAGACGGAGTGTAGGGGAAAGAGTAAGTGTACTCACTTTGGCTGGCCTACTTAGGGCATTGCAGCGCCTCCTGCACTGTATGCAGGTGGGCGATTTGTTGGTGGTGCAGGTGACCTCCTCTGCCACCTCGAGCCAGGCCTTCATGGTGGCAGATTCAGGCCGCTTCCTCCCGCCCGCCGCCGGGGGGAAGATCTCTGTCCTCCCCCTCCTCCTCACCCCATCTAATGATACCTGGAGTGAGGGATCATTAAACTGGGAGCAGCCTTCCCCCTGGGCTGCTCCATGCTGTAATTTTTCCTATTTGTTGCAGCATCTGTCAGTGGAGGGCTGCCCCTTTAAATAGAGCTCCTCCAGCTGACAGACCTTACTGCGCATGCGCAGCCCGCCCGACGCGCAGATCGGCAGTGGGGAACCCGGAAGACCAGGTAAGTGGATCCAATTAGGCTGCGATAGCGCGGGGGGGCAGACCGATTTCACCGGGCGCGTAGCCCCCCGCCGCGAACCCGCAGCCCTGGCAATATCGAGCCCATGATCAGAGGGTTAACTGAACTAGGAGAGGGGAGCCAAATGCTTTACGTATCCTAAGATTATGTAACTGAGGTCTCTTGAGGTACAACTTGGCACAGTCAAGTAAACAAAAGCAGATTATAAGAACACAATTCGCAAAAAAACAGGCCGCAATCAGAAACATCAGATAGTTCAAAATCAATTAAAGCCATTTAAGATAGTACATTTTGCATACATTAATCTCTTCAACGTTTCTTTTGCCAATCATCTTCTGGCCACATTCATTACATCTACTAACAGGTGTAAACAGGTAGAGAGGGGAAGGACAGATGCAGCACCCGGGAATTCATCTGCATTTTTACCTTGGACTGCGCTATGGGCCATTTATCAATATCTACCAGGATCACTCACAAAGAAGTCTTCACATAACTAGGGCCAGAGATTCATGGCAATATCTTGAGGGCAGCTCTGGGATGGGACAGAACCTCGGCCTGCCCTACGGACACCTCTAACCCCACTCCCCTCCCCAGGTGTTGCTCCTCTTTCTGCCGTTGCTTTTCAATGTTCAAATCCAGCTCCTGCTCTCTTGTATCCCTCTCTCTCTCTTCCCCTTCTGAGTGACCTGCTATGCGTCTGACCATTTGAGCTGCCTGAGCCCGGCACAAATTTCCCTCCCTCCCTCCCTCTCAGCAGCAGAGATCCAGGCAGAACTTCTCACCAAAATCCTGCCTGCGTTCTCAATGACCTTCTACCCCACTCCTCAAGGAAAATGCGATCAGGTGCAGCCAGGATCATATGGGCAAGTGAAAGCCCCCACCTGTCATTTTCCCGGTCAGGAAAATCAAGGCCTTTAAACCTTTAAACTTTCTAGGCCAATATGCTTATCTATTCTGATCTAAAATCTGCTACATCATCACTATAGCCTGGAGTAGATCATTCTGGATCAGCAGTTTTCAACATTTATTTTAGTCAAACATTTTTTTTTGTTCTGAATTTTTCTTTCAGTTGACAGGAGTTTAGAGGCTCTTCCTTTTCATAGTCAGTAATTTTTCCTCGTGGTTGATTTTTTTTTTCTTGTTTTTCTTGGTTCTGGTCCTAATCTTACATGTTCATCATATATCATAGAATCGTAGAAATTTACGGGACAGAAGGAGGCCATTCGGCCCATCGTGTCTGTGACGGCTGAAAAAGAGTTATCCAGCCTAATCCCACTTTCCAGCACTTGGTCCGTAGCCCTGTAAGTTCCGGTACCTCAAGTGCACATCCAAGTACCCTTTAAATGTGATGAGGGTTTCTGCCTCTACCACCCTTTCAGGCAGTGAGTTCCAGACCCCTAGCACCCTCTGGGGGAAAAAATTTCTCTTCAACTCCCCTCTAATCCTTCTACCAATCATTTTAAATCTATGCCCCCTGGTTATTGACCTCTCTGCTAAGGGAAATAGGTCCTTCCTATCCACTCTATCTAGGCCCCTCATAATTTTATATACCTCAATTAAATCTCCCCTCAGCCTCCTCTGTTCCAAAGAAAACAACCCCAGCCTATTCAATCTTTCCTCATAGCTAAAATTCTCCAGTCCTGGCAACATCCTCGTATATCTCCTCTGTACCCTCTCTAGTGCAATCACATCTTTCCTGCAATGTGGTGGCCAGAACTGTACACAGTACTCAAGCTGTGTCCTGACTAGTGTTTTATATAGTTCTAGTATAACCTCCCTACTCTTATATTCTATGCCTTGGCTAATAAAAGAAAGTATCCCATATGCCTTCTTAACCACCTTATCTGCCTGTCCTGCTACCTTCAGGGATCTGTGGACATGCACTCCAAGGTCCCTCTGTTCTCTACACCTCTCAGTATCCTCCCATTTGTTGTGTATTCCCTTGCCTTGTTTGCCCTCCCCAAATGCATTACCTCACACTTCTCTGGATTGAATTCCATTTGCCACTTTTCTGCCCATCTGACCAGTCTATAGCTTTCCTCCCCACTATCAACCGCACAGCCAATTTTAGTATCATCTGCAAACTTCTTACTCATGCCTCCTTCATTTAAGTCTAAATCATTGATATATATCACTAAAAGCAAGAGACATAGTACTGAGCCCTGCGAAACCCCACTGGAAACAGCCTTCCAGTCGCAAAAACACCTGTCAACCATTACCCTTTGCTTCCTACCACTGAGCCAATTTTGGATCCATCTTGCCACTTTCCCTTGGATCCCATGGGCTTTTACTTTGCTGATGAGTCTGCCATGTGGGACCTTGTCAAAAGCCTTGAATATGAATTTTCAATTTGTTCCAGCAATGGCTATACCAGGAATTAATGACTTTGCAGCTAATCATAATCGTCGCCTTCATGCCCATTTTTGCTCTGCACACCTCAGGTCTATTGATCAGTTCATGTTTAGGTGATAATACAGGTCTCCAGAATTCACCTGGCTATGAGTAATGAGTCTCTGTGGGTGAACAGTACACTATCACTAGAAATACTCAGCAAGTCAGGCAGCATTTACAGAGAAAGAAAGAGAGAGAGAGAGAGAGAGAGTTAATGATTCAGGTCGATTAACTTTCTTCCAGTTCTGACGGAAGGTCAAGATTTAACAGTTTTTAAGCAAGTACAGAGGCAGGGAAAGGGGGGGTGGGGGGGAGGAAGGGGAGGGGAGGAAAGAACAAAAGGGAAGGTCTCTGCTAGGGTGGAGGGCAGGAGTGATTAATTGACAAAAGGGCTGATGGTGCAAGACAAGGGAGGTTGGTAATGAGAGAAGTAAAGAAACAAAGATGGGTCTAGAGGAGTTGTAAATGGCAACATCAGAACCATTAGCAGCACCTACTGTCCGAAAAAATGGGAGCAGTGATTATGATCTAAAGTTATTGAAATCAATGTTGAGTTTAGAAGGTTGTAGAGTGCGTAATCAAAGCCACTCATCTTTCGTTTAGGCACTTTACAACCTTCCGGACTCAACATTGATTTCAATAACTTCAGATCATAATCACTGCTCCCAATTTTTCTCACAGCAGGTGCTGCTAATGGTTCTGCTGTTGGCATTTACAACTGCTCTAGACCCATCTTTTGTCCCATTACCACCCCCCTTTGCCTTGCACCATCATCCCTTTTGTCATTTAATCACTCCTGCCCCCCACCCTAGCAAAGACCTTCCCTTTTCTCCCCCCCACCCCCTTTCCCTGGCTCGGTACTTGCTTAAAAACTGTTAAATCTTTCACTTCTTCCAGTTCTGACAAAAGGTCTTCGACCTGAAACGTTAACTCTCTTTCTTTCTCCACAGTTGCTGCCTCACTCGCTGGATATTTCCAGCATTTTCTGCTTTTATTTCAGATTTCCAGCATCCACAGTATTTTGCTTTTGAGTACACTACCACTGTACCTAGATGTCTTTTTTCTTAACTGCACTGCAGAGGGATGAACAGAAGAATTGATTGTAATCCACCCTGCTTTAGAAGTATCATTACAAAACAGTTTTTTTGTTTTGGCCAAATCTTTAAATAATTGGGAGTTGTGCCACCAGATCTGTGGCAGGACAGAACTTGCATCAGTTGGCTTTGCCTCCCAATAACTCCATCCCAAATCCCCAGGGCAGAGTGATTAACATATTGGCGGGGGGGGGGGTGTGTGTGCCTGCAGCCCTCCCCCTCACCTGTAGCGGCGCAACAGTAACCCTCACCCCGCTGACCAATTGAATATTGGAGCAACACACTGTCACTCCATAAGGGGGAAGCCAGAGGCTGGTCGTGCCAATCAAAAGTGGTCTTTTGCTGTTCCTCCTGGCCCCATAAAATTTGGAGGTCCTCAGCTACCCCTTTAAGCACCACTGGCTAGGTTACTTAGGCATGTGCCACGCATACTCCACCCATTTGTACTTGCAAATTGCAAACAGGGTCCCACAACCAGCGCTGGACCCCGAGTTGCACGTTCGAGCAATCTCTCACTTGCCTCGGGCTCCCATTAACAGGCGCACCTGAAATAAATCGCATCGGGCAGGCCTTGGACATCCAAGGGGAGGCCTGCTGCTTCCCTGCCATTTTCGTCTGCCGGACGCTTCATAAGCACGGCGGACGGCAGTTGTAAATCGCCCCCCCCTCTCACTTCCTTCCTGGTGGGGCCCACTTGCAGCTCAGAAGAGCACTTACACCTGCTTTCTGCAGGCAGAGATGCCTCTGGGCCTACTGCGGGTGTGTCTGCGGGGGTTCCCTTGGTAGACTGGTGAAGCCCCCTAACTGCAGTCAGCAACTAAAAGCCCCCACCTCAGCCCAACACCCCCCACCCCATTGTCAACGCTTTGGCACTGGGGCAAAAACAAAGTGGGACCAGGTTCCACCCCAAATTCCAGTGCCTCCGCCTCTCCTACATCAGAATTCTGCCCCAAGAAGAGGTGGAATTTCTTCTCTGGGATATTTTCCCTGAATTTGGTTGGGGATTAAAAAAAAAAACTACAAACTGAACGTACCAGAAATACACAGCAGATCCATCAGCATCTCAGAGTAAACCATTCAGCTGATGGGTCTGTACAAAAAGCCTTAACCCAAAAAAAGGTTAACTTATCAAATCCTCTGTGTGATGACAAAATCCATATGGTCATATAGCGTTACATTCTACGTGATTATCTTCGCACCGTATAAACCATACCCTGCAGGGTTGATTTTGTGGTCCAGCCTAGTTGTTGGTACAGAGCTGGTCAACGCTGCAGCGAGCTGATTGATCGCAATTTTGTGCTGTCAGCTCATTAGAATAATTATTCATAAGTTCTTGCCTGTTTTGGGTATGTTAAGGGAGCTGGTCTAATGGGGGAAGACACAACATCTGAGCAGAAGGTCAAATTTAAAGGGATGCGCACACTTAAAGGCTGCCTAAAGAAACAAATATTGTTTCAGCCTTTATAAAGCTTCAAAGTTAATGATAAATATTAGTGGAGAGCACCAGACAAAAACAAAGTGAAGGAAAACCCAACGTGGAGACATGAAACAGTCTGTAAGCAGGCGACAGGGCAGTACAGCAGCCGATCCCTTATTTGATGGATGGCAAAGTAGATGGATCACAAGGCAACCTCTCCAGCAGTGCAGTATCCTGGCAGCAGGTGGTGGCAGGCTCGATGCTGTGTACACCACCTGTGTTACTTGAGATTGGATCCAGAAGAAGACAGCAAACTTTAAAAGGAGTCCGTCAAGTCAACTCTATCCAGCAGCAGTGTGCGTGTCGGGTAGATGCTCCAAGATTACAAGCTACAAGTTGCTGCATGTCAGCCTGTGCCACATTTACTGCTTCCCCCATGTTAAACCCTCACATAAACTTACAATTTGCCCCTTGCATCTCATGCATATTAAGACCGCAGTGGGGCACGCAGTCAAGATGCAAAAAGTACAATTCAGAGTCTCGCCACACTCATCCTCTGGAAGTGTTACACCTCAAGACATTGTAACACTGCATGATCAGTTACAGACTCCCAGGTTGACCTATGGGTTGGTCGCACGTCCATCACTGTGCTGCTTAGACTTCGAGCATCTCGAGACTACTTGTGCTTTGCTTGTACGATATTTTTTTTTTATTCGTTCATGGGATATGGGCTGGTGAGGCCGGCATTTATTGCCCATCCCTAATTGCCCTGGAGAAGGTGGTGGTGAGCCGCCCTGGGGCTGAGATGATTGGCCTCCAATAATCACTACCATCTTCTTTTGTGCTAGGTATGACTCCAGCCACTGGAGAGTTTTTCCCCCCGATTCCCATTGACTTCAATTTTACAGTGGCCACAACCCCAATCTGGAGAAAGGCCTCCCTGATGAAGCACAGGGGTTGAACATGCATCTCCTCCAACATGTCCAAGTCGCTCCGGTACAGTCTATGGATCTGTATACTTGGGTAACAGTGGTTCAGGTGCAGACAGAAATGGCTCTGTGCATTCCTATGGCTCGCCTCTTTATCCTCCAGTTCTGTGAGGGAAAGAGGAATTCCTAGTGGAATGTTCATCCTCCAAGTTTAGGGTGCTGAAGCAGAAAGTCGAACATATCCCCAATGTGAAAAAAAGAACAAAACAAAAAAAAAATTGAAGTGCAAAAAAAAAGGCACAAATGACAAAAAGGCAAGTGCCTAGGATTTTCTAACACAACCCCCCATTCTGGTCACCATTTTTCTCCTTATGTAACTATGACCCTATATAAAAGTGTCCTTCACACATTGGATATTGCACTAAAAAAAAACTGAAATGTCAGAAGTATATGCAAAATAAAACAAAAAAAGTCATTTTGTACAGGAGTCTGAAATTCTTCCGCCTAACCGTTCCTTACTGCAATGCTTCTGACCTGCAGCCAGAATGTACAAGCACTTTCCAATCTCCAAACTGCCCACAGAACCATTAAGCTCTAATTGACCCCCCTCTAATTATTTACAGCAGTTAGGCTTTGTTAAATTAAAAGCACCAGGCAGCTTAAAGATGGCTCTGCCTCAGCAGTAGACTATACTGTGCGTTACATGGTACAAACTTCACGCCGTTTTTAAACAAAAGCGCAAATTTTAACTTACTGTGAGCAATTTCAAAGGAGATCTGCTAACTATATATAAGAAAAAATGCCTCCGTAATACCATGGTACCCATTGTTTGATTCCATATCCATTCAGCTCTACACCATGGTCATCTTTATTACAGTTTCACGTACATTACTCTGTTCAGACACTGTGCAAAGGCTTACGGCATAACAATGAGAAATTATTAAAATATAAGTTATATGTTATTGTAAAGAAGTACTGGAGGCATAACGTGCTGCAAACCCAGAGACCTGGAGTGAAGGTTAGTGGATCTAAAAGCTAGAGAGCCATGAGCGAGCCCTGATACAGGCCAGAGATGAACTAAACAAAGTTTATCAGGAAAAATGACGAACGAACGAATTTGCATTTATATCGCGCCTTTCACGACCTCCGAACGTCCCAAAGTGCTTTACAGCCAATGAAGTACTTTTGAAGCGTAGTCACTGTTGTAATGTACGAAATGTAGCAGCCAATTTGCGCACAGCAAGGTCCCACAAACAGAAATTAGATAATGACGTCCACCTGAGAGGGCAGACAGGGCCTCGGTTTAACGTTATACAGGGCCTTGGTGAGACCACATCTGGAGTATCGTGTGCAGTTTTGGTCTCCTTATCTGAGGAAGGATGTTCTTGCCATGGAGGGAGTGCAACGAAGGTTCACCAGACTTATTCCTGGGATGGCAGGACTGACATATGAGGAGTGATTGGGTCGACTAGGCCTATATTCACTAGAGTTTAGAAGAATGAGAGGTGATCTCATCGAAACATATAAAATTCTAACAGGACTAGACAGACTAGATGCAGGGAGGATGTTCCCGATGGCTGGGGAGTCCAGAACCAGGGGTCACAGTCTCAGGATACGGGGTATGCCATTTAGAACAGAGATGAGGAGAAATTTCTTCACTCAGAGGGTGGTGAACCTGTGGAATTCTCTACCACAGAAGGCAGTAGAGGCCAAGTCATTAGATGTATTCAAGAAGGAGATAGATATATTTCTTAATGCTAAAGGGATCAAGGGATATGGGGAAAAAGCGGGAACAGGGTACTAAGTTAGACGATCAGCCATGATCATTTTGAATGGCGGAGCAGGCCCGAAGGGCTGAATAGCCTACTCTTGCTCCTATTTTCTATGTTTCTATGTCTCATCCAAAAGATGACACCTCCGACAGTGCAGAGCTCCCTCAGTACTGCATTGGAATGTCTGGTAGATTTTGTGTTCAAGTCTCTGGAGTGGGACTTGAACCCACAAACCTTCTGACTCAAAGGCAAGAGTGCTACCCACTGAGCCACAGGAGCAGAAAAACCTCTCTTAACATGCCAGGGTATAATACTACCTGGGGACATCTCGCAGCATATGTCCGTTTGAAAAGAACAAACATTAGGAAAGCAGAGTTCAAATTAAGCTTCACCCATATGGAGATGAACAGTATATCTCTCTTTTATTTAAAAGAAACGAGGACATTTCCCAACGGGCCGCTCACAGGTAGTCCAAGGTCTGGAGCACGGTATCCTATGTTTACCATGGTCTTGTTCCAAGGTTCTGGATGGATAGTCACTGCTGCTGCTCACTGACCTCTTGCTCTTAACACTCCAATTGGAGGCCTTATACTCAACCCTTGCCAGGGCTGGTCGACTTTCTGTATTACTGGTGCCCATATTGTTTAACTGTCATGGCTACTTTCTGTTGTTAGTTTTGTAATCTGGCTGGTCTCTGCTGGATCAAATCGGAAAGAAAAAAAAAGAGACTCTATAACAGAAACTTTTTTTGCTTGCAGGATTTGAGAGACACTTGTAGCCGTCACTGAGATTAAGGCATTAATTCATCCCAAGGGTCCCATTGCCAATCACAAACCACTCAAGTATCTTCCTTATATTTTAGGGCATCATTGGAAATGTATGGCTGAATGACTTGCTCCCAGCGATTTGTTATCCTACTGTGCTGTGTAATAAGGTTACCCATTGTGCTGGAGTGTGCTGCAAGACTATAACAAAATTAAGGCACCAAGTACTGTCAGCAGGTGTGTGAAGTTCATCTCAAGAGTGTTACAGTCTCACGCAAATACAACATGTGACAGCAAAGCTGGGTGAGATGGAATACAAGAATGAGGAACAAGAAAAGACCTTTTACCCCATCTAGCTTGCTCAAACAATTAGGTTCACGTTCAAACAGTCCACTCTCACCTCCATCCTGCCTCGGTGCCAAGCCCATATTCTTTTGTTGGATTAGGAATATACCTATTTCTTTTCTGTATACCTCATCTAAGTCCAGAGTCACCAGACCAGGTGCCAGTATATCCCGTACTCTATGTGAAGCAGTTGCTTCTTCAGTTATGATTGGCCTGCAGTTTCATTAGTTTAAAGTCATGTTCTATCACTTACATCCACACCATGATTCCCGTCGTGAATGTATTGTTCTCCCCTCCAGTCTTCTTTTATCCTGTGAGGAGCACATTTAAATCACCTTAATCTCTCTATTTATGGCTAATTAATTTAAGACCCATTGACCTTTTTAATTATTGTATCTATATAAATAATTGAATAGGTTTACAGGCAATCCTTAACTTTGAGCTGGCTGCAACGAGGCGTGCGAGGATAGTGTTGACCAGAGGTCACCGGTTACGGTTATTGGCTTAGTACAAAGAGAAGAGTCAATTCTCTCTTAACTCTCAATTCGGTTTATTCACGCCGTTAGATCATATACATATAGCTTATACGTCTGGTTAGATATAGACATGCAGTTTGCACCAGGTTATACAGTTTTATACCCAAACTAGGATCTAAACGCACACCCACTAGGTTTCTCTGACACTCCCTGAGTGGTCACAGAATATAAAGGATAATACCCGAAAAGGAGAGCTGACGCTGGCCAGGCGTTCCGTTCTCTCTCTCTCGACATCGTCTCTATGTCCCTGACGTAGGTTCTTCCACTTCCGCGATGGTTGGTCTCCGGAGTCTTCGCTCTGGCTCCACGCCCCAGATTCTTCATTCTTATTCCGAATCTTATCTCTTCAAGCTGTGCTGTCTCTCTCCCTTTGGTTTAGACTTGCTCACCTAGCCTGTGTCTTCTCCTCATTGGCTCTGTCCCAAGGACTTAGGTAGCATTACCTCATTACTCCTTTTTCTACATAAGGACTTGTGTCTTATCACATCTCCTTTGTCTTTCACAAAACTTAACTAATTCAAACCGGTTCCAGCCAGCTCAGTCCAGCGACCGAACTCAGGTTACTTCAGTTCAAAAGTTGCTTTTGACTGTGTGTCAGCAGCTGGAAATCTCAGGTTACTTTCTGCAGCCCCTGGCCAACATTAGGATACGATAACTTGCTCACCAATTTTAACTCCCTCAATTTAAGGATAGCACTTTGCTTCGGCTGAAATCCAAAATCCAACCATTTCGGAAATGAGGGCACCGCAACAGTTCTGTTTTGAATCGTGTTCTTTTTCAGTAACGTATTTGCTTGCAAATTTTGGCAATTGCAAAAAAAAAAATTGCATTACAAAGACACAAAGAATAAATCCCATCAGGTAAGTGAAAACATGACCTGTCTTAAGTGCATTATTATTGTATTCATTTTACCATCCGCATCTGAGCTGAGTATGCTCCTAATCCACATGCCTTATAAGATAGTGGGCTCAATTTCCTTTTTTTCCCCTGGAACATGATCTGGGCCAAGATAGCCTTGGCACAAGAATGGGTGATAGATGACTGTGAAACAGCTCATTGAAGAGCACAGCGCATGCAAATATGAGATAACGTTGTTTCCAGCATTAGTAGACATCAGAGCCACCATTATCCCAGAGATGTCAAGGAGGGAATGGCCAGGATAAGTTACAGAGATGCATTTTCCTCACTGCACATGTGGCTTCCCCCCCTCCCCATGTTCTCTTGAAAATATTCTCATTAATTACTTTTATGAGGGGGGGGGGAAGGGAAGATTTTCTCACTGCACAACATGTAGCTCACAGTAAACTCTTGTATATAAATCTAATTGTTATTTTCCTACATACAGTGCACAAAATAAATCTTTGCCCTTAATCTTTTTGGATTAAAGTCCAACTAAAATTTCTCCGGCCATGAGAAAGTTATGAATTGGATCAATGCCTTAACAATGCAATCCCATGCAATGCATGTTTTTGTTTCTGATAACAGTCCTTCTTTCCAAAACGACTGTGCCAGAAGACAACCCTATGGCAACTTAATTAATTAGAGATCCAGTTCCCTCTTACACCATTCACATTCGTGAAATAATGTGAATGGTGTAAGAGGGAATATTGTACAAGTTTATTTATTTCCAAGTGTAGCAAATGAATAGTGCTGCATTTTGAACAGTCATTTGATCTTAATCTTTTAGATCCATTATGAAAAGTGCAAGAACCTTCAATGTAGGAGGAGATTCTTCCACCCTTGCGTATCTTTGGATCGGGATTCCAGCGCAGATCCTTGATCCAGAATGAATTTGCATAAAAATCAATAATAAATGTACAGGAATTAACTGCAAATCTCATAGAATTTATAGCATAGAAACACGTCATTCGGCCCAACTGGTCTATGCCGGTGTTTATGCTTCACACGAGCCAATTCATCTGAAGGTGACGGAGCGCTCTGTAGGAAATGATCAGTTTGAGGTAACGTTTCCAAAAGCCATCTATTCTCCTTTCCAATAAAAATCTCCACAAAACATTTGCAGGCAAATTTCAGAGTCTCTTAAACGTTGGTCATTTGAGAAGGAATCCACAGTGTCGGTCAGTTAGGTGTTAAGGATGCAAGAAAAGCAGCTAGCTGCAACTATCGTCAGTTTTGAAAGCTGTGTGCTTTATAGCCAAAGCTAGGGGCTAAATTATGAGGACAAGTATGTATTCCCTTGCGTATAGAAGATTAAGGGGTGATCTAATTGAGGTGTTTAAGATGATTAATGGAGTTGATAGGGTAGATAGAGAGAAATTATTTCTTCTGGTGAGGGAGTCCAGAACAAGAGGGCATAACCTTAAAATTAGAGCTAGGCCGTTCAGGGGTGATGTCAGGAAGCTCTTCGTCAAAGGGTAGTGGAAATCTGGAACTCGCTTCTCCCAATAAGCTGTGGATGCTGGGTCAATTGAAAATTTCAAAACAGAGATTGATAAATTTTTGTTAGGTAAGAGTATTAAGGGATACGGAACCAAAACACAGATGGAGTTAAGATACAGATCAGCCACGATCTAATTGAATAGTTTAAGGCTCAAGAGGCTGAATGGCCTACTCCTGTTCCTATGAATGTTTAAACCTCCCTCATTTTTAAATTTATTTGAGTCTGTCAAACCCATCCTATTTACCTACCTCCTGTTGAAACGTTGAATAAAGTTTCTCCACATGTTAAACCTGTAGATAACAGTCGGATTAGGGAAACTTCAAGCTTCCTGGGCCACTCATTTCTTTGGCAGTTTTCAGCTCGTTTGGTAAGAGGCTGAAACAAACACTATTATAAAGCAGTGACATGTCAAGAGTAGCTTTAACCCTGTATAAAAACAATCGTTAAAAAAAAACTATCACTCTGCTTGCCTCTATTTTTCCTCTCTCTCTCTCTCTCACACATTTTTCTTATGGAAAAATTTACTATCCAATATAATCTGTTTTAGCTTTTCCACACCATGTTTCCTAAAAAGTAACTAAGATATTTCCTTTACCTGCCTTTCTTCTGTCTCCTGGCTCCCGCTGTCCATTTTGGAGATGGCAGCAACATCCAAACAACTGACCTTTGAATAGGACGAAACCATCTCCAGAGGTTGTTTTATTTAGCTCATCAAGACCCAGCCATATTAAGGTCAACACAGTGACATTATAAAACACGACCAGGTCAAGCTTTGATGTGATTTTTCCAACAAATAGAACTATGTCACTGCTGAATGAGTCATCTGTGGCGCAGTAAGAGTTAAATAATTAGGGCCCTTTGGGGAGGGAATTCCAGATTTCTATTACCCTTCGTATGAAAATGTGCTTCTTGGTTTTGCTCCTGAATGGCCTGGCTCTAATTTTAAGATTATGTCCGCTTGTTCTTGATTCCCCCACCGGAGGAAATAGTTTCTCCGTATCTACCCTATCAAATTCTTTTAACAGTTTAAACATCTTGATCAGATCACAACTCAATCTTCTAAACTCAAGGGAATCCAAGTTTATACAACATGTCCTCATAATTTATTCCTCCAAGTCAGGGGTTAGATGAAGAAGGGTGGGAGGAGGATCATGTGGAGCATAAACACCGGATGGACCTGTGGGGCCGAATGGGCGGTTTATGTGCTGTATATTCCGTGCAATTCGATGTAAATTCAGCGTTCATGTTTTATTAAATAGCCATTCTGCAGTGAAGAGGGGAAACAGTTAACCCAGGCTTCTGCCAGTGCCGATCTTGAACAAGCCTACTAGGAAGTCCATAGAGATGTTGCAGGATGATTTAGCTACAATTTTTGTTTCGATTCTCACCCTTTTGCTGTGGAAAGATTCTCACCTCCATACGGCACCTCCTCCCTCTCCCTCAACAGCACAACAAAGACTGAAAGTTTTCTGAGTGTGAAATCGAAGAGACAAGATAAGCAAACCTACACCAAATGTGCTGTGCCACACGCCACTCTCAGTGGGAGTCATTTTATAAATAGGTTTTTGCTCAAGTCTCCCCCCCACATCTGTCAACATCTAACAATTTGGAGTTTGTTGTTAGAATGATTTATTATTGGCCCTATAATAACTTAAATATATTTTTAATCCAAAAATCATTAAGAATTATCGATTGCAGGGCAAGTAAGCCTCACTTTAAACTTTAAAGCAACCATTGAGAACACTCCTCAGCTAAACGCAGCATGCCACGTTAGACTTAATACTTTAGACTAATGTTTCTCATGTCTGAGCTGTTTATATTGTATCTGGTGCTCAAAGCATTCACTGCTGTTTCTTAGTAAAATAAGATCAATAAAATCTGCTTTGCTTGACAGATTAGCAAAGCACACCACTGCATGGATCCTTGACCAACTGGATATAACAAAGGGCTGCCCAAATAGACTCTCATAACAGAATTCTACTGCATTAAAACACCTGAGGAGAATTTTAAAAAAATAATAATTCTGGGGTTATGGGCATTTCTAGCAAGGCCAGCATTTATTGCCTATCCCAAATCCCCATGAGAAGGTGGTGGCGAGCCTTCTTTCTAAACCGCTGCAGTCCATCTGGTGAAGGTGTTCCCACAGTGCTGTTGTTAGGGAGGGAGTTGCAGAATTTTGACCCAACAACGATGAGGGAACGGCGATATATGTCCAATTCAGGATGGTGTGTGAGTGGGAGGGGAACTTGGGAGGTGATGGTGTTCCCATACACCTGCTGCCCTTGACCGCCAATGCGTTGTTTTTTTTAAAAATCTGCATTGTCACATGGAGGGCTTCGGTAAATAAGGGTTAATGTAGAGCTGAGGAAGGAAGCTATTTTAAAGAACTGCAAATGGAGCCTGCTGTGGTACTGGAGCTGAATGCAATGAAAGGTTGAAAGAGAAAAAACTTGTGGTCAGTATCCAAAACTAAGTTCTCAATTTATTCCAGGTAGAAAAAGTCAGTTGTGTTTCTGGCTTGCCTGCCCTTTGGGAAAGTGTCATGCTTAGAATCAGTTTAGATTCTTTATAACTGTTCTGAAATCTATTTCCAATCTTACATAATTAATGTTTGCAGATCTGAATAAGATAATCTTGCAGTCTTTGTGGTGAATAATCGGGCAACCATTGGCACTAACCATTTCAGTTATAGTACAGCAGGCATAAAACAAAACTGACCCGACATTGCTTGCCCAGCCAATAGCTTCAAGATCAGATTGGTAGGACAACAGCATTAGCATGTGATAAAAATTTGAAGCATGCATACAAGTAACAATCAAAACAAGTGCAAATGCAGAAAGCTAACTATTATCACAACATTTGCTTAGCAACCTATCATAGTGGTTTTTGACACCAGTTTAACAGTAATGGGCCAAGCAAGGAATAAAATGTGCTGCTAACACCAGCTATTGCATTATATAGTCTGAATCCCACCAGGCATCTGGACTTGAGTGGATTCAGTCATGAGACAGACAGAATGAGTCAGAAGGATATTTTATTCTACCGCCTAAATAATACGAGGGGGAAGTAAAAAGGATTTAGTGATCTGCTGTACAATGTCTCCGAATAAATTGCCAGGTAGAAGAAAGGGTGGATTATCAGTGTATTTCAGTGAAAAAGGATTAGAGCTTTTGACTATGTCACAGTGAATTCCGGTCCCTCTCTATCGCCACAGCTTAGAGGGCTACAAATGTCACGACTCTTTTCTTTTCCTGAGAAAGGCTGGCTGGGTGAATTGAAGGTGGGGAAGGAGAGTGATTTATTTGCCATTTGGAAAAGGCGACTCCAAGAGTCAGGTCTGGTCAAGATAGACTCAACTAAATGAAGATCAGCAACGTCAGTGTGTGTACGTGAATGGTTTATTTTAAAGTCCTATTAAGCAGCAACCTGGTTCAGTCCTTATTTTCAAACCAGGCTACAAGATGCAAAGTCTCACTGACAAAACCAGTCAACTAACTTTAAAAAACACATTCCATAGCCCTTTAGTGTTGAACAAATTGTTGAGACACTGTTTAAATAAGGATCATGGTGAATTCTTTGCATTAGGCTGAAATAAGGTACAAGTATGCTTGTGCTAATAAGGACTGCAACTTCAATCATAGTTGGGTGCGAGGGTCATTTTTTTTTTGTACTTCATTTCCATAAGCAGTGAACTTCCACCAAATATACACAGGAGAGTGAGCAACCCAATGACTGCTTAAGACAACATGTGGAGCAGAATATTAGAACAGGTCTATACTAGAATTAGCAGTATGCCAAGAGTTGATTAGTAACTGGAATGGGAGCACAATGAGGTGCTAGAGGTCTTTGTACAGTTAGATTGGATATAATAATAAAAGGTTAAAACCACAAGCTGAACTTTAATTGAAAGGAATGACCGGACCAATTAGCCTCCCTCACATTTTTTCAGCAATGAGGCTTAATTTTTTTTTAAGGCTATAAATCTGCAGAATGCAGGCCATTCACAGCTTAAGGCAATATAGTCTTCTCACATGTTTACAGAGTTGCACAGGAGATGAAAAGAAATACATTTAATAAATAAAATCTGAGAATCCATCCCAAGCAAACATCGCACAACTTGTATATGTTTCAGCATCACTTTAGCTGCCTGCATACTGTATTAGCAATGGAGATAACAGCCCAGTGTAGTATTAGTGTGTCAACACTTAATGTATTCATGAGAAATTATTTTGTCCGCTATTTTATCAGTGGCATTGCCCGAAGGGCAACACCTCCATTAAAACAAAGTGATTTCATACAAATTCGCTAAATGGTTGCACACAAATATTGTACAGCATAATTTCTAAGTTAATTTTCAAGCTTGGTTATTATTGGCAATAATCAAAATTATTCAATCCTATTTGCAACCACAAATTATTTACATAAAACAAATATATTTCTCCTAACTACAACATTTAATTCCTCGGGTCTGAATCTTGATGAGGCTGCAGACAATAGTAACCCAATGCTCCCTGACAGGGTACAGTAGATCACTGTGCACTGTTGCCATCGTAAAACCCACCCAATTTCCATCCAATTGAAATTAATGGAGTGAGAAACGGCTGGGTTCAACAATAGCCTGGAGATCCACTCCGCCAAGTTACTGCCCAGGCGACGGAGTCCCACAAGTAGATCAGAAAACCATCTTATATCGTTGTTTATGTTATCTTAAGACAGCGTGTTGCCATTTTTCCATGATCTGTGCTTTGAAAGATAATCTCACCATCATTACTCATTTTAAAAATAAAAGGATGCTCCCCCGAAGGTGTAGGCAGGTCCACCACCGAGTCATACAGACCAAGAAAGTTCCAGTTTCAATCCCTGATGTGTGCCGAGCTAACTGATTTTAGTCAGTGTAGCAATGTAGATGGTACAATTGGCCTCAAACTTAAGTAGTGGATGGGGCTAGGTACGATGCACCCATTAGGGGAAATAGCTGTCTGGCACTCAGTCTTGGCTCGCACTTGAAGAATGACAAGTAGCAGAGGGCTAACGCCATCTGTGGGACTGCCACCCAGTTTGAAATTTGCTTTCAGGGTCAAAATTGAGGGCCAAAATGGGAGGACTGTTCGAAAGAATTCTGATTAAATCCAATATCCTTTTTTGCCAACGTCTAAATTTCTGGGATTTGTTTTTTTTTGGTGGATTTAAAAGAAAGCAGGTGCTGACTTAAGGACAAGTGGCTGGAAGGAGCTGGTTAGCTCGATAGTGCGAGCTATTTGCTACTATGTTTATTGCTCCTTTGAGCATTCCTATTGTTCCTTTTAACCTCAAATTCAGTCCTTCATACTCTTCTTCCTCCCTATCTCCCCTGTGTGTTGAAATCAAGAATCATCACACCATTTCATACTCTCATTTTTCCTCCCAAGGACCTCAAAACTCTGGGACTCCTTACCTCTCTCAATTTGCAATTCCCTCTACAATCTACACACTTTTAAAGCATGGGTTGGGAGGCAACTAATCACCAAATCCAGAGTTATTTCATCGGTTTTCAACCCTGGTAGTGTTCTGCAACATGAGCCGTGGTCCTTTGCCTAAGCTTCCCGATAAAAGAATTAAGATCAGTAGAAATCCAACAATATCCCCATGGTGCTTCATAAATCATCAATTTTCAGTTGCTTCTTCACACTATCATGCACTTTATCTCCCAGCCAATCTCCCACTTGTGTTAACAGGTCTTCTGAACAAACGAAAAAATTGAGAAACCAACAGAAAATAATTGAAGGATGATAACTTGAACATGCTGTTACCAGAGACCAGAAGGGTTTTACACTCGATTCAGGCTATCTGTACAAAGGGTGCAAGGCAAGAGATTATATATAACATGGTTTCACTCTAGGAAAATCTCTTCAGGGACTGAGGAGAGTGATGAAATGGGACCAGTATTATGACCATTTCATGCATCATTTAACACAATGAAATTGAATTAGATTTTATTTTGTTCAAAGATTAGAACTATTGACAGGTACATGCTTCTCTTTTACCGACCGTGCTTAGTCCCATCCTACTAATCTCACTAGAGGGCTCCATCGAGATTTGTCCAAGATTGGCTACTTAATGAATGAGAGATGTCTTTCTACCCATAACCAAGGATTACAAAAGCATGAATTATGATTTAATCAATGAAAATTGCAAATTGAAATATTTAACCATTATGCACACATGTTCTTCTGAATAATCATTCCACAAACAGAAGGAAAATGGTGCAGATTCTGACCCATTTACATGTGATTTTTTATGAAAAGTTTCTCAAATGAAGGAATTTAAGATTTCCACTAGCTGGACTGGCAGTCTGCCATAATGAAAAGGGTACTGTACAATGTTAAAGTCCTATCTGGATACATCCTATTCAGGGCAAGTTGCACTTGACTTAATGCACTTAAGTGTAATACATGGTAATTGCGATGCTACATTGAGTGAGTAGGTCAGATTGCATTGAAATTACTCCTACAAGAAAGATTTGCCAAAAGTACTTTAGATATGTACCACCAGTAATATTCATAACATTATGTTCGAAGCAACGGACTATGACTTTCCAATTGGCATTCGAGTTGTGCATTTTCTCAATTGTTTAAGATTCAGAACCATGGTCTGCAGAGCAAGTTTCTCAATGCCTAAACTTGACTAATCCCCTTGCCCACCAAGGGATTTGTTTAAATTTCAATTTTGAGACAAGCCACTCAGTGTCAGCAACAGAAGTGACTCTGTAACTAGGCGGCCATGATGGGATCAAGCCTCTGGCTGTCAAACTAACACCAATCACAATTAACTTCGCTGATTCTTGCTTTGGTGGATGGGGCTGGTGGGAGGGAGGAAGAAAGAATGGGGGAAATTGATTCATATGGCTCCACACCTCATCTTCAAAAGTAATTAATTGGGATGTCCTGAAGTGTAACCACTGCTGTTATGTAGGCAAATATGGCAGCCAAATTCTATACATCAGAGTCCCACAAAGAGCAAAACTGATGAAGACCAGTTATTCTGTTCTTCAGGGCGTTATTTGAGGAAGAAATATTGGCCTGGACACAGGTATAGCTCCCTACTCTTCTTCAAATATCACACTGCAAATTTATTTTTCTCACATCCACCCTAATGATCGGACAAGACCTTGGTTTGACATTCCATCCAAAAAACAGCACTTCTGGCAATGTAGCACTCCCTCAGTCATCAGTCATTTGTAAAATGACTGAAATGTCAGCCTAGATGCTGTGCTCAAGTTCTGGAGTGGGGCCTTGAATATCATATAAAAAAGGAGATAAAAAGAAATAGTTTGCATTGCCCGACGGTAAGACTGTCTCCTGTAGGCGGACCATATAAGTGCATTGATGTTATTTGTGGAGACGATGTGAACATGTAGCAATCCAATGCACCATAATATAGGAATTTCGCAAATAGCGATGTAAACATTTTTTGAAGCCCAAACAGGGTAGTAGTGACATGAAAATCACCCCCCACTCACCTGTTGCTGATTATTTCTTCCCATGTGCAGTGCTTTACATTTGTCTGTGTTAAATTCCACCTTCCATTTTTCTGCCCAATTATAAATTCTATCCAACTCATTCTGTAATTTTTAAGCTGTCTTCTTTGAGTCCAATTCCCCATCTAGTTTGATTATCATCTACAAATTTGACCATTTTGCAACATCATTGGCAATTTGTTTGATTTGGGTTTGGGGGGTGGGGGCGGGCGGAGTGGTGGGGAAAGAGAAATTGAGCAGCAGCAATCTGGATCTCATCCTTGGAAGTGTCGAGCTAACTATGTATCTCGTCCCCCTGGTACTGTAGTAGATGGGTGCAGCCGTGTAACATTGTGGCCCAAAGAGAATCGCATGTGGGCCAGAAAGGATTGGGTCACATTCCATTTCAGTAAAAACAAATTGGTCCTCTTGGCGTTAAGGAATATCAACTAATCGTACTATTCTACATTAGATATATTATTAGATAATATACTGGGATTTCAATGGGTCTGAAATGAAGTTAAAATTAAACTAGTCTAAAAATAGTGAGTGTGTCTTACAACTTTATTATCTTGCTGGAGCTCTAAGCCTCCCAGCAGGATTTGGAAGCTTGAATTGTAACTCATGCTGTCTACTAATTACTGTTAATATTCTACAAACAAGAACATATAGATGGGAAAAACTCA
This sequence comes from Heptranchias perlo, assembly GCF_035084215.1. Classification (NCBI taxonomy): domain Eukaryota; kingdom Metazoa; phylum Chordata; class Chondrichthyes; order Hexanchiformes; family Hexanchidae; genus Heptranchias; species Heptranchias perlo. The sequence continues at coordinate 11,204,474 of NC_090345.1, read as the reverse complement.
ATACGTTGCTTTTTATTTCCTCTCCAATAAGGGACTGGCTCACTGTAGGGGTATGAGTCCATAAACATTAGTTGTGTCCAGTACCTTAACCAAGTGGCAATTCTAAATGTGTGAGCCTCGACAGTGAAGAGTAGCATGGAGGACATCATAGGCAAGCCAGGTCCTTCTCTTATCCAGTATTCACATGACCACACACTTCCACCAGGAACCCTGAATTATTTTCTCTTTCCCTAATTCACGAGATGCAGTGGCTAATGTAGCTTGTTTGCCAGCACACAGTCAATATTAGCTAACTCAGGAATTGAACCCAGGACCTTCCTAGTCTGTATGGCTCAGCTACTCACTGTTTTAGCTAGCTAAGCCATCAGGGGAACTGCATTTTAATCCATATTGTGGAAAGCCTACAATAGTGAATTGTACCACTCTGGCAATATGAAACTCCAAGGGGCATGGGGAGAAAAAGTGCAATTATGTAACAATTAGTCAACTTAATTGTAGAATCATAGAATGATACAGCACAGGAGGCCGCCATTTGGCCCTTTGTGCCTGTGCCAGCTCTTTGAAAGAGCTATCCAATTTGTCCCACTCCCCTGCACTTTCCCCATAGTCCTGCAGTTTTCTCCCCTTCAAGTATTTATCCAATTCTCTTTTGAAAGAGACTATTGAATCTGCTTCCACCACCCTTTCAGGCAGTGCATTCCAGATCATCATAACTCGCTGCGTAAAAAAAATCTCCTCATCTCACCTCTGGCTTGTTTGCAAATTACCTTAAATCTGTGTCCTCTGGTTACCGACCCTTCTGCCACCAGAAACAGTTTCTCCTTATTTACTCTAGCACAATCCTTCATGATTTGAACACCTCTATTAAATCTCCCCTTAATCTTCGGCATCGGTAAATCTGGGAGCAGCCTTTCCCCTGGTCTGCTCCATTTGATAATTTTGGGTGTTTGCTCCAGGAGCAGCTTTGGAGAACTGCCCCTTTAAATAGGTCTCCTCCAGCTGACAGCCTTTGATGCGGGTGCGCAGTCCGCCCGCTGTGCAGGTTGACAATGGGAAACCCGGAAGCCACGGCAAGTGCCTTCAATGTACCCGCGATCGCGTGGGGAATGGACGGATTTCACTGAGCAGGTTACTCACACGCCCAGTCGCCCCCCCCCCCCCGCTGCCATCCCGCCTCCCTGGTAATATCGGGGCCTATGTCTCTATTAATAAAGTCCAGGATCCCATGTGCTTTTTTTTTTTAAAACAGCCTTCTCAACTTACCCTCCCACCGTCAAAGATTTCTGCATGCAAACCTCCAGGTCTCTCTGTTCCTGCACCCCCTTTAAATTTGTACCATTTAGTTTATATTGCCTCTCCTCGTTCTTCCTTCCAAAATGCACCACTTCACACTTCTCTGTTACATTCCATCTGCCACGTGTCTGCCCATTTCACCAGTCTGCTGATGTCCTCCTGAAGTCTCCTCCTCACTGTTTATTACTTTAGCATTTTAAGATTAGTTATGATTAATCCACTGCAGTTGTTTTTCCTCCTTACAGACCATTGCACTTTGTAACCTATATAAAAATATGTACATACTAATTAAACTGTAGCTTTCAAACAAATTAGGGTGGCAACTGAACTGTCACTGCTTGTAAATTATACACAGTAACTACACAACATCATAGCTGCCAAATCCAGCATCCGCATACTTAGACTATTACAATGTAGTCATATTTTTAAGCCACATCTGGTTAATGGTGTATGTTTTAAATTACCCTTGTCCCACATAAAAATAAAAGAGAGATAGCTGTACATTATAACCTGAAGGTAAAATAGTGGTAGAGGATTACGTCAGGATTTGATTTTCCCAATGAGAGGAGAGCATTAGCCAGACATGAAAGTCATCCAGCTTTGAGGAAGGGGGAAGAGGGAAGAAAGGAGAAGCATTTAAAAAAAAAACTGCCAGCAGAATCATACAACACAGAAAGAGGCCATTCAGCCCATCATGCCTGTGCAGGCTCTCTGAAAGAGGTATCCAATTAGTCCCACTCCCCTGCTCGTTCCCCATAGTCTTGCAAATTTTTCCTTTTTAAGTATATATCTAGTTCCCTTTTGAGAGTTACTATTGAATCTGCTTTCACCACCCTTTCAGGCAGCGCATTTCCAGAGCTTATACTATCATAGTCGATGAAGGAGCTATATGAGGTCAGATAGAACAGCTGACTAAACAGGGTAAATAATGATCAGACGGTTGTGTTAAATATTTAGCCTTTCAGACTAAAAGATCACCAACACAATTGGTAGACAAAGTTGTGCTGCAATACCCTCACAGGATACAAGTTGCTCTATTAGAGCTTGTAGTCTAAGATCTCTCTCACACACACACACAGAGCTTCTGCAGCATATAGAACCCAGATAAGGCAAATTCAAAATACTCAGATTTTTTTTAAAAAACAGATCACGAAACATTTTGTAATATTCCACAGCAGAGCAAACTGAAAGTCTTTCAAAATATTTATTACATTTCTGAAAAAAAACATAATGGGACCTCATAAGGGAATTTCAAAAATTCAATAGAAGAATTAATGCCACAGTTTGATATTTAGAACTCAAAATATACCATTCTGATGTGTGGTAGACTTAAAAGAATAAAGGTTTTAAAAAAGCCATTCAGTAGTGGTTTACTTACTATAATTTAGCTTAGTCTTCTTAACTCCTGCTTTTTATATCAAAAAGGATTTTCTTATTCCCACTTTCAATAGATTTTCATTAAATCAAAAAAACAGCTACTGAAGAGCTTCAAAATGAAAAGGAAATAGTTCAGTTTCGATTCCTATTTCTCCATCCTCTTAGCAACCAGTCACCGTGGTAATAGAGTTACCTGATTATTATTTGATTGGCTATTCTTGATGATTCTCACACACTTCAGCAGCTCTATGCATGCTGATTAATCTAATCAAGTATTAAATGAGCTTGCATTATTCTTAATGATTGGCTAGCACGAATGTTCCTGTTTAAACAATATACCAAAATGTGAAAATATGCCGTAACGGCAGGTAGAGAGAGTGAACCATTTAGTATTCACCTTCACCTCAGAAGTAAGTGTCACTGGCCCTGAACATTACCATCAGATTCAAGCTCATTAACAAATACCCATCTGAAAATAAGTCAAAACTTCAGAAGCCACGAGTAACTATAATCTTCATCTGCTTTAACACCACTAACAACAGAATAAACTTTTGGCAATTCTAACCATTACATTAGAAAGCTTAAAATGAGAAAAGACCATTCAGCCCATCAAGTCTGCTTCTTCTAGTCCCAGCATAGGCATCTCATTCATGAACCTCTCTAATCACTACAACTTCTCTTGACCCTCCTGTCATCTCTCCCTTCTCATTTTATTGGAAATAACGTCTCCCAAGGGGAGAATCCATGGATTTACAAGCAATAATTACCCTCTAATTGACCTCAGTAGATTTCAATTTAGACCAATTCCCTCACAGGGATACTTGAGCAGTGGCCTTAAAGGAACAGGACACGTTAAACAGCTCTGTCTTAGCGGCTAAACATCACAGGCTAGAATTACTGCAGCGTTCTCCCGATCCGCCATTGTGACTTTGGTTAAAGATCAGCAAAAACCCTGCAAAGATGGCGTAAATGGCCGTTTGCACAGTCTCTCCAGGGTTTCTGCCAATTTCCAGCTGAAACCATGGAGAGAGATGGGGAGATCCCCGCTGAAATTCCAGGCACACAATCATGTTGCAAAATCCCAGCCTACCCGTAAGCAACATCACAGGAGATCAGTTAATTCTGTTCAAAATTTCACAAAACTCTTCTTACATGTGTTAACATGTTTCGGTACATCAGGCACATTCTTTGCTGTGGCCCAATTTCCCTCTCCCCACCTGTCAAACTATGAATCAGCTAACGGCCTTTCAGATGTTAGATGTCTGTCTAGCTATTTGTTTGTTCCATTCAGGAGATCCTCAATTTACAGGGAATGCCTGCTCATGTGGCATAAATAGGGGGAAAAAAATAGATCACACATTTTAACCACTTGAAGATTATTCCTGGCTTTGAAAAACAGATTGAAAACACTCACATCAGATTAAAATATTTTGGTGAGCTATCAGTTTTGATGTATAGGTAGCCCAATTAGCATAAGTTTCAGTTGTTAGCGAACTCACATCTAAAGATGAAATTCTTATTTTTCTAGACAGCCTGCACGCTCCCAAACCCTCACGGACACTATCCTGGAGCCTAGACCCTCCTCACCACAGATCCACGACAGATACCACTCAGCCATCTTCATAAACACAACCAGAGAAAACCCATTCTGCCTATTTTTGGCCATTCTACTTCTGAAAGGAATTCAAAGCCATGAAGAGAGTGCAGAAGAGATTCACTAAGATTAAACCAGGGATGAGAGGCTTTATTAAGAAGGAAGACTAGAGAAACTGGAGCTCTTTTCTTCAGAACAAAGAAGGTTGAGTAGACATCTGATAAAGATATACAAAATTATGAAAGATTCTGATAGTTTTTTTTCCAATTTTCCTATTTCCCCAGTCATTGATTCGATAACAAGAGGGCATAAATTTAAGATTATCAATGAAAGAATGAAGGGAGAGGTGAGGAGAATTTTCTTTTGCACAGGTTTGTTAGGACACAGAATGCCCTACCAGAAACAGTGTTGGAAGCAGAATCCATAAACCTTTCAAAAGGGAAGTGGATAAATATTTGAAAAAGAAAAATTTGAACGAGTACAGGGAAAGGGCAGGGGAATAGGACTAAGTGGTAGTTCTTTGAGGGTTAGCACAAGTGCAACGGTCTGAATGGCCTCCTTCTGTGCTGTAAAATGCTGATTCTAATCCTACTTCTCATTAACAATTAGCCACTTGGGGAATGAAGCTCTGTGTATGCAAGCTTGCTGAAAATCATAGAGCTCCTTTGTCACCAAGCTCAAGGTGAGGTATAGCTGGCAGTATAACTCAGGTCTGCCAGCTGCACTTTCCACTTTATAGGTACCTGTCTGAGACCAATTTCTACAGTTTAACACCACCCTGAGTCTCAGCCCTAGGTTTATAGCTATAAAGATCTGCAGTAAGCTACTAATTATACACCATGTTTTATAGTTATCCAAATGCTCTGATCTGGATTACTTGGAGTCTGGAATTGCCTTTGGCTTGCAGCTCTCATAGATTTGTTTGCATATACACACACTGCTAATATACAAACATGTAACATATATAACCCTGCCTGCTTCTGTCTTGCGATTACGATTTTTCAATTAGGCTTAATTTTTCAGTCAGAGTGCTAGGAAGCAATATCAAGATGACATCCAGTCCTTTAACTCCATCCCTGGTTTTACAATATCTTGCACAATTAGAGCTAGTCCATCAAAGCAGTGCAGTCTATTCAAGAGACACCCAGAGCACTAATCAGACCTGGGAGAACCCAAACTGAAATCTGACTACGGCAGTATTTGTAAAGTAACGGTGCTTCATTAATTTTCACTCGTGAGAAAAGACAGCAGAATGCTTTGCTAGGTCATTTTGCCAAAACCTGACAGAAGTTATTGCCCAGGTTGTAGCTCTTAAGAAGACAGATTTCTAAATAGTGTAAGCAGCCTTGTCTCACAAAGAAATAAATATTCACTCAGACTAATTAACAAACTCATACATAAGTGTCTCTACAGAGCCCTTCAACTGAAGATAAGAGTATCCTATGTACAGTAAAACCAAGCTCTCTTTACCCTGCACAAAACCTAACCCTAAATTTAACATCTATTTTCCTATCTCTTCGTCAAAAGTTGTCAATTTGTGGGTGATTTTGTATTAAGGCTCCAAGTTTACTGGAAACTGCTCAAACTCAATTTAGATATGATGCTTACAACTTAGAGAAATGCCAAAGTACAAAAGATGAAATGATAATGTTCTCACTCACTGCGTGCCCAGTTTCCTTAAGTTGCAAATTATATATGATCTGTGGGAAAGAACAGCTGTAATGAGCTAAATGGCCATTTCTATTTTCATACAAGCATAGAATTCCAATGGACCAAAACTCTTTCCATGTGGTTCTATTGTGTAGTTATATTGTGCAGAACACTTAAGAATTCCAATAGCATTTAAATGCAAATTCTTGATCTGGGCATAATCATACATTCAAACTGCACCAAGAAATGGGAACCCATTGTAAAGGTCTAATTACCTTTGTGCAAAAATAAGTGTTTCTTCTTGTATTTGTTTGTATCAAATTACTGAAGGGATGAATCACTGGAATGTGGTGCAAAGATGTGTAAATGGGTTGTTTTTATCTGCAGTTTATAGAAATCTTGGTGCAAGGGTAATCTGTCCAAGCATAATATCTACTTGGAAACTAATTATGCATTTAACAGCAACCAGGAGTTTATGTCAGATCCTACTTTTACGTGCAAAGAATCCTGGTTTTTGGGAGGCCCAAATAACACCACTTAAAATATAGCCGTGAAGAAGATATTACTGTGATATTAAACACTTACAATCATAGAATCATAGAAATTATAGCGCAGGTGGAGACCATTCAGTAAATTGCACCTGTGCTAACGGTGGCTCTTCAACTGGAACTATCCACTCTAATCCCAATTCCATTCCTTATTACTGTATCCTTACAATTCTTACTTTCCAAATACCTTTTAAAATACCCAATTGGCTTTTCAATTATGCTATAGTCTTTACTTCCACTTTGCTCCAAATGTTTGCGGGAATTCTTAATTTTCTACATTAAAATATAATTTTTCACTGCCCTTAAAAGAAAAAGAAAGACGTGCATTTATATAGTGCCTTTCACGACCTCAGGATGTCTCAAAGCGCTTTACAGCCAATGAAGTACTTTTTGAAGTGTAGTCACCGTTGTAATGTAGGAAAATGTGGAAGATCATTTGCACACAGCAAGATCCCACAAACAGCAATGAGGTGAATGACCAGATCATCTATTTTGGGGATGTTGGTTGAGGAATAAATATTGGCCAGGACACCGGGGAGAACTCCCCTGCTTTTCTTCGAAACAGTGACATGGGATCTTTTACTGAGAGGGAAGACAGGGCCTCGATTTAACGTCTCATCCGAAAGACGGATAAAAAAAATGTTGCAAATGTATCATTCATAATTCATTAAATGCAGCATAGTCCATTCCTAGATCTAATTTACAAGACGTACATATGAAAAATCTGATGGCATAAGAGAAAGTGGCAAGCTGCCCCAACCTCCATCACAATTTCTAATTAAAAGCATTGTCATGATAAATCAAGATGCTTGTTACTTTGGAATCTCCGATTTATTTATTGACATATACTTCAGACTTATTAATGTAACATTTAATAAGAACATAAGAAATAGGAACAGGAATAGGCCATACGGTCCCTTGAGCCTGCTCCGCCATTCAATAAGATCATGGCTTATCTTCTCCCTCAATTTCACTTTCCCACCCTATCCCCATATCCCTTGATTCCCTTAGTATCCAAATATCCATCAATCTCAGTCCTGAATATACTCAACGACTGATCATCCACAGCCCTCTGGGGTAGAGAATTCCAAAGATTCACAATCCTCTGAGTGAAGAAAGTTTTCCTCGTCTCGGTCCTAAATGGCCGACCCCTTATCTTGAGACTATGATCTCCAGTTCTAGACTCTCCAGGCAGGGGAAATAACCTCTCATCATCCAGCCTGTTGAGCCCTCTAAGAATTTTATATGTTTCAATGAGATCACCTCTCATTCTTCTAAACTCCAGAGAGTATAGGCCCATTCTACTCAATCTCTCATCCCAGGAATTAATCTAGTGAACCTTCGTTGCACTCCCCTCCAAGGCAAGTATATCCTTCCTTAGGTAAGGAGACCAAAATTGTACACAGTACTCCAGGTGTGGTCTCATCAGAGCCCTATATAATTGCAGCAAGACCCCCTTACTCTTATACTCCAACCCTCTTTCAATAAAGGCTAATATACCATTTGCCTTCCTAATTGCTTGCTGTACCTGCATGTTAACTTTCTGTGATTCGTGTACAAAGACACCCAAATCCCTCTGAACACCAACATTTCTTACCTCTCACCTTTTAAAAAATATTCTGCTTTTCTATTCTTCCTATCAAAGTGGATAATTTCACTTTTCCCCATATTATACTCCATCTGCCACCTTCTTGCCCACTCACTTAACCTGACTCTATCCCTTTGCAGACTCTTTGCTTCCTCCTCACAGCTTAATTCCGTATCTGGCTTTGTATCGTCAGCAAACTTGGATACATTACACTTGGGTCCCCTCATCTAAATCATTAATGTAGATTGTGGGGGCTGCGGGAGCGGAGGGGGCTGCGGGAGCGGAGGGGGCTGCGGGAGCGGAGGGGGCTGCGGGAGCGGCGGGAGCGGAGGGGGCTGTGGGAGCGGAGGGGGCGGGAGCGGAGGGGGCGGGAGCGGAGGGGGCTGAGCATTCGGTGGGATTGGAAAAAAAACAAGGAGTGCCATCACAGGACAACAGGTAGGTGATTGGCTGGAGTTCGGGGGCGGAGCAGCAGAAGGAAAGGTGCTGATTGGTGAGTAGCTGGTGAGTGTTTTTTTTAAGTCTTTGGTTCATTTCTGGTAAGTTTAGTTCATAATCTAATAAATAGAGGCTTGTCAGAGCACCTCAGTCCCATCAAATGCACATCCTGTGCCATTTGGGAACTCCAGGACGCTTCCCGTGTCCTGGACAACCACAGGTGCAGGAAGTGTCGTCAGCTGGAGGAGCTCGAGCTCCAGATTTCAGAGCTTGAGCAGCAGCTGACGCCACTGCAGTGCCTCCGCGAGGCTGAGAGCTCCGTGGATCGCACGTTTCAGGAGGTGGTCACCCCACAGCTTAAAGAGGATGCAGGCAGAGAGGGACTGGGTGACTGCCAGACAGACAAGGAGGACCAGGCAGGTAGAGCAGGAGTCCCTGAGTGCATCTAGCTCTCTAACCAGTATTCAGTGCTGATTACTGGTGAGGGCAATGGTTCCTCTAGGGAGTGCAGTTAAAGCCAAGTCCACAGCACCATGGGTGGCTCAGCTGGGAGGAGAAAGGTCAGGAAAGCAATAGTGATAGGGGATTCTATAGTTAGGGGCGCAGACAGGCGTTTCTGAGGCCGCAGACATGAGTCCAGGATGGTATGTTGCCTCCCTGGTGCCAGGGTCAAGCATGTCTCTGAGCGGCTGCAGAACATTCTGAAGGGGGAGGGTGAACAGCCAGAGGTCTTGGTCCATATTGGTACCAATAACATAGGTAGAAAGAGAGATGAGGTCCTGCAGACAGATTTTAGGGAGCTAGGAAAGAGATTAATAAGCAGGATCTCAAAGGTAGTAATCTCCTGATTACTCCCAGTGCCACGCGCCAGTGAGTATAGAAATAGGAGGATAGAGCAGGTGAATACGTGGCTGGAGAGATGGTGCAGGAGGGAGGGCTTTAGATTCCTGGGGCATTGGGACCAGTTCTGGGGGAGGTGGGACCTGAAAGGCTTGACGGGTTGCATCTCAAAAGACCTGGGACCAATGCCCTCGCAGGGAGGTTCACTAGTGCTGTGGAGGAGAGTTAAACCTAATTTGGCAGAGGGATGGGTGCCAGGATGTAGCAATAGAAAGGAGAAACAAGGTGCATAAAGGATTGGGAGAGACAGATAGCACTAGAGTAAGAAATAGTACAGTATCAGGTGGGATCAGACTAAGAGAGAATACAAGGCCTAAGATAGGTTTACAGTACATGTGTGTAAATGCACGAAGCATGGTAATAAAGTCGGTGAGCTACAGGCACAAATAGTCACGTGGGAATATGATGTTGTGGCGATAACGGAGACCTGGCACAAAAAAGTGCAGGATTGGGTACCAAATATTTCGGGATACAAAGTGTTCAGGAAAGATAGGGAAGGAAAGAAAAGAGGGGGGGAGGTGGCAGTATTGATTAAGGAGAATATTGCAGTGCTGGAGAGAGAGGATGTCCTCGAGGGGTCAAGGACAGAATCTATTTGTTTAGAGTTAAGAAATAAGAGGTGCCATTACACTACTGGATGTATTCTATAGGCCACCAACTAGTGGGAAGGATATAGAGGAGCAAATTTGCCAGGAAATTACAGAGAGGTGCAAGAGCCATAGAGTAGTGATAGTGGGGGACTTCAATTATCCTAATATAGACTGGGATAGCAATAGTGTAGAGGGCAGAGAGGGGGAAGAATTTCTGAAGTGTGTTCAGGAGAACTTTCTTGATCAGTATGTTTCCGGCCCAATGAGGAAGGAGGCATTGCTGGATCTAGTCCTGGGGAATGAGGTGGGTCAAGTGGAGCAAGTGTCAGTGGGGAATATTTAGGGAAGAGTGATCATAGTATCATAAGGTTTAGATTAGTTATGGAAAAGGACAAGGAGAAATCTAGAGTAAAAATACTTAATTGGCGGAGGGACAATTTCAGTGGGTTCAGAACGGATCTGGCCCGGGTAAATTGGAATCAACGATTGACAGGAAAACAGTAATTGAACAATGGGCGGCCTTTAAAGAGGAGATGGTTCGGGTACAGTCTAGGTACATTCCCATGAGGGGGAAAAGGTAGGGCAACTAAAGCCAGAGCTTCCTGGATGACAAAAGAGATAGACAATAAGATGAAGCAGAAAAAGGGGGCTGTATGACAGATGTCAGGTTGATAATAAAAGTGAGAACCAGGCTGAATATAGAAAGTACAGAGGGGAAGTGAAAAAGGCAATAGGAGGGGCAAAGAGAGAGTATGAGAATAGACTGGCAACTAACATAAAAGGGAATCCAAAAGTCTTCTACAGGCATGTAAACAATAAACGGGTAGTAAAAGGAAGGCTGGCCAATAAGGTACCAAAAAGGAGATCTACACATGGAGGCAGAGGGCATGGCTGAGGTACTAAATGAGTACTTTGCATCTGTCTTTACCAAGGAAGAAGATGCTGCCAAAGTCACAGTAAAAGAGGAGGTAATTGAGATACTGGATGGGCTAAAAATTGATAAAGAGGAGGTACTAGAAAGGCTGGCTGTACTTAAAGTAGATAAGTCACCCGGTCTGGATGGGATGCATCCTGGGTTGCTGAGGGAATTAAGCGTGAAAATTGTAGAGGTGCTGGCCATAATCTTCCAATCCTCCTTAGATACAGGGGTGGTGCCAAAGGACTGGAGAATTGCAAATGTTACACCCGTGTTCAAAAAAGGGTGTAAGGATAAACCCAGCAACTATAGGCCAGTCAGTTTAACCTCAGTGGGGAAACTTTTAGAAACGATAAACCGGGACAAAATTAACATTCATTTGGACAAATGTGGATTAATTAAGAAAAGCCAGCACGGATTTGTTAAAGGCAAATCATGTTTAACTAATCTGATTGAGTTTTTTGATTCGGTAACAGAGAGGGTTGATGAGGGCAATGCAATTGATGTGTATATGGACTTTCAAAAGGCGTTTGATAAAGTGCCACATAATAGGCTTGTCAGCAAAGTTGAAGCCCGTGGAATAAAAGGGGCAGTGGCAACATGGATACAAAATTGGCTAAGTGACAGGAAACAGAGAGCGGTGGTGAACGGTTGTTTTTCGGACTGGAAGAAGGTATACAGTGGTGTTCCGCAGGGGTTAGTGCTGGGACCACTGCTTTTCTTGGTATATGTTAATGACTTGGACTTGGATGTACAGGGCACAATTTCAAAATTTGCAGATGGCACAAAACTTGTAAGTGTAGTGAACAGTGAGGAGGATAGTGATAGACTTCAAGAGGATATAGACAGGCTGGTGGAATGGGTGGACATGTGGCAGATGAAATTTAACACAGAAGTGCAAAGTGATACATTTTGGCAGGAAGAATGAGGAGAGGCAATATAAACTAAAGGATACAATTCTAAAGGGGGTGCAGGAACAGAGAGACCTGGGGATATATGTGCACAAATTGCTGAAGGTGGCAGGGCAGGTTGAGAAAGCGGTTGAAAAAGCATACGGAATCCTGGGCTTTATAAATAGAGGCATAGAGTACAAAAGTAAGGAAGTTATGATGAAGCTTTATAAAACACTGGTTTGGTCACAACTGTGTATTGTGTCCAATTCTGGGCACCGCACTTTAGGAAGGATGTGAAGGCCTTAGAGAGGGTGCAGAAAAGATTTACTAGAATGGTTCCAGGGATGAGGGACTTCAGTTACGTGGATAGACTGGAGAAGCTGGGGTTATTCTCCTTAGAGCAGAGAAGGTTGAGAGGAGAATTGATGGAGGTGTTCAAAATCATGAGTAGGCAGAGAGAAGCTGTTCCTATTGGCAGAAGGCTCGAGAACCAGTGGACACAGATTTAAGGTAATTGGCGAAAGAACCAAAGGCGACATGAGGAAAAACTTTTTTATGCAGCGAATGGTTATGATCTGGAATGCACTGCCTGGAAGGGTGGTGGTGGCAGATTCAAATGTGGCTTTCAAAAGGGAATTGGATAAGTACTCGAAGGAAAAAAAATTGCAGGACTACGAGGAAAGGGCGGGGGAGTGGGACTAGCTGGGTTGCACTTGGAGAGAGCCGGCACACGTTCGACCGGCCGAATGGCCTCCTTCTGTGCTGTAACCATTCTATGATTCTATGATTCTAAACAGCTGAGGCCCAAGCGCTGATCCTTGAGGCACCCCACTAGTTACAACCTGCCAACCCGAAAATGACCCATTTATTCCTACTCTTTGTTTTCTGTCTGTTAACCAATCCTCAATCCACGCTAATATATTACTCCCAATCTCATGAGTCCTAGTATATAATAATAAGTATATATTTTTGTCTGAACATTTGATTTCTCTGTAACCTGTCGCTGTTTTTCAATGTCTATATTTTCATGCCTGTAACTTTAATGGCTTTCGTTCCCATTGCATGCAGCACTATTGTGATTGAATACATTCTGCATTATTTCAATGCATACGTCAACCCAATTAAAATAAATATGTCTAAAATAATTGGCTTAAATAACACAGGCAGGAATTTAGGGCAATGTGTTAATGAGTGTGCTAAAAATAATTAATTCCATAAAAGTCAAACAGTATCAGCGCACTTCAAGGGAGTTGATTGGTTCAAGGACTGTAACTGTCACAATAGCAATACCGTTGGCATTTTAGTGTCTAGAGTCGATACTGAATAAACCTGCTGGATTTAACTCCGGCCCCATACACTGGTGGGTGAAATTCTCCTCCAGCGAGGAATTGAGATAGAAGATCAGCCATGATCATATTGAATGGCGGAGCAGGCTCGAAGGGCCGAATGGCCTATTCCTGGTCCTATTTTCCAAGTTTCTATGTTTCAAGGCAAAACACTACGGAGTGCATTATCAGACTAGCACCGCTCCCCTACAAGTGCTTAATGTGCTTTTACTAAACTCATTTGCCTGCTTCGCATAGTTGACTGAGTTGGTTATGAGTTTGTTTGGGACTAGCACTGGTGAAAAATATACAGCCATGTGACTAATTTCACTGAAGAGACTACACGATAACATCAACAAGTTCCATCCCACCATCAAGCTCACCATGGACTACTCCTCAGAATCAGTTTCTTTCTTGGACACACGAATCTCCATCAAAGACGGGCACCTCAGCACCTCACTCTACCGCAAGCCCACGGACAACCTCACGATGCTCCACTTTTCCAGCTTCCACCCTAACCACGTCAAAGAGGCCATCCCCTATGGACAGGCCCTGCGAATACACAGGGTCTGCTCAGACGAGGAGGAACGCGATGGACACCTACAGACGCTGAAAGACGCCCTAGTAAGAACGGGATATGACGCTCGACTCATCGATCGACAGTTCCGACGGGCCACAGCAAAAAATCGCATAGACCTCCTCAGGAGACTAACACAGGACGCAACCAACAGAGTACCCTTTGTCGTCCAGTACTTCCCCGGAGCGGAGAAACTACGCCATGTTCTCCGCAGCCTTCAACATGTCATCAATGACGACGAACACCTCTCTATGGCCATCCCCACACCTCCACTACTCGCCTTTAAACAGCCACCCAACCTCAAACAGACCATCGTTCGCAGCAAATTACCTAGCTTTCAAGAGAACAGCGTCCACGACACCACACAACCCTGCCGCGGTAACCTCTGCAAGACATGCCAGATCATCTACACAGATACCACCATCACACGAGAGGACACCACCCACCAGGTGCATGGTTCATACTCCTGTGACTCGGCCAACGTTGTCTACCTCATACATTGCAGGAAAGGATGCCCCAGAGCATGGTACATTGGCGAGACCATGCAGACACTGCGACAACGGATGAACGGACACCGCGCAACAATCGCCAAACAGGAGGGTTCCCTCCCAGTCGGGGAACACTTCAGCAGTCAAGGACATTCAGCCACCGACCTTCGGGTAAGCATACTCCAAGGCGGCCTTCGAGACACACGACAACGCAAAATCGTCGAGCAGAAATTGATAGCCAAGTTCCGCACCCATGAGGACGGCCTCAACCGGGATCTTGGGTTCATGTCACGCTACACGTAACCCCACCAGCGAACAAATGTTATCTGTTTTTAATATAACGGGTCAGTTGCTGTCTTTTCTATGTTTCTACCTCTCTATCTCTGTTTTTTTTTTGTGTTTGTTGTTTTTTTTTGGTGATTTGTATATTCTGAGACCTGGCAGGTAACACCTGTCTGTCTGCACACTGATTGCCTTGGCAACGGGCAGTTGAAAAAACTGTCTGTACTCACCAAGCATTGTTCTGTGAATTATAAATGCGACTTCATTTCGAGGATTTCATTTCCACATCGTTCACCTGAGGAAGGAGGTAGCCTCCGAAAGCTTGTGAATTTAAAATAAAATTGCTGGACTATAACTTGGTGTTGTAAAATTGTTTACTAATTTCACTGTGAGTGGACCAAGGAATTAAAGTTCTGATGAAAGATCATCGACCTGAAACATGAACTCTTGTTTCTCTCTCCACAGATGCTGCCTGACCCGCTGAGTATTTCCAACCTTTTCTGTTTTTATTTCAGATTTCCAGAATCCACAATATTTTGCTTTTGACACATTGTCTGCTTCAGTAGCCTTCCCTGATAACTTATTCCACAATTTTAATTCTTTTGGTTGGAGAAAGTTCCGCCTGACTTCACTTCTTACTCCGAACATCTTAACTTCCCTCCCCTGGTATTTGAGTTCTTCACCGTGGTGAGCAATGTTCCTGAATTTATTTTGTCATTTTTCTTCATAGTCTTAAAAACTTCAATTAGATCAACTTAAAAAAACCTCCTCCCCAAAGAAAATTAGCTCAGCTTTTCCATATAAAACTTAAATTCCTAATGCATCTTGGGCTGCATTTATATTACAACTATAGCATCTGACAGCTGTGCAAAGGAGTTTAATTTCACACTGAAGCTAAAATGATAGCATAAATCGGGGGTCAGTCCGGAGTAGGGTTGCCAACTCTGGTTGAATGCATTCCTGGAGGTTTCATCACATGACCTCGCGCCAGCTGCCCCGCCCCCCACGCTACCGCCATTGGTCACCCAACACGTTCATCTTCACGATGCACTGCCTTCCCACGCCAATTGGAAAGTGAAAAGACTCTTCATTACCCAATTGGATGATTCTTGACTGTCAGTCAAACAGCATTTTTTCCCATCTCCAATATTCTTATAACTAATAAACAGAAGTGGTCAAAGAAAATGAAAAATACGCACCTTTTTTTTAACACCCCTATGATTTTTCTCCTGGGTTTGCTCACAGCAGTGTCCTGGAGATTAATCTTCAATCCTTGGAGACTCCAGGCTAATCCTAGAGGGTTGGCAACCCTAATCTGAAGCGAAAGGAGCAGTAGCAGGAAAGCTCACTGTTTTGCTGCGGATTCAGGTCAGGCCTTGATTCCTCACTTACATTATAACTGTAGCATTGGTGTGAAGTAAAACCATTTTGTATTGATGCCGCAGTTGTAGTATAAATGCAGCCTCACACGCTGAGAGCCCTGTTTATCAGTTAATCAGGATATCGAGAGTTGCTGGATATTTATCAGCTCTCCGAAGGGTATTTTCTTCCAGCATTTGGATTTTTCGATTGAATGCAAACTTAATGGAACTTCACTGCATGTCTCCCAGTTTCGATTATTGACTTATCTTGGGAGAGGATGGCAAAATATCCGAGGAAAATAAGCTAGAGAAATCTTGGATTTCTTTGTACTGGGGTGAGCAGCAGTAGAAATCCACAAATAAAAGCACCACTACAGGAGAACTGTTCTTGTTAGAATCAGAGAATTGCTGCTCAAATAAAATATGATCCCAACAGAGACTTGAATATCACTCTGCATGGCAGCTACATCAGAACTGATGCAAAGAGACAGGGAGTGAACACCAACATTGTTGCTGCTTTAAACATGCAAATGGAATTTGAACTCATGTGTATTAAAGTATGGCCATTTGCATAAACAGGGTCTGAACATCATTGCTGCAGATTATTGTTCAGTTCTGAGCACCGAACCTCAGGAAGCATATATTGGCCTTGGAGTGAGTACAGTGCAGATTCATCAGAATGAGACTGGGGCTAAAAGGGTTAAATTATGAGGACCGGTTGCATTGACTAATGTCCTTTAGGGAAGGAAACCTGCCGTCCTTACCCGGTCTGGCCTAAATGTGACTCCAGACCCACAGCAATGTGGTTGATTCTTAATTGCCCTCTGAAATGGCCTAGCAAGCCACTCAGTTGTAAAATCTCGCTACGAAAAGTCATAATAAGAATAAAACCGGACGGACCACCCAGCATCGGACCACTAGGCACCGGACACGACAACGGCAAACCAAGCCCAGTCGACCCTGCAAGGTCCTCCTTACTAACATCTGGGGACTTGTGCCAAAATTGGGAGAGCTGTCCCACAGACTAGTCAAGCAACAGCCTGACATAGCCATACTCACAGAATCATATCTTTCAGCCAACATCCCAGACTCTTCCATCACCATCCCTGGGTATGTCCTATCCCACCGGCAGGACAGACCCACCAGAGGTGGCGGTTCAGTGATATACAGTCAGGAGGGAGTGGCCCTGGGAGTCCTCAACATTGACTCTGGACCCCATGAAATCTCATGGCATCAGGTCAAACATGGGCAAGGAAACCTCCTGCTGATTACCACCTACCGTCCTCCCTCAGCTGATGAATCAGTCCTCCTCCATGTTGAGCACCACTTGGAGGAAGCACTGAGGGTAGCAAGGGCACAAAACGTACTCTGGGTGGGGGACTTCAATGTCCATCACCAAGACTGGCTCGGTAGCACCACTACTGACCGAGCTGGCCGAGTCCTGAAGGACATAACTGCCAGACTGGGCCTGCGGCAGGTGGTGAGCGAACCAACACGAGGGAAAAACTTACTTGACCTCATCCTCACCAATCTACCTGTCGCAAATGCATCTCTCCATGACAGTATTGGTAGGAGTGACCACCGCACAGTCCTCATGGAGATGAAGTCCCGTCTTCGCGCTGATGACACCATCCAACGTGTTGTGTGGCACTACCACCGTGCTAAATGGGATAGATTCAGAACAGATCTAGCAGCTCAAAACTGGGCATCCATGAGGCGCTGTGGGCCATCAGCAGCAGCAGAATTGTATTCCAGCACAATCTGTAACCTCATGGCCCGGCACATTCCTTACTCTACCATTACCAACAAGCCAGGGGATCAACCCTGGTTCAATGAGGAGTGTAGAAGAGCATGCCAGGAGCAGCACCAGGCATACCTAAAAATGAGGTGCCAACCTGATGAAGCTACAACTCAGGACTACATGCATGCTAAACAGCGGAAGCAACATGCTATAGACAGAGCTAAGCGATTCCACAACCAATGGATCAGATCAAAGCTCTGCAATCCTGCCACATCCAGTCGTGAATGGTGGTGGACATTTAAACAACTAACGGGAAGAGGAGGATCTACAAACATCCCCATCCTTAATGATTGCGGAGTCCAGCACGTGAGCGCAAAAGAAAAGGCTGAAGCGTTTGCAACCATCTTCAGCCAGAAGTGCCGAGTGGATGATCCATCTCGGCCTCCTCCCAATATCCCCAACATCACGGAAGCCAGTCTTCGGCCAATTCGATTCACTCCACGTGATATCAAGAAACGGCTGAGTGCACTGGATACAGCAAAGGCTATGGGCCCCGACAACATCCCAGCTGTAGTGCTGAAGACTTGTGCTCCAGAACTAGCTGTGCCTCTAGCCAAGCTGTTCCAGTACAGTTAGAACACTGGCATTTAGCCGACAATGTGGAAAATTGCCCAGGTATGTCCTGTCCACAAAAAGCAGGACAAATCCAATCCGGCCAATTACCGCCCCATCAGTCTACTCTCAATCATCAGCAAAGTGATGGAAGGTGTCATCGACAGTGCTGTCAAGCGGCACTTACTCACCAATAACCTGCTCACCGATGCTCAGTTTGGGTTCTGCCAGGACCACTCGGCTCCAGACCTCATTACAGCCTTGGTCCAAACATGGACAAAAGAGCTGAATTCCAGAGGTGAGGTGAGAGTGACTGCCCTTGACATC
Source organism: Heptranchias perlo (assembly GCF_035084215.1). Classification (NCBI taxonomy): domain Eukaryota; kingdom Metazoa; phylum Chordata; class Chondrichthyes; order Hexanchiformes; family Hexanchidae; genus Heptranchias; species Heptranchias perlo. The sequence goes on along the minus strand of NC_090345.1, from coordinate 11,185,974 downwards.
AAGGCAGCACTTGACCGGGTGTGGCACCAAGGAGCCCTAGTAAAACTGAAGTCAATGGGAATCAGGGGGAAAACTCTCCAGTGGCTGGAGTCATACCTAGCACAAAGGAAGATGGTAGTGGTTGTTGGAGGCCAATCATCTCAGCTCCAGGACATTGCTGCAGGAGTTCCTCAGGGCAGTGTCCTAGGCCCAACCATCTTCAGCTGCTTCATCAATGACCTTCCCTCCATCATAAGGTCAGAAATGGGGATGTTTGCTGATGACTGCACAGTGTTCAGTTCCATTCGCAACCCCTCAAATAATGAAGCAGTCCGAGCCCGCATGCAGCAAGACCTGGACAACATCCAGGCTTGGCCTCATAAGTGGAAAGTAACATTCGCGCCAGATAAGTGCCAGGCAATGACCATCTCCAACAAGAGAGAGTCTAACCACCTCCCCTTGACATTCACCGGCATTACCATCGCCGAATCCCCCACCATCAACATCCTGGGGGTCACCATTGACCAGAAACTTAACTGGACCAGCCATATAAATACTGTGGCTACGAGAGCAGGTCAGAGGCTGGGTATTCTGCGGCGAGTAACTCACCTCCTGACTCCCCAAAGCCTTTCCACCATCGACAAGGCACAAGTCAGGAGTGTGATGGAATACTCTCCACTTGCTTGGATGAGTGCAGCTCCAACAACACTCAAGAAGCTCGACACCATCCAAGATAAAGCAGCCCGCTTGATTGGCACCCCATCCACCACCCTAAACATTCACTCGCTTCACCACCGGCGCACTGTGGTTGCAGTGTGTACCATCCACAGGATGCACTGCAGCAACTCGCCAAGGCTTCTTCGACAGCACCTCCCAAACCCGTGACCTCTACCACTTGGAAGGACAAGAGCAGCAGGCACATGGGAACAACACCACCTGCACGTTCCCCTCCAAGTCACACACCATCCCGACTTGGAAATATATCGCCGTTCCTTCATTGTCGCTGGGTCAAAATCCTGGAACTCCCTTCTTAACAGCACTGTGGGAGAACCGTCACCACACGGACTGCAGCGGTTCAAGAAGGCGGCTCACCACCACCTTCTCGAGGGCAATTAGGGATGGACAATAAATGCTGGCCTCGCCAGCGACGCCCACATCCCGTGAACAAATAATTTTTAAAAATTGACTAGGCTTATATTCCTTTGAATATAGAAGATTAAGGGGTGATCTAATTGAGGTGTTCAAGATGATTAAAGGAATTGATAGGGTAGATAGAGAGAAACTATTTCCTCTGGTGGGAGAGTCCAGGACAAAGGGGCATAACATTAAAATGAGAGCTAGGCCGTTCAGGGGTGATGTCGGGAAGCACTTCTTCACACAAAGGGTAGTGGAAACCTGGAATTTTCTCCCCCAAAAAGCTGTTGAGGCTGAGGGTCAATTGAAAATTTCAAAACTGAGATTGATAGGTTTTTGTCAGGCATGGGTATTAAGGGCTACGGAACCAAGGCGGGTAAATGGAATTAAGATACAGATCAGCCATGATCTAATTGAATGACGGAACAGGCTCAAAGGGCCGAATGGCCTACTCCTGTTCCCATGTCCCTATAAGAGTCAAGCTGAATGACCAAGCTGAAGTATGGAATGTTTCAAAAAAAGCTGCATTAAAAACCTAAACAGAGATTGAGTACTAGGAGGAAGTCTTAATCTGAAGAAACAGGCGTCCAAAATTGAACTCTGAAATATAAACCAACAGGGATCCAAGCCTAAGGAAGGATGGACTGAGACACTGGGGTAGAAATGGGTCCTCATTGCACCCATTTTCCCATCGAGGCTGCCATATTGGTGAAGAATGCTTAGCCGGAGTTTCCGGGCGAAAGGGTAAAACAGGCAGTAGACCCCTTGATACGTTAATGCGGGGGGCTAACACTTGCTTTCGGACTCCTCCTGACAAATTGGGCTACTTTCACTGCATGATGTGGAGCCAGGAGGTGCAGATGTGCTCCTTCCGCCTCTACAGCACTCTCATGGACTGTCAATTCTAAACTATATCAATGGAAAATGTGAAAAAGCTACCCGAGTCATGTTTTGGTTGTGGTGTTTGAGTTGATAATCATGTTGCTTAGTTCCCTCATCTCAGTTTAGTGCTCATTCAATATTTACCCCATTAAGTCCCTTCATGTGTTCAAAAACTTAAATCGTGCCTTTTGTATTCCAATGAAAAACGACTGGTCTTTTTCTTCACAGTTCAATGATATCTAATCTAGAATCATCCTCACTGTGCTCTTTTTTGAATCCTTTCCACCACCTCTATCTTTCATTGAACATCAATATCACTTCCTTGTATTTGTATTCTGTGGGTCGACTTGGATGCCCAAACATTCAATTAGCCTAAGCAATGTGATGATGCTATCAGAGTCTGGTCAAGTACCTCTCCCAATTAATACGGTTCACGCTCAGTTTCTCGATATTAATCATTACCTACCATCCTTTAGCTCGTTGCAAGTCTGTGTAGTTTGCTTTGAAGTATATCCCTTTTTCAAAATCTTGCGCTGTACCACACAACTTGACATCATCTGGAGCCTTAGCTGCTCTGCTTACAATACCTCCACTTAATAATCTGTATGAATGACAGGGATCCCAGGAAACATTTCACGCTCCATTAACAAAATAATTCTTGTGTAGCTTCAACATTTCTTTTTTTAACTTTACTGTAAGTTTAGATTTAACTTGCGTATTTTCCAGGCAATAATAAGACAGCTCCATTCACAATAAACAGAATAATATGAGTATTTTTTAGCTTTAATTGTCTGATTCCTTTGTAATTTTTTTGTATTGGAGAAGTATATCAGTGCTGGGAACTGTACACTTTTCTACCTTTGGCCCCCCAATGTCAGACTCAAACATGACCAGATGCAGAGTGAAGCTCCCTGTACGCTACCTCAACCTCAGACTGATATAATGAAGGGCAGATGCACAATAGCCTTCCTGATAATATAACTTAACCTACCCTCTGATCAACCTAATGTAGAATATAAGAGCACCTGGCCATTCAGTCCATCAAGTCTGCATTAGAGTTTTTCTCCACATGAACCTCCTTGTCTAATCCCACTCCCTTGTAGCTTTCCCTACCCCCTTTAATATTCCTCTTTTCAAGCAATTATCTAACTCCCTTTTAAAAGAATTTATGGCCTCTGCTTCAAGAACCTGCTTCTAACTACCCTCTGTGTAAGGAATTTTCTTTCTGAACTCCCCTTTAATTCTTTTTGCAATTATTTTAAATGTGTGTCCTCTTATTACTTTCTCACTAATCCATGAAAGCAATCCATCACGACTGATCATAATCCTTCAGAATCTATCAGTTCACCCCTTAGCCTTGCCAGCTCTACTGAAAAAAGCCCTAACTTTTAAAGCTTCTTTTTATAATTGTGCTTATTCCTGGTAACAACCAAGTGAATCTAAGATGCAGTTTTACCATTTATTTTTATAGCCTTCCTATAATTGGATGTCCAAAACTATACACAAGATCCAATCTAACTAAGGTCTTGTACAGCTGTATTATCTAATGGCTTTTCCAACATTACAATAGTAACTACTCTTCAAAAATATTTAATTGGTTGTAAAGTGCTTTGGGACATCCTGAGATTGTGAAAAGCGCTATATAAATGCAAGTTCATTTTTTCTTTCTTTCTTATGACTGTAGATACAAAAGAAGGAACTACGTTTGTCTTTTTTATGTTCCTCTTTATTTGTGTTACCAAAGAAATAAAGATGTCACATTGCAAAGACAACACCCTCTGACAGTGCAGCACTCCCTCAGTACTGCACTAAGGTATCAGCCTAGATTATGTACTCAAGTCTCTAGAGTGGGACTTGAATCCACAAACTCCTGACTGAGAGGCGAGAGTGCTACCACTAAGCCAAGGCTGTCCTTCAAAAGCCTCGAAATCTGCACTCTCGGGTCGCTCTGTTCCGCTGTATATAAAATCTCACCATTTAGGGTATTTGCTTCCCCTATTCTTATTCCCAAGATGAATTATTTCCCCCTTTTTGGCACTGAATTGCATCTGCCATCTAGTTGCCCATCTTCCTCATGTATCTATATCCTCCTGCGGTCTTTTACAATCTTCATCACAATTTGCCTCAATTTGGTGTCATCAGCAAATGTCAATATTGTTTCCTCCATTCCTATGTCCAGATCATTTATGTATATAGTAAATAAGAGTGGCCTCAAGACGGACCTCTGTATAATACTATTCACCACTCTTTCATCCCTACCCGTTGCTTTTTGCCATCACATCATCTGTTTCTATTGGGCCAAATTCCATGTGTCATGTCTTTGCTATAAGTGATTTATGTGGTACCTTATGAAATGCTTTTCAACAGGACCCTGAAGTACTGTGGACCTGTCCGACTCTGATTTCAAACTACCAGCTTAGATTAGACAAGGAGGTTCATGTGGAGGAAGGGCACTGGTATGTACTGATATCAATAAAGTGCTTTATTATGTCTAAAGTTTGTCATTGCTTCAACTTTTCTGAGGTATCGGTTCAAGTGCAATTTTTACAGTGGGTTTACGTGGTAAGTTAAGACATGATAGGTGAAGGGGCAGCTCAGGAGACATTAGAGAATCCTTAACTGCAGACATTGAGAGTGTGAATAAAATGGATAGAATAGGACACAGAAGAAAATAAGAATAGTGATTGAAAAAAAAAGCAGTAAATGAAAGCTATTGAATGAAAAAAAAATAGCATGGAGAGTGACCTAGACTGCTGAACAACTACAGTGAGATAGAAAAACTCAATAAGCACTGTCACTGTAGTTGTGGGAGCCTGTGCTCACAGCAGTTGAAGACAGAGGGAAATTAAGTCGCAGGAAGATTGAAAGGCACCCTGATGGGAAACAAATCTGAACCATTTTAAGTCCTGTTACATTGAAAGTGGGATAAAAGCATCCCTGACTCCCATGAATAAATACAAAAATACAGTTGAGTGATTGAATACATTTTAGAAATACTTGAAAGAATAAAGTACTTGCATTTATAAAGCACCTTATCAGGTCATCAGTCACAAATGCTCAACTCAGTGGATTAGTCTTTTGTAGTGACCTACGTCTACAAATATTAGGGTCTTGGCAAAGGGAATATGTTGGACCTGTGCTGTCCAATTTCCTAATGGTGTTTTGAAGTCCTTCACGATTTGGGGTTTCAAACCTTGAGAGGAAGCGACAGAGGGATGATCTTTAGGGACATCCAAGATAGAAAATGGCATGAAAGTGATAAATCTGAAGTACCACTTCAAACTCAGCCACAGATTTCAGGGAAAGTTTCTTGACACAAAGAGGGTGAAATCTGGCTTAGGTGGTAGCATAGTGGTTATGTTACTGGACTAATAATCCAGAGGTCCGGACTAAAATCCGCAGTCATGAGTTTAAATCCCGCCATGGCAGCTGGCGAATTTAAATTCAATTAATTAAATAAAAATCTGGAATTAAAATACTAGTATCAGTAATGGTGGCCATGAAACTACCGGATTGTCGTTAAAAACCCACCTGGTTCACTAATGTCCTTCAGGGAAGGAAACCTGCCGTCCTTACCCGGTCTGGCCTATATGTGACTCCAGACCCACAGCAATGTGGTTGATTCTTAATTACCCTCTGAAATGGCCTAGCAAGCCACTCAGTTGTAAAATCTCGCTACGAAAAGTCATAATAAGAATTAAAAAACTGGACGGACCACTAGGCACCGGACACGACAACAGCAAACCAAACCCAGCCGACCCTGCAAGGTCCTCCTGACTAACATTTGGGGACTTGTGCCAAAATTGGGAGAGCTGTCCCACAGGCTAGTCAAGCAACAGCCTGGCATAGCCATACTCACAGAATCATACCTTTCAGCCAATGTCCCAGACTCTTCCATCACCATCCCTGGGTCTGTCCTGTCCCACCGGCAGGACAGACCCACCAGAGGTGGCGGTACAGTGATATACTGTCAGGAGGGCATGGCCCTGGGAGTCCTCAACATTGACTCTGGACCCCATGAAATCTCATGGCATCAGGTCGAACATGGGCAAGGAAACCTCCTGCTGATTACCACCTACCGTCCTCCCTCAGCTGATGAATCAGTCCTCCTCCATATTGAGAAGCACTGAGGGTAGCAAGGGCACAAAATGTACTCTGGGTGGGGGACTTCAATGTCCATCACCAAGACTGGCTCGGTAGCACCACTACTGACCGAGCTGGCCGAGTCCTGAAGGACATAGCTGCCAGACTGGGCCTGCGGCAGGTGGTGAGCGAACCAACACGAGGGAAAAACTTACTTGACCTCGTCCTCACCAATCTACCTGTCGCAAATGCATCTGTCCATGACAGTATTGGTAGGAGTGACCACCGCACAGTCCTTGTGGAGATGAAGTCCCATCTTCACACTGATGACACCATCCAACGTGTTGTGTGGCACTACCACCGTGCTAAATGGGATAGATTCAGAACAGATCTAGCAGCTCAAAACTGGGCATCCATGAGGCATTGTGGGCCATTAGCAGCAGTAGAATTGTATTCCAGCACAATCTGTAACCTCATGGCCCGGCATAGTCCTCAATCTACCATTACCAACAAGCCAGGGGACCAACCCTGGTTCAATGAGAAGTGTAGAAGAGCATGCCAGGAGCAGCACCAGGCATACCTAAAAATGAGGTGCCAACCTGGCGAAGCTACAACTCAGGACTACATGCATGCTAAACAGCGGAAGCAACATGCTATAGACAGAGCTAAGCGATTCCACAACCAACGGATCAGATCAAAGCTCTGAAGTCCTGCCACATCCAGTCGTGAATGGTGGTGGACAATTAAACAACTAACGGGAGGAGGAGGCTCTGCAAATATCCCCATCCTCAATGATGGCGGAGTCCAGCATGGTGAGTGCAAAAGAAAAGGCTGAAGCGTTTGCAGCCATCTTCAGCCAGGAGTGCCGAGTGGATGATCCATCTCGGCCTCCTCCCGATACCCCTTCCATCACAGAAGCCAGTCTTCAGCCAATTCGAGTCACTCCACGTGATATCAAGAAACGGCTGAGTGCAGTGGATGCAGCAAAGGCTATGGGCCTCGACAATATCCCAGCTGTAGTGCTGAAGACTTGTGCTCCAGAACTAGCTGCGCCTCTAGCCAAGCTGTTCCAGTACAGTTACAACACTGGCATCTACCCGACAATGAGGAAAATTGCCCAGGTATGTCCTGTCCAGAAAAAGCAGGACAAATCCAATCCGGCCAATTACCGCCCCATCAGTCTACTCTCAATCATCAGCAAAGTGATGGAAGGTGTCGTCGACAGTGCTATCAAGCGGCACTTATTCAACAATAACCTGCTCACCGATGCTCAGTTTGGGTTCCGCCAGGACCACTCGGCTCCAGACCTCATTACAGCCTTGGTCCAAACATGGACAAAAGAGCTGAATTCCAGAGGTGAGGTGAGAGTGACTGCCCTTGACATCAAGGCAGCATTTGACCGAGTGTGGCACCAAGGAGCCCTAGTAAAATTGAAGTCAATGGGAATCAGGGGAAAATCCCTCCAGTGGCTGGAGTCATACCTAGCACAAAGGAAGATGGTAGTGGTTGTTGGAGGCCAATCATCTCAGCCCCAGGACATTGCTGCAGGAGTTCCTCAATGCAGTGTCCTAGGCCCAACCATCTTCAGCTGCTTCATCAATGATCTTCCCTCCATCATAAGGTCAGAAATGGGGATGTTCGCTGATGATTGCACAGTGTTCAGTTCCATTCGCAACCCCTCAAATAATGAAGCAGTCCGAGCCCGCATGCAGCAAGACCTGGACAACATCCAGGCTTGGCCTCATAAGTGGCATGTAACATTCGCAGCAGATAAGTGCCAGGCAATGACCATCTCAAACAAGAGAGAGTCTAACCACCTCCCCTTGACATTCAACGGCATTACCATCGCCAAATCCCCCACCATCAACATCCTGGGGGTCACCATTGACCAGAAACTTAACTGGACCAGCCATATAAATACTGTGGCTACAAGAGCAGGTCAGAGGCTGGGTATTCTGCGGCGAGTGACTCACCTCCTGACTCCCCAAAGCCTTTCCACCATCGACAAGGCACAAGTCAGGAGTGTGATGGAATACTCTCCACTTGCTTGGATGAGTGCAGCTCCAACAACACTCAAGAAGCTCGACACCATCCAGGACAAAGCAGCCCGCTTGATTGGCACCCCATCCACCACCCTAAACATTCACTCCCTTCACCACCAGCGCACTGTGGCTGCAGTGTGTACCATCCACAGGATGCACTGCAGCAACTCGCCAAAGCTTCTTCGACAGCACCTCCCAAACCCGCGACCTCTACCACTTGGAAGGACAAGATCAGCAGGCACATGGGAATAACACCGCCTGCACGTTCCCCTCCAAGTCACACACCATCCCGACTTGGAAATATATCGTCGTTCCTTCATCGTCGCTGGGTCAAAATCCTGGAACTCCCTTCCTAACAGCACTGTGGGAGAACCGTCACCACACGGACTGCAGCGGTTCAAGAAGGCGGCTCACCACCACCTTCTCAAGGACAATTAGGGATGGGCAATAAATGCCGGCCTCGCCAGCGACGCCCACATCCCATGAACGAATAAAAAAAAAAGGTGGCAGGTCAAAACAGGCGAAAGCAAATCGGCTGCCCATTTTACACTCTACCCAAATTTAAGAACATAAGAAATTGGAGCAGGAGTAGGCCATAGGGCCTCTCGAGCCTGCTCCACCATTCAATAAGATCATGGCTGACCTTCGACCTCAACTCCGCTTTCCTGCCCGATCTCCATATCCCTTAGAGTCCAAATATCCATCGATTTCAGCCTTGAATATACTCAACAACTAAGCATCCACAGCCCTTTGGGGTAGAGAATTCCAAAGATTCACAATCCTCTGAGTGAAGAAATTTCTCCTTATCTCAGTATTAAATGGACGCCCCCTTATCCTAAGACTATGCCCCCTAGTTCTAGACTCTCCAGCCAGGGGAAATGGCCTCTCAGCATCCACGCTGTCAAGCCCTCTCAGAATCTTCTATGTTTCATTGAGATCACCTCTCATTCTAAACTCCAGAGAGTATAGGCCCGTTCTACTTAATCTTTCCTCATAAGGCAACCCTGTCAACCCAGGAATCAATCTAGTGAACCTTCGTTGCACCGCCTCTAAGGCAAGTATATCCTTCCTTATGTAAGGAGACCAAAACTATACGTAGTACTCAAGGTGTGGTCTCACTAGGGCCCTGTATAATTGTAGCAAGACCTCCTTACTCTTGCAAGCCAACTTCTTTGCAGTAAAGGCCAAAATTTATTTTCCAATGGCAAAGAAAATCAGGCTGAGTGTAAAATGGGCTGCCGATTGGCAATTGCCTGCTTTGCATTACCTTCCAAGACCAATTTCACTCGCAAAGAGAAGTGGATGTCCAGGTAGAATGGTGGAGGCGAAAACCTTGGATTTGGTTAAAAAAATTAGCTGAGATGGGGACTATAGTGTTCTTCCTGGGTGGATGAACTAAGATTGAACTCAAAGGCATTCCTCATCTGACTCTATCTTTGATCTGAAAGGGTGACCATGGGCACTGTATGGAGTCAGTTTCACACCACTAATTGTTTTTGAAATACAATGGCGGTTGTTATGTAGGCAAGGACAGCAGCCACTTCTCCCACCGCAATTTCTCACAAACAGCAATGAGTTTTGTCACACTTCAGAATGTTTTTTTCCCGTCATGGAAAGGTATGTTTGTGTTTTCAAACAAAGCCAAATTTTCACGGGTTTAAAAAAACCCCACAGCAGGCAATGAAGGTTTGTATAAAAGCCAGATCAGGCCAGTTTGTGGAATGTTGCAACGCTCAGTCTATTTCAAATTGAGACAATTAGCTCATTACTGACTCTAACCCAGGATGGCCCCTATTAATTTAAGAATAACAGGAGATTTGTCCTTTAAACCTGTATCCCAAGGGGGAGGAAAGAAACATAGGAACATAGAAAATAGGAGCAAGAGTAGGCCATTTGGCCCTTCGGGCCTGCTCCGCCATTCAAAATGATCATGGCTGATCGTCTAACTCAGTACCCTGTTCCCACTTTTTCCCCATGTCCCTTGATCCCTTTAGCATTAAGAAATATATCTATCTCCTTCTTGAATACATCTAATGACTTGGCCTCCACTGTCTTCCGTGGTAGAGAATTCCACAGGTTTACCACCCTCTGAGGGAAGAAATTTCTCCTCATCTCGGTTCTAAATGGCATACCCCGTATCCTGAGATGGTGATCCCTGGTTCTGGACTCCCCAACCATCAGGAACATCCTCCCTGCATCTAGTCTGTCTAGTCCTGTTAGAATTTTATATGTTTCGATGAGATCACCTCTCATTCTTCTAAACTTTAGTGAATATAGGCCTAGTCGACCCAATCTCTCCTGATACGTCAGTCCAGCCATCCCAGGAATCAGTCTGGTAAACCTTTGTTGCACTTCCTCCATGGCAAGGACATCCTTCCTCAGATAAGGAGACCAAAACTGCACGCAATACTCCAGATGTGGTCTCACCAAGGCCCTGTTTAACTGCAGTAAGACATCCCTGCTCCTGTACTCAAATCAATAGGTAGCTGGTTCTATTGACTAACCTACTGGTGAATTACAGAATGAGGAAGGAATCACAGGAACCAGTCCAACCATTGTCTGGGAAAACAAAGTGGGTGATTTTAAACCCCAAGAACGGGTGGGTTAGGGGGGGTGGGAGTTGAAAATAGTTGTTTTTTGGGTCACGGCCGCAACCCGGCTTTATTTCCGGGTTTAACGTCAGCGCGTAAAAGTACAGGCTTCCCACTGGGAATGTAAAGTCTGAAAATTTTGCTGTTGTGACCCAAAAAAACCAACTATTTTCAACTGCCACCTGCCCCCAACCCACCCGTTCTTGGGGTTTAAAATCACTCCCAAAGAGTCAAAATCAAATTGCTGACCAGGAAAAGTTAAGCGGGTCTGTTAATAGAAATAGTTTGCTCTTTTTATTATTTTTCTTTTTCTCAAGGATGGTTCCGCAGATAGTGGAATCAAGGTGAGATTTGATTACGTCTGTTACTCTGTTCATTTGCATGTCATCTGTGAAATGAAGCAGCTAAATAAGAACATAAGAACATAAGAAATAGGAGCAGGAGTAGGCCAATCGGCCCCTCGAGCCTGTTCCGCCATTCAATAAGATCATGGCTGATCTGATCCTAACCTCAAATCTAAATTCATGTCCAATTTCCTGCCCGCTCCCCGTAACGCCTAATTCCCTTTACTTCTAGGAAACTGTCTATTTCTGTTTTAAATTTATTTAATGATGTAGCTTCCACAGCTTCCTGGGGCAGCAAATTCCACAGACCTACTACCCTCTGAGTGAAGAAGTTTCTCCTCATCTCAGTTTTGAAAGAGCAGCCCCTTATTCTAAGATTATGCCCCCTCGTTCTAGTTTCACCCATCCTTGGGAACATCCTTACCGCATCCACCCGATCAAGCCCGTTCACAATCTTATATGTTTCAATAAGATCGCCTCTCATTCTTCTGAACTCCAATGAGTAGAGTCCCAATCTAAACGATTCATATCTGGTCTTGTTTCACTAAAGTATTTCAATCCACCTTTGGAAAGATTGACGAAGCACATGTGGGGGCACTTGTGGAAGACACAATTGGCCAGAATTTGATGGAGTGGGGCATCTCATGGAATTAGTTAAGGGAGGAATGGTGGCCAGGACCTCAGAAGAACTCCCTGCCCTTCTTGAATAGCATCACAGGAGTTAAAACATCCACCTGAATGGAGAAACAGGACTTTGGTTTAACATGAAGCTCCTCTGACAACGAAGTGCACCCTCAGTACTGCACTGGAGTGTAGGCCGAGATTATGTGTTCAAGTTCTGGCACTGTATTGGATAATAGTCTTCTCATTTCTCTTGTCAGTTTTATTTGCACCTGCAACAGGAAGATTGAAGCTCTGAAGAGGGAATCGAAAATATCCGTGGCAAAGATTTAGGAGTGAAATATTGACTGAGGGGTGGAAATCACACTCTGCAGTGTTAGTGATGAAAAAAGACTTGCATTTATACAGTGCCCTCCATGACCTCAGGATATCCCAAAGCGCTTTACAGGCAATGAAGTACTATTGAAGTGTAGTCACTATTGTAATGTAGGAAACATGGCAGCCAATTTGCACAAGGCAAGGTTCCACAAACAGCAATGTGATAATGACCAAATAATCTGTTTTGATGGTGTTGGTTGAGTTAACATATTTGCATGAAAATTTGTTGCTAATTATAAGAAGGGCGTAAACCATTTTTGGGTTACTAACATTCCATAGCACAACTTCAGTCCCTCAGTGTCAAAACGTGACATTTCCACACATGTCAGACTAGAGAAAGATAGCTCCTCACAATCCCCATAGAACTTCAGCTTTTAGATAAGCTAATACACAGGCCAGAATGTGTTACTCAGCAGTAACACATGAAAGTCTTCACATAAATCATAAAAATTGATGATTGAATTACCTGATTTGAACTGAAGTGCTATTATAACACACGATTTGAGCTGCAGTGATACTGGATTTCATTTCACTCTGTTACCAGGGAAACACCATACCTTGCACTATCATAACACATCAACAATCACATGTGTAACACTCAGCTCAACAGCCTACCAGTGTGGGCTCAACTACGATCAATTCTTCTACAGGATATAGAGAATAAGCCACATTAGAACAGAATTTATCAAGATATAAAATCAGGGTTGGCACAGCATTCAGTTAACCCCAGAAGATCCCATTGTGTCATCTAGATTAATTTTAAAGCAAAATAAATCCATTAGTACACAATGGAAATGTGCTTTGTAAATATACAGGATTATCTTGGTGGCTCATGTGATACAACCAAATTAAAAAATACCCATGAAGTAGCTAGCAGGTCCATCGGCATTAGATAGCCTGGCTTTTCTTTGAAATGTTGACAGATACTGATGGGCCTTCAGCTTTTGCTTCAGATTTCCAACAGCCACACTTTTTTTTAACCCCACCCCCCTTTTATTTTTACAAGAAATAACATTCGACATTTGCAGTTTCAAAATTGGATGAATGCTAAATGTTGAAATGTGATTAAGGACAGTTAAGCCCGATGAAGGACACCCTTGAGATTTTCAAACAAAGCCACAGTGGAACAAGGTGGGGGGGGGGACGACAGTAACAGGAACGGTGATTAATAGTAATAATGGACTCTCCTGTGTTGTGCCAGGCAATGAGGAGAGTAGGCTGACCGAAGGAACAGATCGATCATCTCATCCTTTCGATCAAAAGGCCTCGTCACCTCTCACCACCTCCCCAGCAGCACTTAAGCCACAATTGGGGATATGTCCTTAGTAGATAATGGCTGAGAAAATGGTAAATACTTTTAACATCACAATTCAGTTGCTGTAGTAGTAATCATCTATTATAATTCCATGTAACCATTCTTTAACACCTTAGCCCTATCCTTGCTGTCACACGACAATGTATTTTGTGCCAATACAACAACTGTCAACTCAATTCATTGCTGTTTGGGCTTTCTTCCCCCCCAAAATGGCCACCGGTCACTTCTGTTGATAGATGAGAGACAGCTCACTTTTTTGGGATGTATTACAGAATTGCAGGTATATGAAGGGCATGCAGCACCATAAATACATACAGAGGGCAAATAGACAGTTGTGTAGACTTGGGTAGCCCTACGCTAGAATGGAAAGGATGTTGACTTTAGGCCAATGGAAACAGGATGAGCAGGGCAGGCAACATCTGGGGGGTGCGGTTGTCATCTTTCTGCTCTTCCTAAGACCTTGGTCCATCTGAGTTGGATGAGGGGTAGAATGGTTGGAAGGGGAGAATCCCCTTGATGAGGGCCCAGATGTTTTGGTAGCTTTCCAGCTTCAAGTGTAGCCGGCGCAACACCCATTTTGTTTGCTGCATTTCCCACAACCATTTGTCTACACGTTTATAGTGGGGAGTGGATAGGGCAACCTAGCTGCAGTACACAATTCATTGGAGTCAAAGGGAGCTGTGGAAGCTTGGAAACATTCAGGCAATCCTTGCTTCTCAGGCAGCTGGCTGATGAGATGTACCTTAAAGTAATGTACTACATCAGGAAATGTTCTTAAAAAAAGAAATAACATGTTTATAGAGCACCGGGTCATATCCCTGAGGAATGTCTCAAAGTACTTTGTATACAATCAATTATTTTAAAGTGCAGAGACTATTGTTATGTGGACAAACTTGAGTGCCACTTTCAACATTATGTCATGAGATGAACAGCCAGTTAATTGCTTTGCATGGTGTTGGTGGAGGGAGGAACTTGGGTCAAAAGGACCCACTCTTCTTGAATAGTACCATGGGATCCAATGAAACAAGCGGACAATCCATACTCTCTGTTTAATGTGTCATCAGAAGCACTGTGCTCTTGGCAATGTAGCATTACCTCACTAATGCACTGGAAGGTCAACAGAAATTACATGCTTAAGTTGTGGAGTAAGGCTTAGTAACACATGACCTTCTGACTCAGAAGCAAGAGTGCTACCAATTGCGCCAAGCTGACACTGGAGTAGATTTTATGAATTCTAGCTGGCAGTGTGGAGCTTCACACACCAGGAGCACCCATCAGGAACATGGGTACAGAGGTCGGCGAAACCAACCCCTCCCCTCAGAACACTCCCAACATGCTCTCCTGGTGCTCAAAGCTCCCTGTCGCGGAGACAATCTGCCTTTGAAAGTAAACAATCATAAACTTTTTCTCAATTCCTTTTCAGTAACATTCCAATATTTAATTCAGGATATAAAATGATCATGCAGCACCAACACAGAATCCAGTGAAGCTCAGCGCTTGTGTTAACAGCACAAAAAAAAAATCCCTTTTGAACATGAAATACTTCACAAAATATACAGGGTGCTTTATTTAGAAAACGCAGAAACTCTGGAGAGTCGTCAATGTAATCCCAAGGTTCAGGTAACTGGTGTAAACCACTTGAGCTTCACTCATGCTGTTTCTAACACCAGATGCATCTTCTTCCATAGATCAATACCTCATAATTGCTCTAAGGTATCCACTTTTCTCTATTTAAGTTATTTAATTTTTGTCACCTGCGAGTTAGCAGGTATTGCACTCTTTGTAAATGTCGAATGGCACTGCTCTCATGAGTACACGATTCAATCAATTGCCCCAAGGGCACTTTGGGAATCTTCATGCCGGCTTTACTATAGATTATAAAAATATTTATATAATCGCTCGTCACTTCTCAATTTGTCCCAATTTTAAATTCAAGAAGAGCTACTTCATTCAGTGGTTTGGTTTTTAAATTAATCTGTTAGTAAACAGATTACTGAGTGAGAGAGAAGTACAATATCTTTTTGAATTTTATTTTCCTCCTACTTCTTTTTCTTCATTTTTTTTTTCTCCTCTTCTCCTTTTCTGATGGTGTCGACTCCTTTCCGGAGGTACTGTTCCATGGCTGCCCTCGGTTATCTCACACCAGTGGCCAACCTTCACCGTCGAACCAAGACAGTTGGGTACTTTGGCTCTTAAAGGCCTACAGGTTGCCATGAAGCTAGCCCTGCTACTGAAGGGTAGGAATGGTTGCAACAAAACCACGGCAACAAACAACATCCTTCTTAGATTCAGCTTTGGAGGTCTGGCTGCAGGAGATTCTGGGCAGAAAGGTGGTCCTTTATGGGGCAGAAAGGTGGTCCTTTATGGGGCAGATTGGCAGCCCCCATGATGAGGAGCCTGGATACTTTCTCACCTATGACTGCAGGTGAAGAGGAAATCTCCAAAAGATTTCCAAGGTTAAATGTGCTCACACTTTACTTTGTTTTATAAACTTAGAATGTATCTTAACAACACTCCACTGTAAGCTCAGTGGACCTCCTCAGAGAGAATACAAAGAACCCTGGCAATTGCTCACTTATTTTCCAAATATACGGCCAGATTTTAGTGCTGGACTAGCTTGCTGCCATGTCAACGGCCCTGTGGTCCATGAAATGTGGCAGGGACAATGGGTCCACATTCGGAAGGTAATTGATCCCTTTGGGATCTTTGAACATCTTTGGGGCTTTAAGGAGGCTCAGGCCAGAACCCGTTCCTGCTCTCAGCAGGATCTGCTGGCCTAAAGTGAAAATGCTGGATTTAATTCCCAGGATAGTCCAGGAACGCCCCCAGAAATTCCCCAAACTACTGCTGGGACGTTGGGGGTGGGGGGAAGGTGCATGGAAAATACACCCATTCTGCACCCCCCCCACCCTTCCAAAATAAGGTTACCCGAGTGAGGACAAATGGGATGCAAATCTGGTGGTTCTGGGTTCTACCTCAAATTGTACCACCACCTCCGCACCACCCCCCTCCACGGCAACCCATCAGATTGCACCACATTTCCACCCTTCCTGACCTCCAGAATTTCAATTGTAAACAATTTTACAACACCAAGTTATAGTCCAGCAATTTTATTTTAAATTCACAAGCTTTCGGAGATTTTCTCCTTCCTCAGGCAAATTTGCCTGAGGAAGGAGAAAATCTCCGAAAGCTTGTGAATTTAAAATAAAATTGCTGGACTATAACTTGGTGTTGTAAAATTGTTTACAATTGTCAACCCCAGTCCATCACCGGCATCTCCACATCATGTCCAGAATTTCAGGCAGATGTAGGTGACATTGCAAATGCTTTGAAAGAGGTGTTTACAATACTGCTTTCCATAGCCACCATTACCTTAATGTGCCACACAGTCCTGACGATATTTATTTCCCATTTCCTTGCCTTTAATATTTACCGTGTTTTAACAATCAGCAAAAAACCACACAGTTAACGCAACAGACACTACTATGGCCGGGAGATTCCTCGGGGCTGCTCCCTCCCCGCCACGCGTGACATCGCCAGGAAGACCCTGTCTGCAGGCGTGAGGAGTGTCCGCCACATCTCGGGGGAAGTAACGGCGGCGGAGCGGAAATTCCCGGCCTACAATTAGCATTTCAGTGGTTAGAATGGGAGAGGGTTAAGAGAGATAAGATAGAGGGGGGGGGAGGGAGAAAAATCACCGAGTGTACTTTGGTAGCTATCAATATTGGCCGATATCTTTCTGTTGGAGATGTTTTGTATGTGGAAGTGAAATTTAATCTGTAATTTTAAAAAAAAAGACTTTTTTTTCCTTTGGTAGTTGGTGTCTCAGAGAACTCATGTAGGGAACTCATTTCGTGTAAGATCTCTATCTGGAATCTTTTAATTTAAAAAAGATTTTCTCCACCTTGCGCCTCAGGTATTTAGCCCGCTCTGCGAGATCTTTGTCCTGCTGGTAGTTGAAATACTCTGCTGCCAGCAGTAAAAATCGTTTTAAATTAAAGGCAGAGATCTCATGTGAAATGAGTTCCTTACATCAGAAAAACTGACAAGGCTCAGGACTGTGTGCGCGAGAGCAATCTGGCTGGAGAAAACCCAAGGAGCTGGAAGGCAGTGAGCTGTCATGGACATGGGATTCAATGTGCTTGTTTGCTGGTTAAAGCAGTGGATAGATTTTCTATAACTTGTGTCTTGTAGAGCCATGGGAGTCCCACATGCAATCAAATAAGCGCTGCTCCTCTGATTGGGGTGGCATGACTGTATGAATTTGGACAAATGGAGCTGGTAATTCAACTAACTTCAAGCAAAATGGCTGTGAAATGTGATATGGGTGCCTGCAGGGGACACATATCAAGGTGCTAAGAAGCTGCTTGTATTACAGCATTAAATGGGAGTTATGTGTATTTTCCTGTTTCATTGGTAAAGTTTTTGCTGTTAAAAAAAAATTGTCCTCTAACCAACCTCTGATTTTTGAATCATTTTCATCCTTTAACAGGTGAAAGACACTGATCTCAGCCTGAGTACGCAAGGCTCGCTGGACATACATCAATTATACAGAAGGCATTGGTTGGAGCTCAAAAGACTCATTGTGATCAAAGGTTAAGCAAGAGCACAAAATGCACTCTGGCTCAGTAATATCACCAGTGACCGAGCTGGCCGAGTCCTGAAATACAGAGTGATATTGCTGCTGCAGTTCTTCCTTCTCTCCAACCATCAGACGCTTCATCAGTGACCTTCCTTCCATTGTAAGGTCAGGAATAGAGCTATTCACTGGCAATTCTAATTCATGAACATACAAACAATGGCGGACAGGAAAAGACCCTGTCCATCCAGCCTGTCCCACACAATCTGTGATACCTTGTGCATCACAATATACTCACTCTCCACTCCACCTCAAACCATGTGATCTCCTGGGAGAGGTGAAAAACAAGATAAAAACCCAGATCAATTGGTCAATTTGGGGGAAAAAAAATAGGGGAAATTCCCCCTCCAACCCCACCCACCGCCCCCCCCAAGCCCCCATTGGCGATCGAAACTAGTCCAGGAGATCACTCTGGCCCTGATAATTCCATGCAATACCTTCCTTTTGTACAAGGTGATCTCCGCCCCAGCCAGAAACAGGTCCAGCTCTCGCTTTAAGGAATTCAGAAAACTGGCATCCACCACACGAGTCGGCAGCCTGTTCCAGAGGTAAGAACATAAGAAATAAGAGCAGGAATGGGCCATAAGGCCCCTCGAGCTATTCAATAAGATCATGGCTGATTTTCTACCTCAACTCCACTTTCGCGCCCTATCCCCATATCCCTTGACTCCCTTAGTGTCCAACAATCTATCTACCTCTGCCTTGAATATACTCAACGACTCAGCATCCACAGCCCTCTGGAGTAGAGAATGCCAAAGATTTACAACCCTCTGGTCCACTATTATCCGGGAAAAGAACCACCTCCTGCCATCCAATCCTAGATGAGGCCTTGTACAATTTAAAATTGTGACCCCTGGTCCTCCCTAACCTATTTAATTGGAACAAACTATCAACTCAAACACAATCTATTCCCTTCGTCATCTCAAACCTCGATCAGATCACCCCTAAGTCTAAGCTTCTCTAAAGTGTAGAGACCCAACTCTTTTAGCCTATCTTGATAACCAAGATGCTTTAAACTGAGAATGAATCTAGCAGCCCTCCTCTGCACCCTTTCCATAGACTCAATAACACCCTTTTAATTTTAATCAACGGAAAAATTACGGGCTGGGATCGCACAGTTTCAGGACATGATCCTGACAGGTGCCAAGGTTGTAGAAACAGACTTTCTACCTCTGTTACTTGTGAGTTATCAAGTCTGCATATTACTCCGTCAAATGAAAGTCATGTTTCTCTGCTCTCGATAACCCATCTGATCCTCTAAGCATCAAACACCCGTACTTGCAAACACAGCATGGTTTCTATGGATTTTCTTCTCAGTTCTACAAAAAAGTAACTCATGATAGAGAAGCAACAACAAACATAAATCGAGCAGTTAGTAAATCTGTTATACATCATGGAATATACTCGGAAAGACTTTGTTCCTCCCCCCCCCCCCAGCCTATTCCTAAATGTTCCAGTTAACATGTCGAGTATTGGATGGCAGAATAGCCTCCTTCTGTGCTGTGACCTTTCTATGATTAGACTGCAGCACTTAATAGAAAATAATGCTTTCATTGAAATTCCATTGATTTTGGCGTACATCTAAGAGAAACAGAAGTTCATTTATAACATTGAATTCAAAACTTTTTACCCAGTTGGAACTGAGTCATGTTTCAGAACTGAGCATTGACCACCGCCCCCCATTGCGCATTTATGATACAGGTGAAAAATCCAGAGGCATGTCAACTCCTGAACCCACGAGAGTGCTTACATTTGCTTTCAAACCCATCCCAGATGCCTACTACCGAGCAAAGTGCTCTGAAAAGTCCTTTCATTATACTAATGCAACAACTCATGCTCTTTTTCAAGCCGGTGCTGGCTTCATCCATGCACACAACGGATTTCTGACCGAACAGGAGTCGTTTAGGAATCCCGAGCACGTGTGAACAGAGGTGAGGACTTGGAGAACTCCGGGAGGGGCAAACAGACACACCTGGTCCATCCTGTAGCAGCATGTTCTCCCCCTACAACACCCAGACAGCTTCCTCAGTGGTATTTGATCTCTGCATTAATAACTTGCTTACCTATGGCCATTTCAGCCAGTTATTTTATACTTTGAAACTAACCAGACCACACACAGAACGCACATTGCATGACAGTGATGTATAAAAATATTTCTTAACTTGCAAAATAATGGTTAATAAATATGTTGCCCATCAGCAAGACCTGTTTCTATTTTGTATTTTTGATATGTTAACTGATCTCCGGTGGTGTTGCTCATGGAGCAAATTTATTTAATGATTAGTTCATTTCCCGTGACTCTCAGTAAGTCACAGAATATGGGTTTTATCTTATCTGTCCCTCATCTTCAAGTTGCTGTTTTTCTCTGTCTTTCTCTCCTGCTCCTCTCTCTCTCTAACTCTTCCTTTGCTTCTCTCTGCCCTCTTCTGCTGCTCTGTCTTTTTCTTCTTACCTATTGGGTGGTGTGGTGTGGCAGGGAAAGAGGCCACCAATGACTGGAAGCTGCATTTGGAGTGGAGGATGCAGGGCAAATGTGTCTCCTCAGAAACTTCCTTCCTATTTCCTGTCCCCATCACCTGCGTTTCCCCTCCACTGCCTCGCTCCCTACTTCTTCCCCTTTCAACTATCCGCTCAACCCCGTATGCTCCTCTTCATTCAACTAACACTCCTCTCACACTTAATCCTTTATCTGCTCCCACTTGCTTCTCCAAACAGTAGGTGGAAAGAGCCCAGAGATCCCTCAGCCTCAACATGTTTCCTCCCCCCACTAGCCCACCCTCTCCCCTTACAATCCCATCCCCTCCCCCTCAATATCATGTTCTCTCTCTCATCTTAATGCATTTTCTGAAGTTTATAGAACACAAAACAAAAGTTGCAATATGTGTCTAATCAGTACCCCAGTCTCTGTTTAAAAATAAAACACTAATGTAAACTTTACCTGAATGAAGCTTTTGAAACTTATCCTCTAACTTTTGAAAAACAACTCAGCAGAAACTGCCAAAAAGCTAAAGTAAAAAATAATCATGAGTACAGCTGACTAAAGGTTACTGATGCATCCTGAAAAATTAGGAATACTGCACATGCTTAGATGGCACAATCCAAATTCGCCTCCCATCGTCACTGCTCTGGGCAGAAACATTGTTCCCAAAATTCTGTTAGGATGCAAGGGCAGAGGTTTGGATGGATTGCCTATGGGGAACCCACAATCTGGGGTGGAATGTCCCTCAGATCAAAGTATTACTGGTGGCATTCCCCAGCTATCCCAGAAATTCTGCACAGTATGTCAACAATAAGCCCAGCAGGACCCATCCCAACTAAGAGTATCTGTAGGTTCCTTACTAAGGCCCCAAAAAGGTTTGCCGAAGATTATCCATCTCAATGGGGATCGATTACCTTACAATCAATAATGTTTCCCTTTGGAGAAAGGAAGGAAAGATTTTAGACTATTGAGGGCCTTATATCCACTAGTAGAGCATCATGGTGCCACTGACTTTTGCTACCAGCAGTTGAAACAGGCACAAGTCACCCAAACCAACTATGGAAATGATTTCTCACTCTGTCTCTGTCACTCTCACTCTTTCGGCTGCCAGAATTTTGGACCCATCAAGTCCAAGCCCAAGCTTTTGCTAGTCCCATTCACCCATCATCTGTGCCCGCTGACCTACATTGGCTCCCGGTCCAGGAACACCTCGATTTTAAAATTTTCATCCTTGTTTTCCAATCCCTCCATGGTCTCGCCCCTCGCTATCTTTCTAACTCCAGCCCCACAACCCTCAGATCTCTGTGCTCCTCCAATTCTTGCCTTTTGCACATCCCCGATTTTAATAGCTCCACCATTGGTGGCCAGACCTTCAGCTGCCTCGGCTCTAAACTCTGGAATTCCTTCCCTAAACCACTCCGTCTCTCTACCTCTCTCTCCTCCTTTAAGATTCTTCTTCCTTCCAATGACCTTCCCTCCATCATAAAGGTCAGAAATGGGGATGATTGCACAGTGTTCAGTTCCATTTGCAACCCCCCAGATAACGAAGCAGTCCGTGCCCACATACTGCAAGACCTGGACAACATCCAGGCTTGGGCTGATAAGTGGCAAGTAACATTCATGCCAGACAAGTACCAAGCAATGACCATCTCCAACAAGAGAGAATCTAACCACCTCCCCTTAACACTCAATGGCATTACCATCACCGAATCCCCCACCATCAACATCCTGGCGGTCACCATTGACCAGAAACCTAACTGGACCAGCCACATAAATACTGTGGCTACAAGGGCAGGTCAGAGGCTGGTTATTTTGCGGCGAGTGCCTCACCTCCTGACTCCCTAAAACTTTTCCACCATCTACAAGGCACAAGTCAGGAGTGTGATGGAATACTCTCCTCTTGCCTGGATGAGTGCAGCTCCAACAACACTCAAGAAGCTCAGACACCGTCCAGGACAAAGCAGCCCACTTGATTAGCACCCCATCCACCACCCTAAACATTCACTCCCTCCACCACCGGCATAGTGGCTGCAGTGTGTACCATCCACAGGATGCACTGCAGCAACTCGCCAAGGCTTCTTCGACAGCACCTCCCAAACCCACGACCTCTACCACCTAGAAGGACAAGGGCAGCAGGCACATGGGAACAACACCACCTGCACGTTCCCCTCTAAGTCACACACCATCCCGACTTGGAAATATATCGCCATTCCTTCATCGTCATTGGATCAAAATCCTGGGACTCCCTACCTAACAGCACTGTGGGAGAACCGTCACCACACGGACTGCAGCGGTTCACCACCACCTTCTCAAGGGCAATTAGGGATGGGCAATAAATGCTGGCCTTGCTACCGATGCCCACATCCCATGAACAAATAAAAAAACCTACCTCTTTAACCAAGCTTTTGGTCACCTGTCCTAATATCTCCTTAGGTGGCTCAGTATCAAATTTTGTTTGAAAATCGCAACTGTGAAGCACCTTGGGACGTTTTACTACATTAAAGGCACTATATAAATGAACATTGTTGTTTTGTTGTTGCCGTTATTTTGAAATATACATTTGTTTTTTTTATTTTGCATAAACACTTATTTTAAACATTAGAAATATCAATTACTGAGAAAAAATAACAAATCAAAAACTTTTCAGATGAAAAATTTTCAGAAAGCATTTTGAGGATTCGTGGGAGAAAGCCACCTAGTGGGCAGATTGTCCAATTACAGGATGATGAGTTTAAATAGGCAATTTCCATTTAAATGTGGACATATGAATTTATAATGGAGAAAAGCTGGCATAAAAATGTGCCAAAAAGTGACAACAGGAACTAAGGTTTATGGACAGGAAGGTATTACCTCAAGTATAAGAATATAGGAATTTGGTACACACCATGATCTGGTTGCACTGAGGCAAACTGCTGCTTCTGAAGATCTCTAACTCCAACTGGTGAAACAATCACTTTCCACTAGATGGAATACAATGTGTTCAAGAGGATGGTAGCAATCCATCAAACCCATGACTGTCAATTGTCTAATGGCCAAGTGACTATTCTGCTTGTTGGGGTGGGAGAGTAATCAGGGTCTCTTTGAGGTCAAAGTGGCTCCAAGACAACACATCTAGCAATGGAAGATTGGAACCAAGTCAAGATTCTACAGCAGAATCGGTAATCCAATTCATGAACCATGCAGGTCTGCATTACTCCAGGACATTGTTTGTGAACAGCCAGTCTGGATTATTGATGGTATCCAGATAAGTGAACCTGGCACCAGGAATAGGATTCTTCCCATTTGGTTCAAATAGTGCAGCAAGAGAATGTCCTAGCAGGTAGGACAGTCCTGGATGGAAGTTTACCAGTGCTTTGTTCTGGAGGTTAAACTCCAATACAACCCTTGCACACACTTGGGGGGTCTGTGAACTATGGCTGTTGCCAAGCTTAATCTTGTAGGGAATTCCTTATTTTGTGTGATTCTTGGACCCTGGACAAATGGTCAAGCAAAGAAAGTCACCCTCACTCACAGTAGTTTCATTGATCAAAAGTAATTATTTAATGATGTTATCAATCATACAAGCATTCATGAAGCAAAATCAAACCATACATATGACTTTCCTCTATAAAATCCCATTATACACTTAATAATTCACAACATTATTATGTAATGACTTAACAATTCATACACACTTCAGGCAAATCATTAATACATATACACCCTTTTGCACCCATTGCTCATCAGGCCTGAAGGTTGATCAGCTCTACAGTACTCGAGGTCCTCTTCTTGTTGCGTGATGTTCAACTGCAGTGTGCGTTCCTCGTGACTGCCAGATGATGAAGAGAAGAGAGCCCACCTCCCACTCAAAGTCTTCTTTTTATATTGTTTTTTTACCAATAGGACATAGGACAAGGGAGGGTCATTCTTTTTGTCCAATCGCTCCCTGTTGCTATGCCTCAATCATTAACATACTGCAATGATTGACAGTTTAGGCTTTGATCATGTGACTGGAGACCTTTTGATGTAGAAAAGACCATGGGCTCAATTTTGAAATGGTGGTAGGTTGCAGCGGGGGTGGGGGGGTGAAGGTGCGCGGATAAAAAAATCTTACCATTTCCAACGCGATCGCGATGTCGTTAATGGTGATTAAAGTTCTTTCCGGGCTTCATGCCCGGCGGCCAGCTTCCGACAGGAATGCCGAGGTTGGGGGGACAAAGCTTTAAGCTCAATATTATCCATCTAGCTTATTTATTTAATAATCTGGATATCTGTCCGCAGTACAATGTCTTCGATCCTGAAACTCAGACTTCTCCAATGCCATCAGCGTCAGTGAGGGAAAAACAAGATTTACGAAAACACAGTTTACCACATTACTATGTTTGCAGGTTTTCAAATGTCTTTGTTTAAAAGGGGTACAGTTAACCCTTTCTTTCAAATATCTTTTGTTGAAGGGGTTTTGAACCCCGTAATCTGGACTGACATAAATGGTTTGGGCCACCATGGGAATTTGCTGCCCCAGGAAGCTGTGGAAGCTACATCATTAAATAAATTTAAAACGGAAATAGACAGTTTCCTAGAAGTAAAGGGAATTAGGGGTTACGGGGAGTGGGCAGGAAATTGGACATGAATTTAGATTTGAGGTTAGGATCAGATCAGCCATGATCTTATTGAATGGAGGAGCAGGCTCGAGGGGCCGATTGGCCTACTCCTGCTCCTATTTCTTATGTTCTTATGTTCTTATGTAAAGGCACTCTATATTGGCCAAACAGAAATTCTATTAGTGTGGATTTCTCAGTAGTTTGGCGACGGGCTTCTGCATGTCTCATGGAGCTGACCAAAAAAGATAAAACTGCCCTTAAAACGTTTCCCCATCGACTTGTTTGAAAATATACAGATGGACAGTTCTGCACCAGGTACAAAACATCTCAGCGAGATCATTTTCACATCTGCATCGCTAACTGGTGGAACCACCATTCGATGTGGTCAAAATGATGGTGGCATTGCATCAAATCCACACTTCTTAGTTGTCTAATGACCAACTAGTCACCGTCCTCCTTGGTGGGGAAGGAAGTAAATGGGTTCTCATTTGGGTCAACTTGGCTCCAAGATGACACCTCTGGCAATGAAAAATTGGAACCAATTCCAGACTCTCTGGTGGCCTCGTTAATCCAACACAGGCAGGTCCACAGTACTCCACTCAGACAAACTGAAGACCAATACAGTGTCCTCCGCTCTTCCATTTTCTCTTATCCTCATCAATATGAGTGTGAGATAAGCAGAGACAGTTACAGGAACATGTGTACAAACATTTTTAGACAAACACTGACCAAAAAAGATTGTGTGCATTCTGGAAACGTGCACATCTGCAGAGAAAGCACAAAACGATCTGGAACGAGATTTTCGTGCAAGCAAGTACGTGCATGATCACAGAGGGACCTGAGCTCTGTATCACTGTCATTTTGTTTTTTGATTGATAGACTGTGTTATTGTTTGCAGCACCTGGCTGTGATCGGCCCTGTGAGGAACAACACAGCAACAGAATTATGTGCAGGTAGGGGCTGATTTTCAGCGTTGCCGCCAGGCAGGAAAGGGATGGTAGCGTGCTGGAAATCACAGCACCGCACTTACTGCTCCATTCGCAATGACCACTAGACTGCCACCATCTTGGTGGGGGCCTTGAAGTGGGAGGTCCAGGTGCCTGCTGGAAACAGGCGGGAGCCTCATTTGACAGGCAAATCCAATGACATCAACAGGACCTCCGATGCAATTTTGATGTACCAATGGGCAGAACATGTGCTGTGCATGCTCCACCCATTGGTACTTGGCGTTGAGCGGCCTAACATAAGAACGTAGGAAGGAACATAGGAACAGGAGGAGGCCATTCAGCCCCTCGAGCCTGTTCCGCCATTCAGCTGGATCATGGCCGATCTGTCGCGTAACTCCATCTACCCACCTTGGTTCCGGTAACCAGTGATCCTTAAAGGGGTTTTTGCAGGCTGCTCAAGAAGAGTTCAAGAATCGATTTGTAAATGATTCTAATGATGTTAATGCTCCTCTGGCCCCACGCAAAAATTGCCCTTGGTTTCTGGCTGTGTTCCTCAATGAATGCTCCTGGCTTTCGGCCCCGTCCAATTGGTGAGCTGCTGCAAATGCACAAGTGGCTCGTCGACAGAACGGCAACAAGGACTGACCATGATAACCAGTTGGGCTTCTCGCTGGCGACATCAGACAGGCATCCCGAATACTCTGCCCACTGCTCGCCCCAAAACTGCTTAAAACTGAAAATCGGCCCCATAGTGTTCTCCCTGGGATTCCAGTAAGAACTGATTTGAGGGAAAGGAAGATTACTTCAGAAACTGCCCATTGAACCTTCTCGAATTTCAAAATAAAATAAAATATAGAAAAGTTAGGACATTACGTCATGAACAGTAGAGATGATCTGTTTGACACATTACAGGCAGACAGTCAGCATTAGTAACCCTGCCAGCCAATTCCTCTGATGTTGGCAGCACTCAGAGATACATTAATAAATGTCATAAGAACATAAGAAATAGGAGCAGGAGTAGGCCATTCGGCCCCTCGAGCCTGCTCCGCCATTCAATAAGATCATGGCTGATCTTCTACCTCAACTTGACTTTCCCGCCCGATCTCCATATCCCTTGATTCCCTTAGAGTCCAAAAATCTATCGATCTCTGTCTTGAATATATTCAATGACTCAGCATCCACAGCCCTCTGGGGTAGAGAATTCCAAAAATTCACATCTTTGGAAGAAATTCCTCTCATCTCAGTCTTAAATTGCTAACCCCTTATCCTGAGACTATGCCCCCTAGTTGTAGACTCTTCAGCCATGGGAAACAACCTCTCAGCTTTTCCCTGTCAAGCCCCTTCAGAATCTTGTATGTTTCAATGAGATCACCTCTCATTCTTCTAAACTCCAGAGAGCAGAGGTTAATTTTGCTCAATCTCTTCTCATAGGACAACCCTCTCATCCCCGGAATCAATCTAGTGAATGTCAATCATAATTCTGTGGTTATGGAGGAGATGGTGCACATTTTTATAATGTGTACATCGTTTTCCTGGCCGCCATTCACTCGTGTACAAAACACTTGTACGCACATCCCAGTTCAATGCATTACAGCAGGAGTTTACTCCGCTGTTCTGTCGGTTTTTGGGGTGTCAGTGGGTTGCACTCTCACCTGAGTCAGAATGTTGTGGGTTCAAGCTCCACTCCAGAGACTTGAGCACAAAATCTAGGCTGAAACTCCAATGCAGTACTGAGGGAGTGCTGCATTGTTGGAGGTGCCATCTTTCGGATGAGACATTAAACCATCTGCCCTTTGAGGTGGATGTGAAAGATCCCATGCCATTATTTCGAAGAATAGCAGGAGAGTTTCCCCCAGTGTCCTGGCCAATGTTCATCCTTCAACCAACATCACTAAAACAAATCATCTGGACATTATCACATTGCTGTTTGTGGGACCTTGCTGTATGCAAGTGACTACACTTCAAAAAGTAGTTCTTTGGCTGTAATGTTTGGCACTTTGGAATGTCCTGAGGTCATGAAAGGTGCTATATAAATGCAAGTTTTTTTTCTATCATTTAAAACCCAAGCTTGTCATCATCTAAACACTACTCTGTGACTTACCTCATCGTCTCTCATACTCTTTTCAAGCTCTCCCTACACCAAGGGGCATGATTCTTCACTTTAATTTTTCACTTTTAAAAAATCATGTTACTTTATTACAGAATATGACAACTAATGTAAAACAAGGCAAAAATACTGTCACCACAATTTCCTGTTTACCGTATTCCTCAGGAAACCTTACATATTAAACATTTCCTAGTTTCTGTTCATACCACAAATTATTATACTTTCCAACGGAATGTGTTGGAAGCATTAGTCCTTATTGCATGCCAATATTTATTCCTCGAGCAAAATCTGGCCATTATCACATTGCTGTTTGTGGGATCTTGCTGTGTGCAAATTGGCCGCCGCGCTTCCTATATTGCAATAGTGACTGCACTTCAAAAGTACTTAATTGGTTGTAAAGCGCTTTGGGACATCCTGAGGTCGTGAAATGCGTCTTTATTCCTTTTTTCTTTTTATTACATGTCTCTTTTAAAACATAAGGCATTGGAAAATCTTTAAAAGACCATTTTCTGGCTATAAGGCCATGAATTTTTATGACTATATGAAGGATCAACAATGGTTTGCCAAATAAAGGAAGCCTGGTAACAACACAAACAAAATAGAAATGATTCACAGTGATTCCTAATGAAACGTTCTTTCAATGTTTGAAACAATATGACCAGGTGGCAGAGTGCATTGAGACATTGTATTGTCAAGTCTAGAATTTAAGTATGAATGCAGATGAGACCAGTCATAGGAGCTGGTGCTATCCTCTTGTCTGTGATTTGCGTCCTAAGTGAAATGATTTCAGACACTTTGGCAGTCTGAACTCTCCGCCTGCCAAATGAACTGGAACTCCTTGTACTTAGAACAAGAAATGATTTCCCTTCTGCTTTAAAGATTAATTCAGTTCCCAGTAGGCATGAATCTTCACAAAACTGATCTCAAATTAGCACTAATTCAGTCGACACAGCAAGAGAGGCCATAGGTTTGAAACTTTAACACAATGGGTTTGAAACAATACCCGCTGCACACAACTGCATGGGACAATTTTTCCAAATGTAACTCCGTTGAGGTGTCCTGCCCGCCGGGAATATTAGGAAATTGCGGGCGAGCTCCCATGATTTTGCAGCCGTTAGTTTTCATAGTTGGCCACTCGTGGGGAAGCGTGCATGCGATTTCTCGATGAGCACTCCTAGTGTGCGAAGCTATGGCGTTGGCAACAGAAAACCCGTTCGGAAACTTTCCAAATGACTTTGGCCCTGATATTATACCATGAGATGCTAATACGCTCTTCTGGAACTGCTTCCTCCCTTACGTGAGTGGGGTCATTAACCTGTTTAAAATAATTGGATTAACGGCTCCATTAAAATAATGGAGAATAGAATTTCAAGCGAGCATGTTAAGGATTTGGACCCTAATGCCCCACGGTGTCATTTTAAATCCAGTGTTCCAATTACCAAATTTTATTGGTCAGATTCAATCCAGTTTTTATGGTCAGTTGGTGATATTTACAGGGTAACTAACATTGGCATTAATTCAAATTGGCCATCACGTATGGAATTATAAATTGCAAGTGAAACTGAGGTGGTCTCAGAGTGCCAATAGACCCATTTAGTTGAATTGCTACCCGCAGCTATTTATGTTACATGGAGCTCTGTTTCGTTTTCTTCAAAGTTCACTCTTAGGGGTTCATTTTAAACTTTATGCAATAGCATAAAACAAGTGATAGTGAGTTGACAGCCCATCGTACATCTCTCCTGATTTTTATTTCCGTTGACTTAATCCTTCAGTACTGACGGCATGCTGTATCATTGAAAGTGCCACCTTTTGGATGAAATGTTAAACTGATGTTGCTTGTTCGAGTAGCTGTAAAAGAAATCCCATGGCACTGTTCAAAAGAGAGCCGAGTATTTTCAAAGTGTCCTGGTAAAAGTTCTACCTCAACCACAGTAGCATTCATCTCGTTTTATGTTTCTGACACCTTGCTGTGTGCAATTATAAATGCAAAGCTCTTTCTTTTTAAAGCAACACATCACTATATCTACTGTACCAAGGCGCTGAGGATAGGCTGACAGTTTAAATATCAGAACCACAGGTCTTTTACTTCAATTGAAATGGACTGTAAAGCCACCTGAAAGTAGGAAACCCCTTCACTCAGCACACTGATTTCAAAATCCCTGCCCTTGCTTACAAAGCTCTTTTCAGCATTGCTCCATTTTACAACAGCACCCACCAGTCCTATATCCCCACTCGCACTCTCCGCTCTCCCTCATCTGGTCTATAATACCTCGCCCCTTTCACCACTCCATCATCATCAGTGCCTTTAGTCACTTCACCTCGCTGTCTGGGCCTCTTCCGAAATCCATTCCCCTTGCCATGTCTCTCCCCTTGAAACCTACCTCTAAAGGCCACTATCTTTAGCCATCTCCCCTAACCCTTCTCCCTACTCATGTTCAGGTCCGACACAGTTTAAAGAAGTGGTTTGGGATCTTTTCCTATTGTTAACCGTGCTGTAAAAGTACAAGTTGTCATTGTATGAGAAAAGAACTCTTGGCTTATTTCTCCCACCCCAATGTTTAAATCCGGCATTGGGAGAAAGCCTGTATCTCACTAATTCCTACCGAACAACAACAACAATTGGCATTTATATAGCGCCTTTAACATAGAAAAACATCTCATGGCACTTCACAGAAAAAAAAATGGACACCAAGCCTCAGAAAGCAATTTTCAGAGGGGTGAGGTGGGTTTTAAGGAGTGTCTTAACAGAGAATATTGAAATGGAAAGGTGGAGGGGTTCAGAAAGGGAATTACAGAACATGGGGCCTATCAGGCTGAAGGCACAGTCTCCAATGATGGGTCAAAGGAAGGGAGGGAGGGATGCGCAAGGCCCCAGAGTCAGAGGAACTGAGAGGGGGGAGGTGCTGGACGTGCGCTGCCTGCCATATTGGATCGGGCTCCTCCGTGGGCATCCGAGGCACGCACTGGAACTATTCAAAATGATATTTAAAATATTTAAAGAGACGTTTAAGTGATTCTAGGGTTGCTGCTTCCACTATCCTACCTGTCAATTCTATGTATTGACCATTCTTCCTGACATCAGTCTTAAAATTTACATTTGCTACTTTGACCTTGAATTTGAAGCTGCCATGATTTCATTTGAAACAACGTTCCAGATGTGCCTTTTCTATACCATTTACTATTTTATATACCTATATAAGGCCGCAGCTCAGACATTGCTGTTTGCGGGAAATTGTCCTGTGCAAAATGGCTGCCACATTTACAGACATAACAACAGTTTGCACTTCAAAGTAATTCATCATGTGTGAAGTTCTTTGGAACATTTCCAGAGGCACAATAAGGTGCGAAATAAATGTGTCTTTCTTTCAACTTCACTCTTAGTTATTCATGAAGTAAGTACAAAGCCCATTTTTTACTTCCCATGTGTAATACTTTATACTTCTCTGTGTTAAATTCCATCTGTCACTTTCCTGTCCATTTATATATTTCACCTAACTCACTTTGTAGGTTCCTGGCTGTCTCCTCAGAACAACTTGCCCCCTCCCACAGTTTGGCATCATCTACAAAGTTGGCCACTTGCATTAAACTTCTGTATCCTATTTGTCATTCGAGCACAGCATAGGAACATAAGAATTGCCAGATGAAAAAAGACCAAGGTATATCTAGTTCACCTTCCACTATCCAGGTAGTTGCATGATACAACGATAATGGAGTTGTTGACTAATCATAGCAATCAATCTCTGTCAATTAGTCTACAACAGACCCAGGCATGAGGCGAGGAAAACCCCAGTGGTGGAGAGCTTTGGGAACCATAGGTCCAAAATCATCTATTTCCTTCCAAACATTGCTAGACTCATCACACGTCACGCCTGAAATTGCTCAGATGCTGTATCGCAAAACATTATTTTCTGAAAGCAATCTATCTAATTTGCATTTGAATGAATCAATACTAACCGTTCCATAGATTGACCACTCACTCACTCACTCACTGAAATAATGGCCCCAATTGAGAGGCTGGACGGCTGCCGGGCAGGAAAGCTGCTGTAGAAGGCCGTGGCTGGGGACCGGTGGGGACGATCCTCGGCAATCGGGGCTTGGCGGTGGGGGGGGGGGCAGAGGGAGTCGGAAGTCGGAAATCGGGAGAGAGGGAGGGAAAGATCGGGACTTGGTGGTGGGGGGGTGGGTCGGCTGATCGCGGGACAGGAGGCTCAAGATCAGGGTTGTGGTGGTGGGCGGAGTGGGGGTTGGGGGGAGTCGGCTGTTCGCGCCGGAAGGCTTGCTTGAGGGGTCGGGGGAAGCATTCATGCTGTAAAAAGCACTTACCTGCTTGATCCGGCTGCTCCCGTCTCCATTTAGCTGCTGGGTTTTCCGAGCCCCGGGAATGCCAGCCGGCCAGCGTTAAATTTAAACTGCACTGTGGAAGCCTGATTTAAATATTATCATGAAGTGTCCCACCTCTCGAGAGTGGGACACAAAACACGCTTCACAACCCTCAGACAGAAAAGCTCCAACGGGCCCGTACGCAGCGGGTTGGGGTCATGTTTCGCGATTTTTAATTTATTAACACTCCCCCCAACCCCCGACCCGCCCATCGTGTGGGTTAATATCGAGCCCAGCTTAGTTTTGAATTCACCCCCCTTCAAGTGCAGGCCATGTCCTCTGGTTCTACTGTTCTGGATAAAATGAAACAACTTGTCATGGTCGACATTATCTACTCCGTTTAGAATCCTAAAAATAGCAATCATATCACCTCTGTACCTTCCCTTTTCCAGTGAGAACATGCCCAATTTTCATAATCCAACCCCTCCATCCCCTCAATCATCCTGGTTGCTCTGGTCTGGATCCTTTCAAAAGCTGCAATATCCAACGTTCAACAGCGTTAATTATTTTATCTGGGAGTGTGAGTTTTCTATTCTCAAATTCTTAATTTTGTGCTCACATTCCACATTAAATAATCAGCTTGATTCAATATTATTCATTTGTCACAGTATTTTATTGACTTGGATCATGTCTCTTTATCAATCTTCTTTTCTCCAATGGAAACAAGCTCAGCTCTGCGAGTCACTTTTCATTACTGAGAGCCCGAAGCTCAACTCTGAGCCTTTTCCAATGCATCAATGTCCTTTTGATGGGAAGGGAGCCAAAACACAGTGGAACAGTATCGCAAGTCTGGCCTTACCAATGATCTCTACAAGGTTAACATAACTTGTGTTGACTTATGACGTCGGGGGAATTGGCAGAGTTGCCAAGTTTGACACTGCGAGTGAGCAGAAATAGGGCAGGAGGTTCACGTTGGGAGAAAAAAGCCCCACACTTGCAAAAATGGAATGTTAAGACAAATAATAATTTGTAGCTGACGTTCTGAAAAAAAGTATTGCCAGCAAGACTCACTCTTTACTTGACCAACCAAGTAGATTCTCTATGCTGAGTACAGAAGTGGAAAATCACAACCTACAAGTTGAGTGTCAGTGGAGTCGAGTGTTCTAGGACAGCTACCGGTTTGAAGGAATCATCCTTTATGTGAAGGTGGGGAGAAGGAGTTAAGGCAGCGGTGTCAAAGGTAAGATGGTGTTGAACAGAAGAGAAGAGTTCAGTGATCAGATGTTCGCTCATGCCCCTTACAGAAGTCACTGCGGAGTCCTCTGAGAGAAGGTCATCTCTCTCCAATGCAACTAGGGCCAACTACCCCCAACATCCAAGTCCAGGCCTTTTAAATGGAAAAGTTCTGCAGGACACAGCAGGCTACTACCGTTTATTACACATGGGCAGGAGCGTACTGAAAAGCCCCTCCTGGCCCATCTAGACAGCGAAAGTGTTCCTTTAAGATTATGATGGTCCTCTCGATGACCACTCTTGTAGAGGCACGGGCCACGTTGTGGCGCTCCTCGGCTGCTGTTCGTCAACTCTTAGCGGGGTGATTATCCACGGGAGCAAGGGACAGGCTTTCCCATTGACATGGTCTTCTTCCCTGAAGAGGTCGGGGAGAGCTGAGTGTTGATGGATGAATACCTCATGACCCAACTTCCGGCGTAGCTCGCGTTGACGTGTCAGATCCTTTGCATGTTGTCACACATAATCTGAACATGCAGGGAGTGGGAGCTCCTCCCTGTTTTCTATCAGAGTACACATGGGTGCCATTTCTTGCACCCTGGACTTTGGGAAAACCAGCAACTCAATAAAACTGCATATCACTGCTACCTTTCTGTGATGCTAAAGATGATGAGTTCCACAGCCCACCAGTAGCATGCATCAGTTACCTGATGAATGTTTGCCCATACTGCAATCTGTCTGATATAAGCTGAGATTCCCAGTGGCTGCCAGAACGGTCCAGTGCTTGGTCCTGTTAAAATTTGAGCATGGTCATCACCTTCATAACCACAACAACACCTTGCATTTATATAGCGCCTTTAACGTAGTAAAGCGTCCCAAGGCACTTCACAGGAGCGATTATCAAACAAAAATTTTACACTGAGCCTCTTAAGGAGGTATTAGGACAGGTGACCAAAAGTTTGGTCAAAGAGGTAGGTTTTAAGGAGCGTCTTAAAGGAGGAGCGAGAGGTGGAGAGGTTTAGGGAGGTAATTCCTCACCCTGGGGCTTAGGCAGCTGAAGACACGGCTGCCAATGATGGAGGGATTAAAATCGGGGATGTGCAAAAGGTCAGAATTGGAGGAGCGTAGATATCTTGGAGGGTTGAAGGGCTGGAGGAGATTATAGAGATAGGGAGGCCATGGAGGGATTTGAACACAAGGATAGGAATTTTAAAAACGAGGTGTTGCCGGACCACAGAGCGAGCAGTACGGGCAGATGACCATGGCTGCAGGTCCTCATGAAGGAGGTGCCAGATCTCCCCTATTGCCTCTTCGATGAAACACACTCTTCTTATACACATCTCTTCACTGAGGCCCTCATACGACCTGTGCTTTTATATTTTTTTTATTCACTCGTGGGATGTGGACGTCGCTGGCAAGGCCAGAATTTATTGCCCATCCCTAATTGCCCTTGAGAAGGTGGTGGTGAGCCGCCTTCTTGAACCGCCGCAGTCCATGTGGTGAAGGTTCTCCCACAGCGCTGTTAGGAAGGGAGTTCCAGGATTTTGACCCAGCAACGATGAAGGAACGGCGATATATTTCCAAGTCGGGATGGTGTGGGACTTGGAGGGGAACATGCAGGTGGTGTTGTTCCCACATGCCTGCTGCCC
The DNA here is from genome assembly GCF_035084215.1 of Heptranchias perlo. Taxonomy (NCBI): domain Eukaryota; kingdom Metazoa; phylum Chordata; class Chondrichthyes; order Hexanchiformes; family Hexanchidae; genus Heptranchias; species Heptranchias perlo. The sequence goes on along the minus strand of NC_090345.1, from coordinate 11,150,654 downwards.
TTGTCCTTCTAGGTGGTAGAGGTTGTGGGTTTGGGAGGTGCTGTGGAAGAAGCCTTGGCGAGTTGCTGCAGTGCATCCTGTGGATGGTACACATTGCAGCCACAGTGCGCCGGTGGTGAAGGGAGTGAATGTATATGGTGGTGAATGGGGTGCCAATCAAGCGGGCTGCTTTGTCCTGGATGGTGTTGAGCTTCTTGAGTGTTGTTGTAGCTGCACTCATCCAGGCAAGTGGAGAGTATTCCATCACACTCCTGACTTGTGTCTTGTAGATGGTGGAAAGGCTTTGGGGAGTCAGCCTCTGACCTGCTTTTGTAGCCACAGTATATATGTGGCTGGTCCAGTTAAGTTTCTGGTCAATGATGACCCCCAGGATGTTGATGGTGGGGGATTCAGCGATGGTAATGCCATTGAATGTCAAGGGGTAGTGGTTAGACTCTCTCTTGTTGGAGATGGTCATTGCCTGGCATTTGTCTGGCGTGAATGTTACTTGCCACGTATCAGCCAAAGCCTGGATGTTGTCCAGGTCTTGCTGCATGCGGGCTCGGACTGCTTCATTATTTGAGGGATTGCAAATGTAACTGAACACTGTACAATCATCAGCGAAGATCCCCATTTCTGACGTTATGACGGAGGGAAGGTCATTGATGAAGCAGCTGAAGATGTTTGGGCCTAGGACACTACCCTGAGGAACTCCTGCTGCAATGTCCTGGGGCTGAGATAATTGGCCTCCAACAACCACAACTATCTTCCTTTGTGCTAGGTATGACTCCAGCCACTGGAGAGTTTCCCCCCTGATTTCCATTGACTTCAATTTTACTAGGGCTCCTTGGTGCCACACTCGGTCAAATGCTGCCTCGATGTCAAGGGCAGTCACTCTCACCTCATATTTCCTCTAGGTTTTCCGCGGACGAAGTCACAGCGGGAGATCAGGAGAACCCCATGGAAATTCAGGGCCTAGTGTCTGTATATTCACACGACAGCTTTAGGGGCTGATTTGGGTCTCTCTACTGCCCCGCTTTTCAATGGAAAAGGTATTGAGACAGTAGTCAAAGTGAAGGACGTACAGCTGTGTTCTCACTGACGCCCAGCCTGCCATGATCCTGGAGCAGGCTGAGAAATTGGTGTCCAGTGCTCCTGTCAGAAATAGGCAGAGTCTCATTAAATATGCAGATCTGGGTCATATGGTGCACGAGATCACGGAGCAATTTTCAACTGGGCCTGCACTCTGCAAGCCCCGCCCCCTGGGTTAGCTCATAAAACGGTCAGACTTCAAAGGGGCTGAGTGGAGGCCGCTTCTAAACTGCTGCAGGCCAGTGGTTTTAAGAATTTTGTGTGGCCCAGAAAGAGCATGAATGATCTCTCTGGGCCTCCACAAAAGTCGTCCCGCCTTGTTGCCGGGCCTTCCACAGCCTACCTCCCTGATCGTGTGGCCTTCCCCTTTAAATCGCAGCTGCCAGTTTGGCTCCGTGAAGGAGCCACCAGATTTCCCACCTCCCCCCCCCACCCCGATCGGTAAAATGCCTACCAGCACAAATCTAGCTGCCCAAACATCAAAATCTACCCCTTGCAGCATAAACTGGGAGTCAAGGCCCAAGCTGACTCTGAAGTGAGACTTTAGGGAGCCTCACTCCTCTTCACTCAGGCCGTGACTCTGGATTTATGCTGCAGTTACCTTATAATTGCCACAGGGGTGCAGAGTGAATCAGCTTTGTACTGGCGCTACAGTTCTGGTGAAAATGCACCCTCAGTGGTGCAGGAAATGGCTGCCAGTCTAACCTGCAAGAGGGTTTCTCCTGAGAGGAGTCCAGGCTAGAAAAGGTGAAACATATTACAGTCAAACGAGATCACGATGATGTCAGAGGCAGCGCTGGCCTGCTATACATGTTGATTTTGTGTTTTGATTTGAAGTACCTTGATCCTCACTCTCTATTTACGACTTAAACAATGCAACCTGTTCTTCACTGCAAATGGAGAACATAATCAGACACGTTTTGTGCCAGTTATTTGAATGTGATTTCAGTAACTCACTGAAGCCCTTAACGTTTATTGGCCTTGCAGGGTATAAATCTTATTTTATCTCTGCGGACAGACATGAGGCACGATCTGCCTACACAGGTAATGTTGGACATAAATTCTACCCCCTCCTTTTCAGATAAAGCTCAGCGTGGAGCTCAATACAGTTAACAGCAGTCTCACACGATTTCTGTTGAAATCTCTCACATTTTAATAGGCTAACTCTTGGCCAGATATGTGTGCAGAGATGAGGGAGGTGACGCATAAACATGAATTTTCCATCGTTTCCAGATGTTGTTAGTTCCTTGCTACTCAAAGAAGCCGATGTGCAAACAGTCAAAACAAAATTCACACAAGTAAATAAAAACGCATTTGATCACTAGATATGATTTGGTCTCAACATTAGATTTGCCTTGTAACTGTAAGAAGCATCATAGAGTTTTCAGAAAGAAGATCAAGAGAAGACATTTTTATTTACCATTTTCATCACCCCATCATTGGCGGCCGTGCCTTCAGCTGCCTTGGCCCTAAGCTGTGGAATTCCCTCTCTAAACCTCTCCGCCTCTCTCTCCTCCTTTAAGACGCTCCTTAAAACCTACCTCTTTGACCAAGCTTTTGGTCACCTGTCCTCGTAGCTCCTTATTTTTTTTTATTCGTTCATGGGATGTGGGTGTCGCTGGCAAGGCCAGCATTTATTGCCCATCCCTAATTGCTCTCGAGAAGGTGGTGGTGAGCCGCCTTCTTGAACCCCTGCAGTCCGTGTGGTATGTGACTTGATGTCAATTTTTGTCTGACTACACTCCTGTGAAGCGCCTTGGGACATTTTACTATGTTAAAGGCGCTCTATAAATGCAAATTGTTGTTGTTGTAACATTTATCAAGTGAGCTCCAGGCAGCATCGATGTGTGCATTGCAGGAAGGACCCAGACCCCATGGTAAATGGCAGCACAGCTATTACGGGGCAAAAACCTGGTGGAAACAAGTTCTGCCTCAATATGCAGGGCTCGAAATGTTAAACCAACATTCCAGCACCAATTATGTGCTGGGAATGCCCTGTAAAATCGGGGTTTTTGCTTCTCGTGTTCTTCTAGGTCTAAAATACTTTGATTACCCATCTTCCTCTATCTCCAAGATATCACCGACCATTTAGGAAGTGGGACATTAAAAAAAATGGTTTCTGATTGTCTGAAAACTTTCCCCAGATGCCTTACTTTTAGCTAATTAAGTACTATAAATCTAAACACTGACATGGTCGCATCATAGATGTGACCAGCTTAACTTGTGAAATGTACTTCAGTGTTAAAACAGGAAGCCCCACTGCTGGGCCAGCTGTGGTGATAGCTTGATTGCTGTCGGACAACATAACTTGAATGGCTCAATGGGTTCATGTTCTTGAAGTTGAACTTTGACCCAAGTTGGGTTCCTCTGCCAACCAGGTTGTGGTGATCATTGTGACTCATGGCGGATGCGTGTGGTACTTGCCTCGTTCCGTTTGAGCGTCAGCGGTTGAAATCGTGAGTGCAACATCAAACTCCCAAAGAGGAACCCGACACCCAGAACACGCCTGCGATCTCCTGAGCACAAAACACATGCAAAGCATTTTTATCTGTGGTTTCCATTGCGGATGACAGCAAGTGCAACAGGATGAGTGATGATACAGGCTAGGAGACTGTCAGAAATGAAGGACCATAGGTGAGTAACATCGCACAACAGCAATTGATGTTGAATATACATTATTTACTGAAAAATTCGGAGTGCTGTTATGTTTGCATTTGCAGTTCTCAGGGATATAATTTCCTGAAAAATATGAGCATATCATTAAATGACTGCAGTATATCTTTCAACATGGGCCATATTGCTCATCTTAAACTAGAAATCTTGATATTGTACTGCGTATTAGCTTGACAAAGCTGTGACAAGGTTTTATATGGTGAATAATCTATAATAGTTGTTGGGGGATCATGCTTTATTATAAACACTTTGGTCCAAGGAAATAGAATTCACAATCAACACCAGCAGCCAGACAGTTCAATTTTACATTTCCACCTAGTGCAACTGTTAGAATCATGACACAACATTTTATGCCATCTGCTATTATTAGTTATGGATTATGTTTAGGATTTTATACTTTTGAGCTCGTGGTTCTATTACTTTTCTTTTGTTCCATTCTACTTTCCTTCAGCAAAATTCAATAAAATGTATAATTGAGAAATGCTTGGTTCTTGTGAAACAATTTTTCTCAGTTCCACAATAAGTCCCATCTGTGGGAGTACAAAAGGAATGGCATGTTCTTAATCTGCAAAAATACGTGTTCAAAGCAGTCAGTAAATCCAACACTGACGGTGTCATAGGAACAGGAGTTGGCCATTCAGCCCCTCGAGCCTGCTCCGCCATTCAATTAGATCATGGCTGCTCTGTTCCTCAACTCCATTTATCCGCCTTTGCTCCATGCCCCTTGATAGCCTTACCTAACTACAAATCTATCGATCTCAGTCTTGAAAGCTCCAATTGTCCCCGAGCATCCGCAGCCTTTTGGGGGAGAGAATTCCAGAATGTCTGTATCTTTCCTTAGAAAAAAACCTTAGATGACACCCTCCAAAGTTGCCCTATTAGAGCATGGAGTTACTGGCTGTGAAATAGGCTTTGTACGGACAAAATGCAATCCCATTGCAAAAGTTGTACAATTGCAGCCGGTTTTCATTGAAATATTTTTGCATGCACTTTGGAGTCTTAAGGAGGCTCTAACACAAAAAGGTAAATTTTCCACTGGAGTGAGGCTTGAACCCAATCAACTGAGCCACGGCTGAGACCTGTGTAAGCAATACTTCCTAGAAATTAGGCTCTTCGAATATTAGCACGTGAATGCTTATCATACTCGTACAAAACTGCTTTTCTTTTGTTACTTTAACGGTGGCCTAAACTCGTTTATTTTAAATGATAGCGATTTCATTAAGACAGTGGACAAAGCAATTTCACATGAACACGGGTTGCTTATACACTAATATTTGAAGAACCTAATCCGTCCTTTTCTGAAAATGTAGCCCTTCAATGCATCTTAAAAAAAAAATGTATCCAGATGTGTTGACGGTATTAACGAGCGGGCGGCTGAACCGAGAGGCCCAAGGATCGATGGAAAGTGGTCTTCGGGCCTCATCAGCACACTCAGCGTGAGCTGCCGGCAGCGATCGTGCCCCCACAGGCAACTTGGCCGAGCGGAGACATCAAATGTTGAGCCACCTGCCTCTCCTGCAGCGGCGCCTCAGGTAATTCCCAGGAGTGGGGGGGGATTGGAGCTGGCTACACACTTTAAAAAAAACATTCGCTGGAGTTGGCAGCCGCTGAAGAATCCTGAGCGGGGAAGGCCTGATACCTGATTTCTGCAAGGGAGCTTTCAACTGGCGTTAGGCCCCTAATTTACATATTTGAGGCCTAATGCCTATCTTAGGTGTCCGCCGAAACAAAACGACCCCTATGCATTTAGCAGCGGGACCAACGCCCGTGCATAAAAACGGGCGCAACGCATAATTTTGGAGGGAGTCTGCCGCAAGGGCCAGAACTTAAACTGGGTCCTGGCCTTACCCAGGAATTTTGGTTCAGCCTTCTTTCAACAAGGCAGCTTTGTACCTTTAAAACAGGCCAGCATGAAGCTTTGAGTGGAATTATTTATTTTATGTGAGATTTCTGCTTGATTTCATTTGCAGTAATGTTACAGATTTATTCAGGTGCGACGCCAGCTTCATGCAAGCCATTGAAACATAATTTCCATCCCTTCTGAGCACAGATAAATTCAGCACCACATAATGATTTTTTTTTAAAAACTGAGATAATAAGAGTCTGGAAGAGTGTTTTTTTCCTACAGAAGATTTAACATTTTATTAGAATGTATGAAGACCCACAGATGCATAACCACAGCTGCAGGTGGCCAACACTTACAGTCTTTCTAGCAAGGTAGATTTGTAAAACCTCTTTCTTATTCCCAGTCTGTGCTGAGTTTGCTGATCATGGCTGGGGCAGCAATTGGAAAAGTGCAGGTTACGTGGTTGTTGGGTGAGGACTGATCAGCTTGGATGTGTTGGGCTGGATACCAGAGGGGAAGCGTGCCTCCGCCAAGAGAAGCACCGTCGGAAGAGGGAGAAAGTGGCAAAGAGAAGAAAGCCCTTTATCTCACACAACTAACTTTACTCAGATTACAGCATGAAAGGGCATAAGTATAATTTATCAAACAGCTTTAGATCTGGGAGATTCCTTCCCTGGGTATGTCCTTTTCTTGTTCACAGTCGATATGAATCGTTGTGTTAGATGATGTTACTTGCCTCGCTTTAGTCTCCAAGATTTAACTTTCGAAACTTGTTAGGTAAAAGGATTCAGATCAAGGGTGGGGTGGGGGAGGGACCCCCTTCTTGAATGAGAGGCTGTTGAGGGTAAAGGACAGCTTAATAAATCCCCGTAGACTGCTGGCACTCCCTGAATTGGAAAACTAGCCTCCCTTTCCTGTTTCAAGCTCCTTCATCTACAATCCTTCTCCCCCCACATTTGTGCAGCACTGTCATTTCGGTGATTCGCTCAACAAGTCTAGTGACAAAACATTTTGGTTGTAAATCAGAGAGTTTTTATTTGACGACATTTCTGTATGTATCTGACATGAAAATGTATTAAAGTGCAACACAGCTTTTTTTATATTCAATATAATGAAAACAAGAGAGAAAAAAAAAATCAATGTTCCATAAAACACGTTGCAACAAAGTTCATTATCTTTGCTGAACTGGGGCATTGGAAATGCCAAAATAAAATTAAGCTGCACGGAAATCATATTGTCGCACACTATTATTTCTTGACTGAGTTGAATACTTTCTAAAATAATAAGCAAAAAAAAAAAAATCTTGTTTGATGTAAAAGAATCAGCAGCAGACGGAGAATGGAACACTGTGGCTATTTAAGCTGAAACCCTCGCTTGCTGTTTAAGATTGAAACCTCCCCCAGTGAACTGGGGGTAGCTTGTTCTCTGAGGATGGATTAAAGGCTGTCCCTCCTGCTCCAAGGCTTTTTGCTTCTCACTAAAGGGAAAACAGAAGAAATCCAATTTATTTCAAAATACTACACATTATTATTTTTTTTACAGACACGGTATTCTTTTTGTAGTTCTATGTGGTCTGTATTTACCAGTGCAAGCTAACAGTCGGCTGTTCTGCTTCCTTCAGACATATCCTGAATCCCCCCCCCCACTGCCAATATTCATTTATTATAAATATATACAAATCTTGACCTGGGAGTTTTTGATGCTGACACAGGGTGCCTGAAGTAGAAAGTGTTCAATTCTTCATTTGTATGAGGATAACATTCACAAAAACAATAGTGCTATTAAAATACCAAATGTTTACATCTCTTTAAGAGAGTGGTTAGAATGTGGAACTCGCTATCACAAGGATTAGCAGCTGAGGCAACTAGCATAGATGCATTTAAGAGGAAGCTAGATAAATACATGAGGGAGAAAGGAATAGAAGGATATGCCGATAAGGTTAGATGAAGTCGGGTAGGAGGAGGCTCGTGTGGAGCATAAACACCGGCATAGACCAGTTGGGCCAATTGGCCTGTTTCTGTGTTGTGAATTCTATACATTTATAAAAGATACAAGTCACATTAGGGCCGATTTTACAATGGTGCGTAGTGGTGATTTGCTCATAAATGCATGAGTATATCTCACATCACAAGCATGTGGAGCAGACAGTGCAAGAGTTTGCAAGGTCTGCTCATCAGGGGGTAGAGACAGATCTCCTTGCAATTATCCAAGTAAGTCTAGTATCCTCTCTGTAGACTTGGCTTCCTTGGGATAAGAGTGCTTCAGGGCAGACTGGCTCAGATACAGAAGCAACTGCCTCTTTGCATTCCTGTGAAGTTCCTCACTCCCCTCTAGATCTCTGAGGGAAAAAGGAATCCTTAGAGAAATGCCCATCATACCCTCAAATTTTGATTTTTAAGCTCCCTTTAACAGTCGGAGGTGAAGAAAGAAAGCAAAATGTAAAAATTAAATGCAAAATGAAAAAATATCACTAAATTAAATGCAATAAAAACAACTCAAAATCATACCAGCTCACACACAAGCCACCTAAACATGCCTTTAAGAATTCACTCTCAAACACTGGAAAGTGATTGAAAAATGCCTCCATTTAGAGATGCCTTCAATCATGATTTCATGTCAAGGGTGGGGGTCTTTTCTCTAGAAAAGAGAAGGCTGAAGGGTGACCTGATTGAGGTCTTTAAGATTATGAAAGGGTTTGATAGGATAGACATGGAGATGATGTTTCCACTTTTCGGGGAAGATCAAAACTAGGGGCCATAGATATAAGATAGTCACTAATAAATCCAATAGGGAATTCAGGAGAAACTTCTTTACCCAGACACTGGTTAGAATGTGGAACTCACTACCACAAGCAGTAGCTGAGGCGAACAGCATAGATGCACTTAAGGGGAAGCTAGATAAAAACATGAGGGAGAAAGGAATAGAAGGTTATGCTGATAGGGTTAGATGAAGAGGAGTGGGAGGAGGCTTGTGTGGAGCATAAACGCCGGCATGGACCAGTTGGGCTGAGTGGACTATTTCTCTGCTGTACATGGGGCAAACCATGCAAAATTCAGGGTAGGAAAGCCCCACCCTCATTAACATAATTTGCAAACCATTAATGAGGTCCACGTGCCAGCAGTGCAAGCTTCTGGCAAAACCAGTACTGCCCAGCCATGGTGGCTATCGCAGTGCTCTTGTACAGTTAAATGCAAGGCTTCCTTGTTGGATTTCCTTTCCCCTCACTTCCTGCGCCAAGTGCACACACGCACAGACACACATACATGCACACACACACGCGACTGTGCAAATCATCGGAAAGTTCCTTCTGTTATTTTAGTACAACAGCATCGAGTCACAAATTTGCAACTTTTGTCCCACTTCCTCGCATTAAAAGTAGCATAACTTCTGATCTGATCAGGAGTGAAAATTTGGATTTTTAAAAAACTATTCCGGTATATTCATTCTGGATGGCATTAAGTGTGTTATAATGCAATAAAACACAAGAAGGCAGCTCAACTTTACAGGACTGAGATGTGTGAATTCACTAACTGTCATGTTTTTTTCCTACAAACAAATTAAACAATAGTCACTTCTTATTGATCCTTTTTAAATTGCACTATAGCTTAAGCAAGTGCAAGATATCGATCACTTGAGTAGTACAGGGTATTAGATTTTATCTTCAAATGGAAATTCAGGCTTATTCATCACACTGTATATATTACAGTACATTTCATCACTTCTGAACCATTTTAATAAATGTGATGTGTTTAGAATCTTCAGTTTACTTAATAGTTTAACCTTTTGAGGGTTGCATTTCTGCAACGTGTGCAAATTAAAAAACAAGGAATACGCAATGTGTAAAAACGCACTGGGCCTTAGGGTTGCCACCTCTGGCTGAATATATTCTTGGAGGTTTGATCATGCGACACTTGATCATGCGACATTTGCCCGCAGTTTGCAATTGTTATTGCATTGCCCTTATAAAGGTTGCGTTCCCTGTAGTTGAGTGTCTATGCTCCCTGCGAGCCTATAAAAGAATGTTTTTACTCACTGGGCAGACTGGGTATCTGGAAATGTCCCGAGTGGCCCCCGAGTTCGCTACCAGCCCTGAGAGTTGCACTCTCTGATCTCCCACCACCTCAGAGAAATCGAAGGTGGTCAATTCTTTATAATCTCAAACAAGCAGAAAATGCTGGAAACATTCAGCAAATCAGACAGCACCCGTAATCCAGGAGGTTTGACAACCCGGTCACACACATAAGCACTGGGAGCTGAAGGGTGAGAATTTAAATGCCATTTCAATCAAAAATGACAGGGGAAAAAAATTATCCAGAGGAGAGAAAACACTTAATTCCCAAAAGGATCTGAAGGACCTGATAGTTCCCTCACAGGTAGGCTACAGACTGAGGAAAAGATGCAGCAAAAGGAGGGAGGGGTGGCAAATAGAAAAAGGAACTTACCTAAAATGACCACTGCTGCAGCCAAAATACAATCAATTATTATTTGGGAATTTTCCTGCCTACAGGGCTCACATTATCATTACACAGTGATGTGCACGCTGCTACCCACAGACAGGTGGACACATTTCAGACTGCTGGGTCGACTATCCTGAAAGTGGGGGGAGGGAGACAGGGACGAAGCAGAGTGCACCTGTGATCATATTTTCAGCCCCATCCACCCCAATCCACCGGGTGAGACAGAAGGCTAGACTGTATTCTTCAAACACCATCTATGTTGTGTCTTCAGTCAACCAATGCCTACCCCAAAGAAATTTCAGAAACAGGAATAGGTCATTAGACTCAAAAAGTCCATCCATTACCTCTAGTGGCAGATGGATTAACTCTCATTTTAGAGGGTCTGGTTTCAAATCGCAGCCTCGACTGCCATTTGGACCTGGCTAGCCATATCAGTGAATTCTATGGTTGGGCTGAAGTCTGGAGAAGCTAATGCTGGACTTATGCTCTTGGGTGGAAAGCAAGTGTAAAGAACAGAGAACTGCAGCCCACAGAGTGGAGCCCCCATTGTTTGCAACAGACCTGCACTGAGTGTACCATCCTTCCAGATAAAGCCCAAAGACCCTGAAAGTGCTCAGGGCTTCTACTGGTCTCCTGGCACAACATCGTCGGAAGCCCCAGAGAAAGGGTGTGAATGCTGTTTAACACCGTTTCCCTGGTGTTTGCATCGGTCTCCCGCTGGAATTACACTAAGAGGACTGTAGAATCACTGCGGAATCTCAGGGCCAAAAGCACAGAAAGTGAATAAAATTGGAGTTAAATTTCTAACAACAAATAAATAAGAACATTTTAAAATAAATGTTTAAATTTTGCACTGTAGAAACAAGCAGAAATTTTAGCAACTATATTAATTACACGTCAAGCACTCTCTGTATGGTAAGGTTCTTTCACAGTAACCCGTCCACCTCTTCATCTCAATTGGTGGAGTCTCCCATCCTGCTACGACTAGGTTCTCAAAACTTATTCTGCATTGCAGTCCAGTGTCACTCATTGTTTGCCATTGGCACCTTCGCTACCCTTATCTTCTGTATCACCTACTTAAAACTGTCCCTTTCTTGATTCTCTCCCCTTCAATTCTGAAGCTGCTCACTCTTGTTAAGGTGCAGTGCCATGGATGACAGCTGCCTTCCATTGTCTTGTCCAAGTGGTCATTCTTTTAGGTGTGCGCCCACGCAGTAAGAGGCAGCAGCCTGTTTGACCATGGAGGACGTCACAACCAAGCGCAATCCTTTTCTCAACTGAAGTGCGCACACGTACACTTTTCAGCAGGAGATTTTCCCATCCTAGGCTAGGTGTGTCAAAGCTAATTTATGTGCTCTAGCTGCTGCCCCAACAGAGATGAGTGACCTCAGAATAGAACAGTAATCAAACCTGGCTGTCCTTTTGACGCTTATGGCTAATTGCTCCACTTGGCAATGCCTTTACCTATTAGTCATCAGGCAAGCTCCATCCACTCAAAATCTAATATAAAGTGGCATTTGGGTGAGTCACCTACTCAACCCTTTTCTTTCTATTTTTCCCCACCAAGATCTTGGGGGAATCAGTCTAGTATTGTAAACTTGAAGTCTACTGCATAATCCCGCAACATGAAAAGGTACGGTTCAATAGAATATCCATTATAGTCAGGTTGTTTCAGAAAAGCTAGCTAATTCAGAAGATCTGGGTTCCACAAAAGATGCACACAAGAACCCCGCATTTACAAAATAAGTCAAATAGGCAGCACGGTGGTGTGGTACCTCGTAACACCTGGGTTCCTCACAGTTCTTCTTAGCTACTGATCTCAGCCATGCTATTGTGAGGAGTTGGGCCCCAAAGGTCAGGCACTTGCTCACAGGCAGGCAGGGCAAATCAGACCCATCCACACTCATGCACCTTCTAGCTGTCAGTCACAGAGAAGCATTACCAGTCGCTTGAGAGCAAGTCAACTTACCTGCCCATTGTATAGTCAGTCCAAGGCTCACGTGTGGTATGGTGAAGAGGCATGAAAATAACAAAAGTATAAACCAGCAACACAGTCAATCTGTTCTTTACTTGGTTCTTATTATTTTTTCACAATGTTACATTGTATTGCTGTGATGGATTTGTAGCTGGGACAATGTTCAGCACTTATCTATCTCCAAGTCAGGGCTGCAATATAATTTCTGAAGTATCCCCAAATTGGAACATCTTGTTCTTTTTATGTTACCATTTAAATGTTGTTACCAAAAAAGAGTATTTTAGCAGCTATTCAGATCTGATCGTACTTGGCCTAAATAAACGTATGTGCTAATATAGTCCAATCTCTTGACTAATTTAGCAGGGATTCAAAGTCTTTAGTAAGCATTTTCTATTGAACAATTTTGTATACACACTTTTAACTGCAGCAGAATATTTAATTCAGCAAATAGTCAAGAAAATAAATGTCTACATTTCAGTAGCACAAATTGAAGTCAGTGCTTTTCCTGGTGAGGTATTCCTGAGTTAACTATCACAGGCACCTACGTGCTCTTTATTACTGTGTTATCTTACAAAGTATACTGTGCTGTGACCTGGTGGTTGACACTTCAGCCCAGCATGTTTGGCTGAAAACTGAATGAAAATTACAGCTAATAAGTTTTTTAAAAAATGAAAGTCTGATATGTTCATAAGGGGAACCAACTGTGTTTATCAAGTAATTGCTTTGCAGTTATGGCTTTGCTGATGAACTCAGTAGAACTTCTGTGACATATCTACAAAGATCATGCTTTATTGCATAAAAATTATGTATGGGAAATGATCCAATACATTGGCTCTGATGCCTGGAAAGTGTAAAATTGCTTTGCACAGCTCTTATGTGTTTAATAAGTTTCGCTGTACTATTAGCATACAAATGTCTTTTATGCTGTGTGCATTACTTTGATATTTCAGTTGTAAGATATTGGCGATGGAGCTCTGGGCCTCTCCAATTTTGTGCACTTATCTGCTCCAGTGGCTCTCTCTAGACCTTCATTTGGGTGACCATCCCTCTGGTGTAATTCGAGATACCTCTCGCTCTGCCCTTATGCTGGATAGGTGCAGCAATGCCCAACGTACGTTGTGCCCGTCAGAGCACCTGATTTTAGTGGGCTGGGTCATTTGGATGAACTGGTTGCAAACTCACACCCCTGGGAGGGTCTTGCGCATGGAAATGGGGCGAGAGCATAGGTACAGCTGCTGGTGTGAGAGGTCTGCAGCTGCGTGAATAGCAGCCAGCCTCCAGGCCTGAAAATTATAGGGGAGGCTGAGAAAGAAGGATCCACTTACTTGCTCAGGCCTCCCTTGCCTTGCTGCCTGATCCCCCTCAGACTCCCCATCCGAGCTTTCTCAGGTGCCCATCAAAACGGGTGTCCTTCAGCTACAGATAGAGGAAACTGAGGTGGGAGGGCTTGGAATGCCCCCCTCCCGTTTTATCTCCATGGCTGCCCTTGTCCTGCATCTATCGTAAGTGTAGGCCCCGACCCAGGGCTGGGCCCAGGCTCACCTGTTTGGGGAAGCTCTGGAAATGCTGTGGCAATGTTAATGGGAGCAGAGATCTGAAGCAACAAGTCTCCGTCCCCTTTTCTTTTCCATAGTGCCCAGGAACCGAGCGTTCTCCAGGTGCCACAGAGGGGAATATCGGGGCTTAACTGTCGGCTGTCTAGTTGAGCGTGGAAGCTATCACAACCAGGCCCAGTGCTCTCATCACCTGATGTCCACACACACTTTCAAGCAGAAATCATTGGATAGCGATTTGGAACAGTAACCATGGCTGATTTTTCCCTCCCTAACTCAAGGGCGCAGAAGCCGATTTTAGCATCCCTGAGCTGAGATCAGTCAACACAGTATAAACAAGGCATGAAAATGGTCCTGAAAATGTACGGCGGCTTCAGCAGTGCAGGGAGAAAAATGGGAAGTTAAAAAAGGAAAAACAATTTTAAAAACTGTTTCTTTTTATATGCTCTATTTTCTGATTCACAAACGCAAACCCACGGCTCCTTGTACTGAAATGATTTTGTTTCAAATTGTCACCAGTATTTGAAATAAAGGAGCAAAGAAGGACCAAAAAGACACTTGCTCTTGAAATCAGTGCAGATTTTAGCCTGATTATAAAGCAGTGTCCTTCTACATAGCAGCTGCTTGGTTCCATGCTTCTGTTTCAGAGCTTGCACTGAACTTAAGGAAAACTTCTGTCATCAATGGTCCAGATTTTAAAGGGGAGAGGGTGGCGGGCAAGATGCATACGATTCCCGAAGTGGGCGGCGAATCCCGGGGTGTGGAGGCCCGGGCCTCAATACCATAACTTTCATCAGAGTCCCGCCCCAACCCGGCCGGATGTGCTACCTGGAGGGCGGGCGGGCGGGAGCAGAAGATCGTAAACAGGTAAGTTGCAAGAGGGAAGGGGTGGGTGAAGTCGATGGAGAGAAAGAAGTGACTAACATTGTCCTGTGGATAGGCTTTTAAAAAAAAACCCCAGTTCATATAATCTGATCTATAGTCGTAAACAGGAGCTGAGTCAATGCTGTTTGAGTCCCACTGTCCATTAAACAAATTCCCCACAATTTGGCACAAGTTAACAAGTCTCATTCAAAGAGGGCACAGGTGTGGGAAGTGTGAAAGGTCACACGGTGCAATGAAGGTTCCCTTCCAAGTCTGGGGTTAATACACATTGCTGGGGCAGAGTAGAGAGAGAATTACTCTGCATCGAACCTTGCTGTACCTGACCTAGAAATGAGCGATGGAGGAATAAGGTGCAAACAGTGGAAAAGTGTTCCTTTTCCTAGCAATGACAGGACTAACATTGATAAATACAAAGCAAATCCATCAAAACAAAAGCAAGTAAGTTATAAATTTATTTTAACCTAAGTTGTAACACCAATGATATATATTGACAACACAATCATGCAATTGCATCACTGATTATGCCTTTGTGGACATACATGGGCCTTGAAATGACGGTGTTGGATATTATCATATGCTCATTTAACTGTTTCATATGAAGTTCCTTTTTTAATGGAGAAATTGTCCATATAAATAGGTAGAAGCCTCTTAAAATAGCAGAGGAAGGAATTGCATTCAAGTGAGTTAAGTCTTCAGACACACGTATCTCATGCTGCAACTTCAAAGTTGCAAGCTTTTCCAAGTTTTTACTGCTGGCAAAGAGCCTTATCCGGTGGTCATGCATGTCAGGAAATCAATGGCACACTGCCCATACTAATCTGTTGGCGAATCAACCCTGTGGAGTCTTGCAAGGTTAGGAACACATGTGGTGAAACTGCGAACCACCAACCAGTAATTTTCACTCGTACGGAATACTGTAGAAATGGGACACACTCTGCCTTTTATTGACCAAGCATGGTTCACGGGAAACGCAAATTTCAGTTGTTGGTGCCGACACTTGAATGCGAAGGAGCCAAGCACAAGTGAGGATGTCCCACTGATGAGCTTTGTTCCTTTTATTACGTGGAAGGCAGCTATGTTCTTGAAGTCGATGACATTTTGAATATTTCAGCACAAAACCGATCAAAGAATTTAAATTTGGATGGCTTCAGACTTCAGAACTGACTCCAGCAGCTGCAATAAGGAACGTCTCAGGAATAACGCCCAAGGCAAGTAAAACTGAGCGTGCTCAATATTATTAGATTACACCTTGCATTTCTATTTTATTCCTTACCTAATAAAGTCCTGACAGACTGTACATTTTAACCCATGATCTGCTTTGATAACCTAATAAAAGGAATCACCCATTTAGTTTGTGAAAACCCATATTAACTCAGGTTATTGAAAGTGATTGGTGTACGCTGTGGTTTGTACCTTGATCAAGGCCTTCTCGGGTTTTTTTCTTAACTGTCAGGACAAGATTTTTTTTTTCTTAAACTACCCACTGCTGGCAGGTGCCCTCTTTATTTTAACATCTTTACTGCATTTTATTAAGTTTCTTTTTAAACTATTTTCCTCACCAGTTTGGGCTTCCCAAGATATCACTGTGTGTGTTACTCTACAGCCTCTGTTATATTCAACACAGAAACCAACTATATATTTTTTAATTAATATATACTTGTGGGGGCTGTTGGTTGAAGGAGAACTAATGTTGGTGCTGATATAGTTCATTTAAGATGCTATGACATTATAGTAGTACCATCAACTCCCAGCATGTGATCTCACAGTCAGCACCACTACCATAAGTGCACATCCTGGTCATTCTCACCTCCCTGGTCAGTCCTGTTAACATGCTGAGCCAGTTCAGGGTGTCAGTGTGCCTATGTTATGTGTCCTTTACTGGCTTAGCACTGGATTACCTGGCAGGCCAAACTACTGCACATGCACACTGTTCAAAAGCTCGCAGCACCAGCAGAAGGGACCCATATGTGTAACAGCAGGTTGCTGTTTTAAGAGCTGGCTCACATGGAGCACAGTTCCACTATGCTGCATGATTGTGGGACAGTGATGAACATAAGTAACTCTCCCCGGACCCAGACTAAAATAAATGCACCTTTAAACTAATGGAGTTCATCCACTTATACACCTTGCGCCACTTGGTGGTTTATGATCTCTAAACTAACAATATCCTCTGAATGGTTACATATTTGACACATTTGCTGGTTTGCTCTCTACACCATTTCACTCACTTGCTACAGGACCCGACTCGTCATTACTATGGTAATGAATTTTGAGGTATATGATCTATTTCAAAGTGTATAAACATTATTTTGTTATAATATACAGGCCATTCTTCTTCATTATGGGTAAGGTAGTGCAGTGGTTATGGCACTGGACTAGAATGGGGGGTCATGGGGAGAATTCAAGCGGGGCTTTCCCAATCTCCTGTCGTAACTTTGGCAGAAGATCAGCAGAAACCCTGGAGACTTGGTGTAAATTTGGTGTTTTTAGCCATTTACACCATTTCTCCGGTGGTGCTGATGATGTGCCACCAGAGAATGTGCACAGAAATCACAGGCCCATCAATTCAAATCCCACCATGCGAGTTGTGGAATTAAATTGAATTCAATAAACCTGATTTTTTTTTGCTAGCACGGAGGTTGGGGGGGGGGGGGCGGGGAGGGGAGTGGAAATGACCATGAAAGCTGCCATTTATCATTAAAAACCCAACTGCTCCATTAATGTCCTTCAGGGAAGTGAACCTGCCACCCCACTACCTGGACTGGCCTACATGTGACTCCAGTCCCACTCTAAGTGGTTGGCTCTGAATGTCCTCTGAAGTGGCCGAGTAAGCCACTCAGTTATAAAAACAATTACGCCCACCACCACCATCTCAGGGCAGCCCATCTTAACCGCTAAATTCCCACTTCCGATTTCACCCCCCCAGTCTCTAATTTAACGTTAATGGAATTGTTTCTGACCCTGAAATTCCACCGGGGCGGGGAGTCTACAGGCCTCCCGCTATAACCTGGAGTCTGGCGGAACGCCCAAGGAAACAAAGGAGACCTCTCCCCACCCAAAAATGGATTTTAGCACCTACATGCCAAGCCACCTCCCCATCGCCAGAAGACATCAGGGCTGCCATAACATGCCCAACACACACCGTTTCCAAGAAAATGACAGGTGATAACTGGAATCTGAAATCAATGTTCAGACTAGAGGCCTGCAGGGTGACCAGGAACAAGATGAGATACTGTTCCTGAAACTTATGTTGACTTTGGAACAGCATTTGAGGCCAAAGACAGAGGTCAGAGTGAGAATGGGAGGGGTCGTTAAAGTGGTGAGCCACAGTTAGAGGTCAGGATCATACTTGCAGGCAGAACAGAGATGTTCAGCAAAGTATTAATCTAATCTGGTCTCCCTAATGTAGAGAAGAGTGCAGCGAATGCAGTAACCTAGATTGTAGCGGAATATGTAATCTGCTGTCACACAGAAAAAGAGTTTGGGATCCCGGACAAATGTCCAGGGAGAGGAAAATAGACAGATTTTACATCTGCTAATGTTGTACAGGCAGGTACCTGGGAAAGGAAAGCTTGAAGTTAGGACAGTGACAGGAAGAACAAGGATATCCCAGAGGAACAGTCGCTCCAGAAAGCAGAGAGTAGAGGACAGGAAAATGTGTTTGGTGGAGGGATCATGTTGTAGGTGCTAGAAGTAGTAGGAAAGGAGCAGACATTTGTGGAGGCTAGTGGGATGAAGCACACCCTGTCATTTCTGTGAGAGGAGGGATAGGGATGAGAGTGGAGGAATGGGAAATGGGGGAGCTACAATCATGGGCCCTATTCACCACAACTGAGGGGAAATAAAAATCTCTGTTCAGATAGCCACAGCGATTTTGATAAATGAAATTCATTGCATTTCACATTTTCTTCACCCGTCTCGTAATTATTTTCGAGTACTCAATTTAAGCAGAGTTATTGGTAAGAATTCACAAACAAGCCCTGAGTCCCTACATCCCCAAGTACTTCATTGGCTGTAAAACGCTTTGGGTCATCCTGAGGTCATGAAAGGTTTTTATATAAATGCAAGTCTTCCTTTCTTTCTTACATCACGTCAAGGTATCTATCACTGGAAACCACCACATCTGGTTTCTCACCATGCTGCTAACATTTATCCTGGCCCCATCCTAACAAATACACATTAGGTACAGATAGTGCTTGGGTCTCCACAGTATTCATGGAAGAAACATTAATGCTCATTGCTTCAGACATCCATCTAATGAATAAATAAAAGTTTAAAAGCCAGTTTGCTGCTCAATGCCAAAATACATATTTTCACTCAACATTGATGCCATTTCTCACTTGAATTTTTATTATTGGAGGAAGGGATTGAGTGATCTTATCTGAGGTCAGTGACCAACACAACCTTTAAATAAATATATGCGCGAAATAACTACTGCTAAACTAGTGAAAGCAAAAAATACAATTCTGCCATTGAGATGGTGCTTTAATGTGGAGGATTGCCATAATACATGCACCATTAGCTAACGATATTGGCGTAAAACTGTTAATGTAGAAGGTTGTTACAATATATTGCTATAATATATTGCTATAATACATTGCTATGTTAACAGTGTTGATGTAGCCTTGTTACATACACTAAAGAGCTCTATTGGTGCAGAATGCAATATTCTATGTTTCTGGACCATCACAGTTCCTGCATAAATACATGTGGTAATATGAATGTATACTTAAAACTGAAAGATATATGGCACTGCTTAACTGATGTACATTTCAACTTTTCTATATCCAATTTATTGCAGCACTGATTCAAAAATAAAAATGAAACACTCTCTCCATGGCAACATCAATGAAAAAGAACCCTTTTGTGGTGCTGTGCTGGCTGTACCAATGTCAAACTAACTATGGGTTTTTGCAAGCATAGGTCCTGAAATTCCATGGGGGTTCTCCCAGTCTCCCAGTCTCCCACTGTAATCATGCTGGGGAGAGACCGGCAGAAATCCCAGGAAAGGATGTAAATGACTGGCATTGTTTGCAGGAGAATGGGAAAAACCCCCCCACTGAATGTTAGGCCCATAATTCCCCCAGATGGTCCAGTCCAGTTAGGCGTTCTTGAGGAGGTAACACAAAACTAGAAGGCAGTTCAATCGGCCCATTGTCTCGCACATTTCTGTGGTCAGTATAGAATGGCACTGGCTTCAAATTATGTTACATATGGTGTATCTCTGTCAAGGAATGGGATTTGGAGTCGGGAGAGGGGGAGGGTGGAAGAAATTTATTTTTCAAAAAAAAACAGGAAAGAGGGTGAAAAATTCAAACCAACCCTGAAATGCTCAAAAAAAAGAGACTGGCTCAGAAATTCCTGGGGCTGGAGTCAGAGTAAACCAAATTTTTTCAAGGTGTGGGGAGGGCAGGAGTGATTAAAAACTCTGAGATAGTGAGAATGTGAAACTCACTACTGCATGGAATAGTTGAAGCGAATACCATAGATGCATTTAAGGGGAAGCCAGATAAGTGCATGAGGGAGAAAGGAATAGGAGGATATGTTGATAAACTGGGATTAAGTAAATAGAGTGGGAGGAGGCATGTGTGGAGCATAAACACCGGCCGAATGGTCTGTTTCTGAGCTGTAAATATTATGTAATTCTATGTAAATGACAAAAGGGGATGATGGTGCATGGCAAAAGGTGATAACGCGACAAGTATGGAAACAAAAGATGGCTCCAGAGGAGGTGTAAATAGTTACAGAATGTCCAAGAGAAAATGGGAGCAGCTTAGACCTTTTCCCTTTTGTTTTCTCTGTTGCCCTCCCCTATCCCTGACTCTGTACTTGCTTAAAAGCTGTTCATCTCTAACATCTTCCAGTTCTGTTGATAGGTCATTGACCTGAAACAATAATTCTGTTTCTCTCTCTACAGATGCTGCCTGGCCTGCTGAGTGTTTCCAGCATTTTCTGTTTTTATTTCAGATATCCGGCATCCGCAGTATTTTGCTTTTAGTGTTAAGGGAGTGTAGTCACGTGGATAGAGAGATGGTTAGGAGAGAGAAAGCAGAGAATGGGGTAAATGGATTTTTTTGGATTGGCAGAATGTGGGTAGAATGTTTTTTTTAATTATTCGTTCACGGGATGTGGGCGTCGGTGGCGAGGCCAGCATTTATTGCCCATCCCTAATTGCCCTCGAGAAGGTGGTGGTGAGCCGCCTTCTTGAACCGCTGCAGTCCGAGTGGTGACGGTTCTCCCACAGTGCTGTTAGGAAGGGAGTTCCAGGATTTTGACCCAGCGACGATGAAGGAACGACGATATATTTCCAAGTCGGGATGGTGTGTGACTTGGAGGGGAACGTGCAGGTGGTGTTGTTCCCATGTGCCTGCTGCTCTTGTCCTTCTAGGTGGTAGAGGTCACGGGTTTGGGAGGTGTTGTCAAAGAAGCCTTGGCGAGTTGCTGCAGTGCATCCTGTGGATGGTGCACACTGCAGCCACAGTGCGCCGGTGGTGAAGGGAGTGAATGTTTAGGGTGGTGGATGGGGTGCCAATCAAGCGGGCTGCTTTATCTTGGATGGTGTCGAGCTTCTTGAGTGTTGTTGGAGCTGCACTCATCCAGGCAAGAGGAGAGTATTCCATCACACTCCTGACTTGTGCCTTGTAGATGGTGGAAAGGCTTTGGGGAGTCAGGAGGTGAGTCACTCGCCGCAGAATACCCAGCCTCTGACCTGCTCTCGTAGCCACAGTATTTATATGGCTGGTCCAGTTAAGTTTCTGGTCAATGGTGACCCCCAGGATGTTGATGGTGGGGGATTCGGCGATGGTAATGCCGTTGAATGTCAAGGGGAGGTGGTTAGACTCTCTCTTGTTGGAGATGGTCATTGCCTGGCACTTGTCTGGCGCGAATGTTACTTGCCACTTATGAGCCCAAGCCTGGATGTTGTCCAGGTCTTGCTGCACGCGGGCTCGGACTGCTTCATTATTTGCGAATGGAACTGAACACTGCAGTCATCAGCGAACATCCCCATTTCTGACCTTATGATGGAGGGAAGATCATTGATGAAGCAGCTGAAGATGGTTGGGCCTAGGACACTGCCCTGAGGAACTCCTGCAGCAATGTCCTGGGGCTGAGATGATTGGCCTCCAACAACCACTACCATCTTCCTTTGTGCTAGGTATGACTCCAGCCACTGGAGAGTTTTCCCCCTGATTTCCATTGACTTCACGGACAGCACGGTGTGAGGACAACACAGTGTGCTGAGAGTTCGGTACGTGTGGGAGTTGAAGGGTTAATCTCTTTAAATCTAGTGCATATTGCTTCAACTGTTTAAGGTCAATTTAAAAGTTTAAATTTCTAAGTTTCTGTCAGGCTTCAGCAGAGAGCTGCTGTAGCAAGTTAATTGGTTAGCTAGATTCAATTGGTCCCTGAAGGTGGGGCAGGCCTGACTCATCTGAGTCTCAACTGTAGAAATACAGGGGCCTGTCAGTGCGGACAGCACGGTGTGAGGACAACACAGTGTGCTGAGAGTTCGGTACGTGTGGGAGTTGAAGGGTTAATCTCTTTAAATCTAGTGCATATTGCTTCAACTGTTTAAGGTCAATTTAAAAGTTTAAATTTCTAAGTTTCTGTCAGGCTTCAGCAGAGAGCTGCTGTAGCAAGTTAATTGGTTAGCTAGATTCAATTGGTCCCTGAAGGTGGGGCAGGCCTGACTCATCTGAGTCTCAACTGTAGAAATACAGGGGCCTGTCAGTGCGGACAGCACGGTGTGAGGACAACACAGTGTGCTGAGAGTTCGGTACGTGTGGGAGTTTGGTGAAGTGGGGGAAGGAGGTGCTGCTTTGCCTTGCTTTTCCTGCAGAGCGGTAGTGGACCTGAGAGCGGTGAGCGGCGGGAGAGAGCGAGACCAGAGCGGGGATAAAAACAGCGCGGAGAGAGCGAGAGTTCAGTCGGTGAGCGGCGGGAGAGAGCGAGACCAGAGCGGAGATATAAACAGCGCGGAGAGAGCGAGACCAGAGCTTACTCTGAGAGCGAGACTCTGAGACCAGCGGCAGTTCGGGGTGACGTCACCAGTCAGAAAGTGACGCGGCACAGGGGAGGCAGCTGATTGGTGAGTAGGTTCAGGTGAGTATTTCTACCATTTTACTGTAAGTAAAGTAATAAGAAAGGGAAGATCTGCAGGTTTATAGCAGATAGTGTTTTTTTTTTAGTGAACCTAGGTCCCTAGTATAGTTAACATTTTCTAATTTCAACGTAATTTAAAAGGGGTAACTCAGCTAAGGCAAGTCATGGCAGCAGACCTCGCACCCGTGATATGCTCCTCCTGCAAGATGTGGGAAGTCATGGACACTACCAGTGTCCCTGCCGACCATGTGTGCGGGAAGTGTGTCCACCTGCAGCTACTGACCGATCGTATCTCGGAGCTGGAGCTGCGGGTGGACTCACTGTGGAGCAT
The DNA here is from genome assembly GCF_035084215.1 of Heptranchias perlo. NCBI lineage: Eukaryota > Metazoa > Chordata > Chondrichthyes > Hexanchiformes > Hexanchidae > Heptranchias > Heptranchias perlo. The sequence goes on along the minus strand of NC_090345.1, from coordinate 11,127,760 downwards.
CCGCGATGCAGAGAAACTCGTGGATAGCACGTTTAGCGAGTTGGTCACACCGCAGGTAAAGGGTATACAGGCAGGAAGTGAATGGGTGACCACCAGGAAGAGTAAGAGATGCAGGCAGGTAGTGCAGGGGTTCCCTGTGTCCATCCCCCTCTCAAACAGATATGCCACTTTGGATGCTGTTGGGGGGGATGACTTATCAGGGGAAGGCAGCAGCAGCCAACTTCCTGGCACCACGGGTAGCTCTGCTGCACAGGCTGGGAGGAAAAAGAGTGGCAGAGCTATAGTGATAGGGGACTCAATTGTAAGGGGAATAGACAGGCGTTTCTGCGGCCGCAACCGAGACTCCAGGATGGTGTGTTGCCTCCCTGGTGCAAGGATCAAGGATGTCTCGGAGCGGCTACAGAACATTTTGGAGGGGGAGGGCGAACAGCCAGCTGTCGTGGTGCACATAGGCACCAACGATATAGGTAAAAAAGGGGATGAGGTCCTAAAAGCAGAATATAGGGAGTTAGGAGGTAAATTAAAAAATAGGACCTCAAAGGTAGTAATCTCAGGATTGCTGCCAGTGCCACGTGCTAGTCAGAGTAGAAATAGGAGGATATTTCAAATGAATACGTGGCTAGAGGAATGGTGCAAGGGGGAGGGATTCAAATTCCTGGGACACTGGAAACGGTTCTGGGGGAGGTGGGACCAGTACAAACCGGACGGTCTGCACCTGGGCAGGGCCGGGACCGCTGTCCTAGGAGGAGTGTTTGCTAGTGCTGTTGGGGAGGGTTTAAACTAAAGTGGCAGGGGGTTGGGAACCTGAGCAGGGAGAGAGAGGAAAGCGTAACAGGAAGGGACAGAAGGTATGGAGTAATAGGTAAAGTGTTAAAAAAGGAAAAAGCAGGAACTAAGCATCACAAAACAGATTTGAAAGTTCTTTATCTGAATGCACGTAGCATTCGTAATAAAATGGACGAGTTAACGGCACAAATAACTACGTATGGGTATGATCTTGTGGCCATTACAGAAACATGGCTGCAGGGTGACAACGACTGGGAATTAAATATGCCAGGGTATTTAACAATCAGGAAGGACAGGCAGGAAGGAAGGGGAGGTGGGGTGGCTATGTTAATAAAGGAAGGAATCATTGTAATACAGAGAAATGATATTGGGACAAAGCATCAAGATAATGAAACAGTTTGGGTGGAGATAAGGAATAATATGGGAAAAAAAACATTAGTGGGCGTAGTATATAGGCCTCCTAATAGTTGCAACTCTGCTGGAAGAAGTATTAATCAGGAGATAGTCGGGGCATGTAATAAGGGAACAGCCATAATTATGGGGGATTTTAATTATCATATTAACTGGACAAATCAAATTGGGCAGAGCAGCCTTGAGGACGAGTTCATTGAGTGCATCAGGGATGGATTTCTTGAGCAGTATGTAACTGATCCTACAAGGGGGCAGGCAACCTTGGACCTGGTCCTGTGTAATGAGTCAGGATTAATTAATAATGTCCTAGTTAAGGATCCCCTTGGAACGAGCGACCACAACATGGTTGAATTCCATATCCAATTAGAGGGTGAGAAGGTTGATTCTCAAACAAGCGTACTGAGCTTGAATAAAGGAGACTATGATGGTATGAGAGCGTAATTGATTAAAGTGGACTGGGAAAATAGATTAAAGGGTAAGACGGTACATGAGCAGTGGTGTTCATTTAGGGAGTTATTTTACAACTTTCAAAATAAATATATTCCACTGAGGAAAAAAGGGTGTAAAAGAAATGACAGCCATCCGTGGCTAAGTAAAGAAATCAAGGATAGTATCCGACTAAAAACAAGGACCTATAAGGTAGCCAAACTTAGTGGGAGGATAGAAGATTGGGAATTCTTCAAAAGACAGCAAAAAGTAACTAAAGGATTGATTAAGAAAGGGAAGTTAGATTATGAAAAGAAATTAGCAAAAAATATAAAAACAGATAGCAAGAGTTTCTATAGTTATATAAAAAGGAAAAGGGTGGCTAAGGCAAACATAGGTCCCTTAGAGGATGAGACCGGGAAATTAATGGTGGGAAACATGGAGATGGCAAAAATGCTGAACAAATATTTTGTTTCAGTCTTTACAGTAGAGGACACTAAGAATATCCCAACACTGGACAAACAGGGGACTCTCGGGGGGGAGGAGCTAAATACGATTAAAATCACTCAAGAGATGGTACTCAGTAAAATAATGGGACTCAAGGCGGATAAATCCCCTGGACCTGATGGCTTCCATCCTAGGGTCTTGAGGGAAGTGGCAGTAGGGATTGTGGATGCTTTGGTGATAGTTTTCCAAAATTCCCTGGACTCAGGAGAGGTCCCGGCAAATTGGAAAACTGCTAATGTAACACCGTTATTTAAAAAGGGTAGTAGGCAGAAGGCTGGAAATTATAGGCCAGTTAGCTTAACATCTGTGGTGGGTAAAATTTTGGAGTCTATTATTAAGGAGACAGTAACGGAACATTTAGATAAGCATAATTTAATAGGACAAAGTCAGCATGGCTTTATGAAGGGGAAGTCATGTCTGACAAATTTGCTTGAGTTCTTCGAGGATATAACGTATAGGGTGGATAAAGGGGAACCAGTGGACATAGTGTATTTAGACTTCCAGAAGGCATTCGACAAGGTGCCACATAAAAGATTATTACTTAAGATAAAAAATCACGGGATTGGGGGTAATATTCTGGCATGGGTGGAGGATTGGTTATCGAACAGGAAGCAGAGAGTTGGGATAAATGGTTCATTTTCGGACTGGCAACCAGTAACCAGTGGTGTTCCACAGGGGTCGGTGCTGGGTCCCCAACTCTTTACAATCTATATTAACGATTTGGAGGAGGGGACCGAGTGCAACATATCAAAATTTGCAGATGATACAAAGATGGGAGGGAAAGTGAGGAGGACATAAAAAACCTGCAAGGGGATATAGACAGGCTGGGTGAGTGGGCGGAGATTTGGCAGATGCAATATAATATTGGAAAATGTGAGGTTATGCACTTTGGCAGGAAAAATCAGAGAGCAAGTTATTTTCTTAATGGCGAGAGACTGGAAAGTACTGCAGTACAAAGGGATCTGGGGGTCCTAGTGCAAGAAAATCAAAAAGTTGGTATGCAGGTGCAGCAGGTGATCAAGAAAGCCAATGGAATGTTGGCTTTTATTGCTAGGGGGATAGAATATAAAAACAAGGAGGTATTGCTGCAGTTATATAAGGTATTGGTGAGACCGCACCTGGAATACTGCATACAGTTTTGGTCTCCATACTTAAGAAAAGACATACTTGCTCTCGAGGCAGTACAAAGAAGGTTCACTCGGTTAATCCCGGGGATGAGGGGGCGGACATATGAGGAGAGGTTGAGTAGATTGGGACTCTACTCATTGGAGTTCAGAAGAATGAGAGGCGATCTTATTGAAACATATAAGATTGTGAAGGGGCTTGATCGGGTGGATGCAGTAAGGATGTTCCCAAAGATGGGTGAAACTAGAACTAGGGGGCATAATCTTAGAATAAGGGGCTGCTCTTTCAAAACTGAGATGAGGAGAAACTTCTTCACTCAGAGGGTGGTAGGTCTGTGGAATTTGCTGCCCCAGGAAGCTGTGGAAGCTACATCATTAGATAAATTTAAAACAGAAATCGACAGTTTCCTAGAAGTAAAGGGAATTAGGGGTTATGGGGAGCGGGCAGGAAATTGGACATGAAGCTGAGTTCGGATCGGTCAATGCCCTGTGGGTGGCGGAGAGGGCCCAGGGGCTATGTGGCCGGGTCCTGCTCCGACTTCTTGTGTTCTTTAGATTTGTGGTTGGGATCAGATCAGCCATGATCTTATTGAATGGCGGAGCAGGCTCGAGGGGCCGATTGGCCTACTCCTGCTCCAATTTCTTATGTTCTTATGTTCTTATGTTCAATTTTACCAGGGCTCCTTGGTGCCACACTCGGTCAAATGCTGCCTTGATGTCAAGGACAGTCACTCTCACCTCACCTCTGGAATTCAGCTCTTTTGTCCATGTTTGGACCAAGGCTGTAATGAGGTCTGGAGCCGAGTGGTCCTGGCGGAACCCAAACTGAGCATCGGTGAGCAGGTTATTGGTGAGTAAGTGCCGCTTGATAGCACTGTCGACGACACCTTCCATCACTTTGCTGATGATTGAGAGTAGACTGATGGGGCGGTAATTGTCCGGATTGGATTTGTGTGATAACTAAGGAAAGAGCAGGGCCTATTAGAGACCTGAAAGGTAAACCATGTGTGGAGGCAGAAGATGTGGGTATGGTTCTTAATGAATACTTTGCATCTGTCTTCACAAAGGAGAGGGATAATGCAGGGATTGAAGCTAAGGAGAAGGAGTGTGAAATATTGGATGGGATAAATATAGTGAGAGAGGAAGTATTAAGGGGATTAACAGCTTTGAAAGTGGATAAATCAGCAAGGCCAGATGAAATGTATCCCAGGCTGTTAAAAGAAGCCAGGGAGGAAATAACGGAGGCTTTAACAATCATTTTCCAAACTTCACTGGATACAGGCGTAGTGCCGGAGGATTGGAGAACTGCTAACATTGTACCGTTGTTTAAAAAGGGAGCGAAGGATAGACCAAGTAATTACAGGCCAGTCAGCCTAACCACGGTGGTGGGCAAATTATTGGAATCAATTCTGAGGGACAGGATAAACTGTGATTTAGAAAGGCACGGGTTGATCAAGGACAGTCAGCACGATTTGTTAAAGGGAGGTTGTGTCTGACTAACTTGATTGAATTTTTCGAGGTGGTGACAAGGAGGATCGATGAGGGTAGCGCAACTGATGTAGTCTACATGGATTTTAGAAGGCTTTTGACTAGGTCCCAAATGGCAAATTGGTCAAAAAGGTAAAGGCCCATGGGATCCAAGGGAATGTAGCAAATTGAATCCAAAATTGGCTCAGTGGCAGGAAGCAAAGGGTAATGGTCGACGGGTGTTTTTGTGACTGGAAGGCTGTTTCCATGGGGTGCCGCAGGGCTCGGTACTAGGTCCTTTGCTTTTTGTGGTATACATTAACGATTTGGACTTAAACATAGGGGGGCATGATTAATAAATTTGCGGATGACACAAAGATAGGCTGTGTGGTTGATAGTGAGGAGGAAATCTGTAGACAGCAGGACGATATCAATGGACTGGTCAGGTGGGCAGAAAAGTAGCAAATGGAGTTCAATCCGGAGAAATGTGAGGTGGTGCATTTGGGAAGAGCAAACAAGGCAAGGGAATACGCAATAAATGGGAGGATACTGAGAGGTGTAGAGGAAGTGATGGACCTTGGAGTGCATGTCCACAGATCCCTGAAGGTAGCAGGACAGGTGGATAAGGTGGTTAAGAAGGCATATGGAATGCTTTCCTTTATTAGCCGAGGCACAGAATATAAAAGCAGGGATGTTATGCTGGAACTGTATAAAACACTAGTTAGGCCACAGCTTGAGTACTGCGCACAGTTCTGATCACCACATTACAGGAAGGATATAATTGCATTAGAGAGGGTGTAGAGGAGATTTACGAGGATGTTGCCAGGACTGGAGAATTTTAGCTGTGATGACAGATTGGATAGGCTGGGGTTGTTTTCCTTGGAACAGAGGAGGCTGAGGGGTGATTTGATTGAGGTGTACAAAATTATGAGGGGCCCAGATAGAGTGGATAGGAAGGACCTATTTCCCTTAGCAGAGAGGTCAATAACCAGGGGGCATAGATTTAAACTGATTGGTAGAAGGATTAGAGCGGAAATTAGGAAAAAAAAAATTCACCCAGAGGGTTGTGACGGTCTGGAACTCACTGCCTGAGAGGGTGGTCGAGGCAGAAACCCTCAACTCATTTAAAAAATACCTGGATGTGCACCTGAAGAGCAGTGACCTGCAGGGCTACAGACCAAATGCGGGAAAGTGGGATTAGGCTGGGTGGTTCGTTTCTCAGAAGGCGCGGACACGATGGGCCGAATGGCTTCCTTCTGTGCCGTAAATTTTCTATGATTCTATGGTGTGCCTTGAGGATCTATGCTGGCACCTTTTTTGGTTTCTATTTGTATAAATTATTTTGATATGGACACAAGAGGGTTAATAGCAAACTTTGTTGGTGACACTAAATTCGGGCACATGGCAAAAGTGAGGAAGAGATTGCAGGAGAACATAGATAGGCAGATAGGTGGCAGGTGCAGCTCAATACGGGGAAATGTGAAGTACTACATTTTAGAAAAAAAAATAGTAAAATAAAATATATCCTCAGTGGTAGGATTTTTAACAGAAAGAAGGAATAGAGAGATGTAAGTATGCAGATAAAAGTGGGAGTGCAAGTAGAAAAGATAAATGGAACTTTGGACAAAATATAGCGGGCCACTGAATACAAAAACAAAGAAGTGATGCTGAATTTGTACAAGGAATTGGTTAGCTACAGTTGGGGTATTGCATGTTGTTCTGGCCATCCCATAATTGGGAGGTTGTGAGAGCAATGGGAAGTGAAGATTCATTAGAATGATACCAGGTCTGAGAAATTTAGGAAGGCTAAAATTTGTTAGGTTTTTTTCCACTGGAACATAGCAAGTTAACAGGAGACCTAAATGATCAAAATTACAAAAGGTTTCGATAGAATAAAATTATGAAAGATTGTTTCCACTGGTTGACAAATTGGTACCAAGGGGGCTTAAACTCAGGTTTTTCATTAGAACAATGAAGAGAGAAGTTAGAAAAAAACTGAAGCTTTGGTGGGGAGTGGGGGCAGAATCAGCCCCAGCGTTTATAACATCATGTAAAAGAAAATTGGGTTTCTGAAAAGGAAAGTGCAGAATAATGGGATTATAGTCGATAGTTCCAGTACCAGTTGGAGAGCTCGCACTGTAATCTCAATCATTCTGTGGACCAGTAAAATGAGACTAAGCTACAATGCACAGGAAACAATTTATTTGCCCTCTCAATGTTCCATCTGTTTACCTTCTCTTCTCTTCATATCAGTCGATGGACTTGCTAACATTTGAGTGGGGAGGGTGGGAAAAAAAATTGACCACTTTAGGGAGGGCCCATTCACTGATCCCACACTTGCCTGCTCAGGGAGAGTGCAGCAGTGGAAAATCAGTACTGGTGTTGCAGCCGTATCTCTAGCCTGCACTCTCTCCAAGTGCAACTCCCCACTGAGAGCATGGAATCGACAAATTTATCCTTTTCTGTTCAGGGTAGAACATCTAGAAATATTCCCGTACGCTTTGAAGAGACATTTCAATGTAGTCCATTACATGAGTCACACGCATTTAGTAAAAAATTAAAACAAAATCCTACCAACGAAAGAGTGTGCATGCAAAAAAAAAATGATACTTTTTATTTCCTTGTACGCAATTTTGCGCATACCTACCCCCAAAAATATGCTCTTTCCCCACCAGGTCAGTCGATCGATGTTTGCAGCACGTGAAGTTTGATCAGCTCTTCTCATTCTTATACAACATGCTACAGAATTGCTGGAGTACCACGCGCAACTCTAAATGCCTCGATGAACATTGAAATTCTCTCTAGTCTTAGGGTTCCCAAGACTTGCATGACACAACCACTCTGGTTGCAACTTCAGATGCTGATTGCATAGGACAGAGGTGTCCAACCTGTTCGAGTAGGGAGCCAAGCTGTCCCACAACTAGTGAGTGGGTTGCTTTAGTTTAAATCGCTTTTAGGTCAGGCAGAATCATTATTTAATGTCACATCCAACATAATCATTTTCTCCTCCAATAAACATTTCCATATTTACTAAAGAAGCATTTTAAATCCTTGCAAATGTCACAGGATTTTTGAGTATTAGCGACAATATGTGCATTGCTCCCGATTAACATTCACATAAAAAAAGGACGCTCATACGTGAGAAAAAGAAACAAACGTTCATACACTATAAATCAAATTCGTACACATTAAAAATCAATCCACTCATACACTAAAATTCAAACCCACAAGCTTGAAATCAAACCATACGCACTAAAAATCAATCCTATACACTAAAATGGCAAGCTGCCTGCTCCTCGCTTAAGTTTTTGGATTGTCCAATGTTCCCCACTTTATGGGGGTAATTTTAACGTAACCCGCACGTTTTACAACCCACCCGATTGACTTCAATGGGGAGTAAAATCGGGTAGCCGCCCCGATCCCATCAGTTTCTCGCCAGCTGGGTTAGGTTAAAATTCCCCTCCCCCCACCCCATCAAGTCTGGAAGATTGGTAAAGGCTGCTCTGATTTGTGGAAACAGACTGCTCTCTCATTGAGTCTAAGTCCACCAATGAGGGAGCAATCTTTTCTAATCTTCCAGGCTCACACAGCTTAAAACACTGACAACCAACAAAAGAAGAAACTTCTGCGCACAAATGTACACTTGGAAAATAACCAGTGTTGGGCCTTGACGGCCAGATAATGGTAGCTGGATTTGGCCCTCAGGTTGTGTCTTGTACATCCCTGGAATAGTACCCACTTACACTGAAAGTCTGAAAGCCTGAAACTGACAGCTTCTTCTTCCTAATCATATGTAAATTATGCCATTAAATGTTTGCCATATCACCATTCCCGGTTCTGCAGATTGCTTTATTACTGAGACTGTCTGCAGATCATTTTGAGTGTCGTGATAATGGCAGTACGAAGCAAATATAGATTACAAAGCGATCCTCTGAGTTTGAGCGGTCTTAGGCTAGTTCCTAGGTCGTGGCCCATAGCACAGTACTATCGTTCAAAATGGCATTTTGTTTTAACATTGACCTTCTGGCTGAAAGATTCGACAAGAGGAATTTCACCCCCCAAACTGTCAATCACGTTCAAAGAAGCTACAGGATGGCTGGTGTGCAAAACTGCCTCATTGCTACAATAGGAGGTGTTCTTCTGATTAGGGCTGAGACATACTGTTGGGACATGGTAGAGGGAGTTTATTGTGCACCCAACTGCACTACGCCAGTGACTGACTCTGAAACTAGAGGTTAGATTTTTCAATTTGATGTCAAGTCAGTGCAGTGGGAATTGCGCCTGCCCAACTTCTTTGCTGCTATCTCCAGCACATTTTCCGGGGTTAGCCTAATTAACACCATTTTGGTGGGGTCCTAGCAGGATTACGTAGGGCCGGAAAGCCCGCCTGCGGCAATGAAGAGGAACCTGCTGCTTCTGGGGCAGCAGAACAGCAGGGCCACATTGTTTGAAAATTTTAAAATTCATAAGATTGCAGTTTGATATTGATGGCCTTGTAATCCATTGCACACCTTAATGGGGCCTTTAAAAAATTTAAATCCCCTCTTGTAGAACTTAGCGACAACTGGATATCAGGAATGTGCTGCCATCCCTTGTGTCTAGCACTGCTAGGACAGTAACGATGAAAACTGTGACATACGGGGGGTAATTTTAACGCAACTGACCAGGCAGGAAACCCACAGCATTGGGTGGAACGTCAGTTTTACAGCCCGCCCAATATTGGCCTCAATGAAGAGTAAAATTGGGTGGTGTGTAAAACCAGCGCTGGACCCGATCAGGTCAGTTTCCCGACGGGCAGGTTAGGTTAAGTTAAAATTGTCCCCGTGACTTGACTCTGTCACGACCATGCCATTTGAACAAAGCTCCCCCTACTTGAGCAGGGGTTTCGCGACCTCCGTCACTGTGGGAGGAGCCGGCAGGATTGCTCCCCAGCCGATGTCCCACTCAGATTCACCCAAAATTGGACAGAATCAAAGCGGAAAATCTTGCCTTCGGTGCTTAAGGTGGAAAGTGTTCCATTTTGCAGTACTAAATTTCTCACCTTGATGCACATACATATATTGGGGGGTGGGGGAGAAAAAAGGGGGAAGTGAATGCAGCAGCACCCATACTGGGGTAAAAATGCTTAATTGGCTAAGTTGAGCACGCTGCTTTATACTCAGATGTATTTTTATATTAAAACATACTGCAAGGACCAATTTTACATCCATACTGTACTTTGCTGGATTAAAACTTTGGTATATCGCAATGAAAGACAATAGTGTAAAAAATTAAAATGACTACTTAAAAAAAACTGATCAAAGAAAGCTTGAAAGCTGTAAAAGTAGAGAATGCACATAGTGTTATTACCCATCCCTGATGTATGATACTACGCAGGCAGACAATCTTACAGGCAATGGAAAAGCCACTAACAAAGAAAAAAAAATTATTTATTTGGCAGTGTAAAATAGCAGGACCATCTGACAACCATTATAAATAATAACGGTATGTAATATGATAATGAAATAAAAGTATAATTGGTGTGCTATGCCAATCATTATGACTTTGCTGCTGTTTCTAAAGCCTGACTTAGCCAAGAACACCTATTGTGTTTGCGTAGCCAAACTATCTCTTCTAATAGGGACAACTGCAACGCCTCAGTTCCTACTCATGGGCGTTGAATATAGCATGAGCTATTTCGTCCCCTGCAAATGTTGCAATACAGTGATATTCTGTTGTTTGTAATTCTTATCTTATTTGCTATATGTCTGACTCTTCAAAAAGGTGCAGAAAATATTGCATTTGTGTTATCAGGCTAATTTACAATGCAGAGACTGAATTTGAAAGTACATTTGGTGGTGAAGAGTGAATAACAAATCCACCAAGTTGGATTACTTTCTATCTTCCATTGTTTCCAAGTTGGTAATTCTGTACTTGCACACATCAACAACCTATCTTAACACAACACTTGTTATGTACAAAGGAATATCACAGAGAGTTTGATAGGGTAATGGATAGTGTTGGCCAGGGGCTGCAGAAACTACTGAGTTTATTCCAAACTGCTGACACACAGGCAAAAACTACTTTTGAACTGAAGTAACCTGAGATTCCGAACTGCTGACACACAGGCAAAAGCAACTTTTGAACTGAAGTAACCTGAGTTCAGTCGCTGGCCTGAGCTGGCTGGAACCGGTTTGAATTAGCTAAGTTTTGTGAAAGACAAAGGAGATGTGATAAGACACAAGTCCTTATTTAGAAAAGGAGTAATGAGGTAATGCTACCTAAGTCCTTGGGACAGAGCCAATGAGGAGAAGACACAGGCTAGGTGAGCAAGCCTAAACTAATGGGAGAGAGAGAGAGACAGCACAGCTTGAAGAGATAAGATTCGGAATAAGAATGAAGAATCTGGGGCGTGGAGCCAGAGCGAAGACTCCGGAGACCAACCATCGTGGAAGTGGAAGAACCTACGTCAGGGACGTAGAGACGACGTAGAGAGAGAGAGAACGGAACACCTGGCCAGCGTCAGCTCTCCTTTTCGGGTATTATCCTTTATATTCTGTGACCACTCAGGGAGTGTCAGAGAAACCTAGTGGGTGTGCGTTGAGATCCTAGTTTGGGTATAAAACTATATAATCTGGTGCAAACTGCATGTCTATATCTAACCAGACGTATAATGTTTAGATCCTAGTTTGGGTATAAAACTGTATAACCTGGTGCAAACTGAATGTCGATATCTAACCAGACGTATAAGCTATATGTATATGATCTAACGGCGTGAATAAAGCGAATTGAGAGTTAAGAGAGAATTGACACTTCTCCTCTTTGTACTAAGCCAATAACCGTAACCGGTAACCTCCGGTCAACAATAGCAAGTGCAGAAAGAATGGGGTGAGGGGAGAAGAATAGAAGAGGGATGGTGAGGTGGGGTCAAAGGCACAGTCAAAGAGGACCTTGAGGCTTTTGGAGGCTGGGAAGGATGTGGCAGGATATGCTGAGAGTGAGTGCAACGTGGCTGAAGAAGCACTCACTGAAGATGCCTACAGTACAATTAGATCTGTAGGAAAGTCTATCTTAGACAATGTTTTGAAAAGTTCTACAAGGCTCATCCAAGTGGAATGAGTGAGATAAACATATTCTCATTCATTTGTGTATTCTTCTCCATCAATAACTGCAGACACATAGATCATGCCTCCAATACCACTAACGTGCCTAAATCCTGCTTGCCCACCTGCAAACTCTTGATCAGTTTTGTTCCTCGTTCTTCCCAATATCACACACAGGTAAATTTTACACACCCAAATTAAATTACTAACAACCTCCTTTAAATGACGTTCATTAAAACCGAGTGATACCAAGACAATTTGCTGTGCTTACTGAGGTCCAATTTTAAAAAAAAACATTTTACAGTATATGATTAAATAAAACTAGCTCTGTGGTAGACTCTGAGTATTATAAAGAAAGGGATATAATTTTTGATTTATGCTGAGTATCTATTTTCTGGTTAAGCTAATTTGCAAGTGCAAATCAGGTCTAATGATCATAATTAACGTATTATTCCTAATAGCATAACATTTTGTTAAACTAGGTCTACCTGTGAACGTCCATCTTCAAACTAGCTGAATTTACATGCAATTTGTTCTAAATTGCATAATTCATTAACATTATTCATAATAGCATCCTTCAACTTTTCCATGAATAGCATTGATGGACTTTGTCTTATACAGGAAAGTCTATTTCCTAATTAATTGAATCTGCATACATCAATTAGTTTGAATTAGCACAACTCATTAATATATTAACCATAATCAGATTACAACTCCTAGCGTGTAAAGAATAGCCAACTCATAACTGCTCTTATCATACTACCGTGGCCTGCCAACTCTTAAGATTTTCTACTAATTTTACAGTTAGTAGCCTGCACCAGCTGAACGCTATCATCTGACTGTTAAACTCTATGACCTGGGATTAGATGGAAGTGTCTGGAAACTTGCGCAGGGACGAACTCTCACATTCCTACCCTTCCTTCCATTTCCTTGGCCTGGATCCTAGTAGCACAGAATGTACTCTCCCATATGTGGCGAGACTACTCTTAGAAAAGAAAGACTTGCATTTCTATAGCGCCTTTCACAACCTCAGGATGTCCCAAAGCGCTTTACAGCCAATTAAAGTGTAGTCACTGTTGTAATATAGGAAACGCGTCAGCCAATTTGCGCACAGCAAGGTCCCACAAACAGCAATGTGATAATGACCAGATAATCTGTTTTTTTTAGTGATGTTGGTTGAGGGATAAATATTGGCCAGGACACTGGGGAGAACTCCCTTGCTCTTCTTCGAAATAGTGCCAAGGGATCTTTTATGTCCACCTGAGAAGGGTCTCATCTGAAAGATGGCACCTTTGACAGTGCTGAACTCCCTCAATACTGTACTGAAATGTGAGCCTGGATTATGTGATCAAGTCTCTGGAGTGGGACAGGAATAAAGTGTTAAATTGTTTAGGAACTTGGTGCGAGATTCCTTTGTGCATTATCACTAAAACAATGAAACTCTCTGATGATCCAAGACTGGGATCTAGAAACAGTTGCCTGATTTTAACTGACCCATAAGGGTAAATTTTATAAAACCTTACTAGGGGCCAGAATAGGGGAGTTGGCTGAAGTTAACAAAGAGAAGAAATATCTGTTGCTGTAATGGTCTGATAGGAAATTAATGCAGGAAGCGTTATCACAATGAATATAAGCCCAAGCACAACACTTATCAGGATTTAGCACTAATGGTCATAATACTGAAGATCTCATGCAGAGAGGCCAAAAGTGTAACTGGTATGAGAGGTAGAAAAATCACAATGGTGAAGTGGAAGCTGCCATTCTGCTGCCCGTATCCTAATTTGCACCCCTATGCTCGCTGACCTTCACTGGCTCCTGGTCTGGCAAAGCCTCGAATTTAAAATTCATATCCTTGTTTTCAAATCCCTCCATGGCCTTGCCCCTCCCCATCTCTGTAACATCCTCCTACAACCCCCCCGAGATCTCTGCGCTCCTCCAATTCTGGCCTCTTGCGCATCCCTGATTTTCTTCACTCCATCATTGCCTTCAGCTGCCTAGGCTGTAAGCTCTGGTATTTGCGCCTCTCTATCTCTCTCTCCTCCTTTAAGACACTCCTTAAAATCTACCTCTGTGGCTCGGCGTCAAATTTTGTTTGATAACACTATTGTGAAGCGCCTTGGGACGTTTTACTACATTAAAGGCGCTATATAAATGCAAGTGGTTGTTGGGATTAAGGCGCATTGTTAGGAATTCATGGTGTTGATAATGAGATCTTTGGTGTTTACCACAACTTACTGTGGTCTCAGTGCCACTGCACCAGGCCTGCACCATTCAATATAACTCAATTTGATTGTCAGACCAAAGAACATCAGCCAGATTTCTAGCCGATCTCCAGCTCTTGTTTTTGCTTTTTGTGCTACTTGCACTAAGGGATATTAAGTTAATCGTAATTTCAATGTTTCAGTTTGTCAGAATTGGATAAAGCTATTGGTTTACTGCAACAACAATATGTGTTCTTAGCATTTTCAATAATTTGGGGGTATATTTTTTTTTAAAAAGAGATTCCCCCTGCCTCCACCCCATAGAATGGTGCAAATGTGGAATGGACTCCCAGAGACAGTAGCTGATTCAGGGTTCACTAACATCTTTAAACAAGAGCAGGATCGATATGAGGAGGAGAATTGAGGATTCTAGAGATATGAAGACCACTACTTGACTTTTTTTTCAGGGGAGGTAGGGGAAGGCTGAATGGCCTACTCCTGTTCCTATAAGGAGCTTAGGATTCCTTAAAGTAGGGGATCAACAAGCGGTTATGGGGCGGGGGGACGGGGAAGGGAGGGTGGAGAAGTCATGATAGAATTATCATATGTTGATGCTGGTTGGATACTTAGGGGTAAATTTTAACTGAGAGCTGGGAAGGGAGCAGGGCAGGGTGGGGGGGGGGGGGGGGGAGATTTCTGGGTGTGAAACCTGGAAGGTAAGTGGGCGGATCGCGCTCCCATAAATGGCATTTCCGGGTTTCGCGCCCGTCTCAGCCTGATTGACAGGCTGGTTCACTGTCGGCCAGAAAGGAATCCTGCAGCAGGCCTCAGCTGGCGATCAGAGGGCGGGATCATGGGCCGGGGGCAGATCGGGGCGGGGTGGGGGGGCTGAGGAAGAGATTGGGGGGCTGAGAATAAGGTCGGGGTGGGGGGGGGGATGTGAGGAAGAGACTGGGGGGGGCTGAGAATAAGATCGGGGGCTGAGAACAAAATTGGAGGCTCGCTGGAGGTCGGGTGAAGAGTCAGAGGGAGGTGTGGTCCACCATGGTGGGGGGGGGTTGGCCGATCGCGGTGGTCCTGTCAGCCAGGTGAGTTTGTTGGGCCTGAATGAAGCACTCCTGCTCCTCCGGGCCCACAAGCAGTGCAATAAAGGCACTCACCTCATGGATCCGGCCCTTCTCACCAGCTTTCACCTGGCGTGAATGGGAAGCGACGGGAAACCCGAACAAGGTTAAATTCATTTTATTATTCCAATAGAAAATATTAAGTACCTCATGTATCCCAATGAGGTACATTGCCTTTTAAGTATCAACCATGCGGCTTTAAACGGGGACGGGATTTCCTGTGTCTGCTTTCCGCACGCAGACAAACCTGCCTGGGTTAAATCCAGAAGCAGAGTATTTTTACTCCCCACCCGTCCCAACCCACTCGTTCTTGGGGGTTAAAATTTACCTCCTAATGTTTCTTAACCTTTGAATTAGTGAAGCAAAGGTGTTGGAAATATTAATAAAGCATATAAAATTTGTACAGTATCCGTCATGTAACAATTGATGCTGTTACACATATCAGATGTAACGTATGAAAGCTTTACACTAAGGAGAAAAAGAATGACTACAAGTACTGGGACTGAAGTAAATGCAGGAAACGTGCAGAAGCTCTGTCCACATTTGTACTGGATTTGAATCCGCTTAATATAGTTTTTGGACTGATCAGAGAGGAAAGAAAAAAATGGAGCTCAATTCATCTGTCACCAACACAGCTTGTCCTGATCACAAATATTGTCTTCTTTACAGCTAACCCAGTTTCTGCCACATGTGTGCAAGAGCATACACAAGCCAAACTGCACCAGATGGGAGTGAACTGTTACTTCTAACCTGGTGTGAGTCCTCATTAGATTTCATGAGAAATATTAAATTAGTTCAATGTAATATTATGAGGATCAATGCTAACTGAGTTTTTTGTTTATGAAATGTAATCATGATCTGGAGATGTTGATGAAAGGCTCATCACTTTTACAAGATAATACAGAGTAGTTCCCAGATGGGGAGTGAGGAGAGGAGGACTAATGATTTTTTAATATATAATATCTATAATGTAAAAATGATCAATTTTCATTATTTTTTAACAGTACACTTTTGAGACTGTAGGAAAAGTAAATGAAACAAGTTTTTTTTTGCTCTTTTGTGAAAAACATAACAATTATGGATAGCTTCCAAATCACCCTATTAATTTAATCTTGTGTAGATAAAGTGTCTATGGAAATAAATTTAAGAGTTCAATAAGGTCAAGCAATTTAACAACATCACAATGGCAGAGAACTACTTAACAAGCCATGGTTACAACTCAGTGACATTAGATCTAAATAGCACGTTCAATGAATCCTAGTCCAAATACCCAAAATGATTATACCCTTCAAGTTCTTTAATGGTTGCGATTTAGCCAACCATATTAGTTCTTTTCTAATACAAATGAAAAGTTAAAAAAAAAATCAAACTTAAAAAAAAAAAGAATTTGAATTCACCCCTAATTTTCTCTCCTTCACTCTGACTGGTGCTGAAAGGTGAGAGGAGATTTTATAGATTTGCACTTCTGGTTCAGAACTTCGCATGACAGGAAAGTACATTGGGAATTTGGTGCAGTTAAATGAAAATGAATGGAAGGAAGATTGTGTGTGATGCACTGATCTCCGTGCCCAAAGTCCCGATATGCAAAACTCTACACCGGGAACACTAATTTGTAAAATCCACCTTGTGGATCCGTGGGTGCTAGAGACAGGGTGCAAAAGGGTAAAGGGAACGGATAGGCCCTAGGCACACCCCATATTGGGCCTCGACCCTAATTTCATTGAGACCAGCCCTGGCTGCAGACACATGCTGCGTTGTCCCCAGGCAGCTTGCCAGCAAACCGACATTGGATTTCGGGCTGCTGCATTGCCAGCATTGTGTACTTAAACAGGGGCAGCTATAAAAAGGAAAAAAAGAGTCAGCAAGAAAATCCAAGTTAGACTTATGGACACATGACTTATTTGCAAGAAGCTGAATGATTCAGAATAGATTACAGCCAAAAACTACTTTATTATTTAATCAGACATGCCCACGAAGCTCAGAAATAGTACAGTGGAGTGCAACCATATAAAACTCCACTCTATGCAAATTCCAATTAAGTGCAAGTTTTCTCATTGTACCAACACTTTACAGTAATGTTTATTCAGCACTCTTATGTACAATTCTATGTACAAACTATGGATAATTGGGAGCAATAATAAATCCATAATTTAGTTAAGGGGTTCAGATCACCTCATAAATTAGGGAGTTAAATTGCTTATTATTACAAATTTAAAAATAATGTAAACAATGAGATGAAAACACTGCTAATGACAGTTAATTGTTCTACTGAAATTACACTGAATGAAGACAGCAAAAGGCTATTTAGGTGTTGTCACCGTAGAATAATACGGTCTTGTGATTCACAGGAGAATATAATAGGTTATTTTTTTAATTTGGGGAACAAAATTATTGGTGGTATGAGACCACAGACATTATGCCAGGAAATAAAATTAAAATACGTTGGAACCATTTGGCTAGGAGAGTGTGCCTGCCTCCACAACTATTCTACATTATTACAATGCTGCAAAAGCAGTTATCGGTGAGTTCCTTAAATATATCACTGCAGCTAATCCAACAATAGAAATATATTTTTTGGAACAATTCGCAAAACATATGCTGATGCTTGTGAGGCTGTGTAAAGTAAACTCCTACTCTAATGTGTTCTTTGATAGGACTTGAAAACTGTGCCATGCCATACCTCCCTAACCATTACTTCTTCACTCAAGAAAACTTATCTGTTTTCCTATTCTTTTCAACTTTTATGTTGTCTTACACCATGAGCTTTGTTCCTTCACCAAATTTACAGAAGTAAATGTAATGGATTGTATGTATCAATTCTTCAGTACCTGAAATAATGTGGAACTCGCTACCACATGGACTGGTAGAGGCGAATAGCACACATGCATTTAAGGGGAAGCTAGATAAGTACATGAGGGTGAAAGGAATAGAAGTGTATGCTGATATGGTTAGATGAAGTAGGGTGAGAGGAGGCTTGTGTGGAGCATAAGCACCAGCATAGACCAGTTGAGCTGAATGGTCTGTTTCTGTGGTGTAGATTCTACGTAATTCTATGTAATAAATATACTAGAATTTGGACTTAGATCCAGATCTGTTAATTACATGAACTCTTTTCATCTAACAATTATTTGAGTTCACACTGAACATTGTGATTTCCAACTAATTAGATCAAAATGACAGGAATGGAACCTCACACATCAAAAAATGGAAGGAGCAATGACCTTTAACAGATGGGGCTATCTTGCAAGCTCTTCCTTTGTAATCTTGCAGAAAAAGATAGCTTATCCACCTTGTAGGGTCTTCGTGTTCTTCAAATGCTAGGCATCCTTCATACAATGTAGGTACTTAGGCAAGCTTGATTGATTCTAGGGAAATCTACATTGGTATATGAAGCCGGCGTATAGATTAGTAAGACCACAGAAATTCTCCATGTGCCTGCTCGGATCGGTCCTCCTATAAAAGGGGCCGATCAACTTCTCCGCCAGCAGTTGTGGAAGGTGCAGCCATAATGGTGCAGGCAACTGCCAATCCCGTGCAAATTTCTTGACTCTGCCCTGACCCCAAGTCCTCTGATGAACTCAGGAGTGAAGGCCACTGGTGCCTGCTCCATTGCATTTATTCCAACAGAGCAAAAGTGAGGATTTTCAGGGCCAAAATGCCTAACCAAAACAAAAGACAAATCTAGGAGAGTGGTTTGGAGGGATGGCAGTAATACAAAGAATGAAGAATTATCAATCATGCAATGAAGTATGCAATCAGCCATTAAAAAGGTTCTAGGCTTGCCCACTGGTATTTGAGCACAAATTCTCAGACTTTTTGTGCTCTTAACCAAGGTTAATATTGTGTGACAACGACAACAACAAACAACTTGCATTTATATGGCACTTTTAGCATAGAAAAAACAGCCCCAGGTGCTTCACAAAGGCATGAGGAAAAATATCTTTATAGCAGTTGCATCTGGCTGCAAACTGTTTTTATACCAACTAATATACACCCACCCCTCACCCTCAAAAAAAATTTGAGTGACTTTGCACAAGGTACAAAAATTTATGCTACACTTGGGTCCGAGAAAAGGTTATCAGGATAAGAGTGCATATAGAAGTTATCATGGAAAGGGTTGTTAGGCTGCAATTCATGCTTTGTGGTGCTAAGCTGGAGATTTCTTTCTGAAGTATCTACCCTGGTAGCTCTCCTTTGAATGTTTTTGTGTGTATTTTTGCATCACTGACTTTCACATACACTAGGACTTTCACTTCAGTGACTGGTTGAATTGCCTTCCAAATAAAGGCTCACTTGATGTTAACAAGCATGTTCTATTAGCTAGTTGGCCATGATTACCAGCCCTTGTCTGTTTCATTAATGTCTAGGCCAAGACGTCAATGGGTTCACATACACTGAAAACAATAGCCCTTTAAAATAATTTGGCCCCCCTGGTTAATCTGTCAACGACCCTTTCAAACACATTGTCAGACAGAGAGTGACAGCTGAACTTGGCTTCTGCCTTGATACCCACATTCAACAAAACAGCTACGCCACAAGCATTTTAGTATCGGACCACCAAGTTTCTTACGTTCGTCGTCTCTGAACTAAGATGGCAAGCACATTGGTCTGGCAACAATCATTCAGTTCTCCTCGTACTCTCCCTCCCAGTCTGATAACCATTACAGCTTTATGATGATCAGTGACGAAATTCTCACAACAGTTTATAGCAAACCTATTTTGACAATGAATATCCAGCACTGAAAACTATCAGACTGTAACAAAACTACCTAAATATTGGACAAAGGTGTGAATACTAACATTGTATCAACCTGTATCAGCTGTGGCTCAGTGATAGCACTCTCACCTCGAAGTCAGAAGGTTGGGGTTCAGGTCCCACTCCATGAGACTTGAGCACAAAAATCTAGGCTGATTGAGGGAGTGCTGCACTGTCGGAGGTGCCCTCTTTTGGATAAGACATTAAACCGAAGCAGTGGCTGCCCGCTCAAGTGGACGTGAACGATCCGTGGCATTACTTCGAAGAAGAGCAGGGGAGTTCTCCTCAGTGTCCTGGCCAATATTGATCCCTCAACCAACATGTAAAAACAGATTATCTAGTCATTATCACATTGCTGTTTGTGGGACTTTAGTGTGCGCAAATTGGCTACCTCGTTTCCTACCTTGCATTAGACTACATTTCAAAAGTACTTCATTGGCTGTAAAGCGTTTTGGGATGTCCTGAGGTCATGAAAGGCACTGTATAAATGGAAGTTCTTTCTCTATTTTATTCTTTGTGGTGAAGAGGCTGAAGCTATCAATTTTCACAGTAGGTATCAGCTAACACCAGGCCAGCTATCCATTTGAAAATATTTTCCATTTATTCAGAAAATACAATGACTAATACAATGCTTTTGCTCGCTCCTCATTTTTATGCTTAGCATATTATAACGTGAGGCAACAGAATGTGATAGAAAATGTGATAACATTTTCATATCTACCATTTTATTATGCAGTATATGTTCAGTGATGACTAAAGGGAATTTAAAAAAAATTTAAAATAACTTATAGCATACGGAATGTCATTTCTGCAGAGAGATTGCCATCAGAGGGTATTCATTTACATACAAAATGGAGAAAAGTAAAACGGTGAGGAGAAAAGTAAAACACAATTGATTTGTATTGTTGTAACTTTAATTTCTGCTGGGCTTCAAGATCCTTTGAAATATTCTTTGGAAAGAATCCCTCCAGTGCGTTAAACTACGCAATTATTTGACCCGCAAGCTCTTAATATAATTTCATGCGCTGCAATTATTCCTGACTAGGTGGTGGTGGCAGAGACCAAGCAAAACACTAGAAGCAATAAGCTCATACCGAATTCCAGACTGTGTGCTTACAAGTTTTCAAGCATCTCCCTCCATTGGCGTACGACAAGTAAATCTACCTCAGAATGAGCTGCTGCCTCTTTCTCAATAAAGCAACTTTCCTGAAATCAAATCTGCTGACCTGGGTGCACTATTATGTAAGCGTTACTTGAAAAGTGGTGACACTTTCGAGTTTTAACCTGAAAAGCAAAGTGCTGCCACTTAAAACAGAGACTGTGGAACATGACTGCAAACTGGCTGCCTTCATACTAGCTTTTTCTGGTGCAAGGACAGATAGCAGCATAGGAAGAGGAGTAGGCTATTCAGCAACCTTGAGCCTGCTCCACCATTCAATTAGATCATGGCTGATCTGTACCTCAACTCCATTTACCCGCCTTAGCTCCATAATCGCTTGATACCCTTACCCAACTAAAAATCCATCAATCTCAATCTTGGAAGCTCCAATTGTCTTAGAATCCACTGCCTTAAAGGGAGAGAGTTCCAGATTTTTACTACCTTTTAGTGTGAAAAAATGGTTCCTGATTTCCCTCCAAAATGACCTAGCTCTAATTTTAAGATTATGGCCCCTCGGTCTTAATTCCTCCAGCAGAGGGAATAGTTTCTCCGAATCTACCCCAACGCATACTTTTAACATTTTAAATACCTCAATCAGGTCACCCCTCAATCTTCCATACTCAAGGGATGAAAAAACTGCAATAAAGTGAACATTGGCCTTAAAAGGAAAGAAAGAGTTTTACATTTATATAGCATCTTATCGCATCTCTCAGAAATATCTTGAAGTGTTTTGCATACAACAAATTAAAGTGCAGTGACTGCTGTTAGGTTGAAAAATTCGGCAGCTATTTGGCACAAAGTAAGATCCAACAAACAGAAATGAGATGAATGGCTAGTTAATCTGTTTTGGTGGTGTTGGTTGAGGGAGGAATGTTTGTCAGAACAGCTGGAAAATGCCCTGTACCTCTTTGAATAGTACCATTGGATCTTTAGTGTCCATCTGAACCACCAGAATAAGCACAAAGAGGTCTTGGTTTACTATCTCAGGTGCAGAATGGCACCCCTGTGATTATGGTGCTTCCTTAGTACAGCACTGAGACTAGGTTATGTGCTCAAATCCTGGAGTGGGGCTTTGAAACCACAGCGTCTGACTCAGAGATTAAAGTGCTACCCGCTGAGCCAAGCTGGCACTTTAGAATGAGACTTTAAAGGATTGGTAAGTATTTTTCTTTAAATATGTCTCGCACAGTTATTTGTTCTGGTCTAATATTCATTCAGAAAAGAATATTATTTACAGGGTTCTGTGGAATCATCTCCTCAGTACAACAGTGAAGTGGATCCTATCTAAAAAGCCTACTTTCCTCCATTGGTAGGTATGTGTTTTGTCTGTATTCAGACCGATTATGCTGTCGTTTGAGGGGAAAAAAAGCAGTGCATACCTTGCAAATGAAGGTGGGGACCAAATCAGAGATGGGAGCCTCCAACCTGTTTTTTAAGCAGAAGAGATTACTTCAGGCCACGTGATGTCCTGTTCATTGAAAAAGAAGCTCCTTATAGTTGATAGAGGAAAGACATTTTCATCCCTTCTGTCTGGACTGATTTCAAAGGTGAAAGGACTGTGTCCAAACCCACTGTATTGCTGCTCCCTTCAACTAAAACTGAAATTCAATGCAGCATCAAGTGATCCCTTCTGCTTGAAAACTCATTATCAAATATTATGTATACGCTTAAAAGTTAGTACCTAATTAAAGGTTATAGTCTGTAAGTTTCAGATATTGCAAATTTGAAGTTTGAATATAAATCAGGAAGCCATTTTTCCTGACCTATAAGGAACGCCTATTCCCCAAGAGCAAAGTTCAAGAAAAAGGGAACAATGCCCCTTTACGCCAGGCCTCCGTCCCCTTTACATTGCTCTGGGATTTCCCAAGCGGCATAATAGAGCCTATGCCTGCAATAAGCACAGGCCCAGTGTGGCAGTGCTGATGAGGCAGGAAAAGGCGTAACCAGCCTCTCGTCCAAATTTCCTGTCATTGCGGATGAGGGGTGCCGAAAAAGATAGCAGCGGGCTTTGTGCAGAGACCGCCCCCCCCCCCCCCCCCCCCCCAAATCAGGTTAAGAGTGGAGGGAGGGGTCTGGTCTGAATAGCCCTAGCAGCAAGGCAAAGAGGTCTGGTAGGGGAACCACTGTTTTTCAAGTGCACTTTGGCAATTTATGTGCCTTTGAGCGTTCTGGCAACAGTTCTCCAAAACAGCCAAAAGACCTTCAGACCAGCGGCAGAAACCCAGTCACGGGCTTCTCAGGCCTGCTGTTGCATCCCTCTTCTCACCCCTAGGGGACAGGTTTTTGGTAGGAGTACCACCGGCCCACGTTAATGACTTAGCCCGCCAAATTTACCCTAAACATTCACTCCCTCCACCACCAACGCACAGTGGCTGCAGTGTGTACCATCCACAGGATGCACTGCAGCAATTCACCAGAGCTTCTTCGACAGCACCTCCCAAACCCATGACCTCTACCACCTAGAAGGACAAGGGCAGCAGGCACATGGAAACAACAACACCTGCACATTCCCCTCCAAGTCACACACCATCCCGACTTGGAAATATATCGCCGTTCCTTCATCGTCGCCAGGTCAAAATCCTGGAACTCCCTACCTAACAGCACTGTGGGAGAACCTTCACCACACGGACTGCAGCGGTTCAAGGCGGCGGCTCACCACCACCTTCTCAAGGGCAATTAGGGATGGGCAATAAATGCTGGTCTTGCCAGCGACGCCCACATCCCATGAACGAATAAAAAAAAAATTCAGGCACAGCTTGGCCTGGACAGGCACAGCATATGGATGTCTGTGCCTGTCAAGTGTCGGAGCACAAGGGAGCCGGGAAAATCAGCCCCTTTTAATAAGTTGAAGTTTTTTTTTGGTTTGAGACCTCATTTAATGTTCTGCCCATCAAAGTTCAATAAGAACAAATTGACATATTTTCATCACACATCAACATATTTTCCTATCACACTTTAATTTAAAGTCCATCTCTCTCTGGTAGACGTCTCTCAGCTGAAGGCAGAGAACCCTCTCCCATGTATCAGCTAATGTAGCTCTGTAACCGGATACTAGAAATAGGTAAGGACTGTTTGAAGTAACGTGCCTATGGTTGTTCCCTCTTCCCTTTGGGCACTATACCAACTAGTCTTCTCACTTCATCACTCAGATGCCCTAAATCAAAATCAAAATCTTGGCACACTTGAAGCTGTGGGCACAAATGAGAGATGCTGAAAAGCTCAAATCACTGATTCTGACCAGCAGTTTTCAAAATATAAAACACAAGAACAAAGACTGAAAAAGACCGGGATTACAGAAACTTCCCTTTATAACATTTAGGATTTTGTGCCAGCTCATGTAAGTGCATTTCCTCTATGATGTAAACCTCTCAGCATCCTTCTCTTCCAATCTCTCCCTCTGTTTTGTCAACAGAGAATTGAACTTGATCCCAACAGTAATATACATACCACAATAACCTGTATTCCTCCTGAATGGTGCAATAACTCTTCCCAATATTTCTTAGCTATCCAACATAGTATAGCACGCTAAAGGGAACTAAAAAGCAGATCAGCTTTGTGAGATTTGCACATGCCATTTTTACATACATCTTCTTTATTGAGGATACAATACAAAAACAAATGCTTCAGAGTACAATGTCCTTTCATGCTAAACACTGGCCACAAAGTTCCACCAATGGCTCAGCAACTTAATCCAGTGAGCAGCTGAGCCATACAGAACAGGAAGGGCTAATGTCCGATCTGCAGTCAAGGCTGAGTTAGCTGGTCTCAGCCAGGGCAGTGGTCAAGCTGCTATAGGTTAGGCAGGATACCTCTTCCTGATTGCTGTCCAGCAACACCTGCTGGGAAATGTTGAGTGTGGACATGATTGAGATCAGCTGTAATGCCTCCTAAGGTTAAGCAGCCTACTGAGACACATTGCCGAGACTTACACATGAACAAGGGACAATTTGGCAAGATACTGGAGGGCAACCAGTGCCTGTGGAACTATACCTCAGCAAGGACTCCAACATTTCAGGAGAGCAGGGGAAAAAATTGGCAATAAAAAGAAACTTCAAAAAACATACTCACCTGTGAGATCTGGGCATATGGATGAGATTAAAATCTCCTCTGATAGTAAGAGTCATACTTGAAATGAGTCTGATCAATCCTAATCCAGTACAGGGTGGACAACGGCTCACAGCACAAACCGCATTTAATTTGGCACTAAAATAGAATCATAGAAGTTTACAACATGGAAACAGGCCCTTCGGCCCGACATGTCCATGTCGCCCAGTTTATACCACTAAGCTAGTCCCAATTGCCTGCACTTGGCCCATATTCCTCTATACCCATCTTACCCATGTAACTGTCCAAATGCTTTTTAAAAGACAAAATTGTACCCGCCTCTACTACTGCCTCTGGCAGCTCATTCCAGACACTCACCACCATTTGATGGGTGGCCTTCTGAGATTGTGGCTAAAGCACATTGTTGGGGAATAGCAGTGGTGGCTTTAATCTGTATGCAACAGTGCTATACTTGATTTTGAAACTAGATATCTAAAATTGGATTTTACAGCACTGATATCCCTCACTTTGATGAGCACAAAAAAAATTCACAACAAAAAGGAAAACAATATTTGCTCTTTCCTTATCAGCCTTTACCACAAACGCACCAGATCTCTGTTTTCTTGAACAGGTGCACCACATTTCCAATAATTATCTGTTGCACTATTCAAATTCTCATTACTTAGCAATACTAATGTCAATTGTTTTGGATTAGCAACACATTTATACGTAGTAGAGGCTACTATAATGTGATTACCCTCAAGAAGTCTAAATTTTGTCACAATAATGAACACTAACGCAAGTGTCCATTTTGTGTTTGCAAAAACAAGTTATATACACAACACTCAATGTCCCAGTGTGAAATGGTTTCAGCAACTAATGCAAACTGTGTGGTGTAACTTGAATGCAAAGTCACCCATAGGATACTAAGACCACGTGTGAGACTACAACAACAACTTGTATTTATATAGCGCCTTTAACGTAAAATGTCCCAAGGTATTTAACAGAAGCGATTACCAAACAAAAATTGGCACCAAGCCAAAGAAGGAGACCAGCTTCCAGTAGGCAATCTTGGGTTTCTCACGGGATAGCGTACAACTGCAGTCTGGTGTGAAGTCAAGTTGTAGCATGTTGCTAGGGATGCAATGCCTTTTCCCCTAACAAGAAAGTTCAACTGTCATTTGGAAGCACGCCTGCACAGGGTTCTGTTTTTCCTGGGCAAAGAGCAACGTGCGAGATGGCATCATAACTCAGATCTGCCAATGCCATATCGCTTAAAACAAATGCTGGTTTGAGACTCACAGCTGTGGTGCAATGACACTCATATTACTAAAAAAAAAACAGAACAGCAAAAGCGTTAAGTCTCCGCAAGCATCAGATACAAAGACCTGTTAATGTTATATTGATTGCACAGACTGTCATTGTGGGCACGCTCAATTGATCTGCTGACTAATTTTCTCATATATATCTTCACATGAACAGAATTTGAAAACCAATGTAGCTATAGGTTGAGTTTAGTGGTAAAGAACTCATCGCACAAAGTGAATTTGTGCAGAGAGATGAGGGTACAGTCCAAGGGTTTTGAGTTCTTGTGAAATTCATCACTGCAACCAAATGATCCCACGAATGGCTTTTTACTGTATTAAAACATTTCAGCTCATTAATAGAAGTAATATTGTCTTGACATTTTGTATTGCTCAATTGCTGATGAATCAGTGAGACATCTAGGTAACAAATATTGAACCCATAGCAGAGAACCTTAAAAAGCCTCAAAGCTCTAGTGCAGAAAAGCCAATCAAAAATATAACGATACAGAATGCTTCTACAGATGTCATTACTCCAACGATATTATATGAAGAGTTTCTCAGAAACTCTTCACATTGCATTTCCAGTAATACAATGGATAGTATGCAGATATTGAGTTATTTGACATTTTACCATTTAAACAAATAGAGAGCGCAACCTTTTGATTGGAAGTCGATGGATAACGCAATATTGTCATCCACATAACGCAAAGCATATTTCAGGAGGGTTTCATACTGTAGTATTCACCATTTCTTTTATCAAAACAAGGCTGTTTTTTTTTCTTTAACTTGCTTCTTTCTCCGCCCAGGATAGTAGACAAGCCTGGACGATAGCATTCTCTACAACGACCACAAAAATCACTTTACAGCTGTCCAAGGGGGAGGGTGATTTAAAAAGAGAAAAACTGAATTATTTCTTTCAGCAGGACACCACAGGGCCAATTTTCTGCTCTATGCAAAGTTTAGGCTTCCCTGCTTAATGGAGGAACGGTCCCTGGCACAACGTAAGCCTGCCAGGAGGGGATTCTTGGTTGAGGGAGGACTCCTGCTCCTCTTGGCTCACAAGAAAACTAAAAAATTCTTTTCTAAACTTACTTCACTGGGCCTCTTCAAGCCCTGGCTCTTGTTCCCGGCATGTTTGGCCTGGTGGGGAAGCCAGTCATCACAGCTCCCCCACTCAGGCCTCAGGTTAAAATAGCTGATTGGGCCCCAGTGTTGTCATCTGAGGCTGATCTGCATATTTAAAGAGGGCCCCACCAGTTTCGGGTGCAGTGTAAAATTACAAATCAGCCAGATCAGAGCGGGAAAGGAGTTGGTAAGTCCCCCATTCCATTTTAACTGCTCCTCTGCCTTTGTTTCAGCCTTTATAAAGCTTCAAAATTAATTTTAAACATTTGTCGGCCTTTGCCAAGGCTAGAGAGGGGAGTAACAAGTAAAGCGTGGATCAAAAGTCAGTAAACTCACTGCCTGCGTTAGCAGAGCCTACAGTTTATTCCATATTTGCGATACAGTGGAACTCATTCACAATGCAATCTGATTTGTCAAAACAAGGTTGTGTTGTAGCAGGAGACAGCTGACTAGTTTAATAAAATGGAGGGTACAGCAATTTCAAGTTCAGTTCCAGTAAATCAATCTCCTCAGTTTGAAATTGCAGTGCTTTCAAAATCGATTTAAAGACTCTCTTTACAATAAGGAATGTGCATCACTCTCAGTTCTTCAGGTTCCAAGCCTCACCTGTAAAAACGGTTATGATGCTAAGACTTGCTAGTTTCCTGTAGCTGAATTGGAATAAACATTTCTAAACGAATAATTAAAAGGAGTGGTCTAGCGCATACTATTTTTTGTTGATTTAAGGGCCAGATTTCACTGTTGTTTAGGGGCCAAATTTTACTGCTGTTTAGGGGCAAAATTTCACAGTTGTTTAGAGGCAAAATATATGGGGCTCGATTTTTGGAAGTCCGAGCCGGCGGGTTCGTGGCGGGGGGGGGGGGGGCTCCGAAAATCGGGGATTCCCGCAGCGGGTCCGGAGCCCAGCTCCAACCCGTCCACTTCCGGGTTTCCCACAGACGCGCTTAGATGCGCGAGCAGCCCCCGCGTGCGGGACTCCCGCCGGCTTATCCCACTTAAGGCAATTAATTTGATAGTTCAGGTCGTTAGCAGACTTGATTTGTAGGATATTTTAGGAGGGGTGGGATTTTCAACTAAACCGAGACTGTTTCCCGTACTGGGGGAAACACTCCCAGTTGAAATGGATGTGTTGTAGCCACCAGCCTGTGGCAACTGCAAAGGTCCATTTGACAGGTGCAGGGGGAGACCCTCACTCATTGCAGGAGGCCACTCTGTCACTTTGGATAAAGTTTGGCTTCCACCACCCTCCTCCTAACAATAAAATTCACAAACTTGCAACCTCAACCCCGGTGTGCAGACACATTTACCTACCTTGCTGACCTCCTCAAACGTACATCTTCCAGATGGGGGCCGCCGTAGCTGCAGTCATGACCTCCTCGGAGGACGAATAGCATCACGAGCCTCGCCGGCTACGCCATCCACCTCTGACACGTGGAGCGCCACAACACAGTGCTATGACACATCCACCTGCACAGCAGGAGGGAGGGCAACCGCAGAGAGAGATGCGTCGCAGAAGGCACTACCCTCGCCACAGGGTCTACAGACCGAGGCTCAGCTTCCTGGACCTCTCTGAGCAGCAGTGCACATGGAGACTCAGAGTCACTCCACATGTAGTCGTAGACATCTGCAACCTCCTTCGTGCCGAGCTGCTCCCGGCTGGCCCGAGCACCATCTTCTTACCTGTCGCTCTCAAAGTCACCACTGCCCTCAACAACTTCTTCTCCACATCCTTTCAGTGTGCCACTGGGGACATGGCCGGCGTCCCTCAGTCGTCTGCACAAAAGAGCCCTGCAAATACACCTACACCCACTCCGCAGTGACACAATGGGTGGCATCAGGTGTGGGTCTTCATGGTGATCCTCAGGAAAGGGCATTATTGTGCAAACCAGACAAGATTTTCAAAGACGTGGCAGTAGTGGTGATAACAATTTTTTATGATTTTTTGCAAAACAAAGTAAAATAACTCAAAAACATGACATTTCGTCTTTCACCCTTGTGCATCCCCTATGTGTTCACAAATCCTTCACCTTACGTTTACCGGAACCCCTCCGTGGTGCTACCCCTGTGGCTTCAGCAGAGGTAGTGGCAGGTTGCTCTTGTCCATGCCCTGATCGATGAGATGCTTTGTGCGGACGCCCTCTGGGTTTCGGTGCCCGTGAGGTCCCCTCCAAAGACTGCTCCACCTGCACCTGTGCAGGGGCAGACTCGGCCACCTGGAGAGGGGGCAGCATTGCGGGTACTGGTTGAGAGGGGTGCAATGGGTGAGACGTGGGAGCGCTTTGAGTGGCGTCCCCACTTCCATGTCCCCTTTCGCCATCATCCCTCTCCTGGCCCAGGCCCACATCACTCCTTCCACCCTGCTGGACGACAGTTTGGAAGACTTGTGTGAAGCCTTGGAAGGCCAGTTGTAAGGTATCTGTCAGCCTGTTTTTTTTTATTCGTTCATGGGATGTGGGGATCTCTGGCGAGGCTGGCATTTATTGCCCATCCCTAATTGCCCTTGAGAAGGTGGTGGTGAGCCGCCTTCTTGAACCGCTGCAGTCTGTGTGGTGAAGGGAGTTACAGGATTTTGACCCAGCGACGACGAAGGAACAGCAATATATTTCCAAGTCGGGATGGTGTGTGACTTGGAGGGGAACGTGCAGGTGGTGTTGTTCCCATGTACCTGCTGCTCTTGTCCAAAAAGCCTTGGCAAGTTGCTGTAGTGCATCCTGTGGATGGTACACACTGCAGCCACTGTGCGCCGGTGGTGAAGGGAATGAATGTTTAGGGTGGTGGATGGGGTGCCAATCAAGCGGGCTGCTTTGGATGGTGTCGAGCTTCTTGAGTGTTGTTGGAGCTGCACTCATCCAGGCAAGAGGAGAGTATTCCATCACACTCCTGATTTGTGCCTTGTAGATGGTGGAAAGGCTTTGTGGCGTCAGGAGGTGAGTCACTCGCCGCAGAATACCCAGCCTCTGACCTGCTCTTGTAGCCACAGTATTTATTTGGCTGGTCCAGTTAAGTTTCTGGTCAATGGTGACGCCCAGGATGTTGATTGTGGGGGATTCGGCAATGGTAATGCCATTGAATGTCAAGGGGAGGTGGTTAGACACTCTCTTGTTGGAGATGGTCATTGCCTGGCACTTGTCTGGCGTGAATTTAACTTGCCACTTATCAGCCCAAGCCTGGATGTTGTCCAGGTCTTGCTGCAGGCGGGCTCGGACTGCTTTATTATTTGAGGGGTTGCGAATGGAACTGAACACTGTGAAATCATCAGCGAACATCCCCATTTCTGACCTTATGATGGAGGAAGGGTCATTGATGAAGCAGCTGAAGATGGTTGGGCCTAGGACACTGCCCTGAGGAACTCCTGCAGCAATGTCCTGGGGCTGAGATGATTGGCCTCCAATAACCACTACCATCTTCCTGTGTGCTAGGTACGACTCCAGCCACTGGAGAGTTTTCCCAGATTCCCATTGATTTCAGTTTTACTAGGGCTCCTTGGTGCCACACTCGGTCAAATGCTGCCTTGATGTCAAGGGCAGTCACTCTCACCTCACCTCTGAAATTCAGCTCTTTTGTCCATGTTTGGACCAAGGCTGTAATGAGATCTGGAGCAAAGTGGTCCTGGCGGAACCCAAACTGAGCATCAGTGAGTAGGTTATTGGTGAGTAAGTGCCGCTTGATAGCACTGTCGATGATACCTTCCATCACTTTGCTGATGATTGAGAGTAGACTGGCAAAATGTTGCTCACCCTGAATTCGAACGGCCGTTGTCAGGGCCTGAATGGACTCATTGTTGAGCCGTGCTTGACGCTCGATGGAGGCTAGCCTTTCCTCCATCGCGGACATTCCCGCACCTACCCGCGATACTATCTCAGAGATGCCTTCACGTCCCTGTGATAGTATTCCACGCATGCAGGAGTTGGACTCCTCCATCCTCTACGGAATTGTGGAGAGTGTGCGTGGCAACTGTTCCAGTACCTCGGCAATGTACTGCTGCCCCTTGATGACTCTCCATTTCACGGCTGGCCCTCGAGGTTCAGGATCTGGGTCCAGCTGAGCAGAGTCTGGAGAAGAGTGCTCCCACCGACGTGGACTCTCCATGGCTGCCCCTTCCACCAGGGTCTGCTCGTGCTCACATGTGCGTGGTGACTCACCATGTGCAAGCCCAACTAAGTGAGGACGGAGACCCACCGAGGTGTGTGTATCTGCGCTGGTGGATGGCTGGCTCAGATGTGACGATGGACCCTCAGAGGCCGGCAGGTCCTTTGATGAATCGCCCTCCGCAGTCACGGCGATCGCAGATGGCCTGCAAAAGAACAGAAAGCAATATTTAGCATGTGGACAGATGTTGAGGTGCTGCAGATGCCAAGTGATGCTAAGATCATTCACTATCGTGAGTGCTGAGTGTTAGATTTCTGTTACCAGCCGCTTGTGCACTCCCAGTCTCGGAGTCCGCCACGGACAGGCACTCTGGCGTCCGGCTTATTTCAAATGCCTGCTGCTCCGCATCTGTTAATGCCACCTGGTGTGGCAGGCCCCCTCCGGTCCTTGCCCTCTCCCAGGCATTCTGGCATCTCTTCTCCTATCAAGGCAAAACACAGAGGCATGATTGAGTGATGGTTGCTTGGTGACCCGCTGCATGCATTGGTGTGGGTGGGGTTGAGCGTGAGGGAGATGCATGGGAGGCTGCGTGTTAGACATAGCCATGAGATTGTATGAGGATTGGGTTGCGTGGTAGTGTTCGAATGGGAACTGGGGCGGTGAGTACGTGCAGGCAAGGTGAGGATGATAGTTGAGTGGATGTGAGGAATGATGCAAGAGCGTTGTGGTGGCAGTGCAGAAGGAGTTGTGTGGTGGTGGAGGTGATGTGGAAGACGGAGTGTGCGAGAATGCGTAAGCATACTCACTTTGGCTGACCTGGTTAGGTCATTAAATCTCTTCCTGCACTGCACCCAGGTTCTGGACACATTGCCACTGCTGGTGACCTCCTCGGCCACCTCCAGCCAGGCCTTCTTGGTGGTGGAGGGAGGACACTTCCTCCCATCTGATGGGAAAAAAATTTCCCTCCTCCTCATCACGCCATCGAGCATGACCTGGAGTGAGGAGTCAGAGAATCTTGGAGCAGCCTTGCCTCGGGCCTGCTCCACGCTCCTAAATTGGTTCTTTGCTGCAGGAGGAGCTTTGGGGGACTGCCCTTTAAATAGGGCTCCTCCTGCTGACAGCCTGTGATGTGGGTGCGCAGTGCGCCCGCTGCGCAGGTCTAAAACGGGAAACCCGGAAGCCAAGGTAAGTGCCATCAATTAGGCTGCGATCGCGTGCGGAGCACCCCGAATTCACTGGGCACGTTATCCACGCACCCAGTCGATCCCCCGCTGCCAACCCGCCTCCCTCCTAATATCGAGCCCATGGAATCTCAAAAAGCACATAATAGTCTTGTTCGCAAAATTGAAGCCCATGGGATTAAAGGGACAGTGGCAGCATGGATGCAAAATTGGCCAAGGTACAGAAAGCAGAGGGTAGTGGTGAACGGTTGTTTTTCAGACTGGAGGGAAGTATACAGTGGTGTTCCCCGGGGGTTGGTATTAGGACCACTGCTCTTTCTGATATATAGTAATGATCCGGACTTGGGTGTACAGTGTATAATTTCAAAGTTTGCAGATGACATGAAATTCAGAAATGTAGTAAACAATGTGGAGGATAGTAACAGACTTCAGGAGGACAGAGTCAGACTGGTGAAATGGGCAAACACATAGCAGATTAAATTTAACACAGAGAAGTGTGAAGTGATACATTTTGGTAGGAAGAATGAGGAGAGGCAATATAAACTAAATGGTAGCATTTTAAAGGGAGTGCAGGAACAGAGAGACCTGGGGGTGCACATACACAAATCTTTGAAGGTGGCAGGACAAGTTGAGAAGGCTGTTAAAAATGCATATGGGGTCCTTGGCTTTATTAATAGAGGCACAGAGTGCCAAAGCAAGGAAGTTATGCTAAACCTTTATAAAACACTGGTTAGGCCTCAGCTGGAGTACTGGAGTATAAATGCGTAGGCTTCAAGGAGATCTTGAAACATTTGCCTGAGGAAGGAGAAAATCTCCGAAAGCTTGTGAATTTAAAATAAAATTGCTGGACTATAACTTGGTGTTGTAAAATTGTTTACAATTGTCAACCCCAGTCCATCACCGGCATCTCCACATCAGGAGTATATGAAGGCCTTAGAGAGGGTGCAGAGGAGATTTACGAGAGTGGTAACAGAGATGAGGGACTTCAGTTATGTGGAGAGACAGGAGAAGCTCGGGTTGTTCTCCTTAGAGCAGAGAAGGTTAAGAGGATACTTAATAGAGGTGTTCAAAATCATGAACAGTTTTGATATAGTAAATAAGGAGAAACTGTTTCTAGTGGAAGAAGAGTTGGTAACCAGAGGACACAGATTTGAGGTGTTTGGCAAAAGAACCAGAGGTGACATGAGGAAACATTTTTTAACACAGCGAGTTGTTATGATCTGGAATGCACAGCCTGAAAGGGCGGTGGATGCAGATTCAATAGTAACTTTCAAAAGGGAATTGGATATATACTTGAAGGGAAAAAAACTACAGGGCTATGGGGAAAAGAGCATGGGAATAGGACTAATCGGATAGCTCTACCAAAGAGCCAGCACAGGCACGATGGGCCGAACGGCCTCCTTCTGTGCTGTACCATACTATGATACTAAACTTCACTCTTGTTTAGAGACCAAATTTCACTGCTGTTTATGGGCCAAATTTCACTGCTGTAAAGGGGCCAAAACCCAAAAGCTTCAAAGATTGACTCTCAGAATTTCATTGTAAGCAGGTTGCCCTTTTATCATAACAGGAATGTTCGGTCATCCTGTTACACAAAGTACAAACTGATTCTGTCATTTTTTTCCAGTTCAGAATAGGATTTCACTATTTCTCAGTTCATTATAAGTGGATTCCATTGTAAAGTAAAACTGGTGACCAAAATGATTATTTAAAGTAAGTGGGTACTGAAAGAATGGCATACGTTGAAAATGGAGAGCTTAAAATATGCCTGTTATGGAATGACTGCATGCATTCTTAATTGATTGTGTAGGCAGACTGTCTAATATTCTGATCATGTACTGCACCTCTCCCCAACTCATGTATAAAAAGTGTTAGCTCCAGTGGTAAAATTACCAATTCACATATCAGTCCTCATAATCGTTCCACTATGTGGCAAAAGCCAAATCCCAAGAATGGTCACTTTTCTCCCCTCCTTTTCTGCCAAATTTTCTCCTCCCCTTCTTTTAAAGAACTTAACCGCTTCCTTGGGTAAAGTGCTTTTAGTAACAGTCACCCTCTGGTGTGTCACTCAAGTGGCTAGTCATTTTGTGAAACGGTGAGTGCCAACCAGTTACTGGGGGCATCAAAGAGAGCAGGAGAATCACAGCCAAGTTTCGATGCTGTCCTGACCCCACATCTACATATGCATTTTCAGCAGAGATTCTTGCATGTGATCGGTTGCAGGAACCCTGGTGAATTTTTCCTTCCAGACTCACTACCCCTGCCTGTGGTCAGCTGATTCAGCCCAGGCCAGGGATCATATCTTGTCTGTGTGCCTCAGTTACTCACTGTCTTAGCCCAGTGCTGTCCAGCAATACCATTTTAGCCACATGCACTAATTTTAGTAGAAAACGCCTTACACATACTCACACAATACAGGTAAATGTACTTTACATGTGCATATTTACTTAACAAGCATCTACCACCATTCAATGTGAAACTTTGCAGTCTTTCTCTCTCACCAAAGTTTGAAATTCTGGCATGAATTTATCAGGCACAACACGTTGGTGCAGCTTTTAGGTTTTTGTCCAGCAGTTGTGAGCAGTATTTTGACCTCATCAGAGCGATTGCTGAGAATGTTGATTTGCACGACCAAGTAGAGCCGAACGTGGAACACAACTTGGCAGCTGCAATTCTCACAACCGGATATTCGTCCTCGGTCAAGGGCATTTTGCCACATTTTCAGCACAGAGTCAGTCTGTTATGTGTCCACTTTGCAGTGTCAGCAAATCCACCTCCACGTCTGTCCACAGAGAGCAGTTCCACTAGTTTCCGTGAGTTCACAATGTCAAAGCGGAATAGGTCTTTCGTGAGCTGCAAGGCCAGACTGAAATCGATTAAAAGTAACAAATCTCTTCTCAAATTTTTCCAGCAAATTTCAAAGCCAAGCAAGCAGCATAATGATCTCTCTCAACATCATGGGCAGCTACATATTACTGGAAGTTTGGGAAGTGAGTAGGGATCTGCTCTCCCATTTGCTGAATGAACAGTTTCAGCTTTGCCTGAAGTTCAATCACATGCAATGTCACAAGCTGTCTTTCTTATCCCCTACAATTGCACATTCAGTTCATTCGGGTGACTACTGATATCGGTGAGAAAGTACAAATCACACTTCCAAGCTTCATTCTCAATCTGCAAGAAATTGTCCAGTTTGCCTTTCTCTTCAAGAAAGTCTCTGATTAGTTACGGCAGTTTGACAAACATTTCCAAAACTTTGCCCCAACTCAGCCAGTGCACATTTGCGAAGTACATGACTTCAAAATAAGGGGCAGCAATCTCTTTCAGCAGCTCAACAAACTGCCGATGGAAACATTTACAGCACTTGGAGCTTGCATACATGTTATATGCAAGGTTCATTAGAGTTCCCAAAAAATGTTTCAATTAGAGAAAAGCACCATTATGCATCTGAATTGTAAAACGGTTTGGGATGACCTGAGGTCGTGAAAAGCAGTATATATATATATATATATATACAGTCTATCTCTTTTTTCTTTCTTTGAAATGACTGAACAGCACGCCAGATATTCAACGTACGTGTAATATGGGCACTGCAAGGGAGGCCCCCTCCCTTATGTTGCATCTTTGCCCTCAGAATCTGTTGTTTATTTTTGACATTAATATATATTTGCAGGTTTTAGAGGAAGACAATCACACCTGCGTGCAGAAACTACGGATCTTTCACAAAAAGGTGCACACTCCTGCAATCACACCGAGAAAGCAATTTCAGGACAGGGACAGCGCTGTCAGTGACTGTTAGTTAAACACCACTGGATTCCTCCAAGCAACAGTTGGAGATACCTGTCAAATCTCGTGCACAGTCGCATTATGCAAACCACAGTAGCCCTTGTTTGCTACTGCCACTCAATTCATCTATTTCTCCATGGAAAGCACACAGCAACATGATAAAGCCCTGCATTTTTACGACCTGGCTGGATTCCAAAGTGCAGGGCATTATTAATGGCATGCATGTAGCCATACAGGCCCGTCTCCAATGTAGCCTCTCCATGAACAGAAATTATTCCACTCCATCAATGTTTGGCTGGTTTGTGACCACAGGAAAAATATCACACACTTGAATGCCTGTTATCGTGGCAGTTGCTATATTTCATTCATTTTACACCAATCCATGGTCCCACCATTATTTCAAAGGCCAGGAAAGCTAGATAGATGGCTGCGAAGGGCAACAGCTATCTACTTCAGTCAGGGCTCTTCATCTTACTGAGATGCCTAAGAGCAATATAATGAGGTGCACACTGATACAAATGAAACATACCAACAGCACTTTAGAGCTGCTGTTCAGGAAGCCCATCTCGACCCTTGTGTGTCCCATGTCATGTGCTATGTACCGCGTTGAAATATATATTAACTGACCTCGTGATATCTAACAAGATCAGTTGACTGCACTACCGGAATGCAAAGCATGTGAGGAATAATGGTCCTAACACCATTACATTAGCACAACCCTATTGACTCTATAGTTTTTAACATTTCTGGTCCGTTTGAGTTTTTCACTCCAGAACCACTAAAATGGGAGATCAATTGGATAGTGGAGGACAATTGGATCAGAAATTCTAATGACGAAAACTTCCTTTTACAGAACTGCATGTTTGGAGCATGAACAGAAACTGGTTACACCGAGACTGGCAGCTGTTAATCTACATGACCATGAGGACAGGTTTCACAACAATCAACTGTTCGGGCAATTATATTACATTTTGATGTTTCTGTTGGAAACAGAATAAATGTGAAGTTCACTTGTAAACGTGATTTCTGTGGTAATTCTGTTGTTAATCTTTTAAAGTTAGAAGAACCATCCAATTCCCCGTAAGCTCCCTCGTGGTTGCCATGGAAGATAATTCAATAATACTCAAGCTACTGCTGATTTGTTCCTAAACTGTTCTTAAAATCCCATCAGCAGTAAAGTTACCTGCCTTTAATAAAACTTATATCTCTACAGATTTTTTATGGCAGGTTTCCCCAATATCTTCCTCCAGTAGCATCTGTTGTTTTTAATCTCTGAAGACATTACGCCTACAGCTACAGATCTAGCGGGAATTTTCAGGGTTCCTTTTCCCCGTTTGCATGGAGATACCATAAAATAAATGCCGTTCTCAAGGGTTTAATAGAGCACGCAGGAGTGATCTGTGGGCAGGCTAGATAAAAGAGTGGTTTTCAATTACATGCTGGTAAGAAGGGAATTGTACATTCAAATTAAGCAATCCATCTGATATCCTTAATGTGCCTGCAGTCATCTTCTCCGTGAGATGGAACGGAATGATATCGAAGCTGATGTTTTGAATAAATATAAACAAGAGAATACTGGCACACACAACTTACCCATCCAGGCCAAATGTTCAGATCAATTCATCTTCTTTAAAGATCAGTATTGTCTAGTGATATTAATTTAAAACATTGGAT
This sequence comes from Heptranchias perlo, assembly GCF_035084215.1. Lineage (NCBI taxonomy): Eukaryota > Metazoa > Chordata > Chondrichthyes > Hexanchiformes > Hexanchidae > Heptranchias > Heptranchias perlo. The sequence goes on along the minus strand of NC_090345.1, from coordinate 11,089,514 downwards.
TCACGACATAATGGAGCTGTATGTTGGAGCAATGATTACACAAAGCTATCAACTTTTCAGTCCGCGCTCTAATAAGTTAAAGCTTTCAAGATATCCATATATTTTCCCCCATATGATATGTAAAAAATATTTTCCGTAAACCATGACTATCATAAACTACAATTAGAGAGATGCAGGGATTCACAAAACATGCTGTTCATTTAGGTTATTTCCTGATTTAGGTAACGTTTATTTAGCTTCCTTCTCATTTTGCTTTTTTAAAGCTCCAAATGTAGTCTCATCACAGAAATTAAAAACAGGAAACATTGCAAATGCAACAACTTGGTCAGGTATTAAGGGCTACGGAACCAAGGTGGGTAGATGGAGTTACGATTCAGTCATGATCTAATTGAATGGCGGAACAGGCTCGAGGGACTGAATGGCCTACTCCTGTCCTTATGCTCCTATCTGAAAGAGAAAAGTAGGTTGATGTTTCAGGTGAGACCCTTATGCTCCTATCTGAAAGAGAAAAGTAGGTTGATGTTTCAGGTGAGACCCTGGGCCCGATATTAGGAGGGAGGCGGGTTGCCAGAGGGGGGTCGACTGGGCGCCTGGGTAACCCGCCCAGTAAAATCGGTGGGTTCCCCACGCGATCGTAAGTAAATTGAAGCCACTTACCTTGGCTTCCGGGTTTCACGCTGGTAAGCTGCATAGTGGGCGGACTGGGCACCCGCATCACAGGTTGACAGCTGGAGGAGCCCTATTTAAAGAGGCAGTCCTCCATTGACTGATGCTGCAGAAAGGAGCCAAAATTAAAACATGGAGCAGCCCAGGGGGAAGGCTGCTCCCAGGCTTAATGATGCCTCACTTCAGGTCCTACTGGATGGGGTGAGGAGGAGGGGGAGGACAGAGATCTTCTCCCCGGTGGACGGGAGGAAGTGGCCTGCCTCTGCCACCATGAAGGCCTGGCTCAAGGTGGCAGAGGAGGTCACCAGCACCACCAACATATCACGCACCTGCATACAGTGCAGGAGGCGCTTCAATGACCTAAGTAGGTCAGCCGAAGTGAGTACACTTACTCATTCCCCTACACTCCGTCTGCCACATCACCGCCCCCACCCCACATCTCCTTCTGCACTGCCAACACCACTCTCTCACATCACTCCTTACACCCACTCAAACCTCATCCTCGTCTTACCTGCACTTACTCACCTCGCCAGTACTCATCCCACCACTACCACTCAACCCAATCCTCATACAATCTTCTGGCTCTGTCTCATACTCACCCTCTCGTGCATCTCTTTCACGGTCAGCCTCACCCCACCTGCCACTACCTGTGCTGCAGCCACAGGGCATGCATCACATCTGTGTAGTAGGAAGCATAAGGCAAACGTGTCGTGAGCATGAAGGGGATGCACAAAGGTTCGAGGGTTTGTCATGGTTTTTACTTATATTTGATTTCTGATCAACTCACATTACATATTATATTGTCACCACTTCTGCCACGTCTTGGTCATTCTTGACTTGTGCAATAATGCCCTTTCATGAGGTTCTCCATGAACATCCTTGATGCCACCCATTGGGTCACCCTACAGTGGGTGTATATGTAGTTGCACGACTACTTTGTGCAGGTGCCTGTTGCGCAGTACTGTGTTGTGTAGCTCCATGTGACGGAGGTGGACGACACACCTGGAGAGGCTGGTGATGTTGCTCATCCTCCAATGGAGTGATGAATGCAGCAATGGACCCCCCCTCCCCATCCTGACGGTGTGAGTGTGAGGGGGTCCACAAAGTAGGTAAATGTGTTTGGACAGCAGAGTTTAGGGTATGATTTAATAATTTGGAGTGTGGAGACAACGGTGTGGCAGGCAAAACTTTGTCTGAGGTGACAGAGTGCCCTGCTGCAACGAGTGAGGGTTTACCCCGCACCTGTTAAATGGACCTTTGGAGCTGCCACTGGCTGCTGGCTGCAACACGTCTGTTTAAACAGGGAGTGTTTCCCCCAGCATGGGAAACACGCTCTGGGTAGTCCAAAATCCGAATCCTAAAATCTCCAACTAATGAGGTCTGTAAACGACCTCAAGTACCCAGATAATGATCTTAAATGGGATCCCGCCGGCTTTGATTGCCAGTGGGAGTCCCGCATGCGGGGGCTGCGCGCTCACCGATTCGCGTCATTGGGGAACCTGGAAGTGGGCGGGTTGGAGCCGGGCTCCGGACCTGCTCTGGGAATCCCCAATTTTAGGAGCCCCCCCGCCACGAACGCACCCGCTCGGCCATCCGAAAATTGGCCCCCCTGAATCAGTTTAGCTTTCAATCTGTCTCTTCTAGATGTTGACTGACCTGCTTTGCACTTTACATTCACTCTCTGACATATTGTAGAAGCTCCCTGGCAGGCAGTCCAATGCAATGAGCAATTGCTAGTGCACAGAAAGCATTATTCTTTCAAAGACTGGTCCTCTAAAGTCTGCATCTCTATCCTCTATGGCAGAGTAAGGACACAAACTTTCCGTTTCTGTGCTGTCCTTTCTTTCTGCACCCGCTCCTGTTCACCTATGCTTAGTGAATCACCCAGTGCAGACCCCTGTAACTCACTGTCTATACCACACGGGGTGCCGATTTCTGTGCTGGTGCTTGGAAGGGTGAGAGTGAGTGATGGTGCCTCAACGGTAGGCCCGAGACGTCTGTTGGACCTAGAAAAAGGGGAGAGGAACAAGGGCTAGCATGTAGTGGGAAGGGTAAGCAATAGCAGATAAGTTGTCATGCTAAGCGTGAGTGAGAGACATCCTGTTGTACGTGGCCTCCAGCCTGGCCATCTCTAATGTTGCATGCCCTCTCTCTGCCAATGATGTTGACGGTCACCTTCTTCATTGGTATCCGGATATGTATAGAGGCAGGGCCTCCTCCTGGTTTCGTACTCTCCCTTCGGTTGTGTGCTAGCTTCTTCCGCAATAAGTGTGGCAGCGAATAGTTGATGAGTTTTGAAGATGCCTGAGGCATGTATGCATAATGAGAGGAAGAAGCAGCAAGTGTGGCTAAGAGGGTAAGTAGTTGTGACAGCAGTAGCATGCATTGTGTGTTGAGTGCAAGTAGAAGGAGGTATAGAGAAGTATCCCGTAGTAATTGGGGAAGAGGCATGGGAAGTGGAGGAGGGAAGAATTGATAGTGCTGGGACTAAAGTAGGCTTACAGAGAGTAAGAGGAATGTGAAGGGGAGTCTGACCTTGGCAGTTCTGTTCAGGTCATTAACTTTTTTTCTGCACTGCAACAAGGTCCTAGGACCAACAATGGTGTTAACTTGCTCTGCTGCTCCTCTCCACTACTGCTGACTAATTTTCTCGGTACCCATTGCCCATTGGGGGGGGAAGAGGACCTCTTTCCTGCTGCTTACTTGCTCTATGAGCAACTGCATGGCTGCATCATAGAACCTGGAGACCGTGGGCAAAGTCATGCTGCCTGCTGCTTGAGAAAATCATTTTTTATTAACCACCATCAAAAAGTGCACTTCCCTTTTAAAGGGGCTGCAGGTTACCTTCAAGTAGAGGTTGTCGCACCGGATTTCCTGCCCTCTCTATTGGCGAGCTGCCTATAGGGAGCGCGATTAGCACTGGCAGCTCACCAACTGCATTTAAATGACGCCCGTCCACGAAAATGGCTCTGGCCTCTCACCTAATGCAACGGGTGGGCAGAGAGGACACCATGCCCACCGCCCGCCTGATCCACGCCAGACACAGGGAGTTAATTCCAGTAAGTTTAATCCGATTGCAAACAAAATTGGATGTTTCCCACTACTTATACGCAAGAGATTGGCATTAAAAGAAAGCCTCGGGGGCAAGGCTCTAACCATGTCAGTTGGCAGCTTTAGCACTATTCTGAGTTTTCTGCATGCACAATATATTCAAAATGTGGATTACTATATGTATTCAGGATGCACTCAATAAATTGGGTAAAATGGACAATTTAAGAACATGTGCAATAGTGCTCAAAATTACAATAATAAAGAGAAAATGGGCCTGAAGACTTGTTTGCTTAGACGCATTCACATATTGTGTGCTCTTGAGGTACAATCTATCACTGGAGTCATCAATAAAAGTCCATTTATGATATAATATGATGTAGTGGCGACAACAGAGACCTGGGTCAAAAAGGGCAGGATTGGGTACTAAATATTCCTGGATACAAGGTGTTCAGGAAAGATAGGGAAGGAAAAAATGGAGTCGGGGGGAGTGGTAGTATCGATTAAGGAGAATATTGCAGTGCTGGAGAGAGAGGATGTCCTTGAGGGGTCAAGGGCCGAATCTATTTGGTTAGAGTTAACAAATAATAGAGGTGCCATTACACTACTGGGTTTATTCTATAGGCCACCAACTAGGGGGAAGGATATAGAGGAGCAAATTTGCAGGAAAATTACAGAGAGGTGCAAGAACTATAGAGTAGTGATACGGGGTGACTTCAACTATCCTAATATAGACTGGGATGGTAATAGTGTAAAGGGCAAAGAGGGGGAGGAATTTCTGAAGTGTGTTCAGGAGAACTTTCTTGATCAGTATGTTTCCGGCCCAACGAGGAAGGAGGCATTGCTGGATGTGGTTCTGGGGAATGAGGTGGGTCAAGTGGAGCAAGTGTCAGTGGGGGAACATTTAGGGAACAGTGATCATGGTATCATAAGGTTTAGATTAGTTATGGAAAAGGACAAGGAGCAATCTAGAGTAAAAATATTTAATTGAAGGAGGGACAATTTCAGTGGGCTGAGAAAGGATATGACCCAGGTAAATTGGAATCAAAGATTGACAGGCAAAACTGTAATCGAACAATGGGCAGCTTTTAAAGAGGAGCTGGTTCGGGTACAGTCTCGGTACATTCCCATGAGGAGGAAAGGTAGGGCAACCAAAGCCAGAGCTCCCTGGATGACGAGTTAGTAAGATGAAGCAGAAAAATGGGACGTATGACAGATATCAGATTCATAATACAAGTGAGAACCAGGCTGAATATAGAAAGTACAGAAAAGAAGTAAGAAAGGAAATAAGAGAGGCAGCGATAGCGTTTGAGAATAGACTGGCGGCTAACATAAAAGGAAATCCAAAAGTCTTCTATAGGCATATAAATAGTAAATGGGTAGTAAGAGGAGGGATGGGGCAAATTAGGGACCAAAAAGGAGATCTACGCATGGAGGCAGAGGGCATGGCTGAAGTACTAAATGAGTAGTTTGCATCTGTCTTTACCAAGGAAGAAGATGCTGCCAAAGTTGCAATAAAAGAGGAGGTAGCTGAGATACTGAATGGGCTAAAAATTGATAAAGAGGAGGTACTAGAAAGGCTGACTATACTTAAAGTAGATAACTCACCCGGTCCAGATGGAATGTATCCTAGGATTCTGAGGGAAGTAAGGGTGGAAATTGCAGAGGTGCTGGCCATAATCTTACAATCCTCCTTAGATACTGGGGTGGTGCCAGAGGACTTGAGAATTGCAAATGTTACACCCTTGTTCAAAAAAGGGTGTAAGGATAAACCTGGCAACTACAGGCCAGTTTAACCCTGGTGGTAGGGAAGCTTTCAGAAATGATAATCCGGGACAAAATTAATAGTCACTTGGACAAGTGTGGATTAATAAAGGAAAGCCAACATGGATTTGTAAAAGTCAAATAGTTTTTAACTAACTTGATTGAGTTTTTTGATGAGGTAGCAGAGAGGGTTGATGAGGGCACTGCGGTTGATGTGGTGTATATGGACTTTCAAAAGGCATTTTGATAAAGTGCCTCATAATAGGCTTGTCAACAAAATTGAAGCCCGTGAAATAAAAGGGGTAGTGGCAGCATGGATAGGACATTGGCTAAGTGACAGGAAACAAAGAGTAGTGATGAAAGGTTGTTTTTCGGACTGGAGTAAGGTGTTCCCCAGGGGTTGGTACCAGGACCACTTCTTTTTTTGATATATATTAATGACTTGGATGCACAGGGTACAATTTCAAAATTTGCAGATGACACAAAACTTGGAAGTGTAGAAAACAGTGAGGAGGATAGTAATAGACTTCAAGAGGACATAGACAGGCTGGTGGAATGAGCAAACACAAGGCAAATGAAATTTAACGCAGAGAAGTGCGAAGTGCTACATTTTGGCAGGGAGAACGAGACGAGGCAATATAAACTAAATGGTACAATTCTAAAGGGGATGCAGGAACAGATGTTAGTTATATCCATGTGATTTATATCAATTAGTGTGACTTGTAATCAGGTGGTGTATCAATTGGGACCGGTCTTGTCTCAATTGATAAGAGAGCTGATCTCGAGTTGGATGTAATGTGGAGCTCTGTGAATAAAGGCTTGGAAGCAACTGAAGACTAGGCTCTAGTATTCTATCCTTCACCACCTGGCTATCCAATTTATAACAACAGAGAGATCTGGGGTATATGTGCACAAGTCGCTGAAGGTGGCAAGACAAGTTGAGAAAACAGTTGAAAAAGCATACGGGATCCTGGGCTTTATCAATATGGGCATAGAGTACAAATGCAAGGAAGTTACGTTGAGCCTTTATAAAACACTGGTTAGGCTGGAGTATTGTGTCCAATTCTGGGCACTGCACTTTAGGAAGGATATGAAGGCCTTAGAGAGGGTGCCGAAAAGATTTACTGGAATGGTTCCAGGGATGAGGGACTTCAGGCACGTGGGTAGACCGAAAAAGCTGGGGTTGTTCTCCTTGGAACAGAGAAGGTTGGAGGAGATTTGATAGAAATGTTCAAAATCATGAAGGGTTTAGATAAACTAAATGAAGAGAAACTGTTCCCATTGGCGGAAGAGTTGAGAACCAGAGGACACAGATTTAAGGTGATTGGCAAAAGAACCAAAGGCAACGTGAGGAAAAACTTTTATACACAGCGAGTAGTTATGATCTGGAATGTGTTGACTGAAAGGATGGTGGAAGCAGATTCAATCATGGCTTTCAAAAAGGAATTGGATAAATGCTTGAAGGGAAAAAAATTGCAGGGCTATGGGGAAAGAGTGGGGGAATGGTACCATCTGGATTGCTCTTAGAAAGAGCGGGCATGGGCTCGATGGGCCAAACGGCTTCCTTCTGTGCTGTAACCACTCTATGATTCTAGTCTGACATCACTTCCATCACATAACTTTTGTATTCATAGAGCAGAAATCAGGTTTGAATTGTTGAGCTATGAAGGTGCACAGCAAGGGCAGTTATGCAAGAATCGTGCTCATAGTAATGGAGGAGAGATGCAGCAACAATGAAAAAAAATTCCAAGTTTGCTGACAGTGACCACACTTCAAAAATAATTCACTGTAATGTCCTTCTGGACATCCTGAAATGTGTTATATAAATGCAAATTCTTTCTTTCTTTCAAGTAGGTTTGTGCAAACAAAACAGTCAAATCACTTGGGTTTTGCTTCCCATAGTTCTCCTGTGTAATTCTATTGTTGATATTTTTAGTTAAGAAGCTCAACAAATATTAAAAAAACCCACACGAATTGATGTTAATTGCCTAAATTCAAAGTGCTTATGGCAGATTTCTGTGCAAATTCATGTTGAAACATATCCCAGGAGGAGGGAACAAAAGATGAAATTGAAGTTCACAGAGGAGGAGAAACTATTAGTACAGATGGGACAATAAGCAGAACAGTTGAGAAGCTAGGCATAAAACCACTGAATAATCACAAAAAAGAAGCATCTAAAAACATCTCCTCAGCTGCAATCCTATGTAATGCTTTGAACCTTTTGAGCTTTTCTGTCTCTCTCATTCACATATAAAACAAATGTTTCTCATCAACGCCCAGTGTATTTGTGAGCTATAGCTTTGTACTCTGATAGTTCCACATTACTTCAAGAGATTCTGGATTATAACACTGCATGCCACCCAGTCTCACTGTCACCGTAGGACTGGAGTTTTCTTTGTGGAGAAACCATAAATATTGACACATTCCCCAAGAACCCTGCAAACATCTTCTATCAATTCCAGGACCCCCTGTAAATAATGACACACTTCTGGGGACCCCAGTCCCACCTTCCAAAGGGCAGTGTCAGCTAGGAAAGGAAAACAGTACTATAATTGCAGAAAACATGTTTAACTAGATTCCATTCCCTGCCCCCCTCCTCGGCCACTGTCTCAGACTGAATCATGCTGTTTGCAACCTCGGTGTTTTATTTGACTCTGTGCTGAGTTTATGACTCCATATCCCATCCATCATAAAGACTGTCTACTTCCCCCTCCATAGTACTGTCCATCTCCATCTATGTTTCAACATATCTGTTTCTGAAACCCTCATCCATGCCTTTGTCACCTCTAGACTCGACCATTCCAATGCTCTCCTGGCCATCTCCATTCTTCCACCCTCCATAAGCTTAGCTGATCCAAATCTCTGTTGCCCATATTTTATCCTACACCATATTTCGCTCACCAATCACCCCTGTGCTCACTGACCTACATTGCCTCCCAGTCGCCCAACATCGAAACATAGAAAATTTACATCACAGAAGGAGGCCATTCGGCCCAGCATGTCTGTGCCGGTCGAAATAGAGCTACCCAGCCTAATCCCACATTCCAGCATTTGGTCCGTAGCCTTGTAGATTATGGCACTTCATGTGCATATCCAAGTACCTTTTAAATGCAATGAGGGTTTCTGCCTCTACCACCCTTTCAGGCAGTGAGTTCCAGATCCCCACCACTCTCTGGGTGAAAAAAATTTTCCTCAGCTCCCCTCTAATCCTTCTACCAATTACTTTAAATCTATGCTCCCTGGTTATTGACCTCTCTGCTAAGGGAAATAGGTCCTTCCTGTCCACTCTATCTAGGCCCCTCAAATTTGTACACCTCAGTTAAATCTCCTTTCAGCCTCCACTATTCCAAAGAAAACAACCCAAGCCTATCCAATCTTTCCTCATAGCTAAAATTCTCCAGTCCTGGCAACATCCTCGTAAATCTACTCTGTACCCTCTCTAGTGCAATCACATCTTTCCTGTAATGTGGTGACCATAACTGTACGCAGTACTCAAGCTGTGGCCTAACTTAGTGTTTTATACAATTCTAGCATACCTCCCTGCTCTTATATTCTATGCCCCGGCTAATAAAGGAAAGTATCCTTCTTAACCACCTTGTCTACCTGTCCTGCTACCTTCAAGGATCTATGGATATGCACTCCATGTCCCTCGCTTCCTCTGCACCTCTCAGTATCCTCCCATTTATTGTGTATTCCCTTGCCTTATTTGATCTCCCCAAATGCATTACCTCACACTTCTCCGGATTGAACTCCATTTGCCACTTTTCTGCCCACCTGACCAGTCCATTGATATCTTCCTGCAGTCTACAGCTTTCCTCCTCACTATCAACCACACGACCAATTTTTGTATCATCTCCAAACTTCTTAATCATGCCCCCTACATTTAAGTCTAAATCAATATATACCACAAAAAGGAAGGGAACCAGTATTGAGCCCTGCGGAACACCACTGTAAACAGCCTTCCAGTCACAAAAACACCCGTCGACCATTACACTTTGCTTCCTGCCACTGAGCCAATTTTAGATCCAATTTGCCATTTTCCCTTGGATCCCATGGGCTTTTATTTTTTTGACCAGTTTGCCATTGAGACCTTGTCAAAAGCCTTGCTAAAATCCACCTGGACGAGTTCAAATGCACTGCCCTCATCGACCCTCCTTGTTACCGCCTCAAAAATTCAGTCAAGTTAGTTAGACACTCCTCAAATTTAAAATTATCATCCTTGTGTTTGAATCCTTTCATGGCCTCTCTATCACTGTAACCTGCTCCAGCATTGCAAACTTCCAAACTCTCAGTTTCTCTGACTTTGGTTACTTGAGCATCATCCCCCTCTTCACCCCACTATTGAAGGCCGTGCCTTCAGCTGCCTAAGTCCCATGCTCTGGAATTCCCTCCCTAAAACCCTCTGCCTGTCCAGCTCCCTCTCCTCCTTTAAAAACCCTCCTAAAACCACCTCTTCCACTAGGCCTCTGGTCACTCCACCTAATATCACCAATTTGGCTCTGCATCCATTTATTTCTGATTATGCTTCTGGGAAGCACTTTGGGATGTTTTTCTATGCTATCGCAATGCAAATTATTGTTGTTGTTGTAAATCCATTGCTGATGCAAATACTTTGTCTTTTATATCATAAATGACAGTTGTAAATTTAGTTCCAAGATTCTAAATGATTTGGGAGTTACGTTGCATTGGGAACTAAGAGGAACTGATCTCCTTTCATCTCTGGAACCTGTGGTTCAGCCAGTGTAACGTAGCAGAAGTGTCTCTCTGTCAGTTGTAAGGGTCCCACATGAATGGAGCTTCAAAAGTCTCAACCCAGTCCGGACAATGGGAGTCCAAAGGACCAAACTATCCGTGATTTGGTCAAATATTTGTACAAAATTGACACTTGGTGAGGTCACAAGAATGGCTGGTGTGAAAAATAGAAATACCATCCTGGTGTAGTCGGCGGTGCTCCTCTGAGGTACGATTAAGGATCATTATTAGGACAAGTGCTTCAATATGGCATGTTATGATATCCCACAACAAATGCCACAAATTTCCACTTAGTATATTTAGCAGAACTTGATAATCAAGTACAGACATTTTGCAGAAACAGTCCCAGAGGCAATAAAGATGCTAGTTCCTGAGTAATAACAAATCACTTGCATATCAAATTGCTTGCCCTGCTCAATGTTTGGGCAGCATTTTACCTTATATCTAACCAATGCTAGCAGCTAACACTGGCTCCAAAAAAAATGGAAACGTGTTCCATTCCTATCACACACATCGCTTTGATGAATATTTACTTCGCAAAAAATTGAAGTAATAATAAAAAGAAAATCAAGCTTCATCTTGGCTCAGTGGAAGTAAATGAGTCAGAGGTTGTGGGTTCAAGCTCTACTGCAGGGCATCAGCACATGGTCTAGGTTGACACTTCAGTACAGTACTGAGGAAGTACTGCATTGTCGGAGGTGCTGTTTTTCAGATGTGACGTTCAACTGAAGCCCCATCTGCCCTCTCAGATGGATGTAAAAGATCCTGTGGCACTATTTGAGGAGCAGGGGATCCCTCAATCAACACCACTAAAAATAGATTAATTGGTAATTCATCTCATTGCTGTTTATAGGACCTTACTGTGCGCAAATTGGCTGTTGTGTCTGTCTATAGAACAACAGTGACGACATTTCAAAAGTAATTCACTGGCTATAAAGTACTTTGGGACGCCCTGAGGACATGAAAGGTGCTATATAAATGCAAGTTCTTTCTTTTGTTTTTATGTTGGTGATAAAGAAAAGCTTACAAATGCATGCCAAAGCTACAATGCTTGCCTTTGGATCAATGGGTTATGAGTTCCAAATCCCAGGGCTTGGAGGTATCCCTGTCACTCGAGCCTGCCGTACTCAGTCAGATGGATTTTATCTGCTCCCATCCAGGCAACTAGATTTCAAAAAAGGAAGCAGTGCAAGATATAGTCTGTCTTTCCACTCTTGCGGATTACATCTCTCGTCTGCCAATTACAGAATACCACACAGATTGTAGTCAGATCGGATTTCTTGGGCCTGTAGTATTCTACGCTCCTGACTGCAGGGGGCCAAGATGGTAAGTCAACAGAGGAGAGCAGGAATAGGGAGGGAGCAAATATTGAAAATATAAGTAAATAATGAGTATCAAAAATTGCTTCTGCAAAAATATATACATGCTGAAGTGACGTCTCAATACATTTGGAAGTAATTGTGAATTTGTTTTTTGTATTTTAGTGATACCCAAACAAACACTTATCCACCATGTCATACATAACATTGTTGGCACAGAGCCGGGCGCTGATTACAATACTGTTATGGACGTACAGACAGTTACATACTCAGATACAGTTATGGGCAAGATGACATTTAGAGACATAATGAAAGTGTTTGTCTCAATATGACGAGGTGCACTGTTGCAGCTATGAAGGCAATAAATTTGATTCAGCGTTTAGACATCATGAAGCCACTGGACCGTCATTTGAGCCTGAAAGGCAGCCCCACACATTTGTGTGATCCGATAGTGATCCATGTCTGAAAACTGAGTTGTGAGGAGGATGCAGAGGCTTCAAGGTGATTTGGACAAATTGAGTGAGTGGACAAATACATGGCAGGTGCAGTATAATGTGGATAAATGTGAAGTTATCCACTTTGGAAGGAAAAACAGAAAGGCAGAGTATTATTTAAATGGTGACAGATTGGGGAATGTTGATGTACAAAGGGACCTGGGTGTCCTTGTACACCAGTCACTGAAAGCAAACATGCAGGTGCAGCAAGCAGTTAGGAAGGCAAATGGTGTGTTGGCCTTCATTGCAAGAGGATTTGAGTCAGGAGCAAGGATGTCTTACTGCAGTTATACAGGGCCTTGGTGAGACCACACCTGGAGTATTGTGTGCCGTTTTGGTCTCCTTATCTAAGAAAGGATATACTTGCCATAGGGGGAGTGCAGCGAAGGTTCACCAGACTGATCCCTGGGATGGCAGGACTGTCATATGAGGAGAGATTGGGTCGACTCGGCCAGTATTCACTCGAGTTTAGAAAAATGAGAGGGGATCTCATTGAAACATATAAAATTCTGACAGGGCTAGACAGACTGGATGCAGGGAGGATGTTTCCCCTGGCTGGGGAGGTCCAGAACGAGGGGTCACAGTCTCAGGATACTGGGTAGGATATTTAGGACTGAGATGAGGAGAAATTTCTTCACTCAGAGGGTGGTGAACCTGTGGCATTCTCTACCACAGAAGGCTGTGGAGGCCAAGTCACTGAATATAGTTAAGAAGCAGCTAGATAGATTTCTAGACACAAAATGCATCAAGGGGTATGGGGAGAGAACGGGAATATGGTATTGAGATAGAGGATCAGCCATGATCATATTGAATGGCGGAGCAGGCTCGAAAGGCCGACTGGCCTACTCCTGCTCCTATTTTTCTATGTTTCTAACTCAAGTAACACAGAAGGTACTGTGACAAAAATAAGAATTGCAGACTTCTGTTTTGATAATTTTAAATTGAAAGCAACTCTTTTTGCTAAGTACAAAGTGGTGCCAGAGAAACTCTGGCCTCAATTTTAACCCCCCTCCCCTCCACCATGACGGGCGGGAAAGGGTTTGAGGGGGTGGGGGTTAAAATATCAGGATTGGGCAACCTGGCCCCAACCCGACCCCTTTCCCACCCCTTTAAATTTTAAACTGCAGGAATCAGGTCATGGACAAGGCTCCCACAAAAGGCAGGTGGGGGCCTAATTGACATGCCAAAGTTTGGCCTGATGACACCATTGGTTCTGTGACTTAAATTAGTCACGTAAGGTCAGGCCCGAGCTGTGGGGTTCCTGGCAGCTGAACCGAGGCGGGAGCTGCCGGCTCCCCAAGGTAAGTGGTCCTTTTAGCCTTCCTTGAGGGCCAAGAGGAGCAGGAGTGCTCCCCCTAGGTCCCTCAAGGAAGCCTTCGGCCTTCCCCAGCCCTGATCGCCAGCGTCCCCTTGTCCCCCCAGCCCCAATCTCCAGCCAGCCCCCAACCCTCTTGATTGCCGATCTCCAACACACCTTCTCGATTGCCAACCGGAGCTCCCCTCTCAGTGCCAGGGTTCCGTCCCCGAGGGTCCCTCGCTGCGGCCTCCTGCTGCTAGAGCATCCTCCGGCCTGCCGGCCAGGCTGTTTATTTGGCCGGCTACTGGGCAGGGGGCGTGGCTACAATATGTTAATGAGGTCCTGCCATTAAGATTGGCAGGGCCTCTACATTCTCGGCCTTGCCGGGTTCTTTGGCCGTTCCCGGCCTCCCTGCCTCCTGTCTTTGTGAACCTGGCAGAGTTGCTGTCCATGAATTATCTGATAAGGGATTCTCTTTGATGTCAGAGCAGCATGTTTAAAATGTTTGACGGATGAATAATTTCCCAGTTATGGTCCATGCGTGAAAACAGGTTCAAGTAAAACGCTGAAACACAACTGTTGTGGTTGTTTATCCCATTCTCTACCAAGGTTTGAAGGCTGTTAACATTTTGTTTGCTTGGCTGCTTCAAAAGAAATGACTATATTTCAAAAAGATTCCTTGGGGTAAATATTCCTATTCATGCTACAAGACTCTACTTCTGACAAAGATGCACCAGGCTTCAGGGACTGTTTGAGGCTCATGTATTCTACAGGTAGAATATCCCACAAGACACACTTCGAGGCTGTGGATGGTGCACCAAGGAAAGAAAAAGCTTGTGTGATGTATCCAAAGAAACTCTTACATTTCAAAATGCTGTAAAAAGGCAGTTGTTTGTAACAAGTATATTAATCCCTTGTCGATTGATTCTAATTCTCTCATGTAAGTATTATGCTGTTTACTATTTCATGTATGTCTTTTTGCTTCTGTGTATTATTTTAGTTGTAAATAAATTCAGAACAGTAGCTTAACCTGTATAAAGTGACTAAGGATCTGGCATTTCCTGTCATTCAAGTTGGAAACAGCTGCAGTTAATAGCCTACATATTCTCCAGTAAGCAATTTACCATAAACAGAGTTAAGTTTTTAGGCTGCATTAATTCAAATATGGCAAAAAAAACAGGTTTCAATTTGTCGGAGGCTTGGTTTGATGACAGCCACTGTTGTTCTGACATAGGGAAAAGTTGTTGGGGAGAAGCTTAAAGTGCACACTTACTATGCCCATCCAAAGCCATATGCAGAGCTTATTTGCCATTAATTCTCGACATGTCCGTCGCCCACCTGTACTGGCCACTCATCTTATCACTCTTTTTTTGACTTGCTGCTCCTCATTCAAGTCCACTGCAATGCCTGTGTCCATGGATTGTTGGGCTGCACTATTTTACCTGTCCCTGCAGCATGAGCACTCAAATGTAGGTTGAACGAATACCCTTATTCACACATGTATATCAAATATTTATTCTTTGCCACACTGTGGCATGCACCCTGGTAGCACAGCATTCCCCATATCAGAAGTAGCTAGCCTTTGATCCTTCCTTCTCCTACAAAGAGCTCAGGGATGTTGGACTGCATTAGAATTTAAGCATAATGCAGGGTGCCAGGGCATGATTTTCTTTGCATCATTTAGACATATCATGGGATGGTATCTCTCTTATTCCAGTATTCCATAGGACTGTTGGTTGTTGCACATATTGCTACATGGGTCAGTCAACCTGCACCTTGGGAGAATCAGCTATTTTAAATAATTAATGCTGTTGTTTCACCTGATGCTATGGTCATAGTTGAGCTTGATGCACTTGGATACATGGCAAAACAGTCCATCAACGTTATCCATAATGCAGCAGTAGATGGCCTAATGGCTGATGTACGCAATGTCCCTATGAAACTTCCTATGGCTTAAAGGTTGAAAGCAGTGCTGGTCTTAACTGCTGCACAAAGTTAATTCATGGTTAATTGCTCTTGCAGTTCTTCATTCACCAGCTGGCACAACTCAGTCATAGCCACCCTTTTGAGTCTAATCCTCATCAGGCTCAGCACCTCCATCAGGTGAAGATAGCCTCATCTCTCGCAGCAGATGTGCTCTCTGAGACAAACTGTGTTCTGTGCGGTCATTAAGTGAAGTCTGCGCTGCTAAGCTGCTATCCATTGCCTTCTGTAACACACTGCAGGATAGCTAAAAGAGCACTTGACCCATTTTACAAATGAATATGGATCACTTTCTGCTGATACCTGCTACTGTTGCCATCCCATCATTCATTTAACCCCAGCTCAGTGCGCAAGCTAATGCTTAACTGGCCATTGTTTCACCCCAGTGGAAATATCCACCATTTTCTCTTGAAATATCTTTAACAAGTCCTTAATAGGCAGTTAATATTCCACACAGTAGCAATGTTTATAGTTTCCACAACTTTTTTTAAACTCAGTGTTTAGAAATGGTGGAAAACTTCAAATAGCATTAAAACCAGCAGCTGTTACTGCACTTTACCCCTTTTCTACCATTTCAAACCATTACTACATGAAGGCTAACTTTAACACCCAGTGTAAAATATAGCCAGAAGTTATTTCCTCACACAACAAATTCCTAATTTCACACAGGCTCTATGTGGAAGGTAACTACATTACAGAAGAAAATATTGAGTGTTAAAAGGTTATGGTACAGACAGCAAACTCATAAGTAAATACATTATTGTGCCAAACGGGTTATACAGCTCCCTTCATCCTTCGAGCACAGAACTATCGTCTAGGTTTACAAATGAACATTGCACTTATAGGATCATGAGTATTAAGGATATATGTAACATTATAGATTAATGCTTGCTGTGAAAAGTAATCATATTAAAATATTGTCCTAAAGTGGTAGCTATCCTGCCATTCAAATTCAATTGTAAACAATTTTACAACACCAAGTTATAGTCCAGCAATTTTATTTTAAATTCACAAGCTTTCGGAGATTTTCTCCTTCCTCAGGCAGATTTTCTCCTTCCTCATTCAAATTCAAATTCACCATTCTCTATGGGCACTATGATCTGCCTATTAAATAGTGGGGGGAAAAAGGTAGGAATTTCAATCCTATAACAGACACTGGTCACAGAGGTGTTTAAGGAACAGTCTATCTTTTCTAGCAGCTGAAATGGGACCAGAATGAAAGACTGATAGGTAGAGTAAAGGGATAACAATGGACGTAAACAGCAACCTCCTGCCTCAGTACACAGCTTTACTAATATGCTGCACTACCAAGTAATGAGACATACTATATCTCATATTATGAGTTCTTGATCCGATTAGTCACTATCTGAGGAAGGGGGAAGAGGGGTGATGTTTTACCTGAGGGTGGAAGGTAAACCTGAAGAGAGTCAACTTAGGACACACTCACACACCTTCTCATGGTCAATTATAAATAGCGTCATTAACAATTCTTGGGAACAAGGCTGTGCCCAACCTCTGAGACAGAAATAGCCCATGGAGAAATAAAGAGCAAACAACTTACAAAAATAGGGAAATTTGTTTTTAAGAAGGAGAACTCTATGCACAGTAAAAAAGCTAGGGATAATCACAACAGCTAATGGGGATGTCATTGCACTCAATGATTAACTCCAAGGAGACGCAGAAGGGGAATTCAACAATGCGGTCCATGACCTTTAAACTATCAGCAATGACCTCTCTTTTACTATTACCATTCACACTAGTAGCCTTTTTCACCTCACACATAACTACAGCTGGCTACCCTAATACCCCCTCTTCCCCGCTTGTAGAAAGAGTAAAATAATGACATTGGACAGTAACAGATTTCACTCCCTCTTGTCACTCACTGAAGGTAAACCATCAGAAATAATGAAAAACAAGTCAATACAATGCAACCACATATTAGACAGCCACAAATGAGATTCTAGCTCTGCAGTATGGTATATAGTGAAAATTATGACGGGTTAAGAATAATGGATTCTATTTTATTTATAGATAAACTAGAGCCCTTTAACCTTGAGGTGTGGTGTAAAAGGACCACTGTAGTCCTTAAGAGTTAATATTTTTTTTTTAAAATAGGAGGTGCAGCCTTGGAAACTGGCTCATAATTGCTTTGATTAATATTTCATACTTAGCCTGCTGTTCCTTGCGTTTCTGATTGTGGTACTTCTTTTTTACATTCTGCAGTTCCTGGGCCAGGCGTTCAATCTCGTACTTGTACTCCTGACTCTGTGATTCAAACATGTTCAGCTCTGAAGTCAAAGCCTTTCAAAATAAAAACGAACATAAGATCATGACATTAGCAAATAATTAACTTTCTGTTCCATTTCTTGAAGCTGGTACCAATTGTTATAGAAGGCTTTGTTAAGACTATGTCTGGAAATGAACCATTGCAACAAACTATTTACAACTGACTACTCAATGTGTGGTATCATATTATTCAGTGAATAACCTATGACAATGAGAACTAGTTAAGAAGGTGAAAACATCGTGGAATATAGTAAGTGCTTCAAAACTCATCAGGGCTTGCAAGTGACTAAAACATCATAAACTACAAAGATGTATCACTCTCAGTTTCACTTTGAATTGAATGGTTTCGAAGTTGGCTATGAAGATTTATAGTACAGGTGAAAGCTAATGGGCCAGAATCTGCTGTAAAAATAACGGTGAGGCTAATGGCATTCGCTGTTATTTATGCGCAAACGGTACAGCAACTCCAGACGAGGGGGAAATGCACGGTTAAACGCGGAAAACCCAAAAGTTGCTGTCCGAGATGTGCCGCTCCATAGTTAGCTTCGCGAAAACGGCATCTCACTGTCTGCCTCACCACTGAAATGCATTGAACAGCGCAAAGTTGCTGCGTTTACGCAGTAGATATGAACGAAATGTTACAAATTAGATAGCCGGGTGATGAAGGATAGAATATTGTAGCCTGGTCTTCAGTTGGTCCAAGCCTTTATTCACAGAGGTCAACACCAACCACACCCTAGATAAGCTCTCATATAAAAGGATACGAGAGAGTTCCCAATTGATATGCACCACCTGAATACAATTAACACTAATTGATATAAATCACATGGATACAATTAACACTAAACTCGCCACAGAACATTAAGTCTTGCCCATTTCAATCTAAGTACCCTTTTAACGACGTGATGTGTTAATTACTAACAGTCAACCTATCTGGCACTGAAAGTTAACTATTATAGGTGTGGAGTCTCATTCCTTCAGGTATTAGTTGTTGTTGGAGATTTTTAAAAATTTAAAATTTAAAACTTTTTTTTTCACTTTTCCTTTCTGTCTCCTTTTTTTCCTCTCTCTCTTAATCCAATCTTTCTTTCCTATTCTTTATTTCTCTTTCTGCACCTGATTTGACATTGAATTCACCCACTCTAATTTATACTTCTTTCTCAGTCCTTCTTGTGCTGTTAATTTCCCAATCCTTCAATTTGATTAGTTAAGGAGATACCCTGTTGCTTTCCCTGTTCACTCAGGTCCCAGATGCCCTGTTTCCCTCACTCTGACGTTATCAGCTTTCACTTTCAGCAACTTGCCACGCAAAAAAAATTTAAAACCTAAACGCGCAAAGGCAAGTCTAACTAACGGCAGACGTTAGATGCCCTGCCACAGCAAATTATGGCCCAATATTTTCCCACCACCAAATTTGGGCTTGCATAGTTTGCTTTTTCCACTTTAAAAAAAAACCTGTAAATCAGCAGCTGGGTATCTGCAGAACTGTTCAGTTTTGAGGTCTGAATCCTCAAAGTACAGCCACTTCTATCTCCAAGCTAATTAAGAAAAGCAGAAGCCTAAGATCCTGGTCACAGTTTTGTTTCTGTGCAGCTCCATCACTGACTACAAAGCCCAGGGGGATGCTCCCCAACTCGGAACTAGTATATTTCTTGAAGAACCAGATGTTTTCATCTTTCCTGATGTGCAGATCGTCCTTTTCTATCTGAAACAGCACCCACATATAAATACAGCATTATTATTTCGACTTAACAGTAAGAGGTGCCTTCTCAGCAGTATTTCCTCAACTCTGCAGAGAATTACTTGCTGCATCAAGTACCCCAAATGCAAGTTTCCATTCTTTTCGAATGGGGAAGAAACAGTTTTGTTTTTCTCTTAAGTATATTTTAGGACAGCATCAATCCCAGGTTGCTAAATGCCAGGGAAAAAACAAAAAAAAAATCAGAAATTTGTTCAAAACTATTCTGATCCAGTTACTAGGCAAAAATACCGCACCCCCCCCCCACCACAAAGTGTAAATGCAATTTGTGCCTACACAACGGAAAATTGGCTCCATGCACTTAAAGCTCGGTGAAAATGTAATTCTTCCCTGAATTACTGTAAATTCAATACAGATGTTTGAGGGTAGGAGAGGTTAATAAGCACAAAGATGCTAGGAAGGATTTATAGAGAAACAGCTGCAAAATAGGCAGCAATTGGTTATTGCATCACTGCAAACCCCGCTCAGGTGCTTTGAGTACAATGCTTTATGTAACAAATATGAGGCATTCAGCTGGGATGAATCCCAATGACAGATCATGCAATGTGCACATATGCACTCATTTCTATTACACTAGGATTTCAATAGCATCACCTACTGGTCCAATGTGGCAAAACTAAAGCTGACATCACTCCTGTGGTGGGGATTGCCACATAAAAACAAACACTGCACATCATTTCTTTCTGCTTTAACAGGTGCTGGCTGTCACGCCTCAGAACCTCCTTATGCATCAATGTCATTGTCTTAAAACTCAAGACAGATGGAAAAATTATTCTTGTGATCAACAGTAAAGGAAGACTCCAGGCTGGATGTTGAAATTGAACTAAAATAAGACTCAACAGCATTGTCGATAAGTCTGACAAGTCCTCTATATGTTTAGTTTCATCTCTGATTGACTGGTTAACCATGTGCTCATTTTATGCCTCTAGTGAAAGCTGCCAATAAATCTGTCTCAACCAAAATGCCACACTTAAGATAGTAGTGGAATGATGTGCCAATCACTACTCGTGCCTCCTGTTGATGGTGCGGTGACTACGAGATGTTAACACATCATTAGACAACTTTGAGCATGATATTTCGATCCAGACTGACTCATAGAGCTTTCTTATGTGAGGGAATATGAAGTACACATTTCACAATGATGCAACTTTTAGCCCACAAGGAGAAGACTCGCCATCATTACTGATCAGTACTGCTTCCTTCAGTTTAAATCTGCAGCCTGAGGTAGCCTTCTAAAATCTTTTTTCTTTCCTGTCACTTGTTTTTAAATAAGTTTATTTAAGTTGTTGACGACATCATCGGAGGAACTGGCTGGGAGGAGTTACCAACACTGACTCTGCAGAGGACCTGAATTAATAGATTTTGGAAGAGATGCAAAGTCCTGTATTCTATAGAACGATCATCTCAGTTCAGCACGTGAAAAGACACTAGAAAGACAAATGCTGTGACAAATGCTCTTCAAATGTTACTGTAAGAGTGGTTAACTTACTGAGGTACAGATCAGCCATGATCTAATTGAATGGCGGAACAGACTCGAGGGGCTGAGTGGCCTACTCCTATTCCCATGTCCCGTATTTTAACAGCATAAACACATCTATTTTAAGTAGGCTAGCACCTCCATTAAAATGGCAGATAATTTTTTTTTTCTTACGAGCTTGTGAATCATTCGTACGCTGATATTCAGAAAGTCCCAAGTTCAAAGCAAAAAGGGTGAGTCAGCCACGGTTCTAAAACAGGCGGAAAGCAGCAGGGCACAAGTTCTGGTGAAGGGTTACACGCAAAATGTTAACCTATCTTTTCTTTTTCATATGGCAGACAATCCCTTGTGTATTCCAGTATTTTCTTTTTTTTTGAGATCTCCAGCGTTTTTGACTTTTCTTTTCATCCCTAATGATAACACTCCGTCTTTGATTATTTCACACCCACGCAGGACACACACATCCAATATGCTGCAAACTTACAGTGCGGCATGTGCAGATTAATGTCTTATAAGAGTCAAAGACCGACCCTAGCAGCAACAATAATTAATGATGGAAACGTTGGCATTTCAATAAACGCTACAAATTAAACAGGCTTCAAATGTTACATTTAACCATTTAATGATGGCAACAGAATTTCTGCACCAAAAGAAAAATATGAATTACCATTTCTTAAAATGTATTCCAAGAATCAAAAATGTTCTGAGCTCCTTAATTTCTACTGTATAATATTAAAAACTCAATTTTGTTTTGGTAAACCTTATGAGATGGAAAAAAAATGTATCCTGTGAAGCAGCCTATCCACACCCAAAGGATGTAGAATTAATCTATTTTTCAATATGAGCTCCACTTGTTTTTTTTTTATGTCAATGATTTCAGATTGCTATCACATACTAATCCTCCGTCATTGTCGCCAGAAAGAGAATGAGTTGCTCGTGTGGTCCCTTATAGCTCATCTGTCGTGATTAAGGCGTTTCATCATGTTTGGAAAGATGTCCTGTATAGATTGAAGGTCAAGCAAAGCTACTTTGTCATTCTTATAACGTCTATGCATGAAAACCAAAAAAAAAATTAAAAAACAACTAAGTTTTATTCCAATATATAGGAGGCTTTAGCCACATATAGGAAAAGTAATAGAAAAAAAATCATTTGATTAACATTGGGATGGCCGGCTCCTTGACCTTCCAATTAATAGTAGCATAATTCTCAGTCAAAACAGATGTCTCAAAGTTGGCTACGGGACAAGATGGAATGAAAGGTCAACAACACAGTAAGCAGCTTTTTCATTATTTTACCAATAAATCAGGGCCAGTAGATTAGAAAGAATAATTCTGTGACAGTGGGGAAAGCCATCCGGCTCTCAATGTCAGAGGTTACCACCTCACTCTCCATTATACTTCCTGACAGACCCATCCCTCAATGTGGATGCACTAATTTATTTTCTCTGATCGAAGAATGAAGATTATGCTCATACATCATTCTCTTTCCACACTCTGGACTGGATTCTAAATACTTCGGTCTATTTATTAAACTCACTGGTCATGGGTCAGCTCAGACCAGTCGAATGCACAGCCCATGCCATGTGGGAACTCCAGGACGCTTTCTGTGTCCTGGACAGCCACAGGTGCAGGAAGTGTCATCAGCTGGGGGAGCTCGAGCTCTGGATTTCAGCCGTCACTGCAGTGTATCCGCAAGGTTGAGAATTGCGTGGATAGCACATTTCAGGAGGTGGTCACCCCACAGTTTAAGAGATTGCAGGCAGAGAGGGACAGAGTGACCGCCAGACAAACAAGGAGAACCAAGCAGATAGTGCAGGAGACCCCTGAGGGCAGCTCGCTCTCTAACCAGTATTCAGTTCTGAATACTGCGGGGGGGGAAAGAGGGTTTCCCTGGGGAGTGCAGAGCCAAGTCCACAGCACCATGGGTGGCTCAGCTGTACGGGGGGAAAGAGAATGGTCAAGAGAGCGATAGTGATAGGGGATTCTATAGTTAAGGGAACAGACAGGCGTTTCTGCAGCTGCAGACTTGATTCCAGGATGGTATGTTGCCTCCCTGGTGCCAGGATCCAGGATGTTACAGAGCAACTGCAGAACATTTTGAAGGGGGAGGGTGAACAGCCAGAGGTCGTGGTCCATATTGGTATCATCGACATAGGTAGAAAGAGGGATGAGGCCCTGCAGGCAGATTTTAAGGAATTAGGAAAGAGATTACTAAGCGGGACCTCAAAGGTAGTAATCTCCGGATTACTCCCGGTGCCACGCGCTAGCGAGTATAGAAATAGGAGGATAGATGGAGAAATGGTGCAGGAGGGAGGGCTTTAGATTCCTGGGGCATGGGGACCAGTTCTGGGGGAGGTGGGACCTGTACAAGCTGGACGGGTTGCACCTCAACATGGCCGAGACCGATATCGTCAAGGGCAGGTTTGCTAGTGCTGTTGGGGAGGGTTTAAACTAGTTTGGCAGGGGGATGGGAACTTGAGCGTAGATTCAGAAGGGAGAGAAGCAGAGCTGGAAATGGAAGGCAGAAAATTAGTAAGTGAGTTTGGAAGGCAGAGGAAACAAAGGTTAGAAACGAGACAACAAAGGAATTTGTCAGTACTTAATAGCATATATCTCAATGCAAGGAGTATAGTGAAGGAGGTAGATGAGCTAAGGGCACTGATAGACACGTGGAAATACGATATCTTAGCTATTACAAAAACATGGCTTAAACAGGGGCAGGAATGGCAGCTCAACTTTCCTGGTTACAGGGTTTTCAGACGAGATAGAGAGGGGGATAAAGTGGGGGGGGGTGGCAATATTGGTTAAAGAAACAATTACGGCTGTGAGGAGGGATGATATGTTAGCAGGATCATCAAAGGAGGCCATGTGGGTTGAGCTAAAGAACAAAAAAGGAGCAGTCACGCTGCTAGGAGTGTACTATAGACCCCCAAACAGTCAGAGGGAGATAGAAGAGCAAATATCTTGGCAAATTTCTGAGAAGTGCAAAAACAATAGGGCAGTAGCAGTAGGGGATTTCAACTACTCTAATATTAACTGGGCTACAATCAGTGCAAAAGGTACAGAGGGTGCAGAATTCTTAAATTACATTCAGGAGAACTTTTTTAGCCAGTACGTAGCAAGCCCAACAAGAGGGGGGCAGTTCTGGATTTAGTTTTAGGGAATGAAGCTGGGCAGGTGGAAGGAGTATCAGTGGGAGAACATTTTGGTAGTAGTGATCATAATTCAGTTAGATTTAGCATAGTTATGGAAAAGGACAATGATGGAATAGGAGTTAAAGTTCCAAATTGGGGAACGGCCAATTTTATTAAGCTGAGAAGTGATTTAGCAAAAGTGGACTGGAAACAGCTACTTGAAGGTAAACCAGTGTCAGAGCAGTGGGAGGCATTCAAGGGGTTCAGAGGAAACATGTTCCCACAAAGAAAAAGGGTGGGACTGCCAAATCCAGCGCCCCCTGGATGACAAGAACAATACAGGGTAAGATAAGGCAGAAAAGGAAAGCTTATGTCAGACACCGAGAGCTCAATACTGCAGAAAGCCTAGAGGAGTATAGAAGGTGCAGGGGTGAAATTAAAAAGGAAATTAGGAAAGCAAAGAGAGGGCATGAAAAAATACTGGTAAGTAAAATTAAGGAAAACCCAAAAATGTTTTATAAATACATAAAGAGCAAGAGGAAAACTAAGGAAAGAGTAGGGCTTATTAGAGACCAAAAAGGTAACCTATGTGTGGAGGCGGAAGATTTGGGTATGGTTCGTAATGAATACTTTGCGTCTGTCTTCACAAAAGAGGGGGACGATGCAGAGATTGTAATTAAGAAGGAGGAGTGTGAAATATTGGATGGGGTAAACATAGTGAGAGAGGAAGTATTAAGGGGTTTCGCATCTTTGAAAGTAGATAAATCACCAGGCCCGGATGAAATGTATCCCAGGCTGCTAAGAGAAGCAAGGGAGGAAACAGTGGAGGCTCTGACCATCATTTTCCAATCCTCCGTGGCTACAGGTGTAGTGCCAGAGGATTGGAGGACTGCTAATGTTGTACCATTGTTTAAAAAGGGAGAAAGAGATAGACCGAGTAATTATAGGTGGGCAAATTATTGGAATCGATTCTGACGGACAGCATAAATCGTCATTTAGAAAGGCATGGATTAATCAAGGACAGTCAGCATGGATTTGTTAAGGGAAGGTCGTGTCTGACTAACTTGATTGAATTTTTTGAGCGGGTAACATGGAGGGTCAATGAGGGTAACGCATTTGATGCGGTGTACATGGATTTTAGCAAGTCTTTTGACAAGGTCCCACATGGCAGACATGTCAAAAAGTAAAAGCCCATGGGATCAAAGGGAAAGTGGCAAGTTGGATCCAAAATTGGCTCAGTGACAGGAAGCAAAGGGTAATGGTCAACGGGTGGGTTTTTGCAACTGGAAGGCTGTTTCCAGTGAGGTCCCACAAGGTTCAGTACTAGGTTCTTTGCTTTTCGTGGTATATATTAATGATTTGGACTTGAATGTGGGGGGCTTGATCAAGAAGTTTGCAGATGATACAAAAATTAGCAATGTGGTTGATAGTGAGGAGGAAAGCTGTAGACTGCAGGAAGATATCAATGGACTGGTCAGGTGGACAGAAAAGTGGCAAATGGAATTCAATCCAGGGAAGTGCGAGGTAATGCATTTGGGGAGGTCAAACAATGTAAGGGAGTAAACAATAAATGGAAGGATACTGAGAGGTGTAGAGGAAGTGAGGGACCTTGGAGTGCATGTCCACATATCCCTGAAGGTAGTAGAACAGGTAGTTAAGGTGGTTAAAAAGGCATAAGTGATACTTTCCTTTATTAGCCGAGGCATAGAATATAAGAGCAGGGAGGTTATGCTTGAACTGTATAAAACACTAGTTAGGCCACAGCCCCTCTTACCTATGTAATTGGCTTTGTTTAAGTTTAAGACTCTAGTTTCAGACTTAAGTATGTCACTCTCGAACTCAATGTAAAAGTCTATCATATTATGATCACTCTTCCCTAGAGGATCCCTTACTATGAGATTACTAATTAACCCTGTCTCATTACACAAGACAAGATCTAAAATAGCCTGTTCCCTGGTTGGTTCCACAACGTATTGTTCTAGGAAACTGTCTCAAATGCATTCCATGAACTCATCCTCCAAATTACTTTTGCCAATTTGATTTGCCCAGTCTATATGCAGATTAAAGTCCCCCACGATTATTGCATTACCTTTGTTACAAGCTCCTCTTATTTCTTGATTAATACTCTGTCCAACAATATAACTACTGTTAGGTGGCCTGTAAACTACTCCCACCGGTGCTTTCTGCCCCTTGTTATTTCTTATCTCCACCCATACTGATTCTACTTCTAGATCTTTTCTCTCTACTGTCTTTATGTCATCCTTTATTATCAGGGCTACCCCACCCCTCCTTTTCCATTTTGTCTGTTTTTTCGAAAAGCCAAATACCCTGGAATATTTAGTTCTCAACCTTGATCACCTTGCAACCAAGTCTCAGTAATGGCTACTAGATCAAACCCATTTATCTCTATTTTGCCACTAATTTGTCTATCTTGTTACGAATGCTTCGTGCATTCAGGTAAAGAGCCTTTAGTTTTAACTTTTTACTATTTTTCCCTGATTTGACCTTGTTCAATGATGCACTATTACCGTTAAACTCTCTGTCCCTTCCTGTCATACTCTGCTTATCTTTACCCAAATCGCTACACTGCTCTTTGGCCTTGGCTTTTCTCTTTAGATTTATAAATTTCCCCTTACCTGAACCCTCCCCCACCTTTATTGTCAAACAAAATTTGACACTGAGCCACGTGAGCAGATCTTAGGATAGGTGACCAAAAGCTTAGTCAAAGAGGTGGGTTTTAAGGAATGTCTTAAAGGAGGAGCGGTAGCGAGGCGGAGAGGTTTAGGGAGGGAACTCCAGAGCTTAGGACCTAGGCAGCCGAAGGAATGACCGCTAATGGTGGAGTGATGAAAATCGGGGATGCACAAGAGGCCAAAATTCGAGTAGCGCAGAGATTTTGGAGGGTTGTAGGGCTGGAGGAAGTTACAGAGGTAGGGAGGGTGCGAGCCCATGGCGGGGGTTTGAAAACAGTGGTTACATGCTAGGAGTCGGGTTGGCAACACTCTGGGATTGTCCGAGTGTCTCCCAGAATGACAGATTAATCTCTTGGGCGCTGTTGCGACCAACCTGGGAGACAAGAGGGAAGTAGAGTTGTTGGGCAGTGTCAGCGCACAAATGAAAGGAGGTAGAGCTTTGAAGGGCAGATGCACAGGCCAATGAACACAGAGCGAGGGTGGGTTTTCGCTAGCAGGCCTACTGTGGGCATTGTAGGCAGTAAAGTTCCCAAAGCTGTTCATGCTTTACTGCAGCAATAGCCATTTTAGGTAAATACTTGTGATAACATTTCTATTCCAATCAGTTCCTTTTTTCACTTGAATCCCCCCACTTTTGCTATATCTATTCCTAAGTCTGTAGCCTACCTGTGCTGGGACTATCAGATCATTTTGGGAATGAAATAGTTGGAAACCATTGCTGATTTTTTTTCCCCCTCCTGTCATTTTTCATTGACATAGAGTGTGAAATGGTGTTTAAATTCCTACCCTTCAGCTCCCTGTGCCTGTTTGAGTGTGGCAGAGTTGACAACCCTCCTGGATTGTGTTGGAGTCTCCATATTTAGTGCATTTTTCAAGTGTGATATCAAATTAAATAGGAAAATATGTTCAACTCAGCATCAAGTTTTAAAACAAATATTACAGAACCGACCCTTTGGAGGCCCACCCTTGCCCCGTATAGCAGGAAATGCAGCAAGGTGAAGACTTGCTTCCTGTAAGAAGCTAATTTCCCCTCCCCCCCACATCCACTGGCTAGCTACCTGGGCTCTATTAAAACTGCACTCCCTTCCCCCTGAAAAAAAGAGAGCTAGAAAGAGAAAAAAAGAAATACTGACAGCATAAAGGAAGAACAAGAGAAAGGTAAAAGATCAAAATGAGGAAGAGTAAAGAGGAAAGGAGAAAAGGAAAAAGACACAAACCTAAATAAGGAGAGAAGGAATGGCAGAAAAGGGGGAAAAAGAAAAGATGTAAAGAGAGAAAGAAAAGAGCTACCAGTGCTACATTGAATGTGGTGCAGCAGTGCCTCCCTTCAACTCCTCACCCAATTTTCAGCCTATCCCTCCTCAGCCTCCTTGGTGCTTCTTGGGCTCTCCCTGCTCCTACTCACTCCCAGCAGTATATTGTAGGCATGGGGGAAACAGCACCGAGCAACCAGCCACAATCAAGTGCTGTAAGGGCTCTAGAACTCAGGGCACAAGCAATGTCTTCATCATCACCCATATGGCTACGGCCAAATACTTTAGGGAGAACATCTTGGCCCCTATGTGGTAACAGGAATGTGTGTTTGAGGTGGTGCCAGGGCTTCTGGAAGAGCCCCATGGGGATATGGATGGTGCTAGCAAGGAAGCTGATATTTATTCTCAGTCTATTCCTAATTATTATATAATGAGCACTAGAAGCAGATGTGACACAGATTTATTTATGTAACTGCGATGTGCAAACCACACACATTTATTTATTTATGCACCTACAGCATGTACAGAGCACAGACGTGTTTATTTAATTGCAGTATGAGAGAGACTTGGACTTATTTCTTTATCTACCTGCATTGGGCAAGGACAACACTATTCAAGCATTCAATTTTTAAAAATATCTATTATCAGTGGGCATGTGAGAGCCACAACAGTTTTAGTAATTTGTCACCGAGATTTTAAAAACCCACCTTGTAGGGTCTTCTTCATTTTTCACATAGAAATACATCCCCCACAGACCACTGGGGCACAAAGATCAGATGGGCAATGTGCCCCAATGTTGTATTGCCAAAAGATCTTAAAGCATTAATGTCTCTTACACAAATTTTCCCAAAGGGGATAGGGTGGGAAAGTGGAGTTAAGGTAGAAAGAAGGATCAGCCATTGTTAAAATTGGATAGCCATGTGGTGAAGGATGGAATACTAGAGCTGGTCTTTAGTTGTTTCCAAGCTTTTATTCATACATTCCCCTTGCACACATACCACACCTGAGCTAAGCTCTCCTATAAAAAGGATACAAGAGAGTCCCCATTTAATACTCAACACCTGAATACAATTAACACTCATTGATATAAATCATACAATTAACAGCCATGATCTTATTGAATGGCGGAGCAGGCTCAAGGGGCCTATTTCTTATATGCTGAAGTTCTTAATTGGTGTTTGTGACGGCCTGCTCCAATGGTGTGTGAAATATGCCTGGGATGAAGCTCCCTAACATTTTTTTTGGGCCCCTAACACATTGGCACTGTCAATACTGCACAAATACATGTAGATTTTTTAAAATGTGGCTTTATCATTAAGCACCAGCAACGGGACTGCTCCTTGCTTTAGTTACGCATTTTTTTAACCATCTTATCTGACCTGTGGAACGTTGAATCAAAATCCCTTGTCACTTTGCAATAAGGCTGCCTGCCCACTAGGGTTGCCAACCCTCCAAGATTGACCTGGAGTCTGCAGGAATTAAAGATAAATCTCCTGGACACTGCTGTGAGTGACCCAGGAGAAAAATCACAGAGGCATTTTAACAAATTGTGTGCTTTTTCATTTTCTTTGAAGTTATAAAAATATTGGAGATGGGGAAAAAAAGCTGTTTGACTGGGTGGGGCAGTTGGAGGTGGGAGGTCATGTGATGAAACCTCCAGGAATATGCCCAACCAGAGTTGGCAACCCTACTACCCATGTTAACCCAAATTGCTCATTCAGTAACATTCATGTAGTGCCAATGAGTCATGGTGCTACAAGTATAAACATTCCCTGCGACAGATTCTTGAAATATATTGTTTGCTGAGCTGCAAATGAGGCAGTGACTGCAGGGGGTATGGGAAGGTTGTTCCCAGTGCTGCCGCTGACAAAAAATTTGTAAACAAGGGACGAGTGAATTAAAAGAAAAATGGACTCAGTGGTTCGTATCCCCACAGGAGTGTTAGAAAAAGTAAGATATCCGACATCTGCTCTCACCTTCAGTTGCTTAGTCTTATCTCGCAGGGTCCTCTGATAGATCATTAGCTGCTCAGCAGCCTCTGGTCCAGGCTGTCGTGCCAAGATATGTTTCAGCTCCACGTAGAGCTTCTCCTTCTCCTGCAGAAGAACAAATCCAATATCAGATTGGTGCAATGCACTGAACAGTAAAATAAAGTTACAATTATTATATGATTGTCAAATATAATTAAGCTTTATTTGAACAGTTACACAGGTTCGGAATAAAATGAGCATTGCCAGAACACCAATCCAGACATGACTAGTTTACATAAGCCTAGACTCGATAATTTAATCCACAGCAGACTCTAAGTGACTTTCCAGTTCTACCTACACGGTCCTTGAGTGGTGATTTTCTCTTTTGTTCTCCCTTAATTTCTAAAATAAATTTCCTGTTTTATGCTGTCTTAAATAATTTGTCACTACCAATGTGCTCTTGTTGGAGCAAAACTGCAGTACCCTGGTGAAGTGAAGTGGCCTATAGGAAGCAGATTGCTTTGATACACTTGTTTTACCTTAAATACTCCTCTTTTTCTAAATTTTATCTTCTAGCTGCAGAGAAATTAATGTTTATCAGCAATTTCCAGTCTGAATTGATCACAAGAAAATGTCTTTTTAATCACTCCTCCAAGTCCACTGGTGGAATGCAGGCTAACATTGGTTATCTACTGCCCCCTGCTGCCTAAGGTTCACTTCATGAATGACTAGAACAAGTTCTTGAATGCAACAGTTTGGCAGAAATTAATTGTTGTAAAACAAAAAAACTAAACCAATTGTTGGTTCTCCTCAGGGTGAGAAGAAGTTCTGCTCCTAATAACAGCACAAAGCAATTTTGTGACAGGTCTGAGAAAGGCCAGGCCTATCTCACTTAATACAAACACTTACAGTTAAAAAGAAACACTGGAGCCCCGATCTTAACCGAACACGCCCAGCGGGAATAGGCCGGGTTCAGCTCAGGTGCCCATTTTACGCCTCACCCGATTTTATGTTCCACTGAAGGCAATGGAGCGTAAAATCAGGCGGGGTGTAAAGCGGGCATTCGACCCAAACCCATCCCGTGCCTAACAGGTTAGGTTCAAATCGGGGCTTGGAAATCTGAAATAAGAAATGTTGGAAAACTGCAGCAGATCAATTCGGGTTTGAAAGAGAAAGATTAACGTTTCAGCTGGGTCCATTAATCAGACCGCTCTTGCTGTGTCTTGCTGCGCATTTCCAGCATTTTCTGCTTTCATTACACTAGGAACATGTAGGCCCAGATATTGGTCTCCCTAGCACCTGAAGAATGCTCATTTCCCAGAGCTAGTGAGAGAGGAAAAGGAGGAGGACACCCTGCCAGGGGACGGCCTAACACCAGTGGTACAACCGGGCACTGTTATTGACCTGGCCCACCAAATTTCAGTATACTTCGTCTGGACAGGCGGAGCTGAGTTCCAGGATGGGGCAGCAATACTGGGGCCATAGTCTGACTAAACAGCTAAAGTCTTATTACAATATAAAAAGAAAGACTTGCATTTATATAGCACCTTTTACAACCTCAGGATGTTCCAAAGCACTATAAAGCCAATTAAGTACTTTGAAGTATAGTCACTGTTGTAATGTAGGAACATGGCAACCAATTTCTGCACAGCACGGTCTCACAACCAGCAATGTGATCATGACCAGATAATCTGTTTAGCAATGTTGGTTGAGGGATACGTATTGGCCAGTGCACTGGGGAGAACTCCCCTGCTCTTCTTCGAAGTAGTGTCATGGGATCTTTTACTTACATCTGGGAGGGCAGGCGTCTCATCCAAAAGATGGCACCTCCGACAGTGCAAGACTCACTCAGTACTGCACTGGAGTGTCAGCCTAGATTTTGTGCTTAAGTCTCTGAGCACAAAATGCAGAGGATATGCAATCCTCTAAAATAAGCAATATTGTACTTGTGACCTGATCACATAACCCACGAGAAACTACATCTATTTGTGTAACGAGTGGTTATTTTATTATATTCAAATTCCTGGACAAGCTTTTTTTTTTCTTTTTCTTTTTGAATTTTTGCACTTGTCAAGGTGAACTCACTATCAGCACCAAGCGCGCTCAACTCAAGCACAGCATGGTTAGATGCAAAGTAAAACTCATTCTACTCCACCCTAACAACATGCCTAAGTTCCAAACTCGGTTTCTACTGCACCAGTGTGAATTTATTTCATGTCTGACAACAAGCCATTCTGTGGCTTCTCAGAGTGACATTGCCAAATTTAGTGGCAAATTGGGATTTATATTTTGGTGTGGGCCTTTGCCCATTTTTATCATCATTTCCCATAGGACTTTTCCAACCAGCAGAGCGACGAGATTTTCATCAGTTTGGGCTGGATTCAAACCCATGACCCAGAGGTGAAAGGACAGGGGTTTAACAATCTGTATCAGTTCTTTTAATGCTGTTTTTTTCTGTAGCGATCCACTGGAAGGAGTGGCAAACTTAAACCAGACAGTCGTGATCCAGCTGTGTTCTATTAGTGCGGCTGTGCTATGTTTGACGTATCATCTGTCCTCTCGCACTTATTGTGTTGAGTGCATGAAAAGTTGGATCACCGATGGGGCACAGCAAGCCATAAAATTCTTACTGGTTCCAACAAACAACAAATAAATCCTTTCTGCCCTTTCATAATGTACTTTTATCCACTTCATTAGTGTGCACCTGTAA
Source organism: Heptranchias perlo (assembly GCF_035084215.1). NCBI lineage: Eukaryota > Metazoa > Chordata > Chondrichthyes > Hexanchiformes > Hexanchidae > Heptranchias > Heptranchias perlo. The sequence continues at coordinate 11,056,909 of NC_090345.1, read as the reverse complement.
AAGCAGCTCTTTCTCCACCACCTCCTCAGTCTTTGAGATCAGACGCTTCTGTAACACCTGAACCTTCAGGATCAGCTCATATCTGCTTGGATCACTCGCCTGTAACAAATAATTTCAAAAACATTATCATGCAAGCACTATTAAGGATTATGCGTCTCAATTATCGCTGCATGGTTAAAAGTTATTTAAAGACATCTTCATTATAGCCTGGAAATTACTGTGAGCGATATTATCAATTCCTCTCCCTATGATTTTCACACAAGTATTAACCAGTTACTAAAAATATTTGAGTAGACTTCCATCTGTACCGTCTTTATGTAAAATATTGCCTCGGCAGAACACGAGAGGAAGTTTGGTCAGGGAGGATTGTACACCCCTAAATGAGCCATGCGTGATTTTCCTTCCATTAATTTAAATGGAAGCAAAATCAGGCAGGCTCCTTTAAGGGTGTGCAATCCTCCCTGACCAATTTTCCTCTTTGTGCTCCACCCAGACAATATTTTTCACTTAGGGTAGATTTTTCGTTTGTACTTCCTATGAACTTGAAAATCTTACACACCATCTTTTTTATCCTACTTATTGACCAAGGCTTCCCGCATCCCACCCCCTTAATTGGGATACATCTTCGACAAGGTGGGGCTTTTGTCTGCCTCCAAAATGTCCCTCAGCCTTGGCCAGATTTCCAGGTCATTAACATACGGGAGGCAGAACGATCAGAGGACAGAAGCATGCCGATGCAGTCTGTGGAATATTTTTATTTTGAAATTTTGAAATGTCAACTTTTCTTGTTGGAGCCTGTGCATGGCAGTGCTCCGAAAACACTTGCAGAGGTCTCTCATCACTATTTGGCCCGAGGCCTCCTCTGATAATATCTGAACACTGGATACTGGGACCCGACAGGCAACCCTGTGTCCACTGTTGGAACTGCACAAATGGCGGGAAACACTGCAGAGCCAGTGTATCCCTCATGTACATCCAGTTTACATAGATCTGCCGACAGATGGCCTAACAGGACCCGAATCCGGAAAACAGCAGTGAGGCGGGGCACATTCCTGAGTAGCTTTCTGCTTCCGTCCATCCCAGATCCATTGAAAAATCGGCAAGGAGAGGTGGAAAGCCTCGGCCATTATTTCACCTTAAGTTGTTGTGTTTCTTCAAAAATTTAGTCTATTTCATTTAAGTAGTAACATTCCAAATTATAGGCAGTACATAGCAAAAATCCCGCTCCAACATCAAAAGGGAAGTGTTGCAGACTTATTGAAGGCTCCTCCCATTTCTGCCCCTCTTACAGTTGACAAAGTGGGGCCAATTTTAGTCTCATGTACTGCCTGCCCAGGGGTGCTAGGTGCTAACTTATATATGGAAGTATGATTAAAGAGTCTAGCATAGAGATTCAATCAGCACTGATAAGACCATTTCTGCTCCAATTTTCTAACATCACTCTGAGCTCAGTATATTCAATCCAGCTGCAGAGTAAAGATCCTTCCACTTGGCCCAACAATGTGCATTTGTCTAAAGCTCACAAGGGCAACTCCAAATGCATTATAATGTTATAAACCAACCCCTCCTGTCACATGATAGCACAGCAATCGTCACCAACAAAATTGATGTTCAAGTTCTTCATAATCGCTTTTCATGCCTAAAAGTGACAGGATATAGTTGCGAGGCACTTCTACATCATCTAACGTTCATTTTCAGTTATTGGGGAAGCATTTTACATGTGATGTACTTGTCAAAGTCGTTATTAGTGCCAAGAAGAAAAATTAACAGATATGAGGGACTTACCTCATAGCAGCACTGTTAAATCCTGTGTTTGATTTTTAATAGCTTATTCCTCTAAATCACATTCCAATACATTCTGGTGGTTTAAACACATTATATAATGCGAAAATGGGAAATTCAAATTTATATTTTACTCAAGGTTCATCTACACAATATAATCACACCTATGTAACTCATGGGTTATGATATCATCCTCATGGATGAAATATATAGATTATTCCACAGTTATCCATGACATATCCTGCCAGATATGCGGCAACACATCCAGGGTAAAAACCACCTGGACCAATATGCACCTGCCTCAGCCTTTGTCAAGTGCAGTTTGTTTTCACTACTTTGTCCACTGACATCGTGTGAACTTTGTGGCCGAATTAAATTGAACATGTTTCATCCTCAGCATGCACAGACAGGAGAGCGTTACTACTGTTATTCAGAAAGAGTTCAAAACATTCATGAATGCAAAAATACCAGAAGTAAAATTAAAATCACCTCAAGTTTTCGCCACCTGTGGACGTTCATTGGATTTTCCAACTCCTCCTCAAGGGCCCTACACCGTGTCCGTTCCTTCAGGAGTTCTTTCTGTACATGGTAAACCTCACGCCTGCACAATAAACAGAAAGCACATCACACTCTTTCCCTTGTTGTTACCTTCAATTCAATCTGTCCACCTCATAAGCCAAAAGCACCTTTATGTTACGGTAGTATCACCAACTCCCGACACAAGGGTCCTGCTCAGTCAGTAGTATCACTAAAGATAAACGTATCTGTCTTTACCAATCTGCCTGTAGCAGAGACCCAGTTTTTGCTAGGTCTCCTGGTCTGCTACCAGTTCCTGGAGCTCCAGGGACTGTCCAATAAATATACTGAATTGGATTTAGCACGTCTGCTTGTTGGCATTGTGATGCACGGAACTGAAAGTGTAGACTCAGCAGATTTACACTTTGGACGATAGTCTGGATGGAAACTAGCTCCATATAAAATATAACCATGGGTGAGTGGAACATATAGGTTGCTCTCCTGAGACCCAGACTAAGGGCCCACTGCAGCATAAAAGCACCTTAATATTACAAATTCCTCTATAGAACAGTTAATCTCTCCATATATAATTTATATTCTCTATATAATCCATGCAAGACAGTGATCCATTCATGCAATTTATTCAAAGTCAATAAATATTCTTCATAATTGCTATACAAGGACAGTGAATATTCCAATATAATTTGCACAAGGACAGTGAATCTCCATGTAATTTGTGCAAGGACAGAAAATATTCCTTTATAGTTGCTATGCATGGGCAATGAATGTTCATATAATCAATACAAGGAGAGTGTGTTGCTACTAATCGCTTTCTTTGATTTTTTAAATCACTATTTTCATTCAATTAATTTTCCTTTTCTTAAAAAAAATTGTTTTTGGGACATGGGCAGTGCTGACAAAGCTGCATTTGTTGCCCATCCCTGAGATGGTGGAGGTGGGCCTTCTGGCAGTTGTTTTTTTATACTTCAGAGGGCATTAAGAATCAATCACGTAATGTGCGACTGGAGTCACGTAGTGGTGACATTAGTGAATCAGTTGGTTTTTAATCACAATCCACCAGCTTCCATTGTCATTTTTTTCCCCATGGTACCAGGCCACAAATCACCAGATTTCTTGAATTCAGTTTCACAACTTTGATAGGATTTGAACTCATGCCCTCTGGGCTTCTGGTTCAGTACCACAGTCATGATATTACTAGACCCTAGTGCCCTTTATGCTGCATTTGGGTGTTTTGTTAATTGAAGAATTTCATTTCAATACCTTTATGTCAGTGCATGTTGGAAGGTTGTCTTTGTCTCTCCCCCATAACTGTTTTCAGTGTAACCCAAAGTGGCCTGGGTACCTTTCCTGTATTATGTACTATTTAAAATCTCATGTAAGCAACTATCCATTCTGCCAGTACAGTGTCATTACTGTTGTCAATTAAATGGATTCTTAGAATTCTTTTTTGGCTCATTTCTCATATCTTCTCTTTTGCATGGCAATTAGGTTTGATGTGTTTGTACTTAGTATAAGACTCATTTTACTAACTGGCACCATACAGTGCATCCATTGCTTCCAGTTCTGTTTAAGTCTATTGTTATAAGGAACTTCTTCATTGTTTCTTCCATGTGTGTGCAATACAATTGCCGCAATAAACACTGTGATCCAATCATTTGGAAGAGAATCTGCCTTGAGTTTTCCCGAACGACCTTTGTTCCACTAATATCCTTTTGTTAGTTTCACAGACACCCACGGTGTTAATACAAGGTTTCCACCACCTGTTCCTTCTAAAGGGGAGATTGAAACAGTTATTTAACTACCTGGAGTTATTTTTTGGTGACTGCGTTTTCATTCATTTTTTAATAAGGCTTCTGTGGCACAATTTTGCAGCTCCATTCACTAGGTTTATCTTCACAGATGAATTCATGCAGACAAAGCATCGTGTCACACTGTAGGCACTGATTAGAATTTGCTTGCTTTCCAGAATACCACAGCTTGAATGGAACCATAGTTTTGCCTGAGGATGAGGATCTCGAGGAGAGTTAGTTTTCTACCTTCTTTCATTTCATATATAAACTAAATTTTTCAATGTAGGCTATTAAATGATGTGAGACATTCCTAGACTAATTGTACATTAACAATCTATACATGTGTGTTATCTACAAATCTCCTTGTTGTTTAGGTTTATTGGTAATGTCCTCTCACTGCAATATTCTTTAGCATGACATATTTAATGTGTTGCATCTGTCTGCTACCACAGATGTTGCTGGAGGTTCCACTATGGCCGCTTTTCTGTATTTCCTAGTAGCTAGCTATCGAGAGGCATTGCCACATGTTGAGCAGGCAGTCCTCTCAGTTCCTACAGTTGGAATGCCACGAGGAGACTCAAGAAGGCATGAAAATTAATTGAATTGACAAAATAGATAGCAGCAGTGGTAAAACCTGCATGCGACTGTTCCCTTTTTATGACATGATGCTCAAGTTAGAAACATATCTCTGTAGTACACGAGAACACATTCGAGAAACTGCTAGATAGTCTACAACAAGGGTGATCAAACCATTTGTTTTTCTGGGCCATTTAAATCCATACCACAACGTTTAAATCCATGTTTCTATTACTTTGCATATATCCCAAATATGGGATAACACCAGATCTTGATGTTCTGATTTAGGATTTATCCAATGAGGCAATAGCGCTAATAATATCCCTTCCAAAATTCCAGGCCTGCCAAAATTCAAAGGGGATAAACCAGCAAATAAGAAATATATAAAAACAAATAGAACCGAGTTGCCTGGGCTTTGAGGTGGGGATTGACAAGAGTTCAGGGGTCACAAGTGGTCCACAGTTTGGACAACCTTGCACTAATGGTAAGATTGTAGAGTTGGTATGAGATCAAATGGATTGAAATGGTTTCTTCATCTGAAATTATCTTGTTAAGAAAAAGTTCAAAGTAGGAACCTTCTCACCCATCTGCAGTGTCATTCTAGATACTGCAGATGGAGTCCAGGGATAAGTGTACCTCTGTCCATTAAAGTTTTACAATCTCTGCCCATCTATTTTTTTCCCCTCTCCTAAAAAAAATACAACTTTTCTCCCTGCCTGCCCATCTATATGCCATATATCATTTCCTAGCTAAGAGGACAAACTGGCAGCCTTGCCAACAAAGCTTTTGAACCGACCTCCAGGAACTGTGTGAGAGCAGTATCTTCCAATGCTGAGAGCAGTGTGATGTATCTTTCAATATCCTCCCCCTTTCAGAGGGAAATCACCTCATCCCCACTTAGCATCATTCCAAGCAGTCAGCCGAGGGAAGGAACTAAGTGCATAGAAAACCTAAATCTTTCCACTCTGAGAACTGCACTGACACAGGTACTGCCACTGGCAGTCTCATAAACCTTTAGGTAATTTGTCATATCTCACACTTCCATCTTCAAAGACATCAAGTGAGTTTCAAAATCAAAGAAATTGACCACTACAGTCGTTCTGAGGACCAACATGAGCTATTTGGTGATAGTTGTTGAAAAAAAAAGGCAAGCATTTTCTTATAAGGTACCTTTGAAGAAGAGAACAGCTACAGTGACTCAACTTGCACTTATACCACTTGTGCACTCTACCACGCTCTCACTAGATGTCAGCTTGGCTTTCTCTCTCTTCCGTGTCAAAAGGACATGGGTTCAAGCACTTAAGCACGTAATCTAGGATGACACTTCGGTACAGTACGGAAGGCAGGACTGCATTGTCATAGGTGCAATCTTTTGGGTGAGACATTAAACCGAGGCCCCATCTGCCACAAAAGGTCCCCTGACACAATTACCACAGTGTCCTTGCTAAGACGTATCCCTCAACCAACCCCACCAAAACGGATTAGCTGGTCATTTCTCTTTGTCGGACCTTGTGTACAAATTGGCTGCTGCGTTTGTCGCTATAAGAATAGTGACCATTCAAGACAGTTCATTGGCTGTAAAGTGTTTTGGGATATCATAAAGACAAAAAAGGTACTATATAAATGCAAGTTCTTTCTTTTGTAAAGAAAACCTTTTTGCTTTACTACCCCTCTCTCTTCCTTCAAATGGTTCCTCTTAGCTCTTTGACTGTAAATTTAGTTAATTTCTCCTCTGCTTCCTGCTCAGTTTCCAACTCTCCTTCTGTGAAGTGCCTTGGGACATTTTATTCTATGAAAGTTTCTACATAAATCTAAGTTGTTTATTAAATTTTCCATTACAATTTTATCCAGCTGCTATATGAATAAGTTATGTATATTTGTGAGGGATGAATGAAAATCACATTCTCAAATAGTCAGTGACTACCACGGTTTCCATTTGGTGGTTTAATCCCGCTTTTTCTAACATTTCAACTTAATCCTCATTTTGCGAAACATCTCTCACTGCTCTCTACTATTATTTTAAATAAATATATTTCGAACAAATCATCCGTTTTATTGTTAATCCTTTTGGAATTTCTGGGTAAGTTTATTTTGGAACATGCAGAGGACATATGGAGGTGCAGATGCATCGCACTAGGCTTCTGCTGTAGAAACTGCATGCTAAAAATGGATCTGCAATGAGCATCCAAGATTTGTACCAATTACTGAATACGTAGTTTTAATTCGCCAAGCGCTTGCTGCAGCATTTGTTGTGCCAACTGTGTTTGATGCCTGTTTATTTGATAGGACAAGGATTTAAAATCTATGGTGGATGAGGACATAGTACTGGAGCTCCCATTTGTCAATGCAGTAAATATCCTAGAAAAGTTCTTGGTGAAATACCAAGCACTAGTTGCCATTAGGCTCTGTACAAATTTACTTTGACTCAGGTATTTAAATGAAGTAATAAAGGTTGACCTGCTGCACTGGCAATGTAGGCCAACATTGAAATGTTATGATATAGTCCTAACCTTTTATTTGCAATGAAAACACTAGTGTATAATTACTGCACTGGTGTGATTACTTCACTGATATATCATTCAGTTTACTGCACTCATGAGAAACATATTATAATTCAATTGTTTACGGCACTTCTGGGTTTTAGCTCTAGCAGCATGTGAATTTCAACAAAAACTTACGTTTAAATAGCATCTTTGATCTAGCAAAAAGACCCAAGGTATTTTAAAAAGAGGGGCTTGACACTGTGCAGGAGATTGGGAGAAGGGCCAAGAAGGTGACCAAAGGCATGATTGAATAGGTAAGTTTTGATCAAGCTTTTGGAAGTGGGGAGAAATGTGGCATGGAGGAGGGCTTTAGGAAGAGCATTTGAAGGCTCTGATGATGAAGCAGACAAAGGGAGGCCACAGATTTTTTAATCAGTGAGCTAGTGGAGGTCAGGGCAGTAAGTGACATAGGATGTAAGCAGCAAAGTTCTGGATGAGTTAAAGAAAGGTAAGTTGGCTCCCAGGTTGAAAGCTCCCTACTGAGCTTCTCTCCTTTCTAACTGTATCCATGACCATCCATTGCCATCCTTTGCCATTTCCCCTCCAGTCTCCTCTCCTCTACTACTTAAGATCCCCATCCCCCAATAGTAGGTGCATTTTAGTTCAATGTGTAAGTTCAAGCTACAAGTTAAAGCTACCTGCCCAGAGCACAATGCCCAACTTCCAGCCCTACTTGTTCTGTGTTTTTACCTGTGCTCTTTTCAAAGCCTGGGACTTAGCTGCCATTGAATTTCCTGGACTCCTGGATGCCTATATCATCAGGACTGCACTGTCCTGCTGGACTACATTTGTATGCCTCAGCTGCCACGACTCTACTCTGCCACTCAATCTTTAAGTTTAAGGTAACCTGTTCCAGCCTACAGTGCCCATCCCCCATCCGCTGCTGAGCTTCAGGGCTGTACTACAGTGCACAGCTGGCTTCTCAACTTTACTCTGCTGCTACGTTGGGTCTTGGACAGATATCCGCTTTGTCCCAGGTCAAATTCCATTTCTCCGCTGGCTTATGGGCTTTACTGTGACCTTCACTGTTGCTGCTGCTTTCTACCGAGACTGTATTCTCTACTGGGCTGCCTCTATCCCAGTATCTGGCCTGCTTCTGCGGGCTTGGTTTTCTGCTGCGCCACTGGGAGGTTTTCGCTCTACGCTGGGCTAGCTCTGATCTGTTCCTCTTGGTTCCCATCCCAGTCCGGATTCTGCTCCCATATTGCTTAACGATCTCTGCTTTGCTGCCAACTGCTTGCTTCCCATGGCCACTCATCCTTCAGAATGTCTCCAATACCTTTTTTGCTGGATTGGGTTGGATTGGCTCCCCAAGTTCTTACTGCTGTTACCGACCTTGTGTGCTCCTCACCGCTCGACCGCTGTTCCTTGGACCTGCTCCCTCATCTGCACTGATCCTGTGGATATACCTTTCACCCTCCCCTAGTTTCCCAGATTTCATTACACCTGGTCCTTGGGTTTCACTATCACTGTTCCTCGCTCTTCTGCTAGTTTACCAGATCTGCTGGTATGCACTGCCATCACCTGTGGCCACTACACACCTCTATTGGACCCCAGGATCAACCTCTGCTGGGTCACAGTTGCCTTTTCATTCCTCCTCGGCCTTCTGATTCCATTGGACAACCTCCAGCAGTGCGCCTGCTAATACTCTGCTCCTCTCCACAACTGTCTCTGAACTTAGACACAGGTTTGTGAATGCCCCAAGCTGACTCCATCTTTTTTACAAGTCATCTTCATCCCAGCACAGGACCTCAAATTTTAACTGTGGACTGCTTAATATTGTCTCCTCCATGTCTTCTATTTATAACCAGAATATGTCTCTACTAATCTCTGCCATGGCCTGAAATCCCTCTAGATCCATTTACCTCTGCAGTTTGGCTTCCACTCCAAACCCAAGCCCAAGAGCTCTATCTCCATTTTTTGTTTCTCTTGGCTCCTCTTGGGCCCTTCTCTCCTGCCTCCTCCCCTTCCTGTCACCCAATCATGCTACCTTTCATTAATAAAAGAAAAAGCAAAACACTGCAGATACTGAAAATCTAAAATCCAAACAGAAAACGCCGGAAACACTCAGCAGGTCAAGCAGCATCTTTACAAAAAGGAAAAAGGTTAGGTTAACGTTCAGGTCTATGACCCTTCATCAGAAGCGGAAGATGGTACAGATTAACAGATTATAAGGAGAAACAAATCAAAGGAAAAGGGGACAGGGTAAATATGGCCACAAGAAAAGAAAATGAATGATCTGTAAAGTGATTAAGAGATCAGATGATTAAATGACAGAAATGATAATAGTGTAAGACAAATGGAGACATGATGAGAGAAATTAGAGAAATAAAAGATACATATGGGACCCAGGAGATGTGTGAATGCTTAAAGCAGAATAGCAGAGGGGGAAGGAAGCATTGGAAAACTGGCAAAGCAGAACAGGCTCTAGCGACGCGGTAGTGTGGTGGAAGGTAAAGGCAGGTAGACAACAGGGGTGCAAACTACCTCACCAGCTCTATACCAATAGAGGATCCTCACCCCAAGCACCAACCCACAACCTCCTCCGTTCCCAGAAGCGCTGATACACCATCCTAGATTACCAGCAGCTGCTGTCAGAGAGAAAAGGCAGCTGTGGTTAAGGTCTGAAGTTATTAAAGTCAATATTAAGACCAGAGGGCTGCAAAACACCTAGTAGAAAGATGAGGTAGTGTTCCTTGAGCTTGTGTTGAACTTCATTGGAACAGTGTAGAAGGCCAAGGTCAGAGAGGTCAGAGTGGAAGTAGGACGGAGAATTAAACTAGCAAGCTGGTCGTTCACTCATGCAAAGAGTGGAGGAACATGTTGCACTGAGGTGAAGAAATAACTGCCTCATGACAAACAAAATAACTATTCTTGTTCAAACTCTCCAATTTCCTGCATCTCATCTCTTTTGCATTGTGCCATGAAAGAGGGGGAAGAAGTAAAATTAATAAGACAGCAAAAAAAAAAGGAAATTGCAGATAGAAACAGGTAGTACTGGTGCCAGAGCGTCATCAGTGACGGGAAGAAATATAATGAAAGGTGAAGTTAATGGTTATTTAACAGGTAATTGTTGCTGGCATTACTTACGTCATAATGTCACAACAATATGCCTAAATCGTGACAGCAGGAAATAGGTGTAACAAAATGGATGTTTCAATGTTTTTTATATGTGGATACCAGAATATTTAAATACACACAATAAATGACAATGTAAAAATTGCAGTCATAAAGACCTGTGTATAGGTACAAATTATGCAATGGATTTACAGCACTTTAATGCAAAATTGCATGGGAAGTCCATTTAAAGTAATTTTTGAGTGGAAACTAAAATAAACAAGTGCCTTCCAAGACACTGCGAGGTGCAGCATGATAGTCACACATGCTCTCCATTCACAGAACAATAAACAGCTGGAAACTGGGCACAAAAAAGGTGCAAATTGAAATATTACAGAACACTGCCATCTGGCCTGCCAGTCAAACCATAAAGGGAGAGGCAAAGAGGGTGAAAGGGTTAATCAGTAGAAAAATTGTTCCTGTGAAACTTAATTCTTCAACTGTTTGAAAAGCTTTAGGAATCATTCAGAACATCTGCCGTCAAACATGGCAATATTTGAGCTGATTAACCAAGAATGTGCTCATACATAACATAAGCCTAGTGAGGTCAATCGAAACAGGTCTAGTAAATTTGCAAAATTTGCCCTGCCATCAGTTACCACTTTCTTTTTGTATCTGCAACACATTCAGGATCAGTTTTCTTTTTGTCCTAATGGCGTCCCGCCAGTAAGTAAGGATTGATTCATTGAATATGGCAGAAGTGTCTACTTATATTAAAAAGTTATTGAGAACAGTTAAAACCATTTGCCGAGACACAAGACTTCACACAACAGACTGCAGTTGCAGCCTGAGTTCATAAATTAGGAGGGGAAGAAAAGAATAAAAAAGTTTGCTTATGATGTTCAATATTTATGCTGACAGTACTTCAGATGGGATTTCTACTAGATATTTAAGATGTTCCATTTTATCACAAACTGTTTAGCTCTCCTTAGAGAATATTAAACAGCTTGTAAAAATTCAGCCCAATTTATTCTAATTTTGCTTGTCATGCTTTTATACATTTCATTTGATTCAAATAATTGAGATCGGTGAGTGCCATATTTCAGTGCAGTTTCTCTTAAGGTAGAGCTACGCTGCCATAGAGCTTTAAGGGTGCAGAAATACAGCCACTTTTGTGTCACTGTAAAGTGGATCCTGCTGTCCAGCAATGCAAAAAAATGACCGTAGTCAGGTCCCGATCTGCATCTGTAGGGGAGCTGGGTGAGGCCCCCAGGTGGATGGCCATTTTGACATCACTTGGGTTTGGCATTACAAAGAGTATAACTCTACTGTAGTCAGTTCTGGTTTAAAAAGTGCTCAGGGAGACTCTTGCATCCCTAGTCACTTTATAATCTTACACAGAGTTGTTTTTAATCATTTGAAAATGCCGGGGATCCCGCCTGCGGTCTGAAAACACTCGATTTACCAGCAGAGGGTGGAATCCTTCACAGCTCAATCCAGAGCCAGGAGACAGAAAGAAAGTCGTGCCAGGTAGCTGGAGTTTAAACGCAGCCAGATTTTTAGACATCTTAAGGGTATCAAAGCCACAGAGCAGGTACGGAAGAGATTCACTAAGGTGATACCAGGGATGAGTGGCTTTGGCTAGAGAAACTGTGGTTCTTTTTATTCGAACAAAGAAGGTTAAGAGGTCTAATACAGGCGTTCAAAATTTGATAAAGTAAATCGGGAAAAATTATTTCCACTGGTCAGTGAGCCGATAACTAGAGAATATAAATTTAAGATCATCACCAAAAGAATGAATGGAAAGTTGAGAAAATTTTTTTTTAAAACAGAGGATTGTTAGGGCATTGACTGGCTTTACTGAAACAATGATGAAAGCATAATCCATAATGGCTTTCAAAAGGGAAATGGATAAATATTTGAAAAAGAAAACAATTCAAAGGAAATAGGAAAAGGGCATAGGAGTGCGATTAAGTGGATAGTTCTTTCACAGAGCTGGCACAGGCACAAGCACAATGGGTTGAATGGCCTCCTTCTGTGATGTAAATCTGTGATTTAAAATTCTATTAGTCTAGACAGTGGCCATTAGTTCATTATTTTAAATATGTACAAAATGTTAGCATCAGGTGTGGGGTAGGTGTCCTTAACCACTTGTGCCCAATTTTAAATTCAACTCAGAAGAGATAGACATCTCCTTGCTCCATTGTCTGTTAAGGATTACAACTTAAATGTGTCCTGGCAATATTTTTACTTTATTCAACTCTCTTGTTCAAAGGAGCCAATGGAAGCAAACGATGAATTAATTACCTGGGCCAACTGATCCAAGCTGGGCTATTTTAAATTCACTGAAAAATTGATCCCAAGTTGGCTCAGTTTACACCACATAATTTCAGGTAAAATAACAATGCAGTATGCAGCAGGGGAAAGGATTACTTTAAGTACACCCGTTGCCATTTTCCATGCCCCACCATCATTCTATGTGTACACAAAGTGGGTGTTTGTCTTGCTGCATACCTAAGCAGCCATTTTGTTCATTCCAGCATTAACATCCTGGTGTTGGTGACAAGCAAGCTGGTGGCTTGGCATTTTCTTTATTTTCTTCTCTTTTCTCTCCTTCTCTGCTGAAGATACTGCCTCAAGCTGAGGTGCCGTTCCACACACAGGAGCAACGCGCCAATAACTCACCCAAGTGATCATCCTTTATATATGTTAGCCTTGACAGTAAGTGTTGACAGACTATTCAACTGTTGAGAGTATAACAGCTGAGTCTGATACTGTCCTTCTCCAATGTCAACACTTGTACATTTTCAAGAAGAATTTACTGGATAGTAATCAGGAGCAGAAGCCCTGGTTGATTTCTTTCTAGGCCAGGAGCACTGAAGCCAACTGTAACACCCTTACTGCCTAGCTGCGATCAGCTAACTTAGCAGTGACTAGAGATAGAACCCAGTATCTTCCTCATCCGTAGGTCTTAGCAGCATTCAAAACATACATTTACCCACTGAGCAATTGGCTTGACATTGTGAAGAATTTACTAGAACTGTTCAATTGCTGTATTCAGTTGATGTTATGTGTGATCATTGATTCTTTTAATAAATCCTAATATTGCAATGTTTGACAACATACATTGTTTACATATGATGGACCTGACTATGTATTCTCCAAAAAATACTGGAGTTAGGGCGGGATTTGGGGGAACCCCCATGGAAGTTCAACCCCATTGATTCACGGTAAACAAATCAACAGGTCTCTGCCAACAGTTTAGCAAGTAAATTAACTGCATCGTTTGCAGTATATTATACTGAACAGGAAGGCTCCAGGTTCGATTCATGATCTGTGCTGTTAGCTGATCTCAACAGGAAGAGTAGTAGGGCTGGGGCTACAAATGGCCTCAGCCTTCCTGGGCTAAAGAGGGGAAAGATTAAAAAACTCAGTTAGCATTCCCAATCATAATCACTATCTAGTAGCCCTGCTGGAAAGTTTGTCTGCGCAGCCATCAAGTGGGAATAGGATCGGCCTTCGCTATGATGCCCTTTATTCACTGTCATCCGCTGCCTAGGCTCACATACAAAGAATGAGGTGGATGAGGTACTGGTAGGTTGCTAGAGTTCGGGAAACCATACACCAGCAGGAGAGAAGAAAACTTTTACTATGGGTTTGGTAGTGTAGTGGTTATGTTACTGGACTAGTAACCCAGAAAATATGAGTTCAAACCCCACCGTGGCAGTTTGAGAATTTGAATACAGTTTTTTTTTAAATTCTGGAAATAAAAAGTTGGCATCAGTGCAATTGACCATGAAGCTATCGGATTGTCGTAAAAACGCAACTGGTTCACTAATGTCCTTTAGGGAAGGAAACCTGCCTTCCGTACCCGGTCTGGGCCTATACGCAAGTCCAGTCCCACACCAACGTGGTTGACTCTTAACTGCTCTCTTCGTTAGTCTCAGGGTTGGGCAATAAATGCCGGCCTTGCCAGCGACGCCCATGTCCCGATAACGAATTTTTTAAGAATTCCTTCACAAACTATTTTCCTGGAGTTTTACCTGAGGTCATCCATATTAGAGACGCTCTTGCTTAGGATGGTTTTCTCCCGTCTTAGTTTTTTGATCTCCACTCGGAGGAGCCGGATATCCTCCACCCGCTGCCTGTACTGTATCTCGCCTTTATTTAACATGGACTGCTGAATCTTGATCTTCTCATACAGCAGTGCCAGCTCATCATTGCGGCGCACAAGCTGAGTGCCCAAAATGTCTCTCTCACTGATGACCTGGCGAGGATTTTTTTTTAAAAAAAAGCTAATTATAGAAACAACATGTAAACAGGACAGAACAGTGAAATCGTGTTTCATCAGTGAAGAGGGTGAGCAGAAATCAATCTTCTGAGCTGCACAAGCTTCTGAGCTTTAAAAAAAAACAAGGAAGGAGTCCCTGCAATTAAAGAACATAATATACTGCTTAATATGCTTAATGGTCCTTAATGCTCGCTAATAGGAATATGATGGGATAATTATGTACCTATAAATTAGGACTCTGCGTGGAAAATATTGGACAAAATTGATTTCAGAAAACCATAAGCTGTTACTTTAACAGAAGAAAGAAACTGTTTGCCCACAATATACTTGGTACAGTTGAATACCACAAGCAGCAACTTCCAACTTAGGGTGCACTTATACTACAACTGCAGCATCGGTGCGAAACATAACCGCTTCGCACTGAAGCTGCAGTTCTACAAAACAGCAATAACTTGTATATAGGTAGCACCTTTAATGTAGAAAAATGACCCAAGGCACTTCACAGAAGCATGATCAGACAAAAATGCACAGTGACAAAGGAGCAAGAGCGACTAAAAGCTTGATCAAAGAGATGGGTTTTAAGCAGTGTCTTAAAGGAGAAGAGTGGTGGTGGGGGGGGAGGAGGAGAGGCAGCAAGGTTCAGGGAGGGAATTCCAGAGCATGGGGCCTACACAGCTGAAGGCAAGGCAGCCAAAGATGGAGCAACGGGTATGGGAAATGCCCAAGAGGCCAGAATCAGAGGAACACAGAGTTCTTAGAGGGTCTTGGAGGAACTTGAGGAGAGGTGGCGGTACACCCCGGCCCAGCAGTGGAAGGCCTACTACCTTGTTGCTTGGGGGGGAGAAAAAAATAAAAAAAAGACTTCTTGCCTTTCACGACCTCAGGACGTCCCAAAGCGCTTTATAACCAATGAAGTATTTTGGAAGTGTGGTCACTGTCGTAATGTAGGAAATGCCACAGCCAATTTGCACAAAGCAAAGTCTCACAACCAGCAATGTGATAATGACCAGATATTCTGTTTTTTTTTAATGATTTTGGTTGAGGGCTAAATATTGACTTGAACACTGGGGAGAACTCTTTTTCGAAACAGTGCCACGGGATCTTTTATGTCCACCTGAGAGGGCAGATGGGGCCTCGGTTTGACATCTCATCCAAAATACGGCACCTCCGACAATCCAGCACTCCCTCAGTAGTTTACTGGAGCGCCAGCCGAGATTTTGTGCTCGAGGCTCTGGAGTGGGACTAGTAGAGAGAAGGGCTAGTAGTTCAATAATGGCCCCAAACACTCGCTGGGTGAAAGCCTTGGTCCAGTCCGTGGCCTTCATTTAAACATTTTCTGAAGTCTTCAGGGAACTTCTGCTTCCTTTAACTGGTCCTCCTCATCTTTTCGGTGTTACAGCGGGACACCGGGACACTGCTGCATTTTCCCGGGCAGCGGCAGTGGGCTCCCTCTGTGCTGCAAGAGCTTGCTCTCCGTGACTAATGAGCACTGGTCCAGGAAAAAGGGCCAGAGTTGCGGCAGGATTGTGGTGACAGGCCCACCTTCCTCCAGTGCCAAAACCACCTCAGAGGGAAGTTCATCTCTGAATGTTAATGGTTACAAAGTTCGGAATCATTCAGCAAGGGCTCCATTTCACCGCTATCCAGTGACCCCTATTGGAACTCCACATGTTGGGTCAGGGCAGGATCGGGTTTGACTGTGAGCATCCCACCCTCCCACTATTGACTAGCCTGCAGACATATAAGGGTAAATTTTATGATCCACATCCAGCACAGAGTCTCACACAACCGTGAAAACATATTGGACATTTGGGTGTGGAGTAAAATCATGGGGAGTGCACACCAGATTTCCCAATACATGCTTCCAACAAACAAGGGAGTGCACATTCTTAAAATTTATCCTTTACATTCATAAAATTTACCCTATACTGCCTATGTTCACACATAAAGAATGTCTCTTGGACTAGGGTATGGGACAATACCTGCATGTGCGCCAACATGAATGAGCACTTTTAGGAAAGCAGGGGGGAGAAGGGACATAAATATGTTAATGGTTGAATTTGTTTTACAGATTTATGTACTTAACTATTGCAATAATACAGCACACCAGTCTGCTTTAGCATCTAAGCCACTGGCAATATTGTATGGACATTCAAGGGGTAATTTTCTGACTTTGCACTACTGTTGGGCAACCCCATCATTATGGTCAGGAAATTTTGCACAGCTTGGGCCCGAATTTCCAAAATACACTTCCAGAAGTGTATTTTGCTCTTTGCAGGAGCACAGAATTGGAAAAGTACCCTTTGGTAATTTACTGTGTTAGTAAAACACAGATGAGCCTTCGTTCACCCATATGTCAGTGCGAACTGCACGGTGAGCGGATACAAAGTGGGCTGCTGAGAGTTTGGTAAGTGTGGGAGTTCGGTGAAGTGGGGGAAGGAGGTGCTGCTTTGCCTTGCTTTTCCGAACTTTTCCCGCAGAGCGGCAGTGGACCTGAGAGTAGAAGACTGAGATTGTGGAATAAAAGCAGCAGCAGACCTGCAACAAGAGACAACTACTGTGCGACATCACAGGTGATGCAGGAGAGTCCGCGAGGTGAGCAGAGTATAAAAGGGGAGACCTAGAGCGGGAAGAGAGTCGAAGAGTCTAAGGCAAGTCATGGCAGCACAGCTCGCACCCGTGATATGCTCCTCCTGCACTATGTGGGAAGTCATGGACACTACCAGTGTCCCTGGCGACCATGTGTGCAGGAAGTGTGTCCAGCTGCAGCTACTGGCTAACCGTCTTTCGGAGCTGGAGCTGCGGATGGATTCACTGTGGAGCATCCGCGATGCTGAGACTATCGTGGATAGCACGTTCAGTGAGGTGGTCATACCGCAGGTAAAGAATACGCAGGCAGAAAGGAAATGGGTGACCGCCAGGCAGAGTAAAAGGACTAGGCAGGTAGAGCAGGAGTCCCCTGGGGCCATCTCCCTCTCAAACAGATATTCTGCTTTGGATACTGTTGGGGGAGATGGCTTATCAGGGGAAAGCAGCAAGAGCCAGGTTCGGGGCACCACGGGTGGCTCTGCTGCACAGGAGGGGAGGAAGAAGAGTGGCAGGGCTATAGTGATAGGGGATTCAATTGTAAGGGGAACAGATAGGCGTTTCTGTGGCCGCAAACGTGACTCCAGGATGGTATGTTGCCTCCCTGGTGCTAGGGTCAAGGATGTCACGGAGCGGCTGCAGGGCATTCTGGAGGGGGAGGGTGAACAGCCAGTAGTCGTGGTCCATATTGGTACCAACGACATAGGTAAAAAAAGGGATGAGGTCCTGCAAGGTGAATTTAAGGAGTTAGGAGATAAATTAAAAAGCAGGACTTCAAAGGTAGTGATCTCAGGAGAATAGACAGGATGAATGCGTGGCTGCAGGGATGGTGTAGGAGGGAGGGATTTAGATTCCTGGGACATTGGGACCGGTTGTGGGGAAGGTGGGACCTGTACAAGCGTGACGGGTTACACCCGAGCAGGACCGGGACAAATGTCCTCGCGGGGGTGTTTGCTAGTGCTGTTGGGGAAGGTTTGAACTAGAGTGGCAGGGGGATGGGAACCTGAGCGGGGAGTCAGAAGGGAATAAAGTTGAGAGCAGCAAGAGAGGGGAAGACCCAGGGGAAATCTACAATACAAATAGTACAAACAGTTGTTCAAGAACAAGTGAAAGGGAAAAGCATAGAGCAGCGGAAAGAAAGTGTACTTTAGGCACTTTAGGCACGACAGATAAAATGAAAACTAGAAGGTGTAAGGTGATTAACCCAGCATCAAAGCTGTGGCAGGGGGTTGGGAACCTGAGCAGGGAGACAGAGGAAAGCGTATCAGGAAGGGACAGAAGGTATGGAGTAAAAGGTAAAGTGTTAAAAAAGGAAAAAGCAGGAACTAAGTGTCACAAAACATATTTGAAAGTTCTTTATCTGAATGCACGTAGCGTTCATAACAAAATGGACGAGTTAACGGCACAAATAACGATGTATGGGTATGATCTTGTGGCCATTACAGAAACATGGCTGCAGGGTGACAATGACTGGGAATTAAATATGCCAGGGTATTTAACAATCAGGAAGGACAGGCAGGAAGGAAGGGGAGGTGGGGTGGCTATGTTAATAAGGGAAGGAATCACTGTAATACAGAGAAAAGATATTGGGACAAAGGATCAGGATAATGAAACAGTTTGGGTAGAGATAAGGAATAATAAGGGGCAAAAAACACTCGTGGGCGTAGTATATAGGCCTCCTAATTGTTGCAACTCTGCTGGAAGAAGTATTAATCAGGAAATAGTCGGGGCATGTAATAAGGGAACAGCTATAATTATGGGGGATTTTAACTATCATATTAACTGGACAAATCAAATTGGGCAGGGTAGCCTTGAGGAAGAGTTTATTGAGTGTATTAGGGATGGATTTCTTGAGCAGTATGTAACTGAACCTACAAGGGGGCAAGCAACCTTGGACCTGGTCCTGTGTAATGAGCCAGGATTAATTAATAATGTCCTAGTTAAGGATCCCCTTGGAATGAGTGACCATAACATGGTTACATTCCATATCCAATTCGAGGGTGAGAAGGTTGGTTCTCAAACAAGCATACTGAGCTTGAATAAAGGAGACTATGATGGTATGAGAGCAGAATTGATTAAAGTGGACTGGGAAAATAGTTTAAAGGGTAAGACGGTACATGAACAGTGGTGTTCATTTAAGGAGTTATTTTACAACTTTCAAAAAATATATATTCCACTGAGGAAAAAAGGGTGTAAAAGAAATGACAGCCATCCGTGGCTAAGTAAAGAAATTAAGGATAGTATCCGACTAAAACAAGGACATATAAGGTAGCCAAACTTAGTGGGAGGATAGAAGATTAGGAAGTCTTCAAAAGACAGCAAAAAGTAACGAAAGGATTGATTACGAAAGGGAAGATAGATTATGAAAATAAATTAGCAAAAAATATAAAAACAGATAGCAAGAGTTTCTACAGTTATATAAAAAGAAAAAGGGTGGCTAAGGCAAACGTAGGTCCTTTAGAGGATGAGACCGGGAAATTAATGGTGGGAAACATGGAGATGGCAAAAATGCTGAACAAATATTTTGTTTCAGTCTTTACGGTAGAGGACACTAAGAATATCCCAACACTGGACAAACAGGGGGCTCTGGGGGGGAGGAGCTAAATACGATTAAAATCACTAAGGAATTGGTACTCAGTAAATTAATGGGACTCAAGGCGGATAAATCCCCTGGACCTGATGGCTTACATCCTAGGGTCTTGAGGGAAGTGGCAGTAGGGATTGTGGATGCTTTGGTAATAATTTTCCAAAATTCTCTGGACTCGGCAAAGGTCCCGGCAGATTGGAAAACTGCTAATGTAACACCCTTATTTAAAAAGGGTAGTAGGCAGAAGGCTGGAAATTATAGACCAGTTAGCCTAACATCTGTGGTGGGTAAAATTTTGGAGTCTATTATTAAGGAGACAGTAGCGGAACATTTGGATAAACATAATTTAATAGGACAAAGTCAGCATGGCTTTACGAAGGGGAAGTCATGTCTGACAAATTTGCTTGAGTTCTTTGAGGATATAACGTACAGGGTGGATAAAGGGGAACCAGTGGACGTAGTGTATTTGGACTTCCAGAAGGCATTCGACAAGGTGCCACATAAAAGATTATTGCTCAAGATAAAGAATCACTGGATTGAGGGTAATATTCTGGCATGGGTGGAGGATTGGTTATCTAACAGGAAGCAGAGAGTTGGGATAAATGGTTCATTCTCGGACTGGCAACCAGTGGCCAGTGGTGTTCCGCAGGGGTCGGTGCTGGGTCCCCAACTCTTTACAATCTATATTAACGATTTGGAGGAGGGGACCGAGTGTAACATATCAAAGTTTGCAGATGATACAAAGATGAGAGGGAAAGTAGAGAGTGAGGAGGACATAAAAAACCTACAAGGGGATATAGACAGGCTGGGTGAGTGGGCGGAGATTTGGCAGATGCAATACAATATTGGAAAATGTGAGGTTATGCACTTTGGCAGGAAAAATTGGAGAGCAAGTTATTATCTTAATGGCGAGAAACTGGAAAGTACTGCAGTACAAAGGGATCTGGGGGTCCTAGTGCAAGAAAATCAAAAGTTAGTTTGCAGGTGCAGCAGGTGATCAAGAAGGCCAACTGAATGTTGGCTTTTATTGCTAGGGGGATAGAATATAAAAACAGGGAGGTATTGCTGCAGTTATATAAGGTATTGGTGAGACCGCACCTGGAATACTGCATACAGTTTTGGTCTCCATACTTAAGAAAAGACATACTTGCTCTCGAGGCAGTACAAAGAAGGTTCACTCAGTTAATCCCGGGGATGAGGGGGTGGACATATGAGGAGAGGTTGAGTAAATTGGGACTCTACTCATTGGAGTTCAGAAGAATGAGAGGCGATCTTATTGAAACATATAAGATTGTGAAGGGGCTTGATCGGGTGGATGCGGTAAGGATGTTCCCAAGGATGGGTGAAACTAGAACTAGGGGGCATAATCTTAGAATAAGGGGCTGCTCTTTCAAAACTGAGATGAGGAGAAACTTCTTCACTCAGAGGGTGGTAGGTCTGTGGAATTTGCTGCCCCAGGAAGCTGTGGAAGCTACATCATTAAATAAATTTAAAACAGAAATAGACAGTTTCCTAGAAGTAAAGGGAATTAGGGGTTACGGGGAGCGGGCAGGAAATTGGACATGAATTTAGATTTGAGGTTAGGATCAGATCAGCCATGATCTTATTGAATGGCGGAGCAGGCTCGAGGGGCCGATTGGCCTACTCCTGCTCCTATTTCTTATGTTCTTATATCTCCAGGAATATACTGAGAACCCAGTGCCAAAGCATGTATTCAGGAATACACAGGAGCATAGAACAGTATATGAACCCAAACTGAGAGGAACACAAGCAAAATAGGTTTGGGCCTAGAACTACCCCGGAAATTAACACTAAAACACAGAAAATGAACTGCTGATGCAATAAGAGAAGTGCACTGGTGACTGACAAGTGCCATTTAGGCAGCCACAGCACTTAAGTAAATACTTGCATTTATGGAGTACATAATTACATTTTTGAGACTCTCAAATTGCATCACACATG
This sequence comes from Heptranchias perlo, assembly GCF_035084215.1. Taxonomy (NCBI): domain Eukaryota; kingdom Metazoa; phylum Chordata; class Chondrichthyes; order Hexanchiformes; family Hexanchidae; genus Heptranchias; species Heptranchias perlo. Next base: position 11,035,198 of record NC_090345.1, on the reverse strand, counting down.
AATTTATTTTAGAATGGAGTGACTTACTCTTCTCCTAATCCCATGTGACATACCTGGTCCAGCTCTTTCTTTTGTCGAATCCTCTCTGTGTCAGCCTCATCAATAATCCTCAGCAGCTTTCTTTCCTCTGTCTCCTGATTTTCAATGAAAATCTTGGTGTCCTGGGCCTGTTGTTTCATCCTCTGCAGTTCAACCTGTGGTTAGGAAAGAACGGCAGAATGCTTTGAAACAGTTGGAATCGCATGCTACACCAGGAAGTAGAATAATCAATTTTTTTTGAAAATTCATTGATCCTGCACACAGTCCAAAGGAATAGAAGTTTTACAACATGTTCCCATAATATTCCACACTATAATTATACATCAGGAGTACAGTAATGACTTGGGCGAGCAGTTCTGCCCAACGATAGAATGGTAGCTGATGTACCACCACCAAATCTGCTCCCACCAAAATTCTAATTCTTCCCCAAACAGTGCAAACAGAAATCTAGGTATAATAGTCTCCACGGAACTGAATTTCCACAATACAATTTTTTCGACCAGTTAGCTTTTCCAAGCTGGTTTTCCCTAGGAGGTTATTATCAAAAGAAGGCAGGAATGAAGTGCACAGTCACTTATTTACTTATTTTTATTGGTTTTTTTTAAATAGTGTAGTTTTTGGCTAACATTTTTATGCTTATCAAGTGAGAGACGTTGTCAATGCCCAGAAATAGAACACTTTCCCATTTTGGCCACTTTGTGCCTGCATTGATATGCATATATCATAAAATTAAAATTAATAGACAGAAAATCTTTGGGGCCCCCAGTATGTGCTCCTGACATGTAAAGCTCTGTGCTGATAGTAAATTTTCATCTTTAGTGCAATCTGGTCTCTATTGCTAACAAATTGCAGATTGAAATTAACACAGAATCACAGTCAGTTTTGTACTAGGCACTGGGTTTAGAATGCTGAAATTCATTTTGCACAGGACCCTTACAAGCAGTGGAGAAGCCCAGCATAATTTTGAGTGGAATCAAATGCAGATCCCAGAGTTGTAAAATGAATGTGCTAACCCACACCATTGTCTGGTGTTTTTTTAGGATATATATATTTTTTAAATATGTAGAATCATCTTCTCTCTATTTTTTTCCCCTCATCGGCTGCAGAACCTACAATTCATCTCCTTTTAGCCATGAGCACCAGGTAATCTGATGGACCATTGTCTACTGGAGAGTTATTGAAGCTCATTTGAGCAGAAAATAGGTCAACAAGAAACAGAAGAGATAAATGATCTAGCTCGTCAATTGTGACCTATTCTAGGTTCAACTCAATAACAAAAAAAAGCATGTCTTAGCTGCATGCGCATTTGGTTAGAAAAAACATGCTGGCCTCTTGCACCCGATCACACAAAACTGGTTTCAACTGGATATTTTTTCTTTGTAATTGAAAATAACTTTGTTGTCTGCGTCTCCTGTACTCCTGGCCTTTGCTTATGGCATTTAATGTAGATGCGCCATAAAATACATAATAGCTAATGAAATACTGAATCGCCACTAACTATCGCTTTGGTGGACACAGTACTGAGTCATACTCCTTTTTCTTGATACTGAAATATATAATGTACAACAAAAAGAAAGACTTGCATTTATATAGCGTCCTTCATGACCTCAGGACATTCCAAAGTGCTTTACAGCCAATAGAGTACTTTTTGAAGTGTAGTCACTGTTGCAATGTAGGAAACATGGCAGCCAATTTGCACACAGCAAGCTCCCATAAACTCCAATGCAATAATGACAAGATCATCTGCTTTAGTAATGTTGGTTGAGGGATAAATGTTGGCCAGGACACCGGGGATAACTCCCTTGCTCTTCGTCAAAATAGTGGCGTGGAGTCTATTACATCCACATGAGGAGGCAGATGGGCCCTCAGTTTTACGTCTCATCCGAAAGATAGCACCTCCAAAAGTGCAGCACTCCCTCAGTCCTACACTGCTGTGTCAGCCTAGATTTTGTGCTCAAGTCTCTGGAGTGGGAATTGAACCTGCAACCTTCTAACTCAGAGGCATTAGTGCTTCCAACTGGGCCGTGGCTGCCACTAATCAAACAGCACTAATCATTGCCACCCATACCCTGTTTGGGGAATGTAATCACGAACATGAGTACAGAAATGATCTCACAAAAAAAGAAAAAAAAAGTGTGAAAAACAAATCTTGCAGCTTGCTGCAAAGAATCCTGTCAAATAGCGACTGAGTGAGTGCAGCAACGCACCAGGACACACGGGTGGCTAACTATATGGCAAGGGTTCAAGCTGCTGGAAAATGAAGGCTGACATTTGCAAAGAAAAGCTGACAGAATAAGTGTCTCATTCAATTGTAGGCAGCTCTCCACTCAAGTGCAGAGAAGACGAGTTGGAGAAAGGGATGCTCTTGGTGGAAATGATTCGTTGTAATGGACACTGCATCAGGTGGGAAAGTGGCTTGAATGCATGATCACTGTCGCACAAGAAAGTATTGACATTCTGTCAGTCTTAAAAAACTCTGCTACTGTATATAACCCAAAGGAGATGGGAGAAAGAAGGACTTGCATTTATATTGAGCTTTATCACACCTCAAAAATGTCCCTTTTATATACAGTCACTTTCAAGTGCAGTAACCATTGTTATGCAGGCAAATGTAGCAGCCCCTGTGCTCACAGCATGATCCCACAGACAATTAGATGAAAGGCCAGTTCAATTGTTTGGGGGGGCACTGATTTAGGACGTAATGTTGGCCATGACACTGAGGTAACTCCTGCTCTTCGTCAAATGGTGCCATGGAATTTTTAACCTCCAGCTGGAATCAACACAAAAGGCAGATAGGTCTTGGTTTAACCTCTCATCTGAAGAACAGCACCTCCAACAGTGTAGCACCCCCTCAGCACTTCACTGGGGTGTCAGCCTAGTTTGTGCACTCAAACCCTGAAGTAGAGCTTGAACTTTTGCATTGCCAAGTATTGGAGAAAATAAATTATGAAGGAAGTAGCTGTTACAATAGAAGTGATTTGGCTTGTTTGTGAATAAGTAAATAATAAGGAAGGGAAGAAACTCTAGGAGGAATACTTTTTTTACTCAGAGTATGCCAATTTTCATATAGAAAATAATATACATGCATACCAACAATTTTTGACATTTCTACCAGTCATCAGCTAGTGGTCAGATGCAGAATTGCTCCACCAATTGTCCACATATTCTGTTTTGTGCCTTCTTGTTAGGTTTTCACAGTTTGTGTGTTACCAAGAGATATTTACTAGCCCAACATAATTAATTTTATATCACATTTTAAATTTATGCTTAAATTTGTTTTTTTAAAATCACATTGTGGCTGGATTTCCCATTACCATTTGCATCAATGGAGGGAAAAAGTTCCACTTCACCAGCATGGAGATATGAACGATTATGTTCACAAGCTTCTGAACCACATGTTTGATACTAATTTGGGTTTGTCAGACATTGACAATTCACTTCTTTGGATTTTAGATGTATTTTGGCTGTTTCCTCTCTTTCCTACTTACCTTTCATATCCATTGTCACCTGTGTAGTGTGACAGGTAACAGCAGAGAGCTTGAGGCAGCAATCAAGCTTTTTCAAGTGTGGAATGAGGAGAAATATTTCCAGTTATGACAATCCACATGGGTGAGGTCATGAAATTATATCCAGCTGCAGGCGGATCGCACCTGTGCTGTGCAATGCATTCTGGAAGTGATTCAAAGTGCCTGCTTCCCACTTGACAGAAACGCTCTACAATTAAAAACAGTGTCAAATGTTGACCCTCAGCTGGTCAGGCAGCATACATGGAGAGAGGAAGGTAGGCTTAAAGTGTCAGGTCTAATGACTTTTCGTCGGAACCTAAAATGCTATTGGCCTCTTATGGCAGTTGTGACAAAGGGTCATCATACCTTAACCTTTTGTTATAACCTTAACGTAAATCCTACCTTCCTCTCTCCACATTTGCTGTCTGACCTGAGTGTTTCCAGCATTCTCTTCGTTTTTTGTTCCAGATTTCCAGTATCTGCAATGTTTTAGTTTTTGTTCAAATGTTGACCCAGCTACTGTAATACCACTGGGCAAAATGCATTTAATAAAGGCAGTTTGTGCTTGTGGCAAAGTGCTTCTTTTATTAATTCACTAGCACAAAAGGGAAATATAATTTGCCTGTGCTTCGTGTCTCTTTTGCATTGTGGCTTAAAACTGGAAATGCGCTATGAAGAGCACAAGATATGGACATGGAGTGAGAAGGAAGATTTCTCAATAAACTAAGTGGACCTAACCATATAATACACAAATGACAGAGTGCATTGTGTCCTAGTTCCCACATCCACACCAGTATCGCTGTTCTGTTCTGTTCTACTTATGCAATGGCTACTTTTTTTAAAATTTGAGAAACCTAGATGGAGGGCCATAGTGCAAGAGACCATCAAGGTTTAAAAAAAGTAGGAGGGCAAATTAATGAGTTATAGTTGCTTAAAGCTGATAAAGGAAGCAAAATGAAATAAAAGGGTGGATATATATTACATTCAAACTCAACCTCATTGCTGTGCATGGCAATTCATTTGTATACCAACAATTGTGGCAGGGTGCTTATGGTGAGTAAACATACATTTCATATTTTTGAGGAATATTTACAGACTTCAACATCACTTAAGGGTTTGTGTTATACAGAGTGACAGATTAATAATAAGACATAGACAGGTCAGTGGAATGGGCAGGCGGGTGGCAGATGCAATTTAATGTGAATAAGTGTGAGGTAATACATTTTGGGAATGCCAATGGGAATATACACTCAATGGAAAGACACTGAAAGCTGTGGAAGAACAGTGACACCTATGGATTCAAATACATAACTGAAAGTCTGACTGTAGATTGATAAAACCATAAGAGGGCAATAACATTTTGGATTGTATAAATAGGGGCATAGAACACAAGAGTAAAAAAGGTAAAGACAACCATTGGTTAGGCCAGTTAGAGTACTATGTACAGTTTTGAGCACCCCATTATAAAAAGGATATTAAAACCCTAGAGAGCATATAGTTTACATTCACCAGGATGATGTCAGGGATGGGAAACTATGGTTATGAGGAGAGACTAGAGATACTGGGACTTTTTCAACTGAAGCAGAAAAGGCCGAAAGGAGGCTAAATAGAGTTTGCTAAAATTATGAAGGATTTTGAAAGGGTGAACAGGAAAATACTAATTCCTCTGGTTTGGGGAGTCAGTGACGAGAGGTCATCAATTTAAAATTGTCACTAATTGAGTGAGGAGAGAGATTAAGAGAAATGTCATTTTGCAGAGAGTTCATGGAGCACGCAATGCTTTGCCACAGGGAGTGATTGAGGCAGGGACCCTTGTATCTTTTAAGGGAAAACTGGATTAAAAAATGTGAGGAGGGCACAGGGCAGTGGGATTTGTTTTCGATTACTCTGGCAAATAGCCAGGAAAGGCACAATGGCTTTCTGGGCCTCAAATGTTGGTGCTATGGTTCTCCCTTTGTTGCTGAAATTTGATGCTGCAGAGTGACAGCAGCAGTGGTTACATGGTGTTACTCACAACAGTCAAAAGTAGTCCCAGGAAAAGAAGTGTTTTAATATTAGTGACACCACATTGGTCTAGAGGCCACAGCCAGCAAATAAATCGAATTTCAAAGTTAGCTGGTTATTGTAAACATCTGGGTACTGCTTTGCAGACACTGCTTTGCAGCCTTTTGTCACCACGTGGAATCAAATGTTACAGTCTGGACTTCTCAATAACACAGCAGTGCACATTTAAGAATGTGCAGTATAGGATTGTAATTTGAAAAAAAAGCCTTGCCTCTTCCCAACATAACAAACCAGAGCCCAGAGAATTAGAAGTAGAGTAATAACAAAAATCATATAACGTTAGCCATTACTGGTCCTAGGGATCTCATTATTGCCCCTGTCGAGCTGCAGAGGCCACGAATTACCTTAATACCCAATCAGAGCACAGTGAGGTTACTATTAATCACACTATATTTTATGTTTTTCAGTAACTAATCAAACAGCAAGAACATTGGGTAATCCATCCAAACCTTTACCTGTAATTTAATGAAAATAAACAGGAAAAAAAATTGATCTCAGCCAATCAATAATAACCAATTGAAATATCAGCAATGGCTGGTTGTAGCCTGTGGGAAGAGTGCTTTGCTGTGGAAGAGAGGCACAGTAGCTGCACTGAGGATTCTGGATTCCCAACTGGGGGGTCAGAGTTAAATCCTGTTCTTGGCTACTATTTGCGCTTTTGCTTCTCTGAGAGAGCAGCCTCACCGGGTTTGGCCAGCTCAAAAGCAAGAGGAGGAAATGGTGATTAGGCGGGGACACCACCTTCCACATCATTCAAGCCCACTTCCTGTTGGATCCAACAAAAAGAAGCATTGATAGGTTCATAATAGGAGTACATGGGGATGCAAAAAGTTGCAGGAAATATCACAGTTAAATTTGGTAATGAAAAATAAGGAAGTAATATTTCAATAATTCCTACAAAATACCTTTAGTGTATCTTTCTCCTTCTCCATGCGCTGATACTCCAAGTGTTGCTTAACTAATGCAGCTTCCTTCGAGCAGATCTCATCCTTCAGCTGGTCAATGTGATGGTTCATGATCTTCAGCTTTCGTTTCATTTCGGCTATCTCATCCTTAAAAAGAGAAATTGTAAAAATGAATAAAAGCAATTTTAAACATTTTGTTAAACTATAAGACAGCTGAAAAGTGTGTCTTGTTGTTCCAGCAATGCGTATATTCATTCTCCCCCACCATTCTTCTCCTTTCCTGAAGGCATTGACTGCTTGGTAGAGTATGGTACCACTGGTGCAGGGCAGTCTCTGTCGCCTCAACCACGTGGCCATAATCCATGTGTAAGACTGAAAGCGAGCGTCAGCAAACTAATAAACGATAGTGGGGGAAGCATCAAAGCCGGGCCCAACCCTGTTCTCAGCCAACGTTCACACGTGCACATTTCTAGCAGGGATTGCAACCAGGAGAGCTCATTTTCCCGTTGCTAACCCAGGGGCAAAGAAGCCAATTGTAGTGCACCTGTCCCAGGTGAGATCAAATTGACCTTGCTAATCTGTATGGCTCACCTACTCACTGGATAAACTTGCTGAACCATCAGGGAGGCCCCTAAAGTTGAATATGTTCAAACAAAACTTTAATTTTATAATTATGGCAAGGAAATGGAAGATGTTACCAAGCCGACAAATGATTACATTAGAAAATTAAATACTTTGCACCTATTAGTAATGCTAAACATTCCAAAGATTGATAGAGAATGGGTCGCTTATAATACTGGGCTTGCTCACACTATCCTATCGTGGAACTAAAGCCCACCTCAGGATAGCACTTGATGCAATACCATCACCATAGCAACTGTACCCAAATCTTGGAAAAATAACTACTGGGATACCAAAGATTTACCACAGTAAGATGCTGTATCTCATCCTTGAAGTAATGGCTCCTGGAATACCACAGTAAATGTTGTATCTCAATCATAACTTTAGATTGGCACCTCCTGTTAAATCACCACCAAGGTGCTGCATCTTGAGCTCAACACTTACTCTAGAATATTACTTCTTACTACACCACCATCAACCCCACCAATGAGGTACTGCATTGCAACATCAATCTCAGAACTGCTGCACTACATGGTAACAAGAAGCTACACACTTTAACATTAAAATTGAAATGGAAATGCTCAAAAAAAGGTAAAACTGTCTTTTCCAATAACAAAAGCAATATATGGAGGGGGTCCGAAGCTGTGACAAGCTCACGGACGAGTCTGAACCTGCTTCAAGTTCACCGTCATGGTTTACAAAATCTCCAGGATCTCTCGAGTTAGTGATGCTTTTGCAGCACACACCCAGCAATCCTTCTGTTTCTAACAGAATGTTTGATGCATTAATTATGGTGTCCAACAGCCCTTTCAGCGTCAACAGTTAGGCCCATTAGCAAGTCGGAGAGTAAGATTATTAAAAGAAGCTTTTTCTTTTCACAGTGTTTGAATATTAATGCTGAAAATGTGACCTGCACACTGACATCCACAATCAAACTCAATTATTAGATTGCATTTCTTTCCGTAATGGCATAATGTGAATGCAGTTATAATGAAAGCAGGCTATTTTGCGAATAAAATTAGTCCTGATGGCTGTGAAATACATTTTTAAATTCTCCACCATCGAGCGCGTTTGCTAAAATTGTTTGTCTGGTTGAAACAGCCAGCATCGACCGATTTTAAAAAACTACCTGATCTGCAGTCGGCTACAATTGGTCTCAGAGATCCCGGACTTAGTGCTCCTGAGTGTTTTCTAGCGACCCTCTGCTGCAAAATATATGTCTGGACACCTTGTGAGGACAAGATTGAGCTCAGTCGTGATGCCTTCCAAGGGGGAATAGCTGCTAACATTCAACTTCTAGACTCACAAATGAAGAATGAGCACTGAGGTGAAACCTACCTACTGCCGTCCCGGTGGGCATCAGCTAACCCAGCACAGACCACTACTGAACCTGAGATTCATACCAGACAATGTATTAGTAACTGATTCATCCTTTTGGGGAAAAAAAACTTTCTTAAAAAAATATATTTTCTCGTCAACTTTCAAACATTGATGTTTAGAACACTTGCAGTGAACCAGCACCAAATTACTTATTTTCAAGAATATCTTTTTTGGTATCTTATTGCCAGTCCTGACTTGCGAACCCAGCAGGAGTTATAAACTGCCTGTTTGGGATGCACTGCAAAAGGTTGTTGCTGACACCGTGCGTGCGGTACAACTGTGACGTAACATTGTAACCACCAGCTGTGCCAAGTACAGCCTAAAATAGCAGCGTGATGCACCGAGGCAAGTTTGACATTTCCGTTTAACAATCAGTGACAAAGCTGCGGTTCACAATTACATCACTACATAATGGCATCCAAACAGCCCACATGGGTACAATAGAAAAAAAACGGGCCGGATCTTGCTGGAAGAATAACAGCGTATTAACGACATACGCTATTATTAATGCGCAAATCGGCTAGCAAGTTCAGGAGATTAAGAGATACACCGTGAGCTGTGAATCTTTAGAACTTGCTTCGCACAAACAGCATCGCGCCCTCAGCCTCCCCGTTATTTTTACGAACTTGCTAGATTTGTACATTAATTGCAACACCATTAAATGTGCTGCAGAAAGTTAGGGCTGGAACTTAACAGTGTAAGTACTTTTGTAATGATGTGGCAATTGTTAATGGAATTCCAATCTAACTTTCTAGCCCAGAAAGGGAACAATTTAAACTGTTCAATCTCTGCATGTAGTCAATTGTTGTCAGAGATTTTCAAAATGTCAAGTTTAATATCTTACATTTTTTTCTTACTTTTCCCTTCTGTATCTTTTTCTTTCTCTCTTAATCCAATCTTTCTTTCCCCCAGTATCAGCTGGCAGTCCAGCCGAAGAGGAGCCCACGGGTAAGTTAGTGTTTAATTTTGTGCGGCTGGGGGGACCTGGAGTGCTCTTCCCAGCTCCACAAAACCAGCCTGGACCGCTGCCTCTCCGGTTAACCCCCCCCCCCCACACTCCCACTATCAACCCCCCGTCCCCAGGACCGTCCTTCTTTAGGCCCAGACAATAGCCGGGCCTCCCGACACCATGGAGCCGGCAGGCTGTCCCAGGGCGTTTGTTTTCCACCCGTAGCCCACCGACAGAATGATAGTGAGGCCCAGCCCTCGGAAACGGCCAGACCTCCCACCGGGACTATCAGTCAGCTCGCTGGCGCACTCTGCCACCCGAAGTCCGCTCGGGATGATAATCTATCCCATTGGATCACCTCATACTCTCCTCTGGCTAGATATCTTGTGCAGATGAGCACCCGGCATTCTCAAGACATATCCCAGCCACTACTCCTGTCTAAACATGGCTGGTTAGAATTACAAAAACATAACCTTATAGCAATCCATTATGTTACAAATTAAAAAAAACATAGGATCCAGATCAATACTAAGCAGCTCGATTTTCAGAATCACTTAGCATTTCTCAAGCTAGATCTTTGAACAGTTCACTATTTCAATTCAAAGCTCACCAGACACTCAAACCTGCCCCTCTCAACGTCCAAAACAAACTCCCTTTCCAAAGAATACCTCTAATTCCTTCTCGTCTTCCAGAGAGGCTCACAGTTTAAATGTGGCATCACGGCAGGATCCATGTGATATATTTATACATGGATCCTTTCATGATCTGAAACTAAATTACTTCAAGTTTCAAAACACTTTTCTCTGTTTTGCAATCAATGGCTTTTGAAATGTTGTCCAATAATCTTAGAGCTGAAATATTTGAACTTCTAGCAATCTGGAAATTCATCCATTATGAGTCCGACGAGAGCACAGTTATTAAGTGTGCATGCCTGGTGTGGAGCTGAGCCATGCTGACTGGGAAGGTCCCTCATTTGATCCCTGTGCTGAGCTGGCTGTTCCAGCCAGATGGCAATAAAGCCTTGCAATTGGTTTCACTGCCACTGGGCTAAGGAGAAGAAATATCTGACATGGTTCGCATTCCTTATCGCTATTCAGTGACTCCTGTTGGAAAGTCTTCACGTGTGTGTTAATTGTATCTATGTGATTTATATCAAATAGTAAACAATTTTACAACACCAAGTTATAGTCCAACGATTTTATTTGAAAATTACAAGCTTTCGGAGGCTTCCTCCTTCCTCAGGTAAATGTCAAATAGTGATAACTGTATTCAGGTGGTGCATATCAATTGAGAACTCTCTTGTATCCTTTTATAAGAGAGCTGATCTAGGGTGTGGTGGTGGCAATGTGGATCTCTGTGAATAAAGGCTTGAAGCAACTGAAGACTAGGCTCTAGTATTCTATCCTTCACCACCTGGCTATCCAATTTATAACAGTGTGCGAGGCACCAGAAGGCTGCTCGTGCCCAGCATGAGTCAATGGAGTAGATCTTGACTTAGTGCGGGAGATTGCAAGTCAGCAGCCAGTTTTACATCTCTCCATTGACTTCAATGGAAACATAATTTGGGAGAGATGTAAAACGGGCTGCCAATTCACTATCACCTGTTTTACACTATCGCACAAAGTCAAAACTGTACTTTTTTTCCGCATACAAAAGATTCCTACAGAACGTGGCGTCTGGAAAAGGTTTAATACCAGACTTTGATCTGTCATCATACATCTTCCATGCTGTCACTCACTTAAATTATGAATGGGCGACTTCAAAGAGGTTCCTGTGTTCTATGTGTGATAGCTGGCTTTCTTGGGTAAACTATGTACCCACCAATTCGCATTTACAGTTTTTCTTTACATTTTATACCCCCCAATTCAGTTATGTGGAAACAGTTGTGTTATTGTTTATTGTCAAGCACCAGCTTGTTTTTGTGGTTATTATGCATTAAAAATGGCTGGGTGGCATGCGTGAAAGTAGCAGGTGAAAAGTTCTGAATCATTCTGTAGTAGTTATGAGTGTAAGCTACTGTCTGCAGTCCCATTTCAAAGAAAATTAAGTAGATACAAACAGGGCCTAGCTACAGTTGCTGAAATTCTGACGGTTGATCGGGCGAAAGGACACAGTAAGCAAGTGACTCACATGCTTCACCCTGAAGCTCCTTACTTGAAAAATACAGCTTGAGACATTCATCCAACACTGAAAACAGCATAAGCAAATTGAATTATTTGTTTATGCTAGGCTAGAACTCTCAACTCTGTCCAACTCCAACTATTGCCTTTCTGTGGAAAAGGACTGAGGGAACGATTCCTTTGATGATTTTCCATGGCTGTATGTAGCATAATATTGTTTTGTTTTGTGCTCTATAGTATTAGTCTAAGGGCCCGATATTAGGAGGGAGGTGGGTTGCCAGCGGGGGGTTGTTTGTGCGCATGGGTAACCCACCCAGTAAAATCGGTGGGTTCCGCACACAATCGTAAATAAATTGAAGCCACTTACCTTGGCTTCTGGGTTTCGCGCTGGAAAGCTGCGCAGCGGGCTGACAGCTGGAGGAACCCGATTTAAAGGGGCAGTCCTCCACTGACTGATGCTGCAGAAAGGAGCCAAAATTACAGCATGGAGCAGCCCAGGGGGAAGGCTGCTCCCAGGCTTAATGATGACTCACTCCAGGTCCTACTGGATGGGGTGAGGAGGAGGGGGAGGACAGAGATCTTCTCCCCGGCTGACGGGAGGAAGTGGCCTGCCTCTGCCACCACAAAGGCCTGGCTCAAGGTGGCAGAGGAGGTCACCAGCACCATCAACATAACACACACCTCCATACAGTGCAGGAGGCGCTTCAATGACCTAAGTAGGTCAGCCAAAGTGAGTACACTTACTCATTCCCCTACACTCCGTCTGCCACATCACCGCCCCCACCCCACATCTCCTTCTGAACTACCAACACTACTCTCTCACATCACTCCTCACACCCACTCAAACCTCATCCTCATCTTACCTGCACTTACTCACCTCGCCAGTACTCATCCCACCACTACCACTCAACCCAATTCTCAGACAATCTCATGGCTCTGTCTCATACTCACCCTCTCATGCATCTCTTTCGTGGTCAGCCTCAACCCACCTGCCACTACCTGTGCTGCAGCCACAGGGCATGCATCACGTATGTGTAGTAGGAAGCGTAAGGCAAACGTGTCGTAAGCATGAAGGGGATGCACAAGCGTGTTTGAGGGTTTGTCATGGTTTTTACTTATATTTGATTTCTGATCAACTCACATTACATATTATATGGTCACCACTACTGCCATGTCTTGGCCATTCTTGACTGGCTTGTGCAATAATGCCCTTTCATGAGGTTCTCCATGAACATCCTTGATGCCACCCATTGGGTCACCCTACAGTGGGTGTATGTGTAGTTGCACGACTACTTTGTGCGGGTGCCTGTTGCGCAGCACTGTGTTGTGTAGCTCCACGTGGCAGAGGTGGATGGCATGCCTGGCGAGGCTGGTGATGTTGCTCGTCCTCCAATGGAGTGATGACTGCAGCAATGGACCCCCCCCTTCCTGTTGTGAGTGTGAGGGGGTCCACAAAGTAGGTAAATGTGTTTGGACAGCAGAGTTTAGGGTATGATTTAATAATTTGGAGTGTGGAGACAACGGTGTGGCAGGCAAAACTTAGTCTGAGGTGACAAATTGCCCTGCTGCAATGAATGAGGGTTTACCCCGCACCTGTAAAATGGACCTTTGCAGCTGCCACTGGCTGCTGGCTGCAACACGTCTGTTTAAACAGGGAGTGTTTCCCCCAGCATGGGAAACACGCTCTGGGTAGTCCAAAATCCGAATCCTCCTAAAATCTCCAACTAATGAGGTCTGTAAACGGCCTCAAGTACCCAGATAATGATCTTAAATGGGATCCCGCCGGCTTTCATTGCCGGTGGGAGTCCCGCACGCGGGGGCTTCGCGCGCACTGATTCGCGCCATTGGGGAACCCGGAAGTAGGCGGGTTGGAGCCGGGCTTCGGACCCGCTCCGGGAATTCCCAATTTTAGGAGCCCCCCCGCCACGAACGCACCCGCTCGGCCATCCAAAAATTGACCCCTAAGTCTTTCTTTGTACAACAATTCGACTTTGTCAATAAATTATAATAGATGTTCTAATGTGTAAAATTTCTGCTTTGCATTTAATGTTCACTAATCTGAAATGAGTCTGTAGACTAGTACAAGAATAAATTTAATCCAGTAGCACTTTACTATAAGTGGGATAGTTGTTAGTCTCTAAAGTCTAAGGAAAGATAACAAAAAGTCTCAGCTGTGGGATGGACAAAGCATATACATGTTTAAGCTGTTGAGAAAATGGTGCAGAAACACCCAAAACCGTGACACTATAGAAGTAATTTCTCAATCCCGTGCTGCCAACAGGGAAGCTGCACATGCAAGGAACAAGGGTACAACACAGTAGCCCCAATTCTCTGACCTGTGTGATCTACACACGTGGCTCTCTGCTGGGAGTGCAGAATCTCACCATATGATTAAGCAGGACTACATGTCTCTTCTGCCACGATGTGACACACTTGAGAGGGTACATTGACATAAAGGCTACACTTTGAATTTGATAACATCCATGCCATGTAAGTGGCAGATAATGCCCAAGTCCAACAAGAAAGGCCCAACCACCATTCTGTGACCTTTGCGAAGCATCCCACTATCATCATCCTGCAGATCACCACTCACCAGAAGCTTAAGTGGACTAGCCCTATCAACACCCAGGCGGCAAGAGCAGGGCAAAGGCTGAGTATTCTACATTAAGTAGCTCACATTCCTGGCTCCTCAAAGCCTCTTCAGCATCTAGGCCCAAGTCAGCAGTGTCTTGAAAATACTCACCATTCACCTGGACAGGGGCAGCCACAACACTCAAAGAGCTTGACATCACCCACAACAAAGCAGTCCACTTGATCAGCACCCTTGTTAGTGAAGGCAATATCCACCCTGTCCATCACCTGTCCTATCTAGAGGATGCACTGTAGGAACTTGTTAAGCTTACTTCAACAGCACTTCCCAACCCCATGACACCTACCACCAAATAGGACAAGAGCAGCAATGTCTTGGGAACACCGTCACCTGCAAGTTCCCCTCCAAGTCACCTGCATATTGCCATTCCTTCGTTGTCGCTGGGTCAAAATCCTGGAAACCCCTGTCTTATACCATTGTGGGAGCACCATCACCACAAAGACTGCAGTGGTTTGAGGAGAAAAACCAACACCCATCTTTCTCATAGCAACTTGAGATGGGTAATATATGGGGTGTTGCCAGCGTCGCCCACATCCCAAGAACATATAAAAAGTAATTTTGATTCACAGAATAAAATTAGTTGCCATGGGTTACATTCACCTACTAATGTAAATAGCTTCTCTGAAATTATGGTAATTTGGAAAGAAAATACATTAAAATGTTAGATTGCAAGAAGAGTTGTCCATACCTGAGCTTCAATCAAGTTCTTGCTATAAAGGTTTCTGTCACATCGCACAGCCTCATAAAGGTTCTGTTGTTGTTTCAGCTTACTCTCAGCTTCTGAGATTTTCTTTTTGAAGTCAAAATTCTGCATCTCATACACCTTAATGTCTTCCATGTACTGAAGAACCTGCAAAAGAAATATTTCTTGACACTTAGAGACCCATAATTTGATTATAGTGGTAGATAAAAGACAAAAAAAATTAGTCCAGTCGTTTGTTACCGCTTCAAGTCTTGAAAGCAAGTTGTTGGACATGGAATGGCTAATTTCACTCATACAAAACATTACACTCTTTCTTAAAGGCCAACTTTTGAGTTCATCAAACTTTCTCCCACTTTCTGCACTTAGTCCAGCCGTCAAGCATTCCTAAGTCAGAATATGTTATTTGCAGGTTAAGGTTCCTTCGATTCCACTTACAACAATTTGATACAACACAGAAGGATGCCATTCGGTCCATCGTGCCTCTGCCAGCTCTTTGAAAGAGCTATCCAATTAGTCCCACACCTCTGCTCTTTCCCCTTCTGCAAATGTTTCCCCTTTGCTGGGTGCTCTTTATCGTGCCAGGCTGATATTTCCGATTCCCATGCCAATCATCATTACATGGTTGTTCTGAGTGTGACTGAAAACCCAGTGCCAATTAGTGCTGAATTGGGGGAAATTTTGCATTGTGGACACTTGGGACTGAGACTGACCAAACACGTTTCACTTAGGACACTCAACAGCTGAAAGAAAGGAGAGATTTTCATCCCATCAGTCCGGGCTTGATTTCAGCTCCGAGAGATGAAAGATCATGTGCTATCCCTACTTAACCCAATGAATCTCCTTACATTAATTAATGGATCTTAAAGAGGTTCTAATCTCTTTCTAAATTGATGTGTTAGACTAAACTCAATCTTTTCTACAGATGAAAAGCTATTACTTAAAGGTCAACTGCATCACAATATGAGCAATTTTATAATAGTGTGATTTAAATGTACACATCAAGCCATTACTGTGTTTCTTTGTTCTGTTTCTACTTGCTTTAAAGGCATTTTACTGGTCATCACTTTCTCACCTGTTCTGTTAACAGAGGCTATCCTGTCAATCACTTTCCACTACACACAAAAGGCCACTGCAAAATCATCCATTAGCAACAGCATCCATTATCATGAGTGGTCTGGGAATCTGAAGTTTTTGAAAATATCTCCACATGCAATCC
This sequence comes from Heptranchias perlo, assembly GCF_035084215.1. NCBI lineage: Eukaryota > Metazoa > Chordata > Chondrichthyes > Hexanchiformes > Hexanchidae > Heptranchias > Heptranchias perlo. The sequence goes on along the minus strand of NC_090345.1, from coordinate 11,019,045 downwards.
CTACTCTGTGCTGAGTTAGTTCAGCCCAGGGATATAGGTTAAGTGAGTGGGCAAAAATTTAGCAGATGGAGTATAATGTGGGAAAATGTGAACTTGTCCACTTTGGCAGGAGGAATAGAAAAGCAGCATATTATTTAAATGGAGAGAGATTGCAGAACTCTGAGGTACAGAGGGATCTGGGTGTCCTAGTACATGAATCACAAAAAGTTAGTATGCAGGTACAGCAAGTGATTAGGAAGGCAAATGGTATGCTGTCATTTGTTGCAAGGGGAATGGAATATAAAAGTAGAGATGTTTTCCTACTGTTGTACAGGGCATTGGTGAGACCACATCTAGAATACTGTGATGTGGAGATGCCGGTGATGGACTGGGGTTGACAAATGTGAACAATCTTACAACACCAAGTTATAGTCCAAAAATTTTATTTGAAAATCACAAGCTTTCGGAGGCTTCCTCCTTCGTCAGGTGAATGTCAGGAAATCCTTGAACGTTTCGCATTTATATTCAGAGAACAATACCTGGTGATTACAGATAATCATTCCAACTGCCCATTGTCAAGGCAATCAAAGTGTTCAGACAGAGAGGTGTTACCTACAGGACCACCGAATATACAAACGGCCAGAACACAAGACAGAGAGAGAGGGAGAAACATCCGAAAGGAAGAGAAAGACTGAAAATGACCCGTTGAATTAAAAACAGATAACTTTTATTCGCTGGTGAGGTTACGTGTAGCGGGACATGAACCCAAGATCCCGGTTGAGGCCATCCTCATGGGTGCGGAACTTGGCTATCAATTTCTGCTCGACGATTTTGCGTTATCGTGTGTCTCGAAAGCCGCCTTGGAGTACGCTTACCCGAAGATCGGTGACTGAATGTCCTTGACTGCTGAAGTGTTCCCCGACTGGGAGGGAACCCTCCTGTCTGGCGATTGTTGCGCGGTGTCCGTTCATCCGTTGTTGCAGTGTCTGCATGGTCTCGCCAATGTACCATGCTCCGGGGCATTCTTTCCTGCAACTTATGAGGTAGACAACGTTGGCCAAGTCACAGGAGTATGAACCATGTACCTGGTGGGTGGTGTCCTCTCGTGTGATGGTGGTATCTGTGTCGATGATCTGGCATGTCTTGCAGAGGTTGCCGTGGCAGGGTTTTGTGGTGTCGTGGACGCTGTTCTTCTGAAAGCTGGGTAATTTGCTGCGAATGATGGTCTGTTTGAGGTTGGGTGGCTGTTTAAAGGCGAGTAGTGGAGGTGTGGGGATGGCCTTCGCGAGGTGTTCGTCGTCATCGATGACATGTTGAAGGCTGCAGAGAACATGGCGTAGTTTCTCCGCTCCGGGGAAGTACTGGACGACGAAGGGTACTCTGTTGGTTGCGTCCCGTGTTAGTCTTCTGAGGAGGTCTATGTGATTTATCGCTGTGGCCCGTCGGAACTGTCGATCGACGAGTCGAGCGTCATATCCCATTCTTACGAGGGCGTCTTTCAGCGTCTGTAGGTGTCCATCGCGTTCCTCCTCGTCTGAGCAGATCCTATGTATTCGCAGGGCCTGTCCATAGGGGATGGCCTCTTTGACGTGGTTAGGGTGGAAGCTGGAAAAGTGGAGCGTCGTGAGGTTATCCGTGGGCTTGCGGTAAAGTGAGGTGCTGAGGTGCCCGTCTTTGATGGAGATTCGTGTGTCCAAGAAAGAAACCAATTCTGAGGAGTAGTCCATGGTGAGCTTGATGGTGGGATGGAACTTGTTGATGTTATCGTGTAGTCTCTTTAGTGATTCTTCGCCGTGGGTCCATGGAAAGAAAATGTCGTCGATGTATCTGGTGTATAGCATTGGTTGGAGGTCCTGTGCAGTGAAGATGTCCTGCTCAAACTTGTGCACGAAAATGTTTTGGCATTGGTTGGAGGTCCTGTTTTCATGCACAAGTTCGAGCAGGACTTCTTCACTGCACAGGACCTCCAACCAACGCTATACACCAGATACATCGACAACATTTTCTTTCTATGGACCCACGGCGAAGAATCACTAAAGAGACTACACGATAACATCAACAAGTTCCATCCCACCATCAAGCTCACCATGGACTACTCCTCAGAATCGGTTTCTTTCTTGAACACACGAATCTCCATCAAAGACGGGCACCTCAGCACCTCACTCTACCGCAAGCCCACGGACAACCTCACGATGCTCCACTTTTCCAGCTTCCAACCTAACCACGTCAAAGAGGCCATCCCCTATGGACAGGCCCTGCGAATACACAGGATCTGCTCAGACGAGGAGGAACGCGGTGGACACCTACAGACGCTGATAGACGCCCTCGTAAGAATGGGATATGACGCTCGACTCGTCAATCGACAGTTCCGACGAGACACAGCGAAAAATCGCATAGACCTCCTCAGAAGACTAACACGGGACACAACCAACAGAGTACCCTTCGTCATCCAGTACTTCCCCGGAGCGGAGAAACTACGCCATGTTCTCCGCAGCCTTCAACATGTCATCGATGACGACGAGCACCTCGCTAAGGCCATCCCCACACCTCCACTACTCGCCTTTAAACAGCCACCCAACCTCAAACAGACCATCGTTCGCAGCAAATTACCCAGCTTTCAGGAGAACAGCGTCCACGACACCACACAACCCTGCCACGGCAACCTCTGCAAGACATGCCAGATCATCGACACAGTTACCACCATCACACGAGAGGACACCACCCACCAGGTACATGGTTCATACTCCTGTGACTCGGCCAACGTTGTCTACCTCATACGTTGCAGGAAAGGATGCCCCGGAGCATGGTACATTGGCGAGACCATGCAGACACTGCGACAACGGATGAACGGACACCACGCAACAATCGCCAGACAGGAGGGTTCCCTCCCAGTCGGGGAACACTTCAGCAGTCAAGGACATTCAGCCACCGATCTTCAGGTAAGCGTACTCCAAGGCGGCCTTCGAGATACACAACAACGCAAAATCGTCGAGCAGAAATTGATAGCCAAGTTCCGTACCCATGAGGATGGCCTCAACCGGGATCTTGGGTTCATGTCGCGCTACACGTAACCCCACCAGCGAATAAAAGTTATCTGTTTTTAATTCAACGGGTCATTTTCAGTCTTTCTCTTCCTTTCGGATGTTTCTCCCTCTCTCTCTCTGTTTTGTGTTCTGGCCGTTTGTATATTCGGTGGTCCTGTAGGTAACACCTCTCTGTCTGAACACTTTGATTGCCTTGACAACGGGCAGTTGGAATGATTATCTGTAATCACCAGGTATTGTTCTCTGAATATAAATGCGAAACGTTCAAGGATTTCCTGACATTCACCTGACGAAGGAGGAAGCCTCCGAAAGCTTAGAATACTGTGTGCAGTTTTTGTCTCCTTATTTAAGAAAGGACATCATTGCTTTGGAGGCCATTCAGAGAAGGTTCACTCGACTGATTCCTGGGATGAGGGGGTTATCTTATGAGGAAAGGTTGGACAAGTTGGGCCTGTATACATTGGAGTTTAGAAGAATGATCTTATTGAAACATATAAGATCCTGAGCGGACTAGAAGGGGTAGATGCTGAGGGGATGTTTCCCCTTGTGGGACAGACTAGAACTCGGGGCCACAGTTTAAAAATCAGGGGTATCCCATTTGAGATGTTAATGAGGAGAATTTTTTTCTCTCAGAGGGTCGTGAGTCTGTGGAACTCCCTTCCCCAGAGAGCGGTGGAGGCAGGGTCATTGAATACTTTTAAGGCTGAGTTAGATAGATTCCTGATTAACAAGGGAGTCAAAGGTTATAGTAGGTAGACGGGAAAGTAGGTTGAGGTCACAATCAGATCAGCCATGATCTTATCAAATGGTAGAGCAGGCTCGAGGGGCCGAGTGGCCTACTCCTGCTCTTAATTCGTATGTAGCCCGGGGTTGCAGCTGGGAAGTTCCAATTGGTCTCAGTGTCTCTGGGAGACAAAAAAAGTCAGCCAGGATTTCCGTATCTGATCGTTATCCGACAACTTCTAAATCAAAGAGCCCACGGCACGTCAGGTGAGAACAGAATCGGGCTCAACTACAATGCAACCCCCACCACCCCCCCACCCCACCCCACCGCCCAATGTCAAATGGCCGGCCTAATCTTCCTAGCTCATGTCATTTGGGTGAGGTACAGGTTACCAATGCCTGTGGAATCTTACCCCAGCAAGAGTCAGGAGAGGTGGGGAGAAAGTTGTCTTTTTTACAAAAAAATGGAAAAGCATATGAGGTCAGCTTATCCCTTGATTTGTTGATGCCTTATAGAGCCAAGACCCATTGTGCCAGTCACTGACAGCTTTGAAAAGAGAGGAAAGCATAAATCAAATCAAGAAATAGTGTGAAAGTGATGCCAAGCTTGTGTTTTAGGAGGAAGTGAAGACTGAGGGAGGGAAAGAGTGATGTGAGGAGTGAGTACTTGTGAATTGAAAGATACTACCAGGTTATGGTTTGGCAATGAATCAGATGCAATTCACAGTTTGCTGTCCACTATCTTAACAAGACACATGAACCCTAAGCTCAGAGAATTCTCTCTGCCACATTCTGTGTGATACTTTCCTGCGCTGTATCCTTGTGATCATTTAGAACAACCATGGTAAATAATGCCACACTTTGGGGCAGTTTTTAGCTATCTTCACAGGTGACTAAAGATTACAAAACCTCGGTTAAATAAGCAGCTCTAAAGAGTTTGGCATCAGTACTTATTCTGAGACTGAAACCATTAGAAAGAACTGATGATTCAACATCCTGTTCCAATGAGTTCATTTTTGAATATTTTTGTTGTAAAAAGAAATGTGCACTGTAATTGAAATCATTAAGATTTTAATGATCTGATATTTAGATCCTCCCTGAACAGCCAGTGGGAATGCTTTTATCTTTTTTTTAAAGCTTAATGTTAAATTGAAAAAAAATAAAGTTATCTTCCTGGCCTTGATAGGACCGCCATTTTGGAATCTAAACTCCAAACAACTAGGCAATTCTAGGATGTATTATGTTCCAATGGACTTAAAAGCAGGACTTTACTGAATTTCAACCAGTGCAGCAACTGGTCTCAGTATTCCCAGGTTAGGAAATGGTAGGAAAAAAGTCAGCTTTTCCGCAAGACTGTTATCCAGCTGGAACAGCGAGTGTGGGGATAGCAGGTGAGGGCGTGATTGGCTCACTACAACACTCCTCCAAAGTTGAATAGCCTGCCTACCTTCCCTTTACTGCTTCACACGAGTAACAGAATGATAATCACTTGGGGGAGGTACGTGAGGGCCGCTACTGCTGTGCAACCATACCCCCCCCAACATGATCACTGCAGTCAGGAGTAAGTGGAGTAAGGGGGATTAAAAAAAAAATCAGATTGAAAATCAGGGAGAAAAAAACAAATTGTGTTTAAATAAAATTAGTTACGCTGCTGGAAAATGCAAGAGGCAAATCATTAGTTGGATCACAGTTCCTTTAAGAAGTGAGTGTTGATGAAGTCACTAGGGAACCTGGCTTTGAGGAATTACTGATCCTGGCAAACTGAGGAAGGTAAAATCCCACATAACTGAAATGAGAAATGGCCAGATTACTGATATTGTATTTGTGGTACACAGCTTTCGATAACACCTCTCCACATTCACGGTTTTGCCCTCCTACTGGTACATTTCCCCCCCCCCCCCCTGTTTATATCACCAGGTGGTTTCACTAGCAACACAGAATGAAACATAGAAAAAGTTATGACAAAGAAGGAGGTAGCAGCCCAAAAAATATGCCAGAATTTATTGAGGTGGGAAAGCAAACTTTTGGAAGCATACCAAAAAAGGTGGGTTTTGTTTAAATTGGTATTTTTGCAATGTCATTTATAGCAGTTCAGTCCCGAGCACAAATGAAGTACCAAACATCCTGGGTTAATTACTCATCAGCCATCGTTAATTCAGCTTTCAGTCTGACTCAGTTCTCCCTCCAACTCTGCTCTTTGTAAAGTTAATGTTTAATTCATTCTAGTTTTGATTTTGATTTTCTTTCACCAAAAAGTATTAATGTTGACTCTCCTCAATTGGAGAGCAGCATTTGCCAGTACTGTGTTTCTTATAGCCTCCAATGTTGTTTTGGCTTAATTTACTGCTCAGTACTGACCTTCTGTGTAAGATCACTGGCTTCATTGATGTATCGGTCCCTCTCTTTTTCCAGGTGGAAAATAATTTTCCGCTGTTTTTGAGCCTCAACGTTATAGTTTTGAATTTCCTGCTCCAGGACCTTCTTAGACTGCTCGTGAAGTTTGACCAAGTTCATTTGCTTCTCGGTGGCACCGACTGCCTTCATCATATTCTGAGGAAAAGGAAAACATAACCATTGTTATTTTACTGCACACTCCTCGTCGAAAGGTTTGATGAGTTAATTAGCTCACCGTTGACACAGAGTGAGACCCCGCACAAAAATCCGATGTGAAGTAAAAATGACGTGTCGCCTCGAAAATGAGAATCCCAGCCTTTCTGTTCTATGAGTCTTCAACTAAACTGGTTCCAATGAACAGAACAGCGAAGCAGCTCTTTTTCAGCTGGTCATGACAGGTCTCCAGAAGGCAACGTTTTCTTAACTTAACTTATCCCCAGTGTTTTGTTTAAGTATTTTCATAGCAAAAACAATCTCAAATCTAATCTCTAATATCAAAATGGAAATCTATATAAAGCAGCAATCATCTATCTATAGTAATATTAAACATCTTGGGGGTGATTTTAACCACCAAGAGCAGGTGGGTTGGGGGCGGGTGGGAGTTGAAAATAGTTGTTTTTTTGAGTCGCAACCCGGCTTTATTTCCAGGTTTAACTTGGGCGCGTAAAAGTACAGGCTTCCCAATGGGAATGCAAAGTCTGAAAATTTTGCAGTTCTGACCCAAAAAAACAACTATTTTCAACTCCCATCCGCCCCCATCCCACCCATTCTTGGGGGTTAAAATCACCCCCCTTATGTCTGCATTTTGTCAACGTTTTCCATTATAAATTCCTTTGTCCACATTTACACTGGAAAATGCCTAAGCAAACTTGTCATGCTGAATCTAAATCCTCCCACAAGTGAAGATGTTGCAGTGCCACTACTGGCGGGAAGGTGTAATTAGAGCGTGACAAGTTTACATTGGCAGGTTTCATTATAAATATGTAGCTAGGGATTCATAATAGAAATATATAAAAAAATAAGGACAGAGTGCATGACTTTAAAATGGGGCCTAAATTACACCTGCGTGCTCTGTACCAATTTTCCCCCATCCTCTAACCCCTCTTTACATTATGACTACATTTGGTCTTGACTCCCCATGGGCAATGACACAAGAGACTGACCAGTAATATATTAAAAATCTTACATTTGCATGCACTTTGTGTTAACTTTTTCCATTATAAATTCCTATGTCCACATTTATAATGAAAATTGTCTTTGTAAACTCATCATGATGTAATTGCACCTTTCTAACGGTAATGTCAAAATATATAACTAAGTTGGAGCCAACAGAATACAGAATGTGTGTAGAACTGTTGCCAGAGCTTCCAATCACTTACAGCATTACCTAGTCGGCATGCCAATGAATTAAGTTTTCCTACGCTGAGCCAAATTTATCCTCCTACATACAGTGGAATTGTTCCGACTCTTTACACATATATTTAAAATCAAACCTGATTTCATAAGTCTAGAGACAAAGAAATTAGATCATAACCACAGGCAATGGGATGAGCCAAAGATCAAAACCCTTTAAAAACAGGTCTACCCCACTGGGAAGAATCAATTGAATTCTCTGCTCTTCATTTTCAGAAAACTCAAAAAACTTCTCCCAAGTTCCAAGTGGTGTCCAAAGCAGTAGATAACCATAAATGCTCCTTGACAATGTGAGCTGCGGCAATGTTACAGGAATGGGGACCATTTTGAAGGAACTGTTCCTGAGACATAGGGAGTGTGCGTTATACTCAGAATTGGCTGTATTCCACAACTTTTGTGCCCAGGCAGAAAGTGAAGGTAATTCTACCTCACACCACAGCACTGGAACGCATAGTTGTGCAGCATAAGGTAGCAAGACAATTGGTCGGAACAGGGTCAAAAGGGTCCAAAGGAAATTTTACCAGGAATCCAAGTGTACAAATATTAACTCCACGATTCTGCACTCCCAGCAGAACAACTGCCCAATGATGACCTCAGCCCCCCACCATGAACAGAAGATCCTACAGAAACTGCTAAAATCCGTGCCTGAGTTCCCAATACGCCCTCCTGACAGGCAAAGTTACGCACCGAGGGTGTCAATTCACGAAACATACCCTTTTGTGTTGGTGACATTGTAAGTACAGTGGTAGGAATTCCTAATTGTAAATGCATTCTAAAAGCACATTTTAGATCGTGCCAGAAATGGCGGTCTGAAGAAATCTTACCGCTGTGTTTATCATCCGTAACACAAATGGGTAAATTTACCAATCCTGCGACCCTAATGGGGAGCCACACACGAACGAAGTACGAGTCAATGAATCGCCACTACAATATTGAAGATGAATCCCGACCCATGCTCCCTTTTGAGTGCAGAGTGCATGAAATTATTTTATAACAATCAGAGGAAATCTGCCCCCGTTATAACTAGAAAAAAAAGAACTTGAAGGACTACAGATGTAAGGCAAATGTTGATGCCCATACAACAGTTCTACCCTTGGAATAAAAACAACCACAATAGGGAGATTGTTGGTGACTCTCCAGTCAGAAGTGAACAAGACAGTACATCCTTCTCCACAATGCTGATCGGCTGTGAAGTTCCATATAAGAAAATGACAGTAAATCAATCTTGAAGTTCCTCTGACATTAATAAAGGTCAAAGGAACTGTTCGGCTGTTACTGCCTTGTAAAAACTGCTGCTAACCATCTATTACCCTGTATATATTTCGGCAAGTCAGATATTTTGTGGTTCATTAAACATTTGTAAGAACTGAAATTCCCATCCAGTGCAGTTTATCTGCAGCAGGAACAAACTTCAAAATTATTTTCTAATTCCAGATATTTTGTAACTTCAACAACGCTACATATCGATATGCTTACCTTATTCAAAATGTCCCGTTCCCTCACCAGCTCATCAATCGCTTTCTTATCAAGGTCAGCCTGCTTTTTAGCCACCTCTAGTTCTGAAGTGGAAAGGACAAGAATAAATTGGAGATTTTACTATGGTTACTTTCAAAATATAAAGAAGAATCAAACCATTCCCTGTAATTGAAAACAGCAAGTAAATGTACTAATGTGCCCCAGTTATATAAATGAAAATGTGATTCCGGTAGGACTGAAGAAAAACCCAGGCTTTATATCCAATCTTATACAAAGTTCATTGTTTGATACAGTTGAAACTAACCTCATATGTATGTACATACATTTGGAAAAATTTATTACAAAAAGGTGCCTGCATACCCACACGTGCAGGGGTAAAGATCTAAGTTGTAACTCCAGCTCTGTAATAACTAAATGGCAACTCTCCTCATGACTCAATTCCAGCTTCGAGTACTGATTTTAAATCTCTTCTCCCTGAATATATTCTACTGGACTGACTCTGTATCTTGAAGCCTAGGATGAATTTAGGAGTCAGGACAGAGAATTGCCAGTTATCACAGACAGCCCTATAAAGGAAATGGGAAATGCACAGGTTCCCTGAAAACATCAACACAATGCTTTACATCCACTTATCCCTACTATCCTAGTTGCAACTATACACATACACAACCACTATACATATACATATATATATATATATATATATAAATAATACATGCTTTACATGGATCTTCTGGAAGATGATCAGAACCCCCATGGAAATTCAACCCCATAGTCATGTTATCACAACAGGACAAGAGCGCATCTATTCCTATGTTAGTGATAGTGATTTTTTTTTAAATACAATGGAACTTTTATTGTTCTTCATAATAGAGTGTTTGAATGTCTCCAAATTTTAGTCTTGTACATATGGCATACCAATATCCTGGATATGGAACTGAAGTAAAATATGTAAACATGAATCTTTCCTGTTCTGTGAGGTTGGTTTGTGTCAATAGAAAGAAATTAGATTCAGTGGGCTGTGCAATAAAGCAACATTTAGTCAAAGCTTTGTCCTGTGAAAACTCTAGTGGGTGATTGGAAAGGCAAGAAATCAGAGGATGGTTCCACTCTATCTGAAAAAGAGCTTTTACAATGCAGATGGCTCAGATTGGGGTAGGGGGGATGAATTTTCAGGCTTCCTGCCCAGCGGAAACAGGGGTGGAAGTGCCCCAAAAATGGTGGGCAATGATCTGGGCCACTGCCACTCTGGGTCCCCTTCCCCATGGACCTACCTTCTTCCAGCCCGGAGACCGGCCGGTGCACCCAATATTGAGGCAGTTACCCCTGGGTGCTCAACCTTAGGCTGCAGCCCACCGTCCCCATGCTAATGAGACACGCTCGCCCCAGATTCTAGATGGCCGGCTGGCACGTTCAGTCAGCCAGCTGTCCAAAGTCCACTTGGATGGGGGGGGAATTCAACCAGGATGCGGTTAATGAATAAATTTTGGTAATTTTTTAATAACAGAGACTTGACCCATGAAGCTAAACAACCACGTGCCGGTTACTGTTTGCACATCACCCACTGGTACATTACCCACTGTGTTAAAAAGTGGCGAACATTTAGGGAACAGTGATCATAGTATCATAAGATTTAGATTAGTTATGGAAAAGGACAAGGAGCAATCTAGAGTAAAAATACTTAATTGGAGGAGGGCCAATTTCTGTGGGCTCAGAACGGATTTGGCCCAGGTAAATTGGAATCAAAGATTGACAGGCAAAACTGTAATTGAACAATGGGCAGTCTTTAAAGAGGAGATGGTTTGGGTATAGTCTAGGTACATTCCCACGAGAGGGAAAGGTAGGGCAACTAAAGCCAGAGCTCCCTGCATGACGAAAGAGAAAGAGAGTAAGATGAAGCAGAAAAAGGGGGCGTATGACAGATGTCAGGTTGATAATACAATGAGAACCAGGCTGAATATAGAAAGTACAGAGGAGAAGTGACAAAGGAAATAAGAGAGGCAAAGAGAGAGTATGAGAATAGACTGGTGACTAACATAAAAGGGAATCCAAAAGTCTTCTATAGGCATATAAATAGTAAACGGATAGTAAGAGGAGGGGTGGAGCCAATTAGGGACTATAACGGAGATCTACGCATGGAGGCAGAGGGCATGGCTGAGGTACTAAATGAGTACTTTGCACCTGTCTTTACCAAGGAAGAAGATGCTGCCAAAGTCGCAGTAAAAGAGGAGGTAGTTGAGATACTGGATGGGCTAAAAATTGATAAAGAGGAGGTACTAGAAAGGCTGGCTGTACTTAAAGTAGATAAGTCACCCGGTCCGGATGGGTTGCATCCTAGGTTGCTGAGGGAAGTTTGGGTGGAAATTGCAGAGGTGCTGGCCATAATCTTCCAATCCTCCTTAGAAATGGGGGTGGTGCCAAAGGACTGGAGAATTGCAAATGTTACACCCTTGATCAAAAAAGGGTGTAAGGATAAACCCGGAAACTACAGGCCAGTCAGTTTAACCTCGGTGGTGGGGAAGCTTTCAGAAATGATAATCCGGGATAAAATTAATAATCACTTAGACAAGTGTGGATTAATAAAGGAAAGCCAGTGCAGATTTGTTAAAGGCAAATTGTGTTTAACTAACCTGATTGAGTTTTTTGATGAAGTAACTGAGAGGGTTGATGAGGGCAATGCGGTTGATGTTGCGTATATAGACTTTCAAAAGGCATTTGATAAAGTGCCACATAATAGGCTTGTCAGCAAAATTGAAGCCCATGGAATAAAAGGGGCAGTGGCAGCATGGATACAAAATTGGCTAAGTGACAGAAAACAGAGAGTACTGATGAATGGTTGTTTTTCGGACTGGAAGAGAGTACAGAGTCATAGAGTCATAGAGTCATACAGCACGGATAGAGGCCCTTCGGCCCATCGTGTCCGCGCCGGCCATCAGCCCTGTCTACTCTAATCCCATATTCCAGCATTTGGTCCGTAGCCTTGTATGCTATGGCATTTCAAGTGCTCATCCAAATGCTTCTTGAATGTTGTGAGGGTTCCTGCCTCCACAACCCTTTCAGGCAGTGAGTTCCAGACTCCAACCACCCTCTGGGTGAAAAAGTTATTTCTCAAATCCCCTCTAAACCTCCCGCCTTTTACCTTGAATCTATGTCCCCTTGTTATAGAACCCTCAACGAAGGGAAAAAGCTCCTTAGTATCCATCCTATCTGTGCCCCTCATAATTTTGTACACCTCAATCATGTCCCCCCTCAGCCTCCTCTGCTCCAAGGAAAACAAACCCAATCTTCCCAGTCTCTCTTCATAGCTGAAGCGCTCCAGCCCTGGTAACATCCTGGTGAATCTCCTCTGCACCCTCTCCAAAGCGATCACATCCTTCCTGTAGTGTGGCGACCAGAACTGCACACAGTACTCCAGCTGTGGCCTAACCAGTGTTTTATACAGCTCCATCATAACCTCCTTGCTCTTATATTCTATGCCTCGGCTAATAAAGGCAAGTATCCCATATGCCTTCTTTACCACCTTATCTACCTGTTCCGCCGCCTTCAGGGATCTGTGAACTTGCACACCAAGATCCCTCTGACCCTCTGTCTTGCCTAGGGTCCTCCCATTCATTGTGTATTCCCTTGCCTTGTTAGTCCCTCCAAAGTGCATCACCTCGCACTTTTCCGGGTTAAATTCCATTTGCCACTGTTCCGCCCATCTGACCAACCCATCTATATCGTCCTGCAGACTGAGGCTATCCTCCTCGCTATTTACCACCCTACCAATCTTTGTATCATCAGCGAACTTACTGATCATACCTTTTACATTCATATCCAAGTCATTAATGTAGACCACAAACAGCAAGGGACCCAGCACCGATCCCTGTGGTACCCCACTGGCCACAGGCTTCCAGTCACAAAAACAACCTTCGACCATCACTCTCTGCCTTCTGCCACTAAGCCAGTTTTGTATCCAAAGTGCCAAGGCACCCTGGATTCCATGGGCTCGTACCTTCTTGACCAGTCTCCTGTGGGGGACTTTATCGAAGGCCTTACTGAAATCCATGTATACCACATCCACTGCGTTACCCTCATCCACACGCCTAGTCACCCCCTCAAAAAATTCAATCAAATTAGTCAGACATGATCTTCCCTTGACAAAGCCATGTTGACTATCCCTGATTAATCCTTGCTTCTCCAAGTGGAGACTAATTTTGTCCTTCAGAATTTTTTCCAATAATTTTCCTACCACTGATGTTAGGCTCACTGGCCTGTAGTTCCCCGGTTTTTCCCTACTCCCCTTCTTGAATAATGGTATTACATTAGCGGTTCTCCAGTCCTCTGGCACATCCCCTGTGGCCAGAGAGGTTCTGAATATATGTGTCAGAGCCCCCGCAATCTCCTCCTTTGCCTCACACAGTAGCCTGGGATACATTTCGTCCGGGCCTGGGGATTTATCCATTTTTAGGCCTGCTAAAACCGCCAATACCTCCTCCCGCTCGATGTTAATATGTTCGAGTATATCACAGTCCCCCTGCCGTATTTCTATGTCTACATCGTCCTTCTCCATAGTGAAAACAGAAGCAAAAAATTCATTTAGAACCCCTCCTACATCTGCCGGCTCCACACACAGATTGCCATTTTTGTCCCTAATGGGCCCTATTTTTTCCCTAGTCATCCTCTTACCCTTAATATACTTATAAAACATCTTAGGATTTTCCTTTATTTTGCTCGCCAGTGTTATTTCATGGCCCCTCCTTGATCTCCTAATTTCTTTTTTAAGTATCCCCCTGCACTTTTTGTACTCCTCTAGGGCTTCCTCCGTCTTTAGCCTTTTGTATCTGCCAAAAGCCCTCCTTTTTTTCCTAATCCATTCTCGTATATCCCCTGACATCCAAGGTTCCCTGGAGTTCTTGGAACCACCCTTGACCTTTACGGGAACATGTTGCCATTGTATGGTCTCAATCTCCCTTCTGAAAGACTCCCATTGCTCCGATGCGGATTTTTCTACAAGCAGCTGATCCCAGTCCATTTTGGCCAGATCCTGCCTTATCCTATTAAAATCGGCCTTCCCCCAATTTAGAACCTTTATTTCCGGCCCCTCCCTGTCCTTTTCCATGACCACCTTAAATCTCACCAAATTATGGTCACTGTCACCAAAGTGCTCACCTACTAGCACTTCTTCCACTTGGCCGGCCACATTCCCTAGAATTAGGTCCTGTACCGCCCCCTCTCTTGTAGGACTTTCTACATGCTGGCTCAAAAAGCTCTCCTGGATGCACGTTAAGAATTTTGTACCCTCTAAGCCTTTTACACTCTGAGTATCCCAGTTAATATTGGGGAAGTTGAAATCCCCCACTATTATTACCCTATTATTATTTGCACAATTTTCTGAGATTTGCCTACATATCTGTTCCTCTATCACCCCCTGACTGTTTGGGGGCCTATAGTACACTCCCATCAAAGTGCTTGCCCCCTTTTTGTTTTTAAGCTCCACCCATATGGCCTCATTAGAGGAACCTGCTAATATATCATCCCTCCTTATGGCAGTAATTGATTCTTTAATTAATATTGCGACCCCCCCTCCTCTTATACCTCCCCCTCTGTCTCGCCTGAAGATTCTGTACCCCGGAATATTGAGCTGCCAGTCTTGCCCCTCCCTCAACCATGTCTCTGTGACAGCAACAATATCATACTCCCATGTGTTTATCAACACCTTCAGTTCATCCACCTTATTCGCAAGACTCCTTGCATTAAAATAGATGCCATCCAGCCTTGCCCTTACATATTTGCCCTGTCTTCCAAGCTGACTTGTTTTTTTCTCTATATTTGGCTGCACATCACCCCCTATTGTAGCTCCACTCTGTATCCCATCCCCCTGCCAAGTTAGTTTAAACCCCCCCCAGTGGTGTTCCCCAGGGGTCGATACTAGGACCACTGCTTTTTTTGATATATATTAATGACTTGGACTTGGGTGTACAGGGCACAATATCAAAATTTGCAGATGACACAAAACTTGGAAGTGTAGTAAACAGTGAGGAAGATAGTAATAGACTTCAAGAGGACATAGACAGGCTGGTGGAATGGGCAGACACATGACAGATGAAATTTAACGCAGAGAAGTGCGAAGCGAAGGAAGAATGAGAAGGGGCAATGTAAACTAAATGGTACTAAAGAGGGTGCAGGAACAGAGAGACCTGGGGGTATATGTGCACAAATCTTTGAAGGTGGCAGGTCAGGTTGAGAAAGCAGTTAAAAAAGCATACAGGATCCTAAATAGAGGCATAGCGTACAAAAACAAGGAAGTTATATTGAACCTTTATAAAACACTGGTTCGGCTACAATTGGAGTATTGCGTCCAATTCTGGGCACCGCACTTTAGGAAGGATGTGAAGGCCTTCGAGAGGGTGCAGAAAAGATTTACTAGAATGATTTCAGGGATGAGGGACTTCAGTTACGTGGATAGACTGGAGAAGCTGGGGTTGTTCCCCTTAGAGCAGAGAAGGTCGAGAGGAGATTAGAAAGAAGTGTTCAAAATCATGACGGGTTTAGATAAAGTAAATAAAGAGAGATTGTTCCCATTGGCGGAAGGGTCGAGAACCAAAGGTCACAGATTTAAGGTGATTGGCAAAAGAACCAGAGGCAACATGAGGAAAAACTTTTTTTACGCAGCGAGTAGATATGATCTGGAATGTGCTGCCTAAAAGGGTGGTGGAAGCAGATTCAATCATGGCTTTCAAAAAGGAATTAGATAAATACTTGAAACGAAAAAATTTGCAGAGCTATGGGGAAAGAGTGAGGGAATGGGACTAACTGGATTGCTCTTACAAAGAGCCGGCACGGGCTCGATGGGCCGAATGGCCTCCTTCTGTGCTGTAACCATTTTATGATTCTATGATCTATAAATCTTACTTTTGTTAATTGTATTGTAAGATTACTTGTGCAGCCATTTGAAAGAGCGTAGATGGACTTGAGAGTTTCACACAAAGGGTGGTGAATGTGTGGAATCTATAGCACAGGGAGGCAGTGAAGGTGGATAGTATTGGCAAATTCAAGAGGGAGCTGGGTAGTTTTTGGCAAAGGAAATAATTGAGGGATGTAATAGATAGTATGCAGTGTAATAATTTTTGGACTGTTGAGGCTGCAAATGTCATTTCCTGTATATTCCGATATAAATTGCCCCATGCAGATTATACTTTTACAAACATTTCTCTCCCCCCACCCCCCCACCCCGCCACCGCTTTTTCTGTGCTCATCAAGGTGATGGTTGTCCGTGTAGAAATGGAACACTTTCCCGGTGTCAGCATCAGCAACACCAAGGTCAGGTATCGCACTGCTAGATGCTAAGAAAAGCTCATTCCACTCTGCCTCAACCATGTGCCTCGGCTTCAGAGTAAGAGGAGCACCCCAATGCACCAATGTGGCATTTTTGTTTCATTTCCCGCCACAACCATCCATGGGCTTTTCTGAGTGACTGCCAATTAGTGCCAAATTAGAGGCAGTTTTGCACTGTATGGCCATGGCCACAAGGAACTAGATACAGGACCCTTACAGTCAATCGACTGAGCAAACTTTCATTCCAACAGCCAAGCCTGGATAAGAATCCAAATCCCAAAGTTGAAAGGCCAGTGTCTAAAGTGGCATCCAATTTCACAAATACCAGTTTTGTTGGTGCTCCTCATCTTAAACCTTTTGCCTGACTCAAAGCAGCATTATTCTAATCAAAAATTGTGTTTAAAAATAGATCTTTGTAGGTATAATGCGAAAGTACTAAGAGGTTATAAACAACAGTATTTATGTCCTATGCATACATTTTTATCCAGGATCATTGAACCATCATGGTTTATTGATACTGTCTCTTGTGTAATAGAACAGTTTAAATCTGAACTGCTGGGAGAAAACATACCTTCTAATTGGATTTGAAGGAGAAGCATAATTCTGAATAATTATTTACCCCCGAGTGCAAGAAAAAACAACTTTCACTTCAAAGATGCACCTCTCAGCAGATCTTGCTGCTGAACTAAAGAGTGACAAATCCCCAGGACCAGATGGTTTCCATCCCAGGGTTTTAAAGGAAGTAGGTGAGCACATTGCAGATGCCCTAACTATAATCTTTCAAAGTTCTCTACATTCAGGAACTGTCCCTCTAGATTGGAAAATTGCACGTCACTCCGCTTTTTAAGAAAGGAGAGAGAGGGAAACCGGGGAATTATAGACCAGTTAGCCTAACATCTGTTGTGGGGAAAATGCTGGAATCAGAGAGCCAGCATGGATTTGTGAAAGGTAGGTCGTGCCTGACAAACCTGATTGAATTTTTTGAAGAGGTGACTAAAGTAGTGGACAGGGGAATGTCAATGGATGTTATTTATATGGAGTTCCAGAAGGCATTTGATAAGGTCCCACATAAGAGACTGTTAGCTAAGATAGAAGCCCATGGAATCGAGGGAAAAGTACAGACTTGGTTAGGAAGTTGGCTGAGCGAAAGGCGACAGAGAGTAGGGATAATGGGAAGGTACTCACATTGGCAGGATGTGACTAGTGGAGTCCCGCAGGGATCTGTATTGGGGGCCTCAATTATTCCCAATATTTATTAACGACTTGGATGAAGGCATAGAAAGTCTCATATCTAAGTTTGCCGATGACACAAAGATTGGTGGCATTGTAAGCAGTGTAGATGAAAACATAAAATTACAAAGCAATATTGATAGATTAGGTGAATGGGCAAAACTGTGGCAAATGGAATTCAATGTAGACAAATGTGAGGTCATCCACTTTGGATCAAAAAAGGATAGAACAGGGTACTTTCTAAATGGTAAAAAGTTAAAAACAGTGGATGTCCAAAGGGACTTAGGGGTTCAGGTACATAGATCATTGAAGTATCATGAACAGGTGCAGAAAATAACCAAGAAGGCAAATGGAATGTTGGCCTTTATATCTAGAGGACTAGAGTACAAGGGGGCAGAAGTTATGCTGCAGCTATACAAAACCCTGGTTAGACCACACCTGGAGTACTGTGAGCAGTTCTGGGCACCACACCTTCGGAAGGACATATTGGCCTTGGAGGGAGTGCAGCGTCGGTTTACTAGAATGATACCCGGACTTCAAGGGTTAAGTTATGAGGAGAGATTACACAAATTGGGGTTGTATTCTCTAGAGTTTAGAAGGTTAAGGGGTGATCTGATCGAAGTTTATAAGATATTAAGGGGAACAGATAGGGTGGATAGAGAGAAACTATTTCCGCTGGTTGGGGATTTTAGGAGTAGGGGGCACAGTCTAAAAATTAGAGCCAGACCTTTCAGGAGCGAGATTAGAAAACATTTCTACACACAAAGGGTTGTAGAAGTTTGGAACTCTCTTCCGCAAACGGCAATTGATACTAGCTCAATTGCTAAATTTAAATCTGAGATAGATAGCTTTTTGGCAACCAAAGGTATTAAGGGATATGGGCCAAAGGCAGGTATATGGAGTTAGATCACAGATCAGCCATGATCTTATCAAATGGCGGAGCAGGCACGAGGAGCTGAATGACCTACTCCTGTTCCTATGTTCCTATGTAACTACATTGAAATGTTTAAATAAAATAACCATATTTTTGATGACCTAGTATGTTAAACAGTGGATGTGTGACTTGCATTTCATGGAACTCATAAACAAGGTTCAGGTTTTTGGTCTGCTCCGATTACCAGCGTCGGAAATTACAAAGTTCTACTCTATAGATCAGTAACAAGAAACACCAGTAGCAATGCCAGTCAATCAGCTGCCAGTGATGTGTTTGAAATGGTTCATCATTAAAAGTCTCTCATTTGTATGCAATAAATGTTGCTTTGTTGTTCCATCAATAGAGGCCCAGTGAAATTTTAGTAAAGTTCAAGACTCCCAACTACTAGATTTCTTTTACTGATCAGGTCAAGAAGGCTTTAATAGGAGTTGGCAAGCAGAGCCCCTACCTTTCTCCAGGGAAGTAGTGAGGTTCTTCAGAGTTTCCCGCTGGTGATCAAGCTCCAGTTTCTGGTCCTCAGCCTGATGCAACCTCCGCTGCAACACCTCCCTCACCTTGGTCAACTTGGTAACCTCCTGACGCAACTGAGCCACATCGTCCTCTTTGGTCTAGATCAGATGACAGCAGTGTAATTATTTGAAACAGACCAATTTACAAAGAGGCAATATAGGAGCTTCGCTCCTTCCCACTCAACTTGTTCCCTATATTTCTCCCGAAGGCAGCAACACGTGGTGGGAGATAATTCAGTCGAGCATGGGGATGACAAAGGCACGGATGAGGGTTTCAGCAGCCGATGGGCTGCGACAGGGCTGGAGCAGGCGAGGTTACGGATATGGACGTCGGAGGTCTTTGTGATGGAGAGCATATGGGGTTGGAAGCTTGAATAGGATGCTGAGATTATGAACAGTCTGGTTCAGTCTGAGATAATGGTCAAGGAGGGGAATAGAATTGGTGGCAAGGATATCGAGTTTTATAGCGGGGGCAAAGATTCCCAATGTTTAAGCAGAGGAAATTGCCACTTCTCCACAATTGACTATCGGAGAAGCAGTCTGACAGCACAGAGGCAGTGAAGGGGTCGAGAGAGGTCGTGGACTGTAGAGCTGGGTGTCATCAGCATATATGTAGAAGCTGACCCCAAAGGGCAGCATAACCCTTGAGGGACTCCAGAGGTAACAGCGTAGGAGTGAGTTGAGAAGCCATTGCTGGAAATGTTCTGGCTACGATTGGATAGATGAGTGGTTTCCACTGAGCTGGTATGGTCAACTGTGTCAAAGGCTACAGAGGTCAAGAAGGATGAGAAACGGTAATGCACCTTAGACACATTTATAGAGGACATCATTTGTGACTTTGGTTCGGGCCATTTCAGTGCAGGGACGGAAACGAGATTGGAGAGATTCAAACATGGAGTTGCAGGAAAGGTGGGCACGGATTTTGGAGGCAACAACACGTTCGCGATGATTCCTGACCCCCCCATTGACCCCCAACCCCCCCGATGATCCCCGACCCCCCAATGATCCCCAACCCTGATCCCCCAATGACTCCCAACCCTGACCCCCAAACCCATGACAGACCCCCCCCCCCCCCCAATCTAAGTCTTACCTGCTCGCATCCGCTTCCTTCCTCTTCTCCCGTCCGACTGACAGCGAGCCTGTCAATCAGGCTAGCCTGTCGAACGGGAAACCGACAAAAAAAAATAAAAGACATCCTTATATCAAAATCGTAAGGATGTCCGGGAAACCTGTACTGCTGGGTTTCCAGTTAGGAATTCCCCCGCCACCCGCCCTCTTCCTGGCTCCGTGTTAAAATTTGGGCTCAGATCTCTGGATTGCTAATCCAGTACAATACCTTATTAATTTGAGATTTGGTGTGGTTATTTTTGTTACCAGAACCACGTGCTTGAACTACTGCTTTGTAATTTGCTGTGAGACACCTAATATTACCTTGCACACATTCACCGTGAGACATTTATTGGATGATGTTTCCGAGATGTAATGGATCTTTCCAAGAGCCAGCACAGGCACAATGGGCCGAATGGCCTCCTTCTGTGCTGTATGGTTCGATGATGGGCTTTACTTTATCTAGTTAAGTAAGAGAGGAAATAGTACTTACTTTAAGATCGACCAGCTTCTGTTGGTTTTCATGGGTCAGTTGGTCAGTGATCATAACTTGTAGCTCATTCTCCTGCTGGAGCTTGATAAGCTTGTGGTTTAGTAGTTCCAAATCCTTCGAAGCTCTTTCATTCAAAATCTATTGAAGGAAAAAGAATAGCCATCATTTACAACAAAAAAGTAATTATCTCTGTCACACAGAATTTACATTTTATGCACAATAAATTTTAATCGATTCCAAAGAGGACTTGGGTGTTGAAGTGGGTTGGACACTGGCCTTTTGTTTTTAGGACCTAGGCTCAAATCCAGTCCAGACCATTGGGATGAAAGTCTCTCCTGTCATTACACTGTACATGGGTCCACAGCACAAAACTTTCGTAAACTAGCACTAAGTTGCCAATATCATTCCAAATCCAGCACAGACTTGATGGCCTGATGGCCTTTTTCTGTGCTGTAACATTCTCTGAAATTGTGCTCCTGCATGCCTACAGTGGAAATTGGAAATGTCACAGGGATGCAGTAGAGAATATCTTTCTGAGATTAAGCTTAGGCGCATTATTGGGGCAGAGTAAAATGAGCTATACTCTGCAACTAGCTGTCCTGCATCTAATCTGGGAGTGCTCAATGCTGGTACTGGGTACCTGAAACAAAAATTAAATCCACCACCTTGCAGAGCACAACATTAACAAAAAAAATATTTTTTTTTAATTAAATGTTCTTTTTAAACTTTTTTTTGAATGAAAGTTGCTTACAGTCTATCAACAAATGAAAGCCTTTTATAAAAAGAATCAGTCTTACACTTTTAATAAAGTGTGTTTACTTGTGCTATTGATATTGGGGTGGCTTTGCCTTCATTACCTTTCTCTCACAAGGGAAGGAAAGAGGAAACAAAGTACTGAAAACTGGAAAATCACACAGCTACAAAGGCTGTGATGAGACAGAAACAGATGGCAGGAGAGGAAAGTCAGAGAAAAGGGGAGAGCCAGAGGAGAAAGGGAAAGCAGAAAGAAGCGAGTCAAAGGAGAGGTGAGGAGAGTCAGAGGAGAGAAGAGTCAGGGGAGAAAGGGGAAAGGAAAGAATAAAGAGGAGAGGAGAGAAGACAAGGGAGGAGAGAAGGCAAGGGAGGAGAGAAGGCAAGGGAGGAGAGAAGGCAAGGGAGGAGAGAAGGCAAGGGAGGAGAGAAGGCAAGGGAGGAGAGAAGGCAAGGGAGGAGAGAAGGCAAGGGAGGAGAGAAGGCAAGGGAGGAGAGAAGGCAAGGGAGGAGAGAAGACAAGGGAGGAGAGAAGGCAAGGGAGGAGAGGGGAGAGGAGAGGAGAGAGGAGAGAAAAAAGGAGAGAAAAAAGGAGAGGGAGGAGAAAAGAGGAGAGAAGAGAGAACTGTACCATGATATAACCAAGGAGCTATATTTTTATTGCCTCCTTGCATCGTTGCTAAGTTGGGGAAGGCACAGCTCCATTTACATGTGATCAAAGATCTGCATGAAGTACTGTTCACCAATCTCCCATGCCAGTGCAGTTTTTAGTCACTGAAAATACAGCTCTTCCCAATCATTAATATGTGAATAGTGGCACACCAGGCCACAGGGATTATTTTTGAACTTCAAAAGCTTATCTATTTTTGGCAAAGTTTTGCAACAGCTGTGTTTACAGTACAGCCAATGCCCACAATTACTGATGTGAAACTATCCTTTCCAGTTGGCTTCACTAACAGGGCACTGATCTGCATTTGCCTATTGTACTGCACTGCTGGTGTTGGGTCTCTGCCCATGAAGGCACTGCACCTATGCCAAAAGCACAGTCAAAACAAATATCCTCGATTCGTGTTCCCTATATTTCTGATTAGTTGGTTCAAAAGTCATGAGGGAGAGCTGGGAGATTGTTTCCTGGTTACCTTTTGTTCCTTCAGCTGCAGGTCTAATTTCTGTTGATCGTCTTTGGCCTTCTGCTGTTGTACGATCATCAATTTGATTTCAGCTTGATTTTCATCCAGTTCTGCCTTTAAGTGTGTCAGTTCTTTCGACAGCTTCTCCTTCCGCCGAACCTCCCGGGAAATCTCATTCTCTCGCATCTCTATGTCATGCTGAAGCTACAGTCAAAAGATTGGTGTGGGTGATGGGCATCGAAAGGAACATGCATTAGAGCCCTGAGGAAAACATGCCCATTTAGGGCTAAGAAGTTGTCTTTAAAAATCACAAAGTATTTCAGTCTCCATTGATAATATAATAACTGATAGCACAGGAAGTACAGACACCTTACTGCACAACAATATGTAGTTTCTTTTCGAAGTCAAGTTTGAAGATTTTCTTCTGTACTATTCCATTAAAATACACTGCTTTATGGATATTTTTCTCTGAATATAAGATCTCAGAATCTACATTAATTGATTTTTAATGAGTTAATTCTACCCCAGTGATTCAACTGGCTGGCCGGCAGACTACAAATTACTTAGAGCTCTGCATCTTAAGAACAGTTTTTTTTCGTGGTAGTCAACATGAAATTTCAAATTCAAATCCTATGTAATCTCTAACATGACTAACCTTTATAGTATCTGAACATGGATTACTCTTCAATGGAAGCCTCCAAACTTATTAAAGTACAAGGTGATAGCACCCCCTAATCCAGTGCCTCTGTAATCGGACACTGCATCCCTATCAACAAGGGTGCAATATCTTAGTTTCTAGTTTGTCAAAGCAGTGTGACTTGTTAACTCTTTGTTGAGGGGCACCATCTCAAGCAGTGCCTTGAACGAGGGCTACTCTCAGGAATATTTCAGCACACTGCACCATGTAGTGATGTGGAGTGATTCCCTACACGGTGACCTTCTGTGTTACTGTGATCAGTTGACAAATGGAGGAGATCACTGGGGCTGAAATTCTGTGGGGGTTCCACTGATCTTCCACTCTAACTCCACCAGGATACTGGTGAGACCCCAGCGGAATTTCAGTCCCACTGTGTAGAGAATCACATGAATGAGAAAAAGGCATTGTTGTGCAACTTTAAGAGCTCTCTAGATGTCAGGGAAAACCCTGCCTTGTAATAGCATTCCTGTGCTTTCTCTCACTAGAGCGCAAGAGAAGGAGGAACTGAATCTCAGTTGTCAAAATATCATTGCTGGTAGGCTGAGACAAAAGGCCCAGAGACACATGGAGCATCAAGTATGCCAAAGACCAGAGATGATGGGGGATGCAGTCTATATTATGAGTGCCACAGGTCTAAAATGACATGGTCACTGTTGATGGTTGTTTGTTTCCTTTAATCATTAGGTTCTGCTGTTCAAAACATCAAAAGATCAGTGGAACCCCCACAGAATTTCAGCCCCAGTGATCTGTTTTGATTAATGGTATTAGATTTGCCTATCATTATAATCCCCATAACATCAATTTTCCCAACCGCCTGGCCCCCATTGTGTTGCATGAGATGTGGAACTAAGCCACCATGAAATGTCACGTTAACTGTGACACTATCTATTATTGCCAGGAACATTACAATAAAAGTAGATTGTATCAGGGAATGAGTCCCAAGCTCAGTACACATTTTTGGACAAATCAGTTAGAAATTATGAAAAAGTTTATTTTTTTTTGTCTCTCCTTATTGGTTTTCAAACACTTTTGCTTACTGTCAATGACCCCATTGGGGAAAAGTGGCCGGAAGGGGCTATGGAGTCTGATGAGGTGAGGGAGCTGTATTAACATGATACAAGCACTAAGCTGCCTTGGCCTAATACTGAGGTTAATTTAGCTGACTCACGTGGTCGGACACAGTAACTCCTACCAGCCAATTCCTTTTAATCACGTCATCATCAATCACCATTTAAAATAAAAAACTTCAAAAACTAATAAAGAAACAGAAAAATAAAGTCTCAGTAAATGTCTAATTTTTAAAAGGAGTACCGATAGTGACCACTTTAAAGCTAATAATTGAATTTTAAAAAAATGATTGACCTTCTGTGGCGTTAGTTAGACAAAAGTAAAAAAGAAATCACGTCTCACTGGAATTGCTTCTACTCGTCTCCCACTCTCTAATCCTTTTTGCCTCTTGTTTCTTTTTGTCTTCAACTCATTTGTATCCCTTCAGCTCACTCACGTTTTCTGCTATCGTCAACTCTCTACCTCTCTGCTTGACCCTGACTTTTTCTGTATGTCTCAAACCGTCTGTATACCGATCACATATGTCTTCTGTTTCTCTCTAAAAAACCTTTTCTCTCTCTTCCTTTTGGTACATATCTAACTTTCCCCCTCCCTCAGTGGATGCCCTTTAAAAAATTAAATATTTGGGTGATTGAGACTTCCAAATAGATTTTGTAAAGACACAAATTGTTGAATAGCCTGCTGACATTCACTGTTTGGGCTCACACATGAGGAGTCAGCATCTTCACGAGCGAAGGAGAGAAAAGGATCAGGAAGAAAAGATTACCAACCTGGGCCATGTTCTGATCAGCCTCTTCTTTAAGACGCTCAAACTCCTGCTCACGAGTTGACAACTCGGTCACTTTGTCGCGTAAAACTACGACCTCTTTGAGCAGTTCATCTCTATCTTTAGTCAGCTGCTCTTTGGCTTTCAGCAAATCATTAACACTGTACAACACAAAACACAAAGGGTGTCATTCCACTTCTCAGAAAAAAAATCATATTTCAGATTTATCAAAGTTGATAGTTTAAATATTTTTGGACAAACCAGATTACCATTGTGATTTTGCTCATTCCAAATTAATCAAGTGAGTGGATTCTAGAGGGACAATTTTACAAATGTGCACTCCCAGCACAGAGCCTCAAGCTCCTACCCAGGAGCCAATAACAGAAAATCACTGACAGTGCCAAATGGACAGAAAATTGTGGGGAGAAGGCTCACAATTTTCCGATATACTCTCCATGGGCATGGTTCCTTGCTGAGAGCACAATTTTGTAAAGTCAGCCCTTAGATGACACTGCAAACGAAAATAACAATCTTTGACTTTTAGATTTAGATAGTCTCCCACTCTCCCCTCCCATTCAGGCACTTCTGTGGAACTATGTAAAATGATGAGCAAGACGATTTATGGATTGGTGAAATAGTGCATTGGAGCATGAACACAATGCACCATGAAATGATGGGACTCAGGTTTAATTACCTAACTGCACTGAGTTCTCTTGAATTGGTCACTTGGAAATGCATCCGAGTGTTTTAGTGACAGCTTTTCCTCCAGTCTCACCCGCTCTCAAATCTCATAGTATGGGAAGATCCCTGGCACCTTTAGGATCACTTTCTCAGAGCAGTTCAGCAGAGACAGCTGTCCTACAGATCCTGGGAATCTTCCCACACTATGATGAAGATTGAGGTTGGACGAGACTGGAAGAAAAGCTGTCACCAAACCACTTTAATTCACTTCCAAGTAGCCAGTTCGAGAGCAGCAATGGCAGGAGCCTGGGAGCAGGTTGCTTTGGCTAGAGGAGATGGGTAAACTTGGGAGGAAAACATATACATGGTTAGCGTATCCTCAAAATAAATAAAAAAGAATGAATTTTTTTTTCGCCTGTTAAGGCCCAAAGTAAATGAAAGTCTGTCAATGTCATTTTATCCAATAACGCTCACTGCTGCAGAACAACAAAGTAGGACTTAGGACCTGATTCATTGTTGAAATAAAGCATGTGTAATAGCACTGGTGATGATGAACAACATCCCTGATCTACAGCATTATAAATATGATGACATGGGCACAAATATCTCATTCTTCCTTTCCTTGCTAATCCTTAGAAAGTTGCTGCTAAGATGTATTAAGTATCTTCCTCCAGTCTTAATGCACCACTACCATTTTGCACTCTCCGAGATGCAGTGTTCAATTACTGTACAGCGCCTTTTACTAGACAGTTAGAGCTACTTAGCCGACATGCTCCTCCAGCACAGCTCAAGATTAAGGGCAGCTTAATGCTCTCAGCACAGAAGCAACAGTTCACCATAATCATTTTGAATTGAGTTCTCGCTCAAATTGGGTCTCTAAATTGTGTAAGTTCATGCACAGAGTTAGCCTTGGGCCAGCTCTTGACAGCATTCTGGAACACTGAAGAGCCACCACAGATTTTGTCAAATAATTTTCTAAAAACGTCTTAATTCAAGGTCTATCTCCAAGGTTGACGTGACTTGGTCAAAGAACTCAGCTCTTATTACCACCTCCCTACCCCATCGGAGATTTGTATTATTACTGTAAGTAAATAAGTCAGTGTTCCTTGGAAAACAAAATCTCCTATCTGTGCATTTTCACGACTTCTTCCCTTGGCATTCCAGTTACTAGTATTTGTATCTTCCTTAGTTTCCTCTTGATTTCAAGATTTCTTTGGATCTTCTCTCTTCTCCAGTTCTCACTTTTTTTTTAACATGCCATTTACTCTCATTTCTCAATGCTGACAGTGATTTACTGGCCTCCCTCTCTCCCTTTCTCATGCAACTCATATTTTGAGGTTACAAACTGGAAATTTCACAGACTTGAATAGTAGCGTTGCACTTTGTTACACAAGCCTTGCAGTTATTAGTAATTTTTAAAAATGTAGTTATTTCCCAAGTTCAAGGTTCTAAGTGCTTTAAAATCATCCAGTTCTTCCACACCCCTTATCCTGATGACTCACTGCCAGTGAGCAGGTCCCAAAGGAATTCTGGCTGCATACAGGCACAAACACGCACCTTTGAAGCTGACCTGTGTACTTTCAGAAAATATTATGACGCGCATACAAGCAGTGGCTTTCTTTAGTGCTGATTTTGGAATAGGGAGAAATACTGTGCATGTAAAAAGTAACACCATTTTCTGAAGCAAAACACACTGAGTGCTGACGGAACATACATTCAAAGCTTTTTAAAAAAGCACCACATTTGCATAGAGGTAAATGGCTCGAAAGTCCCAACCTAAAGCGTACAGTGTGTGAAGTTTCTTCTGAGTATGTCATCATTCTACTTCAACCTTAGAGGAAGCATGGCTCCATCGATAGCTCAAGTGCACTCCTTAGTAGGGTCTCAACAGAGGTGGCAGTAGAAATGTTGTAATTCGTCTCAGCACCCTTTGGTTAGGAAGGGGTAAAATAAACTTGCCAGGGTTCCTGTACCTGATTGCCATCCAGTGAAATGTACCTTCAGGAAAACACAATTCTATGAAATGTGTGCTTGAATGTGGAAGCCTGGTGAAGTCTGTGCTTGGTTAGCCTCCATGATCAATTCATCAGCCAACACTCAGGAAGGAATTTTCTGGGACAACGCACTACAGGGCAGAAGATTGCAGGTATCGCATCTGAAACTTTCCGATAAGTCACCCACTGCCTGTGGGACCCAGCCAGTGGTGATGGGCCTTGGGAAATTCAACCCATAATGGTTACTTGGGTTAGGTCAGCTGCACACAAACAAGAGCTAGTGAGGGTAATTTTGACTTTGGGCATTAGTGGATCAGCCGTCCGTTATACATCTCTCACGATTTTCATTTCTATTGACTTCAATGGAAACGAAAATCGGGAGAGACGTATAACGGGCAACTGATTCGATAGAGGACACTATTGCCCAAAGTCAAAATTACCCCCATTGTGTACTAGAAATGAGGGAAGAAAATTGAAAAGCAGATAAGTGAATAAAAAAGTGCAATTTCTCCAGTTAGAACCAAAGCTATCACTCACAACATGCTGACAGCAAGCATCCAGGCATATACAATAACATTCCAGAGAAGAAATTCCAGTGCAAAGAAAAAATAATTTAATCAACAAACCTGCTTTCCTGACCCAAAGAAAGTCCAGCTCCTTGCTCCACCAACCTGGTTAGGTTAGAAATTTCCTGTTTCAGTGTGCGGATAGTCTCCTTTCCTCGTTTTTCCTGTTCAAGACTTGAATCAACCATTTTCCAAGCTTTTTCAATTTCCTATTTATTGTAATAAAAATACGTGGAACAAAATTAGCCCAACCATGCATATTTTGAGGTGATCAATTAATTTTGCAACATTTTTAAATGGGAGAAAATATCACTGTATAAGTACCTTAGATTGCTTAATATGAATGCTTCTGGTCATTACAGGTACTGTAAATGTGTTTGTGAAAATTACCTCCATTTGATATTTTTTGCGAAATTATAAATGCATTCCTTCAGAAAATTGCACTCCACAACCAGAAACAAGTGGAGGAAATGCCTTGAAGGAAGTGATGAAAGATCTTATCATCTCCTGGGTAAGTCACTGATACACTCTCTCCCTCACCATGAATGTCTCATTTATTTGTGGTCCTAGTTTTGTAGCCTAGTGAACCTAACCCCACTAGACAAGGTGCATGGGTACGATAGTGTTGTGGTTATGTCACTGGACTAGTAATCCAGGAGGCCTAGACTAGGGATCCAGAGAACGAGAGCTCATAATCCCACCATGTCAGCTTGAGAATTTGATTTCACTTCACAAAATCTGGAAATAAAAAGCTGGTATCAGTTAGAGTGACCATGAAGCTGTTGTTTTGTCGTAAAAATCCAACAAGTCAGGGAAGGAAGCCTGACGTCCTTACTCGGCCTGGCCTATATGTGATTCCAGTCCCATTGACTCTTAACTGCCCTCTGAAGTGGCCGAGCAAGCCACTCAGTTCCATCCAGAGCACCTAGGGATGAGCAATAAATGCCAGCCTTGCCAGCAGCGCCCACATCTTGACGATGAATAGAAAAAAAGGTCCCACCACAGGAAGACTAAACCTTGTGAACAACAAGGGAAATCAACTTTGCAAGCAAAATGTTTCACAGTTGGCAGCCCACACAAATGTGATAACAAGCTCCAACAGCAGGAATATTTGGAACAAGGTTGTCAGCTATCTGCCACTGGTTTGTTGAAATGACAAAAGTGTAGCAGCGAACTTGTACATTTACTGACATTCAGGTTCAATGATGAGTATTTCTCTCTCAAACATGCCTGTGGTACTCAATCTAGCTATCTGATTCAGAAGCTATATTTATAGCTCTTTAAGATTCCAGGAGGATCACAGTTAAAGATTTTTAAAAATTGCACTGCAATAAAAGTCACCAATCACAAACATAAGATAAGGAAATATGGCAAGGAGCAAGGAACATACCTGCCATGCCCTATAATCTAGACTGAGGCCGTCTCGTCACCTCCAATGATAAAATCAACACTGGTATTAAATACAAGGTCAGAAAGTTGACTGGTTGCAATTTCCTCATCTTTACCTCAACCAGCTTATCTACCTTGCAATTCATACAAGAAGCTTTTATATTGTCACAGTAGGGGAGGACAGCCTTGTAGTACAGGAAAGAAGGTAGGGATGGTACATGTTTTGAGCTTTAGTTCTTTAATTTTATTTTGTGACTTATCTTGTTGATAAGAGACTAAAAAGGATCCTCCAATGGCAGAAGACTCATTATTTTTCAATTTTGAAAATGTGGAGACACAATTAAAAGGAAAATAGAACGTTAGGGTACATAGCCAAAACTATGCAGTATAAGTGTGCACAGGCTATGCTGCGGCTTTGGAAAACACTAGTCAGACCACACTTGAGAGTAGTGTGTGCAGCTTTGGTCACAATACTTCAAAAGGGACATAGCTGCATTGGTGAGGTTACACAAAACAGCAACAAGAATTATCCGAAGTTGCAAGGGATGAGTTATGAAGAAAAGAGATGCTTAAGCTGTTTAGTCTCAAGAGAAAGTTAAGTGGGGACCTCATTGAGGTATATAAAATATTCAATGGTGTCGATAAAGTGAATCCAGAATATAACATCGAGATGCATTTAAATTCATAAAAGTTTAATCAAAAGCAGATCATAGATAAAAATGTCTTTATCCAAAGAGCGATAACAGTTTCAAATAATCTAGCAGGTAAGGTGGTGGGAGTGGATTTCAAAATGCAATTGGCTGTCAGGTGGATGAGTTGGAGTACTCGATGAATGAGCTTGATGGACCTCATGTCCCTTTTCCGCTCAACTTTTTCTTATGCTTCTGAAAGGATTGAAGAAACAATTTTTGCTAATGGCACAAAAATATTCACAGGAGTTAGGAAGATAGATTGAAGGAACATAGATCAAATACATTACGTTCAGGGAATGAGCCCATATGTGAAAGATATCCTTCATGTGCATAAATGCATTTGGGTATGAATAATAGCAGGCATGTGTGTATCTTGCAGGAGTATCCAATAAAGATTGCGGACCAAGAGAGGGACCTGTGGGTCGTAGTGGATTAAACATTTAAGGGCCATAAGCAGTGTTGCAAGGCATAGGGAAAGCAAATAAAGTGTTATGGTTAATTGCCTGTACAGTACAAGATAAAACTAGGAATACTATGCTTAGGCCTTGATACGTTTAGAGAACTATGTCCAGTTTCAGTCCTCGCAATTAGCAGGAGATACTGAGGCCCCGGAGAAGGTCCTGAGGAGAGCGAGTGACTCACCTCCTGACTCCCCAAAGCCTTTCCACCATCTACAAGGCACAAGTCAGGAGTGTGATGGAATACTCTCCACTTGCCTGGATGAGTGCAGCTCCAACAACACTTAAGAAGCTCAACACCAACCAGGACAAAGCAGCCCGCTTGATTGGCACCCCATCCACCACCCTAAACATTCACTCCCTTCACCACCGGCGCACAGTGGTTGCAGTGTGTACCATCCACAGGATGCACTGCAGCAACTCGCCAAGGCTTCTTCGACAGCACCTCCCAAACCCGTGACCTCTACCACCTAGAAGGACAAGGGCAGCAGGCACATACGAACGACACCACCTGCAAGTTCCCCTCAAGTCACACACCATCCCAACTTGGAAATATATCGCCGTTCCTTCACCGTCGCTGGGTCAAAATCCTGGAACTCCCTTCCTAACAGCACTGTGGGAGAACCTTCACCACACAGACTGCAGCAGTTCAAGAAGGCAGCTCACCACCACCTTCTCAAGGGCAACTAGGGATGGGCAATAAATGCTGGCCTTGCCAGCAGTGCCCACATCCCATGAACGAATAAAAAAAAAGAATGATTCCCAGTCTTAGGACTCTTACTTATCAGGATACGCTCAAGCAAATGGGGCATTTTTTCATTGGAAAAACGTCAAAATATGATTGCAGATTTTAAAATAAAGACGTGAATAGATTCTGTCCACGTGGGGAGATTATTTGAACAGGAGAGAGATGGGAAATCGAAGGGACACGAGTATAAAATACAAAATCAAAAGAGTTAGGTTAGACATCAGGAAATACTTCTTTTCACAGAGCCACTGATCTCTAGAACAGATCATCAAAGCATGTGGTATGTATGCGTTCACTGCAGTCCTTTAAAAGCAGCTGAACAGGTTCCTGCAAGTAGAGGACACCTTGAATAATAGAAGGTAGGTGAGGGGGTAGCTGTAATTATTAGAATCAGTTACTGCAGTCTCCTCAAGCTTATTTCATTGCCTTTGGGAGTCTGAGAGGAATTTCAGAGAGTTTTTCCTAAATCAACCTCAGGTTCTTTCTCTGATTTTTTTTTGCCTCTCCCCGGAGATTGTGTAACTGGGGAAGGGAGGTTTATTGATGGTGCAAGTGGGCTGCACCCCATCTGGATGGGACAGGCTTGATGAACCAGATGGACTTTTCAAGTCCTTTTTCGTATGTGAGGGAACTATAGACTGATTGGAAACATTTAAAGTAAGTCTTTCCACTTTGCAACTCAAGTCAGGAAGTGCACTTAAAGGCTACTGGTGTTCCAGATGCTCGTTGTTTGCCCGATAGGGTGGATTCAGGGCACGAGCGGCAACAGTGAGAACAACCACACATGGATTAGATTGTGCTTTCTTCAACAGCTTCAAGTTTCTTGCCACGGACCTTCCTCACGTCAGTGGCAAGTCTGCATAGGCCAACAACATAAAACAACAATGTTGGATTTTATTGACAAACTGAGATAAGACAGTCAGACAGCAGCATCCAGGCCCTCCACTAGCACTTCACCAGGAGATCCATTGGAAAATTCCCCTTCAAGTAGATCTTGGTCCCTCCGGCGATACTTGCACTGCCTCATTTATATTAACATCCATGCTTCTGAAGGCAGTGCTGCAATATAAACAGGGTATTTGTATGACCAAACTAAAAGACAAAATGATACTCTTCCATATTATTCTCATTTTTCCCTATTTAATTCCTATGTTGCAATCTCATCATTATTTATTCACGTAAAAAAACTGCTTACTAGCTTAAGCTTCCTAGACATCTCCCGCTCCACCTGCAAGGCATAATAGTTACTTTGAAACGTACACCTACTGCTTCACTGCACATAGTGCATAGCTGATTGTTGCACTGTTAGACACTGAACCTGAACTCGGGCAACCCCAGTGTGCGCTCGGTAGAACCAGGAGGAACAGTGATGATAAGCTTGTATTTTAAAATTGAAATGCTTTTGAGTATTTGCTGAGGTTGCCGATCTTTGAAACATACTGTAACTGAGTTGATTACTGGTTTGTTTGTGTGTAGGAAGCATGTCAATTTCTGCCTAGTTCTAGATTTTGAAATTTTGAGATAGCTTTATTGAGAAATAACAGAGCAGACTGGGACACTGCATTTCACAGGGAAATCAGTGCAGGTCCCCAAGAGGATTGTCACAAACCTGACCTGCTTTAAGGAATCTATAGTCGACTGGTCATCTTGTGAGAGCTTCAATGCAGTTGACACTTTCGTTGAATTTGCAACAATCTCTGCGTTTAGATCCTTGCATTTTGCCATCAGGCGCTTCTCGTTCTCGTGGGATTTTTTGAGGGCCCGATGCATCTTTTCATATTCAATGCGAAATTTCTCCAGTCCCTTGTCTCCCATAAGTTCAGTGAGAACCTCCTGGAAATCTCTTTCCAGCGCCTCAAAGGCATTATCCTCCAAAGTTCCTTTCTCTGCCTTTTCCTGCAAAAAGAAAATGGGGGAAGAAATTAGCGCCATAGATTATTTATGAGTACACAACTATCTTTAAACAAAGAAAAAATGATCTTCCATATTATTCACTGCTCTCTTCAGAAACACATCCAATTGTCTCTTGGAATGCATTTACATTATCTTCCTCAATGCCTTCCTTGGGAACTTGCTCCACAAACCTAATGCCCCATTGGTGAAAAAGTTCCATCTTTCAAGGCAGTAAGTGGGGTGATCTCTGGAAAAGGGACAGGCATGTGATTAAAAAGTATGTTTTAATCAAAATGCTACGAAGAAGCCAACTAACTTGGTGTTCCCCAAAGATGAATGTATATTGCTTTGTTTTACTTTATTTTTTTTGCAGGTATTTAGGAAACATCTCCCTTTTTATATATTTTTACCTCCCTTTTCCTGATCCCCTTTGCTTGACACCTACAACTGAAAGGTCACTGGCACAGACTGCCCCCAGGCTGCCAGCAATACCCTCCATAGCCAACTGCCAGGAGGCACCAGGGGAGCACTCTCTTCTCTGATTCCTGGCCGTTACAGTTCAAAATAAAAACCTACCAGAGTGGGATTTGAAGCTGTCCGTGCTAGTAATTTGTTTTAACATTTTATCAGCTCATGACAAAAACTTGATGATTAACAAGTGGTTGAAATTAGTGGCAGTAGGAAAATAAAACATCAATTATGGATTCACACTCACAAAACATGACAGGGTGTACACAGTAGGTAAACACTAATATCATCACAAATCACAGATGTAATGTGAAAATATGTAAAGACCAGGCACTTCCTAAGTATAAAAATAACTAGATCACAATAAAAAAAGAAATTAACAATATATAATTTTTAAAAACTAGAAGGGATCATATTCTACTTTTATTGGAAGAATATAATAAATTGTCACAAAACATACATTTACAGAATTGTTTAAAAGGAACATAATGCTTTAATTTTTTTTTAAAAGGTATATTGTACCTTTATTCCTCTGGAGAATATTTTTTGTTTTCTGATTTTCTCCCTTTTTCCCTGAAGGTTTATGCTGGGTTATGAGTTCACATTGAGTTTGAAAGTAACGTACTTAAGTCAGAAAATAGAGTCTTAAACTTAAATAAACCAATTACATAGGCATGAAGGAAAGTTGTCAAAAGTAGATTAGAAAATTAAATTAAAGGGTTTGACAGTTGAAAAGCAATGGCAAACATTTAAAGAAATATTTCAATATTCTCAACAAATATACATTCCATTGAGAAATAAAAACTCCACGGGAAGAGTGATCCGCCCCGTGGCTAACTAAAGAAGTTAAGGAGAGTATTAGATTGAAAGAAGAGGCCTATAATGTTGCCAAGAAGAATAATAAGCCTGGGGATAGGGAGAGTTTTAGAAACCAACAAAGGACAGCCAAAAAATTTATAAAAAGGGAGAAAATAGAATATGAAAATAAACTAGCAAGGAATATAAAAACGGATTGTAAGAGCTTCAACAAGTATGTAAAAAGGAAGAGAGTAACAAAAGTAAACGTTGGTCCCTTCGAGGCTGAGACAGGAGAAATTATAATGGGGAATCAGGAAATGGCAGATGCATTAAACAAATATTTTGTATGTGTCTTCACAGTAGAAGACACTAAAAGCATACCAAAAATAATGGGGAGCCAAGGGGCAAATGAGAGTGAGGAACTTAAAACAATTAATATCACTAGAGAAAAAGTACTGGACAAACTCATGGGACTAAAAGCCGACAAATCCCCTGGACCTGGCGGCCTGCATCCAAGGGTTCTAAAAGAGGTGGCTGCAGGGATAGTGGATGCATTGGTTATGATCTTCCAAAATCCTCGAGATTCTGGAACGGTCCCAGTGGATTGGAAGGTAACAAAGGTTCCCCCGCTATTCAAGAAGGGAGGGAGAGAGAAAACAGGGAACTACACGCCAGTTAGCCTGACATCGGTCATTGGGAAAATGCTGGAATCCATTATTAAGTAAGTGGTAACAGGGCACTTAGAAAATCATAATATGATTAGGCAGTGTCAACACGGTTTTATGAAAGGGAAATCGTGTTTGACAAATTTATTAGAGTTTTTTGAGGATGTAACCTGCGGAGTAGATAAAGGAGAACCAGTGGATGTAGTATATTTGGATTTTCAAAAGGCATTCGATAAGGTGCCACATAAAAGATTGTTACACAAGGTAAGGGTTCATGGGGTTGGGGGTAATATATTAGCATGAATAGAGGACAAACAGAGAGTAGGGATAAACAGGTCAGTCTCAGGTTGGCAGGCTGTAACTAGTGGAGTGCCACAAGGATCAGTGCTTGGGCCTCAGCGTTTTACAATCTATATTAATGACTTAGATGAAGGGACCGAGTGTAATGTATCCAAGTTTGCTGATGATACAAAGCTAGGTGGGAAAGTAAGCTGTGAGGAGGACCCAAAGGGTCTGCAAAGGGATATAGACAGGTTAAGTGAGTGGGCAAGAATGTGGCAGATGGACTATAATGTAGGGAAATGTGAGGTTATTCACTTTGGTAGGAAGAATAGAAAAACAGAATATTTTTTAAATGGTGAGAAACTATTAAATGTTGGTGTTCAGAGAGACTTGGGTGTCCTCGTACAAGAAACACAAAAAGTTAGTATGCAGGTACAGCAAGCCATCAGGAAGGCAAATGGCATGTTGGCCTTTATTGCAAGAGGGTTGGAGTACAAGAGTAAGGAAGTCTTACTACAGTTGTATAGGGCATTGGTGAGACCTCACCTGGAGTACTGCGTACAGTTTTGGTCTCCTTATCTAAGGAAGGATATACTTGCCTTAGAGGCAGTGCAATGAAGGTTCACTAGATTAATTCTTGGGATGAGAGGGTTGTCCTATGAGGAGAGGTTGAGTAGAATGGGCCTATACTCTCTGGAGTTTAGAAGAATGAGAGGTGATCTCATTGAAACATATAAGATTATGAGGGGGCTTGCCTGGGTAGTCGCTGAAAAATTGTTTCCCAGGCTAGAGAGTCTAGGACTAGGGGGCATAATCCCAGGATGCAGGGTTGGCCATTCAAGACTGAGATGAGGAGGAATTTCTTCACGCAGAGGGTTGTGAATCTTTGGAATTCTCTACCCCAGAGGGCTGTGGATGCTGAGTCATTGAATATATTCAAGGCTGAGATGGATAGATTTTTGGACTCTAGGGGAATCAAGGGATATGGGGATCAAACAGGAAAGTGGAGTTGAGGTTGAAGATCAGCCATGATCTGATTGAATGGCGGAGCAGGCTTGAGGGACCATATGGCCTACTCCTGCTCCTATTTCTTATGTTCTTATGATTCCACAGAATTCATCCTGTACCTTGACCAACTAATGTTGTCAAGCTAGTTAATCATGGGCATCACGGCAAGCCCACAATTACCAGATTTATTGAATTTATTTTCACAATTTAACTGGGATTAGAAGGCATGACCTCTGGATTGCTAGTCCAGTATTGTAACCACAGCTGTTACACCCCCAACTCCTGCCTTGGACTGAGAATGGCATTTGGGGCTTGCTTTCTTGGTCTCTATGACACAATACCACACTAGGCAGTGCATTTATCTACTCAGCCATCGAGGGAGCTTGTCCACAGGGTAATGTAAAAATAGGCAGGACCTTCATGAAAACGTATTTGGCAAACTTGTTTTTTGCTTAAAGAAGAACAAGAGCCATACGTCATCATAATAGGATCACATTCCTGTGCTGTTATGATGTAGACAGACACTATTTATGTCACTGTGACATGTGCTTTGTAAACAAATGAAGGAGAAAAAAACTCTCTTCTAAAATATATATATTTTAAATATCTACGTTTACAATTGCTCAGCATGACTTGTATCCCAATTGGACCCATCACTCTGCAGATAAACTGAACAGATAGGCTACAAGTGGGGAAAAATGTGAAGTTGGCCAAAGATAATCGTAACCCCCAAACTCACACAGAATATTAACTTTAGAATGTTAATTGTCACCTTTGCGTAAACATCTACTTCTGGTAAGACCTATCAGTAGAGATTTAACCCCCTGTACCACTTCTGATGCATTTCGACAAACCTGCTTCACTGAGTCACACCAAGTTATCTAATTGGGCACTAGATCTGGTCGCCGTCACCCCCCTCCCCCCCAGTTTAGAACCAGGTCAAACTTTAATGTTCAACCCTTGATGACCTGGAAAAATAGCCTTGAGGACTGGTTTTCAATCAATCTTGGGCACTAAATTTTATTCACATGGTCTCCAGATCCAGAATGGATAGCAAGACACTGGAGGAATAGAAACACAGGTAGAATTTCATTTTAAACTGTAAAAAGTAAGAATTGAGGCAAAATCTAAAATAGGTTTGAAAGAACATAACAGTTCAACTTTTTTTTGGTCATCCAGGTGACTGACACACATAGAAACCAAATAGTCTCCAAACAAAACTGACAAATCTATGCTTGAAATGGAGTGCACTCTCTTTTCTCATTGGAACACACCCCACTTACCTAAATGCAGAGAACTTAGGCACAGGTCAACAAAAGCTCTGGCTTAGGCATCCCTTGTATACATATGGATATCGTTGGAGTTTGACCTACTAAAAGTGTGCCATTCACCAACACAAAGCACTCGGAAACTTCCCGCAACTTGTCCAGCTAGGACCATCTATCCATTCGGACACTGCCTTGCAGGGTTATCTGGAGCAAAGTGTGAAAAATTCCAGCCCTTGTGGCAGCTTCACCCCTCCAGATCTTATCAATGAGCCAGGCTGGCCGGTCAATCTTCAACACTATCCTGGAGTCCTACAGAACTGCCTGGCTCAGATATTGGATTGTCCAGTTTGCCACAGGGGATGGACCCTATTCCGATTTCCCACTTCAAGGCATATCCACAGGGAGTCAACGTGACCCCCCCCCCCCCCCACCCCCCCAAAGACACCTTCTTCTCAAGGATAATCATTAGTTGGTCATTATGGACAAACATGGGTGTATGCCCTTACTAGCTGGACAGCAGTTACCGGGAATTCTTCCAAGTGGCACAATATGCAGCACAATTCCCCATAAAACGTGTGATTGTACTGCTGCCATTCTCTTGACCACACCATGGACACAAACCGTACCCCATCAAAGGATGCTTCCACTAGTTGGGAAGTTGCAGAGCTTCAGCATCAACAAGTTGCCTCTTTGGAACCCAAAAATGCAAACATGATACACAAGTACGTGTTCACATACCATAATCTGGGCAACAGCTTATGATCACTCCAAGTTTCAGGGTCTCCTCATCACTTGCATGATGGGCATCTGCTTTTAACATGGTGGAAAGACATTCACTGGACAATTTGCAGTGCACCAGCCACCTTAATGCTCTAGACCACCATGTTCAATATTGCATACCAAGGCTAGTCTTCAACAACTGCCTAATCCAGCTTCTCATGTGAGGGAATTTGGCAAAGAGCATGCACACGAGGTTGACTCCCTTCTAGGGTGCTGGACAATAGGTTGATCAATAGACTAAGTTGTGTCTCCATGCTATGGCCACAGAATGGTGGGGACAAACTCACATTTTTTATGGTGCATTGCATAATTCACCATGCCAATCGAAAGGAGTTCCTGCTACCTGCTATCTGCATAGCGGCTCCAACCTGCAATTGTCAGTTGTCTGATGACCAAACAGTCACTATCCATCTGGGGAAGGGGGTGGTGGTAAGTGGGCCTCTGGGATCGAGTTCACTCTGATGCCTGGTAATAGGAGATTAGAATCAAGTGAATTCACTGTGGGAACATGCGGTACCTCAGCCAGGCAAGCTCGAATGACTCTAAAGCATTACTAATGATTGGCCGGCAAGCCCTGAATCATTGGTGAGGCCTTGAGAGGTAGATGTTCAGAGGTACTAGGATAATCAGATTCTTGACACTTGACTCCAGGTAACACTATAAGCCAGAGCCCCAACAGTTAGTCAAGGTGGTCCAATTCCAGGCAATCTGCAAGAATTTACCAGTTCTCTGCGCTGATCAACTGCGCAGTTTTAACTGCTTAAATGCCAGCAGTACTGTTGCTGTGCAACACTTGGGCATCCATAAACTTTGACTTTTGCCAAACTGAGCCTAAAGTCGATGGGTTCGGTTAAGCGGAGTGTGGCCCCACGAGGAGAGAGTGCACTCCATATCCATACTCTTTACCTGTGTGCATTTCTCCAGAGCTTGGTTGGAGGTGAAGATGGTGATGGAGATCAGCCAGCCATCTATCTGTCAGCCCAAACGTAAAGGGTTCCATTGAAGCCACTGAAGCTTCTGGACAAACCCAACTCAAAAAAAAAACCCAGAGCGCGCCCAGCAGGGTGGCATCGGTTGAACCCCACCGCAGCAAGGGTGAACCCCTTCAGCGAAGGAGGGGGAAGTACATGGGAGGGGGGGGGTGGGGTAACAGGCATTGGATTGGAGAGAGTTTTGGGGGGTTTGCTCCTGGGGAAAGACCATGGGCTTGCTGCCACTTACCGCCATGGTGGTTGCTGAGTAACAAGCACAGGATGAGTGGGAGAAGGTGGTATGAAGTGGGGGGGGGGGGGGTTAGAGGTTAGAGGTTAGAGGCCGCGGCTCTCCTGCTCGAGCGCTTCGAACTGTGGCTGGAGCGCCCCTGCCGCCGTCTGTCTGTCTGTCTGTCTGGCCGGCTGTCTGCCTCTGCCGCCGGCTGTTGACTCCGTGCCGCCGTCGTCCGGCCGCTTTCCCCGCTCGCCGCATCCGAGCGCTGCGCGTCCTGCATTGCATCCTAGCAACGACGCAGCCGTACGTCATGCCGTCACGACCGGCCCCGGCCCCGCCCCCCCAGCTTTGCTCAGGGGGAAGGAAAAGCAGACAGCAAAGTATATTTGAAAAAAATTGTGAAAGTTAAAGTTTCTATTTGCTGCTGGAAGTTTAAATACGTTAAACAGAAATAGGAAAATTAATATGAATGCATTAAAAATTTGTATAATCATAAGTCTTGCATCCAGCGCTGGTCCCACATCTAGGGGATAATTTTAACCCCCAAGAACGGCTGGTTCGGGGGCAGTTGGGCAGTAAAAATAGTCTGTTTTTGGAGCGAGACCGCATCCCGGCTCCAATGCGCCCACTTCCAGATTTAACCCAGGCCACCTTTGGATGAGCGTGCAACAGACACCCAGATTCCGAGTCCCACCCCCACTTAAAGCCGGCGGGCCGATATTAAAAGGGGCAATGTACCTCATTGCGATAGTTGCGGCATTTAATTTTTTGTGCATTAGAAATGTCAAATAAATTTAACCTTACCTGTTCGGGTTTCCCATCACTTCTGATTCACATCAGGTGAAAGCAAACGGGAAGGGCCGGATCCATGAGGTGAGTGCTTTTATTGCACGGCTTATGGGCCCAGAGGAGCAGGAGTGCTTCATCAAGCCCCAACCAGCTCACCTGGCATGATCGGAACCCCGCGATCGGCCACCCACTCCCCCACCCATGATGGCGGACCCCCTCCCCCCTAATCTGCTCCAAGGCCTACCCGATGTCGTCCATGTCCCCCGACCTCCCCCTCCCCACCCCCTCCGATTTCTTCCACGGCCCACGATCTCTCCCTCCCACCCTCCTCTCAGATTCATGGCTCCTTTCCCTTCTGACAGAAAGCCAGCCTGTCAATCTGGCTGCCTGGTGTGTGGGAAACCCAGAAGCAAAAATACTTACCTTCAGTTGAGTTGCGATTGCAGATTGCGGTGCACTCACTTGACTTCTGGGTTCCCCACATGAATATCTAAGCACGTGCTGGGTTCCTGGCTCCGAGCTAAAATCATGCCTCTAGTGTCACATAAAGAAAAATAAAGACCGTGTGTTTATATAGCGCCTTTAGGACGTCCCAAACAGCTTTACAGCCAATGAAATACTTTTGAAACGTAGCCACCGTTGTAATGTAGGAAACGAGGCAGCCAATTTGCTCATAGCAAGATTTCACAGACAGCAATGAGATAATCACTAGATAATGTATTTTAGTGATGTTGGTTGAGGGATAAATATTGGGCAGGTCACCAGGGATAACTCCGCTGCTCTTCAAAATAGGACCGTAGGATCAGTTCTGACAAAAGGTCTTCGACCTGAAACGTTAACTCTGTTTCTTTCTCCACAGATGCTGCCTGACTTGCTGAGCTTCTCCAGCATTTTCTGTTTTTATTTCAGATTTCCAGCATCCGCAGTATTTTGCTTTTGACCGTGGGATCTTTTACTTCCTCCTGAAAGGGTAGGTTTATCGTCTCATTCGAAAGACGGCACCTCCGACAGCGCAGCACTCCCTCAGTGCTGCACTGGAGTATTGTAATCTATCATCACAAACAAAATACACATATTAAACTTTAGTTTCATCGCATACCTGAAATTGCAACTTCAAGCCTTTATTCCCCTCCCTCAGTTAACAGAGGCACACTACCCATCCAAATCCACCCATTCTTGAAAAAAATTCTCTCCCTGCATCTCCCTTACCCCAGGCTCACTGACACACTCTCCCCCTTTAACTACCTCTTAATTCACTGAGATACTTCCTCCTCCAACAAGCCCCTGCCCCCCAGTTTAAGAGGCTTTCTCCCTGCTACCTCCACCACAGGCCCTCTCTTACTCTAATGCTGTGCCCTCAGTTCAAAAAGACACTCTCCTTCCTAGTCCCTCTCAAGTTAGCAGATCAATCACTGCTCCCTCTCCCCCTCCCCCTCCCCGTCCCCCTCCCGTGTTTCACAGATGTACTTTAGCTCCTTGATCTTTTCCTGTTTGTCCTGCTTGCAGCAGCCCCTATCTGACATTGCAGATGACATGGATCAGACTTAGTGCTCCAGTAGGCAGTTCCTGATTTAAGTGGCAGCTGTGGCTCAGTGGGCAGCACTCTTGAGTTCAAAGATTGTGCCACTCCAGAGACTTGAGCACATAATCAAGGCTGGCACTTAAGTGCAGTACTGAGGGAGTGCTGTGCTGTCTTTCAGATGAGACATTAAACCAAGGCCTTGTCTACCCTCTAAGGTGGCTGTAAAAGATCCCAGGGCACTGTTCGAAGAAGAGCAGAGGAGTTATCCCTGATGTCTTGGCCAATATTTATCCCAGAAGGGAGAACCTTCACCACACG
Source organism: Heptranchias perlo (assembly GCF_035084215.1). Taxonomy (NCBI): domain Eukaryota; kingdom Metazoa; phylum Chordata; class Chondrichthyes; order Hexanchiformes; family Hexanchidae; genus Heptranchias; species Heptranchias perlo. Next base: position 10,976,490 of record NC_090345.1, on the reverse strand, counting down.
GACTGCAGCGGTTCAAGAAGGCGGCTCACCATCACCTTCTCAAGGGCAATTAGGGATGGGCAATAAGTGCTGGCCTTGCCAGCGACGCCCACAGCCCATGAATGAATAAAAAAAACAAACATTACTAAAAAAAAATGTTTTTGAAGATTATCTGGTAATTATCACATTGCTGTTTGTGGGACCTTGCTGTGTGCAAATTGGCTGCCTTGTTTCCTACATTACACGATGACTACACTTCAAAAAGTACTTCATTAGCTGTAAAGTGCTTTGGGACGTCCTGAGGTTATGAAAGGCGCGATATAAATGAAAGTCTCTCTATTTATTGTAGGACCAGGAATTCCCACTTGCAGCACAGAGCCCAGCCCTGGAACGAAGCGACAACGTCAAGTATATGCTGCAGCCAGGATTGGAAGGGGGAGCATCAGCGTCTCCTGGGCAGACCCCTTGGGACAGCAAAGTAGATGTTACAGCACAAACTCACACTCCAATAGCTGATTTATCATCTTGGAGATAAAAAGTGTACACACTTACGTACACTGTGTACACCTGGCAATGCCACCAGTTCTCTCCCCTCCTCCACCTTTTTTTTGAAAGACAGTGCATTAGAACCTTGTTTCCCATACAATGATTACTAAGTCCATTTGTGGTGACCTAAATACAGCCTATTTGCAGTGCCTTATTCCAATGTGCAAAGCCAGTACAAAACAACAATAACCGCAACTGTCTACAATGGGAAATAGAATGTATTCTTTTTCTTAGAAGCAACTATGAAAAAAAAATCCTTGTTTCCTTTTTCTGCATTCAGAGGAAACATGTGGAATCACTCCATTAGCAACATGTTCTTCCACATGACTGAGGGATGTTAACAGATAACCTCTTGCCAATGGATAACAATGATTCTGTTTGATGAACATTAACAGGACTGCTACTAAGCCATGCTTTTTTTGACTGGGGGGCTGTTTCCAGTGGGGTTCCTCAGGGCTCAGTACTAGGTCCCCTGCTTTTTGTGGTATATATTAGTGATTTGGACTTAAATGTAGGGGGCATGATTAAAAAGTTTCAGATGATACAAAGATTGGCCGTGTGGTTGATAGTAAGGAGGAAATCTGTAGACTGCAGGAAGATATCAATGGACTGGTCAGGTGGCAGAAAAGTGGCAAATGGAATTCAATCCAGAGAAGTGTGAGGTAATGCAATTGGGGAAGACAAACAAGGCAAGGGTATACACAATAAATGGGAGGATACTGAGAGGTGTAGAGGAAGTGAAGGACCTTGGAGTGCATGTCCACAGATCTCTGAAGGTAGCAGGACGGGTAGATAAGGTGATTAAGAAGGCATATGGAATCCTTTCCTTTATTAGCCGAAGCATAGAATATAAGAGCAGGGAGGTTATGCTAGAACTGTATAAAACACTAGTTAGACCACAGCTTGAGTACTGCGTACAGTTCTGGTCACCACATTACAGGATGTAAGGAATCTTACAACACCAGGTTATAGTCCAACAGTTTTATTTGAAAATCACAAGCTTTCGGAGGCTTTCTCCTTCGTCAGGTGAGTGTCGAGATTCGTTGAAAATTACCGCATATATAGTCATAGAACAATGCCTGGTGATTACAGATAATCTTTCCAACTGCCTGTTATCAAGGCCATCAAATGAATTGAATAGTGTTCAGACAGAGAAACCTTAGATACCCCAGACAACTGAATATACAAACGGCTAGAACCCAAAGACAGAGATGAGAGAGAGAGAGAGAGAGAGAAACATCCGAAAGGAAGAGAAAGAGAGAGAATGACCAGCTGTATTAAAAACAGATAACTTTTTTTTTCCCCTGGTGGGGTTACGTGTAGCACGACATGAACCCTAGATCCCGGTTGAGGCCGTCCTCATGGGTGCGGAACTTGGCTATCAATTTCTGCTCGATGATTTTGCGTTGTCGTGTGTCTCGAAGGCCGCCTTGGAGAACGCTTATCCGAAGATCAGTGGCTGAATGTCCCTGACTGCTGAAGTGTTCCCCGACTGGGAGGGAACCCTCCTGTCTGGCAATTGTTGCGCGGTGTCCGTTCATCCGTTGTCGCAGTGTCTGCATGGTCTCGCCAATGTACCATGCTCCAGGGCATCCTTTCCTGCAACGTATGAGGTAGAAAACGTTGGCCAAGTCACAGGAGTATGAACCATGTACCTGGTGGGTGGTGTCCTCTCGTGTGATGGTGGTATCTGTGTCCATGATCTGGCATGTCTTGCAGAGGTTGCCGTGGCAGGGTTGTGTGGTGTCATGGACGCTGTTCTCCTGAAAGCTGGGTAATTTGCTGCAAACGATGGTCTGTTTGAGGTTGGGTGGCTGTTTGAAGGCGAGTAGTGGAGGCGTGGGGATGGCCTTAGCGAGGTGTTCGTCATCATCGATGACATGTTAAAGGCTGCGGAGAACATGGCGCAGTTTCTCCGCTCCGGGGAAGTACTGGACGACGAAGGGTACTCTGTTGGTTGCGTCCCGTGTTAGTCTTCTGAGGAGGTCTATGTGATTTTCCGCTGTGGCCCGTCGGAACTGTCGATCGACGAGTCGAGCGTCATATCCCGTTCTTACGAGGGCGTCTTTCAGCGTCTGTAGGTGTCCATCGCGTTCCTCCTCGTCTGAGCAGATCCTGTGTATTCACAGGGCCTGTCCATAGGGGATGGCCTCTTTGACGTGGTTAGGGTGGAAGCTGGAAAAGTGGAGCATCGTGAGGTTGTCCGTGGGCTTGCAGGAGAGTGAGGTGCTGAGGTGCCCGTCTTTGATGGAGATTCGTGTGTCCAAGAAAGAAACCGATTCTGAGGAGTAGTCCATGGTGAGTTTGATGGTGGGATGAAACTTGTTGATGTTATCGTGTAGTCTCTTCAGTGATTCTTCGCCGTGGGTCTATAGGAAGAAAATGTCGTCGATGTATCTAGTGTATACCGTTGGTTGGAGGTCCTGTGCAGTGAAGAAGTCCTGCTCGAACTTGTGCATGAAAATGTTGGCGTATTGGGGTGCGAATTTGGTCCCCATGGCTGTTCCGTGTGTTTGGGTAAAGAACTGGTTGTCCAAGGTGAAGACATTGTGATCCAGGATGAAGCGGGCGAGTTGTAGGATGGCGTCTGGAGATTGGCTGTTGTTGGTGTTGAGAACTGAGGCTGTTGCAGCGATGCCGTCATCGTGGGGGATACTGGTGTAGAGTGCCGAGACGTCCACCGTGGTGAGAAGTGTTCCTGGTTCAACTGGTCCATGGGTGCAGACTTTTTGTAGAAAGTCTGTAGTGTCGCGACAGAAGCTGGGGGTTCCCTGTACGATGGGTTTCAGGATGCCCTCGACGTATCCAGAGAGGTTCTCACACAGGGTTCCGTTGCCTGATACGATGGGACATCCAGGTGTGTTGGCTTTGTGTATCTTTGGGAGGCAGTAGAAGTCTCCCACGCGGGGAGTACGTGGGATGAGAGTGCGTAGGATGCTTTGAAGGTCATCTGACGAAGGAGAAAGCCTCCGAAAGCTTGTGATTTTCAAATAAAACAGTTGGACTATAACCTGGTGTTGTAAGATTCCTTACATTTGTACACCCCAGTCCATCACTGGCATCTCCACATCACATTACAGGATGTAATTGCACCAGGGAGGGTACAGAGGAAATTTACGAGGAGGTTGCCAGGACTGGAGAATTTTAGCTATGAGGAAAGATTGGATAGGCTAGGGTTGTTTTCTATGGAGCAGACGAGGCTGAGGGGAGATTTAATTGAGGTGTACAAAATTATGAGGGGCTTAGATAGAATGGATAGGAAGGACCTATTTCCCTTAGCAGAGAGATCAATAACCAGGGGGCATGGATTTAAAGTAATTGGTAGAAGGATTAGAGGGGAGCTGAGGAAAAATGTTTTCACCCAGAGAATGGTAGGAGTCTGGAACTCACTGCCTGAAAGGGTGGTAGAGGCAGAAACCCTCAACTCATTTAAAAAGTACTTGGATATGCACCTGAAGTGCCATTACCTACAAGCATACGGACGAAGTGCTGGAAAGTGGGATTAGGCTGGGTGGCACATTTTTGGCCAGCACGGACACGATGGGCCGAATGGCCTCCTTCTGTGCCGTAAATCTTCTATGATTCTATGATTCATGCTACATTACAACAGTGACTGCACTTCATTGGCTGTAAAGCGCTTTGGGACATCCTGTGGTCACGAAAGGTGCTCTTTAAATGCAAGTCTTTCTTGTAAGACTGTGTTGATTGGATACATGTTTCAAGCCACGTTAACACTTTCTATTGGTATACATGTCTATTGCCAGTAAATTATATACGCTAGACAGATGCTTGTAGACAAGCTTGCATCTAGAGTAACCCTCGTAGCACACTGCCTTATAGGGTGAATTTTGCAAGGCCCTCTGTCGTCAGTAGGCCCTCACACACAGCTAGTACAGACCATGAAATCACAGACTGTGTATGAGGCCCAGCTAATATATCTTACAAAAGAGTTCTCAAACATCTAGATATAAAACTTCTAACTACCTATGAGCTACCTTACTTGCATTGTATACAGTCGCCACTTCTTATACAAGGCGTGTTGGTGTTAACGTGATTTGCCCGCTATAAGAAGTGTTACATCGCGTTATATCAAAATACAGCACAGAAACAGGCCATTCGGCACAACTGTTCTGTGCCGGCGTTTATGTCCCACATGAGCCTCCCCCCTCCCGACTTCATTTAACCCTATCAGGGTGCCTTTCTATTCCTTTCTCCCACATGTGCTTATCTAGCTTCCTCTTAAATGCATTTATGCTATTTGCCTTGACTACTCCTTGTGATAGCGTGTTCCACATTCTAACCACTCTCTGGGTAAAGAAGTTTCTCCTGAATTTCCTATTGGATTTATTAGCGACTATTTTATATTTATGACCTCTAGTTTTAGACTCCCCACAAGTGGAAACATTTTCTCTATGTCTACCCTATCAAACCCTATCATTATCTTAAAGACCTCTATCAGGTCACCCCTCAGCCTTCTCTTTTCTAGAGAAAAGAGCCCCAGCCTGTTCAGCCTTTCCTGATAAGAATATCCTCTCAGTTCTGGTATCATCCTTGTGAATCTTTTTTGCACCCTCTCCAACGTCTCTATCCATTCTATAATATGGAGACCAGACCTGTGCTCAGTACTCCAAGTGTGGTCTAACCAAGGTTCTATACAAGTTTAACATAACTTCTTTGCTTTTCAATTCTATCACTCTAGAAATGAACCCTAGCATTTGATTTGCCTTACTAACCTGCGTCGCTACTTTTAGTGAGTCGTGTGTGTGTACCCCTAGATCCCTTTGCTCCTTTACCCCATTTAGACTCTTATTATCCAAGCTGTATGTGGCCTCCTTATTCTTCCTACCACAGTGCACCACCTCACACTCAGCTATATTGAAATTCATTTGCCAATTACCCACCCATTCTGCAAGTTTATTAATATTCTCTTGCATTCTTCCTTTGTAGTAACTACAACCCCAATTTGGTGTTGTCTGTAAATTTTGAAATTGTACTTCTGATTCCTGCATCCAAAACATTAATGTAATGTGTGAACAACAGTGGTCCCAGCACCGATCCCTGTGGAACACCACTTCCCATCTTTTACCAGTCTGAATAGCTACCCTAAACCCCTGCTCTCTGTTTTCTGTTTTGTAGCTAACTTGGTATCCCTGTCCCCTGACTCCACGTGCTCTGACCTTAGCCATGAGTCTACAATGCAGGCCTTTTGAAAATCCAAATATATTACATCTACTGCTTTAATCTTGTCAACTCTTTCTATTAATTCTTCAAAGAATTCAATAAGGTTGGTCAAGCATGACTTTCCCTTCTGAAATCCATGCTGACTATTCTTTATTAAATTTTTGTTCTCTAGATGTCTTTCTATTACATCTTTGATGGTAAAACTGCTGTGCGATGTGTACAAAAATGGTGGATTTTCTCTGGGTCTCCATCTCTGAATCATTGTGATTCTCTCTATTGCTCCGGAGTCCCCTGCAGACTCAATCTGTTGTTACAACACGCTGGAGTAATTCCATAAGTGTTATGTTGACTGGAATATAAAGTCAATCTTTGATATAGATTTAAAATTCACTCTCAAATCCCCAGACTTTAAAACTCCATTCAGTGTGCATTGCTCATTTGTGAGGGTCAGTAAACTCGTTGATTTGCTGCTTTTTTGGAAACAGATAGTATAGTTGCCATGTTTTGGCATTAGCTTAGCATTTTATTTAATGGACAGAAAATCACTTGGGCCAAGTATCCGATGTGCTGACCTCCCTGCCCAAATTCCCGGCACGCACTCATGGTGCACATATTGCACTAAATCGTAAAGTATTCCCACTTCTGTGTTCTGCAGAAGCTTCATTCATCAATGTGAAACTTTGACCTAGAGGCAGTAGCAATGCAGTGGCTTAGAAAATGGCATGAATGCAAACTGCAATCCAGGGCTCAATATTCAATTTTTAATGAAAGTACCTATTTTTCTCCATAATTAACAACTCACAGAAATGTGCGGCTTTGAAATGGGATTTTCTGCAATTGCGATTTTATTAATGGATCACTAATTACAGACCAACATTCTCCCATTTTTTTTATTAGCGGTTATACCAGGCCTCACAGGTGCAAGAGTCACATATTTCAAGCTCCTCTCACGGTATCACAAGTGCCAGGCAATGACCATCTCCAACAAGAGAGAGTCTAACCACCTCCCCTTGACATTCAACAGCATTACCATCGCCGAATCCCTCACCGTCAACATCCTGGGGGTCACCATTGACCAGAAACTTAACTGGACCAGCCATATAAATACTGTGGCTACAAAAGCAGGTCAGAGGCTGGGTATTCTGCAGCGAGTGACTCACCTCCTGACTCCCCAAAGCCTTTCCACCATCTACAAGGCACAAGTCAGGAGTGTGATGGAATACTCTCCACTTGCCTGGATGAGTGCAGCTCCAACAACACTCAAGAAGCTCGACACCATCCAGGACAAAGCAGCCCGCTTGATTGGCACCCCATCCACCACCCTAAACATTCACTCCCTTCACCACCAGCGCACAGTGGCTGCAGTGTGTACCATCCACAGGATGCGCTGCAGCAACTCGCCAAGGCTTCTTCGACAGCACCTCCCAAACCTGCGACCTCTACCACCTAGAAGGACAAGGGCAGCAGGTACATGGGAACAACACCACCTGCATGTTGCCCTCCAAGTCACACACCATCCCGACTTGGAAATATATCGCCGTTCCTTCATCGTCGCTGGGTCAAAATCCTGGAACTCCCTTCCTAACAGCACTGTGGGCGAACCTTCACCACATGGACTGCAGTGGTTCAAGAAGGTGGCTCACCACCACCTTCTCAAGGGCAATTAGGGATGGGCAATAAATGCCGGCCTCGCCAGCGACACCCACATCCCATGAACGAATAAAAAAACATTGTATGTAGGAAATGGCTGCAATAATCTTGCATACCATCTTTCTGATTAAAACTCTCCCATCCATCATTTCTAACACTGAAGTATTTGAAAGAGTTGGAATGAGTAACAAAACTGTCCTAAAATATAAGCCAATATCCATTTACCTACCTGGTGTCCTGACCCAGAGGCTCAAAAGTTTGTGCCTAAATAAGGGATTGGCTAAAATAATAGCATTTGGGTAATTTTGACTTTGTGCGATGGGGTCAAACGGGTGATAGCAAGTAGCTGGCAGCCCCTTTTACATCTCTCCCCATTTTCATTTCCGTTGGTTTCAATCGAAATAAAAATCGGGGGATGTAAAACGGGCTGCTGACTTGCTATCACCCGTTTTATATTATCGCACAAAGTCAAAATCTACCCCAGTTAGTTTCTGTCACGAGTTGTTTGCCTAACAGATGGCAACCAATAGATGTACTAATGGATGGGATTTGGATGCAATTTTCTCGACGTTTTCCACAATTGCTTGTGTGTGGGCTGGCTTGGGGAGAAGGTCAGCAGATACATCAAGGAACTTTCATCTTTCTCCCCTCCCACCCTCAGTCACCACACTGGTGTTGATCCTGTTGTATTTTTAAAAAACTGATTGGGAAGGAAACAGCTGAAATGGTTCCTGTGGGCTGTATTCTACCCAATGTATGTCAAAACAGTGTGAGTCACTTGCATTGGGTAACAGAATAAGGATAAAATAGTATGTTTTTTTTAAACAACTGATAGAAATGTAAAACACTTGAGGGCTTTGGAAATCTAGGCATAACTCAGTAAAGTTATGGTTATGGTTGCAGACCACAAAGTGATACAGATGAAGTGGTTCAGTCCATGGGTAGAATCTTTTCAAAAAGCATCTGTTTCCTGTAGCAGCTGAAATCTCCAACCCCCACACCCACCTCCCTCCCACACCCCCACCCACCGTACTTTTACAGCAGCTGAAGGCTTCAACTCCTACTACTGAATTAGTCAAAGTGCTTTTATCAGTAAATTGCCTTCACTGGCCTTGTACAGAGAACAAAATAAAGAACTACCGCTGCCAACTTGACAACTGCGAAAGGATCATTAAGTAAAGTACAATGGAAGAAACATGCCTTTTGATTTTCTCGTCACTGTTGATTCTTGCTGGACTTGGTGAGTAGATCTCGTGACACTTCATGAAATTCTGCTTTTGTCTGACTCCCCCTTTTTACTGAGAACCCTGACGGAAGAGACAAGGTCCATGGTATCAGGGTGAAAGATTTGTTGGGGGTTGAAATAATTTTTTTTTCATCTGGAGCATCAAAGAGTGAGGCAGTGGAATTAGCTCTGGATTGCTTTAGCAAAGAACAAGCAAGAGAAGACCGATGAGGAGATGGGCCAAATGGCCTCATTCTATATTGTAAACACCTATGGTCCAATGGTTCTAGGTTAGGGAGGCTTACATAATGTGACCAAAGGGCCGAGGCAGATAAAAGAGGTATTTTAGATTGATTCTTTTTTCTCTTGATACAATACCAAAGTAAAATTTAATGTAAACTAATTTGACGCCAATGGGTTTTGTACATCTCAGAAATTTCTGAAGCTTCCTGGTGCTTAAAGCCTCAAAGATATGGTGGTGTAATGGTTATGTTACTGGAATAGTAATCTAGAGGCCTGGACTAATAATTCCAGGGAATGTGAGTTTACAATCCCACCATGGCAGTTTGAGAATTTGAATTCAGTTTTTAAAAAAAAGTCTGAAAATAAAAAGCTGGTATTTATGATTATTGTCAAAACCCAACTGGTTCACTAATCCCCTTTAGGGAAGGAAACCTACTGCCTGCATTAATGATGGCCAGAGTTTTGGACTAGCCTGGAAGCCATTCCCGAGTGCTGGCCTTATGGAAAATGCCAATCTGAAGACACAACCCTATAAACATGAATGAAGCCAGGAATATTTTTATAATTAAATTAGTCAATATCCTGTTGAATGACATGTGGGGGGGTTAAGACCAATTATGAGGGTAGATTTTCAAACTAGTGCTGAGGATCTTCCGCCTGTTACAGAAACCTCCTGATTTTCATTTCCATTGACTTCATCTGAGAGGTTACAATAACGGGCAGCCGATCCACAACGCCAGTATTCCGCCTGGGTGGCAAGTTGAAAATCTTCCCCATAATCTTCAAGGGAAGTGGGGCCAGATGGCAAGGAATAATCGGACTAGAAGGTGCAGATATAACTCAGTCCTCATTTTAAAGTCATACGTTCTGTCCTTATTTTTATGTAATGCTTTGATTTTATATTATTATTTATAGTTAAATAGCACAGCTTTTATTGCAGTTTGAGAAGCAGAATTGGTTGGAGCAAAGGAGTTTCTCTGCAGTACAGACCACAGAGCCGGGAGTTGCAAAACTGAGGCAATAGAGTGCCACCACTAGCTCCGCGGAGGCTGTAATTACAGTGTGACAAGATTATACATTCGGTTCCCATTCTAAATGCGAATATAGGAATTTATAAAGGTATAAAGTTGGGACAAAAATGTGACAAAAACATAACAACGGGAAGCTCGGCTTTGTAGACAGGGAGTATGTACATGTTTAATATATTATAGATACTTTTTACATAGAAGTTGTGGAAATACTTTGAACTAAAAGTGCTTGCTGAGACTTTCCTTCCCCTTTAATCCAAGTAGGATAGAAATCACTGCCGGCAGCGTTATACTACAAACATTTAATTCACTTGTATCAAATTCCTCTCTCTGCTTTTTTAATGGAAGTGTTAGCCTGCTATTTTAACTGGGTTAATGTCTCTGTTAAAATAATGTAGCGAGAAATTTGATATGGGTATATGGGTATATTAAGCATTCATACTTCAGCAATTCACTTCAGTCATTTCTAACTTGTTGTTTTTCAGAGGAACAATCTATAAAATGCAGTCCAATCAAACAAAGAAATCTCCCCTGCCATTTTACAAGATCTTCTTGTCCCCTTAATAGGTCCCTTCACGATATGACACTGCCATTTTACACGATCTTCTTGCCCCTTAATAGGTCCCTTCACGATATGACATTGTTTGCAGATCGGTTGGGCAGGCATTTAAACAAAAGGACCTCTCAATGATAATTTTCAGTCAGCTGCTAGGACATATTAAAGCGCGAGCTGAGCTATCTTGCCCTTTGATTTTTCCTTCCCTTTGTAGAGATGCATCTGTTTGCACCTCGTCCAGATGGCCACGGTGATATTGAGAACTCATCATGCATGCAATTATGGGAGAGCATTACATATTTATAGAGTGAAATGGGAGTGTAGCAGATATGTGTATTTGATTGTGCCTTTTCAATTAAAAGCTCAATAGTTTCCAAATGAGAGATCAAAGGAATGCTTGTTCCTAAGTTTCAAAATTTTCAATAAGTTATTAGAAGTATGTAGCTAATAAAGTCCTTAGACTGGAAACCTGTGACCAAAGTTTGAGCTGAGCAGGAAGAAATATGATTTACTATTGTGGTGTGTGGAGGTTTGTCAGGTTTGCTTTAGTTAGGACTTGGGCTTTTTTCATTAGAACAGCGAAGATTAAGAGGCGATCTGATAGAGGCATTTAGCATTATGAAGGGTTTCCATTAAGCAAATGGGGCAAAACTATTTCCACTGGTCAGTGAATCAATAAGTAGAGTGCATAAATTTAAGACAATCACTAAAAGAACACAAGAATGGTGAGAATTTTTTTATGTAGAGGGTCATTAGGGCATGGAATGCCCCACCAGAAAACAGTGGTGGAAGCAGAATCTATAGTAACTTTTAAAAGGCAAATGGATAAGTATTTGAAAAAGAATATTTTAAAAGGGTGTGTGAAAAAGGCAGGGGAATGGGATTAAGTGGTAACTCTTTCAGAGAGTTGGCATAATTGGCTGAATGGCCTTCTTCTGTGCTGTTAAATTCTTTGATCCTATGAATTCTACATTTGCAGAGTATATTTTTATTGATCGATTGTTTTTTAACTTTGTCAATTTTCTATCTGGAAGGATAGTCATCATTGTTCGAAGCCAAGTGACCTTCTATTGCCCATTGTAACTTCGGGGTGTAATTTCATTAAGTGTAAATCCCAACATCATAGGAAATTTACAGAATAAGAACTGGACCTCTGTTCCAGTTCTTTAGTTTATACTAAATTCTAAGATTGAGTCAGAAGGAGGAATTCCGTTATGTATAAGTTTGTGCTGCATGCATCACGCTCCAGACACTATTCAACACCGAGACCACAACAGGCACGAGAAGATGATGTCAAGCAGAATTCGTTCATCTACAGACTGTTATTTTTAAAAGACATTCTCAGAACTACTGGAGAAATTACTAATTAGAGTAATTAACCCATGGTGGACATTGTTCATTTACATTGAACTATTACGCGGTTTTAATATTACGGAATTTGTTTATGGTTCACTTTTCCACATGTTCATAAGTACTTAACAGTTTTACCTGTCAAAGCTCTGGTCTGAGTTTAATATTCCATCAATCCAAAGTGAGTGTGGTAGTATAGCATAATATTATGTTTAATCCAATAAGCAGATTACTTCAATTGGGGGTAATTATTAACCCTCATGTCATACAACTCTGCAGATTAGAATATCAGATTGTAGGGGCAATATTTGCTTAGGGAAACTTCTGTGGAAATGCTAGTTAAAAAGAAACAAACAAAATTGTGACAGAGAGCTAAAGGAACAATATGCTGATTATTTATTATCATATTTTCCATTATAAACCACAGCAAAGCATTAATTGAAAACCAACCCTTCTGTTGGGTAAATTGGTGACAACCCAGGTGCCAGTGGAAATGTTAACTGTGACTGGTCATTGAATCCGGAACCTTGTAGACTTCAGACCAACACATAAACAGATAGTACCATCAGGTCTCCTTGGAGATAAAACCTTTGTATCCAGTCTTCATACCAACAAGACTTTGGATTCAGTCATGTAACAGTTCCAGGTCCTGTGAAGAATCACCATGATGTTCTCTTATAGCCAAGGTATCAGCTGTGGCTCAGTTGGTCACATTCTCACCTCTGAGTGAAAGGTTGTAGGTTCAAGTCCCATTCAAGGGATCTAAGCACAAAATCTAGTCTGACGCTCCAGTACAGTACTGAGGGAATGTTGCACTGTTGGAGGTGCTATCTTTCGGTTCAGATGTTAAACTGAGGCCCCATCTGCCCTCTCAGGTGGAGGATCCCGTAGCACTATTTTAAAGAAGCGCAGAGGAGTTGTCCTGCGTGTCCTGGCCAATATTTATCCCTCAACCAACATCAATAAAATACATTATCTGGTCATTATCACATTGTTGTTTGCAGGACCTTGCTGTGTGCAAATTGGCTGCCGCGTTTCCTAGATTACAACAGTGACTACACTTCAAAACCTCACCTGCTGGTCGCACACATTTTTTAAAAAATCATTCTCGGGATACGTGCATCACTGGCAAGGCCAGCATTTATTGCCCATCCCTAGTTTCCCTTGAGAAGGTGGTGGTTGGCCCTCTTCTTGAACTGCTGCAGTCCATGACGTGAAGGTGCTCCAACAATGCTGTTAGGTCCACGATTTTGACCCAGCGATGGTGAAGGAACAGCAATATTTTTCCAAATCAGGATGGTGTGTGATTTGGGAGGTGAACCTGGAGGTGATGGTGTTCCCTTGCTCTTGCTGCCCTTGTCCTTCTAGGTGATGGAGGTTGTGGGTTTGGGAGGTGCTGTCGAAGAAGCAAAGGGTTGTAGAAGTTTGGAACTCTCTTCCGCAAACGGCAATTGATACTAGCTCAATTGCTAAATTTAAATCTGAGATAGATAGCTTTTTGGCAACCAAAGGTATTAAGGGATGTGGGCCAAGGGCAGGTATATGGAGTTAGATTACAGATCAGCCATGATCTTATCAAATGGCGGAGCAGGCACGAGGGGCTGAATGGCCTACTCCTGTTCCTATGTTCCTGTGTTCCTAAGCCTTGCCGAGTTGCTGCAGTGCAGTTGCTGTGGATAGTACACACTGCAGCCATGGTGCTCCGGTGGAGGAGGGAGTGGGTATAGAAGGTGGTGGATGGGCTGCCGGTCAAGCAGACTGCTTTGACCCGGATGGTGTCAAGTTTCTAGAGCTGCACGGGATGTCTGCCATTTCCTGATCCGCACGACCATCAGGTGAGGCTTCCCGCCAGCAAAAATCAGTCTCCAGAAATTGCCTCATTCATTTCTGGCAAGCCACTTTGCCAACATTACATGGCAGGGGTGCTGATCTTGAAAGCTAAAAACATTGCAAAGGGTCAAAAGATTTTGGTTTACTAAAGATATTCTGTTCTGTTTTTACCCATTTCGTACGTAGGTGGCTGTCGTTTGAAGTTAGATAGCATCATGGAAACAAGAGGTGTGAAAGGAAGGTCAGCCCTGCTCCCATGTGAACTGAGTGGCTTCAATGAAAATTTATTCCAGATAATCAACATCAGCTGGTATAAGTACCTTCCGAAGGAGACGTTGGTTTATACTAATGGTGCTCAACTTAACATAACAGCAAAACAATACGTGACACGTGTCAGGATGAATCCATCGTTCCAGGCCAACCTGTCCTTACTGATCAGTGATTTGGTAAAAAACGATAGTGCTTATTATCGATGCGAGGTTATGTGGAATTATAAAGGGATGGCGAAGAAGAGGAGCCTCCAGAAAGATGTTTATCTAGATATCGAGGAAGGTAAATAACCCGTACAATATTACAAAACCAGAAAAAAGGCTTCTGTAAAGAGAAAAGACAGGTCAATGTTTCGAGTGTGAACCTTGATCAGAATTCATGAAGGGTCCATACCCAAAACATTACTCTTGGCTTTTTCTTTGTTTGAGATGCTGATGGAGCTGCTGTGAATTTCCAGCATTTTCTGTTTTTATTTCACGTTTTCAATGTTTTCAGCTTCTTATCTGTATATTATATTTAAAAAATTGTTGTCATTTATGCAATTTTGGTGCATTTTTGATAGACCAGAATTGCCACCATTTTTCGCATTTGGGCAACCAGTGTCTACACAAAGAAGGTAAGTAATTGTACAATATTAAAACACGCTGAGAAAGCCAGAAATACACAGCAGGTCAGTAAGCTCTGGTCAGATACAGGACTGGGTGGAAAAAATAACAGTGAAGGTGAAATTCCTCCAATCAATCATTTTACCAAAACATGCAATGTGTGTAAAAATAAGGAAATCACGTTTTGTACTCATTAAAACTCACCGACAGCAGAAATTTTACCCCCAGTACGTCTCAAATTCAGGAAAGAGTTCCTTAATGTAACAACATGACACTTCCATTTCCCACATCGGTCATCCTTGTTTTTTTTTATTCATTCATGGGATGGGGGCGTCGCTGGCAAGGCCATCCCTAAATGCCCTTGAGAAGGTGGTGGTGAGCCGTCTTCTTGAACATTTGGTGAAGGTACGCCCACGGTGCTGTTAGGTAGGGAGTTCCAGGATCTTGACCCAGCGACAATGAAGGGACGGCGATATATTTCCATGTCAGGATGGTGTGTGACTTGGAGGGGAACGTGCAGGTGGTGTTGTTGCCATGCACCTGCTGCTCTTGTCCTTCTAGGTTTTAGAGGTCGCGGGTTTGGGAGGTGCTGTCGAAGAAGCCTTGGCGAGTTGCTGCAGTGCATCCTGTGGATGGTACACACTGCAGCCACTGTGCGCCAGTGGTGAAGGGAGTTAATGTTTAGGGTGGTTGATGGGGTGCCAATCAAGCGGGCTGTTTTGTCCTGGATGGTGTCGAGCTACTTGAGTGTTGTTGGAGCTGCACTCATCCAGGCAAGTGGAGAATATTCCATCACACTCCTGACTTGTGCCTTGTAGATGGTGGAAAGGCTTTGGGGAGTCAGGAGGTGAGTCACTCGCTGCAGAATACCCAGCCTCTGGCTTACTCTTGGAGGCACTGTATTTATGTGGCTAGTCAATGGTGACCCCCAGGTTGTTGAAGTTGAGAGGTCGGCGATGGTAATGCCGGTGAATGTCAAGAGGAGGTGGTTAGACACTCTCTTGTTGGAGATTGTCATTTTCTGGCACTTGTCTGGCGCAAATTTTACTTGTGGCCTCTCTGATTAAGATTATCAATTTTACTGTTAATGTATATCAGTTTTGTGCTGCTGATTCACACTCTCTAGGAAATGGATTGGGGCTTGACAAACTCATTGCACTTAGGACCTTCATAAGCATCATTGAGAGAAGACATTTGTCACATGACTTGGGCATTGCAGCAATAAAGCTTCTTTCATTGTAAAACAACACATTTTAAGGAGTGCTGAGGGAAATTTCCATACTCCCTGATACCAAAGGCAATCAAGCAAAAACTCCAAATATTAATCCATTGCCACATCTCCACTACTCACCCTTGGCCATTTTAGTCTATACTTATCCCTAAAACAATCAGTCCCATTCCCAACCAGATGGATATCCAGCTCCTTTTCAAATTATCTAACCATCCAAGCTCAACTACTCCCCTTGAACTTTATTCCATATATCCATAAATCTATGCAAACATACGGAAAGAAGGGAGAAAAGGCTACCAGGCCCACAAACCCTGCTGAATCATGTCAAAAGTGCTAATTCACCCGCCCCCTAGCAATGACGGCTGCTGGGAAAGACAAAAATAGCAGCCGGTTTAGGATGAACTCAGGAAAGTTCCTATCTGACTCCCTAAGACAATTAATCGAGCTCTGAGAGATCGCGATTGCCCATGGCTCATCACAATGTCAACTAACTAGCAATTCACCCCCATAATTAGGAACGTGCTCTTCTCTCAGGAATTTTTCAATATCCCTTTTGAAGGACCGTGGTGACTCCATACTCAGCATATGGCTCGAAAGCTTGTTCCAGGGAACAAAAACACTTTTTACTTCTGGTCTCACTTAAGGCTCAGGCATTTTAAACTTGTGTCACTTTACCATGTTTAGAATCCAAGGCAGAGTTGATGACGCGATGGCATCGTTGCATTGCTGATCTGTCCTGCTGCTACAATTTTGTCATCTTTATCTTCGATTTTTTTCAAATACATCCTAAAAATTTGCATCGCAGTAAATGTAACCAACCAGGTCACGTGGCGGGCTAGTCTGTTCCAGGAATTTATGCTGCCTGAAAACTCCCTGCTGAGATGATAATGTCTTTTATTACAATCCAATACATTTGTAAGTCTGTGAGCCATAATCATATTAAGATCAATAGAGCTTTTAAAGTAAAACCATAGCCTGTTGATGTACTGGGTTACAGGGTAGAAAATCACTGGCTCGTGCCCAAAGTTCCCCACACAGGGAGGAGGGTCATTTTAACTTTGGGCGATGGTGAATAATGGGTGAGATTGAATTGGCCGCCCAAGTTACATCCCACCTGACTTTTTCTTCCATTGACTTCAATAGAAAAGAAAATCGGGTGTGGTGTATAATGGAGGCTAACTCAATAGCGTCCGTTGTACACCACCGCCCAAAGCTAAAATTATCCCCAGTGAGTCGCTGACCTTGGCTGGGTCATTTGGAGATCCCATGGGGGGAGAGTGAGAGAGAATTGGTTCAGAAAGAAAGAAAGACTTGCATTTATATAGCGCCTTTCACAACCTCGGTACGTCCCAAAGCGCTTTGCGGTCAATGAAGTACTTATGAATTGTAGTCACTGTTGTAATGTAGGAAACGCGGCATCAATTTGCGCACAGCAAGGTCCCAGAAGCAGCAAGGTGATCATGACCAGATAATCTGTTTTTAGTGATGTAGGTTGAGGGATAAACATTGGGCAGGACACTGGGGAGAACTCCCCTCCTTTTCTTTGAAATAGTGCCATGGGATCTTTTACATCCACCTGAGGGGGCAGACGGGGCCTTGGTTTAATGTCTCATCTGAAGGACGGCACTTCCGATAGTGCAGCACTCCCTCAGAAAGTCAGCCTGGATGTGCTCAACTCTTGTGTGCCTTCTAGTGGCCAGTTACAGAAACCTAAGACAAGTTGCTTGTCCGCCCTCTCAATGATACGAGGGAGACTAATGGAGGAGAGAAAAATAAATTGCAAAAAATGTTACAATTCATCAGACGCTGCATTTGGCGTCTTTCACTGATTAACATTCTAAGTGTTTGTATATTTATAACATGGCAATAAAATGTGTCTGGTATATATCTAAAAGAAAAGGCTTTTTATAATGATTCTGGATCCCTTGATAGAATGACATGCCCATGCTCTCAGAAAGTAGCAGCACAATCCTACCTGCTTCACTTGCCATTTACAGTGTCAGAGAGACACATACAAATTGCTCACTCATTTTTACAGAAAAACAGAAGGGGATAACACAGCATGAATTAGCATGTGTGTGTGCAGTGTGTCTGAATTCTCTTCTGTTACCCCTCCTGAGACCTGGCTTTGAATGGGATAAAGGTCACCTCTCGTTGAAGATGCCATCGAGGCTCACAAGCGAGACGTGTGGCCAATCTGAATTGAGTTCCCAGCGGCCACAAGACTGACACGAATTTGCCACTAATTTATACGGATTTTGTGATTGTGTTCTGAGAGAATGGGGAATGGAGGAAGCAATTTAAAATGCCACATTGGAACCGTAGGGATTCTGAGAAATCATTATGTGCATCATAATGATTCCTATTTCAGAGTGTGAAATCTAAAGGAGTCTTTTGCGATGCATTTGCACCCTGCCCAGTGCTAAATATAACATTGTACACGTCAAATAAAAATACAATGGCCAGATTCATATTGAAATGCAGCTATTGTAAAATAAGCAAAAACTAGTCATTTGTGTATATGCTGTACAAAAAAAAAATCAACATGGCATCAAATTACATCAAAATTACAGCACAGAAACAGGCCATTTGGCCCAACTGGTCAATGTCAGCATTTATGCCCCAAACGAGCCACCTCCCTCCCTACCTTATCTAACCCTGTCAGGAGACCCTTCTATTCCTTTCTACCTCATGTACTTATCTAACATTCCCTTAAATGCATCATTGAATACTTAAGCAATAACCATATTTTTCTCTAACAAACTGATAGGGAATGCCACCTATTATTTAGATAATAAGTGATTACACTTCAAAAATACTTCATTGGCTGTAAACCGCTTTGGGACGTCTTGGGGTCGAGAAAGGCGCTATATAAATGCAAGTTCTTTCTTTTTTACTTTTAGGAAGGAAGCAAGGTTGAAATAGGCATGAATATTCTCAACCAGCCAATTGGAAGGTGACAAGCAAAAGTTAGGGAGAGTTACCAAAAGTCAGCGTCACCTGACTGAAAATGGCTGGTCCAGAATTTGGCAGTGCTGGCTCCAACCGTACTGCGCAATGCTCCACTGCTTCTACTTCAAAATCAATACCTCCATGTGCCAGCAGCTGACTGCTCATGCGTCCTAGACTGCGAACAGCAACTCGGTTTCATTGTAAGAAAACCTGCTGATCTTACTTGCCCTCCAAAATTTCACAGCGAGCACCCCTAAAAAAATACTCCTCACGAAACGAAGCTGTGTTGTAGTCGATCAAATAAATCGAACTGCCGCTCACACATTGGAAGGGAAAAAAGTAAAATTACCGTGTGGGATATTCATGGAATCATAGTATGTTACAGCACAGAAGGAGGCCTTTCGGCTCATCGTGCCTGTGCCGGCTCTTTGAAAGCACTATCCAATTAGTCCCACTCCCCTGCTCTTTCCCCATAGCCCTGCAAATTTTTCCACTTCAAGTATTTATCCAGTTCCCTTTTGAAAGTTACTGTTGAATCCGCTTCCACCTCCCTTTCAGGCCGTGCATTCCAGATCATAACAACTCCTCATTTCGCCTCTGGTTCTATTGGCCAATTACCTTAAATCTGTGTCCTCTGGTTACCGACCCTTCTGCCAGTGGAAACAATTTCCCCTTATTTACTCTATCAAAACCATTCATGATTTTGAACACCTCTACCACATCTCCCCTTAACCTCTTCTGCTCTAAGGAGAACAACCTCACGTTCTCTCGTCTCTCCGTGTAACTGAAGTCTTTTATCCCTGGTACCATTCAGGTAAATCTCCTCTGCACCCTCTCTAATGTGTGGTGCCCAGAATTGGATACATTATTCCAGTTGGGACCTAACCAGTGTTTTATTAAGGTTTAACATAACTTCCTTGCTTTTGTACTCTATATCTCTATTAATAAAGCCCAGGATCCCATATGCCTTTTCAACAGCCTTCTCAACTTGTCCTGCCACTTCAAAGAGATATGTATATACACCCCCAGGTCTCTCTGTTCCTGCACCCCCTTTAAAATTGTACCATTTAGTTTATATTGCCTCTCCTCTTCCTTCCTACCAAAATTAATCACTTCACACTTCTCTGCATTAAATATCATCTGCCAGGTGTTCGCCCACTCCACCAGTCTGTCTATATCCTCCTGAGATCTGTTACTAACCTCCACATTATTCACTACACTTCAAAGTTTTGTATTATCTGCAAACTTTGAAATTATGCCCTGTGTACCCAAGTCCAGGTCATTAATATATATCAAAAAGAGCAGTGGGTCCAACATCGACCCCTGGGGGACATCATTGCACACTTCCCTCCAGTCTGAAAAACAACCGTTCACCACTACTCTCTGCTTTCTGTCACTTAGCCAATTTTGTATCCACGCAGCAATTGCCCCTTTAATCCCTTCTATAGGCTTCAATTTTGCTAACAAGTCAATTATGTGGTATTTTATCAAACGCCTTTTGAAAGTCCATATACGCAACATCAACTGCACTACCCTCATCACCCCTCTCTGTTACTCCACATGTGTCATATTATCTTACTTAAAGTGTAACATTCCTTTAGCCGTTATTGTAACGTGGGGGGAGGGGGGGAGTGTTAATTGACTTATCTTATAAGTGTTAAAACAGTGGACAGGGTTTTCCTACTTAACAACAGTGACTGCACTTCACAAGTAACTCATTGATTTTGACAAAAGCAAAATGCTGCGGATGCTGGAAATCTGAAATAAAAACAGAAAATGCTGGAAATACTCAGCAGGTCAGGCAGCATCTGTGGAGAGAGAAACAGAGTTAACGTTTCAGGTTGACGACCTTCTGACCGAAGACCTGAAACGTTAAGTCTGTTTCTCTCCCCATAGATGCTGCCTGACCTGCTGAGTGTTTCCAGCATTTTCTGTCATTGATTGTGAAGTGCTTTTGGGATGTCCTGAGGATATGATAAGGCCCCACATAAATGTTCTTTCTCACTGAACCCATTAAGCAAGCGATATTCCTGGTCTATTAACATTTTATAGACAAAGAGTTTTTTTATATATTCATTCTGAGAATGTGAGCATCACTGGTAAGGCCAACATTTATTGGCCATCCCTAGTTGCCCTAATACAATTGAGGTGACTTCCTAGGGCACTTCAGAGGGCAGTTAAGAGTCAACCACACTGGTGTGGGACTGGAATCACATAAAGGCCAGACTGGGTAAGGACGTTAGTGAACCAGTTAGGTTTTTACAACAGTCCAACAGCTTCATGCTTCACTTTTACTGGTACCAGCTTTTTATTTCCAGATTTTTTTAAAAACTGAATTCAAATTCTCAAACTGCCATGGTGGGATTTGAACTCATGTTCTCTGGATTATTCTGTCCAATAATATAACCACTATTGCTACTGTAGCCATAGTTGTCATTCCCTCCAAGAGGAGACATTCAGAGAAGCAACCAGTGGTTAGGGTTGCATCTCATCCGGTTTTGGACCAATCAGTGCTGTCTTTGAGTAGGTGTCCAGAATTTTTTTAAATATAAGGCAGACAACAAAAGTCTAGTTCATTAATTATTTGTTATGGATGTTGAGGTTTTCCGTGACTTTTCATCGATAGCAAAACAAATTTCAAGCCATAATCCCACCTCTACCCTGTCCCTGTCCAATTTTGGTCTTAGCAATAGATGGCAACACTGCCAGGAGAGTATCAACACTGCCAGGGGATTACCAATCCTGCCAGCAGAATACCAACCCTGCTCAGAGAGTACCAACCTTGCCAGGAGAGTAACAACCCTGCCAGGAGAGTACCAACCCTGCCAGCAGAGTAACAATCCTGCCAGCAGAGTAACAATCCTGCCAGCAGAGTAACACCCTGCCAGCAGTGTACCAACCCTGCCAGCAGAATGCCAACACTGCCCAGAGAGTAACAACCATGCCAGGAGAGTAACAACCCAAAGCCTTAGCAAACCACCAGTCTGTGTTCAAAGAGTAGTAAATGATTGGACCAGCTGCTGTCAGAAGCACTTCTTGACATTTGACGATTCCACCAAAACCAATGTACAAGAAAACAAACAAAATGTAGGGCCATATTTTAGATAAAAGTTTTTTGAGCAGCCATCATAGTCCAAATGTCACATTTTATATAAAACATCAATAAATCACATCTGAACAACCCTCCAAAAAATATATAAAGAGCGAATGAAAGTCAGTTATTTACTGCTATTTTTATGCCTTTGAGATAAGGTGGAGAGGTGGATGAAAGAAAGACTTGCATTTATATAGCAACTTTCACGACCTCAGGACGTCCCAAAGCACTTTACAGACCATGAAGTACTTTTGAAGTGAAGTCACTGTTGTAATGTAGGAAACATGGCAGCCAATTTGCGCACAGCAAGGTCCCACAAACAGCAATGTGATAATGATCAAGTAATCTGTTTAAGTGGTGTTGGTTGAGGGATAAATATTAGCCAAGGCACCAGGGAGAACTCCTCTGCTCTTCTTCGAAAAAGTGCTATGGGATCTTTTAAATCCACCTAAGAGGGCAGACAGCCCCTGGGTTTAATGTCTCATCCAAAAGACAGCACATCTGACAGTGCAGCACTCCCTCAGTACTGCACTAGGAATGTCAGCCTAGATTTTGCCATGATGTGGAGATGCCGGTGATGGACTGGGGTGGACAAATGTAAGGAATCTTACAACACCAGGTTATAGTCCAACAGTTTTATTTGAAAATCACAAGCTTTCGGAGCTTACCTCCTTCGTCCGGTGAGTGAGGAAAGGGTTCTGCACTCACTCACCTGGTTTTGCACTCAAGTCTTGGGAGTGGGATTTGAATCCACAACCTTCTGACTCGGGAAAAAAAAATCAGAGGTAAGAGTACTACCCACTGAGCCATGGCTAAGATAACAATAAGCTGAGCAACGGTCAATCTGGAGACACTTCCAACAGCTAACACTAATTAGCCTCTAATTGACCTCAGGGCCGATGTAGACCACTCCCTCACATGGAACACCTAAGGCGTGCTCTTAAAGAGAGAGTCCAGCTTAGCAGCTAAATCATGCTTCAGATCCAAGATTTGAAAGTAATGCCAGTGAATCTTGAACTAAATTTCCCAATAACTCTTCCTAAGCTTTATCATATATTTCTAACTCTGTTAACTGCCACAGCATGTTAAGATGGTAAATTATCAATTTAAAAGAGCCATGAGATGATACTGAAACAAAACTTGTGAAGTTCAAGATGTCAGGGTGAAAGGTGATTAATCAAATTTAAATTGCTGCCGAAATAAGCTGCTGACTTCTCATTCCAAACATTTACTTAACAAATTTAGACTGAGAAACGCCAGGAAACTCAAACTCAGACAGAATGGGCAGGTAGGTCAAATGCTTTTAACTGCATTGAAATCAGGTCATCCCGGATGTTCAACTTTAATAAAGCTGTTTGCCCTGATGCAGAATTCAAAGAGCAGAACTAGGTTTCCGAGGCTCCAGCCTAAAATAAAAGAGCTGGAGGAATATGACCGTGAGCAGAATGCTGATGAGCCGCTCGGCGATAACTCCTGAACAGGCCGGGGATCTTATCTCTAGAAAAGAGAAGGCTGAAAGGTGACCTAATAGAGGTATTTAAGATTATGTAAGGGTTTGATAGAGTAGATGTAGAGAAGATGTTTCTACTTGTGGGGTTAGACCAGAACTAGGGGGACATAAATAGGGGGTCATAAATAAATCCAATGAAGAACTCGGGAGAAATGTTTTTACCCAGAGAGTGGTTAGAATGTGGAGATTGCTACCACGTGGAGTAGTTGAGATGAATAGCATAGATGCATTTAAGGGGAATCTAGATAAGTACATGAGGGAGAAAGCAATAGAAGGGCTTCCTGAAAGGGTTAGATGTAGTAGGGTGGGAGAAGGCTCGTGTGCAGCATAAACGCCGGCACAGACCAGTTGGGCCAAATGGCCAGTTTGTGCGCTGTAATTTCTATGTAATGTTGCATGTGTGCATGTTATTAGCTTGGTTTGATTGGCTAGCTACAATTTCGATAGGAATAATCAACCTTATCACAAAACTGTACCTGTAACTATATAGTTTGCAATGGTAAGTGGCATAAGGGGCAACTTCACAAGAACACTCTGCCAACAGGAAGCCTTGCCCAATGGCAATGCATATCAGAAACTTGGGGGTGCGTCAGAATTAATGGTCAGGAAATCATGAACACATATGCCCAAATTTCCAATACGCAAGGCTCCCTATTGGCAACATGGGCACGGAAAATTATACCAATAATGATTTCTTCAAACTCAGTGGGTAGCACTCTCGCCTCTGAGTCAGAAGGTTGTGGGTTCAAGTCCCACTCCAGAGACTTGAGCACATAATCCAGGCTGGCACACCGGTGCAGTACTAAGGGAGTGCCACGCTGTCGGAGGTGCTGTCTTTCGGGTGAGACGCTAAACCGAGGCCCCGTCTGCCCTCTTAGGTGGACGTGAAAGATCCCACAGCACCACTCGAAGGAGAGCAGGGGAGTCCTCCACGGTGTCCTGGCTGATATTTATCCCTCAACCAACATCACTAAAAATCAGATGATCTGGTCATTATCACATTGCTGTTTGTGGGAGCTTGCTGTGCGCAAATTGGCTGCTGCGTTTCCTACATTCCAACAGTGACTACACTTCAAAAGTACTTAGTTGGCTGTAAAGCGCTTTGGGATGTCCTGAGGTCATGAAAGGCGCTGTATAAATGGAAGTCTTTTTTCTTTCTTTCTCAACAATAGCACCCTGGAGATTGAGGGCTCACCAATATGAAGAGTTGCCAGTCACAGAATATATTGATGGACCTGTTGACTGTAGCCCCTCATTGTGTGCACAGGGCTCTGATAATAATGTCAGGTGTAACATCCTGTTTCTTCTTTGAAGTTCCAGTTTCTAAGCCAGTGGTGATTCGAGTGCCTGGGCAACTTGTTGTCCTGCTGGAAGACCCTTTTCATCTGAGATGCCAGTCTGCTCACGGATCCCTCCCCATAGAATACTACTGGTACAAACACAAACCTACAGACATCCGAACGGTCAGGAAAATCCAAGAAGGGATGAATTATTCCGTGGCAAACAGTAAAGCCAAGCACAGTGGGTTTTATCACTGCTCTGCACTCAATACTGTCGACGGGAGGAAGCTGAAGGAAAGAAGTGATTTAGTTGAGGTGATTGTAACAGGTACGAGGTCTTATGAATAACTCTCATCATCTCTTCTCAAAATAATGTAACTTCTTTCAGGTTAATAATGTTACAACCCATGGTTCAATTTAAAATAGTGCCTTTTTTTCAAATAATCCCATTTGTCAAATTCAGATTAATTTCACCACTGTTGATTAGAACTATAGGAGATTAAAGGATGGAACATAGGAACATATGAAAATAGGAACATAAGACTAGGAGTAGGCCATTCAGCCCCTCAAACCTGTTTCGCCATTCAATTGGATCATGCCTGATCTATACCCCAACTCCATTTACCTGCATTTGTTCCATATCCATGGATACCCTTACCTAATAAAAATCTATCAATCTCAATCTTGAGATTTTTGAGATAAGGCTATCAGGGTGATTTAATAAAGGTGTTTAAAATCATGAAGGGATGGGACAGAGTCGACTAGCTTTGCTAGTTTGAACCTCTGTCCCCTTGTTCTACATCCGCAGTTTAATTTAATGTAATATTCCGCGTTAACTTTTTCTTAACAATTTTATGTCCCTCTACGATATCACTTCTCAGATGCCACCTTTCTAGGCTGAAAAGCCCAAGATTCTCCAGTCTGTCCTCATAACTTGGACCCCTGACCCTGGGGATCAGCCTCATGGCTCCTCCCTGCACCGTCTCAGGCTCTTGAATGTCTCCCTAGTTTCTTGGCAACCAGAACCGGAGGCAGTACTCAAGGTGCGGTCTGACCAGTTTGATCATTACCTCCTCTGACTGATAAGCCCCGATTTTAACTTGGGGTGGCAGTCATGCGGGCGGGGGCTGAGGTGGGTGGGGGCCGAGGAGGGCGGGGGCCTGGGAGGGTGGAGGCTGAAGCGGGCGGGGGGAGGGCTGAAGCGGGCGATAAACCGCCCCGACCTCGGCAGCGTGAGGCCCATGAGATTATAACAGTGACAATCCCACTGCAGCACTGGTAGAATTTCCCTCTCTTGCAGTGGGGACTCCTTATATGCAAATTATAAACAATTGCCCATCCAGTATTGAGCCCTGAATCCTCCCCACTCTGTACTACCCCCGCTCCAACATATCTCCTCCAATAAGTATAGTAACTACACTTCAAAAGTACTTTATTGGCTGTGAAGAGCTTTGGGACGTCCTGAGGTTGTGAAAGGTGCTATAAGAATTGTTTTCTTTACTCGGTGTTTCCTACTATTCAGCCAATTTCTTGGTCCCAGTCTACATAGGAAAATAGTGGCAGGAGTAGGCCATTCAGCCCCTCGAACTTGCTCTGGACCAAGGCCTTCAGTGGGACATGCCTTCCAATCTTCATGGCGCTTGGCCCCTTTAATGCTGCTCCTCTTTTTCTGGTGCTGCAGCCAGGATCCCACGGCAAGTACAAGCAGAAATTCCCTCTTCTTCAGCAGGGGCCTCCTTCTTGGTGGTGGCAATCTTTCCGGGAGCCCGCCCCCAACTCCACACCCCATAACAAATGACCCCCCCTCCCCCCACCAAGGAAAACGTGTCGGGGTCACAGCGGTGGACAGAGGTCCCACCCCACTGGAACACCACCACTGGAAGGAGAGTCCCAGCCAATATATCGAAGCACTTCACACACAACAAATTATTTTTTGACAGTTGTCACGTTAGAGCACAGAAGTTCCAAATCTATGTTTACAGCTTGTGTAATAATCAAGGGACTATCTTTTTATGGAAAAATAGATAGAATTGTAGAATGCAATCCCCAAAACACTGGTAAATATTCCTGAAATCCCTCGATTTGACTCATTCAGTCACCATAAGCCAGTGTCCCTGATGATAACATGCCACCAGTGTCTTGCAGTCCAAGGCAGCCTGTTTCACACTGTAAGCTTCTTGTGTACTGTGCACACGCACTAATGCACACTAACGACGGACTATGTGTGTAGCCCATCTGCAGTTTTGCAAAATCTTAGCATCTTAAGCTTTTCACTGTCGGTAATCCAACAGGGACTTTTCCCTTTTCTTAACAGAGCGGCCTCCCAAGCCTGTTGTTGTGGTGGAGCCTCCGGCGAACGCCATTGCGGACGGTCAGCCTGTCCACTTATTCTGCAAAGTGCCAGGCGCTCCTCAGGATGTTCAGTACAGGTGGAGGAGGGACAAGATGCTCTTGCACTCCGGCAGTCAAAACGAAAGTCTTCAGAACCTTACTCTTCACAGCTTAGCGGAGAACCAAAGTGTTGCCTATGAATGTGGTATCGTCAGCAACGTGAAAGGACGCTCAATTGAAATGTGGAGCGATGAGGTTGAACTGACGGTAACAGGTGAGTGTCTCTTCTAGAACCTTCCTCCTGCTCTAAACACGAAGGTTTACTGTGCAAGATTCCCAACCTTTTAGTTAACATTTCTCACCAACCAATTTACTCGTCAATTGACGATAACTAACTATATTATTTTTGACTGAAGGAGGGCATAAATTACAAATTAAAAGCTTATCACAGAAAGAAGGGGAAAAAAAGCACGAGTCAAGTTACCTACAGAGAATGCTGGCCATCCTCATCAGGTCCATAGGCATCTATAAACATACAAGGCAAGTTAACTTTCAGACGTAGGGCGGAACTTTCATAGCGCCACCCCCTCGCTGAAGATCAAAGTTCCGCCCGTGAGGGGTCATTTTGATTTTGGGCGACTGAAGTCCATGGAAATGAAAATTGGGAGAGATGTGTAACGGGCAGCTGGTCCGATATCGCCCTGTCGCAAAAAGTCAAAATGACTCTACATCTGAAATGGAAACTGATTTGCTCTGTATCTCAGAGCAAATCCAGGTTGACGCTCCAGTGCAAGTACTGAGGGAGTGCCGCACTGTCGGAAGTGTCATCTTTCGGATGAGGCGTTAAACCGAAGCCCTTTTCTGCCCTCTCAGGTTGACGTAAAGGATCCCACAGCACTATTTCAAAGAAGAGCAGGGGACTTCTCCCCGGTGTCCTGGCCAGTATGTATCCCTCAACCAACATCACTAAAAAAAACAGATTATCTGGTCATTATCACATTGCTGTTTGTGGGAGCTTGCTGTGTGCAAATTGGCTGTCGGGTTTCCTATATTATAACAGTGACTACAGTTCGAAAGTACTTCACTGGCTGTAAAGTGCTTTGGGACATCCTGAGGTCATGCAAGGCGCTATATAAATGCACGACTTTCTTTCTTTCTTTCTTTCTTTCCAGCATTCCCTCTTTTATTTCAGTTTTAGCGTCGGCAGTTTATTCCTTACTTCAGGTCTAAAATGGTTGGGTTAAGAAAACTGTATGGAATTTTCCGGAAAACTCTACGCCCGAATTCTGTTTCTCGATGTGACCGTGTTATTTCTTCCTCTCCTTGTGACGGAGGTTACACCGTACCAGTGCAATGTTAGCCTGCGATCTCAGGCCAGTAGCTGACGAGCGTAAGGGGCAATTGGCAAGATCGTCATGCCGACTGTCTGCCAATGGCATGGGTGCCTACAGGCAGGACACGCTCCTGCGCTGGTGAAGTTTTTAACCCTTTGAGAGCGCAAGTGGAGGGTGACATCGTAACGTTCTAAAGACCCCACTGTAAACTTGTCAAGTGCTCGGGGTTGGGGGCGGGGTGGGAGGATCCAATGAACACTGCGTGGAATCCATGTGACGCCAACCCAAGCAATGTAAGCTGGACTCCCCTAGGACATCTCACATTGCTGCACTCCAGAGACAGATCAGCACCAGACCCTAGAATTATGCTGCCATTTTTGCATCGGTTTACTGCACGATGATGCACACAGTGGCGCCCTTGATGTGCTGAAATCTATTCCTGTCCGATCTGAGTGACGCCAATATACATGTGATTAAATACCGGAAAAATCCCACCCTAAGCAATATAAGCCTTACGTGTTCAGTCAAGCAGAGTAATAGATAAAACTGGTGCGAAAGCTTTCAACTGGTGGTTGCACAGTAAGGCCCCCTCGCTTCATAAAATCCTGTCGTGTAAGGCTCTCAAAACAGCAATATCACAGCCCTGAATGCGATCAGAAGCTCCTAGTCTGGTACATTAACTGCTTTATAGTGTGTACATTTTAAACATATGACCAGTTGTTTTGCCTCAAGGAATCCATTTCCCTTTATTTGGTGACTCTGTTCTTCATTCACGAACACAGTACGTCATACTTAACACACGCATTTTAAGGGTGAAACGAGCTGAGGGCGTTACCATGCCAACACATGCGGATGAAATTCCTTTGTCTACTATTTTGATGGAGGTGTTATAAAACTCTATTAAATTGCAAGAAAAAAATGAATGGATTGACAAATCTGCAAGTTATTATCACACACGCAATATTCATCCTGCTTGAGCAATCAGTAAAATTGGACTAGTTAAAAGTTGCCCTGTTGTCCTGTTGCAGTAAAATGGGATGCAGAATGAAAAGCATAACATTGCAGCTGAGAGGGAAAGATAGGGTTCAGGTATCAGGTGGGAAGCTCCGACAGACTTTTGAAAACTATCACTCAAAACATTATGAACTTGAATGAATGATCTTGCATTTATATCACAGAATAGAATCATAGAATGATACAGCACAGAAGGAGGCCATTCAACCCATCGTGCCTGTGCCGGCTCTTTGAAAGAGCTATCCAATTAGTCCCATTCCTCTGCCCTTTCCCCGTAGCCCTGCAATTTTTTCCCTTTCAAGTATATATCCAATGCCCTTTTGAAAGTTACTATTGAATCTGCTTCCACCACCCTTTCAGGCAGTGCATTCCAGATCATAACAACTGGCTGCATTAAAAAAATTCTCCTCATGTCACCTCTACCCTTCATGATTTTGAACACCTCTATCAAATCTCCCATTAATGGTCTCTGCTCTAAGGCCCTTCTTGTTCACAGGACATCCCAAAGTGCTTCACAGCCAATTGGTTACTTTTTAAATTATAAAGTCACTGTTGTTTTGTAGGTGAACTAGGCGGTCAGTTTGTGCACAGCAAGATCCCACAAACAGCAATGAGATAATGACCCTTTTTTGGTTGAGGGTTAAATATTGGCCAGGGGATCTCCCCTGCTCTTCTTCAAATAGCACCATGGAATCTTTTACATCCAGTTGAACAGGCAGACAAAGCCTCGGTCTAACATCTGAAAGGTGGTACTTCTGTCAACGCAGCACTCCCTCAGTTGTGCACTGAAGTGTCAGTCTAGATTATATGCCTAACTCCAGAATGGGGCTTTGACGCACAACCTGTTGACTCGAAGGCGAGAGCGTTACCACTGAGCCAAGCTAATGCTGAGCAGATCCCCTCTTTCAGAGAGCCGACTGATGCTGCATTTCCGGCATTTTCTGTTTTTTCTTTCAGCTTTTCTAACGCCGGGGATGCAATTAGCTTAGCAAAGTCACACAGCATCACATTATACAGTTCTTATTGGCAACTGATTGGCAGTTCCTCTGATTTGTTTGTTTTTTTTTGCCCTGGGCAGGGGACTCTAGCTTGGATTCACAGACGTTAATCCGCAGTGCCAGTGGAGTTGGGATCAGCCTCTTCATTGTATTGCTGGCAGGACTGCTGGTTCTGTTCTTCAAAGGTATGGCAACATCGCCATCTGTTGGTTCTGTCAGGGGGGGTTTCGGTATTCGGTTGCAGTTCCGATGGAAAACAGAGAGGATGTTTAATTAATGACCTGCTCGCAAAATCGCTGGAATGCGTGATTGCCGAGAACCTGATTTCCTCAGCTGCTCGCAGATTGTTGACTGCTGAAAGAAAGCTGACATTCTCCCCGGTGGCATATCAGCCAGGTGCAGCCAGAGACAACTCTTAACAGTGATAGATGAATTGGACCCTGGTGGTTGCTTGTCGAAGTTGTACTCAAGTACCAACAGACAGCACCAGCAACAGTATAATCTGCAGCTACTCCGGAGCGAGCCTGTGGCTCAGGGGTAGCATTCCCGCCTCTGAGTCAGAAGGCGTGGGGTTCGAACTCTGCTCCCGACAGTCCTGGAGAGTGGAGACTCAAGCTCTGAATTTTGGGTTGACATCAACAACAACTTGCATTTATGTAGCACCTTTAATGTAGAAAAACATTCACAGAGATATAAGTAAAAAATGGACATCAAGCAAAAGAAGGAGATATTATTACGCCCTGGGCTACTGAGTTACTCCTCATTCCTACTGGGGTACTTCCTGGGCTCCTGGGCTACTCCTCATTACTCCCTGGGCTGCTGGGTTACTCCCTGGGCTACTCCTTGTTACCTGCACCTCTGCATCACTATGTTACTCCTCATTACCCCATCCCCCCCACACCCCATCATTGGTGTCTGCTCTTTCAACCTCTACACTTGCCTTATGAATCCCACTCTCTGAATCCCTTCCTGTTTTCAAAAGCATCCCCACAAAGCTTCTCTTCAATCACTCTGTTTTGAAGTTTTCTCTTTGCCTTCTGCTCAGTGTCCGCAGTTTTCCTCAGGCCGGCAAATCACTTTGAGATGTTTTTCTGCTCATGAGGTGCTCAACAGAAATAGAAGTCATCGTATTTACACAATAACTATTCAATAATTGAAGGGGGCCCAACTGGTGATTATGAATGGACCTTATTGCTTCAACCAATTAATTTATTTCTATTTGAAAAAGAATTCCCTTCCAGTAGTTCTCAGAACATGGTATTAGTTAACCCCTGTATGGATAATATTGGTCTTAGTTACCTCCTGTATCAGTTGTATTGATGTCAGTTACTCGTATCAGTTATGTCAGTGTCAGTTGTATTGGTTAGGTTAGTGTGGGTTACCCCTTGTATTGGTTAGGTTAGCATGGTTACCCCTTGTACTGGTTAGGTTAGTGTGGGTTACCCTTGTATTGGTTAGGTTAGTGTGGGTTACCCCTTGTATTGGTTAAGTTAGCATGGTTACCCCTTGTACTGGTTAGGTTAGCGTAGGTTACCCTTTATACTGGTTAGGTTAGTGTGGATCACCCCTTACACTGGTTAGGTTAGCATGGTTACTCCTTGTATTGGTTAGTTTAGCATGGTTACCCCTTGTACTGGTTAGGTTACTGTGGGTTACCCCTTGTACTGGTTAGGTTAGTGTGGGTTACCCCTTGTACTGGTTAGGTTAGTGTGGGTTACCCCTTGCACTGGTTAGGTTAGTGTGGGTTACCCCTTGCGCTGGTTAGGTTAGTGTGGGTTACCCCTTACACTGGTTATGTTAGTGTGGGTTACCCCTTACACTGGTTATGTTAGTGTGGGTTACCCCTTATCTTGATTATTTTGCAGATTATTGCATTTCTGTTGATGTGCGTGATTTTTTAAATCATTTTTTAAAATTTTTCTGTCCAGTGCAGAGAAGCAGGAAGACAAACCCAAGGAACAAAAGCAGCAACTCGGCAAGAAACAATAAGACAAATTCACAGTAAGGGACTGAAAATAAGAAACATAAAGTGCACAGCGTTACAGAGTAGCATAATTTAGCTTCAGTATGCTTCAGTATGCTTCCATTGCAAGATATAGCAAATAGTTCCAGTCTAAATATCAAACTCTATTAAATTATATAGCAGCTATAATGCAGTGATGGCTCGTTGGATAGATTCACCATTTGTGCAGCACAAAGCCACGTGGACCAGAACATTGCAGGTTCCATCCCTGGGCTGCGTTAAGCTAGCTGATCTGAGCAAGGACAACACGACAATTTCCAACAGTGCCTCTGGGCTAAGAAGGGGGCAAAACAATCACCATCTTGTTCTTGATCAAACTTGACTCCTGCTGGCCAACGTGCATGTGTGGATGTCAGATAAGAACAGGTTCAGGTTTGGCATTGACTCCCCCCCCCCCACCCCATGGTTGAAGAGCCTGCAAGGCTGCAACGTTCACAGTCTAGACTCACGTGAAGAATGACCACTTGGGTGAGGTACTGGAGGGCTGCTGACTCCCCTGGAAGCGGCTTCGGGAGAGGAGAGGAAACTAATTGGTGGCAAAAGTAGACAGTTGACACCTCACTCTGTTCCTCTTCTCCCTGGTTTAAATGTATTTTACTGTCTCTGGATAGGTTGCCTGCACAGTTCATCATTTCCAACCAAAATGGGCAGCTCCTCCTCGGCCCCTGCCAGTGCCATTCTCTAACGGGCCACTGGAAGGCATAAAAGCGTAGCCAGAGTGACCCATACTCCGCTTCTCGTTGTCTGCTCCCTGGACTTACCGCCGAGATTGGGAACTCACCTTGTGGGGAATTGCAGACACAAACCCACGTGCTATTGCTCCGTAGCACGAAGTACACTGGGACCCCAAAAGCTTTGCGAGGCCGATCCTGCTGTTAAATTATGTTTCTTTAAAGTAAGGGTCTAAACTGCAGCCATATGTGCCCTACCAGATCTGGGCAACCCATCAAATTCGCTGAGTCCTAGTAACATTAGGAACAGGAGCAGGCCATTCAACCCCCTGGGGCCTGCTCCGCCATTCAATTAGGTCATGGCTGATCCGTACCTCAACTCCATTTTCCTGCCTCTGCTCCGTATCCCTTCATACCCTTACCCAACAAAGATCTATCCATCTCAGTCTTGAAAACTCCAGTTGTCCCCCAGCATCCACAGACTTTTGGGGCGGAGAATTCCAAGTTTTACTACCCTTTGTGTGAAAAAGTGAAGTATGGGTCCTTTATATTTCTTACTTTGCCCTATTTGAATACTGTGGGCCTAGCACTTTGGAAAGGGGCGTTCTGAGTGCTTTTTGCCTCATTGGTGGATAAATCCTCAATCAGAACACCAGGACCTCTTAGTATCAGCGACTTGAGATATATGCGAATCAAAGGGGCCACTCTAGCACACCTAAGCAAGGCATGAAGATAAAAAAGCCTTGGACATTCCTGCTCTAAAGCTAACCACATGCTTTTCAATAAAGCGACATTGCATTTACATTGAAAATGTTAATTGGATGTGGTATCAGAATCCATTTTTATTCACAGTCCCTGAGGGTCAAAATAGAGCTCCTGAATTTAAAGCCTAATTAGATTCCCTTTTCTCACACATTGATATAACGTCTGAACTTTTTTTTTCTTTTATTAATGCTTTAATATTTTCTTCCGAGATACAGTTTTTGGACATTTTCCCTCTCGTCCCAGTTGTACGTAATTTGCATAACAGTAATTGCTTTAAATAGATTAAGTGGCTGGAGCTGTTATGTTTCACAGAATATCCAGCTGACATGCAGCCCCGCTATAATTTGATGTAATGTTACTACATTATATCAAACACTCTGATAGCAGCAATGTTAAAGCACGGTGTAATTAAAGCCTTGACAATGCCAGCCTTGCTTTCTGTTCCTTTTTTTTAACAAACCATTTCTTTTAATAATTAAGGAACCAATATAAAATGCCGAGAAACAATGAAGACCAAAAAGGCCCAAAGCCTGGAAATAAGATTGTGGAGCCATACATTAAAAAAGCTCAGGACCTCAAAAAGGCAGCAGGTAAGGAGGAATGGAGTGGGGCAGAATACTGATTTCAGGAAAGGAGACTGCAGGACAGTGTGAGGAATCAATGTGATTTTATCAACAGCAAATGCAAAATCTTTGTATGTGTGTGAAAGTGTGTGTGCACGTGTGAGTACATGCACGCGTGTAAGCATGTGTATGTGTGCATGTACGGGTGCATGTGTGAGCTCTTGCGTGTGCACATTTTATTTTATATCATGACAAGGTGCAGTCGGAAATAAAATGTCCCGTATCATTAACCCTGATGGTTATTGAGTGTAAACAAACAGATTGGGGGAAACTTACAACCCCCAACCCCTGTGCCATGATACAACCGAGTTGTGGCATAATTTGATGGTCACAGGCCAGCCAGTGGCATTCCTTTTTTTAAATTTGTTCTCGGGATGTGGGCGCCACTGGCAAAGCTGCATTCACTGCCCATTCCTAGTTGCCTTCAGAAGGTATTGGACAGCCTTCTTGAACCGCTGTGGTTCTTTTGACAATGATGCTCCCACAATAGTAATTTCAGGGTTTTGACCCAGTGACAGTGACAGTGAAGGAATGCCGATATATGTCCAAGTCAAGATGGTGTGTGACTTGGAGGGCAACTTCACTAGTGGATTTTGATAGACTTGCTGCTCCTTGTATCTCTGGGTTCCCATTCACCTCTAGCTTCAACTTATGAGCTTGTACTTTGAACCTTGCATTTGTCCAATATCTCCAACCTGAGATATCAATCAGGCTATTAAGTTTGGAGGCCCATTTGCCTGTTGTTCTGTGAGACAGTCACCATGTCCTGCGATAACAAGATGGTAAAAAGACTCCAAATTCTGCCACAGTTTTACTGTGTAGAGATTTTTTCATTATAGCTTTTGGAAATACGACAGCCAGAGAAAGAATGAATGTACTCCGGTTAAAGAGGTCAATTTTACACATCAGTGCTCCCAATGCTGGCCTTCCTTTGACTGATACATGGCTACCACTGAGCTGAGGCTAACACAGCTAAAATAACCCAGACAGAAATTTACTTGAATATGTTAAAATTTCCATCCTTGTTTTCAAATTCCTCCGTGGCTTTGCCCCTCCCTATCTCTGTAACCTCCTCCAGCCCTACAACCCTCTGAGATCTCTGCATTCCTAAAATTCTGTGTATCCCCGATTTTCATCGCTGCACCATTGGCGGCCATGCCTATAGCTGCCTAGGCCCTAATCTCTGGAACTCTCTCCCTAAACCTCTCTGTTTCTCTACCTCTCTCTCCTCCTTTAAAACCTACCTCCTTGACCAAGCTTTTGGTCACCTGTCCTAATATCTCCTTATGTGGCTCAGTGTAAAACTTTGTTTGACAACGCTCCTGTGAAGTGCCTTGGGACATTTTACTACATTAAAGACACTACATAAATGCAGGTTGTTATTGTTGTTGTTAACGGGCGCATTAAAAATAGCAAGCAGAGGAAATTAAACCCCGGGAGTTCATGATCTCCCTTCCCACCTCTTTAACCTACAAACACTTGGAAGCATCATTTTCAGGGCACTTGAAGGCAGAATAAAATTGCTAAATATTATAATGGAGCTGTCCTACGTGGCAGGTGTGTGGGTGTTTGAGAAATAATGTCACCTTGCTGCTATAAGGTTAACTGAAGTAATGCTTGACTGATATCAACTCATTGTTTTCAGTGCTCCGAGAAAAGATGGAGGCATCATCCTGGTAAGTGTCTTTGTACTCATCAGCCCCGTAGAGAACACAGTACAAGCTTAGCTGTGGTTTTAATACTATAACAGAAGGAGGTCAACAGCAATGTTAATGAACAGCACACACTGCCCGTAATTTGCATTTTCTTTTTCATTTAAAACGCTCCACGCTCTTTTCTCAACCTCCCTTCAGCTCAGTGCTACCTGCCTGTTAGAGAGAGCAGATGAAAGGCCTCTATTTCTTGGGGTTTTTTTTTTCAATTGCCTCATGCTAAGATACAGTTCCACGGACAATGACCACCCTCTTTCGAAGGCATCACAGTTCAGCCTGTCCACACACACGCACTGGATAGCGACTGGGAGTAAAACAAAGACTTGCATTTATATAGCGCCTTTCACGGCCTCAGGACGTCCCAAAGCGCTTTACAGCCAATGACGTACTTTTGAAGTGTAGTTACTGTTGTGAGGTAAGGAAATGTAGCATTCAAATTGCACACAGCAAGGTCCCACAAACAGCAATAACGGTCAGATAATCTGTTTTAGTTACATTGATTGAGGGATAAATATTGGCCAGGATTCCCATACTCTTCTTCGAAATAGTGCCATGGGATCTTTTACGTCCACCTGAGAGGGCCTCGGTTTAACATCTCATCCAAAAGACGGCACCTCCGACAATGCAGCACTCCCTCAGTACTCATCAAGCCATCAAGCAGGCTTACGTATATTGACTTCTTGGGGGAGAAATTGGTATGCATTGCACCCACTTTGCGGGTGTAAAATGGGCACAATGTACACCAATTCCTGGAGGTGGGGTCCTGCGCCCGATCTGCGTCACAAGTTTCTGGCTGATTTACACATTAATAACAGCGAGCGCCGTTAAACCCGCCGTTATTTTGGCAGCAAAATCTGGACCAATGTGAAAAAAAAAGGGAATGTAGTGAGCATGTGATTCAGCAACAGTTGATGTTCACACTTTTTGTGCTTTTCAGGGGAAAATCATTCCATTGTTCTGAGCCAAATCTGACTTACACCAGTCAAGGTTTAAGTTTGTCTCAGCACCA
The DNA here is from genome assembly GCF_035084215.1 of Heptranchias perlo. NCBI lineage: Eukaryota > Metazoa > Chordata > Chondrichthyes > Hexanchiformes > Hexanchidae > Heptranchias > Heptranchias perlo. The sequence continues at coordinate 10,939,480 of NC_090345.1, read as the reverse complement.
CTGAACTCCCTAAAATTTGGCTGAGCCTTAAATCATTGCTTAAACCTGGTCCAAGCATCAATGGAGGGAAAACTGCTGAGATTAAATAGGGAATTTAAGAATTCAAGTTGATCTGATGTGCACCTCGCTGGCCTTGGGAAAGGCACATTGCCAACACTAGATGTCAGTAAAACATTCTCATTGAGAGTAAAGTACCGAAAGATAAAGAGCTTCTTTTGTAACATATTTGGTTTTGGAAATGTCCTAGTAATGAATCTAAAGGAATGGCAGATGCCTGGATTGTACCAGGGGATTGAGATCAAGCCCAGACTTCTCTCCCCAACTGCACCATAGTCGAGGCATTGTCCATTGTCACAATTCAATCACAGCTTTTGTGCTGAGAGAAATCAATGATTAAATTCTACTGTCAAATGTGATTATAATTTCGTGATTTCTTGTGCTGTATGTAACATTAAAGTTTTCTTTGAATGGAGCAGCGACTTGCATTAACTATTTACTGAAGGCCCACAGCCTGTAACAGTCCCTTACTTGAGAGCTCCTCTGAGGAACGAACCATGGAGTGAATGAAATACACCAATGATCTCAAATAGGCCAAAAAACGGGACACAACCACTTCTCGCCAGGAAAAATAAGCAAAATTATGAGACCAACAGTTCCCTTTAACTTGCTCTATGGATAGCAGGAGAAACTATTACTCCTAACATCACCCTTTTGGTTTTGTGTCACTGGGCAGCAAGAAAAGGAGAGGCATAGTCTCCGGTTTCAGAGCTGACAGCACTTCACAACCAGTCAGGCTAGGACGGCCAGACATTTATGAACCAGGTCCGCTGAGAGCCATAGGATGAAGGGAAGTGGGGTACAAGTGGGATACAATGACTTCACACACATCACATGTTAAGTTCTTCCCTGGTCCTTTACAGTTTTCAAACTCCACTGCCATGTCTCCAGTTCAGGTAGTAAGCAGCAGGCCCATTGAGGGTTGTATAGTATTGATGGCTATAAACCATTCGACAATTTCTCTTGCGGTTCATGATATTCTCTGAACCCCTCAATCAGATACACTGTGTATTCAGGAAGAGCAGACATCTGATGGTGTCGCTACTGTTGATTTTGACATTCATCATGTTTCCTCCGGTTGTTTCACATAGGAATTATCAATACAATGCCCTCCGGATGAACGAAAGCCAGAAATACACAAGTAGCCTTGTACAACCGTATATTATACCAAAGCCCAGGCCATCCATCAAAGAAATGGGTAAGCAAGACCACGTTCTGAAATAAAAATGGGGCCTAGATATATAACTCCAGCATAATTTAGTTTTCCATCATTGGATCAAAGTAAAGACCTGTCCTGGTGCTACCTGAGGCTGGAATACGCCATGAGGCCAAGAGGGGCGTCTAAAATATCTATGCTATTAGAACTTAAAATACTCAGATTTTCTCATTGTTAGGGCTTGACAGGTTAAAGGACATGAGAAGATTGTAGAGAGGTGAGACTTGGAGCAGCCAGAAGTAATGGAACTGTTGTACCTCACGTAGCGAGGGTACCTCTGGTTTTGATTTCTATTTAGCACGAGTTGATCTTCTGTGACGTGTAGGTGGGGAGTCAAGACCAAGTGCAGTATTCGGTTCAAACAGGGTTAGAGAGTGGGGATAATTGGACCAAGTAAGGGGAAGGGGAAGAGGAAGTGACGAGAAAGCAGAGGAGGGGATTGGCAAAGGGAGAGAGGAGGGGAAGGGTGCAGAAAGAGCAAGGATGGTAGAGAGGGGGAGAGGGGAAGAGGGGAAAGGGGAGGGGGGAGAAGGGGAGTCGGGGAAAGGAAGAGGATGTGGAAAGGAAAAAAGGATGGGGACGGGGAGGGAAGGGGAGAGGGAAAAGGGAATGGGAAGGTAGGGAAAGTTGGAGGAGAGAGAGGGGAGAAGAGAAAGGACCATTGGGAGAGGGGAGATAGAGGGAGGGGGATGATAAGAGGAGTGGGAAAGGGCAGGGGAAGTTGAGGAGGAACGTTGATAAGGAGGAGCAAAAGTACATAATCTTCATAAGTATTTTTACCATGTCAGTACTCATAGATTACTTCTTTCCCCAGGGTAATTTACGATGCATGGCCTTCCAGAAGAAGTCTCCTACTTAAGTATCTTGTTATGCTGAGGGGATAAGTTTGTACAGCAAAGGAAATATACGTAACTCAGCTACTGCATATCAAATAGGTGCCCGTGAATAGGGGTTGCTATTGCTGATCTCTGTACAGCAACTCCTGCTGGAAGTTTGAATAGGAGGAATGGAGTAGAGTGGTGCGATTCACTAGCCTGGCAACACTTCCAGACAGATACAACTAATGGCTACTTGGGCGATGTACCAGTGCCTTACCTCAGCAAGGGAATAGGAGAGGGGAGAAAATGGGAGGACTAAAGATGTCTTGAAGAATTCATGGCCCATCCCCCGTTCACCCATCACCCCCTGTGCTCGCTGACCTACATTGGCTCCCGATCCAGCAATGCCTCAGTTTTAAAATTCTCATCCTTGTGTTCAAATCCCTCCGTGGCCCCACCCCTCCCTATCTCTGTAACTCCTTCAGCCCTACAACCCTCCGATATCTTTGTGCTCCTTCAATTCTGGCCTCATGCACATCCCTGATTTGCTTTGCTCCACTATTGGTGGCTGTGCCTTCAGCTGCCTAGGCCCTAAGCTCTGGAATTTCCTCCCTAAACCTCTCCCCCTCTCTACCTCTCTCTCCTCCTTTAAGATGGTCCTTAAAACCTACCTCTTTGACCAAGCTTTTAGTCACCTGTCCTAATATCTCTTTATGTGGCTCAGTGTCAAATTTTGTTTGATAATCGCTCCTGTGAAGTGCCTTGGGACGTTTTACTACATAAAAGGCACAATAACATCTTGCTACAATTATGTAGGGCTTTGGTGAGACCACACCTGGAGTACTGTGTACTGTTTTGGTCTCCTTATCTAAGGAAGGATAAACTTGCCTCAGAGGGGATGCAACGAAGGTTCACTAGATTGATTCCTGGGATGAGAGGGTTGTCCTATGAGGAGAGATTGAGTAGAACAGGCCTATACTCTCTGGAGTTTAGAAGAATGAGAGGTGATCTCATTGAAACATATAAAATTCTGAGAGGGCTTGACAGGGTAGATGCTGAGAGGTTGTTTCCTGTGGCGGGAGAGTCTAAAACTAGGGGGCCATAGTCTCAGGATAAAGGGTCGGCCAGTTAGGAAAAATTGAATGGCAGAGCAGGCTCCAGGGCCGAATGGCCTACTCCTGCTCCTATTTCTTACGTTCTTATATAAATGCAAGTTGTTGATGTTAATTAAAAACACAAAAGGAAATAAAATTCTGTTCTTGTGATGCCATGTCTTCCATTTCATATGGTTTGATGTAAACTTATCTACTGCTCTCTACTCGTTTTTATGCAGATACTGTATCTTTGGATTCAACATATGCAGTTCCTGCTTCTCTCCGCTTAAATATACCCAGCCCTGCAGTGGAAACAGACTCAGATGAAATTTATGATGTAAGTCATCTCTCACGCTATGTTAAATATTCAGTACCACTGACCTAATGAGTTGGAAAGCAATAGCTTTGATGTGTTCTAGTTGTTTGAACCCAGGACTTAATTAGTTGGTTCACTAGCACTACAGCTCCTTATTTATTATATTCTCCGTTTATTAAGTCCACAGGGAATATTCCAGTAGGTTTTATGCTGAAAGAGGGACTGAAAGCTCATTTAATCCTGATTAAACCTGTATGAGGTGAGAGCTGAGTACTTTAGTGAGCTTATTTTTCCCTGACCCAAAGGGAATTGTATTTTCTGAATCACTCACTAAAATCACCAGTATGTGATTCAGAATGGGCCATTTTGACATTAATTTTAGATAGATTTTGTTCTGCTGATTTCTAGAGAGAGAAATGTGGGATTTAACCCCAGAGTATTACCTTTATGTTTGATTCTTTTATGTCAGCTCTAAGAATTTGCAATTTATTCTTCAATTCAAAGTCCTGTAATTAATGATTCAAAGTAAATAATGATTTTGCTCATTTTTAATGTATATTAAAAAAAGATTTTAGTGATGGATCTGACAGGAGATATGAGGGACTGAGAGCTTAATGAGAAATAAATGACAAGGGATTCAATTAACTTGAAGGGTTTTAGAATTTAGAATGAGGCACATTTTACAGTTACTTAAATTTTTTTTCCCAGCTGAGTGACCTGAATTTGGATTTTCTCCATCGAATGTTATTATCTGTTAAGTGTTTAGACATGTTGAATTTATCCTTCAATCTTCACCAGCAACTAATGACTGCTGGCCTGCTGGTCAGGATCTTGACTCATTATTTGCATCAATTCCCCTCAAGACCTTTCTGTCCTGTCCTTGTTCAATCTGTTAGCCAGTCTGGATCACCTGCATCATCCTTTAGTTACATTGAAAAGCTAATCCGTATTAACTAAATAACTGGATGTGTTTCCACACATTTTGCGCCCTATTTTCCCTCGGGAGAAGATCTCCTCCATTCATTATTTGTAGCAAGATCATAAATGCTTTCTTTATACTTGTGTTTACAATTTTGCTATGAACAGAGGAAGCCATCAACCCTTTTCTTTCCCCTTGCTAGTCCTCTTCCCCCCACATCCCCGGGCTGTGTACTTCCTGTGTCTAAGATGGTGAGATAGGTGGCCAATTCCACTTGAAACGCGAACGGCCAGGGGAGATGTCTCTTCTGGCTACAAGGAGGCTGTCACCCAGCCTCTGTTCATGGCAACACAGATATAAGAACTCAGACCAGCATTCCAATGCACCACACCGTCATACCCACTGTTGTACTGTTTGAATTGTGAACCGTGGAATTGTCACAAAATTTTTTAAAATGGCTATGTTCATGGCTTGGCAGGTTCCACCACGAAGAATGTGATCCCAGAAAATCTCCTCCCAGGAAAAATGCAGCAAGCTCAAGTTTGAAAGAAGCCAAGAAAATCATTGGCATTGTGATCAATCACAGCACTGTGACCAAACCACCTTCAAAGAATAAGACCAATAGCTGACATCTTAACTTTTGAACAGGAAACTGCACAAGAGAGTTCTGCCAGTTAGTTACGTGAATACTGCATTTTAGTATCTTTCTGTTTCTATATAGTGTGTCGTTTAACTGGCAACAGTTGTATATTCTGCATTTGTTGTCCATTAAGATTGTGTTTTGGAAATGTAGCTCGAGGAGGGTAGGAAAAAAAACCCCAAACATGTTCATTCTGCCTCTGGTGCTGGACCAGTATATATAGAAAAAAATAGATTTTAATTAGAAAGTTATTGGCAGTGAGAAACCAATTATTCCACAGCCATTTTAATTGTTTCTTTTTTCATTTGAAGTCATTTTCTGTATTTTAATTGCATTTCTTCTGGAAAAGGCAATTAGAAGTGCATTAAAGTTATTTCATCAAGGATACCAAGCAATGCTTTTTTTTTATTAGGAAAGCTAAGTGCATAATTTAATATTTAATGGGCTAGGCTGAGAGAAATCTTCCTTCAGTTCTTTAACTGAGGTGTCATGGGTGTGGAATAATTGGTTTCAGTCAATAGGATTTCCACATTACAAAAAATAAGAGAAGCAATTGAGTTTCCAGCTTAATGTTTTGTGGTTTTGCTCTTCCTGTTACATCAATGCCAGTAACAAATACTACAGGTCCGGTTTTTGCCTGCAATGCAACAAGTGGAAAGTCATGAGTACATTTGAGTTGGTGCTATATTTCAGTACAAAACTCAGGGCAGTGCTAATGGGATGTGCGACTTAGATGTAGCGATAAGCCAATACAATGAAGGGGAGTTAGATAAGCACATGAGGGGGAAAGGAATAGAAGGATATGCTAATAGGGTTAGATGAAGAGGGGTGGGAGGAGGCTCATGTGGAGTATAAATCCCAACATAGACCAGTTGGGCCAAATGGCCTGTTTCTGTGCTGTCGACTCTATGTAATTCCATCCTCTTCATATTGGTGGCAGTGTCGGGGGACTACCCATATTGGAGTTATGCTTGTGGCACCACCATTATTAGATTCAGTACCAAGAACACCCATAGAGGAGTTCCTTGTAATTGGCTGTTGCTCTTTCCTTAGTTTTATTTTATGAGTTTTGTTTACATAAAGTTTATATTTTATCATTGTTTTCTTTATCTTTAGGGATCGGTGTCTTTTTCCAAGTTAGTTTTGTTTGGATTATTAAAAATAGTACCAGCATTTATATAGCACCTTATCATATTGCAATGTCTCAAAGCACTTCATATCATGTTTCTCTCTGTTACGTACTTCGATACTGTGTGATGATGTTTTACTTGTGTGTTACATGGAGGCAATGTCACAATTGAGAATAGACACTATTGTGATATCACTGGGATCACTCCACAATCAATCGGTCAGTTTCATTCCAAATTAAGGAGGAGCTTCAGGCAGGAACCTTGCCTCCTTCCAGTATCTCCCCTCCCCCGTTATATGAAAACTACATATTGTAAAATTTTGTGCTGCAAATGCTGTCACTGGAGCAGAGCTTTCAAGTGCAGGCTGTATCAGGAACGGAACCCTCCTAATAAGTTCGCTGAACCGAAGATAGAGAATAATAACAGCATCCAATAGCTGTAATACCTGGCTTGTGGGGCTATGACCTTCCTGACTGTTTGCAAGGCACGCTTCTGCAGAATTAAGTGCATATGGTACGTAATAGTAGGAATATTGCTATTTAGGAGATACCTTATAAAAAAAGGTATGATTTTTCCTGACGGTGACTATTGGTGGAATCGGGCTTTGTATAAGGAATAGGGAATGAAGTGCATTCGAACACTGACCCTTTCAACTCAGAATAAATAAGTCTCTTCTCTCTGATGTTTATTTTGGGTCACAGCAGAGGTTCAATTAGAGCCTCCTCAGTCCTGCTCCTTGTTGCCACGATTATGGAACACAAAGACACACTGAGTTTTTTTAGCTCAGAAACACAAGGACAGAACATAGTACAAATGAGCACATGTCGCTAGTATATCAAGATCTGCTCTTCAAAACATTGATGTGAGGTACATTGTTCAGGCAAAAGTTGAACTTTGCTTTCAGTCATTACTATGCTGGGCTGCAGTTGCCTGACAAGGTCACTGAGTGTCATTCTTTATCTTAATGAACATATATATGGGCATAAGTAAACACTTCAGAAATAAACCAATATCTTACTAATGTGTTTTAATGCCAGTTGCTGTGCTCTGTGCTTTACATTAAATCATTTTGGACTTATCCGAATGACATGATTTTATTTACTCATTATAATAAAATGTTATTACTATTCAGAGCTTATTTTTTGCATTACAACTATACAGTACCTAACATTGGTTTTGTGTGCTGCACTAGATTTTATAATTTATTCAACTGTAAATTAGCTGAGGTCTGAGTCAATGGAAATAAAGGATTCACTAAACTGTTGTACGATTCAGGAAAAATAATCACCCAGAAACCTTACACAACTCAATTAAAGGAGAATTTACTGTAGACGACTGTAGCTTTCTTATCAATTATAGGACAGACGTTTGAACTTCCTGGAGATTAGGTCACAAAAATGTTCTTTGTGCACTTGTGAATTTAAAGTTCATCCATTTCAAGGACTCAGACAATCCCCCCCACCTCCCCCTGCGCTGTACCCCAACTACTACTTTTCAAAGACAACAGGCAGAGGAGAAAGTAGAACAATTACCAACAGAAGATACATTGGGCAAACACTCCAGTTTGAGATTGATCAGGATCTGGTTGCGCACCAGACCCGACACCGACAGTGCGGAGACACCAATGATACTTTGATAAACAGGCAGCTTGTTGCTGTGTAACTGGCTGAATGTGTTTCTAGCACGCTTTCAATTGTGTGAATATTACACAAGGTAGCTAACAAATGCTGTTAATGTATAATCTGTGTTATTTCAGTTGTTGGATGTAATACCACAATTTTACTCACTTTATATATTGATGGCTGTTAGGCACTCACAATACTGGCACAGAGAACTAAAGATAGATTACCCTTCTGGTGGGGTTCTCTTCATTCTATGGATGATATCTAAGTACCTACCCAGTACGGTCGTTTTCATTCAATGAGTGATGTGCAACCTTACACCCTGTAGGAGTATAACCATCCTGATAGATTCTGGTGAAAGCATATGCTGAGCATATACATGAAAATGACACAACGCTGCCGATAGGCAGGACTGCATGTCATTGCCTGCTCTTCACTGTATACTGCTCCAGGATCTGGACCATTGCTCAATTTTTTGACTTAAAAGCTATACTGAAACTAACTCCCCTCCAATACTATATCACTGCATGCTCTGTGATAATGATGGAATCATTTTGAGATTGCATTTAGAATCATAGGGTTTTACAGGACAGGCGGCCATTCGGTCCATTGTGCTTGTGCCAGGTCTCTTAGGAGCTAAGCACTTAATCCAATTCCTTTGCCCTTCAAAAAAATATTATTTTTTTTCTTTTTCAAGTACTTATCTATTTCCTTTTTAAAAGCTATTATGGATTCTGCTTCCACCACCAGTTCTGGTAGAACATTTCATATCCTAACAACCCTTTGCGTAAAAATAAAATTCTCCTCACCACCTTTTGTCTCTTTGACGATGACCTTAAATTTCTACCCTCTAGTTATTGACTTGCCAACCGATAGCAAGTTTTTCCCTATTTACTTAATCAAACCCTTCCTAATTTTGAGCATCTCTATCAGATTGCGACTTAGCCTTTTCTGCTCTCTGCAATTACCCGGAGTTTATTTTATTCCTCCTCATAACTACAAAGCTTTTCATCCCTGACATCATTTTAGTGTGCGTCTTCCCTAACCTCCATGAACCTTGACATATCATTTGAAAAATGAAGACAACCCTACGAGGTAGATAATCCAGTTTTCTGCTTCATTCCACATCCGTCACAAACTAGAGAATACAAAAGTAGTACAAATTCAGCAGAGGGTGGCTGCCGCAATAGAGTTATGACAACATCATAAACAATCTGCCAAAGGTGTTGCGTTAAATCTAGACAGTAATGTTCAGTACATGTGGAAGGATTGCTTCATGAAATAGCCCTACATACTGTCACTTGAACATATGGGGAAATGCCGAGGAAGCAGGCCTGTGCTTCTTCCATGGAACGTGGCAACAGTGTAGAATATATTCAACCTTCCGTTTGGCTACCTGTTGCTTAGACACTGGTTTGGGTCCTTGCCACAGGAAATTCTAACTATTCAGACTGCCTAAATCGCTTTGTCTAAGAGATGTCAAAACGTAGGGGTCTGTGAGGATGTAGAATTTGAAAATAACGCTCCAGTTCTGGCTTGTAAGGCAGCGGATAAATTAATGCAACAATAATTTCTTCACCCAAATGAAACTGGGAAGAACCTTCCCTAAAACTCCAGGTCAGTTCTAAGAACAGCTTACTGTTCACTAATTCTGCAGCTGAAACCAACACTAACAACAATGCAAGTTTCTGTGTAAGGGGCATAAACTCACATGATCAAAGAGGTTCCAATAGTTTACTTCTGATGAAATAAGAAATTAGAAACCATTAAAGGCAATGGATTGATGTATCAGATAGTCTCCCTATTGCGTGTTATATTTAGTTCTCTTGCAGATGGGCACTCTTTGCAGGAGTGTCCAACCCATGGCTCCAGCCCTGGTAATCCAGGCGACTGATTCCTAATCTGCACTTCTATTTCTAGTTGGTCCAGTGTGGATTTTATGGGCCTGGTGGTTTGGAAAGGGCTGTTTTTATTGCTGTTGGCTCACTGGTGAATAAATCATAAATCAAAACACCAGGATCCGTCCATATCAGCAACATGAGATATATGGAAATTAGTGACAACACTGTTTTGAACTTTAGAAGTGCCTCTTCCAAGATTCCATGGTACGTACTCTTGGGGCCAAAGACAAAAGGTTTGGACATCCCAATATGTCCATTAACACTTTTAATTTTAGGGAAACTGTCCTGTGCCTTACTGGTTGGGAAAAGGGAGCTCTGCAGGGGGGGGGGGGGGGGGGGGGAGTAAAACTACTGGCTGAGCAGGATTGGCTAAAGTAGTCATTCAAAAAGTCAGGTATTATAACTTACAAAGGCAGCAGTCCGAAGGCAGAAAAACCTTCAGCTGGGTTATCCACAACACCTCTAGGCTTGTACATAAAGAATGTCCACTCAGTATAGGAAGGGCTGCTGCTGCATATGGAATTGTCCTCCTGCAAAGTCACTGTCTTTAGGAGAGGGGGGAAAAGGAATAAGTGAACCGACACAAACACTATCAATTTTAAAATAGAATTTATTTCCTGTATATTCAGCAATAATGACTCCACACTGTAACATATATGGTAATTACATCAAATTCTGTACCACATATAATTGTATAAAATAAACGGTAGGACACCTACAACATATAAATTAAACGCCATACTGGTACAAAACTCATAATATATCGGGCAACGTACAGATAATCATTTTTACTATGACAACACAATGGGGCAGAACTCGCTCCCGAAATAACGGAGCAGCTCAACAATGCTGCCAGTTTTTAAGTGGTGAATTGAAGGAGCAAGTTCCCACGTTTGCACATGCGCAGTAAAAAGCTAAAATCGTGAACTTGCTCCTAATGGTGAGCGGGCGATATGACAGCTTCGAATTAAAGGGCCATCGCATGCTGCAATCAGGGAAATCATTGATAAAGTGTAAACTTGCTCATCTGTCCAGCTAGAAAGTAACTAATTACGCCACCAAAGAGGTACGCTCAAAAATACCAGGTCTAAACTAACTTTTAACAGTCTTAATGACTGTCAAACAACTAAAAATTAACTTTTAAAAATGTGGAGTCTCATTACTCCGTATTTTTATAGTTTTTGGTCATTACAAAAATTTTAAAAATTAAAAAATTTAATTTTTTAAAAAACTTTTCCCTTCTGTCACTTTAATTTAATTCAATTATTTCATTGGCTTTTTATTTTAAAAAATTAAAAATTTTATTTACAATGACATACAGAATAACTAACTTTAAATGAATGAAGTCTGCTTGCCTGCTTGAGCAACGATGCCTGAATCTGTTCTCTTCCTGACAGATTTTGTGGGCGTCTCTTCTATTCTCACAGACTGTTCCGTGTGTGTCAACTCACGCTGCTCAGAGGCTGGGTTGATGGCGCACAATTTTTTTTTCAAAAAAAAAAGTTCAAAATCAAGCAATTCGACGCCACAGAGCCCGCAGTAAGTACTTTTGTTAATTTAATTTGCAGGAGCTGCGGCGAGCGTTGCCTCGTCACTCTGCACGAGTGCTGGCCCGGTGATCTGTAGGCTAGAGCATGAGCTAGAGTATGGGTGGTAGTGTTGAGTGGTGGATCTTGGAGATTTCGGCCCATGATTCTCCCAAACCGCTCCGCTCCTCTTCCAAGGAAGTTCTGAGTGGAAATCAGGAACTATCCGAAAGGGAAAATCTGTGGAGAGCCGACCCTGAGCCAGTGGCACTTTTGATCGCTCATATTACACACTTCCATTTGAATAGTTCTAGCACCGCTTTAAATAATAAATCAATATTCAACACACTGGATGTTACACTTCTGTTCAATCAGTTGCAATTTCATACAACAGTTAACCAGAATATACAATAATAGTTCCACTAACGTGTATCCTGCATCAAGTGTGGGTTTAATTTCACAAATAAGCAAGTTTACATTACACACTATAGCCCTTTGGGTTTTTCTAATAAGAGACCTCTAATAGCAGAATACACCAAGTATTATACTCTAAGTATCAATGTGGTTGATTCTTAACTGCCTCCTGAAGGGGCCTAGCAAACCACTCAGGGCAACTAGGAATGGGCAAGCGACGCCCACATCCCGAGAATGAATTTTAAAAAAACATGCAGCAACGTGGAACAAAAAAAATAGACTACTGACTTGAAGTTGCCTTTGCTGCCTATCCTCAGTGCCACAATGCTTACAGTTTTGTGTTGTTGGGTCAGCAGCTCAGAATATGGTCGGGTCCTACAGCTAATTCTATCAGCAGAGTGGAGATTGAGCTTGATGGAATTGGTGCCCACGAGTACATTTATGTGGATTTGCCCTGAGTCCATAATGTCTCTGTGGTCAGCCTCATTCAAATAAGCAGAGTGTACCCGTGTTTATCTTGGAATTTCAAAAGTCGAAGGAGGGATTGTCGCTGCTGGGTAGAGCTTTCGGTGAGCTCGATGTACACAGTATTGTTTGGTACATTTCGAGGAGGGTACTCTCAAATTAACTATGTTGACATTTATTTCACTGGTGAGTATACCCTTTGAAGTTCACTGTTATACCCTGCAAGGTCAAGCTCATGACTAAAACTTCATGGTAAAGGATTCTCCACGCACACTAGGAAGCCCTCACTACAAAACTCAGTCCCTACTTCATGGGAGTTGGGGGTTCTCCCTATTTTAAAAAGAAATGCCCTGAATCAAGAGTTGCTGTATTACTCTCCCGGATAGTAAAATGGCAGCTGTAAAGCAGTTAGCATTACTTTGGATTGCTTTGCTCACCACTTACACAATGAGTTGAAAAAGAACACAAACAAAACTGTAGGGAAAAACCCATTCCACAGTTAATCCCATTATGTTTAAAATACACAACTATCTATTACACTTGCTGGTCATTTCTCCTCTCTATTAGTTAGCCTGGAGGACTCCCCAGTCACCAACACTGCTGAATTTGATGGTCATCATGGCTTGGCAGTATTCATTTGTCATTTATTTCTAAATAATTTTTACATTAAAAGTTAATGGAACTATTAAAAATGTTCCAGTGGAGAGAGCATTAACGTTCTCCTCATTGCTCTGCGCGGTTGAACATTCAACTTTCTCCAGGGAAATTTTTGTTTTAATTCAGTTCAAGTTTATAAAATAATTAGGGGTAAAGAGCTTTGTGCTGAGAACATGCATCAAGACTTTAGCCACCCCCATGATTTTCCATCTATTAGGAGTGAAGATGTGCACTGGGACTGCTAGATTATAATCTAATCTACCCCATTCTTAAAATTTTCAGACAGGATCCCTTTGATCAGCATTAGGCAGTAACTTTGAATCCTCTCTGCCTTATTGTCTTTGTTTATTTTTTTTAAAATTGTATTTCCAGGACTGTATTCACACACATATTTTGATTTCACGATGCTTATAGTGGGAGTTCATTAATACATTAGGATATTTTGGCATGGCTATGCTCTTGGTCCCTGAACTTTAGCTGGTTTGGGGGAACTGAGGGGATCCTGCCTGCTGGTAGCCCTTTTCGCTAAGTACTGGGGAGGGGGAAGGCAGTTGCACTGAGTGAGCCTCCAATTCCAAGCCAAGGCTGAACGTCAGTCATTCAGATTGGGAGATGTCTCATAGGTGTTTCAGGCATGTGGCGTGTGGAAGAATACAGACTGCCATCGTGGGGAATTGCAGCTTCTTGAAGCTGGTACTGGGAGTTCTGCCAGCCCACATGCTATGGAAGTCCCTCGCTTTCCTGTGAGCACCGGCCTGGGTCTTCTGGGGCTGCCAAGCCGGTCAAGGTTTCCTGCATCATAAAAGGCTTCAGTCAAAAGCCTAAACCACAGCTTTATTTATTGGTTCGTAAAGAGTTTTGCTTTAAATAAAGGCTCATAAAAAAAAAAGTGACTTTTGTTAGAAGGCTGGAGTGTACTGAAAACTTTGGAAACACAGCTTATACAGAATGTAGAAAATAAATACTTTAGGCAACTCATGATTAAAAAAATATAATGAAGTGAAATCTTAAGATCTTCTCGTTGTGCTTAGTCTGAAATGCATCCTTTCTCATCTCAGGTTGTTGCTACAGCTCTAGCAGCAGTACCATTTGCCTTGTCATTTTTGTTAGGCAGGGGTATTAAGGGTTACGGAACCAAGGCGGGTAGATGAAATTAAGATACAGATCAGCCATGATCTAATTGAATGGCAGAACAGGCTCGAGGGGCTGAATGGCCTACTCCTGTTCCTACGATTGGTCAACTGGTTACGGGCAGCCGTTGCTGCTGCTTTCAGATGGGGTTTGGCTTATTTTACTGAAAGTCTGTAATGCTGTCGACTGAAAGCAGAGGTCACTTTTATAAACTGCGAGATGTGAAACTAATATGAAGCACGTAGTTTCAGGACACAAGTCCTTCCATGAGCATCTTAAGTCATGACAGCATCACCTGAGTAAAATCTGGTTGCAGCACACCTGATTTTACTTACAATTACTCTTAAAAATAAATTCCTAATTTCTACTATTGATTTTGCTACTTCCTCACAAGGACAATAATTGGAATAATACTGAATAGCCAATAATGTAAGTATCTATAAAAGTCACTGACATTCATTATCCAGATGGCTAATTTTATCTCAATACTTTTATTGTTTTTTTTCCCAACTAGAAAATGTAGAACTTATGGAGATGATGCAAGGTACCTCAATTCCACTTGGGTACGGCCAGTACTCCAACAGGGCCTAAATCCTAACTAGGATGTGCTTCACAAAGTCCTCGCGTATTCTAATTCAAACTTTGGGGGCCACATGCAGCATTTGTGTATCAGCATTTTTGCATTTCTAAACATATGTTGGTCCCAAGATGTTCAGATACATGCCTGGATAATATATGTGGCTTTACATGTACCTCCAACCCAGAAACAATAGCAACAAAATCCATCTTGCCCTGAGTAGGACAATTTTTACACGGTTACGCCTATAGTTTGCAGTGGTAGAAAATATACTAATACGATCTCCCACTGTTCATGAATTATTTGTTAATTTAAATTTTTCAATGGAGTGCATTCATTTTAAACAAAATTAAAACCGGCATCACCAAAAAATAAATAGGAAACATATCCTGCAGTGGTTTGGAACCTTGGGCTCATTGTCGAAGGATTTTTACATTATTTTGTGCCCCAAGTCTCAAAAGGTGCAGCACAGCTATCCACCATTGCTGCCTATTACTGGCTCCAGCTTGACAGGCATATTATAAATTCTGTTACATGTTTGGGTTCTAGTCTTACAGATTTTTATCACTGCCTATTTTGTTGTTCGTTTTGTTGTTGAACCTAGCTGAGCACAATTTGGCTGCTGCGTCTACCTACATAACAAAAGTAATCCAATTTCAAAAGTGAAGTGCTTTGGGATATTCTGAGGATATGATAATGAGCTTTATAAATCAGTCTTCTCACACTTAATTTCACGTTCAATATAATCACTAATAGTCATCACTTTCACGTAGAATAAAACTGTTACTTCATGATTATAAACATCTTACTGACTAAAGGTACTCGGGAGGTTCAGTGCTTACTCGGTATCAATAGCACAAGTAAAAAAATACTGCTGTGCCCCATGCCATTTCATTGGAAGTAAAATTTTTAAGAAGAACATTTCTGAAAACTTATTTGTTTGGATTGTTACGTTGGGAAGGGGATCTATTATTCTCCTGTGTGCTTTTAAAAGTGGAACGTGGTGTAGCTGGTTTTTAAAAAATGATTTTATAATGCCACGGTCTGACGACTGGAGCATCACACCAGAACAACTACCAGTGTGCAATACCTGACCCACTGTGTCATCCACTTTTCCCACATCGTCAGGGTTTAACGCCAGTGCTGGACGATTCTTCTAGGATTTTAAATTAGTAATCAAGGAACTAAGGGCTGAAAAAATAATTAGACACCTGCCAAAATTTCAGTTTAATATTTAGTAAGATTACAGGATTTTTTTTTATTCTTGAGAAGTTTAGGTGAAGGCCCAAGGCACTTAATGTAGGCACCAACAAGGTTGAAGAAACCCTGTATGACGACTGCAATGTGACAGAAGACAAGGAGACTCGTTTCCACTTTCGAGCACTGCACTCCCAACACTATGTCATCTGTAAAACCTCGACTGCAATAATTCAGAATGTTACGATACGATGAAGGTTCAAGATTGAAGAACCATGAAAAGGAGTTTGGAGCGCAAGGAAATATATATAGCCTGTCAAATCTTAGTCTAAGCATTTAAAATTTGGCAGTATTGTTGGGACAAAAAAAGCCAAAAATTCACAATCCATAATAGAAAGTAGGGCTATAGAGGATGATCCAGAAGGATTTATGTCGGAATCGATCAGCAGAAGCTGAGAGGCACAGCTTTAATTTGTACCAGGTTCCCTATTATGGCATAGAACCTATTAGATCATTCTCATGGCAAGCAGTTTCAAATTCAGAAACAGGAGGAAAACAAGGGGAGCAGAGAACCTTCTTAAACTGAGTAATATTTGAAATGATAAAATTATCGACCACAAACTATTATATGTATACACTGCAAACAAAAGCAATGGAGTGCTAGAAAATTTAACAGTAGTGAGCATTTCCCTGGGCCTGTTATCAACAATCTAGGGTGGCATATGGAAAATAGTGAGTTTATCCTACCAGCACGGGTCGGACTAGAAAAACCATGGATTCCCTGAGAGGCTGTAGAAGTTGGGAGATGTGTGTTCATCACGGCTATTAGTGCATGGTTTGGAATGAACTTTTCTCCCCCCTCCAAATAATTAGAATTTTGACGGTTTAAAATCTTAGGAATTCAATTTTAAAATCCAAAGCATCCCATCAGGAATTCTTGACTGCTGGGCAGCCAATCCAAACTTTTAAATTCCACTTGACCATGCACCAACAACTTGCCCCAGTATTCAAACACTGCAAGGACTACTCAATAGATTACAAAAAAAAAGGTGCAATTGATGGCAACCAATGATACAAATCATATTTTTTTTTGTTTTAGCATAAATGCATCCTCAGTACTTCTGCAAGGTTGCCCATCACCTACCTGGAGTGACTTACAAGAAAAATAAGTTTCTGTGAACTGTAACTGTGATGGGCAGATTACAGGACAGTTATTATAGACAACTTAAGAGGTGGATACTGTTGCTGTGGAGTTGGATTGTTGACTGTCTTGACCCGGTGGCTTTTGTTAAGATTGTCTACAGGCCCTTGTTGAAGTAAACTACATCGATGCCAGGATTGCTCTCCTGAATCCTAGCCTTAAGTTCTGGTTCCAGGCTGGACACCTTCATGGAGCTGTGAAATGAAAACACAACACAGGTTGATGGCAACAAACTTCTCTTTCCCCCTTTGTCCTTAGGTCCACCCCTTGCTACGTAACTTGCTAACCAAGTGGACACTCAAGCAACTTGCTCTCGGGCTTCAGCCAATGCCACGCACAGAGATAATCAGATTGACTGACCTTCTCATTTTCCTCCTCTGCCCCAATAGAAAGCCAAAAAAAAAAACATTAGCTGGTGCGGGAAATGAGGGGGAGAAATTGGGCCCGACCTTTGACAGCACGGTTTTAAAGCTAGCAATAACAGGGTAGAAAAGTTCACAACGAGCAGGTTCAGGTTCAGCAACAATTGTTTCTGAATGGATTGCTGGTGAGGATGAATGGCCTCCTTCTGTGCTGTATCATTCTATGAGGTTCAGGGATTGAATGACCTTTTCCCAGAATGTGCCGGTGGGATCTCTTACCTTAAGGCCAAGGAGGTAGCAAGCTGCTCAGCTACACAATGTAAGCTGCTGGAAGGAACAGGCTGGTGCAGAGCCACCAGGTAGCCATGTTGCATGACTGCAGGAGAATTCACTAATTCATTTACTATATCAAATTCTGGTTTTGTACTGAACTGGTACTGACCAAAGGTCATCAGCTTGAAACGTTATTCCTACCTTCCTCTTGTAAGATTGTACCCTTGCTCATAGTAGTGGGCAAGTGAAACAGCTATAATGGTGTATGACTGTGTATCTTTTTTTGTATGATTTTGTGTAATTAAATACTCTGGCGCTGGATGTGTGAACCACACGGGACTAATAGCAGAATGGGGAGCTGTTAGATCACATTAATTTGCAAGAAAATCAGCCTCAGCATTCCACCTTCTGGCTTGATTACACAAACAAATTAAAAGATGAAACAAATACCAACCTGACCTAGTTAGGACTGGGACCCTTATCAGATACTGGGCAGCCATAAACAATGGACCCTTACAAGGTTGGTCCAGGAGACCTGGCCTGGAATCTGAAGGAGTCAGGGGAAGCCCTGGAGAACTATGGACTCCCAGCCTTGACATAAAGGCAAGACTAGATAAGATGAGGAAAAACAGTCTTGGGTTACAGTGTAAGGTGATGTTTGGTTAAGACCAGAGGTGGGACACAAGCTGCTCCTGCAGACCCCTGAAAAGGTGGAAGATAACTGGGGAGGCTGACCATTTTTCTTTAAAGAAACAAAGAACTCGTAGCACTATTGGGCACTTCGCCCCTTTGAGAGACCCCAATAGGGCAGGGGCCCACGTCAATAGCCAACCCTGAGTTCACCCCCAAAAGTGGCATAAAAGGAGCACCCTGCACTGGTATTAGGTTGTAGAGACTTGGCAGGAGTAATGACTGGTGACGTTGGAGACCAGCCAAACAGCTATTCGACATTTTGACGAATGGTCTGGGTCAACAGAAATGGCTCCAGGCGAAGCAGGACTGAGGACAAGGAGTCCAAGAGGTCACCCCAGGCAGGGCAGAAGATGTGAGAGATAACCAATCGACGAAGGTACCTCAGGCGGGGTGGAAAGCGCGCTTTTTCAAGACTCCTAGACAGACACGACTCTACCCAGTGCGGAACGGGTGATATGATCTCTTACTCCAAGTTGTAAACCACTGCCCCAACACAGAGTGTGTTGGTTCTTTTGTGAAGTTCAATGAAGCACCTTTTACCAAATTGGAGTCACGTCAATTATCGGCAACTGAGAGTAAACGCTCCACACTCTCTGATGCCCGACTTGCTGAGTGCTGCCAGTATTTTCTGTTTTTATTTCAGATTTCCGGCATCAGCGGTATTTTGCTTTCTGGTTTTCTACTTACGATTGTGTGACATTTAAAATGGAAATTGCCCATCACAGCACCACCTACAGACATAACTAGTACTGCAGGACGCTTAACATTTAACCACCACAGAATCAGACATGGGAGTTTCCAATGGATTTTGAAATGGAATATTGCATCCAAGCTCAGCAATTTGAATATATAATAGAGGAGGGAGGGTCAGGATATTTACCCTCTAATAAAGGAAATGCACCATCATTGTTTTTACCTTTCAAGATTGCCCTGGGCCTTGGCTAAGGTAAGCAGATTTCGGCAATTGTCCTCTTTTCGATAGTCACCAGGAGGCATATGAAACCAAACTTGACAATATTCCTGACTGATTTCTCTTTCAGGGAGGCACGGCACTGTCCACCCAGCCTGGCGACGACTGGGAAGCACAGGACTGAGGCTGTGTTGTATCACAGGCCACTTGTGTCCTAATGGGCAGTGACACCAAACAACCAAGATGGATGGAAACTGAAAATGTAAAGTGCCCAATACGGACAAAAGTCCACAAAAAAAATCAACGACTGTAACAACATTGTAATTAGATTTTGTATTTTCTTAACAAATTAGTCATAGGTTGTTTCAAATAGCATACTGTACAGTTATCAGGCACAATGAAAGGTCACATACCTTTTTTGTGGGAAAAGTGCGCAGCATAGTGGAGTGGCAAACACCAAGCTAAAAAGGAAGGGAGAAAGGAAAGCTGGTGAACAATTTTGTTCTGAACCTACAGCTGTGAATTGATTGACACGTAGCCTGCTCCTAAGCCTCCACTGATGCAGTGGTTGAGTGTGCTTGATAAGGGGCAGGCTAAAGTCACCTGGATGACAAGAGCCCTCCAATGTGCTCCCTGTGGAGAAATGAATTGTCTCTACAACTACAACTTGCATTTATACAGCGCCTTTAACATAGTAAAACATCCCAAGGCGCTTCACAGGAGCGTTATCAAACAAAATTTGACACCGAGCTACATAAGGAGATATTAGGACAGGTGACCAGGTAGGTTTTAAGGAGTGTCTTAAAAGGAGGAGAGAGAGGTAGAGAGGTGGAGAGGTCTATAACAGTCACAGAGACAGTCAAAATGCAGGTTTCTTATCAATAAGAAATCACTTGCTCTACCTAAAATCTACCTTGATGGCCTTGAAAAGGGAAATAGTGAGGGAGGAGAGAGAGCAGAGGGTTGTCAGGACATGGAATGCCTTCCCATAAACAATGATAGAAGAATGCATAATAACTTTTAAAACAGAATACTGGAAAAAGAATCATCTGCACGGGAAAAGGACAGGAGGATGGAACTAAGTGGATAGCTCGTACAAAGAGCTGGCACAGGCATGATGGGTCGAAAGGCCACCTTTTTACATAGAATTCACAGCACAGAAACAGGCCATTCGACCAAACAGGTCTATGCCGGTATTTATGCTCCACACGAGCTTCCTCCCATCCCTCTTCATCTAACCCTATCAGCATTACCTTCTATTCCTTTCTCCCTCGTGTGTTTATCTAGCTTCCCCTTAAATGCATCAATGTTATTCGCCTCAACCACTCTTTGTGGTAGTGAGTTCCACATTCTAATCACTCTTTCTAACAGAGTAAAGAAGTTTCTCCTGAATTCCCTATTGGATTTTTTAGTGACTATCTTATATTTATGGCTCTCCCCGTCAAGTGGAATCATCTATTCTACGTCTATTTTGTGCTGTAAAAGTCTATGGTTTGCTCTGAACTGCAAGTATAGCATTTTCCTTTGTACCTATGGTACACATCTGGGGATTATTTTCACGGCCACCTATAATTTACTTTTGGAGGGAAGCGACTGGCTTTATGCAACAATATAACATTGCCTAGAATTCATCACCTTTGACGTCAAGCAGTTTCTCAAGTGTTTGATGTGCTACTAATGCCGCTTCTCGAGTGTTAATGTGTTACTAATGCAGTTTCTGGAGTGTTTAATGTGCTGCTAATGATGACAGCATTACATAAATATAACACAAATACTAACTGTAATTTTCTAGCAACGCTATTAAAATGGTTGAATGATTCAGCATCAGCTGGCTCTAAGTGCACTTCCAATCACTCCTGTAATCCTTAGGGTAACATTTCAGCATTACCGCCTTCTACATACTTGTCACAGGGCACGACTTTGCCAGCTCAACACTAGTATATAACAAAAAATTAGAATTTCCATAGTAAAATATTCACATTTAATTATCTATGCGCAATTGAATGGAAATTATTTTACAGTGAAAATTCAAAAGAAAAATTACCCTCAGTAATTTAATAAAATGTTAATATTTGTCACGTAACACCAGAGATTAGCAAGTGGTTAACTATCCAGGTGGCAAGTATGGTGATAATTCTGAATGGAAGATGGGATTCAATCAGGCCTCGCCTGCAGATTATCTAATAAAGAGACCTGTAAACAGTGGGGTTGAAATTGCACTGTGCAATATTGGTAACAAACACATTAACATAGTCATAAAATATTGGACAGAGAAATATTGTAACAAATGTTTTATGCATTCATTAAAATGGCAGAAGGAGGAACTGCATATAAACTTGTTAGCATGTTCTCTATACTAATATCATAGTGCGATTTCAACTCTCATTTATTTTTACAGCAGAATTTCTGCAGAGAGTTCAGCGTGAATTTTCTTTTAAACTGGAAGTTGATTTTGTCACATATTAACTCCCTTTTTTGTAAGTTAGGTGGTGTAACAGGTTGCAACCGGAAATGACTGGACAAAGGACAGATATCTCACAAATTTGACCCTCATTGTAGGTGGGGAACCAAAAATTTTTGGGAGAAATGTTACTGAGACACATATGGATAACTCAAAGATCTCCTTTATGCGTGCTCCATCAACCATTTATTGTTAGAACCACAGAAATTTACAGCACAGAAGGAGCCCATGTGGGCCATTGCGTCTGTGCCGATTTTTTGCTAGAGCAAACCAAAGCTGGTCCCACTGTCCTACTCTCTTCCTATATTCCCATGTACTTCCTCTGCTGCTTATAACAAATGTGAAATATTAAGATCAGCAAACACCTAAAAAAGGTTTCAAAAAATTCTAAACTTAAAATTAAATGACTCAGTGGGAATGCGACTCACCAGAATCCGACCAGCCCAACCTGAACAGGAGCACTGAACCATGGGAAGCGCTGGAACAAAGAGGGAAGGGAAAATATCACATTTGATTACGTTAGAATTAAACTGAACCCGCTCTAATCCAGGAATTATAATAGAAAACTGGAAGCAGAACAAACATCTAACAATGCAGGGTACCACTAGGATGTGTACAACAAACACAAGAGAGTTGTGACAGACTTTCATGGGGTGAAAGAATAACCGGGGGAGGGACGATCACCTCTGCTCACTAGTTATTCTTTATATGCATTTACGATTCTTGCAACAGATAGTGAAGAGGAAATCTTCCTCCCCCCCTTCCCAAAACACATCATCCCATTCAGCTCTAGTCAGTTCAATATTATGCTATGATTACACAGCATTTGATAGTTCAGTGAAACCAAAATCAATCAAAATTCAACTGTCTAAAACAGTATTTGACTGATTTCAAATACAAACATGACCCACCTCAGTGGATGGTTTCAAGTCAGTGCTAATTCCAACACAACACAGTATAACTTGGTGCTAGGCTCAAGACCACTGTGACTAAAGTCAAACTTTTTGTCTTTGCTAGATTATTTATTGGACTGTCGATTGCTGGCCAGAGTTAATATTTGCACCTCAGGACAATGCAGAGCCACGCATAGTCCAGAATGTCTTTGGTAGGCATGCTTTGATTGCTCACATTATACACGGTTGGGTACCTATCTAGGAGGTCATTCAAAGGATTTGATACAGAACAAATCCAAATATCCTCAGTGATTAATATGCTGGGTAGTGGCTTTGAGTGTGTGGGGTGAAGATGTGTGTTGGGTCTGCAAGAGGGGCAGAGACAATAAATGCTGTGAGGGACAGCTCCGTGACCAGAAACTTACAAAGGTGGGCTTATATCTGGCTGAGCAGTCAGTTTAACGCCAGCAAAGCAACTAAGCTAATTCAGTAGCTCCGTGGTAGCGAGGTAGTGCAGAGATGCCTAACTGTTCTCACATTTCGAGAAGAATAATAAATGTTGTAATTATTGTAAATATACTGTAAATGAACAGTATTCAGTTCAAACATGTTTAATATTAAATAAATTTGTCTGCTGATATATAGCCTGAACCTCAGTATGAGAGTGGGCAGGAAATTGGACATGAATTTAGATTTGAGGTTAGGATCAGATCAGCCATGATCTTATTAAATGGCGGAGCAGGCTCGAGGGGCCGATTGGCCTACTCCTGGTCCTATTTCTTATGTTCTTTATGTTCTTATTCATCCACCTGTCGAAAATGACGGCATGTGATATATTCCAGTGAGCCGGAGTACAGTGGAAAGGGCTCTCTATTGATTCCTGGGTCTCACTACAGTTACCTAGATATATTGGTTGGTGGGGAGCACTGAACTGGAAAATATCTAGCATAAAAATGTAACCGGATCCCCCCCCCCGTTAAAATCCCCAAGCTCTGTGAAGTCATGGAGTATATCAGTATCTTTGTGTACGATAGATCACAAGACACCAGATTGCAGCCATGTTGTTTTGGGTAAAGTGCTAAACAGAGGCCAGGTGCTTGCTCCCTCCACCACCCACCGCCCCTCCCCCTCCCCCTCCCCACAAGCCTGATGAATCTGCAAGGAAAGCTTTGCAGGTGAAGCGCATGCTACAGGATGAACTTATTCTGGCAGCAAAGCAGCGGACATTCTCAGAGCCAGAAGTTCCAGACATGCCCTGTTAAACTTCTCAGCATTGGGACAACACCCGAAAAGACAGAGAAGCGATGTCCCAAGACCTCCACATAAGCACAGGTCATACAATCATAAAGGGGATAATATTCACCGTAGGTGAAGTGAAGCCAAACGTATTTTTATTGCTACTAACAATTCTTGAATTGCAGAACTTCAACCATGTTTTCACAGCTGGATTTTAACAGAAAAAACGATGAACTGTAGTGACTTGTATCACAGTCTGGGTCAAGAGCCCATTTGACTGGTTTGGTAGCATAGGAAGATTTAATTTTGTCCTGTTGCTGTAACAGTGTATTTCATAAATTCAGTCCTTTCCTAAACAAAAAACCTTTACACACATTCAAAAACCTTACCTTTAAAAACGCTCTCTTTTCCAAAGCATTCATGATAACGGGGGGTATTGCTGCAGATCAGAACAAACAGATTATTTACAGATAACTCATGGTGGTGAAACCATTGCATGTTCATTTTAACTAAATATTTATTCATTTATTAAAACCACGGTATCCTTTTGCTGACAATCTACTTTGTCAGTTCAGATTTTACTTTTATTTTCGTTTAAAACCACTAAGTTTGTCACTTGCAGGCTGATTCAGAAGCAGGACTGAAGTCTTCTTTAAAAGAAACATTACCATTGATATTTTAAAAAAGAATATTGACAGAAACCCAAGACAGGAGACAGCAGGGTCCCTGCTATGGAGCTAGAGACCTATAAACACATTTGAACTTTTTTGTTTTCCACAGGAAACAATACAAAGTAGTAGGGCGAAGGGGGAGAAATGGTATGGAGGTACAGGTGTACAGTGAGGAATGCTATATAATCAAGATACTCAGAATGTGTTGCCAAGTGCTGTACTAGTATACAGAATTCACTGCCAGGTGTTAGTACTGACACCGTGAAAATCATCCAGTGTACCTTGTGTATTCAGTATGGTGATAATGTTTTCTTCCATGGATCCAGAGACAGAGTGCATTGTACACTAACTCAATGTCTCTCTAAGTGGTAAATGTAAGGAATCTTACAACACCAACTTATAATCCAACAGTTTGTCCTTACATTTGTCCACCCCAGTCCATCACCGGCATCTCCACATCTTTAAGTGGTAAGATGAGGTTTTTTTTTAGGCACAATTCCCCACATACAAAGTTTCTGCCTATTGGCTGGATTCATTGAAACAGCACAGATACACTGGGGGTGAAATTAGGTCTTGGACGATGGTGCAAAACAGGCGGAGATGAATCGGCTGCCTGTTTTACACTGCATCTGATTTTCTCTTCCATTGAAGTCAACGGAAAATAAAAATCGGGGGGGGGGGGGGGGGGCGAGGAGAACAGGCTGGCGATTTGTTATCATCTATTTTCGTACTACCGCCGAAGTGTATTTCCAGCTTTCCTCACGAGGAGGGAAAACATTGAGATGGCAGGGTATTCCTCTGCAGCACCGAGTTATAAAGTTTTTTTTATATACTTGGGTATTTTTCCCCGAGTATAAGACATCCCATTAAATTTCTTCAATCCACCTGAATTCATGCCTTTGTTGCCTAGAGGTCTGGCAGGCAAGAGGCCTCCGCCAATAACTGACATTGGCCAGTCACTAGGCAGGAGGTACCAGGCTACACATCTTCACCCGAGTTTCCTACACTCGGCAGGAGGGCACCGTGGCCTCAACTTGATGCAGCTGAGGAGAGGGGGGAATCAAATCTGTATCCGCCTGTTCCAAGGGACTATTACTTCTTCGAGGAACAGTGCCAGTCACACAGACTTAATCTTAGTCGGTACACTACAGGAGGAGGCCATTCGGCCCATCATGCCTGTGCCAGCTCTTTGAAAGAGCTATCCAATTAGTCCTATTCCCCTGCTCTTTCCCCATAGCCCTGTAAATTTTTTCCCTTCAGATATTTACCTAATTCTCTTTTGAAAGTTACTAATGAATCTGCTTCCACCGCCCTTTCAGGAAGTGCATTCCAGATCATTACAACTAGCTGCGTAAACAAATGTTTCCTCATGTTGCCTCTGGCTCTTTTGCCGATCACCTTAAATCGTTAACCTCTGGATACGGATCCTTCTGCCGCTGGAAACTCTTTCTCTTTATTAATTGGGGGTAATTTTAAACTGAACTCGCTGGCCGAGGGATCGGGTGGTACGCTGGTTTTATTTTAATGGAGAGTAAAATCGGGCGGGGTGTAAAACCAACATTGCACCCGATCCCGTCAGTTTAGGCAGCTCGGTGTGGCTGGCAATTATGACACATTCTACATTTCACTCCTCTTGGATCTATGGCAGTCAGGCCAGTTTGAATTAGGTCTCAAAACTGCTAATTGGCTCAGATTGCATTGCAAAACTCACAAAGTCCAGTTACAGAGCAGCTTGTGGCTCTGGTTGAGGAACGGTGCAAGGCGCAAAAGGTACCTAAATTCAGTTGAGAAACTGCTGGAAAATTAGCAAACACTTCAAACTTTGACAAATACAAAAGGAACAAAATCATGCATAATCCCCAAATATTGAAATTTCTGGTATAATGACATCTGAAAATCTTGTGCAAATAACCACAATAGAACATTGCTCATCCATACACTGATTTACTGCATGTTCAGTTATATTCATGCTGCTTCATCCCAAAACGATGCACTGCGGCAGAGTGGAATTTTCATACGTCAATACTAATGAGGTAGTAACGTTTGTTTATTTATAACTTGTTGTCATCTTTGAGTGTGACAAATAGCAATTTAGTCCTTTGTGAAGCTTGGCAGTTTTTAAAAAATCCTTCAGAATTATAATGCAATTTTGGGGCTTAAATAAATGTTACATCAGTGCCAATGAGGAGCCAAACCAGCAACAGACTGGAAAGGAGAGGCTTGGGAGGGAAAGCAGTGACTGTGAGAGACAAGAGAATGGGAGGAGGGAGGAAAGCACTGAAATAATAAGACAACGGTGAGTAGGGCAGTATGAAGTTGCTATTCTGGTACTCTAAAGCCGCCAGATTCTTTCTACTCAAGAACAGCAAGGTGGTTGTTTCCCATTAATGTGAATAAGCAATCATCTGCTCCTTTAATTTGCCACAGTTGTAACCATATCTAGGATTAGATTTTAGTTTTAGTAGACGGTGCATTGACTGCAAATCAAATAATCCACCAAATTTGTCACCACAGTGATACGGGTATAGCACTAAATTCCACTTTCAAATCCAAGTGGAGAACAACATTTTGCTTTTGAAACACACTGGTGCAACTTGAAAGCACCCTGATCCTTCCAAGCAACTCAGACCAGAATATCACTGTTTTGTTATTGTGACGGATATATTCTGCCTTTCACTTTGAAACACCACTTCGGCTATTCTGAATCCGCTTCTAATCAAAAAAAAGTGTAATCCCTGAAAGAGTATTAAGCAGAATCTGCATTAAAAGGCAGATGGCAATATTTCAATTGTAGCTATAGCCAAATGATAATGTTTTTCAATTTTGAGATGATTCTGCTCCTTATAATTGTCTGCACTGAACACTTCAAACTGTCACCAAAAATTGCATGGGAATATTTTTATCCTTGTTTAAAACAAATCACATCCTGGGCTGGGGGCCAAGTTGGGGGGGGGGACAGGGGGAGGTTGAGGGAAATGTTGCAGGTGCTAGACCTCCAAATTTCAAGAGAGGCGGGGGAAAGAAATCACTGCCACTAAGCAACAAAGCTAGAGCGGGTTGGAGCCTTGCCCGCTATGCTTTCAATCTCAATTTCTTTGGAGGGTAACAAGCAACTTTCTCACTTCCCCCATGACAACTCTGTGCAACCACCTCTCACTGTTTCTTTTTTAAATTCTAAAATGGGCATTGGAAATTTTGGTTGAGATGAATGACGGGGTTGATTCTGGGATCAGGTGCTCCCAGCGAGGAGTGGCACTCGTAGTGAGCACGGGTCGGCAATTTGCGGGACTGCGGCTGTGACTTTCTAGCCATTAATATTAATGGCAGGAAGATCACGAGTTGCACTCCCTGGGAGCACCTGACCACCAAGTCAGATATTTTTATGCAATTTGGTCAATGGTCAAAATGGGTTATTGAGTCACAAGAAGCTGTATTAACTGGACTGGCATCAGTCCTACAGGAGTGCTTTGGAACTCATCCAATCTGCAAACATCTTCCATAATCCCAGTAGTTGGTTTTCATCTCCAGTGGTGAACTAATGGAACCTACAGAAATCTAAACCTCAGCAGAGTCCTTTGGAGGATTTCTGTGCAGTGGGTTAGCAAATGTCACGCTGTCTCCACGTGTGGTTTTTACATGACCACAAAAGAATTTGAGCAAATGGGTTTCTAAATTTGGGAAAGCTGGTATGGATCTGTGGGTTCGATCAGAACAAACTGGAGACCTTTACAAAAGGTTTATGGGTTTACAGCTAGAGTGTAAAAATACTGCAAGTTTCATGACCTATTCAGTGACTAATTAAAACCTGGTGACATTTTTAAAGGAAGACTGCAGGCTGTGTTTTCAAATGAACAGAAATTACTCGCAAAGCAAGTGAGTCAGCCAAGCTCCACCGCCCTTATAAAAACAATTACTGCATAAAATTCACAATGGATAGATCACATTGCACTAATTCTACCTCGACTGCATTTTCGGTGTCAGAATGGCCCCATTACTTACAATTGCTTACAATATTTTCAGTTAGGAGGGCAGTGACTGAAAGACATCAGAATGCCATTGGGCCACACTATAGTTTGATGATTCACTAGCAGGTACCATAAATAGTGCTCTACTCTGGAGAGGATTTACATGTTTTGCACTTTAGAAAGTAATTTTTGGTGAAAAATGGGGTATTGAATCTATGGAGGTGGGGAAGGGGAGGGGGGGTTCGACTAATACATGTTGAAATTGCAAATGGAGCATTCCTTTAACTTTGCACACTGAGAGAGGTTGTCTTCAGGTTTTTTTTAATATAAACAGATAAGCTATCCAAATTGAATAGACAATCCAATATTTAAAAGAAAAACATTTTGGAAAGGTTGTTCCCCAACCCCATATTAACCTTCTCATTTGGGATTAGGCGCTCTTCAGAGACATTTGTTGGTTTTGTCAGTGCCACTCTGATGCGCCATCAGACATTTCAGCGTGCCAACACAATACTGCCCACCAACTGGCAATTTAACTCATAGCAGCCACAGGGATTGTCAGTGCAGTAAAAAAAATCACAAAGATCCAGCATCTGGGGTTTAAGCTAAGGCACATTGTCGGGGAAGAGTAGAGGGAGATTTATTCTGCTTCTGGCCATGCCATACATGATGGAAATGCTTTATGCTAACACTGGTTGACCACAGCCAAAAACTGTTTATTTCTTAGTGTCAAACTGGTTAGGGCACAAGACTGAGACCAGCTTTGGGCCCGTTTCCTATGCAAATCTTGGGCCTAATGCCGGTTTCAGGCCCCTTTCCCATATTTGATTGCAACTAACCACAGCATGCGACCACAGCAGGAGCCCTGGGGAGGGTGCTTTTCTCCACCAGCCATGCCTGATCAGGAATCAGTCATTTAAACTTAACCATTAACTTTTTAATTAAAAAAACCTCAATGGAAGAAGCAACAACCCTCACAATTGGGTCCTGACTTACCCATGGCAGGTACCGCCATACCAATCCGAGATATGACTACCTGGAAAATGGCCTGCTGTGCTGCCTTGGGTGACTCCCCAAGTCGATTCCCATTGATGTCTGTGACTGGAACCCCAAACTTAAGTTCTCTGCAAAAGAAAAGGAACTAAGAGAGCACAGTTCAAGACTCTATTTACTGTATGTAAGCAAGTGAAGCACCATGTTTGGGTACATAAACATAGTGACTCAGCAGTCACTAGATTTCATCTCACTGGGGACAAGTCTGTATTCAAATGATGGCAAATTTATGCTTTAAAAATTGATATTGACAAATTTATCTCACTAGATTTGACCTCAAACAGAAAGAAAGACTTGCATTTCTAAAGCGCCTCTCACAACCTCAGGACGTCCCAAAGCGCCTTACAGCCGATGAAGTAGTTTTGAAGTGCAGTGACAGTTGTAATATAGGAAACACAGCAACCAACGAGAAAAATGACCAGATCATCGGTTTTAGGTGTTGGTTGAAAGATATATGTCGGCCAGTTGAGCTCCCATGTTCTTCTTCAAATAATGCCGTGGAATCTTTTATGCCCACCTGAGGGGGCAGACAGGG
Source organism: Heptranchias perlo (assembly GCF_035084215.1). NCBI lineage: Eukaryota > Metazoa > Chordata > Chondrichthyes > Hexanchiformes > Hexanchidae > Heptranchias > Heptranchias perlo. Next base: position 10,909,547 of record NC_090345.1, on the reverse strand, counting down.
CCTTGGTTTAATGTCTCATGCAAAGGACGGCACCTCCAACAGTGCAGCACTACCTCAGTAATGCACAGAAGTGCCAGCCTAGAATACATGCATAAGTCTCTGGAGTGGGGACTTGAACTGATGACCTCCTGACTCAGAGGCGAGAGTGTTACCACTGAGCCAATACTGACACCTTATCAAGAACCATAAACCTAAATAACAAGAACCATCAGTAACACTCTTCAAAAAAAAACATAATCTTTCCCCAATTTTTGTTGATTTTTTCTCTAAAAAAAAAATAACTTGGCTAAGCTCATTATTAGAGATCTGAATTATCAGTAAAGGTACATTAATTTTAAATGCAGCTGCTTCAAAATCTGTGCTAATTCAGCTCCCTAGTATCACCAGGCTTTGGGAATCCATCCCAAGCCACTTCCTTTGATGATGTGATCAGTGCTCGGTGTTTAAATAAATAGATTAAAAAAACAAAAATGATGTTAAAAGTCAAGGATAAACCTTAAACTTAAATCAAATATTAAAAACACGAACAGGCAGATAGGATTGATGATACGGATGTCTATCAAACACCAACACCAATAATTTCTGCTGGGATTCTCAATCTCCCAATGAAAGATTGTTGGGAAGCCCTGGAGAAATGGAACAAACAGTTGTTTCTCCGGGCTTTCCGCCGATCTTACGCAGGAGATTGGGGAACTCCCACGGAAATTCTACCCCTAAATTTGGGTAAGAACGAGAACTCCTGAGCTGCCCCCAAATGCTTTAGAAAATGATCAGATCTGTTAGTGTAGCAGTGTACATCTATCATTGGAGTGAAACAAATGCAAGCCTACCTACAGTGTGGCCCTTCTGACTCAGAGGCAAACTGATACCAAAAGATTGTGGGATCAAACTCCACTCCATGACTTTGAATATAATTTAAGCTGAACTTGAGTACCGAGGTGGTGCTGCACTGTCAAAGGTGCTGCCCTTTGGATGAGATGTTAAACCAAGGCCTTGTCTACCAGTTACATTGGTTCAGGCATTATTCGAGGAAGAGTGGGAAGTTCTCCTGGTGTCCTGGCCAACATTCCTCCCTCAAGCAACACCAGGTAAAATAGATTAACTGATCAATCTTCTCTTTGCTGTTTCTGGGATGTTGCACCTGCGCAAAATGTTTGTGCCTGTCCAACAGTCATTGTGCTTCAAAGCAATTTAAGACGTTTGAGAAATAATAATAAGATGCGATATAAATCTAAGTCTTTCTTTTACTGCAGGATATCCAAATAACGACGTTAGATTCAGGTCCAAAAATAACTTCACTATTTTTATCTCCTAAAAATGTTTGGTAGTGTAGCAATTTTGTATCGGAATTCTCAGTACAAATACTTTCATGTACATCATCCAGTATCTCTTCACCCCTTTCCACGTTTTCAAAAAAAAAGTTGACGGACTATTAAACTGCATCTTTGTGATAATTGTTGGCGTTCCAGACTCTTGACTTCTACCCGTTCTCTCCTATCCCTTGCGCTTTATTATAAAAGGGCTATCTTATTCTCTTACCTTCCAGCTCTAATGGAGAGTCAGAAACACTAATGTGTCTTTGCTTTATTCAGGTGCTGATGGGCCTGCTATGTATTTCCAGTGTTTTCTGTTTTTGCATCAGAATACCAGCATCTGCAGTTTTCTCCCCCCTTTTAATCGCTACTTGCATTTTGCGGTGGTCTTACCTCTGCCTCATGAAAGGGATATTGATGCAGTTGGCAGCAGCTACTGCGGCAAAGGGCACAAAACGACCAATCAGGGAGGGCAAATGCTTCAGGAAAGTAAGAAAAAAAAACAAAAAGGAACAATGTTAATCTTCAATAGATCATCAACTAAATCAAATCAGGCAATTTCAGTTACAAAATGCTATGATCAACAGTACTCTCTCTAAAAGGTACAACGCCCCCACAGCTCCTGCCGGCCTTTGGTCTTCCCCTCCTCTCCCCACTCACCAAGTTAGAATCGTAGAATCATACAGCACAGAAGGAGGCCATTCAGCCTGTCGTGCCTGTGCTGGCTCTTTGAAAGAGCTACCAATTAGTCCCACTCCCCTGCTCTTTCCCCATAGCCCTGCAAATTTTTCCTTTTTAAGCATATATCTAATTCCCTTTTGAAAGTTACTATTGAATCTGCTTCCATCACCCTTTCAGGCAGTGTATTACAGATCGTAACAACTCGCTGCATAAAAAAAATTCCCCTCATCTCCCCTATTTTAAATCTGTGTCCTCTGATTACCAACCCTCCTGCCAGTTTCTCCTTATTTAGTCTATCAAAACCCCTCATAATTTTGAGCACCTCTATTAAATCTCCCCTTAACCTTCTCTGCTCTAAGGAGAACCATCCCAGCTTCTCTAGTCTCTCCACATAACTGAAATCCCTCATCCCTGGTATCATTCTAGTAATGCTCCTCTGCATCCTCTCCAAGGCCTTGACATCCTTCCTAAAGAGTGGGGCCCAAAATTGGACACAATACACCAGCTGAGGCCTAACCAGTGATTTATGAAGGTTTAGCATAACTTCCTTGCTTTTGTAATCTATGCCTCTATTTATAAAGCCAAGGATTTGTTTTTATTTCTTTTCAGGATGTGGGCAATGCTGACAAGCCAACATTTATTGCACATCCTGAGTTGCCTCAAGAACTGCTGCAGCCCTTGGGGTGATGGTGCTCCCATGGCGTTGTTGGGTGGGAAATTCCAGGCTTTTGACCCAGTGACCACAAAGGAACCGAGAACACAGACAGGAATTTATGCAAAAATGCTAACCAATGTAACACAAAGAAGAAAATCATTAGTTTCTTTTTAAAAACGAAACTTTTTTGCTAAATTTGCGAACACTACAGGAGTTAAAAGAATACATTTTTCAAGATTACCTTAGTGAGCGACTTCAGCCCAAGAGCTGTGACCACAGCACCTGTAGTTGCACTAACATAAGCAGTGCCCAGCTGGCTGTAAAGGGTTACAGAGAAAAATAGGCATTTAGAATGAATATCCAACAATTCAAACTTCTCATAGTTAGAGGATACCTGAGCCAAGATTTATTTTAAATTGGATTTGGATTTTGGAACCAAGTGGCACAGTGGATCAGTACACTGTCCTTTCACCTCTCGGACCTGGGCTTTAATTCAATCCAGAGTGAGGAGGTCTTTCCTTTATTTTAAGGGTTCTATATGAAATGAATTTGGTAAGTCTGAATCCAGTCCCAAGTGAGCAAAGGGGCCACACCACAAAACTGCCCATATTCAGCACTAACTGGTAATTTTTGTCTGAGATGCCATGACAATGTATGGAGCGAACATGAAGTAGAGGTTACCCTTCTGAGGATAAGATAACGTGTATTGTTAGATCAGTGTAAACGAAGTTTAATTTTACATATAACCTATTTGACCTAACTTGGGAGTGCATAATAAATCTTTGGCAGAAGAAAAATAGGAGACAACGGTCATTATAAAGCAAAGAAAATCCACTTTTTCCTCTGTGAAAGCCCCAATGGTTCTGTATATTCCACATTGCTGCACTGATATGTTAGTTTCCTGCTCAGTCATTTTTTAAATCCAAATTCATAATGTTATTGGGCTCGATTTTCCGAGCGGGTGCGTTTGTGGCGGGGGAGCTCCAAAAATTGGGGATTCCCGGGGTGGGTCCGGAGCCCGGCTCCAACCCGCCCACTTCCGGGTCCCCCAGTGATGCGCGCGCAGCCCCCGCACGCGGGACTCCCGCCGGCAATTAGAGCCGGCAGCATCCCACTTAAGGCCATTATTTTGATACTTCAGGTCGTTAGCAGACCTGATTTGTAGGATATTTTAGAAGGGGTGGGATTTTCATCTAAACGGAGAGTGTTTCCCGTATTGGGGGAAACACTCCCAGCTGAAATGGACGTGTTGCGGCCACCAGCCTGTGGCAGCTGCAAAGGTCCATTTGACAGGTTGGGGGGGGGGGGGGGGGGGGGAAAGAGGGAGACCCTCACTCATTGCAGGAGGCCACTCTGTCACTTTGGACAAAGTTTGGCCTGCACCACCTTCCTCCTAACACTAAAATTCATCAACTTGCAACCTCAACCCCATAGTGCAGACACATTTACCTACCTTGCGGACCCCCCTCAAACGTACATCTTGCGGATGGGGGCCGCCGCAGTTGCAGTCACGACCTCCTCGGAGGACGAACAGCATCACCAGCCTCGCCGTCCACCTCTGACACGTGGAGCTCCACAACACAGTGCTGTAACAAATCCACCTGCACAGCAGAAGGGAGGGCAACCGCAGAGAGAGATGCGTCGCAGGGGGCACTACCCTCGCCACAGAGTCTACAGACCTAGGCTCAGCTTCCTAGACCTCTCTGAGGAGCAGTGCACACGGAGGCTCAGAGTCACTTGACATGTAGTCGTGGACATCTGCAGCCTCCTTCATGCCGAGTTGCTCCCAGCTGGCCCGAGCACCATCTTCTTACCTGTCGCTGTCAAAGTCACCACTGCCCTCAACAACTTCTCCTCCAGATCCTTCCAGGGTGCCACCGGGGACATCGCCTGCACAAAAGAGCCCTGCAAATACACCTGCACCCACTCTGCAGTGACACAATGCATGGCATCAGGTGTGGGTCTGCATGGTGATCCTCAGGAAAGGGCATTATTGCACAAGCCAGTCAAGAATGGCCAAGACGTGGCAGTAGTGGTGACAATATGTAATGTGAGTTGATTAGAAATCAAATATAAGTAAAACCATGACAAACCCTCAAACACACTTGTGCATCCCCTTCATGCTCACAACACGTTTGACTTATGCTTCCGACTGCACATACGTGATGCATGCCCTGTGGCTGCAGCACAGGTAGTGGCAGGTTGGGTGAGGCTGACTGTGAAAGAGATGCATCAAAGGGTGAGTATGAGATACAGCCATGAGATTGTATGAGGATTGGGTTGAGTGGTAGTGGTGGGATGAGTACAGGCGAGGTGAGTAAGTGCAGGTAAAATGAGGATGAGGGTTCAGTGGGTGTGTGGAGTGATGTGATAGAGTAGTGTTGGCAGAGCAGAAGGTGGTGTGGGGTGGGGGCAGTGATGTGGCAGACGGAGTGTAGGGGAATGAGTAAGTGTACTCACTTCGGCTGACCTACTTAGGTCATTGAAGTGCCTCCGGCACTGTATGCAGGTGTGAGGTATGTTGGTGGTGCTGGTGACCTCCTCTGCCACCTCGAGTCAGGCCTTCATGGTGACAGAGGCAGGCCACTTCCTCCTGTCCGCCGGGGAGAAGATCTCTGTCCTCCCCCTCTTCTTCACCCCATCCAGTAGGATCTGGAGTGAGGCATCATTAAACCTGGGAGCAGCCTTCCCCCCCTGGGCTGCTCCATGCTGTAATTTTGGCTCCTTTCTGCAGCATTAGTCAGTGGAGGACTGCCCCTTTAAATAGAGTTCCTCCAGCTGACAGCCTATGATGCGGCTGCGCAGTCCGCCCGCTGCGCAGCTTTCCATCGCGAAACCCAGAAGCCAAGGTAAGTGGCTTCAATTTACTTACAATCGCGTGCGGAGCACCCTGAATTCACTGGGTGCATTACCCACGCGCCCAGTCGACCCCCCGCTGCCAACCCACCTCCCTCCTAATATCGAGCCCATTCTCTCCGATACGCGCATGTTCTGCCATATCCTAATGGGTTATCACAATTCAGGCAGAACGGACAGCCTTTTGACTTATGGATCATAAAAAGAACCTTAGAATCACACCATCACCAGTGTCATATCCTGTGTGTATTCGGCTTTCATCATGCAACATTATTGAATAATAAACCACACAGGCTATCTGCTGATAACCTCTCTCATTTACAATATCCACAAATGTTGACAGAGTACAGCAATCACAGAGCAGGGTTGCAATTACTCAGATCAATGGAAAAAGTGACAAAACATAACAAGGATGCAGATTGCAAAACCACTTAAATGAATTAAGAGCTTTTTCTTCCAAAAACATTTGAATCATCCTCTGTTAGGACACTGGGTTACCATTTATTTCAAACAGGTTAACGACTGCATTAAAATAGTGTACGAGGGAGTTTTATACAAATGGGTAACCGATGTCCTAGCAGAGGAAATAAAACCCCATAGAGGTTAAGTATTTTTCATGAAAATTGTGAGCTTCACTGGAATTGGTCTAGAGTTACTTACCCCACCGTCAGTGGTGCGTCTCCACTTCTGTTGGTGTAGTTAACAATTGCATTGAAGGACTGGTTGACCCATTGCCAAAAGACTACTGCTGGGGTTGTCCTGTCAAAAAAGATAAGATAAGATTACAACGACCTCCCACTCTGAGCAGTAGAGCATGCATATACACGCTTCTCTTGATACACAAACATATAAGAGCAGAATGTCAGCCATTACATACTCCATTTTATCATAGCTCAGATTTGTTCCTCCTTATGCTCTAACTTTTTGGTTGTCCACTTCCATTACCTTGTTGCTTAGGTTAGCCAGGAGTCTGAAATGCACTGAAATTGAGCAACATGCTTAAGAATCTCCAACCAAGCTACTAAGAAATATACACATCTGATAAGTGTGCATACTCTCTCCTCATATTGATACAACCAACTTGCCTAAATCTAGACAGCTTAGGTGCAGATTACCATGAGCCAAAGCTTATGGACCTCCAAACTAAAACTGCACAGCCTACCAGCAGACAGCACTGATAAGTTTGCTATTACTTGTCAAGCTAGAACCAACCTGCAATTGTCAAAGGTGACCTGAGAACCTACCTGGATCAGGTATCGGGTTTCTGAGTCAGGCAGAGGATTGATTCAGTCCTGCACCAGGGATATCCCCTTGTAATCACCTCAACTTCAAAAGAAACCCCACTTACCTCCCCCAAGGATAGTCACTGGTTGATCATTGGACAATGGACATGCATGGGCTTGAAACCTCGCTAGGTGGGATATTACTTTTATCACAGTGAAAATACTGGGTTGGTGTGGGCTGATCTTGGATCTCAACCACAAATGGAAGAAAAATCTCTGACCTATTCTACCCGTCAAGCTACAATACACCAAAGAGGTTCTTCAATTAATTGTGACATATGTAAAATAGGCTTCACAGACTTTTATAAGCACATGGTGGAGAAAATGTGACTTTCGTTCCAATTCCACATGCATGAAAACTATAAGTCGATCTTTTAACCGTAGGTTAAGAACAGCAAGACCAGACATTAGCCTGCTTTGAATGTGGCATAGTTTGCTGTGTTTAGCAAATACTCAGCAGGGAGTAAGAACATAAATTTGACTTCTGGTTAACCTTAAACAAAGTCACGTAAAGAAGATCTAGCTTAGATGATTAAGGGAATTCTATCTATATCGCATCGGTGTAATATAATAGTAAAATAAATATACAAGACAATTAAAGAGCTCCTTCACCCATGCAGCTATCTCTGCTCCTATTCCAAATGGATGCTCAAAAGGAAAAAAAGAGCAAAACTGGCACAAAACAGCTGAAATGCTCAAGGTGCTCATTTAAATATTTTTGTATCACGCCCAGTTCATAATCAGGCTAATATAAGAACTGAGCGCAAATACTTTAGCCCACTAAATGCAAAGGACATATAGGTGTTGATAGAATCATAGAAAGTTACAGCACAGAAGGAGGCCATTCGGCCCATTGTGTCCATGCCGGCTGAAAAAGAGCTACCCAGCTTAATCCCACTTTCCAGCACTTGGTCCGTAGCCCTGTAGGTTACGGCACTTCAAGTGCACATCCAAGTACTTCTTAAATGCAATGAGGGTTTCTGCCTCTACCACCCTTTCAGGCAGTGAGTTCCAGATCCCCACCACCCTCTGGGTAAAAAAGTTTCTCCTCAGCTTCCGTCTAATCCTTCTACCAATTACTTTAAATCTATGCCCCCTGGTCACTGACCCATTGCTAAAGGAAAAAGAGTGGATTGGAAGGACCTATCTAGCCCAGTCATAATTTTATACACCTCAATTAAATCACCTCTCAGCCTCTTCTGTTCCAATGAAAACAACCCCAGCCTATCCAATCTTTCCTGATAGCTAAAATTCTCCAGTCCTGGCAACATCCTCGTAAATCTCCTCTGTACCCTCTCTAGTGCAATCACATCTTTCCTGCAATGTGGTGACCAGAACTGTACGCGGTACTCAAAGCTGTGAGCTAAGTAGTGTTTTATACAGATCTAGCATAACCTCCCTGCTTTTATATTCTATGATGAGGATCCTAAATAAAATTTGTCTGGCTTTGGGCAATTCAACAAAATTAAACACACGAGAGACACTGGCCGCATTCAGTTCACACATGATTTTCACAGCGCCTTTAACTTCATTGAATTCCTGATCAAAAAACAAGTGCAGCCAGGACAACATCCACTGCTCACTTGAGACCATGAAAAAGCACAACTTTCATTTTGAAAAATTGTGTGGCAAGACTTGAGCACATAATCCAGGATTACATCTCAGTGCAGTACTGAGGGAGTGCTACATTGTTGGAAGTGCCATCTTTGGGATGAGACGTTAAACTGAGGTGCCAGCTGCCATTTGAGGTGGACGTAAAAGACTCCATGGCACCATTCAAAGATGAATAGAAAGATTCTCTTGGTGTCCAATACCAAATCAGATTATCCAGTCATTTGTCTCATTGCTGTTTGTGAGACCTTGCTGTGTGCAAATTGGTGGCCGTGTTTGCCAACAGTGACTATATTTCCAAAGTACTGCATTGGCTGTGAGGCATTTTGGGATGTCCTGAGGACGTGACAGGCAGTATATAAATGCAAGTTCTCTCTTTTTCTTTATTGCTTTGAAGTCTATGAATACAACTAAAGACAAAAATATTTATTTGGTCACAACAGGCTGGATCATATTTCAGTCAGATTCATATTGCCAAAAGCATTTGATGCCCCTGAAGTGCACTGTGTATTAAAATAAGTCACAATACAGATTTACTGCTCACTCCATGAACCTTCATCCATGATTAAATATTGGGCTGGTTTGTTTCTAATGCTGTGTCTTCAGCCAATGCATGGGGTTACAACCAGACCGTGAACAAAACACTCACACACAGATTGCATGTTTGACACTTGCCTGTAAAAGGTCAGCATGCAGCCAGTTATGGTCATATTCATTGGGACCTGTGCAGACATCCGTCCAACCAGAATCATTTTCTCGCCCGTGTCTGGATGAAAGGCAGAATCATAGATGTACTTTGCTCGCCAGAGCTCATCTTCAGTTAGACCTGGTCGGACTTTGCCATGCCTGAAAAATCAAAAACCCTGGAATTATATGGGTAGCAGTACTGAATAAAGTCGTTACAGAATTAATTTATTAAATGAAAGCAAAGATCTTAAGTTTTCAATTTTTTTTTAGTAAATTAAACTTTATAATTTAGGTATGTGACCTAAAACAAACAGCGCTGTATCAATATTTTGCATGTAGTGTTCAGAAGTTGTGAACAGGAGCATGGGGGTGGGAGAGTGTGAGAAATTGGCAGTGGCCCGTGTACTTTGAATGTGGGATCGAAAGGAGCACTCGGGTAAGCATAACAACACTCATCTTGTAGGTTGCAACCTGCAGCGGTTCGTTTAAGGGCCACCTGTTAGACCGCATGTAGATGTGGCTTTCCTGAATAAAGTTGGCATTGGCTGCCCTCAGGGCAAACCAATCTTGCAGTGGGGACTTCAGACGATAGGCACATGCAAAGGGTCGAACGCCTGTTTCAGGCATGGGCCCTGGACGCCAATTTTTTTGCCCTCCGGCTCAGAATAAGCGCGCGCTTCCTGCCCGCCATATTGGGGGCTTAGGAAGCTGTTCAGCGCCCGAAAAATGGGCACTGTGTGGTCAAATACCTAGGGCCATATTTTCAAGGATGTGTTCCAGTCCTCCAATATAATGTTATATAGAATAATGGTTGTGAAAGGCCAGCCAACTAGGAGAAACATGTTGCTTCCCACAAGTTCTGGGCTACTGTTGTCTCTAGTCTCTCCTTCGAAGTGCAGGGCAATAAAGATGCACTATTTCAACCAAGAAAGCAAAAACGATCATTTCATCTTGAAATTGTATAAGCCTTTAGAATTATATCATATGGCATGATCAGATATACTTTATAGCAATTTTTAGTAGCTAATTAGGCAGCAGGCTTTCGCTAAGAGATCTGACTGAAATTGAAAGTGAATATGAAACCGAATGATTTTGCCTGCCCAGCCCAATATTTTCCTTTCAGTGAGATTTCAATCTACCAACCACATTTTTTTTTAAAAAGCCTTTAAAAAAAATGATTACTGAAACTGAGCCAAGTGACTTCAATAAAAAAAAATGACTGGAGTGTTTGTGTAATACTGCAACACACTGAGCCAACCGCAAGGTTTCAGATGATGGGTAGGTGCCTGTAAAATATTTTTAAATGTCAGTCTACAGCTTCCATAAATAATGGAAGTTTTCATCAATCTACGCAGGTTAACTTCTAAAATTCCATTTATGCAGCCACACCATAGGGAAAGAGTGACTGATACGTAGGTTCAAGATAGTTAATCAATTGGACTGCTGTAAACAGAACCAGAGAATTGAATTACTTTCTTCAACTCTTGGCTAGACATTAGCTCTTTTAGTTATATAGTATACAACTGACAAAATGATAAATATTCGCTGTCAAATTTCTTACTGTAAGCCAACAAACACTAGCAAAGAGAGGCAATAGTGACATAGGGCCCAAGTTGTATTGCATTATATAAATAAATCATAATTCTGTGGTGGACCAGGGCAGAAAAGGTTTCAACTGCAGATTAGCAGGATGTATCTGAAGCCCAAAAGATAGCCAGTCAACAAGGTAACTCTTATATCCATCTCAAGACGTTTTTTCTGCCAATCTTCTCTTCCTTAACTGGGTTATGGTTCCATGGGTGCTGGTTGCCCTCTGGCTCCATGCCTAGGTAACTATTTATGTGACTCTAGACAGGAATTGTGGGCAGGCAATTTGGCCAAAGGGATCAAAATTCTGTCCTTAACTAACACACTATTTCAGCAGGAGCCTTTGGATCGCCAACAGTAAATAGAACTTTGGACAATTTTTCCCTGAATGACCAAAGGGGCACTGATTCCATTTGTTGTGACCCTACTTACAGCTTTGCCAAGATCAGCTTATGGTCTGTATATCTTAGTTATTCACCACCATAATCAGCTGAGTCAATGGGAGAGGAAAGTAATTTTTGGATTAATCTTTAATTTTAATTAATGTCCGCTTTGGTTCAGTGGTAGCTGTCTCACCTCTGAAACTGAAGGTCATGGGTTCAAACCCCATTGCACGCAACTTGAGCACTTCATCTAGGCTGACACTTCAGTGCAGTACAGAAGGCATGCTGCATTGTCATAGGCCTGTCTGCCTATTCAGGTGAACATCAAAGATCCAATTATCCCCAAAAATTGTCAGGGTATGGATATGTTTGAAGATGGATATATGGATATATTTGAAGAGCAGGGGAATTCTCCCAGTGTCCTCGCCAATATTTATCCCTCAGTCAACATCACCAAAAAAAGTTATCCGGTCATTTATCTAAAACTTTGTTGTGTGCAAATTGCCTGCTGCATTTCCCTAAAAAATAACAATGACTAAAATTCAAAGTAATTCATTGGCTGCGAAGCACTTTGGAACCTCCCAGGATGTGAAAGGTACTATACAAATTCTTTCTTTATAATTAATTGATTTTTTTTTTCATTGACATTATACATGAATGTGCTACAGTCATATCCATACCCAGACAATTTTTGGGGATAATTGGAAGTATTCTTGATGTTTGTGGCCACCGATAATGTATTTAAATAATTAAATGCAATGTCTGGAATTTGATCAGGGCAGCTTCCTAGAGGAGCTCTGTCATCAGAGATACTGACAGAACGGATGTCCTGGCGCTACGTCCGGCCCAAGCCAGAGCCATCGAGGTGCTAAATGTCACACTCGGCCCTGACTCTACTAGATGTGTTGAGGAGGCTCAAGCGCGCGGAGCGATCTCATCCAAGTTAACCCCCGTTCGGACGGAATTTCTCATCAGGATGAGGCCCCGGAACCTCCCTCACAACTTGAGCCGTCTCTCGGAAATTCCCTCCGTCCCATTTCACTCTGCTGCAGAGGGATTTCCTATACGTGCTGCTCTCCTGCACGCTCTCCACTCCTTGCCCTCATCTCTCGTCTGGACATCTTGCCATCTGGCGGAGGCAGGGGACCCCAATGGAGGGCTCTCTACACGGGAGTACTCTCCTGCACCATTAGGGGCCTGGGGTGGAGAGTGTTGCACAGAGCAGTACTGGCCAATGGATTTTTAAACTCACTTCAATAACTTTCAGGCCCCCTGTAACTTTTGCAGCCTGGATAAGTCCGTGTTTCATATATACATGGGGTGTGAGAGTTGCAGCCCCTCTCCCACTATTTGAAGGGGCTGCTCCTCAACTTCCGGCTGCACTTCAGTCCCATGTTCCTGATCTTGGCCACCCGGTGCGGAGGGGGACGGGCAAGTCGGAGGACCGCCTCATGGGTCTGCTCGTGGGCCTGACCAAGATGGCCATCCACGGGTCCAGGCTGGACGCGGCCCGTGGAGGTGGTTGCTCTACCTGCCTGCCTCTCTTCCGTGGAGTTGTCCACGCCCGGGTGGCCCTGGAGAAGGAGCACGCGGTGTCTGCGGGTATGCTTGAGGCCTTCTGTGACTGGTGAGCGCTGCAGGGACTGGAGTGCATAGTCAACACTAGTAACAACGTCAAGATTTAATTTGATAAGTTTCCTTTGTCCTTTTTTACGGTTTGGGTTTATTAGTTGTGCCCCTTAAAAAAAATTGCAAGTCGTCTGGTGACAAGACTGCTAATGACCTCTCTCAAGCAGTTAATGGTTGTTATCAGATCCTTATGTGCAGACTAAGCTTGTAACAGGTGAACAGATAGATATACTTGCCAACAAGCTTGGAGAACAGTGGAATGTACTGGCACTAAGGAGTCTGACACCTGTGGAATTGAATCCAACAGTGAGGGCACGAAGATGCATCTGTGCTAAGCTGCTGCTGGTTGTTTGGCATGATCGGGAGGGAGAATTTTTTGTCGGCACTGATTGATGCTAGTTTAATTGAACTTGCAGAAATCCTGACAAATGAGGCTGATAGTATCAGCTAGACAATGACTGAAAAACGAAACAAGGGTACAAATTGAACTAGTAGGTTGTTTCTTGTTTTTTTTTAAACTGTTCCATTTTAAGTAAAAGGAAATGGTGATGCAGCACTGTGGTATGCAATGCCTCAGTGTGATTGCTGGATTTGCTGTAGAGGAAAAAACTCCCATTTTCAGCCAACACTAAGCAGAGCAAAAGATTTAGCTAGAGAGGACGGATAGGGAAACTCAGAACGTAAATGAACATAACGGGACTGTGTGTTCTGGTTGGTTGCACAGTAACCCCTCTGGGACTGGAGTATCATTTCTGCCCAGACGAAAGTCCAACTGCATGAAGTGAGTTTCAGCAGTCTCGATCCAAGACCTAGTGGGCAACGGCCCACAGTGCAGAAGTTGTCCTGATTTGGCACTGAATTGCCAATTTCAAGATGGAAGGTGACAAATGAAAAATGTGACACTGGTTCAGTAAAGGGGGCCCTTCTGAAGCTGTGATTGAGGTGCAGATTGGAGGCAGAGCAGCGAGTGCTTTACTCTGTGACAAACAGTACTACATCTGACTTAGGAGTGCTAAATGTCGACAGTGGGTGCCTGTGACAGAAATTGTCCCATTCCACAGCAGTAACACGACCTTGATCAGCCCAAAATTCACAAAAAATGTGAGAAAATGTTTTACATATATCCATACAAATTAGTAAATAATCTAGGCGGAGGCCAGTGAACAAAACAAAGGAACAAAAAGACTTTCAATAGAATGGAAGGCCAAGGGTATCTTAAATAGAATCACATTGTATCAAAGATGACATAAGTGCCCTTTTTATAGTTGATAAAGAGAAGCATTTACATGGCACTACACTACTGACATTGCCTACAGTCTTACTTGTAATTCTCTATAATTGTCCTTGCTGCCTCTAGTGCGTCACTAGAAAGTAGAACGTTGCGAGGATCAGTCACCATGAAGAAGTGTTTGGCTCGCCCCATGAAGGCGCCCTGGTCCCATCGTGGCTCTTTTAAATTGATATCAGATCTCAAGTCTCCAGACATTTTCTACTAAAGAAAGAAGATTGAAAAAGGCTAATAGCAAACGGTCACAAGCAATAATAACTCAAATCGAGCACTATAAATACAGAATTACCTTCTCACGAGATGTTCAAAATTTGGACTGCGTGGATATTTTTGCTTCTGGGGTACCACAATTATTAAACATCAGTTAAATCAATTTGATTTTTTTTAATCTAAATTTTATTCAAATTTTTAAACATGAAAATACAGTGCACTGTTACTAAAAATGCAATATTAACATCTTACTCATTAATTTACACTATCTATAAATAGTTTGTAAATTATAATCTTCAATTTCTCTTGTAAATCCTACATTTAAACATCTATACATTATATATAATCTATATTTTAAATATTCATACATCTAGTTATAGTTTCGGGTTTTCATTCATATGCTCCTGCTCCTACCAAAGATGACTCCCGTAAGCAAGATGTGCCTTTACCTGCCCAACAGCTGAGTAATGTACTGAGCACAGAGAGCAAACAGAAACAGTATTTATTTTATTGGATATGTCATAAGCCCTCTCACGATCTCCAATATTTATCAAAGCAGTAGCACAAACACTATCAGACTAGGGCTCAGGCTATATACTTTAACACAAATTTATTAATAGATTAGTAACAAATACAATATAGCAGGTCTACAGTAGTATACCGAATGTAAATATTGCCCCTCAAATATAGAATACAATAAAGAGACATAATCCTTTGCTAACACTCTTTGAAAGACAGAGCGAGACATGATCCCTCAATAATAACTGAGTGCATGCTCGCTGAGATTTGGCCTGGTACCCGCTGAAGTTTGACCAGGAAATTAAGAGCGTATCTCTCAAAAATCAAATAAAGCAGTCAAACATATACTACAGAGGGTGTCTGCAGCATCTATCTAATAGGTATTGGAGACAAAAATACGTCACTTAGATGTGAATTCTTTTTGTCTTAAATGGACCATCTGCAGAATAAAGTAAGCAGTTTTGCCAAAATAGTTTAAGAACATCTACTCTTAACAAGTTTTGCAAAGGTAGAATATTTAGTCAGCTAAATACAAAAAGTATGGATCCGATCTGCAGCAGCTCCTTTCTTTCAAGCTGAATACTGAATGTGGCAGTGACCAAAATTTAAAATGACTGCCACTTTCCTACATGCAGATAGCAAAATACATAGATTTACTTAGATTAGAATAGGTATCAAAACTCCTTATTCATCACACACACCTGCTCATATTAAATATTTCTACATAGAAGGGTCACTAAAATATGGAGAACTTCTCAATATTATCTATTTTTCCCTCTCCCTAAAGCAGGCTTAAGAATATAGGAACAGGAGTAAGCCATTTGGACTGTCCAACCTGCTCCACCATTTCGTTAGATACGGTGGCTAGGGTAGAGTACCTTGGTTTTTTAGTACTACATTCAGATTAGCTGAATTGCAAATGCAACACCACTGATCTATCAACACTCCCCTGCACCATCTGGGGTGAAATCTTTCAGCGTGGTGTCGACACAAGCAGATGACTGCAGTACAAAGCAAGGAGCTCACCCACTACTGGCATGAGTCTAATTCATTGGGTCAACTACAACAATATGCCAATAAAAAGGAAGAATTACTTGTTGGCACCAGTAATATTGGCCACATATTCTGGGTGGTCCAGCTTCCACTGAATCTGGGAGCACCATCACTATTGCAACTGCACATACATGACAGAAAAGATTGTGATTTGCATGTACTGTGGTGCTCTGAGATTCGAAGCATTGGGGGTGCATGGCCAGTATTTTTGCATTGAAAATACTAAAGCTGCATTGATGGGAGTGGACACAAGGTGCCAATTTCACACCACGTAGGGGTAAGAGGAGGTCAATACATCCTGTTCATCTTGTCGTGTCTTTGTATATTCTGTTGAACAAACATTTATTCTTCTGAAAATATTCTTAAATTACAAATAGGTTTAAGTGAATACTAGCCGAGCATATCGAAATACTAACTATTTATAGGATCGTCCTCTTAACTCTTTCATGTTAACGACAGGTGACTTTTTTTCTGCTATTAATGACCCCAGTCAAATAAATGTTTTATACCCTGAGATGTCATTACACCACAATGACACCTAATTATACTGGTACTATTCTTGGGCCCTATGGAATTTCAACTCTCTTAACAACAATGTGTCCTTTGAGACCTCTTTCCAAAAATAACAAACTGGGACATTGCCAGTGTAGAGGTAATGATGTATCAATCTTCCTTTTAACATCCCCAACATATACTGGAGGAACACATCTCGATGATTACTAGGAGACAGTGAGCAATGTAATTGACTTGTCACTTTAAAATGGACAGAATAAAAGGTGTGCATTAGGACTAGGGCCTTGATTTTCACTCCCCTTAAAATGGAGCGGGGGACTTACCAATTCCTTCCTTGCCCCAATTTGATGGCTGCAATTTTAAATTGCAGGCGGCAAGGACACCCGCCCCAAGCCTGGCCAAACCTGCCGGGAACGGGTGCCAGGGCTCGAAGAGGTCCAGAGTGCTTCTCCTGGCCCCACAAGGAAACCTTGGGCCACCCCTGCACTGAACCCCCTCCAAGGCCAATAATCTTTCCTGAGGTTTAGTGCCCACAACACTCCAGACGGGGTCTGACCAAGGCATCACTGCCTCACTTTTGCATTCCAACCCCCTTGAGATGAAGGCCAACATTCCATTAGCGTTTTTGATTGTTTTTTGTATCTGTGCATTAGCTTTTAGTGATTTGTGTACATGGGCACCTAAATCCTTTTGCTTCTCCACAGCTCGTAGTCTCTCCCCATTAAGAAAATATTTCCATTTTTCTTTCATGGATCCAAAGTGAATGACCTCACATTTCCCCACACTGAACTCTATCTGCCACAGTTTTGCCCACTCACTTAGTTTATCTATGTTCCTTTGTAATCTCCTGCTCCTGTCAACACAGCTCACCATGCCTCCTAATTTAGTGTCATCGACAAACTTGGATATGCAACTCTCAATTCCTTCATCCAAGTCATTAATATTAACATCTATGGTGAAAAGCTGAGGCTCCAGTACAGATCCCTATGGATCACCACGTGGGTATGGTAGCATAGTGGTTATGTTACTGGACTAGTAATCCAGCAGCCTAGACTAATGATCCAAAGAATGTGTTCTCAAATCTCACTATGGCATTTTGAGAATTTAAATTCAGTTTTAAAAAAAATCTGGAATAAAGAGGTTGTCGTAAAAATCCAACAGGTACACCAATGTCCTTTAGTGAAGGAAACCTGGCACCTTACTGAGTCTTGCTTAGATGTGACTCCAGGTCCGCATCAACATGGTTGACTGTAGCAAGGCAGTCAGTTGTAACAAACTGCTATGAAGAATAAAACCGGACACTCGGCACAAATTAAGACACAACAAAGGCAAAGTCCTCCTCATTAACATCTGGGGACTGGTGCCAAAGTTGGGAGAGCTGTCCCATAGACTAGTCAAGCAATAGCTTGACATAGGTATGATTCAAAGTATAAACTATCAACCAATGACCCAGACCAGAGGTGGAGGCACAGTGGCATACAGTCAGGTGGGAGTGGCCCTGTGAGCCATTAACATTGACTGTTGACCCCATGCAGTCTCATGGTTTCAGATCAAATATGGGCAAGGAAACCTCCTTCTGATTACCACCTGCCACCCTCCCTCAGCTGATGAATCAGTACTCCTCCACGTTGAACACCACTTGGAGGAAGCACTAAGGGTAGCAAGGGCAGAGAATGTACTCTGCGTGGGAGACTTCGATGTCCATCACCAAGAGTGGCTTGGTAGTACGAGCTGGCCGAGTCCTGACGACATAGCTGCCAGACTGGGCTTGACCTTGTCCTCACTAATCTACTTGTTGCAGATGCGTCTGTCCATGATGGTATTGGTAGGAGTGACCACCACCCAGTCCTTGTGGAGACCATATCTTAGTCTTCATGCTGAGGACACCCTCCATGGTGTCATGTGGCACTACCACCTCATGGCCAAGCACATGCCTCACTCCTCCATCATTATCAAGCCTGATGACCAATCCTGGTTCAATGAGGAATATAGAAAAGCATGCCAGGTGCAGCACCAGGTGTACCTGAAAATGAGGTGCTAACCTGGTGAAGCTACAGCACAGGACTACGTGCATGTTAAACAGCTGACGGAGCATGCAATAGACAGAGCTGAGCGATCCCACAACCAATGGATCAGGTCAAATCTCGGCAGTCCTGCCACATCCAGTTGTGAATGGTGGTAGAAAATTAAGCAACTAACGGAAGGAGCAGGTTCCACGAATATCTCCATCCTCAATTATGGCGGAGCCGAGCAAAAGACAAGGCTGAAGCGTTTGCAACCATCTTCAGCCAGAAGCATTGAGTAGATGATCCTTCTCAACCTCATCTTGGCTGTAGTGCTGAAAACATGTGCTCCAGAACTAGCCAAACTGTTCTAGTACAGCTGCAACACTGGCATCTACCTGACAATGTAGAAAATTGCCCAGGTAAGTAGGATAAACCCAACCCGGCCAATTACCGTCCCATCAGCTTACTCTCAATCATCAGCAAAGTGATGGAAAGAGTAGTCAACAGTGTTATTAAGCGGCACTTACTATAACCTGCTCATTGACGCTCAGTTTGGGTTACGCCAGAACCACTCAGCTCCAGATCTCACTATAATCTTGGTCCAAACATGGGCGCAAGAGCAGAATTCCAGAGGTGAGATGAGGGTGGCTGCCTTTAATATCAAGGCAGCATTTGATTGAGTGTGGCACCAAGGAGCCCAAGTAAAACTGAAGTCAATGGGAATCAGTGGGAAAACTCTCCAGTGGCTGGAGTCGTACCTAGCACAAAAGAAGACAGTTGTAGTTGTTGGAGGCCAATCATCTCAGCCCTGGAACATCGCTGCAGGAGTTGCTCAGGGCAGGGTCCTAGCCCCAACTATCTTCAGCTGCTTGATCAATGACCTTCCATCCATCATAAAGTCAGAAGTCTTCGCTGATGTTTGCACAGTGTCCAGCACCATTTGTAATTCCTCAGATAATGAAGCAGGCTATGCCAGCACGCAGCAGACAACATCCAGGATTTGGCTGATAAGTGGCAAGTAACATTCGCCGCCCCACACAACTGTCATAGTGACCATCTCCAAAAATAGAGGTCCTAACCATCTCCCCTTGACATTCAATGACATTACCATCACCAAATCCCCCACCATCAACATCCTGGGGGGTCACCATTGACTAGAAACTCAGCTGGAGCAGTCACATAAATGCCGTGGCCACTAGAACAGCTCAGAGGCTGGGTGGCTCACCTCCTGACTCCTCAAAGCCTCTCCGCCACCTCCAAGCAACGTTGGGAGTGTGATGGAATACTCTCCACTTACCTGGATGGGTGTAGCTGCAGCAACACTCACTGCTGGGTCTTCACACTCGTGTGAATATTAAACTCTGAATTTCTCCTAGAAGATTTTTTTAAAATAACTGTTGTTTTCAATCTAACTAGACTAATTACATAAACCACTCCACCTCGAAAGTAATTCATTGCATAACAATTTTGAAAAGATAAGGCATTACATAAAGGGAAGTATTATTATTTTACTGGCTGATGCGCCATGGTATTGCTCATGATAAATCAGATGATAACCTGTCTTATTCTGCTGCTAAGGTGAAATTATGTCCAGAAGGCCACAATGTCTAACTGTGGTTAAGTAAACACGGCATGAGGCAATTAGAGACTGTTATGAGCTAAGCAGGAAACAATTTCAAGCAGAAACCAATTCCCTGTTGTTGCTTCCTGCTTCACCAAGCTGGGGGGTCAATTTTTTTTCAAAATCATGGATAACATTCAATTTATTACCAATTTAGTGCATACACAAAAACATTCATGCTGCTTCTTCCATGTAAGATTTTAATATTCAACTGAATATATTAATCCAGCTGCAGCCATGATTAAATACATATCTGCAACATGATCATGGTCATGGTCATTATTTATGACCTTGAATTTCTGGTCGGTAGCAAGCTGAACCTTCAACAAAACCCCTGTAGAAAATAGACAGCAACTGAATGTAACCAAAATAACTAAATTACTAAACTTTAAAGAGAGCCTTGGGTGTTGTCACTGCACATTTCACGTTGCTGCAATCATAAGGAATATTAAAGGTCTGAGCTTGATAACAGTAGCCAGGCTGCCAGAAGGAGGGTGTAGCCTAAATAGTTAAAACTACACCCAGAACTACGTGCTGATAAACATTTGGGTTGTCGAGCAGCGAGAGAGTGAGTGAGAGAGAGAGAGAGAGGCACTTACCCGCCTTTGCCTGTCTAATAAGCCCTTCAGGCCACTCACTGCTCGCCCCGCTTCCCCACAGCGACCCTGACTCCCAGGCAGGCAGCTGCAACCTAACCCGATTGCCTGATTGACAAGCCCGTCCAGCCACTGGAAGGGCGCCAGTGGGGTGGCCGCCGGCCAATCGGGGCGAAGGGGAGGCGGGACCCCCCCAGGCGGTGAGTAAGCAGGTTAGATTGGTCGGCAGCGGAAGGCGTCTCCAGGGGTACCGAGGAGCTTGCGCCGCTGATTGGCTGCTCTTATCCCAACCCCCCCCCCCCCCGCCCTGGGCAAGGACGTCAGAGATGCTTTTGGGGGGGTTTTGAAGCCAGGAGCTGGGCATGAGCTGACACTGGCAGGGGGGGTACATCGTGTCCCCCGACATTATTTGCAAAGATCGTCATCGTGCAATTAGTTTTAAAAAACTTGCATGTACATAGCACCTTTCATTATCTCGGGACGTCCCAAAGCGCTTCACAGCCAATTAACTACTTGCTGTAATGCAGGGAAACAAACTCAGCAGCCAATTTGCTGACAGCAAGGTCCCACGAACAGTGATGAGATAAATAACCAGATAATCTGATCGTTTTTAGTGATGTTGGTTATGGGGTAAGTGTTGGCCAGGACACCGGGACAGCCCCCCCTGCGCTTCCAATAGTTTTTTTTTCAAAAAAATATACTTTATTCATAAAATTTGCAGCAGTACATACAATACAGTTGTCATATCACTTTCCAAACGTACACAATACAGATTATACAATTTGCAGGTTACGTCAAGTACAGTACAATGAACACATTGGACATAATTACAGTTCATGACACTCTATGGTGTCTCATTGCATCAGACTCAACACAGATTATTGCTTACAGATTCATTTCAGATTCATTACAGGTACATTACAGCAATTTGAATTTTACTTTCTGCCCGAGGGGTTTTTTCCCTGATTGCAGCCCCTCGGTTTACAATGGCGGGAAGGCTCTAAACGGTTGCCTTTCCCCACAGAGCCTTTGCAGCGGCCGCACCCATCCTCAGTGCGTCCCTCAGCACGTAGTCCTGGACCTTGGAATGTGCCAGTCTGCAACACTCGGTCGAGGACAGCTCCTTGTGCTGGAAGACCAGCAAGTTTCGGGCAGACCAAAGGGCGTCTTTCACCGAGTTGATGGTCTTCCAGCAGCAGCCGATGTCCGTCTCAGTGTGCGTCCCCGGGAACAGCCCGTAGAGCACAGAAACCTGTGTTACGGAACTGCTCGGGACGAACCTGGACAGATACCACTGCATCTCTCTCCAGACCTTCTTTGCAAAGGCACATTCCATAAGGAGATGGGTGACGGTCTCGTCTCCACCGCAGCCTCCTCTGGGACAGCGCGCGGTGGCGCTGAGAGTCCGGGAGTGCATGAAGGATCTGACGGGAAGGGCCCTTCTCACCACCAGCCAAGCTAGGTCTTGGTGCTTGTTTGAGAGCTCTGGCGATGAGGCGTTCTGCCAAATGACATTGACAGTCTGCTCGGGGGACCAACCGACAGGATCCACCATCTCCTTTTCCCGCAGGGTCTCGAGGACATTACGTGCGGACCACTTGCTGATCAATAGTGCCATAGTATCTTTTACAAACACCTGAGAGGGCAGATTCAATATCTCATCGGAAAGGCAGCACTCCCTCAGTGCTGCACTGAAGAGTCGGCCTAAATTGTGTGCACAAGTCTCTGGAGTGGGGCTTAGAACCCACAACCTTCAGACTCAGGCAAAATTGCTATGGATGAGCTACGGCTGAGAACTAAGTTTGATGCTTCATTGCACTCCTCAACCAGGCCAGGCTAGAGGAATATGTAAATTTAGGTACCTACTTAAGGTGAGGGGGAGAAGCAATACTGGGGCATCATAAGCAGTGAAATCAAAAAGGACAAGCTGGAAATCTAAAATGAAATTTGTAAAATGCTGAAAAAACAGCAAGTCAGTCAGCATCTGTAAAGGGAAAAGACAGGTTGTTTATTACCAGCCTCTTTTCAGCCTCAAATAGTTGATTTATCTTCTCAATCTTTCTAAATGTTCATAAATGAGCACTAATCAGTTACTTAGGGGCCTTTTTTCTTAGCACTATTCACTCCCCCCCCCCACTAATTTTCTCTGTTTTTGATACTAAAAATAAAAACAGAAAAACACCCAGAAAAACCTGGACTTTTAAATTGACAATAAAAACTGACTTTAAAGATCCTTAAATCTATCAATAAATGAAGAAAGACTAAGGTTAGTGCCATCAATAGCAAGATGTAGTAGCTTGGGTTGATGAAGATCAGCTGTTTGTATGTTATTTAATATATGAATCAATGTAAATGTGTCATATGTATCATCTTACAGTTTTGATATTGTACTTAAGTTTTTTTTAAGAAAGAAAGGAGCTTAAAATACAGTCTGCTGACTTAATTAAATTTCTTATTTTTTCAAGTTGTTACTGTTTCAGACTATTTAGAATCATCTAACTGGTTCCCAAAAATGAACCTTTTCCACTACAATCCAGTAGCTGTACTCTATACTCTGAGTTTCAAACAATGGGGACAACAATGATCCCACTTCCAATAATTTGCTTACTGGATTCAGAGTAATCTTAAACTATTCTGCCAAATTCTCTTCAAAACATTACCACACGGACCAGAAGTTTACAGAGTAAATCAATCAATATCTCGACAAATTAATAGTGATATAAAGCACAATAATCATTGAATACAGAAAGAACAATATATACACATAAAAACAATGAGAAAATCTATAATGAGTTAAATACCTTTTGTAAGAATATCTTCTAATTAAGTTCACGAGTTTCCATTAATTGTATGAACAAAGTTTTGGCTTCTGTCTGCTGAATTGAATCAGTTTCATCTTTTTGCAAACATTCTGGACAAGTCTGTTCCTGAGGCAGTGAATGTCACTGAGCCTGTCATTCTGACTAAACGCTAGCTTCTGAAAGAACTCCAATATTGTTTCAAACTCCCTGCTGTAAACCCCTTAGGTATCAAAACAAATACTTCTGTTAACTCCTTAATGTAGATGTACTTCTCACATATATTAAATTAACATGCCATAAATACAGTGAATATCTATGAAGACATGGACAACAACTTCCATTTATATAACGCTTTTAACATGGTACGACGTCCAAAGGTGCTTCACAGGAGCATAATCAGACAAAAATTGACACTGAACCAAAGAAGGAGACACTAGGTCAGGTGACCAAAAGCTTGGTCAAAGAGGTAGGTTTTAAGGAGCGTCATAAAAGCGGGGAGAGAGGTGGTGAGGTGAAGAGGTGTAGGGAGGGAATTCCAGGGCTCAGGGCCTAGACGGCTGAAGGTACAGCCACCAATAGTGGGGCGAAGGAAGTGGGGGATGCACAAGAGGCCAGAGTTGGCAGAATGCAGAGTTCTCAGAGGGTTGTAGGGCTGGAGGAGGTCACAGAGATAGGGAGAGTCGAGGCTATGGAGGGATTTGAAAACAAGGATGAGAATTTTAAAATCGTGGCGTTGCTGGACCGGGAGCCGATGTAAGCCAGCGAGCACTGGGGTGATAGGTGAATGGGACTTGGTGCAAGTTAGGATACAGGCAGCAGAGTTCTGGATGAGTTAAGTTTATGGAGGGTGCACGATGGGAGACTGTCCAGGAGAGCTTTGGAATAGTCAAGTCGGGAGATAACAAAAGCATGGATGAGGGTTTCAGCTGCAGATAGGCTGAGGCATTTGAAGTGTTGGGGGTGGGGGGGCGGGGCAGTGGTAAGTACCGTCTATTATATTTTACAGCTTTTAAATCATATTCTTTATCACATAATAATATCTGTCATACTTCACTTGGCAATGTTTTGTTCCTTTTTTGGTTGCTCTCTTCTCCATTCCACAATACTGATGCATTGTTCCAATGCAGTGTCTGAATTGAAGTGTTTTTTTCTTGCAAGTTGTGATCAACACTTAAAGGGACCAAGGAACATTTGCTTCTGAAATAAAACCACATTTGTGGGTCCGGGAAGAGCAGCAGTGCTTCTCCAAGCTCCACAAAATCAGCCTGGGCCACTGCTTAAGCGCTGTCCTGGCTCCAGCTCCCCCCAGACATTTGGGCTGCACCCCCATGAACCTACATTCTGGCCGGGCCACCCGCCGTTGCGGCACCAGATGCTGGCGGGCTGCGCTGGGGTGCTCGTCCACCCATCAAAATGAATACTGCTGCCGTTAGCTTTCTTGCAGTGAAAAGTTATATTTACTTCACAAAAATAACTGCTGTCACTGGAGGCAAGCGAGAATTGATAGGCTTGAAGTTACAGATATAATAATGGAACCATCTGACTGACAAGAAACATCCATCATAGACAGCGTTACAACAAAACACATTCATTGCAGTGGCACTAGACATCTAAATGAGGTCCTATTGGGACCCCTCCAGTCAAGTAGCACTCGTTATCTTTTCTAATGAGCCCTGAAATGGCCTATTGCTACAGTGCCACATACCATCAGTTCATGTTTGCCATTGTGTCTGTGACTGAAACTAATCACAGAATATTTCATCTCCATGCATGAAGTCTGGAAAATTGATATTTTCGGTTTAACCAGTGACTTGAGGGCTGAAGGTATTTGTTGGTGAGGAATGTACACAAATATATTTGACACTGCAGGTTTTCCTGCTAATCGCACTATATTTTGAACCACCACCACATTGATGAGGAAGAGTTATATGTGTAAGTTATCTGTCTCCCGATATGTTCTAAAACTTAAGCTGTCTAACATACTCTTTCTGCTGATTGTTATACATGGATTTTTTTAGGGTTGGCTGTGACTTTGAGTCAGTTAATTATTATCGGTCATGTTGAGCACATAGTAGGCAAAAACTACAAGACTATAACTGCCGTGTATCGTAATGTTTTGCAGGTTGATTAGCACTATTTGCATTGGCCACATTGGTGTTGGAGTGTTTCCACATTGGGGACTACTAGGAGATCTTGCATTGTGTGTCCATCTTATGTACCTAACCATTCAAGTCATATTCACTGTAATTCTGGTAAACACATTTTTTTATTCGTTCATGGGATGTGGGCGTCGCCAGCATTTATTGCCCATCCCTAATTGTCCTTGAGAAGGTGGTGGTGAGCTGCCTTCTTGAACCGCTGCAGTCCGTGTGGTGAAAGTTATCCCACAGTGCTGTTAGGAAGGGAGTTCCAGGATTTTGACCCAGCGACGATGAAGGAACGGCGATATATTTCCAAGTCGGGATGGTGTGTGACTTGGAGGGGTTGGGAATGGAGTTGAAGGTTATAAGAATAGTTGTAAATGGAGATGGTCAAATATTCCATTGAACACAATGATTCTTAGATTGCTGGAGTAGGGAAAGGGAAGAGAACTGTAGAGGGCAGTAGGTCTGAATAATGAAGATATGTAGATGATTTGGGGATCAGGGAGTTTTTATGCAAAACATCCCCTCGAGAAATAAAGTGGATAGAATATGTCAGTGTTTGGATAGATTGTACATGGGGCTACGGTAAAAGTGGTCTTTTCTCATTCTTGCTTTCTTAAGTTTAAGACGTTTTGATAAAGTTCATGGGAGATTAAGATATATTAGGAGAAAAATTTGATAAGGGTCCGTTTTGGGCGTTGGTGGCCCCCACGCCTGACGGACCCTGCGCAGGCAAGACGCAAGTTTGGACCCACGGGAGCACTTACCTGCAATCAGCGTTCCTTTCCAGGCCTTGCACGCGGAATCAATGCAATTTGCACTTTCCACCACCAGAGGGAGCTCAATCTCTTAAAGGGAGGATGTTTCTTAGAAATCTCTTAAAGGTAGCTGGTACCTGTTATTTGCTGAAAATAACAGTCTACTGTGCATGGAGTCTGAACAGAGATCAGACGTCACACATGTAAAACACAGAGGCAGATCCCATCCCTTTGTTTACACACAGATGAGTTATGTTAAAGCATTGAACAAAGGTTGCGCACTACTAAATCCCACATCCTCCAATCTGCACACCAGACCTCACCAATCTGCCGAACTGAGTTGGTACCAGGCCTGCGAGAGTGCATGCACCAAGGTTCTCTGCTGATGCACTAGAGACCTTGGGTGCAAGAGGTGGACAGAAGGAGGGACATCCTATATCCGTGGGGGGGGCAAGAGGCCCTCCAGATATATACTCAAAAGTCAGTGGGAGGCAACGGGAGACGAAGTCAATGCCAGGCGCATAGCATCATGAACATGGAAGAAGTTCAATACTTTGACATGAGTGGTCAAGGTGAGTACGGTCAACTGTCAAGTGGCGTCTCCTACCAACTGCATCATGCACTACACCCCCATCCCCACATTCCAATAAACTCTTTCCATCAGTACTCAACTCTTCCAATCAGATGTTTCCTCTCACTCTTACACATTACCACTGTTTCAAGCCCCCCACCCATAACTCACAGGCCACACACACTGGCAGCTATTCAACCATGACGGGCACATTACCCAGACACAAGTCTCACTTTCTTGCAGGAGAAGGTGGCGCATATCAAGAGGCAGCAAGTGGCAGTTGCATTTAGCCCCTCAAGCCTGTTCCACAATTCAATGAGATCATGGTAGACCTGTGACCTAACTCCATATACCCGTCTTAGCCCCATATCCCTTAATACCCTTGGTTTACAGAAATCTATCAATCTCAGATCTAACATTCACAAGTGAGCTAGCATCAACTGCCGTCTGCAGAAAAGCATTCCAAACGTCTCCCACCCTTTGCATATAAAAGCATTTCCTAACTTCACTCCTGCACGTCCTGGCTCTAAATGTTAGGCTATGTCCCCGCGTCCTAGTATTGACGTCTAGACCTCCAAAAACAGTTACAAACGTCTTGGCAGCCAGAAGCAATAATCCGCAACCCGTAAATCCTGCATGGTCCCTTTAAATAGCTCTGTTGTGGGGTACTCCAGGCACTCTAAGACACGTTCAGATGGTCGGGGTTAAGACTGTGCGTTGAGTTGAGCATTAAGTCCCAAAATGGTGATTATCACTTTATATCAGCGTTGCACACTGATTGAAGCCATTTTCTCCCTACTTTTCATGATTCCAGCATTCGTTATCTGCGCCTGCACTAACTCCTACACCAAGATAGCGTCAGGCGCACGTCATGCAGGAAACACGCGTGCACATCCAAGACACCATCTTGGATGTCGGAGAGGCCATGTAGCGCCGAAACAACGGGCGCTACACCGCCTCAGTCAAGAAGGCGGCCAGACAACTATTCCCAAGTTTTTGCCAATGCTGTTCTTGAATTGGTCACTAACAGGGGGCAGTGGGGGAACTGGATTTGCCAAGAAGGTGGCCAGACACTCCCAGGCTTCTGCCAATACTGCTCTTAAACTGATCATTAACAGGGGACAAAGGGGGAATTATGTTGCGTGGTGGATGAGCACATTGTATTATACATCTGGGACTTGGTTTCAAATCCATATTGGACTGATGAAATAAAACTCTCCTCTCTCCGGTGGCTAAAGGAGTGTAAGTGAAATCAGCTTTAACACAGTTTGTAGCGGGCATGGGTTCACAGCATAAAACAATCCCTAATTCAGCACTAAATTGGCCCTTCACTCAGGCAGTTTACAAGAATAACTGATGTGGAAAATGGAGATGTCATGTTGATACATTATGGGATGCTCATCTGAGATCAGAGTTACAGCCCATCGCTGGAGCAGAGTACTGAGAACTTATTTTGCATTTAACTCATGCTGTCCCCGATGTGGGAAAACTGAAGACGATGTAAGGTGCACAAACTGGAACAACTATCATTCCTCAGCACTGACATCCTTCACCTTAACAACTACAAACATTTCACTCAAACATAAAGAAATAGATTAGAGATGAGCCAGAATGTCTAGGATTGACTGTACAATTTTTTTAAAAATCAGCTTAATACTTCTCAGCACCTTACCTATCATGGCCTAGATCAGGGATTCATAGTGGTATAAATCACAGGCATTAACTTCTACTCGATTTCTACATGGCCTTATAATGATTATTTTCTCCAATGGCACATTCTAAATTATGGTTCATAAAGACATTTCTGTAGAAAATATTTTTCTTTCAGGGTGTTAAATGGAAATGAAATCTCTTTCACAGGCTTGGGCTGTTGCACACTTTGGCCACTACTTTATTGATGTGGATGAATGTTGTTTTGGATGAATCAATAAAACAACTTAAGGAAATTAAAGAATTGCACAAACAAAAAAAGTCAACCAGAAGAATTATATTCCAGTGAGACACATTTGCACACACTGCAGCCAGAAAATGTGTTTCATGGGTTGGAATGACTATAACAGTGTTTTTTTGTTAAAATAAGTTATTCTGTATCTTGTAAAAATGTGTTTAGAATTATGTGTTGCAAATTAATAATTCATCGTGTGAAATTAATTTTGAGTGATTCTGGGAACACTCCTACTAGGTTGACTTTTTAAAATAATCAATTGCACTATATACTGTGTAGCGTGATGTTAGTCATCTGGAAACAGGACATTGTTGTCAAGCACTATTTTCAACTGTAACTGATTTGTGAGATACTGGCAAAATTGAAAACAAATAATTGAAATCAATATTATAGTATTACATCACTGATGGCAAAGTTATAAACAAAAGCAAACTTACCCTAATAACTAATATGGCAGAGATTCAGTGGAGGTTTTGGAGCGGGCTATTCCTAAAGCTTAACCTCCTTGAAAAATTCCCTTATTGCGACAATGCCCCATTAAAGGAAACAGCCAACATGAAATATAAATGGGTATTTATATAGCTTTAATAACCTTGGAATTAGGGATATTCATACCTCCTCCTTTAATAAAAATAGCCAATTTGTCTGTTTGTGTCCTTCACCCATTCACACTGTGTTCTTGTAGCCTTTTGCTTAGTTGACATTGCTGGAAATGGAAATATGTCAGATGCTAGTGAGTAGAGTGGGGTTGTGTGCTCCTAATTCTTGACCTCCATTTCTTCTGATGATCACATTGGTTGGACATGTAGACACAATCTTTACTGGACTTGTGCTAGGTACGACTTATTCCTTAGTAGCCTAACAGGAAGTACATGTCAGATTCTCCAGTGGCCCAGCGCAAGTTCCACCTACTTTTATTGCACAAACAGTTGCATCTGTATTACACTCTTCTGACACATATTCCTTGAAACAACTGCCTATCTCTATCCTTTTGATGCAGTGTGTTGCAAGAGTAGTTATCGCCAACAATGTCCATTGATTCTACCATTTCTTAGTAACCATCCTTTTTGAACTGTTTCAAAAATGTGACCTAATATTGTAAAGCTGATCAAAAGTATAATTGTCATGAAAATTACAACAAATTGTATCACTGCTATCATGTGGGACACTGCAAATTTTTGCCCCATAGGATTTTCATCTTCACGGTGATACAGTAAGGGTGGAAATCCTGCCGGCAGAGAAGATGAAATCCAACCAGCCCTTTTTCTCCTTCTAGTGTCCACATGTCATGGAAGTGGCTTCTCCAGAGTGCAGCGGTCAGCAAATCAGCTGTCTCAGTGAAGTCAAGAAATAGTGTATAGCACTGGGGAAGAGGGTGTATTATCAGAAGTCACAAATTATAAATAAACTAAACTAATTTCTAAGGTTCAATATCTCAGATACAGTGGAAACTACTTAACATTGATATCTCCCTGACAAGCAAAGTGCCCAATTGAGCCAACAATCCGTGGTAACCAAAGTCCTTCAAAATTAATGACTTTGGTTGGTAATGGCACATTTAACATATAACTTTGCCCTAAGTTGCAAAGAAAAATACATTTTGATTATCGACAGCCATTAGCAAGAATAATTAGACATTAAACAGCAATAAACATCCGCCACATAGTGCTAGCAGCTTTCTAACAGCAGTTTTGAAGTCTATTGTAATTTTTTGTTTCCTAATAAATTATATGAGGAAAGGGAAACATGCCGAATATAGTAGTTTGTATTGATCATTTAGTGACTGAAAAAGCACCACTTTCTCACTCCCATTCACATCAGGGTGTCCACATTGCTGTAACCAGCTGAGCCATCAGATCAGTGGCAATAGTTTTCCTCTTTAAAAGTCCATTTAATTGTGAGTGGTTTTGTTGTAGTCAATTTTCTTTTCTGCTTGACACAGCTATAAGCTCGAAGAAAATGGCTGATATAAGTCAGGCCAGATTGTGGAAAACGACTTTACATCTAAGTAGGTACTAGGATCTGTACATAAAGTGTCAACAAATCTGTCATTCTTTGACATACAAAATACATAAGAGATATATTAACCTACACAGCACCATTATGATAGTCAATTTATTTGTGAAATTTTGTTATTGGTATTCTTTTGAACTCCAAACTTCCCATGTGCTCACATACATCTATTAGGACATAATTTGCAGCAGTTGGTGGAAAAAGGTTATTTTAAATGCAACACTTTTGACAGGAAAAGTACTGCCAACCGTTGACTGTGTTTGTTTCTCAAATCCAGAGATAATAGGACTTCTGTAATTTTCTTACAGAAAGGACTATTACACTCATCTCAAATGTCTATTGATAAGTCTAATGTAATTTTTTTCTCAAGAAGTTGTTTATTCATATTTGGTTATTTCACAATTGTTTTCAGCGAGATTGGATAGTACAACTTAGAATGGTTTATAGGGTCCCTCACACTCCAATGTTCCTTCAGCTGTCATAACAATCTGCATATTATACAAATACAGATTGGGTGCATTATTTGAAACATATTATCGTAAAGTATTGAAATCATTACAACACGCATTACTTGTATTATTGTGTGGTAACTATCAGTTGATTATTTCTGCAAAATAATACAAGTAGTGCATTTAGAATGATTTTAATATGTCATGGTAATATTTCAAATATCGCACCCAATTTCCCCTCATACAGAATGCCGATTGAGGGTGGGGGGCCCTTAAAACCCAACTTTTACATTTCAATTTAGCTGAAAATTGTGTAATAACCTATGTGAATAATTGGCTTCATGAAAAAAATACAGAACCCTGAGATGAGATTACAGTCTACAAATCATTCTTTGTAAATATATATATACACACCAAGAATTTCAAAGGGTGGTATTATTCAGTCTTGGGTCTATATATTGGCCGACAGCAGCTCAGTGCTGACATCAATGATCTGAGTGTCAGTGATGCACAATGATATCCACACTGAAAGTCTATAGTGCCATAATTATTGCAAGTGTATTAAAAATTAATCAACTGATGGTTTCTGGAAAATAATACAAGTAGTGCATGTTATAATGATTTCAATACTCCATGGTAGTACATTTCAAAGAATGAACTGAAGCTACACTTGTAATGGTATGTCATTTTCCCAAGCAGTAGATGTTGCTCCTTGATAATATTAAAATGACAGAGAAAAAAAGTTAGCAAATGGTTTCACAATTAAAACAATGTAATACAGCACATTTATGGTTTCCAGTTTTCAATGACAAAAACTAGTGCTAAATCAACATAACAAAAATTCTGGGATGGATTTGTTGCATGAAGTAAATTCTTTAGAAACTGATTGAGTGCTGACTACAAAAATAGCCTCTTGAGATAAAATTTCATCCTTGTTTGAGAGATTTTCAGTTTCCTGTATGTTTGACTGCTCGCTTGGTAGACTGTGTGGGACTTGGTGAACAATCTGCACAATATAGACAATACCATTGCATTCAGCCCACAGCTGCCTCGTGAGCAATGAGCCTCCTGTGCTCACTGGATTGGAGGTCGAATCACTTGCAGTCATGGGTTGGAGATCAAGACTGTGGAGGAGATAGCACAGCAGTTCCCTTTGATGTTCTTCACAACAAAATCATCATAAGGAAAATAAATTCTGATGTGTATGTTTTGCTATGTGATGATATCTATTTTATCTTCACTTTCTGATCACTTAGACAGATCGCTCTATAAAACCTGACAAAAATGGTGCTTAAACAATGATGCAATCTGGGATTAAACAGGACAGAAATGGTCAAATAGTTGAGCTATTTCAGGAAAGAGCATTAACTGATAGAATTTTGCCCTAGTCTACTCAGATGCATGACAAGTACCTTTCAGAAGTTTTTTTTTATAGCCCAGCATACACACATTAGAGAATTAGTGAAATGCATTGCGGCCCAGCCATCATCATATGATTTACTTTTTACACCAAACTGATGGTGAGATAAAGCACAGTAAGGTACAGTTAGAAGTGGTAGACATATGCAATGCTATCTCCATCAGCTCATTCTTGCAGAAAAATGTGGAAGTAAACTTTGTGAGGGCTTGAAAAAAGCCAAGGCTGATTTCAGGTAAGGGATCTGTGCCATTTGCTCAATGGCATTAGTAAAATTGGACTGCAATATTTACATTTTTCAGTGAAAACTACATTGCATTACAGAAAGTATATTGCTGGACCTATTTTCATCAATAGTCAGCTTGTTAGTTTATTATAAAATCAAATAAGTAAAAACAAATTGCATTTTTAAAAAAATCTTTATTTTCTTTAGTCAGTAAGCGAGATGTAAAATATAAAGATTCAAAATGGTTCAAGAAAACAATTTTATTGTTTCAATACAAGAGTCAATGTAAGGATTTTAACACTAACAGATCTCCCATGACAGTGCTCATAGTAAGTTGCAGAATATATTGTTTTGTGGTATGAAATGTACAATCTATATTATTAACAGGGACACTGATTTATCGTGACTGAATAAGTGAAATTGGGTTTTTATTACAAAGTATTCTAGAAGTGTTAGCAGTATTTTGGGGTTCAAATTACATGATTATGTCCACATTTTCATGGCAATTATAAATCAGTAACCTTGATTATTATCATATATTTGTTTAGCTAACACTCAATTCTATCCCTTACCTTTAAGTTCATTATCCACAGGAAGATGGTAGGGAAGATGTTGTAGGCTGCAGGTAAGAGACATGTAAAGGTATTGGGGACTCGGGGTAGGGGTGATGTGCTTTGGTAACTGGTTCAGGGTTTTTGGGCAGTGGGAGGAGCAGAGGGATGGGGAAAATTGGAGATGGTGGTCCTTGTATCTTGGAGTAGGGGTAGGAAGATTCTGAGGTCTGGGAGTAGTGGATTGGTGAGTTACATAGAATTTACAGCACCAAAACTGGCCATTCGGCCCAGCTGGTCTATGCTGGTGTTTGTGCTCTACATGAGCCTCCTCCCACCCTACTTGGGTGTCTTGCAAGAAAGTAGTTACAATCTATTTTTCCTTTAAAAACACACAAAAGCGCTTGCCCCACCCCTCGGCACAGGTCATGTGTGGAGAGAGGCCTGAGGCAGGACCATATTCACATTTTCAAGCTAGGTTACACGAAAAGGAATGCCGTCAATTTAAAGCGAGCACTGGACATATTGAAAAGGATGTATGAAAGTAGTGGGAGGGTGATGCTAGACTATGACAGTGGTGGGAGGATGTTCTTGGGCTACTGGAGCATTGAATTATGTTGACGGCTATAGGAGCATTCGGGATGGATGCAGGGGTGGACGAGCACTGCAAAAGGAGAGGGGAGTGAAAGAGTCTGACGTGATTAGAGAGAGGGATCTTAAGGTCCACGAGAGATACAATATGGAATTATTAGGAGGGGGACCTGGGATATGGTAACGTTGGGGAAACTGAGTTCTGGTAGTATTTTTTTTGGTTGGGGGGGGGGGGGGGGGAAGGTCGAAGGAGAATGAATTCTCCAAGTCTACATCAATTTCCTCCCACAGAAATTTACAAAAGAGAAAAGAGCTTTCCCAGCACTTTGTTATTTAAAGCACTTAATTTCTGACAATGTATCAGTGCATTATGTGATTTAAATAGCTACGTCAGGCCTCCTAGCTCAGTGCTGGGAAAAGCCTTTAAAACAGGCTCACTCTCATGTTAGCAGGAAAAAACCCATAGCCACACTGCTGTTGCCTGGTAAATGGCTTTTAGTCATCTATATTAGTAAAAGGACAATAAGTGCATTATACAGCCTACAGCTGGGCACTGGTCATGGTCAGGAATGCAGCTACAGGCCTTTCCTTAGCAGAGGAACGGAGATTAAGAGATGACTGTGAACCTTCATCAATTCTGCCCCACAGAAGTTTCTGAGCACTGATGTAGGAAGTCTCTTTTGGTTATTTAAAGCACTTGCTGTGCTCAAATTGGATGTTAGCAATTGCAGCATAAGCACACCATGTACATTGAATAACAATGGCTTCCCAGCTCAGTGCTGGGAAAGTCCTTTAGGGAATGAGAAGCCCATTTTCTTCAGGTCTCATGCAGCTTGTGCTGTGGAGACCAGTGCCACAAACCGCCTGCCTTGGAGGATGACCTAGAAGGACTGAATGAGGGTAATTATACAGCAGACAGCTATAACAGGCAGAAGAACAATGACAGACAGGAAAAGACTCTCTGGTCCATCCAGCTTCTCCCATACAATTGTGATGCCTTGTGCATCTCAATATATACACTCCTCACCACACCTGAAATCCTGTGATCTCCAGGAAGAGGCAAAAAAAAAAATAGAAACTCAGGCCAATTTGGGGGGGAAAAAAAAAATCTAGGCAATTCCTCTCTGACCCCCCTTAGGCGATTAAAACGAGTCCAGAGGATCACTCTGGCCCTGATAATGCTATACAAGGTGATCTCTGCATGATGCAAATAGCATGACAGAAATAGCATGACAGGAGAGTGTTGCAGGAAGTAAGCGTTAAACTTACACAAAAGTGTGTGCTGTATACAAGACTATTAGTATATTCTGGATTGTAAATAAAAAGCAGCTACACAGCCTGCAGCTCCATGTTATTTTGGGCCCTGTTATTTGTATCTTACTGGTTCAGTTCAAGAGCAACATTCTTAAAAACTCAATAGATATGATTTAACAAAAAAAAGGAATAGCCCGAAATTTAAAAGAAAAAAAAATACCAGGGATCTCAAGTATAATTTACTTTTTAATAATAAATACAATACATTGTAGTACTCAAATAGGAATCACTTAATTAAGAAGAAAGGTTGATTTGCATTTATATAGCACCTTTCACATCCCCAGATACTTCATAGCCAATGAATTACTTTTGAAGTGCGATCACTGTTATTATGTAGGCAAACGTAGCAGCCAATCTGCACACAGCAAGGTCCGACAAACAGTAATGAGATAATGACCAGTTAATCTTTTTTGGTGGTGGTGTTTCAAGGATGAATGCTGCTCAGGACACTGGGAGAACAGCACTGCTCTTCTTCAAAATGGTGCCATGGAATATTTTGTATCCACCTGAACAGGCAAATGGGCCTCAGTTTACTGTCTCATCCAAAAGATGGCATCTCCGACAATGCAGCAATCCCTCAGTATTGTACTGAAGTACCTAGTTTATGTGCTCAAGTCCTAGACTGGGGCTTGAACCCATGGCCTTCTGACACTAAGACAAGTTGACAAAGCTCTACTGACGTGTTTGAATACAAACTACGTATTCCTAGATGTACTCCACATGGTATTTTTTATGTATCTGACATACTTCATTCAAAAGCTGTTGATGGACCCCAATGGAGAACCTAATTAAGGTACACTTGTTACAGGAAAAAGTCAGAATGACACATTCCAAAGATGACCATGGGTATCCTGTACAGTCTGGATGTTTCTTGGCACATGTAACACATTTGTTCTGATTCCAAAATGTAAACTTTTTAAAATTAATCTATTCCCATTCATTTTTAACAAAAATTAACCTGCTCCAAGAAATGCTACCAAAAGTTCTGTCATTTCCGAATGTATTGTTTCTTACAAGAACATGCCACAATGGTCTCAATTCCTGCAACTATTAATCACAATGTCCTTAGTTATCATGTAAATTTGTCATGTTTTCTTGCAAAGACTAACTGTGACCCACAACTTCTCACAATACCATGACATATGGAACACTATTGGAAATTATAGGCCAGTTAGCTTAACATCTGTGGTGGGTAAAATTTTGGAGTCTATTATTAAGGAGACAGTAACGGAACATTTAGATAAGCATAATTTAATAGGACAAAGTCAGCATGGCTTTATGAAGGGGAAGTCATGTCTGACAAATTTGCTTGAGTTCTTCGAGGATATAACGTATAGGGTGGATAAAGGGGAACCAGTGGACATAGTGTATTTAGACTTCCAGAAGGCATTCGACAAGGTGCCACATAAAAGATTATTACTTAAGATAAAAAATCACGGGATTGGGGGTAATATTCTGGCATGAGTGGAGGATTGGTTATCGAACAGGAAGCAGAGAGTTGGGATAAATGGTTCATTTTCGGACTGGCAACCAGTAACCAGTGGTGTTCCACAGGGGTCGGTGCTGGGTCCCCAACTCTTTACAATCTATATTAATGATTTGGAGGAGGGGACCGAGTGCAACATATCAAAATTTGCAGATGATACAAAGATGGGAGGGAAAGTAGAGAGTGAGGAGGACATAAAAAACCTGCAAGGGGATATAGACAGGCTGGGTGAGTGGGCGGAGATTTGGCAGATGCAATATAATATTGGAAAATGCGAGGTTATGCACTTTGGCAGGAAAAATCAGAGAGCAAGTTATTATCTTAATGGCGAGAAACTGGAAAGTACTGCAGTACAAAGGGATCTGGGGGTCCTAGTGCAAGAAAATCAAAAAGTTGGTATGCAGGTGCAGCAGGTGATCAAGAAAGCCAACGGAATGTTGGCTTTTATTGCTAGGGGGATAGAATATAAAAACAGGGAGGTATTGCTGCAGTTATATAAGGTATTGGTGAGACCGCACCTGGAATACTGCATACAGTTTTGGTCTCCATACTTAAGAAAAGACATACTTGCTCTCGAGGCAGTACAAAGAAGGTTCACTCAGTTAATCCCGGGGATGAGGGGGCGGACATATGAGGAGAGGTTGAGTAGATTGGGACTCTACTCATTGGAGTTCAGAAGAATGAGAGGCGATCTTATTGAAACATATAAGATTGTGAAGGGGCTTGATCGGGTGGATGCAGTAAGGATGTTCCCAAAGATGGGTGAAACTAGAACTAGGGGGCATAATCTTAGAATAAGGGGCTGCTCTTTCAAAACTGAGATGAGGAGAAACTTCTTCACTCAGAGGGTGGTAGGTCTGTGGAATTTGCTGCCCCAGGAAGCTGTGGAAGCTACATCATTAGATAAATTTAAAACAGAAATAGACAGTTTTCTAGAAGTAAAGGGAATTAGGGGTTATGGGGAGCGGGCAGGAAATTGGACATGAAGCTGAGTTCGGATCGGTCAATGCCCTGTGGGTGGCGCAGAGGGCCCAGGGGCTGTGTGGCCGGGTCCTGCTCCTACTTCTTGTGTTCTTTAGATTTGTGGTTGGGATCAGATCAGCCATGATCTTATTGAATGGCGGAGCAGGCTCGAGGGGCCGATTGGCCTACTCCTGCTCCAATTTCTTATGTTCTTATGTCTCTCGCAACTAGTTGGTATACCACCCTTTCTCTTTACACAGGTATTTGACCTGGCCTGCCTGCGCCTCTACAACATTTGCCATGACAATCTAACTTGCAGCAATGAAAAGGCAAAATGATTGCGTTTCTCACAATGACGCACAGCCCAATTTCTCATATGACTCGTTGCACTGTTCTTATTTCTCACAATGACGCATCTAGACACTGATTTATTCACAGGGATTTGATTCAATGCTCACATTTCTCAATAAGATTTATCGACCTGTTCACAACGCATTTGTTGTAGCCACATTTATTTGCTACACGAGCTGACGTTCTACGATTGCTCACAATGTTGCTGTTCCCAATCTTGTGAACTATCCATGGTGCTGATTTATTCTTGTTCCGTATTGCACAGCTCGAGGCGACAATGGCTGCAACTCATTTAGCTCAGCAACTTTTCTGGTGGCATGTTCGCATTTCTTGCAGGAAATACACCCTTGTTTCAGATAGGAATTGAACAGCATGCTCACATTCCTCAAAGTGACTCACAACCAACACGATCTGGTTTTTTCAAAACACACTGAATGAGAACTGGCAAAACTAATTTAACAAGATGAAGACTAAACAGTAATATGAAACGGGGGGCTTGACCACTTGCAATGAAAAAGTTTAAATGTCTTATCGCCAGATCTACCGTACTCCTTTGAAAAAAAAGTTGTATTTTTGTGAATTTTAAACAAAAATAATAATATCTAGTAACCTTTATTTTCTTGTGCATTTTTCATTAAAACAATGATGCTTTAATCAGAGAATGGCTTTCTAAAATGAATGTACTCCCATATGTGTAATAGCTTTGTAGACTGCGAATTCCTGAGAACCCAATAAAAAGTTTAATATTTTTTTTTAAAATGATATTAATATCAGAGTTAATTAATTAACATTACACCATCAGGGTTTTTCATTTGCTGAATGATAGCACCCTCCAAACGCAGGTAATAAGTTAAAATAGTTACCTGCAAAATATATATTTTTTTATTCGTTCATGGGATGTGGGCGTCGCTGGCAAGGCCAGCATTTATTGCCTCATCCCTAAATCCCATGGCAGGAAAAGCACACATTTGGGCAGACGTGTAATTTCCTGCAGCCCCTTCACTAGAGTATACTTTAAAAAAATGTTAACTCTTCTCTCTCATGCTAACTGACCCGCCGTGTATTGCCAGCATTTTACTTCGGATTTCCAACATTCCCTGTTTAAAACCTCTAACCTAACTGTAAACTGCTTGCAAACCATTCAGCAAATGAAAACCCTGATGGTGTAATTTTTTTTATTGGTTCATGGGGTGTGGGCGTCGCTGGCGAGGCCAGCATTTATTGCCCATCCCTAATGTTAATTAACTTTGACGTTAATATCATTGTGTTTTTTCATTCTAGTAAACTTTTTTTTAAAAATTGGGTTCTCAGGAATGCACATTCGCAGTTTATGAAGCTATTATACATCTAGGTGTACACTCATTTTATGAAGCCATTCTCTGATTAAAGTATCATTGTTTTAATGAAAAATGCACAAGAAAATAAAGGTTACTAGATATTATTATTTTTGTTTAAAATTCACAAAAATACAACTCCCCCCCCCCCCCCAAAAGAGGAGTAGGGTAGACATTTAGACTTTCTCATCGCCAGTGATCAACTACGAACAGTGGTTGCACCCTAACCGAATCAATACAAACTGGGGGGGGGGGGGGGGAGGAGGAGGAGGAAATGTGCAACTCAATTGGGAGTTGTCGGCCGACCGTGGAGTGATTGATCGCTCAGTGGGCCAATGAGCAGCGGCCCGAGAGAAGCTCCAATGAGGGAGGGAGAGTCCCGGGGGCGGGGCGGGACGTCGGGCGGCCGAGTGCAGTGTACCCGGGAGTGGGCTTCACCTCCCCCCCTCAACAGAAACAGCTTTCCTGACCCGACTAAAAGATTTGAAATTATATATATAATTTTTTTTTAAATGACAGGTGAGTTGACGTGAATTTTATTTTTTATTTTTGGATCGTGCTAATGATGTTTACCCCCCAACCCCCCCCCTTTTTTTAAACAAAAAAAGGATTCTGGAATTTTCTCTTGGACTTCGGGCCTACTTTTTGGGCCGGGGAGCTGTCCACGGTTCAGAGAAAACGCTAGAACCATTCCCGGCAGCGCTGTCCACTTT
Organism: Heptranchias perlo; assembly: GCF_035084215.1. Lineage (NCBI taxonomy): Eukaryota > Metazoa > Chordata > Chondrichthyes > Hexanchiformes > Hexanchidae > Heptranchias > Heptranchias perlo. Next base: position 10,869,429 of record NC_090345.1, on the reverse strand, counting down.
AACAGTTTACCTTTTGTCATTGACGAATTAAAATGAACGTATGAAGCCGTCCCCTCCCATCGCCGGTCTGTGGTGTGTGTGTGTTTTCTCTTTGTTTTTCGCTGTACCCCCAGCGCGGGGTTCGCGGGCACCTCGCCTTATTTTGGGAGAACCGTTCGTATTTGAATAGCAGCCCACCTGGCGCATGCGCACTGGGGCCGCAGTAATGGGGGTCCCACTGGTGTTGCCCTGCATTGGAAATGGGTGAAGATAAATCATTACTTTGCATGCAGTTTTTACACAGCTATTTAAAAAAAAAGGTGAATGTTCAGAATAAGCTCTCTTCAATGTTGAGGATTTCTTCCGATTCAACTACAGTTGTTAGAAATGTTTACACATCCCTGCAATCATTAAAGACCGGGTTATATTATGACCTGGTAAAGGATGGGCTAAAGCATGGTCTAGTAAAGGATGGGTTAAATCATAATCTGGTAAAGGATGGGTTAAATTGTGATCTAATAAAGGATGAGTTATATTGTGATCTAGTAAAGGATGGGTTACATCATGATTTAGTAAAGGGTAGGTTGTGTCATGGTTCAGTAGAGAATGGATTATATCATTATCTCAGTGTGATCGTTCATCATCTGCCTTTTTTGCAAATTAAAATATTGAAGTGTACAAAATTGGATGAAAGTAAGTGACAGTTTTTATTCTACAAGTGCCATTTGGTCTATTTTTCAGTAACAAGTCTTACATAATGTATTTTCTGCAATTATAATCTGCAGCAAAATCTGACAACAATTATAGAGCAATATGGTAACAAACAGTGAGATTTTTTAATGTTTTTCAATATAATAAACAAGTCAGTAATCAATGTTATCACATTAAGAACCCTTGGACCCTTTCAGAATATTTATGTTGTCTTCCTCATTAGAGGTCATTTGTTGATTGTGTACAGCATCAACCACAGTTTTGTTCCAAAATAGAATTTGCCTCAATTTATGTATGCCTGAAATTGAATGAATAATAAAGTTTAGGTTTTTCTTTTGAGTTTTGTACAGTAATTTAATTCTAGCCCTGTGTTATTTATTGTAACATAAGTAACTTGCTTTGTTTAGTTTGATTAACAGATATTCATGAATTTTTTCCAGTTAAACAACTTTCAGATAATCACTGAGGCAAAATTGTAGGGAGTTTGGCAAGTATTTGTTGCCACAAAACATTTGTTTCTGATTTTTTTTCTACATGCTGTCACCAATTCATTGGGAAGGAAGATGTAAGGCAAAGAAGCCTGTTTCAGACATCAAAAATGAAAGTAATGTGCAGACCCATCACTCTTGCCTGATAACTACACTCAAATTTATACAACCCTGATTATTGATGAATTGTTGGTGCACTGCGCTGGCATGGCTCACTCATTTGACTCAGCAAGAAGGGAGATGACTAATACTATACACCCCAGCAATCATGCTGGTGGTGCAAACACAGCAACCAAGTATCTGTTGAAGAAGCAGCACAAGCAAATGAATGGACAGCCGAGAGCAACCCGATCTACCTCACCTATGGGCAGGGTGATCCTTATCACTGGTACATCTCCAGTTGAAGGTAAGTGTATAATATGAGCATAATAACATTATAATTCATGAAAAATGTCTACTTTACAATCGGGTTTAAATTGGATCAAATTGCAGAGATGAATAGCAGTTTGACTGCCTTAAAAGCTTTTAACAATAGTGTAATGGATTAGAGCTGTCTTTTATCTCTAGGTTCTGGGTTGAATCCAGTTGAAAATAATGATATGTAAATCTATTCTCTTTAGTGATTAAGGGCTTTGTGTAAAGTGAGTTTGGGCAGTTTCAACCCATTCCTTATTGGGGTAAGGACAAAACCACCTATAATTTGGCATTAATTGGCAATAAATTGGCAGTCTAACTCAGAGGATGCACCATGCAGGAGGGGTACTTTGCTAAGGTTAATGTTAGAGCACATTGTTGTTTAACCAGTGCTGTATCTGTCCATAAATGTACTCGGCACTGGCAAATGTCTGGTCAGAATGAATTATGTCCTTGTGTTTAGAAACATAATTTGGCCAACCAAAAAACCCATTAGATCACTGCTTCACGATTTTCAAGGATGGTTCTCAATCACAGAACAAATGTTGTTGAAATAAATACAATAAAACAACATTGCTGTACCAAATTAATAGTAGTTTTCTTTTATTCTTCCCCATCCATAATTGCAGTCTAGAAATAATGTACAACTACAAAGGCAATGCGGGAGGATAGCTTTATCTCCTTTCGCAATTCAAGATGGCACTCTTCTTTCCCTTTCCCTCTGTTCATGCTGACCCACTTCTCCTCCCAAGTTCACATTGGCACTTGCTCCTCTGCCTCTCCCTCAGTTCATGCTTGCATTTTCCATCTCATTTCCTACTCTGTCCATGCTGGCATTTTTCACCCTGCCCTCTCCCTCAGTTTATGCTGGCACCTTCCCTCCTTAGTCTGTGCTGGCACTATTCACTCCCCTTTCCCTGTCCTCCCTCAGTTCATGCTGGCATGTTTTAGCTCCCTTCCCCTTAGTTCCTGCTAGCAGTCTCCTCTCCGCTTTCAGCTCCTATTTCCTACTATTCCAAGGGATGACATTTTTTTTATTATTCGTTCATGGGATGTGGGCGTCGCTGGCGAGGCCGGCATTTATTGCCCATCCCTAATTGCCCTTGAGAAGGTGGTGGTGAGCCGCTGATATGCATGGAAATTCTTATGATAGTTTTGTGAGATTGCAAATATTTTTACCTATAACATAGTTTCATTCTTCTGAGCAGCATGGGGTAGGATCGGGGACAGAGTGGGGAGTACCCCAGGAAATTAAAAAGTGCACTGCTTACATCTGGCTACACCCATGGTGTTGTGGGACATTTAGTATTCACCTGAACAAACAGACCAAACCTTCATTGAAAGTATGCTTCCACAATGAAGCTTTTAAGTTAGCTCAAGAGTTGTGTGAGAGAGCCAGGTGATTCTTTTACTGCTTTTTCTTAATTCATTTTCTCCTCCTTCGCTGTAGGGAGGTAACTGTCCTTCATGTAATATTATGAGATGCAGACAGAGATCAAATTAGTGCAATGAAATATATTAAGCTCTGTTAATATTTCCCACAGCTGGCACTGAAGAAAGTGATTCAGCTGAGGCAATTCACAACATCACAGTGGGGAAAAGCCTTGATGGGAAGCTGGGATTCAGTGTTCGTGGGGGCTCTGAACATGGTCTTGGAATATTTATTAGCAGAGTAGAAGAAGGAAGTGCTGCTGGTAAGTTATGTCTTTCATTCTATTTAAAATAAAATTCTAATAAATTCAGAATTTATTTGCCATTAATTTTAATGCACTAATTGAATTTTGTCTTGGGGATGAAGGACTCAAGTTAGCTGTACATGTAAATTGTATTATCTTGTTCTTTAAAAATGTAAAAAATGCTTTATCCCCCTCCCCCCTTTTAAGATCTTCTGCTTGTTATCAGGCTTATGTCTGAAGGAGTGAGCCTGGCACTAGGAGGAAACAATATATTGCAACGTTCATAGATTCTCAATGAGGTTATTTTTGCTTTGTTTTTCTGCCTAGAGCAAAGTGGCCTCTGCTTAGGTGACAAAATTATGGAGGTTAATGGAGTCAGTTTAGAGAATATCACTATGGGAAGTGCTGTCACTGTGCTCACTGGAAGCCATCGATTACGTTTGGTAGTAAGACGCTTGGGAAAAGTGCCAGGGATCAAGTTTTCTAGAGAATTGACCACATGGTAAGTAAACAGAATGTATGAACAACTGGAAGAGGCACGTTTTTGCTCTGGGTTTGGATACATTTGGCTTACACTTTAGAATATATGAAGCAAAATCTAGCTTAAAGCCTTAGAAACACAACTGGAAATTTAAAAATGCTCATGAAGGATGAGGCAGATATAACTGGATGCAGAATTAATCCAGTTATTTGGATTATAAGAGATCCTGGGGTAAGATTTGTCTTATCAATAACAAAAGGGTCGACAAAAGAGTACAAACGGGAAATTACATTGTTAACTCGCAATGTTTTTTATGTTAAAGTTAGGAATGGGAACAATTTCATCTCCCAAGTGTGAATTGATGAGCTGGCCAACATCACATTCGATATAGCAGCACCTTTCTGTGAGTTATTTCAACATTTCTACAAAATGCAAAGGAGAACCAATCTCTTTTATCATCTCATTCTCAATAAGTTTCCTATCCTAATCAGGAACATTCAGTCAGACTTGCAGTTTACAGAAATCTGCAACACAAATTAAGTGAAAATAAAGTAAATCAAAAGCAAAATACCGTGGATGTTGGAAATCTGAAATAAAAACAGAAAATGCTGGAGAAGCTCAGCAAGACAGTTCTGACGAAAGGTCTTCGACTGGAAACGTTAAATCTGTTTCTTTCTCCACAGATGCTGCCTGACTTGTTGAGCTTCTCCAGCATTTTCTGTTTTTATTATTGAAAATAAAGTAAGCCTGATTCTACATTTAGTACTAAAGGCAGTGCTAACAGGGACTACAAGCAATTTTGTATAAAAGTTCGATACATTACCACTAGATAAACACATTATAACGTCCTTCCAATGTTTTTCAGTCCAATGCTAGTACTTTCATATGTATGGGGGTGGAGAATGAAGAGGGAAGGCTACACAAACAGTTGATATTTGAAGGAGATTTTCTAGCATCCTGGATGATTTAGTTGGGGGGAGGGGATTACAAAAGTTGCACTGAACCTCTCTCACATCAAGGACAATAGTCATATAGGGCATAATTTTAGCCTGGGTTACGGAATACGGGTTTCCTGGATGTCCTTATGTCAAAATCGCCTTTTTTTTTGACGGTTTCCCGCCTGACAGGCTGGCCTGATTGACAGGCTGGTCTCAATTGAACGGGAGAAGAGGAAGGAAGAGGACGTGTTCAGGTAAGTGTTAGATGGGCTGGGTGGGGGGCATTGGTGGGCATGGGGATCAGTGGGGGGGAGGGGTCAGTCATCGGGGGTGGGGGGGGTATCGGGAGCCAGTCATTAGAGGGGATTGGGGGTCAGTCATCGGGAGTCAGTCATTAGGGGGTGATCGGAGGTCAGTCATTACCGGGAGATCGGGGGTCAGTCATTACGGGGAGATCGGGGGTCAGTCATCAGTAGGGATCGAGGGTCAGTCTTCGGGGGGATCGGGGTCAGTCATCGGGGGGGATCAGGGGTCAGTCATTGGGGGGATCGGGGGTCAGTCATCGGAGAGGATCAGTGGTCAGTCATGGGGGGGGGGAATCGGGGGTCAGTCATCTGGGGGATTGGGGGTTAGTCATCGGGGAGTCAGTCATCGGAGGGGATCAGGGGTCAGTCATTGGGGGGGTCAGTCATTGGGGGGGTCAGTCATTGGGGGGGTCAGTCATTGGGGGGTCAGTCACTGGGTGAGGATCGAGGGGGGCATGGGGGTTGGATCGGGATCAGGGGTCGGCGATCATTGGGGGGGCGTCAGCGATCGTTGAGGGAGAGAGTCGGCGATCGTGGGGGTTTCGGCGATCATTGTGGCGGGGGGGGTGGGGTCGGGATCGTTGAAGGCGTCACTGCAGGTACACTTGTTGGGCCTGGGGGAAGCACTTCTGCTCCTCCAGGCCCACAAGCTGTGCTATAAAGGCACTTCCCTGCAGTTTCGGGCCGCCTTGCCTCCTCTCACTTGGAGTGAAGGAGAAGGCCTGGGAATCTCGGCCCCCAGGGGCTCAAATCAAAAGAGCTTTGAAAATGGAGACCCGAAGCCTCCTTGAAAGCTTTTAATGCCCGATCCGCCTCCTGAGAACGGGACGGTTGCCCTCCCCTCGTCCCGCCCCCGTGAAAACCGGAAATGGGTGGGTTGGGGGCGGGTTTTAGATTTTTGCAATTTTTACTGCCCGCCCCCATCCCACCCGTTTTTCCAGGCTAAAATCATGCCCATAGTATTTTATTTTTTAAAAAAAATTTGCCAGTCACAAATGGTGATGAAGCAGCATCACTGCTGTCTCCAAAGGTGTCTTGTGTACGTGGCCAGGCTACGATCTCTTGAAGAAATTATAGTGTACCTTTACACTATGCATTCATATTTTGCACTGTCTTGTCCTCTCTCCCTCATTTTTTGTGCTAAGTACGGATGTACATGGTGCACATGCATACAGGTTGTGTGATGTATATTTAGTTCTAATATTAATAAACTACGTAACTATCCCATTTTAAATGATAGTACAAAGGCGTTAAAAGCAGTATATTTATGAATAGGGTGTAGAACAAGTTGTAGATCGAATCCCATGATTTTAAACGAGAAGGAACATGTGATAACATTATGTTATGTAAAGGAAACTGTACCTAAGGGGGGAAGTACTTCCAGTGTTGGGTGCTCAACCCTTATATCTTACAGAGGTACATTTGTGAATTCTTTTCTATCTGTGAAGGTAATCCTTTTAATGAAAGGCCAATTATACTAACATTTTGTGAGACTAGGTGTTATCAGCTGACATCATGAACAGGTCTCAGCAGAAAGAAGAGCATAAAAAGAAAAGAATGTGAATGTGGGAATTCCCTGTTCTTTGTTGAGTTAATTGACTTCAGCTGGGGTGGTAACTGGGGCACGACATTTGGCCTCAGCATCCCCCACAGTCCCTGCCACTGTTTGCTAACCACTGACTCATGCAGGAAATCCATGTGGCTTGATATTGGTGGAAACTGGATTGAGCTGACTGATAACTCCACAGTTGAATAGTTATGAACACTCACTGTCCATGCTCACACGTGTGTAATGGTCATTTTAGGCAGGTACTGGATGGAAACAACCTCTACCAAGCAGTCAGTGCTTTCAGCAAAGGATAGGAGGGGAGAGAATTGGTGAGATTTCATTAGAAAAGAATAAGATGTGAGCGTATTTTTTTATTAATTTATGGGATGTGGGTGTCGCTGGCAAGGCCAGCATTTATTGCCCACCCCTAATTGCCCTTAAGAAGGTGGTGGTGAGCCGCCACCTTGAACCGCTGCAGTCCATGTGGTGAAGGTTCTCCCACAGTGCTGTTAGGTAGGGATTTCCAGGATGACCCTGTGACGATGAAGGATGGTGTGTGACTTGGAGGGGAACGTGCAGGTGGTGTTGTTCCCATGTGCCTGCTGTCCTTGTCCTTCTAGGTGTGAGAGGTCGCGGGTTTGGGAGGTGCTGTCAAAAAAGCCTTGGCAAGTTGCTGCAGTGCATCTTGTAGATGGTCCACGCAGCAGTCACGGTGCGCTGGTGGTGGAGGGAGTGAATGTTTAAGGTGGTTGATGGAGTGCAAATCAAGCAGGCTGCTTTGTCCTGGATGGTGTTGAGCTTCTTGCGTGTTGTTGGAGCTGCACTTATCCAGGCAAGTGGAGAGAATTCCATCACACTCCTGACTTTTGCCTTGTAGATGGTGGAAAGGCTTTGGTGAGTCAGGAGGTGAGTCACTCGCCACAGAATACCCAGCCTCTGACCTGCTCTTGTAGCCACAGTATTTATGTGGCTGGTCCTGTTAAGTTTCTAGTCAATGGTAACCCCCAGGATGTTGATGGTGGGGGATTCGGCGATGGTAATACTGTTGAATGTCAAGGGGAGATGGTTAGACTCTTTTGTTGGAGATGGTCATTGCCTGACACTTGTCTAGCACGAATGTTACTTGCCACTTATCAGCCCAAGCCTGGATGTTGTCCAGCTCTTGCTGCATGCAGGCACAGACTGCTTCATTATCTGAGGGGTTGCGAATGGAACTGAACACTGTTCAATCATCAGCGAACATCCCCACTTCTGACCTTAGGATGAAGCAGCTGAAGATGGTTGGGCCTAGGACACTGCCTTGAGGAACTCCTGCAGCAATGTCCTGGGCTGAGATGATTGTCCTCCAACAATCACTACCATCTTCCTTTGTGCTAGTTATTGGTTTATCCTTTTATTGTCCAAAGAGGGCCAAACCATAATGGAACTGTACATATTTTTCACACTTGACTCTAATTTTATTCTTTCCCCCAGTGTTATTCCTTTCCCCCCTTCCTCTCCTGAAGGTGGAGCCTCATGTTTGGGTTCAGTTCCATTGGTAGCCCCCTAGTATTTTGTTGAAGTGGTTATTCTTCATATATGATTCCACCCATTGAGTGTTGGCAGACTATTCAACTGTGTGAAGCATCACAGTCAGGCCATACCTTATTCTCACCATTACGCCAATCTCACCAGCAGAAATTAAAGTTAAAATACATGGTCAAGTACAACTCGCTAACTTAAGATGACTTGCCATTTTTTAAATTTAGCGATATATGGAGTGCTAGAAATTTCAGAAAGAAATTTAGACTAATAGCATGACCAATGGTGAAAATTGACAGGGTTCAGGGTAAGCACATTCCTTATAAAGTGAAGGGCAAGGCTGGTAGAAGTAGGGAACCTTGGATGACTCGGGAGATTGTGGCCCTAGTCAAAAAGAAGAAGGAGGCATATGACATGCATAGGCAGCTGGGATCAAGTGGATCCCTTGAAGAGTATAGAGATTGCCGGAGTAGAGTTAAGAGAGAAATCAGGAGGGCAAAAAGGGGACATGAGATTGCTTTGGCAGATAAGGCAAAGGAGAATCCAAAGAGCTTCTACAAATACATAAAGGGCAAAAGAGTAACTAGGGAGAGAGTAGGGCCTCTTAAGGATCAACAAGGTCATCTATGTGCGGAACCACAAGAGATGGGTGAGATCCTAAATGAATATTTCACATCGGTATTTACGGTTGAGAAAGGCATGGATGTTAGGGAACTTGGGTAAATAAATAGTGATGTCTTGAGGAGTGTACATATTACAGAGAGGGAGGTGCTGGAAGTCTTAACGCGCATCAAGGTAGATAAATCTCCGGGACCTGATGAAATGTATCCCAGGAGGTTAGGGAGGAAATTGCGGGTCCCCTAGCGCAGATATTTGAATCATCGACAGCTACAGGTGAGGTGCCTGAAGATTGGAGGGTAGCAAATGTTGTGCCTTTGTTTAAGAAGGGCGGCAGGGAAAAGCCTGGGAACTACAGACCGGTGAGCCTGACATCTGTAGTGGGTAAGTTGTTGGAGGGTATTCTGAGAGACAGGATCTACAGGCATTTGGAGAGGCAGGGACTGATTAGGAACAGTCAGCATGGTTTTGTGAGAGGAAAATCATGTCTCACGAATTTGATTGAGTTTTTTGAAGGGGTAACCAAGAAGATAGATGAAGGCTGTGCAGTAGACGTGGTCTACATGGACTTCAGCAAAGCCTTTGACAAGGTACCGCATGATAGGTTGTTACATAAGGTTAAATCTCACGGGATCCAAGGTGAGGTAGCCAATTGGATACAAAATTGGATTGACGACAGAAGACAGAGGGTGGTTGTAGAGGGTTGTTTTTCAAACTGGAGGCCTGTGACCAGCGGTGTGCCTCAGGGATCGGTGCTGGGTCCGCTGTTATTTGTTATTTATATTAATGATTTGGATGAGAATTTAGGAGGCATGGTTACTAAGTTTGCAGATGACACCAAGATTGGTGGCATTGTGGACAGTGAAGAAGGTTATCTAGGATTGCAACGAGATCTTGATAAATTGGGCCAGTGGGCCGATGAATGGCAGATGGAGTTTAATTTAGATAAATGTGAGGTGATGCATTTTGGTAGATCGAATCGGGCCAGGACCTACTCCGTTAATGGTAGGGCGTTGAGGAGAGTTATAGAACAAAGAGATCTAGGAGTACAGGTTCAAAGCTCCTTGAAAGTGGAGTCACAGGTGGATAGGGTGGTGAAGAAGGCATTCAGCATGCTTGGTTTCATTGGTCAGAACATTGAATGCAGGAGTTGGGATGTCTTGTTGAAGTTGTACAAGACATTAGTAAAGCCACACTTGGAATACTTTGTACAGTTCTGGTCACCCTATTATAGAAAGGATATTATTAAACTAGAAAGAGTGCAGAAAAGATTTACTAGGATGCTACTGGGACTTGATGGTTTGACTTATAGGGAGAGGTTGGATAGACTGAGACTTTTTCCCCTGGAGAGTAGGAGGTTTAGGGGTGATCTTATAGAAGTCTATAAAATAATGAGGGGCATAGATAAGGTAGATAGTCAAAATCTTTTCCCAAAGGTAGGGGAGTCTATAACGAGGGGGCATAGATTTAAGGTGAGAGGGGAGAGATACAAAAGGGTCCAGAGGGGCAATTTTTTCACTCAAAGGGTGGTGAGTGTCTGGAACGAGCTGCCAGAGGCAGTAGTAGAGACGGGTACAATTTTGTCTTTTAAAAAGCATTTGGACAGTTACATGGGTAAGATGGGTATAGAGGGATATGGGCCAAGTGCAGGCAATTGGGACTAGCTTAGTGGTATAAACTGGGCGACATGGACATGTTGGGCCGAAGGGCCTGTTTCCATGTTGTAAACTTCTATGATTCTATGACTTGTTTTGGAACATTAATTGGCTGCACAAGGGCTTGAGTGGTACAGGAAATTAATCCCAATCCCTTTATCTGAATAAACAAGATATCATTGAATAAGAAAATTGTATTCAAAATTATACACCACATAAGTGGTAACATCATGAATATTCAATTATGTAAGGAAAATTAAATCACATAGTGTTTCATATCATGGCTATTGACATGAATTAATATCACCTAATTAATCATTTTGAAACAATTTGCCATTAATCTAATTTAGTCCATAAATTACATGTTGTCATTGGTGAATTTTCATCATAACCTATTGACTAAACTGTAAAATAATTTTGAAAAAAAATGAAATTTTGGAATACATTTGGGTTAATGATTTTATTGTCAGTCTTTAACAACTAATTTTCATCCTTTTGGAGTCAAAAGCAAATTAAATAATTTATTTAAATCTGCATACCCCATTTTCAGATATCTTGCTCTATCAACTAATTCTGTAGTTAAATTCAGTTTATGTATGTTAAGTAATTTTTCTACCTAGTTGAGTATTTGTGATGATACCAATTATTAGTCATCACATAGGGAGCATTAATACACTAGAACTAGAAAATAAAGTATGTTCTAGCGAATCCTTCAGTCTCTCTATAAATTCCCACATTAATGGCCCCACTGATACTGTTATAATTTTTACACTTTGGAATCCAAATAATTTCGTTAAAATTTTATTTAAGTTGACAAATAAAGGTTAAAAATATAACAAAAAACTACTAGAGAATAGAATTGTTTGTATTACTGTCATGCCATCTATTTTTTGAAAAAGTGCCAAATTTTTTGAAAATTTCTGCACCATGTGAGAAAGCTAATATTATAAAATCCGGTAAATAAGTTGCGCCATCATGGAGGTTCTTATGATCAGCAAACTTGCCAATATAACCTGTGCACCAACAAGATCGGCATAAAAATTGCAAGTGTGACTTTTACACTGGTGTGATCGATGGATCAATTAGGGTCACTTACATGAAGTAATATAGCCCAATATTATCAACAACGATTTCAAAGCACCTATTTCAACATGTACATTCATTGGTGCTTGCAAGGAATGCCTGTCATTTGCATTGATAAAATACAAATACACAAAATTGGGTGCAATGCTTATTCAGAATTACAGCTCATATGGCTCTCAGATTTGAAAGTCGATCGGCACATACATGAACATTGAATTTAAAATCTCGTCATAAGAGATTAATAATCCTTAACATACATTGCATCACTCCTCCATTTTCTTTGTATTTTATCAATAGATTCAGTAAATTCAGTGCATCTTACAAGTGGTATCAATTGTAAATAATTACAGAGACACAACTGAAAGGAGATAGCATAATGATCTGAGATAATTCATAATAAATTCTCCAGATGATTAACATGTGTCAGAGTTTGCCTGGAGAGCCCGAAACCAGGAAAGTTGTCCAAGTACCAGCTTCTTTCCGTAATTGTATACAGTGCCACATATATGCATCTTTCAGGAACATTTGCGACAAAACCTTTTAAATTGCAAACTGTTAATTCAGTTTTGAATATACAAATGAGTGAAATGGCAAAAAGGATTGTGAGGCAATGGAATGCACTACCGGGGTTAGTGATTGAAATAGAGACCATGTCAACTTGTAAGCATAGATTAGATGGGTGGTTGAAGGAAAGGGGATAAAGGGATGTGGGAAGAGGGCAGGCACATGGGATTTGAAAGACAGCCAGTGGCGGAGAAACACCAACAAGGACTGGGCCAAATGGCCTGTTTCCATGTTGTAATTTCTATGTAATCCTATGTAAAATTATGATTGGTGTCGTAACCAATATCCCATTTTACTTACTGTATATAAAATGTTGTGAATGCTTCACTGAGGATACAGATCTAGAAATCCTGTTTTTTTTTATTAGGGTTGACACAGCAACAAGAAGAATAATAGCAGAAAAAACTCAGAATTCTGCTGACTGTGTATCTGACGATGGAGACAGTAGAATTGTTCATCTTTACACCAGTTCAGATGATGTGTGCCTAGGTTTTAATATCAGAGGTGGAAAGGAATTTGGCTTGGGAATATATGTATCCAGGTAAGGTGCAGATTTCTGTTGAAGTGGTATACAAAGTTAATCAGGATACTAATTTTGCTGGGTATTAAAGTGTTTAAAGAGTGAGTCTCATGATCCCTATTCTTTACTTTAAAAAAAATCAAACACTTAACCCTTAAACTGCTAGCAGGTACTGGATTAAAAAGGATTATGATCTGCGCTCTTTTAATGCAGAAAAAATACATTGATTTTAAACTGGTTCATGCTTATTTTAAAATAGTGCAAGGAGAAATTTAATACAAGCATATTTAGCATTCATACCAGAATAGTGCATAGTTGGAAAATGTACCCATGTATGCTTGTGAGAGGTCAAATATGCTGAGCTCAGAAAATCAATAGCAAGACACAGAAGTAAATAGCAGTTTGATTTCGAATAAAAACATTTTCATTCATGCCATCCAAAATTCTTTTTGTTTTAACTAATAATGTTAAATTGTAGTTTAAAACATGCACACGAACTTCTTGTTAGGAGAGGAATGATGTAAATGTGATCATGCACATGACTGCACAAAACAATAAGGATGTTGGTCTGATTTCATACATGCTGTTAGCAGAGGAATTTGCTTGTCACAAATAGTGCATTTTTATGCTTCAGTGCAAATTTCATATACTTTGTTCATCAGATGTGCATCATTTTGCTATGCTATTTAAATATTTAAAAGTACATATATGGAATAATGCATTCTGCTTCTATGTTACACAGAGTCTATGGGGATGAAATTGGTCAACACCCGTAACATAAAACGGGCTAGTAACAAACTGGCAGCCCGTTTTACACCGTGCACAAATTTCTTTTTCATTCTTTTATTTCCCACCAACTTTTTAACCTCCCTTCATCTCCTCTTGAAGGTGTTAACTCCTTTCTGGGCTATGGTTCCGTGGGCACCAGGGGCTTTCCAGTACCTACCCCAAGTGGCTATTCTTTGTGTGGGAGCCGAGATAATGAGTATCACAGGCCATTCAATTGTGGGGTACAACACAGCTGAGCACAATTCTGCCCTCACCTGACACCCATATTTCCAGCAGTGATTGCAGGATAACTGACAGAAGCAGGAATCTGGTCTGTTTTTACCCTTCGTAATCCAAAGATACTAAGGCCAATTGTCGTCACCCCACTACTGCCCTGCCAGAAATCACTAATTTAGTACAGCCTGGGACCGTGCTGGTTTGTATGGCAAAAATATCAGCTGAGCCATCACAAATGCTCCGATTACTTGTGTCTTTTTGCTTTCTGTTTTATTGAGCCCCTTTGTATTAAAAATTTGGCAGAGTTGATCCTGGAGGACTGGCAGAGCAAAATGGCATTAAAGTTGGAGACCAGATCCTGGCAGCCAATGGAATAAGCTTTGAGAAAATCACCCACAGCAAAGCAGTCGAAATCCTGAAGAGTTACACACACATTATGCTGACAATAAAGGTAAACATAAAAGTATCTGCATCTACAATCTATGTTAATATGTTTGTGCAGAATTGATTTTTCCCTTTCCGAAACCTTTTATACAGGACACAGTTTAGATTTACTGGCTGTATATAAAAAAAATTGCTACTGTATAAATGGATTTATGTAGAAAACATTCTGTTTTCATATTAACATTATTGGGATTTGGCAAATATCATTTAGCTTGGCTAAACTCCAGTATTCATCATATAATGAGATATTAAACTGATCTGTTTGTACACAACTAGATTAACAGCTAGAAAGAAAAGAAGTGTGACAGTAATCTGCTGTTTAAGAGTACTTTGTGTGTATGGTTTGTATTGAAATGATCATTGTTACAATATACCCTGCCCTGGCAATATACTGCAAATCACAAAATGGCTGCACTCTTTCATGAATCATGTAGCTATATCATTTTGCTGTTAGTGTTACAGAAGGTAATTGCACCCTTGAGATCATATCAATTGATAGTGCTTTCATCTGATGATGTATCAGTGAAAATAACAGATGGTAAAGTAAATAAAAACTTCACAAATCTAGAAGCAGTTGAATTTCTGCTGAATATCTTCCAAAATTTATTTTAACAATATGCTGTGCAACAATGGAATGGAAACATAATTTTACTCAGAAACATGAATCATTGCAGTTTCTTAAATTCTGCCAGGACCATGACAACTAAATTGCATCACATGTAGGTCCAGGCAATCTGGAGCTCAAAACAACATTAAAAAAATTATTTTAAAAAAAACATTATAAATTGTAAACTGGAGCGGAAGTGCACTGGCTACAATTTGGTCACTACTTCCACTGATGTTATGAACGTACGAATTAAGAGCAGGAGCAGGCCATTCGGCCCCTCGAGCCTGCTCTGCCATTTGATAAGATCATGGATGATCTGAGAGTAATCTCAACTGAACCCCGCAATTAAATTGTAACCTGTGATATTGCCATTGATGTTAAACATCCAATTTCTACATTTAGCTTTGTATTTTACTTTTTTTTAATTAGTATCCATGGTAAAAAGGACTCTTCAGATTAGACATGCTTGATTAAATTTACTCAGATCCATTAAATATGAAATTATTTCGGGTTTTAACCCTTCTTTAAGACCGCTTATCTTTTTCCCATTTTCTCCCCTCACCACAATGCCGGGCCACATATCTCCTAGAATCATAGAATTATATGGCACAGAAAGAGGCCATTTGACTCATCATGCCCGTGCTGGCTCTTTGGTAAAGCTATCCAATTAGTCCCACTCCCCTGCTCTTTCCCCATTGTCCTGCACATTTTTCCATTCATTTTTTCCCTTTCCAATTCCCTTTTGAAAGTTATTATTGAATCTGCTTCCAACACCCTTTCAGACAGTGCATTCCAGATCATAGCTACTTGCTGCATAAAAAAGTTTTTCCTTATTTCGCCTCTGGTTCTTTTGCAAATCACCTTAAACCTCTGTCCTCTGGTTACTGACCCTTCTGCCACTAGAAACATTTTCTCCTTATTTACTCTATCAAAACCATTCATGATTTTGAACACCTCTATTAAATCTCCTCTTAACCTTCTCTGCTCTAAGGAGAACAACCCCAGCTTCTCCAATCTCTCCACATAACTGAAGTCCTTCATCCCTGATACCATTTTCTGTGCCCTCTCTAAGACCTTGACATCCTTCCGAAAGTGTGGTGCCCAGAATTGAACACAGTACTCCAGCTGAGGCCTAACCAGTGCTTTATAAAGGTTTAGCACAACTTCCTTGCTTTTGTCCTCTATGCCTCTATTAATAAAGCCAAGGATCCCGTATGCTTTTTTAACAGCCTTCTCAACTTGTCCTAACACCTTTAAAGACTTGTGTACATACACCCCCAGGTTTCTCTGTTCCTGCACCCCCTTTTAAAATTGTACCATGTGCCAAAAAAGGCAGGTTGAGTACCGTACTCCTAGTGGCCACCAATACCATTCTTGGCCAACCACTATGAAGTATGCAACAGAAGCTTGTTGAAGTCTTGTGTCTTTTTTCCTTTGTTTTACTCCTCCAAGGTGATTTGCTATGTTTCCTTGTTGTCTTCTTATACAGGATAATTGATATTGGGAGCTAAGTGAATTGGGGGGATTGAATCTTCCACTCACTACATGACAATATGCTCTGGTCCTCTAAGTCTCCATGCAGCTTTTTGTTGTCTTTTAAAATTCTTTAATTGGAATAATCACTTGTTCTTTCAAGTTAATCTGCCATCAACTTAGTTCTAATAAGCATTTCACATCCTCACACCCTCACTGCCTAATTTTGATGGAGTGCTAGATATCATTGGCTAAACAAAAGCAGTTTATTGAGACACAGCAACATATTAGTAGCCAGTACAGAAGGTACTATAGTTGAGTGTGGTTTAAATCAAACAAAATATTTTATTTGTATACAGTGACATCTTCAGCTACTAATAAGAGTTGCACATCATTCTATCTGGTAGTGGTGGTACACGTGCTTTTATGTCCTATTACAGATATGTATGTTGAGGCAAAGATTCAGAATATTATGCTTGAAATATCTCAGAATGTCTATATTACACACTTAACAAGTTGGTTTCCTTGTTAATTAATGGGAAAAATTAGGATTTCTTAAGCTTTCTATATTGTAATTAATTAACATTGTGATATAACTGAGTTACAAACTTGTATGAGGAATTGTGGAAGCACTTTACTATGCTACCATTGTGGTGTGGCATGTTAGTACTTAACCTGCTGCATTAAGGCCTGCATGCCTCTTCACTATTTGTTTTTTGCCATTTTCCTTTCCTGAATGTGCTGACTCCCATTAGAGTATGGTTCCACAGGTGCCAGTTGCCTTCAATCAAGCGGTCATTTTCCATTTGTGAACTTAGACAATGAGTGTTGACTGATGGTTTGACTGTGGGGACGTAGGGACATCACAGTTGAGACAAATCCTGGCCTTACCTGATGTCCACATACATGCGCTTGCCGGTAGGAGGCATTGGATAACAACAACGAGCTGGCTGATTCTTTCCCCCTCCCCTCCGTAGACCAGGGGTACTGAGGACAATTGTGATGCTCCCAACTGCTGCCCTGGCTAAAATCAACTAACAGTATAGAACCATTGTTATCTTTAATGTAAATTACCATCAAACCCTGACCAAAAAAATACTTGTATATGCATGCTATATATTATGATGGTAATATATTACATAAATTCAGAAAAATATATATGGTACTAAAACAGAATGCAGTATTAAAATTGCTGAATTTTAACTAGTTTGAAGATCTAAGAGTGTTTTACATAATATAAACAGAGTGTAGATTACATTAACTGCAAGAATAATCTTGAATATTCTGGACAATTAAGAGTTCCTAAAATAATAGGTTGTTAGTATTTACAATGGCTGTGTGTCCTGTTGTCATGTAATTTGGCCCATATACCTTTTCACCTGTGAAGAGTGCTTTAGGGAATTTATTATTTAACAGGTTCTCAGATCAAGTTCTCTTCTAAATACACTGTGGTGAAATCACTGATATATTTCACCTCTCTGCTCAGGAGGTTGGCAGATACCCTGCGTACAAGGAAATGGTGGCAGAATATAGCTGGCTGAATAAATGTAAGTACAATATAGAAGTCTCAAAAATATTACCATCTGACACTGCTTGCCAATTTTCTGATGTGAAGAGCTCGGCAACTTTCACTCATATTTTGTTTTGCCACATTTCTTCAACCATAAAGAGTATGGTTTAAGGACTATTTCCCTCTCTGTATGTAGAGTTGAAGAAAAAATATTTTATTAAACTATCATTGTAAATCATTAATGGTTTGTTGAAAGGATTTTCTTTCAAAACCCTGGTCTTTTGCACATTTTAATTTAAAAAAAAGACATTTTTAAGCAATCAGGTATTCTCAAAAGTGGTCTATCTCCTTTCTCACCTGGGAATGAGAGAGGAGTTAGACTGTTCAGTCAGACATTAGGAATACCATGGATAGACTTACCTTCTCTCTCTTTTCTCTCTCTCTGGGGAAGCACCTTGATTCGACTTGTTACTCCCCTCTTTCCCCATCTGACAGTTGAAATAGGGAACTCACCATGTCAGACATTATAGCCTTAAATTTCCACAGGGTTGCCCCAATATCCTGTCAGAACTTCAGCAGAAGGTGGGTGGAAACCGTAGAGAAACAACCTAAAGAACCATCAGTTTTTAACCATTTCTTTGGGGGTTCCGCCGATCTCCCGCTGGAGAACTGCTGCAGAAATGTGTCCGTATGTTGTACCAATCTGTCAGATACTGCACAGTACACCAATAGAATACTAAAAATACAGTTTTTTTATCCTGTGCCTCTGAGTTCATGCTGTTTTGTTTGGTTGTTTCCACAAGGGAAGTTACATTTTATCTTTTTCTGGATGTTTATGACTCAGTAATGACCAAATTTTCCAGTAAAAATGGTCCTGGGTGGAACATATTTGTTGGTTTTGAGATTGTGTTAAGTGAAGCAGGTGGTTTCACTTAGCTTCAGCACTTATTCCTTGATAAACATTTTGCTGTACATCATTAGATTACCTGGGACTGATTGTCTCTTGTGTTGGTCTTCATAATTTTATAAAATATAAATTTACACTGAGAGGAGAAAGTAATTATTTAACTACTTGAAATGTACCTTATACTGTGACTTCATCAGGCCTGCAGTACGCCAACTTAATTATTTTGTAGATTTTTTCAGAGTGTGTAAGTCAATTCTAATGTCCACAAAGGAACACTATGGGACCGAAAATCTATGGGGTGCACATCCTGGCAGAATTGGGATTCATGTACTCGCTGACCCTGCAGAGAGAGCTGGTAGGGAGGATCCCTATTTTACATGCTCCTGATGGATGCCTGCACTACAGGGGTACATCTAGGACACCTATTTGTCTCAGAAGGCAAGGAATCCTGGCCAAAATCGGCCTGGTTTGGGGGAGGGGGCAGGCACCGGAAAGAGAGTTTTTGCTACGCATTAGCTCCCTTTGTAAGGGAGCTAGAACACTAAACCCAAGCAGTATACGCTGTGTGTATGTACTAAACTTAGATTTAAAAAGTGATTTGGCTTATGCCTCAGTGCACTTTGACTATCTATAGAACCGCTGATCTCATTAATCTATTGATATGATATTGACACAGAAGCAGGGACAGAAGAAGGGTGAATTTTCTATTGATTTACATCATTAGTGATTGATCAGGACATATTCACACTGGAGACTTGGAATAAATATATCAGTTTTATACATAGTACACAGATTATGGGGTAATTTTCAACTTCGCTGCCTGCTCTGTAACCTGGCAGAGCAGATCGCCCACCCTACTTTCATCCCATTGAAATCAATACAAAATCGGACGGGTTCTACAATGGTTGGGGCAGGGTACGGCTCGGGCAGCGAATTTGAAAATAACCTGTAAGCGTAAACTAGCAAAATATTTATAAAGCTGTGCCTGATCAGCCTGTTTACATCATAAGTGCATGCTTTTTAACTAAAACATAAGGGGAAATCTTCATGGATCTGCGCCAAGGGGCACTGGATTGTCTGCAAATATTGGAAAATCAGCTGGGTCGGAGTGCATGCCTGTAACGCCCGATTTTCCGATATGCACTGCGCCTGGGAAATCCAGTGGTCCTGGTGCTAGCATTCAGAAGAAGAATCATCTAAAGAAGAGTCATTCAAAGTTTTTGCTCTGCAGATACTGTTCTATACAACCTTTTAGTCTTCCAGATGACTATTCTTAATGCTAAATTACAGTGCCATTTTGTTTTTTCAGTGACAAATAATCATTCTCAGCGTTTTGGCTCAGACACAAATTCTTCCACTTCATCTCATTCATCTGGGACACCTTTGAGCTCCATGAGTGATTCTTTACAGGTCTTCCTCCCAACTACCCACAGTTCAACTGACATGGTAGATGTATGTATTTCCACAGAGGACTCCAAATCTCTTCAGTACAATCGTCTAGAGACAATAGAGACTGCTATACAGACAGACCTCCAGCTGTCACCTTCCTCAAATGTTGACGTTTCGGGTGAGCAGAGGACAGGAAAGGCAGCAACTGAGAGAAGCAGGACACTTGGGCGTACTGTACTCTTGAAGGAGACAGCCATTAGATCAGAGAGTTTTAAGGAAACTCACATCAAACCAAGAACTTACTCCACTGGGGATTCTGCTGATGAACTTTTGGACTCTCCAAAAACTGCAGTGCTGATGGCCCTAAGCAAACCAAGGAAACCAATCAGACGATCACAAAGCTATATTACGATTGGAGGTGAGATTCTTTAAATGCACCAAATCACAGATCCTTTGTTTTAGCTTCCATAGATTTCTATGACACTTTTTTTAAGTTCATTTTTAAGCATATTTACCTATCTTTGAAATATCAGAATGAGTTAATCAAATTGCACTATTTTTTAAATGATTTATGTTATTTGGCTGTAGTCTGTATTAATGGACTTAACCAAAGCCATCTCGGTTCTAGACGTTGCCTTATTTTAAATTGAACTAACAAATAGTGGATTGGAGAAGGAATGCTGTAGCTCTTAATTATTCTTTAAAAATGATGTGACTGAAAAATGATTGTAAACTGTTGTAATTAATAACTGATGAATCAAGTAAGTGTTTTACTCCTAAATTGAATACAACCAGAGCACTGAAATCAAAACAGAAAATGCTGAAAATAAATAGCAGATAGTTTAAATTTGGTGTCCTTGAAATGGCCATGGTATTTGCGTAGGAAAAAGAAGAGTGAGTAGATGTGAAATAGTGAATGGTAAAGTAAAGTATGCACTTCTATGTTCATCTGTTACTTAAATAGTTTAATGAAGTAATCTATTTACTAATCATACTGCTTCAAAGTCATTCCAAGCACACATATCTTAGTGGTTAGGTGATGTTGAATTTATGAGATTGACCTAAAATCACTGCGTGTAAATCCGGGGTAGGATAGAGAAGCTTTAAAGAGCTTTACTTATTTTGGGATTCAGTGACTAGTGGGGTTCCACAGGGATCAGTCCTCAAATCTCTGTTCATAATCCAGCTACAGTAGATGACCTTGAAGAGGAGATTATACAGAGAATACGTAAACTTGCAGAGAATACAGAATTATGTGGGAAGCAAAAATATATAAGAAAGGGGAGGCATCTTATTAGCAAATGAACTGAAATGTTAGCAAATGCAAGGCAAGCATTTGGTGTAAAGGCATTAAATATGAACACAAAATTAATGATGAAACCTTAAAGAAGGTAGTGCACGATTTGGATCTCTTAGGTAACAACAACCTGTAGCAATATTAGCGCCTTTAACTAAAACAAAAGTCTCAAGGCACTCTACAGAGGCATAATCAGACAAAAATGGATGCCAAGCCAAAGAAGGAAATATTAGGAGACTTAAAGCTTGGTCAAAGAGGTGGGCTTTAAAGACAGTCTTAAAGAAGGAGAGAGAGGTGGAGAGATTTAAGGAGGGAATTCCAGAGCGTAGGGCCAAGGCGGTTGAAGGCACGAGCACCTCAGATGAAGTGAACGGATAGACAAGAGGCCGAGATTTTAGGTCGAGTCGGAGGAATGGAGAGTTCTGGGAGGGTTGTAGGGCTGGAAGAGGTTACAGAAATAGGGAGGGGTGAGGTCATGAAGAGATTTAAACACGAGGATGAGAATTCTAAATTAGAGGCATTGGGGTACTGGGAGCCAATGTAGGTCAGCAAGGACAGGAGTGATGGGTCAGCAGGACTTAGTGAGAGGTAGGATAGGGTCAGCAGAGTTTTGGATGAGCTGAAGTTTATAGAGGGTGGAGGATGGGTGGCCAGCCAGGAGAGCATTGGAATAAGCTACTCTGGAGCTGACAAAGGCATGGTTTAAAGGAGCAGATGGGCTAAGGCAGGAGCAGAGACAAGCGATGTTATGGAGGTGGAAGTAGGCGGTCTTCGTGATGGAGAGAATATGGAGTCTGAAGCTCAGCTCGGGCTTGATTAGGACGCCGAGATTGTGAACATTCTGGTTCAACCTGAGACAGTAGCCAGGGAAGAGAATGGAATCAGCAACAAGGCTAAGATTTGATAGGTAAGAGTGGGACCAAGCTGGACAATGGAGCAGAGGCATTGGAGAAGAATGGTGTGGTCAACTACAGCAAACCCTGCAGAGAGATTGAGGAGGCAAAATGCACAATCGTCACAGATTACAGAGGATGTCATTTGTGACTGATTAGGGCCGTTTCTGTGCTGTGGTAGGTACGGAAAACTGATTGGAAAGATTAAAGTTGTAGGAAAGATGGGCACAGATTTGGGGGTCGACAACACATTCAAGGACTTTGGGGAAGTTGGAGATGGGGTGGAAGTTTGCAAGTGGAAGAGGGGTGAGGGTGGGTTTTTCAGGAAAGGGTGATGATGGCGATTTTGAAAAGTAGGGGACAGTGTCTGAGGAGAAGGAACCATTTACAGTGTCCGCTTGCATGGGGGCCAGGAAGGAAAGGTGGGTGGTCAGCTGTTTAGTGGAAATGAGGTCAAAAGAAACCTTTTGGAGGGAGCCTGGGGGGAGGTTTGAGTTGGTGGGCAAGGGGAGTCGGGGGGGTAGCATAGGCAGCTGAACAGCTGGTCTCAACCATAGTGACAAAGAAGTTCATGACCTCCTCGTTACTTGTTGGAGATGACGGTGGAGGGTACAGGGGAGAGGGTTTAAGGAGATATTTGGTAGTGGAGAAGAGAAGCCAGGGTTTTCTTTGCTGTCCAGGAGGATCCTGGAGAAGTGGGTGGTTTTGGCAGAGGGAAGTGATGCCCAATAATGCTTGACGTGGTCCAGCAAGATCTGGTGATGGATGGCTAAACCAGTTGTGCGACAGAGACACTCATGTTTGCGCCCCTTGGACATGAAGGAATGAAGATGGTGGCCATACCAGGGAGAATGACCATGATGGAAGAGAACAAAGGGTTTTACCGGGGACAAAGGAATTAAAGGTGGAGGTGAGGGAGTGGTTAAGCATAACAACAGTTGCAGAAGTGTCGTGGCGAATGGAAGGCCAATGGTTAAGCCGTTGGAAGTTTGAAAATGCAGTTGTAAGGGACTTGGAAAGAGTTTTTATTAGGGATGGACACAGAGGATGTGGTGGTTGGAAGAGCATAGGGGGATTTAGCTAGTGAGAGATACAAGAAGTGGTCAGAGATGGTCATGTCTGTGGTGGAGTCAGTGGGTATAGAGAGATCATGTGAGATGGTAAGGTCAAAGGGGTGGGCATGAATAGGAGAGTTTATATGGAGGAAGGGGGTTGGGGAGGAGATGAGGACAGTGAAATTACAGGAAAGAGGGCTAGCTGAGTTGAAATAGAGATTGAAATTACCAAGAAAGAGGAGTTGCTCAATGCACAGGCTGAGGGAGAAAAGGAGGGAGAATATCTCAGGAGAAACGGGATGGGGCTTGGGCTGGGCGGTAGAGAACAAGGATTTTAAAGGAGAGGTGAGATGGGTAATCTCCTTTTGAAGTACTCACCGTAGAGCCTAGCTGACTGACATTTAACGGAAGTGGACACATTGCAGTGATATCAGAGAAGGAAAGTCCAATGCAGTGCCCCCACAGGCAGTCATTTAGTCCTGCATAGTCAAGAGCTGTTGGTTATAGCAGAATGCATGCACTTCTGTGGTACGAGTTGGCAGCGTTCCTTGGGAGAGCCCTTTGGAGGAGGATGGCTCTTCAAAGGTAGGAACTGTGATTCAAGCAAAGATTGTGAAATGCAGTGTAATAAATACTTCCAAAGTGCTTCTTACTTTAAATATTCTAGTTAGGCAATATATAGGTATATATAAACATCAAAGTTAAATGACAATAATATTATCCTGAAAATTAGTTGACAGTAACCATAATTTCAAGCCAGTAAATACTATTTTATCAAACTTTCACATTAAGAACCATGAAAGAGCTTAAAAATCAGCCTTTCCTACATCTGACTCTGGAGTTGAAAAAATATAGATTGAGCTACTTGCTATTTTAAAGGGAGGTGTTTTAATCCCCCCCCCCACCACGACAGATGGGAGAGGGTCGGGGGGGGGGTTAAATTGTTAAAAATGTGAAACCCAACCCCAAACCAGCGCGAATGTGCCTATTTCTGGTTTTACCGCGACGGGGTTTGGGGGCGGCCGAGTAACCTGCTCTGGAGAGGCAACCGTTTGAATTTAACGGCTGTGGGCCGGTCTTCCCAAGGCTCAGGAAACCCGCAGGGAGGCGAGAGCTGCCAGATCCAGCAGGTAACTGCTTTTCCAGCACTGTTTGTGGGCTAGGAGTAGCAGGAGTGCTTCCCCCGCCCCCTCAAGCAAACCTTCTGCCTCGATCCTCCCCGCGATTGGCTAACCCGCCCACGATCTGCTGACCCCCCCACCCACCATGACCTGTCAACCCTCCCCCGTGCCCCCCAGAGATCTCTATCTCTGCCCCTCTCCGCCATCTCTGCCCGCCACCCCCCCCCCACCCCCCGATCTCTCCCTTCCTCCTTCCCTCCTCGCTGCCGTTCCAAGCGTTCCCCCTCTTCTGCTTTCTACAGCTGTCTTTCCCGCCCGGCAGCCCAGCCTCTCAATCTGACCGGCTGCTGGGTGGGAAATGGAGTACAAAATTTCTCATGAGGTCCTGCCGTTAAATTCGGCAGGACCTCCGCCTTCCTGGTATTTCCGGGTTTCCCGGCCGCTGACAGCATCCCCGTTCCCTCCCCCCCCTCCCCATTTATATCGGGGCCAAAGCGCCAGTGATTTTATCTAAAATCATTAATCTTTTCTGATTTCCAGTCCCAAAGGGGAAGGCAGTGGAACACTAGTTTAACTTGTTTTGTTAAAAGAATGTCTAATTTCTGAGAAATGCGTGCTTAACTGTTTCCACTTACAGGAGCAAGGGCTTTAATGCCCTTTTTCTAAAGTATTAAATGTTAATATTGTTCTATCGAAAGTCACCCATGTTTTCCACTAAGGGAATTCTTTGCTCATTTTGCTCTTACTGGTGCCATTGGAAATCTGGATACAGCAATGATAATGCCTGTTTAGCACTTCTCAAGTGCCTTAACATGCATTTAACTCCAAAAATGAACAAAAAGGCCATTGATCGTACTGTTACAAAATAGATAAGAGAGAGGTAGGAGTATAGCTGGCTGAAATAAATGACCTAACTTAGAAAATTGGCCTTTGCAACTCCACTGTTTAAAAGGTGATGACAGGATTGGGCCCAGCTAGGTTGTCTCCACAAACAAAGAGCCTCCCAACAATCTTTTTCCAGGCTCACACATGAAGAATGGCCACTTGGCTGAGGTACCAGAGGACGGCTAGTGCCCGTTGAGGTGTACTGTAATAAGAGTGAGCACCTTCAAAAGAGGGTAGAAAATAGGCGCTACTGATGTTAACAACCTCATTTCTCAGTCAATAATATAACTTTAAAATAAGATATAAACTCTGAAATTGCGACACTCTGCCCCTGGCATTGAGTATCATTCGAGAATCGCAGGCTGGGTCAATGGAAGTCCTGATTCTCCAGTTATTGATTTTAGTGACTCAAAACTCTAGAGTGTCACATAGAATTTATAGTACAGAAACAGGCCATTTGTCCCAACTGGTCTATGCCGGGTGTTTATGCTCCACAGGAGCCTCCTCCCACCGTTCTTCATCTAACACTATCAGCATAACCGTCTTTTCCCTTCTCCCTTGTGTACTTATCTAGCTTTCCCTTAAAGGCATCTATGCTATTAGCCTCAACTGCTCCATGTGGTAGCAAGTTCCACATTCTAACCACTCTGGGTAAAGAAATAAAAACAGAAAATGCTGGAAACACTTGTTTACAGCATTTTCTGTTTTTAGTTCAGATTTCCAGCATCTGCAGTATTTTGCTTTTGCTTTGGGTAAAGAAGTTTCTCCTGAATTCCTTATTGGATTTATTAATGGCTATCTTATATTCATGGCCTCTAGTTTTGGGCTCCCCACACAAGTGGAAACATCTTCTCTATGCCTACCTTATCAAACCCTTTCATAATCTTAAAGACCTCTATCAGGTCACCCCTTAGCCTTCTCTTTTCTAGAGAAAAGAGACCCAGGCTGTTTAGTTTTTCCTCATAGATATAACCTCTCAGTTCTGGTATCATCTTTGTAGATCTTTTTGCACCTTATCCAGTGCCACTATGTCCTTTAAGTAATATGGAGACCAGAACTGTTCAGAGTACTGTGACTCGGGCATGCTAACCTCAATGGCCAATTCTCCAATCTGTGCTCCCATTGACCAAAACTCCACTTGGAGAGGACAGCTTTGCAATTTCGGGGCAATAGCTACTCGATCTTGGGTCTCAATTTTCTTTTTTTTTGATCCCTTTGCTAGAGGACAAGAAAAAAAAGAAAAAGAAACAAAAGACTTCTGGGGAAGGAACAAAGTTGGAGCGTTCCAAAACATTTGTGAATATGTTTTTTAGAAGTGTTCGATCTGGAAGGCAGTCAAGTGAGCAAAATCCAAAAGAAAAAGTCAGATCCAAATCCCCTTCTCACTCAGAATCAGAAAAAGGTAAGAAAAAAAATGAGATATCACTGAGGAAGCAAAGTGGTATCATGCCTTGACAGTTGAGTACAGCTTTGTGAAATCTGGTCAAAGAAACAAAAAGACAAAAATTCCTCCTGTCAATAATTTTAGCGAAAACGTAAGTGTGAATATAAAATTTAATTTTCATCCTTGTGTTTAAATGCTTCGGTGGCCTCATCTCTCCCTATCTCTAACCTCCCCCAATCCTACAACCATGCTTCCCCCCCCTCTCCCCCCACCATCCCTCTGCCAATCTTTCATTTCCTCTGATTCCGACCTCTTTAGCATCCCCCTCCCTTTTCCCCAGTATTGGTGGATGCGCCTTCAGCCACTTAGGCTCCACTTTCAGGAATTCTCTCCTTAAACCCCTCCACCTCTCCACATTCTTCTCCCTTACAACCCTCCTTAAAATCTACCATGTTGACCAAGCTTTTTGGTCACCCCTTCTTCTTTGGCTCAGCATCTCTGTTTCCTTATGCCTCTGTGAATCGCCTTGAAGCATTTTTCTACATTGAAGGCACTATATAAATGAATGCTGTGGTTTTGTACTCGGCGAGTTTTTTTCCCTGAAATTTTTTTTACAATATAGGAATAGTATATTTTCCATCATTGTGCTATGGATTCAGTATGTATTATATTTTTAAAAATGTGTCCGTGCCTTTAACAATTTTATTAAAAAAACAGAACTATGGAACGACAGGTTAAATGTTTCAGGTGTAATGCTCCATCAGAATTAAGTTTCATGGTTATGTTAGTATTCTGAACCCCCTATCATTGTTTAAAGTGCCATTGATACCAATTAAGTTACATACGTGGGGACCAGTGCTGCTGGAAGTGCAGTTGAATGAGACTTCTGCCCATTGTTTTATCATGATGGTGACCCAGGGGATGGGGTTATTTGCATAATAGGGGTTGGCGCCTGTGCCCTTAGGGCGCTACTTGGTTGTCTGCCCTGTGGAGGCACTGGCATTTTGGAGTGGCACCCTGCCACTCCAGGATCAGTTGTCATTGGGATAGGGCCTTGTGGGCCTCACTAACGGCTGTTATATGGCAAGTATGCCTGCTCCGTGCAAGTGTACTTACCATTGACCATACACTGGCAGTGGCAGGATTTACAGGGGAGCCCAATGTACCACGAGCCCCATCTCCAACTGTGTCAACACAATGGAGGGGGGCAGGCGGAACTGTTTCCTCCCCCCCACCCCCCATTAGCCCCCGGAATTTCTCAAAGAGACCAAGAAGGAATTGAAACTTGGTGGAAACAAGTTTCACCCCAAAATTCCTCTCCCTCCCATTTAGGTTGTGGCAATTCCACGCCCAAAATGTGGCCTAAATTTCTAGGCTATAGTCATTTGACTCACTGTCAGACTTTGTTACATATCATAAAAATATTGATTGCAATCTTTAGGCTGTATGGTGAACTATTAACCAGAGGTTCATAGAAGTGGCCAAAGGGGGCCTACAGTTTGAACCTTGTAATACATTCTTGGTCAATTCTGCCCTTGGGTCAGTCAGTTGCCTCATAGCCCCAAAACTTCTTTTAGTGTATGGAGTGGAATTTCCACGGGGGTGCTCTGATCTCCTGCCATAACTTTGGCAGAAGATTGTTGGAAACCCTGGAGAAACCGCTTTATGACATTGGATAAAAACTTACATTTTGTTGGTTCTTAATGTTACTCAGTGACAACTGTCGACCACTGGTGTTCATTGGTAGCCAATAATAAAAACTTTTCTCAGGTATGATGGCTACTGTGCTAGTCATATTCTGGGTTTCATTTCAAAGGTTTAACAAATATACTATACAAAAATTTATTGCCACTCAGACCTATATTGAATCATTACAAAAATATGAGAAAAGACCATTCACTCACACTTTCCAAAGGACCTTTCAACTCTCATGCATTCTGTTTAAATTCTTTAATTTCTTGAGGGAAGCAAACAGATAAAACTTCTAACAACTGGAAACTTTCAAATTTCGCCCTGATTCCTCATGGTAGTTGAGTCAAAACTCCAGGGTATCAAACTCACATTGCAAACTATACTACATTGACTTGAGACTTACCAAGTTGTTAAGAGTATGTTACTGTGCTAAAGCTGTTGCCAGTTTTATAACCAAGAGCAAAAATTCACCTTATAGCCAGGGCCACTGGTTTCTAACAGATGAATAAATCAAGTTACTTTTTTATTACAAGAGATTCCTGGATTTTTATCAGTTTCTTTTTTTAGGTATCATGTTCTGTGATTCCATCCATTTTTCCATGTGGACTCCAGTGACCTTGTTTATATCCTGAAAACAATCAATATACCTTTTATTGAAAGATTCCCATATTAAATTTACTTTTAAAGTAGGAACCATTTTCATCCCTTTTGTATTCACCAAGAGAGCAAATTGACAACTGTTTATGTATTCTATGCAGCATCAAGATTAGGTTACAATTTTCAATTTACTGGCACCTATGTTTTATAATATTTCTCATGAACATCATGATTATTGGGCCTGATGTTACCAGGGCTGCGGGTTCTTGGCGGGGGGGCTATCGGGTGCGTGGGTAACGCGCCCGGCGAAATCATTCAGCTCCCCGCGCGATCGTAGCATAATTGGATCCACTTACCTGCTCCTCCGGGTTCCCCACTGCTGATCTGCGCGTCGGGCAGGCTGCGCATGCGCAGTAAGATCTGTCAGCTGGAGGAGCTCTATTTAAAGGGGCAGCCCTCCACTGACAGATGCTGCAACAAACAGAAAAAATCACAGCATGGAGCAGCCCAGGGGGAAGGCTGCTCCCAGTTTAATGATGCCTCACTCCAGGTATCAATACATGGGATGAGGAGGAGGGAGAGGACAGAGATCTTCCCCCCCGGCGGGCGGGAGGAAGCGGCCTGCCTCTGCCACCAGGAAGGCCTGACTCAAGGTGGCAGAGGAGGTCACCAGCACCACCAACATATCGCCCACCTGCATACAGTGCAGGAGGCGCTCCAATGACCTCAGTAGGTCAGCCAAAGTGAGTACACTTACTCTTTCCCCTACACTCCGTCTGCCACATCACTGCCCCCACCCCACATCTCCTTCTGCACTGCCAACACTACTCTGTCACATCACCCCTCATATCCACTCAAACCTCATCCTCATCGTACCTGCACCTACTCACCTCGCCAGTACTCATCCACTCAACCCAATCCTCATACAATCTCATGGCTCTATCTCATACTCACCCTCTTGTGCATCTCTTTCACGGCCAGCCTCACTCAACCTGCCACTACCTGTGCTGCAGCCACAGGGCATGCATCACATATGTGCAGTAGGCAGCGTAAGGCAAACGTGTCGTGAGCATGAAGGGGATGCACAAGGGTGTTTGAGGGTTTGTCATGGTTGTTACTTATATTGAATTTTTGACCATCTCACATTACATATTATATTTGCACCACTACTGTCATGTCTTCGCGAATCTTGTCTGGTCTGTGCAATAATGCCCTTTCCTGAGGATCACTATGAAGCCCCACAACTGATGCCACCCATTGTGTCACTGCAGAGTGGCTGTAGGTGTATTTGCAGGGCTCTTTTGTGTAGACGGCTGAGAGACGTCGGTGATGTCCC
Organism: Heptranchias perlo; assembly: GCF_035084215.1. NCBI lineage: Eukaryota > Metazoa > Chordata > Chondrichthyes > Hexanchiformes > Hexanchidae > Heptranchias > Heptranchias perlo. The sequence goes on along the minus strand of NC_090345.1, from coordinate 10,839,332 downwards.
CGGTTGCACCCTGGAAGGATGCGGAGGAGAGGTTGTTAAGGGCAGTGGTGACTTTGACAGCGACAGGTAAGAAGATGGTGCTCGGGCCAGCCAGGAGCAGCTCAGCATGAAGGAGGCTGCAGATGTCCATGACTACATGTCGAGTGACTCTGAGCCTCCGTGTGCACTGCTGCTCAGAGAGGTCCAGGAAGCTGAGCCTCGGTCTGTGGACCCTGTGGCGAGGGTAGTGCCCTCTGCGACGCATCTCTCTCTGCCGTTGCCCTCCCTCCTGCTGTACAGGTGGATGTGTCACAGCACTCTGTTGTGGAGCTCCACGTGTCAGAGGTGGACGGCATGGATGGTGAGGCTGTTGATGCTGTTCGCCCTCCAAGGAGGTCATGACTGCAGCTACGGCGGCCCCCATCTGGAAGATGTACATCTGAGGGGGTCCGCAAGGTAGGTACATGTCTCTGGACCCCGGGGTAAGTGTGCAAGTTGGTGACTTTGATTGTCAGGAGGAGGGTGGTGGAGGCCAAACTTTGTCCCAAGTGACAGAGTGGCCTCCTGCAATGAGTGAGGGTCTCCCCCCACACCCCCCACCTGTCAAATGGACCTTTGCAGCTGCCACAGGCTGACAGCTGCAACAGGTCCATTTGAACTGGGAGTGTTTCCCCCAGTGTGGGAAACAGTCCCAGTTTGCTCTAAAATCCCACCCCTCCTCACATAATCCCTTAATCAGGTCAGTTAATGACCTGAACAAGCCAAATAAATAGCTTCAAGTGGCATCCCACTGGCTTTAATTGCCTGCGGGATTCCCACCAGCGGGGGAATCCGGAAGTGCGCGGGTTCGAGGTGGGCTCCGGTCCCGCTCCGGGATTTCCCGATTTTCGGGGGCCCCCCCGCCAGGAACGCACCCGATAGCGGGTGCTAAAATGCTGCCCATTAAGTCTGTTTGTCAATTTTCTATTTTCTTGTTGGTTTCGTTCCCGTGTTTTTCACCTTTCTAATTGGTTGTTAGCTATTTATTCATCAATTATATTATACAAAATCCCTCTCCTCCTTCAATTTCTCCTCAAACTCATTCCACCAAAAAATATCTACCCATTCACATTGCAATAAAAATAAATGATTTCATGAATGAAAATCATGAAAATAGGGCAGGTTATACAACGGGCAGGCCATCTGGGCTTCTTAGCTGACCTGTGCTCAGCTCCCAGTTTAACCTTGTATCTGTTTCATGTTCTTTTGTTTGTAAATTAACTTGTTATTTCCCTAACACGCAGCCACGTTATCCACATACCCCATACTTCAACTCAGCACCCACACTCACCCTGTCTCAGCTGTCATCTCAACCCTCTATCTGAACCTGCCACCCCCACACTCACCCCTACTACACAGCCCAATCTCTTCAACCCGATATCCTTTGTTGATAGTTTGTTAAATTTCTACCATATATTTGGTATCAGAGTAACATCTGTTTCAGTCAATCCTTAGAAAAGCCGGAAAGCTACTTCTATGACACTGTTAAAATGCTTTAACTGTTATATACTGCTATATGTAGAAGAATCATAAATGAATTCATTGATTTTGATGTCTCTGTTTGATTATCTTAAGCAATACTTTTTGTTCTCGTTTTATCACTGTCATCTTTAAACTTCAACAAACTTCATCATCCTTTTTTGAACACATTTTATTCCAGAAAATTTTAGACGTCAACACGTTTTGATAAAAAGTTGAGGATGTATTTAAGCAAATGTAAAACATGGAAATCCTGAAATATCTAAGAATCAAATTAATCTGTGTCTATGTTGATAATTTAATAATACCTTACAAACAGTCTTAATATAATTCTTGGTAATATTCTTTTTATTCAGTAACTTTATTTTCAATTTCTTGAGTAGCAAAAGAAGTGTCAAGCACAAACCCAATAGCAAAATATTAACTAATATTGTAATTAAAAAGAACAAAAAATATATCAACCAACAATACATCTGTTTCTTCTTTAAGCAAACCACACAGAAAAGCTAGATATTTCTATTCACTTTAGCAAACTGTTGGGGCTTGTTTAGTTGACCTTGTAGTTATTTTCCCCTTAAGCTGCTAAATTCTTTTTCGCTTATTCCAGTTTCTTTAGATGGGTATTAAAGCTAAGTGACATAAATCTTACACTTTACGATATACTAAATACTTCATGATCCCTTTACCTGCTTGCCCACATTTTTTTCAAGCTTTTATCAGTTCACAGGCTGAAACTTGCGATATCTCCTTCAGGAAGTTTGAGACTGATTTTAAACTTTCCCAGCCTTAAAACTGAAATACCATATTTTACTTGAGTCAGTTGTAGCATTCCCATCTCTCTGTCAAGAAGGTATGGGTTGAAGACCAACTGCAGACCTTGAACATATATAATCTAGACTGATACCCTAATGCGTTGCTGAGAGAGCATTCATTGCAAGAGATAACATCAACAACAATTTGTATTTATATAGTGCCTTTAAAGTAATAAAACATCCCAAGGTACTTCACCGGAGCGTTATCAGACATGTGACCAAAAGCTTGGTCAAAGAGGTAGGTTTTTAAGGAACGTCTTAAAGGAGGATAGAGAGGTAGAGAGGCGGAGAGGTTTAGGGAAGGAATTCCAGAGCTTGGGGCAGCTAAAGGCACGGTCGCCAATGGTGTAGCGATGGAAATTGTGGATGCGCAAGAGGCCAGAATTGGAGGAGAGCAGAGATCTTGGAGGGTTGTAGTGCTGGAGGATGTTACAGAAATAGTGAGGGGCGAGGCCATGGAGGAATTTGAAAACAAGGATGAGAATTTTAAAATTGAGGCATTGCAGGACCAGGAGCCAATGTAGGCCACCGAGCACAGGGGTAGTGAGTGAATGGGATTTGATGTGAGTTAGTATACTCATCCTTCAAATGAGACATTAAATCAAGGTATCAACTGCTGTTTCAGTGGTTCCTATTTCCTAGATCCCTATTTGAAGGAGGGCAGGATATTCTTCCGATGTCCTGATCAATATTTCTCCCTCAGCCAACACCGCCAAAAACAAATGAACTGGTTATCTATCTCATTTTTGTTTGTTGGATCTAGCTGCTTGCAAAATGTTTGTCCACATAGCAGCAGTAACTACACTTCAGTGTAGTTCATTATATGTAAAGCATTTAAGACGGAAATGAGGAGGAATTTCTTCTCCCAGAGGGTCGTGAATCTTTGGAATTCTTTACCCTAAAAAGCTGTGGAGACTGAGTCATTGAATACATTCAAGGCTGAGTTAGACAAATTTTTGATCAGCAAGGGAGTCAAAGGATATGGGGAAAAGGCGGGCAAGTGGAATTGAGGTAAAAATCAGATCAACCATGATCTCATTAAATGGCGGAGCAGGCTCAAAGGGCCAAACGGCCTACTCCTGCTCCTATCTCTTATGGTCTTATCCTCTTATCGTCCAGCACTTTGAGAAGTGTGATAAGGTGCTGAGTAACTGGAAAACATTTTTTTATTCTATAAGCAAATCTCCATATCACACATTGTAAATGCAACCTGATGTACATTTAAAAGAGAATTAATTTATTACACATGTGAATCAGAAATAATAGTACTTACGGTGCACTCAAGATGATGTAGTAATGCTCAGAAGTTTGATTAGAAAGAGTCAACAGGAAATTTCCCTCTCTACTTCCAGTGAGCTTGCTGGTAACTTAGCTGTACATCAATGGAAATTATCCCCAGATTTGGAAAAATCTAGTATTTTGCACCTCCACGTGAAGTTTCCTGTTTTCTACAGTCCATTGCTTATTGTTACTGTCAGTTGTTTATCAAATGTCTGAATTAGAAGGTATCTAAATATTTACCAAGCTTAGTGGGTAAATGCACTGCACTGTATGATTGTGAGGAATACAGACCAAGAAGGGCCCACATTCCAATCCTAGTTAGAGTTGAGATGGATAATCTCATCCAGGATGACAATGGGATACGACAACTGGATTCAGCATTTCCTGGGCTAGGGAAAGTAAAAATCAGCCAGAGTTCCTGCTCCTACTCGCTATTCAATGGCCTACTGTGGTCAAAAGTCTACCATCACTCGATGCCTAGGATCAGATATGAAAATGGCCCCCGGCCATAGAACTGAGCAAGTGTCAGCACCCGTGAAACTGTCGCCTTAACATAAATCAGTGCCTTGGAGAGAATGTTGGGAGAAACATATTATAGAATAAGAAAGTGGTTTGTCCCAACCAGCCCGCTTTTTCCACAGACCACGTGCAATTTACTTTACAATGGATCCTTTCCTAACTCCTTAGGCAAATATTTTGCATAAATTTTGTTCAGATTCATAAAGCTAATCAAGAAAAACTGCAGAATATTTATCCCCACATCTTCAATTCATTTCCACAATTGAGTAATTCAGGCTTTCAAAAATTCAGTTACTTTGTTAATAATAAACCATCTTGCGGCCACATACGGATTAGTGATTGAATAGCTGAAATTAATGTTAGTAAGTTGCTCCTGGTTAACAATGAATTATTGTTATATTAAGGTTCCTCAGACAGAGATCCATAGTGATCATATCTGTGAGTAATATCATGTAAAAATACCACTTGTGAACTTCTGTTACCAAAGGAATTATGATCTTCCATTAGAAGTACTTTTTTTTGCTCTCAAAATATGTCTTCATAAATTTTAAGTGGTTGTTCCTAGTGAGTTATTGTTTACACTGTAAAGAGAGAGCTGCTTTATTAACCATTCTTTCTATTTCAGTAACTTCTGTTCAAAAATTTGTCATCAGAAGTCTTAAGCGGGGTAAATGTTTACAATATGCCTGAGAATGTTTGGTGTTTAAGGATGATTTTGAACTGTTCCTACTTTTATTTTCATGCAAAAGCTATCGCTTTTTTGAACATTTGGACTGCAATGAAATCTTCTATTTTGACATTACTGGAAAATGCAAAAGCCCTTGCGGCATCATGAAAATCTGTTTACCTCTTACTCTGCAGGGAGCACATACTGCATTATATAATCACAATTTAAAACATATTGGCGAATAGCGGAAAAATTCAGCTCTCGTTGCATTTTTTAATAAAACTTTTGCACAACAGGCAAGCAATACAACACCATTTGCTTTACTTGACAAGGATCTTTGCATGGGTTTTAACTGTGTATACAGTACTAGTCATTGTGTGTTGGTTTTCACTGTGTGTCAATATCTTTATTTATTAAATATACAGCATGGATCCCTTTAAAATCCTTCTTCCATTGTTGAGTTCTGTTTTTCTTTCAAATAGGTTTCCTTCTTTATGAATAAAATAATGAATGTAATTCGGATTTTTATGTTTACTTTTAATTTAAGATAAAGAACGAGGTCATCGCTTTAACATTTTGGGCTCTCAGAAAGATCAAAATGGCCTCTCAATAACAGACATGTATAGCCATGGCCTAGCTGTGATTGAAGACATTGCTAGGAAACTCCTGAATCAAGATGAAGTAAATGCAGTTTTGCGTCATTGTAAGCAGGTAAGTATTTCCCTCAAGTTCCTCAAAGTAGTATTTTCATTCACTGCAACCACAAATTATTTTTGCTCAATCACAAATATAAAATCAGTAATGAAGCATTACACTGCTGAATAAGGCGCTGAAAAAGTTGCTACTAATATTTTCACAGGAAAAATACATTCATATAAAAGATTTACTATGATGCTACCGGGACTTGATGGTTTGACTTATAGGGAGAGGTTGGATAGACTGAGACTTTTTTCCCTGGAGAGTAGGAGGTTAAGGGGTGATCTTATAGAAGTCTATAAAATAATGAGGGGCATAGATAAGGTAGATAGTCAAAATCTTTTCCCAAAGGTAGGGGAGTCTATAACGAGGGGGCATAGATTTAAGGTGAGAGGGGAGAGATACAAAAGGGTCCAGAGGGGCAATTTTTTCACTCAAAGGGTGGTGAGTGTCTGGAACGAGCTGCCAGAGGCAGTAGTAGAGGCGGGTACAATTTTGTCTTTTAAAAAGCATTTGGACAGTTACATGGGTAAGATGGGTATAGAGGGATATGGGCCAAGTGCAGGCAACTGGGACTAGCTTAGTGGTATAAACTGGGCGACATGGACATGTTGGGCCGAAGGGCCTGTTTCCATGTTGTAAACTTCTATGATTCTATGTTAAGGAATCTATCTGCTGCAAAATGTATTTTTGTAACAGCCTGGATGCAGGGAGGATGTTTCCCCTGGCTGGGGGGTCCAGAATGGGGGTCACAGTCTCAGGATACGGGGTAGGACATTTAGGACTGAGATGAGGAGAAATTTCTTCACTCAGAGGGTGGTGAACCTGTGGAATTCTCTACCACAGAAGGCTGCGGAGGCCAAGTCACTGAATATATTTAAGAAGGAGCTAGATAGATTTCTAGACACAAAAGGCATCAAGGGGTGTGGGGAGAGAGCGGGAATATGGTATTGAGATAGAGGATCAGCCATGATCACATTGAATGGCGGAGCAGGCTTGAAGGGCCGAGTGGCCTACTCCTGCCCTTATTTTCTATGTTTCTATGTTCTGTGGAAAGCAGAAACAAATATTTAATGCACCCTTCCCTCCAAAGTGCACCATGGGACAGATTATTCTGTGGACAATGTGTAACAAAATCATAAACACATTCTTTAGAAAGGTTTGTGATTTTGTTACACATAATGCACAGAGAAACTCTTATCCAGAAATATTCATAATGTTATGAAATTTTACAAGGTTTCTTAATATTTAATATTCCACTAGATGGCGATAAAATATTATTTCACACGTTACTACATAGAATTACATGGAAATTGCAACACAGAAACGGGCCATTCGGACCAACCAGTCTGTGTTGATATTTAGCCTAAATTCAAGCGGTAGCCCTAATTGCATGTGCCGGTCCAGTTCCCGTATCCCTTTATTCCCCTTTCCTTGAACCACCTATTTAACCTATTTCTGATTGTTGATATGAGCCCGAAGTTTCCTCGGAGCTGCTCTTGCTCTGCTGCCGTAACTTAGCCGGAAATGAGGTGGAAAACCCATTTACACACAAACGGGATTTCAGCTGCACTTCGGCGAAGTTACAGTGGCAGAGCTGGAGCAGCACTGAGGAAATTCTTGGCTATGGTCTCTGTTTCAATCGCTAACTCCATTAATGCATTCCACAGCCTTACAGTCCTCTGTGTAAACAAAGTTTCTCCTGCTCTCTGTCCTAAATCACATTTAATTTATAGTTTATAATCTATGGTATGGTAACCTTGTGGCTATGTATAGGACTTTCTTATAGATTAGGTATATAATTACATAGTTATTCAGCACCTCGTTTACAGTACTTTGTGTATTAAATAAAAGTAGATGTTGAGTGAAATATGAATTTTGCTTGTAGTTTGTTTCAGGTGGTGGAGTGGAAGATCTGGTGCGGCCACTACTTTCTATATTAGATAAACCGGAGAAGCTGCTAATACTGCGAGAGATCAGGTAAGAGGAATACTGTAATGTAGGATCAAACTCCATTAATAATGCAACAATTTTAATGCCCCCATATATTTAATAGATGGCAAACATTAAATAATTATGATTTATTTGAGAAGATGTGAACCACTGTATACTAAATGCAAGATTTATTTTTCTGTATTTAATTACTCAAACATTTGTGAATTAATGATAATAAAAGATTATATAGAATATCACAGTCTGCTGATGTAGCAGTGTGCCGTGCCAAATAGTGGTAGGACTGGAATTAAGCACCATAATTCCACATATGATGACTTCCTAGTCGTTACAACAGAGGGATATCATTTTGTTAATATAAAAATACATTCTGTGTAATTCTTGCAGTTGGCTTTAATCCCGATCCTTTTAAAAAAGGGTAATGTATTTTCTTTCTTTCCTTTTGTTTGCGTACATGACAACAGTCACTGTACTTTAAAGTAATTCATTGTATGTCCCCAAAGCCTTTCCACCATCTACAAGGCACAAGTCAGGAGTGCGATGGAATACTCTCCACTTGCTTGGATGAGTGCAGCTCCAACAACACTCAAGAAGCTCGACACCATCCAAGATAAAGCAGCCCGCTTGATTGGCACCCCATCCACCACCCTAAACATTCACTCCCTTCACCACCGGCGCACTGTGGCTGCAGTGTGTACCATCCACAGGATGCACTGCAGCAACTCGCCAAGGCTTCTTCGACAGCACCTCCCAAACCCGCGACCTCTACCACCTAGAAGGACAAGAGCAGCAGGCACATGGGAACAACACCACCTGCACGTTCCCTTCCAAGTCACACACCATCCCGACTTGGAAATATATCGCCGTTCCTTCATTGTCGCTGGGTCAAAATCCTGGAACTCCCTTCCTAACAGCACTGTGGGAGAACCGTCACCACACGGACTGCAGCGGTTCAAGAAGGCGGCTCACCACCACCTTCTCGAGGGCAATTAGGGATGGGCAATAAATGCTGGCCTCGCCAGCGACGCCCACATCCCGTGAACGAATAAAAAAAAAGTAATTTGAGATGTTTCTGAATAAGATATTACATAAATGCAAGTCTTTCCTTTTCCCATCTTCCATCTCGCCACACTATGCATCATACACTGGCTAAGGAAATGGGCAGGCACATAAATATTGTGGCTACAAGAGCAGGTCAGAGGCTGGGTATTCTGCGGCGAGTGACTCACCTCCTGACTCCCCAAAGCCTTTCCACCATCTACAAGGCACAAGTCAGGAGTGTGATGGAATACACTCCACTTGCCTGGATGAGTGCAGCTCCAACAACACTCAAGAAGCTCGACACCATCCAGGACAAAGCAGCCCGCTTGATTGGCACCCCATCCACCACCCTAAACATTCATTCCCTTCACCACTGGTGCACTGTGGCTGCAGTGTGTACCATCCACAGGATGCACTGCAGCAACTCACCAAGGCTTCTTCGACAGCACCTCCCAAACCCGCGACCTCTACCACCTAGGACAAGGGCAGAAGGCACATGGGAACAACACCACCTCCACGTTCCCCTCCAAGTCACATACCATCCCCGCTTGGAAATAAATCGCCATTCCTTCGTCGTCGCTGGGTCAAAATCCAGGAACTCCCTACCTAACAGCACTGTGGGAGAACCTTCACCACTCGAACTGCAGCGGTTCAAGAGGGCGGCTCACCACCACCTTCTCAAGGACAATTAGGGATAGGCAACAAATGCTGGCCTTACCAGCAACGCCCACATCCCATGAACAAATATTAAAAAAAAGGCAATCTGCGGCTGGGTTTTTTGTAACTGGCTGCTTGGAGGTGCACAACCCAGAGTACTTACCATTAAATTTCTTTCATTTGCAATGGGTAAGTGCTTGGTGTCTGACCATTTTCTGACCGTATAACTGAGGTTGAGAATTCACAATGGGTGAGGAGTTCTTTTTAATGTCTTCATTTTTATCAGAACTACGATTAATTCTGACCCCCTTTCATGTTCTTTTCTGTTTGTAAACCATAGAGTTAGAGGCATTAAAGTAATAATATTTAAATGCTGGGCAGGTACTATTCCTTAATAACTTAAAGAGGAAGTCTGACCATTAGAATGTCTTTTAAAAACACACATTTAAAAAGAATTATAATTAACTTTTACCCCTCTCCATTTCTGTTGATTTTTTAAAATATTTTTATTTGAGCAGTGGATGCTGATTACCCCATGGAGGACATGAAAGGAAGAGTTAACTGAATCCAACAGCATGCTCTTTTTTGAGAGATGCGATGGTGCTTCTGCACTAAGGGTTCCCATTTAATGACTCAATCAAAACCTGAAAGCAGTCATCACTGCTGTCAATATGCAGCTTTGAGTGTTTGGTAGTCCTGCTGTTCAAAATGATGATCACAGTTTTGTGAGGCAAACTGCTGTTTTGTTCTGTTCTCCTGGGCTCAGGTTTTGATTATGTTTTGCTTTTTTTTGAGATACCTTGCTTCAGGGTCTAGCTGCTCTTGCTAATTTCTTTTCCCTGTTTGAGGTGCCATGCTGTGCTGCCACACAGTGCTCCATCAAAAGACCTGTTTGAGAAAACTCGATGGGTCTCGTTGCATGTTAATATTTGTTTGTAAGCTAGCCATGACATGTTCTCTATCGTTTTTCAATGGATAACGTACAAGTATTGTGAATAAAATATGTCAACGGCTAACACATTCGGGGGCGATTTTAACTCTGAACAGGTTTCAGGCAAGAAACCACCGTTTTTGGTTAGATTCCTGCCTGCCCGCGGCAGAATTTAACCACCGGGCCTCATTAACATGTCGCTGGCCAACTTCCTGCCCTGGAAGTGGGTGAGAAGCAGTTGCTGGCCTGCGGAAATTTGGCCGCCCACGAGCACTTGGGTAAGTGTGCAGACCTGGGTTCCCGGTGGGATCTCGTGGTACAGGAGTGGTGTAGGGTGGGGGGAGGATGTGGTGGGGAATCCGGGGCAGGGGAGACTTAAATTTTTCTTGTGGGGCCAAGAGGAGCACCGACACGGCTAGGTTGAAGTTGAAGATAATTCATATCCAAACACACAAATGTAACAGCTACCCATATATTGGCAGAAGTAAACTTCCATAATATAGATGACCATTTCCTAGGAAAGTTACATGATGCACAAAGCATAAATGATTTGTTTTCAGCTAAGCCTTTATGATTGAATTATTTGAACAGCTTTACCTGTGACTCAGAAGGAATCTCACTTTAGAAGTGACAAATAACGTGATTTTAAAAATTCTGTGATGTAACTGATTGCCATTTTGTTCAGAGGAGCTTTTGAGTTTTTCTTGTTTATTTACAGCAGTAATAAATTAAAATGGCTATATCTCCATAGTCATTTTGACCAGAGAGGAGAATGACTTTTGCAGTTTGATGTAGGAGGCCGTGCACTTCTAAGAGAGGAAGGAACTTGCATTCATAAGAACATAAGAAATAGGAGCAGGAGTAGGCCATAGAGCCCCTTGAGCCTGCTCCACCATTCAATAAGATCATGGCTAATCTTCGACCTCAACTCCACTTTACTGCCTGATCTCCATATCCCTTGATTCCCTTAGAGCCCAAAAATCTATCGATCTCAGCCTTAATAACTACTTAACGACTGAGCATCCACAGCCCTCTGGGGTAGAGGATTCCAAAGATTCGCACCCTCTGAGTGAAGAAATTTCTCCTCATCTCAGTCCTAAATGGCTGACCCCTTATCCTGAGACTATGCTCCCTAGTTCTAGACCCTCCAGCCAGGGGATACAGCCTCTCAGCATCCACCCTGTCAAGCCCTCTCAGAATCGTAAATGCTTCAATGAGATCACGTCTCATTCTCCTAAACTCCAGAGCCTATAGGCCCACTCTACTCAATCTTTCCTCATTGGACAACCCTCTTATCCCAGGAATCAATCTAGTGAACCTTCGTTGCACCGCCTCTAAAGCAAGTATATCTTTCCTTAGATAAGGAGACCAAAACTGTACACAGTGCTCCAGGTGTGGTCTCGCCAAAGCCCTGTACAGTTGCAGTAAGACTTCCTAACTCTTGTACTCCAAGCCCCTTGCACTAAAGGCCAACATACCATTTGCCTTCCTAATTGCTTGCTATACCTGCATCTTAACTTTCTGTGTTTCATGTACAAGGACACCCAAATCCCTCTAAACACCAACATTTAATAGTTTCTCACCATTTAAAAAATATTCTGTTTTTCTATTCTTCCTACCATAGTGAATAACCTCACATTTCCCCACATTATGCACTCATCTGCCACCTTCTTGCCCAATCACTTAACCTGTCTATATCACTTTGCAGACTCTTTGTGTCCTCCTCACAGCTTACTTTCCCACCTATCTTTGTATCGTCAGCAAACATAGATACATTACCCTTGGTTCCTTCATCTAAGTCATTAATATAGATTGTAAATTGCTGAGGCCCCAGCACTGATCCTTGCAGCACCCACTAGTTACAGCTTGCCAACCTGAAAATGACCCATTTATTCCTACCCTCCGTTTTCTGTCCATTAACCAATCCTCTTTCCATGCTAGTATATTACCCCCAACCCCATGAGCCATTATTTTGTGTAACAATAGAGCACCTTTCACAACCTTAGGATGTCCCAAAGTTCTTCACAGCCAATGAATTACAATGAAGTGTAGTTACTATTGTAATGTAGGGAGATGCTGCAGCCAATTTGTTTTAGTGATGGTTGAGGGACAAATGTTGCCCAGGACACAGGGAGAACTCTTCTTCGAATAGTGCCATGGGATCTTTTAATCCCAACTGAGGGCAGACTGGGTTTCGGTTTAATGTCTCATCCGAAAGACAGCACCTCTAACAATGCAGCACTCCCTCAGAAGTGTTAACCTAGATTATGTGCTCAAGTCTCAGGAGTGGAGCTTCAACCCACAACCTTCTGGCTCAGAGGCGAGAGTGCTACCTCTGAGCCAAGGCTGATAATATATTGGGTAAGTTCTTATACTAATTTGCTGCCCTATTAAATATTTAAACAGTTCACATGCCAACATGCACCATCCGATGGTTTATTTTAAATAAGCCTTGTATTTGCCTAAATCTGAAAATTATTAGTCTTGAATTTTTTGACAGAGTAATTAGCAAGAGGTCATTAAACCTATGTCTTTTATCAGTGAAAGAAATAAAAAGCAATTTATGAAAACACTGTGGTAATTACCACTGTGTATGGTGCCCATGAGACCATCTTTACAAAGTGCCTGAAAGCTTTTTTCTATTAGACTAGTTTTGCATTAAAACTGTCTGCTTATTAAAGAAAATGTTTTAACCTTGATACTACATTTCAAATAACTTTACATACAAAATCTCCCTGCTATCCTACAAATATTAAACTGAACAAGTGTTTCTTGTAAAAAGATAAAATTAAGCAGGCTGTTATTGTTCTTTATAATAAGCAAAGACATTTCATTTTTTCCTCCAATGTAAATGGGCTTTTACCTATTAACCTTGAGTTGTAACAATTAAAATACTCACTTTATAGAACACTGATTGCTGCTTTGAATGTTAGGGATATGTGCCACTGAAACTTGTCAGCTGTGATTGAAATTTATTCCAGTAGTGATAGGTGGGTTACCTCATTGCAGCAGGTAGTCTTTTCTCAACCAGAAAACTGATGCATTGTGAAATTGCTCCAATTTAATCCTACCACCTATTGGGTCACTACTTAGTGACACTGGCATTGAAATGGTGGAGAATCATGCAGCTTGGGATGCCTGTCTTCAGTCATCTCAAGGGGGCATCATGGACCCTAGGATCTTTGAGGAACTCTGAAGGGGTCAAAGGGAGAATGATTTTTATTCTTTAAAAGTTTGCGCATCTTAATTTTTCTGTTCGTGTTTGAATTAAATTGAAAAATCTATTAGTAAGAGTAATTGATAACCAGGAGCAATTATAAATGACAAATCTCATCCTAAAATTGAGATGACATCAGAAACTACCTGTTGTAAATCTGATTTAATACTTTTATTCATAATTATTCACAGCTCCTTCTGTCTACATTATTAAAATAGCGCCTGCACACCTCGATAAGAGTCCTTATATTTACCCGATAGATATCTTTGTTTGTCGGCCTATTATTGAGTTTTATTTTATCTGTCTTGTCTCTAAAGGGCCATCGTTGGACCAACTGACTTGGGCAGGTTTGACAGTATGGTGATGCCTTATGAACTGGAAGCATATGATATTCTGAAGAACAGAGCAGGTGGGAGAGTTGTACAAGAGCGGTGAGAAATTATGTGAGAAATAAGCAGTTACAGTCAACAAAGCAGCTGAAAATATGTTGAATTCTTGTGTGTTGTCTGGTTGATATTAGGATGCATAGGTGACCAGGGTCTTAGCTTTGAATTTTTTATATGCTTGGCTCAGGAATTAGGTAGATTCTTTTGAATCATCAGTAATTGCCATGCTTTTCAGTTCTAGATGATGATCTGAAGCCGTCAGTGATTTCAAAGGGCCAATTTTAACTCGAGCCAGTAACCGGGGGTGCGGGGGCCAAAGCAGGCGGTGAACTGTCCAGCGTCCTGGAGCGTGAGGCTCGGGAGATTTTAACTCCCGGGCCTTATTTGCATTCCCTGACTCCGACTACCACCCGCAGCTAACGGGAATTACATCCACCACGGGTGGGCAGGAGTCAAAAGTGGTGGGGAGTCACGAACACGGAAACAATCCCCAGCAAGGAAGTGCGGGTTCTGGCGGTCGGCAAGTCCCCGATCAGGGAGTGTGGGGCGGGGGGGGAAGCCCAAGGCAGGGGAGGCCCAAGGAATCCATGTGGAGCCAGAAGGAGCACTCCTCCTCTTGGCCTACAAGGATCCTTTTTAAAAAAAAATTAAAATACTTACCTAGACCTGGATCCTTGCTGCCGCCTGCTTTTGCTGGTGAGCTGGATATCGTGGGGGCCTGCAGTTAAAATGCCGTGCACGTCCCGATGATGTCACCCACCCCGTAGCCTACTCCATTCCCCCCTACTGGGACTTAATTGAGGGCCGCTGTCAGCAAGGCAGGCGGCCCGACATTGATGTTTTCGCTCAGCCGAGATGCCTGTGGAGGTGCAACCAGTGCTGGCAGATTGTTCTAAAGATAAAATTACTAAATATCTAGGCCCAAGGATCAATTTCCATCTATTCTCGGGCCTCTTGGTCCTCTCGCTGAAAATGGGCTCAGTCTCATTTCTGGGCCATTTAGTTTCTATTAAGATGAATATAAAAAGGCATTAAATAGTTACTAATTAAACACAGATCCATGTTTCTACACAGAAACTTTCAATGTTTCATTATAGATGAGGTTATATGGGTATTTCCTTCCTTAGTTATAATGCTGCATTAATTTTGCAAATTAGGTATTAATGTGTTATTATCTTCTCAGCTGCTGAAACAGCATGAGATTTTATATCTATTTCAGAAATAAAACCGTAAATTTATATGTAGATTAAAAAAGAAAAAAGAAATTAATATGCCACAGGATCACATTTTTCCACAAATTGCAATCTGATGTTATTAAAACATTAATAAAATGGTCACTGAAATGCATCATAATGTAATTTATTGCCAAAAGGATTAGACAGTGTAATAAAAATGTGAAGAAATTAAAGGTAATTGAAACAAAAACAATGAAACCACATTTTTCCTTTTAAGTTGCACTACTTTCAACATGTTTCTCGATAATGTCCAACATAAGTCAAAAGAACAAGATAAGTATTAGAGAAGTTAGTTAAGCTAAAGGAAAACAGTGCCGGGACCTGGTGGGCTACCATCAAGGATCCTGAGGGAAATGGAAAAAGAAATAGAGGCCCTACAAATTATATTTCAGGGTTCTTTTGAGAGTGGCTGTGTGCCAGTTTGGAATCTTTAATTAAAGATGAAATTACTAAATATCTAGATGAAAAGAAAATAATTAGAAAAAGCCAGCACAGATTTCGTAAAGGAAAATCATACTTTATGAAATCATAGAAAATAATTAGAATCAGCCAGCACAGACTTTATAAAGGATGATCATGCTTTATGAAAGCATAGACAAACCTGATAGAGTTCTTTGAGGAGGTGGCAGATATAGTAAATGGGAAAAATGCAGCGATTATGGTGTACACAGACTTTAAGAAAGCTGTTGTTAAGGTACCACACAGTAGGTATGGAATTAGGACAAGAGTAGCAAATTGGATTGAAAACTGGTTAGAAGGGAAGAAACAAGTAGTGGGACTTAAGGGCAGTTATTCAGAGTGGTTGATATTGGTTAGCGGTGCCTCACTGTTCTGTGTTCTGTCTGGGACCACTTCTGTTCACTGTGTACATCAATGATTTGGATATAGAGCTAGAGAGTAGTGACCAAATTTGCAGACAATGCTAAGATAGGAGGCATAGTAAATAATTCCGAGGGCCAAAGGAAACTGCAAGGGGATATTGATAAGGAAGTTGGAATGAACAAAAGAATAGCAGATGGAATTCAGTGTCAATGAGAGGTGGTATATTTTGGTAAAAAAATAAGTAATAATTATACTTTGAATGGGGGAAGGTTAGGTGATGTGAAAAAGCAGAGGGATTTGGGGGTTCAGGGTCACGAGAAATTACGATCAGCACTTCAAGCGGATACGGCCATAAAAAAACTCTAATGGAACACTTTTTTTTGGCAAGAGGTAAAGAATGTAAAAGTCAAGATGTAATAGCGAATCTATAAAAAACTGCAGTTAGAGTGCTGTGTAGCATTTTGATGTCCACATTATAGGAAGGATGTTGAGGCAATTGAGATGTACAGTGCAGATTCACTAGGATTCTGTGTGGTATGAGGAAACATGAATACAAAGAAAGACTTGAAAAATTGGGACTGTTTACATTAGAAAAGAAGAGATTATGGGGTGATTTGAAAGAGGTGTTTAAAGTTATGAAGTGATGGGTCAAAATAGATAGAAATAGACTGTTTCCAGTGGTTGAAGGATCTAGAATGAGGGAACAAAGATATAAGATCTATATAGATATAAATGTAAAATATTTAGGACAGAGAGCAAGAGAGTACCTATTCTGCACAGAAAGTTGTGAAGCTGTGGAATTCACTAGAGTCAATGATTGAAGCAGAGACCATGTCAACATTTAAGAAGGTTGAAGGAAAGGGGGATAAAGCGATATGGAATTAGGATTACTGCTTGTGTGAAGGATAAACACCAATATGGATTGGTTGAGTTGAATGGCCAGTTTCTATGTTATAATCTCTATGTAATCCTTTGCAAAGTTGGACAGGAGTCCAAAAAATGACTTTTCATTAGAAAATATAAATATTCTCATTATTGAAGACCCTTAAAATCCAGCAATTTATATTATCCAAATATCATAGTTTATCATTTTCCCTGTGTTTTATTTACATATAATTTTTTTTCTGTATTTTATTTATATTCTTTAATATAATTAACTTTTTAGTTACCATATTAGTGCCATTTCTATATGAATTTTTAAAGTTAAAACTCACTGATAGATATTTCCTATATAGTTTAAGTTTTAAAATCTTTTTACTATGTGATGGATGTGCTGAGTACAATAGAGGAAACGTGCAGTGGTGACGGGGTAAGAAAGGTGATTGTGACAAGAGTTGAAGACTCTTGCGACAAGACATAGAGAAAATGTTTCCACTTGTGGGGGAGTCCAAAACTAGAGGTCTTAAATATAAGACAGTCACTAATAATCTGCTCACCGATGCTCAGTTTGGGTTCCGCCAGGACCACTCGGCTCCAGACCTCATTACAGCCTTGGTCCAAACATGGACAAAAGAGCTGAATTCCAGAGGTGAGGTGAGAGTGACTGCCCTTGACATCAAGGCAGCATTTGACCGAGTGTGGCACCAAGGAGCACTAGTAAAATTGAAGTCAATGGGAATCAGGGGGAAAACTCTCCAGTGGCTGGAGTCATACCTAGCACAAAGGAAGATGGTAGTGGTTGTTGGAGGCCAATCATCTCAGCCCCAGGGCATTGCTGCAGGAGTTCCTCAGGGCAGTGTCCTAGGCCCAACCATCTTCAGCTGCTTCATCAATGACCTTCCCTCCATCATAAGGTCAGAAATGGGGATGTTCGCTGATGACTGCACAGTGTTCAGTTCCATTCGCAACCCCTCAGATAATGAAGCAGTCCGAGCCTGCATACAGCAAGACCTGGACAACATCCAGGCTTGGGCTAATAAGTGGCAAGTAACATTCGCGCCAGATAAGTGCCAGGCAATGACCATCTCCAACAAGAGAGAGTCTAACCACCTCCCCTTGACATTCAACGGCATTACCATCGCCGAATCCCCCACCATCAACATCCTGGGGGTCACCATTGACCAGAAACTTAACTGGACCAGCCATATAAATACTGTGGCTACGAGAGCAGGTCAGAGGCTGGGTATTCTGCGGCGAGTGACTCACCTCCTGACTCCCCAAAGCCTTTCCACCATCTACAAGGCACAAGTCAGGAGTGTGATGGAATACTCTCCACTTGCCAGGATGAGTGCAGCTCCAACAACACTCAAGAAGCTCGACACCATCCAAGATAAAGCAGCCCGCTTGATTGGCACCCCATCCACCACCCTAAACATTCACTCCCTTCACCACCGGCGCACTGTGGCTGCAGTGTGCACCATCCACAGGATGCACTGCAGCAACTCGCCAAGGCTTCTTCAACAGCACCTCCCAAACCCGCGACCTCTACCACCTAGAAGGACAAGGGCAGCAGGCGCATGGGAACAACACCACCTGCACGTTCCCCTCCAAGTCACACACCATCCCGACTTGGAAATATATCGCCGTTCCTTCATTGTCGCTGGGTCAAAATCCTGGAACTCCCTTCCTAACAGCACTGTGGGAGAACCGTCACCACACGGACTGCAGCGGTTCAAGAAGGCGGCTCACCACCACCTTCTCGAGGGCAATTAGGGATGGGCAATAAATGCCGGCCTTGCCAGCGACGCCCACATCCCGTGAACGAATAAAAATAAATAAATAAATAAATAAATCCAATAGGGAATTCAGGAGAAACTTCTTTACCCAAAGAGTGGTAAGAATGTGGAACTCACTATCACAAGCATAGTTGAGGCAACTAGCACAGATGCATTTAAGGGGAAGCTAGATAAGCACACGAGGGAGAAAGGAATAGAAGGGTATGCCGATAGGATTAGATGAAGAGGGGTGGGAGGAGGCTGTTGACATGATAAATGTTGACATAGACCAGCCTGTTACAGTGCTGTAGACTCAATGTAACTCGATGTGAGATAGAAACCTTCAAATGGCAATTACTGTGGTGGTGTCAGTTTTGTTTTGCTTGCACAGTGCACTCTTTTATAGTACGTCAAATTACTTTTTGCACTTAGTGAAAATGCCTCAATCATATTTAAGCTGCATATCTTATATTGCAGATTAATTTATTGTCAATAAAAATCTTCCACCAGGGAGATCTCCAGTACTTAGGCCAGCTGACAATGGACTGACCCCAAAGAGACACCTGATCACACCAATTCCAGGTTAGTCTCTTGACACACATAGCTAGAGTTTCCACTTGCACTTTAATTAATCTGTACTATCAAAGGGGTAATACATCATTAAAGTTAGCTACCAGATTTGAAAATGGCACACAATGTCGGGAGCAATGTTCTACAAATATTGATAGTTCTTGACAGCTTTAGTGCTGTAATATTGTCCTGAGGGTTACAAAGGAACCAATAGCACTCCTGCTGCTCCTGGCTCCACATCAAACTTTAAAAAAAATGTACCTACTATTTGGGGGTGGCTTGATAGGTCGCATCTACATCCGGAAAACCTGAGCAGAGCAGGCCCAATGCCTGCTTCACTCAGGGCAGCCCAATATCTCAGATGGGGCCTAAAACAGGCCTGAAAATCGTCCAAGACCAATATGGTGTCAGATATTTTTCAGGTGCCTTTGGGGCACATGGCCTGGAAAATTGGTCAATTTTCCCTCCATTTTCTGTCCGAAAAACGGGTGCAACGATGACCAATTTCTACCCCTTCTGCAAATTTTAAAGACCCCTTTTTTGTTCCTTGTTGGATCTAATATATGGTACTTGTAGTTTTAGGGTGGATGTATCTAAAATGTTGACTTTTTTTCCTCTTTATAGATTACAGAGGTGGCTTTCATCTGAAACCATCTCAGGATTATGAAAAGGAAAGAGTGATGATGGAGGAAATCGAGAGGCTGAAGATCTCAGCCTCACTACAGAAAGAAAGTAGCCCTAAATCATTCACAGCTTTAGAAGATGTGCCAGTGGATATGTACAATGCAGACAGTACTTCGTTTAAATCTGCATCAGGCAGCCCAGTGAGATCAAACTGGTTGTTAGCGGATTCCTTTGGGGGTCCAGAACTATCATCTGCTGCAAAGCAGGATCTCAATACAATCCGATCTGAGAGGTCAGACAAACAGTCTGGCAATGGCAAAACTGGAACAGCCAAATTGAGCCATCACAAAACTAAAAAAGAGAAAACAGAGAAAATTAAAGATATGCCACTGTATTCAGTGGTGAACAAATCTAAAAAACCAAGACCCATATTAGACCAGGTGTTTGGAGAAACTTTGTCTACGTCATCCAATAGCAGAGGAAATTTATACAAGGTAGAAACAACTGCACGTGGGCAAAATGATCTTGAGGAAGAACCAATATATGCTGAGATTGATGAATTCTTTGAAAACGGTCATGCAGAAAGGAAGAGCTTCAGTGAAGGAATCAAAACAAGATTAGTGGATAGCACAGAAAATAAAATACAAGAATATGAGCTGGTGACAGTCAAAATCTCCAAGATGAAACAATCATTAGGTATGGACTTCATCTTGAGTTGTCCAGAAACTGACCAAATTATTCTTCCATATTTTTTCCCTGTTATTTTTCTTCCATGTTCTGTATTTTTCTCCATTTCTCTCTTGAAAGCACTTGCTCTTGGTGAGGCATAATTTCACAGGCACTGGTGTGCCCAACTGTGCGTTCTTCACTTATGAGCCTAGACAAATATTTGACTGTGGAGTGCATCAGGGCAGAACTCAATCCTGTCCACATACACACAAAGTGAAAACTGTAGATGATTTTGTTTTATTTTTTTCTGATCCTGGGGGTGCTGGGGCCAACTGTAACACACTAACTGCTGCCTCAGTGGAAATCAACTAATCTAGGACCTTTTTCTCCATATAGTATAGTACCATGCTACGCTGTGTATATGCCCACTGAATTACTGGGGAACTAAGATTTTATTTCAGTTATTTTAAAGGTGCCCTTCCAACAGAAGTAAACATCACAACCTAAACAGCTGTTTACTTCTGTCCTGTGGATACTGTTACCCTTCTTGACTGGGAGTTTCCACCTGACCTTGTTCTAGTATCTAACTACCACATCTGACAATGAACATGTCTTTAAATAATTGCAATGGAAAGGCAGGAACAGACACATTTGCTCTATGACAATTTAGTGTGCTAAAATATACATATTTAAATATATAAAAATTGCAAAACTTTGGAGTTACAGGTTTTGAAACACAGGGTAAATGACCTTCCGGTTGGTTTCTTTGTGAAGGCATTTGTCAGTGACACAGCTAGTTTTAAAACTGCTGTCCAATGAAGTCATTTTCGTAGTTTCTGTACTAAATTTTCAGTATTTAGTTAGTACAGTGATACATTCTGCTTGGGGGAGTTAATATACCTTGTAAATTATCAGCAGATTTAATTTCTAATTACTTATCCACTGAATTCTGGGAGGTGTAATAAGTTACATTTTAAAGTATGAAATAGTCCATGGGAGATGAATTGCTTTATGAAATCATAAATACGTACTTCTTGGATACCTTTACAATGTCATTCTTCATAGCAACTAGAGCAGTTTTTCCCCTTAAGATAAAAGCAAAAAATGTTGGAAATACATAGTAAGTTCATTACCATCTGAAGAGAACTCTGATGAAGGGTCAACACTTCAAACTTTAAACACTTTTCTGTAAGTGGCTCTGTGAATTTAGGAAGAGGGATGAGAAGAGAGTCTCTGTGAACTGGAGGGAAGAGGTGAGGAGTGCCTTCGTGAATATAACCACAATAGTGTTCCATTTCTTTGCAGAAAATGACAGAACATCCCTACAGTATTTGCTACAATCTTATTCAATTTTCTGGTGGCCCAGACTATGGGATGATGGCTCCACACTGTAAAGTTGTCTTCATTATATGTTTGTAAGGTTATTACTTGCCTGCTCTCTGGGAGTAGGTAGGTACTAACCTTAAAAGAACACCCTAAAACTTCCATTTTCAGTCATAAGGTCAACACAGCTGGTGCTGTAAATTTGTAATTACTGCATGACCACATTTAACGTCACCGATTGAAATTACATAAGAAGGTAATCAAACTGTAACTACTTCCCTGCATATAATCATGATCAGGAATACAATGATCTTGGGCCCAAAATTCCTCAGGGATTCTGCTGGTTTGCCACTGTTACTCTGGCAAGAGACCAGCAGAAACCCTCAGAATGAGGCACAGATTCAGTTGCTT
This sequence comes from Heptranchias perlo, assembly GCF_035084215.1. Lineage (NCBI taxonomy): Eukaryota > Metazoa > Chordata > Chondrichthyes > Hexanchiformes > Hexanchidae > Heptranchias > Heptranchias perlo. Next base: position 10,817,367 of record NC_090345.1, on the reverse strand, counting down.
CAGATCTTCGCCGATATGGGAGCTTCCTAGTTGCTTTATAAGGGCAGAACCTCTGTCCGATCTTCACAAGGCAAATGACAGCCAGGGGGTAAAGCCAGGACGGGGGACTCCCTACACTGTTCTGCTCCTCAGGACCAAGCATATCAGTGGAAGCTGCTAAGCTTACTAAATGATGGGTGGCCTGGCCCCTCGAAGACCCAGAATCTTAGATTTTTGCCAATCAACCCCCTTGCTCAAGGCACGGAGGAGATCATAGTCAGAGTTGGGGTAGGGAGCCTGGGGAAATGCCTCCATGGGCAGGTGGGCACCAGAGCATTTGGCCAACATGGGCAGGTGGGCACTGGCGTATTCGGCCAACATGGGCAGGTGGGCATTGGAGAAGCACCCTTAGTGGCGTCTGCGCTCCCCTGCCTTCCCACTGACACAGGGATCACAATGGACCAAGGAATTTTGGAGCCCTTGTTTGGCTTATTACTTCATTATAATTTATAACAGTGCCATCCATGCCACATACAAACATTTACAAGTATGTCATGGCCTTTTTTCTTGAAGCTCTGATTGTATATTTCTTCCTACCATAGGTGCCATACTATTAGGTTTCCACCTTGTACCAAGTTTGGATTCCCCAAACTTCCATGACTTTTTAGTTGTTACTTTACTTCCCTACAGTTATTTTAGTTAAATGGTACCTGTTAGATTTGCTACTAAACCAAGATTCTAAGCTTTTAACATACTTGGTTTCTGTATCATAGTTGGTGATCCGGAAAGCAAACAGAATAATGGCCTTTATTTCTAGGGGGATGGAGTATAAAAACAGGGAAGTCATGCTACAACTGTACAGGGTGCTGGTGAGACCACACCTGGAGTACTGCGTATAGTTCTGGTGCCCTTATTTAAGGAAGGACGTACTTGCATTGGAGGCAGTTCAGAGAAGGTTCACTAGGTTGATTCCGGGTATGGAAGGGTTGTCTTCTGAGGAAAGATTGAACAGGTTGGGTCTATACTCATTGGAGTTTAGAAGAATGAGAGGAGATCTCATTGAAACATACAAGATTCCAAGGGGACTCGATAGGGTAGATGCTGAGAGGATGTTACCCCTCATGGGGGAATCTAAAACAAGGGATTTGGTCTCAGAATAAGGGGTCGCCCGTTTAAGACGGAAATGAGGAGGACTTTCTTCTCCCAGAGGGTCGTGAATCTTTGGAATTCTTTGCCCCAAAAAGCTGTGGAGGCTGAGTCATTGAATACATTGAAGGCCGAGTTAGACAAATTTTTGATCAGCAAGGGAGTCAAAGGATATGGGGAAAGGGCCAGAAAGTGGAGTTGAGGTAAAAATCAGATTAGCCATGGATCTCATTAAATGGCGGAGCAGTCTCGAGGGGCTACTCCTGCTCGTATCTCTTATGGTCTTATGGTGTGGTTTAACCATATTTTTGACGATCTTGAAATAAGTTTTGGTTTGAATTGTGTAACAAAGAGTTAATCTATTGTTATGTGCCTATGGATTCCTAGTGTGATCAATTGTGTGGGAGCACTTTCCTATAGTAAGTATTATTTTAGGAGTAAAGTGAGAACAAAATTGATACTGTATCAAAATTGGTACGGTATGTGGATTGCCACAAGGTGAGTCAGTCGCACCTCAATGACAGTCTTGAAGCACACACTCAAAAATGTAGCTGGATTTATTCCAAACCAAAATGGTGGGTAAATTTAGCTATGCACATAAGTACCTTGCTTTATTATCTACTTTTCTCAAGGGTTTGATCAGAAACAAACATGAGGAGAACTTCTCCCTCTTTTGTGATAGTCTCAAGTAAAGGTCCCCATCCCTTTAAATTTGACTTTCATGGAGTTGTTCATTGAGGAAAATCACATTGTTTTATACAGACAAACCTCTTAGTGGTCTTAGCAACCTGTTTATATGAACCCAATTCTTTTGTTATTGAAAAAGACCCTATATACAAATGATTTGTGGTACCATGAATTTTGTGCAGCAAGATTCTTTTTAGTTATCTCTGTTACTTACTAGCAGTGTAGTGGTTATAGTAGTGCACTGGTAACCCAGAGGTTGTAAATTCAAATGTCACCATAGGAAGTTGTGAAACTGAATTTAATAATTCTGGTAATCTGTGGGATGTTACCAGGAGAAAATTACCATGAAACTGTTGGGTCATTATAAAAACCTAACTGGTTCAGTAACAGGAACCTACCACCCCTCCCTGGTCTGGTCTAAATGTGGCTGCAGTCCCTTAATGCCCTCAGTGCAATTAATGATAGGCAATAAATACTGCCTTACCAGTGCTATCCGTACCCTGAAAACAAATAATAAAATGCTAAAATGTTTTGCTCTTCCACTGTTGAAACAAGGTTCAACAAAGGGGAATTAGATAAGTGCTTGAAAAAGAGGACTAGTAAACGGTACAATTTTTTTTTTAAAACCCTGCAATCCTGGAGAATTGAAACAAAAGTTGTAAATACACAGCAAGTCAGTCGGAATCTAATATTTCAAATAGAGCTCTTCAGAATTGAAAACTGAAAGATAAACATACAAATATTTTAGTGGAATAGAGAATAAAGGGAAGATGGGGAAAATAAAAAAAAACAGTTACTCCACTGTCAGAGAGAGGACGCTAATGAAACTTGCTTAAAAGAAGGCAGCAGGTTGTTAGTATAAAAGATTCTCAGTGTGAGAATGAAAGACATTTTTCCTTGGGTGGGCCTCTCGCCATCGTAGCTATTTGCATGTACTTTTGTTTTTTTAATGTCTTTCATTCCCTCACTGTTATGATCCTTTATGGTACCTAACAATCTTCTGGCTTTAAGCTGGTTTCAGATCATTTAACCCTTTAACTTCCTCCCTATGATTAGAGTATTGTTTTTTGATGTTTTCCCTCCTGCTTGTTCGTCTTTCAGTTTCAATTCAGAGGAAGAGTTCTGCTTGGAATATTAGAGCATGCAGGAGACTGAGGTTAGAACAGGTGGCTCGGGTTGAAAAACACAATGGTGGTCCAAATGGCCTATTTTTCTGCTATATAGCATCCTATGATTCTTACAAGTACACCAGTTTTTATGTTTATTTTAATGATTACATTTTTATCAATATTTGCATTGTAAGACTCAAACAATTGTACTGCTTTGACTTTTAACTATAGGAATCAGCATTTCGGGTGGTATTGAATCTAAAGTCCAACCTGTTGTGAAAATAGAGAAGATTTTCCCAGGAGGGGCTGCGTCAGTCAGTGAAGCTCTTAAGGTAATGTAATCACTGAACAGTTCTGGTTCCCTGCACAGGGATAAACTAAACCTGCAAGTCTATTGGACTTTTCTTTGAAAGATTGATGATACTTGTCTACAATTGCAGTGATGAGATAGATTACTAAAAAAGCTTATAGAATGCATAATCCCTTAGTAGAAATACATATTGCACCCGTTCTTCCATTCATTGGTTCTTTAAAAGATAAATAATTTTGCTTCAAATATTTACGGGGATTGTGGCATCCAGTTTTGACTCAAAAAAATTATATAACTCTTCCATTTTAGCCCTTACCCCATATGAATTGTTGGATGTTCTTTGTAATCCATATTCCACCAAAGGTGTCACAGAACTGCCCGTTAGAGTTGTTTATAGATGAACTCAATGGAAATAAAAATTGTGAGAGATGTAAAACGGGCTGTCGACTCGCTATCACCTGTTTTACACTATCGCACAAAGTCACAATCTACCCCTATTGCTGTTAAACAAAACTGGATATATTTTCTTGCACTTAATATCACCGTCTTTGGCCTTGATATCACCGTGCGCATACAATTTTTGATCAATTTTTAATTGGTAGTGAAGCGAATGGCTACAATTGAGTAAAATGATTTCCCCACTGTTAAGCCTGATGGTATTGAGTTAACACTGAAGGAACAGTATAAGCTAACCAGGGATAGAGCACTGAAGTTATTAACTGAATTTTCAAGTTTTTGTAGTGACAAATGGGCTAGAAGCCGATTTAACACGATAAACTGGTATCAGGCATCTAGAACAAAATCCAGGACCTAATGGTTTTTCTTACTCAACAGTCTTACTCCTTCATGTTATCCAACTGTGCTAGAAAACATAAAGGATAATAAGTTGTTTCTAATTGTTGCCATCTCGGGCAGCAACAACATCAGTTTTCATGTCTAAAACCAGGGGCATAATTTTTACTCCGAGCCGGGTACCCCATGCGTCCGCAGATATTCGCATGGGGAACCCGGAAGCGAATTGAGTGCGTCGCAATCTGCGATCGTAACTCAATTGAAGGTAAGTATTTCAGCTTCCGGGTTTCCCACGTGGCAGGCAGCCAGATTGACAGGCTTGCTGCCTCTTGGCAGTAAAAGGAGCTGCAAATCAGAGAGGAGGGGCGGGAGGGACAGAGAGATCATCGGAGGTGGGGGGTGTGGATAACATCGGAGTGGGCGGGGGGGGGGGTTCCAGCCAGCCACGGAGATCGGGGGTTCCAGCCAGCCACGGAGATCGGGGGTTCCAGCCAGCCACGGAGATCGGGGGTTCCAGCCAGCCACGGAGATCGGGGGTTCCAGCCAGCCACGGAGATCGGGGGTTCCAGCCAGCCACGGAGATCGGGGGTTCCAGCCAGCCACGGAGATCGGGGGTTCCAGCCGGCCACGGAGATCGGGGGTTCCAGCCGGCCACGGAGATCGGGGGTTCCAGCCGGCCACGGAGATCGGGGGTTCCAGCCGGCCACGGAGATCGGGGGTTCCAGCCGGCAACAGAGATCGGGGGGCAGGCGGCAACGGAGATCATGGGGGAGTGGGGGGAGGCCGATCGTGGGGGTCCTGTCAGCCAGGTGAGCTTGTTGGGCCTGGATGAAGCACTCCTGTTCCTCCGGGCCCACAAGCTGTGCAATAAATGCACTCACCTCATGGATCTGGCCCTTCCTGCCTGCTTTCACCTGACGTGATTCGGAAGTGATGGGAAACCCAAACACGTACGGTTAACTTAATTTTAATCTTCTAATACACAAAATGTTAAGTACCTCAAGTATCTGAATGACGTACATTTCCCTTTTTAGTATCGGCCCGCCGGCTTTAAGTGAGGGCGAGACTTCCTGGTGTCTCCTCTCCACACGCATACATACCTGCCTGGGTTAAACCCAGAAGTGGGCGAGTTGGAGCCGGATTGCGGTCCCGCTTTGAATACCTGTTATTTTAAACTCCCACCTGTTCTTGGGGGCTAAAATTTACCCCCAGGTCTTTTCTGATCTTGTCAGTTGCTTTGTGTTTAGAACCCCATCCCCCAGCTGTATCCTGAGCTGATTTTGCAAGGCTGTTTTTGGTAGCTAGTATCATTCAGGCAATGATTATACCCAGACTTTAGTTTTGTTTTCTTTGGGATATTGGTTGCTGGTGAGTTCTTTTATTTAGAAATAGCGGTACTGCTTATTTCACCTCTGTGTCTTATCATTAGCATTGCTGTAAAGAACTGAAAGGCATTGATTCGGCTTTTCCCATCGGGTTTAAATTAGTATTGACATTCAGCTTTCTAAACGTGAAAAATAAATCTGTCAATTAAAAGGGAACAGTACTCAATCAAACTGCTGCATAATCTTAATGTTCTAAAAGTTTGAAAACATAAAACACAGTAACGAGGGAGGACTGAAAGACACCAGTATGTGTTCAGTTATCTATTTCTCTTATAATATTCAGGATTACAGCAAAATGTCAATTATCCACCATAATGGGAGAGGACCCACCTGGAAGAGAATGGAAATTGGCAGATTACCAAGAGCCTCCAAATGAAACTGCTAATTGCTCTGAATTATGAATGTTCTGCCTCTCACCACCAGCCAGCCTCATTCCTCTCCATCACTTACATTGTCCTTGTCAGTAATAGTGGCTGGTGGTCCAACACTTGATCCATCAGTTGATCTGCTGGCTCATGGATCCACCTTCCATCCGTCCGTGTGCCTCCAGCTGCCAGACCTCCTACAGACTCGAGAAAGCTGGTCAAAACGCCCCGTGGCCACCAACAACTGGCTCCCAGCTACAGTGATAAGTCCACATGTGCCCACCTCCACCAATTCCATTGGCAGCTTTTGCAATGCTGACCACAGCAGAGCTGCCAATGGGGAACATTTTTGGCCAGCTAGCTCGGGTTTGTGGCAGGTCTGGTAGCTGTGATTACAGGAGGTTCACGGACACCTTGTAAGCTGCCAAAGCAGTTGACTGATCAGCTGTTGCAGTGTCAGATGATCTTACTAGCAGGAGGACCATTGTCGTATAATATTTAGTCTGATTATTTTGAGAGGAACAAAATTCCTAGCAGCCCAACTCTGCTGTTCTGACTTTTGAATGCTCTACCTCACCCTGCTTACCTGCCTCAGTCCATCTAGGAATACTCTTCTCCATTGTTCCTGTGAATATTCTCAGATAATTGAGAATTGAAAGCACAGATGGGAGCATGGATAATGGAGATCCCAATCCTTTTCTGTTAGAACTTAGTATTTTGGCTTTGAAGGTTGCACTGTTTCTCAATGGATATAAACAAAATAAGATCTACATATTTCGAATCATGCAATTACTCCATTGTTTCTAATAAAGAAATGGATTATTGTACTAACAGTCCCAGGCCTATAGGTAATGTTTTAAGGAAAGCAGATCAGTTCCAAAATTATATTTGTGACAACACAAATGAAAAGTGTGAAAGAAACATTTGCACTGCATTAAACATTTCAAACAAATTAATAAATGTGTATCATTGTTTCCTGTTAACCCCTTGATTGTAAAATATATTTTGTAGCTTTCCAATGATGTGCAAACTTTTGTGTAAAGTCTGCACAGATAATAATTTGTAAAGTTTTGTTGCTGTTTATTCTGAAGTAACTGAAAAAATGTAAAGAACATTGTTTTTTATGCAATTTTGGTGCAATGCTGATGCATTCTTCAAAGTGTGTAGAAGGTGAGGACAACTAAATATTTTCTTTGCACGTTTTCAAATTCTTTTACCACATGATTAGTTCCCCTCTTACCAGCTAGCCCCTGTCAACTGATGTTCTTGCTCCCTGCTAATGCACAATCAGACTTCCAACAGCAAACTTTCAACTTTGGCAATTAGGCCCCAACAGCAGTAAAACTTCACTGTAAATCCTTCACAGTGCTCCTCTCCTGATTCTCAACTTCATTGGGGTGGTCGTAAACCACCACTGAAGACACAGGCAATACCGCAGGAAGAACTTCGGCTGCCATGTCACCTCCCGTAGTAATCTGATCATTCTCTACTAGCCAGGTCTTTCCCCAGCAACAATATAATGACGACTGCTATCCATCCTTTCTCTGCTCCAATCTACAGACTTACCTGAAACTCTTGCAGTAAAAGCAAACCCTGGCTAAAACCACCAAAGAACCCTAGATCACTGGCAACCCTGGTCCCATACATCTTGGCAATCATGGGCCCCTTCCTCTCAATAACCCCAAAGCACAAGCACTCAAATGGCCTCAAGCCACCCAAATGGTACCACTCAAATCCAGGACTATAACTAAAAGACAAGCCTGACCTCACTGTTGACACGCTGCTGGAACCAAACTTCCCTACAATGATGTTTCCCAGGTTAGTCTGCCACCCTTCCATCTCCAGTTCCCACTCGTCTTCCAATCCCAGTCCCAGCCACTCACACTTCCAACTACCCCACTATCCCCACAACCTTATTGCAATGTGTCCTCTCTGTTCCCCCTTTCTCCGATGCTACTCCTCTGCCAATCTCCTTAGCGGCCATCTAAGACTTGAGTCCCTTCTATATGGCCCCACGGATTCCCTCTGCTCTAACCTTCACAGTGCACTCTGCAGCACTGCAGTCTCTCCCAAAGTAGCAATGTATACTACCTCATTGCCCTCTCCTGATGCACTCACTACCCACTCTGTTTTGTATAGGTAAACTTTTCTTACCGCCATTCCTTTCCTCTCGCCACTCCCCCTGCCCCTCCCACTGGCCTTGTTAATTTTTCCACTGTGGGTCACACTATAAAATGTCCTCTGCCTTGCAAATAAAATCCTCTCCATCCATGACATCAACCTGGGTGAGTCTATTACCATCTTGGGCCTGACCAAAGCATAGCTCACAGTGACTCCTGTCCCCTCATCAAGGCTTTCCCACTTGGCTACATGTTCCACCGTGTTTCGCAATTAAACCACCATGGCTGTTGTATGACTGTCATCTCCGGGTCCCACCTTAGCCTGTTCTTTTAATTTCCAGCTTCTTCTCATTCGCACAACTAATCCTTTACCAACCTTCCTGCCTCTCCTTTAAGATCCTCATTGTTTATTGCCTTCCAAAGTTCCTTGGAGATTTTCTCGCTCAATATTTGCATCAAGCGACTCCTATCATAAGTGACTTCAGTCTATGTCTAAATTCCTCTTATCACTTCTTCTCTGACTTCTCCACCCTAAAGTCTTCTTTCAGCTTCACCTTGCACATCACTCACATCCAAGGCTGCCCCCTCAAACTTGCTATCATGTAGAACCTTGCCACCTCCAAGATGTCCTGACAAGGTCATTTCTGGGAACATACTCATTTCCTTTGTTATCCACAGATCGCTGTCCACCCCAACCCCTTTACCATCATCCATTGCCCCTAGAAAGAAAACACCTTCATCTTTCCTCTCTAGCATCCTATCCAACTCCCTCCCCTCTGACCCTCCAAGTGACCTTGCTACATTTGTTGACTTACTCAACAGCTCCTCTGCTTCCGGTGTTGACACCTTATCCCCACCAAATTGCTCACAGTCTGCCTTTCCTTCCCTTGGTACAACATCTGACACCATTCACTCATGACTTTTCTACTGAACAATCTCTAGAATGAGCTCAATTTCCTCCAGCTAAACGTTTGGAAAACCAAAGCCACCATTTTTGGCCCATCACAAACTCCGAACTCCTGCCACCAATTACATCCCCTTCCTCGGTTACCATCTCAAGCTGAACTAGACTGTTTTCTACTTCGGCATCCTACTCGACCCGAGCCTCACAAAGATACTCCTCCTGGCCCTACAGAAATCTTCCGGCCTGCTGCTGGTCCTTCCATTCTCCCCTCAGCCACCCCTGCAGTTTAAGCAAGCACTTCTGGCTCAACTCCATGGAGGAGTTGCCAGATTCCCGCTGCGCCCCCCCCCCCCCCCAACACTCCAATCGGCGAGCTGCCCGTCAGACCTCGTTAAACACTGGCACCTGTCCAATATTGTAGATCACACCTGACCATGAAAATAGTTTGGGCCTCCCGTCAGTGTCATCGGACGGGCATAGTGGGCACCCACTATATAAACAAAATGTATTATTGAGATTAAGACTGTTTTAGAAATATGAATCGATACACTTTGAACATAAGAACATAAGAAATAGGTGCAGGAATAGGTCATACTGCCCCTTGAGCCTGCTCCGCCATTCAATCAGATCATGGCTGATCTTCAACCTCAACTCCACTTTCCCGCCAGATCCCTAAATCCCTTGATTCCCCTAGAGTCCAAAAATCTATCGATCTCAGTCTTGAATATAATCAACGACTGAGCATTCACAGCCCTCCAGGGTAAAGAATTCCGAAGATTCACAACCCTCTGAATGAAGAAATTCCTCCTCGTCTCAGTCCTAAATGTCCGACCCCTTATCCTGAGACTATGTCCCCTAGTTCTAGACTCTCCAGCCAGGGGAAACATCCTCTCAGCATCTGCCCCGTCAAGCCCTCTCAGAATCTTGTACATTTCAATGAGATCACCTCTCATTCTTCTAAACTCCAGAACATATAGGCACATTCTACTCAATCTTTCCTCACAGGACAACCCTCTCATCCCAGGAATCAATCTAGTGAACCTTTGTTACATCGCCTCTAAGTATATCCTTCCTTATGTAAGGACACCAAAACTGTATACAGTACTCCAGGTGTGGTCTTACCAAAGCCCTGTACAATTGCAACAAGACTTCCTTACTCTTGTACTCCAAGCCCCTTGCAATAAAGGCCAACGTAGCATTTGCCTTCCTAATTGTTAGCTGTACCTGCATGTTAATTTTCTGTGTTTCATGTACAAGGACACCTAACTTAATAGTTTCTCACCATTTAAAAAAAATTCCGTTTTTCTATTCTTCCTACCAAAGTGAATAACCGCACATTTCCTTACATTATACTCCATCTGCCACCTTCTTGCCCACTCACTTAACCTGTCTATATCCCTTTGCAGACTCTTTGCGTCCTCCTCACGGCTTACTTTCCCACCTAACTTTGTATCATCAACAAACTTCAGATTACATGAATAAACATTTGTTTGAACTTTTTTCTGGTTCATTATAGCTCTGAATCACTTGTTTTGAATTACTGTTTTCTACCCCACTCTAGCTAATTTGTTATTCTATATATATATGGTATGTATAAGAGTAAGGAGGTCTTGCTGCAATTATATAGAGCTCTGGTGAGAACACACCTGGAGTACTGTGTACAGTTTTGGTCTCCTTACCTAAGGAAAGATATACTTGCCTTAGAGGGAGTACAATGAAGGTTCACTAGAATGATTCCTGGAATGAGGGGGTTGTCCTCTGAGGAGAGATTGAGTAGAATGGGCCTATATTCTCTCGAGTTTAGAAGATTGAGAAGTGATTTCATTGAAACGTATAACATTCTGAGAGAGCTTGACAGGGTAGATGCTGAGAGGCTGTTTCCCCATGCTGGACAGTCTACAACTAGGGGTCATAGTCTCAGGATAAGGGGTCGGACATTTAGGACTGAGATGAGGAAAAATGTCTTCACCCAGAGGGTTGTGAATCTTTGGAAGACCATAAGAGATAGGAGCAGGAGTAGGCCATTCGGCCCATTGAGCCTGCTCCGCCATTCAATGAGATCATGGCTAATCTGATTTTTAGCTCAACTCCACTTTCCCGCCTTTTCCCCATATCCTTTGACTCCCTTGCTGATCAGAAATGTGTCTAACTCAGCCTTGAATGTATTCAATGACTCAGCCGCCACAGCTTTTTGAGGTAACGAATTCCAAAGATTCACGACCCTCTGGGAGAAGAAATTCCTCCTCATTTCCGTCTTAAACGAGTGACCCCTTATTCTGAGATTATGCCCCCTAGTTTTAGATTCCCCCATGAGGGGTAACATCTTCTCAGCATCTACCCTATCGAGTCCCCTCAGAATCTTGTATGTTTCAATAAGATCTCCTCTCATTCTTCTAAACTCCAATGAGTATAGACTCAACCTGTTCAATCTTTCCTCATAAGGCAACCCTTCCATACCCGGAATCAACCTAGTGAACCTTCTCTGAACTGCCTCCAATGCAAGTGTGTCCTTCCTTAAATCTCTACCACAGAGGGCTGTGGATGCTCAATCGTTGAGTATATTCAAGATTGAGATCAGTAGATTTTCGGACACTAAGGGAATCAAGGGATATGGCGATAGGACGGGAAAGTGGAGTTGATGTAGCCATGATCTTGTTGAATGGCGGAGTAGGCTCAAGGGGCCATATGGCCTACTCCTGCACCTCTTTCTTATGTTCTTATTGTGGATGTACTGGATTTTCACATCTATCGAATGTTTAAAGAACGAAGTTCATTGTTAGATGATATGACGATAAATAGTTGCTTTAGCTTAATCATCGCTTGTAGTTAGTAAGTCAAACATAGGCTGCCTCAACAAGAATATGTGATCACACTGATGTGAGAATGATGTGACAGCATATTAAACTGTCAACTATTTCATTGGCTACCATCAACAAAGAAGTGTTGTCCAGAGTGCGGCTCCAACTTAGCTATTGGAACCAAATACTTTTTGCAAGCTGTAGTTCTCTTTCAATAACCAAGAAGGAGTCATTGTGAACAATAGTTGTTCTGTAAGGAGACCTTTGTTTGAATTTTGTACAACATAATTAGTCTCTAATTGACTATCCTGATCCATTGACCGGTTACTTAATTAAAAATACAGTAGAGGTAATTCACAGTCACATTGAAAGCCAAGTAAAATGTGAATTAGCAAAGGGGATGGATTGAATATCAGAGTACATACAAGTTTAATAAGAAAACTCCAATTTAGAATACTAATTTCATTAATTGAAATATATATCTCTACCAAAAAAATCTTCACAAATGTTGGAATTTAAAAGAAATATCTAGTTAATTGTAATATTCTTACATCAGTAATTGTTTTTCAGATGTGTTAATCAGATGCGAATTGTGCCTAATGACACAGCAATAGTTTGTTTTCAGTTTATGGTGCATGACTGATGCATAGTCTGTGATATGACTCCAAACACTTTTAAAGCATTTTATTCCTATCAAGGAACTATTGGGAAACAAAAGGGTCCAAGATAACAAGCAAATTCAAGGACATACCTAGGGATGGTGACGCAATTCCTTAGAAAGGTGAAAAAAAGCTCATAGTATGAATAAGCCCGTCTCCGTTTCATATACTTCCCAGGTTCCATTGTATCCATCTTTATTCTATAATGCTTTATATTTAACAAAGTCAGACAGTTACTAACATTGAGATTTTATTTAAAGAAAATAGCAAGGCTGATTGCTAACTTCCTGAAATAAGTAGAACTACATTTAGATTTTACAATGAGTTATCCATTACTTTTAAAAATCAACTCAATAAGTCTTACTTGAAAAAAAGCAATAGTCAATAGGGCTAGAGTCTGTATGAGCAACATTTCCTGCTTACACTGCGCTATATGTTTCCATCTGCATGTCCGGACACTGCTGAACACTTGGCTTGGACGAGAATGCACTGAAAATTTGTATATTCAGTAAGGCTAGTTAAAAAATGTGTATTTTTTTTAAAAATGATTAAGAGATTTCTTTTAGTCTATTCAGTAGTCTGAATGAAGTTCTCCTAACTTTTTTTCTTAACTTTGAGTGATGTTTATCCAATCTGGCACCAGCCCTGCATGTCAAATAGCCTAGCCTATTTTTTAATGCAGTTTCACCTCTAATAAGATCAAAGTCAAATCTGTTATTTTAATGCAGTTTCATTTTGAATAAGCTGCTTGAAGATGAGCTGTCATTTGACAAAATATAATTCATCTCATGAGGGCTGCATTGCTAGTATAGGAATGTTGGCAAAAGTAATGGGAAAGGAAGAAATCAGCTAAGAATCCAGCATAGAGTAACTGGAGAGAAACCTGTAAATGCTGTAATACATGAAATACTTGCAGCACCATGTTACTTTGCCAAACATTAACAACTTCTTACATCCAAAAAAAGGAAGTAGGATTTGGGTCACATTTTACAGTAGGCAAAGTCAAAAAGGCAAAAACAAAGTTTCTGCTGCTTTAGATGGGATAGAGAACTTACTTTCCTTTGTTACCTCTAGACTTGACTATTCCAATGCTCTCCTGGCCTCCCATCTTCCACCCTCCATAAATTTGACCTCATCCAAAACTCTGCTACCTGTATCCTAACTCGCACTAAGTCCCGTTCACCCATCACCCCTGTGCTCACTGACCTAGATTGGCTCCCGATCCGGGAACGTCTCGATTTTTAAAGTTCTCATCCTTGTTTTCAAATCCCTCCATGACCTCGTCCCTCCCTATCTCTATAACCTCCTTCAGCCCTCCAACCCTCTGAGATCTCTGCGTTCGTCCAATTCTTGCCTCTTGCGCATCCCTGATTTTAATCGCTCCACCATGGGGGGCTGTGCCTTCAGCTATCTAGGCCCTAAGCTCTGGAATTTCCTCCCTAAACCTCACCGCCTCTCTACCTCTCCTACTTTAAGATGCTCCTTAAAACCTACCTCTTTGACCAAGGTTTTGGTCACCTGTCCTAATATCTCCTTCTGTGGCTCGGTGTCAAATTTTGTTTGATAACATTCCTGTGAAGCGCCTTGGGACGTTTTACTACGTTAAAGGCGCTATATAAATGCAAGTTGTTGTTATTGCTGTTGTTGTACATTATCTTATTTGTAACATACAGTTTCAAAGTAACAAGCTTTGAAAGTAATGTAATACTCACCTTAAATACAGACTTCGTTTAAACTAGTTTTAAAAGGTTTTTTTAAAATTTATGAATTGTATTTCTGACTTTATTTGCGTGCTTTAATCTCCATGAGTGACGCAGATCCATCAATATGTCAATTATACGCTGTAAAATCTAAAATACGCAATAAATTATTTAGTCTGGAAGAATTCCATGGTTGATATAGTATTGTCTTTACCTTTCAACAATTTGATGTTCAAATGATATTGAAATTATAGCGTGGGAGGCTACTATACAAAGACTGAATACATTCATTTGAAATTCCTCTCTCTACTCCAGAGGCATTAACCTATTTAAATAGATTAACATCTCTGATAAAATAGAGAAGAGGGAAATTTCAGATGAACAGATTCATTCTCTCGCATCCCACGGCATAATTTCAGGCCCATTGTGTTTTATGATTTGATAATTATTCTGCAATCATGTATCACATTGGTATTATTTTGCATGTCTAAACAGTTTGTACATTTGTGAATGTGCTATATCAATGTGAACTCTGCAGCAGCCGATTTACACATTGGAAAATAGGGTTGGATGTAGCGTAAGATTAAGCTGTATGTCCAACCATCCAATAAATCGCTTATCAGCCTTCCAAGTGTGCCAGCTTGTTATTATGTAGTAAAAGGTTTGTGCAGCAATGATTTTCTGTTGTTAGATATCTTATGCATTTTGTAAATACAGTGTCATCTCAGATTTATGAAACGTGTTTATACTCCTGCGATTCAATATTGGACTCCTGAAAATGTGGCAAATTTTGAAAATTTCAAAATTCTGCAGCTAACATTTCTAATCATTACTAGTTGATATCACATGGATTATAATTTGAGAACGATCCAAATATTTTAAATTTCAAAAAAGATGCAATGTATTCTAAAGCACTTAATGCCTTATGTAATGTAAATAGAATGATACTTATGAGACTATTTAGCAGATCAATCCTATCATAAACCTTGATTATATACCCTAATCATTACATTGTCGCTTGTAGATTATCATAGTTTCATAGTAGCTACAGCACTGGAGGAGGTAATTCGGCCCATCGTGCCTGTGCCGGCTCTTTGAAAGAGCTATCCAATTAGTCCCACTCCCCTGCTCTTTCCCCATAGCCCTGTAAATCTTTTCCCTTCAAGTATTTATCCAATTCCCTTTTGAAAGTTACTATTTAATCTGCTTCCATCACCCTTTCAGGCAGTGCAGTCCAGATCATTACAACTCGCTGCGTAAACAAATGTTTCCTCATGTCAGTTCTGGCTGTTTTGCCGATCACTTTAAATCTGTGTCCTCTGGTTATCGGCCCTTCTGCCACTGGAAACAGTTTCTCCTTGTTTACTCTATTAAAACCGTTCACGATTTTAAACACCTCTATCAAATCTCCCCTTAACCTTCTCTGTTCTAAGGAGAACAACCCCAGCTTCTCCAATCTCCCCACATAACTAAAGTCCCTTATCCCTGGTACCATTCTAGTAAATCTCTTCTGCACCTTCTCCAAGGCCTTGACATCCTTCCTAAACTGTGGTGCCCAGAATGAACACAATAATCCAGCTGAGGCCAAACCAGTATTTTATAAAGTTTTAGCATAACTCCTTTGTTTTTGTACTCTATGCCTCTATTAATAAAGCCCAGGATCCCATATGCTTTTTTTAACAGCCTTCTCAACTTGTCCTGTCACCTTCATGTGCACGCCCAGGTCTCTCTCTTCCTGCGCCCCCTTTAAAATTGTATCATTTAGTTTATATTGCCTCTCCTCATTCTTCCTACCAAAATGCATCACTTCACACTTCTCTGTGTTAAATTTCATCTGCCATGTGTCTGCCCTTTTCACCAGTCTATCTATGTCCTCCTGAAGTCTGTTACTATCCTCCACATTGTTTACTACATTTCCAAGCTTCATGTCATCTGTAAACTTTGAAATTATACCCTTTATACCCAAATCCAGGTCATTAATACATATCAAAAAGGGCAGTGGTGCTAATACTGACCCCTGGGGAACACCACTGTATACTTCCCTCCATCTGGAAAACAACCGTATACCACTACTCTCTGCTTTCTGTCTCTTGGCCAATTTTGTGTCCACGCTACCATTGTCCCTTTAATCCCATGGGCTTTAATTTTGCTAAAAGGTCTATTATGTAGGACTTTATGAAATGCCTTTTGACAATCCATAATCATAACATGAACCGCACTACCCTCATCAACCCTCTCCGTTATTTCATCAAAGAACTCAAGCAAGTTAGTCAAGCATGATTTTCTTTTAACAAATCCATGCTGACTTTCATTTATTAGCCCATACTCTAAAAGTTTCCCCACCACCGACATTAGGCTGACTGGCCTGTAATTGCCGAGTTTATCCCCCTCCCCTTTTTTGAACAGGGGTGTCACATTTACAATCCTCCGGTCCTCCAGAAATTATATTTTCCTACCACACCTCCCCGCATACCAGCCTCCAATGTAGTTCTCGTGTAAAGTGTCCTTTAAGAAAAAAGAGTTTTGCATATCATAGCTGTATGAATTTGGACATAATCACTTGAACTATCTGAATTCTTTATAATTAATGTTGACTGTAGATAAATGCTTGCTTGATTGAAGCATAGAAATTCAATATACCAAATCACTGTCTAATGTGCCAAACTCCATTCATTTTTCTTGCTACAAATCTGGTATACCAAACCCTTCTCCATTTGCTTCTATGCAAGAGATTCTCAATTCAAGCTTAGCTCTTCAATACAAAATCCTGATCCAAGCAGAATTCTGGATTACTCACCCTAAATCTCTCTGTCTTGCTACCTCTTTCTCCTCTTTAAAAGCCTCTTCAAAACTTACCTCTTTGATCATGTGTTCGGTCACCTCGCCTAACGCTTGTCCCTCACTGCCTGATGCCCATTTTTGGCTCTCTGAATTGCTTTGGGTTCTTTGGTTGCGTTAAAGGCACTAATGTAAGTCGTTTTAAGATTCCCAATTAACCAAAGTTTAATTCTCAACCTATTAAACAAATTGGTCCAATCTCAATTTTACTTGGAGATAGCAGAAGGTTTTGGTACTCTAATCACTTCTGCATAAAATGTGAATGTTTTCAGATCTTGTTTGGATTAAATTACTTAATGAATGATTTAAATGGGTTTAATATAAATAATTTACATATTTCATTTTTTTCATCTCAAGTTTATAAAATCTCAATTCCACCATAACCTTTCTCAGCAAATTAATTACACGTTATCAAAGCTCAATTGTGCAGCCACATGTTCACAGAATAACCTCAGGAAGTAAGATTGTATTATATCTCTATTTCTAAAGGGCATATCTCCAAAACCTCACCTTTCATGTTACAACCTGGGATTTCAGAAGCAACCGCAACTTGCATATATTGAACAGGAGAAAATGAACATCAAGTGGGAGGAAAGAAGCAGGTAGTATAGAGTTAATGGCAGGACTGAAAGACAGTTGAAACCTTGAGTAGGAAGGGAGCAAGGAAGGCAGAGGGATTTTAGGAAGGTGTTCTTGGGCATAGTGGCTGAAAGAATGGCTGCCAATGGAGAAAACAGGATGGGCAGCAGGGAATAAAGAGTGAAAACGGGTACATGGAGATGACGGAAGTCACTGAGGTGGGATGGAGTGAGACTATGGAGGCATTTAAAGGTTAAGACAAGGATCTTGAAGTCCATTTATAGGGGCATAGGGAGTCAGTGGAGCCCAGCAAGGACTGGGATGATGGAGGTTCAGGGCTTTGAGTGAGTGAGGACACAATCAGGAGCATTCTGAAAGAGTTGTAGTTTGTGGGGGTGGAAATGGAAAGGCTCGCTAGGAGATCATTAGAAAAATTCAGCCTTGAGGTGATTAGAGTTTTGGCAGTAGTGGCGAAGAGATAGAGGCACAGATGGATGATATTGCAAAGGTGGAAGAAGGTGATATTGGTGACCGAACAAATGTAGGGAAGGAAAGCAGTAAACCGTCACTCGTGATTGGTCAACATTATTTGCCACATTCTCATCATCTGTCCTAGAGGTAGAACATAGATACAAATCGCAGATGGACGTGCCCTTATTTTTTATAAATAATGAATGCAGGTTGAATCACTTAGCTTCTGTGTGTGCAGTTTAATGAACTCTGCATGTGAGTATGATAGATTACAGTTTATTAACAAAAGAAGAATGATTAAATATTTCTATATTATTCATGAAGTTAATTTTATGCAGTGTAATTTTAACAGTTTATTATGTAGTAGAGGATATATTGCTTAATTACTGTGAGCCCATTCGCTTGCAGGTGTAGAGTTATTACTCCCAGAAGAGACATAAACTGTGTCAACAGTAGAGACTGTCAGACTAAGGTTTCTTGAAGGACAGGGATAAGTTCACTAGCGTTAGTATTGGGTAGAGAACCTTAAATAACCATGCAATTAAAACTGACAGAAGCAATGTCTAATGTATAATACATTTAAAATAATATTCTGTCCAAGTAGAGAAGTAAAAAGGGCAGAGTAAAGAATGAAAACACAAATAATACTTTTTTAACTGCAGAATATAAATGGGGCTCTCAGGACTCATATCCACATGCAGTAACTTGATCAAATGGAGAGCTATTCAGTGAGGTAAAATTACCTCACTGCTCGCAATTAAAAGATTAGATTAAAATGATAATGTCAGTGGATGTTAGCTAATTATAACTGTTGGGAAAGGGAGATAACAGCCCTGCAGCATCCCATGGGGATCTGTGGCTGTCGGGAACCTGAACTCTCTTTGAAGAATCATTACACTGTATATGTTTGCCTGAAAGAGGAAAATGACATTGCATTGTTTGATGTTCATGGCTGGTATTTACTCGTTGAAAATCTGATAATCCTACCGCACTTGTCACAGCTGTAGTATTTAGATGTGGTTAAAGCTGACCACAGAGTCATGACTTGAATTATCAAAGTCTTGGTCCAGACTAAAATTTGCATGCAGTTACTGCATTCAGTTAACTCTATGCTGCATGCTTAAAAAAGCTGTTTCCTTTAATTTGACATTGTCAGCATTGCAGTCGTATTTCTAACATTCTGCCTTTAGATCATTAAAAAAATTACTGAGCTTGTACTGTGCAATATTAGAGTATGGATCATAAACACTTTTGTACAAAATTCCTTTATCTGTTTCTTCAACAGAAGCATTAATCCATTTACTTTAAATGGGTTTAAATAGTGGACAAAGAATTTCATATAAATTTGTTAATCATTCATAAATTAATGTCACACAATGTCATTTCAAAGCCAAATGAATCTTAACACACCTATTAAGGCTATCTTTTTCAACAGATTCAGTAGGAGTGTTTGTGGGGAACTGCAGCTGGATATTCCTGCCCAGCTGGAGCCTGATCCCATTTCCTAAGCAGTTCATGGTTTGATGACAGATGTGATTGTATCATTGTCACATCTGTTACTCTACTTGATTGAGAGAATACAAGGATAGAGGCAGGACTGGTTGGGATGAAGAACCAGGACGTAACCCTTTAGCAATCATTATGCTACCTGTTGCAAGGTTATCCTTGGTCCAGGCAAGGAGTGATGGGGGGAGTGTTATGTAGTGACCAGTAATTTTAACGGCAAGAAAAGTAGCTATAATCACTGGCTCTAAGTCCAGTGACCTGTTCTATAAATTGAAATCTTTGAAATCTGCAACTGCTTTTTATTCCCATCGTTCCTCATTTCACTCCCCCAGAGTAGATGCATAATCTTTACAGCCCTCAAGCAGACAGGGAGAGACAACAGGAGCACTCAGGTGGGCGGATGCAGAGCCACAGTCACGGCAGGACTTGCTTTGCTTTGATTTTTCTGAGTTTTTGGAGGCAATTTTCAACTGACAGCCACCCGTTTCTTGCCTGAAGAAAGGCAGTCAGCAATTGAAAATCAGTGTATGACCTCGGTTTCTTGTTGGTGATTGTGTAAGTTTTATTGCAATAATCTCTTTTCATGGTACACTCTCATAAGCACAGTTTTTTAACTTTGATCTTGTAATGAAAAACATACATGTAAAAATGATTGGCGAAAGCATCCTACAATTTTAAGCACATGCCTGCTTTTATTTTGGTCTGAGGTGTCCTTGGGTATTTGTTACTTGAGATAGCTCATGGAAAGCCTTCCCTATTGAAGCAATAGCATTGTATTGAAAAGATTTTTACTTATGAATCAGAAATAATTATGGAAATTGGCATCTTTACCCACCAGCTTCTTTGTGCTACGCATAGTGTAGCCCATCTGTCACTGTGTTTACTGATGCAGTTTCACATCCCTTGTTTTAATGAAGAAAACTGAGTCACTAACAAATTAAATTGATGAAATGAGATTTGTTTTTGCTGTGAGAATTACAGTATGTCTGAGCAATTATGATATGGAGGAAGAAACCATGCACTAATGGACATGGGCCAAGTTCCAAGTTAGGCTTTTTGGTTGATTTAAGGACAAGATGGGAAATAGGAATTTTTTTTGATGATGATCGTGGATGGTTTGTAAGCAGTATTATGAAAAGTTGTGGTTTGCCCTGCAGCCCTCTTTGTTTGTCATTTCACATTTAATGGATTACAAGTTGCTGTGCAGAAAATCTCATTTACTCTGGCACAATTCATTCTGCCTTCAAGGATACCCTGTTAACAAATACCAACAATTTAAAAAAAAAATATATATATATATATATAAATTCTCTACTCCTTTACTTTAAAATGCCTAGAGCTCCTTCTTAAATTAAACAGCACTGCCCATTGTGAGGAACAGTACATCATAGTAAATGCCCACGGTAAAAGAATGTGCAGTGTAGATTATAGTAATTTTAGTTGAGTTTTTCCAGACCAAATGCATTTTTGCCAGAAAGATTGGGTACCTCTCTCAGGAGGGACATAAAGTGGTTTCATTCTGGCCCCGTAATCATTCACTATGTCTGTCAGAAGTTCATTTTTTTTTTCTTTTTTCACCAATTTTCTCCCTTCCTTCCTCCTCTTCTGAAAGCATTGAGTCATGATGTCCTCTGGTACCATCCCCAGTAGTTATTCTTAATGCATGAGCCTCGATTGCGAGGGTTAGATTTTCCTTTTCCTGTGCCCACTAGGTTGGGGCAGGACCTCTACCCTCCACCCCAACCTCACCATGATCGCGGCCTAGTTTCTTGGGCCAGGGGTCATTAGCTATTCCTGGCAAACTCCCAGCAGGATCTCTACCAGCAAATGGAAGCCTGGCAGGAGTCCTGAGGGAAATGGCAGTGGTGCTGCAGAGGGTGTACCCTGTCCTCACTGGTAGTTATCCCTTTCCCACCTGCCACATGGATCTGGGTGGCTATTCCTGTCGAACCCCTGGTGAAGCCTGGTGGAGGTCCCTGGGATGGCAACAAGAAGGATCTGAAGTCTCCTGATGGAAGGAGAGAACCTTATAGCGTCCTCCTCTCCCTCCATTTCACTCCCAGCACTTACCTCAGTATCAGCTGAGGCCTTCGGTGGGGCAGTTGTTCCAATCTTTAGGATTCTTCTGTCCCTTTAATGTGGCTCCCTCTTCTTCTGCTGCAGTGAGGCTACTTATACTACAACCCAATATATTTGGGGACACAGAATAGTCCCTTATCAGTGAAATCATCGGCCCTGCTTGATATATCTGTGAACAACAAACTGGCCGGCATTGCATAGTCCCTGCATAACCTGGAAAGAACCTGAAGGACTGCAGTTCTGATAAAAATTAAGCATTTTTGTCAAAGATTTAGCTTGACACTTTTTTTTTAGTAATTTTAATTATGGAGAATGTTTCAGCTCAGTTTCTTATATTTGGAGCAACAATTTGTCAGTTTGTCTGAGAGACAAGTGTCTGAGGAAGGGGGGAAAGCACTTAATTCAAATACAAACATGCTGTGTGATTTCTTTAAATATGTGTTTGATGGGCAGCTGCTTTTAGGTTTAAATAACCAACCGTCATTTAAATTCATAAAGCCTGGTCACCATCTCAGAAGTATTTGAGTTTACCCTTTCCAAGTTGGTGAGTTTGATCTGGAACATTTGAAGACAATTTGTCTACAACTTAGGAAAAAAGTTAGTTAAGATAAATAACTCCCGTAATTGATGAAAGAAAGGAAAAGGATTCACTACATAAGAAAATTGATTACACTATCGTTCTAGCACAACAGTTATGAACTACTTATTTTTTTACTGTAAGAGGAGATAGAAGTTTGACAACTCCTGTAAGATATGTTTTGTTATTGCTATTGTTTGCTGCTCTATTACTATTTGGCAATTAAAGCCTTAAACATGTTCTGGTGGAGTGTTATTCTGCTGCCTTATTAAGACAAGGTAGATTCCAGGATAGAGCTAATCAGTGAAGTAATGTAAAAAGGGTTGCCGGTTCGTTATCCTGGGTGCACTGCAATATTTTGCTTAGATAACAGGGTAAGTGAAAACACTCTTGAACACAAAAGGGAACTAGGGCTTACTGAGAGCTGTCTGAAACACAGAAACTAAATATATCAATTTCAATAAAAAGGATAAAAGAACCCAAAAACATAACAGCGATCAAGTTGACAGCCACTAGCAGTGATTCCCCACTCTCTCCTCTTTGGCAAACTCCTGCCCTCAGGCTCAATCGGAGCTCGCCATGCGTAGATAATTAGAGCAGATCCTGGAAAGTCTGGCAGGGTCAGCTCTATTGAACTTCAGTGAGTACAGTGCTCCCTGAACTCTGATCCTGCCATTTCAGCACCAGGACTCGAAAATCTCCATTAATGCTCCTTTAACAAAAATGCCAGAATGGCAGCGCACATTACTAGTTCTTAGCTGATACTTCAGTGGAGGAGTGTTCTTCCATAAATGTTCTTTAATTCCAGATGCTGTTTATTGGGAACCAGGTGAACAAACAGTATTGAGCAGTAATTGTGATGTTTTCTTCCCTTGTTGCAGGCTGGTTATGAATTGGTTTCAGTTGGTGGAGATAGCTTACAAAATGTCACACACCGACAAGCAGTGGATATAATCCGTCGATCCTACAGTAACAAATCCTTGGACCCAATGGTGTTCGTGGTTAAGGTACCTAAGAGCAGCTGAAGACTAAAGCTGTCAGGACTATGAAAGACCTTTGATATATAATTCCTCATGACCACACAATACAGACAATTCATTTGAAACCTGTAAATCACTTTACTTCATCCTGGAAACTTTGATTAGCAAGAACCATACTGATTTTAAAAACAATTTACAAAATATTTCGTACAGTGGATGGACACTGTTGTTTTCTATATTATTTATAATAAGTGAATGGATCATTACTCTCTATGCATACAGAATTTTACACAGATCGTTCTTCAGCAGATGGTCCGTAAATCATTTTATGGAAAGCACATTCATTGTCATTTTTCATGTCAAAATACAAGAATATGAATTGGATGGTCTGGTGTATAGTGTTAAACACTAACATCCATCACAGTGCACCAAATGTTTAAAAGTTGGTCATGAACTGACTGATTTGTGGTTAGCCTTTACATTCACCACACGGTTTATGTACACCATTCAACTACCATTTGGGATATCTTTATTTTTTGTGCACAAGAATTCTACGAGACAGTGACGGCGAGAGTTTCCATTCTTTGGGCAGCTTTTGTGCATGGCTTTGGCACAGTGGCGGCATTTACAAGCTTCAACTTGCAAGGCTCCAGTCCCTTAGGTTGAAGAAGAGTGGTTGGATTATAGATAAGGTCACGATTGACTGCTATTATTTTTCCTTGAGCTATTCAGAGTACTTTAACTTACAGAAACACGTGTAACTATAATATTTAGCAAATGCTGCTTTACGGCGACATGAATAGGAAGAGGAATCTTGTTAACTTGGTGTTCTTGGGTGAAATCCCCATATCCCCCATATACTCTGCCTCTAAATCATGCACGGTCCCAATAAAAGCTTCATGATACTGACAAAATGACAGGTTGACTACTATTAGATAAAATCCTTTGAATCACAACTTAATTTGGTGGAAGTTGCAGAACTTCACATCATGAGGTCATTTGGCCTGGGTGTTTTTTTATATATAAATGATTACTTTTGATTTTTACTGTTGATACATGTAAAGTACATGTTACCTATTGTAATTTGAAGATGCCCTTCATCCAGTATAAAGTCAAGTCAAATTAAGTGTTCAAGGATCATCACTCAATTATTTTAGGTACTTACTAAGTAAACAATTCAAAATTTTAATAATGCCAGCACAGATTGGGTTACACCTGTTCTCAAGCCTTACTGAGTGTGAAAATTGTACAAACATTTGGTGCACAACTAAGAAATATGGATGAGTGAGCCCTTCATGGTTTAGATTTTCTCAACTGAAACCTCAAAGAATGCACTGATATTGTACTTGTATACATGCAATGTTATGCACACATTTGGTTGTAAATGACCTTTCATTTTTTTTATTAAGAGCACAGCTGCATGTGTGCAAAATTCCATTGCATTTTTAAATTAGAATTGAAGTGCAGCAGCAAAAGCTCAAATTCTCTCAGTCAAATGAAATGCCCTTTTTCCTTTCTTCCCCAATGCCCACAGAAAAAGTGAGCCCAATCGTCCCTAAGCGGAGAGACTGAGGGGAGACTGAGTTTCCCACTTACATGGTTCTTTCATTGGTCATCTGCCAGGCCATACACATACATGATTCATATAGTTAAGTAAACAGTCCCGAATGCTTGCTGGAGGATCACAGCATAGGCACTTTTACAACAAGACAATGCTATCAACGGCAGAACACAGTTCTCCTCCTGTTATTGACAGCACTCTTTAGTCTTAAGCTGGTTGACCTCCAGGTACATAATGGCATCAGAAAGTCACATTTTTATGGGTCCCAAGAGCTGCTGTCAGTCCTTCTTATCTTTCAATGGTAAGATTTTTTTGAGGAGCAGCACCACCATGGACAAGGGACAGCAGCATACAGCGTTATGGCTCTCTGAGTGGTGTCCTCTCGGGACTGCATATTAAATATAAGTGCCTCCTAACACATCCAAAAAGATCTGTGAAGAATGCTGGTAATCAATGTTATCATCAGCCCACTATCACCAAGTTCAAGATCCATTCTATGCAGTGGGCATTACTGCCCACTTTATTAAGATCACTGTTATAAATGCAACTGCAAAATTACCTGGATCTGTTTACAATCCGATCTCTAACAAAATATATGTCTTTTATTTGCATTGTGGTGCATGGCAACTATGCAACCCAATCCAACTGTTAACTGTGCTGCTTGTAACACTTGACGGTCTGTAGCAAAAAGTGCCTTAACTTCATGTGTTAGCTTCTTTTCCCTACCGGACGACAAAATAGCAAAAATCTTGTTTTCTAACTCCCCCATTGACTCTTTGTGAAATAAAACTTGGCATTAATACAGAATGGCTTTGATATGGTGTCAATAATTTATAACCCTTCTCACTCATCTAAAATATGTTTCCTGAGTAAAATGAGGAGAAAATTGGCATTAAAAATGCCTACAAAATATCAGGGCTTTTCTTGGTTGATACTTGGCTGCGGGCAGAGCAACTGTGCTCAGATGTCATGCAGTTTGCTTTTATTAGTGATCATTTTATCACTTTCTGTCCATTAGAATTTCTTTTTGTTCATTTTTAAGTGAATGTAGAAATGTCTGTATAAAGGTATGTTCTCACAAGATTCTACATAATGGAGCCAAAATACTTGTGGGCTTTTGATCCCAGTATAAATGCCAGGATCTGCCAGCCAGTGACCCTCAACACCGACCCCACGAAAGTTGGTGGAATTGGGGGGAGGTTACCTCATTTTAATAATGGTGGCAGGAGCCTGCACCAGTTGGGCCGCATCTCAGGCACCTGCCTGAACCATCAGACCAGCAATTCCAGCAGAATGTACTGGGGCCGCGGAAGGGCTGCTGGTCTCCCAGCCCCTGGAAATGTGTACAGTTCTCCTTTGCCCCCTTTTGTTTATGAACCAAAAAGTTTTTTTTAAAGAATACTTACTTGCTATCTTCAGGGGTTCAGGCCTAGACTGTGGCCTGCACCTCCCCCCCACCCCCCCCCCCCCACCCCCACCAAGGTGGGCCCCACTTCCATCTCCACCATTTGGCAGGCTGGTAGGCCTGGTCTCACTCGGTGTACCGGCCTGCTGATGTTCCGCGAGGCCAACATGGGAACTCCCAACTTGTGAGTCCCGATTCCCCCCCAGCCAAACTCCTTCCTGTGACCTTATTTGGGGTCAGCGGTGGCTCCGCACTTTACCCTGGGGAAGGCCAGGACACTGCGTAGTCTGGTCCCAACCTAATTTGGACCCTGTCTGCCGCACTCCCACTGGAGTTATGGTGGGAGCAAGGCTGCAGATTTTTGGCCTCAACAATCTAAAACCACTTTGATACTGCCATTTGTTTAGGTTGGACCCTGGGAGACCTGTGTCCATGAGCTAGCTCCTGACATTTGCATTACTACATCTGGTTTCCTTACCTTGGGAGCTGAATTGTACACCCAGTATCTCTGGTAAAGGAGCCTGGTTTAGTAGTGTAAATGCTGGGAGCCAGCGGACAAATGCCAGTCTCACACATTCTGATCCAAAC
Organism: Heptranchias perlo; assembly: GCF_035084215.1. NCBI lineage: Eukaryota > Metazoa > Chordata > Chondrichthyes > Hexanchiformes > Hexanchidae > Heptranchias > Heptranchias perlo. The sequence goes on along the minus strand of NC_090345.1, from coordinate 10,790,829 downwards.
AGGACCTTAGAAGTGGCTTAGAAGTAGAATATTAGAATAATTTGTAACGAAATGCCATTACTTGATTAATCTTGCTTCACACTTTCCACGTCCATTCTGTGCTGCGGGAGTTACGGCCCACATTGCTAAGATTTAAATGTAATGCAAAATCACTTGGGTGTTTTATCACCAGATATTTCACAAAATATATGTCTTTTATTTGCATTGTGATACGTGACTCCTATGCAACCCAAGTAGCTGCTTTTATATCGTGTTCAGTGGAGTGTTCGTGACATCGGCAGTCGGTGGCAACTTAAGAGTAAGCTTGCCGGATGCACTAAGACTGATCACTGGGAAGATCCAACCTTAGCGAATCCATCAGATTTATTCCATGGTTGATGCTGGCTGCGCGACACCCGTGCATCGGGAACCAACAGCACTAGCGTCCCGCTAAACCCAGCATAAAGCTGAGCAGTGGTGAGTAAACATACCCTCAGCATGCAGATTGGGTTTGGGTGAAACATCTATTTAATGCCCCATTCATGCCCCACCCACCACCTTCGATATAGGTACACCACGAACAAACAAAATAATAAGCAGTTAATATGAAAAACAAGTATTAAAAACAAGCATTTAATTAGAGTCTATTCATTGAAGTAAAATTAACCACACTTTTAAATTAATAGTCCATGGAAATAAGAGTGCTTTACTGTCATAGTACAGCCCTTGGAAGTCAAGGGCATATGCTACAATGAAGTGTATGCTTTTGTGAGCATCAAACAACATGGCCAAATGCAAACAAAACATGAAAAATGCAGGAGTCTAGACCCAGAAGCCGCCTTAACAGTGATACAATAGAGAGCCCTGAGATGTATTTTATTGCTGACAGGAGGAGTGAACACCAAATATTCTCCGTGCACTCTCTTTAATAACATATTTCTGTAACTTTTACAAAGATAGATAACAGCCCCTGAACACTAGCATACACAGCTGCACCTGTTACATAAATTCTGTTGGTCAGTAAAATGAGTTGAATTCCACTGGTGATCACTCCCTAAACCTTGCCGGTGCCCCATATAGATAGCATCCAAGATAAGATTCAAATCCAAATAATGGAATGCAATGAATAAATCTACAGTTCCCATATGAATGCTGTTAACCCACACAGTGCTCTACCAAAGACCTTTTCCTGCGTTGAAGCTACTTTAAATTTATGTATGCGGTTTTATTTCTTTTCGCTTTGCCTTATATCATTTATCATTTCTTAGCTTAGGGGGACAGACAGACAGACAGCCATTTGATGCTGGGCCTTTGCCAACATAGTCCTTGAGCTGGCTAGCAGAAGTACAAAAGCAAATCTGAAGTGATTCCTTCTCCAGTTTTCCTTCCCTGTGCAGAAGGCCCTAGTCTTCCTTGATAGCTCGGTTCAAATCGCAGAGTTGGCATGCAGCCCCAAGCCCTGCATCCAACCACTGAATGACAGCGTTGGAGAGACAATCCATCGCGCCACCATGTCCCAACTTTATACCATTAAACAACTGTCGCTTAAAGAAGCCGACAGCATCTGTTTGCTAGTTTCACTAGAAATCTGGCAGGAGCTACTGCGCGCTCAACAAACCCAGGAAACAAATAAACCTGGAGCAGCAGGTTTGTCACAGATTGCTGTTTTCTAATTTTATATGTATTAGTCAATCTCCTGTGGCGTTGCACATGGAGAAACCAAATCCAGTTCAAGCAGGGCGAAAGGATCGGGAACTAACTGGATCCAGGCAGGGAGAAGTGGAAGGGCAATGGGGGGAGGAGGCAGATAGGAAGGGGGTGATGAGAGGCGGGATAGATGGAAGAGAGCGAGCGGTGGCGGATAGTTGTCGAGTAAGGGGAGGGGAATGGGGAGGGCACAGGGAAGCAAAGGCGGAAACTACCGCAGTGGGTGGGGGCAGTGGCCCAAACTTTCATCTCCGCACGGAGAAAGGGTGGTGAGCTTTTCTTCCCTCCAGGCCGGTCCCGATTTTAATCTTAGTTGCCTTTCCTGGCATTGTTCTCATTTGGGAGGGGGAAGGGTTGTACTCAGCTACAATGCAATCAGCCTTCCCCCCCACCACAACTTTAATGTAATGCTGATGGCTCTGCTCTGCGGATGGACCGCCAGATTTTTTCCACACCCCCCCCCCCCCCCCCCCAAAAACGACAGGCTGTCCATCGGTGCTCTGATCGTGCAGGCAGCTCGATGGACAAATTTGGCCTGACCTTCAAAATGGTTTGGGATTCCCGCTGGCCACACCCGGCAGGCATTCTGATCGCTCTGCCCACCCAATGTACACATCAAAATTGCCCCCATCAGTTCCAGGCAGCAATCAGACATTGGAAATACAAGTTTGTGACAGATTAATGCCTTAGGTTTACCAAGTCACCAGCCACCAGCAAATTAAGAAAGAAAGCGGAATAAAACTGTCCCACCAACTCTATGTATAAAAAAAGACGTGCATTTATCACAGTGCCTTTCATGATCTCAGGACTTCCCAAAGCGCTTTACAGCCAATTAAATACTTTTGAAGTGTAGTCACTGTTGTAATGTAAGAAACACTGCAGTCAATTTGCGCACAGCTAGGTCCCAGAAACAGCAATGTGATAATGACCAGATAATCTGTTTTTAGGTGTTGATTGAAGAATAAATATTGGCCAGGGCACTGCGGAGATTTCTCCTGCTATTTCTCGAATGGTGCCATGGGATCTTTTACGTTCACCTGAGAGGGCAGACGGGGCCCCGGTTGAACGTCTCATCTGAAAAACGACACCTTTTTTCAGTACTGCATTGGAGTTTCAACCTAGATTTTGTGCTCAAGTCTATGGAGTGGGACTTGAACCCATGACCTAATAACTCAGACGCGAGCGTGCTACCAACTGAATTAGATATGCAAAAAAGCAAATATATTGGAGTGACTTCAGGGCCATAATCTAATTTGTGAAGTCACATGATGATTATAAACCGCTCGAGGTAATCAGAGGCCCTCGATGGGATTGCTGTCTGGTAATCATACTCTGCTGCACATTGTTCTCTAGAATAGAGGAAAATTCATCTGTATGTGTGCGGCTTCTAGCAAGAGCCAGTGAAGTGGAACCCAAAGAGAAATTTAAATGGGGTTTTTGTGATTGCAATGCAAAATAATTAAAAGCCTATTTCATATATTGTGCAGAATACAAAAGTCTGTTGTTTATTCGAGAGCCTGTGACTTTCAGTGACACATCATGAGGTCAGGATGATATAAACCATAAAAGCCAAATCTGAGTGTTTTCGCAGTGTTGTGTCAGCCCTCAGAAGTAGTCTGTGACCTGTATTATTAAGTATAATATATCTTGGCACAGGCTGCAGGAGTGAATTATTGGGGGTTAACCCCCGAAAATGGGTGCTGGGTTTGCGGTGCGCAATTAACCCGCACCCATTGGTTGCGATGCTGGCAGCACGTAACATTTGTGCTGTCTGGTAATTTAAGTGATTGTTGCAAGCAGTCAGCACTACGTGCGCTGTTGATTGGCTGCATGCACCAGCAGGGGGCCCCGATAATCGGGAGTGGTTAGCACTACTTAAAGGCAGCCTGCACCTCTTAAAGGGGAGGTGCACTGTGGCTGCAGGAAGAGCTGGAATTTGTTTGGCAACTAACTCTGTGCTGCAGGATAGTGAAGAATGGCTGCACCTGTGAGACAGCGTGCACCAAGGTTCTTGGACGGCGCACTAGAGGCCTTGGTGGAAGAGGTGGAGGCACGGAGGGGCATCCTATGCCCGCAGGGAGGCAGGAGGCCCTCCAGTCACGTGCTGAAGAGGCAGTGGGAGGAAGTCGCGCACGAGGTAAATGCCAGGAGCGTCGCACCACGCACTTGGATGCAGTGCAGGAAGAAGTTCAATGATTTGACATGAGTGGTCAAGGTGAGTGAGTTCAATTGGCATATCCTACCCAACTGCACCACTAGTCTCATCCACTGCTTCATGCACTACACACCCCGTCACCCACCTACCAACAAATTCTTTCAATCCATACGCAACTCTTCAAATCAGATGCTTCATCTCATCCTCACACATTACCACTCTTGCAAGCAGCACATCCACAACTCACAGGTCGCACACACTGGCAGCTATTCAACCATGACAGCCACATCACCCAAACATCTTACAGGACATTCACTGACACTTTCCTCTTTCTTGCAGGAGAAGGTGGTGCACAAGAGTAGGCAGCAGGAAAGAACTGGGGGAGGACAGGCATGCCTACACGTCCTCACCCCTATGGTGGAGACATTGCTGCCTATCATTGGACGTGCTGTCACTGTGACCGTGGCCACTTGCAGTGCCTTTGCTGTCACCTGTCAGCCAGCCAGGCCTGACTGCTGCAGCCCAGGCTGAGATGGCGCAGTCTGAAGCCGGGCCCTTGAGGGCGTCCTCAAAGGCCATCTGCACACTCCTCAATTGAAAGTCAGCAGCCTTCTACCACCCATGCTCCAGCCACTGGGGATGCATCTCGAAGGAGCATTAGGAAAGGTAAAGGCACACGAACAACAGGCACTAAGGGAATGCACAAGGATGAATAGTATCAGTTTGTTTGAATTGTTTGATGTGTAAATCTATAAATGTGGTTATGAATTTGTATTTGGTGGTGGTTTTCATTTCTGCGATGAGCTGAGGGAGGAAGCAATGTGTAATCACAAGGAGGATGATTTGATGGTCATATGGGAGAGGAAAGGTAAGGAGTGTGGGACTGTTGGTGAATGGGGAGGTGTCATTGAGTTATTGGTATCGCTCATTAATCATCTGATCACGCAGAGCCCTGGCAGACAGGGCCTGCCTACCTTGTTGCCTCCCTGCCTCTTCCTCTATTTCCTCCCCCTCCTCCTCTGCCTCTTCCTCCTATTCCTCTTATTCAGGTTCTCACTGGATAGGCGGTGGCAAGGGCTGTCCCCTCATAATGGCCAGGCTGTGCAGCATGCAGCATACAACGACAAATCTTGATACCTGCTCAACTAAGTACTGCAGGGCTCCACCAGAGCAGTCCAGGCAGTGGAAACGTTGCTTGAGGATGCCTGTGGTGTGCTCAATGACGTTCAGTGTGGCGGCATGGCTCTCGTTGTACGCCTGCTGTGCACATGTGCGTGCGTTCCTGACCGGAGTCATGAGCCACTTCATGAGGGGATAACCCTTGTCGCCCAATAATCAGCCTTTGACTTGCCGTGCTGGTTGAAATATAGGTGGCACGTTGGACTGCTGCAGAATGAAGGAATCATGACTGTTACCAGGATAGTGGGCATTGACCTGCATGATGCTTTGCATGTGGTCGTACACCAGCTGCACATTGAGGGAGTGGAATCCCTTTCTGTTCCTGAATATGGCCGAGTGCAGATGTGGAGCATGTATGGCAATATGCGTGCAGTCAATGGCACCCTGCACCATGGGGAAGCCTGCAATGCGAGCAAACCCTCGTGATCACTCACGCTGCTTGTCTCTGTCAAGAGGGAACGTGATGAATCTGTTTCTGAGTGCGTTCAGAGCCTCAGTGACCTCCCTTATACAGCAGTGCACTGCAAACTGCGAGATGTTGCTTATATCTCCAGCAACAGCCTGAAAGGAGCCAGAGCCATAAAAATTAAGCACCATGGTTACCTTGGCAGCCACAGGCAATGTTATCCTTGCTCTGAGGCTGCAGTTGTGGCTGCATCAGTTGACAAATCTCAGTCACACGATCCCTTTAGTGAACCGTAGCCGTCAGATGCGCTGGTCATCACTGAAGTTGAGGTAAGAGAATTGGTCCCTGAAGGCCCTCGATGGATATGGCCTCCTGCTGAGTGCCCTGCTCCTCCTTCTCCTTCTCCCTCTTCTAGCAGCTTGTCCTGCCCTACGCGGCCTCTCTTCATTCTCCCAGTCATGTTCAATTCCCAGAGGAAGCCCTAGCAGGCCATCCATGTCAGGAAGCAACCTTGATCAGCACACTATTTTAAATGCCACTAACAGTACTGCACGACCAGTCAGACCGCTCTCTATATAATATAGCAACTAACTTTCTCCAAGCATAGGAAACTTCCACAAACACCCACAATTGTACCAGCAGCCAGAATAACTAATTCAGCAACTAACCTGTAACTCCAGCATGATCCCTTTAAATAGTGGTGGTGGGTCCTTCATGCCCTTTAACTCCTGTTCAGCTGTGTGAGATTAGGACAGTGCAGAGGCTGGAGCAGGGAGTGCGAAAATCAGCATTGCAAACTGATTAACATCATAATCTGCCTACTCCACATGCTTCCGGCGTTCGTTAGATGTGAACCCATCTTTACCAATATGTCATCGTGCGCACGTCATGCCAGAAGTGCACGCCTGCATCTCGGACGCCATTTTCGGGGCTTAGCTGTCCGCGTAGTGCCTTCAAAACGGATGTGACGCGGCCCAATTTAGCCCCATTTTGTTTTCAGTAATTTTTTTGCGGGTGGCAGGTGTTGTGACGAAATGCAACAGATGGTAAATTCTTGTGATTGAATCATCTGCATTAAACTGCAGTGATATTGTGTTTTATCTTTCTGCATCCTTTATATCTATATTAGAGTTTTATATATAAACAACAACTTGCATTTATATAGCACCTTTAACGTGGTAAAACGTCTGAAGGTGCATCACAGGAGTGATTATCAAACAAAATTGACACCGAGCCACATAAGGAGATATTAGGACAGGTTGGTCAAAGAGGTAGGTTTTAAGGAGCATCTTAAAGGAGGAGGGGCGGAAAGATTTAGGGAGGGAATTCCAGAGCTTTGGGCCTAGGCAGCTGAAGGCACGGCCGTCAATGGTGAAGCAATGAAGCAGTGATATTTCCCAGTGATCCTCTGCAGATTGTATTATGCCTGTGTTATTTCCCAGTAGTAAGCTGTGTATTTCTGCTTAATATACTTGTGATGATTATGTGAAGGAAATTAGGCAGCCATACACTTTCTACCCCCCGAAGGGGCCAATCAGCTATTGCAGCGCTGACTTGTGCTGCAAAAGTTGAGTTGCTGCCTCAAGGTGATCTGGCTGGAAGATCACTTCCGTTCTGCTTCTGGTCCCAAGGAGGGCGGCTGGTCACTACGCTGTTGTAATGCAGATAAACGCGGCAGCCAATTTGCGCACAGCAAAGTTCAACAAATAGAAATGAAATAGATGACCAGATAATCTGTTTTTGTGGTGTTGCTTGAGGGATAAATGTTGGCCAGGAAGCAGGAAAATTCCACTGCTCTTCTTCAAACGGCTTGTGGGATCTTTTTGCATCCAACCGAGGGGGCAGGCAAACCCTTGGTGAAATGTCTTTTCTGAAAGACGGCACCTGAGACAGTGCAGCACTCCCTCACTACTGCAATTAAGTGCCAGCCCAGAGTATGTGCTCAAGTCTCTGGAGTGGAGCTTGAACTCACAACCTTCTGACTCGGGTGAAAGTGTTACCGACTGAGCCAAGGCTGACACCTGAAGTAATCAAGTGTTGAAAACATCAGAAAACACCAATATTAAAGTTCAAAATTTGCAGAGGAGGAGGAGAGTGCCCCCAGATCCTCCAGAAATTCATACACCAGTGGGTGTGAGAAGCAGTTAGGAGGGCACACGATTCTAAATTTGCTACCTCTGCCCCTTATGATGTGAATATCATTAATCCATTGGTAAGGATAGCATCGCCAATCGACTAGAGCGGGCACACTGGATATCAGAGTCTGCCACGATGATGCCGCTGAATAAAAATACTGGCAAAAATGGGAACAAAACCACGCTGATTGGCTCCATAACACATCTGATTTTAAAAAACAGATAAAGGAAATGGAAAGGGTTTGCATTGATGCAGCGCCTTCCACCACTTCAGGTCCCAAAACATTTCACAGCCAACAAAGTACCTTTGAAGTGTGGTCACTGTTGCAATGTTGGGAAACGCGGCAACCAATTTGTGCACAGCAAGCTCCCACAAATAGCGATGAGATACGTGACCAGATAATCTGTTTTTTAGTGATGTTGGTTGCTACAATGGAAGTTATTGTAAGGCAGTAATCGACCGTTGGGGGCTCAGCCTGGGACCGGGCATTGAATCGAAGGTGGATACACTGAGTGAGATGTGTATCAGCTCCCAGATGGCATGCATCCCCAAACCCCCCCCCCAGGTGGGCCCTACCAAAAGGTGTCCATGCAGGGAAGCATCCTAAACCCCCCCGAAGAATGGCCAGAATTTAATTTTGAAAAATCAAGATTGGTTTGTTTACACAGGGGGCAGATGGGAGACAGCATGGGGTTTGGGAGGGGGTGCTTGTTAGTCCCCCAACGCCTGCCCCCCCCCCCCCCCCCCCAGAGGCAGCCTAGTACCGGATTTTCCAGCTGCCAGAGATGCACCCACAGTGGCTCCCGCAGCCACCGGCTCAATGGGAATCAGATGCTCTCCTGCTGAGCCCACAAACCCCAGTATTGGAGGGCACCAGCGGGCATGATCCCCACCCATTTCTGGGGCCTATGTTTTTATACGCGTGTAGCACTGGTCATTGTGGCACTACCGAGGAGGCAGTGAAACAATGGACGGTTATTATAACTATCATCTTGCTTGCAGCTCACACCTTCTGACTTGTTCTCGATGATAAAAGGAACCAGAGAGAAGTTTGTTGGCCAGGGGCTGCAGAAAACTACTGAGTTTATTTCAAATTGCTGACACTCAGGCAAGGAGACTAACTTTTGAACTGAAGTGACCCGGAGTTCAGTCACTGGTCTGAGCTGGCCGGAACCAGTTTGAATTAGTTACACTTCTAAGGGACAAAGGAGATGTGATGAGACACTAGTCCTTATTTAGAAAAGGAGTAATGAGGTGATGCTACCTAACCCCCTGGAACAGAGCCAATCAGGGGATGACACCGACCACTCGAGGAACTTTAAACCAACAGGAGAAAGACCGCATCATTCGAAAAGACAGGCTTGGAGTTAAAACTGGAGAATTGCAGGCTTGGTGGCATTGTGTGCGAAACTCCGGAGACTAACCATCGCGAAAGTGGGAGAACCTATGTCAGGGACGTAGAGACGACGTCAAGAGAGAGAGAACGGAACGCCTGGCCAGCGTCAGCTCTCCTTTCCGGGTAATATAATATCCTTTCCATTCTGTGACCACTCAGGGAGTGTTAGTCAGAGAAACCTAGTGGGTGTGCGTTTAAATCCTAGTTTGAGTATAAAACTGTATAACCTGCGGTAAACTGCATGCCTATATCTAACCAGACGTATAAGCGGTATGTACATGATCTAATAATGTTAATAAAGCGAATTGAGAATTAAGAGAGAATTGACTCTTCTCCTCTGTGTACTAAGCCAGTAACCGTAACCGGTGACCTCCGGTCAACAAGTAAAACATCCCATTAACCTTTTGATAATATTATTCTCTGCATAGATTGATAACACAAATGGATTAAAATTGTACTATGCAATATATTAGTAACAAATATATTAATATATTTGTGAAGTTCTATCCACTATTTCAATGGCATTTCATACAAACCCAATTAACAAAGTGCATAATTCCACCCCAAAAATTGTTAGTCATTTAACCTAGTAAGTAATATCACATACTGGGGAAGAAATAACATTGCCACTAAGCACAGATCATTTTGACATTTGTTTTTTTATTAGAAACACAATGATCTGTAATCAGTTTTATACATGAAATGTACAACGTGAAAAAATAAGTAATCTGGAGATGGATTCTACAGACACCATGTTCAACATCAAACAGGAAGGAAAAGCAAGGCTGTTAAAAAGTAAATGAAAAAATTATTGTGAGTCCTCCCACATTAATCTAGTCACGACATCTACATTTAAATACATACCTTGACAGTGTCCACAGAAATATCGACTGTGCTGCAGTGTATTTTCAATCCCCTCATTATTTACAATATCTCCCGTGATCTTATGTTTTAATGTACAGGTGATGTACATGTTTTAATTAAGCAAACTCCAACATAAAATACACACAATAATCAATTTTACAATCTTATTGCTCGAAAGAGCTGAAGTGTGATGGCCGTATATATTTACACATTTTATTTTTAATTACAAACAGCCACTGATCAAGGGTTAATGAGGAAGAATGCATTGTGTCCTGTAATATAGTTCTGGCCTCCGACCAGAAAATAACACACTTCAAAAGATCAAGGTTGTATAAAGGTCGTTTTTTGAGATTTGAAAGATCTCGTGAACAATGGCCAAAAATCTTTACAAGGTACTTACAGTATTCCCTAGAATTCTTTTATGTTTGAATCAGATTGGATTGGGGAGCTTTTAGTACTGTATTTTTTTTTTAAAATGAGGATTTTGGCAGCTTTCACTCTCTACTGCTGCTGATCCTCACCATGCACCGTGGGGAGAGACTTAGTAGAGGCTAGATCCTTCCGCACTGGCCACACGCACACATCTCCTGGTAGCTATTTACAGAGAGGGAGGGAAACTCAGGCAGAGGGTCATCACGGGCCGCTCTCACACATCGCCCAGCGGCCATTTTGAATGGCATCGCCAAAAGCCTATTCTTTGGATGAAGAGACTGTATGGCACAGGGACAAAAGAGCAAGGTAGGGAGAAATACCTTAAAGAAGGAATCGTACCCTTATCAGATTCACCTCCTGTCATTTACCAACTTGCTTCCTTCTTCAACCGTAGGGTTGCCAACTCTGCTTGACCGTATTCCTGGAGGTTTCATGATTCACATGACCTTCCGCCTCCAACTGCCCCACCCAGTCAAACAGCTTTCTCCCCCCACCCCCCCATCTTCAATATTTTTGTAACTAATAAATGAAAGTGTTCAAAGAACATTTTAAAAAAAACATTTTTTAAATGCCCCTATGATTTTTCTCGCAGTGTCCAGGAGATTAATCTTTAATTCCTGGAGTCTCCAGGATAATCCTGGAGGGTCGGCAACCCTACTCAAGCAGCAGGCCTAGAGCTTATTCATGTCAACTGGGGCTGGAATTTTAACTCTTATTTACTAGGTCTGTAGGGCTGAGCCAGCTCTCATCGTTTCTTTTGTGGGCTGAAGTGTTCCTAAGCAATCCTGATTTATCAAGATCACTTACTTGTTCTTCATTCCTTCCTCATCCGGGCCAGAATACAACTGAAATAAAATCATCTTAAAAAATCTGTTTGGTATGTGCTTTGAACTAATAAGATTACATATGAAACACTGTATAAGGGCAGGAACAACTAGTGACATCCTTTTGGCTACTCAAAACCTCTGGCTGTTGTAGAATGTCTGTCAAATGATTTATTTAATGCACTGACACTGGGATATTGTTTTTTCCCCCTCACTTAAAAAAAACTCTTTTAAAAGGATGGTATCACTGTGTTGGGGTGGGGAGAGGGGGGCTTGCAAAGCTGCCAAGTTTAATCACAGAGGGTGCAACTGCATGAACAGCAACAAAGGATGTAATTACATCCCCAATTGTATCTGGTGCCATGAATTTGTTAATAAAACAGCATTAGGTTTAGAATCTACTACAAGGAAATCTTGGATGAAGAGCCACCGCAGAGGAGATTGTAACAAGTCTGCTTGAGAAATTCCTAATGAGGCAACACTACCCCTTTAATGGAGTGAAACAAAGAAACTGGTGAATTAAATTAAGTGGGAAATGTACTCTTTTAAAGAGAGCTGGCAGAACAAATACAATGGAGTCCTCTGTACTGCCTGCTGGTTTTCGATGAGAGTTTAGACTTTTATCTGTGGCATGGATTTAAGCAGGGTCCATTAGATTGTGCAGGACTGTGCAAAGCCCACCGTCAATTACAGCATCAAACCTCCACTCAACTGAAACGATAATGAAGGGGCAGTATTGACAAAGAAATCAACAATTGCCTCCTCCTCCCCCCAACATTTCCACCACGTTTGTGAGCAACTGGCGAGGTTATAAACTGTAATGGCCCAAGGCTTTCGCTCTGCTGTTGCCTTCAGAAAAAAAAACGCAGAGTTGACCGGACGTTTTTACTCACTTTAACTAAAACGAGCTTTCAGAGGAACGAGTGGGGAGAGACCATGGGAGTAATTCTCAACTTTGTGACTGAGTGACCATGTGGCAAAGCGGATCTGCCGCTCCTTGTATAACCCCGCCCGATTTTGATTCCATTCATTTCATTGGAATGAGAATCGGGCAGGTTCTACGATGGCGGGCGATCCTCTTCGCCAGGTTAGCACCCAGGTGGCAAACGTTGAGAATGACCCCCTTCGGCTATTCGAACTTTACATGCTCCTGTGAATATACAACTGCTCCACCACTGGAAGGGGGCAAATAGATTTCCCATCGTGGTACTAAGTCACCGTACAGAGCAGGAGAATCCTAGTTTAAAATCTTGGTCTGTGCCAGGATGGCAGAAATGCTGCTACAATTTGCCTCAGCACCTGTAAACTGGAATTGGAAGGGGGTAGGGGGGATGGGGTTGGAAATTAGCCAGGTTTCCCACTCTTGATTAGGCACTGCCTCTTGCAGGAAACATATATGTGTGGACATCTGCTGAGGATAAGGTTGATGGCCCCACCATGATTAAATAGCCTGCTGACACTTACAGTCTGGGCTGGTTTGTAATGCACGGTCACATGGATGAGTACCGGGAAATGCTGGCAATATCCGTGGAAGGGTATCCCGGCATAAATCAATGAGAGGAGGGAAGAAACCAATCCCTGTAGTAGAGGCCCCAAGTATATTATCGGTTCATTATTGAATGATCAATATTCCATCTCTCTCCATGATTATTGATGCTCAGAATATCAACAAACTATCAGGACTAGGTATCACGCACCTTGGGGGTAGATCTTGACTTTGTGCGATGGTGTAGGACGGGTGATAGCGATTCGGCAGCCTGTTTTACATCTTTCCCGAATTATATTTCCATTGAGGTAAAAAAAAAATTGGGCGAGATGTAAAACTCGCTATCGCCCAAAGTCCAGATTTACCCCCTTGTGTTTTCCAGGCTCGTGTTCTGCATCAGCGGTCTTAAGCTATCTACTCACGGGGAATGGGACAGGGACACGAGCAGCTGCATCATCAGTTTCCCCACTAGCGTCCTGCTTACTTTATCGGCTCATATATGAGCACAAGCTGCTAAGGCATTCCAGTGGAGACGGGGTGTGGGAACCAGTCCATACATGTTATATATATATAACAAAGATCCCAAACATCGTTATTCTGACTGAACACTGGCCCCAGCTGTTTGAGGAAGTTCATGCAAAGTTCAGAAAATACGAGACACAAGTTCAAATCGTATTTCACCAATTAATATTTTCAGTGGTCTTGCAGGGCATTCGAAAGTCCTGCGGCCATGCTGGATTAGATTATGTCAGTTAGAAGATAATGGCGCAAATGTCAGTGGTTCACAGTATCCACGGTATTCCCACACCAGCAGGGTCCACATAGTTCATTACCAGGCTGTGGAATCTATAAACCATTAATTCAGAGTGCTTTCTGTTTGAAATTGGCCCAAATAAACCACTGACTGGACTACACTGCTTGAGTAAACAGAAAGCAGTGCTACACTTCTTGTGGTTAAGGCAGCCGTGGGGCCACAACCTGTTAGAAAATGTGGAAGTCTTCCCTACTGCTCCCCCCTCTCCCCACTTTGCCAAGGCACCACCGGAATTGCCTTGCAGGCCCACTTCTAATACAGACACATTTCCATCACTTACTGTTTTCTCAGAGATAACAACAATTTGCATTTATACAGCGCCTTTAATGGAGTAAAACGTCCCAAGGCGCTTCACAGGAGTGTAATCAGACAAAATTTGACACGAGCCACATCAGGCGATATTAGGATAGTTGACCAAAAGCTTGGTCAAAGAGGTAGGTTTTAAGGGGTGCCTTTTAAAGGAGGAGAGATGGAGAGGTTTAAGGAGGGAATGCCAGAGATTAGGGCCTAGATGGCTGAAGCCTAGACAGCTGCCAATGGTGGGGAGAAGGAAGTGGAGGATACACAAGAGGCCAGAATTGGAGGAGGGCAGAAATCTCAGAGGGTTGTAGGGTAGGAGGAGGTTAGAGCTAGGGAGGGGCGAGGTCATGGGGGGATCTGAACACAAGGATGACACTTACACATTGTATGTTTGTGTGCATGGGAGCAGCACTTTATACCAGGTACAGCTTCAATCACAGTACTCCCGCAGTCCAGGATATAGTACAACTAGGGAAATCAGTGGCTTAATATAAAAGAATTGGGCAGGATTTATATCCCACAGAGGAACTGAGCTGGTAACTCACAAGTGCAGAAGTACGAATCATTCACAATTGGCCTTCATAAAGTATTGTGTTTATACCGTACGTTATAAATGAATTAGGGAAAGAGATAAGTTTAATGTGTTCTAGTCAAAAGGTGTGATGCAATATGAGAAATTTGGTATAAGTCCAGGGACCAGCCCAGAAACTGAGGGACTGTTTGGACGTCCAGCCACAAGGGCTGACAACATCACACAAGCAAAGGAGCTGCACCGGTAATATATTCTGCAATTAAACCTAATGTAGGGTGGACTTCATAATTACACATAAAAATGATAGAAAAGCCTTGCATCAGTTAATATGGAGCATGGACGGACGTAAGCCAATCTATGAATGGATTTCTTGGCACCTTGTCAGTATTACGGTAGAGGGTGGCAAAAAGAAAATCTAGAATGCCAAAACCTTTAGCAGAGAGATAGATTGGCTGCCCCGCAGGCTATGAATCTCAGCGAAAGTAGCAATGTCTGGAAAAAAACAACTGCTGCCTTTCACTCGATAGAATGAAATCAATGGGAAGAATCTGATTTCTTACACGGAGTAGCAACAAGTCATCAATCGTTAACAGCCCACCATAGAAACAGCATGCCCTATTTATGGCTGCTGAACTATCTTCTACTCAGCCGAGCAATTTGAGGTGACCTTCAGGCAAGTCGAACATAGTAATTCTGTCTTAAGTATTGGAGTAACCAATAACACTGTGGCAGTGATTAGATACTGAACTAATGGGTTTAAGATCCAGGAGATTTATTAGCGGTGGTTAGCATAACTTGTCCCAGCTATCATTGTTGCACTCAATCTCTTCCATCATAGCAACAGGTCTATTGGTTCTTCCTTGACTGTAATGAGAAGGCTGACACATCAGGCATTGATATGTGTGGCTGTTTTTAACGTATTTTCGTTTTCATTTTTTATTTGGTTAAAACTTCCAATAGAATGGAATGCAAATTATCGTTAATAAAGCAAAATTGTTGAGGTAGGGAAAAACATCACTGTACTAACCAACTTATTTTTTCTTAAACTTTCAGTATAAAACATGTACGCTACGTTGGCAAAATGGTAAACATTATAAAACAGCTTTACAATTTCGCTGGGTATAGCAGAGGAAATCTCCCCCATTGGTTGGTTTTGTTATCCATGAGGCACTCTGGCTCCCCCCTGAATCCTTCTGCACTGAGTTGATGTCTTTTTTTTAAAAAAAAACAGTCCTGGTTTCCAAAAATCTGTGACCCCGCTCCTCCGCTGAAGCACAGCAGAGCAGGACTTCCCCTGTGTTGCCTAGTTACACCCACTGCTTCCATTGGAATTCCCAGGGTCAGGCAATTAGAATAAAGTGGGCTGGCCCCCATGCCAGTATTGGCCTAGTTGGGGCACTCGCTGGGTGGGGGGGTGGGGGGATAGGAGATTGCGTCGTTGGCCTACAAACGGCCCAAGTGTCGACAGGTTCAGCTGAAGAACCTGCGGGAGGTGGAGTCAGCCCATTCTAAGAAGGCCAGGTTCCTTCGGACGGCCTAATGCTTTTTGACCAGCTGCCATAAGGAAACCAGCCTTCCAGAGTTAGTGGGCCCCACGTCTGTCACTTGGCAACACAATATGCCTGCTTTATGCAATCATACAGTACACTAGGGGCTTCAGAGTTGGAACTGGTGGGAATTCCGCTGGACTGAGTGATCCTGCCTTCTTCACTTGACATCAGATTCAGATACAGGAACTGTCTGCCCAATCCCCTCCCTCCTCTGAAACACTGGCTCAGGCACAATGGTGTGCTGACCTGGCTTAAATGGAGCCGGCCCCAATTTCCGAACCCACTGCGGCTTAAAGCCCAAGAAAATTTGAGGCCCTGATTTTTGAAGTCCAGCTTTGTGTCATTGTTTTGTGTGTATCTGTAACCAGCAGTGAGTGTCAATAAAATGCAGAGACTATAGCAATAGAATGGTGATAAAAATAATAACCAACATTGCAAAGGGTAGTACAGATAATTTGGCTAACAGTTTGGCATATTAAAATATACATCTGGCAGAAAAATCCAGTCTCTTTCCTTTTGTGCAACAGGAAAGAAATTACCTTCATCATTTCGTGCCGTTTTATAAATGGTGGCTATTTCTTTTACCTGGACACTCCCCGATATGACGTACGACATTTTCAAGTTTTATTTTATATACTTCCATTTCTACAAAGGATGCCTCACTCAATTATTTTTTTTTAATTACTGCATTTGATCCTTTACAATGAAAGGCTTCTTCACCCATTAGCCAAATTGACCAAATTTGCCGTGTCCTGTAATGGTGAATGAGTGACAATAATATTTGCTAACTGTTTTTTTGGAAATGGGGATCACACTGGCTCAATGACAGCACCAGCACATTTAATATCAAGAAATGTAAATCATACCGCATACTTTTTGCCAGTGTGTTGGGTGTTGTCACAATGCGAGCATTTCAGTACAAATGACTGTCAAGAGTATAAACAGTCTTCACTGGTGTTGTTGAACCAATACCGACTGCTTTTTTTTTCCCTCCCTCAACTCATACTGCAAGATATTGGAGAGCACTTAATGGAGACAAAGGAAGACATCAAAGTACCTCCATGGAAGCAACAGCAGGTAGAGATGTCCGAATGAGCCTACAGGGAGTTTGTGTCAGGTTATCCAAAGCCATTAAATGTTCTTTTATTGTGAACATCTGAATAAACTTGCACAGGTTAAAGAGTTAAAATGATTGTCCATTATGTCGGTATTATATTTATCTAACACAAGATTTGGCAAGGGTGGTTTGTCCTTTATTAAAATCTGTTTTTTTAGATTTCTGTCGCCGTGATCTCCTCAAATCGAATGTCTTCGTTTCGCTCCTCAAGGTCATTTAATTCCCTGGCTTCCAGTTCCAGACTGAGTTGCCTCATCTCTCTTTCCAGCTCTCGGTTCCTCCTGTACATTTGGATGTAGTTGTGCTGGAGCTGTTTCTGGTACCTAATCACTTTCTCTTTCTCCCCTTGCCAAGTACGCCGCTCCACCTCAAAGTTCTCCAGCTGATTCTCGCTCTTTCTTCTTTCGTACATGAGTTCAGCCCTCAGCTTTTCAACCTGCTGTCTCAAGGTCTGTTGGTTGTCTGCATTTTGCCGTTGAGCTTTGGCTTCATCGCTCTCGTACATCAGGAAGGGGTCCTCCTGCTCCGGGTATGGACCAATTCCATGTCTTGTGTTGCCCAAGGCTTCTCTCAGGCCGGTGGTCTCCTGCTCCAACTTGCCCACCTTCTCTCTCAGAAGTTCAGCTTCATTCTTCTTCCGCTGAAGTTCATTCTCGCAAACTTCCAGCTCTAATGTCTTCATGTGGACTGCGTCTCGGAACTCATGGATCTCGTCCTCGTGTTCTTGAAGCTCAGTCCGTATTTCTCGAAGCTGGGCTTTCAAGGAGACAATTTCATTTCCCTTCATGGATAGATCAGCCTGGGAATCCTTCAGTTGTTGCTTCAGAAGGGAAATCTCTCCTGACTTTTGGCAAACCTAAAGAATGGATGTAACAACAGGAAAAATAATCAATTTAGTAAACTGCTCTTACAACTTCACTGAACTTTGCTGTGTGATGTTCATTGTTCGGATCTTTTTTTCTTCAATTGAGAAATCTAGGTGAAGAGTCAAGGTCCATAGTGCAGGAATAGAACCAAGGCTGGAAAAGAAGTGGTTACATAATGCCAAACTTGTGTTTTAAAATGTTTGGCGTTTTCATTTTGACACATAGAACATGCAAGTATCCAAAGACTTTGTTCAGATACAAGTTCTTTGTTTACTTGCGCTGTGATCTCAGCAAGTGCACGTAAAAACCTCCATGACATAAACAGGTTGTTCTTGGTAGCTCTTAAAGAAACGGGATAAAAAGCTTAGATTGAACTATCTTATGCAAAAGGTGAGTGGGTGGAACGGACTGCTTAGTGAGGCTGTGGAGACAGAGATTGGGAAAAAATTAAGGGACAATGGGTAGAGATAGATGAGGGAGAGCGCAACTGAAGGGCATCAGTTTTTGGAGGCCAGTAGATGAGCTGCATAGTCTTTTCTAGTCCTGCACATTCCTATACTCCTATGATAAGAACATAAGAACATAAGAAATAGGAGCAGGAGTAGGCCAATCGGCCCCTCGAGCCTGCTCCGCCATTCAATAAGATCATGGCTGATCTGATCCTAACCTCAAATCTAAATTCATGTCCAATTTCCTGCCCGCTCCCCATAACCCCTAATTCCCTTTACTTCTAGGAAACTGTCTATTTCTGTTTTAAATTTATTTAATGATGTAGTTTCCACAGCTTCCTAGGGCAGCAAATTCCACAGACCTACCACCCTCTGAGTGAAGAAGTTTCTACTCATCTCAGTTTTGAAAGAGCAGCCCCTTATTCTAAGATTATGCCCCCTAGTTCTAGTTTCACCCATCCTTGGGAACATCCTTACCGCATCCACCCGATCAAGACCCTTCACAATCTTATATGTTTCAATAAGATCGCCTCTCATTCTTCTGAACTCCAATGAGTAGAGTCCCAATCTACTCAACCTCTCCTCATATGTCCGCCCCCTCATCCCCGGGATTAACCGAGTGAACCTTCTTTGTACTGCCTCGAGAGCAAGTATGTCTTTTCTTAAGTATGGAGACCAAAACTGTATGCAGTATTCCAGGTGCGGTCTCACCAACACCTTATATAACTGCAGCAATACCTCCCTGTTTTTATATTCTATCCCCCTAGCAATAAAAGCCAACATTCCGTTGGCCTTCTTGATCACCTGCTGCACCTGCATACTAACTTTTTGATTTTCTTGCACTAGGACCCTCAGATTCCTTTGTACTGCAGTACTTTCCAGTTTCTCGCCATTAAGATATCCTATTGTATATATTGGTAACAAAAACATTGGTTAACCAATGGATTAACCAATAACCCAATGGAGTTACAAGTTTAGACAAATGTACCTGTACAGGTTTCTTATCAAAACAATTAAAAGTTATAGTAAGATTGGGGAATAAATGAGATTTGCAAGCTTTGCATGATCGCTGTGCTGATCTTAAAGTTGGCCTCTGGCCGCGATTCCCTTGTTTTGTGTTTAGTACTGCAGGCAGTTCAACATTAGCACCAGTTTATGTCAATGATTATCTCCAACTAACAAGGTGGCATCACACTAAGGTCATTCTGCTGCTCCAAATTAATCGTGCGTTTGGCATCAAGAAATGTTTTCAATTTCCAGGGAAGGTGATGCAGAAAACATAACAGATTCTGAAATTTTCATGTGGAAATTTGGACAAACGATTAACTTTAGACCATGCTGGCACTGACCTTACTGTAAGTAGGTCGCACTGCTACCCTCACTGTAATGTTCCACGGACACTTTAAAGAAAGCTTTGAACAAGCCGAGGCCATATTTGGTTTCGAAAGAGCCTTCGGAACCACCAAAGTTGAAAAGACTAGCTCAGAGGATGAGATAAACCAATTACTAATGACGATGCATCACCAGGCTCGGGTTTTAAAAGCCAGTTTGTAGGAAGAAGGGGAGTTGAGGGATTCTACAGTCTTGAGGTCCGTGAAAAGAATGAGTAGGAGATGGCGTGATGAGTTTTGATTTCATCACAGTGAGGATTCAGGGTTACACGGATTTACAAAGAATGTACAGCACTGAAAAGCAGGCTGTTCGGCCCAACTGGTCCATGCTGGTGCTTTTGCTCTACACGAACCTCCTCCCTCCCCTCTTCATTTAACCCTATCAGCATAACCTTCTATTCCTTTCTCCCTCGTGTGTTTATCTAGCTTCCCCTTAAAAGGTTAATAACATGTCTGAAATTAGAATCCGTTGCAGCTTATATATGAATAGAACAAAGTCAGAATATCATAAATTGACTCATTTTGAAAATAAACGTTACAGGGAATGGGCAATATAAAAATCCTGGTTCACAACGCAATCCCAACATGAGATTTATTAGTAAACTAGTTATTCATTATCAGAATTAAAAGCTTGTTTCTTTCCCTGTGAGGACTGCTCAATTATATCGAATTATAAACTAGCTACAGAGTAAAGGGACACTTGTTCTCGTTCTTTTACACCTTGGCTCAGTCCAGACCCTGCTCAGGAACATTGAGATTTGGAAGCATTACGTCTCCCAAGGAGCCTCTGTGTCACAGTGTGTAATATCTTCACCTCCCAAGGAGAGGTGCAGGCACTATACAAGCGTAGAGGTGGTGCAATTGGACATAACAGGGAGAGAATCCAGGGTTCCCACTCCTGAACACTAACCAGCGACCCCCTGCTGGGAAGTGTGAGTGAGGGTGAGTGAGTGTAGAATCCTTGGTTGACGACATTATTGGGTTTGGTTGTGATGACTTGCCCTGCTGGCATTTAAGGGGGTCAACTGCCGACTGCCCGTTTCTCGCCTGAGAAAACGGGCACCGAGCACTTTAAAACCAGCGAGGCATCTCGGCCTCCCCATCGAGACCCTGATACAATTTTCACGCGGGCCTGTAAATGGACCTGTAACAGGCGGGCGGGCGGCTGCTTAAACGCGCAAATCATGGTCCTGAGATGGTTGTAGGAATTAAGATGCCCAATTGCAGTTTTCAGGTTACCAATGGATGGAGCGTGTGCCATGTATGCTCCGCCCAGATGTACCAGGCCTTGAGTGGCCTAACCAGCGCCCCCCCCCTTTAAAGGGGAGGCCGTTCACAAAACTGCCCGGGAAGCTTTAAAACATTTTTTTATGCACCCAGGGAGGAGGCAGGGGTTCTCCTCCTGCTCCTGCACCACCACCACCACGCCTCCCGCCCGAAAAAACTCCAGCCCGTTCAAGGCCCCCATCGCGATTGCCTCCCCCCCCCCCCCTTAGTGTGGGAGCCAGCCGTTTCCTGTCCCCCCCAGAACCTGGCGAGCTGCAACGGCACGCCCGCTTGGCCCAGACGACATGCGAACGGGCGGGCTTCGCACCAACTTGCTGTCTAGGCTAACACATGAAGAGTGGACACATTGGCAAATGTGGACCATGTCCCAGCACCTTAAGGTGAGGAGGGGAGAAAATTGGGAGGGGGGAAAAGAATGAAAAGGAAAGAAAATGTTAGGAGACTAACTAACTGCCAGAGTAACCAGGCAGATTTGGTCAATGAAGATATCTTTGTTGTTTGCAAGAGACAGAGAATTTATTGCCTTTAAACATTTTTAGATAAATTCAAGCTGACCTTTGCTTGGCTCAAACTGACCTTTGCTTGGCTCAAACTGAATGTAATCTTGCGGGTGAACAAGATTAGGAGTCCTAACAGATAAATGGAAATTTAACCTTTTGGAGGTTACCCAAACCGCTTCACCTACCTCCCATTTGGTTTCCTCCAATCTCGGTCCGAGTTCCGTTTGCTCTTTCTCAATCGAGGCACATTTCTTCTCCAACACTTCGCGTTCTTGCAGCAACTGGGCAAAGTCTTCCTGGAGCTTCTTCTTCTCCTGCTGGAGTTGGAAGACCTGGAGCTGGAGGACCTGGTGCATGCGCTGGGCCTTCTGGGAGCTCTGCTTGAGCTTGCCGGCGCAGCTCTGCCGCAGCTCTTCCATCTCCTGCTCGCAGCGCCGCTGCTTCTCCTCGTAGATCTGGCACAGGGCGGCTTCGTTCTCCTCCAAGCTGTCCCTCAGCTGCTGGAGCTCCAGCTCCCGCTCCCGCAGCTTCTCCTCCAGTTCTCGCACGGCGATCTCGTGGCCAGAGACGGGCGAGCGGTCGCACGAGCCGCTGTCGGAGAGCGGGTGGCTGCGGCCGTTCAGCGAGGCCGTGCTCTTGCTGGAGGAGGACCGGCCGCTGTCGGAATTCGACAGCCCGTTCAGTCCCGTCATGCCCCTCTCGTGAAAAGCGTGCTGTCCGCCGCCGTCCAGGTTTATGTGCCCAGTGGAGGAGCTGACTGGGTCCAGGTGATGGCTGCAGCTGGTGCTGTACGTCGGGAGGCTGGACAAGGAATTCCTCCCGGAGTCCGACATGGTTCCCGAGTTCCTGCAGCTGTAGCCCTGCAAAGAATTGTGTTTCTCGGCGCAGTTAACGGATCCCACCGAGTTTCCGTTAAACAGGATATTCAGGCTCCCTTGGCTGTCTGACAGTCCGTTAACAGGCCGGGGAACAAGGTACTGGACAGAATTCCTGTTCTTGGGCACCACGGGCTTGAATGCTGTCGGTCTGATCAGGTTTTTTTCAATATTCTGCAACAAAAGAAAGCATTAATCACAAAATAAGTTCCAGAGAGAGAGAGAGAGAAAAAAACCCTTTTATCTAAAGGAGACGTCACCTTCTTTAAAATTAAAAGCCTGGGTGACATTTTGATTTTCTCGAGGAAGAGTGGAGAACCATAGATGATGATGAAGATCACAGACGATTTGATGCTGCACTAACAATTTACACAACCTTGTGATGGATGTCTTCAGACCACCGATAAAAAGGTTTGCCAAACATTCACTCATGAAGTCAGTCTCCTTTAATACTTTAAGTGCCTGTCCTGCACAGCCCTGTAAAGCACTGCCAGGCTCCAGGGGAAGACAATAAAAGGGAACCCATCAATCAAATATTTAAACCTGCCAAAGGTAGTTCACAATATTTCTGCAGCAGACTGAATTCATTACAGTAGAGCTCTTGGCTACATACACTGTTCATTTTGCAACACAGATCAAAATGGGCAACAGTAAAGTCCATGGGAGGAGAAGCTCAAGGCACTTTTAAATTCGCCTCGTTCTCTCTATCAGTTGCACCCCGAGTATAAACCACCTGACCCATCTACAGCGTAGCAGGCCCATGCAAATGTGGTCCAACCAACCCACCTTTGGGTTTAGCCCCGTATAAACATAGGGAGCTGGTCCACCTGCATTCATACTGAAGCAATCAGAGCCCAGTGCAGCCGCCACCCAACTGAACAGTGAAAGGGAGAGAGCAGCACTAAATACCAGCGCTCTCCCCAAACAGGAACAGTGAAAATAGGCAATGGAAAAGCACTGTTAATCTCACCTTGAAACTGGACAGGCCCCTGCATTTTGAAAATGAATCAAAGTTCCTGCAGGATGCAGGTTTTTGCTGCAGTAACTTAAGGACCGACTGATCGGGAACCCTTCATTTAAACAGTGCCTGCGGCAGCAAAGCGCCCTCCCATTTCAGTTAGGAGACCATCAGGTTGTGTTAAGTAGGACTCTGACCTTCCGTGGTAGGTCAGGCTGGCCTTGCACTGAGCACTTCGAACTAGCGACACCCACCTGGCACTTTATCGAAAGACAAGGTTATCACTAGCAGCAAAGAGCATTCTCGGTGACCTGACCCATTTGATATTACTGTGTGATCGGGTAAGCACCGACACAGTTTGGAGAAAAGATTCAGAGGTAGCAGTGTTATTGGGATGATATACTGATACAAGATTCACAGAAAGCAGCCAGCCTGACTGATAAAAGGCAACGGCAAGTCGACAACTGCAACCCACTGGATGAGGTTTCTGGGGAGTAAGAGGTTTGAAAATTGATGGGAGTTATAATTACAATGAATGCTTCCACGATTTAATAAATTCTGGGGAAGGAGAGGGGATTTGGCTCCAGTGACTTATATTTTGCCTGAACTCTACCCCCCACCCCCGCAACCCCAATTTCTGCTCGACAAATGTCCCTTTAATTAAAACAAAAGCAAAATACTGCAGATGCTGGAAATCTGAAATAAAAGCAGGAAAATTCTGGAAAAACTCAGCAGGTCAGGCAGCATCTGTGGGTAGTTCTGCCGACCTGAAGCGTTAACTCTGTTTCTCTCTCCGCGGACGAGAATGGTGTTCTGTGGTACTCGAAGTTTTGCTTTTGTAATGGGATGGATGCGTCTGACCTTCTATGCCGCAGATGGGTTGAATAGTGGAGATGCAAGAATGGATGAGTTTTTCCTGATTACTCTTGGGGACCAGGGTGAAATTACTTTCTCTTGGGAGATCAAGAGGTTGGGGGGTAGAGTCTGGATGGACTGTATGTCGTCTGAGAAGGAGTGGGCTCAATGAGGCACATGGCCTTTATCATTCTGCACTTTCTTGGGGAAGGGGCTCTTCAATGGTGCAATAAGCAAATGCACCAGTCAGAATGGTACTGGCCCATGTAGGTAAGTAAGGCTCCTGGTTTGATTCCCTGGTCAGTAGGGAGTGAGCTGATCTGAGCCAGGCCAGTGGTTGGAGCATCACTAGATTCAGAGTTGGGTCAGGGTGGGGGATAATTATCCCAGATGGACATTGGTCAGGGGCTGAATAAGGCTTAGCTTTGATGCCCTCACTGTCAAATAGCCTAACACTCTTTACTAGTTTCTTAATTCACTTACAATTATATTTTGAAACTCTTATTAAACCATTCAGTGAATTAAGCAATGGCATTATTCTCCAATGATGGTATCAGAAAAATCTCTTCTAGTCTTCATTCAGTGTGAGTTCAGTGTTAATATTAACTGATGTTGGAATGAGTTTCATTTCATTGGCACTGTGATCTATTTAAAAGGGAAAGCAGTGAGAAAAAGAGAGAGAGAGAGAGGGAAAGAGAGAAAAAGAATGAGAGAAAGTGAGTGAGAGAGAGAGAAAAAGAGAGAGATAATGGGAAAGAGAGAGAGAAAAAAGAGAAAAAGGGTGAGAGAAAGAGTGAGAGAAAAAGAACGTGAGAGAGTGAGAAAGAAAGAAAGAGAAAGAGGGAAAGAGAGAGAGCGAGAAAGGACTCAATTCAATCTCAGGTTTTAGTTGATACCCATAAGCCAGTACTGGAGCTTCATTCTTGTGGTTTACGATGCCATCTGCACTTGATTAAATTACAGTTGTTTACTCACTCCCACAGTTCCATATATAGTGCACTTTGAAGGAAATAAATAATTCAAAGCTGGGATTGGTTTTTTAGGAATGTTAGAAAGCCCTCAGGGATCCAAAGTTGTGTTTGAAGCAGCACCTCTTAATGTAGCTGTTACCATTTAGCAATTCCCCTTCTAAACATTGTTGCACGTGCCAATTTTAATAAAATCCTCATGGGCCTTGTAATTACATTGAGTGAATATTATATCGAAACTTAATGAGTTAATATGAAACTCCTTTGTCTGCTATTTTAACGGAGGTGTTAGCCCATTTAAAATACAACATTGGACCAGGGAATTTCATACGAACACTAGCGCCGTGCTGTTAGTGTCAGCTTGGCTCAGTTGGTTGCACTCCTGCCTCTGAATCAGAAGATCGTGGGTTCACGCACCACTTCAGCACAGTACTGAGGGAGCATTGCAAGGTCTGAAGTGTTCCAATGGCATCATAGCCCACGAGAGCGGAACTCGAAAGGCTTACAGACGGTCACCCGAACCGCAAGATGAGATTACAGCCTTGAAGTCACATCAGGTGATCTACTGTGTGTCCTATATACTGTGGACTGCATGGGATAGTGATTCTTAGTTGGATCTGTATTTAGTTATAGAAAATGCAGGAAACACTCAGCAGGTCAGGCAGCATCTGTGGAGAGAGAAATGGAGTTAGCGTTTCAGGTCAATGGCCTCTCGCCAGAAGTTGAAGGTTTAACAGATACTGTGCTGAGTATTTCCAGCATTTTCTGTTTTGATTTCAGATTTCCAGCATCCGCAGCATTTTACTTTTGTTTCTGTATTTAGTTGCAGGGAGCAACTGTCATGGTGGACAATGAGGACCAAGATGCTGTATGTAGATATGCGAGAACATTCACACTGAAGCATTAGCAATTCTGACATTATCAATGTAATGCTTAGTTAGTAATGATCAACACTTCATTACCAGGAGGAAATGCAATTGTATACTGCACATTATAGAATATATTTAATCCTTCATTTGTTAATTCTTTGAAACTCAAAATGTTCACTATATGCAAAGCTATTTTAAAAGTTTGCTCAATGTATTTCCTGTTTTATTCTCACAGTAAGACTCCTGGTCTCAAAAATACAAGCACTTCTTTTATTTTCTCCTTTCAATTATGAACAAAGCTTTTCTAAAACGGGTGACGTAGTGGCCGTACTCCAGATTGTTGCCGATACTTTTGCTGTTTCTGAGACTGCATGCTGAAATCTGACACTCAGCCACCGAGTTCTCCAGGTGCCCTAACACCATCCAACTCCCACCCCACCCCACGACTACTTATCGCTTTCAGTGGAGCTGCAGGGAGTGGAGGCTAAATGAAGGTATATCAGCCTAGAAATTGGTTCTAGTCGGCATGAACTGGGCGCAGGGAACAAACCCGTCACTGGAATGGCTAGGCCCGAGGCACATCTGATAATGGGCCTCGGGCCTCATTTGAACGCTGGCTGTCCCCAGGCAGCTGGCCGGTGAAACGGCATTGGATTTCAGAGCTGCTGCATCGCCAGCGTCTCTGGGAGAGGAGGGGAGGCAATTGGGGAGCGAAGGCGATTGGGAAGGGGCCAAGCGGGAGCCAGCAACGGCCTTGGGCACTGCAGCGGAGCCAGGAGGAGCATTCAGGTCAGTATTTTTTTTAAAACAAACTTACCTTTTTGGTGGTGACCTGCAGCGGTCTCTTTAAAGGCCGTTAGTTAGGCCGCATGTAGACCTGGTTTTCCTGAACACAGCCAGCGCTGGGCCAACTTTGTTCAAGGCAGACCAATTTTGTAAAAGTGTCCTCAAACAGGTGGTACACCCCTTATTAGCATTCGCAAAGGGACTAGGCGCGGGTCCTGGACGCGTCGTTTTCTGGCTTTACTAATATGGCGGGCGACGCATATGGAGCGTGGAATGTGCGCGCATGCACTGCCAGCCATATTCAATGCTTTGGTGCCCGTCTTACACCTGTAAGACAGGCGGGGAATCAATCTATTTCTAGGCCGTCATGTTTTCGTGGGCAGCTTCAGAAACCAGATGATGATGCACAGCCCAAACTGGGAAGGCAGCAACTGTGCAGTGAGATTTTAAAGAAAGTTGTAATGTGTTTTCCAAGATGGGGACTCTCCTCTGGTCACTGTGCCTAGCAGAATCTCAACACGTTTGTTCATAACACTGAAAATATGAAATCTTCATTACAGGGCTAAAGGTTGAAAAGATCATGATATTGTCCTCTCCATCTCTGTAACCTCCTCCAGCCCTACAACCCACCAAGATCTCTGTGCTCCTCCAATTCTGGCCTCTTGCTCGTCCCCAATTTTCATCGCTTCACCATTGGCAGCCATGTCTTAGCTGCATAGGCCCTAAGTTCTGGAATTTCCTCCCTAAATCTCTCTGTCTCTCTACCACTCTCTCCTCCTTTAAGACACTCCTTAAAACCTACCTCATTGACTAAGCTTTTGGTCACCTGTCCTAATAATATCTCCTTATGAGGCTTGGTGTCAAATTTTATTTGATAATCGCTCCTGTGAAGCTCCTTGGGACATTTTACTACGTTAAAGTCACTATATAAATGCAAGTTGTTGTTATAGGGTCTTCTCCTGAAGTGTGAAAGAGATATTAATATATTAATACTCCAACAGTAGGGCTGATAGTAAGGAACACACAAGAAATTGAAGTGCGTTCATTAGAGAAAGAATGAGTAAGAACTCGCATTTATAAAGCTCCTTTCATGACCTCAGGATGTCCCGATGTATTTTACAGCCAATTAAGTACTTTTGAAGGGTAGTCACTGTTGTAATGTAGGAAACGTGGCGGCCAATTCGCGCACAGCAAGATCCCACAAACAGAAAATGAGATAAATGACCGTACAACCTGTTTTTGGTAAGTGTTGGTTGAAAATTAGCTGGAAATGGGCCTGATGTTCCTTTAGTTCATTTTTGCCTCTCTCTTCATAATTGCCAGGTGTAGACAGTAGGTTAGTGGACTGCTCCCAGGCCTTTGCCAAATGCCACCCTGCGATTAACAGCCGGGGAAGTCAAACGAGTGACCAGGATGATTTCTCGCTCACTGCATTCTCACTCGGTCTCCACTGAAATAGCAAAGTCGTTCTGTGTGACCCTGTTAAACGTTTGTGAGCTATTAATCGCACCGCGTAGTTTATAAGCTTAGAAGTATTGTTTAAAGTAGTGACACGGTAAAGTATATGGTACGATACGATGTTCGTGGGTTGCAGCATTCATTCAAATGTAAAGAAAACAAATGGGCTCATCTGAACTTTCTGAGACCAAGCTGTGTTCAGTGGCACTGTCTCTAGTACAATAATTGCAGTGTGGGAATATCAGGCTCATTTTCAGCTAATGAAAGTACTCCAATTTATTTGTGTGCTCCTTACTACAAGTGCTACAGTCGTAGTACAATATCTCCTTCACATTGCAAATGCTGTGATTGAGACGACAAAGCCTAATAGCCTAATCAACGAGGGGAATGGCATTGCAGTACACACTGGATAAAAAGTTGGCAGCTCTGTTGCGTCTGGTACTGACTCAACTGTCAGATCCTGTACACGTACCAACCCATGTGGGATGAAAGCCAACAAGTCAGACGTGTCTGGTGTGTGTGTGTCTCGAGATTGCCTCAGTGTCAAGCTCCTGTACACATATTCCTTTACCCTCTTAACCCTTTATGCCCTGGTATCATTCTGATGAATATGCACTGTACCCCCCACCTCCATCCAAGGCTAATATATCCTTCCTGAGGTGTGTGCCCAAAACTGACCGCAGTATCTCCAGATGGGGTCTGACCAAGGCTCTGTACAACTGAAGCATCACTCCCTCCTCTTTGTTTTTAAGCCTCCTTGAGATGAATGGCCAAGATTCTATTAGCCTTGTTTTGTAACTGTGGACTAGCTTTGAGTCATTTGTGTGCATGGACCCCAAAATCCCTTTGATCAACTGCCATACAGGCACCTTTCTTATGTGTTACCTCTATAGACACATACACTACAAACGGGGAAGTTCTGTGTCCATCTAGCCCATCTCTCTCTGAACCAGCCACAAAGAGCATGATCTAAAGTGATTCATCCTTTGATTGTCTCCACCTACCTAGGGAAGAAATGCCTATATTGGCGTCAACATTGCGCATTGGGACATTAGTGAACAAACAATTAACACATGCATATGAGACTCCCTTGTCCACTATTTTAACAGACACACTAGGCCCGATTTTAGCAGGAGTGCGGGTTCTCGGCGGGTGGGCAAGCGGGTGCGTGGGTAACGCGCCCGGTGAAATTAGTGTGTTTCCCGTGCGATCGTAGCAGGCAACGCACTAATTGGAGCCACTTACCTGCTCCTCCGGGTTCCCCGCTGCTGGTCTGCGCGTCGGGCGGGCTGCGCATGCGCAGTAAGATCTGTCAGCTGGAGGCGCTCTATTTAAAGGGGCAGTCCTCCACTGACAGATGCTGCAACAAATAGCAAAGATGACTGCATGGAGCAGCCCAGGGGGAAGGCTGCTCCCAGTTTAATGATGCCTCACCCCAGGTATCAATACATGGGGTGAGGAGGAGGGGGAGGACAGAGATCTTCCACCCGGCGGGCGGGAGGAAGCAGCCTGCCTCTGCCACCAGGAAGGCCTGGCTCGAGGTGGCAGAGGAGGTCACCAGCGCCAACAACATATCGCCCACCTGCACACAGTGCAGGAGGCGCTCCAATGACCTCAGTAGGTCAGCCACAGTGAGTACACGTAGTCTTTCCCCTACACTCCGTCTGCCACATCACTGCCCCCACCCCACATCTCCTTCTGCACTGCCAACACTACTCTGTCACATCACCCCTCATACCCACTCAAACCTCATCCTCATCGTACCTGCACCTACTCACCTCGCCAGTACTCATCCCGCCACTACCACGCAACCCAATCCTCATACAATCTCATGGCTCTATCCCATACTCACCCTCTCGTGCATCTCTCTCACGGCCAGCCTCACTCAACCTGCCACTACCTGTGCTGCAGCCACAGGGCATGCATCACATATGTGCAGTAGGCAGCGTAAGGCAAACGTGTTGTGAGCATGAAGGGGATGCACAAGGGTGTTTGAGGGTTTGTCATGGTTGTTACTTCTATTGAATTTCAGAACTCACATCACACATTATATTGGCACCACTACTGCCATGTCATTGTGAATCCTGTCCGGTTTGTGCAATAATGCCCGCTCCTGGGTATCACTATGAGGACCCACCACTGATGCCACCCATTGTGTCACTGCAGAGTGGGTGTAGGTGTATTTGCAGGGCTCTTCTGCGCAGATGACTGAGAGACATCGGGGATGTCCCCGGTTGCACCCTGGAAGGCTGTGGAGGAGAAGTTCGGGAGGGCAGTGGTGACCTTGACAGTGACAGGTAGGAAGATGGTGCACGGGCCAGCCAGGAGCAGCTCGGCATGAAAGAGGCTGCAGATGTCCACGGCTACATGTCGAGTGACTCTGAGCCTCCGTGTGTACTGCTGCTTAGAGAGGTCCAGGAGGCTGAGCCTCAGTCTGTGGACCCTGTGGCGAGGGTAGTGCCCTCTGCGACGCATCTCTCTCTGCGGTAGCCCTCCCTCCTGCTGTACAGGTGGATGTGTCACGGCACTGTGTTGTGGAGCTCCACGTGTCAGAGGTGGACGGCGTGGATGGCGAGGCTGGTGATGCTGTTCGCCCTCCGAGGAGGTCATGACTGCAGCTACGGCGGCCCCCATCACAAGATGTACATGTGAGGGGGTCCGCAAGGTAGGTACATGTCTCCAGACCCCGGGGTAAGTGTGCAGGTTGGTGACTTTGACCGTCAGGAGGAGGGTGGTGGAGGCCAAACTTTGTCCCAAGTGACAGAGTGGCCTCCTGCAATGGGTGAGGGTCTCCCCCCCGCCGTCAAATGGACCTTTGCAGCTGCCACAGGCTGGCAGCTGCAACACGTCCATTCCATCTGGGAGTGTTTCCCCCAGTGTGGGAAACAGTCCCATGTTGATCCAAAATCACACACAGTCCCTTAATCAGGTCAGTTAATGACCTGAAATAGCTACATAAATACTCTCAAGTGGCATCCCGCTGGCTTTAATTGCCTGCGGGATTCCCACCAGCGGGGGCTGCGCGCGAACGCCGGCGCATCAGAGGGGAACCCGGAAGTGGGCGGGATCGAGGCGGGATCCGGTCGGGATCCTGGATTTTACGATTTTCGAGGCCCCCCCCCCAGCCGAGAATGCACCCGATAGCGGGTGCTAAAATCGGGCCCACTGAGTGTAAATGGTTAACACATAATGGGTTAAGCATTCATGCGCTAATGGCCCAGGGTGTAATTTCAAGGCTGTTGTGTTCTGCAACTCCATCTGATAGCAGGCAATGTGAGGGCTTGTGGTTGTGAATTTAACGACACAGCTCACTGGTGCATTCACGCACTGTTACATTCCCCATGAGAATCTCTCAATGTGACCAATATTCCACTTACCTTCTCCAGCTTGCCTGACACTGGAATTATTTTTGGAGGAGGCCCTCGGATATTTCCATTGATTGACCTTCCTTCTCGTACATCTTCAGGATCACTGCAAGGACTGATGGGAGACTCTGTCATATTCCAGCCTCCATTCCGGTGGTCCTCATTTAAATAGGCATAGTTTCCATATTTTCCAGTTGCTGAACACTGTTTCTTGGTTGCCACTCCGCCAATACAGTCCTGAGAGTAGCCATTTTTTAGGTGTCCATCCTGTTGCCTGAAAATGTTCTGCATCTGGCCAGTTTTTCGGCACTTGCTATTGTACTCTGTGGCCTTGCAGTGCTTGTCATGGTAGTTGCGCCCTGATATAAGACTGCCAACGCTTCCCATGGTGCTTTGCAAAATTGGTGATGCTGCAGAAGTTTGCAGTTGGGTCTCACTGTCTGAATTCTGATGCTCAGAAGCTATGGGCATTGCCTGAACCATTGCCATGGCGATGAACTGTCACAATGTCCACAGTATTTAGGGTCCCTGGCAACCAGAAAAAACAAAGACAAAAAATTAGTGACACACAAAGCTTACCAATTATATATTTCTTCCATTTCAATGTTTTGGTAAATTGAAAAGTTATTTACAGGAGATTGTGCAATAAGTACAGTGCATTAGCACAACATCCTTTGACCTCTGCGATCTGCTTTTGAATCCAACCCAAAATGGTTCAGCCCACACCTCCTCTCTGTGCTGAATCTAAATATTCTACAGGGGCTTAGTTTCAATAATATCAACCCAGTTTCTAACAGACACAACTTGACAGGACAAACGAGGCTATAGGCTTTGTTCTTGCTCCACCATCAACCCTGAGTTCCCAGGATAGCAGTGGTGATACTGGAATCAGTGTTCCCAAGTTAGGAAGGGGGAGAATCAACCAGGATTCTAACTGGTGAATTGCTATTCAATGACCCTTGTTGGACAGTGCACACATCACATGATGACAGGATTGGATTGAACTGATTACCTTCTCTCACTGTTGTTCAGACTCAAAGATGGATGGTTACTCGAGAATGGTAGTGGAGGGCAGTTCATGTCAATAAATTAGTTCAATTAATCAAACAGATAATAAGGATGGCTGGGAAGGGTCGTTGTTAACTCCTATTGATACAGCAAGATATTCCCCTCTGAGTTTTAGGCAGAGCGAAGCAAGCTTTACATTGAGTCTACAGAATAGAAACAGGCCTTTCATCCCAACTGGTCTATGCCAGCGTTTATGCTTCACACGAGCCTCTCCCTCCCTACTTCATCTGACCCTTTCACCGTATCCTTCTATTTCTTTCTCCCTCATGTGCTTATCTAACTTCCCCTTAAATACATCTATGCTGTTTGCCTCAACTACTCCTTTTGATAGCGAGTTCCACATTCTTACCACTTTTTGGGTAAAGACATTTCTCTTGAATTCGCTATTGGATTTATTAGTGACTATCTTATATTTATGTTCCCTAGGTTTGAGACCATAAGTGGAAACATCTACCCTTTTGTTATCTTAAAGACCTCTATTAGGTCACCCCTCAGCCTTCTCTTTTCTAGGGAAATGAGCCCCAGCCTATTTAGTCTGTCCTGATATGTATATTGTCTCATTTTTTTGGACCTTCTCCAATGCCTCTATAACCTTTTTATAATATGGAGACCAGAACTGTGCACAGTACTCCAAGTGTGGTCAGTACTCCAAGTGTGGTCAGTACTCCAAGTGTGGTCAGTACTCCAAGTACTCTTTACTCTGTATTTGGCTGTGCTATACCTGACCTGGTGCACTCAAAGTTGAAAAATGTTCCGTTCCTGAGTGCTGACATCCCTGATCTCGACAGACACAAAAAGACATTAAAAGAAACATTTTTTTTTAAAAAGAAAAATACTTTACAGATAGAGAGCCAGTTAACCGGTAAATATATCAGCTTCAAAGTGACATTGGGTGACATCACACACATGCATGATGTAATCAAATTGTACTGCCTATTGTGTAATGCTGACAACCGGTTTATTTTAATATTTAATAACTCAGTGATTGGATATCACGATGAGATGGCTGAGGCTGGTTTAATTACTGGCTATTTGTTGACAAGTTTTGAAAATGAATTGTGAAGCTTTTCGTTCATTAAAAAAAAGCTTGTATTTGCAAGGCGACGGCCAATAGTAATTAACGGTAGACTATTGCTCAATAGACCAGAAGGAATGACATCATGTACCACTAATTCCATTGCGTGAATGTCATCGCACACCAGGGTCAATGAACTTGGGGGGACTGCTGACGTGCACACTGACAGCCATTGCTGGCACAAAACAGACTATAAATATGGAACAAATCCAACCTCTGACCTACGACCGAAAGAGCACATATGATTATAAAAATTACAGATTCTGCTGGCGAGCGTTTCAAGGCTT
Source organism: Heptranchias perlo (assembly GCF_035084215.1). Lineage (NCBI taxonomy): Eukaryota > Metazoa > Chordata > Chondrichthyes > Hexanchiformes > Hexanchidae > Heptranchias > Heptranchias perlo. The sequence continues at coordinate 10,756,895 of NC_090345.1, read as the reverse complement.
TAGTCGTAAGAGATGCCTGGAAAAAAAAGCTTGTTCTTTTCCCTTGCAAGTTTATGACATCATTCAATCTCCTCGGTTGGACTGCAATCGCACATGGGTATCGATTGTTCCACATTTAACCTCAGGGAGAGTAGATGAGGTACAGTTTGGCACAATACTCTGGGAGATGGACTTCACATATATAATGTTGTACTTAATTGACAAAGTAGAAAAATTCTAACGTGACACAATCTTGTTATTGAGTGGCTCTGATGAGAGACTGGGCAAACTTGGATTATGGTCCCTATTTTATCTCATTCTTGGGATGTGAGCATCGCTGGCAAGGCCAACATTTATTGACAATCCCTAGTTGCCCTCGAGAAGGTGGTGGTGGTGAGCCGCCTTCTTGAACCGCTGCAGTCTGTGTGGTGAAGGTTCCCCCACAGTGCTGTTAGGTAGGGAGTTCCAGGATTTTGTCCCAGCGACATCATCGACCGATGAGCAGGATGAGGGGTGATCTGACCAAGCTATTAAAATAATTCAAAGAACAAGAAGATAAGGAACAACTCCTCCCTCTAGTAGGGGAATCCAGAACAAGTGGACATAAAGGCCGATTTTCCGAATGCACTGGTTGGACTCTCGCCCACCAACCATAGCAGCAGGTCACAGCTGCAACAGCTGCCCATGGTCCACCATTTCTTTTAACGTTGGGCCGAATGGCCTGTTTCAGTGCTGTAAATTCTATGCCATGCATGGAACAAGGCTGGCAGCGTCGCCACGATTTGCCGATATGGCCGGTGGATGAGGCCCGAAATCTTAAAGTTGGAACAAACCCAATTAAAAATGAATTCAGCAAAAAATATTTTCACACAAGTGTGGCGGGAATGTGCAATGCACTGTCCCACAACGCCATAGATGCTGAATCAATGGAAGTGTTTAACAGGGAGAGAGAAACATGGTCAGAAAGTTAGAATGTGGAGAAAGGAAAGGTATTATGAATTTTTTAAAAAGAGTCGGCCTAGCAGAGCAGGCTCTAAGGGCCAACTGGGCTACTCCTGTTCCAATGTTCCCTACAATACTCTCCCACACACAGCATTAGCTGATGTTATACTTATCAGCAAAACAGAAATCTAAGAATCTAAGAGAGAAATTAATGTCTAGACGTCTAACTCAAAGTAGGTCTGGAAGTTGAAAGCCAGAAGAATGTGATGATTTGAGCCACCTGGGGAGTAGGGAAAGAATACTGTCTCCTGGTGACATGTCAGAACCCTCGTTTCTGTCTTAAAGAGATGCTTCTCCTTCTTCCCCCATTGTTACTCGAGTGGGTGACATTTCAAAATTAATCCCACATCACTACAATATCTTTCAGCAGCAAAAGGAAGAAAAAGACTTGCATTTATACAGTGCCTTTCACGACCTAAGGGTGTCCCAAAGTGCTCGACAGCCAATGAAGTACTTTTTATTTTGAATTGTAGTCACTGTTGTAATGTAGGAAACGCGGCAGCCAAATTGCGCACAGCAAGCTCCCACAAACAGCAATGAGATAATGATCAGATAACGTGTTTTAGTGATGTTGGTTGAGGGATAAATATTGGCCAGGACATCGGGGAGAACTTCCCTGCTCTTCTTCGAAATAGTGCTGTGGGATCTTTTACGTCCATCTGAGAGGGCAGACGCAAATGGATTCACAAACAGTAAGGCCTGTTCTTCTTATCACTCCATATTAAACAAATGATTATCTTAAACCCATGGGGCTCAATTTTAAAAAGCTGGCGGGGTGGCAGCAGGGTGGGGGAGGTGGTCAATGGGCGCACGGCAAACCCGAAAAATAAAAACTTACCTTTCCCCACGCGATCGCGAGGTAATTGATTCTCATTAATCTTGTTTCCGGGTTTCGCGCCCGACAGAAGCTGCAACGTCGACGGGAGGGGACAATGAAAGAGAGAGAGAGAGAGAGAGAGGCATCATCCGCGCTGCGAGAGAGAGTGGGGGGGGGGGGAGGTACAATGATGGGGGGGTGTAGGACAAAGATCGGGGTGGGGGGGGGACATCGGAGGGAGCCAGGTTCGTTTCCCGCTCCTCATTTCCCCAATTTTCATAGCCACCCACCACCACCCCACCTCCCCCAACACACCCGCACTTCCAAATTAAAACTGAGCCCATGATCTCACCGCTCCTATCAGAAGTAATTGTTATAATAGAATTGTTGCAAAAATATTAGTTTTCTTTTGCTGAGAAAACGTACAAAAGAGAAAATCCCAATTTATTGCACATTTGTTCTGTCTTGCCCTGCTTCCTTCCTTGGTCAAGAGGTCGACCTATTCCTGAGCCACTTCACTAAGACTTATTGTCTTATAAAGAAGAAACTAAAATCAGGCATAAGAGATAGGAGCAGGAGTAGGACATTCGGCCCCTCGAGCCTGCTCCGCCATTTAATGAGATCATGGCTAATCTGATTTTTACCTCAACTCCACTTTCCCGCCCTTTCCCCATATCCTTTGACTCCCTTGCTGATCAAAAATTTGTCTAACTCGGCCTTGAATGTGTTCAATGACTCAGCCTCCACAGCTTTTTGGGGTAAAGAATTCCAAAGATTCACGACCCTCTGGGAGAAGAAATTCCTCCTCATTTCCATCTTAAACGGGCGACCCCTTATTCTGAGACTATGCCCCCTAATTTTAGATTCCCCCATGAGGGGTAACATCCTCTCAGCATCTACCCTATCGAGTCCCCTCAGAATCTTGTATGTTTCAATAAGATCTCCTCTCATTCTTCTAAACTCCAATGAATATAGACCCAACCTGTTCAATCTTTCCTTATAAGACAACCCTTCCATACCCGAAATCAACCTAGGTGAACCTTTTCTGAACTGCGTCCAATGCAAGTATGTCCTTCCTTAAATAAGGGCACCAGAACTGTACGCAGTACTCCAGGTGTGGTCTCACCAGCACCCTGTACAGTTGTAGCATGACTTCCCTGCTTTTATACTCCATTCCCCTAGAAATAAAGGCCAATATTCCGTTTGCCTTCCGGATTACCTGCTGCACCTGTATGTTGACTTTTTGTGTTTCATGTACCAGGACACCCAGATCCCTCTGTACCGCAGCATTTTGTAGTATTTCTTCATTTAAATAATATTTTGCTTTTTTATTTTTCCTCCCAAAGTGGATGACTTCACATTTTCCGACATTATATTCCATCTGCCAAATTTTTGCCCATTCGCTTAACCTGTCAGTATCCCTTTGCAGACACTTTGTGTCCTCCTCGCAACCTGCTTTTCCACCTATCTTTATATCATCAGCAAATTTGGCCACAAGACACTCTGTTCCTTCATCCAAGTCATTGATATATATTGTAAATAGTTGAGGCTCCAGCACTGAGCCCTGCGGCACCCCACTAGTTACAGATTGCCATTTTGAAAATGACCCTTTTATCCCGACTCTTTGTGTTCTGTTAGTTAGTCAATCCTCTATCCATGCCAGTATATTACCCCCAACACCATGAGCTCTTATTTTGTGCAGTAACCTTTTATGTGGAAACTTATCGAATGCCTTTTGGAAATCCAAATATACTGCATCCATTGGTTCCCCTTTATCCACCCTGCCCGTTACTTCCTCAAAGAACTCTAATAAATTTGTCAGACACGATTTCCCCTTCATAAAACCATGTTGACTCTCCTTGATTGTATTATGAGTCTCCAAATGTCATGCTACTACTTCCTTAATAATGGATTCTAGCATTTTCCCAATGACAGATGTTAGGCTAACTGGTCTATAGTTACCTGCTTTCTGTCTCACTCCCTTCTTGAATAGGGGTGTTATGTTTGCGGTTTTCCAATCCGCTGGGACCTTTCCAGAATCTAGTGAATTCTGGAAGATTACAACCAATGCATCCACTATCTCTGTAGCCACTTCCTTTAAGACCCTCGGATGCAAGCCATCACGTCCAGGGGACTTGTCAGCCTTTAGACCCATTAGTTTACCTAGTACTTTTTCTCTAGTGATAGTGATTGTTTTTAGTTCCTCCCTCCCCTTTGCCCCTTGATTTTCTACTATTATTGGTATATTATTAGTGTCTTCTACTGTGAAGACAGATACAAAATATCTGTTCAGTTCCTCTGCCATTTCCTTGTTTTCCATTATTATTTCATCAGTCTCATCCTCAAAGGGACCAATGTTTACTTTAGCTCCTCTCTTCCTTTTTATACACTTGTAGAAGTTTTTACTGTCAGTTTTTATATTTCTTGCTGGTTTACTCTCATAATTTATTTTCACTCTCTTTATTATTCTTTTAGTCATCCTTTGCTGGTTTTTAAAGTTTTCCCAATTTTCGGGCTCACCAGTAATCTTTGCCATGTTGTAGGCTTTTTCTTTTAACCTGATACCATCCTTTACTTCCTTAGTTAGCCATGGTTGGTTCACCCTTTTTGTGGAGTCTTTCCTCCTCACAGGGATATACTTTTGTTGCGAGTCATAAAATATCTTTTTAAATGTTTGCCACTGCTTATCCACCATCATACCATCTAATCTGATTACCCAGTCCACTTTAGCCAATTCCGCCCTCATTCCTTTATAATTGCCCTTATTTAAGTTTGATTCAGTCGTTTCAGATCCAAGATCCTCGCTCTCAAACTGGATGTGAAATTTTATCATGTTATGATCACTGCTTCCCAAGGGATCCTTTACTTTGAGATCATTAATTAATCCTGTTTCGTTACCCATTACCAGATCCAAAAAGGCCTGTTACCTGGTTGGTTCCCTGACGTATTGGTCTAAGAAACAGTCTCTAATACACTCTATGAACTCCTCCTCAGGGCTATTTTTGCAAATTTGATTTGTCCAATCTATGTGAAAGTTAAAATCGCCCATGATTATTGTATTACCTTTTTTAAAGCCCCCCTTATTTCCGGATTGATATTTTGCCCTACAGTGTAGCTACTGTTAGGGGGCCTATATACTACTCCCACCAATGATTTCTTTCCCTTGCTGTTTCTTACCTCCACCCAAATTGATTCGACATCTTGATCTTCTCAGCCCAGATCATTTCTCACCATTATACCAATTTCATCCTTTATTAACAGAGCTACCCCACCACCTTTACCTTTCTTTCTATCCTTCCGAAATGTTAAATAACCCTGAATATTTATCTCCCAACCTTGGTCACCTTGCAACCACATCTCTGTAATGGTCACAAGATCATACCGATTTGTTTCTATTTGTGCTGTCAATTCATCTATGTCATTACGAATGCTGCGCGCATTCAGATAAAGAACCTTTAATTTTGTCTTTTTACCATTCTTTCCTACCCCGGCCCTGTGCACTCTTATGTTTATACACTCTGTCCCTTCCTGACACACTCTGTTCATCATTACCCCCATCACTTTCCTGTACTACTTCCTTGTCTTTTCTCTTTATCAATTTAAACTTCACCCCACCTGAGCCCTTCCCCCCTCTATTTAATTTAAAGCCTTCTCTACCGCCCTAGTTATTCAGTTTGCCAGAACACTGGTCCCAGCATGGTTCAGGTGAAGCTCGTCCCAACGGAACAGCTCCCTCTTTCCCCAGTACTGGTGTCAGTACCCCATGAATCGAAACCCACTTCTCCCACACCAATCTTTGAGCCACGCATTCATCTCTCTGATCTGATTTACCCTGTGCCAATTTGCTCGTGGCTCAGATAACAATCTGGAAATTATCACCTTTGTGGTTCTGCTTTTTAATTTAGTCCCTAGTTGCTCAAACTCCCTCAGCAGAACCTCTTTCTTAGTCCTACCTATGTCGTTGGTACCTACGTGGACCACGACAACTGGATCCTCCCCCTCCCACTCCAAGTTTCTCTCCAGCCCTGAGGAGATGTCCTTAACCATGGCACCGGGTAGGCAACACAGCCTTCGGGACTCATGCTCCTGGCTGCAGAGAACAGTGTCTATCCCTCTAACTATACTGTCGCCTACTACAACCACATTCCTTTTTACTCCCCCCATTTGAATGGCCTCCTGAACCACGGTGCCGTGGCCAGTTTGTTCATCTCCTTGCAGTCCCTGCATTCATCCACAAGGGCTGCAAGAACCTCGTATCTATTGGACAAGCTCAGGGACTAAGGCTCCTGCAATGTTACCTCCTGGATTCCTGTACCTGCCTCACTCGCAGTCACACCCTCCTGTCCCTGACCACATGCCAATTCTACAGTATTTAGTCTAAGGGGCATGACTACCTCCTGGATCAAAGTGTCCAGGTAACTTTCTCCCTCCCTGATGCCTCACAATGTCTGCCCTGTGCCCGATGCCATCCCCTGATAGTATGGGTGATTCAGAACTTTCCAGCTCTGCATTTTAACATTCCGTGGCATAGCACACAGCAACACCAATCCTCTGTACTATCACACCATCCTTGGGAATTGTGTCCTATTGATTCATCGATTTTGCACATCATGAAAGGCCATAATGTAACTTAAAATAGAAACTGAAGGATTGGGATCTAATTAATGATATGTTGCTAATGGATGGGAAGGTCATGACCCTTCAGTACTGCTCTGTTTTGTAAGTGGCCATTATATAGTTAGGTTTTCTTGGCCTTGCTGACCCACTGGTATCTCACTCAATTCAATGTTCTTCACGTGTCAGCATGACAGCGTCAGAAAGCTGTTCCACCATGGGAGCACCACCAATGAATTTGATTCTATTCTAGCCTGAAAATCTACACTCATGCATTTTCCAGCAGAGGTACCTGGGTAGCAACCAGAAGCAGGAGCCCTGACTGATTTTTTTCCTTCCTTAGCCTAGGAAGATGAGGCCAATTCTAATACCCCCACTTAACTCAACACAGACCGGGGATCGAATCTTGAACCTGCCCTGCTCTGTTTGCATTGCTCAGCACCACACACAGATTGAACAAATATATTTCTGAACACTTTTTATTTCAAGAGAGAACACCCTGTCTGGATTGCACACTTAACGGGCAATTTTAACCTTGCACGCCCATCGGGAAACTGACGGGACCAGGTGCGATGCTGATTTTACACCCCGCCCGATTTTGCTCTCCATTGAAGTCAATATCGGACGGGATGTAAAACCTTTTCCCGGCCAGTTAGGTTAAAATTGCCCCCTTAGAGACAGAAATGGCATTAACCCGAAATTAAGACTCTCGAATTGCACTATAATCATCTGTTGGGTGGAAGGAGCTTAGCCACCCTTTATATCCAGCAGCATGTTGTTCTCCTGTTGACAGCAATCACTCTGTAAAGAAAGATCACCCATGATACATGGAAGCACATGGCCTTTGATTTTGCAAGCTGCGCTGTAATGCGGTTTTGGAAGTGTAGGAGTAGGTTTGTCTTGACCTGACTTTTACTTCCTTTATGAAGGTGATAACAGTGAAGTTGTGGGGTTTTTGTTGAGCTTTAACGGATAGATCTACAGCAGAAATTTCTTTCCCCATGAAGTGTGCCACTGAATGCTGTGTCAGTGATCCTAGGAAAAGAGTGCTTCGACAGGCCAAGGCCTAACGGTCAGAAATCAACTTTTAGCTCATCTTTCATTTGCAAAGCACCTCAGAGTTATAGCACAGGAACAGGCCATTCAGCCCCATTGGTCTATGCCGACGTTTACGCTCCACACAAGCCTCCTCTCACCTTACTTCATCTAACCCTATCAGCATATCCTTCTATTCCTTTCTCCCTCATGTACTTATCTAGCTTCCCCTTAAATCTATGCTATTCGTCTCAACTACTCCATGTGGTAGCAAGTTCCACTTTCTAATCACTCTCTGGATAAAGAACTTTCTCCTGAATTCTTTATTAGCGACTATCTTATATTTATGACCCCCTGGTTTTGAGCTACCCCACGAGTGGAAACATCTTCTCTAAGTCTACTCTATCAAACCACTTCATAATTTTGAAGACCTCGATCAGGTCACCCTCTAGAGAAAAGAGCCCCAGCCTGTTCAGTCTTTCCTGATAGACCATCAAAGACCGTCTTAAATTCCCAAACATGACACAGATTAGAAAATGTCATTGAATTACTCCAGGATCTTCATCTAAAGTAAACTAAAGGGACGGTGTTGTCATAAGCAGAGAAGAGTGCAGTGAAGCAATTGACGGCATTATAAAACCAACAATCTCATCTGGTGCCGGAAATCTATTATTTTATTGGATCAGTATTTTATTGGAACAAAGGAGAAGATCTTGGAAACATTCCTGAAACATCCTCCATCAGGCAGCATTGCCTCTTTAACAGAAAATCATTACCAATCAGGTCGATACTTTTTTTTTCTAATTCTCGCTTTTTAAAAATAAATTAAAACAACCGTCTGGAAGAAAGTAGTTTATTTGCGATATATTCCTTAATCCAGTTGTTAAAATCTTGCAGCATAAAATGGCTGCTTGCGGTACCCTTGGTGTTGGCTAATCCTGGAAATTAGTCACTAAACTAAATTTGTTGTGACAGAGGTTGTGGGGCAGATTTTCCTGTTCCTGTTCCCAGGGGTATTGGATCGCCTGGGGCCAGCAAGTAAAGGTCAATCATGCATGACAAATCTCACGCCTGTAAGGCAGCATGCCTGATTTTCCATTAATTTAAGTGGATGGAAACTCGGGAGGTGGAAAATGGGTCCCTCTCATCCGTGTGATCCTCCTTTCCCAATTCTCCTACTCAGTGCATGCGGGCAATCAAACCGGCTCAGGTGCAGAAACGGGAAAATCTAACCCTGTTGTTCTCTGGCTATATTATACATTGGGAGACATTAAACTCAAGGTTTGTTAATAAACCATTTATTGACTCAAAACTCGCCAGCTGAACTGTGATTATGGATCAGGCTGATTATGGATATGGCTGCCTCTAATTATAATGCCTTTTCTATTTTGCTGGCAGAACTACAAAGAAAGAATCCAGTGCTATTGACTTCACTAAGTCTCTTAATGATGCCACCAATCAACACAGCCCATGCATCACCGTACTGAATAGATGAATCATTTGATTTTACAGATAAGGCTTTTTCAAAACTAGAGATTATATGCTACAATCCAATAGTCATGTTTACAAAGTGATTCTAATTTCCTTCACTAAAGGGAGATTGCTCTTAAGGCAATTGTTTTCTCGACTACAGAGATGCCGTGACCCTTAACACGAGGGTCAGAGCCTCATTATAACTATTAGAAAAACTCTGATAGAGATCACAACAAAACACGGAACTCGAAAAGCACATTCAGCTCACTCCGGCCACAAGCCACCTTATCATGGACTCCATCCCACCCATTTAATCTCTGGAGGGAATGTTCTGCATAAATGCCCCCTGAACCCCAAAGATTATTAAATAAAACCCTAGATTATTCATCCATCCTTGCATCAATACTTCAAACTAAATGATGTCAGGAGAGCAGGCAAAGGCTCAAACTAGCAAAAAAAAATTTTAAGACTGGTGTGGGAAGTTCTTCCTCCAACCACAAAAACTTACATTTATATAGTGCCTTTAATGTAGTAAAACGTCCCAGAGAGTGATCAACACATGGTATTGACTTCCAGATTGGATACTGGAGGTATAAATTGTGGAGTCATTTAAAAAGTTAGATTCTGTGAAGGAGTAACTGCAGAGTCTTTAGGAATGGATGAGCTAAGATGAGTCAAATGCCCTTCCTCGTCCCTCATCAGCTTCAATATTCAATTGTGACCTGGCATCCTCCAGAGAACACTACACTTGTCCCCCTCCATGCACACCCCAGTGGCACAGGGACTATTGTTTTCTGTGGGATATCTGATCACATGGGTCTTCTGCACCAATCCTTTAAAGCCTTCAATCTCATTCCCAGCCAGATATCGATCCACAGAAAACCTCTCCCGAGTTAGAGAAGAAACAAGAATTGCTGCTTTCATTTTATGAGCTATTGATATGTCCTATTCAGTGAGATTTTGGGGCCAGAGAGAGGCAGCCAATTGGAAGAGGATGGCGAAGAGGTGGGGTTATGACCCTTGAACCCCTGTCAGAAAGCTGGAATCAATGTCACTACAAAATATGCTTCGGCGTGAAGTAATTACCATTTATAGAGCTACAGCACAAGACAGGCTGGTCTTAAAGGCACAGTCCTGACTTGTACATGAGGCAGCCTCATGGAAAAAGGTCACTTGCGCTGTTGCCACAGCCTCACAGTAATAAATCCTGTGCAGAGTTATGGCTGCAGCGCTTACGTCACAAGTAAAAGTAACTAACAGATCTTTACTTTGCAGCAACCCTTAATTACCTAAAAGAGGCTAGTGTTTCTGGCATTAGTCATTAATTTGAAATTGAAAACTGTATTGATCAAGGAGTGTTCCTAAATGACGAGCTCCCTGACACCGATCCCTTCTCACTATCAGGGATTTCGAAGCACTCCACGCTGTCAATGTAACGATGTCAGCTTCTGCACCAATATATCCCTCGGCAACAAAAGAAACATGATGTGGAGATGCCGGTGATGGACTGGGGTGTACAAATGTAAGGAATCTTACAACACCAGGTTATAATCCAACAGTTTTATTTGAAAATCACAAGCTTTCGGAGGCTTTCTCCTTCGTCAGGTGAGTGTGGGATTCCTTGAAAATTAGCGCATATATAGTCAGAGAACAATGCCTGGTGATTACAGATAATCTTTCCAACTGCCCGTTATCAAGGCAATCAAAGGAATTGAATAGTGTTCAGACAGAGAGACATTAGATACAAGACTACTGAATATACAAATGGCCAGAACCAAAGACAGAGAGAGAGAGAGAGAGAGAAAAACATCCGAAAGGAAGAGAAAGAGAGAGAATGACCAGTTGTATTAAAAACAGATAACTTTCTTTTTCCGCTGGTGGGGTTACGTGTAGCGTGACATGAACCCAAGATCCCGGTTGAGGCCGTCCTCATGGGTGCGGAACTTCGCTATCAATTTCTGCGCAACGATTTTGCGTTGTCGTGTGTCTCGAAGGCCGCCTTGGAGAACGCTTACCCGAAGATCGGTGGCTGAATGTCCTTGACTGCTGAAGTGTTCCCCGACTGGGAGGGAACCCTCCTGTCTGGCGATTGTTGCGCGGTGTCCGTTCATCCGTTTCAGTAGTCTTGTATCTAATGTCTCTCTGTCTGAACACTATTCAATTCCTTTGATTGTCTTGATAACGGGCAGTTGGAAAGATTATCTGTAATCATCAGGCATTGTTCTCTGACTATATATGCGGTAATTTTCAAGGAATCCAACACTCACCTGACGAAGGAGAAAGCCTCCGAAAGCTTGTGATTTTCAAATAAAACTGTTGGACTATAACCTGGTGTTGTAAGATTCCTTACAAAAGAAACATGAATAGCTCCTTATATAAAGGGCTGTTCGTACAGGAAAATTGACATCTTGTACCTAAAGATTTTGGATATATTTTAAAAAGTGCGAGGCATCAAATCCCTTTTAATGATTTCAGTGGACAATTTAGTGCAATTCAGCGACATGGCAGCACCAGAGCCACTGGGAGTGGAGGAGGTGTGAGCTGGTGCTTGGGGGGTGGGGATCCCCTATCGGTACACGGCCGGTGGGGTGGCCCGCACCCCTGGGGTCTACCTACCTTTCTCCACCACTCTCCTGGACCATGGGAGCCTGCTCTATGCTGGATTTTCCATGCTGTTACAGGCTCTACAATGTTTTCCATGCTGTTGGCCTTTATATCTACTTGTTCTGAATTCCCCTACCAGAGGGAAGAATTCTTCCTCATCTTGTCGTTCACTTAATTATTTTAATAGCTTAATCAGATCACCCCTCATCCTGCTCATCAATTGATGATGTCGCTGGGGTCAAAATCCCAGAACTCCCTGCCTAACAGCACCGTGGGAGCACCTTCCCCACACGGACTGCAGCGGTTCAAGAAGGCAGCTCAACATAGGAAAAGGAGGCCATTCAGCCCCTCGATCCTGATCTGCCATTCAGTTAGATCATGGCTGATTTGCACCTCAACTCCATTTATCCGCCATTGCTCCATACATCTTGATACCCTTACCACCACCTTCTCAAGGGCAACTAGGGTTGAGCAGTAAATTCTGGCCTTGCTAGCGATGCCCACATCTCCAGAGTGAACATTAAAAAAAACCTCTGCCACCGCTCTGGCTGAACGAGCTACCAAGTGGGCCGGTTGTGTTTGCTTAGCTGCTCTCAGTCACAATTGGTTCCTCATGTATCGTTGGTAACTGGTAAGCAACCCAGGTAGGATTCTAGTAAGAGGTATTAGAGGCCTGTGATTGTATCAACAGGATATCAAATCACTGTTGTGAACTTCAGAGCTACAGACTACACTGCATCTCGGGCTGGAACCCAATCAGCTGGTGTCCTTTCTGAGTGAGAGGTGAACACACCGTTCTTAAAATAAATCCTTCATGATTCATTTAAAGGGACAGTACTCGTTAATCCCTGCTGCTTCAGCTCGAGTCGCAAATATTGCCATTCTGTGACCAACAGTCTGCCAATTAAAAATATATAATCGAGTCCCCAGTGACTTGATTGGTAAATCCCCCCACCCAGTGTTGAACTGAGACATATAGATCAGAAAGATCCCGATTTTGAATGTCAGTCTGTGCTGAGCTAGATGCTCCCAAATGGGGTATCAACTGGTGGCCTCAACACACCCGTTCAGAGGGGGGTGGAATCAGCAATGGTTCTTGCTCCTGATTTGGTGAGTCCTGATGGAAAGTCTGAGTTTGAGGGCGTCAGGTGAGAAAAGGATTGGCTTTGGCTGTTATTGATGCCATGGTTGAACATACTGCTGACATTAACTCTCTGGGCTCTTACACGATGGATAGTCACTTGAGCAAGATCCTGGAGGGTGGGTACCTTCTTTCATACTCCTCCTCCCTCCCCCCGCCCCCTCCCACCCCGACGCACCAGCAAAAGTCACTGGAGTATCTTATCTGGGCGGGAAGGAAAATCCGGCCGGGAGGATTGCACGCCAGTAACAGAACACGCCTGATTTTCCTTTCTGTGCTCCACCCAGGCGATGTTTCGTGTCCAGGAGGTAAAGTTGAAAATCTACCCTGCTATCTTGACTGTCTTTTTAAACAAAGTAACTTCCAGTAGAGCCAGGCTTTACTGTTATCAAAGTGAGAGGGTCCAGCTCTATCATTTTTACTCAAAAAAAAAACTTTTCCAACGCAAGGCCTGGAAACCAAACACTGAAGGGCCGAAAGCCTCTGCTCACAAGGAATGACGTGCAGAGTCTCTCTCTCTCCCTGTGCTTCCAGACACATGGATGAATACAACACTTACTATTCGGACTAAGACTAATGCCTACGATGTTCTGCAGCCTGGATTTGGCAGCGATACCTTTGTTCAATCTTGGGAGTAATGTGAGAACGATCCGGCCTGCACTTAATGCCTTTCCATGACAACCCGACTGAATAATAGCAACTCAAACCATGTGGGAGGGAATCCTGATTAATCCGTTTAAAAGATGTGCTTTTAATTAACCCTCAGTTCACCACAGTTGTCTGGTGGTAGCTCCTCCCTGACTGGGGACCAGAAAAAAAGAAAGGGGCAAGAATTGACTTGGTCTGACCTGGTTGAGTCTATGATGCAACCACAACAGACTTAGGATTCTTGCCATTCAACTGGCTGAACAACAGGAATTGGAGATGGTTTTAGTCAATCAAATGATGTATTTTTTTAAAGTTGATCCCACCACCTGGTGAGAACATGGAACTCGAAGAAATAAGGACCCTCACGAAACCCTGTGGAGTATTAGCATATGGACACTTAAGGCATTAATCGAAAATTCTTCTCTGCGCTATTTTAGCCGAGGGGATTAACCCATTTAAAGTAATTGAGTTAAATCCTCTGTTAAGATAGCAGAGATCGGAATTGTGAGATTGCGTGCAAACATTCCACAGAGGGCCAAACTTAGACTTAAAAAAAACCCCAGAAAACCTGGCTAGAATAAATTATACCAGTTATAAAAAGAGTATAATTAAAGTTAAAATAAAAAGGACAGAAAGAAAATAGAAAAGAGACCAAAAATCATAAAGGTAAGAACAGATGTGAGAGGCCATTCGGCCCATCATCCAACTCCTTTCATTATGATTTTCCCCATCAAGGCACCTAACTTGACTCTTCAGTGACTCCAGAGTTTTGGCCTCCACTGCCCTAACTGGAAGATTATCCCAAGTATTAATCACTCTGTGTGAGGAAGTGCAACTTGATATCAGACCTGAACTTGTCTTTTACCACTTTCTACCCCATGTCCTCTCGCTCTGCATTTTGCGGTTTAGTCTGAAATTGGGCTCAGGGTTAACCTTTCTGATTCCACTTAGCATCTTACTCAAGGTTCCTTCTCATTTGCCTCCATTCAAGGCTGAAGAGTCCAGTTTTTCTAAGCTTTCCTCATAATAATTCAGTCCTCTGATGAAAGGGACCAGCCGCGAGGCCCTTCGCTGGACCTGCTTCCAGTGATTGAACGTTTCCTCTGTGCGTCAGTGACCAAAGTCGATATGCTGATAGGGTTAGATGAAGAGGAGGAGGCTCGTGTGGAGCATAAACACCAGCATAGACCAGATGGGCCGAATGGCTTGTTTCTGTGATGTAAATTCTATGTCATTATTTAAGTTGTCAATAAGAAGATAAAAGGGGACGAAAGAGCAAGAGAGCATATTTACATTTTTGATATAAAATTGCATTTTTAAGTGTCAATCTAAGACAGTCAGCATTATTCCAGTAATAAAAACCCCTCCTGACATTTAAGCAGTTTTATTACTGTAATATTAGTGTTTACTTCACAGAGCATGTGTCGAAAACTGACAAAACCATTCGGCCCAGGAAGACAGAAACTTCCCCAGACGTACTGGCAGTACAAGTGCTAAACATTAAAGTCCCCTGTGCAATACAGCCAGTTTTAATATAGCTTGTCAGCAGAATTGAATATCAAAATAGTGTTTTTTTCCCAATTGCCTGTAAGATTGAACTTGAATGAAGAAAATCTTTCCTGTTTACTGGGTTCAATGGAGCTCCAGTCAGTCTTTCATTTATATCAAATCACCTGCTGTGTAGATCTGAATGGGACAACAGATACAGCAACTACCTTAATGTCCCAGAACCCAGTGCTGCCCTGGGATTAAAAACTTCCATCTGATTTTTATTAAACGCAGTTTCCTCGCCCCGAATGAAAACGCATTATGTGTGTTTTCAATTAAATATATTTACATGGAACTACATTTACATGGAATTTACAGAAACTGGTCTGTGCCGGCGTTCATGCTCCACACGAGCCTCCTCCCACCCTACTTCATCTAACCCTATCTACATATCCTTCTATTCCTTTCTCCCTCATGTGTTTATCTAGCTTCCCCTTAAATGCATCTATGTTATTCGTCTCAACTACTCCTTATGGTAGCATGTTCCACATTCTCCCCACTCTCTGGGTAAAGAAGTTTCTCCTGAATTCCCCATTGGATTTATTAGTGACTATCTCTTAGGGATTTATGGCCCCCTAGGTTTGGTCTCCCCCACAGGTGGACACATATAGTGAGGGTACTAATAATGTTGCCATATTTCAAAATATAATGTCAGTTAATCGGGAATGAAATTATGGCATTCATTTAATGAAAGGACCACAGAGGCAAGATCACAGACTGGTTTAACTGGGTGTTCATACCCATGATGTAAGGGCTCACGACCAGGGAACATCAGCCGTGGCCATACTTTCTCCGCTTCAAGGTCTTCCTAAGGCAAAGAAAGAAAGACTTGCATTTATATAGCGCCTTTCAAGACCTCAGGATGTCCCAAAGCGCTATACAGCCAATGAAGTATTTTTTGAAACGTAATCACTGTAGTAATGTAGGAAACGCCGTAGCCAATTTGTGCACAGCAAGGTCCCACAAACAGCAATATGGCAATGACCAGATAATCTGTTCTAGAGATGTTGGTTGAGGGATAAATATTAGACAGGACAGCGGGGGAAACTCCCTTGCTCTTCCTTGAAATAGTGCAATGAGATCTTTTATATCCACCTGAGGGGGCAGATGGGGCATCGGTTTAACGTCTCATCCAAAAGACGGCACCTCCGACAGTGCAGCACTCCCTCAGTACTTGCACTGAAGTGTCAGCCTAGGTTATGTGTGCAAATATCTGGAGTGGGGCTTGAACCCACAAACTTCTGGATCAGAGGCGAGAGCGCTACCCACTGAGCCATGGCTGACACACCCCAAAGCAGAAGCCAGATCGGCACCCCATTCCCAGGCCTCTGTTAATGCTGCTGGAAGGAGCACATGCTCAGGCCCAAGGAAGAGACGGATGCTTCAGGTTTTCCTCCCTGCCTGTGGAGAAGCACCCGGCTTCCACTCAGCAGCTGGCATATCTCAGTCCGAACTTGGGTGCCCCAACTTGGTGGCATACTGCACTGACATTCAAACATGTTGGTTAAATGGAACATTCCATTTTTGAAAATCAGTTCAACGAGCTGCACTGTTGAAAAATTGGTCTGGAGTGACCAATGCATTCTCCTCTCCGGAAGGCCCTGACACTTGGTAGGGTAACAGTTCCACAAGTGCCAACCACCCTCCTCTTCACATGCGATTCTATACAGTGAATGTTGGGAGGCTATCTATCCACGGAGGGATGTGTCACAGCCAGGGTAGCCAACTCTGGTTGGAAATATTCCTGGAGGTGTCATCACGTGACTTCAAGCACTCCGCCCCCACACTCCCGCCATTGGTCGCCCAACATGCCCATCCTCGTGGCACCCCGACTTCCCACACCAATCGGAAAATGAATAGACTTTTTATTACCCAATTGGATGATTCTTGACTGTCAGTCAAACAGCCTTATCCTCCCCCCATTTCCAATATTTTTATAACTAGTGAACAAAAGTGTTCAAAAAGAATATTTTTTAAAAACACCATTTTTTATTGCCCCTGTGATTTTTCTCCCGGGTGTTGCTCGCAGCAGTGTCCTGGAGATTAATCTTTAATTCCCGAAGGCTCCAGGGAAATCCTGGAGGGTTGGCAACCCTAGTCACAGCCTGGTTAAATCCTGTCCTCAGCTCAATCCATGCATGATTATTTCCCAACAGAGGGCACGGGATAGTTGGAACCTGAGCTGTTCTCTTTTATTTCTCCCCCCAGCTGAAGTTAGGATCAGGCTTGGCCACGGTCGAATACCATGGCTTAGATTCACACGTAAAAAATGGTCACTTGAGCAAAGTGCCACAGTGTGAAACCGTAGCCCCTTTATTTACAAAAACACAACAAAATAGTGCGAAGCCCACATCAGTTGGTTGTGGGGTCACCCTGACAAAAATGATGGATGGCTCTTGACTCCCCAAACAAACCCTCTTTATGAAGACAGTGCTCCTTTAAAATCACTGGAATCAAAAGACCTGCTGATGTGAAATTAGTCACAGCAACTGAATTTAGATAAGCTCAGTGAGGCCTACATGGATCCTTTTATAATTGTGGCTGCTTGGCAAACTGCCCAACACAGGCCATTAAAGGATTGTTGCAATTCAGAGGGTAGTTCTGAACTTTCTCAATAATCCCTGCAGGTTTTATTACGCTATTAGGCTTTTAATGGCCAGTTATCCGCCACAGATTCCAATCTTTACGTGGCTACTTTAAAATTGAATTGGTGCTTTATCCTGATGACATTGTTTTAGCAAAGTGGCTCGATTTTTTTTCTGGGAGAAAATGGAGACTTTGAGCCCTCTCTTACGATATCCGTTCTCAAGATGTGGGAAGGCTGCATTTATTGTCCATCTCTTGTTGCCCAGTGCACTTTCCTGTCCTGTAGCATGTGTCTTAATCTCAGGAAAAAGTGATTTCTATTAAAATTCGCAAACCTAATGCTACGAAGTTACAGAAAACTATAGGTTGAGAATTTACCAACATTGCTTTTTGTCATTTATTTCATCCTATTTTCTTTCCTCTCCCCTTGGTCAGTCAGGTGGAACATTCCTAGTTGTCGAACTCTCCACAGACCCTGCTTCATTGGTAGGTGAACAAAGTTGGGGGACTGGGAATCAAACTGGAGTTAGATGATCCTTTTATGATGACAGTTTCTCCAACCCCCATCAATTTTCTCCCCTTCCATAAAAAAAATTGCATTTATATAGCGCCTTTCACGACCTCAGGACGTCCAAAAGTGTTTTACAGTCAATGAAGTATTTTTTGAAGTGTAGTCACTGTTGTAATGTAGGAAACCCAGAAGACAATTTGTGCACAGCAAGCTCCCACGAACGGCAATGTGATAATGACCAGATAATCTATTTTTAGTGATGTTGGTTGAGGGATAAATATTTTCCAAGTCTCCGGGGTGAACTCCCCTGCTCTTCTTCGAAATAGTGCCATGCGATCCTTTCGGTCCACCTGAGAGGGCAGACGGGGCTTCGGTTTAATATCTCATCTGAAAGATGGCACCTCCGACAGTGCAGCACACCCTTAGTATTACATTGAAATGTCAGCCTAGATTATATGCTCAAGTCTCTGGAGTGGGACTTGAACCTACAATCTTCTGAGTCAAAGGCGAGAGTGCTACCCATTGAGCTCCCATCCGGTTCCAAAGGTGCCAACAGCTCCTTTAGTACTTTAGCCAAAGTAGCCATTCTGCATGTGTCCACCTGAGCCAAGCCTGATCCTTCCTTGCCCTCAACAGCCACATGCACACACTTTTCCAGCAGGGGGCACTGGACGGCAATCAGGGATAAAGTCTGATGCTGTATCTCTCTCCCTGGCACAGGGGCATTGAGTCTAATTGCAATGTCCTGTTACCGTGCCAATTGAGATCAACTAACTCAGCAAAGGCCAGGGGTTGAGCCTAAGACATTTCAGGTCTGTGTGGCTCAGTTACCACACCATGTGGTGCAGTTAATTAATCAGCCATTGGGGAAACTCAGTTTGAATCCATATCCACTGACGTAGTGGAAAAAATCTGGAATTCTCTCCCCCAAAAGGCTGATGAGGCCAGGGGTCAATTGAATATTTCAAAACTGAGATTGATAGATTTTTGTTAGGCAAGGGAAAGGTATTAAGGGATATGGAACCAAAGTAGACAGATGGAGTTAAGAAACAGATCAGCCATGATCTAATTGAATGGTGGAACAGGCTCGAGGGGCTGAATGGCCTAATCGTGTTCCTATGTTGGAGGTTGTTTGGGCGGGGTGGGGGGGGAGGAAAACTGACCTGCTCTGTGTAAGATTGCTTGCCAATGGACTAGCTGTAGAGTGGGCCGCAGCTGAGCTGTTCCACCCTCCTGACCAAGGGGAGAGGGAAGAAAATGTAATGCCTTTTTTTCCCACCATTGCACTCAACTACCTCAGGAGGCAGCCGACTAACGATGTAATGAGAAATACTAGCACATTCAAACGTGGTTACCGCAAGCATAGGAATGCAAACTGGGGTCCGCAAGGAAATCCCAGAAGTCATCCGAGGAGAATTGTTTTAACGCAGTGAGTTATTTTGATCTGGAATGCACGGCCTGAAAGGGTGGTGGAAATAGATTCAATAGTAACTTTCAAAAGGGAATTGGATATATACTTGAAAAGGAAAAATTTGCAGGGCTACAGGGAAAGACTGGGGGTGGGGTAAGACTAATTGGATAGCTCTTTCAAAGAGCCGGCACAGGCACAGTGGGCCGAATGGCCTTCTCCTGTGCAGTATCATTCTACGATTCTATGATTTCTGGCTGTCTATCAGCTGCTTTTTGTACTTCTGCAGTTGTTGACTTCTTAGTGCACAATTTCCTGTGTTGATAGCACTGTTTTCCTTGGGGTAGCTGACACCATCTTTCACAAGTTGGGAAAAGGGTCATGGGGAATGCGTCAATATTTGCAGGGGTGTCCATTGCAGGCAAAGTTTGAAGACCACTGTTGCAAAAAGTCAGGCCAGTCTGGAAGTCCAAGACTCAGTATTGACGAATGCCTAACACAGCGAAAGGGTTGCATTCTTTGCTTTATTGTGGGGGGAGGGGATGTAAAGCTTAACTTGAAACCAGTAGTAATTCTTTACAAAGAAGGATTGCAATGCTGAGACCGATGCTCGCTTGCTACACCGGACTCCCAACAAACACTCCAAGAAAATTTAATTAAGAGAACCGGTCAGTGCCCAGGCAGAGATTAAGTGCTTTGTGACTGAGGTACCAGGTCCCATTGATCAGAGGGGAACATTCCACCGCTCCTCATGAAAAAATGGAGAGATTAACTTCTGGATTTTTGCTACAAGTAGGTAGTAATTGCACCGTAACAGGAGTGTCCCCTCCATTCAATTACATTAGAGGTAACTTGAGGCACTGGAATTTTTCACTATAATTAGTTTCATCTTACCATGCTTCTAGGCTTTCCCATCTTGTTAATTCTAAGTTCCCCAAAGTTGTTACTCTGCCTCTCCTCTCTCTTACTCTTCTTACCTCACACTTTCCCAGAACTGCAATGGTCACCTCCCTCAGACTTCCCTTCCATCTACAATCGCAAGACGTTTAAAACCCGAGTTTGGCGACTTCTAATCACTACTTCCTGTTTTACCTCACCTTCCTTCCTACTTTTTGTCAGCCTGAATCGTGCCTAGGGTTGTCAACCCTCCTGGATTGTCCTGGGGTCTCCAGGAATGTCCAGGAATTAACAATTAATCTCCAGGATACTGCTGGAGCAATTCAGGAGAAATATCATAGGGGCATTAAAAAAAAATGTTTTTCCATTTTCATTGAACACTTTCATTTATAAAAATATTGGCAATGGGGAGAAAAGGCTGTTTCACTGGGTGGGGCGGTTGGAGACAGGAGGTCATGTGATGAAACCTCTAAAGATACGTCCAAACAGAGTTGGCATCTCTCGTCGTGCTTTGTATCAGAGGTCTTGGCCCTTCATGCAGGTTTCTCAAGGGAAAACAGGCGAAGAATGAGCAAGTTGGCCAAGGTGTGCGTGTTCGACACCCTCCTCCTACCCTCCATTTGGCTAAACTTGAACTCAAGGCTGCAAGAAAGAAAAACTTGCATTTACCTAGTGCCTTTTCACATCTCCCAGAGACATCCAAAAGCGTCTCATGTACAATGAGTTACTTTTGAAGTGCAGTCACTGTTGTTATGTAGGAAAACACAACAGCCATTTTGTGTACAGCAAGGTCCCACAAACAACGATGAGGTGAATGACCAGTTAACCTGTTTTTTGTTAGCGTTAGTTAAAGGAGGAATGTTGCCCGGGACATTGGGAAAACTGCTGCTGTTCTTTGTGGGCGGGATCAGATATCAGCCAGATGTTCCTCACCCCATTCCATGATTGAATAGTCAAATGCCATCCATTTTCCAAAATCACTAATAAAAAAATGGCGACTTTGGTGAGGTACTCAAAGGCTGCTGGTAACCATGGAATCACATCCCAGCAGCAGACATTACCATTCAGGAGAGGAGAAAGTTGCAGAGCTAATGCGGACAACAATACTGTGTTATCCCACGGTCTGAACAGTGGATAGCTACTGTCTAAATTCAGGATCCAAGTGTGTCTCACTGGATTTGTGTCTTTGTTCTCCGTGACGCAGGCATGCGCCTCGAGTCTTCAAAGGGTTAAGGTAGGCCGCCACTGTCGAGGGAATTAAGTAACATGAACGCAGCAAATGCAATTTCCAGCTTGAGTGTGCGGAAATCAAAAGGATGGAATTTGTACCAGTGAATACAGTGAACAATGCCAAGGCTAAGGGTCAGCAGGGGGCACACAGGGTCAGACAACCACTTCAGCGTCTTTCCCTGCAAGGGGGGGGGGAAAGGTGGGGCGGGCCGGGGGAGGGCGGGGGATGTGGGATGTGTGAGGGAGGGGGTGGAGTTCTAGGACCATCTAAAGTCAGTTTTCATTAGTGAGCGGTTCTAATCAAATTACTGTTGCTTTGAAGCTGACTGGAGAGATGTGACCAACAGAAGCCCGATACATGAAAGCAGTAAGGGCCCGGTTAGTCCTTAATGAGCTCAGCAGGTGAAGGTTTCATCGATCCCGCACAACATCGCTCTTCCTCATTTGATACCAACAAAAAGGGCCGAACCCGAGGGATCATTCCATAAACTGCAGGTAAAGGAAACATAGGAACAGGAGTAGGCCATTCAGCCCCTCGAGCCTGTTCCGCCATTCAATTAGATCATGGCTATTGCCCTTTTGTTCTGAATTCCCCGACCAGAGGAAATAGTTTCCCTGTATCTACCCCATCGAATCCTTTAATCATTTTAAAAACCTCGATCAGATCGTACCTCAACCTTCTAAACTCAAGGGAAGAGTCTTGGATCTGTTTAGAATGTTTACCAGTTACCCACCCTGCAAGTTTGTGACTTCAATCATTATCTAGTCATTTCCTGTAAGACTCTGCTCAGAATTTAACAAGAATTCAGCTACATGAGGCCCAGTACTAATTCATGGTGCCACATGGTAAACTGGACATGTGTTTTGGTCCTGCTTGAGCTCATCCAAAGCTCTGCTGCCCGTTAACTCACTCCCACCAAGTCCCGTTTACCCATCACCCCTGTACTCGCTGGCCTACATCGGCTCCCAGTCCGGCAACACCTTGATTTAAAAATTCTCATCCTTGCGTTCAAATCTCTCCATGGCCTCGCCCCTCCCTGTAACCTCCTCCAGCCCTACAAGGCTCCGAGATCTCTGCGCTCCTCCAATTATGGCCTCTTGCGCCTCCCAGATTTTCATCGCTCCAACATTGGCGGCCGTGCCTTCAGCTGCCTAGGCCCAGAATTGGAGGAACGCAGAGTTCTCGGAGGGTTGCAGGGCTGGAGGAGGTACATAGACCAGCAATGTAGTTTTCACGTTGCACGGGCATTCCGCAGCCATCAAGGAAGCTCTGACATCCAGGCCTACGTGAACACACTTCTTATTCTGTTCCCACCAGCCCCAAGAGCAAAAGCAAATGTAAACTCACCGACACTGTTATGTAATTAACGTTTTTTTTAACATTTCTACTCTCATATATTTTTTTATGTCTTGTTGCTTTGCACCAATTCCAGCTCAAATCTCGGTTCCCATCCAACTCTCCGACATTAGCTCCAGATGTTGCACAGCCACCTGAATTCGGACACGGTGGAGCCGCAGTTTCTTACCACACTACTGCACTGTTCTAGAATTCTGCATAAACCCATTGGAACAATCACAGGCCCTGTTGTGTCACTGGCATGTAGCAACCCCAGGCACTGCCAACAGCCAACTGCAGGTTGTGAGATTTATCACGCAAAATATCCGCTGAGCACTTTGCTAATTAGCAAGCAGCCACTAGCCACACATGATGAATTGGTTTCAGATTTGCAGGTTTACAACCCTATTGGACTTCCTGCCTTCACCCCCCCTCCCTCCCCCCCCCCACAACCTATCTGACTCTTTCATGCTCTGCTTCACCCTTTCAGCCTCTTCACTTTTGATCAGCTTTGAGGAATCATTGTAAGAAATCAGCACAAAAGGCTGTTCTGCCTGTTGTTTAGCAACAAGACTAGCAGGTTACTAACTAGTAGTGGGTTCACACTGCATCGGCGTGAACTACTGCTCGTGTGAGGAATCTGCCCTATGTGAAAGGATTTACATAGAAACCAGACAAGTCCGTTTGCTTGGTCAATGAAGACTTTTGGTTGTTGAAACCATCAGTAAGCCTACATATCATTTGCTTTGAAAGTCCTTTCTCACTGTTTACATACGATTGTAGTCAGAAACTTCTAATGGGAGGCAAACTGCCTTTGGCTGCAGCCGCCAGTTGTAATCTTTTCAGTAAGACTAGATTTTTGAATTATTGAAAACTCTCGTAAAACTAGACAAGCCAAGCTTCATGGGTCAGCTTCTAAACAAAGCCCCGCATATCCTTCCAAGCCAGCACGATTGAAAAGATTGTGAGGGGCTAGCAGTCTGCCACCATGTTGGACAGTTCAGTTAATACGTTTCGCGTTTCCTACATTACAACAGTGACTACACTTCAAAAAAAAGTACTTCATTGGTTGTAAAGCTCTTTGGGACTGAGGTTGTGATAGGCTCTATATAAATGCAAGTCTTTCTTTCTTCTTAATGCTAGCAGCGGCTTAGGGCCCAAACTATGTTTAAGCAGCTTCGGCATAACTAATCATCTCCTCACCCATCTCAGTGGGACGACAAAGACCCTTTAAGATCCACAATCAGGTCAAAAGGTCAATTTGAATAAGTTTGTTTAACAGGAGTTGGGCATTTTTGTCTCCATTGTCATATATCCAAGCGATAGTTACGGAGTTTTGCCCTGTTACAAGCATGCAAACCTATTTGTCTCTGTTTCTCTTGTGTACTCAAAAGTTCCAGCAGGAGTTCAAATAGGAAACTTCTTTGGGTCTTTTTATTGTCCTTTTTTTTTAATCATGCGTCCCCCCAATTTTCCTGCTCTGACTAAGATCAGAGCACTCAGCACATTCTGGTGATCAAACCTAGATCATTCCACACATTTTCCAACAGAGCCATGGAGGGGGAGAGTTTGAATTCCTACTTAACATGAGCTACTATTGATGTTACTCCCCTGCACAGTGCATGCCGTTTGAGTTGATATAATTTTAAGTTACTACTATTCAGAATCTGAAAATTAAAAAAAAAACATTTCATTCTTAAAGGGACATTCCAGTTCTCCTCACTTGTCTCTTGACGACTAGAACTGGATGCTGTATTGAAGATGTGGTCTGACTAAAACAGTACAATCTTTGATCACTACCTCCTCTGACTTATATTCTACTGTTGTGGTTATGTAATTGCTGCTCTACATTGGGTGCACATGTTTAATGTTGAGTCTACTAAGACTCCTAAGTCTCTTTAAGCTTCATCTTAGCTATTTCAACACCATGCATGTAGTACACATGTAGTCTATTTTTCTTTTCTATGTGTACTTCGCACTTGTCTGCATTCAATTTCGTCTGCCTCTGTTCTGCCCATTTACATATCTTGTAAAAGTCATTCCACAATGTCTGATCTATCTTGCCCGATTCCACTTCCCCTCCAAGTTTGGTATGATCTGAAAATTTGACCAGATTGCTGAATCCAGGTCATTTATGTAAATTAAAAACAGTAGTGGCCCTAGCACTGAACCCTGAGGCACCCCCTCAGTCTTCCCCCTCACTCCTCTAATGGTAGTTTCCTGCCTTTCCTACCCTTCATCCAATTTCTTATCCATTCCCAGGATTTACCCTGAATCCCCACTGCTTTAAGTTTAATTAATTAATAGCCCTTCATGTAGAACTTTGTCAAAAGCCTTTTGGAAGTCGAGGTACACGACATCATGGGGCTTTCCACAGTCCAGTTGGGTTGTCACTTCCCCAAGTCGAGGAGGTTGGTCAGAAGATCTTTCCCTTCTGAATTCATGCTGACTGTTGTTAACTAGGTTATTGATGTACAAAAAATCCTCAAGTTGACTCCTGATAATTAATTCTATAATCTTACATGGAATGGAATTAAGACTAGTAGGAGTGTAATTGCTTGTGTCTGTTGTGTCACCCTTTTTGAATATGGGCACCAAGTTTCCAATCTTATTGGTACCTTCTCGGTGTCCATTGACTCCCTCATAACGATTGACAAAGCCTTGCAAACCTCCTCCCTGGTCTCTCTCGGCACTCTGGAATAAATACCCGGGGATTCATTTGTTTTGAACCCATTTAGCCTGTCTCGGACTTTCATCTCATTTATAACAAAGTCATTGATTTTACTTGGGACATCTTTGTTTGGAGAGGGATGTCGCTCATGTCATCCCTTGTAAATACCCTGAGTCAAGAAGCAGTCATGCACCACATCTACCGACTCTAAACCACCTGGGTTTTCCCAGGTTGATTGAAGTCTGCCATTAAAATAACTTTTCTGTTCTCACACACCTTTCCTAGCTCTCCATAGAGCTCCTTGTTCTGCTGACC
This sequence comes from Heptranchias perlo, assembly GCF_035084215.1. Classification (NCBI taxonomy): domain Eukaryota; kingdom Metazoa; phylum Chordata; class Chondrichthyes; order Hexanchiformes; family Hexanchidae; genus Heptranchias; species Heptranchias perlo. Next base: position 10,731,080 of record NC_090345.1, on the reverse strand, counting down.
AGGTGATCTGCAGCATATTCCTAGTGTTAGTTTGGATTATATTTGCATTACAGATGTCTAACCAGAGTACATTGTGTTGTTTTCTACCTCCCACCGGATCAACTTGTTATGGGAGGTTGGCAGGTCGGATGTTCCTATGAAACTTTAATAAGCAAAGCCATTAATTTCCAGGATAGATCCAGCGACTGATTTCATTAGCGGCAGCATCTAGCATTGTTTTGGCAAAAGCAATTACCACGTAATAAAGTGAGCGAGTGGCCTGTTTTGCATGAAGAACTCATTCCATTTTAATATGTGTGGAGGACATTTGTCCAGTGTGTGTTTCTGTCTCATTATCAGCTGCCTTAATATTTCAGTTTATTGCTGAATAACTGGCACATAAAATTTCGACACGATTAGCATTACTTCACAAACAATCCTTTAAATTAGGGGGTTACGGGGAGCGGGCAGGAAATTGGATATGAATTTAGATTTGAGGTTAGGATCAGATCAGCCATGATCTTATTGAATGGCGGAGCAGGCTCGAGGGGCCGATTGGCCTACTCCTGCTCCTATTTCTTATGTTCTTATAACAATCCTTTAAAGGCTATAAGCGGGACTCTATGTATCTTTTTACTGCACCCACGCAATTGGATTGTTTAGTGCCATATGGTACACTGGGACTGAAACTTATTATTGTGATCCTTGTTCGCATTCTCAGTATTGCCAGCACAGTCACTCAATGATCAGTCTATTGTATTTGTGCCAGTACAATGCAAGGCAAACTCCTCCCGCCCCACAAGTATTCTGGGTGTCAGGAATTTTAAGTTATGGGGAAAAGTTAATGAAGTTTGCTTTGCTTTTTTTTTGGAAAGAGAATTTTGGGTGAGCTAATTTGTAAGATTATCTGAAAGGATTTGACAAAGTTTTTTGTGGCAAAATTGTTCATGATGGGGGAAGGGGGTAGTTCAGGTAACAGGGGACACAAAGAAACAATTAGGAAAGAAAGAAAGAGCATTTATATAGCATCTTATCACATCCTCAGGATGCCCCACAGTACTTTACAACCAGTGGATTACATTTGAGGTGCGAGTTCCTTGCACATCCCCGATTTTAATTGCTCCACCATTGGCGGCCGTGCCTTCAGCTGCCTAGGCCCTAAGCTCTGGAATTCCCTCCCTAAACCTCTCCACCTCTCTCTCCTCCTTTAAGACAGCTCCTTAAAACCTGCCTCTTTGGCCAAGCTTTTGGTCACCTGTCCTACTATCTCCTTATGTGGCTCGGTGTCAAATTTTGTTTGATCACTCCTGTGAAGTGCTTTGGAATGTTTTACTACATTAAAGGTGCTATATAAATGCAAGTTGTTGTTGTTATGTCGGCAAATGCCAATGTGAGCACAGCAAGATCCTACAAACACGAAATGAATGCGTGACTGCACGATCGATGTTTGCTGGTGGTGCTGGTTGAGCGCGGAATGTTGGCCTGGACATTGGGAGAACTCCCATCTCACCTTTGTGTGTCGTGCCATGGTATCTTTTACACCCACTTGGAAGTCAAAAGTAAGATAGGAGGTCGAGCAGAACTTTTTCATCAAAAGGGCAACAGAGTTATCAAATGTGGGAAAACCCATATTAGAAATGGATTCAAGGGAGAGTTAAGTGCATTTCTGGAGAGAAAAGGGATGGAGGGATCTGGGCTCCGCTTTGCACTAGATCGTAACTCAGAGAGTGTGGAGAAATGTGACAAAGATTCACAACCGTTATTCCTCATAGTTGGGGTGTGGGGAGGTGGGGGTGGATTTCCTGTGTGTGCTATGTGTGACAAAATTGTGTAATCCATCATTGTAACCAGGTTAACAGTTTCATTACAGCAGAGGAAATCCTCAGTTTTGGTAAACTCCCAAACTGAACTTTGCCATTGCGGGCAGGCAATGAGCAGAAGGCCAGTGCTTCCCCGGAGGGGAGAAGGAAGAACAAATCACCTCAGGGTTTTCTTGTACACCCTAAAGAGATGGCTGAAAAGAGATCATTCTTAAATCCATTTAAAGTAAATGTGGTCATGCCGCCGTTAAAATAAAACAGCTGTTTCCTACATTACAACAGTGACAACACTTCAAAAAAGTACTTCATTGGCTGTAAAGTGCTTTGGGAGGTCCGGAGGCTGTGACTGGCACAATATACATGCAAGTTCTTTCTTCCTTTCATCTGACAGAGGAATTCATATAGACATTCATCTCAGCAACAGTCATTTCAACCCTATGAATAGGTAAATATCCCCTGTGCCAATATCCTTCTGTACAACACTGACATATATTTAAGCTTTACAAATGGTAGGCTGTTGGATAATCATTCTCAAAAGTAGCCTTTGGGGAAGAAAAACCAACAGAGGACCTGGTGGAGATGGGAAACCAGTCTGGAGGCACTCGTTTCAGCTTCATTTGTATTACAGCAGTGCCCAAGTCCTGTCGGTGAAAGTGCTGTGAGGGAAAATGAGTCACCCTCCACATCTAGGGCGTTCTCCCTCCGCCTAAATTCAAGTAGCAGGTTTTGATGAACGAGTTGTTTTAGCTTAATCGAGTACTAAGAAAGATTAGAGCTTGGGTTTCACACAAAATCTTCATTGTGCATTTAGTGCCCATTTTCCACCCCAATATCTTACAGTAAAATCCATGTAAATTCAAGAATAAGTCAAACAACCTCAGTTTAGTTTCATTATGACAGTTGCCAGGCTTAATAAGTACTTAAAATCATGCAGCATAGAAGGAGGCCATTCGGGCCATCGTGCCTGTGCCTGCTCTTTGTAAGAGCTATGCAATTAGTCTCACTCTTTCCCCATAGCCCTGCAATCTTTTCCCCCTTCAAGTATTTATCCAATTCCCTTTTGAAAGTTACTATTGAATCTGCTTCCACCACCCTTTCAGGCAGTGGATTCCAGATCACGACAGCTCGCTGCGTAAGGTTTCTTGGAAAAGGTTTCTTCCTTACCGATTCCCTCAGCATCACAAAGCAGCTTTTAAATATCTGTATACCCTACGAACAGAGAAGCAGAACGTTGGCGTGCAGACATGGGCATTCACCGTGGTGCCAGCTGTCCAGTATTTAGGGCGGACAATCCAGCTTTCTTCTAAAATGTCAAACGTTGCAATGGTACAGCAATAAAAAAATCTAATGACCAGAGGGGGAGGATAAAGTCACAGAGACTCCCATTGTGCACGGCTGATGAACACAAATTCTCGCTTCTTATGCAAGTAAACAAACGTTGAAGTCCTGATTTAACCAATAAAACTCCACACTCTTTGGAGAGGCCCTCGCCGCTGAGGAGACAGAGCATCATAGCAGCTCCAGGTCATTTTCACGGTGAGTCAATGAGGCAATCCCAGGTGACACAATGACACCAGTGTAATATGGGTCCTTACATTGCAGTAATAGGCAAGCAGAAAAGAGGGTTGCACAACACTCTTAACAGAGTTACTGGCCCCGTACGTAGGACAGGTGGTGGGCACAGCACTCATAATGTGTTGTCGGTGAAATGCCCAAACCAGGCCTCATTTAAACATAGGTGGCGATTCAAACACTGACGCTGTTTAGGGAGGGCGGGGCAGCCGGTGAACATGGGCCTGCAGCAGCACCTTTAAGGGGAGGGCTAAACAGGTTGTTGTGAGGGGAGTTAATGGAGGGCATCATTTAAGAGGCTGAGGACTTTGCAGTAGAAGCATGGGCGGCCATTCAGGTAACCCTGAAAGCTCAATGAATTAATAATATTCCCAGATCTGCTTCCAGAGATTCCTTTAATTTACACCTTTCCCACCCTGTTTGCCACTGGGCAGGTACCTGTCTGGTGACAACGAAAATGACATCAGGGTCCTACAGGCATCAGAGGACCCTGATTCGCGTGGATTGGTGAGGCCCCTCCCTGTTTCCGCTGGAAGAGCTGGCCACCTAAATTGAGGCCCGCTCGAAAATCGCATTGAGTGGGCAGTTTATTTTTTACTGTTTTAGTCTCGTTACCATCCTGTTCACACTGAACAGAGGGTGATAAAGAGGTGAAAATCACCCCCACTGTGTTTTTCAAACACTGATGGAACTGTGGTTTAATAACCCTGCACTGAATGTTTGTGTCTTAATGATAGTGTGATGCGGGGATGGTAGTGGGTGTGAGTGTGAGGCTTTTTCTGCTAAAATCCACTATCTACTAATAGAAATGAGCAAGCAAATTATTCCCTGTCTGAAGTCTGTTCGTAAGTCCGCTTGATTGGCGCCCCATTCACCACCCTAATCATTCACTCCCTCCACCACCGGCTGCAGTGTTTACCATCCACAGGATGCACTGCAGCAACTCGCCAAGGCTTCTTCGACAGCACCTCCCAAACCTGCGATCCCTACCACCTAGAAGGACAAGAGCAGCAGGCACATGGGAACAACACCACCTGCACGTTCCCCTCCAAGTCACACACCATCCCGACTTGGAAATATATCGGCCGTTCCTTCATCGTCGCTGGGTCAAAATCCTGGAACTCCCTACCTAACAGCACTGTGGGAGAACCTTCACCACACGGACTGCAGCGGTTCAAGAAGGCGGCTCGTCACCACCTTCTCAAGGGGCAATTAGGGATGGGCAATAAATGCCAGCCATGCCAGCGATGCCCACATCCCGAGAATGAATAAATAAAAGTGAGGGAAAGTTTATGAAACAGCAATACTACGCGCTTAGAGTGAAGTGTGAACATTAATTCAACTGTACCAGTGTCCCTTCTCCCATCATTACATGCCTGATTAACCTCAAGTACCTTATTTATATAACAGTGCTGTAATCTCAGGAGAAGTATGTACAAAATTGTAGCGCTGTTCCTCATAACTTGGGTTATGCTACAGCCAGCACACTGAATAAACTGTCCCCCCACCCCCCCTATTTATATTGCAGACTGCGTCCATTGGAAGGAAGGTGCCTCCTGAGGCGTGGGATGTCACCTCACAAAGTGTTTTTATTCACTGACTCCAGAGGCAAAGTGGCCTCCGATGGTTGTGCTGGTTGCCAAAGCAAAGCAATTCCTTCCCATCTCAAATGCTGCCCTAGGCTTGTTTGTTTTGGACGCAGTCCCATTTTTTTTTGCTATTGAATTCAGTGACATGAAGATCTTAAAAGGAATGGAACTTAACCCCCACCCCCCACCTCCAAGTTAGAATAATAGAATCTTACAGCATAGAAGGAGGCCATTCGGCCCGTCGAGCCTGTGCCGGCTCTTTGAAAGAGCTGTCCAATTTAGTCCCACACACCAGCTTTCTCCCCTTAACCCTGCAAATCAGTCCTGTTCAAGTACACGTCCAACTGCTTTTTGAAAGTTCCTATGGAACCTGCTTCCACCCCCCTTTCAGGTAGTGCGTTCCAGATCTTAACAGCCCTCTGTGTGAAAAAAAATTCTCCTCATTTCCCCCCTAGCTCTTTTGCCAATTATTGGTTGTGTTCGGCGACAGCAGAAAGCAGCAGTGAGCCGCACGTTTTGAGAGAGAACCCAAACTCTTCGGAGTCAGCCTGACTGAAAACCAGCAGACACCTGTCTCTCCCTCCCCCTCCTTCCCCGACCTCTCATCCTCTGTACACAAGCCACTGTAACACCCCTAATACAGGAGACAGGGAAGCTAATTGACATTGGATCTTATGAGGCTCTGATCAGGGCACTTTGTGGAGAGTTCATCTGCTTTTCCAATCTTGTCAAAATCCCATTTATTTACCCAAGTCTATTAACTTCTATAAGCCAAACATGCAGATGGAGCAATATTCCCTGTTAAATATTTACACGCTCATTAAAATTCAACAGCATAACGGATTACAGAACGAGCAAATTCACACTTTTAATTGTAACCAAAATATTTAAATCACTTTGGAGAATATTCAGTGCCTGATAGCTGCGGAGTCACACATATCCCGATGGCATATTGCTTTTCACTTTCAGAGTGTCTGGCGCACTCCTGAGCTCCAAGCTGACCTGCTTATTTTTTATGCATCACAAATCAATTATTCAAACCTTCACGTTTCATCTACCAGGCCATCTATTGCACAGAATAATAAACACCGACGCCAAGGGGAGCTGTTTCTGCAGGGGCCAACAGAGTACTCGTTCACACTCCATCTGAGGCACTCCTGGCCCATGGCCTGATGTGATATTTAAAACACTGCGAATCAATTATTCAATATTTCAGAATTTGTTTGCTGCGCCATATATCCTGGAAAGTAACTGTGATAAAATCAGACGTGAGATAAGGAGCCTCGCTACAAACCAGAAGGGGCTTTAGGCTTTCAACAGTGCGGGGACTGACTCGCAAATTAAAGGTTTACATCTATTCAGTTCCCTTATTGCATCTCTCAAACATCGCAAAGCATTCGGTATACAATGGCCCAGAAATTGCTTAAAAAGAACGGTGAGCTCAACAGCACTCAGCGTTGTTCGTGGCAAAATCGAGGAGCAAGATCCGGCGTTCACACATCCGCAGTCAAACGCGGAAATCCGGAACTTGCTCCTCCTAGCTCAACTGGCAATATGACAGCTTCAAATTAAAGGGATATCGCTGGCTGGAGTTAGTGGAAACAATGGACCAGCGTCAACTTGCTCTTCTGCCCAGCTGGAAAGTAAGTAATATCGCCACAAAACAGGTACGCTTAAAAACACCAGGTTTAAACTAAGTTTTAACAGTCTTGATGACTGTCAAACAACTAAAAATTAACTTTTAAAAATGTGGAGTCTCATTACTCCTTATTTTAACAGTTTTTGGTCATTAAAAAAAATTAAATTAAAAAATTAATACTTTTTTTTACTTCTGCGTCTTTCATTTAATTCGATTATTTCTTACCTTCTCTTATTTTTCGTTGTCTGTAACTGTTTTTACAAATTATTTTAATGTTGCACCTTTCACTTCCTGGATTTTACGTTCCAGCCTGCAGAAACCATTCGTGTCAAAAATGCTGAGATCTGATTGATTGAGGGGAGAACGTGCTCCTCTCACTTCTCCCCTGGGTCCTAGCTTCGCTGGAGCTAATGCTGGGCTCTGCTCTGCTTCCTATTAGAGGAAGTGCACCCAGTAGTTAGTGGGTTAGTATAAATCCACGGAGCGGCGAGCACTGTTGGTTCACCACTCTGAGCAATTTCTGGGCCAATGAATCAGCGCAGTGACTGTTGATGAACTCAGGAGCCATCGAGCGCACACATGAAGATCGCACAAAGCTTCAACAAGGTTAATATCCAGGTAATGGTTTGGAGAGACGTCTGTAGCTCAATGGTAGTGTTCTCACCCCCAAGTCAGGACATAATGGGTTCAAGATCCACTCCAGAGACTAGGCTGACATTTCAGTGCACAGCTGAGGTGGTCAGATGACATGTTACATCAGCACGTTGGTTCTCTCAGGTGGATGGCTATTTACAGCAAGAGCAGGCGAATTATCCTGACCAACATTTATTCCTCAACCAACAACACAAAAAAACAGTGTCTGGTCATTTATCTCTTTTACTGTTTGTGGGGCCTTGCTGTGTGTGAATAGGCTTCGTGTTTTCCTACACTACAACAGTGACTAGACTTCCAAAGTACTTCATTGGCTGTGAAGCGCTTTGGGACATCCTGAGGACAGGAAAGATGCTATATAAATATGAGTTCTTTCTTATGTAGGCAAACTCAGCAACAATTTAGCACACAGCAAAATCCCAAAAAAAACAGCAATGAGATAAATCAGCAGCTAATGTTTTTGGTTGAGGGAGGAATGTTGGCCCGGACACTGGGAGAACTCCCTGCTCTTCTTCAAATCGTGCCTCAGGTTCTTTAATATTCATCTGAACCATCAAAACAAGTAGGCAGGGCTTCAGTTCATTGACCAAAGGAGAGCACCTCCGACAGTGCAGCACTCCCTCAGTACTGCACTGAAGTGTCAAGGATAGAAGAGTTGTCCTGACCAATATTTATCTTTCAATCAATAATACTAAAAAACAGATTATCTGGTCATTTATCTCATTTACTGTTTGTGGGACCTTGCTGTGTGCATGTTGCCTTCCACGTGTGCCTACATTTCCAAAGTACTTCATTGGCTGTGAAGTGCTTTGGGACATCCTGAGGACAGGCAAGATGCTACATAAACGTGAGTTCTTTCTTATGTACTTTCTAGAGTAGGTGCTCAAGTCTCTGGAGTGGGTCTTTTTTTTATTTGTTCATGAGATGTGGGCGTTGCTGGCAAGGCCAGCATTTATTGCCCATCCCTAATTGCCCTTGAGAAGGTGGTGGTGAGCCGCCTTCTTGAACCGCTGCAGTCTGTCTGGTGAAGGTTCTCCCACAGTGCTGTTAGGTAGGGAATTCCAGGATTTTGACCCAGCGACGATGAAGGAACGGCGATATATTTCCAAGTCGGGATAGTGTGTGACTTGGAGGGGAACGTGCAGGTGGTGGTGTTCCCATGTGCCTGCTGCCCTTGTCCTTCTAGGTGGTAGAGGTTGCGGGTTTGGGAGGTGCTATCGAAGAAGCCTTGGTGAGTTGCTGCAGTACATCCTGTGGATGGTACACACTGCAGCCACAGTGTGACGGTGGTGAAGGGAGTGAATGTTTAGGGTGGTGGATGGGGTGCCAATCAAGCTGGCTGCTTTGTCCTGGATGGTGTCGAGCTTCTTGAGTGTTGTTGGAGCTGCACTCATCCAGGCAAATGAAGAGTATTCCATCACACTCCTGACTTGTGCCTTGTAGATGGTGAAAAGGCTTTGGGGAGTCAGGAGGTGAGTCACTCGCTACAGAATACCCAGCCTCTGACCTGCTCTTGTAGCCACAGTATTTATGTGGCTGGTCCAGTTAAGTTTCTGGTCAATGGAGACCCCCAGGATGTTCACCATCACACCTTAAACCCAGAACTTGCTGACTCTGAGGCAAGAGTGCCTACAATTGATCCAAACTGTGTTGGGGTATTTGGAGGTTTTAAAAAAAATAGTCATTGCAATAAAACTGTTGTGCTGGCAGCTCCGAAGGTTAGGTTTGGTTAGGACAGGGTCAAGATGCGACACCTCCAGCTGTGTTGGTGGATGATATTTGTGACATGCTGTTGTGGAATAAGGAGGCCTTAATTTAATGTCTGCTGATGTAATTTATTTATTTTAATGTGCCCACCTGCTGCCCTCTCAAGTGGACGTAAAAGATCCCTTGGCACTATTTCGAAGAAGAGCAGGGGAGTTCTCCCCGGTGTCCTGGCCGATATTTATCCTTCAACCAACATCAACAACACAGATTATCTGGTCATTATCACATTGCTGTTTGTGGGAGCTTGCTGTGCGCAAATTGAGTGTCACGCTTCCTATATTATAACAGTGACTACACTTCAAAAGTACTTCATTGCTGTAAAGCTCTTTGGGAGGTCCTGAGGTTGTGAAAGGTGCTCTATAAATGTGAGCTCTTTTTCTTTCTTTCCCGCCTCATGGCCGTGAAACCGCCATCTTGGAGCAACATAAAATGTTCTTCATATTAATGACATCTCTGTAGTTCAACTTCTGCCCTCACTGTAATGGTGGCCAATGTGTGTAGAAACGTCGTAAATGCGTTTACGATTTCCCCGGTCGGTATTTCGAGCGAAGTCGGAAATGCGTTTACCGGAGGAAATCTTCCTGAACGTTGATGTTACCCGGAGTGAGGATCTTCAGGCGAGGGGGAGGCCCAGTGCTGGACTGTGCCTGCTGCATCTAGACCTAGGCCCATCGTACTGATAGTAATGAGGTGGGAGGGCGCATTCCCTGCTTCCTTCTTCACATTCTTGTGAAACCGCTCGCTAGGTGCCCCAGTGTATGGGAGCGAAACCTGGCATTGCGGCCTGCCCCTATATGGTCTGTGTGGGTCCCAGGAGCAGTCCGAGCATAGAATCATACAGCCGAATAGAAGGCTATTCGGCCCATCGAGCCCGTGCCAGCTCTTTGTAAGAGCTATCTAATTGGTCCTACTCCCCTGCTCTTTCCCCATAGCCCTGCAAATATTTCCCCTTCGAGTATTTATCCAATTCCCTTTTGAAAGTTACTATTGAATCTGCTTCTACCGCCCTTTCAGGCAGCGCATTCCAGATCATAACAACTCGCTGTGTAAAAAAAAATTCTCCTCATCTCCCCTCTGGTTCTTTCGCCAATTACCTTAAATCTGTGTGCTCTGATTACCGACCCTCCTGCCAGTGGAAATAGTTTCTTTCTATTTACTCTATCAAAAGCCCTCATGCTTTTGAACTCCTCTATCAAATCTCCCCATAACCTTCTCTGCTCCAAGGAGAACAATCCCAGCTTCTCCAGTCTCTCCACATAACTGAAGTCCCTCATCCCTGGCACCATTCTAGTAAATCTCCTCTGCACCCTCTCCAAGGCATTGACATCTTTCCTAAAGTGTGGTGCCCAGAATTGGACACAATACTCCAGCTGAGGCCTAACTAGTGTTTTATAAAGGTTTAGCATAACTTCCTTGCTTTAGTACTCCATACCTCTATTTAAAAAGCCCAGGATCCCATACCTGTCCTGCCAACTTCAAAGATTTGTGTACATAGGTTAATGTTCATTAATGCCTCTGACAGAGTTGGGCTGCTTGAACTGATCTCCGTGAGGCGCTGCCAGTAACCTGATTCCTGGAAAATTTCGGCCTTGCCATGTAGGCTCTGGTATTAAAGGTGGCTGCTCTGGGGTGGGCCTATGGAGCCAGCCTCTTGTAGTAGTCAACATCTTCAGGAAAGAAGGAAACAAATTGGCCAAATATAAATTGAACCAAGACATGATCACATTTTCCGACCGCAGTGTCCTCCTGGCTCTTTTCTCAGCTTTTCCAATAAATTCTACAGGCACAACTAGATTAAAGTAATAAAGTGACAAAAAACAAAATATCTGGGCAAACCGAGGTTACATCTCACAAGCAAAATCCAGTTAGTAGCGATTTCCATTCTGTTATACGGAACTAATCTAATATTATTTATGAAATTAATGGCGATGATTGAATAGTTTCTCCACTTTAATAAATATGTTTCTCTATTTTAATAAATATACCACAAACTTCAAGGCAAATTTCTTTTTAAAAAATTGATAATCTCTAATTAGATTAATTGGCTCTCAGGCTTCTTAACTCTTTAAAGAAAGAAAGAGTTGCATTTTTATAGTGCCTTTCATGCCCTCAGGACATCCCGAAGCACTTTACAACCAATGAAGTACTTTTGAAGTGTAGTCACTGTTGTAATGTAGGAAACGCGACAGCCAATTTGTGCACAGCAAGCTCCCACAAACAGCAAAGTGATAATGACCAGATAATCTTTTTTTTAAGTGATTTTGGTTGATGCATAAATATTGGCCAGGACACGGGGGAGGACTCCCCTGCCCTTCGTTGAAATAGTGCCACAGGATATTTTACGTCCACCTGAGAGGGCAGACGGAGCCTCGGTTTAACGTCTCATCCGAAAGACGGCACCTCTGACAGTGCAGCACTCCCTCAGTACTGCTGAAGTGCCGGCCTAGATTATGTGCTCAAGTCTCTGGAGTGGGACTTGAACCCACAACCTTCTGCCTCAGAGGCGAGGTGAGAGTGCTACCACTGACCTTGGAGGAATGAATATGAGTGAGGATACCAGGTGAGGACAGGGTCAACTCTGCTGTAATTCTAATGAACAGAAAATCGCCAGCTCGGAGTACGTAGTTTTGTGATGTGTGTCGGGACAAGAGTGGAACTTGTACCCCTAAACTGTGAAATCTCACTCAAGAGAGATCTTCAGAATGGCTGATGTGAGATGGAAGGGAGAGGAGAAGCAGCTTCTTACTTGTGCCTGGCTGATCTTCAAGTGTTTGGCCCTAACAGTGAGCACAAAAACCTGGGAAAAGTTTTGCATCACCCAGCACTTGATATCCCTCACCTCAAACAGCTACAGCATTTGTCACACTGTCACATTAAAAGAAACAGATTAACTGGTCATTACCTCATTACTGTGCGCAAATTGGCTGCCGTGTTTCCTACATTACAACAGTGACTACACTTCAAAAAAATACTTCATTGGCTGTAAAGCACTTTGGAACATCCTGAGGTCATGAAAGGCGCTATGTAAATGCAAGTCAATCTTTCTTTAACAAAAGCAAAGAAATTGATGAATTTAGAAAATTTTCTTTAATCCAGATATCTAACAGGAGTCAACGATCAGACAATTCGAATGTAAGATTTTCTGCCCTTCGACTAATGATGATCTGTAAAGACCCAGACCTAGAGATTCCACTGTGTGGTGGCCGTTTTTGAGCCCCGATCCGATTTCTAGGCCTCAGACTCCATAAACTGTGCAGTTGTTTGTCTCTTACAAGAAGTCACTCTGTCAGTACTTTAAGAGTTCACTTACTACTTTAGTCTTCACCGTTCCACACAAATATACTTATTCTTAGGCGAAGCAAATAATTTATTCACTGCTGGCCTTGCAACGTCTGTTGAATTAAAAGAGTTAGCATACCTTACTAGAAAGAGAGAAGATAATCGCCCAACAGTGCCCAGATCCGAGTTTTATTCAGCTGTCCTTTGCATCTTGGTGACTGCCAGGGGCAAAACATCTGTCACCCATTATCAGCGCAGCATCTCTTAAACAGCCCGCACAATCTCCTTGTGTTGATTCATCCTCTGTGGCACTTTTTCTATTTGTACTCAACTCAGATCTACTCATGTTATAGAAAGTCAGTGTTTTCCCTTGCTTTATAATCCCCTCTCTGGATAATTTAAAGTCGCAAACCTTTCCAGCTGGTGACTATGAAGCCGGCTCGCTCAGTAGCTAAGGAAGATGCCCGCTGTCCGCACTCGGTCTCTATACTGAGTGCTCGCAGCCAAATACTGAAATCACCTTCAATTTACTGGCTAATTGTACTCTTCCAGCGAGAGGAGGGAGGTTTGATAATGAGTGAACAGGGCTGGAACCATGAACATAGCACAGGAGTGAGCTGGGAGAGGGAGCAGCACAATGGCTTAGTGGTTGGAACGAGAACTACCCAGTCAAATAGGTGTGGGCTGAATTCTCGGATCTGCCTGTCATAGTGTATTTCTTCTTATTGAGAAATCAAGGTGAAGGGGCCAGGCCAGAGTGCAGGGCACCACCAAGGTTGAAAATAATTTTTTTTTTAAAAAGGGAGGAAAGAAGTTACAGTTAGGAATCATCAAGCTTTGGTTTGAAAAGCCTGAAGATTGTGAAAGAAAGAAAAGACTGAGTGAGGAAAGGCATTCCACCATTCTGAGGTGCTAGGAAAGAATGAGATCGAGTAGGAGACTGAGTGATGAGTCATAATTTTGACACAGTTAAGACAATGATCGTTTGGAATTCGGATTTGTAACTTCAGTTGATAGGGTGAGATGAAGTAAGGTGGGAGGAGGCTCGTGTGAAGTATAAACACCGGCATAGACCTGTTGGGCTGAATGGCCTGTTCCTGTGCTGTAAATTCTATGTAATTCAGGGAATAAGGAAGTTGAGAGGAGCACTTCCAATAGTAGCACTGATTAGAACAGAGCAAGGCAAGTGAGGTTGCAACGTGAGAGAGAGAGATGAAGATGGAGGCTAGAAATGAAAGCTAACTCCTGTACCGTGCTTCGGAGTACTAGCAAGGTGTTAGAAGAGCCTCCTTCAAATATGGGAGCAGTATTCAAGTCTTGGATGGACTTGGACTTTATAGAGCCAAGAGCTGCTGAAAGGACAAGAATTGTATTCCCTTCTCCAGGAATAAGCTTTACTAGCGATCGGGAAGGGTGGTTGCATCTACTGGCGGATAGGGTGAAGATTGATGGTCCTTTCTTGTCCTTTTTGAATTGCGTTCTATGTAAATCTTCGTTTCTTGGAGGCAGCTTTAGTAATGGGGGAGATGTGGGAGCTCCACTTAAGGTCAGAGGATGCAAATTCAAGAATATTTATAGATTAAAAAAGATTAAGGGTGGTTGCATCAGAAGGAGCTGAAGATATGAAAGGTGAGACCCGGGGGGGTGAATTTCCACGAGGTTCTCTGATGGTCGGGCGTAACTTTGACGTGAGAGCCACGGAAATCCCAGAAAAACCACGTAAACACCGTTTGCTCTGTTTTCTCAGGACTTCTGCGGCTCCTCAAAAAAGCTATGGCAGAGTAGGAGAATCCCAGCGGAAACACCCTCGTAATATATAAAATATATCAATTGCTGGGGCAGCATATGGCTGCCATCGACAGAATCCCAGCCTAGAAGGCCATTAAGTATTTTTCTCTGATAACATTTAATCATCAGGACATAACTTCCCTTTTAAGGTGTTGGTTAAGGATTCTGAACTTTTTGAACATTTCCTTTTTAATTGGCCAGGGCCTTACTTCAAATACGGCAATAATATAACAGACGCAAGACGGTAAATCTGTGTTTACTGGGAGGGAGGAGAAACAAAACTTGCCGCTTATTGCTCTCCCTCCGCCTTGCCCAGGTGTGCCTGTCTATTCCATCTGCTTGAGCCACACGTCCCACGGCTTCCAAAGCCAGACCACCACCTGGCGCGAGTCTCCAATGTCAGCTTTGGGTAAATAGAGCGTCACAATACGCACACCCAGCGATGAGGTGATCCGTCAAGTGGCATCGATTGGATGGCAAACAAACGTTTCACAGTTGGTGTTGCTACGTGAATCACTGATATTTTGAAGCAAACTCAAGGCAGATCCTGGAAACTGAGCCCCAGAGTTCTGGAAAATTCATCGCAGAAGTTGCCAGCACAACAACAACAACAACAACAACAACAACAACAACTCACATTTATATAGGGCCTTTAACGCAGTGAACGTAGGAATGGGAGGAGGCCATTTAGCCCCTCGAGCCTGTTCCACCATTCAATGAGACCGTGGTTGATCTGTATCGTAACTCCATATACTCACCTTAGCCCCATATTCCTTAATACCTTTGGTTAACAAAAATCTATCAATCTCAGATTTAAAATTAACAATTGAGCTAACATCAACTGCCATTGGCGGAACAGAGTTCCAAACTTCTACCACCCTTTGCGTATAGAAGTGTTTTCTAACTTCGCTTCTGAGAGTCCTGGCTCTAATTTTTAGGCTATGTCCCCTAGTCCTGGACTCCCCAACCAGCGGAAATAGTTTCTCTCTATCTACCCTATCAGTTCCCCTTAATATCTTGAAAACTTTGATCAAATCATCCCTTAATCTTCTAAATTCCAGGGAATACAACCCTAGTTTGTGTAATCTCGCCTCATAATTTAACCCTTGAAGTCCAGGTATCATTCTAGTAAATCTACGCTGTACTGCCTCCAAGGCCAATATATCCTTCCTAAGGTGTGGTGCCCAGAACTGAATACAGTACTCCAGGTGTGGTCTAATCAGGGCTGCAGCACGGACCACATGTAGCAAGGCAGATTTTTGTATTCTAGTCCTCTAGATATAAAGGCCAGTATTCCATTAGCCTGTCCATGACATTTTAATGATCTATGTACATGGACCCCTAAGTCTCTTTGGACCTCCACTTTTTCGAGCTTTTCACCATTTAGAAACTATTCTGATCTATCCCTTTTAGGTCCAAAGTGGATGACCTCACACTTGCCTACAATGAAATCCATTTACCACAGTTTTGCCCATTAACTTAATCTATTAAGATCGCTCTGTAATTTTACGCTTCCATCTACACTGCTTACAATGCTGCCTATCTTTGTATCATCGGCAAACTTGGATATATGGCTCTCTATCCTGTCACCTAAGTCGTTAATAAATACAGTGAATAGTTGAGGCCCCAACACAGATCCCTGTGGGACACCACTAGTCACATCCTGCCAATTTGAGTACCTGCCCATTATCACTACTCTCTGTCTCCTGCCGCTCAGCCAATTTCCTAACCAGGTCAATAATTTGCCCTCAATTTCATGAGCTTCAGCTTTAGCTAACAGTCTCTTATGAGGGAATTTAACAAATGCCTTCTGAAAGTCCATATAAACAACATCCATAGACATTCCCCAGCCCATTACTTTAGTCACCTATTCAAAAAATTCAATCAGGTTCGTCAGGCATGACCTGCCCTTTGCAAATCCATGCTGGCTCTCTGATCAGCTGAAATTTTCAAGGTGTTCATTCACTCTATCCTTAACTGAAATGTCCTAAGGCGCTTCACAGGAGGGCTACAAAAATTGACAGTGAGCCACATAAAGAGATATTAGGACAGGTGACCAAAAGCTTGGTCAAAGAGGTAGGTTTTAAGGAGCAACTTAAAGGAGGAGAGAGATGTAGAGAGACGGAGAGGTTTAGGGAGGGAATTCCAGAGCTTAGGGCCTAGGCAGCTGAAGGCACGGCCGCCAATGGTGGAACAAATGGAAATCGGGATGCACAAGAGGCCAGAATTGGAAGAGCGCAGAGATGGGTTGAGGTTACACGGCGATGCAGGTATCATTAGTTTGTTCTCCATTAACTTGCCCCCAGTGTTACTCCTTCTCTTATCATCTTACTGTGACTTGTTAGAGATGATGAGATCTCGTAAAACATTTTAAAACATTTCTACACACAAAGGGTGGTAGAAGTTTGGAACTCTCTTCCGCAAACGACAATTGATACCAGCTCAATTGCTAAATTTAAATGTGAGGTAGATAACTTTTTGGCAACCAAAGGTATTAAGGGATATGGGCCAAAGGCAGGTAAATGGAGTTAGATCACAGATCAGCCATGATCTTATCAAATGGCGGAGCAGGCACGAGGGGCTGAATGGCCTACTCCTGTTCCTATGTTCCTATGTAACAGCCATGGCCAGCTTGATTGACAAAAAGCAGCCAACTTGAAAAATTCCATATCACTGCTCATTTAATCTGATATTCAGTAATTCAATCTAAATACAAACAAGACACAATGAGCAGAGGGACATTTTATACCAACATAATTAGTTTACAGTTTCCTGGGTCAGTCAGTCAGCTGTAGCACTAGATTGAGTTGACTGCTAGTCCTGTACTGAGCATTAATAATCAGATAATTATGACAGCTGACTAGGGATTTCATATTTAAATGTTACGCTTGGTTCAGGAATTGCTTACCACAGAGGTGAATGCGTATTGGAATTTAGAATTGTGCCTGGGATCAGTCTCAGATCATCGCGAGTACATTAAGTGTTACAGATTTTTTTTTTAAATTACTTTACGTCAGGGCTTTGCCATGACTCACAGCAACTAGTGCTGCAATTATAATAAAGAATTGCAGACAGTAGAAGCAGTTCTTACATCAGTGGTTCCAAGTGCTCTGAGCATAAGATATAGACGTGAGAATGAATTAGCTCCAGTTACACCACACATTATCATGTCCTTGAAACATCTCAAACTGCTTCACACGGTGAGTTACTTTCATAGAATCATAGAAGTTTACAACATGGAAACAGGCCCTTCGGCCCAACATGTCCATGTCGCCCAGTTTATACCACTAAGCTAGTCCCAATTGCCTGCACTTGGCCCATATCCCTCTATACCCATCTTACCCATGTAACTGTCCAATGCTTTTTAAAAGACAAAATTGTACCCGTCTCTACTACTGCCTCTGGCAGCTCGTTCCAGACACTCACCACCCTTTGAGTGAAAAAATTGCCCCTCTGGACCCTTTTGTATCTCTCCCCTCTCACCTTAAATCTATGCCCCCTCGTTATAGACTCCCCTACCTTTGGGAAAAGATTTTGACTATCTACCTTATCTATGCCCCTCATTATTTTATAGACTTCTATAAGATCACCCCTAAACCTCCTACTCTCCAGGGAAAAAAGTCTCAGTCTATCCAACCTCTCCCTATATGTCAAACCATCAAGTCCCGGTAGCATCCTAGTAAATCTTTTCTGCACTCTTTCTAGTTTAATAATATCCTTTCTATAATAGGGTGACCAGAACTGTACACAGTATTCCAAGTGTGGCCTTACTAATGTCTTGTACAACTTCAACAAGACATCCCAACTCCTGCATTCAATGTTCTGACCAATGAAACCAAGCATGCTGAATGCCTTCTTCACCACCCTATCCACCTGTGACTCCACTTTCAAGGAGCTATGAACCTGTACTCCTAGATCTCTTTGTTCTATAACTCTCCCCAACGTCCTACCATTAACGGAGTAGGTCCTGGCCACATTCGATCTACCAAAATGCATCACCTCACATTTATCTAAATTAAACTCCATCTGCCATTCATCGGCCCACTGGCCCAATTTATCAAGATCCCGTTGCAATCCTAGATAACCTTCTTCACTGTCCACAATGCCACCAATCTTGGTGTCATCTGCAAACTTACTAACCATGCCTCCTAAATTCTCATCCAAATCATTAATATAAATAACAAATAACAGCGGACCCAGCACCGATCCCTGAGGCACACCACTGGTCACAGGCCTCCAGTTTGAAAAACAACCCTCTACAACCACCCTCTGTCTTCTGTCGTCAATCCAATTTTGTATCCAATTGGCTACCTCACCTTGGATCCCGTGAGATTTAACCTTATGTAACAACCTACCATGCGGTACCTTGTCAAAGGCTTTGCTAAAGTCCATGTAGACCACGTCTACTGCACAGCCCTCATCTATCTTCTTGGTTACCCCTTCAAAAACTCAATCAAATTCGTGAGACATGATTTTCCACTCACAAAACCATGCTGACTGTTCCTAATCAGTCCCTGCCTCTCCAAATGCCTGTAGATCCTGTCTCTCAGAATACCCTCCAACAACTTATCCACTACAGATGTCAGGCGCACCGGTCTGTAGTTCCCAGGCTTTTCCCTGCCGCCCTCCAATCTTCAGGCACCTCACCTGTAGCTGTCGATGATTCAAATATCTGCGCTAGGGGACCCGCAATTTCCTCCCTAACCTCCCATAACGTCCTGGGATACATTTCATCAGGTCCCGGAAATTTATCTACCTTGATGCGCGTTAAGACTTCCAGCACCTCCCTCTCTGTAATATGTACACTCCTCAAGACATCACTATTTATTTACCCAAGTTCCCTAACATCCATGCCTTTCTCAACCGTAAATACCGATGTGAAATATTCATTTCGGATCTCACCCATCTCTTGTGGTTCCGCACAGAGATGACCTTGTTGATCCTTAAGAGGCCCTACTCTCTCCCTAGTTACTCTTTTGCCCTTTATGTATTTGTAGAAGCTCTTTGGATTCTCCTTTGCCTTATCTGCCAAAGCAATCTCATGTCCCCTTTTTGCCCTCCTGATTTCTCTCTTAACTCTACTCCGGCAATCTCTATACTCTTCAAGGGATCCACTTGATCCCAGCTGCCTATGCATGTCATATGCCTCCTTCTTCTTTTTGACTAGGGCCTCAATCTCCTGAGTCATCCAAGGTTCCCTACTTCTACCAGCCTTGCCCTTCACTTTATAAGGAATGTGCTTACCCTGAACCCTGGTTAACACACTTTTGAAAGCCTCCCACTTACCAGACATCCCTTTGCCTGACAATGGACTTTCCCAATCAACTTCTGAAAGTTCCTGTCTAATACCATCAAAATTGGCCTTTCCCCAATTTAGAATTTTAACTTTTGGGCCAGACCTATCGTTCTCCATAGCTATCTTAAAACTAATGGAATTATGATCACTGGTCCCAAAGTGATCCCTCACTAACACTTCTATCACCTGCCCTTTCTTATTTCCCAAGAGGAGGTCAAGTTTTGCCCCCTCTCTAGTTGGGTCATCCACATACTGAATGAGAAATTCCTCCTGAATACACTCAACAAATTTCTCTCCATCCAAGCCCCTAATGCTATGGCTGTCCCAGTCAATGTTGGGAAAGTTAAAGTCCCCTACTATTACCACCCTATTTTTCTTGCAGCTGTCTGTAATCTCCTTACATATTTGCTCCTCAATTTCCCGTTGACTATTTGGGGGTCTGTGGTACAGTCCTATCAAAGTGATCTCTCCCTTCTTATTTTTCAGTTCTACCCATATAGACTCAGTGGGCAAACCCTCGGATATATCCCCTCTCACTACTGCCGTGATGTTCTCCCTAATCAAGAACGCAACTCCCCCTCCTCTCTTACCTCCTGCTCTATCTTTCCTATAGCATCTGTACCCTGGAACATTGAGCTGCCAGTCCTGCCCCTCCCTTAGCCATGTTTCAGTAATAGCTATAACATCCCAGTCCCATGTACCCATCCATGCCCTGAGTTCATCTGCTTTGCCCATCAGACTTCTTGCATCGAAATAAATGCAGTTTAATCTAGACTTCCCTTGGTCTTTGCCCTGCTTTCTCAGACCATCTGTCCGGTCATGTTCTGTACACTCTCCCTTACTGCATTTTGTTTCTGTCACCACTTTACTTCCCACTGACTTCCTGCATCGGTTCCCATCCCCCTGCCACATTAGTTTAAAACCTCCCCAACAGCACTAGCAAACACTCCCCCTAGGACATTGGTTCCAGTCCTGCCCAGATGCAGACCGTCCAATTTGTACTGGTCCCACCTCCCCCAGAACCGGTTCCAATGGCCCAGGAATTTGAATCCCTCCCTCTTGCACCATCTCTCAAGCCACGTATTCATCCTAGCTATCCTGTCATTCCTACTCTGACTAGCCCGTGGCACTGGTAGCAATCCTGAGATTACTACCTTTGAGGTCCTACTTTTTAGTTTAACTCCTAACTCCCTAAATTCAGCTTGTAGGACCTCATCCCGTTTTTTACCTATATCGTTGGCACCTATATGCACCACGACAACTGGCTGTTCACCCTCCCCCTCCAGAATGTCCTGCAACCGCTCCGAGACATCCCTGACCCTTGCACCAGGGAGGCAACATACCATCCTGAAGTCTCGGTTGCGTCCGCAGAAACGCCTGTCTATTCCCCTTACAATCGAGTCCCCTATCACTATAGCTCTGCCACTCTTTTTCCTGCCCTCCTGTGCAGCAGAGCCAGCCACGGTGCCATGAACCTGGCCGCTGTCACCTTCCCCTGGTGAGCCATCACTCCCAACAGCATCCAAAACGGTATACCTGTTTGAGAGGGGGATGGCCACAGGGGACCCCTGCACTACCTGCCTGCACCTCTTACTCTGCCTGGTGGTCACCCATTCACTTCCTGCCTGTACACCCTTTACCTGCGGTGTGACCAACTCGCTAAACGTGCTATCCACGAGTTTCTCTGCATCGCGGATGCTCCACAGTGAATCCACCCGCAGCTCCAGCTCCGAGATACGATCGGTCAGTAGCTGTCACTTTGCAGTGACTGTTGTTAAACCCGCAAGCAATGAGATGACAATTTGGCCTATTCTAGCTTACCCATCCTGACAAAAAAAATTGTAGCCCCCCCCCCCCAACCCCATTAGATTCTTCAACTGTTTCTCGAATGGTTTCAAAGTTTTTGCCTACACTACCCTATAACAACAACTTGCATTTATACAGTACCTTTAACATAGTAAAATGTCCCAAAGCGCATCATAGGTGCATAATCGGACAATCAAAAAATCAGACACCGAGCCACACAAGGAGATATAAGGATAGGTTGGTCAAAGAGGTAGGTTTTAAAAAGCGTCTTAAAGGAGGAGAGACGGGTCGAGAGGCAGAGACCACTGATGACCATTCCACATGTTGATCACTCATGTGAAGAGGAACTTCCTGGCATCGTCCTGTCCTAAGTTGGCCATTTGTCAGTTTGAACCTGTGCCCCTTATTGTTTAGTTTGGAGTAGCACTAGGGACTTATCTCGCTGATTCCCTCTCAGTCATCTCTTTTTGAGCTTCCACAGCCTAAGTTACTCCAGATTTTCCAGTGGAACCCGCCTCATTTGCCTCGCAGATGGATTCCACGATGCAGCTACCAACAGAGAAAAATAAATAAACTTGGGCACGCACCGCCTTGCTCGTAGACGTTTCGATTCTGGCCACTGGGCCCTTGCTGCCAAATGGAGAGGATCCACAGAAGGCAGGGAGGGGCGAACAGCCCACTGGCCTGTTTCAGGCAGGTTAAGCACTCGACACACTGGCAGAAATGGCAGCTCGCAAAGTCAGGGAGAAATGATTCCAATGGCATCCCGGCACTGCTTACCCACCATCCCCACCCATCGGAGACACTGGGGAGAACTACATCTTCATGGTGTCAGCACCATCAGAGGCAGCGACGATACCTCATTTACCTGACAGCACTGCCACTGAGGTCAAGACTTGCCGCTGGATGAGAAATGCACTGCAATTGTAGGCTAGGCAGTGCAGCTCTGATTCTCCATTCTTTCTCTCTCGCTTTCATCTATGGTAACTGCTTCAAATCCTTCACCGTTAGCTTTCCGTTCACTGCGCATAGCGGGGGCAGGAGGAGGAGCAATAACCTTGCTAAAAGATTTGGGGGGGGGTGGTGAAAGAGACATATTGGGGGAGAAATTCATTGTATGTACTTGAAAAGAAAAATTTACTGGGCTCTGAGGAAAAAGCAAAGGAGAGAGTCTAATTAGATAGCTCTTTCAAAGGGTCGGCACTGGGGCGACGGGCCAAGTGGCCTCCTTCTGTGCTGTATCATTCTGTGAGGAAAAGAGCTCAATGCTGAGCCTCAGTCTCCTCTCTCACAAAATCCCTCTGCAGCAAAATGTTCCTTTCAGTGCAAAAGTAATTTGTAAAACTGTAAATACCAATCTAAAATAGGGTCTAAATGTGATGGTAAGTTAGCAGCAAAGCACTTCCTACATTTTAAACTAGTCAATCACTTCCTTTGCCTGCCGGTATGTGACTCAATAAAAGCAACTGGTATTTCAGATCAGTGATTACATTTAAAGGAACATCAATAAGTTTTTAAATCTTTAGAGCCCTACAGTCTCTTATTGGCCGCAAATTTCCTGTAAGGCCTCTGTTTACAGCCACCCTGTTGCTACTTCTTGCCTCTCTCATTCCTTTCTACATAAATCACTCATTGTTACCTCATGCTGCTACTGGAGTAGCCTTTTGCAATAGGCCCAATCCGTTACTAAGACCCATCCAAGTGTATTTTGTGTGTGTTCTTCTCTCTCCCTCTGTGACATGGAAAGGGTCAACTTGTTAGCATGTGAATGAAACTCGGCTCGATTAATCCACTGGCAAAGAATAAACTGAAGCTTTAGATACTGCACAGACTGACCATTTTTATATAAACAGCAGCCTTCTTAGTTCAATCTCCATAAAGTGGCCAAGCCAGTCGGATGCGGTCCAGATATCATTGGAGCTGATTTATAGAACGGCAAAAAACAGTGAAGAATGAAATTGTCCTCAGCTGATTAAAAGTGAACGTTGTGCATTTTTACTCTTTAGACGCATGCATCATTTAAACTTTTCAAATTGAAGAGTAGATTTTTTTCCAAGAGGTGAGGTGCTCACATGCTGCGAGCACGACTTATAATTGATTTCCACACAGGCACTGGGCCTTCGATTTTCCACTGTGCATCAGTCTGACAGGTATCTCACTATCTGTGGAAACTTAGCATATCTACTCCGAGCGCTAAGCATCAGGGCTATTAAAAACAAACTGGATGGGAGAGAATGGAAGTGCTCATAAATAATCTATTCATCTATAATATGCATTACAAGTCTTCCATCTGTGCTTATTTCTGGCAATTTATTCCATTATAAATTTCCACACGCAAATTTATATATACGTCCGATGCAAACTGTAATTGCACCCTCCCACCAGTGGAGGTGCTGCAGTGCCATCACTGGCAGGAGGGTGGAATTACAGTGTGACAACTTTACATAGGCAGTTTCCATTATAAAGTGAGCATAGGAATTTATAATGGAAAGGAAAAATTGGGCGAGTTCTACCATGGGCAGCCGATCAGACAGCGTTCATTTTATGCCCCCACTGAAGTTGAAAGTTTGGCCCTATGACTTTAAAATGGGGACTGTATTATGTCTACTTGCCCTCTTCCAATAATGCCCTGACTTCTAACCTTGCTTCACATGGAAACTACACTTAGTCTTGTCTTCCCCGTGTGCAATGCCATGAGAGGTTACCAGGTATATTAAAAAAAACCTTACAGCTACGCACAGTTCCTGTCAACTGTTTCCAATACAGTTCCAAACAACTTTAGAGTAGAGGTACTGGCTTACAAGCCCCACTTTGCAGACTGACTCACCTCTGTAGTCTGGATTTAACTGGTTGCCTAATTGAGACATTGATACTGGGAAAATCTTTAAATTCCCACACTGAAGCTGATACCCTTCAAAACAAACACTTGCATACAGCAAATTGCTTTGAAGAGCAGTGACTCCTGTGTAGAAAAACATGGCAGCCAATTTGTGCACAGCAAGATCCCACAAACAGCAATAACCAGTTAATCTGCTTTTAGTAAGGTGACCAGTGCACCAGAGGATATTCCTACCCTTCTCCAAAATAATGCCATGGGATGTTTAACATGTATGTAAATAGATGGGGCCTTGGTTTAATATCTCATTTGAAGGCTAGCATCTCCACCAAACTGCACTAAAGTATCAATCTAGGCTATATGTTCAAGCACTGGATGAACCTTTCCAATATAAATTATGAAGATTGTTTTACATCTGTAACAAAGTACGAGGTCTGGGATGTGATTGATAGATATTAGATGCAAGATATATGCATGCACACACTCGCGAGTGCACATGTATATGTATCTTGCATCTAGCACATGCCCATCACACTTTGTTACAGATAGTCATTGGTCTGCAGCCTGAAAATTACAAGCAGCTAACAATTGCCCTCTGATTGACCTCATTTTATAAGCATCTACAATTGCTAGTTACACCACTTTCCCACAGGGAGTACTTCAGCAATGGCTCTAAAAGGTGATGCCAGCAGCTACACATCACAACCATGCTTCAGTCAAAGAAGTGCCAAAGAAGCACAGTACTGAGGGAGTGCTGCGTTATTGGAGGCACCATGCTTGGGTTGAGATGTTAAACCAAGGCCCCATTTGCCTGTACCAATAATTTACAGGGATGTTAAAGATCCCATGGCACCATTCTAAGCAGAGCAGGGAGTTGTCCCCATGTTCTCTGGCTAACATGCCTCCCTCAACTAGCATCACCAAAAGCAGTTTGGCCAAATTGTCTGACGTTATGTAAACACCGCCAGTGTTATAATAACACAGATCAGAAAATCTAGGCTCTTAAGTGGTTATTGCTGTTTGTGGCACCTTCTTGTGCACAAGCTGGCAGCCGTGTTTACCAACATAACAACAGTCAGCGCACAGCAAAATAATTCACTGTATGTGAAGCACTTTGGTATAAACGCTAATCTTTCTTGTTCTTTTGCAGTGGGGCTAGGTTGGCAGTAGATCTGCAATAAATGGCATTTGTTAAGTTAGAACAAAAAAAAAGGCGAACGTACAGAATTTCGCAAACCACATAAGACAATGGTGTTTACTCACTGCAGGGGAATCATTTTGTTGTTTCGCTGAACTCTTGCGTCCATCAGGGTGAGGGATGTTAGTGCTGAGGAATGGGGTTTTTTCCATACTCATTAATGCCCGCATTTGCTATTCACTGGTGATCCCCTGAGTTTGAAGGGTTTTTTAAAAAATTAAATATTTGGAGTTCCCACAGGAAAATGTTCCGCGTGTTTAACTTTCCAGCGTTCAATTGCAAGCGTTAAGTGAACGTATGCAAACTGTGCAACTTGTGAGTGACTCAGGATTGTTGTCTGCATTCTAGGCAACCACTCCCAGGTCAGGCATAGCATAGTTAGGTGCGGTGCGAGGCTCTCTCGGCTTTGCTCTAAAACGAGACCGTCTGAGCAAAGACCATGCGTTTCGCATCAGCGTCTCTCCCCGCTCCCACACCCCACCCATCTCAAATCTGGCAAAGGAACTGCAGACACACTCTAGACTGACAGAGTTGGCAGAAGGTAAACAGCAGCCAGTCTGCTTTCCATGTGAGCTTTCAAGTCTCAACAGTTCACTCAGAGGGCAACAGTCACTGGCTGATCAGGGCAAGGCTTTCCATCACTTTTTACATCCAAGGGTCTGTCAGTGCGCTGAGTGATGTGAGAGAGTCCAGGGACCTCTAAACAGGAATGTGCTTACACGAGGTACATGGATCATCCCATATTACCCTTAACCCTCACCCTGCTTTTTCACTGCGCTGCGTGTTTATACTCTGCTAAGGAGTTCGAAAGCGGAAAAATTTAACCGCCGATCTGGATTGATCTCAGCTTTCTGAAACTGAAAACAGCTTTAGATAATCACTTCGCAAAAGATCGGATGTAGGAAATTTGAAAGCAAAGGTTCTTATATTGGATATTTTCCACTTATCCTGGTAGCAGCTGTTAAATGAATAGGATAGACTATTTTTTTTGGCGGGGGTGGGGGGAGCAAAAGAAATTGGCCCAGGACTTGCAAGCTCACATTCAATAGAAACGAGATAATGTTAGCTCAGTCAGTAAATACATTTGCCAGTGTAAAACTCTGAGCCATGCAGGCCAGGAAAGGCGCAGATTTGATCCCCACTCTGTGTTTGAGTTAGCTGATTTCAGTCAGAATGGCAGTCAGGGATGCAAGGATTTACCTCAGCACAACCCTGCCCCAAGAATTAGGGATTGGAAGAGTCAGCCAGGGTTCTGGTCTGTTGATCATTATCCAATGACTTGAGCTGGAAAGTTGAAGTCAACGGGCAACGAGTGAAGACTTTGCTAGATGACTCCCAGAGCTGAATAGCCTGCCAGCACTCATTATCTCGGTTAACACGTTGGGCATGGCACTGGAAGGTTGATGGTGACCCCAGTAAAAGGCGATGCCTTCAAGAGGGGAAGAGAAGGAAGCTGAAAGAGGAAATAAAAATCAAATGTCAACTCAGGAGGGGCTCATTGTTTGGTCACTCATAGAAATGTAGATTTTCTGAGTGTAATTTTATTCCATGTGTGTATGTCAAAGTTTCATGCCATTTAATTTGGTAGTGCATTGTGGAGTTTTTCCCCAATGGAGTGAATGTTTAAGTTTTTAAATCCCTCAGTCTCTCCACTAATGAAACCCTTATACATGCCTTTGTTATCTCCAGACTCAACTACTCCAATGCTCTCCATACAGGCCTCCCATGCCCCACTCTCCATAAACTCCAACCCATCCAAAACCCTGCCATCTATATCCTGTCCCATACTGGGTTCTGCTGACCCATCATGACATCCCTATTGCCCTGTACTTTTGCCAAGTGGTAACTTGGCTCCAACCAGCTTGGTGCAGCATCTTCCAATGCATTAAATTTGAAATACTCATGCTCATCTTCAAATTCCTCCGTTACCTCTCCCCACTTATCTCCAGAACCTCCTCCAGCCCTGCATCTTCCCCAAGCCCTTTGTTCCTCTCACTCCAGCCTTTTGTGCATTTTCCCTTCCTTCTCCTCACCATTTAATCCATTATAAATGCAACGGTAGCTGTGTTGACTCTCCTTAATTCTGCTGTTGGGGTTTAGACCCAGAAAGCCCTACTCTTTTATAATCATTTACGCTCCAAGTGTGGAATTCTCCCCACTGACTCTGAAGCGAGTGAGTTGCGGACCCTAACCTGGGTACAAACTGACTAGCTCTGGGCGATGGTATTGTCACCCCAAATATAATTCACCACCGTGAGAATCAATGGAAGAAGAGTCAGAGAAAAGACTGCAAATCGGTAAGACGGGGGGGAAAGAACTCCAGAAGAATTTGCTTCCGATTTCATTTGAAATACCAACCACAGGAAACCTTCCTGGGCGCATCTGCAGTGTTGCTACATGCAGTGACCAGAGCAATACTTCGTCCCCTCCATATTGGTTAAAAATAATTATTCACATTGGCAGGAGCGGGAGGGAGAAGTAGATTGTATTAAAATAAAAACTGCTGACAGTAATTGACCCTTAAAGGGGCACAGTAAATGGGAACCTTCATGGTGTCAAAGATTCCTGCTGGTTTCAGATTTCATGCATTTACAATCCTTGCACAAGAAAACCAATCCTCTTGACCTCTGACACTTACCGGACAAGTGACAAATATCCGATTACCTCCTCTAAAGGTGTAGAAGGATGCTGTATGTCAGAGGCGGAATCAATTCCTTAACGGGCGGTCGCACATACACTTTAGCATTGCTTCAAAATAGACCGTAGTGCACCACCGACGTGACTGGTGATGTCACCACTAAAACCCTAGATCAAAATGGCAGAAACATGCACTGTTTCAAGTTGAGATTTATGTAACTGCAGCGGTAACTTGGCTCCAACCAGCTTAGTGCAACATCAAGCCACCCTCAACCAGACTGTAAACATTATGCAAACCCTAGACGTGAGATCTCCAGTTGGGAACCATACACTTGAGGCATGATCTCATGCTGAAAGGTAAATTTAGCTAAAGGAGGCACATTCTCATCATCACCTGGGTCACATAGGAATGTTGCATCAATATTCTTTCCTTTCTCTTATTCTCTTTTACCTGTTTTTCCTCTTTTTCTCACTCCCCCCTCACCCGCACCACCCCCCCTCCCTCCGAGTGATATGGAGGTACGGCAGGTAAATGGAATTGAGGTACAGATCAGCGATGATCTAATTGAATGGCGGAGCAGGTTCGAGGGGCTGAATGGCCTCCTCCTGTTCCTGTGTGCCTACAACATTTCATGCCACCGTATATCAAAAAGGAACATTATGGGTTTCACCACTGAAAGCAAGTTACACATTGGAAGAAACAAAACCATGCAAGTCATAGTTTACCCTGTCATATCGAAAGACACAGGCATTTCAGGTATGTTGCCAATCAATGGTTAAAACCAAGAATAATAATTACATTGTTGTGGTAAAAATCTGCATTGCGTTACT
Organism: Heptranchias perlo; assembly: GCF_035084215.1. Lineage (NCBI taxonomy): Eukaryota > Metazoa > Chordata > Chondrichthyes > Hexanchiformes > Hexanchidae > Heptranchias > Heptranchias perlo. Next base: position 10,702,392 of record NC_090345.1, on the reverse strand, counting down.
AATTTATTCATTGCATGAATTGCACAGACATAAGGAAGAAGAAAATATGAAGAGGAAGCCAGTGATATATCCTACTCCGGAGTAAAGCTGACATTCTGGGACTTCTGCAAGCAATGCTCTTCCCTTTTAGGCCTTCAGCAGCTTTGCTTTCAGGGTCATGAAGTCTGCCATGTTTGATACGGATCAAGCAGCTAATTATACAGTAACGCAGCATTCGGTTTGTGCCCACAAGGCATCCATACTAGCTCGGTGCAACACACATCGAGGAAACAGCACCATCTTCCTAACAGCTTCAGAGCTGAAGTGATCAAGAATAAAGGCACACATCCACTTTAATGGAGTCTTCCGGGCGTTAATCCATTTTGGTCAAATCAGAGTCAATGGGAACTGTCCATGGAGAAACAGACTGAGAACAATTAATGGGAATTGCTAAAGCAAAACATGGCTACCAGAGCAAGTATGATAGATCAGCCAGGAACATTCATGAACAATCTATCACGGTTGATCAAATCACAAGGCCCAATATAGCAGCATCTTAATGTGCGCCTAGATAATTGCTGTAGGCTCATTTTTGATAACGACCCAAGGTTTGTCATAGTTACATTAATGAAGGTTTTGAACCTTCTAAATCTAGGAACATGGACATTTAGAGCAAGGAGATATTTTATGTGCAGGGAAGATAGTCTCCGGCTGCAGACCAAGGACGTAGAATCATACAGCACAGAAGGAGGCCATTCGGCCCATCGTGCATGGGCCGGCTCTTTGAAAGAGTTATCTATTTAGTTCCACTCCCCCTGCTCTTTCCTCATAGCCCTGCAACTATTTCCCCTTCAAGTATTTATCCAATTCCTTTTTTGAAAGTTACTATTGAATTAGCTTCCACCACCCTTTCAGGCAGTGCATTCCAGATCGTAACGGCTCACTGCGTAAAAAACAAAAAAAATCTCATTTCCCCCCGCCCTGGTTCTTTCAGGTCAGTACCAGTGTCAAACTACCGTACAGCCCTAGGACAGAGGGCAGGTTATATGTCAAAGTGTCCCCAGAATTAAGGTGGAATTTTGATTCACTCCAACATGAATCATGCAGCGTCAAATGGGATTAGTTAAATAATCCACAACGATTTCAATAAATTATATTTCAAGAAGGAGACATCTGACGTACATAGGGGGTGAATATCTGCGGTCGTTCTCCCGCCCATCCACTTTAACTTCGACGGACGAGGCGCTGAAACCTCGGAAAGTTGGCGTAAGTTTCTCCGGGGACCTCTTCAGCTGAAGTTATAGAGGAACGCAGGACAACCCCTGCAGAAACTCCCCCCACCCTCCCCATATCCGGTCACGACAGTTTGTAGGATTTAGGGTGATCAGATATTTCTCTCAGGCTCAGCATTATAGACTGCTCCCTTAAGTAAGCCCCTCACTCCAGATGAACCACACAGGGGACTTTACTTGCCCAAGTTCTAGATGCTTTGTGCTGAACCCAGGATGTCAAACAGAAAACCCTTATCACTGTACTCCAACTACTGGTTATATCACATGATCTTCCTTGACTTCAGAAGGCAGTGGTAGAACTACTCCACTGGACCATGGCTTAAGTAATAAACTGACAAACAGATTTATTAAACAGTGAACGAATAAGTGAGCATTAGTGATGACACACTATAGATTCACAGTGGTTACTGGCTGACGTCTTCCCTTCCTTGAAAGGCAGAAAGTAACATTCACCTCTGCTATAAACTTCAATGTGCACTAGACCTGGCACAAGGTCCTTTAATAGGGAGGCAGTTAGTTACTGACTCTCCATAAATTGTCTTTGGCCTATCTGTATCTCACTGATGGCTTCACATGTACTATTCAATTGGAAGAAGACAGGCTGAGACATGCTTTCAAAATTTGACTGGGACAGAGAAAATTTAAGTAAGTATCTCTTAAACTCAAACAGAGCTGCCAATCAAACATATATTCAGACAAAACCCACAGCATACTTGTTTTTCAATTGAGTGGCTTGGGATACCTGTCACAAGTGACATGTCCATTCTGGGGCTTTTGGGTGGTGAAACTTGCTGGACCATTTTCCCGGTTTTTAATCCTCTCTATACTGTGACAGAAAGAAAGAAATAAGCCAACAATCTGATAGACAAAAATGTTTCATTCTTGTCACTTTGATTATAGAATCGTACAGCACAGGAGGAGGCCATTTGGCCCATCGTGCCTGTGCTGGCTCTTTCAAAGAGCACACCCCTGCTCTTTCCCCACAGCCCTACAATTTTTTTCCCCTTCAAGTATATATCCAATTCCCTTTTTTGAAAGTAAACTATTGAATCTGCTTCCACCACTCTTTCAGGCAGTTAGCAGAGTATGTGGCAAAAAGTAGAAACGGGGTATGTTTAAGGTTGAACACGACACTGACTTTCAACATGCAACCCTCTAACTCAAATCATTTTGGGTTAATCCATCCAATATTTAAACTTGGCCCAATTTGAAATACTTTAGTTTTGGGATAGCCTTAATTCGAACTTGTTCTTTTAAGTGATTGTGCTTATCAAGGCGAGGACTATCAGTCCTGAGGACACCTAAAATCAATATTAAGCTCCTCCAGGTCATGTGCAACATATTTACAATAAAGCTCCCTCTACTCTGCCGAACAATGCATCGCCATCCCAACCTAAAGCTGCTATTATGGGTTGGGTTCTGGGAGACTCATGCCTGTGACCCCGTCATTTACATTACTAAATCCAGCTGTCTTATCCCATGACAGAATCGCAGGCCCAGTGTTTCATAGAGCTACAGTATTTCTGCTGGGAGACAAATTTAAATAGACACCAGTCTCCAACCTGAACAAGAAAAAGTATAAAAGGCTTAAGAAGAGAATTCCTCACTGCATTTGGTGTGGCTTTGGAAATTCCCCCATCCTAGCCATATGTAGCCTCTCTGAGTGAGACAGACAATTTAGTGCTGATTAGTGTGGAATTACAAACAGTTTTGTGTTGTGGATTTGGCAAAGACTCATTTCATTTACGGCTTGAAGCTTTCTGGAGACGTTCAAAGTCCCAGAGATCAAAGAAGGTGCTCCAACACATTTTAGCACTAAATCCAGCTGACCCATCACTTTTAAAACATGGCATTATTGTCATTCAGATAAAACATATGCATTTATGGGGGGGGGAGGTTGGGAGGAAAGCACATAAAATAACACACCAAGCTTTGACAAACTAAAGCTGTTCAGGGAATCAGTGAGCTGGCAATGAAATGGTTGAAGGATTGTCCTCTTCATTTGAGGTCGATGGAGTAATTATTTTTCTCAAAACAGAAAAAGCACAATTCAGAGAATTCCTCTGCGATTTTCCTTTCCCTTCCCTTCTTTCCTGTGAGGAAGTCCCTGGCATTAGTGCACCATCTCCTACTGAGACATAGCTGAGATTGGAAAGGCCCCCCCCCCAGTTGAACCCACTGCTCCATACTGCTCTCTACAGGGGACATGTAAGTAATCTGTTAAAGGATCGGACTCTTGTACTAAGAGACTGCGAGTGTGTTTTGTTCCATAGTATAAAGGTTTTATTAAGAAGTTACAAGATAAGTAGTAAAAGTGTTAAAATACAATGGTATAATTATAGCATACTAAATAAGACATTGCGATACAAGCTGGCAAAGCTTCACACCGACAAGGTTCTGAGATGATCAATCTCAAATGGCCCTTGTGATAACAATTGAGCATGTCCAGTTTTTGCTCCGAGAATATTCTAACAAATATGTTTTACGCTCTTACTTGTATACCCACAATCAGCATTTCAATCTGCTCTTCCTTAAGCCTCCTTTGTGTCAATATGTCAATCAATTTCTCTGTCAGCCAAACACCATCTGCAGACTCCTGTATATTGCACAACAGGATAGTAACATTTCCCACGACATCATGTTTATAAACATTGATAATAATGGAGACACGGTGGCTCACGACGTGATCAACCAAGTACGCACTAGTCAACAAGGCTGAGACAATCTCGAGTAGATGCAAACAATATCCAACGAAGGTCTGTGAGAAATGTTGTTTCTTACAGGACACCATGCAGATCATCAGGCGTTGGCAGGTAATCTCATATGGGGCCATCATAACCCAATTTGCCAGTAAAATCGGACGGAGTGGGGGGCGGTGGTTGGGCAGGGCAGGGGAGGAGGAAACGAGCAGGGGTTCTTGCTCCTGATTGTTGGGGGCAGAAGGTATAGGCACCCCGTCCACCATCCACACCCCACACACACATTCTGTTAACAGTCATTGCCAGGTCTCACACAGGTGAGGAAAAGAAAAGAACGGCTTGCATTTACATAGCACCTTTCACAACCTCAGGACATCCCAAAGCACTATACAGCCAATAAAGTACTTTTGAAGTGTAGTCACTGTTGTAATCTAGGAAACGCAACACCCAATTCGTGCACAGCAAGCTCCCACAAACAGCAACGTGATAATGACTAGATAATCTGTTTTAGTGGTGTTGGTTGAGGGATATTGGCCAGGACACTGGGGAGAACTCCCCTGCTCTTCTTCGAAATAGCTCCATGGGATCTTTTACAATCACCTGAGAGGGCGGATGGGGCCTTGGTTTAACATGTCATCCGAAACAGGGCATCTTCGACAATGCAGCACTTCCTCAGTGTCACTGGAGTGTCAGGCTAGATTTTGTGCTCAAGTCTCTGGATTGGGACTTGAACCAACAAATTTCTGACTCAGAGGCGAGAGTAAATTGAAAACATTTTTGTAGAAAGTGGCCATCGTCACAGACTCCCTGCCACTAAAATATCTCAACAGATCCCTTGCCTTCCTTGATGATGCTGAAAGCTCTTCAAACCCTTCTGGTTGCCTATTTTCTTACAAAGATCAATGGCAGTAAACAATCTGCAGTGGTTATGTCATCTCTGTGCACTGACATTGTATTGGCTCCCGTCCAATCCAGTGATGTAGTTATGCTGGGGGTGGTATTGGAACTGACTGGGTGTTATACTGCATCTAATGTAACCACGAAAACATTAATACCCATTTTGGTTGAAGCTCTTTCATTCAGTTACAGAATTTGTAGGAAGCTGCTGAAAGTTCGCATAGGAATGAGGAGTGCGCTATTGAGATTTGGGGTATATGCAAGAAAATTTCTGTTAATTATAGCCCTGAGTTCTGTTATTCCGCATAATGTAAGGTTGCGCCTTGTTGACTATAATTCTTTAGGTAATGTGAGGCCATTAGATGTCAATGACGCAGATGTGGGTAAGTAATTGATTACTGGAAGATGTCCCTTCAAGACAGTAGCTTCAGCCTGGCAAAGTAACTGGAAATTTTAGGCTGTGCTTTCTCCGGCCCTGAGCTTGGAGTCCGACAACATCAGTTATGCTAATAGGGTTAGATGAAGAGAGGTGGGAGGAGGCTCGTGTGGAGCATAAACACCGGCAAGGACCAGTTGGGCTGAATGGCCTGTTTCTGTGCTGTAAATTCTATGTAATTCCATGTAACACTTAAGACACCCAAGTATCAGCATCAAACATTCCCCAGTTCGGTGACGCACTAAGATGTAGAATAAACCTACATTACCCAGCCCAGCAGTGTGACCTCATCCCAACCTCAAAGCACCTCCTCCTGCACCAATGTAAATGTTTCCACTTTGCTGTCCAGGCCCTTGTACCATCTCCCAGAGTGAGATCGGCAATCTTTGTGCTAAATGTTGGACTTTAATGGTGTGGAATCACTCCCACTGGGGTTGAGACTGCCTGAATTGATTTCACATAGGACCCTTACAACTAGCAGAGAGGGAAGACTTTCACTCCGTCAGTCTGGTGGGGCGGGGGGGTAAACAAGAGGAATGGGGGGAGGGGGTGATTTGTAGGACTGGAGGAGGTTACAACGACAGGGAAGGGGTGAGACCATGAAGGGATTTAAACAGGAGGGTGAGAATTTTAAATTGGAAGCGTTGGGAGGACGAGGACGGGTTGATGAGTTAGCGGGACTTGGTGCGAGTTAGGGTATGGGCGGCGGAGGTTTGGAGATGCAAGGTATGGGCAATCGGCAATCACGGTGACATCATCACATCGTACCTTGTGTTTTAAATCACGTTTGTCAAACAGTAGGTGCGCCATTCGGTGTAGCTTTAAGTCTCACATACTAGCCCATCAGATTTGATGTCTGTGCTGACTTTGGGTGGTAGCTGGAGATGGCCTCAGTGCCATTCAGCTAGGAAGGGAAAGCAATCATCCAAGATTCCAACTCCTGACGGCCATCCTTTGGCCCCTGCTGGATAGGATGTCATGTGGAAACTGGACGAGCACGGAAACTTGGTACAACAGGCGACACGGTGACATTGCAGCAGAGATTTTCACACCTCCACTCTCCCTCTGGAGTGCTTTGGGAACCAAGTCTGCTCGAAAGCTGCTCAGTCAGGTGGCGATGTCCCTTTAAGAGAACACGGTCCTGGGAAAGCATGCGTGGGAGTCGCTTTTATATCTGCTTAAGTTGCTCAGTGTAAATAGACAAAGAGATGCTCTTTATTTTCTCAGTGTGGGCTAAGCTGACTAACAGACCACTAAAACAAACCTTAAGAACACATTTTTTTTCCCCCGTTAAGTAAATAAGCTCAATTGCTCCCGTCAATAAAACTTCTGTTTTCCCTCTCTCTCTCCAAAATGTTTCCTAAAGCAGAACCAGCATTGCAGTAAAGAACACTTGGGAAACGTTCGTGTGAAGTTGTGGAGAGGGATTTTTAACCCTGCCTTTACAAAGGCACAGAGAGACAGACACGCTAAGGAGAGCTTGGTGGCGAGATTAACTAACTCGGCAACACGCCGAGCACCACTAATCTGAGGGTACCTTTACCTTAAAGCGTCATCGCCGTTGGCAACCCCGAATGCGCCAATGCCTTTGTGAGGTAATGGGAACAACCTGAAGAAATGTTTAGCGCATCTTGAGAGGCAGGGGGCCATAGCAACCCTGCAAGAGTCCCGCTGGTGACACAGGCCGCCATCTTTTCTGGCCATTGACCATCCCCAGTCACTTGGGGGACGATCCAACAGCCAGAGATAAGATCCATCAAGCAACTGTCTGCGTTTACCTCTGGGGAAAGTTGGTGCTGCAGCAGATGTTAATTTTAATTATACTTTTTAATGAATTAATCGTTTTTTTTAAATAAGAAGCCGATCCATTTAATGATGGGGTGACAGTTTATCAGTCTACTTTTAAGTAGCATTTTATTTTCAAAAAAGAAAACAATTGGAATTAAATAATGACAGATAATGAGAAAGGAGGGAAATTAGTTTCCTTACTTTGTTCTGGAGTATAATGAGTCAGTAAAAGCACAAGGGAAAGGGCATTACTGCTGGAAAGCAGCATCCCCTGTAGCAATGAGCGGAGGTCAATCACCCGCTATGTGTGCATTGCCTTTACCGAGTGTGGGATTAGAGCTTTGTAAAGCTCTGCTTTTGCTTCATGATCGCTTTCTGTTTGCATCAGGAAGACTCCTAAGTGAATGGAATCTCTCAGCACTCATGCCAGCCGGTGCATCCCCCTCCCCCTCGAGACCCGCTGTGTCTCGTTAGCCCGGGACCCTCTGCTCATCATTAACTGTTCAAAAACAACGAGGTTCATTGAATGAGTCCCTTCCTAATAATGCAAGCCTCCTGCAGAGCGTTTCAGCTGCCCAGAGCTGGATTGTTTTAAGAAACTTTTTTTTCCCCCTCGTTTCTCCTTCTAGCCGCGCGCTCAGTTGGCAGCACTCTCGCCTCTGAGTCAGAGGGTTGTGGGTTCCGGTCCCACTCCAGAGACTTGAGCACGTAATCCAGGCTGACACTCCCAGTGCACTACCGAGGCGGGTGCTGCACTGTCAGAGGATCCTACCTTTCGATTCGAGACGTTAAACTGAGGCCCCGTCTGCCCTCTCAGGTCGACGTAAAAGATCCTCTGATATTATTTTTGAAGAGCAGGGAAGTTCTCCCCGACATCATGGCCAATATTTATCCCTCCACCAACGTCACTAAAAAACAGATTATCTGGTCATTATCACGTTGCTGTTTGTGGAACTTCGCTGTGCACAAATTGGTTGCTGTGTATCCTACATTACAACAGTGACTACACTTCAAAAGTACTTCATGGGCTGTGAAGGGCTTCAGGACATCCTGAGGTCGTGGAAGGCGCTGTATAAATGCAAGTCGTTCTTTCTTTTTCTCTCCTGAAGGCCTGGACTCGTGCTGGGTGTGCTGCTCCGCGGGGGTGCTGACAGCTTCCAGTGCCTTACCTGTGACTGTGGTAAGGCACTGGGAACAATCGGAGCTGAACCAGATCCTGTCCTCGAGCAACTGTGTACGTGGGCCGGTAGGGGCAGAATATAAGGCCAATACTTCCCAGACACAGAGGACGACCAGATGGATGGTATTGGTCCTTTCTGGTCTTGTATATTCCCAAATTCGTATACGCACACTTGTACACAGGAACACACACTCTTTCCAGCAGGAGCCACTGGTTAGCAACCAGGAGCAAGAACTCCTGGGCTGATTTTGCCCTTGGCCAGTCCAGGGGGTGTCGAGCCCTATCATAGCATCCCACTGCAAGCCAAGACCGCAGTAAAACAACTGCACATCGGGGACCGTCTGCAAAAACAGCTGCAGGCGTGACACAGATGCAAAATTTCCAGCTGTGTGGTGAGCGGAGACTCAAGTACTTGGACGCAGTCTGTGTGACAATTCGCTGCAAACAATATAGTCCACGGCACTAACCACGCATTCTGTGCACGTGTTTCTTCTTAACGTCCTCAGGACAACGGAAGCTCTTGTTGCTAAAAGCAGCACATAAAATGTATTTTTTTTGTGATCAACGACAGGAGAGTAATTACTTTGTGGGGTCCTGCGATTCGGTTGGACTGACCGCCATGTCACCTGATACACGGCAGCAATCAAAACAAACTGGTAATGGCGGGCAGCTGAGTCAATAACAAGGGAAAGGCAAGTCGCAGTGTAAGGTCTTCACAGTCAAGTAAAACCAGCAACGGTCCGCACAGTGAACATTTCCCTGGGAAGGTTTATCCTCAAGATATAATTAACACTGCTAACTTCTGAATAGCTGGACAATAACAACAACAGCTGCTTGCATTTATATAGCGCCTATAACGTAGTAAAACGTCCCAAGGCGCTTCACAGGAACGTTATCAGACAAAATTTGACACCGAGCCGCAATAGGAGATATTAGGACAGGTGACCAAAGGCTTGGTCAAAGAGGTAGGTTTTAAGGACTATCTTTAAAGGAGCTGAGCGAGGCGGAGAGGTTTAGGGAGGGAATTCCAGAACTTAGGGCCTAGGCAGCTGAAGGCACGGCCGCCAATGGTGGGGCGAAGGAAATCGGGGAGGAATTATGATGAGATGCTCCTGCTGAGTAAAGATGATAGATAGAGTATGGTTCTTTCTGGGACCAGTCAGATAGACTAATAGTTTTTTCTAATCTTTTCCATTCCCGTGTTTAATACCTCATTATGGAGCAGCTCTCCTATTTAGTCTGTAGAGATCAGAGGTTCAAACTGGAAAAGAAAAAAGGCATCAAATCCAATTTGTTTGACATTATTGTTCGCTAATAACTAGATTCTACCACCGGAAACCAAATAAGAATATGTAAAATGGAGATTTCAAACTGGATGGTAATGTGAGGTCCTTCTGCATTTCCACTATATCAGTGTGGGTGGGGGGAAGGGGAGGTGGGAGGTAGGAGGGGCCTATGAAACCTTACCTAACCATCGTCACTATCTGTAGGCTTAGCTTGTCTTTCAGGCAATGGGTGGCATAGTAAGAAATGCCATTGGCTCATTTTCACCCCTATCACATTACCTGGCCTGAAGACATCCCCGAACATTATAAAATGTTTCATTTGTACATTTGGCAAGAACTGCAGATAGAATGGGAGGTGGGGGGGGGGGGGGGGAAGTGGTGGTTGAGGTTGTGGTATCACTGCAGGACGAGACAGGCAAAGTAGTGACGGTTACAACAGATGGGATTTGGCTTCCTCCATTGGCACTAGGTCAAAATCCTCGAATTCCCTATGGTGGGAGCAGGATCACCACAAGGACTGTAGCAGCTTCAAGAAGAAGGCCCAGCACCACCACCTTCTCATAGAATCATAGAAAGTTATGTCCCAGAAGGAGGCCATTCGGCCCATCGTGTCCATGCCGGCCGAAAAAGAGCCATCCAGCTTAATCCCACTTTCCAGCGTTTGGTCCGTAGCCCTGTAGGTTACAGCTCTTCGTATGCACATCCAAGTACTTTTTAAATGAGTTGAGGGTTTCTGCCTCTACCACCCTTTCAGGCAGTGAGTTCCAGACCCCCACCACCCTCTGGGTGAAAAGATTTCTCCTCAGCTCCCCTCTAATCCATCTACCAATCTCAGGGCAACTATCGATGGCCATTCGATGCAACCTTGCCAGCGGCGCCCAAATCCGGAGAACAAATAAAGGGAATGTGCGTGCGATGGACGAGGAGAAGATCGGACTTGGCCTTGACTGTATCCACCAATGATGAGTGATCTGCTAACACTAAATGTCCAGGTATACACACAAAGAATACTTCGGTGTTAAGTGTTAGCTGTAGCTCAGTGGGCAGCACTCTTGTCTATGATTCAAAAGGCTGTGGGTTCAAGTCCCACTCCACTGACTTGAGCACAAAATCTAGGCTGACACTCCAGTGCAATACTGAGGGAGTGCTGCATTGTCAGAGGTGCTGTCTTCCGGATGAGACGTTAAACCCGTCTGATCTTTCAGGTGGACGTAAAAGATCCCTCGGCACTATTTTGAAGAGCAGCACGGGAGTTCACCCCTGGCCAATATTCATTTCTCAACCATCAATAAGACGGATTATCTGGTTATTATCACGTTGCAGTTTGTGGGACCTTGCTGTGCGTAAATTGGCTGCCATGCTTCCTACATAACAAAAGTGACAACACTTCAAAAGTACTTCATTGGCTGTAAAGCCCTTTGGGACGTCCTGAAATCATGAAAGCTGCTATATAAATGCAAGTCTTTTCTTCAGTGAGGTATATAGGAGGCTGGCTGACACCAGTGGAACTATACCTCAAGGAGAGGAGGAGAGGAAAAGGATGTCAAAAACAAAAATAAAATATGAATCCACCCTGTCTAGCCCAGTCCAGATTTTGTCCTTGAGTTCAATGCCTAGCCCTATGGGGAGGGGAGGGCTGACTAATTCCTACTCCAAGTCTGAGTAAACTGCCTGAAGGACAAAGAGGAAAGGGAATCATTTTAGTCGTGGGATCCAGAGTGCAGACTCTCACAATTATTTACTGGCAAATGTATTTGTCTGGCTGGCTTTTCAGTAATTAGAGGGTGGTAACATCACGGGAATACATGTCACTGTTTCTATAAAGGTGGGAGGACACAGTGATGTAATCGGTGAGACAATGTTCCATTGCACCGTCAACAGTGTGTAATGGTCCAAATTTATTAAAATATAAAGAAACGTTAAAGAAGCATTATATCAGTCATCCGATGATATCTGCTTCAGCCCGAATGTCCCACAGACGCCAATTTGGCGCTGGGATGGCAGAGTTTTTCAGAGCAGCTTCAGAAGACGAGTCTACAGGGACATCACCCTTTTAATTAAATTAAAAGGTTCGTCAGTCCTTCGTAAGGACATAAAATTTAATGAATCCCCACGACATAGGTTTCAGCCGTGGCTCTGTGGTAACATTCTCGTGTGAGTCAGAAGATCGTGGGCTCGAGTCCCACTCCAGGGACTTGAGCGTAAAATCCAGGCTGACACTCCAGTGCAGGACTGAGGGAGTGCTGCATTGTCGGGGTGCCGTCTTTCCAATGAGATGTCAAACCGAGGACCCGTTTGCCCTTTCAGGTGGATGTATAAGATCCCAGAGATCTATTTTGAAGAGCAAGGGAGTTCTCCCCGATATCCTGGCTAATATTTATCCCTCAACCAACATCACTAAAATTATCTGGAGATTATCACATTGCTGTTTATGGGATCTTGCTGTGCACAAATTGGCATTTCCTAAATTACAACAGTGACTGCACTTCAAAACTACTTCATTGGCTGTAAAGCGCCTTGGGACGTCCTGAGGTTGTGAAAGGCGCTATATAAATGCAAGTTCTTTCTTTTCTTTTCTGACCTTCTTGATAGAATATCCCTTTCTCATTGAGAATGTTTCCGATTCATTAGGCGGTGCAGAAGAATGGCCTGAAGTTGGGATGGCAGTTCCCCACAGTAGGGAAATGTCCTGCTACTGATCACTGCCTCTCCTGGAGGCACAATTACACTTGACTTTCAATGTAAGATTGCTTGCTGCAGTATTGATGTCCACCACTAGATGTCTTCAGCATCTCCACTGAACTCTATTGTATATTGTACAGTGGATCCCATCCAACTACCACACTGGCTTATTTTACTATTTTATGCACTTTATTCGCATTTGAATCTCTGAATTGTTTCTTAATATTAACAGACTGTCCAGGAATATTTTAGCTGCATGACATTTGCATTATCTGCTCGTGTAATTGGCACTTCTTCACCCATCTTAAAATCTGCCTCTTTATCTTCAAGCATTCCTACTATCTCGGATTCATTTCAATATAATACGATAGGAACGATCCTGGTTTGCAGTGACTCAGAAAGAACACGCCGCTAAGCGGTTTAACATCGCCACCATTTTGTGCAGGCTGCCCTCCATTTTGCTCAGTTGCTCCTCCATTTTGTTTGTTTAATTGAATTTGCCTGCAACTTAATTGTGGTGCGCTGCATGTGCAAAGTGTGCAAAAGATGTGCAATGTTACTGTACTAACTTTTTCCTCTACTTGGAACTCCTTAGGACCAATAACAGACCCCTATAAATTGGACACATGCGGGAGCCTGAATGGACTTTTTACTGTCGGAATCCAAGCTATAATATTGATTTCTTCTTGTGTGAGGGAATGCTTCACCTCATTTAGTCAGTGTGAAATCTCCCAGTATTTTTCCATTGTCCTTAAGTGTGAGATTTGCCAAGAGAATCCGCACCAAACTGAAAATACTTGCTGCAAAAAAAAATATATATACAGCCCTCCAGGGGTTAAATCCCTGCTGCAGTGTAATGGCCAGAACCTGAACTAATTATACTAACCAATGGACCAGACTCTCCGACGGGGAGGCCAAGGATCGCTTAACACGAGAGGGCAGGTTGGGTTCCCTCCAACCCCACCACCCACACTCCACTGAAACAGCTCACCGAACAAAGCAAATGAAGTCAAGAGAGAAGCCAGAGCACAAAGCACAGCTTCAGCTAATTCACTGAGCCAGCCCCAGACTCTCTCACACCGCCTGCCTTCCTTCTGCTCACTAAATTTAATCGACGACAGCACACTTTTTAAACAAAATATATATATATTAAAAAAAACATTCTTGGACTAGCCCGCACAAGAGAGAGAGAAGACAAAACAAAAGGATGACTTTCAAACTATAGCTAACATCAGAAACAATTTCAATCTGCCCAAAAAAATTCAGAGCAAAAACCCACAGAGATCTAATCTACATTCGCCCAAAACTACTGCTCATATCATGCTGCTTCTGCAAAAACATTCCGACAAAACGAATCAAACTTTAACTCTTATTATTTTTTTAACCTTCTCAGTGAGTTTTACAAGTTATCTTCTTCCCAACCTTCCCACCATCACAGCTCCCCACAAGGCATAGTGATAACTCGCTGGGTTCCTTACCATTTGTAGCTTCCTCCATGGTTTCTCTCAGTGCAGAGTATTGACTGCACATGCAAATTCAAAAACGGGTCCGCGATTTGTCTGCCGTCTTTAACTAGCGGAGCAAATCTCTGCAGCGGCACAATCTGTAATCTCCCTCAGCCGTTCGCACACTCCTGCAAGCTGGAAGTGAATCCTTCTCGCCAGCCCAGAGTCACAGTCCCTCCAAGCTGTCAATACACTGCCCGCCTCTAAATGATGGGTCCAACCCACTCCCAGCTCCTCTCCTTATAGTTCTGGCCTCCGGGTGCACTTTAAGGGGATGGATGGAGTGCAGCTCTCTTAAAGCTGACATATCCCTTTTTGTTGGCCTTAAGCCTTGAATTTTTTTTAAACTGCATTAAGAGGAATTCAATCAAAAGACCTTTTTTTTTCCCCCCTCATCCCTGTTAAACCTCTGGAAGAGATTTCATTTCTATTCCAGAACACAGGTTTGTTAAACTTTCTTTCCCTCAGACGATTGTGAAGGCGTTGTGTCTCACTGGGGTGCAGTTTTACAGGCAGTGACACTGCCTACAGAGGGTGTCAGCAGGCTTTTCGACTTGGAGGGCATCACAGACAAGTCCAGTGCTATTTTCACCCAAAGTGGACAAACACACACACACACACACATTTTCCAGTTGAGTTCGCTGAATTGTGAGCAGCAGTGATTTTTTTTTCCTCCCTCACTGGCCAGGGAGGGTGAGGCTGATACTTTAACTCCACCTGAAGTCAAGTAACTCAGCACGAACTGGCCATCTTAACGTTTGTTTCAATGATAAGGGATTAGTACATCAGCTATGGCTCAGTGTGGTAGCACTCTCGCCTCTGAGTCCGAAGGTTGTGGGTTCAAGTCCCACTCCAGAGACTTGAACACGTAATCTAGTCTGACACTCCCAATGCAGTACTGAGGGAGCGCTTCACGGTGCGTTTTGGATGAGACGTTAAATCAAGGCCCCCTCTGCCCTCTCAGGTGGACGTAAAAGATCCCATGGCATTATTTCGAAGAAGAGCAGGGGAGCTTTGTTCCACAATTCTGTAGGTGCTACATCTCACTGGGGTGCAGTTCTACAAGCAGGGAGACTGCCTACAGTGAGTGTCAGCAGGCTATTCCTCTTGGGATGGCATCACAGTCCTAAATTATTGTTGCTTGGCCAAAATCCTGGAATTCCCTACCTAACAACACTGTGGGAGTACCTTCACCACGTGGACTGCAGTGTTTCAAGAAGAAGGCCCACCATCACTGTCTCAAGGGCAATTAGGGATGGGCAATAAACGTTGGCCTTACCAGCTACGCCCAGATCACAAGAATGAATAAAAAAAATATGTATAATGTATATACACTAGACAATCTCCTGTGGCGTTGCACATAGAAAGCCTAGACCAAATGTAGTCTTTAAGCAAAGCTGGGTTAGAAGGCAGGAGATAATTCAATCAGAGCGTGCAGACATAATTCAAGCCCCATTTCAAAGTCATACATTCTATCCTTAGGTTTATACAATACTCTGATTTTATATTATTCATTGTACTTAAATAGCCAAGCCTTTGGCTATTGGAGAGGCAGAGCAGTAGAGTTTGTTGGAGCATAGCAGTTTCTCTTTTGAACAGTACGAGGAGCTGGGAGTTGCAAACCTGAGGCACTACAGCACCCCCACCGTTGGAGGGTGTAATTACAGTGTGATTAGTTTACATAGGCAGTTTCCATTATAAATGTAGACCTAGGAATTTATAATGGTAAAAGACTGATGGGAAGTGCACGCAGACATAAGATTTTTAATGCATTAACGCCACAAAAGGGTCGAGTCCAGTGAATATCTGTCACACTTTAAAGTGTCAAAGTATTGAAAAGGAGAAAGAAAACCACTCATTTCCTGCAGGGTTTTCTGACTGTGACCTCTTCCCAAGGACAAGAGCTGGGACACATAAGCAGCTGGTGTTCTATATAAACTTCCTTCAACAACAACATCTTGCATTCATACATCGCCTTTAACGTAGTAAAACGTCCCAAGAGCACAATCAGATAAAAATTGACACCGAGCCAAAGAAGATGATATTAGGACAGATGGGATAGGTTTTAAGGAGCATTTTAAAGGAGGAGGGGGAGGTGGAGAGGTTTACGGAGGAAATTCCAGTGCTTAGGGCTTAGACGGCTGAAAGCACGGCCGCCAATGATGGGGTGAAGGACGTGGGGGATGCACAAGAGGTCAGAGTTGGAGGAACGCAGAGTTCGCAGAGGGTTATAGGGCTGGAGGAGGTTACAGAGGTAAGCAATTGCTTTCTGGTTGACCTGAAGATGTCCCCATTTAGACCGCTCCACTATTAGACTATCAGGGCAGTGATCGTTCACCTGGATGGGTGAAGCTGCAGCAACACTTAAGAAGCTCAACCATCCAGGACCAAGCAGTCCACTTGATTCCCTCTCCGGCCATTGGACTCGATAACGATCAGGATGTACTGCAGCAACTCAGCAAGCTCCCCAACCCCGCGACTACCACCGAGAAGGACAAGGGCAGCAATAACAGGTTAAATGTTTCAGGTGTAGGCACTTCCTCTGTTCTGACTGGCACGTATCCCGCATGTGTTTGCCTCTTTTAAAATCATCCCGAATATGTTTAGCAAGAAAATGCACCTTTCTTTAAGTCGCTTAAATGATACTGAGAGCTGTAGCAGTGTTTTTCAATGAGCTTTACAATCATTTGGATCGGGGAAAAAGTCGAGTTGACATTGCACAAGCTGCTTTCTATCTGCTGCACCGAACATAAAAGGTGTTGGCACGGGAAATATTGTTCAAAGAGATAGGAATCTGAAAATCTCTCAAGGCAGTAATAAAGGATTGTGTTTTGATGATAATGGGATGACTAATGGTGCTGAGATAGAGTCATATAATGTAGGGAGCAGTGGGGCACTGAATTAGGCGTACTTGCTCCCAGATGGTGTTGTAATGAGTTACAGTACCGGCGCACTGAGCCGTGGGATTCATGCCCTAAAGTTCCTACTCAGCAAGATTCTAGTGTCAGCCACAGCCATTGTCAGGCAGCGCACAGAGAATTCCCCTTCGGAGGGGTGGGGAACCCAGACCAGCGTCGGAGACTGTGCTCATGTGCACATCCTATCACGACTGATCACACAACACGGAGGCCCGGGATTAAATCACCAGCCTCTTTCCTGCCGATGGTGAGCACCATCAGACTGTCTGATCCGCAGTGACCCAACGCATGGGGCGATGCCCATATTTCCTGGTAGTCTAGCACGAGCTGGGTCTAACCCCAAGTGTTCCAGTGGGATGGAAGGATGCCTGCACTCTCCAGTCATATAATAAAAACCTCACAGCAATTTAGTATGTCTATTCCCCTCATGATCTGCCGAGCAGTATCTAATCCCTAATGGGGTGGGAAGCAGGAGTGCCCACATCATAGGTTGGTGACCTAGCAACAAGTAAACATCAAGGGATGGATTTTCCAATCGCGTTCCAACTATTATTAGTAACCCCTTGGTTTGCTGACCCTACCTGATGTTGGGCCTGCTGTAGGGGACTGGCCGGAGGAGAGGCAGAAAATTGTGTGCAAGCAGCCCTTAAAGGTTACTTACAAGGGTGGTGGGTAAATTTAAGGGGATGCAGCCACTTAAAGGTAAGTAGCCACATATTGGGGTAAAAAGCCTGGTAGCCTTTGCAATGGCTGTTAATATCTTAACGTATATTAAAGTCTGTTTGGGTAACAAAAGTGCCTGGCAGATCCCTAGTGCCTGACACAGTACTCGTGGAGGTAGGAAACTGAGACTGTGGCCAAGTGATGGAGTGGGCCACCACTCTAAACCCCTCTTTAATGGTTAATAAAGTGGAGGTTGTGTAGTGAGGAGGATTGCCACTTCTGATCACCCTGCCCTGAGGACAACAGTACATGGAGAAAAAAATCTCACACCCGAGGTTGAGACATTTTTTTTATTCATTCATGGGATGTGGGCGTCGCTGGCAAGGCCGGCATTTATTGCCCATCCCTAATTGCCCTTGACAAGGTGGTGGTGAGCCGCCTTCTTGAACCGCTGCAGTCCGTGTGGTGAAGGTTCTCCCACAGTGCTGTTAGGTGGGGAGTTCCAGGATTTTGACCCAGCGACGATGAAGGAATGGCGATATATAAGTCGGAATGGCGATATATAAGTCGGGATGGTGTGTGACTTGGAGGGGAACGTGCAGGTGGTGTTGTTCCCATGTGCCTGCTGCTCTTGTCCTTCTAGGTGGTAGAGGTCGCGGGTCTGGGAGGTGCTGTCGAAGAAGCCTTGGCGAGTTGCTGCAGTGCATCCTGTGGATGGTACACACTGCAGCCACAGTGCGCCGGTGGTGAAGGGACTGAACATTTAGGGTGATGGATGGGGTGCCAATCAAGCGGGCTGCTATGTCCTGGATGGTGTCAAGCTTATTGAGTGTTGTTGGAGCTGCACTCATCCAGGCAGGTGGAGAGTATTCCATCACACTCCTGACTTGTGCCTTGTAGATGGTAGAAAGGCTTTGGGGAGTCAGGAGGTGAGTCACTCGCCGCAGAATACCCAGCCTCTGACCTGCTCTTGTAGCCACAGTATTTATATGGCTGGTCCAGTTAAGTTTCTGGTCAAAGGTGACTCCCAGGATGTTGATGGTGGGGGATTCGGTGATGGTAATTTCGTTGAATGTCAAGGGGAGGTGGTTAGACTCTCTCTTTTTGGAGATGGTCATTGCCTGGCACTTATCTGGCGCGAATGTTACTTGCCACTTATCAGCCCAAGCCTGGATGTTGTCCAGGTCTTGCTGCATGCGGGCTCGGACTGCTTCATTTTCTGAGGGGTTGCGAATGGAACTGAACACTGTGCAATCATCAGTGATCATCCCCATTTCTGGCCTTATGATGGATGGAAGGTCATTGATGAAGCAGCTGAAGATGGTTGGGCCTAGGACACTGCCCTGAGGAACTCCTGCAGCAATGTCCTGGGGCTGAGATAATTGGCCTCCAACAACCAGTACCATCTTCCTTTGTGCTAGGTATGACTCCAACCACTGGAGAGTTTTCCCCCTGATTCCCATTGACTTCAATTTTACTAGGCCTCCTTGGTGCCACACTCGGTCAAATGCTGCCTTGATGTCAAGGGCCGTCACTCTCACCTCACCTCTGGAATTCAGCTCTTTTGTCCATGTTTGGACCAAGGCTGTAATGAGGTCTGGAGCCGAGTGGTCCTGGCGGAACCCAAACTGAGCATCAGTGCGCAGGTTATTGGTGAGTAAGTGCTGCTTGATAGCACTGTCGACGACACCTTCCATCGCTTTGCTGATGATCGAGAGTAGACTGATGGGGCGGTAATTGGCCGGATTGGATTTGTCCTGCTTTTTGTGAACAGGATATACCTGGGCAATTTTCCACATTGTTGGGTAGATGCCAGCGTTGTAGCTGTACTGGAACAGCTTGGCTCGAGGCACGGCTAGTTCTGGAGCACAAGTCTTCAGCACTACTGCCGGGATGTTGTCGGGGGCCCATAGCCTTTGCTGTATTCAATGCAATCAGCCGTTTCTTGATATCACGTGAAGTGAATCGAATTGGCTGAAGACTGGCTTCTGTCATGGTGGGGATATCGGGAGGAGGCCGAGATGGATCATCCATGATGTTGGGGCAGTGTAGAGGGAGCTTTATTTTGCATCTAGCTTCGCTGGGAGTGCTTGATGCTGACAGTGGGCGCCTGAAATGGGGAGAGGTCCATTCTACAGCTGCAACATTCCTCACCTTAATGAGCACAAAAACAAAAATCTTGGGAACAGAAGAATATCGGAGAGCCTTGTTGGGCTCTAAGGCCTTTCCTCATCCCAACTTTTTCTTAACTGTTTTATATCTGTTCCCATTCTCTTTTCTTTGTGTCACACTCTACACACCAGCCACGGTGAGTATATTTACCCAACCAATAAATAATGTTAATGGTTAAAAAAAAAACATTTGCAGGGCTTTGCGCAAATATAGTGAAAGTGTTTTTAAAAGCACAAAATGAAGTTGTTTTTGTGATAATTAAGCCAGCTATTCCCAAAGAACAGACACAAGACTCATAAAGACATGCAGCTTTCCTTAGACCTGTGCAAATGGGGCCCCAGGTCATATCTCCCAAAGTAAGGCAACAATACAGGAAATCCAAGTCACTCCTGTTTGATTTACGTCCCTCTTTTAACTTTGGTCCTTTCGGTGGCAGGCTGCCGTTAAGTAACATGCAGTGAGTAACCATCCTCTTTATGACGAGACTGTGTAAACGTTTTAGCACTAAATTGTCCCCCGGTACTTTCATGTCAAGGTTCACGACGCTTTGTTGCATCCAGAATATTTTCAACTGTGAAGTTGCACCTTGTGTCGGCTGTTTGTATAGTGGACTGTAATCGGCCAAGAGTGCGCTAAGTTATACAATAAAGTGAGGTGAACGACAGCGATTGTAAATCGCACGGAACTTCCAGCTAAAGACAAGCAAGGTGCCCAGATAGCACTGTCGCAGGCAAGCACTGGGTGAGGGGCTGAACGGCAGTGACCTCAAAGTTACTGCTCGGAGACAAGAGAAAAGAAATCAGCCACCGCACATGGGGTCAAAAGCCCTGCTCGAGCTGGGCACCAAAATAAGGATTTGAATCGAAGAGCTGATTTGAAGCAGAGAGCTGAAGAATTTCTCCCCCTTCCCCGCATTGTGCTTTATCTCTTTAATGAAAAAAAAACCCCGAAGCAAATGGTTTCGAGGAACACTCTTCCCGGCAGAGAGAGAGAGAGAGAGAGAGAACACAAACACATTGAACACATAATCCCTCAAAAAAAAATTAGCAATTTGATGAGCTTTGTAGTGGAATCCAGCTGGTTAGTACAGAACCTTTGCAGCTGCAGAAAGACACATCATGTACAACAGTGTCCAACACACACACACAGAGTGATTACATCCCCTTTTGAGTTTAACAATTTTATTGATTTCGAGTGCACGGGCAAATAAAAGACTGGGAGACAAATGTACAAATTGCCCGGTGGTTAATCAAAGCAACGTCCCTAGGTTGCTTTCAGGAAGAGTCCGCGATAAATCACTTCCATCACACCACATAATCTAGGCTGGTGGCTCCGTGCAGTACAAAGTGGAGTGCTGCATTATTGGAGGTGCTGTCATTCAGATGAGGCATTAAACTGAGGCCTTGTCTACCTGTTCCAATGGCTCAGGTGCATTTCCAAGATCTCTTGGTGCTGTTCAAAGGTCAGCAGAGCGTTCATTCTGGTGTCCTGGCCAACATTCTTCCCTCAATCAACACCACCAAGACTAGGTTAACTGGTCATTCATCTCACTGCTGCCTGTGGGTGGTTGCTGCGTGCAAAATGCCTGCTGCATCACCTACATCAAAGAGACGAGGGCAATTTTAACCCTGCCTGCCTGACGCAAAATGGGCAGGCGGACAGTTAAAATCGCCTAGGGAAGGACTTACTCACAAACGTTCTGCTCTCTCCCGTGATCTTTGATTGTAGCTTGTTCTTTTGATCAGGCGGGAAGGATGCCCGCCATAAACTGGTGGGGTACTGCTTTAAATATGCAAATCAGGCTCCACTGACGCCAGCGGGGTCTGACCGCAAGTTTAGCCGTTGGCCTGAGCGGGGAAGCAGTCGTGGCTTTCCTCCCAGGTCAACCCAGCGGGAAGTGGACCCGGGGCCAAAAGAGGTAGGTGCTCCATGGGGCCCTACAAGGGAAGTTCACACTTCCCATGCTGCGACTCTCCCAACCCATCCCCCCACCGCCTCCCCCCTCGCCCTCTCCCCGCTGTCGCGATGACCTCCTGAAACCCCCTCCCTCTCAGTCTATCTTCCCACAGATGAAGCCAGGGTTCTGACCTGACGCGAGTATTCACTGCAAGAATGCTGAGCAATTACACCTTCTAGTTTTAAAGAGACACACTCACCCACACCTCATTAGCAGAATAATACATGGGCCTACAAATTGGTCCATGAAGCGCCTGTTTTTCGGTTGGTACACGGATTACTAAGGCCCCAATATGGCGGGCAGGAAGCACACGCACATTTCCGGCTGAAAGTGCGCCATCCGCCATATTGAGCAAGGGCAAAAAACATGCGTCCTTTACCCACGCCTGAAACAGGCGTTGGTCCCTTTGCATATGCAAATAAGGGGCCCAATGCCTGTTTGAGGCTCCCTCTCCAAGATTGGTTTGCCCTGAGGCCCTCAAGGAAACCAGGCCTAGGGACTGCCCGCTAGGCCCATAAAAAAGGAGGTAAGTAACTTATCTGAATGTGGAGACAGGAGGAGCAGGAATGTTCCTCTCAACCCCACATAAAAAGGAACTGATCTCCACTACTCCCGACCCCGACTCCTGATCTCCCCTGGACCTGATCCCAAATCCCGGACCTGATCCCCCGGACCCACTTACAATGAGACGCTATTTGCGGCCCGATATTACACTGCTCTGAGTCAGCCAGCTCCGATGCCACGCCAGCTCCATTATAATTGAGGCCTGAGGTCCAGGACTATGTGCTCAGGGACGCACTGAGGATGGGTGCAGCCGCCGCAAAGGCTCTGTGGGGAAAGGCAGCCGTTTGGAGCCTTCCCGCCATTGTATACCGAGGGGCTGAAATCAGGAAAAACGCCTCGGGCAGAATGTAAAATTCAAATTGATGTAATGTACCTGAAATGAATCTGTAATGTACCTGTAATGAATCTGAAATCAATAATCTGTATTGAGTGTAATGCAATGAGGCACCCTAGACTGTCATGAACTGTAATTATGTACAATGTGTTCATTGAACTGTACTTGATGTAACCTGCAAATTGTATAATCTGTATTGTGTATGCTTGGAATGTGATATTGTATGTATTGCTGCAAATTTTATGAATAAAGTATATTTTTTGAAAAAAAATAATTGAGGCCTGAGGCCCAATATCTGGGGTGACTCGGGCCTAATCACTCAGGCGTAGGGAATATATCCTGGTTGGAAAAACCACGTGACCCCACACGGTCGAAACTCCGATATGGGCTGCCAGCGAGGAGGCTCGCCATCGGGAAAATTCGACCTACCGACAAGAGAGGGGGAAAAAAAAATCACAGTCTTAAAAAGTGCAGCAGGCATTATCTTTTGTGAGAAAGAGGACCACAAGAGCGGTGTGGAATTTTAAACCCTGTCTGCATTAGAAAGGGAGCGGCTCGGTGAGATAGCTCGATTCCCTTGCTGCTAAATCTGTCCCGTTTGCACTCCTGGCGTGGATCTGCTCAAGGCGTTTGCTCGCAGAACAACAACAGTCACTGCACTCGAACATAATTCACTGGGTGCGATGTGCTTTTTGGGACGTTTCGGAGATGTTAAATGGCACCGTGCGAATGCAAGTTTCATCTTTAAACTTGCGATTTTGTGCGTTTTTATAAAACACACAATTACAGTACAACCCACCGGCTGAACTCAATCCCTATTGCAGTCTCTGAGCTCAGAATGATGACATACAGCTGTCAACCTCAGGGAAACACAAGCGTCCGAGGGAAACTGTGTGTGACTGCGAGCCCATAATATACGTTGTTCTTTTTTTTAAAATAGTGAGAGATATCAAAATAGGTGATTTTTTTTATTCGTTCATGGGATGTGGGCGTCACTGGCGAGGCCGGCATTTATTGCCCATCCCTAATTGCCCTGGAGAAGGTGGTGGTGAGCCGCCTTCTTGAACCGCTGCAGTCCGTGTGGTGAAAGTTCTCCCACTGTGCTGTTAGGAAGGGAGTTCCAGGATTTTGACCCAGCGACGATGAAGGAACGGCGATATATTTCCAAGTCGGGATGATGTGTGACTTGGAGGGGAACATGTTTAAAAACAGAAATGAGCAAGACTCACTCCAAATGAGTAGATCCGGTCTTACGAACATACGAAAATGACGGGCAGGAAAAGGCCAGCTGGTCCATCAAGCTTGCCCCACACCCCATGACGGCCGGAACATACTGACTGGACACTGCCTGCCCCCCTCCCCGTGGCTATGTAAGCTCCTGGGAGAAGCAAAAAGACCCAGTTGCTAAGACCACAACGACCACAAGTGCCTTGCACCAATTCTGACACAGTTGTATCAAAGTGAAAGGGAAAGAAGCCAAGAGCGCTCAAAATATGAATCAACCGTTTTGTTAAAGGTTTCTCAGAAAAGAGGTAACCTTCCAGAATGGGAACTTCTAATTTTAAAAAAACACTTTGGTGTCCTTTCTCTGATGCTGGCCAGAGGAGACTGATGGAGTCCTTGTGTGTGTTCTGGTTCTAATGACTTGGTATTACACTCTATAACTCAATAAATCTGGACATTATTGACTGCTGAATAAAAAAGTGGAACTTCTTGTTAGTGGTTACTTCATCAGCACATTGTATTCAATTGGAGCATGGCGTCTAGTTGGATGGAAACCCCAGCACCAGAGCAAATGGAAGCCTTCCGTCCCCATCCTCCGCCAACCCATCACCAACCCTCAAGTCACTTGAAGTCAATTCGACCTCTGAGCTAGGAACAGTTTGCTCCAAATTTCTGCGGTTGGATACCACGGCAACTAAACGGTGCAGCTAATGCTACATCTGCTTAGTACAACATCTGCTTCGAACTTGCAACAGCAGGGGCCAGTCTTGCCCCTGAAATCCCTCATATTTCCACAGTCTGAACCATAGCTCCATTTTCCTCTGCTCAAGGCACAGTCTCCCGCTGAGGTATAGGTTCTACAGGTGCCTCCAGCTGTACCCCATGGAAGACGTCGTTCTACATACCTGGGCCGTGACAGAGAGTATTGGCAGGCTATATGTCCCTTGGGGCAGCACAGTGGAGCCCAATCCCATTCACGCAATAATAGGGGTTACTGGATAGTCCAACAATTGTGCCAATGCTACGCGGGCTGAGATCAGTGTAGACCGACAATCAAACCAAGGACAACTCCTTTAACGTAGTAAAACGTTCCAAGAAGCTTCACAGGAGCGATTTTCAAACAAAATTTGACACCGAGCCACATAAGGAGATATTAGGACAGGTGACCAAAAGCTTGGTCAAAGAGGTAGGTTTTAAGGAGAGTCTTAAAAGGAGGAGAAGACAGGCAGAGAGGTTTAGGGAGGGAATTCCAGAACTTGGGGCCTAGGCAGCTGAATGCACGGCCGCCAATGGTGGAGCCATTAAAATCGGGGATGCGCAAGAGGCAAGAACTGGAGGAGCGCAGAGATCGCGGAGGGGCCTTTCTGATTTATATCGCTGAGTATCACACCCCGTGGATCACTAACTCCTTAACCATCAAAATGAAGGAATGGGGCAAGAAGAACTTCCTGAATCATAGCATCTACAGTCCAGTGGAAAGAACTTGCATTTCTATAGTGCCTTCCCCATCCCAAAGCACTTCACAGCCAATGAGGTGCAATGCCGTTGCGACACACAGAAATGCAACCATTAATTTGCGCACAGCAAGATCCCACAAACAGCAATGAGATAAATAGCCACATCATCTGTTTTTTTTTACTGCTATTAGTTGATGGATAAACATTGGCCAGGACGCCTCCCCTACTCTTCTTCAAACAGTGCTGTGGGATCCTTTACTGTGAGAGGGCAGACAAGGCCTTGGCTTAACATCTCAGAGCCAATTTTAACATTTGGGAGACATCAGTATGATCACACTACCCACCCAACGTCCTCGCCAAGAGGCCAGAGCAATTTTAATGGTCGGGCCTCATTTTATTATGCACAGCAATGAACCGCTCCCTCATTACTGCACTAAAATGTCAGCCTAGATTATGTAGTTAAGTCTCTGAAGTGGGGTTTGTACCCTCAACCTTCTGACTCAGAGGCGTGAGCGCTACGTCTGAGCCAAGGCTGGCACTTAACGGCAGGATCTCAGTGTGCGAACTTGCAGATGTGTGATTTTACACTAGCTTGTAAAAATTTTGTAACTGGAAACATTTGAATCCATAAAAGGTTTGACCCCGGAACAAAGTCTCGCATATAAACGGGGACAGCGTCCGTTTAACATTCAGTTCATATTATTCAGCTGAAGAAGCAGACAAATGAAGATTAGAGACGGTAAATGAGTAATATCTCAGCCTCACAGGGCCTTTTATCTTCTCCATAGTCAGTGGGGCTGTTCGGTCCAACAGTCTTTCTTTGTCAAAAATCATGGAAGCTTTCAGCCTGAAACCCGGGGGCTTCATTTCCTCCTGCTTTTCCACCTTGATCTCTGGTGCCTACAATTAATCTTCTTCCTGTCCAATCCCTTGTTACTTACTTGCCGACATGTCCTTGATTCCATGCAATAACCGAGCTGCCAGACCAGCTCTTCACCATCCCTTTTATATTAAAAAAAAAGAGCCTCCTTGCTTCTAAATCTCTACATCTTCCTTTTTTCAAAAAGGCAATATCCGCCATAGGTGGACTTTTTAATTTCCGTTCACTTCGCACCGAGGATTGGGAGATTATGAAGGAAGAGAGTGATTTTGACCTATAAAAAGATGTTTATGTAATCAGTAAGATCGCATAGAGTCTACAGCACAGAAACAGGCCATTCGGCCCAACTGGTCTATGTCGGCGTTTATACTCTACACAAGCCTCCTCCTCACCCCTCTCCATCTAACCCCATCAGCATATCCTTCTATTCCTTTCTCCCTCATGTGCTTATCTGGCTTCCCCTTAAATGCATCAAAGCAGGACTTTTACAGAAAGCAAGAAAGTCATTAGTCATTTATTCAAGATTGGCCATTTTAAATTTTGCTTTCCTTGGTTGAAATAGATTTGGTAAGTTGATTGTACAGTCACTGCTCAGAGCTCCAAACCCATCTCTAGTGGTAAATGATTCAACTTGGTAGCCCTCTCATCTCTGAATCAGAAGATTATAGGATTAAGCCCCTAAGAGTCAGGCTCATAATCGAGACTGACTCTCCAGTGCAGGACTGAGGAACTGCTGTATTGTCCTCGCCTTTCGGATGAGACGTTAAAACTCAGTCCCATCTGTTAAAATGGATGTTAAAGACCCCCTCGGCACCTTTGGAAGAAAAACAATGGAGTTCTCCCAGTGTCCTGGCCAACATTCTTCCCTCAAACAACACAAGCAAAAAAAAAACAAATTAACTGGTCATTCAGCTCTTTGCTGTTCGTGGGACCTTGTTGTTTGCAAACTGACTGTAGGAAGTGTGGGAATTACTTTGAGATGTTTCCAGAGATCTATAAATCTTCATGAAACACACAGTACGACTTGGGGGAGGGGGATTTGAGGCAAAATAAAGGAACACATGTGAATTGCGTCAAAACATGTTTGTGTTATAGAACAGAATGGATAGAATTTAGTCCCTAAACTGCTCCGTACACAAAACAGTCTCCTGACCATATTAAACACACAGGATTGTCTTTCTCAGTTTAAAGAGCTGATGTGTTGATGTGAATGTAGATGGGTTTTAGTCACAAACCAGGGCATTTTCGATTGTGAACACTGTAAATGTATAGGGCATGTAAACGAGGCACAAAAGGAGTGTCTACGCCACAATCTCAAAAATGTTCCAAATGAAAGGAGTTACCAAAAACACACCAAGCAATACAGTCCCCCCTTTAAGTGGTCCTGAGACAGCCCAAGGAAATGTCTGGGCACCAGCATCTGTTGCTACCGGAACAGCCAGCAACCACGCTGGGTTTGAACCGAATAGCAACGTGCCACATCAAGTGGTGACATCAATGGCATCTGGGCGCTTTTTTTTTTGGCAGGTTACCATCTCCTTTTCCTGTTGAACTCCTTTGGCAACACAACCTTTCTCCAAATGAGAGAGAAGGCCTCCCCCAATGCTGCCAGGAACCTTGCCTGCTAACTTTTCCCTCAGTCCGCACGGGGAAGGGCTGGTTTTCAGCTTGTACCTCCCACAGCAGTGAAGAAAATCAACCCGGGGGCGGGGTGGGGGAGAATAACAACAACAACTTGCATTTATAAAGCGCCTTTAATGTAGTAAAACATCCCAAGGCCACACCATACCACTCTACTGCATTAACATGGTGGAACTCCAATGTCCTGCATCATCAGTCCCACTTTCGAAGGCCACGCTGTATTGAAAATCCTATCAAAATACCAGTTTACAATGTGAACTATTTGAACTTTCATTCTGCACTATTTTCCCTCAGCTGAATTCTCTGTATCTGTGCAAGCCAACTTTGATGGGACCAATCTAGCTAACCCGTTCATCCCACTCTGCTGCACCTACCCAAGGCTAGGTTAACTGATAAAGAACTGACAAATAAGCACACACAAGCACCTGCAGGCAGGCTGAGTTGATTATTCCAGAAGATAAATTTAATTAAAAGCCCTCTTCACCGCTCGCACGCAGCCCCTTGTGTGTGTTTTTTTAAAAATGGGTCTCATTTTAGTAAATTGCTTGGGATTTCCCGAGGAGAATGCAGAACTGCTCCAGAAAGATGTGACATAGAAATTCTTAAAAAAGCACTTTTGTTTGGGGATTTCAATACAGAATTGCACAGGGCACAATGATTGAGCTTCCTTTCAGCCCCGCTCCCCTCTCTTTTAATAAATTCCCAGAAAACTCTGAAGGTTGTACTTTATGAAACCATTAAGGACTATTCTCATCAGAGAAGATTTAAGGGAAATACATGATTCATGTACTTTAATAGGCGGTTACAGCTGTAGTTAAACATCAGTATAAGTGTGGCTGTAGGCTACCAGGGAACGGTTCATCGAGCAGCTCGAATATGTTACCATAAATCCTCACCTCTCCACCCTCCCTAAAGGGACAATGGCCCTGTAAAACTCATTTGGCTTAGGACTTTGCTGGGAGGTCAGAGAGAGTAACACCCTCCACCACCCACCTTTCTCTCGAAATTCTTGTTTATTTTTCTGTATAGACGGTTGCTATGGAGGCTGATTAGTTGTATCGCTTGGATCACAAATTCAAACATAACTTTAGAAGATCATGTTTCTTGACCGTGGCTGATTCTAGAAACCATGGAGATGCAAGTAAATGCCAAGAGGGCGGTACTTGACAGACATGATACGAACCTGTCTGATATAGAGTGGTGATTAAAGGGGTGGGGGGTGGGTGGCAGGGGTTGTCCTCATAATTGGAGACACTTCAGATAGGTTGGGGGTCCAGGACCTTCCAGTAACAGCCTGCTGGATAAATCCAAGTTTAATGAACCATCGTATTAGGGCTATGACACGTATTGCAGCTGCTATGGTCAAGATTATACAAACGTTAACAATTTGAATTTATACAGTGCCTTTAACATAGTAAAACGTCCCAAGGCGCTGCGCAGGAGTGTTATCAAACAAAATTTGACACCGAGCTACGTAGAGATATTAAGACAGGTTTGGTCAAAAGAGGTAGCTTTTAAGGAGCGTCTTAAAGGAGGAAAGGTTGAGAGGTTTAGGGAGGGAATTCCAGAGCTTAGGGCCTAGGCAGCTGAAGGCACAGCCGCCAATGGTGGAGCAATGAAAATCGGGGATGCGCAAGAGACCAGAATTGGAGGAGCGCAGAGATCTGGTGATTTAGTGAGTGAATGCGCTGCTCGTGTGGTACTGAGGCAACACATGCCAAGCATCAGGCGCTTCACACCGCCACTCACTGATTCTTTTTCAGCCTGCGTCTGCTTGTCGGCAATCAGCGCAGGTTTCAAACTCCTCCCCCCTCCCCGCCCGGGCCCCCATGCTGCCTGGCCTCAGGTTGCTTTGAGAAAGGTTTTGTGCCATGTGCAGGCAGGAGACCCTCGCACCAGCTCCTGACCAGATGGAATATGGATAGTGTTACAGACATATCCATGTTCACAGAAGCTCAAGTGCAGCCCCTACCCCGTGGATAGATTTTCTATGCAGACTCTACACTGTTGTTTTGCATCTGGTCAGTGCAGAACTTATTTCACAGTGCCCTTTTTAAAAAGAAAAGAACTTGCAACCCCTTTCTCGACCTCAGTACGTTCCAAAGCGATTTACAGACAATTAAGTACTTTTTCTTTTGAAGTGTAGTCCCTGTTGTAATGTAGGAAATGCGGCAGCCACTTTGCACACAGCAAGTCCCATAAACAGCATCGTGATAAATGACCAGATAATCTGTTTTTAATGATTTGAGTTGAGGGACAAATATTGGCCAGGACATCGGAGACAACTCCCCTACTCTTCTTCAAAGTAGTGGCATGGAATCTTTTACGTTCACCTGAGAGGGCAGACGGGGCCTCGGTTTAACGTCTCATCCGAAAGACGACACCTCCGCCAGTGCAGCACTCCCTCAGCACTGCACTGAAACGTCAGCTTAGATTTGTGTGCTCAGGTCTTGCGATCCATAAGGATGACACTGGGTTTCCAACACCCCCGGTGACATTAACAGAGAAAAAAAAAATTAAAGTGCCCCTCCAACTTGCATAACTAATAAAAGAGCTTAAACATAAAGTGTACTTTTCAATAAAAACAAAAAGCAAACTGATAAATCAAAATTATGTTTGTGTTTATGAGGCACTCTGTTCCCTATAGTGCCCACTGGTCGCGGACGCTTATTTCACACTGTGGTGCTGTCGTTCATCAGCCACAGAATTAATTCTGGCCAACTCTCGGTCCTTTGCTCCTACAGAAGGCCACTTTTCGATGGAGTAACATCGAGTATTACCAGTAGACTTTGTAACGTTTGATATGACAAAAAAAAATGCTTAAATCGTCAAGGGTGTAACAGGAAAAAAAAACTAATGTGGACTCCTCTCTCCAGTGATGTTATCAGTTTCAATGCTGCAGAACAGGGCACGCTGGAGGCACTTTGGGCAGATCTCGTACTGGTGTCACTCTGGAATTGAAGTGTAAGCAGCAGGTGGTCTGAAGCCAGTGTCTCTTTCCAAGTAGCTGCTGCGGTTGCCAGATACCTGCCAATGAACCTTAGCAGGGACTCCTGTATTAAACCTTTAAACCAGACTGTTTGCTACTCTCTAGCATTCCCTCCCTCGACCCCTCCAACCTCTCCCTCCTCCTTCAAGACCCTCTTTGACCAAACTATTGGTCACTCCCCCCTCTACCACCCCCCCCCCCCCCCGCCAATATCTCCTCCTTTGGCCTGGCAACCATTTTTTTTTGATTATGCCTCTGTAAAGAGCCTTCAGCCTCTTTTTCTCTACATTAAAGGCGCTATATAAATGCAGGTGGTGGCTGTTGTTACCAATGTCGTATGAATGGGGCAGCTCTTCCTCCAGAGAGAGAAATGTAAATGGACCAATTTCATTTATTTTATCTGTTATTCCCAGGGGGATTTCACTTGGAACACATTGTCCCACCTCCCAATCCATATTCAGAAAGTTATGGTTGTTTATAGCAGAAAAATATGGCTGGATTTCAGATAATTCCACTCTTTTTGATTTGTCTGTCTGTGTGCAGCAGGCAGTGCCCTTACTTACTTGGCCATCAACCCCCTGATGCCCTAGTAGATAACAACACTGACTAGCATCTATAAAGACAGACAGACCAGAAGCATACATGCCAACGTCTACTTATCAGCATTTTAATGCAGTGTTGTAGTTACCTGATATGCACCACCTGGGGAGCAAGGGCGCCTGCCGACTGTCAACTGGGAGCATTGTCCCTAATGGGTATACCTGCAGCTTAAATTATAACAAACTCACGTTCCACTGCACTCTCAGTGTAATTATTTATTTTTACATGTCTTAGGCAAAGCCTTTGGCTTTCATGGAATAACGAGCTAAATTGTGATAAAATGGAAGGTGGAAAAAAAAGAGGGGGTGAAATTCAATTTCGACGGGGGCACCAAACGGGCAGCCGTGGATCAGCTGCCCATTATACACCCTGCCCGATCTTCCTTTCCCTTGAAGTCAATGTCCAGTGACCCCTGCTGGAAAGTAGGCTCATGTGGAGGTCAAGTTAGAATGTGTTAGACTTGGCCCCAAAACCAACTTACTGCACCAGTGTGAATTTCTTTTCCCCATTTCCCACACTAACCAGTAGTCGAGAGGTCTAAAAAGAGGGGATGCAATACAAGATTAAATGCGAGAGATTTAGGACAGAGAGCAGGATAAACTTTTACACTGAGGATTGGGAGGCTGTGGACTTCCGATTGAAGCAGAGACCACGTCAACATTTAAGAATAGGTTAGATAGGTGGTTGATGGAAAGGGGAATAACAACAGGGTGGGCACAAGGGAGTAAAACTACTGCTCACGCGGAGGATAAACAGCAATATGGCCATTGGGCTGTCTAGCCTGTTTCAATATTGTCATTTCTATTTTGTTCTATGTAACCGTCCTGTGGCCTCTCTGAGTGACGTTGCCAATTAGTGCCAGGTTTGTGCCATAGACCTTTGCCCACCAGTAGTTGAATTAAGACTGCCCAAATTCATTCCACATAGGTCCACTGCAACCAGCAGCAGGTGAGCTCGATTACATATTCTTCATTTTTTTTTAAACCCACCGATTGTCTCTCCGTGTTTTCCGATCAAGATTGGAAATGGTTTCCGTTTGGTACCTCACCCAAGTTGGCCATTCTTCGTACGTGAACCCAGACAGGGTGTGTCGACAGGCAACTCCATCGTGCAGGGCTTCACAGGCAAATCTGATATGGCCTCATCTGCCGTCCACATGCAGCCACTTCCCAGTGGGGAAGATGGGGTCACTGGACACTGATCAGGAGTGGGAACCTTACTTGATTGATTTTTTGGTCTCGACTGAGTTAGCTGATCTCAGACATGGTGGCAGTTGAAATGTTCACTTTGGTCTCAGTATCCCTGAGCATAGGAGGGAAGAAAAAAAAATCAACTCAGATTCCCATGTCTAATTGCTATCCATTGATCTCTGCCGGAAAGTATCGGTGTGTTGATGTCAAGTAAAGACTCAGCTGCGATGCCCTCCATAGTTGACTAGCCTGTTAACAGTCGCTGTCCAGGTTAATACACGACTGATGAGCAATTGGGCGAGATGAGCAGTGCCCTTAGAGCTAACGGGCACAACCATTGGGGATGGATTTGGGGGTGGAGGGGGTAAGAAAAGAGATTTTTTTTTTGGACTAGTCACGTCTCCTCCCGATCTCGGAACTGCCTCGAAATCTCCCCAATTATGTAGCATTGTGCTTCTGATGGGAAAAGTACTTTAGCATAAGCGGAAGGCAGGAAAAAAAAGACAGGCCACATAGACCCAGTTTACATACCTAGCAGTTAACTGCGAGACTTCAAAGCAAGAGCTCGATGTGTGTGCCATTAATTTATGGGCCTGTCCTGAGGTGAAAACTATTTGGCCTGGTGCTTTTTTTTTAAAAACATTTCATTCACACCAGCGCAGGTCAAAAAAAGTCAAGATTCTGACCTGGGAAACATCTCTTTTAAGTGGTGCTTGTGGGCCTAGCTAGCCGATGTCAGCACTGTTGGAAGATTTGGGGTGGGGGGCAGGGTCGGTGTAGGCCCCCTTCTGTCCTACTGCTCACTAATCCTCACATTACCCTTGCACCTGCTCAACAAAATCAAAACATTTACTCGGAGAGAGAGGGGGGGAAAAAAAAAAGAGAGGAATTCACACAAATTGGCCTTTGATGTCTACCCCGGGATTTGGTTTCAACTCCCATTAACAGGATCTTTCTCTCTCCCAGTAGGTAATTTCTTTTGTGGTTAACCTAATAACAAGCATTCAAGACGATAAATAGTTGGACGTTGGACCACATTTTTCCAGCGGTTTAAAGAAAAATGTGTATAACCGCAGCACAAAAGGAGAATATTCCAAGAACTCTCTTGGGATTGGCAATAGATTTCAACACATCAGAGAGGCGGGGGAGAAAACAATACCTCTTGTTTTCTTCAGCTGGTTTTTATATCGTGCTGAGACCCGTGCTGGCTCCCAACAAAGTCTTGTGCAGCTGGCTGCAATCTCAAAAGTAAACTCGCCGCCATTTACTAATGTCAACGGCCCCTGGAAGACGTGTTTCGTCTTGGGTGCCAATCTTAAGAGAATCCAGGCAAGTTTACTTTCGCAAAGAAAGAACTTGCATTTATATAGCGCCTTTCATGACCTCAGGATGTCCCAAAGTGCTTTACAGCCAATTAAGTACTTTTTAAAAAGTGTAGTCACTGTTTTATTGAAGCCGGCCTCGTCTATGGGGAGCCATCTCCAGCATCAGGGATCTCAGCACGATATAGAAGCAGCTTTAAGCAACTGTGCTACAATGTCTGAACGCAAATAGCAACTGTTCTGTTCATTCATGTGGTAAAGTCATTTAAAGGGGAAGTCCTTCCTACTAAGTCGTAACAGCATAACGTTTTATTTCTGGCTTTGCTTATTTAAATAATTTTTTTTGTTAGGACACTTGATCAGGAAACACCAGCAAATTCCCAGGGTGGTGGGAGGGCGCAAAGCGGGCAGATCACCCATGGGCCGGGGGGGGGGTGGTGGAATTGGTGCAGAACCCAGAACTGTCATGTTTTCGCCCCATTTTACTTCAGATGTTGCTGTAGGCAAAATGGCTGCCGCCTGACAACACATCAAAATAATAACCGTGAAGTCCTCTGGGACATCCAGAGGACGGCACTGTATAAACGCCAGTTCTTTCTCAACCTTTTTCTGCACTAGAGAAGAAAATTGCAGAGGGAAAAAGAAAGAGGCCCAGAATTGAGATACTTCATAATATATTCTGAGTGCTATTGGTCTCACAGCAACTTAGCAGCACAGAGTCCCCTCCATCAGAACTCAATTATTCTCCCGTGAAGTAGTCAGCTGGGGAGCGAGCCCTGTGTAAACACAAAGTACATGAAAGACATTTGAGCTGATTGCTGCTGGTACTTTACTAGCTGCTAGCGAGGCCCAGGGCATGTGCACCCACCGGAGGGGGGAGTGGGGTGGGGGGAAAGCAGAACTTGGGCTGCAATGTCCTTGGGGTCAGCCGTGGCTCAGTGGGCAGCAGCACTCTCACCTGAGTCAGAAGGTCGTGGGTTCAAGTCCCACTCCAGAGACATGAGCACAAAATCTAGGCTGACAGTCCAGTCCAGTGCAGCGCTGCACTGTCGGAGGCGCTGTCTTTCAGCTGAGGCTTTAAACAGAGGCCCTGTCTGCTCTCTCAAGTGGACGTAAAAGATCCCATGGCACTATTTCGAAGAACAACAGGGGAGTTCTCCCCCATGTCATCGCCAATATTTATCCATCGCCCACCATCACATTGCTGTTTGTGGGATCTTGCTGTACACAAATTGGCTGCCACGTTTCCTACATTACAATAGTGACTACACTTGAAAAAGAGCTTTGGGACGTCCTGAGGTTGTGAAAGGTGCTAAATAAATGCAAGTCTTTTTTTCTTTTTCTTGAGGCCCAGAGGGAATTCTGGTTATTACATCCACAGTCAATCATGTTCGCATTGGTCCAAACTCAATTTCTATCTCTTGATGGTATCCAGAGTTAGTGTGTTGTATCTAGCCCCAGTCTGGTAGGCAGCCTGCAATGCACAGGCAGGAGTTGCCTTCAACTGAGTGGCGAATATAAACAAAATGGTCTACTCTTCTGTTCTAGATGGTTATAAATTATTCTGCCCGAGTACAATAGAAGATTCCTGCCCACTATATATTGCCCATTCTGAAGAAGCAGCCAATTCGTTCATGGGATGTGGGCGTCACTGGCATTTATTGCCCATCTCTAATTGCCCTAGAGAAGGTGGTGGCGAGCCGCCTTCATGAACCGCTGCAGTCCGTCTGGTGAAGGTTCTCCCACAGTGCTGTTAGGAAGAGAGTTCCAGGATTTTGACCCAGCGACGATGTAAGAACGGCGATATGTTTCCAAGTCGGGATGGTGTGTGACTTGGAGGGGAACATGCAGGTGGTGTTGTTCCCATGTGCCTGCTGCTCTTGTCCTTCTAGGTGGTAGAGGTCGCGGGTTTGGGAGGTGCTGTCGAAGAAGCCTTGGCGAGTTGCTGCAGTGCATCCTGTGGATGGTACACACTGTAGCCACAGTGCGCCGGTGGTGAAGGGAGTGAATGTTTAGGGTAGTGGATGGGGTACCAATCAAGCGGGCAAGTAACATTTGCGCCAGTCAAGGGGAGGTGGTTAGACACACTCTTGTTGGAGGTGGTCATTGCCTGGATGGTGTCGCGCTTCTTGAGTGTTGTTGGAGCTGCACTCATCCAGGCAAGTGGAGAGTATTCCATCACACTCCTGACTTGTATCTTGTAGATGGTGAAAAGGCTTTGGGGAGTCACGAGGTGATTCACTCGCCGCAGAATACCCAACCTCTGACCTGCTCTTGTAGCCACAGTATTTATATGGCTGGTCCAGTTAAGTTTCTGGTCAATGGTGACTCCCAGGATGTTGATGGTGGGGGATTCGGCAATGGTAATGCTGTTGAATGTCAAGGGGAGGTGGTTAGACTCTCTCTTGTTGGAGGTGGTCATTGCCTGGCACTTGTCTGGCGCAAATGTTACTTGCCACTTATCAGCCCAAGCCTGGATGTTGTCCAGGTCTTGCTGCATGCGGGCACGGACTGCTTCATTATTTAAGGGGTTGCGAATAGAACTGAACACTGTGCAATCATCAGCGAACATCCCCATTTCTGACCTTATGATGGAGGGGAGGTCATTGATGAAGCAGCTGAAGATGGTTGGGCCTAGGACACTGCCCCGAGATACTCCTGCAGCAATGTCCTGGGGCTGAGATGATTGGCCTCCAACAACCTCTGCCATCTTCCTTTGTGCTAGGTATGACTCCAGCCACTGGAGAGTTTTCCTCGATTCCCATTGACTTCAGTTTTACTAGGGCTCCTTGGTGCCACACTCGGTCAAATGCTGCCTTGATGTCAAGGGCAGTCACTCTCACCTCACCTCTGGAATTCAGCTCTTTTGTCCATGTTTGGACCAAGGCTGTAATGAGGTCTGGAGCATAACTACAGTCCAGCTCAAAAGAAAGACGCGAATGCTGGAGGTCTGAAGTGAAAAACATAAAATGCCGGAAAGACACGACAGCTCAGTCAGCAACTGAAAAAGAGAAAAGTAGGTCAACATCTCAGATGCGGGAACTGGATTTTCCTCTGCTGTACCACCCGAAATTGGAAAATGCAGGAAAATCAAGCAGGAGGGGCCTACTGCTGGATCTCGATCTCCCTCCCTCCCCACCCTGCCACAGGGAGGTAGGATACTCAGACCGTCACACCGCATGGAAGTGACAACTGGGACCTGGAGCTGGGATAGCCACCTGATTTAAGTCTTTTCTATTGCCAGCTCCCAGGGACCACCAGGAGGAGGATGGCAGTAACTCCTGGGCTGGTGGAGGCAGGCCCACTGAGAGCCCAATATTGGGCACTTCTCTCCCCCTCCCTATTGACCCCTAAGATGATTGCTGAGCCAAGGCCTAAACAATGTGCGATTCTTATTAATGAGTGTCTTCAGGCTATTTCCCCATAGAGGGGCATCACTGCTGAATTCAGTCCTGCCCTCCCTTGATCTATACACACGTGGGCTTCCAGCATATGTCACTGGATAGCGAACAGGAGTGGGACTCCTATCCAGTCCTCCTCTGCCTAACCTGGGAGCACTGCGACCCAGTTGTTCCGTCCCCAATGCCAACCTGGCTGAGATCAGCTAACTCCCAGCACGGGCCAATGATCAATATGGGACCTTCCTAATCTGGACGCTTCAACTACTCACTGGATAAACCTACCGAGCCGTGGGAAGGAGCTACTTTCTGCAGGTTTGAAGCAACAATTTAGATTGTGGGGTAGTAGTTTCCATCACAGCAGGACTGGCAACCAGTGTTGGAAAGATGCTCTGATTGGGAGTTCAATGGCAATGCAATGAGCCAGCCAATTTTTATAAGGACGGCCATTAAAGGAATTTTTACTTGAGCCATCTTTCATACAGACCTAGTGCCTCCTCGTTACCAGTAAACAAATTAAATAACAATTTCTCTCCAGTGTATCTCAGTGTTTAACAAACTGCAGTAAAGTCAGACACAAAGCAAAACAAGATTAGATTTGAAGTCACTTGTAACACAGCTGTACTTGTAGGAGGAGATTGACCAACACATGGTCAAATTGTGTGTTGACCATTGCACCCACCTTTACTCATTCGGATAGAACAGACAATTTTTGTGTTTCAAACTGGAGCCTCTTCTCCACTATAACCTAAATGAAGTGTTAACAAGTAATTGAGGGCTCGATTACCCAAATCCAAGCTTTTGACAAGCCAGGTTAAGGAGCAGGAACTGTCCGTGTCCCCCAAGTGAATGGGACTCGTAAGGTAATGAAAGTCCCAATCAATACAGCCACATGAGGGACGTCACAATTCCTGACCGTTGCTATTTGACCTCACTCCCCAACTGACCTTTCTTTGGTAGTCCTGTCAGGTCCTGATATCAACAGCTTCGGCACCAAGTCTTCAATTGATCGCAACAAGCATTTGTAATCACTTAACTTTTTGCCAGAACGCAAAATGTCATCCTTCAGTCAATATGGGCTGTCCAAGAAGATTCTTGATTTGTGTTTAGTGACCTCTTGTATTAGTCTAATATACGAGTGTTACAGAGTGGACCCAAAAACACACACAGACCTGTACCTTCGAGGTTATACCCATCAGGAAAGATTGAGCAGGCTGGAGCTCTTTTCCCTAGAAAAGAAGACTGAGGGGTGACCTGATAGAGGTGATTAAGATTATGAAAGGGTTTAATAGGTAGACAGAGATGATGTTTCCACTTGCGGAGGAGACCAGAACTAGGGGCCATAAATATAAGATAGTCACGAATAAATCCAATAGGGAATTCAGGAGAAACTCCTTTATCCAGAGAGTGGTTAGAATGTGGAACTCACTACCACAAGGAGTAGTTGTGGCAACTGGAATAGATGTATTTAAGGGGAAGTTAGATAAGCACATGAGGGAGAAAGGAATAGAAGGATATGCTGATAGAGTTAGATGAAGTAGGGTGGGAGGAGGCTCGTGTGGAGCATAAACACTGTCATGGACCTGTTGGGCCGAATGGCCTGTTTCTGTGCTGTACATTCTATGTAACAATACAAGATCCTATTGTGATAACTGCCACAGGAATATCCTAATGGTCAAACATGAAAGTATACATGATCCCCTCGTTTCCTATTGGTGATTATGAACTGAGGGTACAAGCATGCATCCCATTCAGCTCCATTAAAAGGAGAACTGGGTGAGTCATTGGTCGTTCACCTCTAGGATTTGGGTTCAAGTGCAGCTCAATCTGGTAAAATGAAAGTCTATGCTGGGTTTTAAGGTCCCTCTGTGAAAAGACCACTGGACAGTTTCAATCCAGTTCACGGTGGGCTTTGGGCTTCTAGTACAAAACTGGCCCTAAATTGGTCACCTCAGACAGCCCATGGAATGACCGATGTGGGAAATGGGGGGAAAAAAAGTCATAGCAGGTCCAGCATAGGAGGAGGCCATTCGGCCCACCGTGCCTGTTCTGGCTCGTTGAAAGAGCTATCCAATTAGTCCCATTCTCCTGCTCTTTCCCCATAGCCCTGTAGATTTTTTCCCTTCAAGTATTTATCCAATTTTGAAAGTTACTACCGAATCCGTTTCCACCGCCCTTTCAGGCAGTGCCTACAATTTACAGGCTTTGAAACCCAACTTTGGTGGAACGTATCTGGTCTTCCTCCCTACTCTATGGGCCTTCATCTGGATTACTCACTTTTGAAAAAAATGTGTCATTTTAGGGAGTGAAGGAGCTACACCTCTCAACGACATCACACAAACAAGATTTTTGCACCAGGAATTGCATGATCGCACCATATATTTATTGACGTCATTGTGAAAAAGCTTTCCCCATAACTATACCAGGCAGATGTGATCCTTTTAATCAAACATGGCACAAGAATTCTTCTCGTCATTCTGACCTCCCTCCCTCTGCTCCACCATCCGTCCTCGGTCTCGGCGAGGGTCGCCAACTCTGGTTGGACGTATTCCTGGAGCTTTCATCACATGACCTCCCGCCTCCAACTGCCCCATCGGTTAAACAGCCTCCCCCCACCACCAATATTTTTATAATGAATAAACAAAAAAGTGTTCAAAATAAATGTAAAAAAAAACATTTTTTTTTAAAAAAATGAACCTATGATTCCACCCCCCACCCCCACCCCGAGTTGCTTGCAGCAGTGTTCAGGAGGTTAATCTTCCATTCCTCGAGACTCCAGGTCAATCCTGGCGACCCTAATCTACTCTGAAGCTCTCTCCCTAAACCCCTCCAATATTGGCACTCCTATCTCCACCTTCAAAAGCCTCTCCTCAACCAGGCCCTGGATCACCTCCCCTAATTCTTCTTACGTGTCTGCTGTGACCCGAGTCCAAAGGACAATGAACCTCTATATAATGGGGAATAGTACACAATCCAACTGCAGGTCCCCAAGCCCTTATTTATTTTTTTCATGCTACCCTCACGTTTTGTTTGAGTGCAGCAATTAAAGTCATCTTCAAAAAGTTGTGCTTTCAATTGCTGAATGCCCACACACATGCAAGAGTGAACAAACATGCATATACAAACAACATTTTTAAAAATCTTCACGAGTGAAACGTTGAATTTCATGTGCTGCGACCCCTGTCACTGACTTGTCTGAACAATGTTTTACTTTTCAGGAGGGCCGGTTTAAAAAGGTTAAAAGGATGAGGTGAGGATGAGTTGAACTGGCAGTCAATGCCGGTCCATTTATTCTCTCCAGTTTCTTTTACTTCCCGTTCTCCTTTTGCAGTGACACAGAAAGCCCTGGCCTTCCGATTCCTCATCCAAACGGCCATTAATCACGCGTGAGTCTGCACAGCGAGGGTCACAGCAAGCCTGGCCCTGCCCCCATCCAGCGTTTTGCACATTCACTTCCACCAGAGATCAAGGAACAACAATCAGGAACAGGAACACTGGCCAATTTTCTCCTCGCTAACCAAGGGTGGCTGCAACCAATTGTAGCATCGCTACTATTTCCCAGCTAACCCAACACAGACCAGCTATCAATCTTGGGACCTTCCTGATCTAATCCAATAATGTACATGTCTGGAGGTTGGAGGTAGACAAGTTGGACTTGGCTGCGATGTCCCTTCCCCCATCTAGTTTATTAACCTTCCAATATACACTGTATAGACTCATGCAAGAGAATGGCCATTTGGAGGACGTAGCCCATTGCTTGTGGAACTGTTCTTCAGCAAGAGTCTGCCTTCAGGGGAGTAGGGGAGAAAATGGGCGAAAAAAAAACAGAATTAGAATTACGGTAGTCACTAATAAACCCAATATGGAATTTAGGAGAAACTTCATTACCCAGAAAGTGAAACTTGCTACCACAAGGAGTAGTTGAGGTGAATAGCATAAATGCACTTAAGGGGAAGCTAGATAAGTACATGAGGGAGAAAGGAATAGAAGGATATGCAGATAGGGTTAGATGAAGAAGGATGGGAGGAGGCTTGTGTGGAGTATAAAGCCGGCATAGACCAGTTGGGCCAAATGGCCTGTTTCTGTGCTGTAAATTCTATGTAATTTTATGTAATGCCCTGCATTTGGCCCTTAACTTCATCACTCTGCAATATGGGGAATAGGTCCCTAAAATACAGAACAAAGTAAGATATGCTGTGGGACACTATTTCGCTTTACAGAACATTTTAATGTTATTTAAATATGTGCGATGAGAAAGTAGCAGTGCTAGCAGAAGCAGCTGAATGGATGGTTACCATGATTGAGCCATCTGTTCAGCTACCTCTGCTGCTTCCCCCTCTTTCCCTTGGGGGTAAATGTCCCAAATTGTGTCCCACAGTTTAGGATCAGTGCATCACATTGTATCCCATATTCTGCGTACCTGTATGAAACACAGCAGAATCAAGAGGAGTCATGCGAGAGGAACATTTTTGCAGTCAAAAATAGATTATTTATTCAGTTACTAACCCCGTGACCTTGCAGTTCAGTGCTTAGAAAAAAAGACAAATTATTGTTGTTCTGACCCCAAGTGACCCGAGCTCATACAATGTCAGCTGAAAAAATTGAGAAGGGCAGTGATAATAAACCGCAAACAATCTCCTGTGGATGCATCAAGTAGATCTGACTTGACATTCCTTTGGCCAGTAGTTAAGTTTTGTAATAACAAAGGTGGGGGGGTGAGGGGAGCGGTATTGTCTTATTTATTATAAAATGTTAAGAAAATGGCCGCAAGGAAATGC
Source organism: Heptranchias perlo (assembly GCF_035084215.1). Taxonomy (NCBI): domain Eukaryota; kingdom Metazoa; phylum Chordata; class Chondrichthyes; order Hexanchiformes; family Hexanchidae; genus Heptranchias; species Heptranchias perlo. Next base: position 10,660,561 of record NC_090345.1, on the reverse strand, counting down.
CACAGCCTTAGCTGATTCTATGCGATGCTACCACACTGCACAGTTACACAAAGATTCAATCTGGTGTCTGGCTGGGGTCACAAAGGTCCCTAAATCTTCCCAAGAGCCCTGTGTTCTGAACTACCTCACCTTTGTCAATGACTAAAGGAGCTAAAATAAAAAATAAAGTTATACCAGACTCAGCTTCACTCCGACAGGTCATCTCCCGCAATGTGCACAAAACGTGCCCCAAGATGCTTGGATGGGACCGAGGCACAGCAGTGGGCCATTCAGCCCCTCGAGCCTGTTCCGCAGGTGGAGGTGGTCTCGTGGCAAAACAAAGGATGACATCCCTGGTGGTGTCCCAGAAACTGCGGGAGTTAAAATTCAGGGCTATAGTTCTCTCTCCATCAGCTGCACTCCCAAGTGAAAATCAGCTGTGATTTAGGGCGAGGGGGAAAAGAGAGCCCATTGGCTTTGCCAAGTGCTACACCACCTTACCTTCTGGGCACGGTAGTGCAGTGGTTATGTTACTAGACTAATATTCCAGAAGCCTGGGCTAATAATCTAGAGAACGTGAGTTCAAATCCCACCATGGCAGCTTGAGAATTTGAATTCAGTTTTAAAAATCTCGAAACAAAAAAGCTGGCATCAGCAAAAGTGACCGTGATACTGTCGGATTGTTATAAAAACCAAACTGGTTCAATAATGTCCTTTAGGGAAGGAAACCTGTCGTCCTTACCCGGTTTGGGCCTACATGTGACTCCAGTCCCACACCGACGTGGTTGACTCTTAACTCCCTTGTGAAGTGGCCCAGTAAGCCACTCAGTTGTATCAAAGACTGCAGCGGTTCAAGGCGACCCACCAGGGGAACTAAGGATGGACAATGAATGCCAGCCTTATCAGCGATGCCCACATCCAGAGAATGAATTTTAAAAATGATGCATATACCACCTGAGCCTGTGCGAGGAGGGAAACATTTAACTGTAAAATATTGATTTGCTTTATTGGAATTCCGCCAGTGTAATATAAATAGAATTAACTATCAGCCGTGTAACATCAGAAAGGGTGCATAGTAACCCACAAACACAAAGCAGATTTAAAGCTCAGTCCTGAAATTACATTGGCCTTGAAATACTGTACATTATTAGGATACAAGTTTAAAATACACAATTTTTTCCTGTTAAACTATGCAGGTTAACATACAGCTGTCAGCCAAGCATCACTCAGAATGCTTTCACAACCTTGTTACACACTTAGCGTTCAATCAGCTCACTCGTGTGAAGACTTCAGCCAGTGGGAACTCACTGTCCAAACTAGCTGGGCACTTCCATCAGACAAGTTAGCGCCATCTTATGGCACATCAGAAAAACTTCAATCCACTGCAAGGAAGCTCCAAAAATCTGCTGGGTTCTCAGTTAAGAGTGTGCGTGTAGTTGTGTTTTTTGTATCTGGTCACATGTATGCTTGTATATCTGTGTATGTATCTGTACCTGCGCCTTGGCTATCTCTATGTCTACCTGTTATCTTAATTTTCTATCTATATCAGTGTATCTGTACCTCAGTTCTCTGTGTATCTTTACTGGTTGTGTGTGTATATTTGTATGTCCCAGCTTGCATCCTCCACTCCTGACTCCAGATTACTGCCTGTCCTCTGCTCCAATATCAGAAACTGATCCCTCAGTCGTTATGATTGCTCTTTGGAACTCTATCAAAACCATTTTGCACTCAGACTTCTCTCTCTTCCCTCCTTCAAAAGCATCTTACACATTTATATCTTTGTCTTTTGTTACTCCCTTCAATTCTTTCCTAGCTCCTGCTTGGAGTGCTATAACCTCTCCTTCTCCCAAAAAGCACATCTTTCAATATAAAGGGCACTATATAAATGCACATGATTGTTGTTGCATGTGTATGGAACAGGCATGCGTATATGTCTGTCGATATATTATATGTAGTCACAGGTTTGTATATCTGGGAGGAAAGGAAAGAGAGAAAGTTGCATTTATATGCACTTTATTACATCTCTCAGCACACCCTTAAGCATTTTATACACAATGAGTTACTTTGAAATGGAGTTACTGCTACGTGGGGAAACCTGGCTGTTCAGGTATGTTATGTTCATCTGTGAGTGCGTGTGTCTATGTATCTGATCGCCTAGACGTGACTGTCTGGAGGCTGGGTTTGCATTAGCAGGCCTTCCAACCTAGAGTAAAAATTTATGAGGTTGGAGACTCAGCCAAGTGCTGAAGGCTTGAGTTGCAGGCCAGGGATTCAAGAACTGCTCGAGGACCCCCAAAAGCTTTGCATTGTCTCAAATTCTTCATTTATTCTGTTTGATATGAAATATAAACAAAGTCATTAGATAAGTGTATATTTATATTATAATTGCAGGCAATTATTCAGAAGCAAGGGAGTCACCTTCAAAATAAGGCTGATTCAGGAGGCGGGCCTGAGTCTCATTTATACACAGTGTTCATGGTATATGAACCCCTTTCAGAGAGGATGCACATTGAGGTGAGAGCAGCACAAGACAATAGAAGCACAAAGATAATTGAAGTGTGAAGGGCCCAGTGGGGTTACAGGCAGCTGTAATGTGACAGCAATGCACAGAAGCAGAGAACTTGTCACATCAATACAAACGGAGATGAATAGAAAACTGAACAGATATATTCCTCTTTGAAAGAAAAAAATACCCAGACCAGATTTTGAATTCAGTACACGCGTATAAACAAGAGATCAAATCACACTGCCGAGCTGCAGACGACCAGTCGGCCCAATACCATAGCGTCACAGTGCCCGTTACTCCAAACACTCGCCTGTAATTAAGAAATTTCTTGCGTTCATTCTTTACTTTATAGCCTTATCTCCACGCTCGATACATGATTCAATCCCTGTTTAAATAATTACCATCCTATTACTAATCGTCTTAGCTGATTTCAATGTGAAAATTCTCCATGTGAGTATTTGGGTGTTTGTTAGTATTGATCTGCTTGCACCAAACTATCGTACACAACTGTGGTATCTCAACATCTCGTACCAGACAGCAGAACCTCAATCGCGTACCCTATAGCAGCACCTGAGCAAACTCGTACCCGACAGCAGAACCTCAATCTCGTACCCTATAGCAGCACCTGAGCAAACTCGTACCCGACAGCAGAACCTCAATCGCGTAACCTATAGCAGCAACTGAGCAAACTCCTACAGGACAGCAGAACCTCAACAAACTCAAACTCTACAGCGGTACCTGAACGGTCTGGTATCCGACACCAGTACCCGAACAGTCTGATACCCAGATTATTGAAATCTGAATGACAACACTAAGGGCCACGTAGCAGCAGAAAACTGACCTTTAAACTTTCTGTTTCCCACCTTTCCTGCTCCTTACCAAGTTCCTTGGCAGTTGTTTTCCCAGCACGTTTGCACTCTCTCCCCTTCCCCAATCGCTTTGTGTTAAATGATAGAACTTGAGAAGCAGGGAAACCCATCTGGGTAGCAGATGGTACTGAAGCTGTCTGCTAATACCGTGCTTAGCCATTTCTCATTCGCAGTACATCAGAGAGGAGACTGCTGTTTTCCTAGGACTGATGCACTGAGATATGTAACATTTATTAGCACACTAAACTCTACCAAGACTGCACTCACTCAATTTATCCACAAGGACCTTAAAACCGTGGAACACTTTCCCTCTCTCAGGTTTCTCCTCCTTTACAATCTTCAGGTTTTAAAACCCAAGCTTGGGGTTATCTATATATTATTAGCTGATTTACCTCATCTCTTTTGGTCTTTTCAACTTTGGTGGTGGCCTGCATCATGGGCCATGGTCTAGAAGAAAAGAAAGACTTGCATTTATATAGCACCTTTCACGACCTCAGGACGCCCCAAAGTGCTTTACAGCCAACGGAGTACTTTTTGAAGTGTAGTCACCATTGTAATGTAGGAAATGCGGCAGCCAATTTGCGCACAGCAAGGTCCCACAAACAGCAATGTGATAATGACCAGATAATGTGTTTCAGTGATGTTGGTTCAGGGATAAATATTGGCCAGGACATCGGGGAGAACTCCCCTACCCTTCTTCAAAATCGTGCCATGCGATCTTTTACCTCCACCTGAGACCTTGGTTTAACGTCTCATCTGAAAGACAGCACCTCCGACATTGCAGCACTCCCTCAGTACTGCACTGGGAGTGTCAGCCTGGATTTTGTGCTCAGGTCCCTGTGGCGGGACTCGAACCCATACGCCTTCTGACTCAGAGGCGAGAGTGCTACCCACTGAGCCACGGCCACCTTGGGGTCTCAAAAAAAATTAAAGGAGGCTGACTGGTGGCGGGTGAAAGCTTGAGCTGCAGAAGGTGTTATACATGCTCTACACAGCACGGAGCTCTTGCAATAAACTTCTCAGCTTTTCTATGCCTAGCTAAACTCTGGATGGGATCTTAAATTGTTAACGGCAAGTGCAATCAAATACATGACTGCACCACCAGCTGTGTCACTGCACATTGTTCTCTGGGGGGGGGCATTGGCATTATATGATAAAGATTTTAAAAAAGAAACAGCAAATGCTGGATAACGGGAATAAAAGCAGAAAATGCTCGCAGTACAGAAGGTCTATCTGCAAAGAGAAAAGACAGGCTAACGTTCCTGTTTCTGTGTCTAGGCGTATTCATTTCCCTATATTACAACAGTGACTGCACTTCAAAAATACTTCATTGGCTGTAAAGCACTTGAGGTTGTGAAAAGCACTATAGAAAAGTACGTTCTCTTTCTTTCACTGGCCTGAGCACAGAGTAGAGGAAAATCAGGTCGGGGGAGCACTTACCATTATCGGAGCCAGCGCTATTTTCTGCCTATTGATTTGGGTGGCCTCCCTTATGGGCATCCACTCCTCCCCACACCCCACCCGCCCCCAATACACGCAATATTCCTGTACTTGCTGTGCAGATGATCAAATAGGTCAGGTGCAGGACCAGGAAAATCTGCTCCAAAGGGTCTCCAGCCAAAACTTCAACCCGTGTCTTCTCTTTACAGATGCTGACTGATGTGCTGTGTACTTCCAGCATTTTCTATTTCTACTTATTTATTTCCATTTACACCAACTCGGCTGTCTTTCATATGTAAGTTTTCCGATAAAATATGTCTCTCTAGGGTTGGTTTGCAAAGCCATCTAAATGCTCACCAAATACGGGGCCAGTCTTTTGCTCTATGCTGAGAAACAATCATACTCAATTATCAAGGGAATGCCAATATATTTCTATTTACATAAAATAAATATTGAATTCAGTGCCTCCCCTGCATGGAGGAGGTAATTCTCAGAAAAACTTAGGACATAAACTACTGATTGAATAGGAAATGCTCCAGTAACAGAGATGATCAAACCTTAACTATTACAACCTTGCCCAGGGTTGAGTCATCAATAATGTGTCGTAAAGCATCAATCGGCACGGCAGCCACAGTTCAAGTGAGGAAGCAGTTGAGGAGGAGGGGGGGGGGGGGGGGGGGGGGGGGGAAGAGCTTCTGGCAACTTTCCAGAGATTGGAGAGTCCCTGCTGGCCTCCATCGCCCCCTCCCTTAGCGCAGTTGCTGAGAGCAGCTATTACATGGTCACTGTTATTACAGCAATTAATTAAAGATCCCTCAAAGTCAGTCTAAGAGCACAGAGAACATCAGTCGGTTGATACTCCTGATGAATATTGAATTAATTGGGACGGTCGTACTGTCCGTTAAAGTTATCTCCTAAAGAGGCTAACCTCCATCATCTCTAACTCCTTCTCCGGCTCGAAGCCGGAGCAAAGGTCCTTTTGGGTGAGACTAAACCTCATTTCTGAGCAACAATAGAACCATCTTAATCCGTAATATTCCCAGGAATGTCTGTGTAAAGCAGATTCAAGCCATCAGCAATCTAGCACGATTACAGGCTAACAAGGAACAGAAGAAACAGACATGATAATGAAGTACAGCTCAACTATAACAGCCAGAATTCAGTCTCACATGGATTCTCAGTCTACAGAATCTTAACTTGAGTCTTTAATTAATTGTGTTATTAACTTGACTGGATTATTAATTTCAACAAAGATACCTAAATCAAATTGATATTGTACCTTACCTGTCCCATTTGTGTTCTACCACTTTCCGGCCATCTTCCTCGTCCTTCATGAAAGAATCTTTCCAGATGACATACTGGATACAGTCTGGCAAGATTAGAGAATAAGCTGAGTTAGTAAACAGGCTGTAGCAGCACAGTCGAAGAGGAGAGATTTTCAACTCGGGAAAAAGAGACTGTTCGAGCGATGACCTCATGGGATCCTCTTGCGGACCTCCCCAAGTCCAGGGCCCCGGTTTGAAAACCTACAGTAGAGACCATTGATAGACCTTACCTCGATAAGACTTCCAGTGGAACAGTTGGAGCCAACAGTACTTGGAGTCAACAAGTGTGTGTAACAGGCTTCGTTTTGTGTGTTAATGGACTTCTGCCAGGAAATGGGAATCCAGGTAGTTGAGTTTGAATTTTGTGTCTAGGTTGAGGCCTTTAGCATTTGAAGAATTTGTTTACCAGACACTGGCTGTTCATCATGTACTTAATAAGTGTTATGATCTGGAATGCACTGCCAGGAAGAGTGGTGGAAGCAGATTCAATAGTAACTTGCAAAAGGGAATTGGATAAATACTTGAAAAATTGCAGGGCTACGGGGAAAGAGCAGAGGGGAGTGGGACTAATTGGATAGCTCTTTCAAAGCGCCGGCACCTGCACGATGGGTCGAATGGCCTCCTGTGCTGTATGATTCCTCCTTTCTCGGTGAGAAGGAGAAAGTGGACTTTCACGTCTGAGACTGGGTAGCCAGGGTCAGAAATTCGAGTGACTCCAATCAAGGCATCAGCTATACCTAGGGAAAGATTTAAGTATTTTCTTTAAATCAAGATACCTGATTAGTGAGTTTGTACTGCCTGTTACTTCACTGCGAGTGATAACTCTAGATACAGCTACCAACTCAACATCTGTAATGCATCGTGAGAAACTGCACTCTCACCTTGCAGTGAGTCCCACAACACAATACTGAGGGTGTGACATACAGTAATTACTCCCAGCGTCAACCAATTTTCCTTTTAATGCTTCAATTAAAGAGGCTTTGATCATGCCTACATAATCATGGTTCATACGCATTAAAAGGCCTTCATACTGGGGAGTGTCAACCAGGCTGAGTTCTCACTGCATTCCCCAGCCCTGACATCCTTGTCTTGATGATAACAGAAACTTAATTAAAAAGGACCTCCCTTGTTGGCTCAGTAATGCCTGGGGCTAGACTTAGTTACACAAAATAGGACGTTCCTGGGTTTGATCCCTGGTCTATGCTGAGTTGGCTAATCCTAGCTCGGTTGGCATTCACAGCATTACAATTGGCCTCAGTATCTCTGGATTAGGAAGGAGAAACATCAGCCTATCTACACAGATCCTCGAGTAAAACCAAACATTTGCACAATGGGGAAGCTAGACAAACACATGAGGGAGAAAGGAATAGAAGGATACGCCGATAGGTTTAGATAAAGTAGGGAGGGAGGAAGCTTGTGTAGAGCATAAACACCGGCATGGACCAGTTGGGCCGAATGGCCTGTTTCTATGTTGTACATTCTATGTATTTTTGTGTATTTAATCCTGGTTATTGTGTCCTTCACACTCATCATTTCCCCTTGAAACACACTCACCATTGTTCCTTTCTTTTAAAAAATGGATGGTCCTTGGGGTCCTGATCACTATATAGAGACCCCCGCTGGAAAGCACCCAGTTGCGGACATCAGTTGAGGTTAGATTGAGCTTGGCTGTGATCTCCCCGTAACATCACTCCCCATGCATATCCTGTAAACTTTTACATGAAGTAAGGCCTACTGGATGAGATACCAACCTGTTGAACTGTAACCACAAAGCTACCATAAGTCAGCACCTTCAGGAGAGGAGGGTAGAAAATTCAACGGAAGAATTCTCTCGAGAAGGCGGTGGTGGTGAGCCGCCTTCTTGAACCGCCGCACTCCACGTGGTGAAGGTACTCCCAGCGCTGCTAGGTAGGGAGTTCCAGGATCTTGACCCAGCGACGATGAAGGAACGGCGATATATTTCCAAATCAGGATGGCACAAGACTTGGAGGGGAACATGGAGGTGATTGTGTTCCCATGTGCCAGATTGAGCGGTTCAAGAAGGCGGCTCACCACCACCTTCTCAAGGGCAACTAGGGATGGGCAATAAATGCCGGCCTTGCCAGTGACGCCCACATCCCATGAATGAATTTTTATAAACAGAAAAACAAATTCGCTCAATATAATCTTGTATTTTTTTTCAGTTTATAATTTTCTTTTGGTAAACTCTAACAGAGAATTCTTCCATTGAATTTTCTACCCTCCTCTCCTGAAGGCATTGACTTATGGTGGGTTTGCCCTTGTGCTTCTAGGTGACGGAGGTTTGGGAGAGAGGTTTAACTTACAGGCTGCAGTAAGTTAAGGCTCACAGGGGTGTAAGCAGTGTACGATCTATAGGAAAGAGACAAGACTATGGTGAACCCGTTCAACGTCTTGTTATCTACTTATATTTAGAAATGTCATAGTAAAGGCTGCCGACTGCCTAGCTGCACTGTCAGAAGAAATTCAATAAATGTGGCGGAGGAAGAGAGTTGGGTTCTAACCGTCAGCTGTGACAGATTACAATATCAGCGCTCAGAGAATTGGACTCCAGGATGGATCCCTCACCACTGTCGGCCAACGGGAAGTGCCCTGTGAAACTGAAGGGTCGGGTGTCTACTTGAAATCTCAAAAGAGAGAAATCTTTCAGGGATCGGACCTCACTGTTGTTGGTTATACCAGTTTGTTTAAAGGATTTCATCAGCCTCCTTTCTAAATTCTCATTAAGATAATTTAAGACCCGCTGAGGCGCACAGATGCGGCAGACTAGTGTGAGCACAGAACTAAAGGGTACATGTTTAAGTTAACTCGGGTGAAATTGTAGATATAGAGGGACAGTCTTCTCCATAGTGTAACGAGCATGGAACAGTGTCACAGGGAAAACATACGAGGCTAAGACAATTCACCCCTTTAAAAGGGGGCTGGAGAAATAGAATCTAGTTGGTGATGGGATTGGTGTTTTTAAAGAGATAGGTAAGAGGCTGCAGGGATCAGACACTCCTTCATTCTTGGAGCACCATCACCTCAAGGACTGTAACAGTACAAGGAGGAGACCCAATGCCATCTCAGGGCAATGAGGTATGGGCAACAAAATTTGTAGGGTCCCAGGAATTCCGAGCCCACGTTTATACCGTGAGGTGGATTGGAAGGTGACTGCCCGAGGACAGTGTACTTCAACCATTTTCAGCCCCAGATCCCTCCTGGATATTTACACAGCCTGAGGAAATAAGGACATACACTCACACTCATTGTCTATTAGACGCCAACTCCAATTCCACACCAAAGTGGGTGACTCTTAACTGCCCTCTGAAGTGGCTTTAGCATCCGCTCAGTTGTATCAAACCTTTTCTTGGGAACTAGGGGATGAGCAATAAATGCGGTCTTGCTAACAGAGTGAATAAAGTACCCAACATAGGGTTGCCAACTCTGGCTAGATGTATTCCTGGAGGTTTCATCACAAGACCTCCCACCTCCAATGGCCCCGCCCAGTCAAACCGACTTAGTTCCCCATTTCCAGTATTTTTATTACTAATAAATGAAAGTGTTCAAAGAAAATGAAAAAAAAACAATTTTTGTTGAATGACCCTATGGTTTTTCTCCTGGGTTTGCTCGCAGCAGTATCCCAAGAGATTAATCTTTCATTCCTGGAAGCTCCAGGACAATCCTGGAGGGTTGGCAACCCCTAACCCACATACCCAGAGGTTTTGGATTTGCACCCCAGTCTGCGCTGTGCTCGTTGATCTCAGCCAGAATAACTTGGGGTTCTCCAGTTCACAACTTCAGTTGTCAGCTTGGCTCGGTAGGTAGCACTCCCAGGCTCTGAGGCAGGGGGTTGTGAGTTTGAGCCACAGACCAGAATTGCTGGTCCAGTGCAGTCCTGAGGGAGCGCTGCATTATTAGTGGTACCATCCTTCAGATGAGACATTAAGCAGAGCCCCATGTGGCATCCAGGCCAACATTTCTTCCTCAATCACCACCACTATATAAAAAAAAGTGCAGATTAACTGATTATTGTGGGATCTTGCTGTGCAACAAAATGGCTGCAACAATGCATTTCAAAATAATTCCTATGTAAAGTGCTTTGAGATATTCCGGAGATGCTTGTAAGGTATGACACGGCATGGGAGTTGTTGCCATCTGGTGGCCAAAAACACACAGCAGTTTGTAATCTGGGGAGAAAACCCTGGTTTGACCCCCGCGGGAGTGTCAGGCACCAGGTCCAAGTGGGAAAAAAATGTGGACCATAATTTTTTTTTACAAAAAGGCTTAGTGTTCAGAGGTGAAGCCTGATTCAAAGTAACTCACAGAATTCACACTTGAGATATTAGATTGCCATAAAGGGCAAGTTTTTCTTTTGTCCTTAACTGGCTGCAGCAACCCAGGGCTAGGAAGGGGGGGGGGGGGGGGGGGGAAAGGAATATTGACCAGGTCTTCCACACCCCTCATGACGACAGCCCAACCATCCCTACCGGAGAGACGCCAGGTGAGAGCAGGAGCAGGACCAGGCTTGGCTCTCCATCAAATAGCCCATTATCTCGGCTCGCACAAGGGGAATGGGCTGTCAGGCAATATTCCAGAGGTCAGCCAATGCCCGTGGAACCGTAATCCAGCAAGGAATCAATGCCTTGGGAAATGGAAGGGCAAAAACTGGAAGAATAAACCTTTTTTTAAACCTTCAATACACTGGGAGGGTAATTTTGACTTTGGCCGATGTCGGATCAGCTGCCTGTTATACATCTCTGCCGATTTGACTTCAATGGAAATGAAAACAGGGAGAGATGTACAAGGGGCGGCTGGTCCGATATCGCCCATTTTACACTGGCACCCAAAGTCAAAATGACCTCCTTGGACTCTCACTCTCTGCTGCTGGACCATCAATAACCAGAACACCCTCCCAGCAATAGACTAATAGGTACGGCTTAAAATTTCTCCCCCTCACCCCCCCCCCGCCCCATATTTAATGATGGAGAAATTAATATATTCTATAGTTTTTATCTGGGGGGTGTTTAGATATAATAAACTGGGTGCTTTTGGTTAAAATGGTCAGTATTTTTTTTTGTTATGAATGAATCACTGCAGGCAAGGTTGAATCTGCACAGGATTTGCTTGAGTTCTTTGAGGACATAACGTACAGGGTGGATAAAGGGGAACCAGTGGACGTAGTGTATTTAGACTTCCAGAAGGCATTCGACAAGGTGCCACATAAAAGATTATTGCTCAAGATAAAGAATCACTGGATTGGGGGTAATATTCTGGCATGGGTGGAGGATTGGTTATCTAACAGGAAGCAGAGAGTTGGGATAAACGGTTCATTCTCGGACTGGCAACCAGTAGCCAGTGGTGTTCCGCAGGGGTCGGTGCTGGGTCCCCAACTCTTTACAATCTATATTAACGATTTGGAGGAGGGGACCAAGTGTAACATATCAAAGTTTGCAGATGATACAAAGATGGGAGGGAAAGTAGAGAGTGAGGAGGACATAAAAAACCTACAAGGGGATATAGACAGGCTGGGTGAGTGGGCGGAGATTTGACAGATGAAATACAATATTGGAAAATGTGAGGTTATGCACTTTGGCAGGAAAAATCAGAGAGCAAGTTATTATCTTAATGGCGAGAAACTGGAAAGTACTGCAGTTCAAAGGGATCTGGGGGTCCTAGTGCAAGAAAATCTATAAGTTAGTATGCAGGTGCAGCAGGTGATCAAGAAGGCCAACGGAATGTTGGCTTTTATTGCTAGGGGGATAGAATATAAAAACAGGGAGGTATTGCTGCAGTTATATAAGGTATTGGTGAGACCGCACCTGGAATACTGCATACAGTTTTGGTCTCCATACTTAAGAAAAGACATACTTGCTCTCGAGGCAGTACAAAGAAGGTTCACTCGGTTAATCCCGGGGATGAGGGGGCGGACATATGAGGAGAGGTTGAGTAAATTGGGACTCTACTCATTGGAGTTCAGAAGAATGAGAGGCGATCTTATTGAAACATATAGATTGTGAAGGGGCTTGATCGGGTGGATGCGGTAAGGATGTTCCCAAGGATGGGTGAAACTAGAACAAGGGGGCATAATCTTAGAATAAGGGGCTGCTCTTTCAAAACTGAGATGAGGAGAAACTTCTTCACTCAGAGGGTGGTAGGTCTGTGGAATTTGCTGCCCCAGGAAGCTGTGGAAGCTACATCATTAAATAAATTTAAAACAGAAATAGACAGTTTCCTAGAAGTAAAGGGAATTAGGGGTTACGGGGAGCGGGCAGGAAATTGGACATGAATTTAGATTTGAGGTTAGGATCAGATCAGCCATGATCTTATTGAATGGCGGAGCAGGCTCGAGGGGCCGATTGGCCTACTCCTGCTCCTATTTCTTATGTTCTTATGATACCTTGGCTCAACTGGACACAGTGCACTTAGTGAGGTTTGAAGAGCAGTTTAAACATTGTTCTCTAGTACAACCCGTGAGTTATGTTATCACAGTCATATCAAATTCCTCTCTCCACTACTTTCATGGAGGCCTTAACCCATTTAAAAGAAACGGGTTTATGGGATTCCAGTGGGAGATGTCATCGTACAAACACATTAAGCATTCAAATGATAAAATGGCTCCAGTCACCTCCAGGTCTAGTATAAAAACACCCATTGAAGGGCACCGAGCATCGAATTCAATGCTCATTCTGATATTAATTACTTTTGAGTATGAGGGGGAAAAAGTCCAAGCTGTGTAAAATGGAGATATAATGAAGGGACACTGAGGTTCAAAACTTGACCTGCATTCACCTCATCCTCGAATAAATGAGTCCCACAAATGGCCCACTTCAACTGAGCCTTTCCCAGCAGAGTGATTATTGATCCATTTAAAATAAATGGGTTAGCGCCTCGATTAAAAATAGCAGAGAGGGGGAGGGGGGGGGGTCTTACAAATAAAATAAAGGGTAAATTATGTATTAAAGTGGGAGGCATTTGATACAAATAAATTGAAGAGTAAATTTTGAGACACCCCCCCCCACCTCCAGTCAGCATGGCCTGGCACGCAGTGAGTGGGAGCCACATAATAGCAGGTCTGAAAGCTATGCTTTTCCCCCTGTCAATTTGAATGGTAAACCCCTGTCATTTTGCAACCCTCTCTGGCTGTGTGCGGGGCCCCGTCAGCAGCGAAAGGCCTTGCAAAATTTACCCCTAAACGATTGCGTGGTAACATTGCACATGGTGATTTCCGGGCTCCGTCGCTATTAATATAGGTCCGGGATCTGATGCACAATCTGAGGTCAAAAGCCTGCATTGCCCTACCCTAACTGTGTGAAGCACCTTCACCGCACCGACTGCAGCGGCTCACCACCGCACCGACTGCAGCGGCTCACCACCGCACCGACTGCAGCGGCTCACCACCGCACCGACTGCAGCGGCTCACCACCGCACCGACTGCAGCGGCTCACCACCGCACCGACTGCAGCGGCTCACCACCGCTCACCTTCTCAAGAGCAACTAATGCCGCCTGTACCAGCGACGCCCACATCCCGAGAATGAACGAAAAAGCTTGCACATTTTCTTTTTGTAAGAAAGTGACTATAACGAGTGCACTGCTGGGAATCAGCAATATGACCCGATAGAAAATGCCAACCCTGTCTTGGCTTCTGCATCTTTGTAACCTGTGTTTCTGTCTGTAGAGTGCATGGGCAGAGCAAACACAGAACCGAGGGTGCCAGGGGGGTCTAAGTTTTTTTTTGCCTTTAAGGGCTGCACGGTTTCGTACTATGCAGCCCCAAGTCAAGGACCCACATAGAGGGGGTAATTTTGACTTTAAGACGATAGCGTTAAATGGGAGATATCAGCTCGGCAGCCCTTTAAGCACCTCTCCTGATTATCTTTTCCATGGGAGATGGGGAGAGGTGTTTAATGGGTGGCCAAGCTGATATTACACTGTCTACAGTTAAAATTACCCCCACCCCCACCCCACCAATAACCCAATAAAGTTTATATCAATCAATGTTTCCCATTAACTTGCACATGTCCTGAGCAACTGATACCAACAGACCTTGGTGTTCTGATTTAGGATCTAGGCCGAGAACAAACCAAACCTCCAGGCCCACAAAATTCAAACAGGAACAAACTAAAATAAACAATATCAGCACAAGCAGGCCAGGCTTGTCTAGAGGTTCGAGTGCTGGATTGCAAAGACTCAGGGAATGCTGTTTGGACACCCCTGCCTTAGGAGGGCTTATACAGATGAAAACATGTGTGTTTTCACAAGTGTCAACGTTGGTTAAGTTGCACATCCTGGTTGATTTAATTTTGAACACTCTACTCTTTGAAAGCGGCAGGAAGATATCAATGGACTGGTCAGGTGGGCAGAAAAGTGGCAAATGGAATTCAATCCAGAGAAGTAATTCATTTGGGGACAGCAAACAAGGCAAGGGAATACACAATAAATGGGAGGATACTGAAAGGTGTAGAGGAAGTGAGGGACCTTGGAGTGCATGTGCACAGATCCCTGAAGGTCGCAGGACAGGTGGATAAGGTGGTTAAGAAGGCATATGGAATACTTTCCTTTATTAGCCGAGGCAGAGAATATAATAGCAGGGAGGTTATGCTAGAACTGTATAAAGCACTGGTTAGGCCACAGTTTGAGTACTGCGTACAGTTCTGGTCACCACATTACAGGAAAGATGTGATTGCACTAAAGAGGGTACAGAGGAGATTTACGAGGATGTTGCCAGGGCTGGAGAATTTTAGCCATGAGGAAAGATTGGATAGGCTGGGGTTGTTTTCCTTGGAACAGAGGAGGCTGAGGGGTGATTTAATTGAGATATACAAAATTATGAGGAGCCGAGATAGAGTGGACAGGAAGGACCTATTTCTCTTAGCAGAGAGGTCGATAGGGGGGCATAGATTTAAAGTGACTGGTAGAAGGATTAGAGGGGAGCGGAGGAAAAAAAAAATTTCACCCAGAGGATGGTAGGGGTCTGGAACTCACTGCCTGAGGCAGAAATCCTCAACTCATTTAAAAAGTACCTGGATGTGCACCTGAAATGCCATGACCTGCAAGGCTACGGACCAAGTGCTGGAAAGTGGGATTAGGCTGGGTGGCTCATTTTCGGCCGGCGCGGACACGATGGGCTGAATGGCCTCCTTCTGTGCCGTAAACTTTCTATGATCCTATATTTAAATACAGTCTGCTGCCATTAATTCAAAGTTGTATTTTCACGATAAAAAATTGGATTATCCAATTATTTGCATTAAGCAATATAATTTAGTGGAAACTTGGTGCTAACAGAAAGAACGAACATATAATTTGTATTAGACAACTTCAAATTAACAATAGACTTTATAGTTAAATATGTAGCGCTGTGGTATTCAGCATAGTGTGATCTTTTAAAAACAAAAGAACTATTGTGTTATGGTACACTTTCCATTTCTTAGTAATCTACTTAATTTCAGATTGAGTTTAGCTATTCAGAAATCAAACACCCAGCCATCCCTTCCCTCGTTCTACTGGATTTCTCTCCGCACGCAGGATCGCGAGACACTTGAGTGGAGAGAAGATTGTATGCTGCAATGGATCATTGAGGATGGGTAATCGGTTTTATTGTAATCTCTCGGGTTGCATCAAGGATCTAATACAGAGCGTCTCTCCCACCGTTAACACCCGATGGTCTCAGTCGGATAGATAGTTGTGTCAATGTACAAGGCTCCAACAAAGCTCAGTGGTTCTGGAATGAGATTGTCAGCCATCATTTCGCCACTGACCTCTCAACAACCCCTAATGCATCAGCAGATGAACTGGAGAGCAAAGCACAAGGTGTGTGAAATGAGGGGATTAAAAGAAAGGACTATCCATGAAGATATTACTCCAAGGGAAGCTTAGGAGGGTCTGTTTCAGTGGTGGCCCTTCACCCATAATGTACCAGATGCTGAGCTTTATCAAAGGACAGGAAACTAAAAGGACAAACTTGCATTTATAAAGTGCCTTTCATGTCCTTAGGACATTCCAAAGTGGTACACAGCCAATATATTAACTATGAAATATAACCATTGCTGCCATTTAAGCAAATGCAGCATCTAATTTCTACACAGCAAGGTCCCACAAACAGCAAATGAGACGAATGACCAGTTAAACTCTTTTTGCTGGTACTGATGAGGGAGGAATGTTCACCAGGTCACAGAGAGAACTCCCTACTCTTTCAAAAGTGCAACAGGATCTTTTATGTCCACTCAGGTGGATGTAACAGATCCCATGGCACTATTTCGAAGAAGAGCTGGTGAGTTGTGTCCTGACCTATATTTATCCCTCAATCAACATCATTACAAGAGATTATCTGGTCATTATCACATTCCTGTTTGTGGGAGCTTGCTGTGCGCAAATTGGCTGCCGCATTTCCTACAATAGTGATTACATTTCAAAAGTATTTCATTGGTCGTAAAACACTTTGGGACGTCCTGAGATCGTCAAAGGCTCTAAATAAGTTATTTCTAACTTAGGTAGGAGTGCTATCAACTGAGCAAAGTTGAAAGGTTACCCTATGGAGATGCTTTCAGAATAAAACAAGAGTTTCTAATCTTATTACACCGCCAATGAGTGTTGCAAACGTTATCCACATTCAGACACACGAGTAGATAGGATGGGACTGCTACGGTCCTCAACAGTACACAGATTGCAGATTGGGTTTTAGCAAGGTGGTTTGCTAGGCTGAAGTATACAGCTCAGATATTGGGGGTAATTTTGACTTTAGGTGATAGTGTAAAACGGGCGATATCAGATCAGACAACAGTTATACATTTCTCCCGATTGATCTGATATCACCCGTTTACACTATCGCACAAAGCCAAAATGACCCCCATTGACTCAAAGTACAGAGCCATCTAGAGCACAGGCCGAGAGAGCAATCACTTGAATACCTATATTTAAGTAGCACCAGCCATTGTGCAGAGCTGGCAAACAGTGATTCAACCGTCAACGAGGCTACTGTAGATAAAGACTTTGTTTGAAATATAGCCCATGATATCTCCACACCAGAGAGGTAAAGTCCATCGAAGAGCAATATAATCCTTGCTCTAGCATTAATTGCGATGAGTAAGAAGGGGGAAAAAAAAAAGTAAAAGCTGTGTGAAATGAGGTATAACAAGGGGACACGGAGATAAAGATTTGATCTGGAATCACTTCACCCATGAAGAAATCAGTTGCACGGGGTGGCTGTGAATGACCCATTTCAACGGTGACCCTTTACCCTCAGTGCTGAATGATCTGTACTCTGGAAAAATATCAGCTTCCAGTCACCTACAAGAAGAAAATCCCCACAGAACATTGGACCAGATTGCCTTCAACCATTAAAAATAAAGTACCCTAAGGCTCGAGCTGGTTGATGGGCAGTCTGTTATTATGAGTCAATTTTAAGACAAGACATGACAATGTTCACTTGAAGGCATTTCTTACTCTTTGATAACAGTTCACAGCTGGAAGGATTCCAGATGCCCTGCAGTACGAGCACAAGCTTCAGCAACCAGATGCCCGTGAGTTCAAGTCTCAGAAGGTGGCCGACTCTCAAATTCATCTGCCGCTCACCTGCCTCCCAGCTCCCGGATCAGCCATCAATTGAGTGTTTCACGATAGCAGAGTGTTGATCGTACAAGAAGGTAAAGGTGGCATACCCGGGGTCCTCCTGCCAGTGGACACCAGGGCATCACCCATTGGTGATGTCAGGTAGAAGCATGAGGCCATGTTGGACCCATTATCACGTCCTCGGGTCCGTAACTTGAGAGACAAAAACATGATCTTGAAACTTTTGCAGAGTTTCATCAAAATAAGATGCCAACCAGGTTACAATTGCTTGCATTGCAAATAGAAGGATATTCAAGGATTGTGTGGCTGCTCTCCAGTTAGCAGGAAATGTAACATAAACTCGTCAGAAAGGGATACACTCAAGGACACTATTCATCAGGAATGCAAGTAAATATTTTTTGAATGTCTGTTCCTGACACAAAAGCCAACTGAAGCATTTGCGTCATTAGGACCATCTGTCTTGGAGTTCAGGGGAACTTCCCCTTACAAGTTTTCAAACATAACAGTTTGTGGTTACTTTCTGCAACTAGATGTCACAATGGTGCTCAATGGGAGTAAAACATTGAGTGTCGAACTACACAAATATTTGTATCTGGTCCACTTTAGACTATTTTGGCTCTGACACACCAGTAGAACTCCACTGCTCTTCTTCGAAACAGTGTCATGGGATCTTTTCCGTCCACCCGCAAGGGCCCTGGTTTATCATTTCATCTGAAAAAGAAGGCACCTCCGACAGTGCAGCACTCCCTCAGTACCGCACCGGAGCGTGCGCTCAAGTCTCTGGAGTGAGGCTTGAACCCACAACCTCCTGACTCAGAGGCAAGAGTGCAACCCACTGAGCCACGGTTGACATACCAGAGAATTGTAACCTTCCCTGTCCATCATATCACAACTTTTCATGTGTCAGGCGGTTAGTTCAGGTAAATCGGGCAACATTAGCGGGTTAGTCACAGGCTGATGCCTTTGTGTAAACTGGGTGAATGGCACGAAAATGTCACCTGATCTCCATTCACGTATCTGGAAAGTTTTAAAAAGTTGAAGGTGGTTAAGTTCTGACAATGTTAGATACTTACCCCTGAATGCTCCGTTTTCTGATCTATGCGTTTGTGCGGAACAGCATTTTTGCCAAACACTTCATGAAGGCAGCGCCCTTTTAAATATGTTTTTTTTTAAAAAAGTGATCAAATTTCCAAGAGGGGCAATGTAGGGAATACACAGGAATGCATGGTACACGAGGTACTTAACATGCACAGTAACCACCACTTCAAAATACACTCTTCTTTAAGGGGCCATTGTTCGGACGGAGTTTCTAGGCTCATTTCCTGTTTTTTTTGCAGGCAAAGTCTGGCCTGCAACTGATATTATCTGTGCCATCGTCTGCAGCCTTCCCAATGCACTGTCCACCAGAATGATACCGGGACTAAATTCTGGGTTACATTATGAGGACAGGTTGCCGAGACTAGGCTTGTATTCTCTTGTGTATAGAAGATTAAGGGGTGATCTAATTGAGGTGCTTAAGGTGATTGAAGGAGTTGATAGGGTCGATAGAGAAATTATATCCTCTGGTGAGGGAGTCCAGAACAAGGGGGCATAACCTTAAAATTGGAACTAGGCCATTCACGGGTGATGTCAGAGAGCACTTTTTCAGGCAAAGGGTAGTGGAAATCTGGAACATTCTCTCCCAAAAAGCCGTTGAGGCTGGGAGTCAATTGACAGTTTCAAAACTGAGATTGATAGATTTTTGTTAGGTAAGGGTATTAAGAGATATGGAAGCAAGGCGGGTAGATGGAGTTAAGGTACAGATCAGCCACGATCTAACTGAATGGCGGAACAGGCTCGAGGGGCCGAACGGCCTACTCATTTCCACGGAGCTACCTTAAGGTTCTCAAGATTCGACAGCACTGACACATATGGCGACGCAGTTACCAAAATCAGGTGAGTTTAAATCCTCAGCTGTACCGTGCTCAGTCAGGCGACACCTGCAGCACTGCACAGAGATCTGACTGCCATGAAATCCTGGACCTAGAGACACTACTGGAGAAAGGAAACAAGGCTGATCCCATGTCAGAGTGATGAGCCATGAGGAACGACTTGACATAAGGGTACTTCAGCTTTGTTTTTATTCGTTCATGGGATGTGGGCGTCGCTGGCGAGGCCAGCATTTATTGCCCATCCCTAGTTGCCCTTGAGAAGGTGGTGGTGAGCCACCTTCTTGAACCGCTGCAGTCCATGTGGTGAAGGTTCTCCCACAGTGCTGTTAGGAAGGGAGTTCCAGGATTTTGACCCAGTGACTATGAAGGAACGGCGATATATTTCCAAGTCGGGATGGCGTGTGACTTGGAGGGGAACGTGCAGGTGGTGTTGTTCCCATGTGCCTGCTGCTCTTGTCCTTCTAGGTGGTAGAGGTCGCGGGTTTGGGAGGTGCTGTCGAAGAAAACTTGGCGAATTGCTGCAGTGCATCCTGTGGATGGTACACACTGCAGCCACAGTGCGCCGGTGGTGAAGGGAGTGAATGTTTAGGGTGGTGGATGGGGTGCCAATCAAGCGGGCTGCTTTGTCCTGGATGGTGTCGAGCTTCTTGAGTGTTGTTGGAGCTGCACTCATCCAGGCAAGTGGAGAGTATTCCATCACACTCCTGACTTGTGCCTTGTCGATGGTGGAAAGGCTTTGGGGAGTCAGGTGAGTCACTCGCTGCAGAATACCCAGCCTCTGACCTGCTCTTGTAGCCACAGTATTTATATGGCTGGTCCAGTTAAGCTTCTGGTCAATGGTAACCCCCAGGATGTTGATGGTGGGGGATTCGGCAATGGTAATGCTGTTGAATGTCAAGGGGAGGTGGTTAGACACACTCTTGTTGGAGATGGTCATTGCCTGGCACTTGTCTGGAACAAATGTTACTTGCCACTTATCAGCCCAAGCCTGGATGTTGTCCAGGTCTTGCTGCATGTGGGCACAGACTGCTTCATTATTTGAGGGGTTGCGAATGGAACTGAACACTGTGCAATCATCAGTGAACATTCCCATTTCTGACCTTATGATGGAGAGAAGGTCATTGATGAAGCAGCTGAAGATGGTTGGGCCTAGGACACTGCCCTGAGGAACTCCTGCAGCAACGTCCTGGGGATGGAATGATTGGCCTCCAACAACCACTACCATCTTCCTTTGCGCTAGGTATGACTCCAGTCACTGGAGAGTTTTCCCCTGATTCCCATTGACTTCAATTTTACTAGGGCTCCTTGGTGCCACTCTCGGTCAAATGCTGCCTTGATGTCAAGGGCAGTCACTCTCACCTCACCTCTGGAATTCAGCTCTTTTGTCCATGTTTGGACCAAGGCTGTAACGAGGTCTGGAGCCAAGTGGTCCTGGCGGAACCCAAACTGAGCATCGATGAGCAGGTTATTGGTGAGTAAGTGCTGCTTGATAGCATTGTCGACGACACCTTCCATCACTTTGCTGATGATTGAGAGTAGATTGATGGGACGGTAAGTGGCCGGTTTGGATTTGTCCTGCTTTTTGTGGACAGGACACACCTGGGCAATTTTCCACATTGTCGGGTCGATGCCAGTGTTGTAGCTGTACTGGAACAGCTTGGCTAGGGGCGCAGCAAGTTCTGGAGCACAAGTCTTCAGCACTACAGCTGGGATGTTGTCGAGGCCCATAGCCTTTGCTGTATCCAGTGCACTTAGCAGTTTCTTGATATCACGTGGAGTGAATCGAATTGGCTGAAGACTGGCTTCTGTGATGGTGGGGATGTCGGGAGGAGGCTGAGATGGTTCATCCACTCGACACTTCTGGCTGAAGATGGTTGCAAACGCTTCAGCCTTGTCTTTTGCACTCACGTGCTGGACTCTGCCATCATTGAGGATGGGGATGTTTGCAGACATCTCAGAGAGGACCTGAGAGAGACAGAACGTTTGCCGAAATAGAGTGAGTTAACCTCAAACATTTTTTCAAATACGACAAGGAAGAACAAGATGGACAAGGCGAGGCACATTATGAGTTTCTCGGGATGGTAGTTGAGACCAGGACATTGGATTTAAAATATATCTAGATGCTGCAGTTGGTCGAGCTGGTATTCTGGAAAGATGAGATCCAATTAACCACAGGGCCTTCTTCATCCAAACCTTGCTTGTGATCGCATGATAAATCTACCAGTGTGTCATCACTGGTCTGTTTACACCAAATAGGTAACAGGGGACCCAATCATTTTACCAAGGTGAGAGAGTCCACTAAAAAGTTTTTAAAAAAATAGCTCCCTCAATGGCAGAGTGAGCAAAAGCTGAACCATACAGATCAGAAAGTCCTATTCAATTCAGCGTGGTATGTACTGAATGCTAAAATTGGCCTCAAAAGCCCAGGGCTGGGGAAAAAACAAACCATCAAGAGCTCCTCATGTCTGATCATTATCACATGACTCCCACTGGAAAGTAGGGGCATTGGGTATTGGTGTGATGTACCCCCACATCGTTTCAGCCCACGCCTGAAGGGTGGGCTCCTTAAAGGAGGTAGCAGAGGACAAGCAATACCCGTTGGCCTTAAAAAGGACAAGTACGAGAGAGAGAAAATTGGCAAGAACACCAAGAGCTTTTTTTAAAAAAAATACTTTTGAAAAGATTAGTGAGCAACAACACTTGCCTTTAATGTAGTGCTTTATTGTATCTCAAGACACATTCCAAACTGCAGACACTGGATTAATCTGAAGCGCAGTCACTGGTTGTGTAGATGAATGCAGTAGCCATTTTACACACAGGCAGCAATGAGGTAGGAATACCAGCTAGGACACAGGGAGAACTCACTGCTCTTTGGCCAGCTGTACCATGGGATCCATAATATCCAAGTGAATCAGCAGACAAGGCTTCAGCTTAACAACTCACTTCCCACATTGCTGCACTGAAGTGTCACACAAGTCCTGGAGTGGGGCTTGAATTCCCAGCTTTCCGACTCAGAAGCAACTAAGTCAAGCTGACACTTCCATGAAAGAAAAATTGCTGTGGTCCCCATACGTAGTATCATAAGCATGTACTTTTAATGCAATTACAATGCTGCTACATATAGCGGCCACAACAATTCTTCCTCCTTATTCCCAGTATGACACTGCTTATCTCACACAATCTGCCACCACAGTCTGGCCTTGTGATCTGCCGCCATGCAACAGAGGCAGAGCACTCACCTCCAGTGAGATGAGCAGTTATGTAGAACAGTTCTAATTTATTCATCCCCTTGCCTCACTCTCAGGAACTAGAATGTAACAATTTAAATTACTGAGCCCGATTAACATCCATGCCTGATATATCGCAGGCCTTTCATGTCTGCCACCCGGTCTGAAACCCCAAGCAAGATGCAGAAATCCTTGGCAAGTCACGCAATGACTGTCAGAACAATGAAGCTCACCTCAGGAGATCAAAGTTCAACACATTCAGATCCCTGCACTCCAGAGCATTAGAATCGTGATTCAGGACTTTCTCCCCTTTTATCAGAGGCTGACATGATCCGGTGAATTTTAATGGATTATATACACAAGAAAAAGCAAGTTCTGATGTGCTGAAATAAAAACGTTTGCAACGAGTGAAAAGCCAGTGTTTAAAGCGGTGCCCTCCTGTAATTTATATACGTGATGGATAAAAGTCTCCTAATTATGAATTGTATCTGTACCCAGCCTTTCCAGGCAGTTCGTGTTATCAGGAGCACAGTATTGACATACTCCGGATTCTGTTGACAAGCTCCAATTAAGATATGCTCAGAGTATTTCCCCTCTCAGATAGTCTCCCTTTCTGTTTTCACAGCAGTGATTGGATATTGATCCACAGTAAGGTCATCAACCCTCCAGGATTGGCCTACAGTCTCCAGGAATCAAAGATTAATCTCCAGGGCACTGCTGCGAGCAACGCAGGAGGAAAATCATCAGGGCACTAAAAACAATTGTATGTTGTTTTCATTTTCTTTTGAGCACTTTCATTTATTAGTTGTAAAAATATTGGCGATAGGAAAATTGGCCGTTTGACTGACAGTCAAGAATTGAGTAACAGAGTCTGTTCACTTTCCACTTGGTATGGGAAGGCAGTGAATTGTGAGGATGGACATGTTGGGCGACCAATGGCGGGAGCTAGAGATCATGTGATGAAACCTCCAGGAATATGTCTAACCAGAGTTGGCAACCCTAATCCACAGGCACCAGGACCCCTCCACTATTTTGCCCCTCTCGCTCGTCTTCCTGCTTCAGATTGCACCAGCAGTTCGATCAATCATAGGGGAGGGGAGGCATCACAGCCAAATCTGATCTAGTCCTCACCTGATCTCCACGTACACACACTGTCCAGTGATCAAGAGCAGGGACGCTGGCTGATTACCTGTCCCCATCCACACCCCTCTCAGGGTTGCCAACTCTGGTTGGACTTATTCCTCGAGGTTTCATCACATGACCTCCTGCCTCCAAACGCCCCAAGTCAAACAGCCTTTTTTCTTTTCGCATCTCCCAATATTTTTATAACTAATAAACATCCACCAGTAATATAACCACTACTCTACCATACCCAGTATATATCCTACACTGGAAACTGGCTGACAGTACTTTTTGTAGATGGCATTACAGAAAGCACGGTGCTTTTCAAAAAGATGGAAGGATTACTCGGCCCTCAAAAGATTTCAGTCCCATCGACGGGTAAATCTCTAAATCGTTTTTGAGCAGGCAGCCGGCAAAAATCGAACTCCATTTTTACAGCAGAGAAAAACATTATAAATCATTAATACGAGACCTTGTAAAAAGGCTGGCTCCTCAGGCTGATTCGGTGTAATTAGCCCACACGGTCTTGTTCTCAAAAAAAAAAAACAATCCAGCTCCCATCTTTGTTTCAGTGCCTTAATTAGTTCTAGGACAGACCCATGTCATGCTGTGGAATATTCAGCTGCAAGTTCTCGATCTCAGCTTTCAAAGTCATTAACTCTCGAAATGGTTAAAAAGTGGAAATGATTTGCACGAACGACAGGCTACTTATAATCAACTGCTGTACCATTATGTTGGTACCATGATATTTTTATGTGGGGGATAAAAGAGGCACATCTGGAAGAAATTTGGTGATAGTGCTTCCAATCAGCAAAGTTCACATGCAAACACTCAAATGTTTTTTTTTAAAAACTGGTTAGCACATGTAAAAATAGCACACACGGGGACGTAATGCGACCTCATTAAGCATCTGTGATGTAGAACTTCCAGCCGGTTAGGTTCATCCTCTGAATTGGCCCAATTTCGTCCCAAATTCAGATGGGCAGGACAATGGCCTGGGGTGGGGGGGGAGACTGAAAGGCAACGCATTTATAGATCACCTTATCACATCCCTCAAAACGCACTTCAAAGTGGTTCACGCGCAGTGCATCACTTTAAAGTGAAGCGACTTTTAGTTATGCAGGCAAGTGCAGCAGCCGATTTCACACAGCAAGATCCCAAGGCCCTAATTAGAACACGTCAGAGAGTGCTAGTTCCACAGTACAGACGCTTAATTTGTTTGT
Source organism: Heptranchias perlo (assembly GCF_035084215.1). Lineage (NCBI taxonomy): Eukaryota > Metazoa > Chordata > Chondrichthyes > Hexanchiformes > Hexanchidae > Heptranchias > Heptranchias perlo. The sequence continues at coordinate 10,635,373 of NC_090345.1, read as the reverse complement.
ACAACGTCCCTGCGTGGGCTATTTTTACACAGGCGTTAACCAATTTATATTAAAAAAAACACAATCAAGCGTTTGTATGTGAACTTCTGCTGATTGGAAGCGCTAACCTTGATTTCTTCCTGATGTGTCTCTTGTATCCCCACATTAAAATATCACAGATCAGAGAAACTCGACCAGTAAGTCTATATTGAGTGATGCTGGTCGAGTGGCTGGTGGTATTGATACTGCAGTCCAAGGGGAGGATGTGGAATCACATCAGTTTGACTGTGAGACATTCCCTCTTTGCGTTGTATCAATGTCACAATTAAAACATTTGCCTGAGGAAGGAGAAAATCTCCGAAAGCTTGTGAATTTAAAATAAAATTGCTGGACTATAACTTGGTGTTGTAAAATTGTTTACAACAATTAAAATAAACAGGTTAATTGCGCACAGAGCAAATTAAAGCCCCAAGAAGGAAGCTGAGGCCTACGAAATTGGCTTTCTGCTCACGTTGTCAAGAGAGCTGGGGTGGGGTGGGGAGGAGAATGTGTCAGCCGCACTCGGTGCCTCGTTGAATGATCGAGTCAGTCTTGTGCTGTTCACCTGCTTGGAGGCAGGTGTGAGCAGAGGGAAGAGCGAGGCTTCATGTCTGAGGACAACGATCGTGCAAGGGCCTTTTACCATGTTGGCAGGAAAGCAATCCCGAACGGTCTTCCTGTTCACCTCATTCGGTGGCCCGTGTTCCAAAGCAAAGGCTGTTGGAGCCTGTTTTATTTTAATGAGGAATTGGTCGTAAAGTTTGCATTTTTTTTAAAAAACAAAAATGAAGCGAACTGGGGTGGTGGTGTCAATTCAAGTAAACGTTATAAGAACGGTTTGCTCACTCTAACATAGGGATTGCTAGACGAAGACAGACCAAGGTCAATCTAGTTCACCTTCTACTGTCCTGGTAGTCACATGATACAACGATAATGGAGTTGTTGATCAATCTCTATCAGGAAGTCTACAACAGACCCATATATGATTTGAGGAAAACCCCAGTGGAGGAGAGTTTTGGGAACCGTAGGTCCAAAGTCATCTTTTCCCTCCCAAGCATTGCTACACTCACCACAGGTCATGTCTCAAATTACTCCTGTCGTTGCACTAAGTTGCATCACTTCCAACTTGAAACAAAAGCTGAGGGTTGAACTTTTTCTACAGCGTCTGTGGGTTGGGATGGACCCGGCTTGTTTATCTGTGCGCCGGCAACATAATGCGAAAAAAATGTAACGATGCAAGCTCACAGGCACAAGGAAGGGGCTCTAGGTCTTTAAGTGAGTCAGAACAGCAGGTACCTCATCTGAAGGTAGATCACAAGACCCATGAAAATCTGAGTCTCCGATCCCACCAGAACCCCTTGATATAAAAGGTGCCATTAGCTCCTTTATTGGATACCATCAACTTCTTTATGTCAGAGAGCACCTTCACCAGCAACAGAGACTCCAATTGCTCTCTACAGCGCTCTCAGGACAAAAGTGCCTCAAGTCTGATGACTGAACATTTGAACACACACAAAAATTCCGGACAGGAAATGACCCATTGGTCCATCTAGCCTGTCCCATGGAGTCGTGAGACCTTATGCATCAAGACATAGACACTCCCTACCCACCCGGAGCCATGTAATCTCCTGGGAGAGACAAAAAAAACAGATAAAGCCCAAGGCAACTGAACAGCCTGAGTAATAATATAATTAGGTATGTTTGTACAAAGCAACAGTCATTTTGTGATTAGCTAGGAAACACAGGAGGAAAATTTTGCGAGGCTCTGCAAGCACAGGTCACAAGTAGACCTCTTTCATAAGAACATAAGAAATAGGAGCAGGAGTAGGCCATGCGGTCCCTCGAGCCTGCTCTGCCATTCAACAAGATCATGGCTGATCTTATACTTCAACTCCACTTTCCTGCCTTATTCCCATATCCCTTGATTCTCTTAGAGCCCTAAAATCTATCGAACTCGGCCTTGAATATACTCAATGACAGAGCATCCACAGTCCTCTGGGGTAGAGCAGTCCAAAGATTCGTAACCCTCAGTGAAGAAATGCCTCTTCATCTCAGTCCTAAATGGCCAATCTCTTATCCTGTGACTGTGCCCCCTAGTTCTAGACTCTCCTGCCAGAGGAAACAGCCTCTCAACATCTACCCTGTCGAGTCTGCTCAGAATCTTATGTTTAAATGAGATCAGCTCTCATTCTTCTAAACTCCAGAAAGTATAGGCCCATTCTACTCAATCTCTCCTCATGGGACAACCCTCTCATCCCAGGAATTAATCTAGTGAACTTTTGTTGCACCGCCTCTAAGGCAAGTATATCCTTCCTTAGGTAAGGAGACCAAAACTGTACACAGTGCTCCAGATGTGGTCTCACCAAAGCCTTGTACAATTGCAGCAAGACTTCCTTACTCTTGTACTCCAATCCCCTTGCAATAAAGGCCAACATACCATTTGCCTTCCTAATTGCTTGCTGCACCTGCATGTTAACTTTGTGTTTTGTGTACAACGACATCCAATCCCTCTGAACACCAACATTTAATAGGTTATCATTTTAAAAATATTCTGCTTTTCTATTCTTCCTCCCAAAGTGAATAACCTCACATTTCCCCACATTATACTCCATCTGCCACCTTCTTGCCCACTCACTTAACCTGTCTATATCCCTTTGCAGACTCTTTGTATCCTCCTCACAGCTTACTTTCCCACCTGGCTTTGTATCATCAGCAAACTTGGATACATTACACTCAGTCCCTTCATCTAAGTCATTGATATAGATTGTAAATAGCTGATCCTTTCAGCACCCCACTAGTTACAGCCTGCCGACCTGAAAACGACCCGTTTATTCCTACTCTGTTTTCTGTCCATTAACCAATCCTCTATCCATGTTAATATATTACCCCCAATCCCATGAGCCCTTATTTTGTGTAACAACCTTTTGTGTGTCACTTTATTGAATTCCTTTTTGAAAATCCAAACATACTACATCCACTGGTTCCCTTTTAACGACCCTGCTGGTTACGTCCTCAAAAAACTAATAGATTTGTCAAACACGATTTCCCCCTTCATAAAACCATGTTGACTCTGCCTAATCATATGCTTTTTTTTTTAAGTGCTCCATTACCATGTCCTTAATAATGTGATTCCAGCATTGTCCTGACTACTGATGTCAGGAGCTGGCACAGGCACGATGGGCCAAATGGCCTCCTTCTATGCTGTATGATTCCATAATTGACACTCTAGGGCCGATTCTGCAACCCATGTTCCTGGCCAACAGGCATCTGTAGTCAGAGCAGGGCCTTGCAAAATTCACCCTATAATTCAGGCTTTCAGTATACACACAGTACAACATTAGAACTGGAAATTAAACCACTACTTTACTCCTACCGCTGTAGCTTAGTGACGAGCAGAATGCTTCGGTAAAGCCATGATTCACCTTTTAGCAGCCTATGGCCTGAATAGTGGAAAGTAGGCCTACTGTTAGACTAGGCAGCTGGGCGAATCGGAATCTTCAAGACTGAGATCAATAAATTTTTGTTGGGTAAGGGTATCGAGGGATATGGAGCAAAAGCAGGTAAATGGAGTTGGGTTCCAGATCAGCCATGATCCAATTGAATGGTGGAGCAGTACGAGAGAGAGAGGAGAGGACATTTACGGGTGCACTTCAGTGGTTTCAGCCTGGCACTTGGATTGTGGAAGAGCAGTGGTCTTCGTGTGTCTCCCCGTGTTTACATCGCAAAAACTGACTCCCTATCTCCAAAAGGAATACCCTCGAAATGTGGGCCTGCGATTCCGGCAGCTGGCTTTAGCAACGTAAACGCAAGAAATGTTCCGAGAAACTGTTTCTAATGGCAGGAGGGTCGGTAACCAGAGGACACCGATTTAAGATAATTGGCAAAAAAGCCAGGGTGGAGATGAGGAGAATTTTTTTTTTTAAAAACACGGCAAGTTATGATGATCCAGAATGCACTGCCTGAAAGGGTGGTGGAAGCAGATTCAATAGTATCTTTCAAAAGGGAATTGGATAAATACTTAAGGAAAAATTTGCAGGGCTATGGGGAAAGAGCAGGCGCGGGGGTGGAGAGGGGGGGACTAATTTGGATAGCTCTTTCAAAGAGCCGACACAGGCACGATGGGCCGAATGACCTCCTTCTGTGCTGTACGATTCTATGAACATGCAAACCAAACTAAACAGGCGGCAAATGTAAAAAAGTGTCTACCGTCAAGTCAGCAGACTTGCGAGAAGATGGTGAAGATGGAGAGATGGTGGGAGATTTGCATTCTGTTGACTGCTGCCTCGGGTCATAAATCCAAAATGAATTATTCAACAAGCATCCAATCACCACATTACGGCGTGCTCAGGATTACACGCTGTAAACAGGCACAACATATGCAGGTCAACACTGTAGCCCCAGGCTTTGGTTCCAGGCCTGAGATTAAATGTCTGCAGCAGCTGTGTTGCCAGAAGTCTGAAGTTGGGAAATGGTGGGGGGGCTTCATGGCTGCCCGAGGGTGGGGGGGGGGGGAAATTGAGGCCTCCTGTGCCTTTTTAAATACGTCAAGCCCACAGCGCTTCTGATTTGTAGCTCCCATTACAAGAATAGAGCAGTATATCTTATTCCGTGCCTTTCTTTCACTGAAAGCCTAAAATTTTTTTTTTGGCAAAGAAGCAAATTGCTGCTAATTTAGAAATTCTACACGCAAATCCAACCTATATTTTCCACCCCTCTGAAGAAGCCTTCCTTCTGTTGATCAGTCGTAGTTGGGAGCCTCCTTTTAACCCCTCGCAGAGCCTTGGTGACATACTGTCTACATGCGGAACAATTTAACGCTCCTCAGAAACAAAGTTATTTAAAAGAAAAAAACCAGGGGCATCTATTTTTTAAAAAAAGGACTGCAAGGGGTCGAGGGAATGTGAGAGGGAAAAATTTGGCAGATCCTTTGGGAGGAGATTAAATTGGTACGGTAGAGCCCGTGACACAACAGGTTGTATGTGCTGGGCCAAACAACTTTTCTCATTCCCCTTTCTCATGTGACAACTTGCAGATACTGCACTATAACACGGCTAAAAGCTCCAGATGGTAATAGGTTACAAATATTAGTAAAAGGAAAGAAAGTACATGCATTTATATAGCGCCTTTCACAACCTCAGGACTTCCCCAAGTGCTTTAAAGCCAACTAAGTACTTTTTCCAAGTGTAGTCACTGTCGTAATGCAAGGTACACAGCAAGCTCCCACAAACAGCAATGTGATAATGACCAGATAGTGATGTTGGTTGAAAGTTAAATATTGGCCAGGATACGGGGGAAGAACTCCCCTCTGCTTCTTTGAAATAGTGCCATGGGATCTTTTACAAACACCCGAATGGGCAGATGGACCGAGACGTCTCATCCGAAAGACGGACCGAGACGTCTCATCCGAAAGACGCCTCCGACAGTGCAGCACTCCCTCAGTACTGCACTAAAGTGTCAGCCTAGATTTTGTGCTCAAATCGCTGGAGTCAGACTTGACCCCACAACCTTCCGCTTCAGGGGTAAGAGTGGTACCACTGAGCCATGGCTGACAGGTTTGAAGGAGGAGTGAATTCCATTGACAGGCGCCAATCTCCGATAAGCCGAAGTGCAACTTAACCAAAAAATAACTGACAACCCAAAAAAGAAGTACAAGTGAATAATGACCAAGGTTACTGCTTCAAGGCAACAGAGTAAGTTAAATTCCTTTTTATTACATTGTATTTCAGGATTATTAGTGCTTTGGGAATCCCATTCCACAGTTCAGTTTGTTTCTCTGTGAAAAATGAAACCTATTGGCCTCCCATGTGAAATGTGAAAAGCAGTTCAAATGGGAGCACAGTGGGACATAAACCTCTGACGATTTAGGTCGCAAATACACCCAATATTACGCCATTTTCATAGAAATCATAGAATTACACAGCACAGGAGGCGGCCATTCGGCCCATCATACCTGTGCTGGCTCTTTGAAAGAGCTATCCAATTAGTCCCATTCAATTGGAATCATAGAACTTTATGGCACCGATTGAGGCCATTCGGCCCATCATGTCTGTGCTGGCCGAAAAAGAGCCATCCAGCCGAATCCCGCTTTCCAGCACTTGGACAATGTAAAAGTGCCGACTCTCTACCCCTTATGACCTCTCTTCGAGTCAGACTCTCAAGTGAGCGAAATGTGTCCAAACATATACAGCAGCTTTAGTGAAAATGAGAAGCCAGATTGGGGATAGATGAATATTTGAATGAATGAACATTTAGTGGAAAAACCACCAAGTCCATTTACAGCTTTATTCAACTCTCAGAACTGGGAGTCCCTCCAATTTGGTCAAAAGGTCAGCATGGTACAGTTATATCCCAAAAGCTTTAATTTAGAAACATGATATACTTACTCCGTTCTTTATTGTAGCAGGAAAGCACGCTCATGCTTAACCTCCAGTGATATAATTCAGTGCATCAGAATAATGTATAATGAGGTATTAAGGACCAGTTCTCTCCACCTCTGACCCTACAATTCACTGTGGTGAGCGCCAATCTCAAACAGCACTCTGCACGAAGCAGAAGAGAGGGGAGGGAGACTCCGCGGGCAAGGAAATCCGCAGACATTTTAAAAAAAAAATATAGCTCCTCCATCACCCTCTGGGACATAAATGATGGACAATGGGGCCAGGTTGAGTGGGAGTCTGCTAAAGCCTAAAGAGAACAGGAAAGTAGCTTTGAAAATAAAAGGAAAGTTCAAAAATCGCAACAATGGACTCAAAATTCCTGAGGCCGGGGAGGTGGGCAAAGCAGCGAAGGGATCACAGTTTGGAGCAGAACCCGGAGCAGCCAGGATTCTGCCCTTCACCTCTTCTGTTCCAGGTTGCCCTCCAGGGGAGGGTGTTTCTTCGGCCCTCCTTGCTACATCACTGGGAATGTGTCTGGGGCCATTCCCGGGTTAGACAGGGGAGAGCACGTCACCCATTTCTGGCCTCGACAAGGTCTCTTCCCACCCCGAGATGGTCGGTAAGTAAAATGCCTGATCCTTCTGCTCCCCGAGGCGCAGTCCAAAAGGTTAGGCTGATCATTTCTCTTTGGCCCTTCTCCGGCCTCGGGGTGATTTCCCGTCAGAGGGGCAGGGGTGGGGCGCACTGCCCAGAGGGGCAGGGGAGTGAGTCGCTCAGACTGCCGTCACCTCATTTCAGCTGACACCTCTGTTCTGCCTGTACAGGTGCAGGCCCCTGCCCCAAGTATATCAAAGACCTTGTCCCTGCGATTTAGGATTGGGGCAACAGAGTGGCTTGAAATCCTGCCCTACGACTCTTCCACCTCCTTACAAGGGTTCAGGGAGTTTCAGACCCAATCTACTTTCTGATGAGTGAATTGCAGCATTGTGCCAATTTAATTTTTTTTTTTAAATGCCCACTTTCTCCCCTTTTCTTCTCTTCCCCCTCTCCTGTGGCTTCCAGTCCGACTGCCCCCATGCAGCCAACGCATCTTCTCCAATGGCTTCTACTCCCGTCCCCACACTGAACTCAGACGTGGCCAAAGCTTCCATCCTTGACCCCACTCTCCCATTTGCATGCTACCTCTTAACAGCATAATCCACAAATAAGGGGCACGGCTTCCATATGTATGTGGATGACACCCAGTTTTTTTTCTCTCCACCACCACCCCTTAGACTCCTCCACTACCTGTGTTTCCTGACTGCCTGCTAGACATCAAGTCATGAATGAGGCAGAACCTCCAAGCCCAGAAACTCCACATTCACATTTCTCTCCCCCACCACCATTTCCATCTCCTTCTCCAACAGTGCCCAACCTCAGTGTCCTGCTTAACCCAGAACTGCTCTTCAACGCCTACGTACAGCCCCGTCACTGAGATGGCCAATTTCTATCTCTGAAACATCACCCACATCTGTCCCTACCTCAGCCCAACCAGTGCTGAAACCCTCATCTGTGCCTTCATCACCTCTAGAGTCAACTTTTTTCCAACACTCTCCCTGTTGGCCTTCTGAAATCCACTCTACATAAACAACTCATCCAGAACACGAATGCCCACATCCCATTCAATGTCTCACTTACCCAATACCCCTGTCCTTGCTGCCCTCCACTGGCTGCCCACTCCTTCCAGCAAAGTTACAGTGGCAGATCGGGAGCAGCAACGAGGAAACTCCTGATGATAAAAAGCACGAGAGATGTACACAACGGAGAGAGAGGCATGAAGAGGAAACAAAGTAGACAGGCACACATGCATAGTTTGGGTTGGGGGGGGTGGGGGGGAGAAAGAGGATAAATGGAGAGAAAACAGAGACAGAGAGAACTGAGGGAAAGAAAGATGACAGAGAAAAATAACAAGGTAATTAGAGCTGAACTTCAGTATGTGTGTTTTACGCTGTGGCAGCTTTCATTTAGTGCACTGTTGGCACTGCCTGCCTAGATAGGCCATCTCTATATTGGCCCCTGTGGACGTGGATCGGTTTTTAATCAGATGCTTTCCTGCAGCGGTGAAGCATATGTCTCCCGTTCAGAGATCTAAATACTGCTGTGGTTAATGTTCACCGAGCTCTCTGATGCTCCGCCTCGTTTAATTAATCTTATTGCATGGGCTCTGTGTGTGGTTCAATTATCATCTCTTACACTAGAGCCCAGACACTGTCAGTGCTGCTCAGGAAGTCAAAGAAAGAAACTTGTTTTTGTGTTGCTTTTTTTTCTTGATCTTCCTTTTACTTGTTTACCACTGGATTTTCACGAGCTATTTTTTCTAGAACAGAGACACTGAACGTTTCACGTTTGTACCTTAATTAGTAATTCAGTTCATGTATCCCGTCCCCCATGCTCGCCAACCTACATTAGCTCCTGGTCCAGCAACACTTCAATTTTAAAATTCTCATCCTTGCGTTCAAATCCCTCCGTGGCCTCGCCCCTCCCCAACTCTAACCTCCTCCGACCCTGCAACCCTCCAGGAACTCTGCGTTCCTCCAACTCTGGCCTCTTGCGCATCCCCGGTTTCCAATGGCGACCGTGCCTTCAGCTGCCTAGGCCCGAAGCTCTGTTTTTTCCCCTCCCTAAACCTCTCCACCTCTATCCTCTTGAAACAAGCTTTTGCTCGTCTGTCCCAACACCTCATGTGGCTCTGTGGGAATTTCCACGGGGTGTTATGTAGCGCTGTTAAGTAGGAATTACAAACTCTAGTATCTGCACTGCCAAGAGTTTAAAGGTCAATGGACACAGCGAAGATTTATCCGTACTATGCTGACAATTTAATGTTGGCTCTGGCCTGTTTTCCTGCAGCTTTCCCACTGAGAGATAAATGGCGAGATATCTGGAGGCTGCAAATATGGTGAGGTCGAAAGATCCCCGCACTAACTTTGTAATTAATGCTTCAGACGTTAAGTCAAGTGCAAGGTGTTTATCTCCCAGCATTAATCTCTTACCAGCTGTCCAAAGTCCAATCCAATACTGCCAGGGTCACGCCCGGAAATGGACGGCTATTGTGCATTTTTATTTTGTGCTCATCAACGTGAGGGATGTCAGCACAGAGGAAAAGAACAGCTTCACATTTCCAGTTCTCAACATCAATGTCTTTTATAGAATCAAAAAATGATACTGTAGAGGAGGCCATTCGGCCCATCATGCCTTTGCCGGCTTTTTGGAAGAGCTGTCCAATTAGTCCCATACCCCCACCCCTGCTCTTTCCCCATAGCTCCTGCAAATTCCCCCCCCTCCCCGCAAGTATTTATCCAATTCCCTTTTTGAAAGCTGCTATTGCATTTACTTCCACCACCTTGTCAGGCCGTGCATTCCAGATCGTCACAACTCGCTGTGTAAAAAAAAAATTCCTCATCTCGCCTGTTGCTCTTTCGTATCAGATTCAGTATGTCCAGCTGGAAAGTAAAGTTTTGGATGTAAATGATACCAAATTAGTGGCACAGCAAATGGTGAGGAAGAATGCAAGAGGGCACAGACAGGTTATGGAAATATACCCCAACAGTAAAATCCTCAATGGTGAGATGTAGGGGTACAGATACAAAGACCTCTCTTAAAAAAAAAAAACCGGTGGAAAAAGGCCATAAAAAGAGCAATTGGAATTTTGGCTTTTATATACTTGGAGCTTTGAATACAAGAGCAAGGAGATGTTGTACAGAACATTGGTTAGGCCACCGTTGGGAGTGCTTATGTGCAATTTCGGGCACTCCATTATAGAAAGGATATTAGAGCAATGGAAAAGCTGCAACAGATTCACTGGGATGGTGCCAGGAGCGAGAAGATATAGTTATATAAAAGAGAATTGAAAAGCTAGAGTTGTATTCACTGGAGCAGACAAGGTTAAGAGATGTTATAAAATGTTTATACTAAGACTAGGTATTGTGACTTGGGATCACTGTTTCATGGCAAAAGGTTATTTATATTGTATCTTTCACATCCTCAGCATGTCCCAAAATACTTTGCAGCCAATGAATTACTTTAAGCGTAATCACTTGTTTAAGATAAACACACAGCAAGATCCCACAAACAGCGGTGAAGTAATGACCAGTTGATATGTTTTTGGTGGTGCTGGTTGAGGGGTAAATGTTGGCCAGAACACCAGCAGAACGACCCTGCTCTTCTTCCAATAGTGCAATGGGATCTTTTACATCTACCGCCCTGAAGTGTTACCCTAGATGGCATGCTCAGGTGCTGGAATCCACGACCTTCTGTCACCAAAGTGATCACTGAGCCAAGGCTGACATCAGTTTGGTGGCACAGACCCATTTACATTGTTGGTCGCTTCACCAATTACCCTAGAAATTACAACATTCGACCCATCCCACCTTCAACTGGAGCGAGCTGCTCTAATTCCAACTCCACGGTTTTCCGCATATCCTTGTATTTTAATTACCTTATAGTCTCTGCCTCAACAGCCATTTGGACTAAAGCATTCCATGTTCTAATAGAAACATAGAAAATAGGAGCAAGAGTAGGCCATTCGGCCCTTCAGGCCTGCTCCACCATTCAAAATGATCACAGCTGATTGTCTAACTCAGTACCCTGGTCCCACTTTTTCCCCATATCCCTTTAGCATTAAGAAATATATCTCTCTCCTTGAATACATCTAATGACTTGGCCTCCACTGCCTTCTGTGGTAGAGAATTCCACAGGTTCACCATCCTCCGAGTGAAGAAATTTCTCCTTATCTCGGTTCTAAATGGCATACCCCATATCCTGAGACTGTGACCCCTGGTTCTGGACTCCCCAGCCATCGGGAACATCCTCCCTGCATCTAGTCTGTCTGGTCCTGTTAGAATTTTATATGTTTCGATGAGATCACCTCTCATTCTTCTAAACTCTAGTGAATATAGGCTTAGTCGACCCAATCTCTCCTCATACGTCAGTCCTGCCATCCCAGGAATCAGTTTGGTAAACCTTCGTTGCACTCCCTCCATGGCAAGGACATCCTTCCTCAGATAAGGAGACCAAAACTGCACACAATACTCCAGATGTGATCTCACCAAGGCCCCGTACAACTGCAGTAAGGCGTCCCTGTTCCTATACTCAAATCCTCTTGCAATGAAGGCCAACATACCATTCGCCTTCCTAACTGCTTGCTGCACCTGAATGCTCGCTTTCAGCGACTGGTGTACAAGGACACCCAGGTCTCGTTGCACCTCCCCTTTTCCCAATCTATCACTATTCAGATAATCTGCCTTTCTGTTTTTACAACCAAAGTGGATAACCTCACATTTATCCACGTTATACTGCATCTGCCATGTTCTTGCCCACTCATCCAACTTGTCTAAAATTACATTGGAGCCTCTTTGCATCCGCCTCACAGCTCACATTCCACCCCAGCTTTGTGTTGTCTGCAAACTTGGAAATGTTACATTTAATTCCCTCATCCAAATCATTGATATTGTTAATAGCTGGGGCCCAAGCACTGATCCCTGCGGTACCCCACTAGTCACTGCCTGCCACACGGAAAAAGACCCGTTTATTCCCACTCTCTGTTTCCTGTCTGTCAACCAATTCTCAATCCATGCCAGTATATTCCCCCCAATCCCATGTGCTTTAATTTTGCACACTAACCTCTTGTGTGGGACTTTATCAAAAGCCTTCTGAAAATCCAAGTACACCACATCCACTGGTTCTCCCCTATCTATAATACTAGTTACATCCTCAAAAAATTCCAGTAGATTTGTTAAGCATGATTTCCCTTTCATAAACCCATGCTGACTTTGTCCAATCCCATTAATGCCTTCCAAGTGTTCTGTTATCACATCTTTTATAATAGACTCTAGCATTTTCCCCACTACTGATGTTAGGCTAACGGGTCTGTAATTCCCTGTTTTTTCTCTCCCTCTTTTTTAAAAAAAAAATAGTGGGGTTACATTTGCCACCCTCCAATCTGTAGGAACTGTTCCAGAGTCTATAGAATTTTGGAAGATGATCACCAATGCATCCACTATTTCCAGGGCCACTTCCTTTAGTACTCTGGGATGTAGATTATCAGGCCCTGGGGATTTGTCAGCCTTTAGCCCCATTAATTTTCCTAGAACTATTTTTTTTTAGTAATACTGGTTTCCTTCAGTTCCTCCCTCTCACTAGACCCTTGGTTCCCTAACATTTCCAGGAGGTTATTTGTGTTCTCCTTCGTGAAGACAGAACCAAAGTATGTGTTTAATTGTTCTGCCATTTCTTTGTTCCCCATTATAGACTGTAGGGGACCTACATTTGTCTTCACTAATTTTTTTCTCTTGACATATTTATAGAAGCTTTTACGGTCAGTTTTTATGTTCCTTGTTAATTTACACTCATACTCTATTTTTCCCCTCTTAATCAATCTCTTGGTCCTCCTTTGCTGAATTCTAAACTGCTCCCAATCCTCAGGCTTGCCGCTTTTTCTGGCAATTTTATATGTCTTCTCTTTGGATCTAATAACGCTCTGTGGGGTGGGGTGGGGGTGGGGGGGGCGGGGGTAGAATCTAACTTCCGCCTTTATTCTTTGAGTGATAATCTTGAGTCTATGCCTTCCTGTTGCCAATTCGCCAACTTGTGCAAACAGGCTTTCACTGGTTGCCCACTCAAGTGTTCCAAATTTTGTGCACCTCTGCTCGCTTCCCCTTTGTCCTTCTCTGTTCCGGTGAAGAAAGTCCCACTGGTGATCTCCTCACTGCTAGCCCTGGCTGCAGCTCCTTCCTGACGCTGCTACTTTGCTCCAGAAGCAGATGCGAATTCCTGAGCCATTGCAAGGCCGGGGATTTCCCACTTTGCAGCCTGCAGCATGGAGTTCACTCGCGAAGCAAAGACAAGCAGCGTCAGGTCCTATGCTGCAGCCAGGACTGGCTGGCGAGATCTCAGAGGAGCGCCAGCAACTTCCCAGCAAGATCCCTCCAGGACATCAAATCAACTGTTGGACCACAAGCTCACTGGTTTGCTACCTCAGTGAATAAAAAAGGGGCACAATTCTGAATACAGGATCACAAGATCATTACAGATGAAAAAGGCCATCTTATTCCATCCAGGGAAACCCTAAAAGTCTCCCTATTGCAGCATCAAAATGGTTCAATAATTGCAGATTTTGCCTCCATTACTGCATCTGGGAGTCGGTTCCATGCTTTGACCACACTGTGTTTGAAGTCCAACTTCCTGATATCAGTCTGAAATTTAACTAACTAGTTTAATCCTGTATCCTTGTTCTACTCTCGCAATTGAAAGTAATTTTCCAGATCTACTTTTTCCCCATGCTGTTTATAATCTTATATGTCTCAATAAGGTCAGTTGTTGGGTGCCTCCTTTCAAAGCTGAAATGCCCTAAGTTCCTTCAGACTTTCCTGATAACTCAAGAGCTTCAAGATGAGGGATGCTAAGCCCTTCCTTATATCTTGTGTCCAGTCGAAATACAAAGATCTCAAGCGCGTGCCAATGCATTTTTACCAAAAAAAGGGTTAAAAACCAAAGCACTTGATCTTTTAGAAATCATAAAATGAAAATTGCCATGGTGCTGTTTTCTTTTATCAAACGCTGGCTGAAGTTACACACGTTTTCGATTATCATCCTTATCTTGTGCCCTCAGATACGGAAGCATAAATATGGGTCCCCAAGGTGTTTTATTGGACCGTCGTTGCCAGAATTAACAGCAAATGGCCAGGCCAAGTGAGGTTATTATTACCAGCTGTGAAGCAATTTATTCAGCTTCTAGTTCCCAGAGCCTGTCCTCAGACTCAGTTCAAAGCCCAGCATGTACTAATGACGGTGATAAAACACTAACAGGACTCCAGATCGATGTACTAATATCAGTAATGAGCACAGGCAGCAGCTGAGGCTCCTTACATCATATCTTGTTGAAAGTCAGGGAGCTGGCCTCCAAGGGACAGCCATTAGCCGGTGTTGTAAAAACATTCGGCCTCCTGCCCTAATCAACGTAAACAAACTCACCGAGACAACATCAAACAGAAGCAAATGGGTGTCACACCTTTTAGGATTCATTAACCCCATAAAGTGGATGGCACGAGAGAAAATGGGCAAGTGCACTAAACTGTAACTGTACACCAAGCAATTTACATCGTGCAACAACTTGCATTAATATAGCATTTTTAAAGTGGCAAAATGTCCCAAGGTGCTTCACAGGAGCGATATCAAACAAAATTTGACACCGAGCCACATAAGGAGATATAAAGACAGGTCAGCCAAAGCTTAGTCAAAGAGGTAGGTTTTAAGGAGCGTCTTTAAGGCGGAGAGGCTCAAGGAGGGAATTCCACACATTAGGGCCTAGGCAGCTGAAGGCACAGCCGCCAACTGTGGAGGTGCCAAAATTGGAGGATTGGAGCAGTCTCTGAGGATTGATGGGCTGGAGGAGTTTACAGAGATAAGGAGGGGCAAGACCATGGAGGGATTTGAAAACAAAGAGGAGAATTTTAATATCGAGGCGTTCCCGGACCGGGATCCAATGTAGGTCAGCGAGCACAGGGGGCGATGGGTGAACGGGACTTGGTGCGAGTTAGGATACGGGCAGCAGAGTTTTGGATGAGCTCAAGTTTATGGAGGGTGGAAGATGGGAGGCCAGCCAGGAGAGCGTTGGAATAGTCGAGTCTAGAGGACATGGATAAGGGTTTCGGCAGCAGATAAGCGGAGGCAGGGGCGAAGACGGGCGATATTACGGAGGTGGAAGTAGGCGGTCTCGGTGCAGGAGGGAATCCGGGTAGGAGTCTAATGTTGACAACAGACTGCGGTAACGGCGCCCGAGGGACTTCATGTCCGAACCTGGAAATGTCCCATCAGATTTATAGTGCAAACTTTGCTATAAAATGGCAACAATCTTGTGTCAGTACATCCTGCTTTTCCTAGCTACATCTAATTCCTGTTTATATTACAAAAGTGTGAAGTGATATTAGGAAGAATAGGAGGCAATATTAACTGAATGGTACAATTTTAAAGGGAGTGCAGGCACAGAGAGACCTGGGGGTGTATGTACACAAATCTTTGAAGGTGGCAGGATAAGTTGAGAAGGCTGTTAATAAAGCATTTGGGATCCTGGGCTTTATCAATAGAGGCATAGAGTGCAAAAGCAAAGCAATTATGCTAAACCTTTATAAAACACTGGTTAGGCCTCAGCTGGAGTATTGTGTCCAATTCTGGGCACCACACTTTGGAAGGATGTCAAGGCCTTAAAGAGGGTGCAGGGGAGATTTACTAGAATGGTACCAGGGACAAGGGATTTCATTTATGTGGAGAGACTGGAGAAGCTGGGGTTGTTCTCCTTAGAACAGAGAAGGTTAAGGGGAGATTTGATAGATGTTCACAATCAGGAACAGTTTTGATGGAGTAAATAAGGAGAAACCGTTTCCACCGGCAGAAGGGTCAGTAAGTAACCAGAGGACACGGATTTAAGGTGATTGGCAAAAGTGCCAGAGGCAACATTTTAAAAAAAACACAGCAAGTTATAATGATCTGGACTGCACTGCCTGAAAGGGTGGTGGAAGCAGATTCAATAGTAACTTTCAAGAGGGAATTAGATAAATACTTGAAGGGAAAAGATTTATAGGGCTATGGGGAAAGAGCAGGGGAATGGGGCTAAATGGACAGCTCTTTCAAAGAGCCGACACAGGCACAATGGGCCGAATGGCCTCCTCCTGTACTGTACCTACTATGATACTATGAACGCTGGCTCCAGAAACAGAACTATGATACAAATGGAAAAAATGCTGGCAATACACTAGCAGGCCCATCAACTTCTATGAAGAGAAAAGAAAGAAAAATAGATTTGCATTTATATAGTATTTTTCATGACCTCAGGACATCCCAAAGTACTTTACAACCAATGAAGCACTTTTGAAGTGTAGTCACTGTTGCAATGTAGGAAATGCAGCAGCCAATTTGCGCACAGTAAGATCCCAGATAATCTCTTTAATGATGTTGGTTGAGGGATAAATATTGGCCAGGACACCGGGGAGAACTCCCTGCTCTCCTTCGATATAGTGCCAAGGGACCTTTTACGTCCACCTGAGGGGGCAGACGGGGCCTCGGTTTAACGTCTCATCCGAAAGACAAAGTTAATGGGCCTGATTTTAGCAGGCCTGCGGGTTTCCGGCGGGTTGGGTTTCGGGTGCGTGGCCTCCGCGCCTGGTGAAATTAGTGGGTTGCCCGCGCGATCGTAGCAGGCAATCCACTAATTGGAATCATTTACCTGCTCCTCCGGGGTCCGCGCTGCTGGTCTGCACGTCGGGCGGGCTGCGCATGCGCAGTACGATCTGTCAGCTGGAGGCTCTCTAGTTAAAGGGGCAGTCCTCCACTGACAGATGCTGCAACCAATGGAACAAATTACAGCATGGAGCAGCCCAGGGGGAAGGCTGCTCCCAGTTTAATGATGCCTCACCCCAGGTATCATCAGATGGGGTGAGGAGGAGGGGGAGGACAGAGATCTTCCACCCGGCGGGCGGGAGGAAGTGGCCTGGCTCGAGGTGGCAGAGGAGGTCACCTGCACCACCAACATATCGCCCACCTGCATACAGTGCAGGAGGCGCTCCAATGACCTCAGTAGGTCAGCCAAAGTGAGAACACTTACTCTTTCCCCTACACTCCGTCTGCCACAACACCGCCCCCACCCCACATCTCCTTCGGCACCGCCAACACTACTCTGTCACATCACCCCTCATACCCACTCAAACCCCATCCTCATCTTACCTGCACCTACTCACCTCGCCAGTACTCATCCCGCCACTACCACGCAACCCAATCCTCATACAATCTCATGGCTCTATCTCATACTCACCCTCTCGTGCATCTCTTTCACGGCCAGCCTCACTCAACCTGCCACTACCTGTGCTGCAGCCACAGGGCATGCATCACATATGTGCAGTAGGCAGCGTAAGGCAAACGTGTCGTGAGCATGAAGGGGATGCACAAGGGTGTTTGAGGGTTTGTCATGGTTCTTACTTATATTGAATTTCTGACCAACTCACATTACACATTATATTGGCACCACTACTGCCATGTCTCCGCGAATCCTGTCTGTTGTGTGCAATAATGCCCGCTCCTGGGTATCACTATGAGGACCCACCACTGATGCCACCCATTGTGTTACTGCAGAGTGGGTGTAGGTGTATTTGCAGGGCTCTTCCGCGCAGACGAATGAGAGACATCGGCGGTGTAGCCGGCTGCACCCTGGAAGGATGCGGAGGAGAAGTTGTGGAGGGCAGTGGTGACTTCGGCAGCAACAGGTAAGCAGATGGTGCTCGGGCCAGCCAGGAGCAGCTCAGCATGAAAGAGCCTGCAGATTTCCACGACTACATGTCGAGTGAATCTGCGCCTCCGTGTGCACTGCTGCTCGGAGAGGTCCAGGAGGCTGAGCCTCGGTCTGTGGAACCTGTGGCGAGGGTAGTGCCCTCTGCGACGCGTCTCTCTCTGCGGTAGCCCTCCCTCCTGCTGTACAGGTGGATGTGTCACAGCACTCTGTTGTGGAGCTCCACGTGTCAGAGGTGGACGGCGTGGATGGCGAGGCTGGTGATGTTGTTCGCCCTCCGAGGGGGTCATGACTGCAGCTACGTCGGCCCCCATCCGCAATATGTACATCTGAGGGGGTCCGCAAGGTAGGCACATGTCTCCGGACCCCGGGGTGAGTGTGCAGGTTGGTCACTTTGACCGTCCGGAGCGGGGTGGTTGAGGCCAAACTTTGTCCCAAGTGACAGAGCGGCCTCCTGCAATGGGTGAGGGTCTCCCCCCTCCCCCACCTGTCAAATGGACCTTTGCAGCTGCCACAGGCTGACGGCTGCAACACGTCCCGTTCAACTAGGACTGTTTCCCCCAGTGTGTGAAACAGTCCCATGTTTCCCCAAAATCACACACAGTCCCTTAATCAGGTCAGTTAATGACCTGAACAAGCAAAATAAATAACCTCAAGTGGAACCCCGCTGGCTTTAATTGCCTGCGGGATTCCCACCAGCGGGGGCCACGCACGCACCCCCACACGTCATCGGGGAACCCGGAAGTGGGCGGGATCGTGGCGCGATCCGGTCACGTGACTGGATATCGGGCTTTTCGGGGCCCCCCCGCTGGAAACCCACAGGAAACCAGACGGTAAAATCGAGCCCAATGTTTCAGTTGTAACCTTTTAGACCAGGCCTGCTGACAGGTTAAACCCAAGTCATTAGCCAGTCTTTTTTCTTCAGATGCTGGTGGACCTGTTGCATAGTTCCAGCATTTTTGTTTTTTGTCTCATTATGTCCAGTCTTAACTTTTTAAACTATAATACAAATGAGGTAGCATTAGAGCTTCCAGAGGCACGAAGGCCCACCTCAAGTTTTTACGTTCAGCGCTTGCTTAGTTCAGATCGCGACAGCGCGATTTCTGCTCACTGGCTCCCCCACCTTCACTGTGTTCAAACCGACCATTACCCTGGTTACAGGATTGTACAGCCAGTTTAATGGGCTCTCAACTTCTGCCAAATGGGATTACAGAGTCCTTTTTTGTTAAATCAATGTAAACAAAGGGGCATTGGCACTTGGTTGTCCCATGATCCAAACAATGTCTCGTGGTCCAATATCAACAACTTGCATTTATATAGAGCCTTTAAAGCTGGTAAAACGTCCCAAGGCATTTCATAGGAGTGATTATCAAACAAAATGTGACACTGAGCCAACATAAGGAGATATTAGGACAGGTTACCAAAAGTTTGGTCAAAGGTAGGTTTGACGGAGTGTCTTAAAAAGGAAAGAGAAAGAGGTGGAGAGGTTTGGGGAGTGAATTCCAGAGCTTAGGGCCTAGGCAGCTGAAGGTCCGGCCACCAATGGTGAAGCAATTAAAACCGGGGATGCACAAGAGGCCAGAATTGTAGAAGTGCAGAGATCTTGGAGGGATCCAAACTAAACAGTTGCCTTTGGAGGCAAACCACAAGTGGCAGAAATAAAACTGGTATCTCTGGACACCTCAGACTGCAAATCTGTGCTGTGTGGCACTCTTGCCCAGGTCTTCAAGGTAGCAATACAATCTGTACATTGCCAGCATGTAGGACAGACCTTGCCCAACATGGAGGAAACTAGCCCAGCCTGAAACTTGGGAGAATTCAGAACAGCAGCCCTCTTTTAAACAAGGCAGAACTGCTCTCACTGGAAGGAGTATTTATACCAGACACACTTCTCTTCTCCCCCCCCCACTCTCACACGGTCACATAAGATGCTTGGGCATGATCAGACTAGCCCTTTAAATGGAGCCAACTACAATCAAAATGAAAGAATGTGTTGTGAAACATGCTGCCATTTAAATAAATTCATCGATGAAGCAGCACAAAGCCAACAAAACAAAAAACAGGGAAGGAAGCTGGATTGATTGAATTCGGATTGTGTTTTTGGAAACGAAAAATAATAATTTTCCATCTCGCTCAATGATTACTGATAAAAATTCTTTCCACGTTTTTAGATTCCAGGTTCCAAAAGTGCACCTGTGAGGATCAAGAACAGATGTGGACTGTGAAAGTTGCAGAGGAAATTCAGTCCTCAAAGGGTTATCTCCATAACTGCCGGCACACCCTTGTGTGGATGGATGTGAGCCAGGAAATGCTGGATCAGCATTTGCACTGCTTGTGTTGGCCACGTCCCTGAGTACATAGTCAGGCATTTGACCAACTCCAAAGCAAATTTACCTCAGACGCTTATACTGCCAAGCTACACACTGCTGCATGAGCTGATCTCAGCTGGGTACAGTTGGCCTCTGTGCCCCGGGCTAAGGTAGCCTGGGCTCCTGCTCATCTATGGGCGTTGTTTAAGGACAGGGTCGAGCTCAGCTGGGATGACCACTGCAGTTGAGTAAGATAATGGGGGGCTTGGAATCATAACCATTACCCCACTGCCAGGGACTTGGAATCACAACCAGTTCCACACTGCCAGGTTCTCCAAAGCATACTCAATGTTGGACTCAAGAAATAGGATAGAAACAAGTGCAGAATGGTTCTTCAATGTACGGAGTGGCACGGGCTTGAAAATACCCTAAAATAGGGTACCGATTTGATGTGACTCCCTCCTTAAGTGAATCCTAACAACAACTTGCATTTATATAGCACCTTTAATATAGTAAAGCATCCAAAAGCACTTCACAGAAGCGAAATCAGAAAAAAATTGACACCGAGCCAAAGGAGATATTAGGACTGGTGACTAAAAGCTTGGTCAAAGAGGTAGGTTTTAAGGGGCGTCTTAAAGGAGGAGAGGCAGAAAGGTTTAGGGAGGGAGTTCCAGAGCTTAGGGCCTAGATGGATGAAGGCACAGCCACCAATGGTGGGGCAAAAGAAGTGGGGGATGCACAAGAGGCCAGAGCTGGAAGAACATTCTCAGGGGGTTGTAGGGCTGGAGGAAGTTTTAGAGATAGGGAGGGGTGAGGCCATGGAGGGATTTGAACACAAGTATGAGAATTTAAAAATCAAGATGTTCCGGGACTGGGAGCCAGTGTAGGTCTGCAAACACAGGGGCGATGGGTGAACTGGACTCGGTGAGAGTTAGGATATGGGCGGAGTTTTGATGAGCTCAAGTTTATGGAAGGTGGAAGATAAGGAGGCCAGCCTGGAGAGAATTGGAATAGTCGAGTCTAGAGGTAACAAAAGCATGGATGAGGGTTTCAGCAGCAGATGGGCCGAGGCAGGGACAGAGAAGGGTGTTATTACGGAGGTGGAAATAGGCGGTGTTTGTGATGGAGAGGAGTATGGAGTTGGAAGCTCAGCTCACAGTCGAACAGTCCGGTTCAGTCTCAGACAGCGGCCAGGAAGGGGGATGGAGTCAACGGCTGGGGAACGGAGTTTGTGGGAGAGGTCAAAGACAACGGCTTTGGTCTTGCGAATGTATAACTGGAGGAAATTTCAACTCATCCAGGACTGGGTGTTTGACAAACAGTAACACATAGGCAGTGGAAAGGTTGAGAGAGGTGGTGGTGGTGGTGGTGGTGAGATAGAGCTGGGTGTCGTCAGAGTGAATGTGGAAACTGACGTCATGTTTTTGGATGATGTCACCAAGGGGCAGCATGTAGATGAGAAAAAGGAAGAGGCTAAGGATAGATCATGGGGGACTCGAGGTAACAGTGCGGGAGCAGGAAGAGAAGCCATTGCAGAAGATTCTCTGACTATAACTGGATAGGAAAGAGTGGATCCAGGCGAGGGATCCCACTCAGCTGGACAATGGAGGAGACACGTTGGAGGAGGATGGTGTGGTGAATTGCGTGGAAGGATGAGGAGGAGGAGGAATCGTTTACCATGGTCACAGTCACAATCAATAGGCAATTTCAAACTGATGCATTACAAATGGTGCTGCTGATATCATTGGGGGAAACTGACTCATTGGACATCAGCCAGACAATGAACAGCAGATGAATTAAAGGGGCATTGTCAACCTAAAAACTTCCTCGGCAAGATTCTTTTGCACTCATTGTAAATACCTGTGGAGTGAAATTAGGCCACAAATGTTTAACCCATTTGAAATGGGGTAACAACTTCATTAAAACAGTAAAGGGACTTCATCCGAGTGCATTTGGCATTCCAATGTTAATAATTTCAGCCAAATGGGGGGAGGGTTTCATTTTGTCTGGTCATGTACACTTCATGTATTTGCCTTAAGTTTTTTTTTGTACACTATCTTAGCACAGTCATTAACCTGTTTACCAGAGGAAATTAATCCATTAAAAATCCAGTAAAAAGACATCAGACATTGCTTTCAAATGATATCACTGATGAAATGCCACATAGCTCCTCTGGCCTCTGTCCCTCCGCTTTAATACTCACTGTTGAGATAGCCCAGGTGCGCAGAATCTTGGTCGTATTCACAATAAGCCAGGTCCCTCACAACCAGACTCAAACTGCTCCAAATTTGGTCTCCAGAAGTGGCTGTCAACACTTCACTGTTCTAAAGAAAAAATATCAACTTTAAATCATAATTATGAGAGGTCAAGTTTCCCTTCTAACACAGAATGCCTGCTTATCTCTGTAATTAACGGCCAGTGAACAAAATTGCAGGTTTCAAAGTCATTTATTGCTGCAATTTTGCCGGCCGTTAATTATAAAGAAAAACAGGCATCCTGCCATCATCCATTAACAGTGGAATTTCAGGCAGTGTTTTTTTTTAAAAAAAAGCTTCCTTTCAAAAGGAGTATTGGAGCTGTGGTTCCTGTAAGTGAATAATACTGTGGGGGTAATTGGAGAGGTGTTGAGAGTCTGGATTCAGCGCTATACCGATTCATACGAATATACAAAATTGACGGGCAGGAAAAGACCAACTAGTCCATCCAGCCTGCCCCACACATGATGGCCAGAGAATCATGACTAAACACTTCCTCCCTCCCTCTCACCAGCCATCACATCGAACAGATGCAGAATTTCTTCACTCAGGACATCCCAAAGCGTTTCACCTACAGTGAATTGCTTTGAAGTGCAGTCACTGTTATGTAGACAAACACGACAATGGTTTACCACAAAACAAGCTCCCACAATCAACAATGAGAGCAATGATCAGTTAACCTCTTTTTAATCAGTGCTGGTCAGGTATTTGTTTTCATCTTAAATTTTGCGAATCATCAGTCGAAATCTCGCTCGGAACCACAGGATAAAAAGTGACATCTTTAAATGATTTTGGGGGGGGGGGGGGGGGGGGGGGGGAAACCAGAGAACACTTCCCTTGGATTCTCTTTCTAACTGCGACTTGAGGCGCACAGTGACACAGGTTGATGTGCATTTTTCTGACATGTTGGCAGGCAATATGACACCGCCCACCTAAAGAACAGGAAATTACCAGCAATGTGATGTTGTACATGTCCAGAAAATTGGCACCAAAAAAAGAGCTGCATGTGCTTGCCATCTGTGCGTTTTCTTGGGATTATTAAAAGGGAGGCGATAGGGGAGCTGCAACTCAGTAAGAGTCATGTTAATATTAATGAGCAAGCAATCAAATATATATCATCTAACAATGTGTGTGAAACACAAATAAAATCCTCTTGCATTGTAAAACTTTCAATAAAAACACTTTGCAGCCAAACCTTATTTTCTTAAAGGATTACATCTGAATTTTTCGGCCAATGCAACGTTAACATAGTGAATCTGTATTTCACACTCCAGTTGTGCAGGAGATCACAAGATAATTACAGGACGAAGGCAGCCATTCGGTCTATCTTAATTCATCCAGTCTTATACCAGTGGACCCAGACAAGAGAGCTATTCCAGTGCTACAGACTGGAAGAGTTCCCACGGGTGCAAGGAGCATTGGATGGAATGCATGTGCCATTTGAAGCCCCATTCGACGACCCCCCCCCCACAATTTTATGAATAGGTGAGGCTTTCATTCCATTAGTGCCCAGCTAGTGTGTAATGCCAGTCATATCATCCTAGAGGTCAATGCCAGATGCCCAGGATGCTGCTGTGGTGCTTTCATCGTGCGACAGTCCATCATACCCGTCCTCATGACTTGGAACCCATGCATCACGATGATTGATTGATCAGGGCTTTAGGCTCCAGTAAGGCTGCCGCGAGCAGAGGGGGACAACAGATATAATGATACAAGAAATGTCGCAGAGCAGACTAGGAATTCTCAAGTCCCGATTTAGGTTCTTGGATAAACCTAATGGAGCCTTGCAACACAACTCATGGAGAGTCTCAAGAATCAATGCAGCACGCTACATAATATCCCCAACGAGGGGGGGGGGGGATGATGATGAAAAGACCTTCCCCCCCTATAGCAAGCTTTCCCAGCTTTCTGTAAGTTGCTATGGGGATATAGCAGTCAAGATTTCTCAGGGCACCCTGGGAATCCCCTCCCCCAAGAGTGGTGTTGGGATGGAAGGCAGGGTGGGCGAAAGATGAGCCCCTCCCCTACATTGCAGTGCAACCCAGGAAGGACAGAAAACCCAGCGGAGATCATTTGTAGCCCCACTGCTCTCGGGGTGCCTGACTTTCACCCTAGAAAGGAATAGCAGTTCCACCCCAAAACTTTTACTGACATTACATGCCAATGCACAATGATGTGCTTTGACGTACTGTGGTGTATTTCACTGCTTTATATGTTGAGAAACAAGAACTCTGCCAAATTCTTTTTCATTAAGGTGAGATCTTTTCAAACCTCAAAAATATACTGGGTCAAAGGCAGTCGGTGAAAACAGTGATGTCATCACATTACTGACCAGAACACTGCGCCCGTCCACTAACATTTTGTAGCCACTAATGTTCACTTGCTTCAATTAAATGGACTGTGCTCAGCTGAGCCACTAGAGAGAGTGAAAAGAAAGACTTGCATTTATATAGTGCCTTTCACAACCTCAGGACGTCAAAATGCGCTTTACAGCCAATGAAGTACTTTTTGGAAATGTAGTCAGTGTTGTAATGTAGGAAACGCCAATTCGTGCAGAGCAAGGTCCCACAAACAGTAATGAGATAATGACCAGATAATCTGTTTTAGTGATGTTGGTTGAGGGAGGAATGTTGGCCAGGACACCGGGGAAAACTCCCCAGCTCTTCTTTGAAATAGTGCTGTGGGATCATTTACGTCCACCTGAGGGGGTCTCAGTTTAACGTCTCTGCCAACAGGAGTGGGGCATCCTGCAGCGGGAGAGATCTCTCTGTGAACCATGCCTCTTGTTGAATAGCCTGTAATGCTCTTTTTGTTCTACCCATTGGTGAGCATCAAACGGTGGAAAGTTGGATACGGAATGAGAGAATAGCGACAGGTATAAAATGTAACCGTACCTTGCACTTTATCAAGTCACTGAAAATGTGCTTCAGATGGTGAATTAATTTTGAGTGTAGTGGCCATAGCTACAGAAGCAAAGACACAGTGGAAGGAAAGCTGCATCCCTACAGCTCCAAGAGGAATATGGCTTGATATTCAGTAATAATTATCTATAATGCAAAAGCCCTTATGTCTAACATATTTCCTTTATGGCTTGTATTCCCTTGAGTATAAAAGATTAAGGGGTGATCTAATTGAGGTGTTCAAGACGATTAAAGGATTTGATAGGGTAGATAGAGAGAAACTATTTCCTCTGGTGGGAGAGTCCAGAACAAGGAGGCATAATCTTAAAATTAGAGCTAGGCCATTCAGGGGTGATGTCAGGAAGCACTTAGTCACACAAAGGGGAGTGGAAATCTGGAGCTCTCTTCCCCCCAAAAAGCTGTTGGGGCTGGGGGTCAATTGAAAAATGCAAAACAGATAGATTTGTGTTCGGTAAGGGCATTAAGGGATATAGAGCAAAGGCAGGTAAATGGAGTTGAGGTACAGGTCAGCCATGATCTAATTGAATGGTGGAACAGGCTCGAGGGGCTGATGGCCTACTCCTGTTCCTATATCACACAAGCTTGTGTTGCAGTTCAAAAAAAAATGTATTAAGAAACTAAGGAACTCTATCAATGCAAAATATCAGAGCCAGAATGTATGCAGGCTCTTAATGAGCCTCTATTGGAACTCAGCCAGTGTTTACTTAATAACAAGTAGACTTTGTAGCCTTAAAGGGACACAGCTTCATCTTAACAGCATTACATGGCATAATGATTCTTACCGAGAGGAGCAAAGAGTTTACATTTATATAACATTTCATCACATCTCAAACATGTTGAAGTGTTTCACATACAATGAATTACTTTGAAGCACAGTTATGGTTATACTGTGGGCAAGGATAGCAGTTACTTTGCACACAGAAAGATCCGACAAACAACAATGCGATGAATGACCAGTTCATCTGTTTTTGGTGGTATTGTTTAAGAGATGAATGTTGGAAGAATTCCCTGTTCTCCTTTGAATAGTGCCATGGAATCTATAACATCAGCCTGAACCACCAGGACAGGGACACAGGGCCTTGGTTTAGTGACTTACTTATCATTTCCAAAAATGCAGCACTCCCTCAGTACTGCACTGAAGCTTCAGTTTAGATTAAGTGCTAATAAAAATATATATTGCCCACACCCATTACATTTCTATATGTTAAAGGTACAGTACAAGAGAAGGAAAGGCAGTAATTTCATTCTAACTTCTGCTGATCTCTGGTCGGATATTAGCAAACCTCTCTCACTAACAATTAACCTCTAGTTGATTGAATAAAAGATGTAGCAATTAGAGTTTGCGGTCTTAAAGGGACAGGCCATCGTAAACACTGCTCCAAGTATACAGCACAGCATTACATTGTGCATTACACACTATAACGCTCCTGTCGCTATAAACAGCATATCATTTGACTTACTGCACTCAACATTAACAAATCAGTAAATTCCCACTTTTATAGGGAACATTGCTCTGAAATTTAAACCAAAGACTCTGCTTTCTCCTCTCTTCCCCACCCCCACGCCACCTTTGGGGATATCGATCAGACTGATTACCTCAAACGGTGCCAAATAATTAATAATAAGCATGACAATCCACTTTGTGCTCTCATTTTCTGTGTGAACAGTTAGTGCCAGAAGTAAAAGAAAATATAATTACTAATCAAAAGAAAATATTTCGAAGTTGGGCAGAGCTGAATTCTCCTGCCAAAACCCCACAGCTGAAACGCAACACACTCACTCACAAAAATGTTTTCTCACAATAACAAAAAGATTTCGCGAATTCTATTACCTTTGGAAGTTCTGCTGAAGTACCCCTTTTACCCTCAGAGAGAAGGGGACTGGCGAGGCCGAGACAGGACCATTAATCGCCAATCGCTGACCATTATCAGAGGGGTTCTTAATACAAAAACTGTTAGAGAACTACGGCTAGATTACACCACGCCAACTGAGAAATTACAAGCTCTATTCCGCCAGACATACACAGGGATTTTGTAATGGGGGGGGGGGGAAACTAATGAACTCCACTCTTGTGAACAACACAGAATGTGAATAAGCCTGAGTAATGCACATGATTTACTAAACAGCTGTTTCTTCCCAGCTTCACCAATGCCAGAATAATTATGTCACTATTTTTTTTTCCACATAACTCAGGCCCTGGAGGGAGAGTTATGTAGTTTTACAAAAGGATAAAAACAACTAAAAACACACACAGATTCCACCTTCCCTCCCTCACTCACTCACTCACCATCTATCGACTTGATTTCCTTCGGAGCTACAATTGTTATAACAAGTGGTGGAGCTGTGTTCAGACCCCCAGGTCAGTTTATTTCCCGTCTCCGTGCTTGCTTCACTCCACTCCGTGCATTAGTTTCACCGATAGCCCTTCCTCCGAGGTTCAGCTGAGCACAAAAACAAAAACCATGACAAATATACGGGAGACTTCCTTCAGTTTAGTTCGCACGTCCCAGTGAAAGCAGTTGCTGCCGAGTGTAGTGTCCAGTCTCTTTCTATCAGAGAGAGAGAGAGAGAGCGGTATAGAGAAGGAGGGGAGTTGCAGACAAGGGGGGCCCTGAAGGGGTAGTGCGAGTGACTACAGACCATGTGAAATCTGCTGTCTAATGTTGTAGTGAAAAGTGAAAGTTATGATCTGTCTGTGCCTCTCCAACCATGTCTTTCCACCTGATATCTGTTTACAAGTACACTACCTACTTTTCTGTTAGGGTTCTATTATCCCAAACTAACGTTCAAATATTACTACGAAACCCAAGAACATGGACGGTGATTTTGAGAATTTATGAAACTGACCCGAAATTAACATGTAAATCAAATTTCTAATTAGTAAAAGGTTGCTGCTGTCTTGAGACAAAATCATTGTGAAACGGAGATGGGAGTTACATGGATTTCTATTTATTTCTCCAACTAACACTTGATGGGACCCCTCTTATTTGGCCCTTCCAGACTGAAAACCAGCTGAAGTCAAAAGCTTAACTATTTTCTCCTCCTACCAGCCACATGTTGAGTACACTGCACATCTTAAATGAATTTTCGTCGAAGAGTTGGCAGATGTGTAGCGGGATTCGATTGTTGTCTTTATTTATGGACTCCAGTAGTCAGAAGATATCATTGCCACCTTAAGGGTAAGAGGATTTGAATAACATGGAGCGTGATTTACTTCTCAAAGTCTATTAGCAAAGAGTGAGAGATGGTGTCATCGCAGGCATGGCAACATCAACAACTTACATTTATATAGCGCCCTGAAGGTTATAGAACGGCTCAAGGCACTGTTATCAGACAAAATTTGACACCAGTTACATAAGGAGATATTAGGACAGATGACTAAAAGCTTGGTCAAAGAGGTAAGTTTTAAGGAACGTCTTAAAGGAGGAGAGAGAGATTTTGGGATGGAAATCCAGAGCTTAAGTCCCAGGCATTTAAAGGCACAGCCACCACTGGTGGTGTGATTAAAATCGAGGATGCACTAGAGGCCAGAGTTGGAAGAATGCAGAGTTCCCGGAGGGTTGTAGGGATGGAAGAGGTTACAGAGATAAGGAGGGGCAATGCCATGGAGGGATTTGAACCCAATGATGAGAATT
This sequence comes from Heptranchias perlo, assembly GCF_035084215.1. Classification (NCBI taxonomy): domain Eukaryota; kingdom Metazoa; phylum Chordata; class Chondrichthyes; order Hexanchiformes; family Hexanchidae; genus Heptranchias; species Heptranchias perlo. The sequence goes on along the minus strand of NC_090345.1, from coordinate 10,606,547 downwards.
TTAAATTTGAGGCATTGCTGGATTGTGAGCCAATGTGGGTCAGTGAGCACTGGGATGATGGGTGAACGGGACTCGGTGCAGCAGAGTTTTGGATGAGCTCAAGTTTACGGAGGGTGGAAGATGGGAGGCCAGCCAGGAGAGCATTGGAATAGTCAAGTCTGGAGGTAACAAAATCATGGATGAGAGTTTCAGCAGCAGGCAGACTGAGGCAGAGGTGGAGACAGGCGATATTCTGGAAGTGGAAGTAGGTGGTCTTTATGATGACTATTTGAATCACTTGGCAAGCGATATACTTCTCAAAGTCTATCAACAAAGGATGTGGGCTTGTGTCAACACAGGCATGACGACATCATCGCATCATGCCGCATGACGACATCATCGCATCATGCCACATGACGACATCATGACATCATTCCACAGGACGACATCATTACACATAACGACAGCATTATATCATTCCACAGGATGACATCATTACACATAATGATATCATTACATCATTCCACAGGACATCATTACATCATTCCACAGGACGATATCATTCCACAGGACGACATCATTCCATAGGATGACATCATTACATCATTCCACAGGATGACATCATTACGCACAACAACATCATCACGCATGATGACATCATTCAACATGACAACATCATTACATCATTCCACACGATGACATCATTACAAATAATGACATCATTACATCATTCCACAGGACAACATCATTACACACGATGACAGCATTCCAGAATGACATAATTACACATGACAACATCATTACATCATGCCACCAAGTTTCAAATGCTTACAATGATAATAAAACATTATTCCATGATAAGGTTCTACAGTCAGTTTCATTTGGTTAGAAAATTATTTTATATTCTAATCAAGCTGAACAAGGTGCATTTTTTTCTACACAAAAATGTAATCACTTCCCTTTTCACCATCCCCCGTAACAGCTCTTCCCTAATTTAAAATCATAATTTTTTTTTTTGCAAGCTATCTTGAGGCTTAGTGGGTAAATCCTTGCCCAGTGTTCTGCTGAGCCATTCGTACCAGAAGGTGCCAGGATCCATCTCATGATCTGTGGTGAGTTAGCTGATCTCTGTCTGCAGAGAGAGGGAGGGGGAGAGGGGCGAATGCTACAATTGGCCCTAGGGTTACTGAGGAAAAGTATTAGCCAAGGTTTCTTCCCCCAGTAATTCTTGCTGGAAATTACATGTGTACCACTGTCAAGTGAGGGCCATAGATATAAAATGGCCACCAATAAATCCAATAGGGAATTCAGGAGAAACTTCCTTACCCAGAGAGTGATTAGAGTGTGGAATTCGCTACCACAAGGAGTAGTTGAGACGAATAACATAGATGCATTTAAGGGGAAGCTAGATAAATACATGAGGTAGAAAGGAATAGAAGGACATGCAGATAGGGTTAGATGAAGATGGGTAGGAAGAGGCTCATGTGGAGCATAAACACTGGCACAGACCAGTTGGGCTGAATGGTCTGTTTCTGTGCTGTACATTCTATGTAATTCAATGAATCTGTGATGTTCCCATGGTGGAACAGCCTGCTGACAATCACTGTGTAGGCTCACAGATGAAGAATGGGCACTTGAGTACCAGAGGGCAGTCTGTGCCTGTGGGGCCTTTCCTCCAACAAGAGTCAGCATCTTCTGGGGAACAAATAGTGAAGAAAAAAAATGTATTCAATACAAAACTTACCAAGGGTCTTGGATGAAGATATATTGCAAGGTATCTGGAGTACATTCTTTAGGATTAAATACTTATATGAATTTACCGAGGGCACTTCCTTTAAATAACATTTGAACTCTAACCCAAACTCTGCTCTAATCATCCCATGGGCCTTCGCTGCATCCAACGGATTGAAAATCAAAGATAATCTGGTGATGTCGTCTTATTGCTTTTTACGGCTGTGTTGATCCCCCTCCCCCCTCCCTCCCATTTGATTTCCTGATTTATAGTATAGTTTCATAGAATGATACAACATAGAAGGAGGCCATTCGGCCCATTGTGCCTGTGCCGTCTTTTTGTAGAGCTAACCAATTAGTCCCACTCTCCCTGCTCTTTCCCCATAGCCCTGTAAATCTTTTCCCTTCAAGTATTTATCCAATACCCTTTTGAAAGTTATTGTTAAATCTGCTTCCACCACTTTTTCAGGCATTCCAGATCACTGCGTTACTGCATTAAAAAAAATGTTTCCTCTGGTTCTTCTGCCAATTACCTTAAACCCGTGTCCTCTGGTTACCGACCCTGCTGCCACTGGAAACAGTTTCTCCTTATTTGCTCCGTCGAAACCCTCCATGATTTTGAACACCTTTATCAAATCTCCTCTTAACCTTCTTTGCTCGAAGGAGAACAACCCCAGTTTCTCCAGTCTCTCCACGTAACTGAAGTCCCGCGTCCCTCCAGGCAAGTCCGTTCAGAAAGAATGGTTAGTGGATAGATAAGGTGCTCAGCGTAACCTGGCTTAACTAAGCCGATGAGAAACAAGAGGTGACAGGACCCCAAGTGGAGAGCGGGGAGAAGTCATTCTCCCTTCGGAGGGATTTCTCGAACTGCGAGGCCTGTGCCTGTGGGAAACTGGTGGAGCAGAAGATGAGCTGATTATTCAAATAGCCAGTTAATTATATAAAGTACAACCCGCGTTGACTTATTTATTTGAGTTTTGAACGCAATTAACAGCGTGGCTGTTATAAACACTGGGTTTGATCAAAAAGACAAGATCTGATTTGTCAATTGGCGGAGGGGGGGATTCCTTATTATGATGTACAGTGACAATAAAGCCAAAGGTGGGGGTGGGGTTGGGGGCAGGTCTAGTCAGTGCTCTGTGATACAGTGTCGGTATTGATTTAATCATTCTACTTGCTCTCATCCTAAACTATTTTATGTTTTGTGGCACAGGAACAATCTAGCACTTTCCTTATGTGAGATTACGTAATTGTCGATAATTTTACTCCCCTCCCCCCTCATTGAGTTAGCTGATCTCAGCTGGAGTAACAGTAGCCCCTGGGACACGGGAGGTTGGGAGGAGGGGGGCACAGTCGCTACTGGGTACCCCTGCTGGAAAGATGCATGTGTGGGTATTGGGTGAGGACAGGGTCAAACTCGACTATGAAGCTCCCTACAGTCTAATAGTTTGCCTCCTAATCTCTCCCTTCCAACTTCCTTACATCTATTGATGAGACACCTTGGGACATTATGTAAAAGGCGCTACATAAATGCAAGGTGTAGTTGCAAAAGCTCGCGGCCTCGGGTCGCGCAGGTGGAGAGTTACCAGAGAGCATCTAGCATTCACGAGACTGTACCCCCCGCTCCTATAGGGTTAAGGCGAGGGAGAAAATCGACAAGATGGAAATAAAATAGTTTGAAATAAAGATTTGCATTTCTCCAGCACCTTCCACGTCCTCAGGACGTCCCCAAGCGCTTTACAGCCAATGAAGAACTTTTGAAGTGTAGTCACTGTTGTAATGTAGGAAACGTGGCAGCCAATTTGCGCACAGCAAGATCCCACAAACAGCAATGAAATAAATGAGCAGATCATCTGTTTGGTTGAGGGATAAATATTGGTCAGGACACCAGGAGAACTCCCCCATTGTTTTTCGAATAGTACCATTGGATCTTTTACATCTACCTGAGAGGGCAGACAGGGCCTTGATTTAACGTCTCGCTTGAAAGACATCCAGCAATGCAGCACTCCCACAGTACTGCAATGGAGTGTCTGCCTAGATTATAGGCTCAAGTCTCGGGAGTGGGGCTTGAGCCCATGACCTTCTGACTCTGAGACACAAGTGCTGCCACTGAGTCATGGCTGGCACATAGGTTTGTTCAGAATAATTGAATGGCTCCGTCCAGTCAGTGGGTAAAACCACTCTCCTCCTTTAAGACGCTCCTTAAAACCTACCTCTTTGACCAAGCTTTGAGTCACCCATCCTAATATCTCCTTATGTGGCTCGGTGCCAAATTTTGTTTGACAATCGCTCCCGTGAAGCGCCTTGGGACGTTTTACTACGTTATAGGCGCTATATAAATGCAAGTTATTGTTGTTGTACATATTTGTACTGGTGATGAGGCTTTGGACCTGCTCAATCAAAAATAAGCCCCGGTGAGATGCTCAATATCTGTTTTTTGTCAGGGGCTCTTTAAAAGGTCATGTCTAAACTTGTACAATTATTTCGTCCCAAATGATTTTTTTTCTTTTAAGAAGCCTGCTTCCCTGTGTCTGCACCAACTGGAGTGCACTGGGAGACAACAAACCGGTCGATTTCGAATTCATGAAATTGACCTGAAGCTGACGAGCAGGCAATTTGAAGAGCGACAGTGCTTGTTTAAAATGAATTACATGGAGAATAATAGATAGCCAGGAGTGAGGTGCGAGGCCAAAGCTTGTCAAAGGAATTTAGACGGCGTTTACGCTACAGGAGGGCTGCTGACTGCCGCTGTGTGATCATCCCTCCATCAGACTGTACAGCATAAGGTTCTTTTATATTTGGCACTTGTTCAATTTGGACTGCAGGACAGCAGGGTCCATATGCCGGCTCCTTGGCCGAGAGATTCGCTCGAGCCGCCCCCGTTTTACAGGATCCGATACGGCTCATTCTGCGCCGAAAGTGTGTTGCGCGCCATATTGGTTAGGCCTGCTCAGTGGGCATCCTGGGTGCACGCTTGAAACTGACGTTGGATCCATTGCATATGCAAATCCAGGGGGCCCAACGCCTGTTTCAGGTCAATTTGAAAAATTGGTTTGCAAATGATCACAGCATGTGTCGTGCACTAACTTTAGTAGAAAACACCTTACATACACTCACACAACACAGTTAAGTGTACCTCACGTGTATATTTACTTAACAAACATTCAGTAACCAGGGAATTACAGCACTCCCAATGATCCAAAAACTCTGCTTTTCGTCTCACCATTTTAACAAGAAACGCACAAATAGGTTAAAGTTCACCTGCATACGCCGTGTGAATATGAGTATTGAGATCACACGCCCAATGACCCTGTCTGCAATTAGCCACATCTGGATTCCCAATTAGCCTCATGTGGCTAGTGGCTAACGTATTGGACCACACTGGGCTAAGGCAATGACCAGAGGGGACAAGGGTCACCCTTGTCTGGTTCCCACGGTGGGGAGGGGGGGGTGAACGGGCGAGGCAGAGCTGAGGCCATTGGTACACACAAAGGTTGGGATTTTGATTCACTTTCTGAACACCCATTTTACACGATCACACAAAGTCGAAAAATCCCTCCCCCATTAATGCCTCAGGTGCAGTTGCGTTTTTATCCCCTCAAACTCATCCTCCTCAACCAACTCAGAAACAAAAACCCTGAAAGGAATTCCCATCCTCAGCACTTTGTTTGCTGCAAGTTAAATTGCAATTGCAAGAATACTGTAGGGAAACTTTGCCAATTAAAAATGGTGGGCAATGCAAAAATGCAGTCCTCCATAGTGACATGAATGAATGCAATGAGGAAAATCCTTACTCCAAAAAAAACAGAATAAATTTCTAATTAATGGCCAGAAAATCACAGACTGGACGGGTGCGATTTTCCGATATGGGATCCCGACGTTCCCAGAGTGGAAAATCTCTCCGCCAGTACTTAAAAGCGTTAATCACATTCACTAATGGCATTGCTGAAAATGAATGTTAAATGGGAAAACTAATCCTTTCAGCCCATTTGCAGCGCAATCTGTGAGCAACAGAATCGGGGACTGTGAGGTAAGTTTAAGAGGGGCCAGCATCATATACAGGGTGACAAGCAGTGTGTGCGACTGTGGGGAGCCAGGGTACAGGGCCACCCATGCAAAGGTAGCTTTCACATTTGGTTCTGACAAGCGTCTAGGTCGTATCATAGGCTAGAATCATAGAATGATACAGCACAGAAGGAGGACATTCAGCCCGTTGTGCCTGTGCCGGCTCTTTGAAAGAGCTGTCCAATTTAATCCCACACCCCAGCCTTTTCCCCATAACCCTGCAAATTAGTCCTCTTCAAGCATATGTCCAATTGCCTTTTGAAAGTTCCTATGGAATCTGCTTCCACCGCCCTTTCAGGTAGTGCGTTTCAGATCTTAACAACCCTCTGCGTGAAAAAGTTTCTCCTCATTTCCCCTCTAGTTCTTTTGCCAATTATTTTAAATCTATGACCTCTGGTTACCGACCCACTTGCCAGAGGAAACACTTGCTCTATTAAAAATCGCTCATAATTTTGAATACCTCTATTAGGTCTCCCCTTAACCTTCTCTGCTCCAAGGAGAACAATCCCAGCTTCTCCAATCTCTCCACATAACTGATGTCCCTCATCCCTGGTATCATCCTGGCAAAACTCCCCTGTACCCTCTCCAAGGCCTTGATGTCATTCCTAAAGTGTGGTGCCCAGAATCGTAAGCCCTGAGGCCTAACCAGTGATTTGTAAAGGTTTAGCATATTCTTCCTCCTCCGGTGATATGTGACGTAAGAAAGGAGGCCAAAACCAGACTAACCAGCAGTGCGATAGGTCTGTCCTGCACACTCCATTCTTGTGATGAATTTATTTTATCAGCTCTCCTGGCTGGTGGGAATCGCTTCTCTTGCCTTGAATGTTCTCCTGAAGGTGCTGCCCCTTGCTGGGGTATGTATGGTTTGAGAGGTGCAGGCCATCCTCCCCTACCTTGGCCAAGTTGGCAATCCTCATGCGTGAGCCTGCACAATGTTGGCGGGCTATTCGACTGTGGGGCAACACGCTGAGCCAAATCCTGTCCTCGCATGATGTCCACAAGCACTTACATTCCAGAAATTAATGGATCGTGATTAGGGATGGGAATTCTGATTGAATTTCCCTTTCTTTTTGCATAAGCCAATTTATCTTATGTTTATTCACCTCCCTCTGGTGGAGAGAAAGTCCAAGATGGAGCAAATTGTACATTGTCTGTTGAAACACCACTGTATTTAAACTCTCCTCGCTGTGCTATTGCTTCAAGTAAAACAGATTGGAAATAACCTGCTTTGGCAGCACTTTTACACCACAATAAAAAAAAAACATGGTGAAACTGTGATACTTTCATTCAGACAACACTGTGAGAAGGGAAAAATTATCCTGGGTTCTAATTACCCTACAACAGGCCAATTTGCACGGCAACATCAGAAGCTGATCTATCAGACATCATGGAAACATGAAATGTTACTGCTTTGCTGAAAATTCCACTCCGGTGGCAATGGGTAATACCTCAGCAACATGCCAGTATAGCCGGCAAACGTGCCAGTGTAAACGGTGACAAAGATAAGGTCATCGCGTTGTGCCAATATCTAACAACAGAAGCAGACCTTGGGCATGACACGGCCTGCTTGAGCCGTCTATTCCAATTTGCGACAGGAATCGTTCTTCTGCTCTACCATAAGGGTCAGGCACTTACCAAAGATGCTTGTCGTAGGTGAAAGCAGGTGTACACCGAGTGACTGGACCAATGCTCAAAGTTGACAACCTGTGCTCTCTTCAGCAAGCGAAACGAGTGATGACTTGGTCCTCCAGTGGCAGGAAGGCTTCACCCCATTTCCAGATCAGCTGCACTCATGGTGGAAACAGTCGTTAAAAAGAGTTGGGCAGTCACATGCAGGGAATGAGAAAAGTGGGGGGGGGGTCAATCCCTCCCTTCTGGAAGGAAATACCCCACCTAAAGAAAGACTTGTATTTATATAGCACCTTCCATGGCCTCAGGATGTCCCAAAGCACTTTGCAACCAATGAAGTACTTTTTGAAGTGTAGTCATTGTTGTAATGTAGGAAATGTGGCGGCCGATTTGCGCACAGCAAGATCCCACAAACAGCAATGTGATAATGACCAGATCGTTTCTTTTTAATGATGTTGGTTGAGGGATTAATATTGGCCAGGACACCAGGGAGAACTCTTTTCTTCTTCGAATAGTGTCATGAGATCTTTTATGCCCACCTGAGAGAGCAGACTGGACCTCAGTTCAACGCCTCATCCGAAGGACGGCCCCTCCGACAGTGCAGCACTCCGTCTGTACTGCATTGAAGGGTCAGCCTGGATTATGTGCTCATGTCTCTGGAGTGGGATTTAAACCCATGTAAAGAGGTTCTCCTACATACCAGAACCATCAAGGGTTTGGTTGCTCCGTCGAGGCACAGGTTTTGAGGGGCTGCACCGTATCCTGTCCACCTCAGACAACGCAGAAGCTGAAAATACGAGGCAAGTGATAAAGTTTACATAGCTAAGCGCCTGCCAAGTTTAAAATATAACTGTCTGAAAGCATGCTTCATTAACAAATGTCCTGCCTACCTTGATAGATTCTGGGAGTAATCTCAGGCAGCCATGCTGCTTAGTAAATGGGACGTTGGAACAGGGTCTGTCGAATATCCGACATAAGGTTCTCCTGGTGCTCACCCCAGTCCAAGAGCAGATGGAATGCCTGAATTAATCACCTGGTGGGGTGGAAATGCAATCGGGCATGGACTTTGGTGATGCTGATTCTCCAACAGGGATATCATTAACCAACTTTGTTGCTTTTTTCCTTCATTTTTCCCCCAAAAGTTCTCCCTCTCCTTTTTCTCTCCTGATAGAGTTTGCTCCTTGCTGAGGTATAGTCCCACAAGAACTAGCCACTCTCTGTACCTCACTTCAGTAGCCATTTTTTCACGTTTGAGCTTTGACAATGAATGTCAGCAGACCACTTGTCCAAAGGGGGCACCACCAACTAAGCATTATCTTGCCCTCATTCCATATCCCAACACATTTGAAGCATGGATAGTGATCAGGAGATGGAACTCTGGTCAATCTTCACCTTCCTAACCCAGGAGGGGGGACATAGGAGTGGGCTTTGGGGCCAATTGTAGCACTCCTGCCACCGCCCCAGCCTAAGACCATCTAACTGTGATGTCCCTGGGGTGTTGGGCTCTGCTACCCACCTCCTTAGCCAACTGAGGCACTGAGGAGCCTGCTCCTGTGTTAATTGCGTTTCCATCTGATATATTACAGCTATGAGGAATGGAGGGCTCACCTCCTAATTTCTCGAGGGCTACAAGTCAAAAGGAGACTTTAGTAGACTTCCTCTGCTGCAAGCCACCATAACGTACCATCCAGGATCAGACACGTGCACAAAACATCAAATGAGATGAGGCACTGAGAACCAGGAGTGTCTCCATTTTATTATTGTCCCTACTGAGAAACAGGAGTGACCCCTTTTTATTATTGTCCCTACTGAGAACCAGGAGTGACTCAATTTTATTATTGTCCTAATGAGAACCAGGAGTGACTCTGATTTGTTACTATCCCTACTGAGAACTAGGGCAGCACCTTTGCCAGTGCAGTACTATACTGGAGTGTCAACCTCGATGAAGTGACCAAGTCCTGAAAATGGGGCTTGAACCCATGACCTGCTGACTCAGAGTTGACAATGCTGCCAACTGAGCCAAGCCGACACGTGTAAATGTCATGAAAGCGGTTGGGATTTGGCAAGAGGCCATCATTTCACAGCCTGTGTGAGCCCGGGAGCGACATAACCCCCTGCCACCATGGCAGCTGCTGCATATGACAATCTGCGCCTGAGGTAACCCACTAAAGCAACCGGACTGTGAAATCTGGGATTCGCTGTCATTGGTTCGACTACAGAACAGAAAGAACTCTTCGAAATAGACCGATCGTCGTAGCAACTCCGATTATCACTCGGCTGACCAAAAAAAAACAAATTGGTTCGATTCAATTGTCCGTTTGTGTAAAATCAAGTGAGATAATCAATCGGTGCAAGTGAATAGGCAAATACGTGCGATTTATCAAAAGGAATAAAAGGCAAAGAAACGTTGAGTGCTGGAAACCTGAAGTAAAAATGGAAAATGCTGGATGGCAGGGGGGCCAGAGGGGGGAATAAGCTCAGGGAGAGGGAAAGAATTTCCTACAGATAATTAATTAATATGAAAGAAGAAAATATTTTGGGGGCGATTTTCTTGGTCCTGCACCTTGGAGGATTGGTGTAGTGAATACTGGGAAATCAAGCGGGGATAGTGCATGCCTATAAGGGAGCCATGCCGCTGGCACTCCTGCCCCACCTGATTTTCCTGTATCGGCGGCATCCTGGCAATCCAATACACCCGCAGGCGCAGGACCAGAAAAATGAGTCTGTGAGTTCACCAGTGATTTGCAAATGTCTGCGGGGGAGCACCTTCAAGGAACCTGATCAAGAGAATTCCAATTAAATTTAGCAAAATCAGCCCAACAGTGATGAAAGTGATTAATCCACTAATTAGTCAAGTGAACTCATTATGAAAATAACTCATTCTATGGTAAATATTTAATATGATCAATTGTACCGAGGGTCTAAATTTATAGACGATTTTGTAATTAGATTATTGCAACTAATTATGCAGATAAATTGTTCTGTATTTAATTGTGTGCTGAATGGAAAATATATTGATGCATTTTGAAAGGAAGAATGAGGAGAGGCAATATAAACAAAATGGTGCAATGTTAAAGGGGCTGCAGGAACAGAGAGACCTGGAGGTTTACATACACAAACCTTTGACGATGGTAGGACAAATTGATAAAGCCGATTTAAAAAAGCATCCGGGATCTTTGGCTTTCTAAGTAGAACCATAGGGTGCAAAAGCAAGGAAGTAATTCTATACTTTTATATATCATTAGTTAGGCCTCTGCTAGAGTATTGTGTCCAATTCTGGGCACCATACTTTAGGAAGGATGTCAAGTAACTTTCAAATGGGAATTGGATATGTACTTGAAAAGGAAAAATCTACGGAGCAATGGGGAAAGAGCAGGGTGGATGAAACCAATTGGATAGCTCTACTAAGAGCTGGCACAGGCACCAACCGGGGAACAGGCTATTTTAGATCTTGTATTGTGTAATGAGACAGGGTTAATTAGTAATCCCATAATAAAGGATTCTCTGGGAAAGAGTGATCATAATATGATCGAATTTCACATTGAGTTTGAGAGTGACATACATAAGTCTGAAACTAGAGTTTTAAACTTAAATAAAGCCAATTACATAGGTATGAGGGACGAGTTGGCGAAGGTAGATTGGGAAATTACATTAAAAGGTATGACGGTAGATAAGCAGTGGCAAACATTCAAAGAAATATTTCTAAATTCTCAACGAATATACATTCCATTGAGAAATAACTCCACGGGAAAAGTGATCCATCCGTGGCTAACTAAAGAAGTTAAGGATAGCATTAGATTAAAAGAAGAGGCTTATAATGTTGCGAAGAATAGTAGTATGCCTAAGGATTGGGAGAGCTTTAGAAACCAGCAAAAGATGTCCAAAAAAATGATAAAAAGAGAGAAAATTGAATATGAAAGTAAACTAGCAAGAAATATAAAAACAGATTGTAAGAGCTTCTACAAGTATGTAAAAAGTAAGTCAGTAGCAAAAGTAAAGGTGGGTCCCTTAGAGGCTGAGACAGAAGAAATTATATTGGGGAATAAGGAAATGGCAGAGATGTTAAATATTTTGTATCTGTCTTCACAGTGGAAGACACAAAAAGCATACCAGAAATAATGGGGAACCAAGGGGCTAAAGAAAGTGAGGAACTTAAAGTAATTAATATCAGTAGAGAAAAGGTACTAGGGAAACTAATGGGACTAAAAGCCAACAAATCCCTTGGACCTGATGGCCTTCATCCTGGGGTTCTAAAAGAGGTGGCTGCAGAGATAGTGAATGCATTGGTTGTGATCTTCCAAAAATCCCTAGATTCCAAAATGGGCCAAGCGGATTGGAAGGTAGCAAATATAACACCGCTATTCAAGAAAGGAGGAAGAGAGAAAACAGGGAACTACAGGCCAGTTAGCCTGACATCAGTCGTCGGGAAAATGCTAGAATCCATTATTAAGGAGGTGGTAACTAAGCACTTAGAAAACCATAATATGATTAGGCAGAGACATCACGGTTTAATGAAAGGGAAATCGTGTTTGACAAATTTATTAGAGTTTTTTGAGGATGTAACCAGAGGGGTAGATAAAGGGGAACCAGTGGATGTTTTTTTTTATTCGTTCATGGGATGTGGGCGTCACTGGCGAGGCCGGCATTCATTGCCCTTCCCTAATTGCCCTTGAGAAGGTGGTGGTGAGCCGCCTTCTTGAACCGCTGCAGTCCGTGTGGTGAAGGTTCTCCCACAGTGCTGTTAGGAAGGGAGTTCCAGGATTTTGACCCAGCGACGATGAAGGAACGGCGATATATTTCCAAGTCAGGATGGTGTGTGACTTGAAGGGGAACGTGCAGGTGGTGGTGTTCCCATGTGCCTGCTGCTCTTGTCCTTCTAGGTGGTAGAGATCGCGGGTTTGGGAGGTGCTGTCGAAGAAGCCTTGGCGAGTTGCTGCAGTGCATTCTGTGGATGGTACACACTGCAGCCACAGTGCGCCGGTAGTGAAGGGAGTGAATGTTTAGGGTGGTGGATGGGGTGCCAATCAAGCAGGCTGCTTTGTCCTGGATGGTGTCGAGCTTCTTGAGTGTTGTTGGAGCTGCACTCATCCAGGCAAGTGGAGAGTATTCCATCACACTCCTGACTTGTGCCTTGTAGATGGTAGAAATGCTTTGGGGAGTCAGGAGATGAGTCACTCGCCGCAGAATACCCAGCCTCTGACCTGCTCTTGTAGCCACAGTATTTGTGTGGCTGGTCCAGTTAACCTTCTGGTCAATGGTGACCCCCAGGATGTTGATGGTGGGGGATTCGGCGATGGTAATGTCGTTGAATGTCAAGGGGAGATGCTTAGACTCTCTCTTGTTGGTGATGGTCATTGCCTGGCACTTGTCTGGCGCAAATGTTACTTGCCACTTATGAGCCCAAGCCTGGATGTTGTCCAGGTCTTGCTGCATGCGGGCACGGACGGCTTCATTATTTGAGGGATTGCAAATGGAACTGAACATTGTGCAATCATCAGCGAACATCCCCATTTCTGACCTTATGATGGAGGGAAGGTCATTGATGAAGCAGCTGAAGATGGTTGGGCCTAGAACACTGCCCTGAGGAACTCCTGCAGCAATGCCCTGGGGCTGAGATGATTGGCCTCCAACAACCAGTACCATCTTCCTTTGTGCTAGGTATGACTCCAGCCACTGAAGAGTTTTCCCCCTGATTCCCATTGACTTCAATTTTACGAGGGCTCCTTGGTGCCACACTCGGTCAAATGCTGCCTTGATGTCAAGGGCAGTCACTTTCACCTCACCTCTGGAATTTAGCTCTTTTGTCCATGTTTGGACCAAGGCTGTAATGAGGTCTGGAGCCGAGTGGTCCTGGCGGAACCCAAACTGAGCATCGGTGAGCAGGTTATTGGTGAGTAAGTGCCGCTTGATAGCACTGTCGACGACACCTTCCATCACTTTGCTGATGATTGAGAGTAGACTGATGGGGTGGTAATTGGCCGGATTGGATTTGTCCTGCTTTTTGTAGACGGGACATACCTGGGCAATTTTCCACATTGTCGGGTAGATGCCAGTGTTGTAGTTGTACTGGAACAGCTTGGCTAGAGGCGCAGCTCGTTCTGGAGCACAAGTCTTCAGCACTACAGCCGGGATGTTGTCGGGGGCCCATAGCCTTTGCTGTATCCAGTGCACTCAGCCGTTTCTTGATATAGTATATTTGGATTTCCAAAAGGTAATTGATAAGGTGCCACATAAAAGGTTGTTATGCAAGAAAAGGGCTCATGGGGTTGGGGGTAATATATCAGCATGGAAAGAGGATTGGTTAACAGACAAAAAACAGAGAGTAGGGATAAACAGGTCATTTTCAGGTTTGCAGGCTGGAACTAGGAGGGTGCCACAAGGATCAGTGCTGGGGCCTCAGCTATTTACATTCTATATTAATGACTTAGATGAAGGGACCGAGTGTAATGTATCCAAGTGTGCTGACGATACAAAGCCAGGTGGGAAAGTAAGCTGTGAAGAGGACACAAAGAGTCTGCAAAGGGACATAGACAGGTTTAGTGAGTGGGCAAGAAGGTGGCAGATGGAGTATGATGTGGGGAAATGTGAGGTTATTCACTTTGGTAGGAAGAATAGAAAAACAGAATATTTTTTAAATGATGAGAAACTATTAAATGTTGGTGTTCAGAGAGATTTGGGTATCCTCATACAAGAAACACAGAAAGTTAGCATACAGGTACAGCAAGCAATTAGGAAGGCAAATAGTATGTTGGCCTTTATTGCAAGGGGGTTGGAGTACAAGAGTAAGGAAGTCCTGCTACAATTGTACAGGGCTTTGGTGAGACCACACCTGGAATACTATGTACAGTTTTGGTCTCCTTATCTAAGGAAGGATATACTTGCCTTGGAGGCGGTGCAATGAAAGTTCACTAGATTGATTCCTGGAATGAGAGGATTGTCCTATGATGAGAGATTGAGTAGAATGGGCCCACACTCTCTGGAGTTTAGAAGAATGAGAGGTGATCTCATTGAAACATATAAGATTCTGAGGCGGCTTGACAGGGTAGATGCTGCAAACTTGTTTCCCCTGGCTGAAGAGTTTAGAATTAGGGGGTATAGTCTCAGGATAAGGGGTCGGCCATTTAGGACTGAGATTAGGAGGAATTTCTTCACTCAGAGCGTTGTGAATCTTTGGAATTCTCTTCCCCAAAGGGATGTGGATGCTGAGTCATTGAGTATATTCAAGACTGAGATGGATAGACTTTTGGACTCCAGGGGAATCAAGGGATATGGGGATAGGATGGGGAAGTGGAGTTGAGGTCGAAGATCAGCCATGATCTTATTGAATGGCGGAGCAGGCTCGAGGAGCCCTATGGCCTACTCCTGCTCCTATTTCTTATGTTCTTCGGCATGATATTTCATGCTTCGTACCTTGAGTGATTACCAGCTGATGCATCAGTTAACTGCAGTGCTGTTACAGTTAGAATGCCAGTCTGTTATGATCTGTGCTACTCTGATTTCCCTGGCTTCACCAATGCTTATCGTAATCAAGAAAGGACAATCCATACTGCAGCTATTGATATTTCCTGCACTTTAGAACGATAATGGCCACTTCCAGTCCTGTGGATTGCTATGCTCCTTTTCAAAATTAGTGGCAGTTGTGGGTCAGTGGGTAGCACTCTTGCCTCTGAGTCAGAAGGTTGGGAGTTCAAGTCCCCCTCTAGAGACTGAAGCACAAAATCTCGGCTAATACTTCAAAGCAGTACTGAGGGAGTACTGCATTGTTGGAGGGCACCACCTATTCAGATGAGATGTTAAACCAAGGCCCCATCCGCTTGCTCATGGTGGATGTAAAAGATCCCATTGCTCTATTTCAAAGAAGAGCAGAGGTGTCCTGGCCAATATTTATCCCTCAACCAACATCACTGAAACAGATTTTCTGGTCGTTATCACGTTGCTGTTTGTCGAACTTTGCTGTGCACAAATTGGCTGCTGCTTTTCCTCCATTACAACAGCGACTACACTTCAAAAGTAAAACTTCATTGGCTGTAAAGCGCTTTGGGACGTCCTGAGGTTGTGAAAGGCACAGTGATAAATGCAAGTTCTTTCTTTCTATCATAGAATCATAAACTCCTTCCATTTCCTTTGGAGGCAATCAGTCTTTGACTCCAGACACCGTACAAATGGGTACAATTTATTTTCTTTCAAACAAACATGTGGAGGTTTAGCAGAACCTTTCCATGCCTTCCATCCAACTTTTGAAATGACTGATGATCTTCACAAGTCTATTTACAGTGCTGTTACTTGGTGTTCTCCTCCTCTCAACACAAAGCGTCTGGAGTTGTTCCGGGCTTGGCCTACAGGCTAAGAAACAGTTCCGAACAATCTGTTTTATTCCTCCACTTTACGTCCAGCTATCTCTTTCCAGAGATTAAATTGACTTGGGCACCTATGCTAAGTGTATTAAGTGCCTTGGGCTTTGTGCTTGCTTACTGCCGTGATGTAGCAGTAGGAAGTGCTTGCTAAAACTGTACAATTATGTTAAACCACACAGAGCATAACTGGAGTTTGCAAATAAAACATACACATTGTTACCCAGGGCTTCGCATAATGGAGGTTACACAATGACTATCTGATTCAATGGGCAATAACCCAATCAAAGAGCAATTAAACAGCACACTCAGAAATCATGAGGGGTTTGTTACTTATATTGTTCCCATTACCCAGTTTCTTTAAAGCGAGGGAGCCCCCTGGGATGGCTGGTAATGCAAAAGGCTGAGTGCTTGACTCCCAGCACTGAAGGTCGTGAACTTGTACCTCCAGGGCTGCCTGTAACTTAAAATCTTTTTTGCTTCAGTGCGGCAGAGTTTTCGTTTATCCTTCTATTTCGAGTTGCTGGCCAAGAGTTTAACCTCAGCGACAGTAAAAAGCCCACTTTGGAACCAGGGAAGTTTACAGCATAGAAGGAGGCCATTCAGCCCATTGTGCCTGTGCCGGCTTTTTGATAGAGCAATCCAAAAACTAATCCTACTACTCCCCTGGTATTTTCCTCAAATATTTATCCCATTTTCCCTGAAAGCAATGGTCTCGGATTCTACCACCCTGTGTGGCCTAGGAGGGAGGGCAGCGTAGATTTACTAGAATGATACCTAGACTCCAAGGGTTAAATTACAAGGATCGATTACACAAACTAGGGTTGTATTCCTGGAATTTAGAAGATTAAGGGGTGATTTGATCGAAGTTTTCAAGATATTAAGGGAACTGATAGGGTAGATAGAGAGAAACTATTTCTGCTGGTTGGGGAATCTAGGACAAGGGGACTTAGCCTAAATATTAAAGCCAGGACTTTCAGGAGTGAAGTTAGAAAACACTTCTACACGCAAAGGGTGGTAGAAGTTTGGAACTCTCTTCCGCAAACCGCAGTTGATGCTAGCTCAATTGTTAATTTTAAATCTGAGATTGATAGATTTTTCTTAGCCAAAGGTATTAAGGGATATGGGGCTAAGGTGGATATATCGAGTTAGGTCACAGATCAGCCATGATCTCACTGAATGGTGGAACAGGCTCGAAGGGCTGAATGGCCTACTCCTGTTCCTATGTTCCTATGTGGCAAAGTATTCCATGCTCCAACAACACTCTGTGTAAAGACATTTCTCCCAAGCCTCCTTGTGATCATTTTCAATTGATGACCCCTTGTCATCAATTCCTCAATCAGAGCAAATAATCTTTTCCTAGCACTCTATCAAAACCTTTCATAATTTCTTGATAAAATCTCCAGAGGAAATAGTTCCAATGGCATCTCTTCCTGCCCCCACGCCGTGGCCTCCAGAGTCCACCAAGGATCTGTTCTTGGCCCCCTTCCCTTCCTCACCTACAAGCTGCTCCTTGGTGACATCATCCCAGGACATGGGGGTCAGCTTCCACGTGACGACACCCAGCTCCACCTCACCACCACCTCTCTCGACCCTTCCACTGCCTCCATGTTGTTAGACTGCATCATCCAATATCAGCTGCAATTTACTCCAGTTAAATATTGGGAAGACTGGAGCAATTGTCTTCACCACCGCCCCTCCCCCACCCCCTGTACCTTGCCAGTGATTCCATTGCCCTCGCTGACCATTGCCTCAGGCTGAACCAGACATCCTATTTGACCCTGAGCTGAACTTCCGACCCCATATCCTCGCCATCACAAAGTCCGCCTACTTCCACCTCCGTAACATCGCCCATCCCCATCTCTGCCTCAGGGCGTCTTGCTGTAATATAACTAAAGACACTAGCTGATGTTACCCATCATATCCCCTCTCAACCTCTAGTTCTCCAGTGAAAACAACTCCAATTCTTTTACACTGCACTTACAACTTGACATGTTAAGCCCAGAGCCACTCACTCATCTCTGAACCTTCTCTGATGTATCAATTAGAATTATGCAAGTCGTATCAGATACTGATGGCGGCTGTATTATTTGCATGGTAAACATTGTAAAATACGTTGTGTGTAAAATCAAAGAAGAATCCCTCAAACAGAATTTACTTAAAGAATCCTCTTATAAATAATCTCACCTCCAATGGGCCTCTCCTTCGAATAGATATTGGGCGAGAACTGCATTGGGCTTGGGCCGGATTGCCCTCCACTTTCAAATAGACTTGTTGTCTGGGCTCATATATAAAGAATGTCTGCTTGGGCCAGGGCTGCAGGTGCCCATGGAATGGGAACCCAGCTTGAGCCATACTGATTGTAGGTGTAGGGAAAACAGTTGGAGAAAAGCCAAGGTGAATAAGAGACGATTTAAGTAATGGACAACAGCAATTTGACAAGTAATAGAATGAAGCAGATAATATTATGATTTAATTTGATAAGTTTCTGTTTTCTTTTGCATAATTTGGGCATCTATTAGTTGTGCTCTTCTAAAAAGGGGGCACTTTTATTAGCTTGGCCCGGAAATTGCTCAAGGAATAACGACAATGGTCTAACAGGGCTCACCGTTATTTCAGGGCAAATGGAAGAGCAAGTTCCGGTGAGCGCACATGTGCAGTCAAACACGGAAATCTGGAAATTGCTCTACCATTTGCCCTGCTCGTTTGAAAGCTTCGCGTTAAAGAGATCTCGCTGGCAGAATGAATGGATCAGCGCGAACTTGCTGCACCGCCCAGCTGGAAACGAACTAATCTCTCCATAAAAAAGGTACGCTGGCTTTTTTAGGTCTAAACTAACTTTTAACAGCGTGGTAAGTATTAATGACTGCCAAACAACCTCTCTGGTACTGAAAATTAACTTCTAAAAACATGGAGTCTCATTACTTCCGATTTTAATTGTTATCGGACTTTTTTTTTAAATTTAAAATATTTAACATTTTAATTTTTTTTAAGTATTCTTTCTGTCTCTTTTATCTCTGTCTTTTAATCTCACCCTCTCTCTATTTCGCTTTCGCTAACTGATTTTATAGTGAATTTACTAATCTATCTGACACTTCCTGGTTCTTAGTCTGCGCGGCTTGTCAAGGATGATTGAGGGGAGGGAGAGATCCTTTCCCCATTCACACCGCTCAGAGAAGCCCAGGAGAGAACACTGCACTTGTTTACATTCACCATTGAAGGAAACGGCTGCCAAAAAAGCCCGCAGAGACTTAGTGAGTGAGATTTAAATCCAATGAGCCGGAAATTGCTCTGAGCAGCGAACCAACAGTGCCCGCACTGCTGACACTGGGGCAAACCCAGTGTCTCCTTATTGTTGAATTAAAAGAGTAGAATGAAGCAGTAACTTGTCGTCATAGCTCATTGAAAACTCACTTATAGTTTTTCTATAATAATCCACCTGCTGATTAAAGAATGCTCATGAAACTGACAAGCAGATTATTGGAAAACTGCATTTTCATTGGAAGCAGGTTAAGGTTTATCGACAAATGCCAGGGGTTTTACTAGTGATTGGTGATCAATGGGTTAGTGTAGAACAGCTCCAATGAAAGGATGCTTGATGCAAGAAAAGGATAAGAACAGTCTGTATTTAATAGAAGGTCATCAATGCTGAGCAATGCTTATCAACAAGGGCTATTCTCCATTTATTGCTAAACCACCACTTCTACTTTGGGACATAAAGGCCATTCCTTTAAGGCCGCCATTCCTTTAAGGCCGCCAGCTCTAATTGCGATAAATAGGCACATCCTGAGGCCAATCAAAGGCGGACTGCCTCCATCCTGAGGCCAATCACAGGCCGATTGCCTCCATCCTGAGGCCGATTACCTCCATCCTGAGACCTCCATCCTCAGTATCACACCTCGTCACACATACAATGTGAGCGAGGTGGACAGTCGTTGGCTTCTAATTGACCTCAGGATGGAGGCAATCGGCCTGTGATTGGCCTCAGGACAGAGGCAATCGGCCTGTGATTGGCCTCAGGACGGAGGCAATCGGCCTGTGATTGGCCTCAGGACGGAGGCAATCGGCCTGTGATTGGCCTCAGGATGGAGGCAATCGGCCTGTGATTGGCCTCAGGATGGACGCAAACCCCCTGTGATTGGCCTCAGGATGGAGGCAAACCACCTGTGATTGGCCTCAGGATGGAGGCAGTCCGCCTGTGATTGGCCTCAGGATGTGCCTATTTATCGCAATTAGAGCTGGCGGCCTTAAAGGAATGGGCCAACAGTTTAGCAGCAAAATAGTGCATTGGTGTGCCAATGCTGCTGAATATAAAACAGGATTCTCCTCTGAATTATCGCCTATCTTGGGGCAGAATGGACCTGAGAATGTGGCACACGCACATCCTTGGAGCACCTCTAATCCCACTTTTAATCTTTTCTCATTACCTGGCTATTAACTTCTCCCCTGACATTTCATTTGAATTTCTGGGTCACGCTTGAAAAAGTGTAAAGAACCAAAGGCGGTCATTTGTAATGTGGAGATAATGGCCTCGATTTTAACAACTCCGTCAGGCGGAAAAGTAATTGTCGTCACTTCCACTTGTAGTTGAGGTCAATGAGAGATCAGTAAGTTGATTGTAAATTTCAGGCTCCAGGTCAATGACTGAGTTTTTATCTTTCTTTTAAGATCTATTTTGCATCTAGTGGCACCTGTCACACTCCAGATAAAATTCCGTGGAGGTTCTCCCGTAATTTCAGCAGAAGGCCAGTGAAAAAACCCCAGAGAAACATGAGGCGGATGCATAAGATATGGACTCAACAACAACTTGCATTTATATAGCACCTTTAATGTAGTAAAGTGCCCCAAGGTGCCTCACATGAGCATAATCTGAGACAAAGAGTGCGATATTCGGGCGGGTGACTGAAAGCTTGATCAAAGAGGTAGGTTTTAAGGAGGATAGAGAGGTGGAGAGTCAGAGAGGTTTAGAGAGGGAATTCCAGAGCTTATGCTGAAAGCACGGCCGCCAATGGTGGGGCAAAAGGAGTGAGAGATACACAAGAGACCAGAGTTGGAGGAACACAGAGTTCTCGGAGAGTTGTAGGGCTGGAGGGGATTACAGAGCTAGGAAGGGACAAGGCCATGGAGGGATTTGAACACAAAAATGAAAATTTTAAAATCGAAGCATTAGTGGACTAGGAGTCAAAGTAGGTCAGCGAACACAGTGGTAAGGGGTGATCAGGACCCTTGGTACGAGTTAGGCTACGGGCAGCAGAGTTATGGAGGGTGGAATATGGGGGGCAGGCCAGGAGAGCATTGCAATAGTTGAGTCTGGTGGTAACAACAACAAAAAACAACAACAACTTGCATTTATATAGCGCCTTTAACGTAGTAAAATTTCCCAACGCACATCACAGGAGCGATTATCAAACAAAATTTGGCACCGAGCCACATAAGAAGATATTAGGACAGGTGACCAAAAGCTTGGTCAAAGAGGTAGGTTTTAAGGAGTGTCTTAAAGGAGGAGAGAGAGGTAGAGAGGTGGAGAGATTTTGGGAGGGAATTCCAGAGCTCAGGGCCTAGGCAGCTGAAGGCACAACCTCCAATGGTGGAACGATTAAAATCAGGGGTGAGCAAGAGGCAAGAATTGGAGGAGTGCATAGATCACAGAGGGTCACAGGGCTGGAGGAGGTTACAAAGATAGGGAGGGATGAGGCAATGGAGGGATTTGAAAACAAGGATAAGAATTTTTAAATCGAGGCGTTGCCCGACCAGGAGCCAATGTAGGTGAGCGAGACTTAAAATCATTGAATCATAGATTGATTCAGCATAGAAGGAGGCCATTCAGTCCATCATGCCTGTACTAGTACAAGTTAGGATACAGGCAGCAGAATTTTGTATGAGCTCAAGTTTATGAAGGGTGAAAGATGGGAGGCTGGCCAGGAGAGCATTGGAATAGTCAAGTCTAGAGGTAACAAAAGCATGGATGAGGGTTTCAGCAGCAAATGAGCTGAGGCAGGGGAGATGGGCAATGTTACGGAGGTAGAAGTAGGCGGTCTTGGTGATGGAGCAGGTATGTGGTTGGAAGCTCACCTCCGGGTCAAGTAGGACGCCAACATGCGAATGGTCTGGTTCAGCCTCAGACATTGGCCAGGGAGAGGGATAGAGTCGGTGATTAGAGAACGGAGTTTGTGGTGGGCACCGATGACAATGGCTTCGGTCTTCCCAATATTTAGTTGGAGGAAATTTTTGCTCATCGGACAAGCAGTGTGACAAATCAGAGACAGTGGAGGGGTCGAGAGAAGTGGTGGTGAGGTAGAGCTGGGTGTTGTCAGCGTACATGTGGAACCCGACCTTGTGTTTTCGGATGATGTCGCCAAGGGGCAGCATGTTGATGAGAAATAGGAGGCCAAGGATAGATCCTTGGGGGACTCCAGAGGTAACTGTGCGGGAACAGGAAGAGAAGCCATTGCAGGTGACTCTCTGGCTGCAACTGGTTAGATAAGAATGGAACCAGGCAAGCGCAGTCCGACCCGGCTGGATGACGCAGGAGAGGCGGTCGGGGCAGATGATGTGATCAACCATGTCAAAGGTTGCAGGTAGGTCGAGAAGGATGAGGAGGGATAGTTTACCACGGTCACAGTCACATAGGATGTAATTTGTGACTTTGATAAGGGCTGTTTCAATACTGTTACAGGGGCGGAAACCTGATTGGAGGGATTCAAACATGGAGTTGTGGGAAAGATGGGCACGGATTTGGGAGGCGACAACACGTTCAAGGACTTTGGAGAGGAAAGAGAGGTTGGAGATGGGGCGGTAGTTTGCAAGAACAGAGGGGTCAAGGGTGTTTTTTTTTAGAATGGAGTGATGACGGCAGATTTGAAGGGGAGGGGGACAGTACTTGAGGAGAGGAAACCATCAACAATATCAGCTAACATGAGGGCCAGGAAGGGAAGTTGAATGGTCAGCAGTTTGGTATGAATAGGGTCAAGGAAGCAGAAGGTGGGTCTCATGGTCAAGGTGAGCTTGGAGAGGGCAGGAGGGGAGATAGGAGAAAAACTGGAGAAAGATGCGAGTTCAGGGCTAGGACAGGGGGGAACCATAGGGGAAGTAGCATAGGGTTTCAGCAGCAGATAAGCTGAGGCTGGGGCAGAGATGTTACAGAGGTGGATGTTGTGATGGAGAGAATATGGGGTTGGAAGCTCAGCTGAGGTTCAAGTGGAACGCTGAGGTTGCGAACAGTCTGGTTCAGCCTCAGAGAGTGGCCAGGGAGGGGGATAGATTGAGTGGTGGCGTTTGTGGCGGGAGCTGAAGTCAAAATATCTTCACCAACATTTGTCCACTAATATCACCCAGGCTAAGCTCTGGGCTCTGGTGCTGTACAGTATGAAAACCACGATAGTCTAAGCCCTGTTTTACTTTATTACAATATCTTGTTCAGATTAAAACAAGCAGTAATTTATTGGAGCTTGTCCCAGCTGGATGTGATTAAGTAGAACGGCAGGCTCCAGACAGTCTAACATCCAACAGCAGGCGAAAGGAACCAATACTTAATAAACACACTGGCCTGAACTTGCAAAATGCCAATGTAATATACCCACACCATTGCACTGAAAACGTAAAGCCTCTTTAAACAGCGAACTACAGAGAGATCATACCACCATTTGGTATGTGTCTGCTGGGGCAGAGGTGCCATCTGAACTATTACAAGCAGCCGAGCAAGAACAGCCACAACCAATGAGGTAAGTGTTGTCAACGTGCTGTTTATTTTTCCAGAACAAAACATTCATGTGTTACACTGGTTTTCTATGGAAAATGTGCATCGTCAAAGAGTCATTGGATTAGTAAGATGTCACTGAGCGACATTTTGAGGCCTCCCACCTGGCAGAAACCGGGCAGTAGCGTCCCCGAAAATGGTGGGGAATGACCTACCACCACGTTCCTGTCGTAGTAATCTTCCCCCGGACCTACCGCCAGGCGACCGGAGCACCCGCCTGAGTCAAGCCGTGGGCCCTTTAAATATGCAAATCAGGGTCTTATGACGTACACTGGACCCCGTTTGTGATTTTAGGACAGCTCAGGGTGGAATTAGTGCTGCACAGTATCAGTATCAGCTGGAGGTCCAACCAAAGAGGAATCTGTACAGTTTTGGGCCTCTTTGGTTTTACCGTTAGTAAAACTGGTCAGAGTGTGCACGGCCCACACTCCACTCAGTTCTATCCAAAAATGGCAAACTAGGCACTATGTATGTCGTAGGATCCCAATTTGCGTATTAAAAGTATCTACCGCCAGAAACAGGCTGATGCTACAACCACCCAGTGGTAGGCCCCTTTAAAAATGGTGGTGGCTGGAGTGTTGGTAATAACGGGGGGGGAGGCCAACTCCACTGAGTTATCGCCTCGTTCACACAGAATTTTCCAAGATAAAATCGGCTCCATTGACTTTCTAGCAGGAGCAGGGACTCTGGCTGAGCTTTTCTCTCCTTGCCACAGGACCTCTGAACCAGGTCAGCTCTCTGGCTATCTCTGGGACAATGGCACAACTTGACTATCATCAGTCACCTTCTTCCACGCAGGGAGTACTGCACAGTCGGAGGTGCCGTCTTTCGGATGAGACCGCTCAGGGATAGCCATAGACATAGCCAGCCAAGCAGCAGGGAATCTCATGGTAGCCACCAGTGTCACGCTGATTGAAGTATTAACTCAGGCACTGTCCCTTTGCCAGTTCCCAAGGCCTGCACTGGTCCCCTCACCCAAAGCTTTTCTCCAATGTTGAGCTGTGGTTATTAATTAAAATAAATATTGACCAGGGAGAACTCCCCTGCTCTTCTTCAAAATAGTGCTATAGAGTCTTTTATATTTGCCTGAGAGTGTCGTCATTTAACATCTCACCCAAATGACAGTGCAGTACTCCCTCATAGTGTCAGCTTAGTTTATGTGTGCAAGTCTCTGGAGTGGGTTTTGAACCTACACCCTTCTGACTTAGAGACAAGAGTGCTACCCACTGAGCTACAGCTGTGAGGACAAGGTTGGGTTGAGCTGTGATGCTCATCATGCATTGCTCACATATGAAGAACGACCACTTGGACGTATCATCAGAGGACCAACCATATAAATACTGTGGCTACGAGAGCAGGTCAGAGGCTGGGTATTCTGCGGCGAGTGACTCTCCTCCTGACTCCCCAAAGCCTTTCCACCATCTACAAGGCATAAGTCAGGAGTGTGATGGAATACTCTCCACTTGCTTGGATGAGTGCAGCTCCAACAACACTCAAGAAGCTCAACACCATCCAGGACAAAGCAGCCTGCTTGATTGGCACCCCATCCACCACCCTAAACATTCACTCCCTTCACCACCATGCACAGTGGCTGCAGTGTGTACCATCCACAGGATGCACTGCAGCAACTCGTCAAGGCTTCTTCGACAGCACCTCCCAAAACCGCGACCTCTACCACCTAGAAGGACAAGGGTAGCAGGCACATGGAAACACCACCACCTGCACGTTCCCCTCCAAGTCACACACCATCCTGACTTGGAAATATATTGCCGTTCCTTCATCATCGCTGGGTCAAAATCCTGGAACTCCCTTCCTAACAGCACTGTGGGAGAACCTTCACCACACAGACTGCAGCGGTTCAAGAAGGCGGCTCACCACCACCTTCACAAGGGCAATTAGGGATGGGCAATAAATGCCGGCCTCGCCAGCGACGCCCACATCCCATGAACGAATAAAAAAAAAAGCATGAGTCAGACCCTTCAGGAGAGGAGAGGAGAGGAATGAGAAAACATACCTATCCTTGAACCAGCCACAGATTTCAGCTGTTTCCTTGACAACCGGCATAATAATGAGGAGACTCATTGGAGACATTTTAGGGTTAGGGTTGATTCCCACTGAGGGCAGCCCAGCGAGCAGCGACACTCAGAGAGCGCAAGGCGGGAAATTGTACAGCTACAGCCCATTACTTTGGGCCCATTAACTTTGATGGATAGATCATGAGCTGCGGGCCTACGATTTCCTGACTGTGCCCTCTGCGAGGGTAGTTCCTCACAGGGAGATCCTCAACCAGCCCTATTGTCCCTTTATATGTGGCTGACAGCAATATTTTTTGTCAAAGAATAAACCCATCCAAAGCCTGGAATTCTAAATTTGGCACAATCGGGACATTCAATTAATGAGCTTGAACCTTGCTCATCTCAGGCCCAGAATTCAGTTCAGAGTTCTTTCCAGGACGGGGATTAAATCTTACTTCAACGAGGCAGAGTTGAGCTTCTTCAACTAGGTTTTGTCTGAAATGAACCCCGTCAATATACCGATTAAAATATCTGGCCCTTCTCCACACTGCCCTCTACATATAAGTCTGACCAGCAGATCTGACCATTTCCTGCGGGCCTGTAATCTGAGGCCCGCAGGAATAACATTTAATTATGCTGAAACCTGGACTGCCTTAAGTAAATGAAAAATGACTTCAATTGTCGTTTGTTTGAGATGAGAACGTGAGGATGTTCATCGAAATCTCTCCCTTTGTAAGTATTAGGGGTTCAGTGTGTAGAGCAATAAAGAGGCAGTCAGACTTAACTTAGCGTGACCGACAGCACTTAAGGATCTAGGAAAGGTCCCCAGGAGCCCCCTACATTTACTAGTCTAGATTGTAGTACTTTCTTTTACAATTTAATAGCTGCGCAAAATGGTCATCCATAATGTAAGATAAATCTTTGTAGAGTACTTTCGGATGAGACGTTAAACCGAGCCTGCCCTCTCAGGTGGACGTAAAAAATCCCATGCCACTATTTGAAGAAGAGCAGGGGAGTTCTCCCGGTGTCCTGGTCAACATTTATCCCTCAACCAACACCTGAAACAGATTATCTGGTCATTATCACATTGCTGTTTGTGGGAGCTTGCTGTGTGCAGATTGGCTGCCCTGCGTTTCCTACATTACAACAGTGACTACACTTCAAAAAGTACTTCATTGGCTGCAAAGCGCTTTGTGATGTCCTGAAGTCGTGACAGGTGCTGTAGAAATACAAGTTCTTTCTTTCCTTTTAGGAGCACAATTTTAAAGGTGACTCTCTCGATTGTTGATCATGAGTAAACAACGTGGAGGATAGTAACAGACTGCAGGAGGACATAGACAGACTGGTGAAATGGGCAGACACGTGGCAGATGCAATTTAACGCAGAGAAGTGTGAAATGATGCATTTTGGTAGGAAGGATGAGGAGAGGCAATATAAACTAAATGGTACAATTTTAAAAGGGGTGCAGGAACAGAGAGACCTGGGGGTGCACGCACAAAAATCTTTGAGAGTGGCAGGACAATTTGAGAAGGCTGTTAAAAAAGCATATGGGATCCCTGGCTTTATAAACAGAGGCATAGAGTACAAAAGCAAGGAAGTTAAGCTAAGCCTTTATAAAACACTGGTGAGGCCCCAGCTGGAGTATTGCGGCCAATTCTGGGCACCACACTTTAGGAACGTTACCAAGGCCTTAGAGAGGTTGCAGAGGAGATTTACTAGAATGGTGCCAGGGATGCAGGACTTCAGTTATGTGGAGAGACTGGAGGGAAACTGGAATTGTTCTCCTTAGAACAGAGAAGGTTAAGGGGAGATTTAATAGAGGTGTTCAAAATCATGAAGGGTTTTGATAGAGTAAATAAGGAGAAACTGTTTCTAGTGGCAGAAAGGTCAGTAACCAGAGGACACAGATTTAAAGGTAATTGGCAAAAGAACCAGAGTGGAGATAACGAGAATTTTTTTTATGCAGCGAGTTGTTATGATCTGGAATGCACTGCCTGAAAGGGTGGTGGAAGCAGATTCAATAATAACTTTCAAAAGGGAATTGGATAAATACTTGAAGGGGAAAAATTTGCAGGGCTATGGTGAAAGGGCAGGGAAATGAGTCTAATTGGATAGCTCTTTCAGAGAGGGCCAAAAGGCCTCCTTCTGTGCTGCATCATTCTATGATAAAGTGTTGAGTCCTGATAGAGAACTAGACTATTCTTGGTATTATAGGCCTTTCATTATGGGTAATATTTTCTTCTTCATAAGCCACATCCCACATATGAAATATTGCACAATAAATATTTGATACAAGAATGGAGAAAGCAATCAGGGTTATCAGCTATTAAGAGGACAGATTTGAAAGTATGCAAAGTTAATTTATTCACATATATACTGCAGGACATTCATTGGTGGATTGGCCCATGGGCAGCTACGTTGATACTTAGAAAGAAAGACTTGCCTTTATATAGTGCCTTATCACAACTTGTTGAGTGCAGAATGGCTGCCACATCACTGCACTTCAAAGTATGCAAAGCACTTCGAAATTATGTTAATGAGCCAGCCTTGCATTATGGGCTGAGGTTGGCTCATTCCTGCACAAGCAGACATTGCATCTAAACAGAGCTGGGCCCCAGTGGCTCCGTGTGGATATCACAGATCTAGTCCCATAGTGAGAACTAGGTCAGGACGCGAGGGTCACAGATGCAATAATCTCCAGATCATAGAAAGGATATAGAGGCAATGGAAAGGGTGCAAAAAAGATTCACAAGGATGATAACAGAACTGTGAGGATTTTCTTATCAAGAAAGACTGAACAGGCTGGGCTCCTTTTCTTTAGAAAGGAGAAGGTTGAGAGGTGACCTGATAGAGGTCTTTAAGATATTGAAAGGGTTCAGTAGACATAGAGAAAATGTTTCCAATGTTGTGGGGGAGTCCAAAGCTCAGGGTCGTAAATATAAAATAGTCGCTAATAAATCCAAGAGGGAATTCAGGAGAAACGCCTTTACCCAGAGAGTGGTAAGAATGTGGAACTCTCTACCACAAGGAGTAGTTGAGGCAAATAGCATAGATGCATTTAAGGCGAAGCTAGATAAGCACATGAGGGAGAAAGGAGTAGAAGGATATCCTGATAGGGTTAGATAAAGTAGGGAAGGAGGAGGCTCATGTAGAGCATAAATGCTGGCATGGACCATTTGGGCCAAATGGCCGGTTTCTGTGCTGTAGTTTCGATGTAACTCGATGTAACTCGATATTGTTATTTCCGAGTGTTTGCAGACTCGATGGTCTTGTTTGCAGACTCAATGATGTTGGATACCTCTGGACTAGGCCTGTGAAGAGTCTGCCTTGCAAGTCAATACCACCATATTGAAGAATTGTTAAGTAGGAGCAATTTTAACTTGAACAGTTTGAAAGTAAATTATCTATATGGAATACCATGCTGGCATTACAAAGGTCTTTCACACGTGTGACAAACCCATAACTCTTCAGAGCCCCACACTGAATGTCAGTGATGTATCATTGATTGTGGATATTGTCTTTAATATCTAGGTTGACACTCCAGTGCAGTACTGAGGGAGTGCTGCGCTGTCAGAGGTGCCGTCTTTCGGATGAGACATTAAACCGAGGCTCCACCCGCTCTCAGGTGGACGTAAAAGATCCCAAGGCACTATTTTGAAGAAGAGCAGGGGAGTTCTCGCCGGTGTCCTGGCCAATAAAACAGAATATCTGGTCATTATCTCATTGCTGCTTGTGGGATCTTGCTGTGCGCAAACTGGCTGCCGCGTTTCCTACATTACAACAGTGACTACACTGCAAAAGTACTTCAGTGGCTGTAAAGCGCTTTGGGACATCCTGAGATTGTGAAAGGTGCTACATAAATGCAAGTTCTTTCTTTCTTTCTTTAATTAGCAATGTGTTTGAGAGAATGCCTCAGTGACTCACTGAACAAATAACCGAGCAAGAATTCACTGATATAAATGATCACATATGAACATTGAAACTATAATTTCTTTCCATTCAACGAAAATAATCCATTTGAATCAGACATTGAGGATAAAAGCAAATCTGAGGTCATGTTCCAAACAGCCCACACTAAGCACTTTAGAAACTGTCCCCATTTAGTCCACTTTAGATGAGCTGACCCATCCCTTCAAAAGTAAATGGCAACCTGTGCGTACCAAAAGGTAGAAATGACCCCGCACCATTTTAACACACCTAAAGTTTGTCGCCTCTATCCTGGCAGCTGGGAAAAGCCACTGTTTAAAGCTGGTATATGTCAGTTTAATAGTAGGAAGGCTTCCAAGTCAGTGATTGTCTTGTGGTGGGTAAACGTCTGAGTCTTAAGTGATGGCTCACTTGGCAACACAGTTGGAAAATTCTACATTTTTATTTGTTGGATCCAAAGTCTACATCTTCTAAATCCAATTCCTGGCAATCAGAGGGGGGTTTAGGCAAAGCTCACAGCAGAAAACATACACACTCATCTCCCTTTATAATCATTAACTGAGCTGTTTCAGCCAATGTTTTCCTCAAATAGCAATAGAAAATGCTGGAAACACTCAGCGGGTCAGGCAGCATCTGTGGAGAGAGGAACAGAATTGGCATTTCAGGTCGATGACCTTTCATCAGAACGCATGTTTTCCTCAAGATCTGTTGAAAAGTAAAGGGTTGGAGCATTGTCGGGTTTTGTCAAAGATGGTGCAATGTCTCAACAGGTACTTACTGTACTTAAAAGAATTTAGATGGTTTTGTTGGAAGTAGTCGTAAATGGATTGTTACCCTTTCATTTCTTTCATCATTTTAATTGTCCTCGGTGCGGCTTGTGTTGCTCCTGTATTGTTGCTGGAGTTCTGGAGTTCCTAATAGTCCGGAGTTTAATGATAAAAGAATGCAGTTATTAAGCAAGGTTTAAAACAGCTTTATATAAGGCAGCATTCACCATCATCTGTTTACAAACTCCATCTTGCAGACTAACTGACTTCAGTCTGGATCTAACTGGTTGACTGATTACAATTTTCATTCAGCAATTCTTGGTGTTAAGAGAATGACTCTAAAGAAGGAAAAAAGGAAAATATTAAAAAGATAAAAACTAAAGTGATTTAATCTCTAGAAACTGAAATACGTATATATGTACTGAAACAATATATATATATATATTGCTTTCAAATCTCTCCATGGCCTCGCCCTCCCTATCTCTGTAACCTCCTCCAACCCTACAACTCTCCGCAATCTCTGCGCTCCTCCAATTCTTGCCTCATGTGCATCCCCGATTTTAATCACTCCACCATTGGTGGCCGTGCCTTCAGCTGCCTAGTCCTTAAGCTCTGGAGTTCCCTCCCTAAACTTCTCCTCCTCTCTACCTCTCTCTACTTCTTTAAGATTCTCCTTAAAACCTACCTCTTTGACCAAGCTTTTGGTTACCTGTCCTAATATCTCATGTGGCCCGGTGTCAAGTTTTGTCTGATTACACTCCTGTGAAGCGCCTTGGGATGTTTTACTTTGTTAAAGGCGCTGTATAAATGCACGTTGTTGTTGTTGTATGAAATATGTATAGTTTCCTTGTAAAATCGTATCTTTAATTTATCATAATACGCTTAAAATAAATGAATTATAATTTAATTTGTGAGATATTTACCAACCTGAAGGGTTTAGGAGGGAGCCTAGCAGTTCAACGTTGAGCAGCGCTTTCTGATTTAAATGTGAAGCCTTTCTCCACACACCGAGCAAAATCTCACATCATTGTTCTGCTCGATCTGAGAATGTGACGCACAGACCTCCTTGGAGCATCTCAAACCTGACCTTTTGTCTTTTCTCATTCTAAGGAAGGGAGGGGGTAAACAGCTATCCTTTGCAACCTGCTGTATGAAACCTTTGAGTGAATCATACTGTTAAGTGTCTTTGGCTGATCCTGGAGCATTTTTAGTTTCCTGCCAGCACTATCATTTCCTCTTAAAAAAAATCAAGTAAAACTTACCACCAAAAACCTTGCTGTTACATTTAAGAAAAACAACAGGTTTTTACCATCATTAACGAATCCCAAAATGAAAATGTTGGAGTCACTGTTGCATCGTTTGCTTTAAGTGAAGTAGCCTGTAAAACACAGAACATAGGAGAAGGCCATTCAGCCCCTCGAACTTGTTCTGCCATTCAGTTAGATCATGGCTGATCTGTACCTCAACTCCATTTTCCTGTCTTTGCTCCATATTCCTTGATACCCTCACCCGACAAAAATATATCGATCTCAGTCTTGAAAGCTCCAATTGACCCAGCACCCACGGCCTTTTGGGGGAGAGTTTCAGGTTTCCGATACTCTGTGTGAAAAAGTGCTTCCTGGCTAAATGGCCCAGCTCTAATTTTAAGAGTATGCCCCCTTGTTCTGGATTCCCCCACCAGAGGAAAAAAGTTTCTCTGCATCCACTCAATCAAATCCCTTAATCATTTTAAACACCTTGATTAGATTGCCTCTCAACCTTCTAAACTCAAGGGAATACAAGCCAGGTTTATTGCAACATGTCCTCATAATTTAACCCTTTAAGCTCTAGTATCATTCTAGTGAATCTGTGCTCTACCAATTTCAACGGCATATATCTTCACTGAAGTTTGGTGCCCGAAACTGAACACAGTACTCCAGATAGGATCTGACCAAGGCTCCGTACAACTGAAGGGTCACTATCTTACTTTTAAATTCCAGTCCCCTTGAGATAAAGGACAACATTCCATTAGCTTTTTTGGTTACATTTTGTACCTGTGCACTAGCTTTTAGTGATTTGTGTACATGGATACCTGAATCCTTTTGCTCCTTCACAAATCATAGTTTCTCACCATTAAGAAAATATTCTGATTTGTCTTTCTCAGATCTAGAATGGATGACCTCACATTTTCCCACATTGAACTTCACCTGCCATAGTTTTGCCCTCTCTTAGTTTTTCTAAGTCTCTTTATAACTTCCGCCTCCCATCTACAGAATGTACTGAGCCTCCTAACTTAGTGTCACCTGCAAACTTGGATATACAACTCTCTATTCCTTCATCCAAGTCATTAATATATGTGATGAAAAGCTGAGATGCCAGTACAGACCCCTGCGGAACACCATTTGTTACACCCCGTCAATCAGAGAACAAATTCTTCTTCCCTACTCAGCATCTCCTACCTCCCAATATAACGAGGTTACCTCCAATTCTGTGCATTCTTCTTCTCTTGGCAAAAGAGGAGTTAATGAGCTGGAAGCCATTTTGGGCCAGAAGTCAGATGAGCTCATTGCCGAGCTGCTGCTCTATGCAACAAGTTAAAGACAAGACAAAATAGCTGCAAAGAGAGACACTGACTCACTTTGAATAAAATAAATGCCAGGTGCTCAAGGCTGTAAGTGAAATGAGTTTGGTTAGTCTTAACCAAGTTCTAAGCAGAAGACTGAAACTTGGCACAAAATGTATAACCTTTAAGAACAGCTTACACTTATATTGTGCCTTCCATATAACAACCACCCAAGGGTGCCTTATAGGAGATGGGAGGGCACAGTAGGCAGTCTCACTCAGAGACTGTTGGCTTGGGAAATAGAACTGTTATATGAGTGCAGTATTGGGTACTTTCCGGACAGCATTAAAGACATGTTTTTAAAACAGCCGTCGCACCACCCGGACAAAATTCAATGAAATGTCTGGCAGCGTGGAGTTCTTATTGATTTGTCCCTAGAGATTGTGCAGAAGTTCTCTGTGGATTGTGAAGTTCCCTGTCAATAAGCTTGAAGAGACGTGCGCTTTAGTATTGTCCAGAGGCAGTGGCCCTGACTTTGGCCTTAGGAATACATCTGATGGGCAGCGAGCGGAGGGATCACATGCCACCCGATGCCATCTGCGAGGGGCCCGAACCATTCCAGATGGACTGTCCTCATTTACATCGAATTGGTCAGCTGCCCACAAGTTTCAAGCACTAATGGGCAGCTCACTGTTTTGGGAGGGTGGGGAAATCCAGCGAGGGAAGCCACAAAGCACGGGCATGAAGCAGCGCCTTAAAGGGGCGGCTGACCACTGAAAGATTCTTGTGTTTTAAAAGTACTTTCCCCTCTGAAGTTAAAAGCAATTTTCCTTGAAGGTTGTAAAGCAAACAAAATCTTAAGTGTCTAACATCTCATGGCTTGGGATGGTCACACTCACTCCCTCCCCCCCCCCCCCCAACAGCAGTTTTCACCTCTCAACCAGACTGTTATTATCTGAACAATTTTATAATACACTGGCACAGTTTACAGTGGGACTGACAAAATGTCAATGGGCTCAGAAGCATCTTAAACATAACACTCCATCAAGGAGAGTCTTTACTGTGATTAATTTTTGATCATGTATTTCTGTGCCAATGAGGCAGACATAGGGGTAGAAATTGGAATGTGTTGCATTCATTTTTCAGGCGTAAACTGGGTGCATAGCAACTTAGCAGAGGGACCGACGCCTGTGCAGATTGTGTACAGGCATTGGTCCCACTGCTAAATTCGTGGGGCCTTTTCTTCAGGCCTCCCGGGCGGAAGCGTAAAACAGGGGTGAGGCCCAAAAAAAAATGTAAATTAGGGGCCTGACTCCTGTCGAAGGCCCCGATCAAGAAATGAGTCTCGATGAGCGGAGCAGGAATCGGATTCTTCAGTGACCCCTGCAACCCCCAATTCTGAGGAGCACGAGTCACGATCGACAACCCCACCACCCCCAACTCCCGACCCCAACCCCAACCCCCACCACCACACCACCCCCAATGCTCCACCCCACTCCACTCCCCCACCTCCCCATCACACCCCCCACCCACCCAACTGCGGAGGCGCAACCAGTGCTGGAGGCTCACGTCGTGTGTTAATGAGGCCCGAGGAACAATTATCATCAGTCCTCAGACCTCTCGGTTAGGAGGCACGCTGGTCGAGTGAATGGAATCCATCTTAGGACTGATGTAGCACAAAGTTAAATGACAAGTGTACAAGATACACAAACCTATCAGGATGAAAACTACACACTGGAACTAACATTATAAAGCAGCGCTGATCAAATACTGTAGATAGATAATCTCATCACCAGAGCACATTTGTCTAAGAATATAATTTAATATAACATTGGCAGGGGGTTTGGTTGGACAAAGTGCATTGCCAGGAGTAGGTTAGAGGAAGATTTACTCTCCATCCAGCCACTATTTCTGACCTGGGATTGCTTGATGCCGATAATGTTCTATTTCCCATGTCTACCATCTTTCACCTTGAATACAAATCTCACATGGAAACGCCGCAGTAAGTGTTTTGTTTTATTGTCCCTCGCACTTAAATATGGGCAGGGAGAATTCAGTGTGGCACTGAACTCGCACAGCTCAGCATAAATTGCCTTATTAGAAGGCCATTAGCCTTATCAGGCTTTCCCTAAAGGCCCTATACAGTCCATTATTGATTAACGGAATAACCTTGGCTGGATAATCAAACTGAATTTACTGCCAATAGATTCCAGTCTGCCGAGCTTCCAATTTGTTGCTTCAAAAAAAAAGCACAGCTCACACTAACGGCAGAAACTTGCAATGTCTCGCTAAAGGTTGCCAACCCTCCAGGTTTGCCCTGGAGTCTCCAGGAATTAAAGATTGATCTCCTGGGCACTGCTGCGAGCAACTTGGGAAAAATCATGGGGGTGGGGGGAGTCGGGGGGGGGGGGTGGGGGCGGTGGTGGTGGCATTAGAAAAATGGTGCGTTTTTATTTTCATTTTCTTTGAACACTTTTGATTATTAGTTATAAAAAATGTTGGAGATGGGGAAAAATGGCTGTTTGACTGACAGTCAAGAATCATCTGATCGGGTAACAAAGAGTCTGCTCGCTTTCCAATTGGTATGGCGAGGATGGACCAATGGCGGAAGCATGTGTAAGTGGGGGGGGGACGGGGTGGTTAGAGGTCATGAGATGAAATCTCCAGGAACACATCCAGCCAATGTTGGCAACCCAATCCAAAAATATCAAGGCTGTTGGGTCGCGTACCAAAAATGAATGGCAGTCAGTTCCATTTTGATAGATAGACTTCTAGCATAAAGCAAAAAGTGAAACGTATTATTGTCTCCTTGTCTTTTTTTATAATGAATGGCCCTAAGCTCGGAACATATTTGCTAATTCAGTGCTCCCATATCCTGTTAAAACATTTCCTGTAGTTCAAATGTTTTCCTGTATTCCCCCTGCAATTTTGTTCCACTTTCCTGTTTACACGAGCCAATGCACTAAGGAAACTTATAGAAAAGTATATACAGTGCCATGTGTTTTCTTTTCAGTACATATAGGAGTTTTCTCCTAAATCTGAGGTTATATTATAATCTTTGTAGTAACGTAGGAACAGGAGTAGGCCATTTAGCCCCTCAAGCCTGTTCCGCCATTCAATAAGATCACAGCTGATCTGTGACCTAACTCCGTATACCCACCTTAGCCCCATATCCCTTAATACCTTTAGTTAACAAAAATCTATCAATCTCAGAATTGAAATTAACAATTGAGTTAGCATCAACTGCCGTTTGCGGAAGAGAGTTCCAAACTTCTCCCTCCCTTTGCGTGTAGAAGTGTTTCCTAACTTCACTCCTGAAAGTCCTGGCTTTAATTTTTAGGCTATGTGCCCTAGTCCTAGACTCCCCAACCAGCTGAAATAGTTTCTCTCTATCTACCTTATCAGTTCCCCTTAATATCTTAAAAACTTCAATCAAATCACTCCTTAATCTTTTAAATTCGAGGGAATACAACCCCAGTTTGTGTAATCTCGCCTCGTAATTTAACCCTTCGAGTCTAATTCTAGTAAATCTACGCTGCACTCCCTCCACCACCAATATCTCCTTCCAAAGATGCGGTGCCTAGAACTGAACACAGTGCTCCAGGTGTGGTCTAACCCAGGGCTTTGTATAGCTGTAGCATAACTTCTATCCCCTTGTATTCTAGTACTCTAGATATAAAGGCCAGCATTCCATTAGCCTTTTTGATTATTTTTTGGACCTGTCCATGACATTTTAAAGATCTATGTACATGGACCCCTAAGTCTCTTTGGACCTCCACTGTTTCGAGCTTTTCACCATTTAGAAAGTACCCTGATCTATCCTTTTTAGGTCCAAAGTGGATGACCTCACGCTTGCCTATATTAAAATCCATTTGCTACAGTTTTTCACATTCACTTAATCTCTGTAATTTTATGCTTCCATCTACACTGCTTACAATGCTGCCTATCTTTGTGTCATCGACAACCTTGGATATATGGCTCTCTAACACGTCATCTAAGTTGTTAATAAATACAGTGAATAGTTGAGGCCCCAACACAGATCCCTGTGGGACACCACTAGTCACATCCTGCCAATTTGAGTACCTGCCCATTATCCCTACTCTCTGTCTCCTGCCGCTCAGCCAATTTCCTAACCAGGTCAATAATTTGCCCTCAATTCCATGAGCTTCAGCTTTAGCTAACAGTCTCTTATGAAGGGCTTTATCGAATGCCTTCTGGAAGTCCATATTAATAACATCCATAGACATTCCCCTGTCCACTACTTTAGTCACCTCTTCAAAAAATTTAATCAGGTTCATCAGGCATGACCTACCCTTTACAAATCCATGCTGGCTTTCTCTGATCAGCTGAAAATGTTCAAGGTGTTCAGTCACTCTATCCTTAATTATAGACTCTAGTAATTTACCGACAACAGATGTTAGACTAACTGGTCTATAATTCCCTGGTTTCCCCCTCTCACCTTTCTTAAATAACAGAGTGACATGTGCAATTTTCCAATCTAAAGGAACGGTTCCTGAATCGAGAGAACTTTGGAAATTTCTAGTGAGGGCATCTGCAATGTTCCCACTTACTTCCTTTAAAACCCTGGGATGGGAACCATCTGGTCCTGGGGATTTGTCACTCTTTAGTGCCATTATTTTCTTCACTACTGTTAATTTGCTTACGTTAATTATGGTGAGTCCCTGTCCCTGATTATGAATTAGTATCTCCTCTCTTCACTTCTCTTTGTTGAATTTCTGTTATTTTTTTCTGCTCATGTTTTCAGTGTTTCTTTTATGTTGCTTCCCCCCACCCCCCGCTACATTGCTGAAACAAGGTACTGACTCCACTTCCTTCTCTCCGCCTATGGCTCTCTCCCTCCTCTTCCCTTCGGGGCTGGTCTTTGACTCTCGATCTCTTTGGATGGACCTCTCACTTTCTTTCTACAGCTTCCTCTCAGTGTCCGGGCGCCTGACCAACTATCCCTCCAAGACCTTCCAGTTTCCTCCATAGACTTTTAGTTAGCTCCAGAAGTGAGTCAAACACCATTACACTAAAAAAAATCATCTACACCCAGTAGCTGGACCAAATTGCTGCAATCAAACACTACATTTTTCCACTATAAGCTCAGCCCATTTTGTTCACTCCTCCTTACTCCACAAATAGGTACTCAGTATCAGTACTGTTATTGAACAGTGAGAAAGAGCGGAAGTAGCAGTTAATAGGGGAATTTTTTTTATGCAGCGAGATGTTGTGATCTGGAATGCATTGCCTGAAAGATCGGTCGAAGCAGATTCAAAAGGGAATTGGATAAACACTTGAAAAGGAAAAATTCGCAGGGTGATGGGGAAAGAGCAGGGGAGTGGGACTAGTGGGATCAAAAGCAAAATGCTGCGGATGCTGGAAATCTGAAATAAAAACAGAAAATGTTGGGAATACTCAGCGAGTCAGGCAGCATCTGTGGAGGAAGAAACAGAGTTAACGTTTCAGGTTGATGACCCATCGTCAGAACTAATAGGACTAAGGGGATTGCTCTTTCAAAGAGCCGGCACAGGTACGATGGGCCGAATGGCCTCCTTTTGTGCTGCATGATTCTACATAGCTGGGGGGGTGGGGGGTGGGGGGTGGGGGGGAGGAATAGGAATACGGCCAATCTAAGGATGGCCCAGTCCAAAACTGGATGGTGTTGATGGATCTTTTAAAAAGAAAATGCAGTGTGGAATAAGTTAGAACAGCCCACGTGGGAACTTGCCCCCAGTCGTTCTTTATCTGTGAGCCTGGGCCTCCTTAACCCAGGGGCACTGAGGCCGACTGTCGCTGTCCTGCTGTTCTGCTGAGGTCAACAAACTGGGCAAAGGCCAGGGCCCAGACCCATGACTTTCCTAGACTGATGGCTCAGCTACTTCCTGTCCTAAATGGCTGAGCCCAACGTGATTCAGATTTAAACACTGAATTTGCAAGTCCCATGGAAAAATAAAATATGCTGATGGCAAAAGGCTGGAGCAAGAAGTCAAAAAAAGGGCAGGAAAACAGTGGGTACTGCATTTATAATAAATCCCACTTTAACTATGACCAAGGCCCTCCAATATGCCCCTGCCATCGTGCTGTCTAAAGGGATAAAATCATTCTCCTGTATAACGCACTCAGTAAAACATTATACCAGAGAGAGAGAGAGAGGAACAGAGAGAGAGAGAGAGATACCGAGAGAGAGAAACAGAGACACAGAGAGATACAGAGAGAGAGAGAAACAGAGAGAGAGAAAGAAAAACGGAGAGGGAGAGAGGGAAACAGAGAGAGAGAGATACAGAGAGAGAGAGAAACACAGAGAAACAGAGAGAGAGAAACAGAGACAGAGAGAGACATACAGAGAGAGAGAGATACAGAGAGAGAGAGAAACAGAGAGAGAGAGAGATACAGAGAGAGAGAAAGAAAAACAGAGGGGGAGAGGGAAACAGAGAAAGAGATAAACACAGAGAAACAGAGAGAGAGAAAGAAAAACAGAGAGGGAGAGAGGGAAACAGAGAGAGAGATACAGAGAGAGAGATACAGAGAGAGAGAGAAACAGAGAGAGAGAGAAAGAAAAACAGAGAGGGAGAGAGGGAAACAGAGAGAGAGATACAGAGAGAGAGAGATACAGAGAGAGAGAGAAACAGAGAGAGAGAGAAACACAGAGAAACAGAGAGAGAAAGAAAAACAGAGAGGGAGAGAGGGAAACAGAGAGAGAGAAACAGAAGGGGAAAGAGAAATAGAGAGAGAGAAACAGAGAGAGAGAGTGAAAAACAGAGAGAAAGAAACAGAGAGAGAGAGAGAAAAAGAGAGAGAAACAGAGAGAGCGAAGGTCTGACCTAACAGTTGTTGTTTCTCTGCACCCCAGGGTGGTGCGAGCCCTATCCTGTAATTAGTCTCTTCCTACCCTCTGCTTCGGGCCTGCCAGCTGCTTCCTCCTGAGACCCATGTGCTAATCACACATCTGCCCAACAGCAGAAACCTGCACTCGGATTCGCTGAAGTTGCAGACAGAAGAATTAGTTAGATGTTTTTTCTGGACCGTGAATTGTCTCAGCTGTATCTTTTTCCAACTGCTCTGGGAAGGGTTTGTCAGCCGTTATATCCTCACCTTGTCACTGGAGGAAGTCACGAGGCCGTGTGTTGCTTAAAGGAGGAAGCAGAGAGATCAAGGGATTTTGTAAATTTCAAAATTGCTGTATTTATTTTCTTTAACTTTTTTCAAATATCACTTTTAATATATTAATTGATAACCTGTGCCATTGCACACAGGGAGTCAAGACTAAGTATAGACTTTAGAAGAAGCAGGGTTAGAGGGCATGATGGGCCGAATCGCCTCCTTCTGTGCCTTAAATTTTCTATAATTCTATGATAATTATACCAGAGCATGCAGTCCCCATTCTACAGTCGTACATTGTGTCCCTATTTTTATATAATACTTTGATTTTTTTATTAGGAGAAATTTGCAGGGCTATGGGGAAAGAGCTGGGGAGCAGGACTAATTGGATAGCTCTTCCAAAGAGACGGCACAGACACGATGGGCCGAATGGCCTCCTTCTGCACTGTTTGATTCTATGACATCAGGGGGGAGAACGAGAATGGTCTCTCGAAATTCTAAGATTGTGTGAGAATTGTACCTGGAACTGATTTATGATGATCTGGGTTCCAATGAAGAAAAGTTCTAAAGCAATTAATTGTGTGTCATTTTGGGCACCCCCATTATAAAAAGGATATTGGAGCTCGGGAAAAGGTGTAAGGTACATTCACTGGGATGATATCGGGGATGGAAGGACATATATATGATGAGAAGCTTAAAGAACTAACGCTGTAATCACTGGAGGGGAAAGGTTAACAGCAGAATCTAATCAAAGTGTTTTCAAATTATGAAAGGTTCGGAGAGGGTTAGTAGAAAAAGATTATTTTCACTAGTCAGAGGAGAAGGAATTCTTAAAACACAGAGTGTTATTAGGATATAGAATGTTTTATCGCAAGTGGCTACTAAAACTATCAATCATGTTTAAGGGGAATTAGATTAACAAGTGAATAAAAGAAATATTAATGGGTATGGGGAAAAGAGCAAGGTATTGGAGTGGATGGGTCTGGTGGGGGAAATCTAGCACCAGTTCTGGCACAATGGGCTGAATGGCCTCCTCCTGTACTGACATTTCTATGATTACTCTGAATCTACTCTATAGTAGTTGCTAAAATAAAAAGTCAATTTGTTTATGGAATAATTATCGTAAAGCAGTGTCGGACCCTGATCGCGAATGATGCAGGGGTGCCATGTTTTCTATCAAAGCCCCCGCACAGACCAGTTTAGCGTAATTTCTTATTGAAGCGCCAGGTATGTTTATTGTCAGGTGGAGAGTCTGAAGGCCTGCGGAACGCCTCTGCCAGTGCGTTAGACGGATTATAGATGTCGTCCTGACTCTGAGGTAAGATGCCTTGGCACATCATACTTAACTTGCTTGCTTAACACTCTTTGCCAGTAACTTGCTGACTCATGATGGTAGGAAATGCTGATTCTACTGTAGAACGAGAGCCTAATCCGTCTCTATCACACGGAGTAGTTATCCAACCACTTCTTAGTTTCGGGCTCTTACAGGGCTCGGCCTGAAGAGAAAAAGGCTTGCGGCAATTTAATAGATTTTTCTTTTGAAAAAAAAACAGCCAATCTTTTAATGCGTTTTGCTGACAACTTTGTTTATTCTAGTGAGAGATTTTTTTTTCTTTATCTCCAGCTTTCTCCCCTCTGGCACTGAGAGTGTGAACTCATGCTGGGGAACGGTTCTGTGCTGCCAGCTGCCCTTTCATACCCTACCCGAGTGAATGTTATTTCATATGCAAGCTTAGACAGTGAATTTTGGCTGGCTGTCCAACCTTGGGGGGCATAAGAACAACAACCGCTGGCTTGGTTGTGTCCTTACCCAACGTCCCCACAGAGTTTCTAGCGGTGGGGGGGGGGGCTGCTAAATAGCAAGACCTGCAGCTAGGTTTCAACTCCCTAGATCCCTACTACTGCCACGGCTGCAATCATCTGACTGACAGGGGACCTTCCCGGCCTATACGGCTCAGTTCCACAGAAAAATAAAGACTTGCATTTATTCAGCACCTTTCACAACCTCAAGATGACCCAAAGCGCTTTACAGCCAATTAAGTACT
The DNA here is from genome assembly GCF_035084215.1 of Heptranchias perlo. NCBI lineage: Eukaryota > Metazoa > Chordata > Chondrichthyes > Hexanchiformes > Hexanchidae > Heptranchias > Heptranchias perlo. The sequence continues at coordinate 10,564,639 of NC_090345.1, read as the reverse complement.
TTTGAAGTGTAGTCGCTGTTTTAATGTAGGAAATGTGGCAGCCAATTTGCGCACAGCAAGATCCCACAAACAGTGGTGAAATAAATTACCAGATCATCCATTTAAGGTGTTGGTTGAAGTGTAAATATTGGCTTGGACACCAGGAGAACTCCACTGCTCTTCTTCAAATAGTGCTATGGGATCTTTTACACCCACCTGAGAGGGCAGACAGGGCCTCAGTTTAATATCACATCTGAAAGACAGCACCCCCGACAATGTATCACCTCCTCAGTACTGCACCGGAGTGTTAGCCTACTCTCTGGAGTGGGACCTGTACCCACAACCTTCTGACTCAGAAACAAGAGTGATATCAACTGAGCTACGTTTGATACAGAAGGCAGTGCATTTACACACCGAGCCACGTATAGCCCTTCTGGCCATATTATGCTCTCTGTAATTCACAGCACTGACTGCTCTGGGTTCACACGTGTACCCGTTGAAGGAGTCACGTATTCAGGCAGGAACAGGGCACACCAACACTGTAGTGCTCTCCTTTTTGCATTCATGACAAGTGTCACTGCAGTTGGTTCTGTACTTGAAAAAGCATTTTCAGCCCAATTGGAGGTTTGTCATCTTCCCTTTTCTCACAACTAATAAATCTAGGGCACCAGGCCCGATCTGCAGCGTAGTGACCTCATTAAGTCGCCAATCGTGTCACTGCGCTCTCCGCTCCATGCACACTTGCAGGACACATTACCATGGCAACAGCCCCCTACTAAGAGACTTAACAAAGATACAGTCTGTTGATGTACGTGGCAAAATTTACTGCTTCCATTGATTAAACTTAAACAGCATCCCCTTTAGGACATTTCTTAGGAACATAGGAACAGGAGTAGGCCATTCAGCCCCTCATGCCTATTCTGCCATTCAATTAGATCATGGCTGATCTGTATCTCATGTCCATTTACCCGCCTTGGTTCCATAACCCTTAATAACCTTGACTAACAAAAATCTATCAATCTCAGTTTTTAAATTTTCAATTGACCCCCAGCCTCAGCAGCTTTTTGGGGAAGAGAGTTTCAGATTTCCACTACCCTTTGTATGAAGAAATATTTCATGACATCACCCCTAAACAGCCTAGCTCTAATTTTAAGGTTGTTCTGGACTTCCCCACCAGAGGAAATAGCTTATTTCTACCCTATCTTGCCTACCCTATCAACTCCATTAATCATCTTAACCGTCTCAATTAGATCACCCCTTAATCTTCTGTACACAAGAGAACACAAGCCTAGTCTATGCAACCTGTCCTCATAATTTAACCCTTTTAGCAGATTCTGGTGAATCTGCACTGCACCCCCTCCAAGGCCAATGTATCCTTCCTGAGGTGCAGTACCCAGAACTGAATGCGGTACTCTAAATGGGGTCTGACCAGAGCTTTGTATAACTGTAACATAACATCCACCTCTTTGCATTCCATCCCCTTGAGAAAAAAGCCAACATTCCATTAGCTTTTTTCAGCAGAAGCCAACATTTTAAAGAATGAAAGAAGAACTTGCATTTATATAGCGCCTTTCACAACCTCAGGACGTCCCAAAGCCCTTTACAACCAATTAAGTACTTTTGAAGTGTAGTCACTGTTGTAGTATAGGAAACCTGACAGCCAATTTGCGCACAGCAAGGTCCCACAAACAGCAATGAATAAATGACCAGATCATCTGGGTTTTTTTAGGTATTGGTTGAGGGATAAATATTGGCCCCAGCTCTTCTTCGAAATAATGCCGTGGGATCTTAAACGTCCACCTGATAAGCTATTCCAGAATTTTCTTCGGTCGAGCTAAATATATGGGTATCAGTAACTTGCCTTGATGTATTAGTTCGAGGGAACAACTGCTCTTTCAGTGTTAATAGTGGAGATGGAATCAATCTGAGATGATTGGTTTTGCCTCATTTGGGATTGGGTGGACTCGTGGCCAGATCTTGCTGGCCACGGTCTGATTGTCCACACTTGCAGTTAAAACAAGAAATGCGCGTTTCTCACTTTCTGAGGACCCATCCCATCAGTCACCACAGCTCCTCAGAGTGTGGGGGATTTGAATCCACAGATAACAACAACAACAACTACTTCTATTTATATAGCGCCTTTAATGTAGCAAAAGATCCCAAGGCGCTTCACAGGAGCGTAATTCAGACAAAAATTTGACACCAAGCCACATAAAGAGATGTTAGGACAGGTGACCAAATGCTTGGTCAAAGAGGTGGGTTGTAAGGAGCGTCTTAAAAGGAGGAGAGAGGGAGAGATTTATAGAGTTAAAACCTCTCTGTGCCTCACTCCATGGGGGCTTCCCACCGGCGTGACCACCACACACCGTACTCGCGCGTCGAGTTAAAATCAGGGCTCGTGAGTTTGAAGTCGGCTGCACTTTGGTAACATGAAAATACGATTAAAGAAAGAAAGAACTTGCATTTATATAGTGCCTAACGACCTCAGGATGCCCCAAAGTGCTTTACAGGCCAATTAAGTACTTGTGAAGTGTAGTCACTGTTGTAATGTAGGAAACGTGGCAGCCAATTTGCTCACAGCAAGGTCCCACAAACAGCAATGAGATAAATGACCAGATAATCTGCTTTAGGTATTGGTTGAGGGATAAATATTAAATTATTAAATGTTAAATGATAAATTATACTGCTAGTTCCCCTGAGAATGATTTCAACATCAAAGCAGAAAAAAACTGTACCCCACAAAAAAATTCAACAGAAATACGGGGAACAACAAATAAGCATTAATCACAATTATATCGAACCGTTGGTATTTAAGGAGTCTTGCCCACTAGTACTCGTTTAAAAATATTGGAATTTAATACCTTTCACGAGGGGTTTGGCAGCTAATTATGTTTATCTTCTCAATATTTTTTGTTTAAACAGTTTGTATCACTGGGGACCTGGCGTGGAGGAGCTACTGAATCCGTTAGTGGGACAGAGTTGAACTAACATCAATAAAGGTACTGTTGCAAAGCCAGGGTGTCCGTCTAATCTTGTTATTTCAACTTGTGCCTGTGGAGTTCGGCTCCCCTCGTACAACTGGGCTCTGGAACTCACTGCAGCCACTTCCTCCCTGCCTCCCTCCCCATCGTGAGGTCAATGGCATTCATTGTTTTAGACATCAATAGAAACAGACAGCAAAGAAAAGGAGGTTGCAAATGCAAGATAAAATGATCAAAATAAGAGAGAGAAGGATTGGGGAAGAACAGAGGGAGAAAAGGAAGGAAAAGAGAAGAACCGAAGCAAAGTGGTTACAATTTTTTTTCGCCAACTCTCTCCCTTTGCCTCCTTCTCTGCAAGTATTGGGGTAATTACGTTCCTAGCAGAGAGCCTTGCTCACCTGATGCACATAGCGGCTATTCCGGCGACCATTGCCCTATGATCTTCTGGGAAATTATAGGCAGTGCGCACTCCAATTTCCGATATGCGCTCCCAGTGGGTGAGGCTCCCTGCCGGGACTGCGGACTTGTCGAATTACCCCCATTGACTCCTCACTGAGTTATTGTTCCAGAGTCAGCCACCCAGTATCTCGTGCCAGTGTGTGAGCCTTGACTCTGAGTGCCAACAGGCTGTTCGAACGTGGGGAGTGGGGAGGGATTGACAACTAATGGCAATCTTCTCCTCATCCAACACACAGGCACCTCCAGCTGGTGTCAACGCAGGGTGATCGGGAGCTGGAACATCGGCCAATTTTCCTTTCTTTTAATTTCAAAATATATTTTATTTCATAAAATTTAAGGATACACACAGTTCAATGTAAATATCACAATTCCCAAGCAATACAGTTCAATACAGATCAAACACAATATGATCCCAATATTACAATTTAAAACACGGTATATATCTTCGAATACATTCCGTACAATACAAGGTGGGATGGCCTTACACGGTGGCCTTTCCCCATAGAGCCTTTGTGTAGGCCGCACCTCGCTTCAGTGCGTCCCACAGCACATACTCCTGGACCTTGGAGTGTGCCAGTCGGCAACACTCGGTCGTGGACAGCTCCTTCAGCTGGAAGACCAGCAGGTTTCAGGCGGACCAAAGGGCCTCCTTCACCGAGTTGATGGTCTTCCAGCAGCAGTTGATACCTGTCTCGGTGTGCGTCCCGGGGAACAGCCCGTAGAGCACAGCGTCCTGTGTTACCGAGCTGTTAGGGATGAATTGGGACAGATACCAATGCATCTCTCTCCACACCTTCTCCGCGAAGGGGCAGTCCACCAGGAGATGGATGAGGGTCTCAACCCTGCTGCAGCCTCGAGGGCAGCTCATGGTGGCGCTGAGATGCCGTGCGTGCAGGAAAGATCGCACTGGGAGGGCCCTTCTCACCACCGTCCAGGCTACATCCTGTTAGTCAGTTCCGGCAATGAAACGTTCTGCCAAATGGCTTCGACCGTCTGGTCGGAGAACTGCCCGATCGGATCCAGCCTCTCCTTTCCCTGCAGGACCCCCAGAACGTTCCGTGCCGACCACTGTCCGACGGTCCTAGGGGGCGCTGAGGCCAAATGCGCAACCCTGACGTCTGCCCGGCTGAAACCAGCTAACTCAGGACAGCTTAAACATCAAACCTGGTGTCCACGGCTCCGCCATTCACTGTGTAAACCCGCTGACCCATTGAGGGAGCCACCATTTATTATTTAAGTGTTTTAGTAAGTATTTACGTTAGGAAGTGACGGTTAATTTTCCAGCAATGGAACTACTCCTGGCTTCGGGTAGCTTCTTTGCTGTAGCACTGGCATTTGTTTCAACATCGTGGTGTCTGAGCTGGGAACTGAGAAAATCTGGCCGTCCCTGGGAGACAGCCATTTCCCTGGGCAATCTGAGAGTTAAGATCCGTCCAGCGAGCTCAACGTATTTTTGCATCCATTCTCTCCCAGTTTGTGAACTGGAAGTTTCCCCGGGGAAGGCGGGGAATCAACAACGCTCGCATCACTTCCACTTCCTGTGCTTACCACGCAGTCTAGGGATGTTGTATGATTGTCTGATTCAGTAAATAATCCATCGGTTTAGCAATCTGAAGCTGAAAATCCCCCCGGAATGAATGGGGGCTGATTTCAGCAACAACAACACCTTGCCTTTATATAGCGCCCTTTAACATCCCAACGGGGATGCGCAAGAGGCCAGAATTGGAGGAGCACGGAGGTCTCGGAGGGTCGTAGGGCTGGAGGAGGTTACAGAGATGGGGAGGGGCGAGGCCATGGCGGGATTTGAAAACAAGGATGAGAATTTTAAATATCAAGGCGTTGCCAGACCGGGAGCCGATGTAGGTCAGCGAGCACATGGGTGATGGGTGAAAGGGATTTAGAACCATAGAATCGTAGAATGGTACAGCACAGAAGGAAGCCATAATGCCCATGCCGGTGTGAGTTGGGATACGGGCAGCAGAATTTTGGATGAGCTGAAGGTTATAGAGGGTGGAAAGTGGGAGGCCGGCTGGACGAGCATTGGAATCGTTGAGTCTGGAGGTGACAAAGGCATGGGTGAGGGCTTCAGCAGCAGATGAACTGAGGCAGGGGCAGAGATGGGCTTCTGAAGATTGATCAAGCCTTGTTGCAGACCTTGTAGGAAACCTAATGCTAGTAATCAGCAGGAAACTTTACTCTTTTATGATTTAAATACCTTTGGACAATGTGATGGTCTTACCACATTAAATTGTGCCTTTGCTGTATATCCAAATGTCATATTTCAATGCATTTTGTGTTTCTTTTATTATTAAAGGAGAAGGTTGTCCTTCTGAATTACTGCATTATAAAAATGTTACAAAAGCAGATTTTTACAGGAGGCCAGTAGCTGGTGTCTCTCACTCCTCCCTTGATCCAAACCCGCATGGAGGTTTAATACACTAGTTAATGTGATCACATAAAATTCCTTTTGTGCTATTTTAACACGTTAGGAATGACGAGCTCGGTTTAAACTGTTGCCTTCCTTGATACATGTCGATCTCAAAAAAAAGCACAGCCTCGTGTGCTTAAATAGGTTTTCGGTCTGTGTTGACGAGTAAATTCCGCTGCTAATGTTTGCTTGAAGCTGACAGCTCCCGGGCCTCATTTAAATCCCGCTGGCCAATATCCAGCCCATTCTGCGTAGGAAGCGATGGCGTCTCGCGTTCGGGAAGTTGGGGGGGGGAGGGGTGGGAGGCAGTCCGCGGGAGCAGAGGCCTCAGCTTTCCTTGTGGTGCCTGGGGGAGCACTCCCGCGTCTCCTGGCCCCACAAAGAAAGTGAAAAATCTTTCCTGTTTGGGGCCTCTTCTGGCCCCAACTCCTCTTCCCCGCTGACTTCAGCCAGTGGGAAAGCCACACAGCGGCTTCCCCATCAAGTTAAAATTGCAGTCGGATCCCGATGACATAATCAGGATCTGCATTCATATGTAAAAAGAAAAAACTTGCATTTATATAATGCCTTTCACGATCTCAGGATGTTCCTAAGTCCTTTACAGCCAATGAAGTACAGTCACTGTTGTAATGTACGCAATTTGTGCACAGCAAGCTCCCACAAACAGCAATGTGATAATGACAATTATTTTTTAAGGTCTTGGTTGAGGGATAAATATTGGCCAGGACACCAGGAAGAACTCCCCTGCTCTTCTTTGAAATAGTGCCATGGGATCATTTACATCCACCTGAGACAGCAGATAAGGGCCTTAATTTAACATCTCATCTGAAAGACAGCACCTCCAACAGAGCAGCACTCCCTCAGTATTACACTGGGAGTATCAATCTGGAATATGTGCTCAAGTCTCTGGAGTGGGACTTGAAGCCACAACCTTTTGACTCAGAGGCGAGAGTGCTACCAACTGAGCCATGGCTGACAGCTGTAGGTAGAGATGGACCCTGCCATCTTTGGGCGGGTGACCTTGCCGCCCGCTCAGTAGAGAAGGTTAAAATTTGGATTGGTGAGTTCCTGGCAGCTTATCGGCGGGTGAGTAACCGGGGTGACTTGTACCGCCCACCCGCCTGTTTTCCGCCGGACAGGTAGGGTTAAAATCGCCCCCTCGGGACAGTTATCAGAGTGCGGTTAGTGCCGGTTAAACCATACCCAGCATGAGTCGATGCCTTGCAGAAAGGAGATGAAAGGGAGAAAAAAAAATGACTGGAATTTAAATATAGAAGACTGCTTGTCTTCTTTTTCCATCCCCGAGAGAGAGAAAAAAAAACAAAAAAGGAAATGTTTTCACTTAAAAGGTAACGTTACTCATTGATCTGTGTCTCAGTAAAATCTGGCAGAATCCTCCCATAATTTAAGCAGCCGCTTGCCAAAATCCACAGCTTGGTTTCACTGACGTTTTCCGTGTGGAGACGAGATGGGCTTTCGAATCAATTGACACCAGAAAGAAAAACAGCAACTGCAGATGGCTGGTGGTGTTTAGTCTGAAAAAAAGTGCAGTTTGGCTTCTCGCTCTCTCTTCCTTTTCCTTCAAAATGAATGAAGCCACTGAGATTCTTTGATGCCCGGGCTTAAACTGTGGGTGCCTCAGTTAAAAGGCGCTGATTGCGTCCGTGATGAAAATATATATCGCACTCGCTGCTGGCTGCAAGCTTCAAGGATTCAGGCGATGATCAAAGAGAAAGTGAGAGATTCAAAGAGGGCACCGAGCCGCTCATTTTTAATGTGGGACGTGCCTGCACCTTCTCTTGGTCTGGAGGCCTCCAGAGCTTGACAACAACAAGAACAACAACTTGCATTTATATAGAGCCTTTAACTTAGTAAAACGTCCCAAGGCTCTTCACAGGAGAGATTATCAAACAAAATTTGACGCCGAGCCACATAAGGAGATATTAGGACAGGTGCAAAGAGGTAAGTTTTAAGGAGCGTCTTAAAGGAGGAGAGAGAAGTAGAGAGGCGGAGAGCCTTAGGGAGGGAATTCCAGAGCTTCGGGCCCAGGCAGCTGAAGGCACGGCCGCCAATGGCGGAGCGATTAACCTGCTCCACAGTAACGCACTCAGCTCACAGCAGGAATTCTATAATAGGCAAGGGGAAAGTTGTGGTCAAAGGCAGCACAGACGGGTCAGAATATTCCTTCAGCACGCGGGCTGCGTGGGTTAAATTTCCGCTGTGTCAGCTCCTGGGGTGGATCCTCACCCACTGGGAGGACAAATCAGGAAACTACAGGCCGTGGAAGCCCAGGATTTTCCATCCACCATTTCCCGACACCATTCCCGGCGGGACATGGCTCTGCTCCGGCGGCATGCAAGCAGAAAATTTAGCCTTCAATCTTACAATGCTGGAATGACTCCCACCCTTCCGAGCATTCGTTTTCGCCTCCACCTTTCCTTTCCAGAAGGTGCTGACTCGTGTTGGGGTACATTCCAGAGCACTGCCTCTTCCTCTGATATCTCTCCCCGCCAAGTGGTCCTTCTAGGGTGAATTCTCCGAGCAGCTCCCTAAATCAGCACAGATTGACGATTGAACTGTAGACATCTTCCAGGATTGCTCCTCCTCAGCCCCACGACGATACCTTGGGTCTCCCCCTGCCCCCGGCTCGCCCCGATCATTGACTTCACCAAATCCCTCCCCGGTTTTGGACTCTGGCCTGCCGACCATTTCGTCTTTCCAGGCGGCTTCGGGCGGGAGTCGGTATCAGAGCTAACGAGGCCCAGCAGTTAAAATCTCTGAGGCTTCGCGCTCCGTGGCACCGGGCAGATCGCAGCCCGCGTCGGCCCCCGCACCCCTGACATCCCGCCCCAAGTTAAAATTAGACCACCCTTTCATTGTCGCTCTATTTCTAAGTTACTCTGCATACTCACACGCTACAATAATGCACTCAATTCAAAGCAGGTGTTCTATAGTATAGCAGGTGTTCTATATTAAGGGCAGGGGGTCAAAGGGGAGTGGGTCAAAGGCCGCATAGACAGGTGAGAATATTCCTTCAGTGAGAAGGCTGTGGGTTACATTTTGCACCGGCATGCTCCTCACTCTCCAGGAGGGTGCCTGGAATTCATTTAACCCACAGGGGTTCTCCTAAACAATCGACATAATTTAGACGGCAACCCTGTTTACGTAGTTTCTGCCGATCTTCCACCGAAGTTCTGCCATGTGATAGGGAGAACTCCTGAGGAAATTCGCCCTCTCATTGCCTCTGTCACTCAGGCTTAAACTTGTACCCGTTCTCTTTCCAGAACATTCCTTGTCAAACTCCTGTTGACGGTACCAACAGCTCTCGAAAGAAGCAAGAGGTACAGGAATAACGTTCTCCCATCACTGAGACTATGTATACAACATTGCAGCCCGTTCGCCCCTCCCCCCACCCCCACAATGGCTCAGTTGGGTAAATGAACCACTTGCTGTGGTACTGAGCGACACAGAACCAATTCATTTCCTGGATCCATGGAGAAAATGATGGTTTAGGAATTGTACTAAATGTGATAAATTATCCGTTAGAACATGAGACACATAAGAAAATTGTAAGCACCTCTTCACTAGCAAGGAAATGAATACACTCAACGGGCCAGTGAATTTTGGGATTATGACCCATACTTATTGGCGGGATTAGTCAAAGTCTGTCGTAATGGAAGCTCTAAAAAAGGATCATCCCATCAGGGGAGGGGGTGGGAATGGAGGGGGTATTTTGATCCAAATGAATATAAGGGGGGAGTTTTAACTCCCCAGGATGGGCAGGACAATGGCGGGGGTGGGGGGTTAAATTCTTAAAAATCTGTAACCTGACCCCCAAGCCGCCGCAAACGCTCCGACTTCTGGTTTAACCGGGGCGGGCGAGTAACCTGCTCTCGAGAGGCGAGCCGGTAATTATAATACGTTAATAAGGCTGCATGCCTCAGATTTTAGCAGCCTTTTGGATCTAACGGCTGCGGACTGGGTTTCCCAGGGCTCGGCAAACCCGACAGCTAAAGGGAGGCGAGAATTGCCGGATCCTTTTGCAGCACTGCTGGTGGGCCAGGAGGAGCAGAAATGTTTCCCCCACCCCCTGGCCCCTCAAGCTAACCAGCCAGGAGTTAGCTCAAGTCAAATTTCCACTCAGAGTTTTACGCAGTTCTGTCTATTTTCTGTTGGAAGAATGATCCCTTCCTGGAGGATACTCCTCATCCGTACTCAGCATACCAGACAAGAGGACAAACCCTTGTAGTGAAGACTGAACGTAGGAATATTAGAAACAGGAGGAGGCCATTCAGCCCCTCGGGGCCTGCTCCCTCATTCAATTAGATCATGGCTGTTCTGTGCTTCAACTCCATTTTCCCAGCATTGCTCCGTATCCCATGATACCCTCACCTAACAAAACAAAACCACTGATTAGAGCAGCAGGGTCTTAAGAGGACCCTCAAGGCAGGACCAAGAATTCTCTTGATCGAGGTAAGAGTTGTAAAGGCCTAAGAAAGAATCACTGCAGGTGGAATCTGATTATGAGGGGGCTTTACAGGGTAGATGCTGAGAGGCTGTTTCCCCTGGCTAGAGAGTCGAGAGCTAGGGGGCATAATCGCAGGATACAGGGTCGGCCATTCAAGACTGAGATGAGGAGGAATTTCTTCACGCAGAGGGTTGTGAATCTTTGGAATTCTCTACCCCAGAGGGCTGTGGATGCTGAGTCGTTGAGTATATTCAAGACTGAGATCGATCGATTTTTGGACTCTAGGGGAATCAAGGGATATGGGGATCGGGCGGGAAAGTGGAGTTGAGGTCAAAGATCAGCCATGATCTTATTGAATGGTGGAGCAGACTCAAGGGGCCGTATGGCCCACTCCTGCTCCTATTTCTTATGTTCTTATGTTCTAACCAATCTTGTAATCGCTCACATGTGTGTCATTGATTTATGTTATTCCAGGCAAGTGAGACTATACATCTGATGTAGAATTTTCCTTTAAGGCATAACGAACAAGGGTCTTTTCCTTTTTAGGTTTCACCATTCCTCTACCAAAGGCTCAGACTCCTTCCCAGGCCACCATTCCACAAGCCCTGGAGAGCCTCTGCTCCTTCACCCGTGGGGCCATTCTTTATGTGCGAACCTGGGACAGTGAGTGAGTGAGTGCCAGTGGGATATTCATCTATGGTGGGCTTCACACCAGGCCCAATACAATGTCCGTCCGTCGAGGACAGCTTTCCAGCAAGAGTAATCAGGTATACAAACATACGAGCATACGAATTAAGAGCAGGATTGGCCATTCAGTCCCTCGAGCCTCCTCTGCCATTTGATAAGATCATGGCTTCTGATTGTGACTTCAAACCTACTTTCCCGTCTACCTACTATAACCTTTGACTCCCTTGTTAATCAGGAATCCATCTAACTCAGCCTTAAAAGTATTCAATGACCCTACCTCCACCGCTCTCTGGGGAAGGGAGTTCCACAGACTCACGACACTCAGAGAGAAAAAAAATTCTCCTCATCTCCGTCTTAAATGGGACACCCCTTATTTTTAAACTGTGGCCCTTAGTTCTGGTCTCTCCCACAAGGGGAAACATCCTCTCAGCATCTATTCCTTCCCTCCCCTCCTCCCCTACCCTTCCCAGCTCGACTGCGCTGAGACTAATCACTACACTCCAACTGCTTCTGTGGTTGAGATCAGCTAACTTAGCACAGGCCCAGAATTGAACTGTGACACATTCTGCTCTGTATAGTTTAGAGTTACATTGGACAGTGCTTTTAATCACACCAAGGAATCTCAATTGTTTGACTGAACACTAGAAACTTTCTTTTCTAGACTCAATAAAGAATGGAATGATCTACTGTGTTCAGGCAGTGCAGTAAAAATGCGCCCTCCCCTGCACACATACTTTAATAGCCCCACAACCATGTAATTAATGTCACTGTGATGAACTGACTACTATAATAGACATTGCCCCTTAGCTCAGCCAGGAGGAAGGAACGGAACCGATTTAGTCTTTGTTGCAATGAAATATATTTTATCAAGAATCAGAAGAAGCTATTGGTGTTAGAGATAAAGTTCTTTGTCTATCTTCAGTTAAGTGGAGAGACTAGAGAAGCTGGGATTGTTTCCTGTAGAGCAGAGAAAGTTAATGGGAGATTTAAAAGAGGTGTTCAAAATCATGAAGGGTTTTGATAAAGTACATAGGGAGAAATTGTTTCCACTGGCAGGAGGGCCAGTAACTAGAGGACACAGATTTAAGGTAGTTGGCAAAAGAACCAGAGGGGAGATGAGGAGAATTTTTTTTACACAGCGAGTTGTTATGATCTGGAATGCACTGCCTGAAAGGGTGGTCATGATGTGGAGATGCCGGTGATGGACTGGGGTTGACAATTGTAAACAATTTTACAACACCAAGTTATAGTCCAGCAATTTTATTTTAAATTCACAAGCTTTCGGAGGCTTCCTCCTTCCTCAGGTAAATGTTCAGGAGCTCCTCGAAGCCTACGCATTTATACATATAGAACAATACATGGTGTTTACAGAATGCCCCTGCAACTGCCTGTTGCCAAGGCAATCACCGTGTTCAGACAGAGAGTTTTTCCTGTTTGTTTTTTTGTTGAATGTGTATTCGGGGGTTCTGCAGGTGACACCTCTCTGTCTGAACACGGTGATTGCCTTGGCAACGGGCAGTTGCAGGGGCATTCTGTAAACACCATGTATTGTTCTATATGTATAAATGCGTAGGCTTCGAGGAGCCCTGAACATTTACCTGAGGAAGGAGGAAGCCTCCGAAAGCTTGTGAATTTAAAATAAAATTGCTGGACTATAACTTGGTGTTGTAAAATTGTTTACAATTGAAAGGGTGGTGGAAGCAGATTCAATAATATCTTTCAAAAGGGAATTTACTTGAAAAGGCAAAATTTGCAGGGCTATGGGACTAATTGGATAGCTCTTTCAAAGAGCCGGCACAGGCACACAATGGGCCGAATGGCCTCCTTCTGTGCTGTATATTTCTATGATTCTATAATAAGAAGTGAGTTCTTCTTTAGAAAGCTGTTAAGAAGTTTTTGGCAATTGTAACACTTTTCTGTCTCCAATCTCAGTCACGTCAAGACAGGAGCTCTCACTGTGATATTATGGATCTCAGGTCACTTTGTAGAGTAAAAGGCTTCATCATTTTCTGGCAACTCTATAGGGTTAATCAGAGTACAGTGGTGTAGTGCTTATAATACTGGACTAATAAATCCAGAGAACGTGAGTTCATAATCTCACTGTGGCAGTTTGAGAATTTGAATTTGGTTTAAAAAAAAATCTGGAAGTAAAAAGTTGGTACCAGTAAAACTGACCATGAAGCAATCGGATTGTCGTAAAAACGCAACTGGTTCACTGATGTCCCATTAGGGCAAGGAGACCTGCAGTCCTTACACGTTCTGGCCTATATGTGACTCCAATCCCACGCCAATGTGGTTGACTCCTAATTGCCATTAAGGCTGTTATTATATAGGCAAGGGCAGCAGCCATTTTGCACATGGCAAAATCCCACAAACATCAATGAGATGAGTGGCCAGTTGATCTGTTTTTGTGGTGTTGACTGAGGGAGGAATGTTGGCCTAGATAGTGGGAAATCTTCCTGCTTTTCGTCAAATAGTGCCGTGGGGTCTTTAACATCCACCTGAAACACGGGAATAGGGTTAATGTCGCATCACCTCTCCCTCGGTACTGAACTGGGGCTTCAGTCTACGCACTCAATCCTGAAGCGGGACTTGACTCCAAGACAACAGCGCTATTAATTGGGCCAAGCCACCATTATCCTTTATCTTGATAAGCAGAAAAAAAATCAACCAAAGACGTAAAAATGAACAAAAAGCTTTTTAGATCAACCCATTCACCCTTTAGTCAGCTTGGCTTAATTGGTAGCATTGTCACGTCTGAGTTAGAAGATTGTGGACTCAAGCCCCCACTCTAGAGTGTCAGTATGTAATCGGGACTGACACTCTGTTGCAGTCCGGAGGGCGAATTGCATTGCTGGAGGTCCCCTTCCCTTACGATGTGACGGTAACCCTGTTCCCTTGGGTGATAAAGAGCATGGACACTGTTTTGAAGTAAGAGCAGGGAGTTCTCCTGGTGTCCTGGCCAACTTTACTCCCTCAACCAACACCACCATTCATCTCATTACTGCTTGTATGATTTTGCTTTGCGCAAAATGGAAGCAAGTGCACTTCAAAAGTCATTCATGCAAAGTGTTTTGGGAGGTGATAAGGCATTCTGGAAATACAAGCTTTTCTTTGTTAGGCTGAGATATTTCCAGACCTATCTTAGCATGAAAATAAATCTGTGCTCACAGATCCAGTGTCCACATGTGTCACCATTTGAGCTGAGAAACTGAAGGTATGAGACAGGATAACCTGATGGATGAGATGTTCAATATTATTTTTGTGAGCAAGAATGGGTAGGAAAGGCATGGAGGGAAAATACAGTTCTTCCAAAAGCAAACAAGTCTAACATCTGGAGCAAAAGTTTGGTTCATAGTTGTGTTAAACCAAAATGAGCTTAACAGGTTTGGCACAATCATGAAGGCAAATAGTTTTTACAGAAACTGCCTTCTGGAAAATCGCTAGTGCACTGTATAAAAATGGTGTGAAAGCCAGAATCACAGTGCTTTAAACATGAGGATTTGGCCACTGGTTCCATTGGCTTTTACATGCCTACTTTCTGTGGCATTAACTCATACACACCCAGAAGTCTTCAGCAGAGAGGGAGAATCAATATCACTTTGTCATCACCCTCAACCACAACAACTCATAATCACCTAATGTTCCCTCACATACAGGACAACGGCTCTAAAATTATGCAGGGATCCTCCTGATCTCCCACTGTAACTCCAGCAGAACCCCCAGGGAAAGAGCAGAGGCCTGAGGCCACTCTCCCAATAGAATCCCCAGGGAATTCAAGGTCGACACATTGGTCATTATCACAGTGCTGCTTATAGGAGCTTGCTGTGCTGAGATCATTCCCAGGGAACTGACGGTATTTATCATTTAACATCTAATAATTTAATATTTATCCCTAAACCAACACCTGAAACAGATTATCTGGTCATTGTCTCATCGCTGTTTGTGGGCCCTTGCTGTGCACAAATTGGCTGCCGTGTTTCCTACATTACAACAGTGACTACACTTCAAAAAGTACTTCATTGGCTGTAAAGTGCTTTGGGACAACCTGAGGTCGTGAAATGCACTATATACGTTCATTCACTCAATCAATCAATCGATCTATCTATCTTGCTTTCTTGGTTCTTGCTTTCTTTCTTTCAGCCAAACCTCAGCATGAGTCAGTGACTTTATACACTCACTGGCAGTGCTATTAACTCTGATATTGCACGCATCAGGCAATTTCATATTTGATATGGGGTTCCTCGGGGAGCGGCTCTCAAACAGAGTCCCACGACTTCCATGACCCACTCTCCCTGCCTTATGGTTAGTGATGCAGCTGCTCTTCAAAAAAAAAATAGGAAAGATTACAATGAGGAGATAAGTGGGTCTCTGATAACAGCTCACAGGACCCATGGGTCTCTGATGCTGTTGGGTGCCCAGAGGTTAATGGTCTTCCAGTAGAGAGTGGGAGAATGGTGTGCCTGTCGCTGACTGCATTATCGCAGAATAAAACCACCTCTTTTATAATTACCATAATTTGCCCAGGAATATAGAGAGCACTTTGGAACGGGACTGGAGCTAAAGCTCCATTAATGCTTCATTAAGAAATTCTCAAATGATAAAGCAATTTCCTTCATTTAGTCCCCATCGGTGGGTGGGGGGAGGGGTAAGCAGAAGAGTTCTCTTTCCGCGTTAATTAAAAAGCTTGGAATTATGGAAATAAAAATCGGGAGCGATGTAAAACAGGCTGCCGACTCGCTATCAACCGTTTTACGCCATCGCACAAAGTCAAAATTATCCGCTGAGTGGAAAGATGAACTCTTGATAAAAGTCACTTTTCTCTGCTGCTTCTCTCAGAAGCAATTTGCATTAAATCGCAAGTGTTTTTGAGCTTGTCTCTATATCAGGGGAGTGGGTTTGAGACTATACGAGTATGTTGAGGGGGTAGATTCCTCCCGTCAGAAAAAGTCGGACGATCCCCGCCTAGAAATTAGATCGCACAGCACCCGTTTTTTTCTTACCCGACTTAGGGCGGGCATCCTTGCTGCCTAAAATTGCAGACGGCCAGATCGGGGTGGGAAAAGAGTGGGTAAGTCCCCGTTCCATTTTAACTGCCCCTCCCCGCCCAGTTCCCGCCAGGAGGGCAGAGTTAAAATCGAGGCCTGTGTGTTCTATCTCCTGTGCTGCCAGCCCATAATCCATTCCTTCACTGGATGCTAGTAAAACAGTACTGTAATCAGACTTCAGAACCAGTTCCAAAGAAAGCGCACCGAATGCCAACTATTGTACTGGCAGGGACTGGATGATCTTTGCGCTCAACGACTGTTATAAGTCACAGTTTACACAGGGAACCTGTCAAGGGCCAGTTCCAGTAACATTGGCATGAGTACCTTGAAGCTAAGGCCACTCGTATGGATTCTCCTAAAATGGACCACGTCTGTTAATTCCCTGTGTGACTGCGTTAGTTGCCAGCCTGGCCTGTGAGTTCTCTAACTTCCTGTGCTGGCGTTACAATTTTCTGGATCTAATTGCACATCTCAATTAAATCGGCCTTCCTTCCTTGATTCTCTTACAAAAGCCCGTTCTGGTGATGCCCAGTGACTCATTGCAAAGCGGAATTCCAAAGCACAACTGCCTTGGATTGAGCCAAATCAGGGTTCATGTGTTTGAATTTAGAGCTTGGATCTGCTGACCCAGTGGTTCAATTGGCCGTGCCTCCACACAGAGGGTAAAGGACCCTCTTTACATACTCGTGCTGCCATCTTACACATCCTGCCACAAGCTCTTCTCCCACCATGGCAGGTGAACAGCTATTGACAATGCCTTTAATCACAGTGAGACTCCCATTTGATTTTTTTTTAACTAGCCCCCCGGGTGGGGGAAGGGGCTTCTGATTCCTGGTGGTCTCCATTCAATCCCTAGGTAATTATAATGGGGTCCTGCATCCATATAACGTAGGGCGGTGGGAGTGGAAGGCGGTGGGGGAAGTATCTACGGCAGTCTTTGAAGGCCAGCACTCTTGCTGCGTAATGAAACAATTCCCCTCATCTCCCCTCTGGCTCTTTTGACAATTATCTTAAATCCGTGTCCTCTGGTTACCGACCCTCCTGCCAGTGGAAACAGTTTCTCCTTATTTACTCCATCAAAACCCTTCGTAATTTCAAACACCTTAACCTGTTCAGTTCCAAACAAGGAAGTCAAAGTTCAGTGCCTTGGATGACAGAGGGCAAGTTACAGCAATTCCCAGCTGTGCCACTGGAGGGGCAACATGTGGTAATGAATAGAGCTTTACATTCAGGGTGGGGGAGAAGTGACATAATTCATAGCTCTCTTGAGAACATAGTGGCATGAATTTAGCCCAGATGGTCCCCAGGTCTATCACTGATCTATGTTGAGTTATCTGGTCTCACATGGGTTGGTGGTATGGATGCTATAATTAGCAACAGTACCCATGGGCTGGTAAGAGGAAAAAAATCATGGTTCCCATTCTTGATCACTATCTGCCAACCTCTGCTGGACAGGGCATAGGTATGTACATCAGGTGAAGACAGGAATGGGCATAGCTGTGATGCCCCTACCGTCAAATTGCCTGCCAATGTTCAAGTTTACACCATGAAGAATGGACACTTGGGCAAGGTAATGAATGCCCACTGTTGGAAGTATGTCCCTGCAAGAGTCATGACCTTCAGGAGAAGAGGGGAGAGGATTTGGAGGGGGAGGGTGGAAGGTGGCATAATTGACCTCAACTGAATGGTCCCTCTTCCTGGGCAGTGTGGACAGTGCTGATGTCAGGCCTGGTGAGATTATTAGCCCAAACTGTCCCATCTTTTTTGTTTGGTAATGGTACTAAGGTTTACTGAACCAAGGCGGGTAAATGGAGTTGGGGTACAGATCAACCATGATCTAATTGAATGGCGGAACAGGCTCGAGGGGCTGAATGGCCTACTCTTGTTCCTTTGTTCCTTCCCATGTTCCTATCTTTAAGCTGGAGAATGTACAGTGATGTGTAACACGCGAAGGGAGGGAATTATGGGTGAAAAGGTAAAATAATTGAAACAAAACACACTTCCCTTTGTAGCCAGCCATCCAATGGAACGCAGACTGCTGTGAAACCCATCTGGAGATAAAATCACTAGCAGGGAGGACATTACACCACCCGCTCATTGCACAATCTTGGAACAACCTTGATTCCATGTCTTTAGAAGATGCTATTAATCAACACTAGTGTCAACAGTCATGGTCAGATCATTCCCAAAGCCGGTCTCCAGCAACTCCCCTATTGCTACATTATGCTTGATTGGCTGATACTTAGTGAGAAGCTCTGGTCAATGTGGAGAATGCCGAGTTATTTTGTGAGGAACAAGAGCCACACACACACATACACACACCCACGTGTCACATACACATATACACACGTACACACGTATGTGCGCAGACACAGATGTATAGACAAACGCAAACGCACACAGGCACACACACATACACACATGTGCACACAGGCACACACCTGCGTGAGCACACAGACACACATATACACGCATGTGCACATGGACACACACATATATACACACACATGCACACACACATACACACATGCCTATGCACACACGCAAACACACAAATAGGAGTTCCCTAACAAGGACAAAATATTCATCTGGTTTAAATGAACAGCACTCATTGTTCTTCAACATTCTGACAGGTCAGATGGAAAGCTCTATTTATTTTTTTTAGCAAGAGACTAAAATTATACTGGATTATTAGCAACCAAACCGTTGCATTTTGGACAGAGTTCATTGAGAATTTAAAAATTATTACAGAAGGTGGAAAAAAACACAACCAACTGGGCACGCACAGCAAGTCGGTCAGCAACTGAAGGAGAAAGATTAACTCTTTGGGCTTCATCGTAACACGTGAACTAATAATCTTTCCTTTCTCATTCAAGCCCCACTCTAGGACTTGAGCTCATTATCTAGGCTGACTCGACTGCAAGGAGTGCTGCGTTGTGGGAGGCGCTGCCCTTTCAATGAGACATTAAAATGAGATTCTGTCTGTTCTGTTGAGGTGGAGGTTAAAGATCCCATGGCAGTAGTTGAAGAGGAGCAGGGAGTCTTCTCTTTGCCCTGGTTAAAATTCCTCCGCACCAGCAAAGACAGAACGAGAGGTCGTTTACCTGTTTGTGGGATCTTGCTCTGCTCAAAATGGCTGCTGCGTTCGCCTACGTTACGCCAGCCGCTGCAATTGAATGTAAATTCTTGGATGTGAAGCACTTTGAAACACTTCTGAGAGATGCGATAAGGTGCTGTACAAATGAAAATCTTCCTTCCAGAAGCTGGGCACTCCCAGCATTTTCCGTTTTATTTCAGATTTTTTTTTAAATTTCACAAACTGAAAGTTGTGGACGGACAGAAGAGATTGAAGCTTGCTGAATGCGTGCGTTATCTCAAAGCAAAAGGTGTCGCAACTCGTGTTTCGACCTCCTGGTTGCCCTTTGTTTCTCTTTCTTTAATCTTGATTCCTTTCCTCCTGGGTTGGATAATAAACAGCCTGACAAAGAACAGGCAGATCACTGGGTACCAAACTGCAGTGGCAGGTCTCCAGTCCCAGATCACAGCAGTGTTGAGTCACATACTCATTCTAGGGAGGTGGGTAGGGGGTGGGTCACCCGGAAACAATGACCATTAGACGCGTCCAAAAACAGCCAGACTCAGCGTATTATCAGGAGCGCTTTTCTGATCTCTATATTTTTTGCAGCAGCAGCAACAGTGGGAGCAACGACTCGCTTAACTATACAGAAGCCAACGTTTTCGGCAAATGTTTAGATGACTCAGCAGCCCTATTCATGTGTGCAGCTGTGTTTTAGTGGCCTGAACTGTGGTAAAAGATGTGTGGACCATTCATTGTGGTTGGTGCATTTTCACCCAACTCCTTGAAGTTTACGTGAACAGAGATCACTGGAAAATAAACGCAGCCTTTAAAGGGTGAAACATGACCTTCACCTCAATGCAATGTGATCATTAACGGCACACCCCAGGAAAGAGGAACAGCGGGGCCCTTCACTCCAAAGGGTATTGTAAAATGCCCTCTATACTGATATATTTATACAACTGGTAGGGTTACTATTTTATGCCACATCCAACACTCATTAGAGCCAATTGATGATCATAAGGGCCAAGTTTCCTGGGCTTAATACCCGGGCAAAGGCAGCACAGGAAGAAGGGGCGGAGACCCTTGACCCTTGACCCCGCTTGCTTTTGGACAGTGGCCAGAGGGGCCCACAGTTGGTGTTGGGTTGCCAACTCCGGGTGGGTGTATTCCTGGAGGTTTCATCACGTGACCTCCCGACCCCACACCCCCCCGCCATTGGTCCATTCTCCGTGCGCCCCATCTTCCCACACCAATCGGAAAGGGTAGAGACTTCTTGTTGCTTAATTGGATTAATCTTGACTGTCAGCGAAACAGCCTTTTTTCCTCCAGCTCCAATATTTTTATAACTAATGAATGAAAGTGTTTGAAGAAAATGAAAATAAAACACGATTTTGTTTATTTTTTGATGATTTTTCTCCTGGGTGTTTGCTCTTAGTAGTGTCCTGGAGATTAATCTTCAATTTCTGGAGACTACAGGGCAATCCTGGAGAGTTGTCAACCCTATGTTGGCAGCTTTTCTTGCTGGAGCTTAGGCCTCTCAGGCCTGCAGCAGCAGCTGATTTTCCGGCCCCAATACTGGACGCAGGTCCCTGCCAAGGGGGCAGGCCTGTGCTGGGAGGGCCACATCTGGCCATGCAAATCCAGACAGGGTCGAGTCAGGCGCAGGGACGCGATTGGGGGAACTGTCCCTGACCAGTGCTCGATCCCCAAGTCTCTCTCGTCTTGTTATCCTTTGAAAAATGCTTTAATTTATTGTATCTTATTTCTCCTCCTCAAATGTATCGCCTCACATTTCTCCACATTAAATTTCATCGGACATCTATCTGTCCAATCTACTAACCAGTCCATGTCCTCCTGCAGGCTGCTTACAGCTAGGGTTGCCAACTCTGGTTGGACGTATTCCTGGAGGTTTCATCACATGACCTCCTGCCTCCAACCGCCCCGCCCAGCCATTTTCCCAACTCTATTATTTTTACAACTAACAAGTGAAAGTGTTCAAAGAAAATTAAAAACACATAACTTTTTCTTAATGTCCCTATGATTTTTCTCCTGGTTCGCTCAGAGCAGTGTCCAGGAGATTAATCTTTAATTCCTGGAGACTCCAGGACAATCCTGGAGGTTTGGCAACCCTACTTACCTTCCTCTTTATGATTAACCACGCTCCCTATTTTTGTGTCATCTTCAAATTTTGATATTGTGCTCTCCTTTACCTGAGTCCATTTCATATATATGGACACAGACTGCAGCAGTTCAAGAAGGCGGCTCACCACCACCTTCTCAAAGGCAATTAGGGATGGGCAATAAATGCCGGCCTTGCCAGCGACGCCCACATCACATGAACGAATAAAAAAAATCATCCATTAACCACTGCTCTCTGCTTTCTGTCCTACAATTCTAATGTTTTCTTTATTGGTGAAAAAGAAAATTAATAGAAAACTTTAATAATTAATTCCTAACTAATAACCTCCACGTAATCAGACAGGCAAGTGGAAAAGTTAGATTTCAGATTTAGAAATCAGGCTTTTTGTGCTATGCTTCCATTTTAAACAGTGAAGAGGATAGCAGCAGACTTCAGGAGGACCTAGA
Organism: Heptranchias perlo; assembly: GCF_035084215.1. Classification (NCBI taxonomy): domain Eukaryota; kingdom Metazoa; phylum Chordata; class Chondrichthyes; order Hexanchiformes; family Hexanchidae; genus Heptranchias; species Heptranchias perlo. The sequence continues at coordinate 10,542,924 of NC_090345.1, read as the reverse complement.
CAGACTGGTGAAACGGGCAGACATGTGGCAGATGGAATTTAACACAGAGACATGGCAGTCTGGGAATTTGAATTCAGTTTAAAAACTCTGGAAATAAAAAGCTGGTGTCAGTAAAAGTGAACCGTGAAGCCGTCGAATTGTCATAAAAACCCAACTGGTTCATGATTAATGCCTTTTAGGGAAGGAGGCCTGCCGTCCTTACCCGGTCTGGCCTAAACGTGACTCCAGTCCCACATCAACGTGATTGTCTCTTAACAGCCCACTGAAGTGGCCTGGTGAGCCACTCAGTTGTATTAAAACTTCTACACTGCAGTGGTTCAAGGAATAGGACCACCACTGGCTTCTCAGGGCAACTAGGAGTGGGCAATAAACGTCGGCCTTACCAGCGACGCCCACATCCCGAAAGAAAAGAAGCAAAAAAGTACCAATTGATGGGAATATGAATTTATACTTTCTATGTGGCCCTCAAAGGATCATGGGATGAACCTATGCAACCCGCAAAGGCAAAATGCTTGGACACCCCTGGCATGAGACAACCGTGTGACTATAAACCACAAAGGAAATAAAAATAAACGCTGGCAGGTAGCCTGTAAACCCTCACTCTGTCTGAAGCGTCTTGTATTTTCGTTCCGTTTCTTTTGCTTGACAAAAAAAAAATCAGGTTCCCACAGCCCCTGCTCACCTCCAGGAAATGCCAGCACTCCCTCATCATCATCAGTCTCTTCCTGTAGATGATGCATCCTTTTCCTCTGTTCCCTCGATGGCTTTTTTCCTTATGTTTCCACCCGTGTGCCCACGAGAGCGAAAACCCGACGATAAACGCACTGTGAAATTGTTGCTGAACTGTACGGAACTCACAATGGCCAAGCCTGAGCCAGCTGGCCTGCTTTTATTAACCCACGAGTGTCACTTCCACAGCTAGTCCCACATGTTGAAAGGTTGCTGGCCTGCTGATTCCTGGTTACATCCCCAGTGAGAGATATGCATTTCCTTGTCTGTTCTGTAATATCCCAATTTATTTTTTTTTAAAAAAAGCTTCGGCCTGTAAACACTCAGACATTCTCTCTCCTCCCTCTTGCTATCCTTTCCCAGACTTCACTTGGGGGAGCGTTGCGTTGTCAAAGACATTAAACTGAGGCCTTGTCTGCCTGTCCCAGTGCTTCAGGCGGATGTTAAAGATCCTGAGGCACTATTTGAAGAAGAGAGGGGGAAGTTTTCCAGATGTCCTGGCCAAGATTCCTCCCTCAACCACCACCACCAAAAAAAAACAGATTAACTGGTCATTCATCTCATTGCTATTTGTGGGCTCTTGCTGTGTCCAAATGGCTACCATGTTTGCCTATATAACAATAGTAACTGCACTTCAAAGTAATTGCATCTGAAGCACTTTGGGATATTTCTAAGAGATGTTAACAAAAATGTATACCAGTTTTTTAGTTACTGTAAAATTCAAGAATTTCCAAAGTACTTATTGTAATGATAGATCAGTTAGGTTACGAGAATTTAGAGACGGTCCCTTAATCCATCAATACTGCCATTAAGCAACAGGTTAGATCCAGACTGGACAAGTCAGACAGTCCACAGAATGTAGCTTGTAAGCCAGCACTGACCTCCTGCATGGAAAGTTATTTTTGCACTTAATAAATCTTGCTGATTTTCATTCATCATTTTGTGTTGGATAAGAACAACAAAAATGGGAGGATAGCCAGGTGAAGGAATAGTTTGTTCACAGAGTAATTTCTCACTGTTGTCCCATTCTGCCTTTTTATTTTACAACACGTATTCGAATGCTAATTTCTAATTTATGCTTTTATATCTATTGGTATATCCTGTGAGCTTAGGGTAGGTGGAGGTGGGAGGGATCAATTGGATAGGGAAAAAATATATTTTTTAAAAATGGACAAAACTGCACATGGACATGAAGCGTCAATTGGCCTTCCAGTACTTTTCTTTCTTCTCTCTAGTTTTTCCCCCTTCCTTCCTGAAGGTATGACTCTTATTGGTATGTGTTGCCATGGATACACTCTGCCCTATTGTTCCTCAATCAAATAACCGTTCTTCACAAGGGTTGGCAGACAATTTGACTGTGGGAATCATCTCATCAACAACAACTGGCATTCATATAGTGCCTTTAACATAGTAAACTGTCCCAAACCCTTTACAGGAGCGTTATTAGACAAAAATTGATACTGAGCCAAAGAAGGAGACATTAGGACAGGTGACCAAAAGCTTGGTCAAAGAGGTAGGTTTTAAGGAGCATCTTAAAGGAGCAGGGAGAGGTGGAGAGATTCAGGGAGGGAATTCTAGAGCCTAGGGCCTAGACGATGAACACACGGCTACCAATGTTGGGGCGAAGGAAGTGGGCGCAAGAGGCCAGAGCTGGAGGAACACAGAGTTCTTGGAGGGTTATATGGCTGGAGGAGATGACAGAGAAAGGGTGGAGCTCAACCAACTTAGCCCCGTGTTGTCCTTATCGCTGAACATATAAACACACACATATATTCCCCAGCAGGAATTACTGCAAAGAGTACAGGCAAGGGAAATTTGTACTTGGGTCATCCTGAGGTCATGAAAGGCGCTATATAAATGCAAGTTCTTTCTTTCTTAAATGTGTTCCCCATCCCTAGCCCGGGGTTGTTGTGGCCAATCACAGCACCTCGACCATACTCCCCAGCTGAGATCAGCTAAACCAGCTCAGTCTGGAGATTGAACATGAGATCTTTCTCGGCCTGTGTGGTTTAGTCCAGTGTATTTACCAAGTACATGAGGGAGAAAGGAACAGAAGGATATGCTGATAGGGTTAGGTGAAGTAAGGTGGGAGGAGGCTCGTGTGGAGCGTAAACACCGGCATAGACCTGTTGGGCCGAATGGCCTGTTTCTATACTGCAATTTCTATGTAATTCTATGTAACTGGGCCATTGAGAGAGAGGACCAGGAATGATTTTCTGCTGCACTCTTTACTCACTGCATCTGCACATCATTCTTAGTGATTCGTTACAAATGCCTTAAGGACACTGATAGATGAAGCTATACAGTGGAACCAAGGCCAGGGGAAGCAAAAGTAATTGATCACTAGATGGAGTTTTTGATTAAGAGATTCCTGTATATATAATTGCTTGTTCCTGAAGGAGTCATAAACCTGACCATGTTTCACAGTGTACTTGAAAGCATACCAAAAGGAAAGATATAATTCATCGTGTGCTTAAAAGAAATTCAAACATAAATTTCTCTCAAATATAGAAGAATGCAGTGGTCAACATGGACTCTTAACATTCTTTTCTGTGCCTGTATTTGCAGTAAAAAAAATGGACAGCGTGACCATCCAATATTCATCTCTTTTCTAACACCAAGCAAAAAGGCTTTTCTTACTGGAAATACGTGATCATGGATCGCTGGAGGGACAATCGAGGGTACATAAACAGCACCTGATTATCACGTAATCCACAGTGAAGGGCGATGACAACCAAATATTGCCCACAAAGTATCCACTTTCCAGCCTCATCATTTTGAATGGACGGTTTGAGCAGAATGCACTAGTCTGACAAATCCAGTCTGATGCATTTTCAGCAAATTACAGCGCGTCTCATGGGCCGTGCATTTCCTAGTTGTAAAGAGCACGGGAATGAAGTTTGTGACACAGGTTGGGTGTATTTACAGAAATGAAAAAAAAATTATTTAATTTTCCTTATGGATATATCTGTAACAAGTTTTCTCCTTCTCCATAGGATATACTTTGCGACTTTGCGCCCTCAACGTGGAGAATATTGAAAATTAATCTGTGTGTGTGGCACACAGCTTTCCGACCATTTAAATTAATGGTCAGACAAACATATGCAGCATCTGAATTCCCAATATGTGCTCCCAACAAACAGTGGTGAGCTGAGCATGGATGAATACTCCGGATATTTGGTTCCTCTCGCTCTTTCCCTTAAGAAAGGCGAGAGAGTGAAACCAGGAAATTATAGACCTGTTAGTCCAACATCTGTTGTGGGGAAGTTATTGGAATCTATAATTAAGGATAGTATGACTGAGCACGTAGAGATTTTTGAGCTCATTAGAGAGAGCCAACATGGATTTGTAAAGGGTAGGTCATGTCTAATGAACCTAATTGAATTTTTTGAGGAAGTAACTAAACTAGAAGACAGGGGCATGTCTATGGATGTAGTTTATATGGACTTCCAGAAGACATTCGATAACGTTCCACATAAGAGACTGTTAGCTAAAATTAAAGCTCATGGAATTGAAGGCAAATTATTGACCTGGTTAGGAGATTGGTTAGGTGATAGAAGACAGAGAATAGGGATAATGGGTATGTACTCGAATTGGAAGGAAGTGACTGGTGGTGTTCCATAAGGATCTGTGCTGGGTCCTCAACTATTTACTATATTTATTAATGACATAGATAATACAATAGAGAGCCATATATCCAAGTTTGCCGATGACACAAAGATAGGTGGCATAGTAAGTATTGTAATCGGGAGCATAAAATTACAAAGAGACATTGATAGATTAAGTAAGTGGGCAAAACTGTGGCAGATGGATTTCAACGCAGGTAAGTGTGAGGTCATCCATTTTGAACCAAAGAAGGATCAATCGGAGTATTTTTTGAATGGTGAAAAGCTAGGAACAGTGGAGGTCCAAAGATATTTAGGGGTCCATGTACACTGATCACTAAAATGTAGTAGTCACATACAAAAAATAATCAAAAAGGCTAATGGAATGTTAGCTTTTATAACTAGAGGGCTAGAATATAAAGGGGAGGAAGTTTTGCTACAGCTCTACAAAGCCCTGGTTAGACCACATCTGGAGTACTGGGTACAGTTCCGGGCACCACACTTTAGAAAGGAATGTAGCGCAGATTCACCAGAATGTTACCAGAGCTCCAAGGGTTAGATTATGAGGAGAGATTACATAAACTAAGCTTGTATTCCCTTGAATATAGAAGGCTAAGGGGTGATTTGATTGAGGTTTTTAGGATTTTGAAAGGAATTGATAGAAACTTTTTCCACTGGTGGGGGAGTCTAGGACAAGGGGACATAACCTTAAAATCAGAGCCAGGTCATTCAGGAGAGAAGTCAGGAAACACTTCTTCACACCAAGGATGGTAGAAGTGTGGAGCTCTCTCCCACAAAACGCAGTAGATACTAGCTCAATTAATAATTTTAAACCTGAGATTTGCTAGCCAAGGGTATTAAGGGATATGGAGTCAAGGTGGGTGGATGGAGTTACGATCCAGATCAGTCACAATCTCATTGAATGGCGGAACAGGCTCGAGGGGCTGAATGGCCTACTCCTGTTCCTATGTTCTCCACACCGGAGGTTGGTGGCCAGTGCACGTCGTACTGTCGGATCTCTGCACTGGTAGATTATATTGACCACCTGCCCATTCCATCACTCCATCTGGCCACATTATTACCGGCAACATTTCAGACAGTAACAGTCCCAACAAAATAGGAACAGGAGTAGGCCATTCAGCCCCTCAAGCCTGTTCCCCCCATTCGACTAGATCATAGCTGATCTGTATCTCAACTCCTTTTACCTGCCTTTTTTTCCATTATTAATTCATGGGATGTGACGTTTATTGCCCGTCCCTAGTTGCCCTTGAGAAGGTGGTGGTGGGCCTTCTTCTTGAACCGCTGCAGTGCAGTGGTTTGATACAACTGAGTGGCTGCTCGGCTACTTCAGAGGGCAGCTAAGAGTCAAACAAGTTGGAGTGGGAGTGGGCTCACATGTAGGCCTAGACCGGGTAAGGTCGGTGAACCAGTTGGGTTTTTACGACAATCCGACATCTTTCACGGTCAGTTTTATTGACACCAGCTTTTTAATTCCAGATTTTATTTCTTTAAAGTGAATTCAAATTCTCAAACTGCCATGGTGGGGTTTGAACTCGTGTTCCCTGGACTAATAGTCCAGTAACAGAACCACTACCCTACTGTACCCCAGGTCTGAAGTTTTGTTAAAGGGTAATTTTCTAACATTGCGGGGCAGCGAACCTGAATTTCTGACACGCGCTCCGGATGGGTGTGTAACGTTAGAAAATATTCCAACCACTAAAAGAATTCTGGATTGATGTGACATTGTCAAAACTGTAGTGCTCATCTCACACTGGTGAGACATAAAGACCACTTCGCACCAACGCAAGGGATGCAATATACATCCCCCATAAGAGCTATGAATCAGTACATCTGAGATTCTGTTGGTGTGTCGATTTTGAATTGTTAATTATAAGTAGTTTGTGCTGTGCCCAGTGGGAACTGAATCCAAACTGCCCACATTTATTTCACTTAGGACCCTTGACAGCCATTAAAGAGTGAGGAGACTTTAATCCCCCTTCTGCCTACATTGGATTCAAAGCCAGATTCTAGAGTTGAAAGGACAGTGTTAAGATTCTATACCTATGGTTTGCCAAGTGTAAAAAGTATAAATTATCTAAAGTAAATCATGGATCTTTTTTAATAGAGTTAACAGTGACAAATCACAAGGACCTTGCATTTTATAAATCTGATTTTGTTAGATTGAATTTAGCAAATTCATTTAAAAGGGCAACATTTAGGTGAAATAGTGTCAGGCAATTTTTTTTTGATCCAGCAGGGACAATCGCTGGAAAATCTTTGTGCTGTTTTCATTCTGATGATGCCATGTGCAAGTGATTCGATGGTGCTTTCAGATGTGTCGTGCATTTTGTAAACAGATGAGAAAAGTCTTGCAGTGAAATTCGTCTTGGGGCAGCAGCGCAAAACAGGAGGTAGCGAATTGGCAGCCGGTTTTACACTCCGCCCGATATTCGTTTCTGTTGGAGCCGGCTTGCTAGCTCCAGTTTTGCGCTGCCACCCCAAGACGAATTTCACTCCCACTGTGTTCGTGGCCCTTTTTCTCCCCTCCACTTTTGAAGATACCACTGAAGGTGGGGTCCAGTTCAGTGGGTGCTAGCATCCTTCCACTACTCCGAGCAGCCATTCTTCATTTGTAAGTCTTAGCATTGAGCATTAGCGGGCTATTTGACTGTGAGGGCATCGCAGCGAAAGCTATTCCGGTCCTCACCTGACGTCCAAATATCTCAGGGCAGAGCTCGCAGGACACCGATCAGGATTGGCCCCCAGCTTGGTTTCCTTCCTCTCTGGGCCAACGGTACTGTACATCCTTGCCATCCCGGCTGAGATGAGCTGACTGGGAACTGGCCTGGGATCGAGCCGGGGATTTTCCCGGTCTGTCGGGCTCAATACTGCACGAAGCCTTGGCTTTACGAAATGAGGAGCCGTCACATGCCTCGTTAACAGGGAGGGGAGCCGGGGATTGGGGAGGGGGGGTACTGAGCAGCAGTACCTACTGGTAGATCGACCAAGGCTGTGGGAACCTCCACTGGCTGTGTAGATCCGTTACCCATCCTCGTGACTGAGGACGGTATCGCCGATGGAGAAAGCTTGCCATAGAGGTGGGGAAGGGAAAAAATAAAAAAGAAAGAACTTGCATTTATATAGCGACTTTCACGACCTCAGGACGTCCCAAAGCTCTTTACAGCCAATGAAGAACTATTTGAAGTGTAGTCGCTGTTGTAATGGAGGAAACGCAGCAGCCAATTTACGAACAGCAAGGTCCCACAAACAGCAATGTGATAATGACCAGATAATCTGTTTTAGTGATGTTGGTTAAGGGATAAATAGTGCCCTGGGATCTTTGACATCCACCCGAGAGGGCAGACGAGGCCTTGCTTTGACGTCGCATGCGAAAGATGGCACCTCCGAATTCAAAAATCAAATTAAATACATTGGACCTGCAGCTCACACAGCCTGCAGCCATTTCACTGCTTGTCCACATCAATGAACACTTAACTGTCTTCGAAGTTCAGAGGTCCAAGCTAGTCTGATTGTTTTGACTTTCTAATGACTCAATGATTTGTCTGCTGTCTCGATCTTTTAGATCACAATGACGGCTGAGATATATTAAGGTACGGCTTTGAGACAAATGGACATGCTTTCTCTCCACGGCCAATTAGTCAGCCATTGCCACTGGAATATTGCTCGTTGTTAGAATACAATTAGAGGCCATCATTTTATGACAGCCCAAGATGGAAAGGCAGAGATTGAGAAATGGCTTTGTCTCCAGCAGGCTGAATGCAGTAATTAGCGGCGACCTCGTTACCAAGATGGCTGTGGTCTTCTAATCAATGAGCACCAGAGTTTCATTCAGCATTTGAATGCTGATTTTGTTTTAAATCTGCAGCAAGCGCGACAGCGGAGCAGATGGATGCGTGGTGAGGCGGCACAGCAGGGTGGCAGCTTGCCTCTGAAGCTCAGCTTATTCTGAGATATGGGTGACCATGCTGACGTTTCACCGTTCTCTGTGTTGCCTCAGTTACGGTATTGTAATGTTTTTGCTTTCCCTCACTTGTTTGCTGACCACGGGTTCATCTAAAATAAAAAGCAGAGGGCATCGAACCAGACCTTTTCCAAAAGGCATTTTCCTGTCACCGTGTTCATTTCAAAGCATTTAGTACCTGTGAAGCCCAATCTCCCACTGTCACATGACGTGCTATTTTTAAATCTCCTCATGGAGTCCCTTTCTGTCTCTACTTGAGCCTCACTTGGCCATTTGGACAAGCTATCTGGCAAGAAATTAAGGCAGTTATGACAGAAATCTTCATTAAAAAATTACCACCCACAGCTGCCCAATGCCCATCCCCCCTTCCTCCTCCTGGCACCCTTGATGCTCCCTGCCCCTTGCCAGCGCCCCTCTCCACTTGGCACACAAGAGGCGGCCAGTAGCCCTTCATTTGTTACTGGTATCCTAGATTGTGGCCCCGGCATTCCTGGCGTGTGACAAACCCGATGTGCCCAAAGCATCAGGAAATTATGCAAAGCGGCTGAGCTTCCCTTGTTTGGTGCGGTTAGCGTGGGTGCGAACAGCGACTGCACGCGGGACACGTTACTGCCCTCCAACAACAGCCGGCGCGGACACGATGGGCTGAATGGCCCCCTTCTGTGCTGTATCTTTTCTATGGTTCTATGGTTCTAACAACAACAACTTGTATTTACAGAAAGAACTTGCATTTATATAGCGCCTTTCATGACCTCAGGACGTCCCACAGCGCTTTACAGCCAATGAAGTACTTTTTGAAGTGTAGTCACTTGCTGTAATGTAGGAAATGTGGCAGCCAATTAACGCACAGCAAGCTCCCACAAACAGCAATGTGATAATGACCAGGTAATTTGTTTTTCAGTGATGTTGGTTGAGGGATAAATATTGGCCAGGACACCGGGGAGAACTCCCCTGCTCTTCTTCGAAATAGTGCCATGGGATCTTTTACGTCCACCTGAGAGGGCAGACGGGGTCTCAGTTTAACATCTCATCCAAAAGACGGCACCTCCGACAGTGCAGCGCTCCCTCAGTACTGCACTGGAATGTCAGCCTGGATTCTGTGCTCAAGTCTCTGGAATGGGGCTTGAACCTATGACCTTCTGACTCAGAGGCGAGAGTGCTACCCACTGAGCAACAGCTGACACTTTATACAGCGCATCTAATGTAGTAAAGTGTCCCAAGGCGCTTTACTGGAGCGTAATCAGACAAAAAAAAATTGACACCGAGCCAAAGAAGCAGACGTTGGGACAGGTGACCAAAAGTTCGTCAACGAGGTAGCTTTTAAGCAGCTTCTTAAAGGAGGGGAGACAGAGAGGTTTAGGGAGGGAATTCCAGAGTTTAGGGCCTAGGCAGCTGAAGGCACAGCCGCCAATGGTGGGGCGAAGGAAGTGGGGAGATGCGCAACGGGCCAGAATTGGAGTAACGCAGAGTTTCCCTGGAGGGTTGTGGGGCTGGAGGAGGTTACAGAGATAGGGAGGGACCTCCAAATAGCAATCTGTAAACCAGGCTTTCTGAACGTTTTGTGCAGCTATTAAGAAACCTTTCTGTTTTGGGCACGACACAGCTGGATTAATGACGTTTTAGTCCTTTATGCTCGTTATGCAGCCCATCAGCAGCTTGAGAATTGTGAAATGAGCATCAGTCCAGATGAGCCTTGATTGGCCATTTTTCTGTCGTTTCCATTATCAAATTCATGTTGCATGAAATCAGCTGAAGTAAAGTCAAGAGGGCCCGTCATTTTGATTGGCAGCCATTAAATAGGACCTAAATAGAGTAATTAACTCCTCCCGAGAAAAGGAGGTTTTATGCCCCTTGGTGTGCAGTGTGCAATTAAGTCAGCCACAATTACAATTCACCAGGACTGTGTCTTATTATTCATTAAAGAATTATTACAAGCATATCACAAATGTCACTCGATGACTACCTAGCAGAACCATGTTTGGATTGGCAGTGTAACAGCAGTCTCCATCTGCCCCCTTCCCCCACATCCCTTGTCTGTGGAATTCTTGACCTAAAGATAACTTGGAGTGGGAGGGTCCTGGATGATTGAAAAAAGATTGGTCGATGTCCAAATTCAAATTGTTCTTGCAATTGGTTGAGATAATTTAAAAAAACAAAAGTACTTGGACTGAAAGCTTCCAAACAAGCAAAGTCCAAGATTTTCCTTGTTGCTACTATCTTGTACACCTCCGTTCCTCCCATTCACACTTTTGCAGCCATGATCTGGGTGAACCCATACACCATTGCCAACACTGGTAACTATTAATCTACAGTCTAGGCACAAATTAGCTTAAATGCCCACAGCACTCTAAGGGATAATATTTCCTTTCTTTCTCATTAAGAGTTAATTACTCTATTTTGGTCATGTTTACAAGGTCCTTCACAGGAGCGTAGTCAGACAAAAAATTGACAACGAGCCAAAGAATGAGACATTAGGACAGGTGACCTACAGCTTGGTCAAAGAGGTAGGTTTTAAGGAGCGTCTTAAAGGAGGAGAGAGGTGGAGAAGCAGAGAGGTTTAGGGAGGGAATTCCAGAGTCTGGAGCCTAGACTCTAAACCAATAGTAGGGTGAAGTAAGGCGGGGATGCACAAGAGGCCAGAATTGGAGGAACGAAGAGATCTCGGTGGGTTGTAGGGCTGGAGGAGGTTACAGAGATAGGGAAGGGCGAGGCCATGGAGGGATTTGAACGCAAGGATGAGAATTTTAAAGTTGATAAAAAGGGCAGTGTGTCACTGAGCCTTACAGACCAGAAGGTCCCAGGTTCGATTTGCAGTCTATGCTGAGTTAGTTGTTTTCAGCTGGGGGTTGGAAGTGGGTTTGAATATTGACCTCAGTGTCCCTGAGCTGAGGGAGGACAGCCAGGCTGACATTAATCAGTGTTCCTTCTCCTGATTGTTATCTGATGTTCATGCTGGAGAGTGTGTAAGTGTCGATAGTGGGTAAGAACATGTTCGGGGCTTGACTGTGATGCCCCCCATGATCAAATTGCCTTTTGGTATACACTGTCTAGGCTCACACATGAAGTGCAGCCATTTGAAAATGCTACCGGAAGGCATTAGTCAGCATCTTCAGGACAGGAGCCCCATACCGAGGCTTAGAGGGTTAAATTATGAGGACAGGTTGCATAACTGTATTCCCTTGAGTTTAGACGGTTGAGAGGTGATCTGATTGTGATGTTTAAAATGATTAAAGGATTCAATAGGGTAGATACAGAAAAACTATTTCCTCCGGTGGGGGAATCAAGAACAAGGGGGCATAATCTTAAAATTAGAGCCAGGCCATTCAGGAGCGAAATCAGGAAGCACTTTATTACACAAAGGGTGGTAGAAATCTGGAATTCTCTCCCCCAAAAGTCTGTGGGTGCTGGGGGTTAATTGAAGCTTTCAAGACTGAGATTGATAGAGCTTTGTTAGGGTAAAGGTATCAAGGGATATGGAGCAAAGGCGGGTAAATGAAGTTGAGGTACAGGTCAGCCATGATCTAACTGAATGGCGGAGCAGGCTCGAGGGGCTGAATGGCCTACTCCTGTTCCTATACTGTGCATCCTCTCTGGGTCCAAAAAAAAAGAGGCCACCACATCACACTAAGATGCCGAGCTGCCAGTCTGCACGTAAGAAAACAGATAAGTAATCTGACTTTAATCAGTCTAGCAGCGGTGGATCAGAACAGAACAGGACATGTCAAAACAAGACTGCAATTCAGTACTGACACAAACACAGACCAGATTTAACAGCTGGCTTCACTTCTGTGGAGCATGAAATAGAAATTGACCCACCTTTCCCGATGCAAAAAATTAAAATGCGGTAAAATACAAAGGACACCATAAATAATGTAGGTTTGTTGTTGAAAGCATGTGGATTGTGTTATCTAGAGAAAAGAGAAGTATGCAAACAGGAGATGAAGGGCACATTTCAGTTTTTCCATTGCTGCAACATCTTCAGAAACAGCCAACTGAAACTATTCATAGGATCAGGAGTAGGCCATTCAGCCCCTCGAACCTGTTCCGAGCCTGGGGGAGAGAAAGTTCCAGATTTCCACTACCATTTGTGTGAAGAAGTGCTTCCTGACATCACCCCTGAACGGCCTAGCTCTAATTTTAAGGTTATGCCCCCTTTATTCTGGACTCTCCCACCAGAGGAAATAGTTTCTCTCTATTTACCTTATCAAATCCTTTAATCGTCTTAAAACACCTCAATTAGATCACCCCTTAATCTTCTATATTTGAGGGAATACAAGCCTAGTCTATGCAACTCAGAATTATTATAATTTACAGAATTGGAAAAAGCAATTATCTCTCAGCAAACTGCAGTTAAAGATCTCCAGACAGGCAGTGCCTCTTTCCAGCCATTAAGGTGCATATTGCAGTGTATGCAACACCTGCCATCGTAATGGGCTCCTATTGACTGCATTTTCCATATAGTCATTTGACTGTTGATATATGTGACACCTTTCTGGACAGTTCAGGAGTTCAGATAAGAATTTTTTTACACCTCCTGACTCTTTTATTTGAATCTCAATGAAACATTGGCCTTATGGTTTGGTGCGACATAATATATAAGGGGAAAAAAAACAATCTTATGTTCGTCAACTTTTTACTGTTAAGTTGTTTAGGTTTAGGAGGTCCACAGGCAGAGAATCAACTCAGGGCTTTCAACAGAATGGTTCTATTGCAGAACAACCAGTTCAGTTATTACAGGCTCAAAAAGTCCAATAACTCTGCCTGCCAGACCGCATGCATTAAGCTTCATATAACCTAGATTAAAAGGTTGATAACAATGCTAGATTATGCTTCTGTGAAAGCGCCTTGGGACATTTTCCTACGTTAAAGATGCTTTATAAATGCAAGTTACTGTTGTGGTAGTGTACAGCACTGAGACAGTTATGTGGCATCAAAAGCCTCCATTTATCACGCAGGTGGAGCTGCTGTAAACTCCAATATATAACATCTTACCTTACTGCTTGTGGTTAAGATACTCAAACAACAATAACTTGTATTTATATAGCGTCTTTCACGTCGCAAAATGTCGCAAGGCACTTTCCAGGAGCGTAATCAGACAAAATTTGACACTGAGCCACATAGGAGCTATTCGGATGGGTGACCAAAAGCTTGGTCAAAGAGGTAGGTTTTAAGGAGCCACTTAAAGGAGGAGAGCGAGGTAAAGTGGTGGAGAGGTTTAGGGAGGGAATTTCAGAGCTTAGAGCCTAGGCAGCTGAAGGCACGGCTGTCAATGGTGGAACAATAGAAATCGGGGATGCGCAAGAGGCCAGAATTGGAAGAGTGCGGAGATCTCGGAGGGTTGTAGGAACGGAGGAGGTCACAGAGATAAGGAGGGGCGAGGTCCTGGAGGGATTTGAACACAAGGATTAGAATTTTAAAATAGAGGCGTTGCCAGACTGGGAGCCAATATAGGTCAACCACCACAGGGGTGATGAGTGAATGGGACTTGGTGTGAGTTAGGATACGGGCAGCAGAGTTTTGGATAAGCTCAAGTTTACGAAGAGTGGGAAGTGGGAGGCCGGCCAGGAGAGCATTGGAATAGTCAAGTCTGCAGGTAACAAAGGCATGAATGAGGGTTTCAGCTGCAGATGGGCTGAGACAGGGGTGGAGATGAGTGTTATTATGGAGGTGGAAGTAGGTGGTCCAGGTGATGGAAAGGACATGGGGTCGGAAGCTCAGCTCAGGGTCAAATAGGGTGCCAAGGTTGCAAACAGTCTAGTTCTACCTCAGACAGTGGCCAGGGAGGGGGATGGAGTCGGTGGCTAATGAATGAAGTTTGCGGCGGGGACCGAAGACAATGGATTCAGTCTTCCCAATATTTAAATGGAGGAAATTTCTGCTCATCCAATACTGGATGTCGGACAAGCAGTGAAGAGGTCGAGGGAGGTGGTTGTGAGGGAGAGCTGGGTGTCGTCAGCGTACATGTGGAATCTGACGTCGTGTTTTCGGATGATGTCTCCGAGGGGCAGCGTGTAGATGAGAAATAGGAGGGGCCCAAGGATAGATCCTTGAGGGACTCTAGAGATAACGGTGCAGGAGCGGGAAGAGAAGCCATTGCAGTTGGTTGGAATGGCGTAAATCTACCTCAACAGAGAGAAGAAAATACTTAACTTGCGCCAATGTATTTGACAGCATAAGTGAAAACCTAGACTAATGAGCAAAGGCTCTTCACACTCTTTGTTTTGGTGAATCAATTTACCAAATTGAAAGGCGCATTCTTTCAGACTAAATTCATTCTACTACCAAAGAAGGGTGAGAAGTCTTGCACTATGATATCTCACCAAAATCAACAAATTACCAAAGATTCCACAAGAGAAGGCGGGTTTGCCGTACGTGGGTTAATGACTTGGACGGGAATACAAGGGGACACAGTGTTCACAACACAACACGGAAGGAACCAAAGGGCTGAAATTCCTCCATCCCACTCCCCTGCCACTGATGCAGTGGAGTGGGAATCACTCTTCATCACTGACCTGCACTCCTGACCCTGTCGAGGTATCCAGGGTCACGGTGGGGTAACCAAATTGAAATAATTCCGACCGGTGTCTGTACTCGTGTGGCCAATCTTGGATGCCCATGGGGAGAGGAGGGGGGGAGGGAGAAGAAGATAAGGTGCTGTCCAGCCACACGTGGATGCCACCAATAGGCTCAAACTAAAAGGTGAAATTCTGTAAGCAATTGGCCCGTTTATAAACGATTTCTATTAGCGATTCTGGAGTCTCCCAGGCCATGAACTCAGCCTAGAGTTCCCTGTGGAGCCCCCCTTCCACCACTCCATGGACCAAACTCAGCATGCAACCCCCCCCCCCATCCCAGACAGGCAAACTTCCACCTGTGTTTCTGGCATCTTAGGCTAGGGAACGCCACAGATGCGTTCCGAAATGGTCAACGGCCCTCTCCTTGAGGACCCTTTCTCAACCTTGTGAACTTCATGGGGGTTGGGGGTGGCAGTAGCAGAGTTCAGAAAAGAGGCACATTCTCACTGCGACTGTCAGCGGCGTATCCCCTGAGAATTTCCAGGCCACCGTCTCTGGTCCTGCTGATGGTCACTGCTCTCACAGTCTGTCAGTGCACATGTTGGCTGTCAGTATGGTCGGGGTGAATACTGACGTTCAGTGGGCTTGTTTGATGGATGATGATGTTCACATAAGTTTGTTAGCAGTTTATGCGATCAATAGCGCAGGCTTAAAAAAATCTTCGGCTGATTACTGTGTCCATTCATGGCTATCTACCTTTGGTAAAGGTTCACAGTGATTTTCTACTTGGTTCAGCACTAGGGGTTGCCAACTGGGTGTATTCTGGGAGGTTTCATCACATGACCTCCTGCCTCCCCCACTCTCCCGCCATTGGTCGCCCAGCACGTCCATCCTCATGGAGCACAGCCTTCCCAGGCCAATCGGAAAGCGAACAGCTTCTTCGTTACCCGATTGGATAATTCTTGACCGTCAGTCAAACTGCCTTTTTTCCCATCTTTGATACTTTTATAATGAATAAACAAAACTCTTCATAGAAAATGGGAAAAAAAAACAGGCACAGTCTTTTTTTAATCCCCTAATGATTTTTTGCAGCAGTGTCAGGGAGATTAACCTTTAATTCCTGGAGAATCCCGGACAATCCTGGAGGGTTGGCAACCCTAATGCAGGACCCAATATAGCTTTATTGGCTGTCACCTGAGGTCTTTAGCTAAAGACTGTTCACGTTTTCGGCAATCGTCCGCAGTGCTCTCAAGTCCCCAGGGCATGATTGAAAATGAAGGCATTTATCACAGACTGTATCTACATGGAATAACAGGCTATAATCAGACCACTGTCCCTTTGAAAGCATTTTCTTTTATTACATTCTCTGTCATTACTACTGTGTGCAGAGCAGATCGAGATCATAGGGAAAGATAGGTAGTAAAAGTTAGATCACCGATTCTCACTTGACAGTGCTATTTGGTTGAACACAAGGAACATCTATATTCTAATATCATCCATTAGTAAAGACCTTCTGATGAATGGTGCCAACATGTCTCATTAAATATTCCTCTCCTGTTCTTGTTAACATTCTTGTGACATTTACATGCACTGATTTCCTTTCTTCCCCCTTCAGGTGACAGGCCAGGGATTTTTGGCAAGAGGCCTAACGAGATGGAAGGGGGCTGAAATGACACCGTCGATGAGCTACATTGAATTCCAACCCCCACCCACCCCTTGAAGAATTGGAATATAACGAATAGGAAACTGTAGAATAGAGTCCCGAGCAAGACGGAATTTATCGGAGATGTGATTCATGAGTGACAGGTGTGAGTGAGTCGTATGGGTTTTTTTTAATTCAGTTGCTTTATTCATGAAAAAAAAATTGTAGACCACAGATCCTCTTGGATTATTCTTCACTTAATCATAGAATGATACAGCACAGCAGGACGCCATTCGGCCCATCGTGCCTGGTGCTGTACTTCGATGACAATTGCAATGTTCAACTGTCACGCATGTTGAGAAATAGAACTGTTCAAACATAATGAAGAGTTGGATGCAGACTTGGGGTACTGGAGGACAGAAGACTTTACATGAAGACTGTACGTATGCTGCGTGTTGTTAATTGATATTGTTATAATCAGTGAACGAGGGTTTTTTTGTTATTTTTGCAACAGGTAATCTTTCCTCGTCAGGAAGGGAGGTGAAAGGGAAATTTTGCATTTGAGCCTCTGTTTGAAAATGAAACAGCGGAGTGTGCGACCAGCTGTCATTCACGCACTCTGTACACCGCTACACCCTGAATAAATGACAGGTTCTGTAATGAAACATGCTGAGTCTTCTTTTAATGTGTGTTTATTAGACTGGCGTTTGGTTCTCTGTTTGTCAGCTGTGGCTCAGTGGGTAGTGCTCTCGCCTCTTGAGTTAGAAGGGTTCAAGTCCCACTCCAGAGACTAGGCTGCCGTATTGAGGGAGTGCTGCACTGTCAGAGGTGCCGTCTTTCGGATGAGACGTTGAACCGAGGCCCCGTCCACTCTCTCAGGTGGACGTAAAAGATCCCACGGCACTAATTCAAAGAAGAGCAGGGGAGTTCTCCCCCGTATCCTGGCTGATATTTATCCCTCAACCAACATCACTAAAACAGATTATCACATTGCTGTTTGTGGGAGCTTGCTGTGCGCAAATTGGTTGCAGCATTTCCTACATTACAACAGTGACTACATTTCAAAAAAGTACTTCATTGGCTATAAAGCGTTTTGGAATGTCCTGAGGTCGTGAAAGGCACTATATAAATGCAAGTTCATTCATTTTTTGTGACTATAAACAAACGCAATGATTAGCAACACCACGTGGGAACTTCCTGTTTGCGGGCGAGCTGATGACGTCATCCTTCTGCCCGCTAGTCGACACGTCGTTACCAGCAAATTAGGTCATGAACAAATGTGGGAAAGCTGGTGACATTAGAAGCATAGAATCTCACTGCGCAGAAGAAGGCCATTTGGCCCATCGTGCCTGTGCCGGCTCTTTGAAAGAGCTATCCAATTAGTCCCACTCCCCTGCTCTTTCACCATAGCCCTGCAAATTCTTCCTTTTCAAGTATTTATCCAATTCCCTTTTGAAAGTTACTGTTGAATCTGCTTCCACCGCCCTTTCAGGCAGCGCAGTCCAGATCATAACAACTCGCTGCATAAAAAAAAAATTCCTAATCTTCCCCCAGGTTCTTTTGCCAATTATTCTAAATCTGTGTCCTCTGGTTACCTCCTACCAGTGGAAATAGGTTCTCCATATCTACTCTATCAAAACTCCTTATAATTTTGAACACCTCTATCAAATCTCCCCTCTGCTCTAAGAAGAACAACCCCAGCTTCTCCAGTCTCTCCACATAACAGAAGTCCCTCATCCCTGGTGTCATTCTGGTAAATCTCTTCTGCACCCTCTTCAAGAGCCTCAAAGCGCTGATTGGTGGGACCAGGAGTTCACCTCTTCCTTCACAAGGCCAATTGAACAACCTCATACCGTTCTCCTCAGGGAGTTTTACAGGTCTCCTCTATCACCAAAAAAAAGAAACGCAGTAAGACTAAATGGCACAGGTTCAGGATCGCGAAGGGAAAGTTTAGGACAGATGCCAGGAAGTATTTCTTTGCACCGAGAGTGATCGACAGCTGGAGCAAGTTGTCAGCAAAGGGTGCCTGAGGCTGGGCCAAGTGGAATCATCTGAGAAAGAGCTAGGTGCTATAATGTGAAGACAGTAGGGTTGATGTTCTGGAAGGATGAGAATTAATGGCCCGAAGGGCTTTCTTCATCTGAACCAACGCTTTCAAAAAAACCCAGATTAACTGGCCATTCATCTCACTGCTGTTTGTGGGACCTTACTGTGTTAGGGTTGCCAACTCTGGTTGGATGTATTCCTGGAGGTTTCATCACATGATCTCCCCCTCCAACTGTCTTTCTCCCCCCACCCCCCAATCTCTTATATTGTTATGACTAATAAGCAAAAGTGTTCAAAGAGAATGGAAAAAAACATACAATTTTTTTGAATGCCCCTATGATCTTTCTCCTGGGTTTGCTCGCAGCAGTGTCCAGGAGATTAATCTTCAATTCCTGGAGACTCCAGGGCAATCCTGGAGGGTTGGCAACCCAATACTGTGAGCAAATTGGCTGCCGCATTTCCCTACATAACAACAGTGACTGCACTTCAAAAGTAATTCGTCGGCTGTGAAGCACTTTGGGATGTCCTGAAGACGTGACGAGACACTGCAAATGCAAGTACTTCTTCTATCTTGTGCTGTTCCGTTGCTCTCAGTTTTTACCGTGCATCCCAGGTTGGAGCTGTCCCAAGAGCTACGTTGTGGCTCAGCTCGGTTTTTTGCCGTTATTTTCCGGTCGCCAGGTCCCCACTGTTTCCGATAAGCTGTGCTGATGATGGGTTGTTTTACAGGTGCACTGCAAGCTGAGCAGGAGGGCAGTTTATACCCTCAGGCCCACAGGGACTGAACCGGTCTGCAGGCAGACAGTGAGAATCAATTGAAGCAGCTGATGGGTTGTCAGATGCCTTCAACAACACAAATATTGTTAGTCCTAATTATGACATGGAGCCTCCCGTCCCCTCCCCTCTTCCCTCCCCTCCCCCCTCCCCTTCCCCCCCCCCCATCCCCTCCTCTTCCCTCTCCTCCCCCCTCTCCTCAGTACAACCTTCAGCAGCAGCTCCTGCACCACCCCCAGAAGAAGCCTCTCACACCCAGCCTGGTTCATTCGTGTGAGTCTCAGCCTGAACTAGTCTTGGTGAATACGTTTTTAAAATTCCCTGTGACGCCTTGTTCCGTGCTTGAATATTATACCGTTCCATTTTCTCACTCTCTATTTCCTAAAGGTGTATAAAGTTCAAGGAGCTCACTGCAGAAATCACCCAGGATTTACTCCCCTGAATGTGAATAATTCCTGCTGGAGTGACTGCTCCAGACATTCCACCAGTGCTCTTGTCCACCTCCTGGTGGACAGTTGCAGAACATTGCCAGAGGCCATGAACGCAGGTCGTTTGTCCACCCACCCTCCAAACCCAACAATGTGCATGGCACCACAGACCTCAAGAAGGGGAGGGGGAAGAAAACATCTTAGTGGGGAACTTACCGTGGCACTTACCATGTGAGCGAACAGACATTCTGGAGGGAAATGTGAAGAGAGTGGGTGATTGTTGGTCCGCTGGCAGAGCAGAGCGGGCAGTAGTTGGTGGGGTGCGGGATGGGAAGGAGGTTGGTGACATTAGCCCTCAAGCAACTGTGCTGGGTGGGACAGTTGGCAAGAGAGAGGAGGATGGGGCAGTTGGGGTTGCTGCTCATGTGGTAGTAGTGATAGGTGCCCCCCAAGGGGCACTGAGGATAGCCGTGGGCTTATCCAAGGGGGGGGGATTCAAGTCTGGGATGGTGGCAGGAGAGAAGGATGGCAGTGGAGTGGTGATGGGTTGAGGTAGGAGTGGGGGCAAAGTTCCTGAGAGGGGAAAAATGAAAGATGCGATGACTGGAGGAAGGGGAGCCAAGAGGAAAAAAAAGGGGAGAAGGGAGAAATTTACAAGAGTTTCATCCTCAAAAACAAACAATGAAATGAATATAATTGGGACAGATGTTGAAACCTATTCCCAGTATAAATATAGACCTACGTTAACTCAACCTCAGAAAAGGGCTTCACGCATTTCTGAAAAGCATCCCAAAACACTTCACGTACAGTGAATCACTTTGAAGGGCAATGGCTCTTGTTATTTGGTAAACACAGCAGCCATCTTGTGTATAGGTGAGATCCAAAAAACAGTTGAGGGAGGAATGTTGGCCAGGACACCCCAATGCTCTAAATGGAATAGTGCAATGGGATTTTTAATGACCTCAAAAAAAGCAGATGGGCCTATGGTTTGACAGTGCAACTGGAGGATGGCACCTCTGTCAATGCACCACATTTTAGGAAGGATGGCAAGGCCTTAGAGAGGGTGCAGAAGAGATTTACCAGAATGGCACCAGGGATGAGAGACTTCAGTTATGTGGAGAGACTGAAGAAAGTTAAGAGGAGATTTGATAGAGGTGTTCAAAATTATGAACGGTTTTGATTGAGTAAATAAGGAGAAACTGTTTCCAGTGGCAGAAGGGTCGGTAACCAGAGGACACAGTTTTAAGGTGATTGGTAAAAGAACCAGAGGCGACATGAGGAAACATTTTTTACCCAGTGAGTTGAATGCACTGCCTGAAAGGGTGGTGGAAGCAGATTCAATAATAACTTTCAAAAGGGAATTGGATAAATACTTGAAGGGAAAAAATTTACAAGGCTACGGGGAAAGAGTAGGGGAGTGGGACTAATTGGATAGCTCTACCAAAGAGCTGGCACAGGCACAATGGGCCGAATGGTCTCCTTCTGTGCTGTATCATACCATGATACTATGAATGCAGCACCCCCTCAGCACTGCATTGAAATGCTAGCCTAGATTATGTACTCATCCCCCAGTGTGGGTCTTGAACCTACAACATTCTGACTCAGACAGAGCAGAAGTGAAACACATGCTGATATTTTCAGTTCCAATTTTACAGTCAATCAAAAGTTAAAAGAGTAAAGAATCTAACACTACATCAAAACCTAGCTGAACAGTTGTTTCTGAATCAAAGAACATGACTGAATATTAAGTTCATATTTCTACTTATTACAAAGACTAACTCTTTTTCGAGATACCCCAAGGAAATTGTGTTGAACAAATGATTACCTATCTCTTTCCAGAAATGTGCTTGACAATTTCACTGCTTAGCGATGCGCTCATTCCCAGGAATTAAATTAAACATAATCATTTATTGCAGTGAATCACTTACAGGAGAGAGAAGATTTTCTGTCTGATTTTCAGGTGGTATTCTGGTGGGTGAAGGGCAGAAGATGGGACACGGACCCAGTACGATGGATCTCTGCCCATTCTTGTGAGCGTAGGGTTTTCAGGCGGAGCTGCTGGCCTAGACGTAGGCGGGGAAATGAGACCCGTCCTGAGCTGCATTATTTCCAAAGCAAACACATTCGTGCTAAGGAAACAGAATGTATCAATGCACTCCCTCTGCAAGCACTGTGCAATCAAATTGTACAGTGGCTTCATAAAGTAGAACTGTGAATGTACACTTTTGAGAATTCAATATAAAGAGTACCACACTGATACTCTACACCATATTTATGGTACCATTTAATCTTTGTGTGAACCACATTTCCCTTAACATTTGCTTTAATCAAAGTCATAATTCATATAGAAACATTAAACAAAGATACATGAACATTGCAAGCTGAAAATGCTGGCCTCGCCAATACTGTTACAGATTATTTATGGCTCCATCTTTAGATGTTGGTTGGTTTCTCCTGTTACCTCAACCACAGCTTGCATGGGATAATTAGCACCACACTCACATCAAACAAAGAGTGTAATAAGTCTCCTGGTTCTGTTGTTGCAATGTGAATGCTGAACAAGGAAATGTTGATTCATTTTTCTATTAACTACGGTTATTTATTGTTCCGACCGATTTTTCCTCGGCATGAGCTCCATGCCTCAGCTGAAGTGTATCATCTATCAAACTGACACAGATGGATTTGACTGATGCGATGGAACTGATGGAATATTACACAGCTGAAATGAGAAATGGTGCAGAAGCGGTGTAAGAAAATACCAAAAAAAAAACACTACTGCCATTTTGCAATGTTAGAAAGTCCATGATACTCATAATAAGCCTTGACAGCTGTGTGAGTACAGCTGTGGGCCCAACAGAAGCACAATGCTACACTTTACATCTGACTGCAGTTGTCCTGAGACAGCAGGGACTGATTCAGTTCCAGCAGTTACTACACAAAGGGCAGGAAGCGAGGGGCAGACCCCGCCGTCATCATCTGGTACCCAGATGAATTTGTCGCCACTGAGAACTGGTAGAAGGCATCTCCAATGCAACCTGCCAATAAAGTAGCACTGATTACCTCTGTCACCTTCAGTTACCCAATGCCATCAGTTTGCCTCTTTCAAGGTGATTGTCTGTGCTTTTTCTCCCCCCTGAACGGAGAAAAGATTTTCCATCTGATTTTCACTTTAGTTATTCATTGCACACCCATTCTACATACATGGGCAAACCATGTCATTTTTCATAGAATCATCCGGCACAGGAGGAGGCCATTTGGCCCATCGTGCCTGTACTGGCTCTTTGAAAGAGCTATCCAATTAGTCCAACATTCGAAAGGAAACTGGATATATACTTGAAAAGGAGAAATTTGCAGGAGCATTGGGGAAAGAGCAGCGGAGTGGGAACTAATTGGATAGCTCTTTCAAAGCGCCAGCACAGACACGATGGGCCAAACGGCCTCCTTCTAAGCTGTATGATTCTATGATAATAACTAAGACTAAGTTGCCTGGGCTTTCAGGGCTGGAGTGACAGGGCTCAAAGGGGCTTCATGTAATCCTGGGCCCCAGATTGGACACCTGTTTTCCATTTTGTACTTCCTTTCCAACCCGACCAGGCTTACACACCCTGGACAACTAAGTTCACTTGGACTACACCTCCCCCCGATCTAGAACTAACAGCGAGTTCCCTTGACTGATTGCCTCTCCAAAACGGCAGACACAAGTGGTGAATGCGCACGCTTCTCTCAGCTTGACAAGATCTTCTCCTGAGATACTTTCCATCGCAAACGCACACAATGTTTGTGCTGATTTTTTCAGTTTCTGCTGAACGAGTTGGAAAATTAATTGTCAGAATGTCCTTTGCTGCAATGACGTAGTAAGGGAGAGTGTACAGAACATGACCGGACAGATGGTCTGAGAAAGCAGGGCAAAGACCAAGGGAAGTCTAGATTAAACTGCATTTATTTCAATGCAAGAAGTCTGATGGGCAAGGCAGATGAACTCAGGGCATGGATGGGTACATGGGACTGGGATGTTATAGCTATTACTGAAACATGGCTAAGGGAGGGGCAGGACTGGCAGCTCAATGTTCCAGGGTACAGATGCTATAGGAAAGATAGAGCAGGAGGTAAGAGAGGAGGGGGAGTTGCGTTCTTGATTAGGGAGAACATCACGGCAGTAGTGAGAGGGGATATATCCGAGGGTTCGCCCACTGAGTCCATATGGGTAGAACTGAAAAATAAGAAGGGAGAGATCACTTTGATAGGATTGTACTACAGACCCCCAAATAGTCAACGGGAAATTGAGGAGCAAATATGTAAGGAGATTACAGACAGCTGCAAGAAAAATAGGGTGGTAATAGTAGGGGACTTTAACTTTCCCAACATTGACTGGGACAGCCATAGCATTAGGGGCTTGGATGGAGAGAAATTTGTTGAGTGTATTCAGGAGGAATTTCTCATTCAGTATGTGGATGGCACGACTAGAGAGGGGGCAAAACTTGACCTCCTCTTGGGAAACAAGGAAGGGCAGGTGACAGAAGTGTTAGTGAGGGATCACTTTGGGACCAGTGATCATAATTCCATTAGTTTTAAGATAGCTATGGAGAAGGATAGGTCTGGCCCAAAAGTTAAAATTCTAAATTGGGGAAAGGCCAATTTTGATGGTATTAGACAGGAACTTTCAGAAGTTGATTGGGAGAGTCTGTTGGCAGGCAAAGGGACGTCTGGTAAGTGGGAGGCTTTCAAAAGTGTGTTAACCAGGGTTCAGGGTAAGCACATTCCTTATAAAGTGAAGGGCAAGGCTGGTAGAAGTAGGGAACCTTGGATGACTCGGGAGATTGAGGCACTCGTCAAAAAGAAGAAGGAGGCATATGACATGCATAGGCAGCTGGGATCAAGTGGATCCCTTGAAGAGTATAGAGATTGCCGGAGTAGAGTTAAGAGAGAAATCAGGAGGGCAAAAAGGGGATATGAGATTGCTTTGGCAGATCAGGCAAAGGTGAATCCAAAGAGCTTCTACAAATACATAAAGGGCAAAAGGGTAACTAGGGAGAGAGTAGGGCCTCTTAAGGATCAACAAGGTCATCTATGTGCGGAACCACAAGAGATGGGTGAGATCCTGAACGAATATTTCACATCGGTATTTACGGTTGAGAAAGGCATGGATGTTAGGGAACTTGGGGAAATAAATAGTGATGTCTTGAGGAGTGTACATATTACAGAGAGGGAGGTGCTGGAAGTCTTAACGCGCATCAAGGTAGATAAATCTCCGGGACCTGATGAAATGTATCCCAGGACGTTAAGGGAGGTTAGGGAGGAAATTGCGGGTCCCCTAGCAGATTGGAGGGTAGCAAATGTTGTGCCTTTGTTTAAGAAGGGCGGCAGGGAAAAGCCTGGGAACTACAGACCAGTGAGCCTGACATCTGTAGTGGGTAAGTTGTTAGAGGGTATTCTGAGGGACAGGATCTACAGGCATTTGGAGAGGCAGGGACTAATTAGGAACAGTCAGCATGGTTTTGTGAGAGGAAAATCATGTCTCACGAATTTGATTGAGTTTTTTGAAGGGGTAACCAAGAAGATAGATGAGGGCTGTGCAGTAGACGTGGTCTACATGGACTTCAGCAAAGCATTTGACAAGGTACCGCATGGTAGGTTGTTACATAAGGTTAAATCTCATGGGATCCAAGGTGAGGTAGCCAATTGGATACAAAATTGGCTTGACGACAGAAGACAGAGGGTGGTTGTCCAGGGTTGTTTTTCAAACTGGATGCCTGTGTCCAGCGGTGTGCCTCAGGGATCGGTGCTGGGTCCGCTGTTATTTGTGATTTATATTAATGATTTGGATGAGAATTTAGGAGGCATGGTTAGTAAGTTTGCAGATGACACCAAGATTGGTGGCATTGTGGACAGTGAAGAAGGTTATCTAGGATTGCAACGGGATCTTGATAAATTGGGCCAGTGGGCCGATGAATGGCAGATGGAGTTTAATTTAGATAAATGTGAGGTGATGCATTTTGGTAGATCGAATCGGGCCAGGACCTACTCCGTTAATGGTAGGGCGTTGGGGAGAGTTATAGAACAAAGAGATCTAGGAGTACAGATTCATAGCTCCTTGAAAGTGGAGTCACAGGTGGATAGGGTGGTGAAGAAGGCATTCAGCATGCTTGGTTTCATTGGTCAGAACTTTGAATGCAGGAGTTGGGATGTCTTGTTGAAGTTGTACAGGGCATTGGTGAGGCCACACTTGGAGTACTGTGTACAGTTCTGGTCACCCTATTATAGAAAGGATATTATTAAACTAGAAAGAGTGCAGAAAAGATTTACTAGGATGCTACCGGGACTTGATGGTTTGACTTACAGGGAGAGGTTAGACAGACTGGGACTTTTTTCCCTGGAGAGTAGGAGGTTAAGGGGTGATCTTATAGAAGTCTATAAAATAATGAGGGGCATAGATAAGGTCGATAGTCAAAATCTTTTCCCAAAGGTAGGGGAGTCTATAACGAGGGGGCACAGATTTAAGGTGAGAGGGGAGAGATACAAAAGGATCCAGAGGGGCAATTTTTTCACTCAAAGGGTGGTGAGTGTCTGGAACGAGCTGCCAGAGGCAGTAGTAGAGGCGGGTACAATTTTGTCTTTTAAAAAGCATTTGGACAGTTACATGGGGAAGATGGGTATCGAGGGATATGGGCCAAGTGCAGGCAATTGGGACTAGCTTAGTGGTATAAACTGGGCGACATGGACATGTTGGGCCGAAGGGCCTGTTTCCATGTTGTAACTTCTATGATTCTATGATAGTGCAGTGTGTGTCTTCTCGCTGAGAAACAGAGCGTTAAGAACTCGTATTCTTGTCAGCTATGCATAAGTATAGATAATAAATGAGAGAAGCTGGCTGATGCTACATCAGATCCCGTCAGCCTAGGCAAGTGGATGGTAACGGACCCAAAGGTGTTATTCGAAGCAGAGTAGGGAGTTGTCCCAGTCTTGGCCACCATCAACCAACAACTCAAAAGTAGAATAACTGGTCATTCATCTCATTGCTGTTTCTGGCATCTCGCGGTGAACAAAATGGCCACTGTGGTTGCCTACATAACAGCAGTCACTTTGCTTCAAAGTAATATGGAGCACTTTAGGACATCCTGAGAGGTGTGATAAGGTGCTTTATAAATCCAAGTCTTTCTTACCTTCTAAACGAGGTAAAGTTCATAGAAACCAAGCACCTGGGCAAAAGAAGGGGAGGAAAGTCGGCTCAATGGTTCTTACCAGTTTTCTGTCGTTTCATAACAAAAAAAGTTGCGTATTTGTCCTGTGTGGCAGAGTGAGAGAGGGAGGGTACGTGAGACATAGGCTTTTGAGAGCTCTGTGCCCACTGTAGGGGCACAGCTTTAAGAAATTGTATAAAATGTCAGAATGACCAAGGCAAGGCTGTATATCTTTAAGAAATCTTTAAAAGCAATCAGGAACGACTCCCAACCTGGAAGGATAAAAGGCAGGGGAAAAAAATGGTTCAGTTGAGGAGAATCTGTATACTAGAAGATAATCCCTGTTACTGTTTTGTTCATTTCTGCACTTAAAGATACGTAGGTGAATAACCTCACTTGTTTTGAACATTAAGCTCTAGTCTGCATGTCTAATTGACCACTGGGTCCTGCGACTGCTTCAGCTTGTTACACCTGTTAGCAACAATGTTCAATCCCTGCAGACATAAAACATAGCGTGAAACAAAATATCCACAAGGTAACATTTCCAGGTCTCATTTGTTTCATACACTTTTTTTTGGTCTACTTTATAGATCCCCTCCTTTATGTCCCTCCATCTCTCTTATACTACACCATTCCCATATTGACAGGGTGAGTAAACAACCAAGGCCTCTACCAGTGCTGCTTTGTGTCTTTAGTACTGCATTTTCTATAAAATAGATACTGCATTTACTATAAATAGGTACTGTATTTATTATAAATAGGTATTGTTTTTACTATAATCTATATGGGTAATGCATTTTCTATAAAATAGGTACCGTACATTGATGAACCTACCTCTCTTTACTCCTCCAACTCTAATTGCCAGTGTCTTGGTCTTACTGCTTGTGCTTTGCACTTCTGAAACTCCTTTTGAACATTTTGGTGAATTATCTGTCTTTACCTTGGACATCTCCAAAGCCCTTGAAAGGATTTGGCGCTATTCATTTCTAAACAAGTCAGCCACGTGCCATTTCACTGAAACTTTGTTCACATCAAGTTAGTTTCCCCTCATCCTGTGACTTTTTCCATTAATTCAGGGATTCCTGTACAAGAGGGCTGAAGGTTGTGACATTCCAGGCGTGCGATCTGAAGGAAGTTGATGAATCAGCAAAGGAGCTTTCTTCATTTCAATAACCACTTCCACTCACCACCCGACCCTACTCACTTTCACTTCCGACCCTACAACTCTCCAAGAACACTGCGTTCCTCCAACCCTGGCCTCTTGTACACGCCCACTCCTCTCAGCCCACCACTGGAGGCCTTGGTTTCAGCCGTCTAGACCCTACGCTCTGGAATTCCTTCCCTAAACCCCTCTCTCCTCCTTCTTAAAACCCAACTCTTTGACCAAACTTACGGTCACCCTGCCTAATATCATCTTCTTTCTCTCAGCATCCATTTTTGGCTGCTTACACTTCTGTGAAGCACCTTGGGATGTTTGTCTACGTTAAAGGCAAATTGTTGTTATAAAGTCCAAGTCTATCCATAGCTGGAATATTGCTCCCAGATAGGGGAGGTTACACTAACAGCTCTCTCCCAGTCCTGGACAGGATACAAGGAACAGCTTGTTTGATAAGCAATCCATCTCTCAACTCTGGCCTCCAACTCCACCTGTCACAACTTTCCTGTTTTATCTCCATTTTAACGATGCATGATCTGCGCTCCCGTCAACTTTCCTCTCCTGTTCTAAGTTGCGAATATGGTCCTACAGTGTTCCTCTTCTCTATACCCCTTCATGTTGAAATCAAGATTCATCACCAGTTCTGTCCCAGGGCGTCAATTCTTTGGGACTCCTTCTCTGTCATTCTTACCTTTCTCTCCAATCTCTGGGCTTTTAATCCAAGTTTGGCTTCATCTAATCCCCACTTCCTGATTTATCTTGATATTTTTGTTTTAAAAATTCTTTTCAACCTTGCTGGTGCCTGCAATATGGATTTTGTCCCTTTTACCTTGGGTTTTGTCAAAACAAACTTCTTATATTCAAGTGATAACACGCTGACTTAGTGCCACCTTGTGAAGAGGCAGTGAATTGCTTCAGTTCCAAAGAGTCTTAAAAGTCAGAAGACCTGTGCATTTTATTCCATTTTATAACAAAAAGTGATATCAGAAATACTTGGACTCCAGGTATCCAAGTAATAAAAAAAAATTCATACATATACATCATTTCCAACAGACAAGGTAATCCAGTGATGGAGTTTCTACAATCAGTTCTAACACATAGCAGCACATTGTATACTCCAACTTTGGAAATAAAACATGATTCAGTTTTTGTTTTAAATCGGGGACACATAATGTAGTAAATATGAAATAATGCATAATTCAGAATGAAGTCGGAGCAATAAATTAATCCTGTGTCCAAATGCTGCCCGTCCATTGAATTCTGGACAGATACAGGGTCACGAGCCACACCCACCGCAGGCTTCGGAGCAGAAGCAAAGCCACAGCCCTAAACCGTGCAACACCGAGGAGCCGCTGTTTGTCACGGGCTAGGACCGACCATCTGTGCAAGGGGAAGGGGAGCAGAATTCGATGTATTAATGGCCATCGGTGGCAGTTTTAGTGAGCACCGAATCCATTCCTTCAGCAGCCAGCGACGTCCGCCCACCGTTCCACCACTTTGTCCTGTGGACGGGTCAACGGGACGGATTTTCTTTTGTGATCATTTCTTGGAGAAATCCTTGTTTTTAAAAAAAAAATTCCAGGCCCCAAAAAAGGAACAAAGTTGTGCTTTTGGTAAAATGAGGAGGTAGTTGGTGGGGTTAGAACACACACAGATAGACAGAAACACACACAGATAGACAGAAACACACACACAGATAGACAGAAACACACACACACACACACACAGATAGACAGAAACACACACACACACAGATAGACAGAAACACACACACACACAGATAGACAGAAACACACACACAGATAGACAGAAACACACACACACACACACAGATAGACAGAAACACACACACACACAGATAGACAGAAACACACACACAGATAGACAGAAACACACACACACACACACAGATAGACAGAAACACACACACACAGATAGACAGAAACACACACACACAGATAGACAGAAACACACACAGATAGACAGAAACACACACACACAGATAGACAGAAACACACACACAGATAGACAGAAACACACACACACAGATAGACAGAAACACACACACAGATAGACAGAAACACACACACACACACACACACACAGATAGACAGAAACACACACACACACAGATAGACAGAAACACACACACACACACAGATAGACAGAAACACACACACAGATAGACAGAAACACACACACACAGATAGACAGAAACACACACACACAGATAGACAGAAACACACACACACAGATAGACAGAAACACACACAGATAGACAGAAACACACACAGATAGACAGAGACAGAAACACACACACAGATAGACAGAGACAGAAACACACACACACAGATAGACAGAAACACACACACACACACAGACAGAAACACACACACACACACAGATAGACAGAAACACACACAGATAGACAGAGACAGAAACACACACACAGATAGACAGAGACAGAAACACACACACACACAGATAGACAGAAACACACACAGATAGACAGAGACAGAAACACACACACAGATAGACAGAAACACACACACACACACACAGATAGACAGAGACAGAAACACGCACACAGATAGACAGAAACACACACAGATAGACAGAAACAGAAACACACACACACACACACACAGACAGAAACACAGACACACACAGACAGATAGACAGAAACACACACACACACAGATAGACAGAAACACACACACACACAGACAGAAACAGACACACACACACAGATAGACAGAAACACACACACACAGATAGACAGAAACACACACACACACACACAGATAGGCAGAAACACACACACAGAGACAGAAACACACACACACACAGATAGACAGAAACACACACACACAGACAGAAACACACACACACAGATAGACAGAAACACACACACACACAGACAGAAACACACACACAGATAGACAGAAACACACACACACAGAGACAAATGCACAGATAGCAACACACGCAGACAGACAAACAGAGACACACGCAGACAGAAACACACACAAACGCAGATAGCAACACACGCTGACAAACAGACAGACACACGCAGAGACAGAAACACACACACAGACAGAAACATACGCACACAGATACAGACAGAAACACACTTGCTTGCACACATACACACACACAGAGGCAGAAACACACACACGGAAACACACACAGATAGTAACACACGCAGACAGACAGACAAACACAAACAGAAACACATGCACAGACAGAAACACACGCAAACACAGATACACACACAGCAACACACACACAAACTAACACAAGCAGAGGGCACTGCTAAAAAGGGTCTAAATTTTCAAATAAGAACAGAAAATGCTGCAAAGAGAAACAAGAGTTAACGCTTCAGGTCGATGACCTTTCATCAGAACTGAAACATGTGAGAGGTCATCGACCTGAAACGTTAACTCTGTTTCTGTCTCCACAGATGCTGCCTGACCTGCTGAGTGTTTCCAGCATTTTCTGTTTTTATTTCAGATTCCCACTCTTCATAGTATTTTGCTTTTGTTCCTCTGTTTTCAAATATAACATTTCTTTTTTTAGCTGAAATAGGATTTTGTGGGTATTTAGGATCGTAAAACTAGATGTCCAGTGGTGGGCTGTGTTCAGTTAGTTGCCTTGTAGTTTGGTTCCCAAATTTAGCTGCATAAATAAAAATTTTTTAAAATACACTTTTAATTTCAAAGCATTATCATTGTTCTTTTGTCAGCAATCAGCTGGTCAGTGATGACGAAGGTACAAGTCAGCTCTGTGCACTGTGTGCCCAGGTTGTCCATCTTGCTGCCACAAACCTGTAATTTGGTTTGAATAAAGCTTGCTCCTGGCAGCAATCATTCCGACTCCCACAGGGAGGGTTATTTTCGATCGGGCAGGAGATGGACGGTTACAGGCCACTTCACACCCAAGTTTTAAAAAAATTTCATTCAGGATGTGGGCATCGTCGGCAAGGTCAGCATTTATTGCCCATCCCTAGAAGTTGGTGGTGGGCCGCCGCCTTGTAGCAGTTTGGTACAACTGAGTGGCTTGCTAGGCCCCTTCAGGGAGCAGTAAAGAATCAACCAGGTTAGTGCAGGACTGGAGTCACATATAGGCCAGATCGGGAAAGTACGGCAGTTTTCCTTCCCCTAAAGTGACTGTACGGGAAGAAAATATCCGTAAAGCAGCCGAGACGGAGCATTCATTTTCTTTTATTTGTAGGGTGGCTCTATCTTCTTCTCAGTCGGGACTGCCAGCTGAAGGTGAGCCACCAACCTGCTTCCAACGAGCTAATACAGGTCCGGGACAGCCACACGTGGGCTACACGAGACCGACTGGAGACCAACTCTCTCTCCCTGTGATGGGAGGGTCTGTCTCCCACCCGACATCTCTCCAGAGCAACACAGCTCATCAAAGTGTGTGTGTGTGTGTGTGTGGTTGGAAGGGAGGATGGGGAGGGGAGGATGGGGGGAGGATGGGGGGGATGGGGGGAGGATGGGGGGGAGGATGGGGGGAGGATGGGGGGGAGGATGGGGGGGAGGATGGGGGTCAAACCCAGGCAGCCCAATAAGCCACTGCGCTATCTCAGAGTAGGAATTATCATTATCAAGTCAATTAACAAAACAAAAGCCCTCAAATAGGCACAGTCGCCTCGTGATTATGATACTGGGCTAGCAACCCAGAGGTCGTGAATTTGAATCCCATCATGGTTGTGAAACTGAATTCGAATAGTCAATGGCAAACTCTGAGCTAGCACCAGAAACAATATGACCATGAAAGCTGCTGGATTGTCATTAGAAACCCAACTGGTTCACTAATGTCCTTCCTTCAGGGAAGGGAACCTCCCACCTCTACCCAGTCTGGCCGACACGTGACTTCAGGCCCATACTACGTGGTTGACTCTTAATGCCATCAGGACAACGAATGCTCCCGTGCCAAGTCACCCACATCCCTGAACAACTAGAAGTGGTACAAGGAAAGGAATGCTCCAATGGCTCAGCTGGTTAAGGCAGTGATTGATGAGCCATACAGAACCCTCCTATAAGGGGTTCGATCCCCAGGTCAGATGCTACGTATCTAGTCTGAGCCAGGGCAATGGTCTAGGGAGGAGAAAAAGAACAAGTCAAAATACCTGCTCCTGATTTCTATCCGGTGACCTCTGCTGGGAATAAGTGTTTGTGGATGAACATCAGGTAGAGGCAGGATTGGGTCCATCTGCGATGCTTCAACAGTCAAATACCCAACAAACAATCACATATTAATAATGGCCACTCGGGTGAGGTATCAAGGGCAACTGGGGTGTTTGGCTTGGCTCAGTGAGTAGCGGTCGCGCCTCTGTGGATTCAAGTCCCACTGCAGAAACTTGAACGCGTAATCTTGGCAGACACTCCCAGTGCAGTACTGAGGGAGTGCTGCGCTGTCGGTAGGTGCCGTCTTTCGGAAGAGACGTTAAAACCGAGGCCCCGTCTGCCCTCTCAGGTGGACGTAAAAGATCTCACGACACTATTCGAAGAAGAGCAGGAGATTTCTCCCTGGTATCCTGGCCAATATTTATCCCTCAACCAACATCAGTAAAACAGATTACCTGGTCATTATCACATTGCTGTCAGTGGGAGCTTGCTGTGCGCAAATTGGCTGCAGCATTTCCTACATTACAACAGTGACTACACTTCATTGGCTGTAAAGCGCTTTGGGATGTCCTGAGGTCGTGTGTGGCGCAACAGCCCAGAAAGAAGGGAATGCCTTCAAGTCGAGAGGAGAGAAAATTTGGGGAGGGATGTACGTGGTGTTCAGATAGGTCTGCAGGACAGACCACGGGTTTGAAGACAGATCAGTAAAAGCTGCCGTTTTAAGCAATTCATCAAAGTGCTTTCAATTTGTTTTTAAAAAGTTCTGTCAGTGTCTTTTTCCAACATCTCAAGCATCGCATCATCTGACAGGGCGACAATTGTGCCAAGTCTTTGAAGCTGCTTTGAAGAGTTAATGTACAAAGAGCAACGGAGAGCAAGAGGTCCCTGTTTCACACGGAGACCCAAGCCTGGCCTTTCGACGAGCCTCCACCACATACGGCAGATCCGATTTTCGGTGTTCTGCTTTGTATGGCTGTGTTAAATTCACCGGGAACCCGAGCACCGTGGTGGAGTCTGAGCTCAACGACGATGGCGGCGATGGTCGTGTGCGCGCCCCGCGCCTCCCCGCTCCCCCCCACCCCCCCGCAGTGCCCAGTGAACTCCGCCAGCCTCACTTCTTCTCTTTGGCGTTGGCGGCTTTGCCAGACTGCTCGGCGGCGTCGTCTTCCTTCACCTTCCGCAGCTTCGGCTTTCCCTTGACGGCGGAGAACGTGAGCGAGGCCTTCTTGAACTCCAGCGGGAAAACGCCCAGGTCTCCGTCAAACCGGTTCTTCGCCACCTGCAGGTAGCGCCTCCCCTGGCCCGAGACCAGCTTCCTGTCTTGTAGAATAAGCACATTGTCAGCTTCCTGGCTGGCCTGGCGAGGGAGGAGGAACAAAGTCAAGTGAGCAATGGGTCCAACAGGGCATGTGGAGCATAAACACCGGCATAGACTAGTGGGGTCGAATGGGCCTCTTCTTGCACTGTAAAATTCGATGTCAAAAAAAGATTCCATGGTAATTCTGTCTCCCCCTGCACCCACACCCCACCCATGAATATTCCTAACCAATAAATACTCAACAAAATTTGTTTTCAAATCCCTCCATGGCTTCGCCCCTCCCTATCTCTGTAACCTCCTCCAGTCCTACAACTCTCCGAGATCTCTGCGCTCCTCCAATTCTGGCCTCTTGCGCATCCCCGATTTTCACCGCTCCACCAGTGGCGGCCGTGCCTTCAGCTGCCTAGGTCCTAAGCTCTGGAATTCCCTCCCTAAACCTCTCCGCCTCTCTCTCCTCCTTTAAGACGCTCCTTAAAACCTACCTCTTTGACCAAGCTTTTGGTCACCTGTCCTGCTTATGTGGCTCGGTGTCAAATTTTGTCTGGTAACGCTCCTGTGAAGCGCCTTGAGACAAACTTATTACGTTAAAGGCGCTATATAAATGCAATTTGTTGAACAATATTTGGCTCCAAGGGGATTAAAAGTCAGGGACAGCATCAACCACAGAATACTAACCCAGAGTGAAAAGAAATGCTTCGGAATTCAAAATTCTGAGGGGGTTTTTGATGAGGTAATTGGGGGGCAGGGGGGATCTATTTTCCACTGGTCGGTGACTTGGTAACTGGAGGGCATCAATTTAAGATCACCAGAGAAACGAAGGGAAGGGTGGGAGAAAGTATTTTTTAAGCAGAGGTTTGTTAGGACATGGAATGCCCTACCAGAAATAGTGAGGGATAACAGAATCTGTAACAGCTTTTAAAAGGAAATGAGATAAATATTTGAAAAAGAAGCATTTTAAGGGCAAGAGCAGAGGAATGGGATAAGATGGACAGCTCTTAAAGAGAGCTGGCACAGGCACGGCAGGCCGAATGGCCTCCTTCTGTGCTGAAAAGTTCTATACCAGGCAAATAGGCTGATTAATATTCAAAATTAACTCCGTGCTTGCCAAAACTCTGAAGCATTAAATCTATTGTACAAATACACAAGACAATACCCTCAATATACTCTCCTGTAAATGCCAGGGTAAGAAAACATAGTATAATAGTAGGTGTTAGCAGTGGCTCAGTCGGTAGCATTCTCGCCACTGAGCTAAAGGTTGTGGGTTCAAACCCCACTCCAGCACAAAATCTAGACCGACACTCCAGTGCAGTACTGAGGGAGTGCTGCACTGTCGTGGGTGCCGTCGTTCAGATGAGACGTTAAACTGAGGCCCCGTCTGCCCTCTCAGGTGGACGCAAAAGATCCCAAGACATTATTTTAGAAGAGCAGGGGAGTTCTCCCCAGTGTCCTGGCCAATATTTATCCCTCAATCAACATCACTAGAGCAGATTATCTGGTTATTGTCTCATTGCTGTTTGTGGGACCCTGCTATGCGCAAATTGGCTGCCACGTTTCCTACATTACAACAGTGACTAGGCTTCAAAAGCACTTCATTGGCTGTAAAACGCTTTTGAGATGTCCTGAGGTTGGGAAAGTCGATATATAAATGCAAGTTTTCTTTCTAACTTTTTCAATTACATCAACATGTAAACCATTGTACAATCTTTTCCTTTAAGAAATTTTTCCAATAATAAAATATTTATTCCTCGACTGTAAATTGTTAAATATTTTCATGACTGGCTTCATGAAAAAAATCTTAGGAATTTAAAATAAATTCCTCGTTAGCTGCTCCAACAGCTCAGTTGAGTGGATTGCCCATGTCCAGAACTGAGTTACAGGGAGGCAGAGTTCCAGCTTCCATCTCCAGTGTGCACTGGGTGAGTCGACTGCAGTGGGGGGGGGGGGCATTGGGGGCACTACGATAGAGCTCAGTGCCATTGGTGGGAGAGGGGGAAATCCATCCAAGGTTCCAGTCCAGAGAAGGGGGTTAGAGGTCGTGAAAGGATGTGGGGTGCGGGGGATGGAAGAGGTGGAGGGGGGAGGGGCATCACGTAGGCCAAAGTCAAGAAAATTAGGGAATTTTTTTTGACGCGTGGACGAGCTGGTGAAACGGGATCTCTTACGTCTATCTTTCCCAAGTTGTATTGCGATGGCTGCTCAACGTTGTCCCCTTTGAGGTAGCGCGGTTGACAAAAAGTCCTGTTTTTCCCAGTTGTAATATCGATATCGAATGGTTCCAGAATAAGCCGTGGACCAGAACGGCAAATGGCAGGTGCGGGAGACCCCGTACAGGACGGGAAGCGGTAGTTTGAGGCAGGCCGGGGAGTGGCGGTCAACTTCTCTGAGGGAGCGTCGACAACGGGCCGTGGGGAAGCAGAGGCCCCGGACGGGCTGGCGGCGTTAAATAAATAAATAAAACTAAGGGCTCGCCGGAAACTCTGCCGGGAGAAACGGTAAAAAGGGAGCAGCGGCCTTCG
The DNA here is from genome assembly GCF_035084215.1 of Heptranchias perlo. Lineage (NCBI taxonomy): Eukaryota > Metazoa > Chordata > Chondrichthyes > Hexanchiformes > Hexanchidae > Heptranchias > Heptranchias perlo. The sequence continues at coordinate 10,505,894 of NC_090345.1, read as the reverse complement.
TGAAGAGGGGCGGGGGGAGGGAGCGAGAAGCAGGTCTCGGAAGCGGGAGCTGCCGGACTCGCGGCAGTCACAGCGGGCGGCCGAATCGACCGGTGCCGCGGCAGTAATACCAGCACATGATCAGCAAGCACGCATTCGCAAATAAACCGCAGCAGGAGAGGGAGAGTACAAATTAGGTGGGAATTCAATCAGGTTGCAACACTCCATTGGATCAGTGCAGTGGGGTCGTCACATAACGTTAGATGTAGCCCCACTGTACTTTAAGAGTCACCTAACGCTAGGCTCACCGTGCCATCTACTGGCACACCACCGTGATAATCTTGAGCCCGCTCACTTTTTGATATAATAGCGTTTATTTTTTGTAGTTTAGGGTTAAAATTACAATGTTAAAGCTACTCCAGACATTGCAGTATTACTGTAATATTAATGACTGTTCAGGTCATAGTGCATGAGCTGAAAACTTAAGCAGCTGAGAGTCACTTCCCTAGATCTCTTGACAGGGTTGGTCGGTTATAATTGTACTAGACCTCTGTTCATTTGCTCCAGGGAGAGGGAGAAGGACCTGGTATTACTGTAGCGCCAGTCATGTGATGCTGCATCCCTCCACCTTCTTACCTCACCATTCACTGCTCTTTAACCCGTGTCTCACTGCCAATACCTCTCACAGTTTAGGATGTCATTCAAACCCAATTAACTAAATTACAGGCTACAACTTGCCGTCAGCCATGCATTGTCCTAGATCAGTTTGAATGGCAGCACTGCATAATTCAAATAAAAGAAATTTATATCAGGGATGTTCAAAGCACAACTGGATGTTGCTGCGGGAAAGTTAGGATACTGAAGGGATGAGCTTCGATGGGACAGTTGGTCTTCTCTTGTCCTTGATTTTTTTTTGTGTTCTCATAGTTGTGCGATGTGGACTCGATCAGCTAATCACCTCAGGGCCATAAGTAAAACGGTCCTCGCAGTTGCTCTGAATTACGGACATGCTATGTAATCCCAGCGTTGTCTCTTGTTGTTGTAAACCTACTCTGCCGCCCAGTAGCGTCACAAGAATACCGCACAAATTTTAATTTTTAAAAAGAGTAGAGCACACAAAACTAGATAAAAATTTCATCGAGTCCAATGCTACAAACCTTTGGTCAAAGGCCACAGTCTCAAGGGCCAACTCTTGGAAATGCTCCAACATTGCATTGGGGTGTGAGGAGAGCAGATCTGTCCCCACGCTTCCTCAGGCAAGCTCCCGATTTCAATTCTGTTGCAGCAGGAAGTTGAGTAGTTGCCCTTTCACTCGTGCCAGGAATACTGGGACCACAACAACAACTTGCATTTATATAGCGTCTTTAACATAGTAAAACGTTCCAAGGCACTTCACAGGAGAGTAATCAGACAAAATTTGACACCGTGCCACATGAGATATTAGGACAGGTGACCAAAAACTTGGTCAAAGAGTTTGAAGTTTGAAGAAGCGTCTTAAAGGGGGAGAGAGAGGTAGAGAGGAGGAGAGAGAGGTAGAGAGGGGGAGAGAGAGGTAGAGAGGCGGAGAGGTTTAGGCACGGCTACCAATGGTAGGGCAAAGGAAGTGGGCGATGCGTAAGAGGCCAGAATTTGAGGAACGGAGAGATCTCGGAGGGTTGTAGGGCTGGAGGAGGTTACAGAGATAAGGAGGGGCGAGGCCATGGAGGGACTTGAACATGAAGATGAGAATTTTGAAATTGAGGTGTTGCCGGACTGGGAGCTAATGTAGGTCAGCGAGCGCAGAGGTGATGGGTGAACGGGACTTGGTGCGAGTTAGGATACGGGCAGCAGAGTTTTGGATCAGCTCAAATTTAAGGAAACAGTGGAGCAGCAAGTTTGCTTAAGGCAACAGGACAGGGTAAGGAGAGCCACAAGTGATCCATAGCAATATTCACTGACCTAGCCCATGTTTTCTTTTGAAAAATATTTTTTTTTGTGACTTCTGACTTGCCTTGGCGGTTCCAAAGATGGAAGCTGTCTGCAGTTCCTTATCGTCCTCCTCCTTTCTGGGGTGGATGACGAGAGTCACGTGACAACTATTGTCCGTAGCAAACTTCCTAAACATTCCAACAATATAATCCTGCGCAGCAAACCTGAAGTGGGAAGAAACATTCGTTTTATAAATTGGAACGAAAAGCAAAAAATCTTACTTTGTCGAATCAGACAGGGTTCTCTCCCCTCCCCCGGAGCAACTATTTCCTCTGGTGGGGGAGTCCAGAACAAGGGGACATAACCTTAAAACCAGAGCCAGGTTGTTCAAGGGTGATGTCTTCACATAAAGGGTAGTGGAAATCTGGAAAACTCTCGGCCCCAAAAAGCTGATGAGACTGCAGGTCAATTGAAAAATTCAAAACTGAGACTGATAGAATTTGTTAGGTAAGGTTATTAAGGGATATGGAACCAAGGCGGGTAGATGGAGTCGAGTTACAGATTAGCCATGATCTAATTGAATGGCGGAACAGGCTTGAGGGGCTGAATGGCCTACTCCTGTTCGTATGAGTAGACTGGGAAGAGGGGGAGGGGAGGATCTATTGGCGGGGGTGGGGGGGTGGTGGAGGGAGGGATGGAGGAAACACAAGAGTAAAACAAATTTAAGGATGCAAAGATTTGGGGGTCTCGGGGGTGCAGCAGGTACATTCAATGGTACATAGTGGATAGACGCAACTCGAGCAACAGCTCCTGGTCTCAGACAGACTACGTGTTCTCGAGTATCCTCTTGGGCAGGACAGGAGGGAAAGAGAAACAGTGAATTAACTCATCTCCAGCAAACCTCTCCAGAGGAGCCTCAAGAAGAAACTGACTTCAGCCTGGGATTGGGCCTGTTTGTCGAAGGAACGATTAAGGCCATACATTTTGCAAAGGGGTTCTGTGGAGCCAGGGAGACCCAGTGCAATTGATTTTAGGAGAAACTGACAGATCATCACAAGGTCCCCTGATTTCACACAAAATAAACAGCCTGGGGAATCACTTGCGATTTAGGGCAGGTGCAAAAAAACTAATTGAAAGGGTTGCGTAAAGTGCAAGATATTGAGATCACAATTGGGCCAACATTGTAGTAAAAAAAAATTACTTGTCAACAGAGAGGTGCTCCTGTCCCATCATAAACTGCAGGTTGTCTATAACAACGTGGCTAATGTCGTACACGTATACCGCATGCTGCATCGTGTCGATAACCGTCCTGCACAACAAAGAGAGACCCTGTTAAATTCACTCCAAGCAACATATTAAAACAACAGCACTGCTTAGAGACGCAGACAAGGACTGGAATGTAAACGGTTACAAACAGGAAAACGCCAGTAGGTCCAACAAGCCCCGCCCTTCTTTCTGTTCTCAACCCGGCCTACCTGCCTTTTCATCATATCCCTCATTCCCTTCCCTTACCGTAGAGACTTGTGGGGAGGCTAGAGAAGCTGGGATTGTTCTCCTTAGAGCAGAGGTGAAAGGGAGATTTAATAGAGGTGTTCAAAATTATGAACAGTTTTGATAGAGTAAATAAGGAGAATCATACAAAGGAAGGAGGCTATTCGGCCCATCGAGTGTGTGCTGGCTCTATGCAAGAACAATCCAGCTAGTCCCACTCCCCCGGAAACAGTTTCCACTGGCAGGAGGGTCGGGCTAGAGGACACAGATTTAAGGTGATTGGCAAAAGAACCAGAGGGGAGACGAGGAGAAAAGTTTTTTGCGCAGTGAGTTGTTATGATCTAGAATGCACTGCCTGAGAGGGTGGCGGAAGCAGATTCAATAGTGACTTTCAAAAGGGAATTGGATATATACTTGAAAAGGAAAAATTTGCAGAGCTACGGGGAAGGAGCAGGGGAGTGGGACTGATTGGATAGCTCTTTTAAAGAGCTGGCACAGGCACGATGGGCCTAATGGCCTCCTTCTGTGCTATATAATTTTATGACTCATCCGATTATTTCCTTAACCCAATTATCCCCAAGCATCAGCGGCCTTGTTCAGAAGAGCTCGCCATCTCAATAATTCTCTGTTACTACAACATAGGGTAACGATACATCAATGTTGCCCAACAGTTGATTCATGGATTCAAAAATTATAGATGCATTAGTAAAAAAAAAATGTCCTTCATGGAATTACATAGAATGTACAGCACAGAAACAGGCCATTCGGCCCAACTAGTCCATGTTGGTGCTTATGCTCCACACGAGCCTCCTCTCACCCAACTACATCTCCTTCTATTCCTTTCTCCCTCATGTATTTACCTAGCTTCCCCTTAAATGCTATTCGCCTCAACTACTCTTGTGTGGTAGCAAGTTCCACATTCTAATCACTCTTTAGGTAAAGAAGTTTCTCCTGAATTCCCTACTGGATTTATTAGTGAGCATCTTACATTTAATGAGCCCTAGTTTTGGTCTCCCCCACAAATGGAAATATCTTCTCTACGTCTACAATATCGAACCCCTTCATAATTTTAAAGACCTCTTTCAGGTCACTCCTCAGCCTTCTCTCTTCTAGAGAAATGAGCCCCAGCCTGACATCGACTCATTTAGGCCCAAGCTCAGATCAGGCGGGATCTTTACAACCAACAGACTGGGGAGGCTTTCACCCCATCGGCTTGGGCTGGATTTAAAGAAAGCAAGGCAGGTTCAAGACTTGGACGGGGTAGTGATAGCAATGGGAGTGTCACACACCCACTTTGGCAGGCAATGTACTCTCAGGGGCCGGGGGGCTCTGCTGAACCACCCTCTGACCCGGTTATAGTGCGGCAAAGGTAAGCAACTCGGCCTAGCAGGAGGATCAGCTGGCCCTTCAGCCCGTTTAATCTCATCCGACCCTGCTGTCTTCCCGTTACTGATCTAGCTGTTTAAGCAAGTCCAGTGCCCCAACCACAATCGCCCTGTCGATCATCCTCGGTGTAATCAGCACAGGGACCCCAAAGCCGAAGAGCCACACTGCTCGTCTGAGATCTACAACGCAGACAAGGGCATTCGCATTCTGCGTGGCTCGGTGCCAGAATGCATGCTGTGCTCAGCCGCTGATATAATAACGTAGGGGTCACACCGAAAAAACGGGAGGGTGCGTCGCCACAAGTCAGACTGGACACTCTTCCATACGGTACCAGCCCTACAACCCTCCGAGATCTCTGCGCTCCTCCAATTCTGGCCTCTTGCACATCCCTGATTTTCATCGCCCCACCATTGGCGGCCGTGCCTTCAGCTGCCCGGGCCCTAAGCTCTGGAATTCCCTCCCTAAACCTCTCCGCCTCTCTACCTCTCCTCCTTTAAGACGCTCCTTAAAACCCACCTCTTTGACCAAGCTTTTGGTCACCTGTCCTAATATCTCCTTATGTGGCTCGGTGTCAAATTTTGTTTGATAATCTCTCCTGTGAAGCGCCTTGGGACGTTTTACTACGTTAAAGGCGCTATATAAATGCAAATTGTTGTTGATTATCCATCATCGCCACAAATACTTTACTTGATGCTGTGCTGTCCGTGAAACGTCATGAAGAAGAGCGGCAGGTTCTCAAACTTGTCGGCCCACTCGTCGTAATGCTCCAGCTGATCCTCCAGGCGCTGCATCGCAAACTGAGTCAGCATGATCTTGGCCAGCCGGACGTTGTTGATCTCAAAGCTTCCCCACAGGGTGTTCACCCCTTGGATGCAGAGGTCCAGAGCGCACTCGCTGATGAGGGTCGTCTTTCCACTGCCTGTAGGACCTGTTTGTGAGAGAAAGACGCGTATTTAGGATAACGCCCGCTCACATCGGGTCGAGGAGTTGCCCCGGGGCACTCGAACCCTGCCGCACAGAGTGGCTGTGGAGAACCGCAGCCAATTACTGATCCAGTGCTCGACACCCGAGTCTGGGATCAGCTACTGACAGTGTGGGCCGTGGTTCAGTGGGTAACACTCGCGCCTCCGAGTCAGCAGGTTGTGGGTTCAAGTCCCACTCCAGCCACTTGAGCGCAAAATATCGGCTGACACTCCAGTGCAAGTACTGAGGGAGTGCTGCACTGTCAGAGGTGCCATCTTTCGGATGAGACGTTAAACCGAGGCCCCGTCTGCCCCTCTTATTTTTTTAAAACAGTACCATGGGATCTACCAATCATCCCAGCCTCAGGACATTGCTGCAGGAGTTCCTCAGGGCAGTGTCCTAGGCCCAACCATCTTCAGCTGCTTCATCAATGACCTTCCCTCCATCATAAGGTCAGAAATGGGGATGTTCGCTGATGATTGCACAGAGTTCAGTTCCATTCGCAACCCCTCAGATAATGAAGCAGTCCGAGCCCGCATGCAGCAAGACCTGGACAACATCCAGGCTTGGGCTGATAAGTGGCAAATAACATTCGCGCCAGATAAGTGCCAGGCAATGACCATCTCCAACAAGAGAGAGTCTAACCACCTCCCCTTGACATTCAACAGCATTACCATCGCCGAATCCCCCACCATCAACATCCTAGGGGTCACCACTGACCAGAAGCTTAACTGGACCAGCCGTATAAATACTGTGGCTACAAGAGCAGGTCAGAGGCTGGGTATTCTGCGGCGAGTGACTCACCTCCTGACTCCCCAAAGCCTTTCCACCATCTACAAGGCACAAGTCAGGAGTGTGATGGAATACTCTCCACTTGCTTGGATGAGTGCAGCTCCAACAACACTCAAGAAGCTCAACACCATCCAAGATAAAGCAGCCCGCTTGATTGGCACCCCATCCACCACCCTAAACATTCACTCCCTTCACCACCAGCGCACTGTGGCTGCAATGTGTACCATCTACAGGATGCACTGCAGCAACTCACCAAGGCTTCTTCCACAGCACCTCCCAAACCCGTGACCTCTACCACCTAGAAGGACAAGAGCAGCAGGTACATGGGAACAACACCACCTGAACGTTCCCCTCCAAGTCACACACCATCCCGACTTGGAAATATATCGCCGTTCCTTCATCGTCGCTGGGTCAAAATCCTGGAACTCCCTTCCTAACAGCACTGTGGGAGAACCTTCACCAGACGGACTGCAGCGGTTCAAGAAGGCGGCTCACCACCACCTTCTCAAGGGCGATTAGGGATGGGCAATGAATGCCGGCCTCGCCAGCGACGCCCACATCCCATGAACGAATAAAAAAAAACCTGGACAGGCAGATGGGACCTCTGACAGATCAGCACTCCCTCAGCACTGCACTGGAGTGTCAGCCTGGATTGTGCGCTCGAGTATCGAAGGGGTTCTTGAACTCACAACCTTCTGACTCCGAGGCAAGAATGCTACCCACTGAGCCAAACAGAAGCTCGTGTGGCAGGGGTGTAACCTTTAAATATTGCTAAAATAAACGATGGGCAGTGAATGACTGTCGCTCACCATACTTAGAGAACGGTGGATATGGTACATCCAAACAGTGATTCAGGTACAGTCAATTGGAGAAATAGGAATCCAATGCTACACTTGTCCGAAACTATGTAAGGAAAAAAACTCACCAGGTTAACACTTGGAATTTCAAACGATTTGTACTCCCGAACTGACTCTTAAATGCAAGGGTAGCTTCTAAGGCTGGAAGCTATCTTTCACCTAAAGCCTACCCCCTCACTACTATCCCTTCCAAGATCCACTAACTCAGCACAGACCAGGATCAAACCTGGGACCATCCCGGTCCGCACAGCTCATTGGGTGTCAGCCGTGGCTCAGTGGGAGCACCCTCGCCTCCGAGTCAGAAGGCTGTAGGTTTGAGAGCACGAAATCTAGGCCGGCACTGCAGCGCAAGTACTGAGGGAGCGCTGCACCGTCAGAAATGCCGTCTTTCAAATGAGATGTTAAACCGAAGCCCCCGTCTGCCCTCTTAGGTGGGCGTTACAGATCCCGTGGTACTGTTTCGAAAAAGAGCAGGGGAGTTCTCCCCGGTGTCCTGGGCCAATATTTATCCCTCAACCAACATCACTAAAAAAAAACAGATTATCTGGTCATTATCTCATCGCTGTTTGTGGGATCTTGCTGTGCGCAAATTGGCTGCCGCGTTTCCTACATTACAACAGTGACTACACTTCAAAAGTACTTCATTGGCTGCAAAGCGCTTTGGGACGTCCTAAGGCTGTGAAAGGCGCTATATAAATGCAAGTTCTTACAGCTTATTAGCAAATTGAAATGTGCATTTAGAATCATAGAATCATAGAAGTTTACAACATGGAAACAGGCCCTTCGGCCCAACATGTCCATGTCGCCCAGTTTATATCACTAAGCTAGTCCCAATTTCCTGCACTTGGCCCATATCCCTCTATACTCATCTTACCCATGTAACTGTCCAAATGCTTTTTAAAAGACAAAATTGTACCTGCCTCTACTACTGCCTCTGGCAGCTTGTTCCAGACACTCACCACCCTTTGAGTGAAAAAATTGCCCCTCTGGACCCTTTTGTATCTCTCCCCTCTCACCTTAAATCTATGCCCCCTCGTTATAGACTCCCCTACCTTTGGGAAAAGATTTTGACTTTCTACCTTATCTATGCCCCTCATTATTTTATAGACTTCTATAAGATCACCCCTAAACCTCCTACTCTCCAGGGAAAAAAGTCTCAGTCTATCCAACCTCTCCCTATAAGTCAAACCATCAAGTCCCGGTAGCATCCTAGTAAATCTTTTCTGCACTCTTTCTAGTTTAATAATATCCTTTCTATAATAGGGTGACCAGAACTGTACACAGTTTACCCCTCTTTGCGACTGGGGGGAGTTGTAGTCAATAATTGCGGCCATGTTTCTGCGTCACTCCCCCACAGTAAGACCAAACACTACCTGTGAAAACTGTGAGCTCCCCTTTACGATGCCCTTTGAGGAGTCTGTTCAAATCCGGAAACCGCTGCCACTTGATCCCGGTGACCTGCTCCATGTTGGCCAGCTCCCCAAACACGTCGTCCCGCAGGTGGCGGAAGGAGATGATAGACTGGTGACTGGCGGGGATGGCGCTCTTCAGGATCTTCCCGAGGTTGAGGCCCTGGGCCAGGGCGTCCTGGGGGCAGGGCTGCTGGTCGCCCGGCCGCACCAGGTGGCAGCGCTTCAGGTTGAGCTTGCGGGCGAAGATCTTGGAGGCCTCCCACGAGAGGAGGTCGCTGCCCAGCCAGAGAGTGATCCTCCTGAACTGCTCCAGGTACGGGAGGAGGTGAGGGGGCAGGCAGCTCACGCCCCGGGGCAAGGACACGCAGGGCAGGCCGGTGGCATTGGTCACCGCAAGACAGTCGGTCTCTTTCCCAGTCAGGACGAGCGCAGTGTCCTTTCTCGTCAGAATGTGGAGTCCAAAGAGGTTGTCGTAACTGCTGGGCTTTGGCAGGGTGGTCGCGACATATTTCACACGCTGGCCATCTTGTTCTGCCGAGAGCAGTTTTAAACCTTTCAAACTCGAATCCCTCCAATTAAACCAGGGGAACACCAAACTTTTAGTGGGTTTGAAGTACTTCACACTCAGCTTTTTCAGAGTCAGATTGGAAACTTTTGAAATCGCGAACATGGCTTTGACCAGCTGGGCCTCCTCTTCCTCCACCTCCGTAAAGGCCATAGCTTTGTTCCAGATCTGCTGCGCCTCTTTCAGGTCCATCTCCTGCTCGCTCAGCTCCCAGTCGCTTTCCGGAACCTTCAGCAGCACGTCGGGGCCCAGGTTGTCCCGGCCTTCCTTCTGCATCACTTCCAGGCAGTCCTGGAAGTCCTCCCAGCTCCCTTCCAGCAGAGTCTCCTTGCACAGGAACTGGCCCGTGGTCTTGTCGATGAACAGCGTGAACGTCTCCTTCTCCGCCTTCCCCGTATCAAACACCTTCCCGACAAACAAGCTGGGGACGTGGAGGCAGCTGTACCCGTCGTGGAACGGGATGCACTTAGTCCGGAGATACTGGCGGATTTCTGTCACCGTCACGGGCGAGAAGGTGGAAACGACGTCGGCCTTTAAGTTCTTGCTCCTCAAATTCCCCTTGACGCAAATGCACGACGAGGGGGTGGTACTGAGAGGAGCTGACTGCGGTGGGCCTCGCAGCCATGCCAACATCAGATGGGGCTTCTCCTCTCGGGGGTTAAGACGCCCTGGCGGTGCAGGCCGCTGCTTGCGCATGAAGTCCGCCATGCTGTAACATCTTCGTGAGATGGTCGTTCCCCGAAGGACCCCACTAACCGCTCTGCAGCCGCAGTGAAACAGGCAAAGCATGCTCTCTGTGGAGTGAGGGGGAAACAAAAAGAGAGAGTTGGGGAATAACAGCAACAACAACTTGCATTTATATCGAGCTTTTAACATTGTATAAACGTCCCAAGGCGCTTCACAGGACTGTAATCAGACAAAAAATCAGATACCGAGCCACACGAGGAGATATTAGGACAGGTGACTAAAAGCTTGGTCAGGGACAGGTTTTAAGGAGCATCTTAAAGGATCGAGAGAGAGAGAGGGGGGGACAGGTTTAGGGAGATAATTCCAGAGCTTAGGGCCTAGACGGCTAAAGGCATGGCCGCCAATGGAAGGGCGAAGGAAATCCAGGGTGCAAGAGGCCAGAATTGGAGGAGCGCAGAGAGGATTGCAGGGCTGGAGGAGGTTACAGAGATAGGGAGGGGCGAGGCCGTGGAGGGATTTGAACACGAGGATGAGAATTTTAAAATCAAGGCATGATGCACCTGTAATCACAACTATCCAAAGCTATTTCTAGCATAATATTAAAAATCTTACATCTGTGTGCACTTCCTGTCAATTTTTTTCCATTAAAAATTCCCAAGTCCACATTTATAATGGGAATGTCTTATGTAAATATGTCAGGTTGTAATTACAGCCTCCCCTCAGTGAAGGCACTGCTACATCACCACTGGCAGAAGGGTGAAATTACAGCGTGACAAGTTTACATAGGCAGCTTCCATTATAAATGTAGACATAGGAAGTTATAGTGGTAATACAAAAATAAGAACACTGCGTGTGACTTTAAAATGGCAACTGAATTAGTTCTGCGCATCCTGGTCCAATTATCCCCTGTCCCCCAACCTCACTTCACCTGAAGACTACACTTGCTCTGGGCTCCTCGTATGCAATGCCACAGAGGATTAACTTGTTCAAATGGTTTGTTCTCTCCATGCATCTACAGTGTGCTGAAATAACGTCTTACTGCACCATCTCCTACTTTCTCTCATTCTTTCTCAGAACTTCAAAAATCTGACAATCCTTACATCGCTCTGGCGCCCCCATCCTCTTACAATCTACAGGCTTTCAAACAGCCGAGCTTGGTGTAGTCTAGCCCTCCCTTCTCAATTTCGTCATCCTTTACCCAGTGTTGTCCAAACCGAGGCCACGCGCAATCCCTGAGCTCTGCCAATCCTGCCCGCAAAGCCCAGGCTAGATCTGTATCTAAATTTCTTAATTGCTGGTTTGTCCGGTTTGGATTTTGTGAGCCCGGAGATTGGTGTTGAGTTTAGTGTTGTGAAAAGGAATAGGCCATTCAGCCCCTCAAGCCTGTTCCGCCACTGAATGAGGTCACGGCTGATCTGCTGCCACCTTGTTGGATAAATCCCAAATCAGAACCCCTAAATCACAAATCGAGAGATATGAAAATTAATGGGAATGTGAATTTAAGCTTTATATAAAAGGCCTCTCAGGCTCCTTTGTACACACCTAGGCAGCACACGAAGACTAAAGAGTTGGACACCCCTGCTCTACCCCACTGTTTTAAAGCTTGGTGGCTTCGGGGGGGGGGCCAAAGGGCAAAGTTCCTGCTCTTAATTGGTAATCTCCTTGGGAAATGCAAGTATCAACCCTACTCCAGGATAAGATGGAAAGGAGGGATAGGGAGAACATCTGAGGATAAAAAAGATTGGGACTAAACGTACATTATGACTCTTAGTTTTGTCTATACTAAAATTGACAGATGAGACTGTTTTGGGAGGAATCAGGGGTAATTAACTGTAGGAATAATGCACCAAAAATGTATTCAGTCACCCTGAATTGACCTTAAAACTGTTTGCACATAAAGGACGGTGCATTTTGTACCACATTCCAGGAAAAGGACAGTGCATTTTGTACCACATTCTAGGATATTTCTGCACCTTAAAGAACTTTTGGCACATCTTGCACCTCTGTTTGCTGAGGTTGTTTTGCAACCGTACCGAATTCTGCACTAAACCCTGCGAGTTATACTTTATAGAAGAACTTTCGCGCTCAAGACGCAAGTTGCGAATCCAATTCAATGGCTCACCATTGTGTAAGCGTTTTGCTAAAGAAAAAATAACAGATCTTTGCACGATTTTTGAGTAATTCTTTTAAGGATAAATAGCGAATGCATCATAATATTTAATGAAAGCGTAATTAAAACAGATTCATATTAGCATGGAGGTGGGGAGAGGGAGAATCGGTTTGGAAGGCTCCTCCCACACACCTAGCGGTTATAACGTTGCAAACTGAGGCGCTGCTGGTGTTACTTCCTAAAGTCATTGGCTGCTCTTTAGCTTCCAACTGAAGCATGCAACTCATAACGTATGCAATAGCTGATTAACCCGGGCATTGCTGCTAATCGAAGGAGCCCGCTATGTACCTACATACTGCCGGCCAGCACCCACAGGACTCCCGCGCCTCTCGGGTCCACATGTGTTGTAATGTTCGAACCTTGCGCAACACAACATCGTCCGGCCAGCTGCGCGCGCTGCTTGGGAGTGGAACTTTGTCCCGGGGAATAGAACTCTGGCCCGGGCAATGGAACTTTGTCCCGGGGAATAGAACTCTGGCCCGGGCAATGGAACTTTGTCCCGGGGAATAGAACCTTGACCCGGGGATCGGAACCCTGGCGGGCGCTGCCTGGGAAGGTGGTGAGCGGAACCCTCGCGTCCAGAACCCCAGGCGGCCACCGCGCCTTTTCTCTACTATTATTATGATTTTGCGCCACAATTTTTTTGCATGAATTTTTGCACTGAGAATTTTGCAGTGCAGTACACTGTATTTTATATATATATATATTTTTTTTTAAACCTTTTTTTTTTCATTCTCATGCTCGGCTTCACAGTGCACCCGTACCTCTATGCTGAAGGAAAGAGAGGGAATTGCTATTCGGAGTGGTTTGAGTGGAGCACAAATAAATTGCTTCCGGAGAGGGTCAGTGTGCTTTCCGTTGATGGGATGTTTTGAGGGTGGGAGACATGACGGCGCGAGGGACTGCTAATCGTTTCCTGCAGAGCGTCTTGCAGAATGGAGTGGGCAGATACATCTGCCAGCTGAAGAGACTGAGCATCGTCTTCAGTAAAGATGCCCCCACCAGCAGAGGGGTCAGGTTAGTACCACCCTCCTCCTCCTCCTCCTCTCTCAGGCACTGCACCTCAGCCCTGCCTGACCCATTAAAGGGGATGTGTCCTGGAGAACAAGCTCAGGAAAGTCCTCCTCGTGAGCATCTCTCCTTCTTCCTGAGCTGGAAAAGAACTTAAGAAATAGGAGTAGGAGTTGGCCATAGGGCCCCTCGAGCCTGCTCCGCCATTCAATCAGATCGTGGCTGATCTTTGACCTCAACTCCGCCCCTATCCCTTGATTTCCCCTAGAGTCCAAAAATCTATCAATCTGAGCATCCACAACCCTCTGGGGGAGAGAATTCCAAATATTCACGACCATCTAGGTGAAGAAATTCCTCCTCGTCTGAGTCTTGAATGGCCGACCCCTTATCCTGCGACCGTGCCCTCTAGTTCTGGACACTCCAGCCCAGGGGAAGCAGCCTCTCAGCATCTGCCCTGTCAAGCCCTCTCGGAACATGCACCGAAGAGCTGTTAAGATGATCAGGGGGCTGGAGAATGGAACTTGTCTCATTGGAAATAAGGCTATGGAGGGAGATTGAGGTATTTAAATTAAGACGGCTCAGATAAAGAGGATCAGTTAGGAGTTGTATTGGCAAGAGGGAAGGTGAGTTTTAAGGTGAGAAGAGGTAGATTCAGATCAGATTTAAGGATGCGTTACTGAGAGTGTGGTTGGTTACTGGATTAGATAACCTTGCTGTAGTTCAGATATTTTCAAACAAAATTGGACAAACACCTGAAGAGAAACACATCATCGAATACAACTGATGGAGGAGTTGGGTCTACAATCTGTTCTAGCTTTGAGGAATTCTATGTACTTGAGCTGGGAGTGTTTGACACTCACTTGGAAGCCAAGAGCAGAAAAGTTTGATTGCCCGCCACTGTCATCTCTCACTCTCGGAGGGACGTGAGTCTAGATGTCTCGGCATCTCTTTAAACATCACTGCCAGGTCTGATCCTTTTCTCACCCGATGCACACATATGCACTTTTCAGCAGGAGTCGTTGAATAGTGATCGGGATTGGGAACCCAGTCTTTTTTTTAAAAAATTCTTTCTCTTTTCACCCCCAACCCAACCCAACCCAAGGATGCTTAGGCCAATTATAGCAACCTTACCCCCTCCCAGCTGAGATCAGCTAGCTCAGCACCGACTGGGAATTGGGCCTGGGTATGAACCAGTATCCCACAGAGCAGTGCACTTACTGAACTGAACTGTCCAGAGAAATAACGGTTCCAGGCCTGTAAACCAGGGGTAACCAGCCCTGGCAACCTGGCCTAGGAAACTCAGTCCTATCTGTGCTCATATTCCTTATTTGCTGTTTTGTTCTGTTTATGTTTTGTGGGCCTAGAGGTTTGGAAAGGGCTGTTTTTCTCCATTGGGTAAATCCTAAATCACAACACCCAAGATCTGCTCGTATCAGCAAGTTGAGATATACGCAAATCAAAGATTTAAACCTTTATCTGTATCCCCGGGGCTCCGTCTTACGCTCCCATGAAAGCAAAAGGATCAGGCACTCCTGCTGTAAACATAAGAAATTTCAAACTCTGATTGTTTTTACTTGCACTATGCTCTTTCATGATTATCCGATTAAAGCAATCTGGATTATGCTGGAAAGCAGCTATATCTGAGTATAAAGCGCTAGCTCGGTCTTCTTTGGTTAGGCAGAAGTCTGTGCTGTAACTTGATGAGCTGCACTGAACCGTGCAATCACACGCCACAGATTTAGTTTTGGAGCAACCCCCTCACGCTAATCTTTGGTGCACAAATGGGATGTCAAGGCCTGAACTGACTCCAGAGTGAGACTCCCTTCCCTGGTAAGTCTCAATCTGCTTTGTTCCGGTGTCAGTGCAGTGACCATGCGGTCTGTACCGGCAATGCGGTGTAGTGTGGATGTAATGTGAGAGTATTTATTTTAAAATTCATTCTCGGGATGTGGGCGTCACAGGCAAGGCCGGCATTTATTGCCCCTGAGAAGGTGGTGGTGAGCCGCCGCCTTGCACCGCTGCAGTCCGTGAAGTGAAGGTTCTCCCACAGCGCTGTTAAGTAGGGAGTTCCGGGATTGTGACCCAGCGACGATGAAGTAACGGCTGATTATATGTCTTAAGTCGGGATGGTGTGTGACGTGGAAGGGAGCATGGAGGTGATGGTGTTCCCGTGCACCTGCTGCCCTTGTCCTTCTAGTTGGTGGAGGTCACGGGTTTGGGAGGTGCAGTTGAAGAAGCCTTGGCGAGTTGCTGGAGTGTATCCTGTGGATAGAACACACGGCAGCCACTGTGCGCCGGTGGTGGAGGGAATGGATGTTTAAGGTGGCGATCAAGCGGCAGCCCATCTACCACCTGATGGATGTATTAAATATCATTTAACTGGAATATGAAATATGTATGAGTCTGAAATATCTTTTTGCAATGTTCTTTGGTCTCCACAGAGAGTTCATTGAAGAAGGCGTGGTCGATTTTGCAAAGCAGAATCCTGGGATTGTGGTGTATGTCACGCCAAAAAGGTGCAACGTTCCGAAGCTGGTCGGGGAATACTGTGAGTACTGGGAGCACTGTTCCCGATCCCGTGTAACTTGGGACAGCAAGATTGTTTTCTGTCCAGGAAAAGATGCTAGAAAATCAGGGAAGAAAATCAGATCATGCCACCCTGCCCTGTCCAGCTCAGTTGCCTGCGATCCAGATTAATGTAGATTTTAGCCCTCCCTTCCTCTTGGCACAACTTTGGTTCCTGCATCTTTACTTGTTGTTTCACACCCTTATCTTTTATCTGCTTCCTATCAAAATTAGGGCTTTCCATAGAATCATACAGCACAGAAGGAGGGCATTCAGCCCATCGTGCTTGTGCTGGCTCTTTGAAAAAGCTATCCATTAGTCCCACTCCCTCTGTTCTTTCCCCATAGACCTGTAAATTTTGCCTTTTCACATATCCAATTCCCTTTTGAAAGTTACTATTGAATCATAGAATCATAGAAAGTTGTGGCACAGAAGGAGGCCATTCAGCCCATCATGTCTGTGCCGGCCGAAAAAGAGCTATCCAGCTTAATCCCACTTTCCAGCACTTGGTCCGTAGCCCTGCAGGTTACGGCACTTCGTGCACATCCAAGTAATTTTTAAATGAGTTGAGGGTTTCTGCCTCTACCACCCTTTCAGGCAGTGAGTTCCAGACCCCCACCATCCTCTGGGTGAAAAGATTTCTCCTCAGCTCCTGTCTAATCCTTCTACCAATTACTTTAAATCTATGCCCCCTGGTCACTGACCCCTCTGCTAAGGGAAATAGGTCCTTCCTATCCACTTTATCTAGGCCCCTCATAATTTTAAATCACCCCTCAGCCTCCTCTGTTTCAATGAAAACAACCTCAGCCTATCCAATCTTTCCTCCTAGCTAAAATTCTCCAGTCCTGGTGACATCCTCGTAAATCTCCTCTGTACCCTCTCCAGTGCAATCACATCCATCCTGCAATGTGGTGACCAGAACTGTACGCAGTACTCAAGCTGTGGCCTAACTAGTGTTTTATACAATTCTAGCATAACCTCCCTGCTCTTACATTCTTTGCCTCGGCTAATAAAGGAAAGTATTTGGTATGCCTTTTTAACCACCTTATCTATCTATCCTGCTACCTTCAGGGAACTGTAGACATGCACTCCAAGGTCCCTCTGTTCCTCTACACCTCAATATCTTCCCATTTATTGTGTATTCCCTTGCCTTGTTTGCCCTCCCCAAATGCATTACCTCACACTTCGCTGGATTGAATTCCATTTGCCACTTTTCTGCCCACCTGACCAGTCCATTGATATCTTCCTGCAGTCTACAGCTTTCCTCCTCACTATCAACCACATGGCCAATTTTTGTATCATCTGCAAACTTCTTAATTATGTCCCTTACATTTAAGCCTAAATCATTAATATATACCCTGTGGAACCCCACTGGAAACAGCCTTCCAGTCACAAAAACACCCGTCGACCATTACCCTTCGCTTCCTTCCACTGAGTCAATTTTGGATCCAACTTGCCACTTTCCCTTGGATCCCACGGGATTTTACTTTTTTGACCAGTCTGCCACGTGGAACCTTGTCAAAATCCATGTAGACTACATCAAATGCGCTACCCTCATCGACCCTCCTTGTTACCGCCTCAAAAAATTCAATCAACTTAGTCGGACACGACCTTCCCTTAACAAATCCATGCTGACTGTCCTTGATTAATCTCTGCCTTTCTAAATGATGATTTATACCGTACCTCAGAATTGTTTCCAATAACTTGCCCACCACCGAGGTACGGTTGACTGGCCTGTAATTACTATGTCTATCCTTTTTCTCCCTTTTTAAACAGTGGTACAACAATAGCAGTCCTCCAATCCTCCATCTGTAGCCACGGAGGATTGTAAAATGATGGTCAGAGCCTCCGCTATTTCCTCCCTTGCTTCTCTTGGCAGCCTGGGATACATTTCATCCAGGCCTGGCGATTTATCTACTTTCGAAGATGCTAAACCCCTCAATACTTCCCCTCTCACCATGTTTGTTCCATCCAGTATTTCACACTCCTCCTCCTTAACTACAATGTCTGCATTGTCCCCCTCTTTTGTAAAGACCCACGCAAAGTATTCATTAAGAGCCAGACCCACGTCTTCCGCCTCCACACATAGGTTACCTTTTTGGTCTCTTACAGGCCCTGCTCTTTCCTTAGTTACCCTCTTGCTCTTTATGTATTTATAAAACAATTTTGGGTTTTCCTTAATTTTACTTGCCAGTATTTTTTCATGCCCTCTCTTTGCTTTCCTGATTTCCTTTTTAATTTCACCCCTGCACTTTCTATACTCCTCTAGGCTTTCTGCAGTATTTAGCTCTCGGTGTCTGACATAAGCTTCCCTTTTTTGCCTTATCTTACCCTGTTACCATTGAATCCTCTTCCACCACACTTTCAGGCAGTGTATTCCAGATCATAACAACTCACTGCGTTAAAAAAAAACAATTGTCCTCATCTCCCCTCTGGTTCTTTTGGCAATTATCTTAAATCTGTTTCCAGTTTCTAATCCCAGTTTTTAATTAAATTGAAATAACTTCATTTAGGTTTCAAGGTTAGGAAGGCAATTGAGAAAGTCGGGATGTGGGGAACAGAGGACGAGAGTTGCCTCCCCAAGGCCCTATGCCCGTCCTCCGCTTGGCATGACTTGTATGTTGGCGATGGAGTGTTGACGCTAAAACCAGAAGAGGAAACGTGTGTTAATGTTGTTACAAGGGAGCACAGTTAGTAGCCGAGATCAAAGTTGATTTGTTAGCTTCAACTGGCCATATTCTCGGTTAATCGTATATAGTAAGAGTAGTTTCCTGTTTATATCAGGCAGTAAACAAACTTGCTTGCCACATATCCTAGTCTATCAAGACTGTAAAGGTGCCTCCTGGTGGAGATATCATGAAGAGCAAGATAAAGGAAAGTCTGAACTCTCTCTCTCTCTCTCTCTCTCACTTTCTTTCTCGTTCTCTCTCGCTGTCTCGCGTGCTCTCTCTTCGGGTTTCGCGCTCTCTCTCGCTGCCTCTCTCCCTCCCTCGCGCTGCCTCACTGTCTGGCTCGCTCGATCTCTCCTTCACACAGATTTTATTCCTCCTTCAATCAAAATCGGAATAGATAATGTTATTTTGGGCTTTCTCGGAGTCCGTTTTGTGGATTTGCATCCTGACTAGCAAAGAGCCAGCACTGACTCAATGGGCCGAATGGCAGCCTCCTGTGCTGCAATCGTCCATTGGTTCTTGACCGGATTACGCATCTTGGTGGCCATTTTGAAAGCCAGAAAATAATTTGCGTGAAATGTACAGCAATTGGTTTTGGTGTCCCCACTCTCTGAATGTGATTTTTTTTTTCCCCCCATTAAATGTTGAGCACCATTAGTAATTTTCAAGTTTTCCCTTGTAACAGTGTAGTGCAACCTATGGCCACAAGATGGTGCCCACACCTACAAATCGTTTAATGTTAAAACCTGAGACTGGTTACAGAGAATTAAACAGAAATTACAACATGGAAATAGGCCGTTCGGCCCAACCAGTCCATGCTGATATTTATCACCCACACATGCAGTAGTCCTAAACCATATGCTCGCCCTGTTTCTATGTTGCTTCCCTTTCCTTCAACCACCTTTCTGACCTACTCTTAAATGTTAAGATGGCCTCTGCTTCAATCACTAATTCCTGTGGTGCTTTCCACAGCTCACAACCCTCTCTTGAGAAAAGATTTCTCCTGATCTCTGTCCTAAATCACTTACATTTAATTTTATATCTATGTCCCCTCATTCAAACACTGGAAACTATTTCTGTCTACCATAGAAATAGGAGTAGGCCGTTCAGCCCCTCGAGCCTGCTCCGCCATTCGTTTAGATCATGGCTGATCTGTATCTTAGCTCCATTTATCCGCCTTTGCTCCATATCCCTTTGATACCCTTACCTAACAAAAAATTATTTATCTCGGTCTTGAAAGCTCCGATTGTCCCAGCGTCCACAGCCTTTTGGGAGAGCGAGTTCCAGATTTCCTGTTCCAACGCTTCATAATTTTAAACACCTCTATCAAATCACCCCGTAATCTCTTCTGTGCGAACGAAAGCAGTCCCAATTTTTTTTAAGTCTTTCTATTTATATTTCCTCGCACCAGGCAGTGCCTCCGTGAATCTGCGCTTGTACCCTTTCTATTGCCTCATCATCCTTCCTATAGTGTGGAGCCCACTACTGCAAACAGTATCCAAATGTGGCCTTACTAAGGTTTATATCGTAACTTTTATATTCTATACTCTTGCCATAAAACTCAATATTCCATTCGCCTTATCCACTTACTGATTTTAATGTCTGATGAATCGGAACCCCCGCAATTCCTTGTTCTTTCATGATGTGGAAGCTACATCATTAGATAAATTTAAAACAGAAATAGACAGTTTCCTAGAAGTAAAGGGAATTAGGGGTTATGGGGAGCGGGCAGGAAATTGGACATGAAGCTGAGTTCGGATCGGTCAATGCCCTGTTGGGTGGCGGAGAGGGCCCAGGGGCTGTGTGGCCGGGTCCTGCTCCGACTTCTTGTGTTCTTTAGATTTGTGGTTGGGATCAGATCAGCCATGATCTTATTGAATGGCGGAGCAGGCTCGAGGGGCCGATTGGCCTACTCCTGCTCCAATTTCTTATGTTCTTATGTTCTTATCACCCAACCTTCCCCTTACTCAAAGAATGATTATTAATTTTATTTTAAAATAAATCTACCACCTAACATTTACTGACATTGAATTCCACTTGCCACTCTGTTGCTCATTCCACCATGTTATCAGTATTCCCCTTGCAGCTTCCTAGACCCTCGGGAATACTTACTTTGCCTCCTATTTGAGTATCTTCTGCAAATTTGGACACTGCTCCCTCTAGCCCTATAGCCAAATCGTTGATGTACACAGTGAACAGAAGCGGTCCCAGAACAAAAGCCAGTGGGACATCAAGAACTACTACCAACCACTCTGAGTAACTGCCCTTAAAATCCTACTCTCTGTTTCCTCCCTTCTAACCGGTATTTACATCTAATTTGTTGCTCTTACCCCGATACCGTACTCTTTAATCTTCTCCATTAGTCTCCTGTATGGAATCTGGTCAAAGGCTTTCTGTAAAGTCCATGTAACCACATCCACTGCAATTCCCCCATATATCATATCCGATTTGCAAATTATGTTCACGCCATTATATTTTCAGCAAATTCTGGGCCAATATGTTTACAATGTTCAAGGAAATTCGTCTCCCTCATCACACTCCCTGTGTGTTTTAATTCAAGAATGTGATGTTGTTGCAGGCTATACGGATTGCTTTGTGACACAGTGTATTCCGGGAGCTGTGGTACACAGACTGCTTGTGACAGCGTATTCTGGGAGCTGTAGTACACTGGTTCCTTGTGACACCAGTGTATTCTGGGAGCTGTAGTACGCAGATTGCTTGTGACACTGTATTCTGGGAGCTGTAGTACACATTGCTTGTGACACTGTATTCTGGGAGCTGTAGTACGCAGATTGCTTGTGACACCGTATTCTGGGAGCTGTAGTACACATTGCTTGTGACACCAGTGTATTCTGGGAGCTGTAGTACGCAGATTGCTTGTGACACTGTATTCTGGGAGCTGTAGTACGCAGATTGCTTGTGACACTGTATTCTGGGAGCTGTAGTACGCAGATTGCTTGTGATGCAGTGTATTCTGGGAGCTGTAGTACACTGGTTCCTTGTGACACCAGTGTATTCTGGGAGCTGTAGTACACATTGCTTGTGGCACCAATGTATTCTGGGAGCTGTAGTACACATTGCTTGTGGCACCAATGTATTCTGGGAGCTGTAGTACGCAGATTGCTTGTGACACTGTATTCTGGGAGCTGTAGTACACATTGCTTGTGGCACCAATGTATTCTGGGAGCTGTAGTACGCAGATTGCTTGTGACACCGTATTCTGGGAGCTGTAGTACACATTGCTTGTGGCACCAATGTATTCTGGGAGCTGTAGTACACAGACTGCTTGTGACACCGTATTCTGGGAGCTGTAGTTCACATTCCTTGTGTCACTGGTGTATTCTGGTGGCTGTAGTACACAGATTGCTTGTGATGCAGTGTATTCTGGGAGCTGTAGTTAACAGACTGCTTGTGACAGTGTATTCTGGGAGCTGTAGTTCACAGATTCCTTGTGACAGTAGTGTGTCATGGGCGATGTAAGACATTTCAGCCAATCAGCTGTTAGTGTTACGCTTAATTGGAGTGTGACACCTCCAGTGTGACAGACACACTCGCTAAATTGCAAGACTTTTATATAGGGAGGTTTTCCCCACACTGCAACAATACTACAGAAGCGTTAAGAAATATTTGCATTTATATTGCACCAATATTTATCTCTCAACCATCATCTCTTAAAAACAGATTATCTGATTATTATCGCATTGCTGTTTATGGGATCTTGCTGTGTGCAACTTGGCTGCTGCTTTTCCTGCATCATAACAGTAACTACACTTCAGAAGTACTTCATTTAGTTGCAAAGTGCTTTAGCATTTTCATGAGGTCATGAAAGGTGCTATATAAATGCAAGTTCTTTCCATCTTGTTGAACGTCCCAAAGAGCCCATTGCTTTAGGACTTTGTTACTTAGCCAAGACACTTAGTTATTAAAGAGGGCTTCTTTCCAAGCTTGCGGATGTAACCGATTGATTTTCCCTCAATCGTTACGCCGCCATGCTCCTTTCCTGTGTAATAAGGAACGTGTTGCAGCCTCCAGACTGTTGACGGGGGGATAAAGAGTGAAACAAACCCCCACCGTGCTGTATTTTGGGGGGAGGAGATAGCCTGTCCATCCCGGCTGCGCACTCTCTGCAGTAATTCAGGGGTCTTCTCGCTTTTTCTTCTTCCTGGAGCAGATCACATGGGGTGGCAAGTGTGGACTGGAGTGCTGGAACCAGGGGCATCGTTTTTTTTAAAAGTTGGCTGCGACTGTAGCTTTTCTGAAAGCTTTGATATGGAAGGAGCACTTAGTCTGGAGCAGCCAATTATCAGGCGCTTTTTAAAAAGAGGTTGTGTTCCAAATTAGAACCTAGTCGTGTTGTGGCAGAAATTTTCATTCATTAAGTGCTCGTGGCCGACACATACCACAAGGAGATGACAGCTCAGGAGTGCCTTCGACTGATAATAGCAAAGATAACAAGCCAGGTACTCCTGACAATTGTGGTTATTTTAAGGTGCAGCCTCAATGGGCCAACAAAGCTTAAAAGAACTTTCTGGTACTCAAGTTTAACCCTCACCCTCCCAGCCACTTCAAGTACTTTTTCTTGATCCAGTAGTATTATAATGCCTCAAAACGATGTGTCTACCATCAGTTCCACCCTGATATTTATTTTGGTTCAGCCAACAGAAGCTGCGTTATTTCTCTGTCGAAATTTTGGGGGCTTTTTGTTTTAACCAGGCAGCTGCAGTCTGCTTATTTGGCCATACTGTACTGGTCCAGCCACGTGCACATCATAGAATCATACTGCACAGAAGGAGGCCATTCGGCCCATCGTGCCTGTGCGGGCTCTTTGAACGAGCAATCCAATTAATCCCACTCCCCCTGACCTTTACCCCATAGCCCTGCAGATTTTTCCCCTTCAAGTATTTATCCAGTTCCCTTTTGAAAGTTATTATTGAATCTGCTTCCACCTCCCTTTCAGGCAGTGCATTCCAGATCATCACAACTCGCTGCATTAAAAAAAAAATTCTCCTCATCTCTCCTCTAGTTCTTTTGTCAATTACCTTTAAATAACGGTGGAAGTTTTAATTTTGATCAGACTTTATATTTGAATATCCCGTGGGAAAACAGGGGACCCTTGACAATAACTCACAAACAGAGGCTGCCTTAGAGCACTGGGTGGAACATAGCAACAGGAGAAGGCCATTCAGCCCCTCAAGCCTGTTCCGCCATTCAATTAGATCGTGGGTGATCTGTATCTTAACTCCATCTACCTGCCTTGGTTCCGTTACCCTTAATACCCTTGCCTGACAAAAATATATCGATCTCAATTTTGAAATGTTCAACCCTAGCCTCAAAGGCTTTTTTTGGGGAAGAGAGTTCCCAATTTCCAATGCCCTTTGTGTGAAGAGGAGCTTCCTGATATCACCCTTGAACAGCCTAGCTCTAATTTTAAGGTTATGCCCCTTTATCCTGGACTCTCCCACCGGATGAAGTAGTTTCTATCTACCGTATCAAATCCTTTAATCATTTTAAACACTTCAATTAGATCATCCCTTAATTTTCTATACTCGAGGGAGTACAAGCCTGGTCTGTGCAACCTGTCCTCATAATTTAACCCTTTTAGACGTGATGCAAATTTCGATTGGCCTCCAACAAATGCATCCCTGGGAATAATCCACCCTCTAGCACTGAGCTGCCCCGTGGCTCCGGGAAATTGTACATTTGACAGCGTGAGCCTCGCACGTCAAATTCAGCTCCCAAGACCGGGGCGATTAACGGGATCTGCGTGTGCCAGACCCACACGGTGCTGACAAATGAAGCAGTGACCGAGGAGCAGCAGGGTGTAGGCAGTCATCTTCCAGCCCTACCCCAGCTTGATCCAGAAAGGGCTGCAGTGCTTTGGTGTCTCGTTGAAGCTGATGGAGGTGAGTGCAGCGACCTTGCAGCTCAAGCGAGATGATACTTAAAGAGGGACCTACAGGCAAAAGGGGGCCCTAACGTGATATCAACACCCAGAAGAGAGAATAGGCTTGCTATTGGTAGCTTACATTTCTCAATTTTTATTTACTCTTGTACTGTAAAATAAAAACTGCATTTCACACGATTCCTTGAATAAAGCACGCAAATAAATATTTGTGATATCGATACACAAATTCAGCACTCGCAAGTAAGTAGGACTATTGGCTTCACGCCCCTAATTCTGTCTGCTGGGGCTGCTTAATTGTCCATATTAGCACCTTGTCATCCAGCCAGTATTGGAATAAGTCACTGCATAATATTAGTCATTTTTTAAAAAAAAAACATTTGCCTGATTCAAGTGATGGGCTAAGATAGTCCGAATCTGTTCACTGTGACATTAACCATTTTCACGGTCTGTACAACCATCACTACTTGATTCCATCTTGCCCTTTTCAGCCTTACTGGGGTCCGACGCTAATGGGCCGTAGCGATCGACCTGGGTTTCCCAGGAATGGAAAAAAAAGGATTACTGGTAGGTTTGGTGATCTGTGTACGAACCCCCACCTGCTGGAAGTTCCGGATGTACCAACGGTCCTTAAATACTCACTGGCTCCCTCGTCCCCATGCTGCCCTGCATCCCCAATACACTCTCCTTTAAAAGTACCTGTCAAATAAATAAAAAGATACACCAGTGCTATCAAAATTTTGGTGCATGAGATGGGTTTACAGTAGAGTGAGGTCGTCATATTATAAGTAAGTTTCAATATATAAGATGGTTGTATATGGGATATCTCGTGTCAGCCGTTTCTCAGTCGCCTCTTGAGTCAGGAAGTCGTGGGTTCAAGTCCCGCTCCAGACTTGAGCACATAATCTAGGCTGACACCCCAGTGCAGTATTGATGGAGTGCTGCACTGTTGGAGGTGCCGTCTTTCAGATGAGACGTTAAACCGAGGCCCCGTCTGCCCTCTCAGCTGGAAGTAAAAGATCCCATGGCACTATTTTGAAGAACGGGAGTTCTCCCCGGTGGCCTGGCCAATATTTATCCATCAACCTACATCACTAAAAACAGATTATCTGGACTTTATCACATTGCTGTTTGTGGGAGCTTGCTGTGCACAAAAAGGCTGCCACGTTTCCTCCATTACAACAGTGACTACACTTCAAAATTACTTAATTGGCTTTAAACCGCTCTGCGACGTCCTGAGGTCGTGAAAGGCACTATAGAGATGCAAGTTCTTTTTTCTGAATGATGAAATACAACAGAACCTTCATTATTGCCCACAGTGGAGGGAACCCAACCTCCCCACCCCACCCCCCACCATCGTGAATAATGGAAATTGTTGGATAATTGAATCTCCGAGTTTTGATATTCTCTTGTAGCACAGCAGTAGCCTACGCTAAGTGAATGAGGACAAGTCCAATAAAAATGATATGAATTGAATTTAATTGTTCTTGGACTTTGAGGTTGTTTAATGTCAGACGGAGCGAGGTCGGTGTTATCGAGCTGTGCAACCAGGCACAGTCTCACAAGAGGCTTTTGTCTACAAAACCACTGGCAGATAATTAGATTGCAATAAGTTGCAGTGTAGTAAAGACTGGTTTGCCTCATTTATTATCACTTCTTTTGTAGGCTGATTGACGTGTGTGCATAATGTCAAGTTTTTTTTTAAATTCCACCACCTCTTCCTAGTGTGACAATTTGCAATTTATCAATCTTCCTAGCCACAGTTTGTGCACAGGTGTTTGAATACGTCACCTCTCCCAATGATGTGACTGCTAATACATGAAATGGATCGATTTATGAACTATGGACCATAATAAAGAAAGAACAAACTTGGATTTATACAGCACCTTTCACGACCTCAGGCCGTCCCAAAGCATTTTACAGCCAGTGAAGTACTTTTTGAGGTGTAGTCACTGTTGTAATGCAGGACTCGCGGCAGCCAGTTTGCGCACAGCAAGATCCCACAAACAGCAATATGATAATGACCATATCATTTGTGTTTTTTTTAAGTGATGTTGGTTAAGGGATAAATATTGGCCAGGACAGGCTAGAAGAGAACTTCTATGCTCTTCTTTGAAATAGTGTCATGGGATCTTTTAATCCACCTGAGAGAGTGGACGAGGTCTCAGTTTAACGTCTCATCCAAGATAATGCTGCAGCTTCCCTCTTTTCAGATCCAATAACACAAACTGCACCCAAGAGAGATTTGTATTCCATCAAATAATGTCATTATAGTTTTGCTTTATCTACTTACAATTGTGGCAGCTCTGTCTTTACCAGTGATTGCTGATGATGCTCATTATAATGTTGATTAAATGTTTGTTATGTGCCTTGTGTTTAAATCCCTCCATGGCTTGGTGCTATTCTGTTTCTAACCTCCTACAACCCCCATCCCAACCTCTCTTCCTCAGACTCCAGCTTCTTGTGCATCTCCCCTTCCTTATCCCCACCATTGGCTGCCTGGGTCTCATGCTCCAGAATTTGCTCCCTGAATAAACCCCTCTGCCTCTTGACCTCCCTTTTTTAATACCCTCCATTAAAACCCATCTCTTTGACCAAACTTGTGGTCATCGCTTCTAATCTTGGCTCGGCATCCGTTTATTCCCGCAGGTCTAGAATGTTGAAGGATTAAATGATGAGGACAGGTTGCATAGACTAGGCTTGTATTCCCTTTAGTATAGAAGATAAAGGGGTGATCTAATTGAGGAGTTTATGGTGATTAATGGATTTGATAGAAACTATTTCCTCTGGTGGGGGAGTCCAGAACAAGGTTACAACCTTAAAATTAGAGCTCGGCTGTTCAGGTGTGTTGTCAGGAAGAATTTCTTCACACAAAGGGTAGTGGAAATCTGGAACTCATCAGCTTTTTGGGGGAAGAGGCTGCGGGGGGTCAATAGAAAATTTCAAAACTGAAATTGATAGATTATTGTTAGGCAAGAGTGTTAAGGGATATGGAACCAAGGCGAGTAGATGGAGTTGAGATACAGATCACCCATGATCTAATTGAATGGCGGAACAGACTCGAGGGGCTGAATGGCCTACTCCTGTTTCTATGTTTTTCTACATTAAAGGCACTACATAAATGCAATTTGTTGTTGACGCATTCTGTCATCTCTCTTTTGAGTTGTAATCGCTTTTAGCTGTTGGGCTCCCCCTGTTGGCTCAGTTTGAAGATTTGCTGCCCAGCATAGTACAGACGCAGGGCAGTCGCAGGTTTGATCTCCAGTCTGTGCCGAGCTGGTGGAAAGGGCATTTTCAATTGGTCTCAGTGAAATGAAAATCAACCAGTGTTTTCCCCCTCCTAATTATTCTGCACTGACACCCTGCTGTGTACATACCACAGGTTAGCATCGGATAAAGGTTGGATCAGGCTGGGCGCTGTGATACCTGCACAGGTGAATGCCAGCCAGTACTCACCACCAAGGCTCACACCTATAACACAGCCATGTAGATGCCAGAGAGCGGCAAGTGGCCATGGATCTGTGTCCCAGCGTGAGTCAGTATCTTCAGGAGGGGAAAATATCGGGGGGACCAAAAAGTTGAGTTTTTTTTTATATATGAAGAAATAATCACTGATTCTTCAAGAAATGTCAGGAACTGACAGATTTGTGCAAATCTGCAGCTCCCGGCCACAGAATGTGCATCTCACAGCTCGCTGGCACCAAGAGGAGTTAAATGAACCGCAAGCGACCAAGTTCTACTGTTTTACACTTCAAAACTGACAGCTCCCCTTTTGATAAGTGACAAACAGCCCCAGCCAACTCCTGATGAAGCAGAATAGCAAACTTGACTCCTTTCCGAGAAGAAACTTTCAACAGAGCAAGATGAAATCAAAGTGAGGCCTGTTTACGTCGCCTTTGACCGGTCTTACAGGTTTGACGGACAATTCATCACAGCAGGTTCGTGAGCCTGTTCCAATCGGCATGTTACCGCAGCGCACATTTATTGATTGATGTTTGTGATTTGTCTGGCTTATGGAAAGCAAATTCTAACAAGTTTCTGTATTCCGACGTTGATGTCAGATGACATTTTAGTATCTGTATAGGTTTGTGTGCAAACTAACTGTTGTTGGTACGTTACAATACTTGTAAAGGTTATTAATTTCTGGGGAAAGATAAGTATGATTTATAGACATGCAGATCTCTCCAGAAGCAAACTGGCAACTGATCTGAGCAAATCTGTCAGTGGAAAAAGAGGAAAAATCACACACAAAGTTATTTTATATTGCTCCTTTTCAAGTTCTCCACCAGGCAGATGGGAATCAGATGGCAGCAGAGCCAATTTATCAGATT
Source organism: Heptranchias perlo (assembly GCF_035084215.1). Taxonomy (NCBI): domain Eukaryota; kingdom Metazoa; phylum Chordata; class Chondrichthyes; order Hexanchiformes; family Hexanchidae; genus Heptranchias; species Heptranchias perlo. The sequence goes on along the minus strand of NC_090345.1, from coordinate 10,477,203 downwards.
AAGTGCGTGGTGGGCTAGTGGGTAACAACTACAAAATCTTTATTCTCGCATCAACACCTACATATATATGACATTTTAGTGCAAGTAGGATTGTAGGGCTCTGCTTTGCTTTCTGATGTTATTAGCCGTATGCTTAGCGGGAATCAACCAGATCCAAGAATCCTATTTCACAACAGACGCACAAGACAGCCGTTACAGCTCGACACCAAAAAATGACAAATTGAGTCCCGTGAACCTAAACTTGGAAGGCATTAACGGGATTGGACAAAGTCAGCATGGGTTTATGAAAGGGAAATCATGCTTAACAAATCTATTGGAGTTTTTTGAGGATGTAACTAGTAGAATAGATAAGGGAGAACCAGTGGATGTGGTGTATTTGGATTTTCAGAAGGCTTTTGATAAGGTCCCACACAAGAGGTTAGTGTGCAAAATTAAAGTACATGGGATTGGGGGGAATATACTGGCATGGATTGAGAATTGGTTGACAGACAGGAAACAGAGAATAGGAATAAATGGGTCTTTTACTGGGTGGCAGGCAGTGACTAGTGGGGTACCGCAGGGATCAGTGCTTGGGTACCGCAGGGATCAGTGCTTGGGCCCCAGCTATTAACAATTTTCAATTATTTGGATGAGGGAACTAAATGTAACATTTCCATGTTTGCAAACGACACAAAGCTGGGGTGGAATGTGAGCTGTGAGGAGGATGCAAAGAGGCTCCAATGTGATTTAGACAAGTTGGGTGAGTGGGCAAGAACATGGCAGATGCAGTATAACGTGGATAAATGTGAGGTTATCCACTTTGGTTGTAAAAACAGAGAGACAGATTATCTGAATAGTGATAGATTGGGAAAAGGGGAGGTGCAACGAGACCTGGGTGTCCTTGTACACCAGTCGCTGAAAGCGAGCATTCAGGTGCAGCAAGCAGTTAGGAAGGCGAATGGTATGTTGGCCTTCATTGCAAGAGGATTTGAGTACAGGAGCAGGGATGTCTTACTGCAGTTGTACAGGGCCTTGGTGAGACCACATCTGGAGTATTGTGTGCAGTTTTGGTCTCCTTATCTGAGGAAGGATGTCCTTGCCATGGAGAGAGTGCAACGAAGGTTTACCAGACTGATTCCTGGGATGGCTGGACTGACATATGAGGAGAGATTGGGTCGACCAGGCCTATATTCACTAGAGTTTAGAAGAATGAGGGGTGATCTCATCGAAACATATAAAATTAGAACAGGACTAGACAGACTAGATGCAGGGAAGATGTTCCTGATGGTTGGGGAGTCCAGAACCAGGGGTCGCAGTCTCAGGATACGGGGTATGCCATTTAGAACCGAGATGAGGAGAAATTTCTTCACTCAGGGTGGTGAACCTGTGGAATTCTCTACCACAGAAGGCAGTGGAGGCCAAGTCATTAGATGTATTCAAGAAGGAGATAGATATATTTCTTAATGCTAAAGGGATCAAGGGATATGGGGGGGAAAAGCGGGAACAGGGTACCGAGTTAGACGATCAGCCATAATCATTTTGAATGGCGGAGCAGGCCCGAAGGGCCGAATAGCCTACTCTTGCTCCTATTTTCTATGTTTCTATGTAAATGGGAAGGTCTGTGACAGGGTGGAGGGCGAGAGTGATTAAATGTATTGAAATATATTGCTGGCTGCTTTTCCGAACTCACGTGGACTGGGATCAGAAGTTTGACACCCCCTCGATACGCTTTATCGATAACCCAGTGGCGCCTTCTGATTTTTAATCATTTTTTCCTGTCCCCATCTCGTTGCAGTGAATGGAGCAGTGAGAGAAGAGGCCGTAAACAGGAAGACCGCTGAGGAAGTTGCACAGCTCATTCAGAAAATGGCCAGCCAGTCGGGTCTGGGCGTAATCCGCATTCGCAAACCATTTCACACAGACAGCCCGAGCATACAAGGCCAGTGGAATCCGTTTGTCAACAAATCCAGCGCCCTGAACGTGCAAGACTTCAAGAAGGACGGAGAGAGGCCGGAGGGCCCCCTCTGAAGAGAAGTTATGGACTTAAGCCATGCCTGAGTGAATTGACTGTTGTTACGTGAACCTAATGTTCTCTATTTAAAATTAAATCAAACTCCCTGACATGTTGAGTGGTGGTGCTTCTAATAACATGGAAACCCCCATTGGTGCGGTAAGGGAGTATCTGAAGTTCGAACTTTGGGCGTGGAAATCTTAACAAAGATACAGAAGAAGTTAATGTCCTTGGGCTTCCCCAATGGCTTAGAGCTAAAGGTCACCGCCGCACAGGCCAGGAAGGTCCCGGGTTTCAAACCCTAATCTGCTGAGTTAGGAAGAGCCATGAGGGCAAAATAATTGGTTGCAGTGGTTCTCTGGTTAGGGAAAGGATAAGTTGATCTGATCGCAACCTAGCAAACCCTCTCTCTGGATGTGCACAGGTGAGGACAGGATTCGGGCGTGACTGTGATGCTGCACCTAGTCGAATAGCCCTCCAGCACTCGGTCAAGGCTTGCTCATTAGAAATGGTTACTTAGCCGAGATACCGAAGAGTACGGGGGTCAAAGAAGGGTGGGGTCGGGGAGGTGCTATGCTGGGGTCTGAGGCTAGTAATTTAAATATCTCCACTGCACCCATGGTTTAGTGAGTTTATCTGGTGAGTAACTGAGCCACACAGACTAGGATTAATTGTCTGGTCTGTGCTGAGTTAGTGAATATCAGGTTCAGCAGTAACGCCCCCATTGTCAAATAGCCTACTAACATTCTTTGTTAAGGCCTATGTAGGAATAATAGACACTTGGACAAGGTAGAAGGATGACCACTGCCTGTGGAAGCATCCCACAGTAAAAAATCACTCTCTTCAGGAGGGGATGGAGAGAAAATCAGTCAAGAAAATTGGCAAAATAAAGCTTCCAGTAGATTCTACCTAAACTGCGTGGCTCTCCCCTCATCCTTTAGAAAAACGGCACAGTAAGACTGTCCTTGTGATCACAAGCAGTCTATCACCTTAGTAAGTGTCCTCCCCTTAAACGCTGGATTGCGTACAGAGAACCTTGTGCCCATCCTGTTTGCATGTGCCTGTGAGGATGGAGGTCCCACAATAACCAGGTTCGGACCATGAGTATTCTCCCCTCATCAAACATTGGGCTCGTTCAAAAATGTGACCCTGTCATTTAGAAAAGAAAAGTTCAGGTAACAGTAGTTTTTGTTTTTTGAACATTCAATGCTGATATAACACCACAAAACCAGGGTTCAGCAAACCCGTTTATATATGCTAGAAAGTTTGTTTTTCCTTTAAAACAAAATTGGACCCTTTTATTTTAATTTGCATATTTGTACTTACTTGGAATGATTTATCCAAACTTGTCGATCAACACTTTTGGGGTGGGGCAGTCTGTGTGGGTAGTGTTTATGGTTCTAGTTTAATAATGAATATTACTAAGTTTCATCATATACTCCTTGCAGAGTTGTCAAATTTCAGAAGGCATATTTCAGTGAACGTGGTTTTCCCCATTCCTCCTCTCTTTGTAAGCCAGTGAACATTAATTCTTTCAGTGAAATTGCAATTTGAAACTTAATTTTAACAAATAACTGTTCTACGTGTTTCTCCCCTGTACCTTCCACTCCCTTCTATTGAGCTATAACTGTCTGCGATAAGTAAAGAAAGAAGGAACCTGCATTTACGTAGAGCCTTCTACCGTGGTTCGGTGGGCACCGCTCATGCTTCCGTGTCAGAAGGTTGTGGGTTCAAGTCCCACTGCAGAGACTTGAGCACAAAATCCAGGCTGACACTCCAGTGCAGTACTGAGGGAGGAGTGCCGCACTGTTGGAGGTGCCGTCATTCTGATGAGACGTTAAACCGAGGCTCCATCTGCTCTCTCGGGTGGACGTAAAAGATCCCATGGCACTATTTTGAAGAAGAGCAGGGGCGTTCTCCCTGGTGTCCTGGCCAATATTTATCCCTCAAACCAAGATTATCTCATTGCTGTGTGTGGGACCTTGCTGTTCGCAAATTAGCTGCCGCGTTTCCTACATTACAACAGTGACTACACTTCAAAAAAGTACTTCATTGGCTGTAAAGCGCCTTGAGACATCCTGAGGTCGTGAAAGGCGCTATATAAATGCAAGTCTTTCTTTTACAACTGCTTAACTCACCTTTTTGTCTTTCTCATGCTTTTTTACAACCACTTTCCAGTTTTTAAAACAATCCATTCTCCAGTTATTAAACCCCATTAGCAGCTTTCTTTTGCACCAGTATTTAGTATATTTGATTGGTAACCTTTGCCTGTTGTTTGCTTCCCTCTGTTTTTGGTCAGCCCTGACCGCTGGTCTCTACCTGTAACGTTTCTGGGACAGATCTACTGCCTATTTCCAGAATTTTCTGCTATTCTAAATAGTTTTTGAGCATGAGGGTGTGATGTCGTAGTCGAATAGCCCACCCGTAGTTCCTTACATGTATCCCAGTTGCACAGCTGTGAAAGTGCACTCCAGCAAGGAACCAATGGCTTTGGAAAGGGAAGGAACATTGCTGGTTTAGAGAAGAGAAAGATTAGTTAGCTTAGTGTATTTTCCAACAAAGTGCAGCCATACATTCTTTCATGATTTAGGTTTGCTTTTAAGAAATTATTTGATACTGGGAAGGTCTAGCTTTTCTTCTATTGCTGGGTCTTCACATTGTTTCCCACTTTGGCCCCCGCCCCAAAAGATTTTGAAAGTTATTTTACTCTGCGTTGAAGACCCCTCTCCCGTACCCGCCAGTATTCCACAGCTGAGGGAATATGCCTCCAGACCACTGTGCAACTGGCTTCTTGAAGACGTGCCTGAGTGATTCAGGTTAACTCGCTTTCCATACACTGGAGGAAATGAATGGGCTGTGGGTTTGCAGCTGGGATTCCCCCACACGGTGAGGTCCTGAAGTCGACGGTGATACTGTAGGGGAAATGGTGAGCGGAGCTCAGGCACTTCCCAATAGGCAGGGAGGGGAAATTAGACGCAGCTCTGAACTACCTCCTATTTGTTGGTTATAGAGGAGGAGGGATGCGAGTCTTGCTGAACGTGGGAGTTCCTGATTGGTTCGAGCATCCAGGACAAACATACTTGTCTCCCGCTGCATCCGCTCGAGCTCAATGTCACTGAGTTTGAGGAACATTAAGAGATGCTCCATCACCCACGGGAGTTGGAGGGGTTCCTGGAATACAAGATTCAAGAGGTGGTCACCCCACAGACAGACAGTGTAATAGAGGATAAGGATTACAGGTGAGTGACTATCCATTGAGGTGGGAAGAAAAGTAGGGATGAAGTGCAGGGGTCCCCGAGAGCATTGCTCTTTGGCAAACAAGTTTTCAATATTGAATACTTGTTCCAAAGATGGCATCTCAGCAGAGGGAAGCCATGACCAGTACCATGGCACCATGGAAAGAGTGGTTGCCCAAGGAGGCCCCCCCTCCCCTTCTTGGACTGCAGGAATGCAGTGGCGGGAGGAGATTCAATAGTGAAGGGAGCAACTGTAACTTAAGTTCCAAATTGTCTGTTTCCTGTAGGGACCAGGGTAAGGATATAATCAAGTGGGGGCACAAACTGTTGGAGAAGGAAGGGAGGCAGATAAAAGTTGTGGTTCATGTCAGAACCATTGACAATAAGGAAAAAAGGATCTAGGTTCTACAAAAAGAGTTGAGAAATTGATTTAAGAAACAGAGCCTCAAAGGTAATAATCTCAGGATTACTATCAGTGCCACATCCTAGCCAGTACACAGAAACAGGTAGGGGTGTAAATGTACGGCTAGAGACCTGGGTTCAGTTACTCCGAATAGGGGGCATCTCTGACAGGCCAGGACTTCAGGGAGATGCCTCCCCGGGCCCGGCCGATGGGGAAGGAGGAAGCCTCCGAAAGCTTGTGGATTTTAAAATAAAATTGTTGGACTATAACTTGGTGTTGTAAAATTGTTTACAATTGGCTGATGAGGCTGTAAGAGCTATGGGGAAAGAGCAGGAGCGTGGGACTAATTGGATAGCTCTTTCAAAGAACCAACACAGGCACAATGGGCCAAATGGCCGCCTCCTGTGCTGTAAGATGCTATGATAAGAGCCATTGGACAGGCCGTTCTGCAAAAAAAAATACTTGCATCCCCATTACCAATCTTTGAACATAGTTCTACCAAGACTAGCAGGTATCCAGCATTCAAACAGGAGCAAATGCCTGGTTTCAACATGATTTGTAGGCAGGCACACTTTACACCACTGGCCCCACACTCCAGAAAAGGGGGTAAGACGGGAACATCCCCGATCACCTATCCGGCCACGATATTTATGATCTGGGCGGGCGTCGGAGTTGATGGGAGGCAGTGGAGGTCTGATGCTTCCCCTACAAAAAGAGACGTGGAAAATCGTTACATCTTTTCAAGTGTCTCCGAGTTACTGGCTCAAGAAATCTTGGACCAGGTCAGCTTTTTGTTTCCATTCATGTAGGCATTGTTGGCAAGGCTGGCGTTTACTGCCCATCCCTAGGTGCCCTGAGAATGTGGTGGTGGGCCTTCTTCATGAACCGCTGCAGTCCATGTGGTGAAGGTGTTTGGTAGCGGTTTGATGCAACTGAATGACTTGCCAGGCCACGTCAGAGGGCAATTAAGAGTCAACCACATTGATGTGGGACTGGAGTCACATATAAGCCAGACAACAACAACAACTTGCATTTGTATAGCACCTTTAACATAGTAAAACGTCACAAGGCGCTTCACAGGAGCGATTATGAAACAAAATTTGACACCGAGCCACATAAGGGGATATTAGCTTGGCCAAAGAGTTAAGTTTTAAGGATCGTCTTAAAGGAGGAGAGAGAGGTAGAGAGTCAAAGAGGTTTAGGGAAGGAATTCCAGAGCTTAGGATCTAGGCAGCTGAAGGCACGGCCGCCAATGGTGGAGCAAGAATTGGAGGAGTGCAGGGATCTCAAAGGGTTGTAGGACTGGAGGAGGTTACAGGGATAGGGAGGGGTGAGGCCATGGAGGGTTTTGAAAAAAAGGTTGAGAATTTTAAAATGGAAGCGTTCCTGGACCGGGAACCAATGTAGGTCAGCGAGCACTGGGGTGATGGGAGAACGGGACTTGATGCAAGTTAGGATACAGGTAGCAGAATTTTGGATGAGCTCAAGTTTATGGAGGGTGGAAGATGGGAGACCGGCCAGGAGAGCATTGGAATAGTCAAGTCTAGAGGTAACAAAGGCATGGATGAGGGTTTCAGCAGCAGATGAGCTGAGGCGGGGCGGAGACACACAATGTTACAGAAACTTAACTGTACCAGCCACATAAACACTGTGGCTACAAGAGCAGGTCAGAGGCTGGGCATTTTGTGGCAAATGACTCAACTGACTCCCCAAAGCCTTTCCACCATCTACAAGGCACAAGTCAGTGTGATGGAATACTCTCCACTTGCCTGGATGAGTACAGCTCTGACAACACTCAAGAAGCTTGACACCATCCAGGACAAAGCAGCCTGCTTAATTGGCACCCCATCCACTAGCTTAACATTCACTCCCTCCACCACTGGCGTACCATGGCTGCTGTGTGTACCATCTATAAGATGCATTGCTGCAACTTGCCAAGGCTTTTTTGACAGCACCTCCCAAACCCGCGACCTCTACCACGCAGGAGGACAAGGACAGTAGGCACATGGGAACACCACCACCTGAATGTTCCCCTCCCAAGTCACACACCATCCTGACTTGGAAATATATCGCCGTTCCTTCATCGTCGCTGGGTCAAAATCCTGGAACTCCCTACCTAACAGCACTGTGGGAGTACCTTCACCACATGGACTCAGCGGTTCAAGAAGGCGGCTCACCGCCACCTTCTCAAAGACAATTAGGGATGGGCAATAAATGCCGGCCTCGCCAGCGACGCCCACATCCCATGAATGAATGAAAAAAAAGGCGGAAGTTGGCGGTCTTGATGGAACGGATATGGAATGGGAAGCTCATCTCAGGGTCAAATAGGACACCGAGGTTGCGAACGGTCTGGTTCAGCCTCAGACATTGGCCAGGGAGAGGGATGGAGTCGGTGGCTAGGGGACGGAGTTTGTGGCGAGGACCGAAGACAATGGCTTTGGTTTTCCCACTATTGAGTTGGAGAAAATTTTTGCTCAACCAGTACTGGATGTCGGACAAGCAGTGACAAATCAGACAGTGAAGGGGTTGAGGAAGTTGGTGGTAAGGTAGAGTTGGATGTTGTCAGCATACATGTAGAATCCGGCATTGTGTTTTCAGATGATGTTGCCGAGGGGCTGCACATAGAGAGAAATAGGAGGGGGCCATGGTTAGATCCTTGGGGGACTCCAGATGTGCGGGAGTGGGAAGAGAAGCCATTGCTGGTGATTCCCTGGCTACGACTGGATAGATAAGAATGGAACCAGGCGAGCGCAGTCCCACCCAGCTGGACGACGGAGAAGAGGCATTGGAGGTGGTTCGAGTGGTCAACAGTGACAAAGGCTCCAGAGAGGCCGAGAAGACTGAGGAGGGATAGTCTAGCACGATCACAGTCATTTGTGACTTTGATAGGGGCCGTTTCAAATAAGACCAGGTAAGGACAACAGGTTTCCCTTCCTTAAGGACATTAATGAACCAGTTGGGGTTTTACAACCATCCAGCAGTGACTCTTTTAATGATATTTCCAGATTTTTTTTATATACTGAATTCAAATTCTTATTTGAACTCACGTTCTCTGGAATACTAGTCCGATAACATGACCACAACACTACCTATATATGCTGCCAGCCTTTTGGCCGATCAGACGCGAAGATGTCAAAAAAAGGAGCAGAAGCCAATAAAATCCCGAAAGAAAAATGAATGCCTACCTCACAAAGCTGCTTTCAGTTAAATTCTAGAGTATACCAAGGTGCAGAAAGCAGCAATGAGGTTCTAAGGTAAACAATCTGTATTCCTGCCCAGTGCCATGGTAACACTGATGTCATTAATTAACACATTAAAGGTCAGCAAACTTTAGCGAACTTCAAAGTTTTAATAACATTTCCCTGCCCTTACCCGAAATAGACTTTCCCCATTCGAAGTTTGAAGAGTTTGAAGTTGTGTTTGAATTTTAGAAAATATTGCTCTGGGCATACAGCCAGATCTGGCAATAATTGGTAATGCGTCAGCAACAGAATTCACAAAATGTAGCAACAAGCCAGACAATCAACATAAGATTAACTTCTGGTGGTAAATAAAGAATTCACAACTGCTGCACAATATTGATTGCCATGTTCACAATTATAGCAAGTATGCTCACCTTTCTGGAAATGTAATGGTCTGAATTTGTTTACGAACATACATACGAAAAATGATAGACAGGGAAAGACCTATTGATCTATCCAGCCTGCGATGCGTTATGCATCACAATACATACACAACCCATCCAAGCTGGAGCCATGTGATCTCCTGGGAGAGGTGAAAAACCAAATTAAAAACCCAGGCCAATTTGGGGGCAAGGGGTGGGGGGATAAAAATCTGGAAAATTGCTCTCCTACACCCCCCCCCCCCCCCCCCACTTAGGCGATTGAAACTAGTCCAGAAGATCACTCTGACCCTGATCAACATTACAGGATACCTACCTCTTGTGTGAGGTGACCTCCGCCCCGGCCAGAAACAGGTCCAGCTCTCGCTTGAAGGAATTCAGCGAATTAACATTCACCGCGTGAGCCGGCAGCCTGTTCCACAGGTCCACGATTTTGTGGGAAAAGAAGAACCTCCAAACGTCTAACCTAGTTTTGCCCTAACATAACTGGTAAGAGGGACTCCTGGTCCTCCTTAACCTAGTCAGTTGAAACATTTGATATGCACAAACACAATTTAGTCCCTTCATCATCTTATAAACCTCAATCAAATCATCCCTTAGTCTAAGCTTCTCTAAAGGATAGAATCCCAGCTCTTTGAGCCTATCTGGGTAACTAGTTTACTAGTGCATCTCCTGTGGCATTGCTCACAGTAAATTGAATGATGCACTGTTTTCTAATGACAGGAGGTTTACACTATGTAATGCACAAATATATTATTCTGCTGCTAATATGGAGTTGTGTTTAACCTGACTTGTTCTTTGAGGCCATAGAGTCCAATTGCTTTAAGCAAACACAGCCTGAGGTCAGTAAGAGTTTAATTGCAGTTTAATGAGGTAAGTTTGCAGATTGCGAAGTGTGTGTAAACTTCAGTTCCCAAACTAATTGCTCTTCTTTCTATGGAGAGCCTCCATTACCTCACCCCAAAAGACTATTCTACATTTGTGAATATAGACAGAATTTCGGCAAGTGATTTGACTGCGAAGAAAGAGCTTGCATTTATATAGCGCTTTTCACAACCTCAGGTCGTCCCAAAGCACTTTACAACCATTGAAGTACTTTTGAAGTGTAGTCACTGTTGTAATGTTAAAATCACGGCAGCTAAATTTGCACACAGCAAGGTCCCACAAACAGCAATTTAATAAATGACCAGATCATCTGTTTCAGATGTTGGTTGAGGAATAAATTTTGGCCAGAACATCACGAGAACTCCCCTGCTCTTCTTGGACTAGTGCCACGGGATCTTTAACGTCCACCTGAGAGGGCAGATAGGGCCTCGGTGTAACATTTCATCCGAGAGATGGCACCTCCGACAGTGCAGCACCCACTCAGTACTGCGCTGGAGTGTCAGCCTAGATTATGAGCTCAAGTCTCTGGAATGCGACTTGAACCCATGAGCTTCTGACCCAGAGATGAGAGCACTACCCACTGAGCCACGGCTGGCGCAGTGGAGAGGAGGGAGAAATCAGCTGTTTCCAATAATGTTTCCGCCTGTACTTTGCAGCAGGAGTCACTGGATAGTGATCAGGATCAGACCCCCTCCCCCTCCGCCATTGGCCTTCCAGAGATCAGGTACCTCGGGGTACAAACCTACTAATGGTTCAGTGCAATAATGGGCAGTGCATTTACCATCTGAGCCCTCATGGAAGCCCATAACAATGAGATTTGTAACTGTCCAGATGATACGAGAACTGAGAGGTTATACCTATCAGGAAATATTGATTAGGCAGGGTCTCTTTCCTCTAGAAAAGAGAAGGCTGAGTGGTGACCTGATAGAGGTTTTTAAGATTATGAAGGGGTTTGATATTGTAGACGTAGAGAAGATATTTCCACTTGTGGGGGAGTCCAAAACTAGGGGTCATAAATATAAGATAGTCACTAATAAATCCAATAGGGAATTCAGGAGAAACATCTTTACCCAGAGAGTGGTGAGAATGTGGAATTTGCTACCATAAGGAGTAGTTGAGCTGAATAGTATAGATGCCTTTAAGGGGAAGCTAGATAAACACATGAGGGAGAAAGGAATAGAAGGTTATGCTGATTGGGTTAGATGAAGAAGGGTGGGAGGAGGCTCATGTGGAGCATAAACACCATCATAGACCAGTTGGGCTGAATGGCCTGTTTCTGTGCTGTACATTCTATGCAATTCTATGTCATCCAAAGCCAGAAGTGAAGTTACAGCCTCAAGCTGACTCCAAGGTTTTTATTATATTTTATTGTTCATAACATGAGGTTCATGTTAGCAGTTTCATTCAGTTTTGACAGCTGCACACACCAACATGCTATTTTTAACACACGGATAAGATGGAAACACCGTGTTTCAAACTTGCTCTCTTACCATTGTTTTTAAAACCTGCCGCTTTCCCATTGTTGTTAGATGATGATAAATGGGACTACGTGCCCTAGGGGAACGGGTGTTACTGAATGTAACTTCCTAGAACCTCAAGGTGTGTTTGGTCTGGTGACCCGACACCTGGTGCCACCGAGACTTTTAACTACAAAAATTTTTTAAAGGGATCACCTCATTGATTTTTCATGAAGATGGTGTCCCTTTAATTACCTTTAAGACTACATTGGACTGGGGAAAGACCATTGTGGTGTATCTTGGTCAGTATGAACATTCAAACGATGTCTCTCTCTCTCTATTCCACCTCTTATACCCTGCAGTAGGGGCTTACAAAATCAGGAAAGACCCCAAGAGTAGGAAATTATAGCACAGATGAAGACTTTTCAGCCCGTTTGCTGGGCTATCCACTCTAATCCCATCCCCCTGCCCTTTTATATTCTCCTTTTTCAAATGCTTATAGAATCATAGACCCTTACAGCACAGAAGCTGCCTGTGCCGGCTCTTTGAAAGAGCTATCCAATTAGTTCCACTCCCCTGCTTTATCCCCACAGCGCTGCAAAATTTTCCTTTTCAAGTAAATTCCCTTTTGAAAGTTACTATTGAATCTGCTTCCACCGCCCTTTCAGACAGTGCATTCCAGATCATAACAACTCGCTGCGTAAAAACATTTCTCTTCATCTCCCCCCCGGTTATTTTGCCAATTATCTTAAATCTGTGTCCTCTGGTTACCGACCCTCCTGCCAGTGGAAACAGTTTCTCCTTATCTACTCTATCAAAACCCCTCGTAATTTTGAACACCTATATTAAATCTCCACATAACCTTCTCTGCTCAAAGGAGAACAATCCCAGCTTCACCAATCTCTCCACATAACTGAAGTCCCTCATTCCCAGTACCATTCTAGTAAATCTCCTCTGCACCCTTGCTAAGGCCTTGATATCCTTCCTAAAGTGTGGTGCCCAGAATTGGGCACAATACTCCAGCTGAGGCCTAACCAGTGATTTATGACGGTTTAGCATAACTTCCTTGCTTTTGTACTGTAGGCCTCTACTTATAAAGCCCAGGATCCTGCTTTCCTAACAGCTTTATAAACTTGTCCTGCCACATTCAAAGATTAGTGTATGTGATTATCCAAATGAAGTTCCAGGCTCTGCCTCAATAGCAACTTGTTGTAAACCGTTCCATGTTCTATAAACCCTCTATGTGAAAATAAGTTTTCTAACTTCATCCTTCATTCTTTTAATGATAATGCTGAAATCATCTCCTTATTTCCGATTTGTCCATCAGTAGAAGCAATCTTTCACTATTTACCTTCAAAACCTTTCACAATCATGTAGAGTGCATTATTGCATCGTGAGCACATTTTTGGAAATATTCTATCTGATTTAATTTCTCAGCAATCACTGTCCAAACTGTATTATATTGTGTAGTATTCCATAAAGCTGTAAGTTAATGTTGTGCAATAAACCCCATTGATGGTGAACTAGAATATAGTGTCCAAAGTGAACGAGGTGTACACACAAACTCTTTGTTCAAGGATACAGTCCTGAGCAGTGCCTTGCTTGAAGGCCAAATACGAAGCAACAACATTTCTCCTTTCTCGCTTCCTCCTCTGAGTCCCCACTCCAGCTTGCAAAGCTGTGAATCAAAGCTCAGAGACACATGGGACCGTAGTTCAGCTGAGGGTTTCAGGTTGTGCAATGCTGTGAGGGGGAGGTGGGCTACAAGTAGTCCCTGATGAGTTAAGGGTGTCAATGTTGTAATCAAACAGAATAGTCCTTTTACAGTGAAATAACTCAGCATTTATTGTGCCAATCTGAGCATCAATACAACAGAGCATTTGTTGTGCCTCACTCATGTGGGACATCGCAAAATGCTTCACAGCCAACTATTTACTTTTGAAATGCAGTCGCTGTTGTTACTTAGGCAAACCTGATAGCCGATTGCACACAGCAACATCCCACAAACAGCAAATGAGACAAACGACTCATTAATCTCTTTTCTTGGTGGTGTTGGTTGAAGGATAGATGTTGGCCAGGACATTGGCAGAATGCCCTGCTCTTCTTCAGACAGTGCCACGGAATCTTTTTACACCCACTTGAACAGGCAGACGGGGCGTCAGTTTAATGTCTCGCCCAACAACAATCTCCCAGTGTTTAGCTCCTGAGCAGCAGTAGAGTATTGCCCTCCCGTGACAAAGCACTTAATCCAGCCGCACTGATTCAATGTCTCAATTACACTTTTTGGAAAGCAATGATTTGTGTTCAGCTGCAAGAACGAGTCAGTCTCACGATCTTAATCCTCTTTTTTTTTTGCAAAGTTTTGCAGTCAATTCGAGGTCAGACTCATTACCTTCTGAAGGCAGAGACTGCTGCACCTTTATTATATCACAGAATCTTTAAATTGAGTTTGAGAGTGTAATAACCTCAAATCAAAATGACTTGTTTCTAGAACTCAACTAGAAATTGCTGTTTCATCAAATTTGTCAGCCTGCCAGTTCCTAAAGTCTGCGTTTTAGGATAAAAAGATTCACTTTTTTTTGGGTTCTTTAGTAAGTTATTTTAAAAGGCAGTCTTCCGAGCACCCTACCCCAAGCAAAGATGACGGACAGCCTATCAGTTCTGTACCTCTGCCCGTCTCGCTGTGCAACCAAACACGGGGAAATGGCCATGAGCATGTCAAGGTAATCTGCCAGGTAGGGTGGTAGAGACAAAACCCTTGGGGATGTTCAAAGTGCAGCTGGATGTTTTAATGGGATTAATTAGGATAACAGAGGGATGAGTTTCGATGGGCTGCATGGCCTTTTCTTCTCCTCAATTCTTTCTCATGCCACTCGCTATTTTCCCCTCATTCCTGTCAGCGTAACTGAGATCAATGATTCACATTGTGGGGCACAAGCGTTTATTCTACCGTCCTGGTTTCACTCTAGTTTGCTGTTTGCAGGATCTTACTGTGCACAAAATGATGTCAATGGCCAAGCTGGCAGTTGTGGTGCTACAGCTGGGCTATCTAACCTTGGACAAGGAAAGGGGGGAAAAAAAATCTGCCAGGGTTCCCTGTCCTGGTCACTATGTGTGTGAATGTGTGCACGTGCGTGTATAGACATTGGATACGGCCAAGATCAGGAAGAGCTATGATGCTGCTCTCCCCTCCCCAATAGTATTCCAACACTCTGTCCAGACTCACACATGCAGAATGGTCACTTAGGCGGGGTGCCAGAGGTTGTGTGGTGTCAATGGAATTGTAGCCCAGCATAGCCCCAGTACCGTCAGGGGAAGAGTGGGAGGAGATTGAAGAGGGAAAAACATTACCTTACTTTTCAAAGCTAAGGCAAGGATAAGATGCATCACATCATCCAATTTTAATGCATTCCCAGCACTTCAAAACTATGGTACTTCCTTGGAGGTGTGAGTGCAAGTATATAAAGGCATAAAAAAGGCAAATAGCATTTTGGGCATCCCATGAGGAAAAGGATACTAAAGACCATGAGAGCATATAGCATAGAAACACCAAGCTGATACTAGAGATGGGGAACTATGGTTATGAGGAGATGCTAGAGATAGTGAAACGACTTGCCCTGGAGTAAAGAAGGCTAAGAGGAGATTTAATGGAGGTTTTTATAATTATAAAAGACATTGATAGGATGAATCATAGAATCATAGAAAGGTTACAGCACGAAAGGAGGCCATTCAGCCCATCGAGACCGTGCCTGCTCTATGCAAGAACAATCCAGTTGGTCCCACTCCCCCGCCCTATCTCTGTAGCCCTGCAAATTCTTTCCTTTCGAGTACTTAGCCAGTTCCCTTTTGAAAGCCATGATTGAATCTGCCTCCACCACCCCCTCGGACAGCGCATTCCAGATCCTAACCACTCGCTGTGTAAAAAAAATTTTCCTCATGTTTCCTCATTGGTTCTTTTGTCAATCACCTTAAATCTATGTCCTCTGGTTCTTGACCCTTCCGCCAATGGGTACAGTTTCTCTCTATCTACTCTGTCTAGACCCTTCATGATTTTGAATACCTCTATCAAACCTCCTGGCAACAGTCTCTGTTCCAAGGAGAACAACCCCAGCTTCTCCAGTCTGTCCATGTAACTAAAGTCCCTCATCCCTGGAATCATTCTACTAAATCTCTTCTGCTCTTTCTCTAAGGCCTTCACATCTTTCCTAAAGTGCGGTGCTCAGAATTGGACACAATACTCCAGTTGTGGCCGAACCAGTGTTTTATAAAGGTTCATCATGACTTCCCATACTTTTGTACTCTATGCCTCTATTTATAAAGCCCAGGATCCCGTATGCTTTTTTAACCGCTTTCTCAACCTGCCCTGCCACCTTCAACGATTTGTGTACATATACCCCGAGATCTCTCTGTTCATGTACCTCTTTTAGAATTGTGCCCTCTAGTGTATATTGCCTCTCCTCGTTCTTCCTACCAAAATGCATCACCTCGCATTTTTCTGCGTTAAATTTCATCTGCCACGTGTCCGCCCATGCCACCAGCCTGTCGATATCCTCTTGAAGTCTATCACTCTCCTCCTCACTGTTTACTTACACTTCCAAGTTTTGTGTCATCTGCAAATTTTGAAATTGTGCCCTGTACACCCAAGTCCAAGTCATTAATATATATCAAGAAAAGCAGTGGTCCCAGCACCGATCTCTGGGGAACACCACTGCACACCTCCCTCCAGTCCAAAAAACAACCGTTTACCACTACTCTCTGGATAGGAAAAGACTATTTTCTCTAGTTGATAAGTCAGTGATAAGGGGTCATCAATTTAAAATTGTTACTAAGAGAGTGGGACAGAGGTTAGGAAAAAAAATTCTTTATACTGATGGTTGTTGGAGCATGGAATGCTTGACCACAGGGAGTTCTGGAGGCAGAGACCATTACATCTTTTAAGGGAAGAATAGATAAATATTTGAAGCAGAGGAAGATATAAGGGCTGCGGAGAGAGGGCAGTGGGATTAGTTTGGGATTGCACCAGCAAAGAGCCAGCACGGACACAATGGGCCAACTGACCTCCGTCTGTGCTCTGAAGGTCCATGGTTCCTACATTCCTCAGTCTTTCCTTCCCTCTACAATCTACAGGCTTTTAAACCCCAGGTTTGGTGGCATCTAACCACTGCTTTTGGAGTTATCTTGTCTTATACCCTCACTTTTTCAACTTTACTGGTCCCCGCACTAAGGGCCTTGGCTCTTTTACCTAAGCTCCTCAATTAAAAAAGAAGCTGCAATGAAAGACTTCAAATTCTATGGCCACCCATTCATTATTGTCAACAATGTTTCCATTGGCAACTTGGGGGTTCAGTGTTTTACTCTCAGCTGGAGAGTATCATAGAAACATAGGAACAGGAGTAGGCCATTCGGCCCCTTGAGCCTGTTCCGCCATTCAATTAGATCATAGCTGATCTGTATCTTAACCTGCCTTGGTTCCGTAACCCCCAATACCTTTGCCTAACAAAAATCTATCAATCTCAGTTTTGAACATAAAGCATCTTATGTTCATTTCCAAGGTGTCACCATCAGTTGCGTCATAAAGATGAACTTCACTTCAACACCTTCTGTGACACCAGATGTTCTCTATCTTCTACTGAAACTGAGAATTCACAATGAGGGCTAAACTGCCGGTTTCTGAATCAATCTGTGTAGGCTTTAATCCTCTAAAACATTTCCTGAATACAGTAACTAACGTGTATTTGGTCGACTACTTGCATGGCATTTTCCTCTTTCAAGCCTAGGCATGCATTCACATTAATCCCTAAAGTTCTTGAATTCTATTTGGGCTGATAACAGCTATAAATTCTAGCTATCTGCATGTCAGAATAGTATAGTCAGTCAAAGAGCAATATCCTTCTCATTGATTATACTAGAAGCTGCTTAGAAATCTGTCAAAAATCAATGAATTTTCTGACACCATTAGAACTCGTACCAATTCCCCTATTAATTCGCCATGTCCTCAAACCAGGTCTCCGAAGTTGGGACTAATTACTTAGAAACTCTTTTGTACTCCAGTGTAGGAACATAAAGCATGGAACTAGACAAGGCTATTTGCCCCATCACTTCCACAGACCATGTACAATCTGCTCCGTCATGGACTCTACCCAACCCATTCAACATCCTGAGAGAAGGATCTGCATCGTTTTCCATGCACCAAAGGTTTTAAATACCGTAAAAATGTAGGAGTAAAGGAACACTGAGGGAGATAAGGAGTTCCAGAGCTGGTGGTAGGACCCCCCTTTGCAATTTTCAGGAGCAGATGGACGGAGCGCAGTCCACCCATTTGTACCAGACAGTGGGTGGTCTAACTAGCTGTTGTCAAAGGGACCGCTCGTGGTCGCTCCCCAAAAGGCCCAGAAATTTTTTTTTGTGGGAGGGAGGGCAAAGAGGGACAGGAACGCTCCCCCTGGCTTCACAATAGTTCTACGGCCTGCTGTCGGCTCGGGCTCGACCCCCTGCGGGACTGGACTCCCCCCCCCCGAAACAGGCCGGACCTGCCAGTCAGCTCAGTGTGGGAAGCCGGGGACGATTACCCACTCTCCCAAAACCAGCGGAGCGCCCGTTTGGCTCCCACATTTCCATGGCTACATTTTATACAAGGCCCAAACCTGACAATGGTTCTGGACTCCCTCTGACGGCTTCATGCCCGTTTTGGGCGGAGGTCGAAAATCCCTTCCACTGAGTAAGGGGGGAGAAAGGTAAGACTTCTTTTTGGTAAGTGTTGATTAAGATGCTAGCAAAGATCAGGAGAGGAATGACCATGCCGCGAACAACACTGCTGATCATGGACAGGCCAGAGCTTTCACAGTGACAGATATTTAGAGAGTTAACTTGATTTGGATCGCACTCTTAATTGGGACAAATTTGTATCGTGGGCACTAAAAAGGAAGTGGTGCTGTAGTGTCACTAGTTAGACTTTTATGGACTGGCACTGCTGTAGAAGCAACAGGATATTATTGGAGGCACTGGATACACATTAGATTCCAACTTCATTCCAGCTGTGTCATGATCACATGTGGAGAGATTTTTGCCCAAAATGTATATTTTTACTTTACATAGCACGTACGGCACAGAAACAGGCCATTCGGCTCAACAGGTCCAGGCCAGTGTTTATGCTCCACACGAGCCTCCTCCCTCCTTCATCTAACCCTATCAGCATATCCTTCTATTCCTTTCTCCTTCATGTGTTTATCTTGCTTCCCCTTAAATGCATCTACGCTAGTGGCCTCAACTACTCCTTGTGGTAGCGAGTTCCACATTCTAACCACTCTCTGGGTAAGGAAGTTTCTCCTGAATCCCCTATTGGATTTATTAACGACTATCTTATATTTATGGCCCCTAGTTCTGCTCTCCCCCGCAAGTGGGAACATCTTCTCCACGTCTACCCTATCAAACCCTTTCATAATTTTAAAGACCTCTATCAGGTCACCCCTCAGTCTTCACTTTCCTAGAGAAAGGAACCCCAGCCTGTTCAATCTTTCAACTTTTTCTTATTGAATTTTTTTCTATTTAAATTATTATCTCCCCAGTTTGGTCTCCACGGACCATTCCTAGCTGAGAGGGCAAGCAGAGACCCCGCTTCAAGGCCTCCAACAAAGCCACTCTTGGGGTGTCCAAAACGAGTTGCTGAGGAGCTGCTTGGGTTACTCCCTCTCCAATCTTCTCTTCCGACCTGTGCCTAGAAGTGGCTGGCCTCAGATCAGTGCTTTTTTATACAGCAACACAGCTGAGCGCAACAACGTGCAACGACATATGCAGCGTCTTGGTAGTAAATGTTCCAAGGTGCTGGACAGAGGGGGAAACGGGTGCTGAGCAGCAGTAGAAGAACTAGGAGAGATGACTGAAAGGATGACCAAACAGATTGTCCTTGCGACGGCATTTAACGACGAGGAGAGAAGTAGCAAGTTGGAGGGGTATAGGGAGCGAGTTCCTGAGGGTCGGGCCGAGGTGGCTGAATGTTCTGCTACAGAATGGTGGTACAGGGAGGAAGACTAAAAGACGTGGGCTGGGAGTGCAGAGGTACGATGGCTCAAACCCATGGAGAGATTTGTAAATAAGGACAAAGTGTTTGACTTCAGTGTATTCAGTTTAGTAGCAGGTGAAGAATTGTTAGCACAGATCCAGGTCGTATCACTGTACTGTGCTACACTATAGTGGATCAAAACACTGGCCTGCTAAATGCTGCACAATACTATAGATACTTTGAAAACTGCAAAGAACATTCATCACTTGAATGAGTTAACTGCACTCATTAGCCTCACAATTGATAGAAAAATGTGTGCAGCTCCGTGCACCAGGAGTAAAGGTGGTATCGGGGGATAATTCTAGGCCTGTGGCTGAAAAATGGGTTTCTCAGATCTAAGACCTAATTTGGTCATTGTGCTGGAAAGCAGCAATTCATTTCTGAGGAGCAAGTCTCGGCCAGCCAGCTAATACTTTTACAAAGCATACGTGAAGTCACGCAGCTGAAAATAAACATAACACCACAACATTATGCCAAACCTAGATTTCAACATGCTTGACCCTGACGCTTTATCTGCAGTTATCAATTCTGCTTAATCTCTAAAGATGTAAGTCAGGCCACTGTTGATGCTGACGTGACTTTTATTTGTGTATTTTGATTATTATACCACTGTTCAGGGAAGCTTTGGGCTCTGCCTCCTACCACTGGGTTGCTTAAGTTTGATCTAAAAAAGATGTTAATGTACGACAGTCTGCGATTTAATTTAATTTTTTGTTCATTTTCCTTCAGGGTTCTCTTACTACTGTTTTTGCATTCTCCTTCAGCTAGTTGAGGTTATGAGTGAGCTGAGGCACCAGTGCTGCTCTTTATTCAGGCAGCAAGACAACAATAGCAAGGTAGCAAGGCTGTAAAGCGCTTTGGTCGTGAAAGGCGCTATATAAATGCAAGTCTTTCTTTCTTTCTTTCATTCTCTTAGTCTTGTCTTGTCCTGTGTCCTCTACTGTGTCCGTACAGTGGTGCTAAACCCATATGTGATGTTAGTAACACATGGGTTTATTTGTTAAAATGGCGGACAAAAGAATTTAATTTGAACGAGTTTATGCATACGTTACTGATACCACACAATGCAATTTAAACTCACGAGTCTCCTAGTTTTCCAATCCCTTCATGGCCTCACCCCTCCCTATCTCTGTAACCTCCAGCAGCCCTACAAGTGGGATCTCTGTGCTCCTCCAATTCCATCCTCTTGATTATCCCAATTTTCATTGTTCTGCCATTGGCGGCCTTGCCTTCAGCTATCTAGGCCCTAAGTTCTGGAATTCCCTCTCTGAACCTCTCTACCTTTCACTCCTCCTTTAAGATGCTCTTTAAAACCCATCTCTTTGACCAAGTTTTTGGTGACCAGTCCTAATATCTCCTTATGTGGCTCGGTGTCAAATTTTGTTTGATAATATTCCTGTGAAGCACCTTAAGAACATAAGAACATAAGAACATAAGAAATTGGAGCAGGAGTAGGCCAATCGGCCCCTCGAGCCTGCTCCGCCATTCAATAAGATCATGGCTGATCTGATCCCAACCACAAATCTAAAGAACACAAGAAGTCGGAGCAGGACCCGGCCACATAGCCCCTGGGCCCTCTCAGCCACCCACAGGGCATTGACCGATCCGAACTCAGCTTCATGTCCAATTTCCTGCCCGCTCCCCATAACCCCTAATTCCCTTTACTTCTAGGAAACTGTCTATTTCGAAACCTTAGAGGGTTTTACTATATTAATGGCGCTATATAAATGCAAGTTATTGCTGTAGTAGTTGTTCAGTCGGCAGCTTCCCTGGAGTTCCTACCGCTACCCAGTGTTGGCCATGAGAAAGTGGTGGTTGGCCTTCTTGAACCGCTGTGATCCATATGGTGAAGTTGTTCCCACACCGCCGTTAGGAAGGGAATTCCAGCATTTTGACCCAGCGGCCGATATATGTCCAAGTCGGATAATGTGTTACTTGGAGGGGAACTTGGAAGTGATGGTGCTCCCACACACCTGCTGCCCTTGTCCTTCTAGGTGCTGGAGGTCGTGGGTTTGGGAGGTGCTGTCGAAGAAGCCTTGGTGAGTTGCTGCAGTGCATCCTGTGGATAGAACACACTGCAGCCACTGTGCGCCGGTGGTGGAGGGAGTGGATGTTTAAGGTGGTGGATGGGCTGCCGATCAAGCGGACTGCTTTGTCCTGGATGGTGTTGAGCTTCTTGAGTGTTGTTGCAGCTGCACCCATCCAGGCAAGTGGAGAGCATTGCATCACACCAGTATGACTAACTTATGCCTTGTAGGTGGTAGAAAGGTTTTGAGGAGTCAGGAGGTGAGCCACTCGTCGCAGAATACCCAGCCTCTGATCTGCTCTAGTAGCCATGACATTTATGTGGCAAAGAATAAGCTTAGGAGGAAATAGGTGACTTTGGACCTATGGCTCCCAAAGCTTTCCACCATTGGGGCTTTCTTCACGTCATGTCTGGATCTGTTACAGACTAATTGACAGAGATTGATTGCTATGATTAGTCAATAACTCCATTACCGTTGTATCATCCGACTACCAGGATGGTAGAAGGTGAACTAGATGGCCCATGGTCTTTTTCCATCTAACAATTCCTATATTCCTAAGTTAGAGCAAGAGAATTGCAACTGTGATAATATCAGCTGCTGAGCCTCCGCCACAAACCTCTGGAGATCGCAACTCAGAAACTGTGAGCCAGCAGCAATCCAGATGTGCATTATTGAAAAGATGAATCCCCTCTCTGAAACCAGTTGCTGTGCTACTCTGACCATGGGATGGCCCACACCATCGCTTCTGCAGGCTACACCAAAACTGGGAACACTTGGTGCTGTGTCAGCTATGGCTCAGTGGTTAGCACTCTTGCCTCTGAGTTAGAGGGTTGTGGGTTCAAGTCCCACTCCAGAGCTCAAAACTCTAGGCTGCAGCACTGAGAGAATGCTGCACTGTTTAGAGGTGCTGTCTTTCAGATGAGATGTTAAACCAAGGCATTGTCTGCCCTCTCAGGTGGATGTAAACAATCTCATGGCATTATTTTGAAGAAGAATTCCTGTCAATGTCCTGGCTAATTTTTATCCTTCAACCAATGCAGGTTATCTGGTCATTATCACATCGCTGTTTCTGGGATCTTGCTGTGCTCAAATTGGCTGCCATGTTTCCTACATTACAACAATGATTACACTTCAAAAGTACTTCCTTGGCTGTTAGGCACTTGGGGACATCCTGAGGTCGCTGAAGGCGCTATATAAATGCAAGTTCTTTCTTTCTTTTCTGCTGTTGGGTGCCCAATGTGAAAAGTCTTGTGTGTCTGTTCCCTAGCGCTGACATCCCCCGAATACTGAGCACAGAATTCACCCAAAAAACTAGACAAACTAAAGTCTATGCTGTAAAAATATTTGGTGATAATTCTAGCAGGGCTGGTATTAGTTTGATCAGATCCCCGACATGAAGACATGTATAGACCTACTCCTGATATTTCCACACAAGTAGATTAAATTAATGCATTTTTATTGGGTTGGCATTTTTAGAGGTATCATCCAAACCAATTCTTCAGCCAGTATGCCTTGTAGTTTGTTATCATGATTTTCAATTTTGTGCTTGTTTTTAGGCACATCAGGGCGTCAACATTTTCAGCACCCCTATTATCAAAGGCTTCAGTGGACCAAGAAACTACCGTCAATTGATGTGACATTCAATAATTTTGGATGGCACCTCCCTTAACCGAAAGGCAGACTTTGGGACGTCCCGCAGATGAGAAGGGTGCTATATAAATGTCAAATGTACGGAGTCGTACAACACCAGGTTATAGTCCAACAGCTTTATTTGAAATCACAAGCTTTCGGAGCTTTGCTCCTTCGTCAGGACGAAGGAGCAAAGCTCCGAAAGCTTGTGATTTTCAAATAAAGCTGTTGGACTATAACCTGGTGTTGTACGACTCCGTACATTTGTCCACCCCAGTCCATCACCGGCATCTCCACATCATATAAATGTCAGTCCTTCCTCTAAAAATGCCAACCCAATAAAATCTTCTTGAACATATTTCCAATGTCATGACACATAGAAACCAGAATAATTTTGTTCAGAATGTTATTAATCTTAAGCAGTGAAGTGGTTAACTCACTGCACTGTTTGAACCAATAAGGGTCATTTATCAGCATAAATTCTCAAATGTAATTTTTTAATGTTCCTTTTACACACAAGATAACAGGTATATCAGACACTTTATTCCAAATTGTACCGCACTGGCCCTTTTTAACAACACTGCAGTGTGACCTTTCCTTTAACAATCGGAGCAAAATTAATTCATATCATTCCCCTTCGAGTAGGTGAAGCTCCCCAGGGACTGCTGCTAAGCAGAACAAATACCACATCTTACAAAGGCACATGGGCTGGGAGTCCAGAACCTGACACACTTTCATTGTTTAAGCAGCACAAAAACTATATTCATGCCGAGAGGAAAAATATCGCCAGCAGCTCCTTACGTAGTATGTAACGCAAATCCATTAAACCTAATCAGGTCATCTCAGTGCCATCACCTACTGCCTCGCCACAATATTCAAAGATACAGGTGTGCACAAAAACAACCACACACACACTCACACACACTCACACAAACACAATCTCACACACATTCACACATGTACTCACACACACTCACGCACATACTCTCACACATACTCACACACACTCACAAACACACACTCACACACACTCACGCACACACACTCAATCTGACACACACACTCACACACACTCTCACATGCACACTCATACATACACACACACACTCTCACATAGATACTCACACACACATACATACACACTCAAACACACTCACATACACACACTCACTCACAAACATACATACTCTCACACGCTCAAACACACACTCTCACACATACTCACACACGCACACACCCTTTCATACACATGCACACATGGTCATACACACACACACTCATGCACACACTTACACACATGTTACACTCACATACTCATACATACACACACACACACACAGACTCACACACTCTCACACACACACTTTCACACATACACTCTCACACACACACACACACACATGCGTACAGATACACTCTGACAAATACACAGAACACGGGAGATAGAAGGCCGGCGGTGGTGGGGGGGGGGGGGGGAGGTGAGTGGTGGGGGGTGGGGTCGAAGGTCGTGTGATAGAGGCCTGGGAGGGGGGGATCGGTGGCGATCAGGTGAGAGCGTCAGCCTGTGTTCTTTAAACGTGGGGTCAGGAGGAACACTGCTGCTCCTCTCGGCACTGCAGTTTCATAAACTTATCTCGCAGTGGGGTCCTCAAACAGATGTTAGGCTCCTTATGTGCCTTTGCAAAGGGCCTAACGTCGTGTTTCAGGAGTGGGCCCTGGACGCCTAATTCTTTCCTTCATTCTTATGGTGGGCGGCGCGCTTCTGGACGGAAATGCTCAGGCGCTCCCTGCCCGCCACAGTGGGGGCTTAGTAGGCCTGCTAGCACCCCAATTTATAGACTACCGGCTGTAAAGTTCAGAGTCTGTGCTGAGATAGGGTGAGGTTGTGGCTGTTCAGCTGCAGTCTGTGTTGCCTGCTACAGGGAGAGGATGTGGCTGTAAAGTTCTCTGTGCTGTAGGAGAGCAAGAAAGACTTGCGTTTGTACAATACCCGATCACGGACTTCAGAAACATTCCAAGCTTCAATTACTTTCAGTTTGCTGAGGCAAATGAAGCAGCAATTTTCTGCACAGCAAGATTCATGAACAGCAAAGGGAAGAGTGAGAAGTTAATCTGTTTCTGGTGGTTTTGGCTGAAGGATGAATATTGGAGAAAATTGCTGGGGGAGCTCCCTGCTCTCCATTGAGTAGTGCCGAAGGATCTTTAATAACCCTCCCCGACCCCAAACCACCAGAACAGGCAGACGGGGACCTGGGTTTAACATCTAATTGGAAGGACGGCAGCTCCAGTAACGGAGGATTCCCTTGGTACTTCACTGCAGTGTCAGCCTAGATTATGTGCTTAAATCCTGGAGTTGGATTAGCGATTGCAAGGGAAAGAACAGGGGCAGAGATAACTGAAGGCTGTGCAGGCCCTGTCAGATGATGAGAGCTGCTGGGTCTGTGGGACGATCCCGCCGAGGGAGGCCCCGTGTCAAGGCCTGTAATATAGGATGTCAGGTTGGAAAGGTTATGGGAGGCTTTGCTTTGATTTACATTTGGAGCAAGGAGCAGCTTTGCAGGAAGCGAATTGTAGTGGGTACAACCCATAATATAACGGGTTTGTGGAAGAAATGAGCTCAATGACCTATTCTTCTTCCCCGCTTTCTTATATTTGTGATCTTACACCAGTACTGGCTGGTGGGGGTTACCAAAGCCAATATTATGAGGGAGCTGGTTTCAGGGACTTCAGCATCGGAGCAGACCTGTTCGCTGCTCACCTGATCTTGATTGGGGAAGATTATGCGGTGCGATGGAACTAAAGAGAGAATGAAGAAATAATGAAACAAGTGAAAGGAGGACATTTAAAAAAAACAGGGAAAATTGAGTTTTTTTCTCTCATTAGCTAACTATCAGCACTGTTGTAGTTGCGTGTAACCTCATCCAATCTTGGGACAGCACCATTTATCCACTCATAGAACAGACAAATTTGCATTTATATGGTACCTTTCACGTGCTCAGGGCATCCCACAGTGTTTTGAAGCCATTGAAGTACTTTTGAAGTGTAGTCATTGTGGTAATGTAGGGAAACACAGCAGCCAATTTGCGCACAGCAAGGTCCCGCAAACAGCTATAAGATAAATGACTAATCTGTTTATTTTTTAAGTGATGCTGCTTGAGGGATAAATGTCGGGCGAGCATTTCCCTGCTCTTCTTCAAATAGTGCCATGGGATCTTTTACGTCCACCTGAGCGAGCAAACGGGGCCTCAATTTAACATCTCATCCAAAAAACAGCACCTCTGACAATGCAGCAATCCTTCAGTGCTGCACTAGGTTTTATGCTCAAGTCTCTGGAGTGGGATATGAACCCACTACCATTCTGACTTAGACGTGAGTGTGCTACAATTGAGCCAAATCTGACACCATACGACCTCACTAAGGTGGCCAACTCTAGTTGGACTTATTCCTGGTGGTTTCATCATGTGACGGCTCGCCTCCAATGGCCCCGCCCCCATGTTCCCGCCATTGGTCGCCCGACATGTCCATACACGAGGGGCATCGCCTTCCCACGGCCAATTGGACTCTTTGTTACCCAATTGGATGATTCTTGACCGTTAGTGAAACAGCCTTTTCTCCCCCCCCCATCTCCAATATTTTTATTACTAATAAATGAAAATGTTCAATGAAGCAGTGTCCTAGAGATTAATGTTCAATTCCTGGAGACAGCAGGACATTCCTGGAGGGTTGGGAACCCTAAGCCACATAGAGGGTAAATGCATCGGACCAACTCCCAATTGCTTTTTTATTATTTGCTCTCAGCTGCATTTATTGCTCATCCCTAACAACTGAGTGGCTAGGCCACTTCACAGGGCATTAAGAGTCAACCTTGAAGCATAGGCCTGGAGTCACGTGTAGGCCAGACTGGATACAGATGGCAGGTTCCTTTTCCTGGAGGACATGCGTGTATCAGTTGAGATTTTACAACAATTCAGCAGCTTTCACCATCACCTTTATCTGGGGCTAACCCACAAATGGCCAAATTTTATTCAATTTAATTTCACAACTTACCATCAGGGGATTTGAACTTATAACATCTGCATTGTTAGTAGAGTACCATAACCATTACACTACCAAAAAACCAGCTAGTTATATTGACGTTACAACAAAGAGTTGCATTTATATAGCGCCTTTAACATAGTAAAACGTCTTAAGGCGCTTCACAGGAGCGTAATCAGACAAAAATTGACACCAAGCTAAAGAAGGAGACATTAGGGCAGGTGACCAAAAGCTTGGCCAAAGAGATAGGTTTTACAGAGCATCTTAAAGGAGGAGAGAGAGAGGTGGAGAAGTTTGGGGAGGGAATTCCAGAGCTTAGGGCCTAGATGGCTGAAGACATGGTCACCAATGGTGGGGCGAAGGAAATCGGGGGATGCGCAAGAGGCCAGAATTGGAAGAACGCAGAGATCTCGGAGGGTTGTAAGGCTGGAAGGAGGTTACAGAGGTAGGGAGGGGCGAGGCCATGGAGGGATTTGAACACAAGGATGAGAATTTTAAATTTAAACCTGCTCCATTATCTTGACAGCAGAATCGTAGATCCAAATTTTAGTGGGTCCACATCGCTAGTGGAATAAAGGTGCCAGGCTAGTTCACACTACGAATACCACCCCCCACTCCATCAGCTAGATTCACATAGCTTACAGGCACTTTAACAGGGGACCATCCTATTTATTCCTACGGGATTCTTTCCTTCTATTGCTTGGACAAGCTAACTGAAACAGCAAATAGAATAAATCCCTGTTGGACGAAATTATATTTTCATCCCTCAGGCATTCACTCTGAGTGCAGTCAGAGCTGAAATTGGTAAATAAGCTTTGTGCTGTCGTTCCATATCCTCCTGGGACTAGTCTGTGATTATTAGATCTCATTTTACACATCACCCTGAATGTGGGTTGAGGTGGGGTAAATGGCCAATTAAGCAGGATTGAGATAGTAAAACAAGAACATGAACGTGAAAGGCATTAGCCTTTCAGAGGTGGAAGAGCCTGAATTAATTGAACTTCATTTACATCCTAAGCAGCATCATTTGCACCTAATGATGGGTAACATAAGCTGCTTCTATATTACAGGGCAGGGCCCGGGAGAGTTACCTAAATGCACAGCTCTCCCACATTTACACCCTAACTGTACTGGCTGCGAAATGGTATTTTTATGCATAGCGTGATAATTTGGGGAGTGCACATGAGCATAGTAGAGATGTGCGATGTCAGCAACAAGTGACATCCTAATGCCACTACAGGGAATCATCAGCCACATATATATATATATATGACAATGTCTTGACCTCGCATCACAATGTCAACACATTGGGGTCACGCTGCTTCTGTTGGAACAATAAGTTCATTGACTAGAGTTTGTTGACCCTAGGAAGTCCAGGGGCAGTGAGGGAGACCCAATGTAAAATGGGTTTTGAGCCAAAAGCGGAAAATGTTGGAATCTGTGGAAGGGTTAATGTTTCAGGTATAACCTTTTATCAGAACTGGGGAAGAAAATTAGAGATGGAATGTTGGTCTTTATCTCAAAAGGGGTTGGAATACAAAAGTGCCAAAGTGGTACTTCAGTTGTACAGAACCTTGGTCAGACCTCATCTGGAGAACTGTGTTCAGTTTCGGGCCCCACACCTCAGGCCTTGGAGGGAGTACAGCACAGAATAATACCAGGGCTTAAAGGGTTAATTTAAGAGGACAGGTTGTATAAGCTTGGTTTATTCCCTTGAGTTTAGTTGGTTGAGGGGTAATCTAATCAAGGTGTTCAAAATGATAAAGGGATTTGATAGGGTAGATACAATTTCCTCTAGTGAGGGAATCCAGACCAAGAGGCATAATCTTAACATTAGAGCTAGGTCATTTAGGAGTGAAATCAGGAAGCATTTTGTCACACAAAGAGTAGTGGAAATCTGGAACTCTCTCCCCCAATAGGCTGTGGGTGCTGGGACAATTGAAATTTTCAAGACTGAGATTGATAGGTTTTTGTCAGGTAAGGGTATCAGGGATATGGAGAAAAGACAGGTAAATTGAGTTGAGGTACAGATTAATCATGATCCAATTGATTGGCGGAACAGGCTTAGGGAGCTGAATGGCCTCCATAATAGCATTTGAGAAAGAACAGAACAAAAGGAAGGGGAGAAAAAAAACCAGAAACACGCATACAAGAGAAGCTGTAGGATGACATATAAAGTGCTTAAATAGAAAACAGGAAATGGTTAAATGGCTGAAGTGATATTAATATGAGATGATAGGAAGAAGCATTATGCAAACAGGCCAAACTATTTATCTTATGAGTCTCTACCCCCTCCATGAGTATATGGTCCAAAATGCTCCATTTGCTTTAAAATATAAAAATGTCTTTATTCATAAGGATATAGTTGAAAATCCATACTAAAGAGTAATACCTTTTGAAAGTTAAGTGGCTTTTATATGTTGCTACTTACACGTTTACCTCAGAAGGTACAATGAAAATATTAACAGAAGACAGCAGGCATCAACATAACAGTAAACTGTCCTGAGAGCGCCCTAGGGTCCTGATTGCATTGACTCATGATTGGGTTTGATTCCTTAGGTACCGGAAGCCCTCTGATACCTTGCTCAAGTGGCCATTCCCATGCTGAGTGTAGAGAGTGAGTATCACCCAAGGGAGGGGTGGGGGCTGATTTGATTAAACTTCTGTACCAACGTAGATTAGCTAATTTAGCACAGAATCATTATCAATGCCTTCACGATATGGCTGAATTCCACAGTGGGCAATAGTTTTCCCAACTGAGCCACTGAGGGGGTTAATTAGTTGCTGAGTGAGCCAATTCCATTGATAAATAAATTTTATGACAGGAAAAGGACAGTAGAGTCTTCTTTGTGAACATGTAAAAGGTTTATCAGTAGCATTTTCCACCTTTCAATTCCATTTCAGCAGGTTTACAAATGGAGGTGGTGACATCATAGCCTCGCTACACACAAAGGGTGGTAGAAGTTTGGAACTCTCTTCCGCAAACGGCAATTGATACTAGCTCAATTGCTAAATTTAAATGTGAGATAGATAGCTTTTTGGCAACCAAAGGTATTAAGGGATATGGGCCAAAGGCAGGTATATGGAGATAGATCACAGATCAGACATGATCTTATCAAATGGCGGAGCAGGCACGAGGGGCTGAATGGCCTACTCCTGTTCCTATGTTCCTATGTTCGCTAATTACCTCCGCCCAAACACATGTTTAACTTTAAAGTAAAATGAAAGAAAAGGAAACAAAAATAAGTGCTTCAGAAAAGATCACGCTGCAGTACATAGAGCATCTGGAAATGAGCCTTGACCCTAGCGTCAGCAACCAACACGGGGGGGGGCCGGGGGTGGAGGTGCGGGGGGGTGGTGGTGACTGGCAACAGCCCATTGAGATATGAAAAATATTAAATAGAAAAGAAAAGAAATAACTGAGCTAGCAAGCCAGCTGAGAACCAATGACATTGTTCACACAGGTGGGTGGCAAGCTGGAGTGTGGAACATGAGCTGGGATTCTCGCCTAACAAACGTGCCAACTACTACACAAATCACCCTCTCATTTTGCTGATCAATTCCATACAATAATAGATATCTGATTGCCTTCAATGTTGGGGGGGCGGGGGGTGGCGGGGTGGGGGAGTGGTGCAGGTGCTGGAGAGGAAAGTGTGAATCATTTAGAGCAATTAAGAGTTTGAACCCAAAGTCTCATATTTATAATGCCAATTTGGCTGATATCCATTTCAAATATTCTAAATGGCAGGTAGTCATGCAGATACTCTGCTAGTATTTGGAACTGTTGTTTTTTTTTAGAACAGTGCAAGGCGTGGTCATATCCCAAGCTTAATGATTGTTTTCGCCAAGGGGCAAATCTTTTACATACAGACAGTGGGTTGCGGCTGGCATATTTTGAATTAAGTTGGCGGCACACAACACAGCAGCTGCGATTCCCAAATGCGAAGCCATCTGCTCAAACACAAGCAACCACAAAAAGCTTGAGAGGAAAGCTCCTGCACATCACAGCAAAGTAATTATAATATATTGTTATTCTGCCTTCATTACAACACACAATATATAATTCTCCTGGATCCATCCCCCTGTGCCCTGCCTGCAAATGGAATTTTGTTTCCTGTTATATTTTTGTCAAATACTGTACGTCTCAATTGGAATAACTGGAATGAGGTTATTTCACTTACCTTATAATTGAGCAGAATGTATAAGTCGTAAATTGTTACATTTATACAGCACCTTATCATGTCTACCCTGTCTTTGACATGGATGGTACCAAGTTCATATAAACCGAAGCCCTGTCTGCTTGTTCAAGTGATTGTAATGATCCCATGACACTTTTTCAAAGAGGTTTCCTTGAACTCCCACAGTTCTGGTCTCCATATTACAAGACGGATATAGAGACACTGGAGAAGGTGCAAAATGATACCAGAACTGAGAGGTTATAACTATCAAGAAAGACTGAACGGGCCGGGGCTCTTTTCTCTACAAAAGAGAAAGCTGAGGGGTGACCTAATAGAGATCTTTAAATTTATGAAGGGGTTTGATAGGGTAGGCGTAGAGAAGATGTTGCCGTTTGGGGGGGAATCCAAAGCTAGGGGTCATAAATATAAGATAGTCACTAATAAATCTAATTAAAAAATTCAGGAGAACCTTCTTTACCCAGAGAGTGGTTATGTGGAACTTGCTACCACATGGAATAGTTGAGGCGAATAACATAGATGCATTTAAAGGGAAGCTAATTAAGTACATGAGGGAGATAGGAATAAAAGGATATGCTGATAGGGTGAGATAAAGTAGGGAGGGAGGAGGCTCTTGTGGAGCATAAACACCAGCATGGACCATTTGGGCCGAATGGCCTGTTTCTGTGCTGTAAATTCTATTTCTTTCTATGTAATGTCCTGGCAAATATTCATCCCTCAACCAACACCACCAAAAACAAATGATTCAACTCATTGCTGTTTGTGGGACCTTGTGTGAAAATTGACTCCCTCATCTGCCTACAACACTGCAGAGTTATTTTCCTGTGGAGAGATGGTCAATTTGTGCTTCTCTTATTGTTAAAAATTAAGACTGACAAATTAAAACAAAACCTTAATGTTATTTGCTTCGCCTTCGCAGAATTGATAACCTGAGTCCCTTCTCTCTCCAGGAACACATCTAATTGGTTCCTGAACCCACTTATACTGTCTGCTTCAGTGGCCTCTCCTGGTAACTTATTCCAAAATCTATTATCCCTTGTGTAAAAACGTTCCACCTGACTTCCTTTCATACTCCTAAATACTTCATTTTAACTTGTGTTATTTGAACCCTTCAGAAAAAAACACTATGGCAATTTAGCATGCATTCCTTTAAGTGGGTATGTGTTAAGTATATACCTCCATAAATATATACCAATTAAGGATATACAATTAAGTGTGTACTCCTGAAAATATATATCCATTAAGTATATATCAAGTGTCAGTTGTGGATTAGTTGTTAACACTCTCGCCTCTGGGACAGAAGGCTGTGGGTTCAAGTCCCACTCCAGGAACTTGAGCACAAAATCTAGTACAGAGGGAGTGCTGCACTGTCGGAGATGCCGTCTTTCAGATGAGATGTTAAACTGAGGCCCCGTCTGCTCTCTCAGGTGGATGTAAAAGATACCATGGCACTATTTCGTAGAAGAACAGGGGAGTTCTCCCTGGTGTCCAGGCCGATATTTATCCCTCAACAACATCTTAAAACAGATTATCTGGTCATTATCATGCTGCTGTTTCCAACATTAAGGGACTGTACTTTATTGGCTGTAAAGTGCTTTGCGACGTCCTGAGGTCGTGAAAGGCGCTATATAAATGCAAATCTTTCTTTTTCATTAAGTGTTTATCCCATGAAATGTGTGCACCTCTGTAAATATACGCCCATCAAGTATATATGTAATATAAATTGTATACTTGTCCAGAGTAAACCCCATCCAATCTCCAGTCTGTTGAGTTGGTGATTGACAACTGGGGCTGGCACTGGGAATTGGGAAAAAGATTGTACACCAGTAAATCCATAGATCTTTAACAGCCCCTCCTGCACCCAGACACATGGGGGAAGCAGGGGGGGGGGGGTGGTGAATTTCCACGGGGGTTCTTCCGGTCAACGACTGAAACTTTGACTGTTCCTTTGAGGTACAGATCAGCCAAGGTCTAATTGAATGGCAGAGCAGGCTCGAGGGGCTGAATGGCCTACTCCTTTTCCTAATGTTCCGACGTTGTTCCAGGGTTTCCGTGGATCTTTGACCGATTGAGAGGACCCTCATGGAAATTCACCACCATATGCTTAAGTTTTAGAAGCGTATGCTGTTTATGAGATATAACATATAAGGTATAAACATATAATATTATGAGGGGGCTTGACAGGGTAGATGCTGAGAGATTGTTTCCCCTGCCTAGAGTGTCTAGAACTCGGAGGCATAGTTGTAGGATGAGGGGTCGGCCATTCAAGATTGAGATGAGGAGGAATTTCTTCACGCAGAGGATTGTGAATCTTTGGAACTCTCTACCCCAGAGGGCTGTGGATGCTGAGTCATTGAGTATATTCAAGGCTGAGATCGATCGATTTTTGGACTCTAGGGGAATCAAGGGATATGGGGATCAGGCGGGAAAGTGGAGTTGAGGTTGAAGGTCAGCCATGATCTGATTGAATGGCGGAGAAGACTCGAGGGGCCCTATGGCCGACTCCCGCTCCTATTTCTTATGTTCTTCTGAGGAAGTTAATGTTACATTAATGTTCACTGTACCTTCTCAAGCTGTGCAGACAGTGGGCAGCAAATTAGTAGCCTCAGCGTTTCAAAGTAGCAAAATATTCCCTTTTCGTCTAGAATCCTCCAGAGCAGAAATATTGCCGGATTATCCTATGAGCGGCAAACAAACAAACCCTGCCGTTGGTTAGACTTGCACTTGCCCATAGACTTTTCATGGGCTTTTGCCCTCTGATGGGGCGCTCAATCCAGCACGGCGCCCTCTACAGGGCATCTGGGACCTGTGTGAACAAGCAAGCAACTGTGTACCTCCTTAATCAATCAGATTGTAGCACTGTTAATAAGCTGCACAGAGACTGATCCAGGAAGTGCAAGTTAGAATAATGAATTCAGTGTCAAATCAGGTACAGAAAGCATGATAAAGAGAGGGTAAGAAATATTGAATTAAGTGATGTTGGAAATATACTATTATTAATGCTACCAAGGGTTATAAATCCTTCTTAATAATAACTTCCACTATGATTTGGGCCTGAGTGTGACCGAACATGCAAGCTTTATTATAGACACAAGGCCAACATTCTAATGCGGTTATACCAAACAACAAGTATTTATATAATAACGTTCTAATACAGTTATATCAAATAAACAAGGATGGTACAACCTGTTCCTAGGAAGTTTCAAGCTGATCAGGCCTGGTTCATAGGGTGTGTCGACCTCTGCCATCCTGGGAAGCTGTTTCTATCTGTAGTGGGTCAGCGCCTCAGTTTATATATCTTTCTGAAGCATATCTGCTTCTAGTAGCATTAACGACATTAGTCTCATGATGTCATCTGTCCCGGACTTCTTTCCCCCAAGGTGCCCATTGTTCCAGACATCTTTTTCCATTCTATGGTGTTAACTGTTGTCCATTCTATCTATCTTATGGAGGGGGGGGGGGGGTCGTGCCCTTAACTCTCTGTGTATTTTGATTGTTCGGATGTCTGTTAGGATGCGGACATTTAAGATGTTTCATCCTGTATATACGAATCAGTTTTAACTAAACAAAGTTCCTGCAGTAAATATAATAGGATTAGTCTGTGTCCAGGTCCTGAGTCTTTGATTATGCCTTGGGACGTTTTGTTATCTGTTTCTGACAATTGGCCTTCAGTGTGTCTGTTTCACATCTCTATTGTCTCTGCAATATTCCCAATTACTTTGCCTGATGGCCTAATGTTGGGCCATATAATTTCCTGTGGAATGGTGGCTCCCTTTGTATTCTCACAGACACACGGCCTGAGCTTCACTTTTTAGCCAAGCACCTAAAGCTTTGCAGGATGGGATACATGACTATGATTTACAAGAGTCAGAGATAAAATAGACAGAAAGCAAAAGAAAAGAAATGTAAATTTATTTTTAAATGTCCAACAATTAAAATCTGAAGTAATGAGACTCCATACTTGTAAAAGTTTAATTTTCAGTGCCAGAGAGGTTGTTTGGCAGTGGTTAAGACTTACCAGGCCGTTAACAGGGTGCTCAGACTTAAAATGACTTGACGTACCTTTTTTTTGGCGAGATTAGTTCGTATCCATCAGGTCAGTGCAGGAACTTCACGTCGTTCCATCCGTCTAAACGGTGAGTCAGACAGCGAGATGCCGTTCTCACGCAGCTTAGGGAAGAGGGTCACATCTGGTCGAGCAACCTCTGGATTTCCGCGTTTAACTGCACATGTGAGGTCTCCGGAAGTTGCTCTACCATTTGCCCTGAATTAACGGGTAGTCCCGTTAGCCTCACTGTTATTTGCACAAGAAAATCCGGCCCAATCTTTTTTTTTGTGGTGAGTTCTGCTTGGTCATCTTCAGTGACTGTCCAAATATTACTGTCAGATATTTTATATAAGGAAATGTTCTCCTGTTCTGTGATCCACAGACAATACAATGAAGAAAGGGTCAATGTGAATGTCTCCCCCCACCCCCTCCCGCCACTAAGGTCCTTTCACTCAGTAATGATGCAAAGATGCTAGGCAGATTTACTTGTAAATAAAGAGATTCTCCAACCATCTGCTGTCTTGTACCTTGACTTGGAAAATTGGCCAATGCTCAACAGCACATAATGTTAGAGTCTTTTTATTAAAGGTGGGATGTTTCTCTTTCAGATTCCGACTGAGCTGCTTTGGAATTCAAGCATGTTCTGTTTTTGTTTCAGAGTTCTAATACTCAACCGTTTTTCCAAATGATCTTTTTGTAAATATGCTGCCAGTGAGGGTGTTTGAAGTGGGGAAAACCTGAGTTCATTCTTATTGTTTTCATTTCTTCAGGTAAATGATTGGCCAGTAGTGTCACTGCTGAGAGAGAATAGCTTAAAACAGAAATAATGAATTTTTAAACATCACTGCCTTCAAGAGCTCATAAAAAATAGGAAAAGTACAATAGTTTGACACCTTCGAGTAAAATCCACAGGCTTCACACAGACCGAGCACCTTCTTCATACTCCACACAGCCTTTATGGTTTCATCCACAAAAATGTCCGACCCCTCCAAATATCTATTGAATCACTTTGTCGGTGCTATACTTAAGAAATTAAGAATTTTAGGAACAAGAAAAGGCCATTTGGACCATTAAAAGCCCACCTCTTCTCAATAGCTTTTAATCCCACCCACCATTCATCTCACCATGTTCCTCAATCCCTTCTCTACGTTCTTCATTTACTCATAATTTGGTGCTTATCATGATGAGGTTCTGAGCGCTGGGAACACTTCCCTATTTTCCGTGCCGAGTGTCAGCACACAGCACTCCCACTTCAATTGTAAAGAAAGAAAGACTTCCATTTATGTAGGCCGGTTAAATGCAAGATTGAAGCTCCCTCTGCTCCGCCCAATAATGAGCTTTTGGCTCCAAACTCTGAAGGGCATCCCCTACTATACCAGTGTGACACTTTCTCACCGACCATCTTGTGGCTTATCTCAGTGATGGTACCCATACACTGTCAATTAATGGTGAATTAGAGGCATTTTATTTTACTGTGGGCTCATTCTTGCTAGGAACTGGATTGAGACTGTTCATATTCATTTCAATAGGACTCTTACAGCTAGCAAACAGGACCTTCACCCAATCGTGTTGTTTTAAGCCCAGTTGCCAGAAGTGAAAGGACAGTGCAAAATAGTGTGATTTTTGGGAGATGCGAGTCATTAAATATTTAAATGTTCTAAATAATTATGTATTATTAAATGTTCTGGGACTAGTTTGAAGTTGAAATTGCAGCATTTTTGCTATCTACCTTAAAGAACACAAGTGTGTGCATCCAAGCAGGGCTGGAGTACTTAAGTTACAAATCAAAAGATAAGTGCCAGTTTCTGGTGAGATTGTACAAACAGTTCCAAACCACTGAGACTCTCGAAAAATCGCTGAAACCTCAAAGTAACAAATAGGTTCTGTTTGATTAAACTTTATGACAGAACAATGCTCCAAAAAGCAAAGTGTCAAATGTCTCCTGATGTGTAACTGAAAAACTGGGACATACACAATGGAAACTGTGATGCACATAATAGGAAAGCTTATGTCAAGAAAACGCTATTTGATGCGCAGAACTCCTTCCACAGACCATGTACAATCTATTCTATTGTGGGTTCTACTCCACACATTTAATCCTTCAAGGGAAAGATTTGCAAAATGTCACCCTGACCACAAAAGATTGTCAAACAAAACTCTACAATATCCATCTGCACTGCCAGCTCCATTATTCGAATCATGAGGGGAGTCTCAAATAACTAATTGGAGTAAAGGAAATTGAGAGGGGACATGATCCAGTTTTTTTTAATAATTAGGAAGAATTAATAGTGTGGCTAAAGTAGGTTGCATCACCCCAACATTATGTTCCATGGATTGTTTGGTTATCTTAGTCTACACTTATAATGATGTGGAGATGCCGGTGATGGACTGGGGTGGACAAATGTAAGGAATCTTACAACACCAGGTTATAGTCCAACAATTTTTAAATCACAAGCTTTCGGAGATTATCCCCTTCGTCAGGTCACCTGACGAAGGGGATAATCTCCGAAAGCTTGTGATTTTAAAATAAAATTGTTGGACTATAACCTGGTGTTGTAAGATTCCTTACATACATTTATAATGATTGCCTTCAATCCCATTCCTAACCAGATTTTTATTCAGCTCCTTTTTGAATGAATTAATGGGCACAGTATTGACTATTTCTTCTGAAAGTGAGGCCTACAGGTTCCACTAACCCCGCAGGGCAAAAAAAAACCTTCTAATGTCTGCTCTCACTTTATGCCATTCAATTTTAAACCCATGTTTTGCTTTCACCGACCAAATTTTTTTAGAAAACTTGCAATAGCCACACTATCAATTCTTCTTAATTATTATAAAAGCCTGGATCATGTTCCCTCTCGGTTTTCTTTTCTCCAATGAAAACGTCTTCAGTTCCGTGAATCTCCCTTCATAATTTGCACATTGTTGGTGTTGTTACAATATTAACTCCACATCCCTCCAAGTACCCGAGAGTGAAAGCAGATACCTGCGTGGAGCTCCTTATTTTCATTTTTAAAAAAAACAGGCTTCAAATGGGAATTAGCAGCCACTTCACGAAGTTAAAGTTGTTTCACTCTGGAATTGAACTTTTCCTGTATTGTGGTGTGCGTAAAAGGGAACGGAGGATGTGGTAAAACACGAGTTTAACAGAGGAACTTACACCAGTAGATTTAGTATTTGTCAAATTTACAGGAAATTGTATTAGATTGTAAATTGTTTTTTTCCCCCCTTTGAAATGAGAGCAGTTTAATAAGGCATTGTGTCACTCCTGTCTGAATTGTCGGTTTCCACATTATGCTGCGACTAAAAATACCATCACGTCGGTTTTGTTTGCCAGCTGTGAAACTGGCACTAAACGGAAAGTGACAAGCAGAAAGCACGTCCCTGACTGTGCCCCTGTGACAACTGGCAGATGAAAACTGCACGTTGCAGTCATTGTGCTGTTTTACATAAATACCGGGAGCAGGACTGGGGTCATGTTCACTTCTTTTTTTAAAAAATCATTCAGCGCCATTGGATTGAAGATAATTTCTCAAAGGGAAGTGAAGCAGGCGGCCTCAAACACTACACCCTTTATAATGAGGCTGTTCGGGACGTTACAGGGTATCAGCAGCCGTGTGACACGCAAACTTTCAGTGCTCCCTGTCCGCCAACGCCTCGATTTTAAAATTCTCATCCTCATGTTCAAATCCCTCCATAGCAGTGTATTACTGGAAAGTAAACCTCTATCACAGGGCACCTATTAAATAGTAAGGGCAGAGCTATTATAGCTGGTAATTTTACCTGAACCCCATGCTCATGTAGCAGCCATGAAACTTAATCCTACCTATTTGTGATTCTATCTATAATGTGATTCCAGTGAAACAGGAAAAACAAATCATTCATTGACGCTGATGTGAGGAACAAAGGTTTCTGACTTGGCAATGGTGGGGCAATGGGCAGTGGTTTATTGAGGTTCATTTTAATGACGCTATCGTGGGTGGGAGGGGGAGTGGTTTGGCTAATCTCTAATCATGTTAATTCATGAATTTCGCAGCTTTACTTCTGCTATTTAGTTTGTTTACTGCGTCATTATTCTTATGTTTCTTTTTATAACTAGTTTTGCATACCGAGTACAAAAACACGGATAGAGGAGGGTGGTGGCAAGCATGTAATTATATTTCATTCAGCGAATTTACACTTTTGTTCCAATGACATTTAATCAATCAAAAAAAAAACATTAAAAAAGACAATTTTCAGGCGGCTCCGATTGTTACTTGTTGTCCATATAAGAAATCTCAGTGAAGAATTGAAGAAATATAGAACGTCAGTGTTTGTATATAATTAGCAGTGCTATTGGTTCTATATGAGCAGCACTACCTGCTCATTTACGCAAGCATCAAAGATGCTAACTGGGAGTGAGGTTTTATCGGCAAAATGAGGGACACATGTTGCAAACCCTTGGTGAACGGTGTTGGTTTTATTGGATTCAGACTCACATGTAAAAGAAGCCCATCTTTACCAAAATGAATAAGACCCGACAGACCCAAGCTGTACGAACAGTGTAATGGAGTCCAGTGATCCTGTTATACTCGGGTACCAGTTTTAAAGTTACCTAGTTTCCTCAATTTCCCTCCTTTTTGTTCTCCTCACCTACATTGACTTCTGGTCACCCAACACCCCAAATTTAAACTTCTTTAAACCTCTCCATGACCTCACACCCCCTATCTCCACAACTCCATCCAGCCCCACACCGCCTCACCCCCTCCACCCCCCAACCCTCCATTCCTCTGACGGTCTTTTGTTCATCCCTCCTTCCTTTCGTCTCACCGTCAGCGGCCGTGCCTTCAGCCACCTAGGTCCCATTCTCCAGGATTCCCTCACTAAATCCGAATGTATTCTTCTCCTCCTTTAACCCTCTCCTTAAAATTCACCTCTCTGACCATGCTTTTAGGTCAGGCCACTATTATT
The DNA here is from genome assembly GCF_035084215.1 of Heptranchias perlo. Lineage (NCBI taxonomy): Eukaryota > Metazoa > Chordata > Chondrichthyes > Hexanchiformes > Hexanchidae > Heptranchias > Heptranchias perlo. The sequence goes on along the minus strand of NC_090345.1, from coordinate 10,436,666 downwards.
TGCCTTGGTGTCCCTTTTCCACACACCTCTGCCTTGGAGTGTTTTGCCACATGTAATTCATTAGTTAAATGTAGCTGCTGACCTTTAATGGGAACCTTTCCACAGCCCGTGGTTGCCCACAAAGGGTGGTAGAAGTTTGGAACTCTCTTCCGCAAACGGCAATTGATACTAGCTCAATTGCTAAATTTAAATCTGAGATAGATAGCTTTTTGGCAACCAAAGGTATTAAGGGATATGGGCCAAAGGCAGGTATATGGAGTTAGATCACAGATCAGCCATGATCTTATCAAATGGCGGAGCAGGCACGAGGGGCTGAATGGCCTACTCCTGTTCCTATGTTCCCATGTTCCTATCTTGCCCGAGGGCCCGTCCTTCATGTGTGAGCTTAGGCAGTGAGTGACGATAGGATATTTAACTCTGGAGGGTAACAGAGCTAATGACCGCATACCCGCACATTCCAGCTATAGTCACTGGATAATGATCAGTGGTGGGAACCTTGGCTGATGCCCACCTCCCCTAGCACTGAGGCCAAGGGCATCACCTCAGTTGCTAGCCTGACTAGAACCAGCCACCTCAGTGCCAGACCAGGAGCCTTCTGGTCTGTTTCTCTTAGTACTACACTAGATAGTGCTTTAACTCACTAGACTATTGGGGAGCCAACTTACTTTTTTTTAAAAAGTTAATCATTGCGCCAATTCAACAGGCACACTGTGTAAATTATGTTATAAAGAAAGAACTTGCATTTATATAGTGCCTTTCAAGACCTCAGGACATTCCAAAGTGCTTTATAACCAATGAAGTACTTTTGAAGAGTAGTCACTGTTGTAATGTAGGAAACACGGCAGCCAATTTGTGCACAGCAAGGTCCCACAAACAGCAATGTGATAATGACCAGATAATCTGTTTTTAGTGACATTGCTTGAGGGATAAATATTGGCCAGGACACTGGGAGATCTCTCCTGCTCTTCTTTGAACTAGTGCCATGGGATCTTTTACATCCATCTGAGAGGGCAGACAGGGCCTCGGTTTAACGTCTCATCTGTAAGTAGCAATGCAAATACTGTACTGCTATTGAAACCTAGTCTGTAATAATTTGCCCAAAGCCATTCCTCATATAGAGGATTTTATTGCTGATAGACTAAGAAACTTTGCCGATGAAAAGAAGTTAAAGAGAGACTCAAAACCTCATGGCATTAGGAAATATCCCGACCTGCACTTTGACCATACTGCCTGAGTCACGGACACAACTTTAGTCATCTAAAATCATAAATATGACATTTAATTTTTCCACTGGCACCTCCACAGTTAAAATTAGTGCAAGTCATTTTGAGGCTAAGCCACAATGCAGTGCAGTTCTTTGTGAGACTGCAGAATAAACAGTTTGATGTTCCTGTTATTGCTAAGTGTTCATTGCATGGCTGAAAATTTGGAATCTATCACACGGGACGTAAAGGGGATAAAAACCTCCACGGTCTCCAAGCTCGGTGCGACCTCAGTGCGTCAGCAACAATGAAAATCCACAAGGGGGCGTTGCGGTCATTAACCCCCCTGTAAGAGACCAGATGAGTTGGGATAGTCTACGACTGTGCAAATTCTTCATGGTCTGTTGGGGCAAGCAAGCTCAATGAGCCAATTGTCCTTTCCTTTGTTCTGAACATCGTGTTCTTGTGAGCCATAAGGGTTTTACAATAAATCTTCGCCGCATAACCACTGGAGAATGCCTGGATGCAGTATCCACCACTGCCTCTAGATGGCTCTGAAAATGTACCAAATGGTAGCCTGGTCTGATGACAACAACAACTTGCATTTATATAGCGCTTTTAACATAATAAAACATCCCAAGGACAATCCTTGAGTGACATACCTTCTATCTATAAATCTTATTCTCTATGGGTTCTTTTCTTTTACTTTGGGTATTACTTTGTGTTTTTTAAAAGAGCTCATTGAAATTAAGATTATAAAAAATAAACAAAATTGCATTTATGTAGCACCTTATGGAATCATCAGGACTTCCCACAGTAGTTCACAATGAATGGTTACCCTTTTTTTTTGAAGTGCACTGTTGAAATGTGGCCGCAAGTGGCAGCTGATTGACTAACAGCAGAGAGCACATCCTCATTAATTTCACACCAGTGCTTAATCTGACTGCTTCAGAACAAAACATGGAACCAAGAAAAAAGACACTTTGGGCCTCTCAAGCCCATTCCTTCCTTACACCTTAGAGCCCCAAAGTCCTGGAATCAATCCTTGTCTCTCTCTTTCTATCAACAAGCAGTTATTTGAGACTGTAGTTTACACAACTATATAATATAATCGCATCCATCATCTGTGCTGGATGAATTGGGATCTGTGTACTGAGACTGATCAGTACTGACTCTTGGCTGCACCTTGCTCATTCCAGCTTTGTCTCTCTCTGGTTTAAGATTTTATCTTTTTCTTGGCACTAAATAGCAACCTCCGCCCCCCCCCCTCCCACTCCGAATCCGAGCTTGCTCATGACCTTATCATAGTTGACTGTCAAGTGGTAGCAAGGGGCTATGTGGCCGGGTCCTGCTCCGACTTCTTGTGTTCTTTAGATTTGTGGTTGGGATCAGATCAGCCATGATCTTATTGAATGGCGGAGCAGGCTCGAGGGGCCGATTGGCCTACTCCTGCTCCAATTTCTTATGTTCTTATGTTCTTATGGGCTCTTGGACCAGGATATTGTAATTCTACACCACACACTCCAGCCTTGTCCAGCAGGGATTTTTTTCTCCCCTGGTGTACAATAATGCCAAAAAAAAACCCCATCGAGATTAAGATTGAGAAACAGACTCGTGCATTATCTCCGAAGCAATTAGGACATCTCTGAATGATTCAACTCATGTTTTCAACCTCATTCCATGTGAATTCTGTCACTATCTGTCATACTGACGAAACAATGGGAATCTCTGCATGGCTTTTTTTTTTCTGTTTTTAATTCATCAATACTACGTAAAAAGTATTGTATCTGGAATCTTCCTTGAAATCACGTGCTGTGTTTTTTTTTTGTTTCTGTTTCTGAAATTCACAGTTTATGCAGATGTTCTGTACAGATGCTTTCCATGTCATTAGTGTGTTGAATGAAAGAAATAAAGAATGATAAAAAGAAAGAAAGATCTTGCACTTATATAGTGCCATTCATGACCTCAGGATGTCCCAAAGTGCTTCACAGTCAATGAAGTACTTTTGAAGTGTAGTCACTGTTATAATGCAGGGAAACGTGGCAGCGAAATTGCGCACAGCAAGGTCCCACAAAGAGCAATGTGATAATGACCAGATAATCTGTTTTGGTGATGTTGGCCAGGACACTGTGAGAACTCCCTTGCTTGTCTTCAAATGGTGGCATGGGATCTTTTACATCCTCCTGAGAGGGCAGACAGGTTAACGTCTGTTTAACGGTTTAGTGTCTCATCCGAAAGAACAAACTCCTGTCTTAAACAATTTAGCTGTATTATGAATCCAGGTGCAAGGATGATTGCAGGGGGGAGCCTGGGGCGGCAGCAGATCAACTTATCCTTCTCAGGTATTGAGAAAGAGTGGAGTAGGGTGTGTTCCAAGTGTTATCTTGTACAGAATCCCCTTCTGTGCCAAGAGGAAATAATGCAAATTTACTAACTAACCAGCCTTGACATAGTACATGTAAAGTTAGTGGTGTATATTAGTGGGAAAGTCCATTTAAAGGCAATGATTGCTCAGTCAGAGAATCAATTCCCACAAATTCCAGAAATTTGCTGATTTATGGGCTAAATTGGATAAAGGGGAATAAACAGGTATAGTCCCAATAACCGGCTTGTCCTGTAGTATAGTCCTGGCTTATTACTTTGTACTCATGATGTGGAGATGCCGGTGATGGACTGGGGTTGACAATTGTAAACAATTTTACAACACCAAGTTATAGTCCAGCAATTTTATTTTAAATTCACAAGCTTTCGGAGATTTTCTCCTTCCTCAGGCAAATGTTGAAACATTTGCCTGAGGAAGGAGAAAATCTCCGAAAGCTTGTGAATTTAAAATAAAATTGCTGGACTATAACTTGGTGTTGTAAAATTGTTTACTTTGTACTCAGCAGCGTAGAATTCCAAGTAATGTGACAATCTAAAGGTAGACGAAGTCCACATACAAATGCTTAGCACACTTGTACTGCATTCCTGTGTGCTGTACTTCAATGCCCATGTACAAATAGCACGCACAGGAATAAAGTCTGAGGGCCGTCAAGGCCTCGTGTGTGGATGTTGCCAATTGGAATTTCTTCCCTCTAATCTATTTAGTCATGTTTACTGCTGATGACTGAACTCTGAACTCTGCCACATTGCACCTGCCTGTACAGGTAGACACACAACTTAATTACCTTTCCTAGGCTCACTGCTTGCTGACATTGTCCCCCCGCCCTTCAGAACTGCCGTCATCTCAGTACACCCTTGATCCCTCTGTCCTCTCCAACTACCACCCCATCACTAACCTCCGTTTCCTCTCCAAATGCCTAAGCATGTCATTACCACCCAGTTCTGTGCTCACCTCTCCCATCACTCATTGTTTGACTCTCTTCAGTCTGGATTCTGCTCTGCCCATAGCATTGAAGCTGACATGGTCAATGTCACCAATGACATCCTCGTGACTATAAGTGTGGGACGCTAACCCTCTTTGTCCTTCTCCACCTTTCGACCACCTTCGATGATGCCATTCTCCTGTCCATTGTCTTTCCTCTGTGCCACAGTCGTCACTTGGTTCATTGTGTCCAGCCTATTATTTTTTTTTCCTCCCTCTCTTCCCTGAAGGAATTGATTCCTTGCAAGGGGACGGCCCACAGATGAGAATGAAGTGTTTAATTAGGGAGGTGAAACTTGAAAGGATAGCAAAAACTGATTCCACCAGGAAATGTGAAAGGAGGAAGAAACTACACAAAAAAATAAGTTGCTAGAAAGATTTTTTAAAAAGAAAAGTAGAAGGCCCCTCTAATGGACAATTGGATAAAGGTTCAATTGGTGCAGTACATAAGGCCAGGGTCAATTCTTGGTCTGTGCCAAGTTACAGGATGTACTTAAATGCAAGTTGCTGTTATTGTTGTCATTGTTTTGGTTTTGGCAACTGTTCACAGTCTTTCTTTAGAAGCATCCACTCCAATGTTCCCACTTGTGATAATCCTGCATTTGCTTGTGTGATGTTCTTTCCTTTTTGGGAATGAACTATCGATTCGTGTAATAAAAATGCAGATGGGCTCGCCAATGGCTCAGAGGGTTTACAGACTGGATACAAATGAGCTGTAAGGGGATCGTGCATTAATGAGAGAGAGCAAAGAACCGCAGAAGGAAACTGACAATTGACAAGTACTAAGAGTTTAAAATCAGAGACAGGATGAAAATGTTCAATTAGCAGCACTAAAATTGAAATGAAAATAAGACTGGTTCCACCAGTTCCAGGAAACCACTTCTTCACTTAGGCTGACAAATGTAAGTAATCTTACAACACCAGGTTATAGTCCAACTGTTTTATTTGAAAATCACAAGCTTTCGGAGGCTTTCTCCCTCGTCAGGTGAGTGTGGGATTCGGATTCCATGGAAGGTTGCCGCATTTATAGTCAGAGAACAATACCTCAATATTGTTCTCTGAATATAAATGTGGTAACCTTCCATGGAATCCGAATCCCACACTCACCTGACGAAGGAGAAAGCCTCCGAAAGCTTGTGATTTTCAAATAAAACAGTTGGACTATAACCTGGTGTTGTAAGATTACTTACATTTGTCAGCCCCAGTCCATCACCGGCATCTCCACATCATCACTTAGGCTGTGTTGCTTCCAGAAGCAACATTATCACTTTATTCACTTTACAGAGCTACTGTAAGGGGCTGCGATGCATCTGCAGTGTTACAGTCCCCCATCACAAACTCTGTACCCTCACCACCAGCTCCATCCCCTTCCCTGGTGACTGTCTCAGATTGAACCATCCTGTTCAACCCCGAGGTGAGCCTCTGACCCAGATCTTCTGACCCAGATCCTCTCCAATGCAAATACATTTAATTCCACTTCCCTAACATCGGCCTCCTTCGCCCCTACCTCAGTCCATCTGCCGCTGAAACCCTCATCCGCGCCTTTATCATTTCTGGACTCGACTATTCCAATGATCTCCTGGCTGGGTTTTCATCCTCACACCTTCATAAACTCCACCTCTCATTCAAAACTCTGCTGCCCAAATCCTACCCCACACCACGTCCGGCTCACTTATCACTCCTGACCTTGCTGGCCCGTGTTGGCTCCCGTTCCCCCAGATGCTCCAATTCAAATAATCTCATCCTTTTCTTTCAGTCCCTCCAGGGCCTTGCCCTTCTTTATCTCTGTAAACTCTTCCAACCCTACAGGCCCCTTCCCCAAACTCTCCGTTCCTCTGATTCTGGCCTCTGGTCCATCCACCCCCTCCCTTCAGCTCACCACTGGCCGTGGTGCCTTCAGCTGCCTAGGTCCCACTCTCCAGAATTCCCTCCCTAAACCCCTCTACCTCTCCACGTGCCTCTCCTCCTTCAAGACCCTCCTTAAAACCCACCTCTTTGACCCTTCATAATCTCCACAAAGCATTTACTTTTCCTTACATCTGCGTGAAGTGCCTCGGGATGTTTTCCTACATTTAAGACCATGTATAAATGCAAGTTGCAGCAATATTGAGCAGTGCAACATTTTCTACCGACTAAAGCCGGCTGGCTATCTCACTAATGCAGTAAATAGCTGCTCTCAGCAAATTGGAAAACATTCACTCCCAACCTTGGTGATAAAAAAGAATCAGGGCTGGGGATTAGATATTCGAGGGTTGGTTTAACTGCAACCGTCGGCATTCCTTAGTTTCCCTTTAAATTATTTACTTTGTATCTGTCTTTGTGGGAGAATGTGTATCTCAAATCTGGTTCTAGCTTGGCAGAGAATCAGGCAAGAAGGTGGCAAATATCATGAGCAACAGTGATGACCATTAAGAAACTGGAGTAATCAGAATGTGCCAGGTCCAGACAGAATGGGGGCCTATAACAAATTAGGTTAGAAGTCATGGGGCCCCGTCAATAACTTTACAAAGCTTTTCAAAGAGTCCTATCAATTCCAATCTTTCAAAAGGAATTAGAAACATAAGGCAAGGACATCCCTTGTGGAAAATTAATGTTGATCATTATAGACAAAGCAGGTTAAGAGCAGCTAGCAAGATGAAAAGCAATAAATTAATCGATTCATCAAATGTAAACAAAACCTAAGAAATATATTGATATTCTGAATTGGTGGTTGAAGACAATGTGGTTGACATTATCCCCCTAATTCTCAGAAAGCACATGATAAGGTCTCTTACACAAGACTTGTGGCTGAAGTGAAAGCTCCTGGGATGAAGGAGGAATTGGATAAAGAGCCGACTTTATAAGAGAAAAGTATTAGTTGTAACTGGGCTCCAGGGAATATTGAAGTTCTCCAGGGATCATTCTTGGTAGCACTGATGTGTTTAATTTTCATTATAAGGACCTTGATAAGTGTATTGTAGAGAATGTCTAAGTCTTTGAAAAACATGAATTGTGCAGAAAGGTAGGAGAGATCTACCAAGACTTAAGATGCAGACTGACAAATGGTAGTTGATATTTCATATTAAGCAACCCTATGTATCCAGATGTAAGGAATCTTACAACACTGTTGTAAGATTCCTTACATTTGTCAACCCCAGTCCATCACCGGCATCTCCACACTATGTATCCAGGAGTAAGGAGCACTGAGTATCCAGGAGTAAGAAACACTGAGTATCCAGGAATAAGAAACACTGAGTATCCAGGAATAAGGAACCCTGAGTATCCAGGAGTAAGAAACACTGAGTATCCAGGAATAAGGAACCCTGAGTATCCAGGAGTAAGAAACACTGAGTATCCAGGAATAAGGAACACTGAGTATCCAGGAGTAAGAAACACTGAGTATCCAGGCCTAAGGAACACTGAGTATCTAGGAGAAAGAAACACTGAGTATCCAGGAGTAAGGAGCACTGGGTATCCTGGAGTAAGGAGCACCGGATATCCATGAGTAAGGAACACTGAGTATTCAGGAGTAAGGAGCATTGAGTATCCAGGAGTAAGGAACACTGAGTATTCAGGAATAAGGAGCATTGAGTATCCAGGAGTAAGGAACATTGAGTATCCATGAATAAGGAACACTGAGTATCCCGGAGTAAGGAGTACTGGGTATCCAAGAGTAAGGAACACTGAGTATCCATGAGTGAGGAATACTGAGTATCCATGAGTGAGGAACACTGAGTATCCAGGAGTAAGGAGGATTGGGTATCCAGGATTAAGGAACACTGAGTATCCAGGAGCAAGGAGCACTGAGTATCCAGGAGTAAGGAACACTGAGTATCCATGAGTGAGGAACACTGAGTATCCAGGAGCAAGGAGCACTGAGCATCAAGGAGTAATGAAGACTGAGTATCCAGGAGCAAGGAGCACTGAGTATCCAGGAGTAAGAAACACTGAGTATCCAGGAATAAGGAACACTGAGTATCCAGGAGTAAGAAACACTGAGTATCCAGGAATAAGGAACACTGAGTATCCAGGGGTAAGGAACAATGAGTATTCAGGAGTAAGGAACACTGAGTATCCAGGTGTAAGAAACACTGAGTATCCAGGAGTAAGAACAGTGAGTATCCATAAGTGATGAGCACTGATTATCCAGGAGTAAGGAACACTGAATATACAGGAGTAAGGAACACTAAGTATCCATGAGTTAGGAACACTGAGTATCCAGGAGCAAGGAGCACTGAGTGTCCAGGTGTAACGATCACTGAGTATCCATGAGTGAGGAGTACTGGGTATCTAGGAGTAATAAATACTGAGTGTCCATGAGTGAGGAACACTGAGTATCCATGAGTGAGGAACACTGAGTGTCCAGGAGTAAGGAACACTGAGTATCCAGGAGCAAGGAACACTGAGTATCCAGGAGTAAGGAACACTGAGTATCCAGGAGTAAGGAAAACTGACTATCCTGGAATAAGGTACATTGGGTATCCAGAAGTAAAGAGCACTCAGTATCCAGGGGTAAGGAACACTGAGTATCCAGGAGTAAGGAGCATGGAATATCCAAGAGTAAGGAGCACAGAGTATCCATGAATGAGGAACACTGAGTATCCAGGAGTAAGGAACACTGAGTATCCAGGAGTAAGGAACACTGAGTATCCATGAGTGAGGAACACTGAGTAACCAGGAGTTAGGAACACTGATTATCCATGAGTGAGGAACACTGAGTGTCCAGGAGTAAGGAGTACTGGGTATCCAGGAGTAAGGAAAACTGAATATCCAGGAGTATGGAACACTGAGTATCCATGAGTGAGGAACACTGAGTATCCAGGAGTAAGGAACACTGAGTATCCAGGAGTAAGGAACACTGAGTATCCAGGAGTAAGGAACACTGAGTATCCAGGAGTAAGGAACACTGAGTGTCCAGGAGTAAGGAGTACTGGGTATCCAGGAGTAAGGAAAACTGAATATCCAGGAGTATGGAACACTGAGTATCCATGAATGAGGAACACTGAGTATCCAGGAGTAAGGAACACTGAGTATCCAGGAGTAAGGAACACTGAGTATCCAGGAGTAAGGAACACTGAGTATCCAGGAGTAAGGATCACCTTCAGGATGGTTTCTCATTGGAGAAACTTAACTTTTCCAGGATGTTTTACTTGCGGAATATTCACTTCACTCAGGACGGCAAATAAATCAAAAGAAAAGCCATATCATTTCATATTGTACATAGAATATTGTTGAGATAGCTGCAGAAAAAGACCCTCACTTATCTCTGGGCTTAATAAATAGTCGAATAGCTTGCTGGCACTCAGCCAATTTAACCAGGCAACAGCTCCAGAACTTCATGAGTTTGCAATATGAAGAATGACCCCTTTGGCAAAGTATTGGAGGACTGCCTGGGCCAGAATGAACCAGTGCCTTCGGGAGAGGTGGGAAGAAAAGGAGGAAAGAGGAAAGAAAACAAACTTGCTGCTGTTCATTTTTGCATGTACGCAATTTTATTTAACAGCAGAAAACTAACCACAAATGTGATTTAATTCATAAATCTTCGTCATGGAAACAGCAAAGAGGGTATTTTCCTCTACTTACTGATCCTAATCTCATTGGTTAGGTTCTCATTAGTACGGCACAGCACTGAGCAGTGGGCATGTTGCTAGGTAACCAGATAATTCCATATGAACTGCAAGACAGAACGAGCAGGCCTGAATTAGAAAGGATGGGCTGCAGTTATACACGAAAAAATAAACGTGGCCTGTTTTCCATCACCAGGAAAGCAGACTTATTGTTTTTATCCATCCCATCTCCTCTTTAAAGAAAAGCGAGCATTTATATATCGTGCATAAATGATGAACCCCAACTCAAGAAACTGGATTGGGGTTCCGGGGGTGTTGGAGGGGTGGACTGAAGGGCAGCCCTGCCTGAAGACCACCACCATGGAGGATAATCCCGGCACATACCTATTTAGACCATGAGGGGTCTGATTCCCATCGGGTCCTCAGGGACTATCTTACGGATAGTCACACCAACAGTATGGATGAGTCACTTCCCTTCGTAACTGCGCCCATCCTCCTGGCTCATCTGCACACTCACTCTTCCCTCAGAAGGCTGTTACCAATTTTGGTTGGAATTGTCAATTGGAATTGCAAAGTGCCCGGTCAGCAGCAAATAGGGGCGCGTCCGCCTTGGGCTACACTCCATCAGTCCGCAGAACAACATTGGCAATGGAGATGTCTCTGGTCACCGATGTGTATTCTCTTAAACAGACCCCACAGTGCAAAGTTTGAGAGGCTACAAATTGGGTAAAATGGGAATAAAACTTGGGGCAATCTCAAGAGCAAGCTGTTCATGTAATTGTGTGCATGTTATTGAACCCATATGTTCTTGTATTTGGCTTAACGTGCAGTGCAACCAGAGTAGGTCCTTGTTTATACAGGCTCAGCCTTGACTGAAACCAGTCCAGGGTGTGGTGACTTCTGATCAGAGACATTTCTGTGCTTTTTACGGGATTTTCTTTGTTCTTGGTTTTAATCACTCCAGAATTAAAAAAAAAATCTCTGCATATTCTTTTGGTGAGGAAGTGGTTTAAACTTCAGTAAGAAAAGAAAATCAGGATTGTGTCGCAATAAACCCATCTGTTCCAGCTCGGACTCCCTCGCAACTAACAGCTAACCTGAGCTTCAGCATCACTGCAGTGTGGTGCAGTGTGACTTCAGTGTGAATGTTCCGCTAGAGTGCCAGTATTTGCAGTGAACCGTTCGCACAGAAAAGCTTGAAGAACACTGATGAGCCGACTGACACCCCATAATAATCGCCACTGTGTGACTCCCCCCACTGCTTGGAGCCTAGTTGGCACTGGGATGGCAGGACAGGATCGGTTGTGATGCCTTCCTGCTAATTACTGTCCGGGTTCATTCATGGAGAATGGTCACATGCTCGTCCCTATGGCACTGTACCCCAGGACAGGAGGGGAGGCAACTCGAATTAGTGTTTTGACAAACTAAGAAACAAAATGATTAATTAAAAACAATGATTAAGGAGACTGAATTACCAAAACGAGTTAAAATCCGTCCTTATAATTCCACTGTTTCAAATCCATCATATTTGGGTCACAGCCAGCAGAAAGCATTCCTCCCAGTTACAGCCGTTGATGCACAGGCAGGGCTTTTAATTGAGGGGCAACCACTCATATGGTTAGAAATGTTATTATTTAACAGAGTTACCAACACAATGTATTGAGTTTCATGAAGTTGCTGAATTTGCGCATTAATTGCCAAATAAACATCGCGGCAAGTTAGGGCAGCAGTGTAAGTACCTTTTAAATGAGGAGATTTAGGTTCCTGCAATGCCATTCAAACTCTTCAGCCCAGAAAGGGAACAATTTAAACTGCTGAGTCTCATTCCTACAGATAGTAAATTGTTCTTAGAGATTTTTAAAATGTTTAATTTTAAATTTTTATATTTTTTTCTTACTTTTTCTTTCTGTCTCTTTTTTTCTCCCTCTTAATCCAATCTTTCTTTCCTTCTCTGTATTTCTCTTTCTGTACCTGATTTGACTCTAATTCAACCGATTTCCGTCTCTGCTTCTTTCTCTATCCTTAAATCTCAATGGTTGAGGAGATAGACTGTTGGTCCCGTCGTTCACCGAGGTCCCAGGTGCCCCTTGACCTTTGCACTAACAGCTCGCTCTTCCAGCAACTTACAGAGCAACAAATGTTTGAGCTGAAGGGTGAGGGATAAAGACTAACTAACAGGGCACGCCATGAGATGCCCCGCTCCAGCAAAATCTGGGCCAATATTTTAGATCCCTAAGTATTTTTATACGTTCAACAGTGAATATAAAACGTTTTTTTTTTCTCTCTCTCTCAAGATCAACTAGGGTTTCCAAAATATAACTGGCCCTTAATCCAATCTAACCTTATGGGTAATTCTCCTCATCCATTTTTGCTAAACCGTGCAAAGTCTTGCCCACTGACATACCTTAAGTCATCATCTGGCTGTTTTCAAACAAGCTTGGGTTTCAAACAAGCAGAAACAGATTCAAAGTTGAAGCACCCACACAACAGCAATGGGCTGACAGGGTGGCAATAACCAAGGCCCATTGGTACAAAAGATCAATCAATTCCTAATTCAAGATCACAGATAGCAAGATCTGGAAAATCTGTGCAAAATAACACATATTGCGTTTTCCCAATCCATCGCCAGCAAGTTGCAACATATATGCAATGAATTGTCAAAAGTACACATAGAATCATAGCATCACAGAAATTTACGGCAGAGAAGGAGGCCATTCGGCCCATCTTGTCTGTGCCGGCTGAGAAAGAGCTATTCAGCCTAATCCCACTTTTCAGCTCTTGGTCCGTAGCCTTGTAGGTTACAGCACTTCAAGTGCACATCCAAGTACCTTTTAAATTCAATGAGGGTTTCTGCCTGTACCAACCTTTCAGGCAGTAAATTCCAGACCCCTACCACCCTCTGGGTGAAAACATTTTCCTCAGCTCCCCTCTAATCCTTCTACCAATTACTTTAAATCTATGCCCCCTGGTTATTGACCCCTCTGCTAAAGGAAATAGATCCTTCCTATCCACTCTATCTAGGCTCCTCATAATTTTATACACCTCAATTAAATCTCCCCTCAGCCCCCTCTGTTCCAAAGAAAACAACCCCAGCCTATCCAATCTTTCCTCATAGCTAAAATTCTCCAGTCCTGGCAACATTCTCGTAAATCTCCTCTGTACCCTCTCTAATGCAATCACAGCTTTCCTGTAATGTGGTGACCAGAACTGTACGCAGTACTCAAGCTGTGGCCTAACTAATGTTTTATACAGTTCAAGCATAACCTCCCTCTATACCTCGGCTAATAAAGGCAAGTATGCTTTCTTAACCACCTTATCTACCTGCCCTCCTACCTTCAGGGATCTGTGGACATGCACTCCAAGGTCCTGGTGTTTCTCTACACCTCTCAGTATCCTCCCATTTATTGTGTACTCCCTTGCCTTGTTTGCCCTCCCCAAATGCATTACCTCACACTTCTCTGGATTGAATTCCATTTGCCACCTTTCTGCCCATCTGACCAGTCCATTGATATCTTTCCTGCAGTCTACAGCTTTCGCCTTACTATCAACCACACAGCCAATTTTTGTATCGTCTGAAAATTTCTTAATCATGCCCCCTACATTTAAGTCTAAATCATTGAAATATACCACAAAAAGCAAGAGACCTAGTATTGAGCCCTGCGGAACACCACTGGAAACAGCCCCCCAGTCACAAAAGCACCCATCGACCATTAACCTTTGCTTCCTGCCACTGAGCCAATTTTGGATCCAACTTACCACTTTCCCTTGGATCCCATGGGCTTTTACTTTTGTGACCAGTCCGCCATGTGGGACCTTGTCAAAAGCCTTGCTAAAATCCATGTAGACTGCATCCTACGCTACCCTCATCGACCCACCTACACATTGGAAATTAACACCTAATCACTCAGGAATGCTCATGTATTTGGGAAGGGAGTACACTTATGGGATGTTTATATTGCAGAATAGTTCTTGGTGCAGTTACTGGTGTGTCTATATTGCAGGAAATGACGAGATGCACAGGTCTCCCATCCGCTGACTACATTCCATTGTATAAGCATCCAGTACTCAGGAAACCAACGTCACAATAGGCCCACAAAAATGTGAGTCTAGAAATGTGCCACTGGATTGAGTAGCCGCTTTCAAGAAAGTAAACTTGGGAGTAAGCCCTCCACATTCGAACTGACACAGCAATTGGACCTCTGTATTGCACAGTGGAGACCAACACAACTGGCACCGTAAGTGTGAAAGCAAAAGGGAGGGAGCCAGAGTTCACTCTCCTAGACAGCAACAACAGCTTGCATTTATAAAGTGCCTTTAATGTAGTAAAACGTCCCAAGGCGCTTCACAGGAGCATAATCAAACAAAATTTGACACCGAGCCACATAAGGAGATATTAGGACAGGTGACCAAAAGTTTGGTCTTAGAAGTAGATTTTAAGGAATGTCTTAAAGGAGGAGAGAGAGGTGGAGAGGTTTAGGGAGGGAATTCCAGAGCTTACGGCCTAGATAGCTGAAGGCACGGCCGCCAATGGTGGGGTGAAAAGAGTGGGGGATGCACAAGAGGCAAGAGTTGGAGGAATCCAGAGTTTTTGGAGGGTTGTAGGGCTGGAGGAGGTCACAGAGATAGGGAGGGACGAGGATGAGAATTTTAAAGTCGAGGCATTGGTGGACCGGGAGCCAGTGTGGGTCAGCGAGCACAGGGGTGATGGGTGAACGCGACCTAGTGTGAGTTAGGATACGGGCAGCAGAGTTTAGATGAGCTCAAATTTATGGAGGGTGGAAGATGGGAGGCCACCCAGGAAAGCTTTGGAATAGCCGAGTCTGGAGGTAACAAAAGCATGGATGAGGGTTTCAGTCGCAGGTAATCTGAGGCGGCAGCGGAGACGGGCGGTGTTGCAGAGGTCCTCGAGATGGAGAGAATGTATTGTCGGAAGCTCGACACAGTGTCAAATGGGACACTGAGGTTGCGAGCAGTCTGGTTCAGCTTGAGACGGTGGCCAGGGAGGGGGATGGAATCGGTGGTGAGGGAACAGAGTTTGCTGCAAGGTCTGAAGACAATGGCTTCAGCCTTCCCAATGTTTCATTGTAACAGTGAAAACAAGCAGTATGAAAGTGCCTTGAATTCGTCCAGTATACTCGCAGGATGGATTCAGACTGCTGGCGGCGATATGGAAACAGCGCTGCATGGGAATCTGGTATGTGTGCAGCTGTGAAAAAGTTGCACGCACAGCTTTAAAGCAACTGCACACAAAGTCTAGAAAGTAATATTTCTTTAAATAGACCGGATCGTGTATGTGTGTCAAGACCATTATAGTCAAATCAACCAGTGACCCGAATGCAAACCTTGGTGAGTACAAATTTGGTCATCACAAGGAAGACATCAATACATTCCCTAACTGTGTAACTTCGTCGTTGAAATGTTTTATTAAAACATGGCGCACTCTGTTAATGGGATTATTACGTATGGAGAGTAGGAAGTGTTACGAGAACAGGCCCTTACTTCAATCACTTGCGAGAACATGAACAGAATGGTAATACAAACCTCCACAGACACACAGCATCCTCCTCAACACCAATGTTCAGAAAGTTGCTGTGCAACATTCTTACTGCTTCACATTTTTCTGGCACCACCGAAATCTTCCTAGAACTCAATCAGGTTCTTACTGATAATTGATACTGATATTCCCCTTTGTCCTGGTGTTTACTGCTCACCCTTCCATTAAGTAAGCAAAACTGCTGAAATCCCACTGACTGAAGACAGCAGATCCCTCTACAACAGAGGCCTCTCAATCTGCTCTTCTTTTAGAAAAATCTACACACGTGCGGAATGCACTTATTGAAATACGTCCTGGAGGATTATTGGGAAAGGTGGGGGTTGAAATTGGGTCCGCGCCAGTAGCGCGATAAAGGCTCGTAACCAATCGGCAGCTCGTTTTACACCGTGCCCGATTTTACATTGACTTCACGTTCCCAGTTCAAGCTGGTGTTCCTCCTCTCCCTTGTTCCATGCTGGAAGCGTGGCATTTAAAGAAAGAAAGACTTGCATTTGTATAGTGCCTTTCATGACCTCAGGTTGTCCCAAAGTGCTTTACAGCCAATGAATTACTTTTGAAGTGTAATCACTGTTGTAATGTAAGAAACGTGCCAGTCAATTTACGCACAGTAAGCTCCCACAAACAGCAATGTGATAGTGACCACATAACCCGTTTTAGTGATTTTGGTTGAGGGATAAATATTGGCCAGGACACCAGGGAGAACTCCCCTGCTGTTCTTCGAAATAGTGCCATGGGATCTTTTACATCTGAGAGGGCAGACGGGGCCTCGATTTTAACGTCTCATCCGAAAGACGGCACCTCCAACAGTGCAGCGCTCCCTCAGTACTGCACTGGAGTGTCAGCCTAGATTTAAACAAGGCCCTGTGATTAAAATGGCCACGGGTTCCTACTGCCTCTGGAGGGTGGTACATTCAAATGCTAGCGAGGTTTCCCGCCGAAAACCTGCTCCATTAAAATCCACCCCGTCCTCTTTCGGTTCCAAACTCCCATGCTAATTATTTTACACTTATCCTCATCGTAGAAGCACATACTTTTCAGTGGTGGGACAGTGCATTAGAGTCCCAGCTTAATGAGTTTTCAAATCCCCCCCATGGCCTCGCCCCTCCCTATCTCTATAACCTTCTCCAGACCTATGACCCTCCGAGATCTCTGCGCTCCTCCAATTCTGGCCTCTTGAGCAGCCCCGATTTCCTTCGCTCCACCATTGGCTGCCGTGCCTTCAGCTGTCTAGGCCCTGAGCTCTATAATTCCCAGCCTAAACCTCTCCGCCTCTCCACTTCTCTCTCCTCCTTTGAGGCGCTTCTTAAAACTTACCTCTTTGACCAAGGTTTTGGTCACCTGTCCTAATTTCTCCTTATGTGGCTGGGTGTCAAATTTTGTTTGATAACCCTCCTGTGAAGCTCCTTGGGACGTTTTACTACGTTAAAGGCGCTGTATAAATGCAAGTTGTTGTTGTTTTTGTGGTAAATAGATTACCAGGGAAGCAGACAGTATAAATGGGGTAAAAAAAAATCAGCAAGTACAAGGCAGGCAGATGTCACATGAGAGCAGGACTGGGTTGAGTGTGTTGTGAAGAAGTCATTTGGAGCTGGGGTTTTCCATTAATTAAGTATATTTATATCCATAAACCACTTATTTGCATGACAGTTTGGCCTTCAGGCCGATCCATGCATGCATTTACATATTTCATTACAGTTTGGCTTCCACATCCGGCCAACACAAACAAACATCCTTACTGACAGGCAGAACGGCAGAATCATAAGAGGGAAAAAAAATCCGGTAATAGAACCGGTGGAGAACAAAAGTTTGTGCAGACTTTGTGCAGCGTCCGTCAAAATTGCTAAGGAAGCCACGATATGAAACTGTAAATGTTTATACTGAGGTTCATGGTGTGAGACTGATCCAGCTGCCAGTTGGTATCACTCTTTTTCTCCCCTGGTTTTTCTCTCCCCACCTCTCAAGAAGCCGGTGATTCATGCAGGGATACAGTCCCACAGGGACCGACAGCTCTCTGGTACATCGCCCAAGTGGCCAGTCTTGTTTGACAGTGAATGTCGACAGGCTATTAAGTGGGAGGGGAGCATCACAGGCAAGACCCAGTCCTGCTCCCACGTGGCATCCAGATGCACTTTCCAGCATGGTGTCACTGAATAGCGATTAGGAGTGTCCATCCTCACTGACTTGTCTTCCCCGGGCCCAAGGCACTGAAGTGTATTGTAGATGCCCTCACCTCCTACCTGGTTTAGATCAGCTAATTCAGTGCAGACCAATGACTTGAAACTGGAACTATCCTGAGCTATACCTCACCTTGCAGAGTATTTACTGAGCCACCAAGTAAGCTTTTGTCAGCTGTGGTTCAGTGGATAGTACACTCGCCTCTGAGTCAGAAGTTGTGGGTTCATAGTCCCACTCCAGAGATTTACACACATAATCTAGGCTGACACTTCAGGGTAAGTACTGAGGGAGTGCTGCACTGTCGGAGGTGCCGCCTTTCAGATGAGACGTTAAACCGACGCCCCCATCCAGTCCATCCTCTCAGGTGGATGTAAAAGATCCATTTTGAAGAAAAGCAGGGGCGTCCTCCCTGGTGTCCTGGGCCAATATTTATTCCTCAACCAATATCACCAAAACAGATTATGTGGTCATTATTTGTGGGACCTTGCTGTGTGCAAATTGGCTGCCGTGTTTCCTACATTACAAAAGTGACGACAATTCTAAAAGGACTCCGTTGGCTGTAAAGCACTTTGGGGTGTCCTGAGGTGGGACCTTCCCCCACTTTTGGCAAAGAGCAGCGGCCAACAGGACTTGGCCGGCCTTTACTGGTAGATTGAGGGCTTAGCCTGTTGGTGGACACGGACAAGCAGGCAGACCCAATCCAAGTGCTGCAGCCATTTAGCTCAGGGGTTAGCAGCATGTCGAACGGCATAAGAGAAAGATTCAGTACTCATCGGAGAATAATACTACCAACTGGTACCATAGTTAAGCACTTTGATATGCATTTAAAACAGTGTTTATGAATCAGGGACTGTCGGGTGGTTTATTAGGTCAGAATGGTCCTGAGGCTGTTTGATGGAAAACAAATGTGTAAGCTGAAATCTGTAATAGATGCTCAGTATGGAAAGCATGAGCTGCACACGCTGCTGCATAGCCCGTTCTTTGATGGGATAATGATAAGTGGTTCTTAAAGTTTTATCTCTCGACTCACAGGCCCGTGCCAAGTGTAACCCCTGCTCACAGAAAGAAAAACAACATTCTCTGTCATTGTGCAACATCTACGCAAAGCCTCGTTGTTTTAAAATTTCCATCAGAGAGCTACAGTTGTTTCGTAATCATGCGTGATACAAGCCCATTCAACAGCCAGCACATCTGGGCAGTTTATCAGGGGCTGTTTACAGTGCACCTGACTCCTTCAGCTCCAGGCATTGCTCACATCTGAGCACTGCTTGCATGGCAGTTTCTAATCAGGTCTCGAGGAGAGCAAACAATGTACAGATATGCAATAGCAATAGGAGCACTTTAAAAGTCCAAAATCACACCAACAGCGGCCCCCAAGTCGTAGTGCGCTTTTTGTTAGAACAGTTTTCCTCAGAGTAGAGTTGACCCACAAAGTCTCCATCCCCCACCCTCGCCATGCTTCAGTGTGCCCCAACAAAAATTGATTTCAGGAATCTTTGTCCTTGCTTTCTAATCCCTCTGCAGCTTCACTGCAACCTCAAACTATCTCCTCCAATCGGAATTCCATCCATAAATCCCTTCACCTTACCACCTCTGTTGCTACTTTCCAAGACCTCCTATAGACAATTCTCCTTGACTATACTGTTTCTCTCCTTTTTGCTTGATGTCCACTCCCCCCTCCCCTCTATTCTGTAAAGTGTTCAGTCATCTTAGAAGAGTAGGGAAGTTCTCCTGGTGCCCTGGCCAACATTTATCCCTCAATCAACACCATCAAAACAGATTAGCTGGCCATTTATCTTACTGCTGTGTGTGGGGCCTTGCTGTGTACAAATTGACTGCCACGTTTTCCTACATAACAGTCACTACACTCAAAAAATAATTCATTGGCTGTAAAACACTTTGGAATATAACAAAAAGAGAAAAGACTTGCATTTATATAGCGCCCTTTACGACCTCAGGACGTCCCAAAGCACTTTAAAGTCAATTAAGTACTTTTTTTTGAAGTGTAGTCACTTGTTGTAATGTAGGAAACACTGCAGCCAATTTGGGCACAGCAAGGTCCCACAAACAGCAATGAGATAATGACCAGATCATTTGTTTTAGTAATGTCGATTGAGGGATAAATATTGGCCAGGACACATAGAAACATAGAAAATAGGAGCAGGAGTAGGCCATTCGAGCCTACGCCACCATTCAATATGACCATGGCTGATCCTTTATCTCAATACCATGTTCCCGCTCTCTCCCCATACCCCTTGATGCCTTTTGTGACACCGGGGTGAACTCCCCTGCTTTTCTTCGAAATGGATCTTTTACGTCCACCTGAGAGGGCAGACTGTTTAACATCTCATCCGAAATGCGGCACCTCCGACAGTGCGGCACTCCCTCAGTACTGCACTGAAGCGTCAGCCTAGATTATGTGTGCAAGTCTCTGGAATGGAACATGAACCCACAACCTTCTTAGTCGGACGGGAGTGCTACCCACTGAGCCACGGCAGAAGGCTCGACATAAATGCAGGTTCCTTCTTTCTTTACAGGCAGAGATGAAAGGTCTTTTGTCACCACAGGGGCTTGCTGGTAATCAATGCTGGCATTCTGTCTCCTCAACCTGATCAATCTGTTTTAGCAACCAATAGCTGAGTCATTGGAAAAGTAAAAATCTCATGAAACTTGGAGAGCTGACAGAAACTACAGGCACTGCTTCACTTCATTGCTGAAACAATGACAAAAACTTCCTACCTAGCTGATGTCCTGAAGCCTTTGATATTCTGCTGACACCCCACACTACAATCGCAGGCCTCATTCACTCAGGCTTCATATGAACAATTTTCAAACTGTCACATTTTTGGAAACAGTATATCCTATTCTTTAGCTTTGAAAAGGGTATCACTTTATACTCAACGCTGTCAAAGCAGCTCCTTGACACGGAAATAATGAACTGCGGGCTGTGGCTTGCTGACGTTGGAGTGAAAATCCATTAAGACTTGGACATATATCGGCCGTTCCTTTATCGTCACTGGTCAATGGAACTCCCTACCAGCATTGTGTACTTTCATCACACGGACTGCAGTGGTTCAAGAAGAAGGCCCACCACCACCTTCTCAAGGGCAACTAGGGATGGGCAATAAACACCGGCCTTGCTAAATCCCAACAATGAATTTTTTAAAAATTAGAATACTCCCTAAATTTAGAGACACAACTTCCCTTGCATGCATAACTGAAATCCAAGCCTCCCTGAAAAATAATCGTATTGTGACCAGTTTGGGATTTTTTTCTCACTGGGGGATTTGGATGTTGAAATTAGCAGCCTCCAGGATCCATTAGTTCAACAGGGCAGCAAGTCCTGAAAGAACAATAAGAACTAATTAAAGAGCGTTACCTTCAATATAGCGCAGGGGAGCAATCAGCATTTTACAACACTCTGCTGTGTCTGGTTCCAGCCAGAGAAGGAAACTGGTCTTAAAACCTCATTGACTTTTTATTTAGCCAGCGGCTGATTATTGATTCCTGCTTGTCATGTAAAATGCTCCTAATGGCTTCAATTAAATGCATCAAATTAAAGCTCACAAATTAGCTACCAAAGACATTTGTTGAAGACTTACAGATGCTGCTCATACTCATACGGTGGGGTCAAGCAGACTATGGTTCGAATCTGATCACTGAACACCAAAAGCCACTGAAAAACAAGACCAAAAGAAATCCACTACTTCTCACTGTAGCGCTCTCCGATAGACCAAGAGTTGCTTAAAGCTCCCTCGATTCTACGTAAAAACACCGTTTTGGGAAGGAGCCATCAGATAGTCAGCTTTTTCCAATTTACTTTCCACCCTCATCCCTCACAGTAAACTCAAAAAATAATGTTCTTCCATAAGAGTATTAAAAATATGAAATAATTTCTCTTTCCCTCTATGTTTGTCATTTCTCTTTCTCTCATCTATTTTTCTCCCACTTCTTTTCTCTCTGAACATAGGAACAGGAGTAGGCCATTCAACCCCTTCGAGCCTGTCCGCCATTCAATTAGATCATGGCTGATCTGTATCTTAACTCCATCTGCCCGCCTTGGGTCCGTAACCCTTAACACCCTTGCCTAGCTCTCAAATTTATTCTCTACCTGTACTTCCCTCTCCTTCTGTTTCTTTTGAACTGACATCCATCTCAACTATCAGCTTTTTAACCCGACAGTCAGCTTTACAACCCATGTGTCAGTTTACGCCTCTGTGAAACACCTTGGGACGTTTAGCTATGTTAGAGGCGCTATACGAATGTGAATTGTTGTTGTAGAGACGAGCAAGGGTTGGCCCACTAGATAAGAAGCTATTGGTTGTATCCTCTAGTTCTGCAGTGAAAGACAGTTACATCTCACATATAAGAGCAGTGTCCAAGCCTTGAACGGACTCGGGGCTTTACAGAGAGTCAGGAGTTGCTGAGGGGAATAGAAGTGTTCGGCATGAATGAGAAATCCTGGGGGGTGAATTTCCTTGGAGCTTCTCCCACTCCACCACCGGAACTTCAGCGGAAATTTGGCGGAAGCCCCATTTACGGGGGGAGCAGGAGCAGTCCCGAGGAAATTCACCCCCCCCACCACCCCCAAGTTCTTTAGCAATGGAGATGTGCTGAGGTACAAGTAAGGGAGAGAGTCCGAAACAAAAAGCAAAGGGGATCGACCCTTTAGCAGAGTAGTCATAAAATCGTAGAATCTTCCAGCACACAAGGAAGCCATTCGGCCCATCGTGCCTGTGCCGGTTCTTTGCAAGAGCTACCCAATTAGTCCCACTCCCCCACTCTTTCCTCGCAGCCTTGCAATTGTGTGGAAGACAATGAAAGCTGCAGGCGATGGAACGTGTGAAATATAAACCAAATCAAATGCAGCCAGGCAGCTTTAGAATCATACTGACACATCCCGGAATAAGATGCTCTTGAGTTGCCATCGTTGCAGTTTTTAACAATGTCAGTGACAGTTTCTAAGGGAGGGTGTTTAATCCAAATCCAGTCTCTATAATGATTAATAACCGTTGTATACTTTCCATCTTTATTTTTAAAAGAAACACACTGGGGTAGATCTTGGTTTTGTGCGATAGTGTAAAACAGGATATAACGAATCGGCAGCCCGTTTTACGTCTCTCCCCATTTTTATTTCCATTGAAGTCAAACGGGAGAGATGTAAAATGGGCTGCCCGCTCGCTATCACCCGTTTTACACCATCGCATGAAGTCGAGATCTACCCCACTGGGTCATATCAGCAGTTGACTGATTTGTCCCGGTCACAGTTCCTATTTATTTAAGTTAAAAAAAAAATCTGTCCTTTCTGATAAAAGTAGGCTTCCCAGAGACAGGAACCAGAAAGTTTTTTTTTAAATGGTATTTTTAGCTAGATTAATTTAAGAGAGAATTCAATCTAATAGAATTTTCCTAATTGAAGTCTGATCGTGTAGGTCTCACCAGATAAGTCTGATAATGGAACTGCAGATGGCAGAGCTATGCAAGTCTTTTCTTGTTGGCTCTTTTCCTCGAAGTAGAACAAAGGTTCGCTTTGAGAGAATAAAGCTTAATAATACAATCTGCTTAATGAGGAGGCCAATGAGTTTAAGTGGGGATATATGAGAAATTAGAGTTTCCATTAATACATATGTTTTATAATGATCTGTAGACTGAAGAAAAGAATCCGTCCGCACAATCTAATTTGGTCGCACAGCGACCGCGCTTCGAGATAATGTGCTGCCATGCAACTTTGCAATGTGACTCAGAGGCTTTAAGATATCTTCTGCGAGACATCCTTCAAATGTGAGGCCTGAAAATAGAGGTATGTACTTCTCGATGACACTGTTAAAAATAAAGGAAGTCATTACCATTTACAAAGGCTCTGTTAATTGAACTCACTGGACCTCTTTTTTTGCTGATTCTGTTCCCATTCCTGCTTCAGAGACGATAATTGGCTTTGCTCGTTTGATTCAGCGATTTCTCTTTGTCTCTTTTTATTTTGCTTCATCTTAAGGTCCCTGGGCTGAGGGGGTGGTGGCGGGGGTGGGGGGTGACCTGATAGAGATCTTTAGGATTATGAAAGGGTTTGATATTGTAGACGTAGAGAAGATGTTTCAACTTGTGGGGAAGACCAAAACCAGGGGCCATAAATATAAGGCAGTCACTAATAAATCCAATGGGGAAATTCAGGAGAAACTTCTTTACCCAGAGAGTGGGTAGAATGTGGAACATGCTACTACCAGGAGCAGCTGAGGCGATTAGCATAAATGCATTTAAGGGGAAGCTAGATAAACAGAATAGAAATAAACAGAAAAGAATAGAAGGTTGTGCTCATAGGGTGAGATGAAGTAGGGTGGGAGGAGGCGTATGTGGAGCATAAAGATAGGCATATCCAGTTGGGCTGAATGGCCTGTTTCTGTGCTGTACGTTCTATTTAGTTCTATGTAATACTTGCCCTCCGTCTCACCCTCAGATCATCCTTTGGCCCAGAAGTGAACCACTCTCAAGCCTCTGCTGAGCTCACTCCTCAGCTCATCACTAAGAGTGTTTGACCCAGTTGTTTGGAAGGGTGACTTGGCTTCACCTCCACTCAATGCCTCTCTATGTCCAGGAACTTCCCCCATGGGGAACTGCGGCATGCATCTTTTTTTTATTATTTGTTCATGGGATGTGGGCATCGCTGGCGAGGCCAGCATTTATTGCCCATCCCTAATTGCCCTCGAGAAGGTGGTGGTGAGCCGCCTTCTTGAACCACTGCAGTCCGTATGGTGATGGTTCTCCCACAGTGCTGTTAGGAAGGGAGTTCCAGGACTTTGACCCAGCGACAATGAAGGAACGGCGATATATTTCCAAGTCGGGATGGGGTGTGACTTAGAGGGGAACATGCAGGTGGTGTTGTTCCCATGTGCCTGCTGCTCTTGTCCTTCTAGGTGGTAGATGTCGCGGGTTTGGGAGGTGCTGTCGAAGAAGCCTTGGCGAGTTGCTGCAGTGCATCCTGTGGATGGTACACACTGCAGCCACTGTGCGCCGGTGGTAAAGGGAGTGAATGTTTAGGGTGGTGGATGGGGTGCCAATCATCTGATCAGTCCATGTGCATTGTGTTAGTATCCTAGTAGTTGGCACCCTTTTATTCAATGACAACATGCATTTATGTAGCACCTTTTATGTAATAAAGTATCATGAGATATTCCAGAGGTGGAACGGTGAATTCAAAGTGGCAAGTTGGAGAGAAATGAGGGAGCTGACTAAAAATCTTAGCTTCCTTTCCCTAGTCTTACTTCTAAAATGTGTTACTTTGCATTTTTCTGCGTTGATCTGCATCTGCCACTTACCTGCCCATCCTGCTAGACATTCTATGTCCTCCTACATTATTTCACAATCCTTGCTGTACCTCCCAATTTGATTTAATCCAGGACTTATGTTTGACAGCCAAAGCATAAGTACAGCTATAAGTCAAGAGTGGGTGATGAAGAGCTAGGATGGCATGTTGTCTTCAAATGGAAGGTGACACCATATTTCTGGATGATGTTGCCAAGGGGCAGCATGCAGATATGGAATAAGAGAAGGCCAAAGGCAAAACCTTAAGACACACAGAGGTGGTCGAGTGGACGCAAGAGGAGAAGCTTTTGGAAGAGTGTACTGATTCCAGTGGAAGAGGTAGAAATGGAACCAGGGGAGGCAGATGCCATGAAGGTGACCCATAGAGGAGAAGCAGTGGAGGAGGATGGAATGTAGATTGTATTAAAAGCTGAAGAGAGATGACAAGGATCAAAAGGGATGCAGCACCACAACAGCAGTCACTCAGGATATCAGCGGTGAATTTGTCAATGTTGGTCCCAGTGCTTTGGGCAGGATGGAAACCAGATTGGAGGGAATCGTGGGAGAGGGAGGAAGAGAATTAGCAATCAACATCGTAACTCTCTTGGAGTCATCAAAGTTTACAACTCAGAAGGAGGCCATTTGGCCATTTGCCAGAGCAATCCAGAACTATTCCCACTGCCCTGCTGTCTTCCCTGTATCTTCCTCTGCTTCAGATATTTATGCATAGTTTCAGGCATTACATCAGGAGAAAACTCCAGGCTTGTCCGCTGTGACCTCAGTGACTACCACAGTCAATGTGGTGAGTCACAAGTTGCCCCCACCAGCAACCTGTTGTTATTCGACACTCGTCAATCTCCCGTTGTGTTGCAAATGGGAATCAGGTGTAGCGGGGCTAGAAGACAAGGGATAATTGGACCAGAGTTCATAGATGTAATTCAGTCCCCATTTTAAAGTCATGCATTCTGATCTTATTTTTACATCACATTATTTATAATGAAATAGCCAAACTTAACTCAATTTGAGAAGTAGAGTTGGTTGAAGCATGGGAGTTTCTCTGCGGTACACTCTGAGGAGCTGGGAGACGCAAAATTGAGGCACTACACGCCACCATTGGGGGAGGATGTAATGACAGCGTGACAGTGTAACATTATAAATGGAATTTTTGATGGAAAAAGTTGACACAAAATTGTGACAAAAATATGACAACAGGAAATAAGTTTTGTAGACAAGAAATGCATGTAGGCAAAAGACTTTTAATAAGACATAAATATTTAAACTTTAAAAAATATTTTCTAAATAATGTAAACGTGATTGGTGGGAATGATCTGCCGGTGGTTGGTTGCGCAAAGGTATATTTTTTAGAACTTTACTTTTATGTCACGTGTTCTTATTGTCTGAATGTGGACTCCCTGACCAGGTATTAATTGCATTGTAATACCAGCAGAGAACTGGTAATCAGAGGTGTCACCATCAGGGAAATGATAGGAGTGAGATTTCTAATCAAAAAGAGCCAGACAGATTAAAGAACGAAGGAAAGACTTGCATTTATATAACGCCTTTCGTGATCCCAAAGCATTTTACAGCCAATGAAGTACGTAGTCACTGTAGTAATTAGGAGATGCAGCAGCCAATTTGCACGGAGCGAGGTCTCACAAACAGCAATGTGATAATTACCAGATAATCTGTTTTAGTGATGATGAGTGAGTGACAAATATTGGTCAGGACACCGGGGAGAACTCCCCTGCTCTTCTTCGAAATAGTGCCATGGGATCTTTTACATCCACCTGTGAGGGCAGTCGGGGCCTCGGTTTGACGTCTCATCCAAAAGACGACACCTCTGACAGCGCAGGGCCTCATCTTCTAAAAGCTGTCCACTGCCTTCTCTCACTGGAGAGCAAGAGAAGGTGCAGAGCCAACACACCACAACCAGGCAGACTATGGATGGAGACCCAGAGACAAGAGGGCAACAAGTTTTGCTTAAGGCCACAGGTGAAGGGGATAGAGACCTGAAACAGCCCTGGGGTGTGCTATCAGTACTGCAGTAAAGGAGCTCTCTGTTTCCTCAGGAATTTCTCAAGATATGCAGAAAGACAGAATTTAACAGACAAGAGCACTTTTGACCACAGCTACATCTCAATAAAATCATTAATGTCTCAAGTTACATCTCATTTTGATAGTCAGGCTTGTGCTTAACCGAAAGGAAAATTACCAGTATCAGTTTCATTACATCTCTTTCATCACAAGCTTGTTGAAACAGGGATACACACAAATGCACACTATATACTTATATATATATATATATATATATATATACACACACATACACACACACATGTACATCCACACACACGCATAGACACATACACCCACATATACACACACCCACACACACACACATATACACAAGGGCTGATTCTGCAATCCCAGCGAGGACTGGTGTACTCAGCAAGTGTGTTATGAGAAATGATCTTCCATCCATTAAGCTTAGAGAACAGAAAATCAGGGGCTGTGTGGCTGTGATTTTCCTCCTTCTGAGTACCACTCACCGCTGGGAGTGCTGGATCAGTCCTAATCTTAGTTCCCCGCAGGGCCAGTCCGGAATTCTGGAACATAAACAGGAAAAATCAAGACCATAAGGGTAAACTTTCCCATTGTGTGCTCCTGGCGTGGAGCCTTGCTGTTCTACTGTAGGGGGCATCACAGCCAAGCTCATTCCTATCCTCGCCCAAATGTCCAAGGACATGCACTTTCCAGCATGGACAGTAATCAGTAGCAGTAGTGCAGACTGAATTGGCTCAGTGGGTAACAGCTCACACCTCTTCACTGTCGGAGGTGCTGTCTTTTGGATGAGACGTAAAATTGAGGCCCCATCTGCCCTCTTCGGAGGACGTAAAAGATCCCATGGCACTATTTCAATGAAGAGCAGGGGAGTTCTCCCTGGTGTCCTGGCCAATATTCATCCCTCAACCAACATCACCAAAAAACAGATTATGTGGGCATTATCACATTGCCAATTGTGGGAGCTTGCTGTGCGCAAATTGGCTGCCGCGTTTCCTGCAATACAACAGTGACCACACTTCAAAAAGTACTCCATTGGCTGTAAAGCACTTTGGGATGCCCTGAGGTCATGAAAAGCGCTATATAAATGCAAGTCTTTCTTTAATGTACATCCAGCCATTCTGCAGCTGTCCTGGCTATCCTTGATGCTGACAATGGGTGAAAAAAGCATTCCACTCCACAGTACTGACGTCTTTCACCCTTGATGAGCAAAACAAAGTAACCCCTTGCTTTGATCAACCGTGTGGGCACTGGGATTGCAGAATCAGCCCTTGTGTATATATGTGTGTGTGGGTGTGTGTATACATGGGTGTATGTGTATATGTGTGTGTGGACGTATGTCTATGTGTGTGTGTGTATGTATGTATGTGTGTGTATGTATGTGTGTGTACATGTGTGTGTATGTATGCATCCCGGTTTCAAACCGTGTATTTGAAATCTTCCAATGAAGGTTCATACAAGGAAAATGGGGGCAAAGAGATACTGGCAGACATATTAGTTTGCAATCTCCCTTTGTCGGCCCTTGAATAATGCTGTACTAAAGATTCCTTGAGGCCAACTGTGCTGAGGTTAGTTTTTATATTACTTGTGGTTTATGTTAGCAATCTGAAACAGGGCTGGGCTCAATGCTTCTTTCACATCGATGTAAAGTTGCAAGTATTAACAGGGCATAAGGTTGAACGGTTCGTACTTGCTGACAGCGTGTGCCTTATAATCGACTCTTGTCTGAGATGCTCCTGTTATGGGGATTTGAGCACAGCAACACAGTCGCTTTAAAAGTCAGGGAGCACACACAATGGAACAGGACAAATCCATTCTCATCGCTGAATTCTGAATCCAAACCTAAACAGCTGTGACTGAAAGATGAAGACTGATATTAGCTCCATGGAAACTGGAATGTTCACTCTGAGAGTGACAATGTGCCCAGGATTTAACTTGTACAAGATTATGTGGGAATATGGTGCCTTTCTGTACCAACAGTAGGTTATGGGTTCTTGCCTGCAGTTCCCCGCGCATTGAGTTCCCACTTGTAACAGTACTGTTAGGCTGAGCAAAGGCTGGGGATCTGACCATAGGCGGAAAGAATAATACCACTGTCGTTGGCCACCAAAGACGCCAGAAGAGGGGTCGGGAGGTTGGGGGTGGGGGCTCGTAATCGGGGGAGCAGGCGGGAAGCCCAGGGCAGGGAAGGCCTAAACTCTCCTTGTGGGGCCCGAGGGAGGACTCCTGCTCCTCCTGGACCCGACAAGGAAAGTATAAAAAAAGTTTTTAAAAAAACACTTACCTTTTTTTGGGCCTCTTCTGGCCCCGACTCCTCTTCCCACTGGGTCGGCCTGGCGGGAAATCCACAACGGTTTCCCCGCGCGGGCCTCTGGTTGAAACAGGCCCGATGACGTCACCGGGGTGGGGGGGGGTGAGGGCCATACCAGAAGGAGCAATGGGAGACAATGAAAGGTTTGCTAGGGATGAGGGCGTCACAGGTAGAGGTGAGGGAGCGGTTGAGCAAACCGACAGTTGCAGAAGTATCATGGCGAGTGCTTGCAGACTCGTGGTACGTGCAGGGTTTCCTTTCCCTCTCACTCCTTTGACTCCTCCTCCTTTAACCTTAAAAGCTGTTGAAGGAAAAGGTAGAGGGGAGGAGGGGATGGAATATTGAACCTAGAGCAGGGGATGCAATCACAGGTTCGTTTGCTTTGCTGATGATGAAACGCCACTTAATAAGGCTCCCTCGATGGGTTAACAACTGTGCGACAATAGTGCTCAACACAATTCTGTGTGTTCACGTCAAGCAGCGCACTACCAGAGGAAATTAAATCTCCAAATGTAGAAAAATAATTTTAAAGAAAGATTAATTGAGTGCGAAAAGAAAGAGAACAGTGCAATGAGCTGGTTGAATATTTGATCAAGTGCTGTGCACAATATTGCATTGATGCCTGCATGTTTGAAGAAGGACCCTGCTGGTTTAAAGAGGGCGTCTTTCCCCCCTGCTCAGAAGTGCAGGTTGAAAACCGAGGACCTGCGGGAAGCGAGCGGGACCTCGGCAGGTAAGTCTCACGGGCGATTTTAACTGTCCTCCCACCCACCCAGTTTCCGCCCTATAGTAACGAGTAGGTGAATCACTTTTACACTGCCCCAGGCACCAGTTCAGGAGCAGCACTGGTGGAGGAGCAGAGCACCGTTACATCGAGTTACATCGAGTCTACAGCACAGAAACGGGCCATTCGGCCCAACTGGTCTACGCCAGTGTTTATGCTCCACATGAGCCTCCTCCCACCCCTCTTCATCTAACACTATCAGCACACCCTTCTATTCCTTTCTCCCTCATGTGCTTATCTAACTTCCCCTTAAATGCATCTCTGCTATTTGCTTCAACTATCCTTGTGGTAGCGAGTTCCACATTCTAACCACTCTTTTGATAAAGAAGTTTCTCCTGAATTTCTTATTGGATTTATCAGTGACTATTTTATATTTATGACCTCTAGTTTTGGACTCCCCCACAAATGGAAACATTTTCTCTACGCCTACCCTTTCA
Source organism: Heptranchias perlo (assembly GCF_035084215.1). NCBI lineage: Eukaryota > Metazoa > Chordata > Chondrichthyes > Hexanchiformes > Hexanchidae > Heptranchias > Heptranchias perlo. The sequence goes on along the minus strand of NC_090345.1, from coordinate 10,405,936 downwards.
TTATCTTGAAGACCTCTATCAGGTCACCCCTCAGTCTTCTCTTTTCTAGTGGTGGGTGTCCTGAGGAGATTGAAAGAGGACGGAGGAGAGAGATAAAGTTAGAATGAGCGAAAGAATAAATATACAAGGTACCACTTCAGTGACCTTATTCCACAAATATATTGGCCTTTGGTAAAATAAATTCTCCGACTTCCCTTCTTGCTCATTTTCGACTTTTGTCCCCTGGTATTTGAATCCTTTACCATTGTAAATATTAACCGAGTGAATCCATTTCATAATCTTGAAAACATAAGCAAAATATTGCAGATGCTGGAAATCTGAAATAAAAACAGAAAATGCTGGAAACACTTCTGCCCTCCACCCTATCATAGACCTTCTCCCTTTTGTTCTTTCCTTGACCCACACCCCCTTTTTCCCTGCCTCTGTATACGCTTAAAAGCTGTTCATCTCTAAACATCTTCCAGTTGTGATGAAAAGTCATCGACCTGAAATGTTAACTCTCTTGTTTCTCTCTCCACAGATGCTGCCTGACCAGCTGAGTGTTTCCAGCAGTTTCTGTTTTTATTTCATAATCTTTAAAACTTTAATGAGATCACCTTCAAGTCTCTTTCTTCAAAGAGAATAAACCCCACCGGTCTTAATCCATCCTTAGAGCTTAACTCGTTCTCACCCTGAGTCAATTTACATGCTCGCCTCTGTATCTGCCCACCACACTGTACCGACTTAAGTAACCTGCAGTCCCTACAGTGCACTCTCCCCACCCCCCCCAATCCCGTCCTGAAATAGGTGTACACACACATTGTACAGACAGGGGGCTGTTAAGGGTGAACCAGACACACATGGAACAGAAGCTCTGCTGAGAGCCACACGTGAAGGGGAGGCAGGCGCAGGTCATAGGTTGAGCACTAGTAGCTTACAGTAACCTCCTTGATCCTAAATCAGATGTGCGGCAGATGTGAAAGCTAACAAGCTGTGTATTGACTTTTCAGAGTCAGACGTCTGCACTGTAATAAGCAGTGATATGGCAAGCAATTATTTTAGTCATTGTTCAGCATTTAAACAAAAGCAGAGGCAAACTTTCACACATTCCTGCCCGCAGAGCTCTCTCCCAGACAGTGTTATTGTCTGTGTGCTCTGTTCCTTGTATGCAGAAGTTCAAAGGCAGAGTTAACTAATATTTGCTGAGCCAGGGTTGTTGGAGCATGTACTGGCCCACTGGGAATCTCTGGGGTGGTTTTAATGAAATCCCAGCACAAATTGTCTTAAGTTGCTCTGTTCTGTCATCAACTACTGAGATATATGTTAGATATTCGTCCTTTGGGGATCCTGCCTTGTGCCAAATCCAAAGCCAGATAGAAGGCAAGCCGAGAATAGGGCAGGGGATGCAATCGCAGATGATGAAATATCACTTAATAAAGCTCTCTCGATGGGTTAACAACTGTGCTACAGTAGTGCACAATACAATTCTGTGGGCTTGTATTAAGCTCGTAAATTTAAAATAATAAAAAAAGATTAATTGAGTGCAAAATAGAACAGTGCAACGAGCTGGTTAAATATTAGATCTAGGGTTGTGCACAATATTGCATTGATGTCACACTGAATGAACCTCCAATTAATAAACTAAAGACCCGAAAATACTTTTCAGCATTTTGCTTTGTTATCATGTCAGATCCCCCATACAAGAGGATCTGAATGACCAGGTCAAATGTGTGGACCTCTCAGACACTGGCTGGGAGATTAGCCAAAAAAATGCTAAGCCTTTCAGGCTTTTTGTTTTAATCTTGTGAATTTTTTGTCCCTTCCCCTCCTCCTCCCGCCTTTCTCTTTTGGCTGCTGATTGACCTTTTCCCATTTCTATTTTACAGAAGCTCCTGGGCAATTCTGAAAACTTAGAGATGGTTGCGACCTATTGAACTGGATTGCAGTATCTAACGTCTCAAACCCCGTAACAATCCTGGAGATCCAGGGATTCTGTAATCAAGGACTTCTGAAATCAGGCTGCAGTTTACGTAGCTTTTGGAGGGCAAAAAAGAAAGAACTTGCATTTATATAGCGCCTTTCACAACCTCAGGACATTCTAAAATACTTTATAGCCAATGATGTACTTTTGAAGTATAGTCACTGTTGTAATATAGCAGCCAGTTTGTGGATAGCAAGGTCCCACAAACAGCAATGTGATAATTACCAGATAATCTATTTGAGTGATAAATATTGATCAGAACACCAGGGAGAACTCCCCTGCTCTTCTTTGAATAGTGTCATGTGATCTCTTACATCCACCCAAGAGGGCAGACAGGGCCTCAGTTTAAATGTCTCATCTGAAATAAGGCACCTCCGACAGTGCAGCACTCATTCACTACTGCACTGGAGCATCAGCATAGATTTTTGTGCTTGAGTCTCTGGCGTGAGACCTGAACCCATGATCTTCTAACTCAGAAGGTAAGAGTGCTACCCACTGAGCCATGGCTCACACCTTCATGGCTGACATAGCTGGCACTGTGTTTGCCAGTTCAATTTCCACATCAGTAAGTGAGCTTGTTGATACAGTCCATAGAAATAGTTTAAAAGAAACACTGCTGACTACTGATCGGAGTTGGAGCGCACTGAAGTATACTGACTGGGCTTTAACTCTTTATCTGTCCAGGAAACAGGAGCAACAAATGTGCAACTATAACAGTTTCTTACTTTTACATAGCACCTTCAGCATAGTAACAAGTCCCAAAGTGCCTTGCATTTGGACCCAGACCCAAACAGGAGTAGGAAGAAGGATTAGGGAAGGTGGCTAAAACACTTTACAGTCAAAAAAGGTAGGTTTTGAGGCGGCTTCTATAGGTGGAAATGTAGCAAAATGAAAGGGTTTAGGGTGGGAGTTTCAGAGTGTGGGGCCAAGGTGGATGAAGACTCTGCCACCAGCAGAGCAGAGGGAAGAGGGAATACGCAGTAGACCAGAGTTGGAAGCGTGTAAGTTGCAGACAGGGAACTTGGGGTCGAGGAGGTCATAGAGCCTTCTATGATTGGTGGCATGAACTCGTGTCATGTCTAGTGAATACATCCTGGAAATAATCATTTAGAATGTCAACTAGTTTTAGTTCATCCTCAGTTTCGATCCCATTTGCAACCTTAAGGAGCCTCAATTCTTTGATATCACTCTTGCTGTGGAAGAATTTTTTTTACTGTTGGATTTGGCCAGTGAATCTAAACAAGTTTCTATTTCTCCCTTGCCCTGTTGACTGTTTCGCCCCCCCCCACCCCCCCCATTATTTTGGAAATTATATTCATCCCAATGATGTTTCCCTCACGATTCTTTCTACAGGCTTTGTACAGATTGATTTAATTACTTACTTCTCTTTGTGTTCCCAACATTACAACAGTGACTACATTTCAAAAGTACTTCATTGACTGTAATGTGCTTTGGGATGCCCTGAGGTAATGAAAGGCGCAATATAAAAGCAAGTTCTCTACATCGAGTTACATGGAAACTACAGCACAGTAATAGGCCGTTTGGCTCAACTGGTCTAAGCTGGCGTTAATGCTGCACATGAGCCTCCTCCCTCCCTACTTCATCTAACCCTTTCAGAATACCCTTCTATTCCTTTCTCCCTCAGGTGCTTATCTAGCTTTCCATTAAATGCATCTGTGTTATTTGCCTCAACTACTCCTTGTGGTAGCATGTTCCACATTCTTACCACTCATAGGGTTGGGGGTAATATATTAGAATGGATAGAGGACTGGTTAATGGACAGAAAACTGAGAGTAGGGATAAACGGGTCATTCTCAGGTTGGCAGGCTGTAACTAGGGAGGTGCCGCAAGGATCAGTGCTGGGCCCTCAGCTATTTACAATCTATATTAATGATGAAGGGACCAAGTGAAATATATCCAAGTTTGCTGATGATACAAAGAAAGGTGGGAAAGTAAACTGTGAGGAGGACACACAGAGTCTGCAAACGGATATAGACAGATTAAGTGAGTTGGCAAGAAGGTGGCAGATGGAGTATAATGTGGGGAAATGTGAGGTTATTTGCTTTGATAGGAAAAATAGAGGAGCAGAACATTTTCTATATGGTGAGAAACTATTAAATGTTGGTATTCAGAGAGATCTGGGTGTCCTCGTACAAGAAACACAGAAAGTTAGCATGCAGGTACAGCAAGCAATTAGGAAGGCAAATGGCATGTTGGCTTTTATTGCAAGGGGTTTGGAGTACAAGAGTAAGCAAGTCTTGCTACAGTTGTACAGGGCTTTGGTGAGATCACATCTGGAGTACTGTCTACAGTTTTGGTCTCCTTATCTAAGGAAGGATATACTTGCCTTGGAGGCGGTGCACTAGATTGATTCCTGGGATGAGAGGGTTATCCTATGAGGAGAGATTAAGTAGAATGGGCCTATACTTTGGAGTTTAGAAGAATGAGAGGTGATCTCATTGAAACTTACAAGATTCTGAGGCGGCTTGACAGGGTAGATGCTGACAGGTTTTTCCCCTGGCTGGAGAGTCTAGAACTAGTGGGCATAATCTCAGAACAAGGCATCACCCATTTGGGACTGTGATGAGGAGGAATTTCTTCACTCAGAGGGTTGTGAATCTTTGGAATTCTCTACCCCAAGGGGCTGTGGATGCTGAGTCATTGAGTGTATTCAAGGCTGAGATAGATAGATTTTTGGACTCTAGGGAATCAAGGGATATGGGGATCGGGCGGGAAAGTGGAGTTGAGGCCAAAAATTAGCCATGATCTTATTGAATGGCAGAACAGGCTCGAGGGGCCATGTAGCCTACTCCTGCTCCTATTTCTTATGTTCTTTGGGTAAATATGTTTCTCCTGAATTCCCTATTGGATTTATTAGCAACTATTTTATATTTATGACCTCTGGTTTTGGTCTCCCCTACAAGTGAAAACATTTTCTCTTACGTCTACCCTATCAAACCCTATCATTATCTTAAAGACCTCTAACAGGTCACCCCTCAGCCTTCTCTTTTCTAGAGAAAACAGCCCCAGCCTGTTCAGTCTTTCCTGTTAAGTATATCCTCTTAGTTCTGGTATCATCCTTGTCAATCTTTTTGCGCCTTCTCCAATGCCTCTATATCCTTTCTATAATATGGAGACCAGAATTGTACACAATACTCCAAGTGTGGTCTAACCAAGGTTCTATACAAGTGTAACATAACTTCTTTGCTTTTCAATTCTATCCCTCTAGAAATAGCATCAGGCTCTATAATAATGCCCCATTCTATGGTCGAGTGACCTCGCTGTCAAGAAACATGTCTGAAGAATGACCACTTGTTGGAGGTATCAGAGGACACCCGGCCCCCACAAAACTGTTCCACAAAACACCTTCAGCAGAGGAGTAAAGTAAATGGGGAATGTTTCCAACAAAAAAAACATTTTGTGCAACTTTTTCAGGTGGTATTTGCACTGATTTTATTGAAAAACTCAAACCTACGAGGAGAATCGATTTTAGCACAATCTATAACAGAATTTTATAATACAAATAGACACAAAAAATTACAAGATTATGTGCACAAAAATGACATTTAACATTGCAAAACCAACAGGGCTCAGTCAATGAGGCAAGAATTTCACGAAGAGTAGGAACTGAATAAGGATGTGTACACTATCGCAGGCAGATGTAACATTGTTGCATTGCCACTTTATTTATTTCTCCTCTTTTCCCCATTTTCTCCTCTTTTCCCCATTTTTCCCCCCGAATGTCATCTTAAGAACATAAGAAATAGGAGCAGGAGTAGGCCATATGGCCCCTCGAGCCTGCTTCGCCATTCAATCAGATCATGGCTGATCTTTGACCTCAACTCCACTTTCCTGCCCGATCCCCATATCCCTTGATTCCCCTAGAGTCCAAAAATCTATCAATCTCAGCCTTGAATGTATTCAACGACTCAGCATCCACCGCCCTCGTAGAGAATTCCAAAGATTCACAACCCTCTGAGTGAAGAAATGCCTCCTCCTCTCAGTCTTAAATGGCCAATCCCTTGTCCTGTGACTATGCCCCCTAGTTCTAGACTATCCAGCCATGGGAAACAACTTCTCAGCATCTACCCTGTTAAGCACCCTCAGAATTTTATATGTTTCAATGAGATCACCTCTCATTCTTCTAAACTCCAGAGAATATAGGCCTAGTCTACCCTACCTCTCCTCATTGGACAGCCCTCTCATCCCAGGAATTAATCTAGTGAACCTTCATTGCACCGCCTCTAAGGCAAATAGATCCTTCCTTAGATAAGGAGACCAAAACTGTACGCGGTACTCCAGGTGAGGACTCACCAAAGCCCTTTACAATTGTAGTAAGACTTCCTTACTCTTGTACTCCAACCCCCTTGCAATAAAGACCAACATGCCATTTGCTTTCCTAATTGCTTGCTGTACCTGCATGCTAACTTTTTGTGTTTCTTGTACAAGGACATCCAAGTCTCTCTGAACACCAACATTTGACAGTTTCTCACCATTTAAAAAATACTCTGTTTTTCTATTCTTCAAGCATTGTTCAGAAGCACTCTTCAGCATGTTGAGCCCATCTGCTCGCCCCTCTTGGGTTACCTCCTTCCACAATTTTAACAAACATTTTGAGAAGGAAGGCCATTAAACCCATCAATCCAGAACAAACCTGTGCTCTCCAATTGTTTCCTGAAATGATTCCAAGGCTTTAGCCCCACTACCCTATCTGGAAGCTCAGTCCACATGTTGCTCATCCTCTGCGTGATGAAGAACGTCTTATTATTAGTCCTAAAGTTGTCTCTTGTTAGTTTGAACCTGTATCCCCCTTTGCCCGATTGTCAGGGTTTAGTTTGAAATAGTGACAGGAGGGTTCCCTCCCAGTCGGGGAACACTTCAGCAGTCAAGGACATTCAGCCTCCGATCTTTGGGTAAGCATTCTCCAAAGCGGCCTTCGAGACACACGAGAACACAAAATCGTCGAGCAGAAGTTGATAGCCAAGTTCCGCACCCATGAGGACGGCCTCAACCGGGATCTTGGGTTCATGTCATGCTACACGTAACCCCACCAGCAAAAAAAAGTTATCTGTTTTTAATGCAACTGGTCATTGTCTCTCTTTCTCTGCCTTTCGGGTGTCTCTCGCTCTCTCTCTGTCTTTGTGTTCTGACCGCTTGTGTATTCAGTAGTCTGGGATGTAATGTTTCTCTGTCTGAACACCATCCACTCCTTTGATTGCTTTGATTATATCTATGCCGAGGTGTGATAACGGGCAGTTGGAAAGATTATCTGTAATCACCAGGCATTGTTCTCTGACTATATATGCTGTGCATTTACGGAATCCTACACTCACCTGACGAAGGAGGAAAGCTCCGAAAGCTTGTGATTCCAAATAAAGCTGTTGGACTATAACCTGGTGTTGTAAGACTCCTTACATTTGTCCACCCCAGTCCATCACCGGCATCTCCACATCATGGCTTACCTTTTCTATACAGATGTATCGCCATGAGATTCCCCTCTTAGATGTCAGCTTTCAAGGTCGAAAAGCCTAAGTTTCCTCAGTGCTTGCTTGTGTCAGTTTGGCTCAGTAGTAGTCCTCATGCATCAGAGCCAGATGTCTGTTGGTTCAAGCCCCACTCCAGAACGTGAGCACTGACTCAAAGCTAACACTTCTGGGGACCGCAGCATTGTCAAAGGAGCCTTTTTTTTTGGATGAGACATTAAACGAAGGAGCTGTTCAGATCCCATGGCACTATTTGAAGACGAGCAGGGAGCTTTCCTGGTGTCCGTACAATGTTCCTCCCTCAAACAAAAGAGATTAACTGGTCACTTGCTGTTTGTGCAAATTGGCTGCTGTGTTTGCCAAAAGAAAGCAGTAACTGCACGTCAAAAGTAATCTGTTGGCTGTGAAGCACTTTGGAATGTCCTAAGGACACGAAAGGCACTATATAAATGCAAGTTCATTTGTGTTTGGTGATATTTTCCACCCATTCATTCTCATCGCTGTCAAGGATAGGCTATAAATACTAACTTTTAGTGGGGGAGCGACAATCTCAACCAATGTCTTGCTTGAGGGCCGCTCTCAGGAATGCCGTTTCACGTTGTACTATGGAGCGATGGGACTGCAAATGTGATTCCCCACACAGCGAGCTCCCGGTCTCAATCAAGTCCACTGTGGGCGGTGAGGCCAAGAGCTTCCTTAGAGGAAGTGGAAAAAAGATACATAGGGCCAACCATTCAATTCAATAGTTCTGATTCGATAGGCCTTTTCACTTGCTGGGATAACCCTGGCCGATAGCCCTTCTTTTTATTTCAGGTTTCCAGCATTTGGTGCTACTCCTTTTTATTTGTACATGGATCAACAAGTTCAACAAGGGCCGCTGATGAAGAATGGGGGAGGGGTCACAAATGGACTTTGGGCCGACTTATGGGAACCGCTGCCATCAACTGAACATCACCCTTTTGAGCTGGTTGCCTGGTCTAAAAACTTACATCAAGCAGTAAAATCTCTTTTTAGACAGAGAATAAGATTGCCATCTTTTGTAACACCTAACCATCAAAAACAAAAAAAAAAGGAAAATAACCGCACTATTTTATCTTTGCTTTATGGTTTTCTGAATGGAATTTTGGAACAAATACCCACAAAGATCAGATTGATTAGTGCTAATCCGTCCTTCATTCGTGGCTGATAAGAAGAGACTGCGCACACTGTGTGTTGCTGAAGGTAGAGAGATTGTAATCTATGGAGAACGCGGTATCAGCTCAGGCTAATCATCATGTGCTCCAATTCTGGAATGCAAGATTGTTCGCACTTGTTAAGAGCAGGCCTGTTGCACACTGCTAAGTAGCAATCACTGCACTGAAACCCCCAAATTACTCCTAATTCAGCTACTTGAAAAGGAAAAATTTGCAGGGCTAAGCAAATGCAGAAAATATTTGATTTTATGTTTCAATGATCGACTGACTGATCTACCAGGATGTTTGCTCACATGACAACCTGCGAATTGGAGCACAGTTTTGGATGTTTAGCTGCAATGATGGGGCTGTGTTTACCTTGGCATGCCATGGTAACACAATTAAGATAACTGGCAAAAGAACTAGAGGGGTGATGAGAATTTGTTTTACACAGCGAATCGTTATGATCTGGGCTGCATTGTCTGGAAAGGTAGTGGAAGCAGATTTAATAGTAACTTTCAAAAGGGATATATAGTTAAAAAGAAAAAAAGTCACAGGGCTATGGGGAAAGAGCAGGGGAGTGGGACTAATTGGATAGCTCTTTCCAAGAGCCAGCACAGGTACGATGGGCTGAATGGCCTCTTTCTGTGCTGTGTGGGTACAGTAGCATAGTGGTTATGTTACTGGACTAGTAATCCAGAATCATAAGTTCAAATCCCACCACGGCAGCTGGGGAATTTAAATTCAATTAATTAAATAAAATCTGGAATTAAAATACTGGTATCAGTAATGGTGGCCATGAAACTACCGGATTGTCGTAAAAACCCATCTGGTTCACTAATGCCCTTTAGGGAAGGAAACCTGCTGTCCTTACCCAGTCTGGCTTATATGTGACTCCAGACCCACAGCAATGTGGTTGATTCTTAATTGCCCTCTGAAATGGCCTAGCAAGCCACTCAGTTACACAAGTCATGATAAGAATAAAACCGGACGGACCACTAGGCACCGGACACGACAAAGGCAAACCAAGCCCAGCCGACCCTGCAAAGTCCTCCTCGCTAACATCTGGGGACTTGTGCCAAAATTGGGAGAGCTGTCCCACAGCCTGACAGAACCATGCTCACAGAATCATACCTTTCAGCCAACGTCCCAGACTCTTCCATCACCATCCCTGGGTATGTCCTGTCCCGGTGGCGGTACAGTGATATACAATCAGGAGGGAGTGGCCCTGGGAGTCCTCACCATTGACTCCGGACCCCATGAAATCACATGGCATCAGGTCAAACAGGGGCAAGGAAACCTCCTGCTGATTATCACCTACCGTCCTCCCTCAGCTGATGAATCAGTCCTCCTCCATGTTGAACACCACTTGGAGGAAGCACTGAGGGTAGCAAGGGCACAGAATGTACTCTGGGTGGGGGACTTCAATGTCCATCACCAAGAGTGGCTCGGTAGCACCACAGCTGGCCGAGTCCTGAAGGCCACAGCTGCCAGATTGGGACTGCGGCAGGTGGTGAGCGAACCAACACGAGGGGAAAAACTTACTTAACCTCACCAATCTACCTGTCGCAAATGCATCTGTCCATGACAGTATTGGTAGGAGTAACCACCGCACAGTCCTTGTGGAGACAAAGTCCCGTCTTTGCACTGAGGACACCATCCAACGTGTTGTGTGGCACTACCACCATGCTCAATGGGATAGATTCAGAACAAATCTAGCAGCTCAAAACTGGGCATCCATGTAGGCGCTGTGGGCTATCAGCTGCAGCAGAATTGTATTCCAGCACAATCTGTAACCTCATGGCCCAACATATCCCTCACTCTACCATTACCAACAAGCCAGGAGATCAACCCTGATTCAATGAAGAGTATGCTAGAAGCAGCACCTCAGGACTAGATGCATGCTAAACAGCAGAAACAACATGCTATAGACAGAGCTACAACCAGCTACAGATTCCACAACCAACGGATCAGATCAAAGCTCTGCAGTCCCGCCACGTCCAGTCGTGAATGGTGGTGGACAATTAAACAACTAATGGGAGGAGGAGGCTCTGTAAACATCCCCATCCTCAGTGATGGCGGAGTCCAGCACGTGAGTGCAAAAGACAAGGCTGAAGCGTTTGCAACCATCTTCAGCCAGAAGTGCCGAGTGGATGATCCATCTCGGCCTCCTCCCGATATCCCCACCATCACAGAAGCCAGTCTTCAGCCAATTCGATTCACTCCACGTGATATCAAGAAATGGCTGAGTGCACTGGATACAGCAAAGGCTATGGGCCCTGACAACATCCCGGCAGTAGTGCTGAAGACTTGTGCTCCAGAACTAGCTGTGCCTCTAGCCAAGCTGTTCCAGTACAGTTACAACACTGGCATCTACCCGACAATGTGGAAAATTGCCCAGGTATGTCCTGTCCACAAAAAGCAGGACAAATCCAAACCAGCCAATTACCGCCCCATCAGTCTACTCTCGATCATCAGCAAAGTGATGGAAGGTGTCGTCGACAGTGCTATCAAGCAGTACTTATTCACCAATAACCTGCTCACCGATGCTCAGTTTGGGTTCCGCCAGGACCACTCGGCTCCAGGCCTCATTACAGCCTTGGTCCAAACATGGACAAAAGAGCTGAATTCCAGAGGTGAGGTGAGAGTGACTGCTCTTGACATCAAGGCAGCATTTGACCGAGTGTGGCACCAAGGAGCCCGAGTAAAATTGAAGTCAATGGGAATCAGGGGGAAAACTCTTCAGTGGCTGGAGTCATACCTAGCACAAAGGAAGATGGCAGTGGTTGTTGGAGGCCAATCATCTCAGCCCCAGGACATTGCTGCAGGAGTTCCTCAGGGCATTATCCTAAGCCCAACCATCTTCAGCTGCTTCATCAATGACCTTCCCTCCATCATAAGGTCAGAAATGGGGATGTTCGCTGATGATTGCACAGTGTTCAGTTCCATTCGCAACCCCTCAGATAATGAAGCAGTCCGAGCCCGCATGCAGCAAGACCTGGACAACATCCTGGCTTGGGCTGATAAGTGGCAAGTAACATTCGCGCCAGACAAGTGCCAGGCAATGACCATCTCCAACAAGAGAGAGTCTAACCACCTCCCCTTGACATTCAATGGCATTACCATCGCCGAATCCCCCACCATCAACATCCTGGGAGTCCTCATTGACCAGAAACTTAACTGGACCAGCCATATAAATACTGCGGCTACAAGAGCAGGTCAGAGGCTGGGTATTCTGTGGCAAGTGACTCACCTCCTGACTCCCCAAAGCCTTTCCACCACCTACAAGGCACAAGTCAGGAGTGTGATGGAATACTCTCCACTTGCCTGGATGAGTGCGGCTCCAACAACACTCAAGAAGCTCGACACCATCCAGGACAAAGCAGCCTGCTTGATTGACACCCCATCCATCACCCTAAACATTCACTCCCTTCACCACCGGCGCACTGTGGCTGCAGTGTGTACCATCCACAGGATGCACTGCAGCAACTCGCCAAGACTTCTTCGACAGCACCTCCCAAACCTGCGACCTCTACCACCTAGAAGGACAAGAGCAGCAGGTACATGGGAACAACACCACCTGCACGTTCCCCTCCAAGTCACACACCATCCCGACTTGGAAATATATCGCCGTTCCTTCATTGTCGCTGGGTCAAAATCCTGGAACTCCCTTCCTAACAGCACTGTGGGAGAACCTTCACCTTACGGACTGCAGCGGTTCAAGAAGGCGGCTCACCACCACCTTCTCAAGGGCAATTAGGGATGGGCAATAAATGTCGGCCTCGCCAGCGACGCCCACATCCCATGAACGAATAAAAAGAAATGATTCTATGGTTCAGCCCTGAGTGAATCTCGACTTGAAAACAGAAACAAGGAAAGTTGATTTTTGCTGACTGAGATGGTGAATGTTTCAGTGTTATTTATTAACACTTTCTCTGGGACCACAATCCCACTACATAGGGTTGCCAAACCTCCAGGATTGTCCTGAAGTCTCCAGGAATTAAAGCTTAATCTCCTGGTCACGGCTGCGAGCAAACCCGGGAGAAAAATCATAGAGGCATTTCAAACAAATTGTGTGCTTTTTTCATTTTGTTGAACACTTTTGTTTGTCAGTTATAAAAATATTGGAGATGGGGAAAAATGGCTATTTCACGGGGCGAGGCGGTTGGGGGCAGGAGGTCATGTGATGAAACCTCCAGCATTACGTCTAACCAGAGTCGGCAAACCTATCACTGCACAGCAGAGCGATATCAAACAAGACCCCACAACATGAGTTCTTGATTTCAACCGTGCTAATGAAGTGGACCATATGAAGCTTACACTTCCTACAGGAAGAGATTGGAACAAATATTAACAGGACTATTAATCGTTTTATGTTAATAGGAGGCCCTTCATCAAATACAGTGCTGGCAGGAGAGTCGGTGCCCTTGTTGCTGGCCTGTTTTTTCTCTTTTTGTAGTTAGTGGACCCCACTGTGTGTTTTGTCACCATTTCCTGTTTTAATTTCAGATTTGATCTATAGGCTCTCTCATTCCCTCATTTTCTCATCTTCCTCGGGAGTGCCTCTCACTGCCTCAAAGCTGTTCAGATTTTCTTTGTTTCCCTCACGTCTTTTAATCTTTCCATTGTGTGGTGTAACAGACCTCAGTCATCTGACCATCTCCTGGTTTCTTTTTCTTTTTTTAAGTAGGTTACGGATTAGTTCACCAATACTTCCTCTCATGTGTTTTCTCTTCCTCCCTCTTCCGATTCTATTAAAATGCTTGCTTATCAATTCTGAAGAAGAGCTACGACCCTATACATTATCCTGTCTCTTCCCTCCACAAGAGGCGGAATAGCCTGCTGTGCATTTCAAGTATTTTCTGTCTTTGGCTTTCACTTGCTGTACTGAAGCTGGGACAACCACTGTCTCCTAAAGGAGAGCATCAACTTGATGACTGTCAAGAAAAGGAGGAGGAACAGCAACCAAATTCCAGTTTGCTCAACTTACTCACAGCAAGGCAGGCTATAGACGGCGGCCGAGTCTGCTAAGGGCCACAGGTGAAGAAGGGGGCAGGCTGCAGATAGTCTGCAGGTTGCGTTTTGAATAGGACTGCACAACGCACTACAATCACAGCATAGGAGCTGACTCACATGACTGGCATGTTATTTGGTGGCATGCATTACACAGCACTGTCCAAAATAACAGAAACCAGTACCTCTGCTGCTATCTATTTCATTGAGTGCTCACAGCTCCTAGGCAAAGCCGACATTGTCAACTCTTCAGAAAAAGATTTAATGTTGGAATTTCCAGGTTGTAAGCCAGAAATTGCTAATAGAGCTGCTAACAGCAGCAGTACTACAAACGCTGACACTTGAGGGCAGTGTTGAGGGAGTACTGCACTGTCAGAGGAGCTGTCTATTGGGTCTGCCCTCTCAGGTTGGTGTAAAAGATCCCATGGCTCTATTTGAAGAAGATCAGGGCAGTTCTCCCCAGTGCCCTGGGGCCAATATTTATCCCTCAAACAACGTCACTAAAACAGATTATCTGGTCATTCTTTCATCGCTGTTTTTGGGACCTTGCTGTGTGCAAATTGGCTGCCGCGTTTCCTACATTACAACAGTGACTACACTTCAAAAGTACTTAATTGGCTGTGAAGCGTTTTGGGATGTCCTGAGGTCGTGAAAGACGCTATATAAATGCAAGTCTTTCTTCTTTCAGATTAATGCTGAGACTTGACTTCTGACGATGGTTGCTACTGCCAGCATTTTCAGTTTTTGTTTTGAGTTCACAGCCCAGACTGGGGTGGAGGGGAGAGTTAGTTCTCTCTGTGAGTTATCATTCGCATGCTGGTCGACCTCTTGTCTCCATTATTTTAACACAGTCATTGACCTGCCATCACTGGGCCCTATAGCCTTCCTCCAGGAGACATCATGAGAACTCTCCCTAACATGGAGATACTGACTGATGAGGGTTGCCAACTCTCCAGGATTGGTCTGGAGTCTCCAGGAATTTAAGATTAATCTCCAGGACACTGCTGCGAGCAACACCCGGGAGAAAAATCATAGGGGCATTAAAACAAATTGTGCGTTTTTTTTTCATTTTCTTTGAACACTTCTGGTTATGAGTTATAAAAATATTGGAGTCGGGGAAAAAAGGCTGTTTTGACTGATAGTCAAGAATCATCCAATTGGGTAATGAAAAATCTTTTTTCTTTCCAATTGGTGTGGGAGGATGGCACACTGTGAGGAAGGAAGTGTTGGGCAACCAATGGCGGGAGCGTTGGGGCGGAGCAGTTGGACGCATGAAACCTCCAGGAATAGATTCAACCAGAGTTGGCAACCCTATGACCAACTCACTGTCTACTGCCAGCATTTTCAGTACAATGAGTCATTTGAGACAAGACGCGTGATAAGTGTAGCAATGCTTGGGAGGAACTGATGACTTTGGACCTATGGTTCCCAAAGCTCTCCACCACTGGGGTTTCCTCACATTATGTCTAATTATTTTCTAAATGATAAGAAGCGAGGAACTGTGAAGGAGCAGAGAGATTTAAGGGCCCAAGAACATAAATCACTAAAAGCTAGTGGATAGATACAAAAAAAATCATTTTAAAGGCTAATGGAATGTTAGCCTTTATCTAAAGGGAGCTGGAATACAAAGGGGTGTAAGTTGTGCTGCAGCTGTATAAAGCTTTGTTTAGACCACATCTGGAGTACTGCATTCAGTTCTGGGCATTGGACCACAGGAAGGATATATTGGCCTTGGATGGGGTGTGGTGCAGATTCACCAGAATGATACCGGGACTAAAAGGTTTAAATTATGAGGACAGGTTGCATAGACTCAGCTTGTATAGAATCATAGAAATCATAGAAAATTTACGGCACAGAAAGAGGCCATTCGGCCCGTCGTGTCCGCACCGACTGAAAATGAGCCTCCCAGCCTAATCCCACTTTCCAGCATTTGGCCCGTAGCCTTGTAGGCTATGGCACTTCAGGTGCATATCCAGGTACTTTTTAAATGTGTTGATAGAATCACAGAAAATATTCCGCTGCGTATAGAAGATTAAGGGGTGATCTAATTGGGATGTTTAAGATGATTGAAGGTTTTGATAGGGTGGATAGAAAGAAACTATTTTATGTGGTGGGGGAGTTCAGAACAAGGGGGCATAACCTTAAAATTAGAGATAGGACATTCAGGGGCGATGCCAGGAAGCATTTCTTCACACAAAAGGTAGCGTAAATCTGGAACTCTTTCCCCCACAAGGCTGTTGAGGCTAGGGGTCAATTGAGAAAGTCAAAACTGAGATAGATTTTAGGTGGGTAAGGATAATAAGGGATATGGAGCAAAGGTGGGTAAATGGAGTTGAGGTACAGATCAGCTATGATCTAATTGAATGGTGGAACAGGCTGGAGGGGCTGAATGGCCTACTCATGTTCCTATGTTCCTAATTGACAGAGATTGATTGCCATGATTAGTCAACAACTCCATTATCGTTGTATCATGCAACTTCCAAGATGATAGAAGGTGAACTAGATGGACCTTGGTCTTTTTTCGTCCTCTGTTCCTATGAGATGTCGTGAATTTCACTCAGCTCCTCCCTGCTGAGTTGAGGTCAGGTAGGGAAATGAGCAGAGCAGTGTCAAATCTGTGTCTGCCCTTGTGAGCATACAGCTGCCTTCTTTACTGCCAAAAGTTAAAAAGTATATTTCCACATGAATAAAATACAATCCCACGATGCAGTAGAATCACTGCACAGTGTCCCTTCCAATAATGCACACCTCTTTGTTTCAAAGAAACATATGATATTTATTTATTGATCTTCAACGATAATTAACATTTTATAATATGAAAAAATATATATAGTTCACTAGCAAATGTTTCTACATAAATACATCTGGGCAGCAGCCAGAACCACTCACACCCTGTAACAGGGAGTTGAATCCGAAGTCTTCAAGTGAAAATATCAGAGTTTGGATCTGATAAGCGATCAGTAAGGTTTCACGTTTCCTTTGTCGCGGCAAGCTGATATTGGCCGAAATCGCTCAGCACTTCCAACGTTTGTACCTTGATGGTACAATGCCGGGAGTCGGAGGAGAACGGTGTGACAGTAAGCAAATAGATCTTTCCAAGTGTCATGCAGGACAAAGAAGAGCTTCTACTGAAAGAAAAGCTTAAGTCACAGCAGAAAAGGTGCCTTTAGTGCCCATGAAAGCAATTCACACAACAGCTAGATTTCTGTACAATACCAAACAAACTAAAGAAAAGAGAAAGGAACAGGCTACTAAGTCCGGTATGTTTATATATTTTACATTCATCAAGTTGGCGTGTGAAGCAGTCCTGTAATAATAATACTAAATCAAACCATTCAAAATTAGACAAGAGTTAAACAGATTTAGTGACATGAGACCTTAGCAGGACAGTGATGACTCAATGGGTCGGAATTATAGCCAACAGTCACGGAGCAAAGTCTACGACAGCAATAATATGTTACAAAACAACCAGCTCCAAGTAATCACATACATGCTTCCAAGCACAGTTCCAGGGCACCCTTTACATTGGCTCAAAGACGTAGAAATCCAGCATCGCAGCAAAGCGTTGCTTGGCAAATAAATGCCTTATGGGCTTATCAGAATTCAACTTGCATCAATCACAGGGTTAATTCAGTGCAGTGTCATGACTAGGAATTCAATAAAGCATAATGGTGGGCGTGTGTGAGATTTTCACACTGTGACCAATTGAACTGTGATCAACACCCACTGATACCATTCTAGACTTTGTATAAGGACGGGGTGAAGGACCTGCGATTACAGGTCTGTCACTGGTGGAGGTGATAGTGCTGGGATTGATAAGAGGTGATGAATTCTGCGTATTAGTCAGAACATAAGAAATAGGAGCAGGAATAGGTCGTATGGCCCCTCGAGGCTGCTCTGCCATTCGATAAGATCATGGCTGATCTTTGGCCTCAACTCCACTTTCCTGCCCGATCCCCATATCCCTTGATTCCCCTAGAGTCCAAAAATCTATCTTAGCCTTGAATGTACTCAATGACTGAACATCCACAGCCTTCTGGGGTAGAGAATTCCAAAGATTCACAACCCTTTGAGTGAAGAAATTCCTTCTCGTCTCAGTCTTAAATGGCCAACCCCTTATCTTGAGACTATGCCCCCTAGTTCAAGGTTCGCTAGCCAGGGGAAACAACCTCTCAACATCTACCCTGTCAAGCCCCCTCAGAATCTTGTATGTTTCAATGAGATCACCTCTCATTCTTCTAAACTCGAGAGAATATAGGCCCATTCTACTTAATCTCTCCTCATAGGACAACCGTCTCATCCCAGGGATCAATCTAATGAACCTTCGTTGCACCGCCTCCAAGGCAAGTCTATCCTTCCTTAGATAAGGAGACCAAAACTGTACACAGTACTCCAGTACTCACCAAAGCCCCGTACAATTGTAGCAAGACCTCCTTACTCTTGAACTCCAAACCCCTTGCAATAAAGGCCAACATGCCATTGGCCTTCCTAATTGCTTGCTGTACCTGCAATGATAACTTTCTGTGTTTCTTGTACGAGGACATCCAAATCTCTCAACACCAACGTTTAATAGTTTCTCACCATTTAAAAAATATTCTGTTTTTCTATTCTTCCTACCAAAGTGAATAACCTCACATTTCCCCACATTACACTCCATCTGCCACCTTCTTACCCACTCACTTAACCTGTCTACGCCCATTTGCAGACTCTTTGTATCCTCCTCACAGCTTACTTTGTATCGTCTGCAAACTTGGATACATTACACTCGGTCCCCTCATCCAAGTCATTAATATAGATTGTAAATTGCTGAGGCCCAAGCACTGATCCTTGCGGCACCCCACTAGTTACAGCCTGCCAACCTGAAAATGACCCTTTTATCCCTACTCTCTGTTTTCTGTCCGTTAACCAATCCTCTATCCATGCCAATATATTACCCCCAATCCCATGAGCCCTTACCTTACGTAACAATCTTTTGTGTGGCACCTTATTGAATGCCTTTTGAAAATCCAAATATACTACATCCACTGGTTCCCCTTTATCTACCCTGCTAGTTACATCCTCAAAAAACTCTAATAAATTCATCAAACACGATTTCTCTTTCACAAAACCACGTTGACTCTGCCTAATCTTATTATGATTTTCTAAGTGCCCTGTTACCACTTCCTTAATAATGGATGCCAACATTTTCCCGATGACTGATGTCAGGCTGACTGGCCTGTTGTTCCCTATTTTCTCTCTCCCTCCTTTCTTGAATAGCGGTGTTACATTTGCTACCTTCCTATCTGCTGGGACCATTCTAGGATCTAGGGAATTTTGGAAGATCACAACCAATGCATCCACTATCTCTGCAGCCACCTCTTTTAGGACCCTAGGATGTAAACCATCAGGTTCCAGGGTATTTGTCGGCTTTTAGTCCCATTAATTTCTCTAGTACTTTTTCTATACAGATATTAATTACTTTATCTTCCCCACTCTCTTTAGACCCTTGGTTCCCCATTATTGCTTTCTGTGTCTTCTACTGTGAAGACAGATACAAAATATTTGTTTAACGTCTCTGCCATTTCTTTATTCCCCATTATAATTTCTCCTGTCTCAGCCTCGAAGGGCCCAACATTTACTTTTGCTACTCTCTTCCTTTTTACATACTTGTAGAAGCTCTTACAATCTGTTTTTATATTTCTTGCTAGTTTACTCTCACATTCTATATACATTAAAGCTTATTGGTTTAAGTGTAATTTTTTCCTGTAGTGAATTGATGCCAATGTACTAAACATGCCTAGTGACAACACTGAACTGGATGACAAATATTACACCAATGTGTAGGAACATTGGAACAGGAGTAGGCCATTCAGCCCGTCGAGTCAGTTCCACCGTTCAATTAGATCATGGCTGAGCTGTACCTCGACTCTATCACCCTCTTCTGCTCCATATCCCTCAATACACTTAGTTACAGCAGTAACAGCTACTGGGCCTTATTGCATTTAATTTTCAGTTCCCCTCTTTTCCACTGCATTTGTTTGAAGTGCCTTAGGACATCCTGACGGTGTGATAAGGCACTATATAACTGCAAGCTCTCTCTTTCTTTTGCTCGTGGGTCCTACAGGTCAATCAAAATCGCGTTGCTGGCCTACGAAGGCAGCCTAAGAGTTCAGTGGCCAAAAGAAAATGATAGGCCCCGACACCAAGTGGCGATAAGAGGAGACAGTCATTGTTGTTGCTGCTACCGGCAATGCTTAGCCTTCGGAGGCAGGGACCAGAGCCATCTCGCCAGACAATGGTCCCTTCCTCTTTGCAAGGTGGCATTCCTTACCTCTGAAAAGTAACACTGTAATATAAACGGGGTACTACACTTTGACAGCGGGCAGGTGAATTGGGCTCCGAGCCCCGCCAACATCTGCTGAGAGAACTCCGCAAAAAACATCGGCCGTGGAATTTCCTCAGAGCTGCTCCCCCTCCACCACCGTAACTTCTTTGGCGTAAACCCCGCTTACGTGAATGGGGTTCCGAAGCACTTCTGGCATGGTTACAGCGGGAGCAGCTCCGAGAAAATTCCCGGCCGTAAATACCGTGTTAGTCGTAGTGACATCAGCAGTGGGTTCTTTCACAATTCACTAGAGGCAACCGTGATTTTTAAAATGTGAACACGCAAGAACCTTTAATTTCCCTGTCCGTTATTTTTAGTGTATCGATTAAGATGTTTGCACTGAAAGGTTAATTCACCATTAAAGGAATGTAGATAGGAATTTATGGGGCAAATTCTGTAACGCTTTGCACCATTATAGAGACAGGATTATGGTTTGGAAAATTGGACTTTGATGCTATCAGGCCGATTGTCCAACTCGCACTTCATCTTTCTGTTTGCACTCTTTTAACTCAGTCATTAGTCTTTTTTAATGTCACACAGAGGACGTTTTTAGAAATTTGTTATCAGGATGTGGGCAACCCTGGCAAGGACGCATTTATTGCCCATCGTTAGTTGCCCTAGCAACTGTTTTTACAGCTGAGTGGCTGGCTGGGCTGCTTCAGAGGGCACAAGAGTCATCCATGTAATGTTGGACTGGGGTCACATGTTAGGTTAGACTGGGTAGCGGTGGCAGATTTCTTTCCCTGAAGGACATTAGTGAATCAGTTGTGTTGTATGACAACCCAGAAGCTTTCCAAGTCACTTTTCTGTTCTAGTTCATAAATTACCAGATTTATTTAAATTCAATTTCATAATTTGAACTCATGTCCTCCAGGTTATGAGTCCAGTGTCTTACCCACAACACTACCATGCCCACTAAATTAAAGCCCCTTATGTTGACCATACAGAATCTGAACAATTAACATTATATGACTGAGTTTACAAACATGCATTACCAGTGGGGGAGAATCTGGAAATAGCGCATTTTCAAAATATATTAATACCTAGTGGTACCTTATGGGCCACCAAACTGAATCCTGACCATTATTGATGTTCTTTAATTTACAACTACTCCATTTAAAGGATTCATATTTATACTGCCTTATTGGCTAATCGTATACAGCAGTATGTGTTCGACAAAGGGTGTGGTGCATACTCCTGAGAAGTAGGTAATATTGCATGTGGTGGGGGGTACAGTGCTTTCTGGAGATTTTGGAATCGTTCTACCAATATTCACAAAAAGGTTCTAGATCAGTGGTGTCCAAACTGCAGCCTGTGGGCCACTAAGGCCTACAATCACAGGCCATCGTAGCCCAAACAAATCATTTGTATGTGCACTCATATTCCCCTTATTCACTGGTTTGCTAAGTGGAAAGGGGTTTTTGTTACCCCCATGGGTGGACCCATCCTAAATCAGAACACCGAGACCTGTTAGCATCGCCCACTTGGGATAAACTCAAATTAACGGGAAGGTTAGAGTTAAACTGTATACATGGGCCGCAAGGCACCATGTTACCTGCCGAAGTGGCCCACAGAGTCAAAAGGTTTGGACACCCCTGTTTCCACCTTGATGGATTCTACCAGACAGAGGGGAAGACACTGTTCCAAACACTGAATACTTTCTTCAGACAAGCTTGGGCTCCACTTTTCTTCTCATCTGAAAGCAACAACATGAAAGAATCATAAACATCCGTGTCGCCAGCAGCAGATCATTTTAATGCAACTGCTTCACCTTATCTGTTCCAAGAGCTCAAAGCTGGTTAAAAAGCTGCAATCTCTCTCTCATTTTGGAGACTTCACGGTTCAAGATTGGAACACTTCACAGATGTAGTTAACAGGAAATCTCCTCTCAACGTGATTCATCAGCTCACTGCATAAGTGACGTCCTGCTAACATTAAGCTGCACAGATAACACTACGATCTCCAAATGATTCAACGCTTTATCACTTTAGGATCTTATGCCCTTCCCAGTCTGTGCCTAGTACGTCACAGCACTCAAATGTCATTTTCAAATAAATACTTAATCAGCCTGGATTACACAGACAAATCCATCCACCCACTTCCCCAACTTTGTACGTTAAAAGCAATGTGTAACGGTGAACTCCCTCTAATAAAAATCTATTTTTACTCCATATTTATGGTGGGACCCCATCAGGACTATTGCATTCAGTTTAGGGCACCACACTTCAGAAAGGATATATTGGCCTTGGAGAGAGTGCAGCGCAGGTTCACCAGAATGATTCCGGGGCTTATAGGTTTAAATTTATGAGGACAAGGTTGCAGAAACTTGGCTTGTATTCTCTTGATTGAGGGGTGATCTGATCGAGGTGTTCAAAATGTTAAAAAGATTCAACAGGTTAGATACAGACAAATTATTTCCTCCGGTGGGGGAATCAAGAACGAGGGGACATAATCTTAAAGTTAGAGCCAGGCCATTCAGGAGTGAAATCAGGAAGCAGCTTTTCACACAAAGGATAGTGGAAATCTGGAATTCTCTCCCCCAAAAGGCTGTAGATGCTGAGGGTCAATTGGAGCTTTCAAAACTGAGATCGATAGATTTTTGTTAGGTAAGGGTATCCTGGGACATGGAGCTAAGGTGGGTAAGTAGAGTTGAGGTACAGATCAGTCATGATCTATTGGAATGGCGGAGCAGGCTCAAGGGGCTGAATGGCCTCCTCCTGTTTCTATGTTCCTATCCACTGGTAAAATCACAGTCTCAGCAATTTAAGGGTAAATTCAGTAAAGCTTCGCACCAGTACAGAGATAGGACTGTGGGTTGGAAATTAGACTTTTACGTTGTAAGGCCGATTCTCCAACTTGCCCTTCATTTAGCCTAATCAAAAGTTTCTGTTTGCGCTGTTTTAACGCAGTCATTAGTCTTTTTTTAATATACCGCACAGAGGACATTTTTTACTTGTTATTGGCATGTAGGTAACTTTGGTAAGGTCGCAATTATTGCCCATCGCTAATTGCCCTACCAATTGTTTTTACAGCTGAATGGCTTGCTAGACCACTTCAGAGGGCACTAAGAGCCAATGTGTAATGTTGGACTGGAGTCACATGTAGACCTGACTGGGCAGTCTCAGAAATCACGTTTCAAAACCATGCACTCCTGCGATTTCATTAACTGGTTGTTAAATAAGAATAAAAGCGGGCATTCTTCCATCTTTCATTAACAGAGGAATTTTGTCCACCATATAATGTGACTGGGAGCGAGCCTTTGGCTCAGTGGCAGCATTCCCACTTCTGAGTCAGAGGGTGGAGGGTTCGAGCCCCACCCCAGTCAGCCCCAGTGAGTGGAGACTAGAATATGGTCTCAAAATACTGGGTTGACATCCAGCGGGGGACTCGCATCTGGATGGAGTGACCACTGGCTCAGGGGTAGTAATCCTGGATCTGAGTCAGAAGGGCTGGGTTCAAGCCCTGACGAGCAGAGACCAGAGAGTCGGCTCTGAATACTGGGTTGGCGTACAGCGGGGTTATTTGTGCCTGATGGGTGAGGGTGGCCCTTCCCCCATCATAAAGGGCAGGTGGGGCTCTTTAGCCTTGGTTGCAGCCCCTCTGGGAGAAGGTACTCTACAGATAAAAAAAACCATTAGGAAGGCAACAGGAAACCACCTCAGCTACTCTTCCCCAGGAAGTGGCTTAAGAATCTCACATGTAAGTCTTGAGTTAGGACCTGCCCTAGGCCAGAACACAACAGATGGATGGATAATATGACTAAGGCACAGAATGCAGGAAGGTGCCAGCTTTGATCGCTGTGCTGATTTCAGACATAGCTGGGCAAGGGTTGAATCTGGGACCTGCTCAACAAGTGTTTTTATCCTGTGCCAACATAGCGGGGTATCCCAAGCGAGGATCTTGCACAGCTGGCTGCAAGCCAAGTTTTTTTATATATTTGATTTTGGGATGCAGGCAACGCTGGCATGGCCGCATTTATTGCCCATCATTGGTTGCCCTGAGGAGGCAAGGTGGTGGTGGGTCTTCTCCTGGAACCACTGCAGTCCTTGAGGTGCTGGTGCTCCCACAATGGTGTTATGTAGGAAATTCCATGATACTGACCCAGCAACGATGAAGGAACGGCGACATATAACTAAGTCAGGATCATACGTGACCTTGAGGGGAACTGGGAAATAACAGTGTTCCTGTGACAGTGCTGCTCTTGCCCCTCTCGGCTGTAGAGGTCGCGTGGGAGGGAGGGTCTGCGGTGAATCCTGTAGATAGTACGTACTGCAGCCACGGTGTGAAGATAATGGAGGGGATAGATGTTGAGTCCAATGGCAGGAGTGCCGATCAAACGAACCACTATGTCCTGTAAAAACTGCCAGGCTTACCAAGACCAGCATCCTGCTGAAAATAGGTCGACCCGACAGCCAGTATTAGCGAGTCCTGACTGTTTTACATTTGGCTTGCAGCTAGGTACACAAGAACCATGCTTGAGGAACCAGTGGCATTAGCATGGGTCTCACACAAAAACAGAAAGTGCCTTGTAACTCAGTACCAAGCTGCATTTACCCAACAGGCCTTTCTGCATTTTCACAGACACAACCAATTTGAGGTCATAATCGAACTGTAAAGTACCCGTGGAATATGGTTTCTAATGTGGCGAACCATCCAGGTGTTCCTCAATTCAAAGCATGATTGTTAAGTTCAAAAATATCACTGACATTCAGGTCTCCATTACCCATCCTTCCTCTCTGAAACCTAATACAAAAGTCGAATTAACTTACATTAGAGAAAAACCCTCAGCAGACTTTGTAAGTTTAAGGCAAAACGAAGCAGCTAATAACAAATTAACTGTACACAAAGGCAAGAGTGCTACCACTTAGAGGAAAAAGCCTTCAATTTAAGATGATTCTCATATCTTCTGTCTTCATGGAAAAATCATTAAAGGGGCTGTGGGGAAAGTAATGTTATGTTGACAGTGGGAATCACTGTAGAAAACTTCATTTGTGGAGATGATGAAGTCTTGCAAATTTCATTGATTTTTAATGTTTTAATTCATCTGGTCTGAATTCTCACACCGACTTGCTTCCTTCATTCACTTGGTCTGAATCTGCTTCTAATTTAAGCCCTGCAAACATCTGGACTCATTATCTTTCCTTCCACACTGTCATTCATAACTGTGGCTGTTCATCTCCTGAGGCCAATCGCTAAAATGTTAATTCTGATTTTTAGCAAGCTTTAAGAAAACATTTCCATCCTCCTTTGGTTCCCCCCCCCCACCCCGGCCCCGACAATCGCCCCCACCTCCACCCCAGTCCCCTGAAGGCACTGATTCACGCTGGGGTCCAGGTCCACATGTGTCAGCTGTCACCCGCTACCTCACTCTTCACACGTGAGCACAAACGGTCTGTGTCAGCAACTCATTTGAGTGGGAATATTACAGCCGAGCCCAAACTTGTTTTCACCTGATGCCCACGAGCAAGCACTTTCCAGAAGGAGTCATTGGATAGTGAACAGGTCTAGGGACTAGCCAATTTCCCCCTCCGCATCCCCATCTCCATCCCCATCAATATCCCCACCTCGCAATCAAAATGTGCTATGGGTTCAGCTGTGGCTCAGTGGGTAGCGTGCTTGCCTCTGAGTCAGAAGGTTGTAGGTTCAAGTCCTACTTCAGAGGCTTGGGCACATAATCTAGGCTAATGCTCCAGTGCAGTATTGATGGAGTACTGCAATGTTGGAGGAGCCATCTTTTGGATGAGGCGTTAAACCGGGACCCTATCTGCCCTCTCAGGTGGACATAAAAGATCCCCTAGCACTATTTCGAAGAAGAGCAGGGGAGTTCTCCTCGGTGTCCTGGCCAATATTTATCCCTCAACCAACATCACTAAAACAGATTATCTGGTCACTATCACCTTGCTGTTTGTGGGACCTTGCTTTGTGCAAATTAGCTGCCGCATTTCCTACATTACAACAGTGACTACACTTCAAAAATATTTCATTGGCAGTAAAACGCTTTGGGACGCCCTGAGGTTGTGAAAGGCGCTATAGAAATGCAAGTCTTTGTTTTTTTTTGTTAAATATATATGTAAGTATGCACGCTCATAAAATATGTGTGCAAATGTACACCTAAATATACACTAGCCTTATAAAATATATATGTGAATGAATACCTAGATGTAAAATATAACTGAGAATGAACACGATGTGCACAATAGCCTCATAAAATATTCATGTAAAAGATACTTTCTTGAGAATGCAAAAAAAAGATAGGAATTGATAAGCAATCCAGGGCAGTTAAAACACCAAAATAGAGCAGGTCCCTTTGTGCCTAACAGAAACGGGTCAAGTACGTTTGAAAGACTAGTTATAATTAATAGCCCTGGATTCTACTGGGTGAGGTGTCATTCCAGGAGCTCCACAGTGAAGAATCTGCAGTAAATAATTTGAAACAATCCTGGCAGCACTCTCGCGCCTGGGTGAGAAAATTGTGGGTTCAAATGACCCGTAGGACCCGAGCACCCAGTCTAGGCTGGCACTGAGGGAGTGCTGCATGGTCAGAGGTGCCGTCCTTCCGATCAGACATTAAACTCAGGTCCCGTCCGCCTATTCGGCCAGATGTTAAAGGTCCTTTGGCACTATTTGAAGGAGAGCAGGGAGCTCTCTCACTGTCATGGCCAATACCCCTCTCTTAATCAACAGCATGTAAAACCAGATTCACTGTTCAATCATCTCGTTGCTGTTTGTGGGACATTACTGGTGCGTAATGGCTGCCTGTTTGCCCACATAACAACAGTCAATGGAATAATTAATTGTACAAAGCGCATTGAGTTCTTTCAATGATGTGATAAAATGCTGTATAAATGCAAGTATTATAACATTACTTTTTAATCTGATGCATTATATAAACCGCTGGAAATGAACAGCACGCTACCATACCAGAGAACTCAGGGGGCGGCAAATTTACCTGGGGTGATTATTGAAGAGTTTATGGATAAAACATTTTTTCAGCTGCAGTTTTCCCCCTTTCTCACCTGAACACCCTGACAAACACTTCACTACCAAGCTCCAATACCAGAACTGATCAAGGATCTACACTTGAAACAGTAAGAAGAATCACTTCTTTCCACAGATGCTGCCTGACCTGCTGCGTGTTTCCAGCATTTTCTGTTTCTGCTTCCGATTTCCAGCATCTGCAGTTTTTTTTTAGCTAAGAGTCCTAAATTTGCCTTGAACCCTTGCTACTGCTCTGGCTCAGTTTGAAGCAGTATTCCGCAGTCTCTACACCATTCACTATCTCCAGGAGACACCCTTCTCGGTTATTTCCTCTTCAAGGCTGAAGATTGCAGCCATAAAACCTGTGATACTGCAGCCAAGGCAAAGTCACCTGTGAGCAGCAGGCGACCAGTGGTTCAATAGGGAAGAAACGAGGATGGAGAGATGTTTTTGGAATTTTGCCTGATTATCTCTGAGGGAGGCAGAAAGAATTTTTGCAGAACTTTCTCTCTTGTAATTAAATAGGTAGATAAGTACATGGCTGGTTGGCATTTTCTTATTCCATATCTCCTTAAGGTAACTGTGCTGTTATTCATAATGAAATCCTGTCCACCCATCCTACGTATATAAATGTGTCAAAGTCTGTTAATCTAGAATTAATCCTCCGTCATATTGTTCCAATTAGAAATCTCTCCTGTGTGCTTGGCGCTGGGGAGCTCCCAGTATCTGTCACAAAGAGCAGAGTCCAGAAATTTGCATTGCTGATATTAGTGGGCGAATGTTTAACTCGTTCACGTGACATTCCTCTCTTTGCTACTTTAACACAGGTATTGACCTGTTTAATTTAAATGGGTCAACACCTCCACTAATAAAGCAAATCGGTGTCATAGGAACACACCAAAGGGGGTCATTTTAACCTAACCCGACCGGCGGGAAGCTGACGGGATCGGGTGGGACCCCAGTTTTAAACCCCACCGATTTTTAACTCCCACCCATTGACTTCAATGGAGAGTAAAATTGGGAGGGGGTAAAAACAGGAGGGGGTAAAATCGGGAGGGGGTAAAATCGGGAGGGGGTAAAACAGGAGGGGGTAAAATCGGGAGGGGGTAAAAATGGGAGGTGGTAAAATCGGGAGGGGTTAAAAACTGGAGGGGGTAAAAACAGGAGGGGGGTAAAAACAGGAGGGGGTAAAAACGGGAGGGGGTAAAATTGGGAGGGGTTAAATCAGGAGGGGGTAAAATCGGGACGGGTTAAATCGGGAGGGGGTAAAAACAGGAGGGGGTAAAATCGGGAGGGGGTAAAATCGGGAGGGGCTCAATCAGGAGGGGGTAAAAAGAGAAGGGGGTAAAAATGGGAGGGGGTAAAAACAGGAGGGGTTAAAATCGGGAGGGGGTAAAAACGGGACGGTGTAAAAGCGGGAGAGGGTAAAATCGGGAGGGGGTAAAATCAGGAGGGGATAAAATTGGGCGTCCGATCAGAACTTGCCCGGTGAGTTAAGTTACAATTAGCCCCTAATTGTTTGTTTACTAATATCACCCACGGTAACGTCTAGGTTCCTAATAGTTACAAAGAGTTATTACTAACTTCAATCTGTTTTTCGCTCAATCTATTTCTGTTGATGTATTTTGAACATTGGAAGTGCTGAGGGCCTTATCGATGAGCTGGTTTGTGTCTGTGTGCCAGTAAACACAGTGATGCTGGTCAGGATCTACATGCAGCTTGTTGCAGCTAGACATGGGGAATTGGTAAAAGTGAATGGCCCCTTTGTCAAAGACCAAGAACAAACAGAACCACAAGACCAGCCTGTTGACAAATAACCACGTGAATTGTTGACAGATCTTTGTGATTTCAACGAGTCTCGGAACTACCTAGCACCTGGTATATACGTGAAGCTGCAACATTTATACATTGCTGGCAATAACAGAATCTGTGGACAACACTTCATTAATACATTTTATAGAATAATAATCAGGATGGCTCCTCTATGGCTTGGTTAGTAAATACGCTGCCTGATATGCTATACAGAAAAAAAGACTTGCATTTATATAGCGCTTTTCATGACCTCAGGACATCCCAAGATGTATGACAGCCAATGAAGTACTTTTGAAGTGTAGTCACTGTTGTAATGTAAGAAACGCAGCAACCAATTTGCGCACAGCAAGTTCCCACAAACAGCAATGTGATAATGATGAGGTAACCTGTTTTAGATTGAGAGATAATTAGTGGCCAGGATACCAGGGAGACCTCCCCAGCTCTTCTTCTTCGAAATAATGTCCAAGAAAATTTGATCCCTGGTCCATGCATGTTAGCCAATCTCATCAAGTGTAAACAATTTTACAACACCAAGTTATAGTCCAGCAATTTTATTTTAAATTCACAAGCTTTCGGAGATTTTCTCCTTCCTCAGGCAAATGTTTCTCATCAAGAACAGTGGTAGAGAAACTAAAATTGGCCTCAGCGTCCAGGGGCTAGCAAGGGGGGAGAGCTGCCCAGTGTTTATGCTTCAGATTGCTGCCCCAGCTTCTCCCCTCTCTCCAGATCACGCAATCCAGAGGGCAGGCAAGCTGCTCCTAGGCCCCTGCCCTTAAGATCTTGCCAAATCGGGCACCAGAGACACTTCTACCCGAAGGTAAATGCTATCGCCAGTCAACACGCATTTCTCCCACCATTGCGGCCACTCCCAAATGTAATGGAGACGATCTTCATGGAACTTGGGATCTGCTGTCCAATTCCAACGAGGGTCCTGAATCGCTGGTCCATCAAACACGTACAAGATGGTTCCGTGCGTCTGTGGGTTTACATCATGATGCAACATAACGTTGTGACATGCGTCACCTCCAGACCTGCTCACTCCACATGGTCACAGTGCGGTGCACAATTCCGCCATGGGCATGGGTTCCAGTCCCATGAGTAGGGCTCCAACATGCCTTACATGCCAGTGGCAAAGGGAAAGTATTTGCAATAGGAATTGGGGGTTGGTTGGTTTTGGGGGGGGGGGGTGAACGGGTGTGTGGGGGGGAGGTTGTGAGTGCTGCAAAAGAGGCAATTTCTATTGACCTGATCAATAAGGTAATCGTTGAGCTGAAACGTTGAGGGTAATTTTCCAGCACTGCCGGAGGGGCCAGTAGGAGCTGCTTCCCCCCCAGCCCCTCAAAGCAAACGTGCCCCGATCCTCAGACCCCCCGCGACCCAATCTCTCCTCCCAACCCCCCACCACGATCTCTCCCTCCCTCCCTCCTCTCCGGTCCCCAGCTGCGGCGTTATACAACAGGCTTTCCTGCCCGGCTGCCATCCAGCCTCCCAACCTGGCCGGCTGCTGGGCAGGAAACTGAGTAAAAAAATTCTAATGAAGTCCTGCCGTTAAATTCGGCAGGATCTCCGCCTTTCCCGTACTTCCGGGTTAACTGGCCGCTGACAGTCACCCTCCCGCCCCCCCCCCTCACCCCAGTAAATATCGGGGCCGTTAACTCTGTGTCTCTCTCTCCACAGATGCTGCCTGACCTGCTGAGTGTTTTCCAGCATTTTCTGCTTTTATTTCAGATCTGCTGTAATTGGCCTTTTGATTTAAGGTAAAATGAGACACCAGGAGTAGTCCAATACTGACTCCCTCCGCGATTTTCTTTCCCTCTCTGTGTCCGGGCACCGCTCCGCACCAGCAGAATTTTGCTCGCAATTGTTGTTCCAACGTCATGTAGCAAGCTACTTTTTAAAAGGAGAAAAGGAAAATGTAGAAGGGTATAGGGAAAGGGCAGTGGAATGGGACGAAGAGAGCCAGCACAGGTACGATGGGCTGAATGGCCTCCTTCCCTGCTGTAAAATTCCAAACTCAATTAAAAAATAAACCAAAAGCACACAACGCTTTAGTTATTTTAGTTAAAACAAAAACAAACACAATCCCCAGGCATGATGTGGAACAACCAGTTTATTTGGATCACGAGGAAGGTTTTTGTGACTCTGTCGCTTGTGGTGTTATCAGGCCTATCTTGCTCCTGGAAATAAAAGAAATCTGGTTCTCCCACTCGATCTCTTCCATGTAACTGCCACACAACAAGTGCTCCGACTCACTCCAAACCAGATGGTCTGTTGCACAGTCGGGATATTTTAGAATTTATCATCTTGTGACATTATCTATCTTCAATAGTTCAATGGAAAAGCGTTTCATCGACAGATCCAAGCAAAAATAAAGAAATCCCTCAATAATGCTGGAGATTGGTGGTGGTGTAAGATATTTGAGTTCTGGGGAGTGGGGCCAGAGGCAAGTTTGAGTCCTGTTCCACTTAGTTCCTGACTTTTGAGCCCCCGTCAACCAGGAAGTGTCGTGAGTAAGTTGCCACGTCTCCCAGCAGCGGAGGGGGACGAGCGTCGGAGGGAAGGGTCACACCTGGGAGACCCCGATTCTCCTAGCAGACGGCGACCTGGTAGGGGAGTGAAAGCAGCCTGGGAGCAGGGCCTTCTCCAGCTACTCGACAGAAGTGTCAGGCTGAACGGCGATAGAAAGAAATGCCAGGGGAAAAAAGTTTGGGAAACTTACCTACCTTTGGGAAAATAAAGTATAAAGTTCAGTCTTAACTGTAAGGTGAGAGGAATAAGCCACTGAGTACATGAGAACCCCATGTAACAGCGTCACATAATGTTAGTTTATCCTCAGTCAACTTCTAAAAAAGTCAAAAAAATTAACATTTTTTAGAGTATGCTTTAAGATCCACCTCACCTTGGCTCACCTGTATCCAACTGAGGTGCCTGTTATTACAGTACCACTTTGGAATGTGAGCTAGCAGCACGTTCACCATTGTTACAGAGTCGGTACTGGTTGAGCAGGTCTTTAAACAACAAGCAAAAGCTACCCATCTCCAGCTGTCCCAATGACTCAGCAAATTTATCTGGCGAAAAACTGAGGCGCACAGAATCAAGGAAGTCCCCCAGTTCGGTCCCCCGGCTATGCTGAGTTAGCTGGTGTGGAGTGAAGGGTGCTACAGTTGGCCTCTTATCTCTGAGATCCGGAGGGGAAAATCAGCTTTTTTTTTTATTCGTTCACGGGATGTGGGTGTCGCTGGCAAGGCCGGCATTTATTGCCCATCCCTAATTGCCCTCGAGAAGGTGGTGGTGAGCCGCCTTCTTGAACCGCTGCAGTCCGTGTGGTGACGGTTCTCCCACAGTGCTGTTAGGAAGGGAGTTCCAGGATTTTGACCCAGCTAGTGTGCCTGATCACCAAAAGGAAAAGAAAGAACTTGCATTTATATCACGCCATTCAAAACCTTAGTATGTCCCAAAGGGCTTTTCAGCCAATTAAGTACTTTTGAAGTGTAGTCACCGTTGTAATGTAGGAAACACGGCAGCCAATTTGAGCACAGCAAGGTCCCACAAACAGCAATGTGATAATGACCAGATAATCATTTTTTTTTGTGATGTTGGTTGAAGGATAAATATTGGCCGGGATATCAGGGAGAACTCCCCTGCTTTTCTTCCAAATAGTGCCATGGGATCTTTTACGGCCACCTGAGAGGGCACCTGACAGGCCTCAGTTTAATGTCTCATCCGAAAGATGGCACCTCCCACAGTGCAGCGCTCCCTCAGTACTGAACTGCTCCTGCTCTTAATCACCATTCAGTAATTCCTGCTGTAATCCCAACAGGTTCACTTTAGGGTAGGAATCCTGTTGGTCTGGCCTATTTGTGACTTCAAACCCAGATCAACGTGGTTGACTCTTAACTGCCCGCTGAAGAGGCCTGGCAAGCCACTGAGTTGTACAGGGCAACCAGGGATTGGCGATAAATGCCGGCCTTGCCAACGACACCCACATCCCACAGAATGAATAAAAGAAAAAAATCAGAGAGTGTGTGGACTTCTGCACATGACAGGGTTGGACACAACCTCTCATGACGGAATAGCCTGCCGACACTCACTCTCTAGGTTCACCTGTGAATGAGCAGGAGGGACCTTGCTGAAGCGTGGGTCATTGTCTTCAGGAGAGGAAGGTGGAAAAAAAACTCTTCAGAGCTAGTCGAGTGAGCCTTTAGCATTGATACAAATCTACATGATTGTTTTGGTGTAAACGATGACTTGTATTTATAAAGTGCTCTCCTCCCACTCACTTCCACAAACCCCTGTCGGGCCTCATGCCCTGTTGAGAAATAGGGAACAGAAAACACACTCAGCTCTCGACAGTCAGCCTTGCAGTTGGAAGAGCCCAGTTTGCCTGACCCACACCACTAACCGTGCTGAGACAGATGATGGTTTTTTTGCCACATTCTTCCAGCTTAACGCATGTCAAAACTGTTCAAAGTCTGGATTGCGACAGCGTTTCATCATAAAGCGCCTCGCTTGCCCCGTGACCTCTTCCTGCTGATTCTGGTCAGCTGGTCACGTGTATTTAAAAAGGAATCCAACCTTTGTACTGACAGACTATGAGAAACACACATCAGCACAAGCTGCTTACAGCTGTGAAAACTGTTGTAATCTGAGTATAGCTGAATTATCAATTTAATTGTTATACCGAGGGGAAATACTAACAGGACGCATTAGTGCCAACACAGAATGATGCTTCATTCTATAGATATCATTCTCGGGCTTGCCTTTTTCCTATCTGCACTGAAAAGTATTTCCAATATTGAAACATTCTTCCCGTCCATCTCTTTCTCCTTGGCGGTTTGATTGCTCCTCTTGTTTTTTTTACCTATCTCTCTCCACCCCCCCCACTCCTCCTGGCTCCAATTCTCTCCTGTCCCTTTCTGAGTCTCACTGTGCCCCTATTGTACCTCACCTGATTGAAGACTTCTATCAGCTCAACGTTCTATATATTTGAGCCTAGGTAATGAGGGTCGCAGGTTACTCGGTCACGAGGCAGCCGAGGGAATTACAACCGAGCCAAACCCTGCCCTCATCTGACGTCCGCACAGGCTGACTGTGGAGCAGGGACCGCCAGGCAGTGCTCAGGAGTGGGATGCCTGACTGAATTGCCCTTTCCTTAGTTCAGGGGTTACCAAGGTCAAGCTCAGCGACCCCTATTTTCGACAAGACCAGACAGATGGGTCCTGAGGTACCTCGGTACCATCTTGAGACTTGACGCAAGATGCCAACAATCCACGAGCCATAGCTGAAGGAAAACATAATGAGGCACATTCCTCATGGAAAAGGTCCAGGGTAGGTTGACCAGGATGGTCTCTGGGGGTGGGGGATGAGGGTTACAATGCCGAAGAGAGACTTAAGAAGTTAGGGCTTTTTTCACTGGAGCTGAGAAGGAAGAAAGGTGACCCAGATAGAGGTCCTCAAGATTCTGAAGGGTTATGACACTGTAAATAACGATGGATTGTTTGCATTGGTTGGTGAGACAGTAACAACAGGGCCCAAATTTAACATAATCAACAAGAAGAATTGAACAGGAAAGGTTAGAAAAAAGAAATGTCTTATACAGAGGGTGAGTAGAATGTGGAATTCTCTGCCGCAAACCATTGTTGAAGCAGAGACCGTGAATTCTTTTAAAAGGGAATTAGATAGTTGCTTGGAAGAGGGGAATATTAAAGGGTACGCGCAGGATTAGACAATGTGGCTTGTGGAGAAAATCACCTGTGCAGGCTTGATGGGCCAAATGGCCTGTTTATGTGCTTGTAGCATGCTATGATTCTACTGAGAGCAACTAACTCAGATCAGAGCCTGGTCCTGGTCTGTGTGGTTCAGTTCCACACTGGGCAATGTTACTTACCAACTGAGCCTCTTCTCCTGTCTGCTTCTGTCTGTCTACACTTTCCCCACTCCCGCCCTTTTATGTCTAGACTTTCCTCCCATTTCTATTTCTCTTTTTTCACTCAACGTACCCAACAGTTCTGTATTTCCAGCAAATTTCTTTTCTTTTTATTCCAGATTTCCAGCTTTTCCTTTTTAATTTTTTTTAATCTTCCTCGTTTCACTGATCTTTTCCTAACTCTTCATTCCTCTGCTGCCACTATATCATCCATTTTCTTTTTTTTTAAAATGTATTCATTCTGGGGAAGAGGGCATCGCTGGCAAGGCCGGCATTTATTGCCCATCCATAATTGCCCTTGAGAAGGTGGTGGTGAGCCGCCTTCTTGAACCGCTGCAGTCCGTGTGGTGAAGGTTCTCCCACAGTGCTGTTAGGTGGGGAGTTCCAGGATTTTGACCCAGTGATGATGAAGGAACGGCCGATATATTTCCAAGTCGGGATGAAATAAAACCTCTGTATGTGTCATTAATATTCACTCCCAGTGTATTCTTGGTATGTGTGAGTGTGTAAACTGGAAAAGTTCTTATACCAGAGTTCCTTAATGACTGGAGTCCAGAGCGAGGAGAGAAAGCAGGAGTTTATGAGGCACCAGAATCAACATTCGCAGTTCAAACCAAGGAAAACAAATGGAAAAACTGGGTTTTTAATCAAGGGCCAACGGAAAGCCCATAAGAAAAATCCCGCAAAATAAACGAATGTCCTGAGGGGGAAAAGAGAGGCAATTATTTTCAGTCAAAATCAGTTAAAACTGAAAACTCAGAGCTCGAAGAAGGCATGACATTTCACCCTTTAACCCTGCCAGGAACGACTGCCAAAGTCTAATTCAGAATAAATGCCATTGTTTTTATGCCATTACCTGTACTGAAGAACTCAGCAAATTTATTTACTTAATACGCAGCTCATTAATGAAACAGTCATGCGTGATGGACATTAAATCACAGTGGTCGAGGACTGTGTCCTTTTCTTGGCCTCACTAATGAAAATGCATCGATCTACTTTTGTGCACTTAAAACACTGGGTAGGCCGTTCATCCCTTGTTTATTTGTGATTTTGATATTCGTGCACAACTGCTGGCTCATTTCTTTTTTCTCTCCAAGAAGACTTGTAGGTTTGCTGATCCAGAGATAAAACAGGGTGGTCAATGTTTGATGTTCAGTGCTAAAAAAAAATAAGGGCAGACTTCAAAATATTCATGTCGTCCTCTGCTCTTCTCTCTCTCTGCGCTGCCTCTAACCCCTTGCACACTGATTAATCCTACACTGGTGGCCTCATTGTGTTATCATCAGCGTGCTATATTAAATCACATGAATGAGAATTAAAGCTCTATGGTTACGTATTAGATTGGTGATTAGGCCATAGTCCTTCAAAGATTGTGGCTGCGTTTCAGTGCCATGTCCAAAGGAAACTTTCTTTTTCTCTTCACACCATTTTAGGAGCAACACGATAACCGAGGGAAAGGTTGCCTCAGATCACTTACTGTATTCACCAATAGATACTTGAATTAAGATGAATGGAACATGGAGTAGTTACAGATTATGCTAGTTCAGGGGGCTTATCATTTGGCTTTCCAGCTCAACTTGCATTTTATACAGCACCAATCCTATATGATGCCACAGGCTGGATTACTTGCTAACATCATGCTGAAGTTAAATTCTTTCGGTGCCAGACAGTGGTGCCACCAATGAGTGAAACCGCCAACTGGCACCAAATCAGAGTCGTTTTGTGCTGTGGGCCCCACATCCACTGGGAGCTAGACTGAGACTGCCCAAACTTATGGGATAATTGCAAATCGGAAACTTTCAACCCATCAGTCTGGGCTGGATCTGAAGCTGGGATCTAGGAGTGAAAGCACCGTGTGCTACGCTAACTTACCGCAGCACCCAGTCCCTGCTTAAATCTAGACTTTCAGGCCCTCCATTTCCTGTGCTGTCACTCTAGGCAATTGGGGTAATCTGTGTGGGTGAGGGCATGAAAAGGTGGGAGGGGGGGGTCAACCCATTACACCAATTTCCCCCTCCCTTTTTGCGCCTGTCAATAATTCTACCATAATTGGGGCCGAGTCCAAAATATCCACAGCCATTTTACATTGATATGCAAATTAAGGAAATACATCACGTAACACAGTACGAATCATTTGCATCCTAGCAAAGGGCCTCAGGCATGTTTGTTAAACTTTAAAATTGCAGCTTAAGGCATTTGGCATAAATGAGAAGCAAGAACTCTAAAAAAAGAATTAAATGTTCCATGCGATCATTGAGGGCCAATTTACACTGCAGTGAGGCAGCACAGCAATTTCCTTCTTTTTCACCTGAGGCAGGTACAGCAGCTGTTCCATAAATAAACCCAGCATCTGCCTAAAATATTTGGTTGCCCCACCCTCCACCCACCACCTCCTCCCCGCCCCGGCACCGGGATATGGGCCAGGAGTTGGGGAACAACCCAAGAGGTGGGTGGAAGTCCCACTTTGCCAAAGGTCTGTCACCGTAGAGAGGCAGACAGGAAATTCAGGGGCTACTTCCCTACGTTCCATAATTAAGCCTTTTCTTGACTTCAGAACACACAGAATCTGTTACTCGTGCTTTGCCCAGTTTGGATAGGTGACAGGATCCTTATCTTCAAGTACATTTCAGGGGGCTTATTTTGTGGCCCATTGTTCAGGATTAGTAAACGCGTGGTGGCAATTTTCTTTTAGTATTATAGTATGGTACAGTACAGAAAGAGGCCATTTGGCCCG
Organism: Heptranchias perlo; assembly: GCF_035084215.1. NCBI lineage: Eukaryota > Metazoa > Chordata > Chondrichthyes > Hexanchiformes > Hexanchidae > Heptranchias > Heptranchias perlo. The sequence goes on along the minus strand of NC_090345.1, from coordinate 10,368,494 downwards.
TCGTGCCTGTGCCTGCTCTTTGAAAGAGCTATCCAATTAGTCCCACTCCCGTGCTATTTCCCCGTAGCCCTGTAAATTTTCGTTGAGGAAATGAAGTAACAAACACAGTGAAGGATGGAAATAGTCTTAATTTAATGTATAAATGGAATTAAGCAACAAAACAGTTCCATGAATAAATTAAGCAAATTACATGCAGAATATACCCATACATTGCAACATAGAATTATTCATACAAACTCCAATATGGATTAGGAACAAGTAGCCCCTTACTCTCACAAGTCATTCTAAAAATACTCTCTCAACTGTGGAACATCCCACATCTCTGGGACTTTGTGCTTGCTGTATCAGTTCCTTGCTGATGCTTAAATTGGTTGCTAACGGCCGCGTAGGGTTGACTTAATTTCCCGTTTTATTGCTCCCTCCTTGTAGGTTAGCACACTGTATAACCTCGGCCTGTCCGCCTCTCCCAAGGGAGCCTGGTTGAGATCAGGATATCACCATGCAAGGCATCACACATCCCACCACCCAGTGACCCGGCCTGCTAGTCCAAAGAGAACTGTCTGGCAAAATAGTTCACTTCAGTTGAAATAGTTTGCTTCTGGCCAAAAGAAAAATTAGGGCGGGACAGTGTACCTTTCACCTCTGACACCTGGGTTCAAATCTGGTGGGGTGAGGTTAAAGATTCCTTCTGCTGTCTGTGGAAGGGTTTATGCAAAATGGATTTGGGCCTCCTCATTCCAGTTCCCAATGGACGTGGGCCTACAGCATAATATTGGCACCAACTGCATAATCTCATTCAGACAGTCTTTGTGGGACATGGAAAAATGTCACACTGCTGGACTAAAGATTGCTTGCCTGAGGTTGGGGCTGAGGCAATTGTTGGGGCAGTGTAGAGGGAGCTCTACATTGCATCTCACTTATGCAATACCTGATCTGTGAGAGTGCTTAATACTGTCACTGGGTGCCTGAATCCAGCATTAACATTTATCTACTTGATGTGCACAAAAAATTTAAAAGGATCCTATTAATTCTCCAATAATTCCATAGACACAATACCATCTTTGGCGTAGGTTGTTAAACAAGCTAGAATGTATGGGTTAACAGCAAGCAGTGCACAAGAGAATTAGATTTACTTTCACTTGCTCACTCATCCAGAACAGAGCTCAACATAACACACATGAAAATCTGTTTTCATTTCTCAAAGCTATAGGAACTTGAATGCGGCAGAGTCTAATGACTGCGATCGTGGCCCCGCCACTCCTGAGGTGCACTCACTCAACCTCTGTATCTTCTCACAGTATTGATTAGAACAGCTCTATCAGTTAACAGGCTGTCAAGCGGACCGGAGAATGATTTAATTAAATCATCGCTGGTCTTCACTCCGCGCCAGAGGAAATGGTAGAGAAGGAGGGGTTTTTTTTAACAGCACGCCATGGGTGAAACTTTCAACCGAAACGGGCGATATCGGATCAGCTGCTCGTTGTCCATCCCGCCCGATTTTGCCTTTGACGGAAAGGAGAATCAGGCGCGGGATGGATAACGGCCGATCCCGACCCCTTACCGCCAGTTTCTTGCCCCCGCTGAAGTCGGGCTCCGGCTGCAATTTTCTTCCCACACGTTCAAAATTAAATTTTACCCACTCAAGTAACAGCAAAAAAAAATTTTTTTTTTTAAATTCTCCAATGGTTGCTATGACAGTCCCCCAACCCAACGTAGACTGAGGAAAATATTTTGTTCCAAGTGTCGCTTTAAACGTTTGAGTGGATTATCTATTGTCTGATCCCAGAACTAAACTGACAGCGATGCTCCCTGCGCATAGCTGCAACTCGATTTAAAGCTGATCTATAGACAGCCGGCATTCCACAACCCCTCAGTCCCTACTTAAGGAACTTGCCACCTGTTTCCTCCATCCACCCCGTGCTTCTCTCCTGGACTTACTTTTCTCTTTAAATTTTCTTTCTTTTTGTGAAAAGTGGACAGTGGCCTGTGTTACTGGGCTAACACCCCAGAGGTCATAAGTTCAAACTGGCCACCACGACAAGCTGTGAATTCAATAAAGCTCGTAGTTTGCGGGCCAGCACCGGACAGTGACCACGTTGGATTGTCATAAAAAACCCTAACTGGTTCACTAATATCCTTCGGGGAAGGGAATCTGCTGCCCCTACCCGGTCTGGCCCATACGTGACTCCAGTCTCACACTATGTGGTTGACTTTTAAATGCCCTCAGGGCACCCAGAAGATGAGCAATAAATACCACCTTGCCAGAATAACCCATATCCCAAGGACAATTTTTTTTTTAAAAACGCTCCCCAGCGTACAGCCCACTTCCCCTCTCCCCGCCCCCCCCCCCACCCACCCCTCACCTGCAAACCCCCAGAAACTTCCACCCAACACCCCACCCCCTCACCCTAATCCTGGGCACCAGCCTCTGCTTCCCACTCGGGCCTGCTGTTCCCATGTAACTGGGCCTGCCAGACACGGAGCCTCACCAGCCTGCCGATGAGCCGCTGCTTATAATAAAAAATCTCCTTTGGAAAATATAAATGAGCTGCTGACTGATCAATTCGAACTTACCCCTACGGATTTGCTAGTTAAGGACCAGCATCGGAGCTCTCGATTAAACATAGAGGGGGCTGTTTTAAGAGATCTTCTCCCCCCACGCACTTCTCCTTTACAAAATGACTTCTAGAAGTGCAAAAAGAGTTATCAATAGGCGCACCGATAAGTAGGAGCAAAAATTGTATTTGAGCCAATGCACTTTAGTGCTGGGCCATGCACCTCATGTGATACCTTCACTTCAATCACCTGAAGCTGTTCCAACCACACCTGTAACTACCACTATGGCGGTGCACAGCTCAAAACTTACTTTGCATACACAAACAGGTAATTTGCACACACCAGGTGGGGGTAATAGAAGAATTTCATATGGCCAGCATGACATTTGATCGAAACCGTGTGGTGGCACGACATGTGTTGTGCATAAAGGGAAACCATGGTGGCAAGACATGATTTTATACGTGTGTAATATATAAAATGTATTTACAATTTTCTGCCACAGGCTGGAAGTATCACTGCACAAAAAGTAACAATCAGATTCAACGTTTTGACTCACCATTGTGATTGTCCTGCCGGCTTGTAGCAGTTTGCCTTTTAAGAGGAGTTTCTCCCTGGGTTACATAGGAACAGGAGTAAGCCATTCAGCCCCTCGGGCCTGTTCCGCTGACAAGTGTCAAAGTTCATCGGAGTCTCTCATTTTAATCTCTTTCCGTGCCTCATCATTTTAAGCTTCTGGCACCATATAGGTTTGGTATAAAATCTCTCTTTTGATTGATATCTAAACAGAGTCACAAATATATTAAAGATCAAGTGTTATTTACAGGTGATAAGAGGTCGTTTTCTCCGTACAAATGGCCCCTGACGAGGAGGCAGCAAAAGGTTCAGGTAAAACACTAACGTAGGCCTTCCAGTCCACCGAGGATTTTCTTTGAATACTGAATGAGGTAGATAATTCGGAGCTCTCACTGGAAGGTCCCGTCCCCCTCTCCCGCCTCTCCTACCCACCAACCCCCCTCCCCGGCTCTCACACTGAGCTTTCATCCGGCTTCTCCACCAACTGGGCGTGTTTCCTCTTCTCCAGCATTTTGCTCAGCTCCTCGGTGAACGAGTGGTAATGAGGCGAGGTGGACTCCATTTCGCTGGCCTGCCGCAGCAGGACGTAACTGTTGCCGTTCATCTTCCGCAGGACGTGGGGCAGGCCGGGCAGCCCGTTGGGGGTGGTGGCGGCGGTGATGGTGGTGGCGGGGTCAGAGGAGGAGGAGGAGGAGGAAAGGTCGGGAGGGAGCGGGAGAGGTGGAGGAGGAGGAGGAGGGGGGAGCAGCTCCACTGTCGGCGTCCGGTGATTGCTCGCAGCCTCGCCAGGGATGATCTTCAAAAAACGGTCGCCGTGGTAATGGCCCGGCTCTCCCTCCTCGGCCTTCCCGACGCAACTTCCGGAGATGTTCTGCAGCTCAACCAGCGATGACCTGGGAAGCCGCATGTTGTAGTTGCCCCTTTTGGACGGAGAGCAGAAGAGGTAGATGGACAAGATGGACAGGACAAAGGCAAAGGCAGCCAGGACGGCAATGATGATTAAGTATATGAATTCTCTGCCCTTGGAGATCTGGGGCTGGGGAGGGGAAAGGGGTGAGGCCGCCATGCTTTCCGTCACACTGATGTTGTACCAGGCTACCGCGTACCTCACTCCATCTTCTTCAGCGAAGCAGCGATATTCGCCACCGTCTTGGATCTGCACATCCTTTACCACCAGAGAACCGTCCTCTTGTCTGTAGCATTTCCCGCCATTGCCAAGGAGCTCCGCCTTGTTGATCTTCCATCTCGCGATGGCTATGTTCGAACTGAGACGGCATTGTAAAACAATGTCTGATCCCTTCTGGACTCTTCTGCTCTTCGCTTCTAAAGGAACTGTTGGGGGGGGAAAGGGTACAATTACTGGAATTATTGTTTGGAGCAATATTATTATTGCTATTAATGTGGGAGCTTATTAATGGGAACACTCTTACAGTGAGGAAAATATTTGTATCCAATCATTGCTACGAAGCAATTATTATAGAATGTAACGGGGGGAAAAGACTCTGTTTCTGAGCAATTGGCAGCCTATTAGTAAACTGTCATGGTGACACAGTAGAGTTGGCACGCTAAGGTGCCATGTCAGAGTAGACTGTAGGTGAGCAACCAATAACATCATAGGCAGACATTGGGTGAAGCCCAAGGTACTTCCCCAATGGGGAAGAATCACCTCATGCCCTTGCTGCTTCAAGCCTGTTCAGTAGGCCCGCCCTCTTGATCCACCATGAAGATCTCCCAAAAGAGGCCAATCCCATTCACAATTCTTACTTCCGGTTGCCATAATTTTTGATGCTCTTGTCGACATTTGCCATTATAAATTGGTATGTCAACATTTCCCCTTCGACTCTGCAAATTCAACTGTCACGAGATAGTCACAGCCTCTGGCCACTAGGTAATTCCATGAAGCCAGTTTCTGAAGTGTCTCTCCCAACTCCATTGCCACCTTGCATATCAACAAAAACTAATCTTCATCAACTGACCATACGTAACAGGAGGGACAATTTACTGTAAATACATTTTGTGCATTAAATTAGTGGTAACCATGCTCTCTCTGAAATGACGGAGTTATCTTCCTCACATCTGCAGCAATACAGAAGAGTTCATTCTTTCAAATATCGCAGAAAATGCCCAATCAGGAGCAACAACACACGCTACATTGTGTTTCTTTGCACCTGATTTTAACTTTTTAAACAAAAGGAAAACCGGTAAAAGCTATATTTAGAGCAACCAATGTAGAAATGCTTCCTGATTTCACCTCTGAATGGCCTGGCTTTGATTTTACGACCGTGTCCCCTTGTTCTTGATTCCCCCACCAGACGAAATAGTCTCTCTGAATCCACCCTATCCAATCCTGGTTATTGGATGGGTCAGGTTAGTGGGAATATTGATAACTTGGTCAGTTAGGACAACTACATAATGAAATGATTGTTAAGTCTGGAATCCAAAGCTTTTGAATTAATCCTTCTCTGGCAGGTCAGACTGTACAATGTCAGTGCTGGGAAGCAGGACACTTTTTTTTCATTTTTTGTCAGCACCAAGCACTCTCAGGTTGGGTAGAGTAGATGGTAGATGCGGAGTAAAACTCCACCTTTTCTCCGTCCTAATAATTTTAACCCCAACCTCAAAACAGCACCAGGTAATGCATTGGCGTCACAATCCCAATTCCCACCGGAAATTCTTATAATCGCTCTGAGTAGGATCAACAAACTAATGCCAATGATGTGGGATTATGGCAGGTTTTTTTTTCCTGCAGATTCAGTGCCAACCCAGGAGCTTGAGTTGAAGCTGCCTTAACTCATTTGACTCAGGACCCTCGGAGTGAAGGAAGACACATTCACGATACCAAGTTGCCTGGATTTAAACCCAGGGCCCAGAGGTGAAAGGGAGCAGTGACACCAGAACCTCATTTTCACTCCAGACAGATGTGCTGGAATGCGGCCTGGGCAGGAACAGGTTAAAATACAAAATTTTAATGAACAAGTGATTTAATCAGCTCTAGGCCTCTTATTCTAATGTTCATTAAGTTCCTCAGTGGATTGTCACGTAACCACTGAGCTTGTGCCAGCAATGCGGGCTATTACCGAGCATTAGCACCCATTCTCCCAATTTACAGGATTGAGCAACCTAACCACGAGTAGTAATTGCTTTTTCCTACTTCCGATTTCCTCATACTATTAAAACCTAGGGCTGATTCAGTGATCAGGTGCTCCCAGCGAGGAGTGCCACTCCTAGGGTCCGTGATTTCATGACCTGCACTTCCTACGAGCGCCGCCCCTCTCTGGGAGCGTCCAATCGTGGAATCAGCCGCTCTAATATTGAGTTGTGTGCACCACTTATTCGTAACTTGATTTTATTCCCCCCAATTTTCTCCCCTCATCTCCTGAAGATTCCCGGGGCTTGGTTACATGGGCGAGGCTCTCTATTAACTCTCGCTGAGTGGCCATCCCTTCAGGTCCAAGGCCTGACCGGCAGCGGGTTACTCGACCGTGGCGGGCCTCACAGCTGAGCCTACTCTCCATCCGATGTCCACCTTTCCCGCTGGAACCATGGACAGTCATCAGGAGTGGCTGATTTTTGTACCTCCCCAGTTCAGGGGCGCTGAGTCCAGATGCAACTCCCCTGCTGCTGCCCTGGGTGAGACCAGCTAACTCCGCACAAACCGGGAACTGAGGCTGGGACTTGTGGTCTGAATGGTTTAATGATAAAGCAGGAGATGCCTTCAGTGCAGCCTTGGAAAAAAACACAATTTTAAAACTCATTCTCGGGATGTGGGCGTCACTGGTAAGGTCAGCAATTATTGCTCATCCCTAGTCGCCCTGGACACAACTGGGTGGCTTGCTAAACCACTTCAAAGGGCATTTAAGAGTCAATCACATATGGGTCTGGAGTCACACATATAGGCCATACCAGGTAAGGATGGCAGGTTTCCTTCCCTAAATGACATTGGAAAACCAGTTGGGTTTTTACAACAATCCGACAGCTTCACGGTCATTTGTACTGATACCAGCTTTTTATTTCCAGATTTTTAAACTGAATTCAAATTCTCAAATGGTGGGATGTGAAATCATGTTCTCTGGATTATTAACCCAGGCCTCTGGATTACTAGTCTAGTAACATGACCACTACACCACTGTACCCATTACTTTAACTATCTGTCAACGCCATTTTCCATTCAATATCTAGACTGCTTCTTCCAGAAACTCCACAATAAATTGGATCCTTTCTTCTTTCATTCCTCTTCCAAATTTCTTCACTCAGAGGGTTGTGAGTCTTTGGAATTCTCTACCCCAGAGGACTGTGGAGTCTCAGTCGTTGAGTGTATTCAAGACTGAGATCGATGGATATTTTGACATTGAGGGAATCAAGGGATATGGGGATAAGGCAGGAAAGTGGAGTAGAGGTAGAAGATCATCCATGATCTTATTGGATGGTGGAGCAGGCTCGAGGGGCCGTATGGCCTACCCCTGCTCCTATCTCTTATGTTCTTACCCCTTGTTATCATGCTTACAGTTTCTCAATATAGTGAGTGACATTCTCCTGCCAAAGCCTTACTAGTATTCCTGCGAGGCGAATTCCCACACTCTCTGGGCCGTTACGATCAACAGCAAGGATTACATGCTAATGTGAAAGCAAACAGCTACATACCATCTGCACCGCTGTCCAAACACCCTCTGCTCCCATTCACAAGGTCTTGAATCAGCTGCGATCTACAACAGAGAAAGCAAACCTTGGGTGAAGTGCAGGAAATGGAAGCCTACCAGCAGCGTAAGGCCAGAGGGAAGAATTTCTGCGGCGTTGATGCATCAGCAGAAGAGCATTGGAGCGAGACGTCCAACTGCAACTTTCACCTGCCAATGACCCCATGCCCAAATCCCAGGGACAGGGTCGTTTTAGGAATCAGGGTCGGCGCCTGTAAGACACGCAAAGAGGTGTCCACGCCAATGAGGCAATCAAACACCAGAGTAGCACCTTGCTGCTCCAAAAGTGGGGGTCGGGGTGGGGGGGGGGCTGCAAGGTCTAACCTTCGGCTGAAAAAGGCTGGAATGTTTTTTTTTAAACTAGGGCAACGTATGGCTCCTGTAGCAACAGCAATTGACCATTCTGGGATTGATTGCCATTTGCCTTTACAATCTCACTTTAGGTCCACACTGGAACTCGTACCTGCTCTCAGTTATTGCAGGTCCCACTCGGCCTATCAGGGGCACATTGAGCAGAAGTCCCAGGGTAACCCAGGAACTCCCCAGAGTGCCAGTTCAACATAACAGAGGTGGGCAGAAGAAGCACCCTCTTCCCCCCCAATGCAATTTGCTGGCCACCCTAAGAGGGGTGGAAACCTGGCTGATCCAGGATCTACCCCATAATCTGCCCCACCCCGGAATTGATTTACGTTGAAGTCAAGAAAATCGGGAGAGATGTAAAACTGGCTGCCGACACACTATTGCCCCTCTTAGCAACAAAGCCAAGATTTACCCCCAGGAATTTCTTTCCATTTGTAGATTTTGCAACAGTTTCTGCATTTTCTCTTCCTAGAATGTGTGTAATGCAGGAACCACCCAGGCTGCTGTGTAAACTCTGGAGTCTACCAAACAACTTTAAACAAACAAGGCACTGCCTGGGCGACAGGAATGCTTTTTTGGAAATCTCTTAATTCCTGTATTTTCACCGCTCCCTGCTATCTCTACTTGTAACAAACACAACATTAACTAACTGCGTGTGGTAGTGAGTCAGGCAGCCCAAAATCACCCAGGATTGACTTGATGTTCACCACACTACGTTGGATTCCTGTGAAGTACGGACACCGACCCCGCCTGGCTGTAGGTTGTTAAATCTCTAGACTCTCGTCAAATAAATAATCTGAAAATAATACTCTTTTTTTTTCCCTCCCCACCCCTGAAAGCACCGGGGGTACATTTAAATTTGAGCAATAGCGTAACACGGACCATATCAAACTAGCCGCCTATTTCTACACCTCTCCCGATTTATCCTCTCCATTGACTTTAATACATTTGGCCAAATATCCCAAGCGATCATCAATGACCGTAAAGCAGCTCTAGGCTGATTAGAACGGGGCGTTTCCCCAATTGGACTCTCCTGGCACGGAACTCTGCTCAGGAAATCAGGGGTCTGGCCTGCTTGATTTTCAGCCCAACAGTTTAAATGGATGGAAAGGTCAGGCTCTGTGGGCCTGTGGTTTCCTGACCAGCTCTCCCTGCCAACCCTGCTCTGGGGATTCCAGGAGCCCACGAGATCTGTACGCTTTTAGTATTTCCTTTGACTTCTTTACCCGGGCAGTGGTTAGAATGTGGAGCTCGCTACCACACGGAGTAGTTGAGACGAATAGTACAGATGCATTTAAGGGGAAGCTAGATAAACACATGAGGAAGAAACGAATTGAAGGATATGCTTATACGGTTAGATGGAGTAAAGCTGGGAGGAGGCTCGTGTGGAGCGTAAACCAGCTGGGCCGATCTGTGCTGCAAATTGAAAGTAATTCTACATAATACTTTTTAATATTGTCACTGGTGCAGAGGTTGCCAAAAACAGAAGCTAGGCTGCATTACAAGAAATTCTTGTAAAACTACTTCCCCGCTCTCATCCAGCTTATAAACACAGAGGTTCTGTTCACAAACAAACCCACAGCTTACTGCTACATGTTGTCTCCCGGTCCTGCTGTAACGCGGGCGTTGACCTGTTTATTATTTTAAACCCGTTAGCGTTAGAGCTAAAATAGTTCAGGGGAGGAATTTCATACGAGCTCCCTGCTTGTAATGAGCACTGATCATTATTTCTGCCCAGTAGTGCGTAGGTGAGGACGTCACTGGATTCAAAATTGGGTTGTTTTCATGGTTTACTAAAACATCTGAACATACGAAAATGCCGAGCAGGAAAAGGCCAGCTGGTCCATCGAGCCTGCTCCACACTCATAATGGCCGGAGCATCCTGACTAGACACTTCCTGCACACTGCCTCTCCCCACCCCACTTCCCACCCACCCACCGTCGCAACTATGCAATCTCCTGCGAGAGGCAAAAAAAAAAGAAAAAAAAAACCCAGGGCAAATACGGGAAAAATACTCTGGAAAATTCCTCTCCGATCCCCTCAGGCAATCGAAACCAGTCCAGGAGATCACATGGACTATGTGTTCATTACCTGATTATCCATTTACCTTCTGCCTGATGCAACCTGTGCCCCAGTTAAGAATCGGTCCAGATACCTTTAGTTTTAACGACGTATTAAAATTTCAATAACTTGGTTCAAAATAAAACTTGGGAAAAGTACAAATACGATAGACAGGAATTTCCCTCCGCAGTAATGAGGAAGATTGTATAGGGTAGGATATTCCTGAATAAGCTGGGAACTCAGACTGCTCATAATACTCTTTAAAATGCAACTCCCTTTTTAAGTGGCCTGGTTTCCAAGATACGCTAGATCTCAGTGGAACGTTCATAGAATCAACAGCACAGAAGGAGGCCATTCGGCCCATCGTGCACGTGCCAGCTCTTTGGTGGAGCTATCCAATTAGTTCCATTCCCCTGCCCTGCAAATTTCCCCCTTCAAATATTTATCCAATTCCCTTTTGAAAGTTACTATTAAATCTGTTTCCACCACCCTTTCGGGCAGTGCATTCCAGATCATCAAAAAAAAATTCTCCTCCTCTCCCCTCATGATGAGTTACATGAAACATTGGACCAAAACCCACCAGTGACTGACTACCTGTGCGATAAAGATAGACGTTCCAGGTACGGTTTGAGCAAAACTCAAGACAGCCAACAGTACCTGTCCTTTTCCATCCGAATCTCCCGGCAAACTTCGCCGTCCCAACCGCAGTAAGGATCTCGGGCCAAGATGCAATCGAAGCACGTCGCATATTTGCGGCAGCTTGCCACAGAGAGCTGAATCACGGCACTCTGTGATCCAATATACAGCATCCCCTGTAATCAAAACAGACACACCATAAAAGTTAAACCATCATTCTGTGCCAAGCATGATGTGGGCGAGCACTACTTTAACATTCATTTCCATCAAGACATAAATGTTGAGGTGTATAATAAACATGTCTGGGTAACAGGTCGACCTTCTCCTTCCACTTTAATTGCAGACTAGGTTTTAATGACAATGGAAAAACAAACGCCTTGTCACAGCACTCGTGCTGAGGTGCCTGCTTCACTTGTGTTAGTCTTTTACTTTATCGAGACCATGGGGTGCCCTGAAGGCTCAGTGGTTACAGTCACTGCTTACTCAGCCGTGAGGTCTGGAAGGTTCCAAGTTCAGTCCTCACTCTGTGCTGATTTTGCCCGATCGCAGCCAAGCAGCAGCCGGGGTGTTGCAATTGGGCGAGGGAGTGGAAGGGAAATCAACAGGCATTTGCCCTTCTGATCGCTGCCCAGTGAACCCCGGCTGGAGAATGTGTGGGCAAGAGATGAGGACAGGATCCAGAGTGTCTATTGACACCACGGTGCCAGCCGACAAGTTGGAGGCAGGGTGGGGCTTACGGCAGGACTCACAACAAACAGTCTATGTTACAGCAAACAAAGTTTATTTACTCAGCAAATAGCAAAGCAAACAAGGTCTATTTACAGAGTCTATTTAAAAGGAGTGTCTACGAACTGCAGCAAACAGAACTCATGACCAAAACTACAGCAACTTCTCCCGATAAAAGCAAGGTGAATTCTCCAGCAAAATGCAGTGAGTGGAGGATAGTTACATAATACAGATTATGTGCGTAAAATCAATCCCGGTCACTTACTGCAGTGTGGTCTCCAGACCTGATTGACGGGGGAATTACCCAATCATCTCCATTCTGGCCGGGAATAGTGCTTTCACTATATGCAGCTGACAGGATCAGGCCCGGCTGATGCCCCCTATGTTCCAATAGCCAGATGCCACTCACTATCTGGACTCACACCAGAAGGATCGTCACAGGCAAGGTGTGCCTATTGCTCTCTTGAAACGTAATAGGATTCTGAACTTATCCAGTACACAGTAGAATGTTGCTATTGCAAACATATTCTTTCGTCTTTGCAGAAGCTTTATTTTAGTCAGCAGGGAAGCTCAAACCTCAAATACATTATTCCCTGATAAGCAGAATGTTATTAGTTGCCCACAAGGAGAGTAATCTTCGCTTGGGCGGTTAATTAGTAGAGCCGATCGCCCACCCATTGCAGAACCCGCCTGATTTTCATTCCCATCTCCGCCCAAGCGGTGAAGGTGGGAATTACCCCCAAGGTTTGACTGTGCTTTTTAATGGAGTCTGCCCACGTCCACTTATAGTTTCACATGGTTATAAAGTTCAGGTCGTACCTGGGTGCTGGAGAGAACCAAACTTTCCACGGGTTGGGGTTCCTTGTAGATCTGGATCTCCTCTATGATGTGCACGCTGGACCCAGTGTTCACTACTTTGTGCAGCCATCCTTCAACTTTACAACAGGAGACATTAGAGACAAACGCATATGATTCTCTTAGCACTAAACAATACCATTGGAGCAAATACGTAGCAAAGCGTGCAGATTAACAATCTTTTTTGCTATAGGTTGATCCTGAATAACAATAATACAGGTTAAGGCTACACTATTCCCCTGCACCAGTCAGTAAAATAAATCAATGCCAGCGTCAAGGGTGTCAAAGCCTTGGAGAGGGTGCAGAGGAGATTTACTAGACTGGCACCAGGGATGAGGGACTTCAGTTATGTGGAGAGACTGGAGAAACTGGGATTGTTCTCCTTGGAGCAGAGAAGGTTAAAGGGAGATTTTATGGAGGTGTTCTAAATTATGAGGGGTTTTGATAGAGTAAATAAGGATAAATTGTTTCCACTGGCAGGAGGGTCAGTAACCAGAGGACACAGATTTAAGATAATTGGCAAAAGAACCAGGGAGGAGATGAGGAGAACTTTTTTTAGCGTAGTGAGTTGTTGTGATCTGGAATACACTGCCTGAAAGGGTGGTGGAAGCAGATTCAATAGTAACTTTCAAAAGGGAATTGGATAAATACTTGAAAAGGAAAAATTTGGCCTTAACTGCTAGTTTTACACCCCTGCCAAAAATGATAATTATACCCCCCTCCCCCCACAATCTTTAAAAAAATACTTTCTTGCCCACCAGATCTTGAAGAGCTGGTAAACAAAATTGTGACAAATTTGTATTTCGCAAACTTACACTGACAACCAGGACACTGTATGAGCTTAAAAATAAAGAGCAGAGGGAGTGGGACTAATTGGAGAGCTGCTTTCATAGGGCCGGCACAGGCATGATGGGCCAAATGGCCTTCTTCTGTGCTGTATCATTCTCCAAGCATCAGCACTTGTCAAATCTTGTGATTCAATCACAGGGCGCTGACTGTCTGCTGTGTCTGCCATGACCATGCTGTCAGCTAACAAAGCAATGCTTTGCTCTCTTATCCAGAACAAAACGCTTTAGAGCATGTTCCAGGAAAGTAATGGTTATACCGGACACCTTGTATAGTTATTGCCACAGAGCTCAATGGCATAATTTGGAATAAAGAATCTAAAATGGAATTCGGTGCCTAAATGGCTCCATAGAGTTTGGTCCCAGGTTCCATCCCTGGTCTGTGTTGAGTTTGCTGGTCTAAGAACATAGGAACAGGAGTAGGCCATTCAGCCCCTCGAGCCTGCTCCACCATTCAATTAGATTATGGCAGATCTGTACCTCAACTCCATTTACCCGCCTTAGCTCCATGTCCCTTGATACCCTTACCCAACTAAAAATCCATCAATCTCAATCTTGAAAGCTCCAATTGACCCAGCATCCACAGCATTTTGGGGGAGAGAATTTTAGATTTCCACTATCCACTGTGTGAAAAAGTGCTTCCTGATTTCGCTCCTAGGTCTAATTTTGAGATTATGTCCCCTTGTTCGTGATTCCCCCACCAGATGGGACAGCACAGGAGATGCTACAATTGGCTTCAGTGCCTTTCTGCTGGCAAGAGTGAAAATCCGGCCAGATTCCTGCTCCTGATTGCTTATCCTATGAGCCCTACTGGAAAGTGCACGTGTGTGGAGACATGATCAGCTCCGACATGATGCCTGTCATGGTCGAATAGCCTGTCAATACTTGCTGTCACCGCTCACTCATGAGGAATGGCGAGTGGAATATAGCCTGGACTGTGGACATTGTGCCCCAGTGTAAGTCAGCATCTTGAGGAGGAGAGGGATAGGGGAGAGAGAGAAAGGGAGGACATCCAAAAGAAAATGGAATCACCCAGGGGTTTAAGGCCAAAGCTTAACTACAGTCAAAAAGCTGGGAGCGAGACATGGGCTAATTTTCACTGTTGGCGGGGTGGGGGAACGAGCGGTTGCGGATTGACGGTACGTTCTACATCCTGACGGATTATCCCTTCCACTGAAGTGAATAGAAAGGAAAATCGGCGGGCTGCCTAACAGACAGACGATCCCCAACTGCTAGTTTTACACCCCTGCCAAAAATGGTAATTGTACCCACCCCCCAACCTCATCTTTAAAAAAATACTTTCTTGCCCACCAGATCTTGAAGGCCTGGTAAAAAATTGTGACAAATTTGTATTTCACAAACTTACACTGACAACCAGGACACTGTATGTTGTGTCCAGGCCCAATAACAGTCGATAACTACTGAATACAGTGAAGAAAGAATTTGCATTTACTTAATGCCTTGTCATGTCTCTCGCAAATATTCTACAATGTTTCACATTCAGTGAGCTGCTCTGAAGTACACTCACTGTCGTCATGCAGGCCGTTTTTGCAGAGAGCAAGATCCCACAAACAGGAACGAGATCAACAACTGGTCAATCTGTTTTTTTTTTGGCAGTGTTGGTTGAGGGAGGAATGGCAGGACACTGGGAGAACTCCCTGCTTTTCTTCAGATAGTACAGGGGTATCCTCAACACTCGCTTAAACCTCCAGAGTAGACGAGTGGGGCCTGGGTTTAGCATCTCAACCAAAAAGCATCACCTCTAACGAGAAAATATTCTCTCAGTACTGCACTGAAGTGTTATCCTAGGCACTTGGTGTTGTTATCGTAGACGTGCACTCGAGTCCTGGAGTAAGGCTCGATCCAGAGGTCAGAGTGCTGTGGAGTTATGAAGGAAGCCGCACGGTATTTCTTTATACAACACGTACCTGTGCCAATGAACATCACATTATACTGTTTATCGTCCAGCGCTGTGATCGTGTCCACTACAATTTTTGTGTAATTCACATTTTTCTTTATAAAAACCGGACGCCCTCCCACGGGTGTGACCTCTTCATGCATCAGCGGATGCTTCTTCACAAAGTCCAGAACAATATCCGGCAGATCATGTGACGTCTTGAAGCCCCTTCTCCTGAATTCGTCTGTAATGCACTGTCAGACACAGCAGGAGACAGCACACCAAGTCAGCAAAAAGCAGTCCTCACAGTGTTATTTCTGACAATTGTCTACCCCGCCCTCCCAATACCATGACTCCTTGTTGGGGTATGGTTCCACAGAAAGAAATAATGAAAGACTTGCATTTATATAGCACCTTTCATGACCTTAGGATGTCCCAAAGTGATTTACAGCCAACGAAGTACTTCTGAAGTGTAGTCACTGTTGTAATGTAGGAAATGCTACAGCCCCAATTTGCACACAGCAAGGTCCCACAAACAGCAATGAGATAATGACCAGATCATCAGTTTTAGTGATGTTGGTTGAGGGATAAATATTGGCCAGGACACCGGGGAGAACTCCCCTGCTCTTCTTCAAAATAGTGCCATGGGATCTTTTACGTCCACCTCAGAGGGCACACAGGGCCTCAGTTTAATGTCTCATTCAAAAGACGCCACCTCCAACAGTGCAGCACTCCCTCAGTACTACAGTGGAGTGTCAGCCCGGATTTTGTGCTCAAGTCTCTGGAGTGGGTCTTAAACCCACAACCTCTGACTCAGAGGTAAGAGTGCTGCCCACTGAGTCACAGTGACACAGGTGTTATTTGTCCTCCTGTATCTCATCCAAGTGGCATTTTGGCATGTGTGAGGCTGAGTGTTAGCAGGCTATTTCATAGTGGGGAACAGGAGAGGAATCACAGTCAAGGGTGACACTGTCCTCACCCACCGTTGTTCTTATTTGATATCCACATATGTACACCTCCAGCAGGAGTAGCTGGATAGTGTTCACGAGCTTCACCCCTGGCTAATTTTCTCTTCCCTAATCCAGGAGTATTAAGACCAATTGTATCCCTTAACCCTTATCGAGATCCAGCTGAGCTCAGCATAGACTGGGGATCGAATCTGTCATATTCCCAGTTTGTATGCCTCAGTGCTCATTGGATAAACTCACTCGGGGTAGACCTTGATTTTGTGCGATAGTGTACAACCCGTTTTACATCTCTCCCCATTTTTTACTTCCATTGACTTCCCCGCTGGAAGTACCAGCTCACAGAATCCCTCCCCATGATATCAACACAAAACACGATAAGGATGCAGGGGAGAAGGAATCATGTGTAGGGAAGCCAAAAGAAGAGATTGAAATTGACGTTATTTAAGATGAGATGGTTTCATTGGGTGTATTACTTAGGAAGGATGTGAAGGCCTTAGAAAGGATGCAGAAGAGATTTACTAGAATGATTCCAGGGATGAGGGACTTTAGTTACGTGGATAGACTGGAGAAGCTGGGGTTGTTCTTCTTGGAACAGAGAAGGTTGAGAGGAGATTTGATAGAGGCATTCAAAATCATGAAGGGTCTAGACAGAGTAGATAGAGAGAAACTGTTCCCATTGGCGGAAGGGTCAAGAACCAGAGGTCATAGACTTAAGG
This sequence comes from Heptranchias perlo, assembly GCF_035084215.1. Classification (NCBI taxonomy): domain Eukaryota; kingdom Metazoa; phylum Chordata; class Chondrichthyes; order Hexanchiformes; family Hexanchidae; genus Heptranchias; species Heptranchias perlo. Next base: position 10,351,607 of record NC_090345.1, on the reverse strand, counting down.
TGATTGGCAAAAGAACCAAAGGCATCATGAGGAAAAACTTTTTTACACAGCGAGTGGTTAGGATCTGGAATGCACTGCCCGAGGGGGTGGTGGAGGCAGATGCAATCATGGCCTTCGAAAGGGAATTGGATAAGTGCTTGAATGGGAAAGGTTTGCAGGGCTACTGGGATAGAGCAGGGGAGTGGGACTAGCTGGATTGCTCTTGCAGAGAGCCGGCACGGACTCGATGGGCCGAATGGCCTCCTTCCGTGCTGTAACCACTCTATGATTCTATGTATATTGATTGATATAAACCCGTGCAACCCTCTGTTTTAAACCTAAACGTTTTCCTTTCTGAGAGCCTTAGAGCAAAAAAAAATCCTTTGAAACGTTGAACGAGCTTACCGATCCTGGGCGTGGCTCTGGAACCTTGTCCGTGTATCTTGACCACCGGTGTGGAGACTCCTGGTCTTCCTTAAACGGCCCTTCGAACGTCTTCCGAACGTCGGCGATGGTGTACTGACATACAGCGGACATTTGTACATTTTGCCTTCATTATTATCGAGAAGAGTGAGTAAATGTTAGCGACATCAGAGAGACGACGGCCTCACATAGGATATTAGCTGTCCCAACACTCCAGGTGTTTGTCTGACATTCCTCTTTGCCTTATTCTAGCGGGAGAGTTTACCTACATCGATCTGTGTGATTTAGAAGTCGTGCAATGTAGACTGCACTTCTTGAGAGTGTCACACTTTCCCCATTAAACTCTTCCAACTCACTGTGAACAATCTCACGAGCAATCTGTTTCTTTATTTTATATGGGTTAATCCTAGGGTTGCCAACCCTCCAGGATTGGCCTGGAGTCTCCAGGAATTGAAGAGTAATCTCCAGGACACTGCTGCGAGCAAAACCCGGGAGAAAAATCATAGGGGGCACTAAACAAAATTTTGGGGGGTTTTTTCATTTTCTTTGAACACTTGCATTTATTCGATATTAAAAATATTGGAGATGAGGGAGAAGGGCTGTTTCATTAACAGTCAAAATTAATCCAATTGGGTAACAAAGAGTCTGTTCCTTTTCCAATTGGCATAGGAAGGTAGTGCGCCTGGAGGATGGACCAATGGCGGGAGTGTGTGGGGGGGGGGGGGGCGGGACGGTTCGTGGCGGGAGGTCAAATGATGAAACCTCCAGGAATACACCCAACAAGAGTTGGCAACCCGAGTTAACCCATCAGCTAAAATAGTGCAGCGGGAAATGTCAGATGACTGTGATAAGAATTCATACACTGGTATCACACAGTGTCTTTTCAGGATCAATAGGCGTGTATATATTTTTAGAACTTGCCTGGAATTCTTTTTTAGCTAAGCGGCTCAGCACATTTAACAAAAGCAGTAGTTAAAGAGGTTGAATACAGGCAGCTACGTGCTAAACCACTATTTTCATTTTCGATCCTGGACAAAAAAAGTACTGACAAAACCTCCAAGCTTTTTCCACTTTTGAAATGGGAAGCATGAAGGAATGCTTGAGCTCGCTACAGAAATAGTGGCACTGATGTGTCAAACAAATCAGGGAACTCCCAGCTTGTTATACTCAGTGTAAATATTCAGAAGTGAAATCAGCGCATAGTCGATAAGAGGCTGCAGGAGTAGGTGTGAGAGACACTGCTGATTACTACAGTTCGGGCTGGTGCACTCTGATGATTCAGTGGGGGTAACTTTGACTTTGGGCGATAGTGTAAGACGGGTGATATAGATTCAACCTAAGGTTACACATCTCTTCCCCCTTTTCATTTGCACTGAAGTCAATAGAAATGTAAATCAGGAGAGATGTAAAATGGGCAGCTGAATCAATGTAGCCCCATTTTACAAAGTCAAAATCCAGTGCGTAGCCATACAGACCAGGAATGTCCCAAGTTGGATCCGTGTCCTATGGTGAGTTAGCTGATGTCAGACAGAGGTAGCGGAAGAGAAGGAAAAATCCTGATCATTAACTGGTGACCTCCCCCCACCCCCACCCCCCCGCTAGAAATGCACGTATGGGTGAGGACGGAAACGGGCACGGCTGTGATGCCCTCACGGTCAAATTGCTTGTCAACATTCACGCCAGCGTAACGGCCACTTGTCTGAGGAAGCAAAGAGCATTGTGGGCCAGTTGAGTCGTGTCCCAGAAAGGTGTTAAATGGAAGATGAGGCCAAATTGTAAGGTGAAGGAGGAAGAGTTGCAGGATATCTCAGGGCAAAAGGGGAGCGCTGGCAGCATGGAATGGGGAGGAGAGACTATCTCAGTGAGGCAGCCCGTGACAGGGATGCATCACGTCCAAAATGCTTCCACTTTCTCCAATATCTGAGGACTACCATTCCCAGATGATCAGTCACGCACACAGTGGTGACAAACATGTAACCAATCTATAATGTCTCTCTCAGAGCAGGCGTGACTGATCAAACAGGGAAACAATGCGTCCGATTCAGGTACGCGTAATCAATCTCTGAGATCCTGAAGTTTCTCATTCTCTAAAACGCTTTGTGAAATTCAATTCTCCTTTCCAGCAGAGGTAATTGTGGAACATTTGCGCTCAAGTTTCAAACCACCGCCTTCATTACTATTCTATTGTTACGAGGGAATGGGACTCGTGAACGAAAAATGAAGCTGCTGAGAAATGAAGTGGCACTCGGTGTACAAAATACCCTAAAAGCAAATTTACTCCTAATCCTTTGAGCAAGCGAGTTTAGTTCTGTGAAAGATCAGCCTTTGGGATGGGGTTTAATCCAAAAACGACCACAAGCTATCACGCAATGAGATTCACAGATCAGGGCAGGTATAATTGGAACCGTCCAGCCAATTTCTTTACTTCTATTATGAGTCATTGTCTCCACGGAGACAGATTACATTACATGCCAAAGCTGCTAAGGGGCATTTCTTTTTGCGCTTCTAGACACCTGCAGCATGTTGAGAGTAATGACGACCACAGCATTTGTGGTCTCCCAAGAATGGTATTGGAGAACCATGTCATCTTGTTGGAAAGGTAATGGCCCGGAGTCATTTGAGTCACACAAACACGTTGATACATTGAGTCTCGAATGAAAATGTTGCTTGCTCGTCTCTACAAGCTTGTAAAGCGGTTTGCTTTATTTGAACACTCTGCTAGATTTATTTATATAAAATATAGAAACCTAAGCCAACGATTCTAATCTAACTCTCCCGGCGGGGACGGGGTCGGTTTGCGTCGGAAGCCTGGTTTTATACCCCGCCCGATTTCACGCTCCGCTGCCCCGTTCCCGGCAGGCAGGTTAGGTTAAAATGGGGGCTATGGAATTTTACGGTGCAGAAGGAGGCCATTCAGCCCAATGCACCCGTGCCAGCTCTCTGAAACACCTATCCACTTAGTCCCGTGCCTCTGCCCTTTCTCCGTGTCTTTCTTTTTCAAATACGAATCGACTTCCCTTTCAAAAGCTATTGTGAATTCTGCTTTCAGCGCTGTTTCTGGTAGAGCAGTCCACATCCTAACAACCTCTGCGTTAAAAAGAAATTCTCCTAGACCCTCCTTTCATTCTTTATGTATAAAGGTAATACAAAAACATGGAGGGCAGCAAATGGTCACAGAGCAACCTTTTCAAAATGACTTCTTTCCTCTCTCATCTTCCCTCCTTTAGGGTTTGATTCATTATGGGGCACAGTTCCCCATTAGCCGCCCATCCTCCAGTACCTCATCCCAGGAGTTAATTTTTTGCGCGGGAGCTTGGGCTCTTGACTCTTGGCTGAGGTACACTTTCCAGCAGCGTGCTGTGCGAGGGTCAGAGGATCGACTCTACAGCGTCGGAGTCTACCTCTGACCGAAGCTCCCTTCCTCCGTGGCTCCCTGCTGCGAGTGCGGGATCGGTGAATTTTCCCTAGAATGTCACTGGCTATTCAACCGCGGGATGCAACACAGCCACGCCAAATCCTGCCCTAACCTAATGTTCCCATTTCAGCATTTCCCAGCCGGGGACTACTGGATAGCAATCAGGAGCTGATCCATTTTATGCCCCCCCTCCCTACTCCGCCCTCTGGGGGCATAGGGCCAAAGATAGCGGCTAGTTAAGAATAACTAACTCAGCCACAACCAGTGATCAAACCTGGGACCTTCCTATGACTTAGTTCCACATTGGACGGTGCATTTACCAATTGAGCCAGTGAGGAAGCCAAACTATTTTTTACTTACACTAAAATTACTCTTCAACAATCACCAATTGCCATTGGTAGTTACAATGCATGACTCGTAGCCAATGACTACAATGAAATTTCATTTCGTTCCAACACTTCACCCCAATTATCAACAAAGTGCACATCAAATAACATGATTTGATTGTTGCGTTACCCCTTTGGGCTGCAATCATATGCCTGACTAACCAGATTTTAGTTCACATTATATATAACTGCAATGCTTCATCCGTCAGGCATAATCTCGCTCCCTCTGGTTAAAAAGCAGACAGAAAACATAATGAAGGTATTATTATTCACTGGAGTCTTCAAGTTCAATTCAAAAGGACAGTCCCTGGTTGAGTCTCTCCATAGGATTCCATTTTGAGCTTGAGTTTAACAAGTACTGGCAACAGTTCAACTCTGATGGATTTGTTCATCCAGCTGCACAATATAGGTAGCTGTGTAGCATCACAGTTACATGTGGCTACACTGACACTCCAAAACTTTCTCCATTCATTTATTAAACATGACATTGATGGAATGACAGCTGACAGACTTGCTGTGGAAACCGTAGCACAAGTGGAATAAAAGAAAGACTGGCATTTATATAGCTCCCTTCACGACCACAGTCTCAAAACGCTTTACAGCCAATGAAGTACTTCTGAAGTGTGGTCACTGTTGTAATGTAGGAAACGCGGCAGCCAATTTGCGCACAGCAAGATCCCACAAACAGCAATGAGATAATGACCAGATAATCTGTTTATAGGTGTTGGTCGAGGGATAAATGCCCTGCTCATCTTCTAAATAGTGCCATGGGATCTTTTACGTCCAACTGAGAGGGCAGAAGGGGACTCAGTTTAACGTCTCATCCGAAAGACAGCAGCCCCAACTGTACAGCAGTCCCTCAGTACTGCACTGGGCATGTCAGCCTGGATTTCATGCTCAAGCCTCTGGACTGGGACTTGAACCCGTAACCTTCTGACTCAGAGACGAGAGTGCTACCAACTGAGCCACAGCTGATACAAAAGGCTTAAAGGGTAGAATTTGCCTACCATAACATTCTTCTCTCCTGTTGATGTACGGGTTCAAAGGCACTGAGCTCTCTCTCAGACCATGCCCATGCAGCACCGGTTATTCCATGTCATCGCCAGGATCTTAACTGAGCTTGGGCGTCGCAGTGATTGGATTCTTGATTCATCTCATCCTCTCTCCTACGCCTTGCAACCTTGGTATTGCTCTGCACTATAACCTTGGCCATTCCCCATGGAATCTCAACAAATTAAATGGCCATCACTACTGACAGCTAAGTGATACTTCACGGGTAGGAATTATCCCTACTTTGCTATTCATGGCCAGAGAACAAAAATAAGTAACCACGTGGAGAACTGACTTGCTGACATACGATTACTGCACAGTGAGGACATCAGAGAATTTGCATCAAGTCGCTGTCAAATGTCAAAATTATTCAAGCATTCGCTTACAGTCATTAGAGACTGGAAAAAAATCCCTGCTTTGATGATCTTTGGTTTTACTCTACCGGTGTGATCTTCCTTTGTTTTTTTAATATAAACCCGATTCTTTCACTAACTGGAAATAATTTTTTTTATAAAACTGCAAAGAGGAAAGTTGTGTACACGTGATCCGGCTTACGCAAACAATAAAGTCCACTGAATGGGTCACAAGATTTTCACAAATAAGTTTCAATTTAACGATGCAATAAATCTCTCACCAATCGTCAAGCTCTACGAAGGTCAGTGAATAAAGAACTGCATTTGCATCTTCAAAAGGACACAAGATACATACAGAGGCGATCATTTGGCTCATCCTAGTTCATCCATTCAGAAAGAAATTATTGTTCCCCACCCCCCCATCCCCTTTCTCCCCACAGCCGTTGCTCAGTTTGCAGCACTTTTTTTAAATTCGTTCATGGGATGTGGGCGTCGCTGGTCAGGCCGGCATTTATTGCCCATCCCTCATTGCCCTTGAGAAGGTGGTGGTGAGCCGCCTTCATGAACCGCTGCAGTCCGTGTGGTGAAGGTTCTCCCACAGTGCTGTTAGGAAGGGAGTTCCAGGATTTTGGCACAGCGACGATGAAGGAACGGCGATATATTTCCAAGTCGGGATGGTGTGTGACTTGGAGGGGAACGTGCAGGTGGTGTTATTCCCATGTGCCTGCTGCTCTTGTCCTTCTAGGTGGTAGAGGTCGCGGGTTTGGGAGGTGCTGTCGAAGAAGCCTTGGCGAGTTGCTGCAGTGCATCCTGTGGATGGTACACACTGCAGCCACTGTGCGCCGGTGGTGAAGGGAGTGAATGTTTAGGGTGGTGGATGGGGTGCCAATCAAGCGGGCTGCTTTGTCCTGGATGGTGTCGAGCTTCTTGAGTGTTGTTGCAGCTGCACTCATCCAAGCAAGTGGAGAGTATTCCATCACACTCCTGACTTGTGCCTCGTCTCTGAGTCAGAAGGTTGTGGATTCAAGCCCCACTCCAGAGACTTGAGCACAAAATCTAGGCTGACACTCCAATGCCAGTACTGAGGGAGTGCTGCACTGTCAGAGGTGGCGTCTTTTGAATGAGACATTAAACTGAGGGCCCGCCTGCCCTCTCAGGTGGACATAAAAGATCCCATGGCACTATTTTGAAGTAGAGCAGGGGAGTTATTCCCGGTGCCCTAGCCAATATTTATTCCTCAACCAACATCACTAAGACAGATTATCTGGTCGTTATCACATTGCTGTTTGTGGGATCTTGCTGTGTGCAAATTGGCTGTCGTGTTTCCTACATTACAACAGTGGCTACACTTCAAAAAGTACATCATTGGCTGCAAAGCACTTTGGGACGTCCTGAGGTTGTGAAAGGCACTATATAAATGCAAGTTCTTTCTTTCTTTCAAACGAGCAATTCATTGAACAAAACTTAAACCAAATTTGGTAGTGAGATGATCCAAAGCACGGGTTGGAGAGTTGACTTATAAGCACTTTCCTCCCTCGCTGCTGCTCCAAACATTGGCTTGGGGTCGAAGAGGTGAACACCTCAATGTAATAATCCATTCTACTTACTGATCACTCCTTCCATGAAGAGGAACTTTCAATTCTAAATTTGTCTTTCACTAGTTTGGGCATGAGTCCCCCCTGTCCTGTCATGGCTTGATCTGAAGTTGCTTTTGAGATTTACTTTAAATACACCATTTATTATTTTACGTACTTCTACGAACTCCATTCTCAGCTACCTTTCAAGGTTGAAGAGCCCAATTTACTTAGCCTTCTGACACTAGCGATTAACCCCATGGCTGTTCTCTACTTTCATGTCTTTTAAATTGTTATTGAAAGCATTTGTATTGTATACCCCTATATCAGGAATAATTCCTGAATAGAGATAAAAAGAAAATCCTCGGGCACGAAATCTGAAATAAAAACAGAAACAGCTGGAAACACACAGCGGGGCGGTCAGCATCAGAAAGAGGGAGATAGGTTCACATTCTGGGTGGAGACCCTTTGTCAAAATTGATTCTGAAGAAGACCCAGCACCAGTTCTGATTCAAGGTCCCACCCGAAATGTTAACCCGTCTTTTTCTTTCAGGTGCTGACAAGTCTGCCATGTGCTCCCATGAATTTTTTTTTTTATTTTACGTTTTGTTTTCCCCGTCCCTGTTGTAAACCAAATGAGACAATCTGACTTACTGAGAATCCTCGTTGAGATGCTGCATTAGCCGCATATTTCTGATATGAGCTGGTACCTCTTTAGTGTCCAGTTCAAAAGGCCGACTGGGTGTTGCGAGAATGATGTTCTTTTCTCCCTCCACTGTCCTCCCCCCATCTCTCATGAAGATGCTGATTCTTGCTGAGATATGGTTGCACTGGGTGCTGACAGTCCTGGGATCCTCACACAAGTGGCCACTCTTCAAGTGTGAGCTTGGACAGTGAGTGCGAGTGAGATTGGACAGTGAGTGCGAGTGAGATTGGACAGTGAGTGCGAGTGAGATTGGACAGTGAGTGCCAGTGAGATTGGACAGTGAGTGCCAGTGAGATTGGACAGTGAGTGCGAGTGAGATTGGACAGTGAGTGCGAGTGAGATTGGACAGTGAGTGCGAGTGAGATTGGACAGTGAGTGCGAGTGAGATTGGACAGTGAGAGTCGGTGAGATTGGACAGTGAGAGTCGGTGAGATTGGACAGTGAGAGTCGGTGAGATTGGACAGTGAGAGTCGGTGAGATTGGACAGTGAGAGTCGGTGAGATTGGACAGTGAGAGTCGGTGAGATTGGACAGTGAGAGTCGGTGAGATTGGACAGTGAGTGTAGGTGAGATTTGACAGTGAGTGTCGGTGAGATTGGACAGTGGGAGTGAGTGAGATTGGACAGTGAGAGTCGGTGAGATTGGACAGTGAGAGTCGGTGAGATTGGACAGTGAGAGTCGGTGAGATTGGACAGTGAGTATCGGTGAGATTGGACAGTGAGAGTGAGTGAGATTGGACAGTGAGAGTCGGTGAGATTGGACAGTGAGTATCGGTGAGATTGGACAGTGAGAGTCGGTGAGATTGGACAGTGAGTATCGGTGAGATTGGACAGTGAGAGTCGGTGAGATTGGACAATGAGAGTCGGTGAGATTGGACAGTGAGTATCGGTGAGATTGGACAGTGAGAGTGAGTGAGATTGGACAGTGAGAGTCGGTGAGATTGGACAGTGAGTATCGGTGAGATTGGACAGTGAGAGTGAGTGAGATTGGACAGTGAGAGTCGGTGAGATTGGACAGTGAGAGTCGGTGAGATTGGACAGTGAGAGTCGGTGAGATTGGACAGTGAGAGTCGGTGAGATTGGACAGTGAGTATCGGTGAGATTGGACAGTGAGAGTGAGTGAGATTGGACAGTGAGAGTCGGTGAGATTGGACAGTGAGAGTCGGTGAGATTGGACAGTGAGAGTCGGTGAGATTGGACAGTGAGTATCGGTGAGATTGGACAGTGAGAGTCGGTGAGATTGGACAATGAGAGTCGGTGAGATTGGACAGTGAGAGTCGGTGAGATTGGACAGTGAGTGTCGGTGAGATTGGACAGTGAGTGTAGGTGAGATTGGACAGTGAGTGTCGGTGAGATTGGACAGTGAGAGTCGGTGAGATTGGACAGTGAGTGTAGGTGAGATTGGACAGTGAGTGTCGGTGAGATTGGACAGTGAGAGTCGGTGAGATTGGACAGTGAGTGTCGGTGAGATTGGACAGTGAGAGTCGGTGAGATTGGACAGTGAGAGTCGGTGAGATTGGACAGTGAGAGTCGGTGAGATTGGACAGTGAGAGTGAGTGAGATTGGACAGTGAGAGTGAGTGAGATTGGACAGTGAGAGTGAGTGAGATTGGACAGTGAGAGTCGGTGAGATTGGACAGTGAGAGTCGGTGAGATTGGACAGTGAGAATCGGTGAGATTGGACAGTGAGAGTCGGTGAGATTGGACAGTGAGAGTCGGTGAGATTGGACAGTGAGAGTGAGTGAGATTGGACAGTGAGAGTCGGTGAGATTGGACAGTGAGAGTCGGTGAGATTGGACAGTGAGTGTCGGTGAGATTGGACAGTGAGAGTCGGTGAGATTGGACAGTGAGAGTCGGTGAGATTGGACAGTGAGAGTCGGTGAGATTGGACAGTGAGAGTCGGTGAGATTGGACAGTGAGAGTCGGTGAGATTGGACAGTGAGAGTCGGTGAGATTGGACAGTGAGAGTCGGCGAGATTGGACAGTGAGTGTAGGTGAGATTGGACAGTGAGAGTCGGTGAGATTGGACAGTGAGAGTGAGTGAGATTGGACAGTGAGTGTCGGTGAGATTGGACAGTGAGAGTGAGTGAGATTGGACAGTGAGTGTAGGTGAGATTGGACAGTGAGTGTCGGTGAGATTGGACAGTGAGAGTCGGTGAGATTGGACAGTGAGAGTCGGTGAGATTGGACAGTGAGAGTCGGTGAGATTGGACAGTGAGAGTCGGTGAGATTGGACAGTGAGTGTCGGTGAGATTGGACAGTGAGAGTGAGTGAGATTGGACAGTGAGAGTCGGTGAGATTGGACAGTGAGAGTCGGTGAGATTGGACAGTGAGTGTCGGTGAGATTGGACAGTGAGAATCGGTGAGATTGGACAGTGAGAGTCGGTGAGATTGGACAGTGAGAGTGAGTGAGATTGGACAGTGAGTGTCGGTGAGATTGGACAGTGAGAGTGAGTGAGATTGGACAGTGAGTGTAGGTGAGATTGGACAGTGAGTGTCGGTGAGATTGGACAGTGAGAGTCGGTGAGATTGGACAGTGAGAGTCGGTGAGATTGGACAGTGAGAGTCGGTGAGATTGGACAGTGAGAGTCGGTGAGATTGGACAGTGAGTGTCGGTGAGATTGGACAGTGAGAGTGAGTGAGATTGGACAGTGAGAGTCGGTGAGATTGGACAGTGAGAGTCGGTGAGATTGGACAGTGAGTGTCGGTGAGATTGGACAGTGAGAGTCGGTGAGATTGGACAGTGAGAGTCGGTGAGATTGGACAGTGAGAGTCGGTGAGATTGGACAGTGAGAGTCGGTGAGATTGGACAGTGAGAGTCGGTGAGATTGGACAGTGAGAGTCGGTGAGATTGGACAGTGAGAGTCGGCGAGATTGGACAGTGAGTGTAGGTGAGATTGGACAGTGAGAGTCGGTGAGATTGGACAGTGAGAGTGAGTGAGATTGGACAGTGAGTGTCGGTGAGATTGGACAGTGAGAGTGAGTGAGATTGGACAGTGAGTGTAGGTGAGATTGGACAGTGAGTGTCGGTGAGATTGGACAGTGAGAGTCGGTGAGATTGGACAGTGAGAGTCGGTGAGATTGGACAGTGAGAGTCGGTGAGATTGGACAGTGAGTGTCGGTGAGATTGGACAGTGAGAGTCGGTGAGATTGGACAGTGAGAGTCGGTGAGATTGGACAGTGAGAGTCGGTGAGATTGGACAGTGAGTGTCGGTGAGATTGGACAGTGAGTGTTGGTGAGATTGGACAGTGAGAGTCGGTGAGATTGGACAGTGAGAGTCGGTGAGATTGGACAGTGAGTGTTGGTGAGATTGGACAGTGAGAGTCGGCGAGATTGGACAGTGAGAGTCGGTGAGATTGGACAGTGAGAGTCGGTGAGATTGGACAATGAGAGTGAGTGAGATTGGACAGTGAGTGTAGGTGAGATTGGACAGTGAGAGTCGGTGAGATTGGACAGTGAGAGTCGGTGAGATTGGACAGTGAGAGTCGGTGAGATTGGACAGTGAGAGTCGGTGAGATTGGACAGTGAGAGTCGGTGAGATTGGACAGTGAGAGTCGGCGAGATTGGACAGTGAGAGTCGGTGAGATTGGACAGTGAGAGTGAGTGAGATTGGACAGTGAGTGTCGGTGAGATTGGACAGTGAGAGTGAGTGAGATTGGACAGTGAGTGTAGGTGAGATTGGACAGTGAGTGTCGGTGAGATTGGACAGTGAGAGTCGGTGAGATTGGACAGTGAGAGTCGGTGAGATTGGACAGTGAGAGTCGGTGAGATTGGACAGTGAGAGTCGGTGAGATTGGACAGTGAGAGTCGGTGAGATTGGACAGTGAGAGTCGGCGAGATTGGACAGTGAGTGTCGGTGAGATTGGACAGTGAGAGTCGGTGAGATTGGACAGTGAGTGTCGGTGAGATTGGACAGTGAGAGTCGGCGAGATTGGACAGTGAGTGTAGGTGAGATTGGACAGTGAGAGTCGGTGAGATTGGACAGTGAGAGTCGGTGAGATTGGACAGTGAGAGTCGGTGAGATTGGACAGTGAGTGTTGGTGAGATTGGACAGTGAGAGTCGGCGAGATTGGACAGTGAGAGTCGGTGAGATTGGACAGTGAGAGTCGGTGAGATTGGACAATGAGAGTGAGTGAGATTGGACAGTGAGAGTCGGTGAGATTGGACAGTGAGAGTCGGTGAGATTGGACAGTGAGAGTCGGTGAGATTGGACAGTGAGAGTCGGTGAGATTGGACAGTGAGAGTCGGTGAGATTGGACAATGAGAGTGAGTGAGATTGGACAGTGAGTGTAGGTGAGATTGGACAGTGAGTGTCGGTGAGATTGGACAGTGAGAGTCGGTGAGATTGGACAGTGAGAGTCGGTGAGATTGGACAGTGAGAGTCGGTGAGATTGGACAGTGAGAGTTGGTGAGATTGGACAGTGAGTGTCGGTGAGATTGGACAATGAGAGTTGGTGAGATTGGACAGTGAGAGTCGGTGAGATTGGACAGTGAGTGTCGGTGAGATTGGACAGTGAGTGTCGGTGAGATTGGACAGTGAGAGTCGGTGAGATTGGACAGTGAGAGTCGGTGAGATTGGACAATGAGAGTGAGTGAGATTGGACAGTGAGTGTAGGTGAGATTGGACAGTGAGTGTCGGTGAGATTGGACAGTGAGAGTCGGTGAGATTGGACAGTGAGAGTCGGTGAGATTGGACAGTGAGAGTCGGTGAGATTGGACAGTGAGAGTCGGTGAGATTGGACAATGAGAGTGAGTGAGATTGGACAGTGAGTGTAGGTGAGATTGGACAGTGAGTGTCGGTGAGATTGGACAGTGAGAGTCGGTGAGATTGGACAGTGAGAGTCGGTGAGATTGGACAGTGAGAGTCGGTGAGATTGGACAGTGAGAGTTGGTGAGATTGGACAGTGAGTGTCGGTGAGATTGGACAATGAGAGTTGGTGAGATTGGACAGTGAGAGTGGACAGTGAGAGTCGGTGAGATTGGACAATGAGAGTTGGTGAGATTGGACAGTGAGAGTGAGTGAGATTGGACAGTGAGAGTCGGTGAGATTGGACAGTGAGAGTCGGTGAGATTGGACAGTGAGAGTCGGTGAGATTGGACAGTGAGAGTCGGTGAGATTGGACAGTGAGAGTCGGTGAGATTGGACAGTGAGAGTCGGTGAGATTGGACAGTGAGAGTGAGTGAGATTGGACAGTGAGAGTGAGTGAGATTGGACAGTGAGAGTCGGTGAGATTGGACAGTGAGAGTCGGTGAGATTGGACAGTGAGAGTCGGTGAGATTGGACAGTGAGAGTCGGTGAGATTGGACAGTGAGAGTCGGTGAGATTGGACAGTGAGAGTCGGTGAGATTGGACAGTGAGTGTCGGTGAGATTGGACAGTGAGAGTCGGTGAGATTGGACAGTGAGAGTCGGTGAGATTGGACAGTGAGAGTCGGTGAGATTGGACAATGAGAGTGAGTGAGATTGGACAGTGAGTGTAGGTGAGATTGGACAGTGAGTGTCGGTGAGATTGGACAGTGAGAGTCGGTGAGATTGGACAGTGAGAGTCGGTGAGATTGGACAGTGAGAGTCGGTGAGATTGGACAGTGAGAGTTGGTGAGATTGGACAGTGAGTGTCGGTGAGATTGGACAATGAGAGTTGGTGAGATTGGACAGTGAGAGTGGACAGTGAGAGTCGGTGAGATTGGACAATGAGAGTTGGTGAGATTGGACAGTGAGAGTGAGTGAGATTGGACAGTGAGAGTCGGTGAGATTGGACAGTGAGAGTCGGTGAGATTGGACAGTGAGAGTCGGTGAGATTGGACAGTGAGAGTCGGTGAGATTGGACAGTGAGAGTCGGTGAGATTGGACAGTGAGAGTCGGTGAGATTGGACAGTGAGAGTGAGTGAGATTGGACAGTGAGAGTGAGTGAGATTGGACAGTGAGAGTCGGTGAGATTGGACAGTGAGAGTCGGTGAGATTGGACAGTGAGAGTCGGTGAGATTGGACAGTGAGAGTCGGTGAGATTGGACAGTGAGAGTCGGTGAGATTGGACAGTGAGAGTCGGTGAGATTGGACAGTGAGTGTCGGTGAGATTGGACAGTGAGAGTCGGTGAGATTGGACAGTGAGAGTCGGTGAGATTGGACAGTGAGAGTCGGTGAGATTGGACAGTGAGTGTCGGTGAGATTGGACAGTGAGAGTGAGTGAGATTGGACAGTGAGAGTCGGTGAGATTGGACAGTGAGAGTCGGTGAGATTGGACAGTGAGTGTCGGTGAGATTGGACAGTGAGAGTCGGTGAGATTGGACAATGAGAGTTGGTGAGATTGGACAGTGAGAGTGGACAGTGAGAGTCGGTGAGATTGGACAGTGAGAGTTGGTGAGATTGGACAGTGAGAGTTGGTGAGATTGGACAGTGATGTTACAGAGAACATCACAGTCGAACCTGATTCTGTCCTTGTCAAACATCCACATGTGCTTACCTCCTCGCAGGGGTCACTGGACGGTGATCAGGAGAGGGATTTCATTCTTGTTTTTCATCTGCTTCTCTCGGGGCTGTTGCAGCCATTTGCAGCATCGCTATTACAACTCAATGCAGACCAGGAATCAACCCTGGGGTCATCCTCTCTTATCACACTCACCAATCTACTGAGCGTAAGGGAAGTTGACTCTTTATTTTAATAAAAAACATGCTCAGCCATGGATGAGTTTCTCTTCCCGATCCCTATAACGGTGCTTTTATTGTGCGTAAGCCAAGTAATGATTGAATGTTCCTCTAACCAGGGAAGTATAATCCATCCCTGAACTAGAGTTGCCAACTCTGTTGGACGTATTCCTGGAGGTTATGTCACATGTCCTCCTGCCTCCAAGCCCCGCCCAGTCAAACAGCCTTTCTTCCCCTCATCTCTAATATTTTTTTATAACTAATAAACAAGGTTTTCAAAGAAACTGAAAGTAAACACACAATTCTTTTAATTCCTTTATGATTTTTTCTCCTGGGTTTGCTCGCAGCAGTGTCCAGGAGATTAATCTTTAATTCCTGGAGACTCCAGGATAATCCTGGAGGGTTGGCAACCCTACCCTGAATAGTGTCGTCTTATTATCTCCACAAAGCACTGACAGGGCACAGGACTGCCAGCAGCTATCAGACTAGCTGGACGTTACATCAGAAATTTTCGGAATCATCTTTAGGCCGAAATACTCTCGGGAGCTACAAGAATGCACGTTCTTAATCACTTTCACCGTCTCTCCTCGATGACATTCGGTCAAATGACTCAGGGCATGTTGGGAAATGTTCCAGGGATGATCTTAATTCCTTCCAATGAAACCACAAGCAAGCTAAGGTCATGCGAATACATTCTAAAAACCATAACAATCAAACCACAGCTGTAAATGCAGGAACATTCTCTGAACACAAAGTCTTAACAGATACTTTTTGGAGTGGTGAGGGGTGAGGGAGGGCTTGATATGATAAAATAGTTGGGATTTTTCACTTCCAAAAGGGACAGAGACATAAAAACATGGTTTCCAGCAACATTTCTTTTTAAAAGTGAAACAAGAATCTGCCGAGGGGAAGAGAATTATTAAACGGGCTAAAACACGTTACAAACTGTTTTCTGTTTAACTTTATTGAAGTGACTGTGGCAAATGCATGGATTGAGGTTTGGTTTTGCTGACTTTCAACTGTCTTGTGACTCAAGATCAATAAATTCTACTGGGCCTTTTGTTTACAGTATTCCTAGTTACTGGATCAGGAGAGGGTAGCAGCATTTTGTAAGCCGTTCATGCTTTCCTGGATCTTGGCCTAAATATCTGGCAAACCAGTCATGTTAACAATGTCTTGTTTTTTAAGAACATAAGAAATAGGAGCAGGAGTCGGTCATACGGCCCCTCAAATCTGTTCCGGCATTCAATAAGATCATGGCTGATCTTCTACCTCAACTCCACTTTCCTGCCCTATCCTTGGTTCCCTTAGAGTCCAAAAATCTATCAATCTCAATCTTGAATATACTCAATGACTCAGCATCCACAGCCCTCAGGGGTAGAGGATTCCAAAGATTCACAACCCTCTGAGTGAAAATTTCTTTCCTCATCTCGGTCCTAAATGGCCGACCCTCCTATCTTGAGACTATGATCCCTAGTTCTAGACTCTCCAGTCAGGGGAAACAGCCTCTCAGCATCTACTCTGTCAAGCCCTCTAAGAATTTTATACATTTCAATAAGATCACCTCTCATTCTTCTAAACTCCAGAGAATACAGGCCCATTTTACTCAATCTCTCCTCATAGGACAACCCTCTCATCCCAGGAATCAATCTAGTGAATTTTCGTTGCACCCCTTCTAGGCAAGTATATCCTTCCTTAGGTAAGGAGACCAAAACTGTACACAATACTCCAGGTGTTGTCTCACCAGAACCCTATATAATTGCAGCAAAACCTCCTTACTCTTATACACCAACTCCCTTGCAATAAAGGCTAACATACTATTTGCCTTCCTAATTGCTTGCTGTACCTGCATGTTAACTTTCTGTGATTCGTGTACAAGGACACCCAAATCCCTCTGAATACCAACATTTCTTAGTCTCTCACCTTTTAAAAAATTTCTGCTTTTCTATTCTTCTTTAAAATTCTTATTTGATTCTAAAATCTCACAAAAAAGATGGGAGGACTGAGTGGTGCAATGGATTTGCACCATATTTGTTTACCTCTGAGATTTGGGTTCAAATCTAGCCCAGACTGATGGGATGAAGACCTCCTTTGTCTGCTGGATGTCAGAGCCCTGTGCTTCTGGGCAGTCTCAGTCTCAACCCATCTCCTAGCGAGCATGAGCACACAGCATAAAACTGGCAGTAAGTTAGCAGTGTCACTCAGAGAGGCCACAAGGATGGTTGGTGCAAAAGTTGGAAAAATGCATACTGGTATAGTAGATGGGTACTCTTTTGAGGCTTAGGCTAAGGCATATTTTGGGGGGGGAAGAGTAGAGAGAGTTTTATTCTGCATCTAACCTGATCTGGAAATACTGACACTGGATGCCTGAAATAGAAGTGATTCATTCTCCCGTGCTAGCATCCCTCACCTTAACGAGCAGTAAAAAAATATACAATAAGAAGAAAATGTGAATCGCAGGAGCACTGCAGCTTAAAGGTGCAACAGTCAGACAATGCTTGGTTTACACATGGTTTGGGAGAACTCTTTTAACACAAGCACTGCACTCTGCCTAGTCTTCCTCTTTATCAGATGTGAGAAGTGACAGTCAGTTAAGAAGGATACAACCTTTAATAGTCTAAAGAATGAGGAATTGCAAGGTCTTCAAGGGGCAGAGGTGAGGGGCACGAGGCACGTTCTGCCTTTTATCATCTCTCTGGGAATTGTGTCCATACAGGGGGAGAGCAGGGTGAAAATGTGACGGCATACAGTGGATAAGGGGTAGCTTTACCAAAATGCATGGAGACTATTTTCAATCTCGCTTAGCCGGTGCAGCAGTGTTGCTGGTACAGCAGGAAATCTGTACATATGGTGATTTGTGCAGGTGCGTCCATATTTCCCAGGAAATCTGTAATCGCTTGTACAAATTGCCAGGGTTTAGAGAAATTAACCATAAATATGTGCGGGTTTCTACACATCTACCGTATGCTTCCTGTCAAACTAGCTCCGAGTGTGGAAACTTTAGGTGAATTTGAACTGTTAGCTCCCTCTTTTATTTGAATGAAGGTTGCTGTATTTGAGGTCTGAATTATTATTTTGTGGGGGAGAGGGATTTAAAATGTATGCGTTCAGGAGGGGATCGAAAAGTATACAACAGGCGACAAGGGTTGGTGGTCAAAGAGTCACGTTTGTCAGTGAATATACTTCATACATGGCTGCCTTCTGTATGTTGTTTCCTCATAAAAGCCTTGCATGGAAATAGGTCTGTAAAAGTGACTATACTTCAAAAGTATTTCATTGGCTATAAAGCACTTTGGGATGTCTTGAGATCATGAAAGGTATTTTATAAATACAAGTTTCTTTTTGTTGTTTTCATTCTTTCTCTCCTTCCCTCTCCCTTTCTTATCGTCAGATCTTACATTACAACTGTGACTACACTTCAAAAGTACTTAATTTGCTGTAAAGAGCTTTGGGACGTCCTGAGGTTGTGAAAGGCGCGATATAAATACAAATTCATTCTTTCTTTGAAAGTGTCGTTCTGTTTCAACCTGAGATGGAGGTGGACACTACACTTTTAGCCGTCCGGCTAGCACTGAACAGAGAACTTCCCATTTGAGCTGAGCCAAGTCATAATAAACCTGGCCGGACTGCTAAAAGTGTAGTGTCCACCTCCATCTCAGGTTGAAACAGAACGAGTGGCTGGGTTTCCCTTGTACTGTTGCGACAAAAGAAACATTCAGAATGCGAGCATGGACCCAACAAACCATGGAATCTGGCCCCATTTTGCTAAACTGTCCCAAGTCTGGGGACATCCAGATTTGTTTCCAAACTTTCACCCATTCTTAGTTTTCTTCCCTCCCCAACTGCCATCCTTGAAGTTGATGGGAGAGATCGCGGCTATTTCCCACATAGCTTAAAATAAGGTACGGCATAAGCTCTTGTGTAATTGGAGTAACCACAGGTGGGAATCACACTAGTGTCGGCAACGTTAATCCATCTGTGCCGGTACACCAATCATGGGCCTCTAGATTGTGAGGATAGAATCAGGACCTTGAGAAGGAAAAAAATAGATAGGAAGTGACAAAGAAAACAGAGTCAGGCCTTACAAAGGTTACCTGTAAATTTAATTTGCTGTGGAATTCATCCTAGACACCCAAATGTGAATGGATTGTCCTTCTTCTGGATTAAATCCAGGTGTCCTCAGAACAGTATTCCTGCGTTCACCTCATTTCATTCATTTCAGTTGTGCTCGAACTGGGGTTTAGAACTGAATCTAACTCTACTAAAAAAGGGACTTGCTTTTATATAGCACCTTATCACATCCTCAGGATATCCCAAAAGGGTTTTCAGTCAGTGAATTACTTTTTGAAGTGTAGTCATTGCTGTTTTTGTAGGTAAACACGGAAGCCAATTCGTGCACGGCAAGTTTTCACAAACAGCAATGAGATGAATAACCAGCTAATCTGTTTTTGGTGGTGTTGGTTGAGGGATGAATATTGGCCAAGACACTGGGAGAAGGCCCCTGCTCTTCTTGGAAAAAGTGCCATGGGATCTTTTATATCCACCTCAACAGGCAGACGGGGCCTCGGTTTCATATTTCAGTTCTGCACTGAAGTGTCAGCCTAGATCACGTGTTACTTTGCTTGTTACATCGCCACCATTTTCTGAATGTACTTACCATTGTGATATGAACACTCCATAGAATATGGTGCTCTGCCAGCTTCCTTGGTCCAAAACGTAGATACTCTTCAAGATGTTGAAATAGAAGCCATATTCTGGGATGGAACACACAACCCGGGTCTTTAGAAAAGATGTCCACTTCCTCTGTAGAGTTCTCATTCCTCCCTCATCGCTCTGTAGCACAAACATATTAAATATAGAAATATGTATGTGTACATGCTGCACTGTCACATATAGCCATTGCCAGGCAGCCACCCATCCATCTGTAACCAGCTTTACTATGGATTCTTTCTGACTTAAAACAAAATCAGCATTTTCATTTTTATATATGAAAATCAAGACTATAAAGCATCATGCATTACACTTCAGGACATTGGAGCATTCCTATGGGACCCATCTGTATTACAAGAGATCCCGGAGGTACTAACATTTTGGGACACAGTATATGAGTAACCTGAGACATGACATGTGGTAAGTGTAGCAGGCTTAGAAGGAACAGGTGGCTTTGGACCAATGGTTCCCAAAGCTCTCCTCACATCATGTCTGGCTCGGTCATAGACTAATTGATAGAGATTGATTGCTACGATTAGTCAACAGCTCCATTATCATTGTATCATGTGACTACAAAGATGGTAGAAGGCGAATTAGATGGACCTTGGTCTTTTCTCGTATGGCAATTCCTGTGTTTCCATATACTACTAATTCATACAATGATGTTCCAAAGTTCCAATGTAGTTGAAAGGTCCTTTTACTCTTTATTTTTCCTTCTATCTCCCCTCTCTACATCAGTCAAACTCACATAGATTTCTCAGGTATTTGGTTTGCCAACTCATATGTACGGTGATGGGTCTCCATATATGTCAGACACAAGACTAACCAAAAGAAGACCCCTCTGTCTTAAACTTATAACCACTCTCTTAAACCTTATCTGACTTTTTCTCCCTGCCTCAATCCTTTAAAACCTAAGATTCATGTCATTACTTCTTGATTTGCTTTAACTTCTCTTCTGTTGTCATCAATCTTGGTAGTCTCCTGCACTACAGGGTCTGGTTCTTTACCTAGGTTTCTCAATGGAAAAGAGACACCGCCCACCTCAACTGTTAGCACAGAGCTACTTCTATACATAGAAGTGATCACACTGAATAACCCACCTATCAGTCTTCACTTGGTCCTGATAATTATTCCAGCAATTCTGTTAGAGGTTACTTGGGGATTCATATCAACACAGGCATTTCTGCGTTGACAGGGTTAATGCAGTACAGGGGTGTGTTTACAACTTATTCAGATTACATTCTTCCACTGAAAACAATGGGAGCACTCACTAGCCAGCACCACTCCCAGTTGAGAAGTCAAATTTCAATGTCTTAAATGACAGGCAGTCAGAAAACTACAGCCCATAAGACAGAATCTCTCTCAAATCCAAATATTTTGAATTCGTCCAACAAACTGGAAGGAAAGCAGAAGTAGGTGACACCACCAACTTCAATTGTCTGCTAGGACGAAGGGTACATTGTAGAAGACCTTTTAACTGTGACGTAACTTTACTCTTGAACCTTTACACCAGTATTTGTTTAAAAAAGGCGCCGCCCAGCATGGACTTTGAGGCATACAGACCAGGAAAATCCCAGGTTCACCAGAATGATACTGGGGCTAAAAGGGTTAAATTATGAGGACAGATTTCATAGACTAGGCTTGTATTCCCTTGAGTATAAAAGATTAAGGGGTAATCTAATTGAGGAGATTACCATGATTGAAGGGGTTGATAGGATAGAGAGAGAGAAACTATTTCCTCTGGTGGGGGAGTCCAGAACAAGGGGGCATAACCTTAAAATGAGAGCCAGGCCTTTCAGGGGTGATTTCAGGAAGCATTTCTTCACACAAAGGGTAGTGTAAATCTGGAACTCTCTCCTCCAAAATGCTGTTGAGGCTAGGGGGTCAATTGATAATTTGAAATTTCAAAACTAAGATTGATAGATTTTTGTTAAGCAAGGCTATTAAGGGTTACAGAGCCAAGGCAGGGAGATGGAGTTAAAGTACAGATCAGCCATGATCTAATTGAATGGTGGAAAAGGCTCGAGGGGCTGACTGGCCTATTCCTGTTCCTATGTTCCTTCCTAAGCCGCAGCAGTTCTTCAGACACTACAACTAATCTCCGTGTCTATGTATTAGAGAGAGGGAAATAATCTGCCAGGGATCTCATTCCTGATCCCGATCCAGTGACTACTGCTGGAAAATATGCCTGGATGGACATCAATGAATTCCCTCTGTTTATTACAAAAGGGTTAACATCTGTAATTTCTGCAAATGCATTAGTGGGTGTGTTAATAATAGCACACAGAGGGAATTAAACCCCAGAGTGAATAATGACACCACCTTATCAGCCAACGTTTCACTGTGTCAGCCAATGAGTTGGTGATGGGGCAGGACTTATGGCAGAACTCACTGCAAACAGAGTCTATTTAAAAAGAGTCTCTACAAACTACAGCAAACAGAACTCATGACTGAAACTACAGCAACATCTCCTGATAAAAGCAGGATTATTTCTCCAGCAAAGTTCAGTGATTGGAGGATTGTTACATAATACAAATTATGTGAGTAAAATCAATTCCAGTCACTTACAGCAGTGCGGTCTCCAGGCATGATTGACGGGGGAATTACCCAATCATCTGGGACTTGTGTTGTCACTATATGCAGCTATTAAACCCATTGGCAAGAACACATTTGGGGTTGGTTGTGATATCCACAAAGGCATATTTTCTAGCAAGGGCTCATTCTAACAAAAGCACACCCAACTGAGCTCAGCTATGGACAACAGACTTGGGATTGAAATTCAGACCTTCCTGGTCTGTGTGTGACTAAGCTCCACTCTGGGGCTGAGTATTCGCCGAGTGCCTTTTTGAAAAAAGCAATTGCTTATGTGGACATCATTCAGTGAGCTGCTGACATTCACTGTCAGGGCCACATGCATCACAGGCAATGGCCCCTTGGGCAAAGTGCCAGAGGTCCACTGATGCTGATGTCACTGTGCTTCCAACCAGAGTCATCGGCTTTAGGCGAGGAGGAGGAGGAGGAGGAGGAAAAAAATGGAGGGGAGAATCATTTTAAACAAAAAGGAGCCTCAGCACTAGCACTTCTTTCGAAACTCAAACAGGTAAAAAGAATGGTAAATTAACTTAAGCATCCTTTTATATTTCCACCATCTACTCCTGTATATATATATATATATATATATATATATTTGGATTATTTCTTTTTAAATAGTGGTTGTCGAGGAGACATTCATGGAAAAGATACAAGACCTGACCTTATGTGAGGGCTGAATTAACATTCGCAGTTGAGATGATTTAATTGCTGAAGCACGCTGGGTTAATAACCATCTCTATTGATGTTAGCTCAGCTCCCTTGCACTGCAGTATGAGGATCACTCATCAGCCAGTTCTTAATCACATCATCACTCAGTTTAAAAACAGAAACAATGGAAACAGAGCTGCAAAAAGAACACTGTTAAAGATAAAGGTAGTTCCTTGGAATAGTACAGAGTTACTGATCTTTAGCACTGAACCGTTCCAATGAGATTGTTCACTTCAATTCATTTAATAAATAGAAAGAAAGAAAGAATTGCATTTATATAGCGCCTTTCATGAGCTCAGGGCATCCCAAAGTGCTTTACAGCCAATGAATTACTTTTGAAGTGTAGTCACTGTTGTAATGTAGGAAACGCAACAGCCAATTTGCACACAGCAAGATCCCACAAACAGCAATGTGATAGTGACCAGGTCATCTGTTTTAGTGATGGTGGTTGAGGGATAAATATTGGCCAGGACACCAGGGAGAACACCCCTGCTCTTCTTCAAAATGGTGCTTTGGGGTCTTTTAAGTCCACCTGAGAGGGCAGATAGGGCCTTGGTTTAACATTTCATCCAAAAGACGGCACCTCCAACAGTGCAGCACTCCCTCAATACTGCACTGGAGCGTCAACATAGATTTTTTGTGCTCAAGTCTCTGGAGTGGGACTTGAACCCACAATATTCTGGCTCAGAGACAAGAGTACTACCCACTGAGCCACAGCTGACACCGAATGTGGGATAATAATGCTGTGAAGAGCTCCTCTGTTAGCCTAGTGGGCCAAGGCACTGTTCAGTAGGGTTGCCAACTCTCCAGGATTGTCCTGGAGTCTCCAGGAATTAAAGGTTAATTTCTGGGGGCACTGCTGCGATCAACTTGGGAGAAAAATCTTCTGATCGGAAAGAAGCCGTTTTCAGGACCTAAGGACCATTTTTTTTCTGAGTATCTCTCATCACCATGCCCTGCCCTTTGCTTGCACCTACTGCAGGCGCTCAGTTCCTCAGTCTCCAGACAGAACCCCCAAAAATCCCTGGCAATGAAAATGGGAACTGATATTGTTCCTCGGGTCCATACTGAGGCCAGGCCTCATTAGCACAGGGCCAACGGGCAGAGAACGAGTGTCCTGGGGCAACATGCTGGCTCCTGGGGCAATATCGAGTGGCTTGGCTATGCCGGAGGAAGGTAGTTCTGGAGGGCGGGGGGGTGAGGGAGGAGGGAGCGCACCCTCGGGAGAGGAGGAGGAACCCTGTGCTACAGTGGCCCAGGTTGCTTTTGTGGGGCCCGCAGAAGCATTTCTTCTCCTCTCAAAATCCACAACAATGAAGCCAAGCTGATCTGCTGGGCTTGTTTTTGGCTGGATTATCCAGCTAGGGGTTGCTAACCCTCCAGGATCGCCCTGGAGTCTCCAGGAATTGAAGATTAATCTCCCGGACTCCGCTGTGAGCAACATCCAGGAGAAAAATCATAGGGGCAATAAAAACAATTGTGTGTGTTTCTTTTCATTTCCTTTGAACACTTTTGTTTATTAGTTATAAAAAAAATATAGGAGTTTGGGGGACAAAAGGCTATCTGACAGTCATGAATCATGAAGAGTCTGTTCACTTTCCAATTGGCGTAGGAAGGCGATGTGCCAAGAGGATGGACATGTTGGCCGACCAATAACGGGAGTGTGGGGGGAGGGGTGGGGCAGTGGGAGGCGGGAGGTCATGTAATGGAACCTCCAGGAATACATCCAAACAGAGATGGTATCCCGACCACCAGCTAATGTATGCACAGCACACTTTCTGACTCAGATCTGTCCATTCAGGGTCCTGTGTACCTCACAGTAACCCAACGTTTGCATATTACAATGGCCTACCCCCTGACTCAGGCGGGAGACTCCAGCAGTGGGTGGGAGGCCTTAATGTCTCCCCCCAGTTAATCTCTCCATGAGAGAAAACATTCTGCCTCGAGTCTAATTCTATAGCAGCGTCCTTTAGTTTTGCACTCAGTGCAGGTTAAGTAGCCTGTTTTAATCTGCATAATCTTCATTTTAAGGTCCTGAAACACCCCAACCCCCACCTCCCCCTCACCTTCATTCCTCCAATTAAAGAACAGCCTTGCAATTCACTCCTCATAACCCAAGGCCCTAAGTCCAATCCCCATCCTTATTATCCGTCTCTGAACTGCCACAATGCATCAATGCCCTTTTTCCAAGACACAGTATCAAGACCAAAATCAAAATATTCCAAATATGGTCCCACAAAGTTAAAACAACTTGTTCTGCCTCACAATCTAATGTTCTTGAGCTGTATCCCAGTACATAATTGCTTCTATGCACATGTTAACAGCTTCATGCTGGCTCGATGCTTTCACTAATAATGCACAATAATCAGACCAAATTTCTTTCCATGCCACCTCAGCTGATGGAACTCATTTATCTTCTACACACATTTTCTGTTCAGAACATGCATGACATTAATTTGTATTAAAATCCATCTACCATTCCTTAGCTGATCTGCCTAACCGATCCAGATCCCTCTTAGTTAAAAAAAATCCTCTATAATGAGGTACGGAAGGTAGTTGGAGGAGGAACTGCAGGTGATAATTACGGAGCAGGTAATGCACAGATGTCAAATTAATTACTCCCAGTGGGGTAAGGACTGGTGTGGTGCACAAACCATCTGAGAACCGGGCTTCACTGGCTGTCAGAGTCGCTGTGGTGATGTCTGTGGGATATGCAAGCCTGCAGCACCATCCCTTTGGATGTTTTGAGAGATTGTGTGTGCGCATCACTATTCCTCTTGCCGTTAATGCTCCTTTGTTGCTTGTTTTGTTTGTGGTGCTGTTTTTTTGTATTGGCTGCAGTCTGCTCTCCTTAATTCAAAGTTGGTCATAGAATCGGGGAAGGATACAGCGCAGAAGGAGGCCGTTCGGCCCATTGTGCCTGTGCCGGCTCTTTGAAAGAGCTATCCAATTAGTCCCACTCCCCCTGCCCTTTCCCCATGGCCCTGTGAATTTTTCTCCAAGTATTTATCCAATTCCCTTCTGAATGTTATTGTTGAATCTGCTTCCACCGCCCTTTCAGGCAGTGCATTCCAGATCATAACAACCTGCTTCGTAAAAAAAATTCTCATTCAACCCGGAGAAGTGTGAGGTAATGCACATAGTGGGGGCAAACAGTAAAAGGGAATACGCAGTAAATGGGAATATATTGAGAGGGTTAGAGGGAGTGAGAGACCTTGGAGTGCATGTGCACAGGTCCCTGAAGGTGGCAGTACAGGTAGATAAGGTTGTGAAGAAGGCATATGGAATGCTGCCCGTTATTAGCCGAGGTATAGAATATAAAAGCAGGGATGTAATGATGGAACTGGATGAAACGCTGGTACGGCCACAGCTGGAGTATTGTGTGCAGTTCTGGTCACCACATTACAGGAAGGACGTAATTGCTCTGGAGAGAGTGCAGAGAAGATTTACAAGAATGTTGCCAGGGCTTGAAAATTGTAGCTACAAGGAGAGATTGGATAGGCTGGGTTTGTTTTCCTTCGAGTAGAGGAGGCTGAGGGGAGACTTGATTGAGGTGTACAAAATTATGAGGGGCCCAGATAGAGTAGACAGGAAGTACCTGTTTCCCCTAGCGGAGAGTTCAAGATCTAGAGGACATAGATTTAAGCTGATTGGCGGAAGGATTAGAGGGGACATGAGGAAAAACTTTTTTACCCAGAGGGTGGTGGGTGTATGGAATTCGCTGCCCGAATTAGTGGTAGAGGCAGGGACCCTCAACTCTTTAAAAAAGTACCTGGACCTGCACCTGAAGTGCTGTAAGCTGCAGGGCTACGGACCGGGTGCTGGAAGGTGGTATTAGAATGGGCACCTGGTTGTTCTTTGAGCTGGCACGGACACGATGGGCCGAATGGCCCTCTTCTGTGCTGCATCTTTTCTATGGTTCTATGGTTCATCTTGCTTCTGGTCCTTTTGCCAATTCTGGTCAGTTTTAAATTATCTGTTAATTCAAATTTTTTTGAACAAAAAATGGCTGTTTTAAAGAAAGAAAAATCTTGCATTTATATAGCGCCTTTCACGACCTCAGAACATCCCAAAGCGCTTTACAGCCAATGGAGCACTTTTGAAGAGTAGTCACTGTTGTAATGTAGGAAACACGACAGCCAATTTGCGCACAGCAAGGTCCCACAAACAACAATGGCCAGATAATCTGTTTTAATGGTGTTGGTTGAGGGACAAATATTGGCCAGGACACTGGGTAGAACTTCCCTGCTCTTCATTTAAATAATGTTATGGGATCTTTTACATCCATCTCATCCAAAAGGTGTAGACTTTGTGCTAAAGTCTCTGGAGTGAGACTTTGAACCCACAACCATCTGATTCAGAGGCGACACCGAGTTAAACAGATGAATTCGAGCCGCTGGACGATTCAGATTTTCTTTTTGAGCCAACAAAAAGACTGGTTTCATTTGTTACTTGGTGACGTCGCTGTAACTTTTTATTAACTTCAAGGAAAAGTAAAATCAATTTCCAGAGATGTACGACATTAAAATGACAAATGTGACTTTGAGAGCTCGTTCCCCAAGGGCCTGTCATGATCACCATAACTCTTGCGCTCAAATGGTTGCTGCGATTGGAGAGAACAGGTAGCTGAAGAAACTTGTGTGTTTTAACGACAGCACACTGCTTAATGTTGTGACATCTATCTACATCCTGGACTGGGACTGAAATAAGTAACAATTCATGTTAAAAAAAACAGGAGGAATATACGGCCTACTCAAAAGGGCTAACAGCCTAAAGTCTAAACAGTGTTCTTGTATCAATCTGTACAAAGGTCTTGCCTGTAGGGCACATATGTCACACTTTGGTATCTCAAAAGTATTTAAAAAGAGAAAGCCAGTCATTTCCTGCTGGTTCGAATGACCCTAATAACCCGGCCTTTCCCCAAAGACGCATTACAAGCATCTGCCAATCTACAGAAACTTCCCTCAACAATTAGCTTCGAATTGACCTTGGGGTGTGCCTATTTACACCACTCACCCCACTACAGTAAATGCCTGAAGCAGTAGCCTTAAAGGGGCATGGAATCATACAGCACAGAAGGAGGCCGTTTGGCCCAGCATGCCTGTACCAGCTCTTTGAAAGAGCTATCCAATTAGTCCCACACCCCCGCTCTTTGCCCATAGCCTTGCAAATTTTTCCTTTTCAAGTATATATCCAATTCATTTCTGAACGTTGCTATTGAATCTGCTTCCATCGCCCTTTCAGGAAGTGAATTCCAGATCACAACTCACTGCGTAAAAAAAAATCTCCTCATCTTGCGTCTGGTTCTTTTGCCAATTGTCTTATCCTGACATGCCAGGGTAAACGCAGCCCCAAAATTGCGGCTAAACATCCAAAAACCATGCTCTAATTCACACATTATCAGATAGCAACACTGATAATGCCGATAGGATTAGATGAAAAGGGGTGAGAGGAGGATCATGTGGAGCATAAACACCAGCATTGACCAGTTGGTCCGACTGACCTGTTTCTGTGCTGTGAATTCTATGTAATTCTGTGTAACATCGTGGTGCAGTAACCAGTAAGTTAAAATTAAATCAAATATTTTCTGGAAGAAACGTATTTGATTGGGCTGTCAAGGCTCTACTCTTGGGTCTCAGTGACCCTGGGCCAGAGAGGAGGAAGGGAGATCTCAGCCGGGGATTCCATCTCCTGGCATGCTATCAACCGCAACCCCCCCTCCACTCACTGCTACGTGGAGAGCGAGACTCACTGGCGAGGTATCATCGGACATTGGCCACACCAGCACCTTCAGGACAGGAGAGAAGAAAATTGGGGGTGTGGTGGGGGGGGGAAACGCATTCTCTTATTGACCACCAGTGAGGAAACGGAAGTCACTTTGACAGGCCTGAAAACGAGCCAGAAACCGTACCCCAGGGTAAAAAGGGAGCGTGATTTAT
Source organism: Heptranchias perlo (assembly GCF_035084215.1). Classification (NCBI taxonomy): domain Eukaryota; kingdom Metazoa; phylum Chordata; class Chondrichthyes; order Hexanchiformes; family Hexanchidae; genus Heptranchias; species Heptranchias perlo. Next base: position 10,323,133 of record NC_090345.1, on the reverse strand, counting down.
AAAGCTGTGTGGATTTCCGTGACTCCACTAAGCGAAAGCCTGACTGCTGAATAAAGTTTTCGCAGTGAATCAGCAGATGTGAGTCATGCTGTTGAAGATTTGGTATCAAGGGTGCTGGTTTGCTGGGGAAGAAACCACAGCATTCCAAACAAGCGTGGCCAGCTTGTGATCTGATTATCGCACAAGGGTGTCCTTGTAGTGAGTTACAGAATCAGGCAACTCAAATGAGTGCGTTCGTTGTTTCACTTCAACAAGTGGTCGTAATAACCTGCTTCTCCTTCAACCAGCTGGTGAGCAGGTGGAAATTATTATTATCAGGGTGCATTTTATCCCACTGTTTCTCCCCTTCGCACTCCCACCAGGACCACTCACTCCCTGTAGTTGAGCGAGTCAAGGAGTTTGCCTGAACCCAGGTCACAACTATTGAGGCTTTTGACCAGCCGTCTGGAGATGGGCAAAGGACATCCTGCTGGAGACAATCCCTCTGAGTCATGGACTCTGCTCAGCATCTCCCCGCTGCAATGGGGATAAAATTGGGGACTCTGTGGAGCGAAGGAGGGACATCAAATCTCCATCCCGCCATTCTGCAGCCTCTCAAAGTCAGTGCTCTTAATAGGCTGAACCACACTGCTGCCCTGGAATTATCATGTTTAGTTACAGATCACACACAAGGCCCCTGATAGTGGGGAGAACAAATCCTGATAGGAACTCAGAATCATGTCGGTTTAGCCAAGTGTGACAATAACTAAAAACAAAATTTAATGAAAAATAATTAAATTAACCAACATCAAAATCACTGCATAACTAGAACTAAGTAATAATTATAATGATATACTAATAATTAAAATTAGTTATTTGGTGCAGCTAAAATGACACTGATCGCAGTGTGGGCGTCACTGGCAAGGCTGACATCTCTAGTTGCCCTGAGAAGGTTATAATAACAGAGTGGCTTGCTAGATCACTTCAGAGGACAGTTAAGAGTCAACCACGTTGGTGTGAGTCTGGAGTCACATGTAGGCCCAGAGCGGGTAAGGACGGCAGGTTTCCTTCCCTAAAGGACATTGGTGAACCAGTTGGGTTTTGTGACAATCCGACAGCTTTATGGCCCCTTTACTGATATCGGTTTCTTTCACTTCCATAATTTTTATTAAACTGAATTCCAATTCTCAAATCGCCACGGTGTGATGTGAACTTATGTTCTCTGGATTACTGGTGCCAGCAACATAACCACTGCACTACCGTATCCACGACTTATCACTTTGCACCGTCCCTGCAGTTATAGTGTAGACACAATGTGAATCCAGAGTCAACGGCCAACCTGACATCACAGTGAAGAGGGTAGGCTGTCTCATTCCACTTCATTTCGGAGTCAGTTCAGACCTTGAAACCTGATTTGCACCAAATTTGACACTGGCGTCAAGCTGGAACTGCTTTACGCCAATGCTAGATTTGTAGGCCCTTAACTTTCACGAGCGATGGGAGGGGGGTGGGTTGTCCCAATCTCCCCACCGTAACTTTGGTGGAACCCTCAGAGAAACTATGTAAATGGTCATTTGCATTATTTTTCCTCCTCCCCTCCCCCCAATGGAAATTCAGGGCCTTAGTATGAACTTAGTTACACTGTGGGATTCTGATGTACAAAGGCTTGAACGTATTCACCTGAAGATCACTGCCTCCAGTAGCAGAGGATTAGCCTGTTTAAAATAAATGAGAAAATGTCCCCAATAAAATAGCAGAGAGAGGAATTTCAGCGTTTATAGGCTAGTGACCCACAGTGTAATTCTAGGGCCTGGCTTTTTTAGTGGTGTAACAACCTGAACAGCAAAAAAAACCTCTATAAGACGTTTTTATATCAAACTCGGGGAAACACAAGACAATATTTTGCGATATTAAGCTACGTATGTGCAAGGCCACCAGAGGAAATAAAACCTTTACTTCTATATGTGGCAGAGTATTCCCACCCTATAAAATGCAGGTAGGTTATTGGTAGTTTCACTTATCTCAGTAATAGGAATTGCTGGTCCAAACTGCCACAATCGCCAGTAATGTCAACAGCACAAAGTGCAAAGTGCAGCCTTCTCAAGCTGTGTTTAGATTGTTCCACTTTAATGTGGTTCCAGGGTTGTTTCCACATTACAGAAGAACAGGTCACTGTAAAGGACTCTCATCTTTGCGTTCGAGTTGGAGGTTTTTGGACAAATAGTGATTCAATGGTTCAAATGGCTCCGTGCTCCACTCCCGAACCCCGGCAGCCGCAGATTCAAATCCAAGGACTGCCATGTCGCTCAAAGTTGCCAGTCTTAAGCCCCATTTATATCCGTGAACTACTTGCTGCAGAATGGATAGTAGGAGCTCTTGTGTTCCAAAAGTTCTCTGTTCACACTTGCAGGGTGGATGCAGAGCAATGGCGATACTGGAACTCAGTTGCTCTAAAGTTGTGTATATTGATTTAGAATTACATTGAACTTACAACATGGAAACAGGCCGCTTGGCCCAGCCGGTCCATGTTGCTGTTCATAAAGGTGTCAGCTGTGGCTCAGTGGGTAGCATTCTTACCTCTGAGTCAGAATGTTGTGGATTCAAGTCCCACTCCAGAGACATGAGCACGTAATCCAGGCTGACACTCCAGCGCAGTACTGAGATGTTAAACCAAATCTCTCAGGTGGATGTAAAAGATCCCATGGCATTATTTTGAAGACGAGCAGGGGAGTTCTCCCCGGTACCCTGAACAATATTTATCTAACCAACATCAATAAAACAGATTATCTGGTCATTATCACATTTGCTGTGCGCAAATTGGCTGCCATGTTTCTTACATTACAACAGCGACTACACTTCAAAACTACGTCATTGGCTGTAAAGCACTTCGGGACGTCCGGAGGTCATGAAAGTAACTATATAAATACAAATCATTCTCTTTTTCTACACAGCAGCAGTAGTTTTAATCCCATGTGCCCTCTCTGTTCCCATATCCCTTTATCCACCTTTCCTTCCACCACCTATCTAACCTACTCTTAAATGTTGACATGGTCTCTGCTTCAATCACTAACCCATGTAGTGAATTCCACAGTCTCACAACCCTCTGTGTAAAAAAAGATTTCTCCTGCTCTCTGTCCTAAATCTCTTACATATTGAATCTCATATCCACGTCTCCTCGTTCCAGACCCATCAATCACTGGAAACAAATCTGCCCGAAATCTCCCCTGTTCCAACTTCAGGGGAGGCTTCACGCAGGCCAGCAACGTGCAAGTTACCAGAACCAAGTGACAGCAACTAATGCTTTGCCATCGGAGGCGGGGAAAAAGACTAGCCCATGAGGTGGTGCTCTGGGCATCTGGTGCCAAGTACCCCACCTTGTTTACATTACAGCACTGCCTCGAAAGGTGGGGCTTTATAACTGGAGTTGGGTACTCTTCTGTCAGGTCTCGCATGGATCCTTCAGAGGGGACGATCAGCTGAGTAACACGGGGCGAGGGAGGGGTAGATTTTCAACTTGCCGCCGGGGTGTAAGACTGAGGCTGTGAATTGGCCGCCCGTTATAGAAACCGTCCGGTTTTCCTTCCCATTGAAACCAACACAAATGAAGATCGGGCAGATTCTGTAACGAGCGGCTGGTCCACAATGACTGTTTTTTGTACCCGGGCGGCAAGTTGAAAATCTAACCCTATGGGGCTCAAGTCTCTTAAAGGGACAACACCTGTGATGGGATGAAATCATGCCGTGAAAAATTAGTACTAAACTCTTCAATGCACTCGTTTGTGAAATTGCTTTGTCCATTACTTTACCAAATGTGTTAACTTGTTTATTGCACGGCACGTTTTTACCTCACAGGGGATTTTGCCACGGTGGATTTTGGAAAAGCCTAACTGTACGTGGACACTGATCAAAGGAGAAAGGAAGCAGTGTTTTTATAAAAGCCAAAAAACTGCGGATGCTGGAAATCTGAAATAAGAACAGAAAATGCTGGAACTACTCAGCAGGTCAGGCAGCATCTGTGGAGAGAGAAACAGAGTTAACGTTTCAGGTCGACCTTTCGTCAGAACGGGATGAAATGTTAGCTCTGTTTCCCCTCCACAGATGTTGCCTGACCTGCTGAGTATTTCCAGCACTTTCTGTTTTCATTACAGTCTTTTTATAACAGGTCCTTGTTAAAAAAAAATCCAGTAGATAGATATATCCCCATTTGTGTGAGATTCAGCTAAGTGGTGCAAAGTTACACTATTCTTGTGGTGTTGGCAATACAAGCACAATTCCTGAGACGCACCGATATTCAGGATATGCCTTTGGCAAACTTCATGTCTTTATTACTTTTAACAGCTACCAGACCACAGCTGATTCTCATCAGTTTTAATGCACTGATACCAGATCCTTTTCTTATTAGTCAGCTCAGTAAATACACTGCAAGCCGACTGATCTTACATAAAACTGCAGTAAGTCACCCCCCAAAAAAAAATCAGAGAAATATGAGTTCCCGAACAAAACATTAAATGTAATCATAAATTACTTTTAGTGAAAGATTGATGGTGAAAAAAGCAAAGTAATAAATTACAGCACTGCCATATTGGTAGCTATAAACCTGAAAACTACTGGGTACAATATTAGCCTAAAAACACCAATGGACAACACTTCAACCAAAGCAAAATACTGCGGATGCTGGAAATCTGAATTAAAAACAGAAAATGCTGTAAATACTCAGTAGGTCAGGCAGCATCTGTAGAGAGAGAAACAGAGTTAACGTCTCAGGACAACGACATTTCAAAAGATCATTGACCTGAAACATTAACGATAATAGTTCTTTATTTTAACAGAGTCATTAAGCCGATTATTGTAAATGGGTTAGCACCTCCTTTAAAGCAGTGGACAAAGTAATGTCACAGAAATGCATTATGCCTTCATGCCTAATATTGCAAACAGTTATTTCGAGGCCAGTGTAATATGCTCTGTACTATGTTCTGCTAGAACTTAATAAAGAAACAGTAAGCAAAACTAAACAGGCTAATCTATATCCTCTGCTTCAAATATATTGCAGGATCTCACTTCTGCAGAATTAATAACAACTCCCCCAATTAATGTGACACAATCCACAAAATAAAAGAGGAAAAACTCATCTGAATCTTCACACCTGTTGCCCAGATCCATACAACACTTCAAACACATTGGGGGTTAAATTGGATAAAGCCCGACACCAGGGGCGGGAGGGGGGGGGGGGGTTGCAGGGCGCGGTTAACCCACACACGGTGATACCAATGTAGGCAGCACATGAGGTTCGTGCAGCCAGCGCTGCCCGCACCATTGAGTGGTTGCATCATCTGAATGTTGCTCATCGATCACACAAATCTAAGCTTTGAAACCCTCTTACCTTGCAGACACGAGCCACCCTCGTAATGAGCGGCTTCCCATTATAGGCAGTCTCTTCCCCGAGCTTCTCCGTGAAAAAGAAGTAAATCTTGTCGTCGTCTCCCAGGGTGCTGTTGACACTTTCCGTCACCAGCACTGAGTCAACAAAGTTTGCGTCTGAAAATAGGGAAACAGCAGTGGGTGAATTCATAAGTCACTGACGGGGAGATTAAAAAATAAATAAAAAAGCACAAAAGCCGACGGCCAGACAATATTTTAAACGGCTGGGAGTGCGCAGCAAGGATTGAGAAAAGAGACGGACAGTTCACTCGTCTTTTCCCGTACAGGGGCTGACTGATCCCATCGTACATTTCCAGCATTCGGTTTTTATCTCCTTGAGGTAGATTCAAGTGCCCGTATTACAAAAGGGATATAAAGGCACTGGAGAAGGTGCAGGAAAGATTTACAAGGATGATACCAGAACTGAGAGGTTATACCAACCAGGAAAGACTGAACAGTCTGGGGCTCTTTTCTCTAGAAAAGAGAAAAGGCTGACCTAATAGAGGTCTTTAAAATTATGAAAGGGTTTGATAGGGTAGACGTAGAGAAGATATTTCCATTTGTGAGGGAATCCAAAACTAGGAGTCATAAATATAAGATAGTCAATTATAAATCCAATAAGGAATTCAGGAGAAACTTCTTTACCCAGAGAGTGGTTAGAATGTGGAACTCACTACCACAAGGAGTAGTTGAGGTGAATAGCATTGATGCACTTAAGGGGAAGCCAGATAAACACATGAGGGAGAAAAGAATAAAAGGATATGCTGGTAGAGTTAGGATGGGAGAAGGCTCATGTGGAGCATAAACACCGGCATAGACCAGTTGGGCCGAATGGCCTGTTTCTGTGCTATAAATTCTATGTAATAAACTCTGGGCTACAAATAATAACAACAACAAATTGCATTTGTGTTGCACCTTTAGCATAGAAAAGTTCAATTTCAATTTTCATTCTCGGGCCGTGGGCGATGCTGGCAAGGCCGACATTTTTTGCCCATCCCTTGTGGCCCTGAAGGTGGTGGTGGGCCTTTGTCTTGAACTGCCCGTAGCGCTTTGGTACAACTGAGCGACTTGCTAGGCAACTTCAGAGGGCAACCAAGTTGGTATGAACTGGAGTCACAACGAGGCCAGACCAGGTTAGGACAGCAGGTTTACTTGCCTAAAGGACATCAGTGAACCCGTTGGGATTTTACAACAATCCAAAAGATTGATGGTCATTTTCACTGGTACCAGATTTCTCAAACTGAATTCAATTCTCAAACTGCCATGGTGGGATTTAAACTCACATTCTCTGGATCATTAGTCCAGGCCTCTGGATTACTCCTCCAGCAACATAACCACTACACTGTCGTCACATCCCAAGTTGCTGAGTTTAGAGGAAACGGCTATTTTATGGATCAGTAACCAAGTCATTTTTTTTAAATGTTTGTTTTGACACAATTTGCAGTGGTATTTTTACCACCTTGGTCAAATCAAACTACGGCCCACAAATGTGACCGCTGGCTCCTGACAGGGTCTAGTCTGGTAGAAACTCTGCATTTGGAACATTGAGACCACTTATTGCAGCTGCTCTGAATTTCTGATATTTGTAGCGGCAACTGGGAGCTGAGTCATTTCTGTGGAGATTCAGCACATGTTTACTCTATAAACAAGCTATAATTTATGCCGTTAAAGTACAACAGGACTGCAAAAGGAATGGGCCAGGATGCCATACAAGAGCAGAATTATAAAAAGCAGAGATTAGGAACAGTTAACCAGATTATATATACATAATGTACTAGTTGATAACCCAGTCGGGGTGCAGGATAGATGTGGACTGTGGTGGGATTGGACCAGATAATGGGTGAAAAGTGCAGGCCAAGCGTACGGCTAAGTCGATGGCCCAGTTGGGGCAGCAGTTCCAGAGAGGGTGCAGGCTGAAGCTCAGGCTGGGCCTCAGATTGGGCATGAGTGCAGGAAATCTGGTGTAGGCCGTGTTTAACGTCAAGGCCTGGTAGGGCTTACTTTGGGCGCAGTGCTCAGACTGGGCGCAGGTTCAGTCTGACAGTTACCCCCGCTAAGTGTGGGAAAGTTTATCTGGAACAATAATGAGAGTTTTGGCAGCCAACTGGATCAATTAGATCACTTAAAATGAACAGAACAACACTCTTTTTTATGATACATTTACAAAGGCAAATTCACTGGGATTCAGGCTTAAAGAGAGTTGGAGATATTTCTATTGCGCCAATTTCCCTTCAGATACATCTCCTCACTGGGAGCAGAACATTACTGAATTTAGCCTAAATTATATAGATAAGCCAATCTGATCAGATATTTAAATCCAAATATAATTAACATTAAATTATACAAATTTTCCACTGTAGTTAGGTATCTTCATTGTAATGTTTTTAGTTATAACAATGCCTCTCAAAGTTCTCATGTTCCATTTAATCATAGAATCATGCAGCACAGAAGGAGGCCATTTGGCCCATCGCGCCTGTGCCGGCTCTTTGATAGAGCTATCCAATTAGTCCCACTCCTCTTTTCCCATAGCCCCACAATTTTTTCCTCTTCAAGTATTCATCCAATTCCCTTTTGAAAGTTACTATTGATTACTATTAATACTACGATCTGGGATATTTACTGCAGTGCACATCACATTATAGATTGTAACTGCTCAGCTCCCGGGGATCCTGTTAGGACGAGGGTTGATGGTGTTATCATGGCGAGTTCAAGTGAATGGGTTTCAAACAGATGGTGCAAAACAAACAGGAAATGAACAAAAAAAAGTCAAAGGATATTAAACACAGCAGACTTTTGCTTTTGATCTTTGTGGACCACCTACGGGATGGTTTTCATTTTTTCTTGTTGCAGCTGTTCATTGTACACTGTCATACGTTACATTCCTGGTGTACATTATGTGTGGTACAATGTACATGGTGGTGTGTGATAGCAGATGATCCTTACAGAATGATTAGTGTCCCACCCCTATCGTGGGTCACCTTGCACTGTTCTAGAAGCTGGGATGCCTCATCTCACTGGGCTTACTGGCCTCCAAAGGCCGAGTTTAATTCAGCCCCTCTTTGTCTAATGACCTGACAAAGGATCCAACAGATCTAGAGTTACCACGGGGACGAAATCTGTCTTCACAGTAGAAGACACTAATAACATACCAATAATCGTAGATAGTCAATGGGCAAAGGGGAGGGAGGAACTAAAAACAATTACTATCACTAGAGAAAAAGTACTAGGCAAACTAATGGGTCTGAAAGCTCATAGGTCCCCTGGACCTGATGGCTTGCATCCGAGGGTCTTAAAGGAAGTGGCTGCAGAGATAGTGGATGCACTGATTGTAATCTTCCAGAATTCACTAGATTCCGGAAAGATCCCAGTGGATTGGAAAACCGCAAAAGTAACACCCCTATTCAAGAAGGGATTGAGACAGAAAGCAGGTAACTATAGACCAGTTAGCCTAACATCTCTCATTGGGAAAATGCTAGAATCCATTATTAAGGAAGTAGTAGCAGGACATTTGGAGATTCATAATACAATCAAGGAGAGTCAACATGGTTTTATGAAGGGGAAATCGTGTCTGAAAAATTTATTAGAGTTCTTTGAGGAAGTAACGGGCAGGGTGGATAAAGGGGAACCAATGGGTGCAGTATATTTGGATTTCCAAAAGGCAATCGATAAGGTGCCACATAAAAGATTACTGCACAAGATAAGAGCTCATGTGTTGGGGGTAATATATTGGCATGGATAGAGGATTAGCTAACTAACAGAAAACAAAGAGTTGAGATAAAAGGGTCATTTTCAAAATGGCAATCTGTAACCAATAAGGTGCCGCAGGGCTCAGTGCTGGGGCCTCAACTATTTACAATATATATCAATGACTTGGATGAAGGAACAGAGTGTCTTGTGGCCAAATTGCCTGGTGACACAAAGATAGGTGGAAAAGCAAGTTGCGAGGAGGACACAAAGTGTCTGCAAAGGGATATTGACAGGTTAAGCGAATGGGCAAAAATATGGCAGATGGAATATAATGTGGGAAAAAGTGAAGTCATCCACCTTGGGAGGAAAAATAAAAAAGCAAGATATTATTTGAATGGAGAAATGCTGCAGTACAGAGGGATCTGGGTGTCCTCGTACATGAAACACAAAAAGTCAACATATAGGTGCAGCAGGTAATCAGGAAAGCAAACGGAATATTGGCCTTTATTTCTAGGGGGATGGAGTATAAAAGCAGGGAAGTCATGCTACAACTGTACAGGGTGCTGGTGAGACCACACCTGGAGTACTGCGTACAGTTCTGGTGCCCTTATTTAAGGAAGGATATACTTGCATTGAAGGCAGTTCAGAGAAGGTTCACTAGGTTGATTCCGGGTATGGAAGGGTTGTCTTATGAGGAAAGATTGAACAGGTTGGGTCTATACTCATTGGAGTTTAGAAGAATGAGAGGAGATCTTATTGAAACATATAAGATTCTGAGGGGACTCGATAGGGTAGATGCTGAGAGGATGTTACCCCTCATGGGGGAATCTAAAACTAGGGGGCATAGTCTCAGAATAAGGGGTCGCCCGTTTAAGATGGAAATGAGGAGGAAGTTCTTCTCCCAGAAGGTTGTGAATCTTTGGAATTCTTTACCCCAAAAAGCTGTGGAGGCTGAGTCATTGAATACATTCAAGGCTGAGTTAGACAAATTTTTGATCAGCAAGGGAGTCAAAGGATATGGGGAAAGGGCAGGAAAGTGGAGTTGAAGTAAAAATCAGATCAGCCATGATCTCATTAAATGGCGCAGCAGGCTCGAAGGGCCAAATGGCCTACTCTTGCCCCTATCTCTTACGGTCTTATGAAAGTTGAGGGTATGCACCTTCATTCCAGGTCAGGAATATCTCAGAAAGAATACAATGAGATTGAATGAATGAACTATTTTTCTTACCATTCAGTGAGTAAGGAAGAGAATCGTCCATCCTGAACGAGCGTTGTTGAAAGTTCCTTTTTATGTCCGCCAGTCCACCATGGAACCCGTAGAGTGTGGCGGTGTATATTTTATTGTCTGTGAAAGAGCAGATTATGGAAGTTTGCGCAGTTCACAATTTTAGGCCAATTTAAAATCTCTACTGCTAACTTAAAAGCAACTTTTGAAAGACATGATTGCCCTTAAGAACAACAGGAATATTTCTGGGAATCAGGAGTTCATGACGAAAAGTTAAGGAAGTCCTTTGATGAAGAGGTGACTTTGAGGTAATCGAATTGAAGTCTTGAAGACAATGAAGGGAGTTAATAAAGATGATCCAGGCAAATTGTTCATTAATGCGAAAGGTTCAAATACCAGGGGACACTAGTTAAAAATGTGTAAATTAATAAGATGGAAAGTTCGGCAGAAACCTTTTCACCCAAAGGATAATAGGGTTGTGGAATATGTTACCATAGAAGCTCTCTAAAGTGGGATAGCATAAGTTCTGAGGATCTCGGGAATGCTGGCATGGCCACGTTTATTGCCCATTGCTAGGTGCCCTGGTAGCATCTTGACAATTGAGTGGATTGCTAGGCCAATTTAGAGGGCATTACAAAGGCCAAACCAGAAAGGGTCGCAAGTTCCCCTCCCTGTGGGACATCGGCGAGCCAGTTGCATTTTTACAACAACCTGGCAGCTCTGGTGGTTGTTTTTTTTTGGTGCTAGCTCCCAAAAGACCAGATTTGTTGAACTGAGTTTCAGAAGTTGCCATGGTGGGATCTGAACTCACGACTCTGAGTCCAGTACACTACACTCCACCACAGTACCATAAAGAGGCAACTGGATGCATTCCTGGAGATAGAAAGGGTGAAGGGAAATGATGAGAAGGTAGGTAGGGGGCAACGAGATGTACCAGAAAGGTATTGGCTTGGTAAACTCAATAGTCTTTTTCCTGTTCCTACAAAAATTGATGCTCTTTTTTTTATTGAGTTATCAGTGCTAAAGAATCATTTGCCAAGTAAAAATATCCATAGAAAACAGGATGATTGTTCAGCAGGATTCATGTGGATGCCTGGGTATCTGGCAGTAATCTCATCTTGTTCTTCACCTGGAGCCACACTGAAAAGAGATTACTGCCTAGAAGTCACTGGTATGTGTCCATTAGGTTTTATAATATATATCTGACGCAGCTTTTCCTATCATTCTCACTCATGGGTGTTTTTTGCCACTGCGTTGTCGTGGCAGACATTAATTGCCAGGGTGCTTCAGGCGGTTAACTGTTAATGATAACCCCACTGCAGGATCAATAACTGTCCCCATAGTCACCGGAGGTTTATTGAGTGACAATTTACAGCGTTTTCTGAATTGAGGAGCCTGGATGGAGAGCCATGGCCCACAGGGCAGAGAGGCCACGGAGGTGGAAAAACGTAGAAGATGAAGTAACTCAACAGCTAGCGGTTAGGTGACACCAAGCTTGAATTTTAAGAAGCCCGTAAATTGTAGCAGGAAGCAAATATTAAAGAAGGTAAGGGGTACGGTAAGATGACCTGGGAAAGAATGAGTTAATGTAGGACACTGGGTATTGATTTTATCACAGTGAGGAGACAGGAAGGAGGAAAAGCATATACTAGGAGCTTAGGAGGAGCAAGATAAGAAAGCTTAGAGCAGCAATGACACTAATAGAATTGATAAAATAGAACAAAAAGAAGGCTTGCTACAGAGAGATAAAGAAGGGGTGGAGGCCAGTGGGAAGAGAGGATTAACCATCAAACAGCATGCGTTTTGTTATATTTTGTATCCTCTTAATGGGCGCATTAAGGGTAATTTTCCAACTTCACACTCCCAGCAGGGAGCACTGCCCACTGGGAGCACGTATCGGAAATTCAAGTGCTAGCTATACATGGTTTTCCAATCATTTGTTCAGGTGGTCAGACACTGCCTGAATTTCAAGTACACGCTTCCTGTGAACAAGGGTCCCCACCAGGTGCACTAACAGAAAATTACCTCAATTAGCTTGACCATAATACCTACATACAAATACATATAATCAGTAGTGTCTAATGTTTGCTACCTACCTACAATGAGGCCTGTGTATCCAATTGTGGGGTCATAAGGGCACTTCTCTTTTCCCTCAAAGGTCGATGACAAAGTGAAGTTCTCAATCTCCTTTAGAGTGGCGGGGGGGGGGGGAAAAAGAATGAGATCAAAGCAGCGAATTCAACTGTAGAAGACATGCAGTCCAGGAGAATGCTTTTGCTCTCAATGCCCGAAACCACATGCACAGAAGAAATACTTACAATGTAAGCGCAGTGAGGATGAAAGGCATACGTCCCACAGGTATACAAATGAGTTCCATTGAATCGTTTCAAGAAGCGGATATAGTTAAAGCAGTCCATCTGCAAAGAGCACACGGCATTTTACAATCAGGTTGGAACTTAAATCTTCAAAATGCTCATTCAATCTGCCGTCACCCAGCAAGTCTAACTCATTTCTCCCTACCTCAGTGTGCCCCCGTTTATCTAGACAATCAGATCTTTTAGCTGGCACAGCCTCCCATTGTATCTGTTAACGAAAAAAAACATTGAAGTACGTTAGTGCAACAAATTTAAATTTCTGCGACGAAAGAAATTAGTGGCAGCAATGAGTGTTTGCAGTCAGTGTCACAGAGTGGGGACAGAGGTAGGCTCAGCTCAGTTGCTGATCAGAGACAAGTGGGCTGGAGGTTGCACTGGGCCTCTGCCAATTTCCTGGTTGCTTTGTAAGGGCCAGAACCACCGTTCGCCCCTAATAAGATAAATGGTGGCTGGGGGCGGAGCCAAGGGGGGGTGGTGGCAGGGAGTGTTCTAACTCCTGAGGCCAGAAGGGGTTTGTGTAGCGGCCAGTCCATCAAGTGAATGGAGCCTGCTAGTAGGGTCCAGGCCAGGCTGGTGACTTGGACCCCCAAAGATTGCCACTTTTGCCAGACTTTGCCCCTTGCTCAGGGGGCTGAGGAGAGCATGGCTGGGGTCGGGAGGGGGGCTGGGGCCGAGCAACCCCCACCCCCCCACCCCCCCCGACTAACAGGGCGAGCAAACAGTACAGCTGCTGTTGGCATGGGGCAGGCAGGCCCCAGAGATGCGCCAGTGGTGGAGCTTGTGCCCGCTGGCCTCACGCTAATGAGGTTCTCTCCCGTGGACCCCGCCACCTCCAGCAGGGTCAGCACTGGAGGACACAACCGTCAGGATCGCATCCTGCAGGCTTTTAGCCCCCGTACTTACCCTACCGGGTGTTTTCCTTCCCCCACTTTCGCCGTTTCACCTGAGTTGGGGTTCCCAACATGAGTCCCGCTCATCTTCTGCCCCATACGCTCTTTGAGTGCTCGGCTGTGGCTTCCCCTCATGCTCTCACGTCTCTCCCCCTCCCCACTTACGTCGACTGGTAACTCTTAGATTCTTGCCTGTTACCCAGCCCTACATCGGTCAGCTGCTCGCAGTGCGTCCGAGCACCACCCGCTGCTCCCTGAAACCCCCGCATCCTGCCAGTCCTTAGACAAGGGGCGACTGTGATCAGTTGGACCACTTTGGCGCACTCCAGGCGGTCTCTGATCGAGCTGCCTCTCCTCCTTGCCCGCCCACTGCTCGGGGCCTCAGTCTCAATCTGTCCCCTGCTGCGGCCAGTCCTGGGCTGGCGCTGCATGCTGCTCCCTATGGGCCGCAGGCTTCCGGCCAGCCCGTCAGCCACCAGTCGCTGGTTAGCCATTCTGGTCACGGCTTCTCCCATCAGTGTGTAAAGCACATTACAATCATCACTCATTATAGCTTTTGAGTATGAAATTTATAAACCTAATGGTTTTTTAATGTGGCACCAGACACATTTTCTACATCATTCACCAAAAGAAACTTAATGTTGCATGAATGCTACCTTGGAACGTCCACAATGTGGACAGAAAGCTTTTCTTCAACAACATGATTTTAAAAGGGAAACAAACTTAAGTGGAACAATATACTCCATATTTAAATATGAAGTAAGTGTTGCTTTGACGTTTTCACTGAGATTAAGAGACACTTTCCCGGCTGTGAAGTACCCTGTATAAATTTACCAGCTGTCTAAAGTGAAGCAGCGGCTTGTCCACTACACCAGCCAATCAGCATGACAAGTTTACATAAGGCAGTTTCTATTAGAAATGCAGAAGTGGGAAATTATAATGGAAAATTTAAGGACCGAATGCATGGCTTTAAAACGGACACTGAGTTACGTCTGCACGCCCCAGTCCAATTATCCCCTGCCCTCTAACCCCACTTCCCCTTGAAGACTACTCTCGGTCTGCAATCCCCATGTGCAACACCACAGGAGGTCAATCAGTAACAATAATTTGCATTCCTGCAATAGACGTCATTCATTGTGAAATACCTCTTACTCTTACCACTTTTATGGAGCTGTCGCTGATGTCACTCATATTTAGGGCAAAAATGGCTCCTCTTGCTCCGACATAAAGGACCCCCAGTTCCTCCTCGAGCCAGAACGTGGTGTAGTTGTACACGGTGTGAGTGAACTGCTTGTAATCAAGTAAATCTACAAGAGACAAAAGAATGTGTTTGGAAGGTTAATTTTTCAGTGCGTATGTCAGGAGTTGATATAGCAGTGGCCTGATTCACTGAGTAACTGAGCACACAGCCAAGTAACAGTAAAGGTATTACAAGCAGGTACATAGGAATATAGGAACAAGAGTAGGCCACTCAGCTCCTTGAGCCTGTTCCACCATTCAATTAAATCATGGCTGATCTGTATCTTAACTCCATCTACCCGCCATGGTTCCGTATCCCTTTATGACCGTGCCTAATAAAAACCTACCAATCTCAGTTTTGAAATTTTCAATTGATCCCCAGCCTCAACGTCTTTTTGGGGGAGAATGTTCCAGATTTCCACTTCCCTTTGCGTGAAGAAGTTCTTCCTGACATCACCCCTGAATGGCCTAGCTCTAATTTTAAGGTTATGCCCTTTTGTCCTGGACTCTCCCACCAGAGGAAAGAGTTTCTCTCTTATCTACCCCATCAACTCCTTCAATCATCTCAAATGGCCTCGGTGTCCTTGGGTTAGGGAGAGGAAATTAGTTCCCACTTCTGACTGTTACCCAGTAACGTCTGATCGACATTGTATAAGGCCTCCCATGGCCAAACAGTGTGCCGACACTCAGTGCCAAGGCTTACGTGAATAATTCCTACCTGGAGAAGGTATCAGGGGGTAACCAGTGCCTATGGAGCGAGCCATAGAGTAAATTCACCAATCCCACATTCCCAATGAGGAACCAGGCTCGAAGGGAGCCCGAGTTGGGGAATCAGTGTTAAATTGTTGTAACTTCTATCTCCAATCCACCCTACCTTGAAACACAGCTCCCCAGCGGGGAGTCAGTGAATACACTCTCACATCCCAACATGGAGTCAGTGGCTTGAGCAGCGGAAGCGAAGAGAGAAAAATTAGTGGAGAAGATTGGCAAGAAAAAACACAGACTCGTTTATCGGATGTAAAGGTCTTCAGAGACAGAGAAAAATTTTTCGTTTTCATCCCTGGAATGTGGGAAAATGCTGAAATTGACCCTGTATATGAGTTTATCTCAACTGTATTACTGATTTTAGAAACAGAACCAGAGAGTGGAAGACTCAGCTGGATTAATTGTGGCAATATGACAAGCAGTGAAGAAAATCCGATGAGATGGCAGCCTGACTGGCTGTCAATTGGAAGCACTTTTCCGACCCTGACACGTGTGGTGGTGAGGTGATGAATGGTAATGCAGAGAAACAGAATTTTTTTCCCAGTTTGTTTTAAATTCTCCCTGTAGTGCAGAGGTTAACATTTTCCATTGCTAATATAAGGGGATGGGTATGGGAGAATACAGGAATATTCAGGAAAAACTCCAGTAGCCCAACAAGCCTCTCTGATAGATCAACTGCCGCTATCTCCTTCTCTCTGTATCCCTTGGCCCCATCGCCAAAGAAAACATTACATAGAATTACATAGAGTTTATAGCACAGAAACAGGCCATTCGGCCCAACTGGTCCATGCCGGTGTTTATGCTCCACACATCCAAACTTCCTAACCTTTTCTCATGACTTAAATTCCTGGGGGGTGATTTTAGGAGGCAATTGCGGGTGTGTTGAGGTCGGGGGGGCTCCGAAAATCGCAGAAATCCCATTCGGGCCCGGAAGCCGGCTCCAACCCGCCGACTTCCAAGTTTCCCAGGGACCGACCTGTGTGCGTGCGAGCAACCCGAAAACAGAAGTCCCGCTGGCAATTAAAGCCGGCAGGATGACAGTTAAAGAGCCAAATGTATCTCATTGAGGTACTTAAGGCACTTTACCTGTGACAGATGAAGTAATTAGAATGATTTTTAACTTACCTGGGCGGCTTGCCCACCGCTTCTGATTCACGCCTGGAGAACAAGAAACTAAATAAATTAAATAAAAAACCATAGACGGAAGTGAAAACACAAAATGAACCTACCTTTGCGCCCTGCTCCGACATCTCCCCCTCTGATGTCCCCTTCTTCACCCCCCGTCCTCCCAGTGTCCCCCTCTTCATCCCCCCGATGCCCTCCAATATCCCCCTCTTCACCCCCCCGATCTCCCCCTCTTCAACCCCCCGATCTCCCCCTCTTCACCCCCCCAATGTCCTCCCGACGACCCCCTCTTCAACCCCCGATGTCCCCCTTTTCAACCCCCCCCGATGTCCCCCTCTTCACCCCCGATGGCCCACCAATGTCCCCCTTTTCACCCCCCGATGGCCCACCAATGTCCCCCTTTTCACCCCCCGATGGCCCACCGATGTCCCCCTCTTCACCCCCCCTGATGTCTCTCTTTCACCCCCCGACATCCCCCTTTTAATCCCCCCACGTCCCCCCGATGTCCGCCTCTTCAACCCCTAAGGTTCCCCTTCTTCACCCCCCCCCGATGTCCTTCCGATCTTCCCCTCTCCCTCCCCCCCCGCCCCGTCTTCCAGTCCAGCGCCGGATCTTCCCCTCTCCCCCCCAACCCGATCTTCCGTTCCAGCGCTGGATGACATCTCGCTCTCTCTCTCTTTCTCGTCCCTCCCGCCCCCCACGTTGCAGCTCCTGACGGCAGCCAGCCTGTCAATCAGGCTGGCTGCCGGGCGCGAAACCCGGAGAGGACGTTAATTATCATCAATTAACAGGCGATCGCATCGGAAACGGTAAGTTTTGTTCACGCGGGTTTGCCGCGCGCACCTTCACCACCCTCCACCCCCCAACCCGCCACCATTGCAAAATCGAGCCCCTGATGTCTGGAATTATCCTCGTTATTGCCACCGTAGCCTCTCGAGGATTTTTTTTTTTTATTCGTTCATGGGATGTGGGCGTCGCTGACGAGGCCAGCATTTATTGCCCATCCCTAATTGCCCTTGAGAAGGTGGTGGTGAGCCGCCGCCTTGAACCGCTGCAGTCCGTGTGGTGACGGTTCTCCCACAGTGCTGTTAGGAAGGGAGTTCCAGGATTTTGACCCAGCGACAATGAAGGAACGGCGATATATTTCCAAGTCGGGATGGTGTGTGACTTGGAGGGGAACGTGCAGGTGGTGTTGTTCCCATGCGCCTGCTGCTCTTGTCCTTCTAGGTGATCAGGTAGCCAGGAAGGCACATAATTCAGATGGGATCTGACCAACACCTCACACAGCAGCAATACAACACCTCTTGAGTTGGTGGCAGTGAATAGAGAAAGATTATTCCCTCTGGTCCAGGAGTCAGTATCAGGGGACCATCACTTTGAAATAATCAGTGAGAGAATAAGGAGAGGGGTTAGAGGAAACTCTGTTACACAGAGGGTTACTGGAACATGGGATTCTTTGCCACAGGGAGTGGTTGAGGTAGAGACCAGTGTATCTTTTAATGGAAAATTGGATAAATATTTGAAGCCAAGGAAAATAAAAGGAAGAGAGTTGGGTGGCGGGATTAGTTTTGGATTGCTCGAGCAAAGAGCCGGCACAGACACGATGGGCCAAATGGCCCTCTTCTGTGCTGTAAACTTCTACGGTGTCACCGCTGTGGTGAAATAAGAGAATATGAAGCATACAAGGCAGTGAACTTTCCAGCACTCTGCTGACGAAACTGTTACATTATCTGTAAGGCAGCGAATGAGAGGGGACGTTACAGAGGTAGATAAGAAACTAAATGTAATAGAAAAGGCTAATCCTGGCCACTATTTTAAGTTAAACCACAACTGCAGAATAAAGGGGCATGAGTGAAAACTGGTGCCAGGCATCACTTCTTTACACAGAGTGATTAATACCTGGACTGATCTCGAGTAGGGCAATGGAACTCTGGAGTCACTCAAGACAGTTAGCTGCTGTGACAGGGGAATTATAGGTTTCTATGGAAGGGAGAGCTAGGTGGGCTGAATGGCCTCCCTCTTGTGTTTATCTTTGTTACCCAATAGGCCTTCTGCTCTTATCCCATTAAAGTAGACCTTTCTGACTTAAACATGTGGTCCTCCTTGAACTTTTCTCACAGCATCAAGAAGTACAATTTTTGTTCCCCAGCAATAAGTCAAATTTGGAACAAAGTTTTAAGATTAAAAAGAAAAAAAAAGTTGAAAATCTGAACTAAAGAGAGACAATGCTAGACATAAACTGCAGGTCCCATCGGCATCTGAAAAGAGAAAAGTGGGATAATGGGTAGAAACCCATCGTCAGACTGATTGTGACAGAGGTTCTCTACCCAAAGCATGAATATATTGTTTCCCTTTTCAGATGCTGATGTTGCTGTGCATTTCCAGCATCTCCTGCCCTTATTTTAGAGCAAGATCTCACCACCTTATGTGTAAAATGTAATCGACAAGTCCCAACTGGGTTACTGCCTTGTGTTTCACTTTGAGCCGTCCATTCTCATCCCAGTTACACCCATCGCACAGACGGGAGACCTTGATTCCACCTGCATGGGCTCGATGTAAACTCAGGATCTAGAGATAAAAGAACTATTTGCCATCACAGTACACAACACAGCCCCCTAATAAAAACCAGGTTGTAAAGCATAACCAGAAGGGATGCTACAAATTGTTTGGGAAGCTATATGGGAGTTACTCTTGCTGCCCATGTAGTTCCTTCTCTAGTCATCTTCACAGTAGCAGATCTAAAGAACAGTTCCAGGGCATAAATTGTGACTAGTCCATTGGCAGTGTTACACTGGAATGTGCTGTCTGAAAGGGTGGTGGAAGCAGATTCAATCATGGCTTTCAAAAAGGAATTGGATAAATACTTGAAGGGAAAAAATTTGCAGGGCTACGGGGAAAGTGCAGGGGAATGGGACTAACTGGATTGCTCTTACAAAAAGCAGGCATGGGCTCGATGGGCCAAATGGCCTCCTTTTGTGCTGTAACCATTCTATGATTCTACACTCTAAAGTTTGTGGTAAATTGCTTCTATCTACTATTTAGAAACCTTGAATTCTATTACTTAGCAATCAGATCAAGTGCAAACTTAAAACATAATGATTAGTTATACTGACAATTAATTTTCCGACAGAGATTTCAGCTATTTTGTATATATAAAAAAATCTATATGTTAAAAGACTTGCTTCTATTTTGTGCTTACAGTGCTATTTCAGCATCCAGTGTTAGCATCAAACACTCCAGGTTCATTATAGCACAGGGTAAAGGTCCTATTACTCTGTCCCGACATGGTACCATAAACCCAATCTTTGCAAGGGCACCCCCTGTTCTCGAGTGTTTCACTTGCCACATGCGGCCTCTGAGTGAGATTGCCTGTTTATTCTTAAATTGGGGACACTCTGTACTGCAGAGCCAGATCCATTAGGAACTGGGTGGAGACTGCCCCAAACTCATTTTATATGGATTCCTCCAGGCAACAGATGGAGGAGATTTACATTCCATCGATCTGTATTGGATTTCAACCCAGGTCTGTGAAACACAAGGGCAGCATGCCAACTCATTGTGTTACCAGGTCACCTACTGGTACATTTTGACATTCTATTTGCAATGCTGTTTCTATCTCAATGCTACTTTTCCACACCTCTCTTCAACCATTTTTGGCTAATTGCATCACAGTAGATCGGCAATGGAGAGAGCCCAGAACATAAAGAAAATGTGGAATGGTGAAATTCAGTGGGCTATACTCAGTATCAGTGTCACCTTGTTCACAGAGATTATTTTTCAGCTCAATCTTCCACCAAGATGCCACAATGATTTAACACTGACTGAACAGCAGAATGCTAAAACATAGGGAGACAAATTTTCTTGAGAGCAAGCATATTTCATTGACGCTTGAAAATTAGAACATGCACATTTAAGAATCGGTAGGCAGCAGGAATTCCATTCAGGACCTGCAGATATTGGTGGTCTTTAATGAATTTGTTTTCTTTTAATATAAATTCAAATGCTGGATAGCTCAGTGGGTTGAGGGCTGGACCGGGGTGGGTTTGAATCCTGGCAGAGTTCACTCAGCCTTTCATCCTTCCCCGATGGATATAATGAGCAGCACACAGGAATTGTACTTTAACGGAGTGAACGTTTTCAAATTTCGAATAAGGGTGCAAATGAGCACCAGCTGCTCTTAGACATTGCATGACCAATCCAAAAATACATCAGATAAAGAAAGAACTTGTATTTATATAGCGCCTTTCACGGCCTCAGGACGTCCCACTGCCAACTATGTACTTTTAGAAGTGTAGTTATAAATTAGGAAGAGCAGTAGCCAATTTGTGCACAGCAAGGTCCCACAAACAGCAATGTGACAATGACCAGATAATCTGTTTTTAGTGATGTTGACGGAGAGATAAATATCGGCAAGGACAACGGGGAGAACTCCCCTGCTCTTCTTCGAAATAGTGCCAAGGGATCTTTTACGCCCACCTGAGAAAGCAGACTGGGCCTCGGTTTAAAGTCTCATCCAAAAGACTCCAACAGTGCAATGCTCCCTCAGGACTGCCTTGAGGTGTCAGCCTGGATTGAGTGCTCAAGTCTCTGGAGTGGGACTTGTACCCATGACCTTCTGACTCAGAGGTGAGAATGCTGCCCACTGAGCCACGACTGACACATCATTAAACCCTTAGGATGTGGTAAGAGAGCAGGAGACTGTGGGAGATTGTGCGCAGTGACTCCACACTGCCCTCGGACACTCATCTGCTGACGGTAATAGAAACAGGGATCAACACCCTCTCGTTCGACCATCTTCTGACTGCGCAACATGCCTCTCTCACTATTACATAAATTCAACAAACTATTTTCTCCAATGGCCAACAATTTTCTGCAGCGGTGAGATCGGCGACATACACTGTAACTTTGGCGTGCCAATAACTTACTCCATATTTTCCCGTATATCTAATTTAGAAGCCACCACAACGAGCATAGCGGAGAATCAGAAGTAGCACAACCAACGGCCATTGTACTTTCCGTTGCTCCATAGACCATTCCTGATACCTTAATAGGCGGTGACGTTTAACGGGTTATTCAGCTGCGTGATTATTAGAACGAGCTCTGACTTTAGCAATTGTCCAGCATTAGAGACATCACTGGACAGAACAGGTATGTAAGTGTGTGTTTGCTTCACCATCCTAACTCGGGCATGAAGAATTATAGCCTTTACGTAAAATGGAGCTAAAAGTCATGACTAGCAAAGCTCCAACAATCGGCCGCACTGAAGATACAAAGAGCTGACCTCGGTGAAGGACAGAAAGGACCACATGATCCTTTAATCACAAGGGTTTTTTATGATCCCAATTCATCCTCCAGTCAGCCATGTCCCTAGAAGACATATTTATAGTTTGAATCACAAATAAATACAGTACTTGTGTTTGCACATAATCACAATCACCTACTTGTACACATAAATTAGGCTGCCGCCAGGTCACCACCGCCATTATTTTTCAGTCTAAGTGGCAGCAATGCGAAAACTGGCTTAAATGCAGGAAAATCGCCATCGCCATTGATATTAATGGAGATGAGAGTAAAAGGCCTCTGACAGTGCAGTACTCCCTGGAGTGTCAGCCTAGATTTTATACTGAAGTCTCTGGAGTGGGACTTGAACCCACAACCTTCTGACTCAGAGATGAGAAGTGCTACCCACTGAGTCACAGCTGACAGGAGAGGGAGCCGACTGAGCTGGATTTTGCTGTGAAAATAACGGGGAGATTAACAGCGCTCACCGTTATTCATGTGCAAATCGGACAGTAACTTCCAGTGTCTGCACATGCACAAGAAGTTGATGTCTGAGATGCCCTGCTCCTCCAAAAGCCACCGAAAATGGCATCTCACTGTCTGACTCCCCGTCCTGTACTTGCTCTATAGATACGGACTAAACTCGCCACAAAAAGTTAGGGCTTGTCTAGTCCAGTGTAAGTACCATTTTAACGGCGTGGTAAGTCTTAATTACTGCTGAACAACCTCACTGGCACTGAAAATTAACATTTCCAATGTGGAGTCTCATTCCTTCAGCTTTTAATTATTGTTGGACATTTTTTTTAAAATGTAAAAAAAAATGTTTATTCTTACCTTTTCTTTCTGTCTCTTTTATTTCTGTCTCTTAATCCAATCTTTCTTTCCCTCTCTTTATTTTGCTCACTGTACCTGATTTGACATTGAATTCACTATTCTAACTCACACTTCCTGGTTCAGTCCTTGTGCTGCTCATTAACGATTCTTCAATCTGATCGGTTAAGGAGACGCACAGTTGCTTGCCCTGTTCACACAGGTCCCAGATGCCCTGTAGAGGGCGCCGCGCTGAATGGCTGTCCCACTGACAGCAACTTGCTGTCCGAAAACCCCATAGAAAGTCTATGGGCAAGTGCAAGTCTAACGAATGACTAGTGCCATTCATTTACCACTCACAGCAAAAATCCAGCCCAGTATGTATGAAATCACAGTGATGAGCCTTGAACTCTAGAACAATGTGGAACCATGCATTACAGACTGTATCTCTGCCAAGATAAGCTGCCTCATGAATGGAGATAGAGATGTACACACAGACCACAGACTAGTCTATCAATCCAAAACAATGATTTGATAACACATCTGCAGTGCTCCAAGGTGTGCAAAGTATGTTTAGTTGTGTCAGCACACCGACACGATGTAGCTAACCAGCCTCTGCCCCGCCATTCTTTCCAGTCTGGATAAGCAACTGGGAACTATTGTTCAAGCAGATGAAGAGCAGGTACAGCAAAGCACGCAAAGGTAGAGAGAGAATTGACTTTGGCAGGTTTCTGTGATTGCCGAGTCACGTAATATATCGTTAGTGCGTTGTTGGGTCTCCAGGAAATATCTCCGGGGTAAACATCCAGCTCTGAACCAATCAACAAGTCATTAATGAGTTCCAATGAATGTCACCGTACGTCAAAACACGGCACAAACATGATTCAAAAAAACGGAATTAGTCTCCAAACAGATGCAACAACACATATTAATAATGGGATAATAGAGGGTTGGCAGTGAATTACAAGGCAGTAGTTGAACTGAGTAGTGGCGATGATGTTGTAAAGAGCAGGATCGGATTACAGTGTTAAGCTTACTGCCAGCTGTATGTTATTGCTTATAATATGCACTCTATGTTTTCTTAAATAGCATTACATTCATACACTTCTATTATGTGCTGAATTCAGTTGAGGCAACATAGCATAGGTGATAGGACCTAACCATGTATGGTATCTGGAATAACAAACAGCAAGTTGCTGGTCTTACAATAGTCAGGAGGTTTGTTTTTATCGACAGTGTATATATAAGCTGTTCACCGTATATATCTATTAAAAGTCTTGAATATAACATGCACTTCCTGTGCGTGTCACCCTGACTGTCACAGTTTAGCCATCAAACTTTAGATGTCATGCTTCACCATGGCCTCTAACTCACTGTGGGCAACACTGTGGGATACCTGCGAGCATTACTTTAAAACAAACAGCCCCGAGAGCAAGTTTCAGCCTGAAACTGTAATCTCGGGTGTTCCAGCCGATGGTCATTAACAGCTTGAGCTTCACGCTTCAGGGGTGAGATCAAGCTGTGCGACTGTAAATGGGTTAATGCCTTTGTCAAGTTAGCAGAGGGTGACATTTTATAAGAGTGGGCTAAAGCTTTTGAGGCTAATGTCACATAACACGATTTGAACCCCTGTCGGCTAGGTCACAGACATATTTGGCACTCCCAGGGGAGAGACTCTGAGCATGTACATGTGTTGTGTTGGAAGCTCGATTCCATAGGCTGAATGGTCTTTGCTAGGTCCATATATATATATATATATATATATATATATTCTTAAGCTAGCATTTGACAAAAAACGTGGGTAACCAGTTACTCTTTATCAACTATCAAAGTTTCTCGTGTTCTCTGGCTGGTATCTGCGCGTTCCCCTTCCTCGCTGTTGGAAAATGTAACTAGGACAACTTGGTTCTGATAACAGAAGTCCCGCACACCACAAAACCATTTGCAAACTGTGAATAACATTAAGTGCAGATTCACTGGAAATTTAAAGGGAAGTATTAAGAGAACCTACCTCAGAAAAATGAAACCAGCTCCATTGTATAAAGGGGAAACATATCGGGTACATTGCAGAAACCATCTCATCAAATTCTACTGCTCGTGCGTTATGCTGACTGTGCCGCAAGTGGTTTGTTCTTTCATCTACTTCTATCTGACGCGCATTTTGTTTCAACAGCGTGTCCGGTGATCTATAGTTTTAAAGAAAATTTGGTTTTTTATATAGTCTTTTTTGGCCCCCTCCTCTCCTGAGGTACAGATATGTGGGAGTGGCCACACTCCAGTACCTCACCCAGGTGTCCACTCTTCACTTTACACAGTGAGTAGAGATTCTTTGAGAAAATGTTAATCTAACCCACCCGCTGGAAAACTGACTGGGATCGGGGGGTATTGCTGGTTTTACACAGCGCACGATCTTACTGGAGTAAGACTTATCTGATTGGAGTCAGCGGAGGGTAATATTGGGCGGTAAAACCAGCATTCCACCCGATCCCCTGGTTTTCCCGCCTGGCGAGTTAGGGTAAAATTACCCCCTTTGACACTTTGTGAGTACCCTAGCCGAGGACCTATCCTTGGCCAATGCCCACCAACCTCCAGGAGGGAGGTTGAGCAGGATATTGAGATATTGGATATTGAGCAGGAGCAGGAACCGGAACCAGAACCATGGCTGATATTTTTTCTCTCCCTAGCCTAGGGGCAACTAAGTTCAACTGCAGTGCATCTACCACCACCCTCCTAGGTGAGATCAGCAAACACAGCACAGGCTAGCGATTGAACCTGCAACCCCTCCTGATCTATGTGGCTCAGTGCCACACCGCACGATGCATTTACCAAACTGCGTGGTGAGAGGAGCTTCTTGTCATGTATGAGTGTTCCTGTGTCCCGCCTTGTGCAAAGGAAGGAGAACGGTCGGGTTCATGTTCTAGGTCCAGAAGATGGTGGTGTTGGGAGCTGAGTCTGATAACGGGCTTCTTGTCCACGTTAGAATAGAGTGTTGAGAAAGAGAATGATAGATTGTGGTGGATCCATGCTGAAGAGGAAAGCAGCAGGAAATAACAGTGAGGCCACTGATAAACAGCAATTGGGGAATAGGACCAGGTGCAGGAGAAGCCGCAAGACAGTTCCAACAGTAGCATATGCAAACTGTGACCCACCCTAAGCAAACACTGTTGTAACTTCCGCTCATGTGGCAGCATAAATCTTTTCGGCATGCAACCGGTAGTCTGAACAATGTTCAAAGTTGAATACATTCTTTTCCCAATCAGTTCCGAGATGCATATTTAACTGTTTTATGCCAAGGCTGCTTCTTTCTTCACAGACTGTCCATTAACATAGAGGACTACGCATTTGGAAATGCCATTGCTTGAACATAGGAACAGAAGTGGGCCGTTCAGCCCTCGTGCCTGTTCCACCATTTAATTAGATCATGGCTGATCTATAAGAACATAAGAAATAGGAGCAGGAGTAGGCCATACGGTCCCTCGGGCCTGCTCCGCCATTCAATAAGATCATGGCTAATCTTCGACCTCAACTCCACTTCCCCGCCCACTCCCCATACCCCTTGAATCCAAAAATCTATCCATCTCAGCCTTGAATATATTCAATTTCTCAGCATCCACAGCCCTCTGGGGTAGAGAATTCCAAAGATCTGTAACTCAACTCCATTTACCCACCTTGGCTCCATTTTTAAAATTTATTCATGGGATGTGGGCGTTGCTGGCAAGGCCAGCATTTATTGCCCATTCCTAATTGCCCTTGAGAAGGTGGTGGTGAGCCGCCGCCTTGAACCGCTGCAGTCCGTGTGGTGAAGGTTCTCCCACAATACTGTTAGGTAGGGAGTTCCAGGATTTTGACTCGGCGACGATGAAGGAACGGCGATATATTTCCAAGTCGGGATGCTGTGTGACTTGGAGGGGAACGTGCAGGTGGTGGTGTTCCCATGTGCCTGCTGCCCTTGTCCGCCCAGGTGGTAGAGTCGTGGGTTTGGGAGGTGCTGTCAAAAAAGCCTTAGCAAGTTGCTGCAGTGCATCTTGCAGATGGTCCACACTGCAGTCACGGTGCACCAGTGGTGGAGGGAGTGAATGTTTAAGGATGTGGATGGGGTACCAATCAAGCGGGCTGCTTTGTCCTGGATGGTGTCGAGCTTCTTGAGTGTTGTTGGAGCTGCACTCATCCAGGCAAGTGGAGAGTATTCCATCACACTCCTGACTTGTGCCTTGTAGATGGTGGAAAGACTTTGGGGAGTCAGGAGGTGAGTAACTCGCCGCAGAATACCCAGCCTCTGACCTGCTCTTGTAGCCACAGTATTTATGTGGCTGGTCCAGTTAAGTTTCTGGTCAATGGTGACCACCAGGATGTAGATAGTGTGGAATTCAGCGATGGTTATGTCGTTGAATGTCAAGGGGAGGTGGTTAGACTCTCTCTTGTTGGAGATAGTCATTGCCTGGTGTGAATGTTACTTGCCACTTTATCAGCCCAAGCATGGATGTTGTCCAGGTCTTGCTGCATGCGGGTACAGACTGCTTCATTATCTGAGGGGTTGCAAATGGAACTGAACGCTGCAATCATCACCGAACATCCCCACTTCTGACCTTATGATGGAGGGATGGTAATTGATGAAGCAGTTGAAGATGGTTGGGCCTAGGACACTGCCCTTGATAACTTTACCTAACAAAAACCTATCAATCTCAGTGCTGAAATTTTCAATTGACCCCCAGCCTCAGCAGCTTTTTGGGGGAAAGAGAGTTCTAGATTTCCACTACTCTTTGTGTGAAGAAGTGCTTCCTGACATCACCCTTGAATGGCCTAGCTCTAATTTTAAGGTTATGCCCCCTTGTTCTGGACTCCCCCACCAGAGGAAATAGTTTCTCTCTATCTACCTTATCAATGATGTGGAGATGCCATTGATGGACTGGCGTTCTCCAAGGCGGCCTTTGAGACACACGACAACTCAAAATCGTCGAGCAGAAATTGATAGTTAAGTTCCGCACCCATGAGGACGGCCTCAACCGGGATCTTGGGTTCATGTCATGCTACACGTAACCCCACCAGCGAAAAAAAGTTATCTGTTTTTAATCCAACGGGTCATTCTCTCTCTTTCTCTTCCTTTCGGATGTTTCTCTCTCTCTCTCTCTCTCTCTCTCTGTCTTTTGTTCTGGCCGTTTGTATATTTGGTGGTCCTGTATGTAATGTCGCTCTGTCTGAACACTTTGATTGCCTTGACAACGGGCAGTTGGAAAGATTATCTGTAATCACCAGGCATTGTTCTCTGACTATAAATGCGGTAACGTTCAAGGAATCCCACACTTCACCTGAAGAAGGAGAAAGCCTCCGAAAGCTTGTGATTTTCAAATAAAACTGTTGGATTATAACCTGGTGTTGTAAGATTCCTTACCTTATCAATGCCTTTAATCATCTTCAACACCTCAATTCGATCACCCCTTAATCTTCTATACTAGGTGGTGTAGCAATTTAGGCCCTGGCCTTTTAGCTTTGGGACACTGCGTTCAAATCCAACCCAAAATGAAGGTGTCTTCTCTCTGCTGGCTGTAAGACTACTACGTGAAATGACTTTGAGCCCTCTTAATCCATAGTCCTGTTCATGTTCTCAGGACGACCCAAAGCGCCTCACAGTCAAGGAGTTACTCTCGAAATATAAGTTGCTGTTGTAATGGTGACTGCAGCGGCCAATTTGTGCACAAAAAGCAATGAGATAGATAAGCTGATAAATCTTTTTTACTGATGTTGTTGAGGGATAAATAATGGCCAGGACACCGGGGAGAACTCCCCGGCTCTTTTTTGAAATAGTGCCACAGGATCTTTTACATCCACTTGGGAGGGCAGATCATTTTGTTAATTGTATATAAATAAATTGCATCAGTTGATGAACGATTAAGTTCAGGTGCATGAGCAATTGAGCACTCTCTTGCTCCCATATATGAGGAAGTAGGCTGGGGGAGAGGTTGTGGGTTTTTGTGTGAGGGATGCATTGGATGTAATGTGAATCCCAGCAAATAAAGTTTATAAGCAATTAAAAGTATTCAGTCCTTCACTGTCTGGCCAATAATTTATAACACATTTAACTCTGTTTAACATTTCATCCAAAAGACGGCACCTCTGACAGTGCAGCACTTCCTCGGTACTGCACTGGTGTGTCAGCTTAGAATCAAACAGCACAGAAGGCGGCCATTCGGCCCATCATGCCTGCGCCAGTAATGCAAGGTGTTCAGGTTTCCGGAGTGGGGCTTGAACCCACGACTCGGAGAGCGGTGACAGTACTACCACCGAGCCAAGGCAGAAGTACTTGACACAAAAATGCCCTTAATTTGGCAATCTCATTCAGAGAATCCACAGGATGGCTACTGTCAGAAATAGAAAATGTCACATTGGCACAGGAGGCATACTCTTCTGAAGTGGGGGCTGAGGTACACTGTCGGGGCAGAATAGAGGGAGCTTTACTTTGCGTCTAAACGATGCCATGCCTCGCCCCGGACTGTTTGACGCTGTCACTGGGTACCCGAAATGGAAAAATTGTTTCAATCCCCAGCACTAGCAACCCTCACCTTGACAAGCACAATGTTTATCAAGTTATTAGACCACTTGGGAGTTGAACCTACAGCAGCTGGGCAGGCACTTGACAAATGGGTGCCTTCTTTTTATTGCTCACTTTCTGCAGCCAATAAATATACTTCTGTTGAAGTGCATGGAACCGAGCAATGTCATGTCATTCATAAAACACTTCTTTACAACTGAGCCTGGGACAAATTATATGACTGCAATTAAACAGTAGCAGTATGAAGTTTTATGGTGTATTTATGCAGCAGCTGTACCAATTAATTTTTTTATATATATAGTAACCCATTAGGTCTTCAGGCACCTCAAACAATGGTTATTGGGGGTACATCTGTCAATGAACTGATACCAGTATACAAAAACAATCACGGGATGGGGGGGTATAGAGACAGATGGATTTCCACGCAAGTAACATACAAACATACGAGTTAAAAGCAGGAGTAGGCCATTCGGCCCCTCGAATCTGCTCTACCATTTGATAAGATCATGGCTGATCTGATTGTGACCTCAACCTAAGTGTGAGGTCATCCACTTTGGACCAAAAAAGGATCAATCCAAGTATTTTTTAAATGGTGAAAAGCTAGGAACGGTGGAGGTCCAAAGAGATTTAGGGGTCCATGTGCACAGATCACTAAAATGTAGTGGGCAGGTACAAAAAATAATCAAAAGGGCTGATGGAATGTTAGAGGGCTAGAATATAAAGGGGAGGAAATTTTGCTACAGCTCTACAAAGCCCTGGTTACACCACATCTGGAGTACTGGGTACAGTTCTGGGCGCCACACTTTAGAAAGGATATATTGGCCTTGGAATGAGTGCAGTGCAGATTCACCAGAATGTTACCAGGGCTCCAAGTGTTAAAATATGAGGAGAGATTACATAAACTAAGCTTGTATTCCCTGGAATATAGAAGGTTAAGGGGTGATTTGATTGAGATTTTTTAGGAGTTTGAAAGGAATTGATAGGGTAGATAGAGAGAAACCTTTTCCTCTGGTGGGGGAGTTTAGGACAAGGGGGCATAACCTCAAAAGCAGAGCCAGGCCATTCAGGAGAGAAGTTAGGAAGTGTGGAACTCTCTCCACAAAAAGCAGTAGCTGCTAGCTCAATTAATAATTTTAAATCTGGAATCAATGGATTTTTGCTAACCAAGGATATTAAGGGATATGGAACCAAGGCAGGTAAATGGAGTTAGGATACAGATCAACAATGATCTCCATTGAATGGCGAAACAGGCTCGAGGGGCTGAATGGCCTCCTTCTGTTCATATGTCCTATGTTCCTTCAACCCCGGGCGGGCTTCTGATAGGGAAAACGTACCTGAGCTGCACTATGTTTGTGAGAGGAAAGAAGCCCATGATCTTATCAAAATTAGTGTACTGCATTTGAATTAATTTAGAGAGTTAAATTATGAGGGCAGGTTGCATAAATTTGGCTTGTATTCCCTTGGGTATAGGAGATTGAGAGGTGACCTGATCGATCCCTCCACTCTGGAACTCTCTCCCTAAACACCTCTGCCATGTCAACTCTCCACTCCACCCCCCCGCAACCCTGCCATCTTCAAAGGCCTCCTCAAAACCATACCTTCATATCATTTTTCTCTCACTTCCTGCTCAGTGTCCTCCAATTTCCTGTAAAGTGATTTCGCTCATTTGCTCTGTGGGGGCATTATCTAAGCATAAACTGCTGCTGCTAATGTTGGGTGTGTTCTTTTTCGTTATTGTGTAGTTTCCTTATTGTGTACTGTTTCGTTATATTTACTGTTTCGTTATTGTGTAGTTTCCCAATTGTGTACTGTTTCGTTATTGTGGAATTTCGTTGTTGTGTACTGGTTCGTTGTTGTGTACTGTTTCATTATTGTGGAATTTCGTTGTTGTGTACTGGTTCGTTGTTGTGTACTGTTTGGTTATTGTGGAATTTCGTTGTTGTGTACTGTTTCGTTGTTGTGTACTGTTTCGTTATTGTGTACTGTTTTTTTCTGCACAGTCAGATGTAGGTGTGAGGCGTTTTGAAATGGGTACGATCTGGGTACACAATGAGCTTGTATTACTGCATCACACGCAACCACATCAGCTGATGTTTTATAAAACTGAAATAACTGAAATAACTGGCACAGTTCATTCACTGAAACAGAAACCTGGTTGCAAACTGGAAATGTTTGATTACAGCCAGGAATGCTCAATGCAGGCACTACACAAAAAGCACAATAGCCCACGTGTGTATTAGAATAGAAATCTCACTCCTCTCCACCATTAGCTTCCTCTCCAACTTTTCTAATGATGCTGACTTGGGCTGGCCTGAGGTTCGACGGATGCCAGATTCCCTCCAATATCACACCCAGGTGGCTTTTCTTCATGTGAGTCTGGAGAGTGAGTGTTGACAGGCTATGTGGGCCAATCTTGTCCAATCTAAAAAAAATAAATCCTTATATGGAGTGCAGTTAAATCTATTTAATGGTCATGGAGATCTAATTGAAGCAAACTCCTCACAGAAGCAAATCTCTACCAAGACTTGGGTCATTGCCCAACTCGTGCATCGTTTCTACTGGCTCACCCTGAGCTGATCGAGCAATAAATCTGCATTTGGGACCTCCGATTCAGCATTTGCATCACATATCGTACGCTGGGCACCCAGAGAAAGCACAATGTTTATTTTTTTAAATGGTTGAAACTCCACAGTTTGTGCTTTATGCTTCATTTGATAGCATTCTCGTCTCTGGGTCAGTTTGTTGTGTTTTTTAAGCCCTACTCCAGGCCTTGAGCTCCAGGCTGACACTTCAGTGCAGAACCGAGGAAGTGCTGCACTGTCGGTGCTGCCATCCTTTGGATGAGATGTTAAATCGAGGTCCCGTCTGCCTGTTCACGTGGTGAAGGCGTATGTTAAAGACACTACTTGAAGAACAACATGGAGCTCTCCCAGTGTCCTGGCCAACATTCCTCCTTCAAACAACACAACAAAAGCACAATCATTGGCACATTTGCTGCTATTTTTTGGATCTTTGCGTACAAAATAACTACTGCTTGTGCCTACATATCCACAGTCACTGCACATTAATGTAATTAATAGTATGTCCATCAACTTTGAAATGTGTTTTTTTGATCTTGAGAAGTGGACAACACTATCAAGGCAGTATTTGTTGCCCTGAGACCATTAGGAGTCAACCACATAGTGTTGCCAACTCTGGTTGGACGTATTCCTGGAGGTTTCATCACATGACCTCCCATCTCCAGCTGCCCGCCCAGTCAAACAGCCTTTCTTCCCATCTGGACGTGTAGTTAATACAAAGGAAGAATGCATCAAAATGCAAGAGGACATTAATAAACTTGCAGAATGGGTGTGTAATTGGCAAATGAATTTCAATATAGATAAGTGTGAGGTGGTGCATTTTGGTAGGAAGAATAAGGAAGTTACATACTGCTTGGATAATAAGAGTCTAAATGGGGTAGAGGAGCAAAGATATCTAGGGGTACAGATACACAAATCACTAAAAATAACAACACAGGTTAATAAGGCCATAAAAAAGGCAAATCAAACGCTAGGGTTCATTTCTAGAGGGATAGAATTGAAAAGCAGAGAAGTTATGTTAAACTTGTATAGAACCTTGGTTAGACCACGCTTGGAGTATTGTGCACAATTCTGACCTCCATATTATAGAAAGGAAATAGAGGCATTGGAGAGGGTGCAAAAAAGATTCACAAGGATGATACAAGAACTGAGAGGATATTCTTATCAGGAAAGGCTAAACAGGCTGGAGTTCTTCTCTCCAGAAAAGAGAAGGCTGAGGGGTGACCT
The DNA here is from genome assembly GCF_035084215.1 of Heptranchias perlo. Taxonomy (NCBI): domain Eukaryota; kingdom Metazoa; phylum Chordata; class Chondrichthyes; order Hexanchiformes; family Hexanchidae; genus Heptranchias; species Heptranchias perlo. The sequence goes on along the minus strand of NC_090345.1, from coordinate 10,289,987 downwards.
GATAGAGGCCTTTAAGATAATGATAGGGTTTGATAGGGTAGACATAGAGAAAATGTTTCCACTTGAGGGGGAATCCAAAACTAGAGGTCATAAATATAAAATAGTCACTAATAAATCCAATAGGGAATTCAGGAGAAACTTTTTTACCCAAAGGGTGGTAAGAATATAGAACATGCTACCACAAGGAGTAGTTGAGGCAAATAGCATAGATACATTTAAGGGGAAACTAGATAAGCACATGAGGGAGAAAGGAATAGAAGGGTATCCTGATAGGGGTAGATGAAGTAGGGAGGGAGGGAGGAGGCTCATGTGGAGCATAAATGCCAGCATAAACTAGTTGGGCCAAATGGCCTGTTTCTGTGCTGTAATTTCGATGTAACTCGATGATGTAATCTCCAATATTTTTATAACGAATAAACAAAAGTGTTCAATGGAAAAAATACACAATTTTTAATGCATCTACAATTTTTCTCCTGGGTTTGCTCGCAGCTGTGTCCAGGAGATTAATCTTTCATGCCTGGAGACTCCAGGACAATCCTGGAGGGTTGGCAACCTTACAACCACATGGTGTGGGACTGAAGACACATCTAGGCCAGACCAGTTAGGGGTGGCAGGTTCCCTACCCTAAAGGCCAGGAGTGAACCAGTTGGATTTTTATGACAATTCGGCATCTTTTATGGTCATTTGCTGGCGCTGGCCACAAATTACCTGATTTATTCAATTCAATTTCACAACCTGCCAAGGCGGAATTTAAACTCATGAATCTCTGGGTTGCTACCCAGTACCATAACCATTAGTCCACCATACCCAAGCTTCAGAGAGATGTGATATGGTGTTGTATAAATGCAAGACATTTTTCTCTTTGAATACATTCTTCTGGTCACTTCATGCACCTGATGTTACAAACAGACCACCATTCAAGTAAGTCTTTTAGTCAGCTACCTTCTGTGCCATGATAAACTACAATATGTGCAGAATTCCCTACAGCATCTCGTAAGTTCCGGTATAAGGAGACGACAAAATACTGCCGCTGAGGAAATTCATAGTGACTGATGAAGCACCAATAGTCTATGTTCGCCAATAAAACATCTCTCTGCCTCTATTAAAGGAACAGGTCACGAATTGATTATGAAATGTAAGTAAAGGTTCACGGCTTTAGATAATGATTAAACAATGTGTCCAAAACAAGAGCCTCCCTCTATAGGTCAGTCGATATGTTGGGAGTAAAAAATGACCCCTAATTAAACTACACTGGGACCTGTCAACATGTTTAAATTACAGTTGCAATTTGGATTATATCCGTTGACATTTCTTCCTCTCCTTCCCCTCGCCACCCCACCCCTCCCCCAAGAGACAGAGGGACCAATCATGTCACCCCAGGCCATTCTTAACCAATTCCAAGAGGGCATGTCAAGGGTGGCACTCGCTTGTCCTCAGCAGATTTCTTGGTTGCCCCCTCAGTTAGAGAACGTTACTTGATATGTGGGAAGACGGGGAGGGGGTGGGGGTTGGGGTGAGGGCAACCTGAAGGAGGAAAGAAAAATTGCGTTTTAAGAAACAGGGGGGCCAAAGACAACTCATTTTCTTAAAGTTGCTGCTGAAAAGGCACAAATAGATTTGAGAGAAGCTGCGGGGGTAGATTAACAGGTTTTACCACCTGCCTTCCTGGTTACTGAAAGACTTTGTTATCTGTTGTCAGTTCAAGTCAGGTACTGATGCTATTAAGAACAGTGTGGGTGGGGGAGGGCCACATCCTTTCATGAGCGCGGCTGTCCGATTTTCATGGAAGTCAGTCCCTGAAACTTCGTAAGTTGAAGCAACACGATGATTTTCGGCAGAAGTGTTTACCCGTGGAGTTGGCAGACAATGATGGTTTTTGATGGCTTTGTCCCTGATTTCGTGGAGCCTTAGGCGCAGGCCTAATGATGGGAGAGAGGACGCCACACCTCTCTCTGCAGTCAAATCTCCTCAATTAACAGGCCAGCTTTTTTTTTTCAGAAATCAGCTTTTTATACAGTTCACTGTTTTTTAAATCATTGATAAAATAAATTGACGCACAAGGCTAAGGTTTCTTTTTAAAAAAAAATTGAGCCTGACCTCTCACCTGCGATTAGGGTTGTCAACCCTCCAGGATTGTCCTGGAGTCTCCAGGAATTAAAGAAAAATCATTAAAAAAGATTTGTGTTTCTTTTTTAAAAATTTTCTTTGAACACTTTTGTCAATTTTTTCTCTGATAACGCTCCTGTGAAGCGCTTGGGATGTCTTACTACAACAACAATGTGCATTTATATAGCGCCTTTAACGTAGTAAAAACGTCCCAGGTGCGATTATCAAACAGAATTTGACACCGAGCCACATAAAGAGATATTAGGACAGGTGACCAAAGGTAGGTTTTTAAGGAGCGTCTTAAAGGAGGAGAGAGAGGCGGAGAGGTTTAGGGAGGGAATTCCAGAGCTTCGGGCCTAGGCAGCTGAAGGCGCGGCCGCCAATGGCGGAGTGATTAAAATCGGGGATGCGCAAGAGGCAAGAATTGGAGGAGGGCAGAGATCTCAGAGGGTTGTAGGGCTGGAGGAGGTTACAGAGATAGGGAGGGGCGAGGCCATGGAGGGATTTGAAGACAAGGATGAGAATTTTAAAATCGAGGCGTTCCTGTTAAAGGTGCTGTACAAATGCAAATTAGTTGTTGTTTAATAGTTATAAAAATACTGGAGATGGGAAAAAAAAGGCTGCTTGACTGTCAGTCAAGATTCATTCGATCAGCTGACGAAGAGTCCGTTTAGTTTCCAGTTAGCGTTGAAAGGCGGGGCACCGTGAGGATGGGCATGTCAAGCAACCAATGAGGTGCATGGGGGCGTTGGAGGTGGGAGGTCATGTGATGAAACCTCCATGAATACATCCAACCAGAGTTGGCAACCCTACCCGCAGCAATCCGTCCTCAACCGTCCTTTTAGGCAACGTGTGTCAACTGAATAATACGTAATTCACTCTATCACCTGTATTATGCACAGTAAACTGGGGCTGCGTGAGTCACACACACCCTCTCTCCAGTGCACTGCTACCTTATATCGAAGGGAAAACAGGAGAATGCTGGCAGCGTACGTCAAGTTAGTCAGTTAAAATCCAATTAAACAGCTTTCCATCTGGACACTTATCATCCTGCACGTACGGGGCGAAGCAGGGCAAAGTCCAAAGTTTTATTTGTTTGTTTTTAAGCACGCAGAGTAGGATTGTGCAAACTCCACTAATCCCGGCAAAGGGAGAAAAAGTTCAGCTGAGGGGGGTATTGCAGGGAGAGCTAACCAACAAATTAAGGAACTGTTTTTATTAAAAATGGGGCAGTTTTTGTTCCTGCTGTTTCTCAAAGGAGAGATTCTCTGAGCATCAAACTGTCCCTTAAAAATCCAAAATCATTATGACAAGTCTATAGCAGCTGACAAGGTTAAAACCAGTAATCAAGTACCTATCTATTTATATCCTTTAGAGCTCTTAAGGGCATGTGAATCCCTACTTAATTTAAGAAGAAATATTAAAAAAGATTTTTTTAAAAATATTTAAAGGAACATTGCCAAAGTTTTGCAAGGTACTTAACAGGCCTCTATAGTGATATCATGGGTGACATGTGACACTGCCAGCTTTAAAAAAACACAGATCTCCTATGATGTTGCTCACTGTGAGTCGGAGCCTGTGCTGATTGACAACAATAGGAGTGTTAGCAACAAAGGGTGACATGGAAAGCATGATGAGGGACGTGCGATGTTTGGAGCCCCACAGCTCACCGTGCCCGACGTTAATGAGGCCATTGCCTCAAAATGGCAGCCGCCTCTTCGTGGTGGGTATGGGCGATTGGCCGCGCTCTCCGCCAATCAGTCGGCCAAAAGTCGAAATCGAGCCCCCCCGCCCCGCCGTCGTCTTTACGTTGCATTTATTCACACAGTTGGCACCACTGCAATATAAATATGATGGGGCTGCTGCCCCCTGATGGCACTTTGACCCACCAAGACATGGTTTTTCTCTGTGCTGTTGGAGGCAATGCACTGGCGGTAATGAACAGGAACAGATGCTGCTGACACCTGCACACCGTGGGCTGCCATTTTGTTCTGGTTGCACATGTGCAGAACTCCCAGCAACAAATAAAAGTCACAAACACGTCATGGAGACGGGCGTACCAGCAACTTCCTGAGAAAGGGCAAATATTTTACTGGACTGCCACAGATGTGTTTTCTCAGCTCTCCGTGGTTGACATGTTTCATCCTCTTACTCTTCTATTCTTACTCTTTTTCTCCCCTCCCATTCGCTGTTGGCCAGTTGCTGGAGTATGATTTCACCCTCTGGTGTCTATCCAGGTGGCCATTATTTATGAGTGAGCCTTGATAGTGAGTGGCACTAGAATATGTGGAAGAAACCGGAGCCAAAGTTAGAGCTCTCAGGACAGTCGAAAGTCCATAGACAAGCAGCAGCCTACGGAGGTTGAGTCTGATCAATCTTGAGCCCGCAGGAACCAGGTTGTATTAATTGCTTGTCATTTAATGCATTCTGAAGAGAGTTGTATTATAACACTGTTCTAAGTCAATATTAAAACTTCTTGTTGAATAGCCAATCGGGCCCGAATCACAGGAAAGTTACTGTTGAAGAACTAACAACCCTTTGTTGTGACAGTAATAGGAACATCCGCTTACATTGGCACAAACTCGATAAGCCGGATGACCTGTTTCTGTGCCGTCACATTCTGCCAGCGCCAGCAGGCTATTCAACTCAGCAGGGCATCACATTCAACCTCCACACCTGCGCATTTTTCCAACCGGGATCACTGGAAAGCAAACAAGGAGGAGGAACTTTAGCTTATTTCCCTCTTCCCTAATCCAAGGTGCCGAGGCCAACCGGAGAGGGACCACTGCCATCCGGCAGAGATCAGGCAGCAGCACAGAGAGCAAAAACAGATTACCTGCTCGTTTATTTCATTGCTGTGTGTGGGACCTTGCTGTGCACAATTTGGCCGTTGCGTTTCTTACGTTACAACAGTGCCTACACTTCAAAAAGTACTTCATTGGCATAAAGCGCTTTGGGAAGTCCTGAGGTTGCGAAAGGCACGATATAAATGCAAGTTCTTTCTTTCCTTTCAGATTGGGAATTGAACCTGCGACCTTCCTGGCCCACATTATAGGAGCCGTGTTTTTATACTTTAAGACTGTTGGTTCGGTCATATTTCCCATTGATTAGATAACCGGTGGGCAGCTGGTGATATCAGTGCTGGGTCAAGGTTTACACAGAATGTCTGTTCTCCAGCTAACTCTGCCCAGCACACACACGCACACGCACACGCACACGCACACGCACACGCAACAGAGATCCGAGCGAGGGCGGTGAGTTTGCCTACTCCGGCTCCTCCTTCGGATTATGTGGCGAGTCAGTAGGACACCCTCCCCCTCCCCCTCTAATGTCTATAACAATGTCTTGGGTAAGACACGAGAGGGTGACCGGTCTCAATTTAACTCTTTGGCTACCAAACAGAATTTTGCCGTTTTTCAAAAACGTGCAGCTTCCCTGCTGCATAACATACTGTAATAGAACGAGAGAGGGAGGGTGCGTGAGCCATAGGCTTTGGAGAGCTCTGTATCTGCAAGAGGGGCACAGCTTTAAGAAATTGTATAAAATGTCAGAATGGCCAAGACAAGACGGTATAGCTTTAAGGAATCTTTAAAGGCAATTAGGGTCAATCATGGACGTTTCCCAGCCTGGAAGGATAAAAGGCAGGAAAATGGTTCAGTTGGGGAGAGGCTGGATCTAAGAGTGAGAATCTGTAGGTGGTAATCCCTGTTACTGTTTTGTTTATCTTTGCAGTTAAAGACACAACTGCTGTGGGTGAATAAACCTCACTTGTTTTGAATATTAAGCTCTAGTCTGCGTAACTAATTGACCACTGAGTCCTGCGTCTGCTTCAGCTTCTTACAATATGAACATACAAAATTGACGGGCAGGAAAAGACCAGCCAGCCCATCAAGCCTGCCCCACACGATGATGGTCAGACCATCATGGCTAAACACTTCATCCCCTACCACCACCCACCCCCGCAGCCATGTAATCTCCTCTCCTGGGAAAGTCAAAAAAAGAGAAACAACCCAGGGCCAATAAGGGAAGGAAATACTCTGGAAAATTTCTCTCCGACCCTCTCAGGCGATCGAAACCAGTCCAGGAGATCACATGGACCAGATAACCTTTGCAGATTGTCTGAAACTTCTTAATGAGTTATACCATTAAATTCAATCTCAGAGTATTACCTAATTTACACAATTCAGCGAACAAACATAAAACTTATACATTAATAATTTACTGTTACACTGAGCTCTCAAAGGAATAATATAATAATTTATACAAAATGCCGACTATGAGCTAAGAGTAATATTACCCCAGGGACAACTCATGTGAATAGAATGATATTATAATAGCTCAGAACTAACAACTGACAGCTTTATTGCACGTTCAAGGTCACTTTATCATTCCCAAGAGGCAGACAACCAGAAAACTGCTGTCCATAACTTATTTATTATTATATCCTTGTTCCAAAACTTTAACGAAAACTTGAGAATGTTTCTAATCACTTCAAGCTGGCTACAGCAGTTGCTGACCGAGTTCCATCACTGAGAAACCGAGGTGAAGGGCCAATGCCCATACAATGCAGGACATCACCTAGGTTGAACGGAGAAGACAAAGGAAAGCAAGAGGCACATAAGAACATAAGAAATAGGAGCAGGAGTAGGCCATACAGCCCCTCGAGCTTGCTCCGCCATTCAATCAGATCATGGCTGATCTTCAACCTCAACTCCACTTTCCCGCCCCTTCCCCATATCCCTTGATTCCCTTAGTGTCCAAAAATCTATCGATCTTGAATATATTCAACGACTCAGCATCCACAGCCCTCCGGGGTGGAGAATTCCAAAGATTCACAACCCATTGAGTGAAGAAATTTCTCCCCATCTCAGTCCCAAACGGCCGACCCCTTATCCTGAGACTATGCCCACTAGTTCTAGACTCTCCAGCCAGGGGAAACAGCCTCTCAGCATCTACCCTGTCAAGCTCTCTCAGAATCATATATGTTTCAATGAGATCGCCTCTCATTCTTCCAAACTCTACAGGTGAGGCCAAGTTTAACACCGTAGATTGTTAAGAGGAAAAGAAGGCTGGGAGGGGTGGGGTGTCCCCCCAGTTTTGAGGTCCTGAGAAGGAATGAGTTAGAGTAGGAGATTGTGTGTAGGTGTTGGTTGTGCCTCAGTGGTAGCACTCTCGTCTCTGAGTCGGCAGGTTGTGAGTTCAAGTCTCACTCCAGATATTTGAGCACAAAATTTAGGCTGACACTCCAGTACAGTACTGAAGAAGTGCTGCACTGTCAGAGGTGCTGTCTTTCGGATGAGATGTTAAACTGAGGCCCCATCTGCCCTCTCAGGTGGATGTAAAAGATCGCATGGCACTATTTTGAAGAAGAGCAGGGCAGTTCACCCCAGTGTCCCAGCCAATATTTATCCCTCAACCAACATCACTAAAAAAAGATTATCCGGTCGTTATTACATTGCTGTTTGTGGGATCTTGCTATGCGTAAATTAGCTGCCGCGTTTCCTACATTACAACAGTGACTACACTTTAAAAGTGTTTCATTGGCTGTAAAGTGATTCGGGGCATCCTGAGGTTGTGAAAGGCACTATATAAATACTGGTCTTTCTTTCTTTCTGGATGAGACTTGATTGCAAAACAGCAAAAATGCAGAGAGAAGATCGATCACATAGGATGGCACATTGTACCCTGGGAGGAGGAAGAGAGGAAAGTTCAGCCCAGCAATATCTGCAATATCAACAAAATAGATAAAGACAACAGCTAGCTCAGCATAGGCACTGGAGAGATTGAACTTTAGCACCTTTCTGGTCTATAAGGTACAGTATCGTACTTAACTAAGACCACAGTCGCAACAAAGGTTGCAACAGAGGGTGGGGGACATGGGGGTAAGAGGTGAGAGAGGAATTACCTTTCAGATAGCAAGCTTATAGTTGAATCCAGTGTAGGAATGTGATAATGGTGTTCGAAAAGCCTCACCACAGATAAAAGAAAGACTTGCATTTCTATCGCCCTTTTCATGACCTCGGGATGTCCCAAAGCACTTTATCGCCAATGAAGTATTTTTTTTATTTTGAAGTATAGCCACTGTCATACAATAGGAATTTGGACAAAGCAAGCTCCCATGAACAGCAACGTGATAATGACCAGATTATCTGTTTTTAGTGATATTGGTTGAGGGGTAAATATTGGCCAGGACACTGGGGATAAGCAAGCAATTTTTTTTTTATATATTCGTTCATGGGATGTGGGCGTCACTGGCGAGGTGCCCATCCCTAATTGCCCTTGAGAAGGTGGTGGTGAGCCGCCTTCTTGAACCGCTGTAGTCCATATGGTGAAGGTTCTCCCACAGTGCTGTTAGGTGGGGAGTTCCAGGATTTTGACCCAGCGACGATGAAGGAACGGCGATATATTTCCAAGTCGGGATGGTGTGTGACTTGGAGGGGAACGTGCAGGTGGTGTTGTTCCCATGTGCCTGCTGCTCTTGTCCTTCTAGATGGTAGAGGTCGCGGGTTTAGGAGGTGCTGTCGAAGAAGCCTTGGCGAGTTACTGCAGTGCATCCTGTCAATGGTACACACTGCAGCCACAGTGCGCCGGTGGTGAAGGGAGTGAATGTTTAGGGTGGTGGATGGGGTGCCAATCAAGCGGGCTGCTTTGTCCTGGATGGTGTCGAGCTTCTTGAGTGTTGTTGGAGCTGCACTCATCCAGGCAAGTGGAGAGTATTCCATCACACTCCTGACCTGTGCCTTGTAGATGGTGGAAAGGCTTTGGGGAGTCATGAGGTGAGTCACTCGCCGCAGAATACCCAGCCTCTGACCTGCTCTTGTAGCCACAGTTTTTATGTGGCTGGTCCAGTTAAGTTTCTGGTCAATGGTGACTCCCAGGATGTTGATGGTGGGGGATTCGGCGATGGTAATGCCGTTGAATGTCAAGGGGAGGTGGTTAGACTCTCTCTTGTTGGAGATAGTCATTGCCTGGCACTTGTCTGGTGTGAATGTTACTTGCCACTTATCAGCCCAAACCTGGATGTTGTCCAGGTCTTGCTGCATGTGGGCTCGGACTGCTTCATTATCTGAGGGGTTGCGAATGGAACTGAACACTGTGCAATCATCAATGAACATCTCCATTTCTGACCTTATGATGGAAGGAAGGTCATTGATGAAGCAGCTGAAGATGGTTGGGCCTAGGATACTGCCTTGATGAACTCCTGCAGCAATGTCCTGGGGCTGAGATGATTGGCCTCCAACAACCACTACCATCTTCTTTTGTGCTAGGTATGACTCCAGCCATTGGAGAGTTTTCCCCCTGATTCCCAGTGACTTCAATTTTACTAGGGCTCCTTGGTGCCACACTCGGTCAAATGCTGCCTTGATGTCAAGGGCAGTCACTCTCACCTCACCTCTGGAATTCAGCTCTTTTGTCCATGTTTGGACCAAGGCTGTAATGAGGTCTGGAGCAGAGTGGTCCTGGCGGAACCCAAACTGAGCATCAGTGCGCAGGTTATTGGTGAGTAAGTGCCGCTTGATAGCATTGTCGATGACACCTTCCATCACTTTGCTGATGATTGAGAGTAGACTGATGGGGCGGTAATTGGCCGGATTGGATTTGTCCTGCTTTTTGTGGACAGGATATACCTGGGCAATTTTCCACATTGTCGGGTAGATGCCAGTGTTGTAGCTGTACTGGAACAGCTTGACTAGAGGCGCAGCTAGTTCTGGAGCACAAGTCTTCAGCACTACAGCCGGGATGTTGTCAGGGCCCATAGCCTTTGCTGTATCCAGTGCACTCAGCCATTTCTTGATATCACGTGGAGTGAATCGAATTAGGAAGGCAAATGGTATATTAGCCTTTATGGAAGGGGGTTGGAGTATAAGAGTAAGGAGGTCTTGCTACAATTATATAGGGGTCAGTTGAGACCATACCTGGAGTACTGTGTACAGTTTTGGTCTCCTTACCTAAGGAAGGATATACTTGCCTTAGAGGGGGTGCAACAAAGGTTCACGAGATTGATACCTGGGATGAGAGGGTTGTCCTATGAGGAGAGATTGAGTAGAATGGGCCTACATTCTCTGGAGTTTAGAAGAATGAGAGGTGATCGCATTAAAAGGTATAAATTTCTTAGAGGGCTTGACGGGTAGATGTTGAGAGGCTCTTTCCCCTGGCTGGAGAGCCTAGAACGAGGGGGCACAGTTTCAGGATAAGGGGTCGGCTATTTAGGACCGAGATAAGGAAAAATTCCTTCACTCAGAGGGTTGTGAATCTTTGGAATTCTCTACCCCAGGGGGCTGTGGATGCTGAGTCATTGAGTATATTCAAGACTGAGATCGATGGATATTTGGACACTAAGGAAATCAAGGGATATGGGTATAGGACGGGAAAGTGGAGCTGAACTAAAAGATCAGCCATGATCTTATTGAATGGTGGAGCAGGCTCAAGGGGCCGCATGACCTACTCCTGCTCCTATTTCTTATGTTGTTATAACTCCCCGACTCTTCTTCGAAATAACGCCATGGGATCTTTTACGTCTACCTGAGAGGGCAGACGGGGCCTTGGTTTGACGTCTCATCCAAAAGACGGCACCTCCAACAATGCAGCACTCCCTCTGTACTGCACTGGAGTGTCAGCCTAGATTTTGCGCTCAAGTCTCTGGAGTGGGACTTTAACCCACAACCTTCTGACTCAGAGGCGAGAGTGCTAACAACTGAGCCTCAGCTGACACTACCGTGGGAAAACTGTTCATTGAACACCACCGCCCATTACTATCAATCAATGGCCAGCAGCACCAACTCTTTCTTCAAACTGTGTGGCCCATTTGTGTTTCAGTCCAAAATTTACAGGCATATCTTTTAGTGTTCACCAGGGGTCTGTTTATTTAATCTGAAGTCCTGGACTCTTGAGAGTGAAATTTGCTGAAGAGCTCAGATGCTTTCTAAAGCAATGTTTTGAGCATCACCTTGGTCAAAATGTAATCATTAACTCGTGTACAGGGTTGTGCAGCGCACAAACATTTTGCTGCACCATAAGGCTGATATATTTGCTGCACAGTATCATTGTGCTACCAGGCTGCTGGGGCCAAAGGTGTGTGAGTATTTTTATATGGATTGGGGAAGAGGTAGAAACACATTCAGTTAAACGTACAGTGTTCTTTGTTAAGTACGACACTGAGCCTTACATCTTTCGGATGAGATGCCTGCCCTCTCAGGTGGATGTAAAAGATCCCATGGCACTATTTCAAAGAAGAGCAGGGGAGTTCTCCCTGATGTTCTGGCCTCAGCCAACATCACTAAAACAGATGATCTGGTCATTATCTCATTGCTGTTTGTGGGACTTTGCTGTGTGCAAAGCGGCTGTCGTGTTTCCCTACATTACCTCTCAAAACTATTTCATTGGCTGTAAAGCACTTTGGGATGTCCTGAGGCCGTGAAAGGAGCTATAGAAATGCAAGTTCTTTCTTCTTTCTTACAGAGTAGGAAGGTGCTACAGTTCAATCTGGTCAGTGTCTATGCTGAGTTAATTTTTCTCAGCCAGACTGTCAGCAGGGATTCTAGAATTAGCTACAGCATCCCTGAGCTAGACAGGGCGCTTCCCAATTTCAAGGCCCATGTGTGCTTAAGTGTCAGCTTGGCTTAGTGGCAGCATTCTCACCTCTGGAGATAGGAGAAAGTGGGCATAAACCCCACTCTATGACTGAAGCAGATAAATCTAGGCTGACACCCCTGTGCATTACAGAGGGAGTGCTGCATTGTCGGAGGAGTCGCCTTTCAGACGAGAGGTTAAACCGAGGCCCTGTCCGCCATGCTCAGGTGGCTGTAAAAGATCCCCCGGCACTTTTTGAAGAACAGCAGGAGAGTTCTCCCAGTATCCTGGTCAACCTTTGCCCCTCAACCAACACCACTTAAACATGTTCATCTATTCATCTGTCTCATTGCTCTTTGTGGGACCTGGTTGCGTGCAAATTACAGTTGCCAACATTACAACAGAGGAAACATTTCAAAAGTAATTCACTGGCCTCCAGAGAGCCTCGAGACATCATGAGGCTGTGAAAGGCACTATATATAAATGGAAGTTCTTTCTTCCTCTCTTAAATATATAGTCCAGCTTTGGTGATCACCCTATGCAGTGACCAATACTGAGGCATTGCAGCAGGACATTCAGATGCCATTCCCTTAACAAAAACATCCTTTAAACTGTGAAAATAAAACCTGCTGATTGACAAGTATGCAAATTAAAACAAATACATCTGCAAATAGATAGTCGGGTAGCTCTGCATGCACACGAATTATACTCCGGGGATTTGCATTCTAATGAATAATCATTTGAAATCTCCTTCCCTTCAGGCAAGGAACATAGGAAGCATCGCCTGATGGAGTAAAGACAGATCACCACACATCGGTTCATAAATAAATCACAAACTACTGCGCCCAAATTGACATCGGGGAAACGATAATGAAGTTCTGACATCTGCAGTGTTCCTCAGGAGCCTGGTATTATTCACACCATAACAAGCACTGAACAATGTCTCGAGGGATGGTGTCTGTCCTGTGCTCAGACAGGTCAGCCCGCAAGACGTCTGCAAATTTAAAAAATTTAAAAATCGGGCACCAAAACATCTTGACGTTTGAAATAAAAACAGGAAATGCTGGAAAACATACAGATGCTGCCTGACCTGCTGAGCGTTTTCCCCAGCACTTTTCCGTTTTTTATTTCAGGTTTCCAGCATCCGCAGTATTTTGCTTTTGTCTGATTTTTAGAGTTAGGAGTCCATTTTCCCACTTACGTCTGTGCCGTACAAATGTGGAGACAATTTGCTGCTGGAAGCCTACCTCTTTGGCCAAGAGTTTGGTCACCTTTCCAAATATCTCCTTCTTTGGCCTCGGTGTCAATGCTTGTCTGATTACCCTCCTGTGAAGCGCCTTGGGACGTTTTGCTACATTAATTTGTAATTGCAAGTTGTTGTTGTATTAAAGGTCTTCATTGAATTTCATCAGCACTGAAATGGAAAAACTTGAATTCAAGCCTACGATTAACCTTAACCCTCTCTCCCAATCCGGTCTCCGGTCCAAATTTGGACTTGGGAAAAGGTGGCAATATTAGACATCAAATAAAATTCAGGCCGGAATATCTAGTAGAGTTATAACCGAGCTTCAGTAACTAGTAGTCCCTGCAGAATTTCAGGGCCATTATCTGCTGTAGATCCACCTTTCTCCTCATGCATCTCAACGTGGCGGCCATAGCTGCAGGAACACAACGGCCGTCATTTTACGAGTCTGCACCACCGGAAAGTCGGGTGCAGGCTGCCCACAATTTGCCCCCCCATTACAATCATCCCCATAGTGCAAATTAAGTGGGAAACGGAAATCAGACCCTGTGCGGACGACAAACGTTCCATTTTGCCTACAGCCAGAAGATATGGCAAATGTCAACCGTGGCTCAGTTGGCAGCATTCTTGCCTCTTGCGTCAAGTCGCACTCTAGAGACCTAAGCAAATAACCTGGGCTGACACTCCAATGCAGTACTGAGGGAGTGCTGCATAGTTGGAGATGCCGTCTTTCAGATGAGACCTTAAAACCAAGGCCACGTCTGCCCTCTCAGGTGGACGTAAAAGATCCCATGACATTATTCGGAGAAGACCAGGGGATTTCTCCCCGGTGTCCTGGCCAATATTTATCCTTCTACCAACATCACTAGAAAAACAGATCATCCGGTCATTATCGCGTTGCTGTTTGTGGGAGCTTGCTGTGCGCAAATTGGCTGCTGCTTTTCCTACGCTACAACAGTGACTACACTTCAAAAAGTACTTAATTGGCTGTAAAGCGCTTTGGGACATCCCAAGGTCGTGAAAGGCGCTATATAAATCCAAGTCTTTCTTTTCTTTACATTATCTGATCCCGATTAACATACATTCACGAGACCCCCGCCTGTTTCCGGTGGGGGCTTTGGCTGCCAGGGTCGAGGACTGCCTGAAAATCAGAAGGGGCAGGAACTCTTCTTTTCTTCATGATACAAAGCAGTAAGAGATCAGGGGGTTGAGATGACTTGTTAAGCGGCAAGGATTGAGCTCAAACTGTATCTTAACGTCTCTTGAACTCAGATAAATTACAGCCTACACTCTTACATGTATTGGTCCCCATAATGTAGATAGAGCATAGCTATTTTATACTTCGAAGAACTGATTAATGGAGGAAACAGCACGCTAGAGGAAAACTGATTATTTGTGCTCTCGTTTTAGAGAAGAAGAGAGGAGGTTCTGGGACTAACGGGAGGCCTGGGCCTGGATGAATTTGCACTGTGACTTTGTTCAGCATGGGTGAATCTGCTATTTGTGTAAGGGGGAGCTCGATGTCTGGATATTTAGGGACGCTTTTAATTCCCGATGGTATTTTTCTCTCTTTGTTTTAGGTTGAATGTGTTTTGTGTCAGTAATGCACCCTGCACTTTTTTTTAAAAAAAATTTACAGCGAAAGAGACTAAAAACACACCGTTTCCCAAAGATCAGCTGTGAGGTTGGACGACGAGTTCCACCAGCAGCAGCAATCTGCGTGGCCCAACTCAAAGCCGCAGTTACTGGAGCATGTGGCTCCTACTGCAGTGATATTGACTTTTGTTTCACTGAATGTTGCAGGGTTATAACACATCTTGTGCCAACAGCCACTAGCAGGGATCTGCAGCAGCCTCGCGATGACTGATTTCAAATTAAAAAGCATATATACTTTTTAAAATAAGTAGCTGGAGCTGCATTGAAGGTCACGATATTTCAAAATGTTCTATGAAGCATATCACAAGCATTCCCACCCCCTCCCCCCCCATTTAAAAGTCAGCTTGGCTCAGAAAACTGCTCTCTCTCTCTCTCGCCTCTGGGTCAAGCAGGTGGTGGGTTCAAACAGCACTCGATTTTAAGGCCATTTTGTATTGGTCTCCTTTTAAGTCGGATTCTGGAAGTCCAGCCAGGTCCCAGTGTTTACGCAGTTAAATCCAGTTTCCGTAGCCGCAGACTTACTGACCCGATTTTTCTTAAGAGTCTCCATAAACCCGATGTGACACCATAAACACTGGGAGCTCCCTCACGGTTGCTGGATGCTCAGAATCCAACTTAAGAGATCGATATAAAAGTGGCTCGAGGCTGACACTTGAGTTGCATGAATTGAGGGAGTGCTGCATTGTCAGTGGTGCTGAACTTTGGCCAAGGTCTTAAGCCGAGCTCCCGTGTGCCGCTTCAGATGGATGTTAAGGACCCGACGGTGCTATTCAGAGAGATGGGAGCTCCCTTAGCCAACATTCCTCCCTCGGCCAACACCACCTAAAAAGGGATTAACTGGCCGTTCATCTCATGGCTGCTTGTGGGACGTTGCTGTTGCAGAATATCTGCTGTGTCAGCAATCTCACCCTGAGTCAGAAGGTCGTGGGTTCGAGCCCCACTCCAGAGACCTGAGCACAAAAATCTAGGCCGACACTCCAGTGCAGTACAGAGGGAGTGCTGCACTGTTGGTGGTGCAGCATTTCGGATGAGACATTAAACCGAGGCCCTGTCTTCCCTCTCAGGTGGACGTAAAAGATCCCTCGCCACTGTTCGAAGAAGAGCAGGGGATTTCTGCCAGGTGTCTTGGCCAATATTTATCCCTCAACCAACGTCACTAAAACAGAGTAATTTATTTCACTTCTATTTGCTGTGCGCAAATTGGCTGCCACATTTCTCGACATTACAAGAGTGACTACAACTTCTAAAATACCTCATTGGCTGTGAAACGCTTTGGGACGTTCTGATATTGTGAAAGGCCAAAACAAATATTTCTTTTTTTCTTTCAAGAGAGAAGGAAGAAAACTGAAGGAAGGTGGGGGGAGGAGGTGGGGTGGGGGGAGGAAAAAAAGGATGAAAGCCAAACAAAATAGACGTTGTTAACTGAACTGCAGAAATTAAACAATCTTATGGATAACTCCCCCATATCCTTTGCTTTGTAGGTCTCCATCTTACCCCAGTATTTTAATAGAATTTTGATTTCATCTTCAAATAAATGGGTTATAGCTTCATAATCCTCCCGAGGGTCGTCACACTCAGGATATAAGCTGCGTGCTTGACAAAAAGAGAAACAGCGAGGTAATGTCTCTGCAATTCTCTGGGACCGCAGATTATATTATAGCCTGCTGTCATCCCAGGGAAGCTGTTAACACTTTAATAAAAGGAGCAGGTAGAAAATGCATACCCAAGCATTTAATATTGCGATACAATCCATTAACAACCTGGAATTCCATTCTGTTCACGTACCGAGGCAAAATTCGTCAGTGGATATGAAGTATTGGTTAGGCCACATTTAGAGTACTGTGTGCAGTTTTGGGTACCTTCATTACAGAAAGGACATTAACAATGACAACCTGCATTTATATAGCGCCTTTAATGTAGTAGAATGGCCCACGGTGCTTTAAGCCCTGGAGAGCACACAGCACAGATTCACCAGGATGACGCCAGGGAGGGGAAACTACATTTATGAGGATACTGGAACTATTGCCACTGGAGCAGAAAAGGCTAAGAGGAGATTTAATAATTTTTGAGATTATGAAGAGTTTTGATCAAGCGAAGAGAGGCTATTTCCGCTGGTTGGGACTTGGTCACGATAGTGATTATTTTCAAAGTGACGACCTAAGAGAGGGAGGAGAGAGATTAGGGAAAACTTCTTTACACAGACGATTGAAGGAGCGTGCAAAACTTTGCCTTGGTTGAGACAGAGGTCACTGATTCCTTTAAGGGAAAATTGAATAAATATTTGAAGCAGAGAATGGTACAAGGCAATGGAGATATTGCTCTTGCAAAGAGCTGGCACAGACACGATAGGCCAAATGGCTTCCTTCTGTGCTGTAAGTTCTATGGAGTGACCCCCATGACTCGAGATGAAGGCCCTGCATGGCCATTCACTCTTGCAGATTGGCTCTTATTCTAGGTATGACATCCGCTTAGTAATTTGGTATGATCATTGCCACAAGTGAAATGCTTACTGGCCATTATCCCTGGACTGAGCCATATTGTTATGCTGCCACACATAGAAAAACCATGGCCATTCCAGCAGACTCCCACTCTACGTCTGACGGGGGTCGACCAGAATGGCCACAAACTCAGCCACGCCGTGGCTCCTTGGTCCCATCCGCGTTGGGGCAGAAATTCCGCCCGCCCACACAAGGCAATCGGGGGGATCGGGGGGGGGCCCAGGGCTGGGACTCCTGGAGTCAAAAGGTTCCCACTCCCTCAGTCAGCACCTGGCACAGGTACACTTGGTTTCACCAGGCATAACTGGCCAAAGGGGTGGGAGGAGGGGCTCAACAGGAACCGGTGTTGGGGTCTGGAACCCTGAAGGTAAGGGGCCCCGAATTATTTTGGGGAGTTTGAAGCGGGCCCCTTTGTAAGAGGGCTGTGGGGACTCCCAAATGGATGTGGTAGGGGGAACCTGGCATCTACCACCCCCCCCCCTGACTTGATACCCAACGTTTCCAGGCTCTTCGGTAAATGGGATGCCAACGATGCAGCCGTACACCGTCAAAGACCTGCTACTCCTGGCCCACCCTCCCACCCCGACCCTGAAGACGTCAGCAGGACCAGCAGTGATGGGCATGGCCGGGCGGATCCTTACACTCACACCAGGAAATAGACCAACCACACACCCCCACCGCCGCCCCCCCCCCCCCCCCCCCACAGATTGTTGAGGCCGATGCTTCCTTGGAAACTGCTATTCTCAATTTTCTTTTGAAAACGGTCCTGTGAAGCGCCTTGGGACGTTTTACTATGTTAAAGGCACTACATAAATGCATGTTGTTGTTGTTATTGAACTGCTCAGAATTGCTATGTGTACCAGTATTTTCCTGTTAATGTGTCAGTGTGTAGAAATTAAGGAGGATTCAGTGGCGCATCAATTAGCAAAGTTGGCTCTCATCCATGCATTAGGTAAAGAAAGTCTGCTGTGCGCACAAAAGGTAGAAGGCAATCAAACATCCTAACCCTCTGGTGTTCACTGACATACTTTGAAAGAATGGCTTCCTAATGTTTAATTAAACCTTTTAACCTGCGATCATTTTGAAGATGTTATCTTGTGCCGTCCTACACTGTCTCATCCAAGAGTTAACAAATGTGTTGTACCACCCTTGACAAGTTTTCTTTGTTGGTTTGCCTTATGTGAGAAAGAAAGACAGAAAGACTTGCATTTATATCATGCCTTTTATGACCTCAGGACGTCTCAAAGTGCTTTACAACCAATTAAGTACTTTGAAGTGTAGTCATTGTTGTAATGTAGGAAATGCGGCAGCCAATTTATGCGCAGCAAGGTCCCACAAATAGCAATGTGATAATGACCAGATAATCTGTTTTTTAGGTGTTGGTTGAGGGATAAATGTTGGCCAGGACACAGCATGCCTCTCAAAACATTTCACAGCTCAGCCATTTTTGCGCACAGCCAGATTCCACAAGCAGCAGTGAGCAAAGGAATGTTGGCCAGGACACCCACCAGCAAATCATTCAAAGGAACAAGCAGGGTCTCCATTCAACATCTCAATTATGTAGGTATGAGGGGCGAGTTGGCTAAGGTAGATTGAGAAACTAGATTAAAAGATATGATGGTAGATAATCAATGGCGAACATTTAAAGAAATAATTCATAATTCTCAACAAATATACATTCCCTTGAGGAATAAAAACTCCACGGGAAAAGTGATCCAACTGTGGCTAACTAGAGAAGTTAAGGATAGTATTAGATTAAAAGAAGAGGCTTACAATGTTGCCAAAAAGAGTACTAAGCCTGGGGATTGGGAGGGTTTTAGAAATCAGCAAAGGATGACCAAGAAATTGATAAGGAGGGAGAAAATTGAATGAGAGTAAACTAGCAAGAAATATAAAACCAGATGGTAAGAGCTTCTACAAGTATATAAAAAGGAAGGGATTAGCGAAAGTAAACGTAGATCCCTTAGAGACAAAGGTAGGAGAAATTATAATGGGGAATAAGGAAATGGCAGAGTCGTTAAACAAATATTTTGTATCTGTCTTCACAGTAGAAGACATAAAAAAACGAAATAGCGGGGATCAAGGGTCTAATGAGAGTAAGGAACTTCAAATAATTAAAATTAGTAAAGAAAAAGTACTGGAGAAAATAATGGGACGAAAAGTCAACAAATTCCCTGGACCTGATGGCCTGATTTCTAGTGTTTTAAAAGAGGTGGCTGCACAGATAGTGGATGTATTGGTTTTGATCTTCCAGAATTCCCTAGATTCTAAAACAGCCCCCATGGATTGGAAGGTAGCAAATATAACACCGCTATTCAAAAAAGGAGGGATTGAGAAAACAGGGAACTATAGGCCAGTTAGCCTGACATCAATAGTAGGGAAAATGCTAGAATCTATTATTAGGGACGTGGTAACAGGGCACTTAGAAAATCATAATATGATCAGGGAGAGTCAACATGGTTTTATGAAAGGGAAATTATGTTTGACAAATCTATTAGAGTTTTTTGAGGTGTAACTAGCAAAGTAGATAAGGGGGAACCAGTGGATGTGATAGATTTGGATTTTCAAAAGGCATTCAATAAGGTGCTACACAAAAGGTTGTCATACAAGATTAGAGCTCATGGGATTGGGAGTAATATATTAACATGGATTGAGGATTGATTAATGGACAGAAAACCGAGAGTAGGATTAAACAGGTCATTTTCAGGTTGGCAGGTTATAACTAGCGGTTGGGCCTCTGCTGTTTAATATATATCAATGACTTAGATGAAGGGACTGAGTGTAATATATGCAAGTTTGCTGACAATACAAAGCCAGGTGGGAAAGTAAGCTGTGAGGAGGATGCAAAGAGGCTGCAAAGGGATATAGGCAGGTTAAGTGAGTGGGCAAAAAGGTGGCAGATGGAGTATAATGTAGGGAAATGCGAAATTATCCACTTTGGTAGGAAGAATAGAAAAGCAGAATATTTTTTAAAAGGTGGAGAGTCAAAGAAATGTTGGTGTTCAGAGGTATTTAGGTGTCCTTGTACACGAATCACAGAAAGTTAACATGCAGGTACAGCAAGCAATTAGGAAGACAAAGGGTATGTTAGCCTTTATTGCAAGGGGGTTGGAGTATAAGAGTAAGGAGGTCTTGCTGCAATTATATAGGGCTCTGGAGTACTGTTGTGGTCTCCTTACCTAAGGGGGTGCAAAAAAAGGTTCACTAGATTGATTCCTGGGATGAGAGGGTTGTCCTATGAGGAGAGACTGAATAAAATGGGCCTGTATTTTCTGGAGTTTAGAAGAATGAGAGGTGATCTCATTGAAACATGTAAAATTCTTAGCGGGCTTGACAGGGTAGATGCTGAGAGGCTGTTTTCTCTGACTGGAGAGTCTAGAACTAGGGGAGATAGTTTCAAGATAAGGGGTCGGCCATTTAGGACCGAGATAAGGAAAAATTTCTTCACTCAGAGGGTTGTGAATCTTTGGAATTCTCTACCCCGGAGGGCTATGGATGCTCATTCATTGAGTATATTCAAGATTGAGATAGATAGATTTTAGGACATAGGGCAGGAAAGTGGAGTTGAGGTCAAAGATCAGCCATGATCTTATTGAATGGCAGAGCAGGTTCGAGGGGCGGTATGGCCTATTCCTGCACTTATTTCTTATGTTCTCATCCCAATCAAAGGTCAGCAGCTTTAGCAATGCAACACTCCCTCAGTACTATGCTGCATTACCGATCTATGGTTTTTGCTCAAACCTGGCAAATGAGGCTTGAACCCACGACATTTGAACTCAGAGGCAAGAGTGCTACCAACTGAGCCAAAATCAAACTTGCACCTGAGGGTTAAGTTTCCGAATCTGTGCTCCCGCAGGGAACCTCACCCATCGGAGTGCATATCATAATGTGAGAGAGTTGCTGCGCACAATCTGCCTACCAATAAAATAAATGATTGGGAAATTCACGAGCAGGTGCGGTTGCAAACCGAAAGTGCCCAGTCGGTAAATTACCCCTCTTACATCTTTGGTACTGTCGCAAAATGTGTCACTGTTTGGCCCGCTGCAAAGGTTTTAAGGAATATTGCTAAGCAATTTCCAAAGACTTGCAATGTTGTTAATATCTGTCACTAGCAATAGTCCTACCACACCTGGAACATCCTACGTCAGCGGGCATATAGGTGAGGCCACCCCCTACTGCCGCTCCATTTTGATTGACCAGTTGGAGGATTTTAGGAGAAACTTTCCACGTGGTTGCCAAACGTTTGCGTTCCGAGCAGACAACTCACTTTTTTGACCCCTGTCACATAGTAGCTCTCAACACAGCATTTCTGGATTCAGCTGAGACCTGCTCCATAAAGTTCATAATTTTGCCACTTGCTGGAGGAGTTAATTGGAAAACAGATCAGGCACGGATTAGACAGTATGCAAAACCAATGCTTCGTACCGTACTCTTGTTACATAGAATTTACAGCACAGAAACAGGTCATTCGGCCCAACTGGTCTATGCCGGGGTTTATGCTCCACCCGAGCCTCCTCCCACCCTACTTCATCTAACCCTATTAGCATATTCTTCTATTCCTTTCTCCCTCATGTACTTATCTAGCTTCTGCTTAAAGGCATCTATGTTAATCGCCTCTGGGTAAAGAAGTTTCTCGTGAATTCCCTATTAGGTTTACTAGTGACTATCTTATATTTATGGCCCCTAGTTTTGGGACTCCCCCACAAGTGGAAACATCGTCTCTGAATCGACCCTATCTAACCCCTTCATAATTTTAAAGGCTTCTATTAGGTCAGCTTTCTCTTTTCCAGAGAAAAGAGTCCCAGTCTGTTCAGTCTTTCCTGGTAGTTATATTTCTTGTCAATATTTGCAAATATTAAGTGTGATATTTACAGAATCTTCTTTGCCCATTATTTGCTGCATATCAGTGACATTTTTGTCATTGCTCTTGCACACAGTTTTTAGAATGGTTTTGTATGTGTAGCCCAGTTTGAGGCTCCGATTGCTAATGAAGTTACAGGAAAGCTTTGCTCTGGTTTGGAAAATAAAGGCATAGATTCCTGCATTTCCCTTAAGCCAATGTCAGTCAGTGTCCCTCACAAATATAGATCTGCCATAAAGATATTATAAAGGGGCTCAATAATCTGACCTGTGCCCCCTCACAAACACGTTTCTTCCCTTCTAAAGCATCACATATGCCATCATTTTCAGGCTGGCATGTAGGGCCTAGCTGCCCCACTGCTACAGATGTTAAGTCAATGCACTGGCCGACATTTATCCCTCAACCAACATCACTAAAGCAGATTATCTGGTCATTATCACCTTGCTGTTTATGGAATCTTGCAGTGCAAATTGGCTGTCACATTTTCTACATTACAACAGTGACCACACTTCAAAAATACTTAATTGGCTGTAAAGTGCTTTGGGAAATCTGAGGTTGAGAAAGGCGCTATATAAATGCAAGTTCTTTCTTTTTTTTTAAAAGCTGCTTAAAAGACCATGAAAGTTGCTGTTTTGCTGGAAAAACCCCGATGGTCACTTAGAAGCCACTTAGGGATGGGCTATAAGGTCTAGCCAGTGTTGTCCGCATCCCAAGAACAAATTGTTAAAAGTTGCGCAGCTTAATTTGTGGGTTATAATTCTGTACTTAGGAGTTGGCAATGAACAAAGATTAAAAGGCACAAACAGGAAAAAAACTTTACATAAAAAACCATTTCCCCCCTCTTTGTGTGGATTATCTGTGCAATGCTCATGAACTGACTGAACAGAATTTTTCAGCAAATGCTAAATATTTAATATGACAGTAATATGAAGGAGTGCAGCAAGAGTGGAGCGTGTGTGTGGATCGTTATGCCCAAAAGAACCAGAGGGGAGGTGTGAATTTTTTTATAACACGGCGAATTGTCATGATTTGGAATTCACTGCCTGAAAGGGCGGTGGAAGCAGATTCAATAGTAACTTTCAAAAGGGAATTGGATAAATACTTGAAAAGGAAAAACATATGCAGAACTATGGGGAAGGAGCAGGGGAGTGCGACTAATTGGCTAGCTCTTTCAAAGAGCCGGCACAGGCACGATGGGCCGTATGGCCACCCTCTGTGCTGTATGATTCTAAGGCGGAATATTAGCTGCGACAGGGGGCAGCGACAAGTCATGTCTTCAGGCTCTAAATATCGCAGAAACTAATGGGATTTAACGCTGATGTAAATGACAGAGTTGCGTGACGCTGACGGTTTTTCCGATCAGCGATCGAGAGTATTGTCACCTACATCACCAGCAGCATCTGTTTATTTCAAATTTACACTATTAGTCTATATTAATATATTAAGACCAGGCCTTGTAAGAGGCACAGTTAAGCCTCCATTTACAGTGGGAAGTGCTCACACAAAGATCAGCCTCAGGTTAAGATTCATCACTTTGAAAACTGTATCCTCATACAGAGCATAACCAGTAACTCATCTCTTTATTTTCCCCTTCCAATTTTTCCCTCGTCCTCTCCTGAAAGCGCAGATTCTTATTGCAGTAAAGAGCCACAGATAGCAGCATGACGCCAGTATCACCAGTTTTATGTTTCATTTGTTCTCGGCATGTGGGTGATGCTGGCAAGGCCGGCATTTATTGCCCATCTCTAGTCGCCCTTGAGAAGGTGGTGGTGTTGGTGGGCTTCGACCGTTACAGTCAGTGTGGTGAAGGTGCTCCCACAATGCTCTTAGGTAGGGAATTCCAGGATTTTCACTCAGTGTTGCCCAAATCCCAGGGATGGGGTTATTGGCTTAATGGGGATGGATACCTGAGCCTTTATGGTATTTGCTGGGCTTTCTTGAAGAAGAGGAGGAACTTGCATTTATATAGTGCCTTTCACGACCTCAGGGCGCCCCAAAGTTCTTTACAGCCACTGAAATACTTTTGAAGTGTAGTCACTGTTGTAATGTAGGAACTTTTGCCCTGTGGGGTGTCCAGAATTACAAAATAGCACCTTGACACTTCATCAGGGATGGACCAGTCTGGCGAAAAGGCAAACGGTTGTTGCAGAAACCACTCTTCCTTCCGTTGCCACTTTCCTAACGGCAATCGACGTCTTTGAGGACTGCCTTTGGGAAACAGCACTGGTGGGCCCCAATTCCACCTTTACATTGGCTTGACGAGAGGTGGAACCAGCAGGATTTCTGCCGGGGAACACCATTCCACCAGTCTCGCCTCTTACGGTAACGTCAGGAATGGGGAGCGACGGACAAAATGGCTGCTGCCGCCCTTCTTGTCGGAATTCTGCATCGAGGACTGAAAGGGGCAGAGACCCGGCAGGATGGAATTCTCACCCAAATTCGCTCCACCCAACCTTCCTGCCCAGATTGCATGATTTTTGTGTCAGAAAGCCAGAGGAATTTCGGGGCTGATTGTATTTTTTGGACCCAAAAGAGATACCTCTCTGTTACCGGGGTCAAGCCTGTTGCTACGTATATATTTATGGGATGCAGTGTAATTAAGAGTTCAAAGTTTTTGCCCATTTCTTCATCAGATTTTTTTTAAATTTTGCTTCTTTTAAGGAACTTGTATCTATCGTTGGATTGTGTCCAGCATGAAAACACAGCCCACTTTCCCATGAACATGTTCAAGACAAATTTCACCCATGGATGAATAAGCAGTGAGTCAATGTCACCTTGAGATCAGGACTTCTGAAAAGTTCTCACTGTCTATTGAAAATATGACAAGAGCACGGAGAATATAGCTTAATGTGGACAGGACTGCATTTTATTTAGAGC
This sequence comes from Heptranchias perlo, assembly GCF_035084215.1. Taxonomy (NCBI): domain Eukaryota; kingdom Metazoa; phylum Chordata; class Chondrichthyes; order Hexanchiformes; family Hexanchidae; genus Heptranchias; species Heptranchias perlo. The sequence continues at coordinate 10,265,176 of NC_090345.1, read as the reverse complement.
TGACGGACGATTTGAAACAAGACTCCACTTTTCTTCTCTTGAATATTTATCCTACGGCATTCAGCAGAGAAACTGAAAAAAGGTCCAACATAGAACTTACTGGATGATTATAGAACATTTTTCAACAGTTATTTATTCCACTTCTTTTACATTCCTCCCTGAGTATATTCAAGGTTGAAATGGATAGATTTTTGGACTCTAGGGGAATCAAGGGGTGTGGGGGATCCGGCGGGAAAGTGTTGAGATCGAAGATCGGCCATGATCTCATTGAATGGCGGAGCAGGCTCAAGGGGTCGTATGGCCTACTCCTGCTCCTATTTCTTATGTTCTTACATTCTCACACATGCACTAATCTCCGACTGAGATAATCTATCGCTCCTGAGAAATTAACATAAGAATACAAGAAATAGGAGCAGGAGTAGGCCATACGGCCCCTCGAGCCTGCTCCGCCATTCAATAAGATCGTGACTGATCTTCGACCTCAACTCTACTTTCCCGCCCGATCCCCATATCCCTTGATTCCAAAAGTCTATCCATCTCAGCCTTGAATATACTCAACGACTCAGTATCCACATCCATAATTACTGCTAATCCTTTAGACTGCTGATCCCAATCTGATTTCTGTTAGTCAGAACACGAGAAGAGAGTACAGTCTGAATTGGCCATAACCATTTGCAACCCCCCCATCCAATTTCCTCTCCCCAGCTCTCCTGAAAGCACCAACTTATCTTTGAGTTCCTTTGGTGCTGCCAACAAATGTGTCTCACCCGTTCTTCATTGAGAACACTGAGTCAGCCATGGCTCGGTGGGTAGCACTCTCACCTCTGAGTCATGTAGGTTGTGGGTTTAAGCCCTGCTCCATTGACTTGAGCACAAAATCTAGGCTGACCATTCCAGTGCAGTACTGAGAGAGCACTAAACTGTTGGAGGTGCTGCCTTTCAGATGAGATGTTAAACCAAGGCTCTGTCTGTCCTCTCAGGTGAAAGTAAAAGATTCCACGGCACTATTTCCTGGCCCAATATTTATACCCCAACCAACATCACTAAAAAACAGACTATCTGGTTATTTTCTGATTGCTGTTTGTAGGATCTTGCTGTGAAATTGGCCACTACGTTTCCTACATTACAATAGTGACTACACTTCAAAAAGTACTTCAGTGGTTGTAAAGCGCTTTGGGACGTCTTGAGGTTGTAAAAGGCGCTATAAAAATGCAAGTCTTTCTTTCATACTGTGGGCCTAAATCGTGCGTATTCCCAGATTATTTGATCACAACTAAACCCAATCTAAAATTTACACATGCCCATTTTCCCACTGGACAGGAGCAGAACCTGGGTGAACTTTAACCCCGCTCTAGCCTTGGGGCACTAAGGCCATTCATTGGTTTCCAACTGCTGTCCTGACTGAAATCAGCTAACTCGGAAGAGTCCAGGTCTCGAGCCTGGTCACTCACTGGTCTGCCTAGTTCAGTACCACGCCACACAATAGCTTTCATATCAGCCGTGGCTCAGTGGGTAGCATTCTTGACTCTGAGTTAGAAGGTTGTGGGTTCAAGTCCCGCTCCGGAGACTTGAGCATCCAGGCCGATACTCCACTGCAGTACTGAGGGAGTGCTGCACTGTCAGAGGTGCCGTCTTTTGGATGAGACATTACACTGAGACTCCATCTGCCCTCTCAGTAGACATAAAAGATCCCATGGCACTATTCGAAGGCTAGCAGGGGAGTTCTCCCTGGTGTCCTGGCCAATATTTATCCCTCAACCAACATCCCTAAAACAAATTATCTGGGCATTATTACAATGCTGTTTGTGGGACCGTGCTGTGCGCAAATTGGCTGCTGCAATTCCTACATTACAACAGTGACTACACTTCATTGGCTGTAAAGCGCTTTGGGACGTCCTGAGGTCAGGAAAGGCACTAAGTAAATGCAAGTCTTTCTTTCTTTTTCCTCCCGTTCCCAAAAAGCACACGACGCAAAAGCAACCATTGGCCAAGACCAGTACCAAAGAACCACAGCTGCAACGGAATAATGAAAGATTTTCACTGCTTTCATTATCATGCGAACTATCACGTCTTGCTTTGAGGCAGGCGTTAAACCCCCTGCTGCCAGAGGGCTTCTGGAATCAAGAATTTTATTCCTGACTGATTAGGGCCCACTGTCGTCGGTGTTCCATGTCGTTAGAAGCTAAGCGCATAATTGGATCCTTCTTTATTAAAGATTCATTAAACACGCTGGTAATCTTTTGGAAATCGCATGTGACATTCCGATCACTTTGTACTGGAATAGCAACCTCAGTACCTCACTGCAGCCGTGCGTTCTTCAGAGGCTGAGCAGGGGGTGTGGGCATGGGGGGGTTCTGATGCTAACATAAGAGACCACAGCAGCTTGTAAGAAGGTCAGTCTTTTCTCATTTCATTCTCTGTTCAGGCAGTGGTGATTTTCAAAGTCCTTTTTTAAGCAATTTATATAGAGCTATGACCGAGTCTGCTGGCTTTTTTTTTTGATTTTTCACAGTAAAATGGGACAGAACCATGGAATGCAATCCTCAAAACACAACATTGAAAATACAAAAAACGTAATATAAAAAGAGAATTTGACTTATTCTGTCACCTTAAACTAGTGGCCCCCGTTACAGGGGATGGCAGCCCCTTTGGTAGATTATGGGCAAAAACTTCCGGGTTCCCACGGCAACCAGCAAGGCCTCACAGCAGAAAGCGACTTACTGGATGGAATCATACAACGTAGGAGGAGGCTATTCGGTCCATCGTGCCTGTGCCGGCTCTTTCAAAGAGTTATCCAATTCGTCCCGCTCCCCTGCTCTTTCCCCATAGCCCTGTAAATTTTTCCCCTTCAAGTATTTATCCAATTCCCTTTTGAACGGCACTATTGAATCTGCTTCCACTGCCCTTTCAGGCAGTACATTCCAGTTCATAACAACCCGCTGCGTGAAAAATTGCTCCTCATCTCCCCTCTGGCTCTTTAGCCAATTATCTTTAATCCGTGCCCTCTGGTTACCGACCCTTCTGCCAGTGGAAACAGTTTCTCCTTATTTACTCTATCAAAACCCCTCATAATTTTGAACACCTACGGGTGATGTGTTCACTATTTTCTGATAAGCCACCCACTGGGTGCCAGTGGCAGGGGCGGGGAGGGGTGGTCTCAGAAACCTTCACCCCATAAGCAAGACTCTGATTTCCCATCTTCATGGAAAATGGACGGAATCCTGAAATTCTTAGAATCCCATATGATAAAAAAACGGAATTTGACTTAATTGGTCACCGTAAATCAGTGATCCCAATGGCTTGCTTCTGATAAATTATCAATTACTTTCACATGGATTGCGTAGTGGCCATTCAACTAGAACACCCAAGTCTGAATTCCAGTCTTAACTAATAGGCAGCATATGGTAATGTAGCGGTTATGCTACTGGACTAGCAACCTAAAGGTCATAAGTTCAAATCCCAGCATGGCAGATTCCCCTCAATCTGGTAATTTGTGGCTATGGCCATAAAAGCTGTAAAAAGCCAAGTGGTTCACTGCTGTGCTTCAAGGAAGGGAACCTGCCACCTCTTCTCCCCTCCCACCCCCTGATACAGTCTGGCCTACACATGACTCTAGTCAACAATACATGGTTCACTCTTAATGCCTGCTGTAGCCTAGCATGCTTCTGAGTTGAACAATCAACTGCTTAAGGGATGGGCAAGAAATAAGGCCTTACCAGTGCCACCCACATCAAATAAAAATAAGTCCGTTGGCTAAAGAGTTGGGATTATATGATTTGAAATGGCTCAGTTGGTAAATGCACTGTCTGTACAGAACTGGAAAGGTTCAAATTCAATTGTTGGTCTTTTATTTAATTCATTTTTAGGAAGTGGGTGTCACTGGCAAGGCCGGCAATTATTGCCCATCCCCAGTCGCTGTCAACTGAGTGACTTGCTGGGCCAATTCAAAATCCTGGAACTCCCTACCTAACAGCACTATGGGAGAACCTTCACCAGACGGACTGCAGCGGTTCAAAGGCGGCGGCTCACCACCACCTTCTCAAGGGCAATTAGGGATGGGCAATAAATGCCAGCCTCGCCAGCGACGCCCACATCCCATGAACGAATAATAAAAATTTTTTCGGAGGGCCATTAGGAGTCAACCACATTGGCTTGTGACTGGAGTCACATATAGGCCCAGACCAGGTAAGGACGGCAGGTTTCCTTCCCCTAAAGGACATGGTGAACCAGTTGGGTTTTTGCGACAATCCAACAGCTTCGCGGTCACTTTTACAGATACCAGCTTTTTACAAACTGAATTCAAATTCTCGAAGTGCCATGGTGAGATTTGAACTCATGCTCTCTGTGCTGCAGGGCTGCAATGGGGGAGCTAGAGTTGGCCTCTGGGCTGATGCTGTGCCGCTTTCAACTGTCATGATGAAACTCAGCCCACTCACCTGCAGTGACTGTGAAGAGAGTCACATGCACTGACTTTGGATTATGCGTGTTACAATCTGAATTTGACACCAGGTTTGCATCTATATTAGCATAAAGTTTGCTCGAGTTTCATAGTGCAATGCCAGCTAAAATAACAAACAGCCCATAATAGCATTTGAAGCCCATTCACAGAATGTTGTACTGAGAAACCGAACAGAAATGTCACAAGAATAAAAGCGATAATCTGCACCAGTACTGGATTTCAAGATCTCCTAAGGACTCAGGCTTACTGCTAAAGCCCTTCTTCGAGTAACACTCCAGAATTATTATAAACGAATGTGCAACACTAGGGAACGGTGCATTTTATCTTAAATTTCCATAATTTAACCTCTCTCTTCTTAATATGCACTGGGACTGCAATCAGTTTTAAAATTGCCATAGCAAAATATTTAATACTGCACAGCCTAAATATCACACAGAAAAACAAAGACTACGCAGATTTGCTAAAGCTGCCTTCGGCTAATGACAAAGGCATGCAACACAGTGGGGCTGTGAAATAGAGCGATCGCCATCAAAATGAATGGTGTGCCAGATTCACATCATAATCCCTTAACAAGAACAAGAAGTTACATTTCTGCATTGAGCTGTGTTTGTAGGTGAAGTATTTTATTTCTCTGCTGTTTCGATAGATTTCTTTCAGAAAATAACATTTTGGGGCATAGTATATGAATAATTTGAGACATGACATGTGGTAAGTGTAGCATGTTTGGAAGGATAAAGGAGACTTTGGACCTATGGTTCCCAAAGCTCTCCCCCATCACTGGGTTTTCCTTGCGTCATGTCTGGGTCTGTTGTAGACTAATTGAGAGAGATTGATTGCTATGATCAGTCAACAACTCCATTATCATTGCATCATTCGAGTAACAGGATGGAGAAGGCGAGCTAGATGGACCTTGATCTTTTTACATCTAGCAATTCCTATATGCCAATGCTACATCTTCTGTGCATTATCCATCCCATATATCATCCCTTAATGAGGCAGCAACAAGGCACCCTGTTCCCCAACACAATGATCAGTAGCTCTCTTCATGAGCAATTGATGGTGAACACCTGCATCCTACCAGTCAATGAGCTATTGCTGGAGATGCAATGTACTGTGCTTCTGGACTGACCTCTCCATAAAAAAAGAAAACAGCAGAGAAAGCACTATGAGGAGATTCCTCAATCCCAGCAGGGAACAGCATGTGCAAGTAACACATCCCAGGAGATCCTGGATGGCAGCCCGTCCAGTTTTCATCCCTTTTATCTCCGTGATTTCCCAAGATGCACATCCCTGAGACTGACCCTCCTCACCAGGAGCGCTGGATCGTGAAATCATTTTATTCCTGCCCTGTTTCGCAATTTAACCTCTCTGCTGCTGCTTCATGCTGCTTTCTGGTGTTGTTCATGAGCTCAATGGGGATCCTGAATGCCAGATAGACAAAGACCAAACAAGAAATCACACAGCCCAGAAGAAGATGGAAAGCAGCAGTACACCCCATGCACGAGATTATTTGTCCCTCTCTGCATGCTGAAGTTTTTATTTTGTTTTCCCAGTTTTCCTCCTCTGAAGGAGCTGACTCTTGTTGGTGTCGAGATTCTACAGATGCCAGCCATCCTCTGGTACCTAGCCCAGGTGACCATTCTTTGAGAGACAGCCTGGGTAAGGTGCGCAATCTGTTCAACTAAGGGGGCGTGACAACTGAGCCATATCCTGCCCTTAAACAATGACTCACTGGGCAGTGATTAGGGCAAGGGTATTGTGGTCAACTGTAGAGACCCCAACTCTGCTAACTCAGTTCACACTGAGAATTGAACCAGGGACCTTCTTGTTCTGTGTGACTCGGTTCCCCGTTAGTCAATGCACTTACCAACTGAACTGCTTGACAGGCAGCCATTTTTGATTTATAAACAAAAACAACTTGCATTTATATTGCACCTTTAACGTAGTAAAATGTCCCAAGGTGCTTCACAGGAGCGTAATCAGACAAGCAAATTGACATTGAGCCAAAGAAGGAGACATTAGGACAGTGGAAAGGTTTCAAGGAGTGTCTTAAAGGAGGGGAGAGAGGTGGAGAGGCAGAGGGGTTTGGGGAGGGAATTCCAGAGCTTAGGGCCTAGACAACTGAAGACACAGCCACCAATGGTGGGGCGAAGGAAGTCGGGGATGTGCAAGAGGCCAGAACTGGAGGAACGTGGAGCTCTCGGAGAGTTGTAGAGCTGCAGGAGGTTAGAGAGAGAGGGAGGGGCGAGGTCGTGGAGGGATTTGAAAATGAGGATAAGTTTAAAACATGCACACAATGTGGTGAGACAAACTGTGCTAAAATATATTGTATCAATTGCACGTGAGATCATCACGCTGAAAGCATAGCTTTTCTCCCTCCCCATAATCGAGGCAGACAACGCAGCGCAGTACTGAAGGTGCGCTGCATTGTTGGAGGTGCCGTCTTTTGAATCAGACTTCAAACCGAAGCCCTCTCTCCTTCTGGTGGTTCAGGTGGATGGTAAAGATCATATGGCACTGTTCAAAGAAGAGCTGGGAATTCTCCTGGCGTCCTGGCCAACATTCCTCCCTCAGCCAACGTCACAAAACACAGCTTCATCTCATCTGCTGTTTGTGGAATTTTGCTGTGCACAAAATGATCGCCCCATTTGCCTGCATGACAGGAGTTACCAAAGTTCAAAGCTCCTCATTGCATGGGGCATGCTTTGAGGTGTTTCTGAGAGACATCAATAAGGCACTGTAGAAATTCAAATCTTTCTTATTTTTAAATTTTCAAACAAACAAAAAAAGAGATTTATCGAAAGCAGTTTCATGAAGACTGTGTCTCTTTAAATCTCTCACAGGTCAAGTAAATCTTCCCATTTAAAGCTTCTCTCGAAAGCTCTATCCCTTGTGATATTTTAGAACACTGCCCAGTCTGGAATGTGAATTGCTGGCAAACACGGACCCCTTTACATTACACACCACCGCCTCTTCCCCACGTACATGATCCAAACCACCATCTACACTGACAGTCCCATTTTCCTTAACTACACCTCACAGCCTTCGATTGTCTTAAATCTCAGCAGCGCAAAACAAAACTGAAAATAAAGAATAAAGGCAGGATTCATTTCTGTAGTTGCCAAAGGCAAAATTTCCATTCCAGTGGCCTACAAAAAGCTGTTTATTTGTGCAACTGCACCAAAATCTTTTTATAGGCATCTATAGACATACCGCCCCGCCCGCCTGCCCCTGGGTGATTATATAAGGTTAGAAAACAGACTTTTGTTATGAAGATGAAATTGGATTAAGACTGCCTCAAACCCTACCAGTGGTATAACGATGCCCCAAGGAGCCATCCCATAACTGTCATCTTTGTCAACAGGGTATTTTCCTGCTTAATCCTCCTATAAGACAACTGTAATAATTACAGATAATGCACCACACACACATGCCCTTTACCCTGCTCCTATCGCAGATGCTCCTTTTTAATATATTATGAAGAATTATTGTGGATAGTCCCTTAAAGTAATCACAATAATGCCAAAAACGCACATTAACTGTCTGCCATAGTTAGCTGTTCCTCAGGAATGCCTCAACATCGCTCTTTTACAGACTTGCTCATTAAATACCCCTATTTATACTCCACCCTCCTGACAACATGGCCCCTGAAAGGTGAGAAATTTGTGAGGTGCAAAACAATGTGTGCTGTGATGGATGATCTGGAAGATTCTGCATGAATGTGGCAACGTTTACCAATTTAGAAGCATCACATTTAACTAAAAACAAAACAGAAGTGTTTCATGTTTTCCAGCTTATTAAATAAAATTAGCGGTGCACATGGTTGATTATTAAAGTCTATGTTGTCATTGTGGGTAGGCAGGAGGGACACCTTCATGTTTAATTCCAGTCTGACCCCATCTCCCAGACATGACACAGAAAGATGGAGAAAAGAATTGGAAAATCTTTTATAGAAACAGTTTACTAAGAATTCCATTGAATCTAAAAGCCTAGATCAGTGTTACCGCCTGTTATAACAGCAGACAAAGAAATTGCATTAGAATGCATTAAGCTAATCTTTGCACAAGATAATTTGAAAGCCAAGGACTTGTATTTGTGTAGTGCCTCATCCCATCTCTCAGAAGTATTTCAAAGCTCTTCAGATACAATGAATTACTTTGAAGTGCAGTGACTGTTGCTATGTAAGCAAATGGAGCAGCCATTTCGCATACAGCAAGATCCCACAATTAGCAATAACATGAATGTACAGTTAATCAGGTGGTACCGATGGTCAGGACAAATGAGAACACCCAGCTTTTCTTCCAATATTGCCTTGGGATCGTTGATGTCCAACCAGACAGGTAGACGGGACCTCAGGTTAACATCTCATCCAAAAGTCAACCCTGATAATGCAGTCTTCCCTCAGCAGCTCCCTAGATTATGAACTCACACTTTTTGAATGGGGTTTGAACCTTCAACTTTTTAATCCAGAGGCCAAAGTGCTACCAACTGAGCCAAGGCAAGCCCAGAGTCATTGCTGGCGACTGTTCCACATCCTCAAGCTGTGTCACTGGTGGACATCTTGGAGCAAACTGCCCATCCCCTGTCTTGACTGTAGAAAGTCTGTGACTCGGTACAATGAGAGCCATACAGGGAGAACGAAAAGGGAAAAACTGTGGGATTTCATTCACCCTTATAAGAAAGAAAGGCAAGACCCAAGAAAGTAACAATTTCTTTAATTCTAGTGAAGTTGACACCTTTCTTCTCCTGAGCTTTTCAGTGTAATATATTCAGCCCTGTCTATACCAAATGTAACAAGCCTACATTCACCGTATAAATTTAATTTTCTGTTAGGCTACAGGCAAAGTTTTGGAAGTACAGCCACATTCTCACATGCATCGAGTGCATCTTGTGCTGCAAGTGAACAACTTGATCCGAAGTTGCCACTCTGACCTGCAACTCCCCCTTTCTATGGCACTGTGCAGTATGGTACTGAGGGAGTGCTGCACTGTCGGAGGTGCCGTCTTTCAGATAGACGCGGACGTAAAAGATCCCACCGCACTATCCAAAGAAGAGCTGTGGAGTTCTCCCTGATGTCCTGATCAATATTTATCCCTCGACCAACACCTAAAAATTGATTATCTGGTCATTATCTAATTGCTGTTGGTGGGACTTTGCTGTCTGTAAATTTCTGCCGCGTCTCCTCCATTACAACAGTGACTACACTTCAAAAGTACTTCATTGACTGTAAAGCACTTTGGGAGGTCCTGAGGTCATGAAAGGCACTGTATAAATGCAAGTCTTTCTTTTTTTTACTGACAGTAAGTTCTTTTCACAGATGATTTGTGAGAATCTGCTGTAGCCTAGCTGGTAGAGAGGGATTTACATTGACGAGCTGCTTTTTTTCCTCCTTATTTTCTCAGTTTTCACTTATCAACTCATCCCCCTTCCTGTATCTTGGAGGGTGGGTAAGTAAAACAGATGATATGTCAGTTCCCCTTCCCACACACCCTCCTTCCCCACAAAAAATGATGAAGCACCTCACTATAATATCATTCCTTGTTGACCTAGATTCTCAACTGGAACCAGCCACACAAATGCTGTGGCTACTAGAGCAGGTCAGAGACTGGGTATTCTGCGGCTAGTGGCTCACCTCCTGATTTCCTCAAAGCCTCTCCGCCACCTACAAGTCACAAGCTAGGAGTGTGGTGGAATACTCTCCATTTGCCTGGATGGGTGAAGCTTCAACAACACTCAAGAAGCTCAACACCATCCAGGACAATGCAGTCTGCTTGATCAGCACTTCACCCACTAGCCTAAACCTCCAACCCCTGCAGCACCAGCACACTGTGGCTGCAGTGTGTACTATCTACAGGATGCACTGCCAAGGCTCCTTTGACAATACCTCCCAATCCCGCGACCTCCAACACCCAGAGGGGCAGCAGGCGCACGGGAACGCCATCACTTCCAAGGCCCCCTCCAAATCCCTGACCGTCCTGACCTGGACATATAGCGGCCATTCCTTCATCGTCGCTGGGTCAAAATCCTGGAACTCCGTACCTAACAGCACAGTGTGAGCACCTTCACCACACGGACTGCAGTGGTTCAAGAAGAGGGCCCACCACCAACACCTTCTCAAGGGCAACGAAGGATGGGAAATAAATGGTAGCCTTGCCAGCGACGCCCACTCAGTGAGCTGGTCACACTCGCTCAATTGAAACCAAAGAATTTGAGTGACTGGAATCCTGGGGCTGAAAACTGGTCGGCAATCAAGCGTTCAGCCACTGAATCAGAAAGCATGACAAAGCAACGAGGTAGCTTTACTTCCGTTTTGGAAAATACATTCTGGTTTTGCAAGTAGCTGGTGGCGGTGAGAAGTTGGGCAGGAGACTGCAAGCCAGAAACAACGACAAAACCCGCTATCACGAGTGCACCGACTAAAAACAAAACTCCAGGCGAGCGCTGTCGTGGACCATAACTGGGGCTTTAAACCACTAATGCCCAGGGCATGACCTATTCAGGCAAGTAGAGCCCACGCACAGTAGGATGCGGTCATACCGTTCGTTTACACAATGCGATATTCCGCACAGGTTTATTCTCCCTGTTTTCACAGTCGCAGGTGCTCCTTCCCACTTATATACTCAAGTGAGTAAAGAAAAAGATGATTCACTCACTCACTGCCAGTAATTTCGGGATATTTCCCCCACACCACAGTGCCGCCTCCTTAAATTGCGTAATGTTGGGGCTGGGAAATGTTATTCAGTTGAGCATCCTCCATCGGAATGAATGGAGGATCCGACTCACCTTGCAACATCTTGGAACAAAAGCAATTTACGTTCCTTATAGTCAGGCTGCTATTTCCGAAGAATGTCAGGCGACCAGCAAAGAAGGAAGCCATTCAGTTCTTAATTCCTTTAATTGCTTCATCTCACACACCGGTATGGTTTGCTGTGCTATCATTGGGTCAGATCATTGGTGCTGAATTATCGGGAGAGCAAACAGGATATGATATACAAATATGTGGGTGGGAATCAATCTGACAGCCAAAGTGTAACATATCACAACAGCAGTCGCATTAATGGTGTTTCAGAGCAAACGGCACTGAAGGGATGGAAATGCATGTGATCTGGAAGGGCCCTGAGTTGTGTAAAATTTAGATATTTATGATTGAACCTGAAACGCCCCAGCTCAGATCATTTAAAGGTTTTTTATAGTTTTCTCTTCTGCGGGTACTGGCCATTGGAGGCGGACAGTTCCACGACTGGAGGCAACCTACTGGTACCTCGCCCGACAGCACGGACCTCATATGTGGGCCTAGAGTGAGAGTCAAACAGGCTCACGGCTCACAGCCAACACCGACCCCCCCGCACCACCCCCTCCCCACCTCCCCACCCCCCCCCCCCCAATCCTATCCTCATCCAACACCCACTAGGGTTTCCAACCCTCTAGGATTGCCTTGGAGCTTCCAGGGATTGAAGATTAATCGCCTGGATACTACTGCAAGCAAACGCCCGGGAGAAATATCAAAGAACATAAGAACATAAGAAATAGGAGCAGGAGTAGGCCAATCGGCCCCTCGAGCCTGCTCCGCCATTCAATAAGATCATGGCTGATCTGAAGGGGTGTTAAAAAATGATGAGTGTTATTTAATTTCTTTGAACACTTTTATTGATTAATTATAAAAATGTTGCAGACGAGGGGAAAAGGAATTTTACTGGGAGGGGCAGTTAGAGGCGTGAGTTTATGTGATGAAACCTCCAGGAATACATCCAACTCTAATGCCCATGTACATCCACTTCCCAGCAGGAGACACTGAACAGTGATCAGGGGGAGGGACCCTTGCTGAGTCTTCTCGTCTAACGAAGGATACACACCCCGTTCTATCATAGCTGTCTTTTCTCTTTTTGACCAACCTGCTATGTATTTGCATCGAGTTACGTCAAGTCTACAGCAGAGAAACAGGCCATTCGGCCCAACTGGTCTATGCCGGTGTTTATGCTCCACATGAGCCTCCTCCCTTCCTATTTCATCCAACGCTATCAACATACCCTTCTATTCCTTTCTCCCTTGTGTGTTTATCTAGCTTCCCCTTAAATGTATCAATGCTATTTGCCTCAACTACTCCTTGTGGTACCACGTTCCACATTCGAAACACTCTTTGGGTAAAGAACTTTCTCCTGAATTCCTTATTGGATTTATCATTGACTATCTTATATTTATGACCTCTATTTTTGGACTCTCCCACAAGTGGAAACATCTTCTCTACGTCCACCCTATCAAATGCTATCATTATCTTAAAGACCTCCATCAGGTCCAGCATTTTCGGTTTTTATTTCAGATTCCCGGCACTTGCCGCTTTTCCTCTACGAAGTGTCAACGTGCCACGACCTCCAATCAACCAGGAAGACATTTATTGGGAGAACGGGGGATGCAGTGGGTTCAGCACTGAGCTTTCACCTTGGGATCTGGATTAAAATCCAGCCCAGAGTGATCAGATCAAAGTGCCCTCTGTCTCTGCCGGCTGTAATGAAATGACTGGGCAGTCTCAATCCAGTTTCCAGTAAGCATTGGACTCGTGGCACAAAACAACACTAATTCGACACTAATGGGCATTAACTTACTAAGCCACTCACTCAGTTTTGCTACATTACGGCTGTTGTGGACAATGAAGAAAATGTAATATTGGTGCAGTAGAGAAAAGTGCTCTTCTGAGACTAGGGCTGAATCATTGGGCCGTACCTTGCTGGAGTGGGGCACCTCGTGCCGTTAGTTAGACTTTCTTCCTGCATCCTTCAGCTCGAGAAAAATTTTCACGGCGTGACGTGCTGGAAGTGCGAGCTGATAACGGCCCGGCAAGCGCAGAGGGGCATCTGGGACCTCAATGAATGGCGGGACCAACAATGTATCTCCTTAACCAATGAGATTTAAGGATTGGGAAAGAAACCGAGGAACGACAGAGAAGGGGGGTGAATTGGAGTCAAATCAGGTACAGAAAGAGAGGGAAAGAAAGATTGGGTTAAAAGAGAGAGACAAAAGACACAGGAAGAAAAAATTTTTTAAATGTACACTTTCAAAATCTCTAACAAGTATGGTACATGCAGGACTGAGATTGAACAGTTTAAATTGTTCCCTTCCTGGGCCAAAGAGGTAGATTGGCATTGTATTAACAATTATCACATTGTTAAAAAGCTACTTACGCTGTTAAATCCTAACTATATGTGGCGAGTTTAATGGGCAATTAATGTGCAAATCCAGCAAATTCCTAAAAATAACGGGGAGGCTGAGGGCGAGATGCCGCTTGTGTGAAGCAAACGGTGGAGCGGCGTAAATCGACCAGCTAGTTCTGGAGATTGGCAACTCACGCCGTATCTCTTAATCCCCTGAATCTGTGCATTAACACATCGTTATTGTTCCAGCAAGATCTGGCCCGTTGTCGAGGCAGAGCAGACGGAGCTTTAGCCTGCTCCAAACCGTGAGCTATGATGCAGGATCTCACAGGATAGTGGCTTTGATTTAGGATCTCGCAAGCGCTTGGCAACGGCAGTGTGTGCCGGAAATCCTCAGCACTAACGTCCCTCACCTCGATGAGCGTAAAAATTTACAAAAAGAGAAAAGAAGCACACTTATTGTAGCAAATACACGTTTGCACTAGATAACGATATTACACTATCACTATGGGGTCGGCCACAAGCTACTTCATGGGTGCGGGGGAGAGGGTCACAGTCATGAATAAGATGAACAAGAAGTATATGTAGCTGTGGAGACCATAACCAATGACTACTAAAAGTAATCTGGCCTCAGTAGAGTCGTACTACATGGAGGATTGTGAATTAGGGACTTAGTCCAACAGCTCATTGCGGACTTTATTTTTAATTTCTTCCACTAATTTCTTGCCTCCTGTCCTGGAGTTACTGACCCATGTCGGAGTTCCATGTGGGCCCAGCTGCCCTCTACTACTTGCCTGATGAGCTCATTCTTGGCATGTGAGTCTATAAAGTGAGTGTTGACAGGCTATATCTCCAGGGGAGGAACATCATAGCTGATGTCCTCACCCGACACGCACGCGTTACAGCACAGGTCAGTGGATAGTGGTCAGGAACGGGAATTGTGGGTCCTCGATCTTGCCCTTAATTCAGGGGTGCTGAAGCCAATCGTAGCACTCCCATCACTGCACCTGCTGAGGTCAACTAGCTCAGCGCAGATAAGAATCACACCTGGCTCTGAAAGGTCGTCAGCCGAGGCAGATATCCTGCATCACAGCTCCAAGCAGTGATATCATAAGAAGCAGCAGTGGGGTGTAAGAAAAGTTTTAACCCAATGGAAATAGATATGTATAAAATATAATAAATACAGAGAAGATTACTGACAATAATGAGATCTCAGGTTCAACAGACAAACCATTGAGCTTCAGTCTCACTCCAAAACATCATCCGAACCCCTTCACCAGATCACTTGCAGGTCCATTACCAATTGCCTAGTACCCGCTATACAAGCCCTGTATAGTACCCGCTATACAAGCCCTGTATAGTACCCGCTATACAAGCCCTGTATAGTACCCGCTATACAAGCCCTGTATAGTACCCGCTATACAAGCCCTGTATAGTACCTGCCATACAAGCCCTGTATAGTACCTGCCATACAAGCCCTATATAGTACCCGCTATACAAGCCCTATATAGTACCCGCTATACAAGCCCTGTATAGTACCTGCCATACAAGCCTTGTATAGTACCTGCCATACAAGCCTTGTATAGTACCTGCCATACAAGCCCTATATAGTACCCGCTATACAAGCCCTATATAGTACCCGCTATACAAGTCCTATATAGTACTTGATATATAAGCCCCACATAGTACCTGCTATACAAGCGCCACATAGTACCTGCTATACAAGCCCCACATAGTACCCGCTATACAAGCCCCACATAGTACCCGCTATACAAGCCCCACATAGTACCCGCTATACAAGCCCCACATAGTACCCGCTATACAAGCCCCACATAGTACCTGCTATACAAGCCCCATATAGTACCCGCTATACAAGCCCCACATAGTACCCGCTATATAAGCCCCACATAGTACCCGCTATACAAGCCCCACATAGTACCCGCTATACAAGCCCCACATAGTACCCGCTATACAAGCCCCACATAGTACCCGCTATACAAGCCCCACATAGTACCCGCTATATAAGCCCCACATAGTACCCACTATACAAGCCCCACATAGTACCCACTATACAAGCCCCATATAGTACCCGCTATACAAGCCCTAAGCACATACGAGTCAAATCTTTGCCCCTATATCCCTGGAAACACAATAGGAAAAACAAGTGCCACATTACCATGAACTGGTACCGTCCTTCTGGGAATACTGTCAAAATCCACAGCGTGTCTCACTGGGCACAGTGTAACTCCGAGTATTAATGGGATGAAGAGGTGCATTTTGCAACTACAGCCACTCATTTTCTGCATTCTGAGGTGTATAATACTGTTGAAGTCAGGCTTTGTGAGATAAACTGAAGAGATAAGCCGTCTATTTTTCCTCTGGCATCACGCAGTTATCCTTCCAGAATAATTTTCTACGCTGCTTAGTCACAGGTTCGTAATCTCTGTGGGAATGAAGAATAAACAAATAAAAAAAAAATGATTCGGCAATACTCATATCAAAGTCTAAGTGTCACCAGTTAGAAAAACAACAATAAACAATGTTCATCGGTGTTCTCTCCTCCTCTGACCCTCCAAGTTCATACCCTGACACTCTCTTCTCGGCTCCCCTCTCGATTCAACCTGACAGTCTTCCCGCCTACCCCTAAATAGGGCCTTTAACATAGTGAAAAGTACCGAGGTGTTTCACGGGACGGGACGGGACGGGGGGGGGGGGGGGGGAGTAAAAAAAAATCGGACACCAAGCGGAGGTTGGGTGACGAGTTAGAGAAGGTGAACGAAGACAAAGGTTTGAAGCAAGGCGGAGAGTTAGGGTGCAGAGCCATGATAGCTGAGGATTGTGCCACTAATGGCGTGGGTTGGGGGGAGGAGGGAGGTGGAGGGAGGAAGGGACCAAGGTAATCCAGACTCTTTTTTTTAAGTACAAAGAATTAATCTTCAGGTTTGATTTTTTTTTTGCTGTGTCTCTGGGGTTTTTTGTGAGGGAGGGGGAATCTTTGTTTAACCAAGGCTGGCTAATGGCATCATACAGGAACAAATAGCCCAGGCTCACAGACAGAGTGTTAAACAACTGAACCAAGCTGACACTTGCTCACCACACTTACTGAAGACCAAGAAAAACAAGTTGTTTAAATAAGTGACAGCAGAAGATAAATGGGTGGAATCGCTGCCAGTGATGTTATCATGCGAAAACTTAAAGGGACTCATATCAAATTCGTCACGCTGCCATTTCAATTAACAATTTATTTTAAACAGGTTAACGCCTCCTTTAAATGTCACAGTAGGGAAATGGTACGAATGCATTAGGTGTTCATACGATGCTATCAACAGGAATTTCTACCCAATGATTCTTTTTCCTTCATTCCTGCTCAACATTCACATCTATAGTTTTAAAAAATAATCACTGAACGGGTTCCTCAATCAGTACCTAACAAGATACAAAGATTCATACACAAATTGTACAGGAGATTAGACTTCACCATATGACAAATTAGCGAAGGTTGCACATCTTCTTCAAAACTACATGATGCACTTTTTTAAAGCACAGTTTTGTTGCTCTGAGTTTTCACAGTGTCTACAATTTTTAAGTGACACAGTAAAACCTTGTTATGAAAAACTCTTTACTAAAAGCCTCGTTCATCAGCTCCCCAGATGGATAATTTGGTTGAAGCAGTGAGACCAGAAGTGTCCTGATTTATCATTGTAAATTACCAGGCAGATGGATACAGAGGGCAGAGTGAGAAAAAGACAGAGACAGAGGCAGACAGAGGGACAAACAGAGAGAGAGAGAAAGACAGAGTCAGAGAGACAAACAGAGAGAGAGTGAGAAAGACAGAGACAGAGGCAGACAGGGACAAACAGAGAGCGAGAAAGAGAAAGCTAGAGACGGAGACAGACAGACAGGGGGATAAACAGAGAGAAAGATAGAGATGGAGGCAGACAGAGACAGGGGAAAAACAGAGAAAGAGAAAGGTAGAGACAGACAGACAGAGGAACAAACAGAGAGAGAGAGAAAGGTAGAGATGGAGACAGAGACAGACAGAGGGACAAACAGAGAGAAAGTGAGAGAGAAAAAGATAGAGACAGAGGCAGACAGAGACAGAGAAAAAAACAGAGGGGGGGAGAGAGAAAAATAGAGATGGAGGCCGACAGAGACAGAGGAACAAACAGAGAGAGAAAGAGAACGATAGACACAGAGGCAGACAGCGACAGAGAAACAAACAGAGAGAGAGATAGGGACGGAGGCAGACAGACAGAGGAACAAACAGACAGTGAAAGAGAAAGATAGAGATGGAGGCAGACAGAGAGGGACAAACAGAAAGACAAAGAGAGAGAGAGAAAGATAGAGACAGAGGCAAACAAACAGAGGAACACACAGAGAGAAAGAGGTAGAGATGGAGACAGACAGAGGGACAAACAGAGAGAAAATGAGAGAGAGAAAAAGAGAGACGGAGGCAGACAGAGAGAGAGAGAAAGATAGATAGAGATGGAGGCAGATAGCAACAAGGAACAAACAGAGAGAGAGAGAAAGATAGAGATGGAGGCAGACAGCGACAGAGGAAAAAAGAGAGAGAGAAAGATAGAGACGGAGGCAGACAGAGACAGAAGAACAAACAGATAGAGAGAAAGGCAGACAGAGGGACAGACAGAGGGACAAACAGAGGGACAAACAGAGGGACAAACAGAGGGACAAACAGAGAGAAAGTGAGAGAGAAAAAAATAGAGACGGAGGCTGACAGGGACAGTGGAACAGAGAGAGAGAGAGAGAGAAAGATAGAGACAGAGGAAAAAACAGAGAGAGAGAGCAGCAGTACTGGAAATCTGAAGTAAAAATGGAAAATGAACAAGACATTTTACATGAAAAATAATTTAATCTGATCTGACCTCAGTTCCAATGAAGGCCATTCTAGAAACAGACTAATCTATCGTTTTCAGATACTGACTGACCTGCTGTGCATTTCTGTTGTAAGACAGACCGAGATAGAAAGAGAAAGACAGAGAGAGAGAGGGAGAGAAAGACAGAGAGAGAGAGTGAGAGAGAGACAGAGAGAGACAGAGAGAGGAATCATAAAGATAAACACGAAGGGAGACAGACACGACAGAATCAGTCTCCTGCTGCTCGATCACAGACTGCAAAGCAGCACTACTTATGATGCTCATGGAAAATTCTGCAGCAAAGATAGTCTCAGCATAGAGGAATCTAGCAGTCGGAGGCAGGAGTAGAGCGTCTTAAAGAAACAATAAGCTATAAATATTGGAGGGCGGAAAAAATATTGAACTTGGTTTCATACTTTAGGTGTATTGTTACACATGTCTGTGGAGGAAAATAGAGAGCAAAATCATCAGGGCAATACCCCTAAAAATGGAGCACGCAGAAAAGAACTGATTACTAAGTGAGAGGTTCAGACAGTAGACTGCAGCAAGGAGCCTTGTTCTACTGGCTCTTTGGCCTCTGCACACCAAAACCAAATTTGTCTCCACTTGAGACTCATCCTAACGTATTATTCTCCATTCAGAGTTGTTGAAATCTTGTACATGGATTGTAAAGTACTAACGACGGCTTGCAAAAAGATCACCCATGGGCTGACTGATGCTGAATACTGGATGGGAATTTGGCAAACAGGTCATCAGTGACTGCACTTTATGGCACAGATTTTAATCAAAAATTGCTTCTTTTCTTTATATAAAGCTAACTGCAGCTATTCATTCAGTTCTTGTGTGCTGTTTCCCATTTCATCTCATTTCCTTCCTTGTTCAGAGATGTTGAATAATGCAGAAGTGCAGAATTATATTTTACACGGCGTGAATCACAGTTTCTAAATTTGTGCTGGTGCGATCTATCAGGTTTTCTTTTCAAATGATGATGGACTGACGTCAAAACGTCGCTCCCTCTCCCTGCTTCATCCTGGCTCATCTTTCATTCAGTGCGCACTGAATGAAGCATTCATTTGGCTCATTAAAGACAACTGCTGAGTTAGTCAATCGCAGCTAGGGCGGTGATGGGGGGGGACACTGCAATTAGGGTTGCCAACCCTCCAGGATTGCCCTGGAGTCTCCAGGAATTGAAGATTAATCTCCAGGACACTGCTGCAGGCAACACCCAAGAGAAAAATCATAGGGGCATTAAAAAATAAATGGTGCGTTTTTGCCATTTTCTTTGAACACTTTTGTTTATTAATTATAGAAATATTGGAGGTGGGAAATAAAGGCTGTGTTTGACTGACATGAACATAAGAACATAATAAACAGGAGTAGGAGTAGGCCATACGGCCCCTCGAGCCTGCTCCGCCATTCAATTAGATCATGGCTGATCTTCCACCTCAACTCCACTTTCCCATTCTATCCCCACAAGTCAAGAATCACCCAATCAGGTAATAAAGAGTCTGTTCGCTTTCCAATTGGCGCTGGGCACCACGAGGGTGGATGTGTTGGGCGACCAATGGCGGGAACGAGGGGGCGGGTCATGTGATGAGACCTCCAGGAATACATTCAATCAGAGTTGGCAACCCGAACCACAACTGGCCCTTGGGTCAGGGAAAAGAACAAAAAAAAGCCAGCAACCACACTCCTGGTCACCATCCAGAGACTATTCCTGCAAAGTGCGAACGTCCTTCGCCTCGGGATGAGTGTCACATGACTCTAATCGCTCAGGCGCAGAGCAGGACAGGCAAAGGCTTTGGGGGCAGGTTAGCCAGAGTGTGGGCTCATTTCTGAAGGCAAAGTGGTGAGTGTTATAACGTAAAAATAACTTTCAAGTCCATTCTCACAATACCTTTAACATGGAGATGGAAGGGCCCATTTCCCGATACAAAATGGTGGATAACAAACATGAAAAACTATAGTATAAATAAAATCAAAATGATAACAATACATTTTTACAGGGATCTGTGTCTTACAGTATCACAGAACAGTGAGTTGGCCTATTTGTAACCTAGACTGGCCGACAGATTCATGTTTACTGTAGAAGTGGTTTTCAAACCTTTATATGTGGGACACCGCATGCAAATATTGGCACACTTCCAAAAACCCCGTGGCAATATTGGTATACACTCCCAGAGACCCCCATGGAAATGTTGGCACACTCCCAGAGACCCCCCCCCCCCCATGGAAATATTGGCACAGCCCCAGAGACCCCTGTGGAAATATTGGTACACTCCCAGAGGCCCCTGTGGAAATATTGGTACACTCCCAGAGACCCCCATGGAAATATTGGCACACTCCCAGAGGCCCCCGTGGAAATATTGGCGCACTCCAGGGTACCCCTTGCAAGTACTGACAAACATGGCAGAACCCCCTGAAAATAACAGCACATTACCGGGGACTCCCTACAAATACCGCACACTCTCAGGGACCTCCTGCAAACAGTGACATACTCCCACTTTCGAAAGATAGTCCAAGCCGAAAAATGGAAGATAAGAGTCAATGTTCTGACATTGCGCTCCCAGTGTGAAGCATCACCCCTGGGGGACCATACATCGAAGATTCAGGCTTGCGCTGCTCGTAATCTTCCAACCATTCATTTAAACGGTCAGAAACTCATGCGCAACGCAAGCCCAATTTTTCTCGTGGCTAAGGCTCGAGGCTCCCTGCATGAAGTCGGAAAATTATCTTTTTTCATGCGATCACTGCAGATTTTTTTTTTGCCTCTAGCTTGCAGCAACAGTGAAAGCAGGCTACTAAGTCGGAAAGTACAGAAACTGTTGAGGAGCTGTACTCGCACCACATGGTAATCTCAGCCCCCTGATGGTCAACAACGACAACTTGCATTTATCACAAGATCATAGAACATTACAGCACAAAAAAAGGCCATTCGGCCCATCGTGCCTGTGCCAGATCATTACGGATTTCATATGGGATCTTTTTGTCAAAAGCCCTTTGGATGCCTAGGAACACTAGGTCATGGGGCTTTCCACAGTCCACTTGGGATGTTACTTCCTCAAAGAAGTCTAAAGAGGTTGGTCAGGCAGGATCTTCCCCTTCTGAATCCATGTTGGCTACTGCTTACTAAGTTATTATTACACAGAAACTCCAAGTTTACTCCTGATAATCGAATCCATTATTTTACATGGAATGGAGATGAGACTAGTGGGTCAGGATTTGCCTGCGTCTGTTTTGTCACCTGTTTTGAATATGGGCTGTTTCTAATCTACTGGTACCTTCCCAGTGTCCAGTGACTCCCTCGTAATGGTTTTCAGTGTCTCACAAATCTCCACCCCAGTCTCTCTCAGTATACTGGGATAAATATCATCTATCCCACGGGGTTGTATTTATTTTGAGTCCTTTTAATCTGTCTAGGACTGCCACCTCATTTATATCGAAGCAACTGATTTTACTTTGGTTATCACTGTTTGGGTCTGAATGATGCAATTACAACATCGATTGCAATTTTAAGGGGCACATGGGCGGAGCTTGTGATGTGAACACTCTAACCCACTGGTGTACTGGCGTTCCGATCATGAATGGGCCGGGTAAATTTTAAAATGTGATTATTTATGTGGAGTCTTCCCCCTCCTGGCTCCGCAAAGATACTGCAAACGCCCGATTGGTGTTTGCAGCTGGCCTGGAAAATTCAAACAAGGCCAGAGCCCTCAAAATCGCGGGGGCCTCTTCGCCACTGGAACGGGGAGTTGGGGGGAGGAAATTGGCCAGTCTCGGTCGGTCGCCTAAAAATCAACATCGACCCCTATACTGCTGAATGTTCACTTCCCTCCATAACTGTAGTGACGCTTCAGTTGTACAGAGCCTCGGTCAGACTCTGGAGTACTGCGTTCAGTTCTGGCCACCACACCTCAGGAAGGGTATCTTGGCTGGTGGTGAGAAGGGCCCTTCCCGTCAGATCCTTCATGCACTCCCGGACTCTCAGCGCCACCCGAGGAGGCTGCGGTGGAGACGAGACCGTCACCCATCTCCTTCTGGAATGTGCCTTTGCAAAGAAGGTCTGGAGAGAGATGCAGTGGTATCTGTCCAGGTTCGTCCCGAGCAGTTCCATAACACAGGTTTCTGTGCTCTACGGGCTGTTCCTGGGGACGCACACTGAGACGGACATCAGCTGCGACTGGAAGACCATCAACTCGGTGAAAGACGCCCTTTGGTCTGCCCGAAACTTGCTGGTCTTCCAGCACAAGGAGCTGTCCTCGACCGAGTGTTGCAGACTGGCACATTCCAAGGTCCAGGACTACGTGCTGAGGGACGCACTGAGGATGGGTGCGGCCGCTGCAAAGGCTCTGTGGGGAAAGGCAACCGTTTAGAGCCTTCTCGCCATTGTAAACCGAGGGGCTGCAATCAGGGAAAAATCTCCTCGGGCAGAATGTAAAATTTTAATTGATGTAATGTAACTGTAATGAATCTGTAATGAACCTATAAAGAATCTGTAACGTACCTGTTATCAATAATCTGTATTGAGTGTATTGCAATGAGGCACCCTAGAGTGTCATGAACTGTAATTATGTCCAATGTGTTTCACTGAACTGTACTTGATGTAACCTGCAAATTGTATAATCTGTATTTTGTACGTTTGGAATGTGATATGAGAACTGTATTGTATGTATTGCTGCAAATTTTATGAATAAATTATATATTTTTTGAAAAAAAGAATCTCACTACTTAACGTGGACTACAAAATTCTGTCCAAGGTCATCGCCAATCGGGTCAAGTCAGCCCTGGAGGTGGTGATCCACCCCGATCAGACCTGCACCGTACCCGGCAGGAAGATCTCTGATAGCCTGGCGCTACTCAGGGATACGATCGCCTACATACAGGACAGGGGGGTGAACACCTGCCTGTTGAGCCTGGACCAGGAGAAGGCCTTTGACAGAATATCCCACACGTACATGATGGACGTGCTCTCCAAAATGGGGTTTGGGGAGGGAATCCGCAATTGGATCCAACTGCTCAACACAAACATCAGTAGCGCAGTTTCAATCAACGGGTGGGAATCAGGAAGCTATCCGATCAAATCTGGAGTCAGGCAGGGCTGTCCTCTCTCCTCCGTCTTGTTCGTGTGTTGCATCAAACCCTTTGCCGAGTCCATCAGGAGGGATGCGGGCATAAGAGGGGTGACGATTCCAGGCAGCGGAGGCACTCAGGTCAAGGCCTCCCTGTACATGGATGACGTCGCCGTCTTTTGCTCGGATCAGCTCTCGGTCCGCAGATTGATAAGCATCTGCGACCAGTTCGAACTGGCCTCAGGGGCCAGGGTAAATCGGAGCAAGAGCGAGGCCATGTTCTTTGGGAACTGGACCGACCGATCCTTTGTCCCCTTCACCGTCAGGTCGGATTACCTGAAGGTGCTGGGGGTCTGGTTCGGGGGGGGCCGGGGCGTGCACCAAAAACTGGGAGGAGCGCATTGCCAAGGTTAAGCAGAAACTGGGACTGTGGGATCGACGATCCCTCTCGATCGTGGGCAAGAACCTGGTCATCAGGTGCGAGATGCTCTCGGTGTTGCTGTACGTGGCGCAGGTCTGGCCCATACCTCGCTCCTGCGCCGCGACAGTCACCCGAGCCATCTTCCGCTTTGTCTGGAGATCAAAAATGGACTGTGTCCGCAGGGACACGATGTACAAATCTCCAGAGAAAGGGGGGAAAGGCGTGCCCAACGTGGCCCTCATCCTGATGGCCACCTTTGTGTGCGGCTGCATCAAGCTGTGCATAGACCCTCAGTACGCAAACACAAAGTGTCACTACGTGCTGAGGTTCTACCTGTCCCCGGTGTTGAGAAGGATGGGCCTGGCCACGCTGCCACGGAACGCTCCGTCCAGTTGGACCGTTCCGCCCTACCTGTCCTTCGTGGAAAGGTTTGTGCAGGAAAACACCTTTGACCACAAGGCGATCAGCAAGTGGTCCACACGTAACGTCCTCGAGATCCTGCAGGAAAAGGAGACGATGGATCCTGTCGGTTGGTTCCCCGAGCAGACTGTCAATGTCATTTGGCAGAACGCCTCATTGCCAGAGCTTTCAAACAAGCACGAAGACCTAGCTTGGCTGGTGGTGAGAAGGGCCCTTCCCATCAGATCCTTCATGTATTCCCGGACTCTCAGAGCCACCGCACGCTGTCCCAGAGGAGGCTGCGGTGGAGACGAGACCGTCACCCATCTCCTTCTGGAATGTGCCTTTGCAAAGAAGGTCCGGAGAGAGATGCAGTGGTATCGGTCCAGGTTCGTCCCGAGCAGTTCCGTAACACAGGATTCTGTGCTCTACGGGCTGTTCCTGGGGACGCACACCGAGACGGACATCAGCTGCGGCTGGAAGACCATCAACTCGGTGAAAGACGCCCTTTGGTCTGCCCGAAACTTGCTGGTCTTCCAGCACAAGGAGCTGTCCTCGACCGAGTGTTGCAGACTGGCACATTCCAAGGTCCAGGACTACGTGCTGAGGGACGCACTGAGGATGGGTGCGGCCGCCGGAAAGGCTCTGTGGGGAAAGGCAACCGTTTAGAGCCTTCCCGCCATTGTAAACCGAGGGGCTGCAATCAGGGAAAAACCCCCTCGGGCAGAATGTAAAATTCTAATTGATGTAATGTAACTGCAATGAATCAGTAATGAACCTGTAAAGAATCTGTAACATACCTGTTATCAAAAAAAACTGTAATTATGTCCAACGTGTTTCATTGAACTGTACTTGATGTAACCTGCAAATTGTATAATCTGTATTGTGTATGTTTGGAATGTGATATGAGAACTGTATTGTATGGACTGCTGCAAATTTTATGAATAAAATATATTTTTTGAAAAAAAATATTGTACCTGTAAGGACTACGTGCTGAGGGACGCACTGAGGATGGGTGCGGCCGCCGCAAAGGCTCTGTGGGGAAAGGCAACCGTTTAGAGCCTTCCCGCCATTGTATACCGAGGGGCTGCAATCAGGGAAAAACCCCCTCGGGCAGAATGTAAAATTCTAATTGATGTAATGTAACTGTAATGAATCTGTAAAGAATCTGTAAAGAATCTGTAAAGAATCTGTAAAGAATCTGTAACGTACCTGTTATCAATAATCTGTATTGAGTGTAATGCAATGAGGCACCCGAGAGTGTCATGAACTGTAATTATGTCCAATGTGTTTCACTGAACTGTACTTGATGTAACCTGCAAAATGTATGATCTGTATTGTGTACGTTTGAATTGTGATATGACAACTGTATTCTATGTATTGCTGCAAATTTTATGAATAAAGAATATTTTTTGAAAAAAAATATTGTACCTGTAATGAATCTAATGTACCTGTAATGAATCTGTAATCAGTAATTTGTATTGAGCATAATGCAATGAGACACCCCAGAGTGTCATGAACTGTATTAATGTACAATGTGTTCATTGAACTGTACTTGATGTAACCTGCAAATTGTATAATCTGTATTGTGTACGTTTGGAATGTGATATGACAACTGTATTGTATGTTTTGCTACAAATTTTATGAATAAAGTATATTTTTTGAGAAAAAAAAATATTGGCCTAGGAGGGGGTACAGCGTAGGTTCACCAGAATGATACTGGGGCTTAAAGGGTTAAATTGCAATGATAGGTTGACTAAACCTGACTTGTATTCCCTGGAGTTTAGAAGATTGAGGGGTGCTCTGATCGAGGTGTTTAAAATGTTAAAAGGATTCGATAGGGTAGATGCAGAGAAACTATTTCCTCTGATGAGGGAAATCAAGAACGAGGAGACATATCTGAAAACTAGAGCCAGTCCATTCAGGAGGGAAATCAGGAAGCAATTTTTCACATGAAGGGTAGTAGAAATCTGGAACGCTCTTCCCCCGAAAGGCTGTGGATGCTGGGGCAATTGGGGCTTTCAAGACTGAGATCGATAGATTTTTGTTATTAAGGGTTTTCAGGGGTATGGAGCTATGGCAGGTAAATGGAGTTGAGGTGCAGATCAGCCATGATCTAATTGTAAGGAATCTTACAACACCAGGTTATAGTCCAACTGTTTTATTTAAAAATCACAAGCTTTCGGAGGCTTGTGATTTTTAAATAAAACAGTTGGACTATAACCTGGTGTTGTAAGATTCCTTACATTTGTCAACCCCAGTCCATCACCGGCATCTCCACATCATGATCTAATTGAATGGCGGAGCAGGCTTGAGGGGCTGAATGGCTTACTCCTGTTCCTATGTTTCCAATTTTCTCACATCATCACAGTTCCCTACTGCCAGGGAAGTTTGGCATCTCATCCCTAATGCTTCCAACATTCATGTATGTACATTTTAATATAGATCTACCTCCTTTCAAGTCCCCCCGGATCTGCCTAACCCTGGTCTCCAGTTCATGCATGCATGCCTCTTTGGATACCTATGTCAATACCTGTCTGTTGACTGCCTTCCCTCTGACAATCTGTCTCGTCCTGGACCCTGTTTCCTCCCTGCCCTCTCCCCCTTCACCTATCGATAGCCACATCGATGTTTTTCCGCAAGTCTCTTTGTTCCTGGTTGGTTTGGGTGCAGCCCGTCCCTGCCAAGGTGTTTCAGAGTCTTAAGGAAAAATTGACGTCAAGCCAAAGAAGGAATGAAAGATAAAGCAAAAGAAAGCTGGTGACCTTCTCCTGGGATCCCATTCTGGATCTCCGGGAGTCTGCAGGCAACAGCCTGAAAAACTATGAGGTATAGGATGAGTCCGGAAGGGTAGGGGAAGGAAATTCTAAATAATTTGAAATGTTGTGAGGGGAGGAGGAGGTACAGCAGGGTGGTGGAAGGGGTAACTTTGGTGTCCAATCTATTCTTCATAATGTGCTAAAACCTCAATTAGTATGTAAGCATCATTCAACACAGCCACACATTTAGTAACCAAGGTAACAGCAGGTCTTTTCAGCTATTACAGTAACCTAGCAGAAAATTAGCAATGAATTTAATTATCAGCCTTTCTTTTAGTCCAGATTTATCATAAACTATTTGGATAATTCGTGTAACACTTCAATAACTGGGTTACCTCATATACCAGCGATTAGTTTTCCTTCAGAATTACTAGAAAGATAAGTTAAATGGCCTCACATCAAGTATAACCAAACCTTGGCCCAGATTTTGCTGTCAAAGTAACGGTGAAGCTAATGGTGCTCACCGTTACTTATGCGCAAATCACACAGCAACTTCAGGAGGGGCAGATGCGCGGTCAAACTCAAATATCCAAAAGTTGCTGTCGAAGTTGAACGAGGTGAAGTTACTGTATTTGCGCGGTAGATACGAACTAAACTCGTCACAGAAAGTTAATTCTTGCCCATTTCAGTCTAAGTATCCTTTTAACGATGTGATGTGTTAATTACTGCCAGTCAACCCCTCTGGCACTGAAAATTAACTATTATAGGCGCGGATTCTCATTCCTTCAGGTTTTAATTGTTGTTGGTGATTTTAAAAATGTAAAATTTTAAAATTTAATTTTTTTTTAAAGCTTTTCCTTTCTGTCTCTTTTTTTTCCCTCTGTCTTAATCCAATCTTTCTTTATTTCTCTTTCTGATTTAACATTGAATTCACCCACTCTAATTTACACTTGCTTCTCAGTCTTTGCGCTGTTAATTTCCCAATCCTTCAATCTGATCGGTTAAGGAGATACCCTGTCGCTTGCCCTGTTCACTCGGGTCCCAGATGCCCTGTCTCCCTCGCTATGACGGTATCACCTCTCACTTTCAGCAACTTACCACGCAAAAAGTTCAAAAACCTAAACGTGCAAGGGCAAGTCTAACTAACAGCAGACGTCGTTAGATGCCCTGCCACAGCAAATTATGGCCAGTCATCTTTTCAAGGACGGATGCAACTTTCAAACCGCTCAAGAAATTTCTGTTATATAACAAGTGCAAAAAAAGGTTGCATTTCTTAAATATAATATTTAGAAAGCAGAACTATAAGATGGGGGGGGGTGAGTAATTTCGATGTGATAATACTTGGATTTTATACAGCACTTTATCACATCAAAAAATCTCAAATTCACACAATGAATTACTTTCAAACTACAATGACTGTTGCGCTGTAGGCAAATGCAGCAGCCATTTTGTGCTAGTAACATCCCACTATTGGAGCTATGAGGTGAGCAACCAGTTCAACTGCTTTTGGTGGTAATGTCTGAGAGAAGAACGTTCTTTAACATCCACCCCAACAGGTTTAATATCTCATCCAAAGCCAGGCACCTCCAACAATGCAGGGCCCCCTCAGTGCAATACTGGAATGACAATTTAGATTACAAGTTCAAACTCTGACACTTGGGGTGCACTGAAAGCCTCCTGACCTAGAGGGGAGCATGCTACCAGCTGAGCTGGCACACAACTTAAGGCACTTACTTGCATCCCGACTCCCAAAGGCTCAGTTCTGATCTCAAGCTCCCGGCTGTGAAGATTAACTCAGGTGTAAACAGCAAAGCACTGGCAGATTGCCCATTCACAAGAATGGGTACAGATTGTGGAAGTACCTTCACCACACGGACTGCAGCGGTTCAAGAAGGCGGCTCACCACCACCTTCTCAAGAGCAGCAAGGAATGGCCAATAAATGCTGGCCTTGCTAGCGATGTCCATATCCCAAGAACAAATTTTTTTTTTTTTTAAATTCCACTGTTGACTCTTCCCACGGGTCACAACTATGGGAATGTGGAGCATGGCGAGGGAAGGAAAGCTTCCTTCAGCAAGAGATGGAGTCCACGGTGGAAACCTTAAACTGGCACCTGCTGTTTGGCAATCACTGAGCAGAATGGTACATGATCTTCCCATGCAAACTGTGGGCCAACTGAGTTTCCTGGTATTCTCACCAGTACAAGGAAGCAGAAAGAATGATAACCTCAATCATTCCCCAAGACATTCTCCCTGAGACAATGTTAGTACAACACATGTATCCAAGTAAAACTGCAGAGCAGTAGCCAAGAACATAGATTTTTTAATGAGTAGGAAGAGGCCATTAGAAACCACAATTTTTGGAAATCTAATTCCCGATACCAGTAACAGTTTTCTGGACTTTTTCTGGTCTTTCCCCAACTTTTTTGGTTTGACACTTCACAATATGTTTACCGAGCAGAATGGTGCGTGATATCCATGTGCAAATTGCAGGCTTCCCTATAATCATGTCATTTGTGAGGCTCATTTCACAGCCAATCTGTCATTAATAGCTTCCTCTCTCAGTTGCTCAAACTGGCCAGTTGTGCAAGTTCAACCTTCGGCCCATCATCTGGTCCTGTGAGGTCAGCGTTTGGGAGGAAAGGGGGGGCCTTCCACCAGATAGTTCATTTCACTCATTTACAAATGGCTACATCGGCCCACCATTCAAAACTTATCTCATGAGCAATCGGAGCTTTGCAATTGGCCTCAGTGCCCTTGGGCTTGAGGGGTGAGAAATGAAACCTTGATTACCCCTCCTCGTTGCTATCCAGTGGCCCCCCCCACTAGAAACTGCGCTTGTACGCACACGTATAAAATAGCTGGCATTGCCTTTGGAACTTTATCAGGTGTTAGCCCCTAGGCTCAGTGGCAGCACTCTTCGAGTTAGAAGGTTGTGGGTTCAGGCCCCACCCCCAGTTACTTGAACACAAGATCTAGGCTGACACTCCAGTGCAGTACTGAGGGATTGCTGCACTGTCGGAGGTGCCATCTTTCGGAAGAGACCTTAAACCGAGGCCTCTCGGGTGGACGTAAACGATCCCACGGCATTTCGAAGAAGAGCAGGGGAGTTCTCCCCGGTATCCTGGCCAACATTTATCCATCAACTAACACCATTAAAACAGAGTATCTGGTCATTTGTGGGACCTTGCTGTGCACAAATTGAATACTGTGTTTCCCTACGTTACAACAGTGACTACGCTTCAAAAGTACTTCATTGGCTGCAAAGCGCTTTGGGACGTCCTGAGGACGTGAAAGACGCTATATAAATGCAAGTTGTTTCTTACCACACTATCCTCAGGACTGGAGGGGTTGAAGAGGAAAAAATGGAATAAAGTAAATGAAGTGCCTAAATTTGCAAGTTTTAAATGTCCGAAACTGTGATGAATTAAAAAAGAGCTCAGCAAGGATACATGTAGCTGATCTGTGGCACCCATTATAACGCCAACCTCACAGGACACAAGAGTAATTTGTATTTATTTCGAATACTTTAAATCTTCCTGGAATCAATTTAGAACAAGGCACGGAAAGTTTTACATCATTCTGTTTACGAAGATTTCCTGTACAATCAGGCACGTGTGATCTGTCATACAGTATATTCCATTTGGGATTTGGAGAAAAACTATTAAATGTTGAGAAACTGAAAAATGCAAAGCAGGAGGTGTTGGGAACGCATGCCAGGTCGAACGGTAGCTGAAATAAAAAGTAAAGAATCTTACAACACCAGGTTATAGTCCAACAGTTTTATTTGAAAATCACAAGCTTTCGGAGATTATCTCCGAAAGCTTGTGATTTTCAAATAAAACTGTCGGACTATAACCTGGTGTTGTAAGGTTCTTTACATTTGTCAACCCCAGTCCATCACCGGCATCTCCACATCTTGAAATAAAAAGGTTATTGTTTTGGGTGTGACCTTTCGTCAAGAGAATAGTCTGAGGAAGGGCCCCGTTTCAAATCTTAATGTGCCCTTTCTAGTCAATTTCACTTTTTGTTTTAAAGGAAAGGAAGGAAAGAAAGAAAGAAACAATTTCTAAGGCACCTTTCACAACCTCAGGCCATTCCAAAGTGCTTTACACTCAATTAAGTACTTTTGAAGTGTAGTCGCTGTTGTAATGTAGGAAACGCCGCAGCTAATTTGCGTATAGCAAGCTCCCACAAATAGCAAAGTGATAACGACCAGATCTGTTTTCGTGGCGTTGGTTGAGGGATAAATATTGGCCAGTACACTTGTTTGGAAAAACACGGCTTCTGAAATTCCAAGCGGGTTTCACCAATCTGCCGTTTACCCCGTTTCTCTGGGGTTTCCTAGTCTCCCGCCAGAGCTATGGCGGAAAGCCAAGAGAAACTGTGTAAATTGCAGAACCGCAGTCTGATCCTAGTTTATTGTCGGTATTTATACCACGCCTCAAGACTTTGCACGCTACATAACGATGATTATAAAAAAAGAGACTGAACAGAATAATGTGAGACATGACATGTGGTAAGTGTAGCACTGCTTGGGAGGAACAGGTGACTTTGGACCTGTGGTTCCCAAAGCTCTCCCCCCACTGGGGTTTTCTTCGCCTCATGTCTGGGTCTGTTGTAGACTCACTGACAGAAATTGATCACTATGATTAGTTAACAACTCCATTATCATTGCATCATGCGACTACCAGGATGGTAGAAGGCAAACTAGATGGACCTTGGTCTTTTTTACGTCCTATGTCCCTAAATGTAACAGATTATGGCTAAAATTGAGCTTGCAAACATTCGGCTAAAATGAAGGAAACATTTGTTTGCGAAGTCATGACTGAAAAAATGCATATGATCCTGACCATAAATATTTGACAACCAAAAAAAATGGAGGGTTTGAAAAAATTCCTTGATGGAAACAATTTTCACATTGGACACAGTCTGCCTGTAGCTTCTGGCAAAACCGGGGGCAGTTTTCATATCGCCTACCGCCCTGTTTGTGCATCGAAACGGCGGGAGCAAAATAGGAAGGGAAACAGACGTGCTGACTTACCGCTAAGTTCCCACCTGTTCCAATTTTCAGGCACAACTCGTTCCTGGCGGCCGGAGGTCCCGCCGGAAACAGGGGGGAGTCTCGTAAATGCGGGCGGTAGAAGTCGGGAGGCGGCCATTTTGAGCAAACGTTAAAGGGATCCTCGGTGGTAGTCAGGGATAGCTGGAAACAGATTTGGCACACTTTTTTTTTTTGGAGTCACTGATAGGTTTTGAGGCTTAAAGGCTTCCACAATTAACACCCTTACTGCTGCAGGGGCCGCCAAAACAGTTGCCTCATCCTTAAGATTGCTGCTTCCTCTCATTTCCACCCCGCCCCTTTAAAGTTGTTGCTGCAGGCTCATCAAATTTGGCCACCCCGTCGGATTTCCCACCCCCAGATCGGCGAGCTGTCATGGGGAGCACCTTTCGCACTGGCAGCGCGCCAAGTTCAATTAAATGAGGCTCCCTCCACAAAAAATGGCACAGGCCCCAAAAGCCCACTCCTTCTGCCCCAACTACCGCCGACTCAATTGACACTAGAGATGAAAATCACCCCCCCCCCCCCCATCATGTCGAAATAATACAACTCTTAGCCCCCCCCCCCACCCACGACTCACTTTGAAAGGACATGGCCTGGAGTGGATTTGAGTCATAGGGACCAGAACTGTCGCAGATTGAACATCTGATCTGTATTGAGTTTGTCATTCTCAGCTGGGTTGGTATCAAAGCCGCCAAACCTGGCCTTCACTTTCTTGGGCTAGGGAGGAGCAAGAAAAATCAATCAGGATCCCCACTCCTGGTTGGTGTCCAATATGTAGACATCAAGTGAGTATAAAGACTGGGCACCACTGTGATGCACCCCACCCCCATGATTGAATAGCCCGCCGATACTGGCACCTAGACTCACGCATTCAGACGGGCCACTTGAACAAGATGCCAGTGCTGGTAGACTAGTGCCTCAAGCCCCTTCTGCCCTCTCGGGTGGATATAATAGATCCCATGGCACTGTTTCGAAGACGAGCAGGGAGTCCCTCAACCAACATCACTAAAAACTGTTTATCTGGTCGTTGTCGCATTGCTGTTTGTGGGCCCTTGCTGTGCGTTTCCTACATTACAGCAGTGACTGCACTTCAGAAGTACTTCAGTGACTGTAAAGCACTTTGGGGCATCCTGAGGTTGCGAAAGGCGGTATATAAATGCAAGTCGTTCTTTCTGTCTT
The DNA here is from genome assembly GCF_035084215.1 of Heptranchias perlo. Classification (NCBI taxonomy): domain Eukaryota; kingdom Metazoa; phylum Chordata; class Chondrichthyes; order Hexanchiformes; family Hexanchidae; genus Heptranchias; species Heptranchias perlo. The sequence continues at coordinate 10,231,807 of NC_090345.1, read as the reverse complement.
TATTACTCAGGGCCATTAGGAGAGGGAGGAAGATAACTGGAGGGACAAAAAATATATACAACTCTAAAGACTTCTGTTCCCCATTCCAACACAGAACTCTTGCACTCAAAGACAGTACAGCCATATTGCGAATCATTCTTCTCCCTCTCACACATCATTATACCATCTATATGCTTAGCATGACTGCCGCACACAAATAGCAGAATACATAGCAGCGTGCTAACATGCGAAATACATCAGCAGACTGATGGTACCGTGTACGTGTTGCGAGTGGTTGGCCAGCAATCAATAATCACAAATCAGGTTCTGCATTCCGAGAAAACATCCTGAGGAAGTGAATTAGTTCCTTGTGTGGAAACCGGAGAACCAGCACCGCTGATAATAATCCGAGGCCCTGAGATTACACTGCAATACGCTGGTGTTTCAACACTTGACGCTCGTACGAAATTCCTCTCGCTATTTCAGCAAAAGTGTCAACCCATTTAAAATAAGCATTTCCTCTAAAATAGCGGAGAGAGGAGTTTCATAATTAATGTGTTAAAAATTGGCACGTTAATATCCCAGTGTTTAATTTCAAGAGCCAAGGAAATCATGAGCTATAATTTAAAGGAGAAGGAAATTCTGAAGGGACTTTCTGTTCAAGGTGCTCCTTTCTTCAAAAGAATTGTCTCAGCATGAATTTCTTCTAACACTTTTTGTTTTGAAAGATGCCAATTTTTTTTTTGGATGCATGAAGACCTCAAGCTGAGTCACGCTCCCCGTTCGGCTGCTTAGGTAACTTCAATTATAAGGGCCGATTCCCTGACCGGACGTTCCCAGTGAGGAGTGGCGCTCACAGGCCTCGGAGTTGGCGGACGGAAAATCAGGGACCGAGGGCCTGCGACTTAATGAACTAACGGGGAATCGGCTCCACCTGGAGCAGCTGCGAAGGAGTCACCCCGTAAATGACCTCGCTGCTGCAAGCTACCAGCGAGAGGGATCGCTACTCGAGGTGACAGCCGCGGCTCAGTGGGTAGTACTCTCGCCTCTGAGTCAGAAGGTTGTGGATAGTTAAATCCCACTCCAGACACCTGAGCGCAAAATCTAGGCTGACACTCCCAGACACTGAGGGAGTGCTGCACTGTCCGAGGCGCCGTCTTTCAGTTGAGATGTTAAACCGAGGCCCCGTCGGCCCTCTCAGGTGGATGTCAAAGATCCCACAGCACTATTTTAAAGAAGAGCAGGCGAATTCTCCCCGGTGTCCTGGCCAATAGTTATCACTAAAACAGATTCTGAACATTATCACATTGCTGTTTGTGGGATCTTGCTGTGTGCAAATCGGCTGCCGCGTTTGATACGTTGCAGTGCATACACTTCAAAAGAATTTAATTGGCTGTAAAGCACTTTAGGATGTTCTGAGGTCCTGAAAGGTGCTATATAAATGCAAGTCTTTCTTTCTTTCAAGGTTCTCTATGTCGACAAGGAAATTGAAGCTTTTAAAAATCATCAAAGATATTTAAGGTTAGGCTGTCATTTTCTTTAAACAGAGTTCTCATTAAACTTTCCTGCTTTTTAAAGAACTATGCCACACTAAATAAAGATTAACCAGTGTGGCAGACTGCCACAGGGAGCACTTAGTGCAGGCTCAGTTAAAGTATTCAAAAGCGTGTAGGCAGAAACCGCACCAACACTATCTCCACTACGAATCATTGATTCCACCAAGTTGAACAGCGAAATCCAAATGGATTCCCAGTTCCAGAAGCTGAGGTTTAACAGGTGAGAGAAAGCAAATAGCCCACTTTCAAACGGCGTTTGAACTTTCAAAAGGCGTTTGATAAAGTGCCACATAACAGGCTTGTCATCAAGATTGAAGCCCATGGAATAAAAGGGGGCAGTAGCAGCATGGATATAAAATTGGCTATGTAACAGGGAACAGAGAGTAGTGGTGAACGGCTGTTTTTCCGACTGGAGGGAGGTGTACAGTGGTTTTCCCCAGGGGTCAGTACTGGGACCACCGCTTTTCTTGATATATATTAATGACTTGGACTCGGGTGTACAGGGCACAATTTCAAAATTTGCAGATGACACAAAACTTGGAAGTGTAGTGAACAGTGAGGAGGATGGTGATAGACTTCAAGAGGATATAGACAGGCTGGTGGCATGGGCGGAAATGTGGCAGATGAAATTTAACACAGAAAAATGTGAAGTGATACATTTACATTTTGGTAGGAAGAACAAGGAGAGGCAATATAAACTAGAGGGCACAATTCTAAAAGGGGTACAGGAACAGAGAGATCTGGGGGTAAATGTACACAAATCGTTGAAGATGGCAGGGCAGGTTGAGAAAGCGGTTAAAAAAGCATACGGGATCCTGGGCTTTATAAATAGAGGCATAGAGTACAAAAGTAAGGAAGTCATGATGAACGTTTATAAAACATTGGTTCGGCCACAACTGGAGTATTGTGTCCAGTTCTCGGCACCGCACTTTAGCAAAGATGTGAAGGCCTTAGAGAGGGTGCAGAAGAGATTTAGTAGAATGATTCCAGGGATGAGGGACTTTAGTTACGTGGATGGACTGGAGAAGCTGGGGTTGTTTTCCTTGGAACAGAGAAGGTTGAGAGGAGATTTGATAGAGGTATTCAAAATCATGAAGGGTCTAAACAGAGTAGATAGAGAGAAACTGTACCCATTGGCGGAAGGATCAAGAACCAGAGGACATAGAATTAAGGTGATTGGAAACAGAACCAAAGGTGACATGAGGAAAAACTTTTTACGCAGCGAGTGGTTAGGATCTGGAATGCACTGCCCGAGGGGGTGGTGGAGGCAGATTCAATCATGGCTTTCAAAAGGGAACTGGATAAGTACTTGAAAGGAAAAAAAATTGCAGGGCTACAGGAATAGGGCAGGGGAGTGGGACTAGCTGGATTGCTCTTGCGTAGAGCCGGCACGGACTCGAGGGGCCGAATGGCCTCCTTCCGTATTGTAACCATTTTATGATTCTATGATTCTACCCCAATTGCACAAATGAAAAAAACTCAGGAAAAGCTGGGAATGCTCAGCAGGTCTCTCTGTGGAGAGAGTGCAGGTCAACATTCCAGGTATTGAACCCTTCCTCAGAACTGGGAGATATTACAGATAAACAGCGTTCGAAAAGGAACAGTTCAAGGGAAAGGGAAAAAAAGAAAGTAACGTTTGCACGCGGAGGAAAAGAAAACGACTGACCTGTGAACTGCTTAGGTGAAGCACAGGCAGTCATAAAATGGCAAAAGTGATGAGACAAAAGGAGGCGTAATGAGAGAAATCAAAGAAATAAAAGACATATACGAGACACGCACAGTGTGTGTGAATGGCTGATGGGAGACAGCAAAGTAGGAAGGGAAGTATGAAACACCAACTTCTGCTCTCTCCACAGATGCTGCCTGACCAGCTGGGTGTTTCCAGCATTTTTGCTTTGTGTTTCCAGCATCAGCAGTATTTTGCTTTGTTTTTTAACCTGAAATACATGATTTATTGCCCAGCCCCAATTTTGACCTCACTATATAAACACCTTGGAATGTTTTACTACGTTAAAGGCTCTATATGAATGCACGTCATTGTTGAATATGGAGCTTCCTGCTATATACCTGTTCTTTTTGCATTTGATAATACTCCAGTCCTCCAGCTAATGCTTCTTTTCCGGAATAGATTCAAATTGGGGCTTCCCAATGGAAGGCATTAACTTTAGGCCAAGGCAGGTAATGTTCATTCAGAAACCCGCCCCTCCACCCCCCCCCAAAAAAAAAACTTTGTTCAGTAAAAGGCTGTTGGCTCTTTGCCAAACAAAAGCAAAACTTACAATTTGTTCTGTATAAAATCTCAAAACATTGTACGATCATTATAAGAAATGGATGATTGCACCAATTTATGACTCAGTAAACGCATCTCAGCATCAAATATTGTTCACTTATCTCAATGGGGTCTCTTTAAGGGGATGGGAGAGGAATTTTCCAGATTTTTTCCCCCCCCTAATTGGCCTGGGTTTTTAAATCTGGTTTTTCGCCTCTCTCTGGAGATTACATGGCTTCTGGTGGGTGGGAAATGTTTGTATCTGATGCATGGGACATCCCAACTACAGATGGGCCAGTGGGTCTTTCCTGTCTGCCATTTTGGTATGTTCATCCGACAGGTGCGTGAGACCCGAAGGATGAACCCCATCATTTTTCTTTCCTTAATGGCATTCTTACATTTTATAGATTATAATCAGCAGTGTATGTATTATAATAATAATAATCATTAACAAGCACAACAAGAACAAAGTACAGGCCATGGAGACACATCTTTAATCCCGGTATGTAGCAGGCAATGCTAACTTTTGTGCTCTGTCGATTTGATGACTTGTGTTGAAAAACACTCCTGCATTGCTGGTAAATGGCATCACCGAATGTCAAATTTATCGCAGCTATTTTAGTCACCTTCCCCCCGTAAAATAGTGACAATCTCACTTCAACTATACCTCTCCAGAGTAGCAGGAAAGCCAAGTGTGGCAGGTTTTTTTTTTGCTCAGTCTCACAAACGCCCTTGAAGGTATCCATTTTTTTTAAAGCCCTACATTATGATCAGAGTGAGAAGTGACAAGAGTGCTCACACTGTGAATCCTGGATCTCAAATGCCTGTTGTTAGGTGGTGGAGGGGAGGAGGGCAGGAGGAATGTTGAGCAAAAGATACACTTTGCCGAGGGATAAAAATTCAGTGCGGCAATCATCCTGGGACAGTCTAATGCAGGTCGCAGCTGCTGCTGATAAGAAGTGGCATCGCCAGAGCAAGTCCACAGTCAAGAGGTCCCCATGATGTGGAAAAACTTCAACAGGAAAAAACGATTATATTCCTTAACCATCTTGTATTCTCTATACTACATTATTTTTTTTTACGAAAAGGTGTATAAAATCCAGGAGTTTCGCTTCAGAAATTATGGACTAACTGTGTAAAGCAATGATTTGAGTGTGGTGAGGGGGAGGGTGCTGAGTTCTGTTCCACCCCCACCCCCCAGATGATTTCAATTCAATTAATTGCTGCAGTTATGTAACTCTGAGAAAGTCAGAGAGAGAGAGAAAGCCCATCCATTACAATAAAGCAAAATCTCAATGCAATCCTCAAAGGATTCAATACAACAAAAAAATCCACATGAGGATAGAATAACGGCAACTAAAACCCTAATGGTTGCACTGCAAAAATTAGATTAATGCACAACACAAAAATCACTGTAAAACACAACAGATTGCTTCCAACATAAAAAGATTAATTATTGTAACCGGCACAATGTTCTCCCCCCTCCAAATCTGTATGAATAAATTATCATTCCAATCAATTCAGTTATTTATTTATTGCTACATAAATAAAATAATCTGGGCAAAAGATGAAATATTATTTCCGCTTTATTAACTCAAGGCTTTATATGCTGGTTGATTTGAAAGGCTAACCTTTATGTCTCTGGGAAAAGACTGCTTCCAGCAAACTACACACACACAAAGCAAAGAGAGAGAGAAAGCTAGATAAAGAGATAGAGTGATAGAAAGATAATTTATTCTGTCCTTAGCGACAAAAAAAAAATCGATAGTAACCTTAAGACAAGCACCTTAAAACCAATGCAGATTCTTTCGGCTTAACGCATCCAACAGCCTGAAGCCTTTACGGAAGATATGAAAAGCCAAGTTTGATTTTGACACAGGAAACGAGGAGTGATTATAAAAAAAAAGGGAAATCCACAAGCCACAATTAGGAAATTCTATTTGTTTTAAAATAAGGGTGGGTGGTATCACAACCTGTAGTCCGCAAGTACTCCTCTCCTTTAACAATTGGCTCTTGTTTGGAGATGCGATAGGAGGAGAAATGGCAAGAACTGAGCACAGAGGCGAAGGAGGAAGCGCCGGCTCTCAGCCCCGATCCCCGGCGAAGGGGGGTAGGGTGGGGACCGAGCTCGTATCCCCGGTTCCCTGCACAGCCAGGGCGGGGAGAGAACGGCAGGCACCTAACCGGAGAAAAATATCATAAATTAAACGGGGCTAGGAAAGAAAATATCTTAAAATGCATCATGAGTGTGCATATGAATATTTATTATATATTAGCTATATGTGCATATTTATTGCATATGTGCATATTTTGTTACACACATATTTATTACCTATGTGAATCTTTGTATATGAGTTATTATCATTATTATTATCGAATGATGTGACACAGACATTATATGTTGCTAATACACCGCGGTTGCTATGTGCCCCTAGTTTCTAAGGGGCTCCCAACTCATACTCATTCCATTAAACATCTCCACTTACCTTTCAATCGTTTATTTTCCCTCGGAGAGTCGCCACAGACCAAACAAACATGGTTTTAGTGAAGGAAACCTTGCGATAGAAATCGAGGGGAGAAAGGCAGGATATTGCAGCTCCCTGCCCGCTGGTCTTCCAGTCTGTCTCTTTAAATACAATGCGACGAAATAAGTAGAAAAAAAACTTTGCTTTTGGACACGCTTATAAAGATTTCTTTCTTGCCTCTCAGTAATTTATTCCCTCCTTGCTTTTTTCTTCTCTCCGGAGGGCTTGAGCCAGTTTTGACTTGTGGAGTTACTTCTTTGTAATAATCTCAAAGTCCTTTTTTTCTCGCACAGTCTGGTGGAGGATAATAAGAGAGAGGAAAAAAAATTGTAGCCTGATTCTGGTTTCTAAACGTTGTGCACTGTACAGGGGGGGGGTGAAAGAGGCGTTTACTCAAGCTCTCCACGTTCAAGCTGACATCAATAAGGCGGTGCTTACATATGAGGTTATCTGGGCTCTCACATTCAATGTGGAAAATAGTTTACACATTCATTGCAGTGCATCCAGTACATTAACTGTTAAATCATTGAATCTTACAGCACAGGAGGCGGCCGTTCGGCGCCTCATGCCTGTGCCGGCTCTTTGAAAGAGCTACCCAATTAGTCCCACTCCCCTACTCTTTTCCCAATGCCCTGCAAATCTTTCCTTTTCATGTATTTATCCAATTCCCTTTTGAAAGTTACTATTGAATCTGCTTCCACCTCCCTTTCAGGCAGTGCATTCCGAATCATAACAACTCGCTGCACAAAAAAAAATTCTCCCCGCTGTTTCTTTTGCCAATTATCTTAAATCTGTGTTCCTTGGTTACTGAACCTCCTGCCAGTAAAAAGTTTCTCCCTATCTACTCTATTAAAACCCTTCATAATTTTGAACACCTCTATTAAACTTCCCCTTAACCTTCTCTGCTCTAAGGAGAACAATCCCAGCTTCTCCACATAATTGATACCTTATGAAAATATGCATCCACAGTGGTAATAAGAATTTTGCATTGAGTTAGTACTCGAGGAACCGTTCATGTTTAATACATTCAGTCTGTTTTTAAGCAACACTTTTGTCCACCCTGACCTTTCATGCAATTTTGCCCCAATTAAAATATCATATGATATTGAAATAACTTTGTCACTTGTGAGTCATCAGGTCAGTTGACTGGTGCAGTATAAATCATATCTCATGGCTCCTCTTCATGTGCCTGCTCTCTCTCTGCTCTGCTGCCATTGTTAAATACACCACAGATACTGCTGGTAATGCCTCAGAAGTCTTTCCTCGCTCAATCATGAAAGTGTTTCCAATTATGTTTTCACCATTTAAGCAGCAATGGTAATATAACAAAACTTGCATTTATACAGCGCTTTTAACATAGTAAAACGTCCCAAGTTGATTCACAGGAGCGTTATCAAACAAAATTTGACACCGAGCCACATAAGGAGATATTAGGACAGGTGACCAGAAGCTTGGTAGGTTTTAAGGTGCGTCTTAACAGGAGAGGTAGAGAGGCGGAGAGGTTTAGGGAGGGAATTCCAGAGCTTAGGGCAGCTGATATAAGTAGACTTTGGTATGGAAAGCAGTGCACTACTGGCTGTACTTCACTGTCTGTTATAATTCATTCGTAGTGATCCTGAAGTGTAGATCCATCACACTTTAGAAAAAAAGTCCAAGTTGGCACCACCTACTGGTACAATAGTCTCTACACAGCACAGAATGAAGTGATGTTTCCTGTAACTCATCATCGAAAATAACCATACATCAGAAACTCAACAAACTCTTTAGGATGCAGTTATATTGTCATTTTCAGTTCAATGGTTTCAACTGTGCATTGATTCAGACATGGCAGTGTAGCTTCCCGAGTTAGGTCCCGATCTCACTTTGACCCTCCCTAAACCTCTCCACCTCTTTTCCCCTTTAAGACGCTCCTTAAAACCTACCTCTTTGACCAAGCCTGTCCTAATGTCTCCGTCTTTGGCTTGACATCAATTTCGCTGATTACACTCCTGTAAAGCTCCTTGGGATGTTTTACTACGTTAAAGGCACTATATAAATGCAAGTTGTTGTTGAATGCATGAGGACTACGTGCATTACACTGAAGCCAAGTGGTGTGAGATCTCTCTTGGGGAAGGTTGTCTCACACCACATGGGTTGGACACTGTGGAGTACAACCCCAATGCATTGTGAAGTCAGGTTTAAAGATTGGTGGTTCAATTGGGCATCCTGGGCACTGAGTAGACTTACCTTAGAATCTTTTTTAATGTTTTATATCAAATCAAATTGATATTCCTTCAGTTCCTGTAACAGGTGGCCCATTTTCCTCACTGTGCTCCGCAGCGATGGTGCTTTATGCCCAGGTGGTAAAGATGAAAATCTACCCCATGATTTCCTCCTTCTTATCTCCTCAGTCGCTCAGCGCCAAGAATGTAAGACTTCGCATTGGTTGAAAAACATCACGACACAGACATAGTAGAGCTTAATTGTACCAAGTCACGTGCGACATTCCAGAATTTAGTGAAAGACCACCCGACAGACCAAAAGCGGTCCCGAGTTTAATCCGCACTTCGTGCAGCATCCTTGGGCTAGAGGGAGGGCAAAAATCAGCCGAGGGCTTTAGCTCCAATTGCTACCCAGTGACTGCTGCTGTATGTGCATGAATGTTGGGTATTCATGCACATACAGCAGTTGGAGTATTACTGTGATTCGCCCTGAAATCACACCAAAGTGTGGATTCACACATACCAGCCAGAACTGTACTGCGGAATGAATTGGCTTCAAAGGTAATTTAGGAGGCTTCACTAACATTAGAGGCCATGGTCACCCACAGAATAGAGAAGAGGAGGAAAGAGGTGCAGAGGTTACAGGGACTCGCTGTTTCCCAAGTTCACCATAAATGTCCTCACCATAATGGTGGAAGTCGAGCAAATCCCCGAGGCGTGGACATAAAACCACAGACCAGTTTGTGCCAAGTTAGCTGATGGATAACAGTAATCAGGGCTTCGGAATGATATCACAATTCTAGGTGGGCAGAAGAGGGTGATTGACTACATGCATTACATCCACAGGAATTGACTTAGCTATAATCCCACCAGCGCCTTCTAATGTTTGTTATCTTCAGAGGGTCTATCACACAAGTAGACCTGGCAGTTTTGCTCTTTTTGGAGAGAGACAGACAGACAGACAGAATGGCAGAGAGAGAGAGACAGAATGGCAGAGAGAGAGAGAGACAGAATGGCAGAGAGAGAGAGAGACAGAATGGCAGAGAGAGAGAGAGAGACAGAATGGCAGAGAGAGAGAGAGAGACAGAATGGCAGAGAGAGAGAGAGAGAGAGAGACAGAATGGCAGAGAGAGAGAGAGACAGAATGGCAGAGAGAGAGAGAGACAGAATGGCAGAGAGAGAGAGACAGACAGAATGGCAGAGAGAGAGAGACAGACAGACAGACAGAATGACAGAGAGAGACAGACAGAATGACAGAGAGAGAGAGAGACAGAATGGCAGAGAGAGAGAGAGACAGAATGGCAGAGAGAGAGAGAGAGACAGAATGGCAGAGAGAGAGACAGACAGAATGGCAGAGAGAGAGAGACAGACAGAATGGCAGAGAGAGAGAGAGACAGAATGGCAGAGAGAGAGAGAGACAGAATGGCAGAGAGAGAGAGAGAGACAGAATGGCAGAGAGAGAGAGAGACAGAATGGCAGAGAGAGAGAGACAGACAGAATGGCAGAGAGAGAGAGAGAGAGACAGACAGACAGAATGACAGAGACAGACAGACAGAATGACAGAGACAGACAGAATGACAGAGAGAGAGAGAGACACACACACAGAATGACAGAGAGAGACAGACAGACAGACAGAATGGCAGAGAGAGAGAGAGACAGAATGGCAGAGAGAGAGAGAGACAGAATGGCAGAGAGAGAGAGAGACAGAATGGCAGAGAGAGAGAGAGACAGAATGGCAGAGAGAGAGAGACAGACAGAATGGCAGAGACAGAGACAGACAAAATGGCAGAGAGAGAGACAGAATGGCAGAGAGAGAGAGAGACAGAATGGCAGAGAGAGAGAGAGAGACAGAATGGCAGAGAGAGAGACAGACAGAATGGCAGAGAGAGACAGACAGACAGAATGGCAGGGAGAGAGAGACAGACAGACAGACAGAATGACAGAGAGAGACAGACAGAATGACAGAGAGAGACAGACAGAATGACAGAGAGAGAGAGAGAGAGACACACACAGAATGACAGAGAGAGACAGACAGACAGACAGAATGGCAGAGAGAGAGAGACAGAATGGCAGAGAGAGAGAGAGAGAGAGACAGAATGGCAGAGAGAGAGAGACAGAATGGCAGAGAGAGAGGCAGAATGGCAGAGAGAGGCAGAATGGCAGAGAGAAAGACAGAATGGCAGAGAGAAAGACAGAATGGCAGAGAGAGAGAGACAGACAGAATGGCAGAGAGAGAGAGACAGACAGACAGACAGAATGACAGAGAGAGACAGACAGAATGACAGAGAGAGAGAGAGACAGAATGGCAGAGAGAGAGAGAGACAGAATGGCAGAGAGAGAGAGAGAGACAGAATGGCAGAGAGAGAGACAGACAGAATGGCAGAGAGAGAGAGACAGACAGAATGGCAGAGAGAGAGAGAGACAGAATGGCAGAGAGAGAGAGAGACAGAATGGCAGAGAGAGAGAGAGAGACAGAATGGCAGAGAGAGAGAGAGACAGAATGGCAGAGAGAGAGAGACAGACAGAATGGCAGAGAGAGAGAGAGAGAGACAGACAGACAGAATGACAGAGACAGACAGACAGAATGACAGAGACAGACAGAATGACAGAGAGAGAGAGAGACACACACACAGAATGACAGAGAGAGACAGACAGACAGACAGAATGGCAGAGAGAGAGAGAGACAGAATGGCAGAGAGAGAGAGAGACAGAATGGCAGAGAGAGAGAGAGACAGAATGGCAGAGAGAGAGAGAGACAGAATGGCAGAGAGAGAGAGACAGACAGAATGGCAGAGACAAAGACAGACAAAATGGCAGAGAGAGAGAGAGACAGAATGGCAGAGAGAGAGAGAGACAGAATGGCAGAGAGAGAGAGAGAGACAGAATGGCAGAGAGAGAGACAGACAGAATGGCAGAGAGAGACAGACAGACAGAATGGCAGGGAGAGAGAGACAGACAGACAGACAGAATGACAGAGAGAGACAGACAGAATGACAGAGAGAGACAGACAGAATGACAGAGAGAGAGAGAGAGAGACACACACAGAATGACAGAGAGAGACAGACAGACAGACAGAATGGCAGAGAGAGAGAGACAGAATGGCAGAGAGAGAGAGAGAGAGAGACAGAATGGCAGAGAGAGAGAGACAGAATGGCAGAGAGAGAGGCAGAATGGCAGAGAGAGGCAGAATGGCAGAGAGAAAGACAGAATGGCAGAGAGAAAGACAGAATGGCAGAGAGAAAGACAGAATGGCAGAGAGAAAGACAGAATGGCAGAGAGAAAGACAGAATGGCAGAGAGAAAGATAGAATGGCAGAGAGAAAGACAGAATGGCAGAGAGAAAGACAGAATGGCAGAGAGAAAGACAGAATGGCAGAGAGAAAGAGAGACAGAATAGCAGAGAGAGAGACAGAATGGCAGAGAGAGAGAGAGAATGGCAGAGAGAGAGAGAGAGAGAATGGCAGAGAGAGAGAAAGAGACAGAATGGCAGAGAGAGAGAGAGACAGAATGGCAGAGAGAGAGAGAGACAGAATGGCAGAGAGAGAGAGAGACAGAATGGCAGAGAGAGAGAGAGACAGAATGGCAGAGAGAGAGAGAAACAGAATGGCAGAGAGAGAGAGAAAGAGACAGAATGGCAGAGAGAGACAGACAGACAGACAGAATGGCAGAGAGAGACAGACAGACAGAATGGCAGAGAGACAGAATGGCAGAGAGACAGACAGACAGAATGGCAGAGAGAGAGACAGACAGAATGGCAGAGAGAGAGAGACAGAATGGCAGAGAGAGAGAGAAGAGAGAGACAGAATGGCAGAGAGAGAGACAGAATGGCAGAGAGAGAGACAGAATGGCAGAGAGAGAGACAGAATGGCAGAGAGACAGACAGAATGGCAGAGAGACAGACAGAATGGCAGAGAGACAGACAGAATGGCAGAGAGAGAGAGACAGAATGGCAGAGAGAGAGAGACAGAATGGCAGAGAGAAAGAGACAGAATGGCAGAGAGACAGACAGAATGGCAGAGCGAGAGAGACAGAATGGCAGAGCGAGAGAGACAGAATGGCAGAGCAAGAGAGACAGAATGGCAGAGCGAGAGAGACAGAATGGCAGAGCGAGAGAGACAGAATGGCAGAGCGAGAGAGACAGAATGGCAGAGCGAGAGAGACAGAATGGCAGAGCGAGAGAGACAGAATGGCAGGGGGAGAGAGAAAGAATGGCAGAGAGAGAGACAGAATGGCAGAGAGAGTCAGATGGCGAGAGAGAGAGAGAGACAGAGAGGGAGACCGCAGCAGGAAAGATTGAGAATCCACCCGGACCAAACCTTACCAGCCTACTGCACTTTCCACTAACTTAAGAATTCTGACATAAAAACAGAAAATGCTGGAAACACTCTGCAGGTTAGGCAGCATCTGTGGAGTGAGAAAACAGAGTTAACATTTCAGTTTGATGGCTTTTCATCAGAAATCACCTGAAACCTTATCTTTGTTTCTTTTTCCACAGATGCTGCCGGACCTGCTGAGAATTTCCAACATTTTCTGATTTTATTTCAGATTTCCAGCATCTGCAGTATTTTGCTTTTGCATAAGATTACTGGTTGTACACAGCGTGAGCCTAAGAACAGAATCCCCTCTTAGTTTAGGAACCAAGATACATCGTAGGGAACAGCAAAGGGCGCTCTACATAATATAACTTACTTGATGTGCTTGAAGCTATACTGGGTGAACTTTGACTTGACTCATCTTGATTTGGCACCAAATTAATACTTCCTAAAAACGAAGATCATGTAGGAATATATCCAAACCATTTAAAATGAACTTTCCAGAACAGCCAGCAGTTTCTGTTTGACATGATTGATTGACCAAAAAATGAAGCAGAACTAGAAATCCATCATTCAGAATGAACTTTGCCACCACTGAAATATCTTGAAGTCCAAGGTGTTGAGTCACTGGAGACAAATGCCCAATCTGGAATGTGCTGGTACCATCAAGTCGCGACTATGTACTACATGCAAAATTACAATTGATTAGAAGTTGATTGGAGCCACAGTGCAATCACAAGATCTCAGTAAGTTGAAACATCAGTAAAGCAATGTGATTCAATCTGAAATAAAAAAATTGGAAACACTCAGCGGGTCAGGCAGCATCTGTGGAGAGAGAAACAGAGTCAACGTTTCAGGTCGATGACCTTTCGTCAGAACTGGAAGATGTTAGAGATGAACAGCTTTTAAGCAAGTACAGTGTCAGGGAAAGTGGGGGGGGGGCAGGAAAAGAACAAAAGGACGAAGGGCTGTGATAAGGTGGAGGGCAGGAGTGATTAAATGTCAAAAGGGATGATGGTGCAAGGCAAGATGAGATAACTAGACATATATAATAGCAAAAGATGGGTCCAGAGAAGGTGTAAATAGTAACAGCAGAATAGCAGAGAAGCATGGAAAATCTGGATGTTATCTGAATTGTATGATTGAGACACAGACTCAAACATGCACAATGTTACCCCCCAACATATGCTAATTAGGATATTATATAAGACATTCTAATCACTATATGTTGGGTAAGATTGAGTTGACCTCCGGTAGTGTTGCACATAAAGTGTGTGTCTTCAAGTGAAGCTGGGTTACGGTGGGGGGGGATAATTGCACCAGGGTGTGCAGAAATAATTACATAGAATTTACAGCACAGAAACAGGCCATGCCGGTGTTTATACTCCACACAAGCCTCCTCCCTCTCTGTTTACTTCATCTCGCCCTATCAACATATCCTTCTATTCCTTTCTCCCTCCCGTTCTTATATAGCTTCCCTTTAAATGCATCTACGCTATTCCGCACAACTACTCTGTGTGCCAGCAAGTTCCACATTCTCACCTCTCATCATTTTAGAATCATTCAGCACAAAAGGAGGCCATTCGGCCCATTGTGCCTGTGCCAACTCTTTGAAAGAGCTACCCAATTATTCGCACTCCCCTGCTCTTTCCCTGTAGCCCTGCAAATTTTTGCCGATTCAAGTATGTATCCAATTCCCTTTTGAAAGTTACAATTGAATCTGCTTCCATCACCCTTATAAAGTTGTATATTCTATCCTTACTTTTATGTAATACCTTAATGTTATATTATTCTTTACTGTTGAATAGAAAAACTTAAGAGCAATTTGGGAAGTAGAGAAGCTGGAGCAGAGGAGTTTCACTGAAGTACGGACGAGGGAACTCGGAGTGAGACACTGCAGTACCACCACTGGTGGGATAACGCAATTACCGCATGACAAGTTTATATAGGCAGATTCCATTACAAACGTGGGCATAGGAATTTATAATTGAAAGAGACAAAAACATAGCAACAGGGAGTAAGGCTTTGTAGACAGCAAGTAATCAGGCAGAGCGAAAATGTGTTATTATCAGGCGAACTAAATAATCAAATTTTAGTTTTGACAAATCAGCAGAGTGTGACAGAGGAAAGTGTGAAGGGGGGAATGTGTTACACAGGAAATAAGCATGTCAATTAACCAGGAAGTACAGACCTCCCATCCTGTTGTTCAGGGTGAGTTGGCGGGAACACTGTTTTATAAAAATAGGTGTATTAGCAATAAATTGTGACAGGAAAAATGTGACTGGGATAGTAAGGACAGAGAAAGTGTTTTAGGAATATTTCAATAGATATGTTCAAAATTACGAGGGGTTTTGATAGAGTAGATAGGGTGAAACTGGCAGAGTGGTCGGTAACCAGGGGACACCAATTTAGGATAATTGGCAAAAGAACCAGAGGGGAGTGGAGAATTTTTTTTTTAAACGCAGCGAGTTGTAATGATCTAGAATGCACTGCCTGAAAGGGTGATGGAAACAGATTCAATAGTAACTTTCAAAAGGGAATTGGATAAATATTTGAAAAGGAAAAATTTGCAGGGCTATGGGAAAGGAGCAGGGGGGGAGTGGGACTAATTGGATAGCTCTTTCAAAGAGCCGGCACAGGCACGATGGGCCAAATGGCCCTCCTCTGTGCTGTATCATTCTATGAAGTAAATGTGACAGTACCAGGAAAGTATGCGCTATACACAAGACTTTCAACATGTTACAGATATATACCAGCGGTTTCCCCATGGCATAGTTAATGATGAGTCAGAAGATATGGTAGTACCAGGGAGGAAGTGGGCAGGGGGAATGTTGGGGTTTGGTAGCACTAGAAAGGGGGAGATCTTGGAATTCAGCAGCAGTGTGGATGGGAAAATGGTTTGGATTTTGTAGTGGGAAGGGATGTGATCCTTGAGTTTTGCAACTTTGGAGGGTGGGGGTCTTGGAGTTTGGCAAGGCTTGTGGGGGGGGGGGGGTCTAGTGGCCGACAGCAGAGGAGTGGAGAGGTATTGCGGTCTGGTACCGTGAAGCAACTCGCACAGCGGCATAATTAAATCTTAATGTAAACAATCATTGTTTTGGAATAAAAACAAAACTGGAGAGGTCAGCAAGTCAGGCAGCATCTGTGGAGAAAGAAATAGTGTTAACGTTTCAGGTTGAAGACTTTTCGTCAGAACTGGAAGATGTTAAAAGAGTTAAAGTTTTTGAGCATGTACAGAGCCAGGGAAAGTGGGGGGGTGGGAGGGAGGGAGGGGAGGAAAGAACAAAAGGGAAGGTCCGTGATAGGCAGGTCAAGGTCACGCCTGCAGACAGAGCAGAGGTGTTCAGCAAAGCGATCACCCAGTCTGCATTTGGTCTCCCCAATGTTTTGGAATCGTTGATAGAGGCGAAAGAAAGCACAGGTGTGGTCAAATCAGGGAGGTCCAACCTTTTGGATCCATGCACCATAACTAGCGAATGAGCCACATGTGCTAAATTGTTTTGGATGAGCTAGAATCAAGATTAAAGGCCATTTCCAACAACATGTTTAGGACAGAAGGTTTTCACATTTATTACAGAAACATTTCTTGCACTGGCAAATCTTTCTTTTTTCTCACAATGACTCTCTGCAACCAGCAGACAGGACAAATATCCTCAATTCACAACACCTTTTACTTCACAACGGAAAGTTATTACACGGAACTGTTGTTACCTCAACTTTAATGGTACTCCTGATTCACTCGAGAACTCTACAATTTCAACTTTTTAATGATTATTATTCTCCAAAGTAAAAAAATAATAGTCTGAACCGAAACTACTCAAAAAAGCTCTTAAAATTCATTCTCCAATTTGTTTTCACAACATTTAGAAACATTTCCTGAGCAAAGATGTGCTTTGATATTTGTATGGAGAAAAATCAATGTATTTTCTGTAAACAGCCATTGTTTACAGTTTTTCAGTGTAACCGAAAGAAAGCACAGGTGATATAATCACTCCATTTGCCACTTCCTTTCTTTGTCTCTGAGCTAGGCTGAAATCTAAAATAAGCATTTTGATAAAGACTTTAAATCTGAAACTTTGACCTGAAAAAAAATCTTTACATTTATATGCAGCTTCTTTTCAAATTATTTGGAAAGACAAAGAAACCAAGAAATCCTGTTACAACGAGGAAAGATTAGCTTCACGTTGAACAGTGAGAGATTTCACTGGTGCACGTGGAGAAATTCTACACACTATACATGCACAGGTCGCCTCTGAATTGTGAGCACAGGTGTAGTTGATAACTCCCTTCAGCTGACAGAAAGATAACTTCAGGAAAATATCAACTTAAAGGCCAAGCTTTCGAGAAAGGCTGAGACTTCCAAGTAAAAATCGTAAATACTCAAATACACACAAAAGGCAATTCTATTGTAAAATTTGATCATGTTATTGTGAAATTTCTATTTTTAAAAAAAATGTTTTTATCCTTAGAAAACTTATTTTGAGCTCATAATCAGCAGGCTGAGGGGAGCAAATAGCAGCTGAATTTATTTTCAAAGAGTATGCTGATTACTTTCATTTGTTTTATTGGTAGATTTTGGCTGCTGGTCACGTTCGATTAATTGTTGGTTCGCTTCCATTTTGATTTGTATGTTTGCTATAGCTATTGAGTTCTGATTTGTTGCTGTTTTTATATGAATATGGAATTTAAGTGAATCAAAAAGTGTGACAATAAAGCATGACAGAAAAGAATGACGGCTGATGTGTGACACAGGAAGTGTGACGTGACAACAGAAAATTCACAGTATCATACCATTTTTAGAATATAGATAGGGCTGTTAAAAACATATGCGTTTAACCACAGTACTTTTAAATATCCTTTCACAAGAGCTAGGATTAAAGCCGGCAACCGGGAGTTGGGAGAGGGCCCAGGTCAAACACTGATGCTTTCCAATCAGACTGTGTCGTCTGCTTGATCACTACTAATCATGTGACAGATAATACCACCTGATTCTCATGTCCCAATTAACTCACTGAAAGGGTATAGTCATGAAGGGGTGAAATCTTCCTGATGAGTAATCAGGAAGTTACGCCCAAAATTACCCCCATTCGTGCGCCCATTTTGCCAATATCAATTTCATGCCTAAATAAATGCCAATCTCATTAGCACAAGCCAGAATGTCAAAATTAGCATAAATCAGGTCCTGAGGAAAACCATATTTTCCTTCTTTCAATGTGAAAATTAAAGTTTCAAGCCATCTAACCATCATTCATGCACATTAGGCACAGCGTGCAACCGGGGAAGCTTTTCAATTTTTAATGTGACTCATACTGATGCCATAAAAATGCATTCAAAGAAACAAAAAGGATAATTTTTTTTTCAAGAATCGCTTAAAAATTTGCAATGAAACGCCAGGAAAATGATTTTGTTTCCTGCTGCACCTAAATTTCTGTGCGTAATTTTACACCCGTTTTGAACCAGTATAATTGCAAGAAATTTGCGTTCACAGGTCTTCAGCCTGGGGGCGGAGTCATTATAATACATCGAGATGCGTTGAGGGGCATAAGTAATTATATAATGTCAAATATGGGCCCAGTGATGCAGCAATATTTTCCTGTTGTGGTACTGGGAAATAACACACATAAATTACAATCTGTAATGTATGGGAGTCAATTTCGCTGTATGTTTTTGTAAATACAAAACAGTCATAAATGTGTTTGAGCTGTGGACGCATGACCTTAATTTCAATCCTTTAGTCATTAGGTAGAGAAAAAAATGCATCGTTCCTGTTATCTGGGGCTCAGGTCCCTGAGGTAATTTAAGAACCTTGTTTCAAAATATTACACGGCTCTATGCCAAATTCAATTCCCACCACTGAGTCATGGGTCTGTTCACTTCTCTCTTTTCATGGCCTCTCTCTTCTTGCTTACACATAATCCTTTACCGACAGGAAGATCCAGCAAGAGAGCTGTGTGCAAAGACAGACTCCCATGTCATGGTTGCTCCACGGATACATGAGTGAGAAAGTGAATTTTCTCAAGCAAGGAAAAGGCAATGCTAGTGTGTTTTGTTTCATAACGAGATGTCAGTTTGAGGTGCACAGGGGAATGAAAAAATAGGAAGGTGATCAAAGCCAAGACAGAATAGGTGAAGGATGTCAGGGAATGAAAATTAGCACCAAGGCCCATAAGAAAGACCGACCCAAACATAAAAATTAAAATCTAATATCAGTAAAAGTTATTGAACAAGAGAACACAACAGGGAGTACAGGGGAAATTACCTATGATTCTCAGTTTTTAGTTTACTTTAAATTGCTAGCAGAACTCCCATTATGTTGCTCACATGTAACACACAATGCATTATATAATAGCAAGGGTTGTTAATGTCTTAATAGCTCATTCCTAATAGGTGTAAAGGGACTGCCTTGAGGACAGCTCACTGCTGCTAGGGTGGAGCTGTATTGAACCTGCTCTGTGTCTCTTGGAAGATCACAAAACCTAATGGCTATAAATATTCACACCCTAAGGGGAACTTTGTCTGTAGATTGCCAGCTACTTGTAAATCCTCAGCTCCTCCACTTGGGTCAAGGCCAGGTTAGATGTTGAGAGGATGTTTCCCCTGGCTGGAGAGTCTAGAACTAGGGAACATAGTCTCAGGATAAAGCGTCGGACACTTAGGACTGAGATGAGGAGGAATTTCTTCACTCAGAGGGTTGTGAATCCTTGGAATTCTCTACCCCAAAGGGCTGTGGATGCTCAGTCGTTGAGTATATTCAAGACTGAGATCGACAGTTTATTGGACTCCAGGGGAATCAAGGGATATGGGGATCGGGCGGGAAAGTGGAGTTGAGGGTGAAGATCAGCCAGGATCTTATTGACTGGCGGAGGAGGCTCGAGGGGACATATGGCCTACTTCTGCTCCTATTTATTATGTTCTTATGGAATTTGGAAAAAAATCATTAGAAAATGACTGGTATTCTTTCTCTTTATACTTTTAGATGTAGCTGCTCATTTATAGGTTCCTGTCTGTTTAGTTGTGATTTGTTTATGTTCTATGAATATGATATTTGAGATCATTGGGTGCAAGTGTGACATAGACTTTGCTGTGTGACAGGCACATTAACTACAAGACTTTTAAATATGATTATTGGTTTTGACTTTTAACATTGCAATTTTGTGTAATTATACACAAATGAATATTGCCATTTGTATCTGTGAAATAAAATACTAATAACATGAGGTTAAATGTGATTTTAATGTTATTTAGTCCTATGAGTGCTCAACCTGAACAAGCTTAATTAGATGTATTAATAGATCTACTTATTAATAAATGTAACTTGTAACAAATGGCTGATTATAGTAGTAATAAGATGAAGGTTAATTGGATTTGAAAGACTTGGACACCATAATTGAACTCACTGGGACTTTACTTGTTTAACACGTCTAGACTCTATCTGGATAACCTCCGTAAAAAAAAATTTTTTTCAGTACTCTTCAAAAACAAAGATGTCATTGACCAGATTTCTCCATCGGTGCCATAGAATGATTTAACACAGAAGTGCCTGTGCTGGCTCTTTGAAAGAGCTATGCAATTAATCCAACTCCTTCTGCTCTTTCCCTATAGCCCTGCAATTCTCTACACCAAGTATTTACCCAATTCTCTTTTGAAAGTTACTATTGAATCTGCTTCCACCGCCCTTTCAGGCAGCGCACTCCAGATCATAATAACTCGCTGCGTAAAAAAAATTCTCAACTCATCTCTGGCTCTTTTGCCAATTACCTGAAATCTGTGTCCTCTGGTTACCGACCCTTCTGCCACTGGAAACAGTTTCTCCTTATTTACTCTATCAAAACCCTTCATGATTTTGAACGCCTCTATTAAATCTCCCCTTAACCTTCACTGTTCTAAGAACAATCCCCAGCATCACAATTTTGGAATTAGGGACTTGAAATTCCTCTGATCATGAAAAAATATGCCTACACCTCTTCTGTCATTAACAGAACTTTAAGAAAAATTGCATGGTTCTGAAACATGCAATTTCTAAGAAAGCGACTTTGTTTGCAGGTCATTAATTACAGAAAAAAAACATTTACAAAGAATAATAAATTCTATGATTCCAAAAATATGGGGAATGGGTTCGGAAATGGGATTAACTGCAGTTGAAGAGCTACATCATTAAATAAATTTAAAACAGAAATAGACAGTTTCCTGGAAGTAAAGGGAATTAGGGGGTTACGGGGAGCGGGCAGGAAATTGGACATGAATTTAGATTTGAGGTTAGGATCAGATCAGCCATGATCTTATTGAATGGCGGAGCAGGCTCGAGGGGTCGATTGGCCTACTCCTGCTCCTATTTCTTATGTTCTTATGATGTGGAGATGCCGGTGATGGACTGGGGTTGACAATTGTAAACAATTTTACAACACCAAGTTATAGTCCAGCAATTTTATTTTAAATTCACAAGCTTTCGGAGGCTTCCTCCTTCGTCAGGTGAACGATGTCACATCGTTCACCTGACGAAGGAGGAAGCCTCCGAAAGCTTGTGAATTTAAAATAAAATTGCTGGACTATAACTTGGTGTTGTAAAATTGTTTACAATTATGTTCTTATGTAAGAGCTAATACTGGGACAAGTGCGATGGGCTGAATGTCCTTCTTCTCAGCTGTAAGTTCTGTACATTTTCCTGTTTTTTTTGTGAAAAAAGGGATTTCAGCTCTCAGCACTCCAAACAGCTAAGGTAACCCACCATGTGTTTAGTACAGTACCACTGTAAAACTACGTCCTTATTAAAACAAGAATCATATTTTTATTATTCTGCTATGTATCCGAGCATTCCATTAGCTTTTTCAATTGCTTTGACAAATTGTCTGGACATCAAAGTTACTGTGTGACACAAGCTAGGGAGTCCTGGGTTCGATGCTTGGTCAATGCTCAATTAACCCATCTCAGCTGGGGCAGTGGTGGTGGAGGTACCTCAATTGGCCTTAGCGTGTCTGTGCTAAAGAGGTTAAAAATCAACCAGGGTTCTCACTCCTGGTCATTATCCAGTGGCTCCTGCCAGAAATGTGCATGGACGTCACATGAAGACAAGTTTGCAGGGCCAGATCAACACACGTGCCCAGGGACACAGTGCAAACGTGGGGCCCCGTGCAAATATGGGGCTCTCGGCATAACTCACCATAACACAGAAAAAGTGCATGCAACCGCTGGATCAAAATACTCTAGCATTTAAACATACTGTCAGAAGAGGGTGAGGCAGAGTCGGCAGATTCGTTCCAATATAAATACTGACACTTAACCGGTGTTTTAATGCCGGGGGATGTTCATGGTGCTCAGGCCTGAAGAATTCTTAAGCCGGTTCTGAACGGTTGAGTTTAGCTGGGAGTCCATAATGGAATAATCGTGCACTGACTCTGGATGGAGTTCACCTGATGGACCAAGACCTTATGTTATTGCTTTGGGATTTTCTCCTGACATTTCAGAGTCCTTTGGCTCTGGCTCAACAATAATAAAGTCAAGATAAATAGTTTAACTAATAACACTTGAAAACTGAGAGTCGCACACATCCGTATCTCAAAATCAAAAGGTTTATATATTCTGACAGCTACCAGGTCCACTAATGAAAATATGTTGCTCCTAAATTCAAAGTCCTGAATGTACATCTTAAAATTTACATTACATCCTCCCTTCTTTTCATAGCAATTAACCTACTGAATGTTATAAACTGAGCAGCTGTGTGTCCAGCAACATCTGACTGCCAACACCACCAAACCCATTGGTAGCATGAGGTAGCGTTCCCCCCCAATGACTCAATGGATAAATGCGCCACATTTTGTGGTGCTGAGCTCTATGGACCAGGAAGGTCCCATCTTCGATCGGAGGTCTATGACGAGTTAGCTGTTCACAGCCCAAGTAGCAGTAGGAGCTTCACAATCGGTCTTGGTGACCCCAGGCTCAGAAGAAGAAAATCACGTCAAGGTTCCCACTCTCCACAGTGACCCCTTTTGGAAGGTGATCATAGATTTTGGGGGGGGGGGGGCGGCTTGGCTGTGATGATCCCCATGGAAGAAAAGCCTGGCCGCGCTCATTATCTGTGGTTGCATATGAAGAACGGTCACGTGCCAAGTATCGGAGGACTGTGCGCTCTCATGGGACAGCATATCAGCACGAATAGGTGCCTCAAGGTAAGAGAATTAGGACAAAAGAAACCAGGGAGAAGTCACTTGAACGTAGCAATAAAATTGAAGAGATATAGGCGCATATACATATACAAGGTTTTCAAAACACTGAACAATAGAGCTTTAATAAGGGATTAGAACCAAAAGGGGTTTCACATTAGTAATTTATCTGGGGATTAATTTTATCCCCTTGGGGACTATATTAACATTATGTCTAAATCCTGATTTTTTTTTTGTATAATGCAGAGATTCATTCATTGTACCCTTTTCACTCTAATCAGCATTATCATTTTACACAGCACCATTCTTCCAGTTACAGGATTACTTGTTTGAAACCGTTATTGGAACTTGCGAGGCACAAAGAAGCTTCAGTTCATAGAGAGCTTTTGCGGATTCACTTATTCAGCACCTTATTTTATTAATATGTCCATCTTTGTTTTGTCTTTCTCTGGCATATGACTAAGACTGTATGATTCACGTATGCCCAGAGATACCAGAACAAACAACAGAATATCACTGACTCGTTATTTTCCTTCACTGGCACAGAGATAAAGCTATTTGCGCGTGGATGTATTATTATGGCTCGACCGATGAGCTGTAATAGCAGCTCTTGCAAGTCTGTTCTGAATTTGGTTAAAAAAAAATGCAACTTACTTCTTTGTATTTGATTCTCTAACAAAGTTTTGCAAATGTGATCTTTTCACTCCATTTATTTATGACGTTCAACTGCTGCTGTGGCAAAATAGGTTTGGACGAAGAAGGCCTATCAGACCATTTTTCTGGAATAACAACCCCACCTTCGTCCTTTTCCAACATTAATGCCCACCTGAAGAGGCAGACAGGACTTTGGTTTAACATCAAAACCCCTCATAATTTTGAACACCTCTATTAAATCTCCCCTTAACCGTCTCTGCTCCAATAACAATCCCAGCTTCTCTAGTCTCTCCAGATAACATTCATAGCCAGATAATTATACAGCTTCTTCCTGAGGGAATCATTTGACACAATTATTTGACTGATTGTTTTCGCTGAGAGCTTTGCTCCACATAACTTTAATTCTATTGGGGGGGCGGGATTTCTGGCCTGTAATCTTACTTGAGGCCTGACACTTTTGTGCTTGTGCCCTTTAATTCTGCACTCACAGCCCATTAGATGGTCCACTTATAAGAACATAAGAACATAAGAAATTGGAGCAGGAGTAGGCCAATCGGCCCCTCGAGCCTGCTCCGCCATTCAATAAGATCATGGCTGATCTGATCCCAACCACAAATCTAAAGAACACAAGAAGTCGGAGCAGGACCCGGCCACATAGCCCCTGGGCCCTCTCCGCCACCCACAGGGCATTGACCGATCCGAACTCAGCTTCATGTCCAATTTCCTGCCCGCTCCCCATAACCCCTAATTCCCTTATCTATGCCTCTCTTCATTTTAAAGTTCTGAACCATGAACCTACTATCTCCTTGAAATCAAGTTCAGTTCTCGGAATCATCCTTACCATTCTCCTTGAACCCTCCCAATACTTCAATGTCTGTTTGAAGGTAGATCACCCAAAATTACACAGATAATTATAAATGTGGCCTCCTCAATTATTTATCGGGAGTTAAAATAGCCCGGAGATGCACTTGAGATGCATCTCAGTCCTTGATTAATGTTGCTGACTTCGGCTCCCATTGAACAGTCGGCAATCACTCCCACATCCGATTCCTTTGATGAGTCCAAGGCAAAGTGTGAGAGTCCGCTTGTCAAAGGACCACAGCGTACAACTGCAATTGATGCCAACAGTGAGGAGAATTTAATAAACAGTTGGATGATCTACTGAATTAGATCATTGCCCTTTTCCTCTCTGGGACTAGTGATCAAATCCAGGCCAGACTCATTTGATAAAATTCTCCTCTCTGACAGCTGTAAAGACACTCAGGTGAAATAAATCTGATCAATCTCAATCTATTTCCAGTCAACACAAATCAACAGCAAAAAATAGCCCCGTAGTTTGATGTTTAATTGATCTAAACTCAGCGACCACAGGGATTGTGGATGTACAAAATGGAAATACCACACGGCAGCAGTTTGAATCCGAGTCTGGATTTAAGTCATGTTCCTTGGAGCAGAGTAGAGGAAGTTTTGCTCTTCCTGATGTGGGAGTATTACATAGTATTTAAAGCACAGAAACAGGCTATTCAGCCCAACAGGTCCAAGCAAATAGCATCCCCTTAAATGTATCCATACTATTCGCCTCAACCACTCCCTCGTGGTAGCGAGTTCCACGTTCTCACCACTCTCTGGGTAAAGAAGTTTCTCCTGAATTCCTTATTGGATTTATTAGTGACGATCTTATATTTATGGCCCCCAGTGTTGGATTCCCCCACAAACAGAAACATCATCTTTACATCTACCCTATCAAACCCCTTCGTAATTTCAGCATCTACCCCTTCGTGGGCTTTATAAATAAAGGCATAGAGTACAAAAGTAAGGAGGTCATCATGAACCCTTATAAAACACTGGTTCAGCCATAACTGGAGTAGTGTGTCCAGTTCTGGGCACCGCACTTTAGGAAAGATGTGAAGGCCTCAGAGAGGGTGCAGAAGAGATTCACTCGAATGATTCCAGGGATGAGAGACTTTAGTTACATGGATAGACTGAAGAAGCTGGAGTCGTTCTCCTTGAAACAGAGAAGGTTGCGAGGAGATTTGATAGAGGTATTCAAAATCATTAAGGGCCTAGACAGGGTAGATAGAGAGAAACTGTTCCCATTGGCGGAACAGTCAAAAACCAGAGGACAGAGATTTAAGGTGATTGGCAAAAGAACCAAAGGTGACATGAGGAAAAACTTTTTTACACAGCAAGTGGTTAGGATCTGGAATGCACTGCCCGAGGGATTGGTGGAGGCAGATTCAATCATGGCCTTCAAAGGGGAACTGGATAAGTACTTGAAAGTAAAAGATTTGCAGGGCTACGGGGATAGGGCGGGGAGTGGGACTAGGTGGATTGTTCATGCATAGATCGGGGGGGGACTCGATGGGCCGAACGTCCTCCTTCCGTGCTGTACCTTTCTATGATTCTAATTTTAAAGTCCTCCATCAGGCCACCTGAATACTTGATACTAACGAGGAAAAAAGTGGAAAATTGTACCATTCCTGAGCACTGACATACTTTATCTTGATGAGAACAAAATATTCATGATCAAGTAACTTTAGAAAAAGTACAATTTTTCATTCAATTTTTACAATTCTGAAAGCTTAAGATAGTACAATCTCTGTATAGAGTACAGATATAAAATAAATGTTACATTGTTGGTACACAGCAGCATCCCTTGTTTAAGCATACTTGTCAATACTTGTGAAACTAAATGCGTAGACAGCGCTTTAGGGCACCAAATACTACACTCGTGAGAATTTTTGGTGTGTATATTGTGTGACATAACAGCAGGATGCAGATGGAAGCAAGAGTATTGTAAGCAGACAGCACTCAGCCTTTACCCTGGTGGTTACTGGGAGCACAGAAGGACTTGGATTCTCCTAGCCTACTGCATGCCAAGTCTGGGGGGCACTGGCTAGCATGGAAGAATTACTGGGCACCAGTGAGGCTCAGGGCACACAGTGCTTACATTTAAAACAATAACAACTTCTGATCCAGGATAATTACCTTCTCAATGGCAGGTTGAGAACATTAAGAAACAGGAGCAGGTGTAGGCCGTACAGCCCCTCGAGCCTGCTCCGCCATTCAATCAGATCATGGCTGATCTTTGACCCCTACTCCACTATCTCACCCGATCCCCATATCCCTTGATTCCCCTAGAGTCCAGAAATCTATCCATCTCAGCCTTGAATATATTCAATGACTCAGCATCCACAGCCCTCTGGGGTAGAGAATTCCAAAGATTCACAACCCTCTGAGTGAAGAAATTCCTCCTCATCTCAGTCTTGAATGGCCGACCCCTTATCCTGTGACAATGCCCACTAGTTCTAGATTCTCTAGCCAGGGGAAACAATCTCTCAGCATCTACCCTGTCAAGCCCCCTCATAATCTTATATGTTTCAATGAGATCACCTGTTATTCTCCTAAACTCCAGAAAGTATGGGCCCAGTCTACTCAACCTCTCTTCATAGGACAACCCTCTCATCCCAGGAATTAATCTAGTGAACTTATGCTGCACCGCCTCTAAGGTAAGTATATCCTTCCTTTGATAAGGAGACCAAAACTGTAGACAGTACTCCAGGTGAGGTCTCACTAAAGCCCTGTACAATTGTAGTAAGACTTCCCCATTCTTATACTCCAATCCTCTTGCAGTAAAGGCCAACGGGCCAACTTGAATAATCTATTCTAACAGGCAGGCTAGAGGAGTTCCTGCAGAGTAATTTAGTTTTAAAAAATAGGGTCTAAAACCAGGCATGATCAGTATAGCCAAGACGAGCCAGAACGGAGAGGCCCGAGGACCATCCTAAATTTGCACAGGTGAGTCCTTTGGGGAGGGGGGATAATTTCAAGGGAGCTTTTCTGCCCCCTAGTGACTCATTCAGTAATACTCCGAGAAATCTCTTCTGCGATTACAATTTTGTTTTAAAAAGTTTGCCAATAATATATTTCTGTAGTTTATATTGAAACCTTCTGCCTAAGGGTTGCAGGATACAAAGAGCTAACCTCACAGTCAGCATGAATACAGCGCAGTGACTGACACTGCAATCCTGAAGAGTCCAAGTCCTTCTGTCTGCTTCTCTGCTGTTAGTCCTCCCCACTCCCCACAACTTGCATTTATATAATTTAACGTAGTAAAAACGTTCCAAGGCGCTTCACGTGAATGTTAACAAACAAAATTTGATGCCGAGCCACATCGAGATATTAGGACAGGTGACCAAAAGTTTGGTCAAAGAACCTGCTGTCACAAAGTGCTCGATTCATCTCATGGCCATCTCATCCCAGTGCCTCTAATATTTGCCATGTATACTCAGACACTGTTATAATATCCATTCATAATGACTGTCCATAAAACTTGTCTCTGCTGTTGCAGAAACTTGGATTTGTAGAGTCAGTTTAAAACAGGTGCAGGTGAAGTTATGGTATTTTAATCGGTAAGGCAATTCCAGAATATATGGAAATTGATTTTAAGGAACAGGACCTCAAAGGTAATAATATCAGGATTACTATCAGTGCCACATCCTGGCCAGTACACAAACAGCCAGGGATGTAAATGTACGGCTAGAGACCTAGGCTCAGTTACTCCGAATAGTGGGCATCTCCGACAGGCCAGGACTTCACGGAGATGCCCCCCTGGGCCCGGCCGACTTTCCCGCCCCAAGGCCATTTGCTCGTCAGAGGAGGGCTCCCCAACCTTTGCATGGCAGTCGGCACCAGAAACCCGCCATGTCAGGCCTCCGAAAGTGACCTCTGAGCTGCTCTGGAAATTGTACGGTTGGTGCTGCTCCCTGAGCCTCTGTAAGGCCTATGAGGCAGTAAGTGTGATCGGACAGGCCCCTCTGTGTGGCTCATGAGGCTGTAAGAGGTATGGGGAAAGAGCAGGGAAAGTGGGACTAATTGGATAG
The DNA here is from genome assembly GCF_035084215.1 of Heptranchias perlo. Taxonomy (NCBI): domain Eukaryota; kingdom Metazoa; phylum Chordata; class Chondrichthyes; order Hexanchiformes; family Hexanchidae; genus Heptranchias; species Heptranchias perlo. The sequence continues at coordinate 10,203,271 of NC_090345.1, read as the reverse complement.
CCCTTTCAAAGAGCTGGCACAGGCATGATGGGCCGAAAGGCCTCCTTCTGTGCTGTAATACACTATGATACTAGAATATTAAATCCAAGGAGATGCTACCTGCGTGCCCCATAGAGAGGAATAGTCATCGTGGAATACTCACGCCCCCTTGTGGCTGACTTTAGTGCAGCATTGACGGAACCCAAAAGAGGAGAAAACAAAAATACCAAATGTAACAAGATAATCAGCAATAACCCTATGCTGGTTTTAAAAGGTAAGCACTGCTGTTCTGCTCACTTCAAAGGATCTGGAACTCCTTTAAGACCCTCCTTAAAACCCACTTCTTTAACCAAGCGTTTAGTCACCGCCTCCTTCTTTGGCTCGGTATCAATGTTTGCCTGATTTTGCTTCTGTGAAGTGCCTTGGGACGTTTTCCTACGTTAAAGGGACAAGTTGTTGATGAAAATGGACTCTTCTAAATAGGTTTTAGTTCTTCAGATCTATATTATGATGATGGGATTCTTCAATTTTTTCTTTTATTTTGAAGGTAAGCTCTTTGTGTTAACCTCTAACAAACTGTATTAATTGTAAACAATTTTACAACACCAAGTTATAGTCCAGCAATTTTATTTTAAATTCACAAGCTTTCGGAGATTTCCTCCTTCCTCAGGCAAATGTTTGCCTGAGGAAGGAGGAAATCTCCGAAAGCTTGTGAATTTAAAATAAAATTGCTGGACTATAACTTGGTGTTGTAAAATTGTTTACAATTGTCAACCCCAGTCCATCACCGGCATCTCCACATCAAAACTGTATTAACACCAAGAGCTAGGTCCACTCTTTAGAATACTCCCCATGCCTCTAGGCAGGAGAATCTGAACAACTTTTCCCATAACCTCAATGGCACTCTGTAATCTTCTCAGTTTACGCTCAGTTAGATTTGACTGAAAGGGTCCTGGTAATTAGTTCAGGCCTCGCCAGTTAAAAGTAAATTTGACATGCTTATCACAACAGAGGGAAAATATTAAAAGATTAGAAGGTTTCACATAGGATGGCCCACAAATGTTATTCCATTCCAAAGAATTGTATTTATATAATGCCTTATCACATCTCTCAGAAAACTTCTTTATACAGTGAATTACTTTAACTATGGTTAGTTAAGCAGGCATTTTATGCACAGCGAGATCCCACCAATACCAGTGAGATAAATGACCAGTTGATCTGTTTTTTTCTGGCATTGGCTGAGGGAGGAATGCTGGTCAGAGCAACAGTCGGACTCCCCACTCAAATAGTGCCATAGAATCAGGGCAATAAGTGTTGACTTCACTACAATGATAAAACAAGACAACCAACTGCAGTTCAGAAGGAACAAGCGAACAAAGTTCAGAAAACCATTGAACGTTACTGACTGATGTCCACCTGAACCACCAAAATTTACAAAAGTTCTTGTAAGTTTTGCCTCAGTTTAACATCTCATCTGAAAGACGGGCACCACCGACCGGTGCAGCACTCCCTCAGTAACTGCCCTGAAGTGCCATTCTAGATTATGTGCTCAAGTCTCTGGAGCGGGGCTTGAACCCACAAAGTTTCATCTGGTCATGCTCCAACACTAATATGTCAGTACTGCACTGAAGTGAGAGTTTGGATTATGTGCACAAGGCCTTTAAAAGCGGGGCTTTAACCCACAACCTTCTAGCTCAAGCGAGAGTGCAACCATACAAAAAGGATAATGGAATATCGGCCTTTATCTCTAGGGGATTGGAATTCAAAAGCGAGGAAGTGATACTTCAGTCGTACAGAATCTCGGTCGGATTTCATCTGGAGCGCTGCTCCCGGTTTTGGGCACCGGTCCTCGGGAGGGATGTATTGGCTTTGGAAGGGGCGCAGCGCAGATTCACAGGAATGATTCAGGGGCTTAAAGGGTTAAATTATCAGCACAGGTTGCTGAAGCATGGCTTGTATTCACTTGAGTTTAGATGGTTCAGGGGTGATCTGATCGAGTTGTTTAAAATGCCAGTGATTCGAAAGGGTAGATACAGAGAAATTATTTCCTCTGGTTAGCAAATCCACAAGAGGGCACAATCTTAACATTAGAGCTAGGTCATTTAAGAGTGAAATCACAAAGTCCTTTTTCACACAAAGGGTAGTGGAAATCTGGAACACGCTCTCCCAAAAGACTGGATGCTGGGCCAATTGAAATTTTCAAGGCAGATCGATAGATTACTGTTAGGTAAGGGTATCGAGGGATATGGAACAAATATGGGGTAAATGAATTTGAGGTACAGTTCAGCCATGATCTAACTGAATAGGAGAACAGGCTCAAGGGGCTGAATGGCCTACTGTTCCACTGAGCCAAGGCTGACACCTTTGCGTCTGGAAATAATGTCTTGAGGAACAATGAAGTGTTGCTAGTTACAGTCTGCCACTTACTGGTGGAAGCAATGGAAGGGAATGATCATAGTAGGTACAGCACACGAGGCCATTCGTCCCATTGTGCCTGTGCCGGCTCTTTGAAAGAGCTATCCAAATAGTCCCATTCCCCTGCTCTTTCCCCATAGCCCTGTAAATTTTTTCCCTTCAAGTATTTATTCAATTCTCTTTTGAAAGTTACTAATGAATCTGCTTCCACCGCCCTTTCAGGCAGGGCACTCCGGATCATTACAACTCGCTGCAGAAAAATGTTTCCTCATGTCACCTCTGGCTTTTTTGCCAATCACCTTAAATGTGTCCTCTGGTTATCAACCCTTCTACCACTGGAAACAGTTTCTCATTTACTCTTAAAACCCTTCATGACTTTGAACACCTCTATCAAATCTCCCCATAACCAGAGTCATAGAGTTATACAGCACGGATAGAGGCTCTTCGGCCCATCGTGTCCGCGCTGGCCATCAAGCCCTGTCTAATCTAATCCCATATTCCAGCATTTGGTCCGTAGCCTTGTATGCTATGGCATTTCAAGTGCTCATCCAAATGCTTCTTGAATGTTGTGAGGGTTCCTGCCTCCGCAACCCTTTCAGGCAGTGAGTTCCAGACTCCAACCACCCTCTGGGTGAAAAAGTTCTTTCTCAAATCCCCTCTAAACCTCCCGCCTTTTACCTTGAATCTATGCCCCCTTGTTATAGAACCCTCAACGAAGGGAAAAAGCTCCTTAGTATCCATCCTATCTGTGCCCCTCATAATTTTGTACACCTCAATCATGTCCCCCCTCAGCCTCCTCTGCTCCAAGGAAAACAAACCCAATCTTCCCAGTCTCTCTTCATAGCTGAAGCGCTCCAGCCCTGGTAACATCCTGGTGAATCTCCTCTGCACCCTCTCCAAAGCGATCACATCCTTCCTGTAGTGTGGCGACCAGAACTGCACACAGTACTCCAGCTGCGGCCTAACCAGTGTTTTATACAGCTCCACCATACCTCCTTGCTCTTATATTCTATGCCTCGGCTAATAAAGGCAAGTATCCCATATGCCTTCTTTACCACCTTATCTACCTGTTCTCTGTTCTAAGGAGAACAACCCCAGCTTTTCTAATCTCTCTGCATAACTGAAGTCCCTCATCCCTGGTAGCATTCTGGTGAATCTCTTCTGCGCCCCTCTTCGAGGCCTTGGCGTCATTCCTGGGGTGGGGTGCACAGAATCAACAAAGAACTCTAGCTGCGGCCTAACCAGTGGTTTATAAAGATTTAGCACAACTTCCTTGCTTTTGTACTCCATGCCTCTATTAATAAGGCCCAGGATCGCGTGCTTTTTAAAAAAAAAAGTAGCCTTCTCAATTTGTCTTGCCACCTTCCAAGATTTGTGTATGTGCACCCCAAGGTTCATATTCACAACGATGTGAAGCCTGCAATTCCGTCCATTTCAGGAGGATGGGAGGTAGTGGGATTCCATCCAACATAAGAAATGCATGTTTCTTACAGATCAGTCTTGGAATTGTGAGAGAGAATTGTGCAGTTTGGAACTGAACGTGGACTTGTAACTCTGCTGACAGATTTGTATTGAAATCTCTTCAATTTGACTGATCTTTCCTATCTACTGAAACATTTCTTTTAGGCTAATGCTGCAGCACATTTTTTTTTGACTAAAACCAGGTTGAGAGTCAGTGTTAGCATTTAGCTGTTGGAAGGAATTTTACAATATGCAGCATTCAGTTGATTTGCGCAGTCTGAGTTCAGATGATGTTCTATCAGTTACATGGGTAAGAAGGGTATAGAGGGATATGGGCCAAGTGCAGGCAATTGGGACTAGCTTAGTGGTATAAACTGGGCGACATGGACATGTTGGGCCGAAGGGCCTGTTTCCATGTTGTAAACTTCTATGATTCTATGATAGAATATCAGTCTGAATTAGAAACTTGTTGCGAGTATTCCAGTTTTCTCAATCATAAATCTAAACACCGGCCTTTGTTTTCCTTTCAAGAAACATTATCTATTTTGCCCCCAGAGGGCTTTAAAAGTACCTGATTCAAAATTGAGCAATTCTATCATCTGTGGTGAAGTAAAGCCAAAAAATGTGAATGTGAGTCAGAGCTTATGGTTTAAGTTGTGCTTTGTTCCCCATTCCCTTCTCCTTATATGGCAAGCTTGGGAAAGCCTGGTTTTATAGTTTTTTGGGAGACAGGATATGTGGCTTTGGTAACTGTAATGAGGTTTATGTAGACTACATATTCCACCTTTTCTCAGCCTGCAAACCTGCCAACCACTGAATAAGGGTCTAGAGTCACCCATTGTAAAAAAGACTTGCACTTTGATGAAGTAACAGAGAGGGCTGATGAGGGTAATGCAGCTGATGTTGTGTATATGGACTTTCAAAAGGCATTTGATAAAGTACCACATAATAGACTTGTTAGCAAAATTAAAGCCCATGGGTTTAAAGGGACAGTGGCAGCATGGATAGAAATTTGGCTGGAGGACAGAAACAGTTGTTTTTCAGACTGAAGGGGTCAGTATTAGGACCACTGCTCCTTTTGATGTATGTTAATGACCTGGACTTGGGTACAGAGGGTATAATTTCAAAGTTTGCAGAGGACAAGAAACTTGGAAATGTAGTAAACAATGTGGAGGATAGTAACAGACTTCAGGAGGACATAAGGCAGACTGGTAAAATGGGCAGACACATGGCAGATGGAATTTAATGACAAGGGGGAAGTGATGCATTTTGGAAAGAATAAGGAGGGAGGTAATACAAACTAAATGGTACAATTTTAAAGGGGATGCAGGAACAGAGACACCTGAGGGTGCACATACACAGATTTTTGAAGGTAAGCTGTTCCAGTACAACTACAACACTGGAATCTACCCGACAATGTGGAAAATTGCCCAGGTATGTCCTGTCCACAAAAAGCAGGACAAATCCAATCCGGCCAATTACCGCCCCATCAGTCTACTCTCGATCATCAGCAAAGTGATGGAAGGTGTCGTTGACAGTGCTATCAAGCGGCACTTACTCACCATTAACCTGCTCACCGATGCTCAGTTTGGGTTCCGCCAGGACCACTCGCCCCAGATCTCATTACAGCCTTGGTCCAAACATGGACAAAAGAGCTGAATTCCAGGGATGAGGTGAGAGTGACCGCCCTTAACATCAAGGCATAATTTGACCGAGTGCGGCACCAAGGAGCCCTAGTAAAATTAGAGTCAATGGGAATCAGGGGGAAAACTCTCCAGTGGCTGGAGTCATCCCCAGCACAAAGGAAGATGGTATTGGTTGTTGGAGGCCAATCATCCCAGCCCCAGGATATTGCTGCAGGAGTTCCTCAAGGCAGTGCCCTAGGCCCAACCATCTTCAGCTGCTTCATCAATGGCCTTCCCTCCACCATGTGGAGATGCCGGTGATGGACTGGGGTTGACAATTGTAAACAATTTTACAACACCAAGTTATAGTCCAACAATTTTATTTTAAAATCCACAAGCTTTCGGAGGCTTCCTCCTTCCTCAGGTGAATGTGGAACTGAAATCCTCAAACCTCTTGCATTTATAAATCACAGAACAATGCCTGGTGATTACAGAGAGTCTTTTCAACTGCCCGTTGCCAAGGCAAACAAAGTGTTCAGACAGATAGGTGTTACCTACAGGCCCACCGAATATACAAACGGCCAGAGCTAAAAAAACAGATGATGTGGAGATGCCAATTAAAAAAACAGAGCGAGAGACGTAGAAACATAGAAACATCCGGAAGGAAAAGACAGCAATTGACCCGTTATATTAAAAACAGATAACATTTGTTCGCTGGTGGGGTAACGTGTAGCGTGACATGAACCCAAGATCCCGGTTGAGGCCGTCCGCATGGGTGCGGAACTTGGCTATCAATTTCTGCTCGACGATTTTGTGTTGTCGAGTGTCTCGAAGGCCGCCTTGGAGTACGCTTACCCGAAGGTCGGTGGCTGAATGTCCTTGACTGCTGAAGTGTTCCCCGACTGGGAGGGAACCCTCCTGTCTGGCGATTGTTGCGCGGTGTCCGTTCATCCGTTGTCGCAGCGTTTGCATGGTCTCGCCAATGTACCGTGCTCTGGGGCATCCTTTCCTGCAACGTATGAGGTAGACAACGTTGGCCGAGTCACAGGAGTATGAACCATGCACCCGGTGGGTGGTGTCCTCTCGTGTGATGGTGGTATTTGTGTCGATGATCTGGCATGTCTTGCAGGGGTTACCGTGGCAGGGTTGTGTGGTGTCATGGACGCTGTTCTCCTGAAAGCTGGGTAATTTGCTGCGAACGATGGTCTGTTTGAGGTTGGGTGGCTGTTTAAAGGAGAGTAGTGGAGGTGTGGGGATGGCCATAGCGAGGTGTTTGTTGTCATTGATGACATGTTGAAGGCTGTGGAGAACATGGCGTAGTTTCTCCGCTCCGGGGAAGTACTGGACGACGAAGGGTACTCTGTTGGTTGTGTCCCGTGTTAGTCTTCTGAGGAGGTCTATGCGATTTTTCGCTGTGGCCTGTCGGAACTGTCGATCGATGAGTCGAGCGTCATATCCCATTCTTACTAGGGCGTCTTTCAGCGTCTGTAGGTGTCCATCGCGTTCCTCCTCGTCTGAGCAGACCCTGTGTATTCCCTCCATCATAAGGTCAGAAATGGGGATGTTCGCTGATGATTGCACAGTGTTCAGTTCCATTCGCAACCCCCCAGATAATGAAGCAGTCCGTGCCCGCATGCAGCAAGGCCTGGACAACATCCAGGCTTGGGCTGATAAGTGGCAAGTAACATTTGCACCAGACAAGTGCCAGGCAAAGACCATCTCCAACAAGAGAGAGACTAACCACCTCCCCTTGACATTCAACAGCATTACCCCATCGCCGAATCCCCCACCATCAACATCCTGGGGGTCACCATTGACCAGAAGCTTAACTGGACCAGCCATATAAATACTGTGGTTACAAGAGCAGGTCAGAGGCTGGGTATTCTGTGGCGAATGACTCACCTCCTGACTCCCCAAAGCCTTTCCACCATCTACAAGGCACAAGTCAGGAATGTAATGGAATACTCTCCACTTGCTTGGATGAGTGCAGCTCCAACAACACTCGAGAAGCTCAACACCATCCAGGACAAAGCAGCCCATTTGATTGGCACCCCATCCACCACCTTCACCACCGGCACACCGTGGCGGCTACAGTGTGTACCATCCACAGGATGCACTGCAGCACCTCCCAAACCCACGACCTCTACCACCTAGAAGGACAAGGGCAACAGGCACACGGGAACACCACCACCTGCACGTTCCCCTCCAAGTCACACACCATCCCGACTTGGAAATATATCGCCGTTCCTTCATCGTCGCTGGGTCAAAATCCTGGAACTCCCTTCCTAACAGCACTGTGGGAGAACCTTCACCACACGGATTGCAGCGGTTCAAGGAGGCGGCTCACCACCACCTTCTCAAGGGCAATTAGGGATGGGCAATAAATGCCGGCCTCGCCAGCGACGCCCACATCCCATGAACGAATAAAAAAAAAAAGGTGGCAGGGCAAGCTGAGAAGGCATATGGGATCCTGGGCTTTATTAGCAGAGGCATAGAGTACAAAAGCAAAGTTATGCTAAACCTTGATAAAACACTGGTCAGGCCTCAGCTGGAGTATTGTGTTCAATTCTGGACACCACCTTTAGGAAGGATATCTAGGCCTTAGAGAGGGCGCAGAAGAGATTTACGAGAATGGTACCAGGGATGAGGGACTTTAGTTATGTGGAGAGACTGGAGAAGCTGGGGTTGTTCTCCTTCGAACAGAGAAGGTTAAGGGAAGATTTGATAGAGGTGTTCAAAATCATGAATGGTTTTGACAAGGAGAAACTGTTTCCAGTGGCAGAACGGTCAGTAACCAGAGGACACAGATTTAAGGTGATCGGCAAAAGAGCCAGGAGGTGACATGAGAAAACATTTTTTTTTAAAACTCAGCGAGTTGTAATGATCTGGAATGCACTGCCTGAAAGGGTGGTGGAAGCAGGTTCAATGGTAACTGTGAAAAGGGAATTGGATAAATACTTGAAGGGAAAAAATTTATTAGGGCTATGGGGAAAGACCAGGGGGAATGAGACTAATTGGATAACTCTTTCAAAGACACAGGCATGATGGGCCAAATGGCCTCCTCCTGTGCTGTACCTCCTACGATACCAGAACACATAGGCAGGGGAGCCTGGCTTTACATCTCATCTGAAAAGTGGCACCTCCGACTACACTGGAACAACATGCGAACAATAGCTGCCTGGAAAAAAAAAATTGATATACACCTTGAGCATACAGTAATGGAACCACTGTTTAAAAATGCAACACTCATTCTATGCCTTACAATTACTGTGCATTTCTCAAATCCCAGAGACCTCGCTGCGGAAACCAGTGGCTGAAAACACAAGTAAAAGCAGCCTTAATGCTTGTGGTGATGTGGGGCTGCATTGGACAGAGTTCTTGGTTTATTCTGGGCACGAAGGATGCAATTCAGAGAATTAGAAACAAAAAGAACTCACATTTGTATAACTCCAGCCAATTTTCGCACAGCAAGGTCCCACAAACAGCAATGTAATAATGACCAGATTATGTGTTTTTTTTTAGAAAGTGAATTTGGTTGAGGGATAAATAATGGCCAAGACGCAGGGGAGAAAGAACTCCCCTGTTCTTCTAAATAGCGTCATGGGATCTTTTACATCCACATGAGGGGGCAGACGGGGCCTCGGTTTTACATCTCATCCAAAAGATGGTACCTCCGAAAGTACAGTTTTCCCTCAGTGCTTGAACTGGAAGTGTCTGCCTAGATTATGTGCTTAAGTCTCTGGAGTGGGATTTGAACCCACAACCTTCTGAATCTGAAGAGAGCTCTACTATTGAGCCACGGTTAACACCTTGGCAGAACATGGCATGAGGTTAGAAAGAGATTCCATAACAACAAAGTGAAGTAAAAGACTGACTGGCTTATAATTGATAGGCACACAAAACTACAAATGAAGACGCAGATGTTGAATTGGGGGTATGTGCCAGTGACTCTGGCACACGTCCTTATCTGCTGCTTTCCCATACACGTTCCTGGATAAAACTTGACGTTACATTGGCCTGCTTCATGCTATTTTGCACTTTTCAGTTCATACGTATGGACAGTACTCTGGACTCTCATACCACCTGTACAGTAAACTAATTTCCACCCTTTCGCACTTGTCAGAGAAACTGGACGATCAAGACAGGAGCACATCTAGATCACAAGATGCTCCCACAACTATCACTACTGGAGCAGGCACCAGTACAGAGTCCCCCATACTTCCACCGGTACCAGTCAGCTGAACGGGAGCACTCACCGGGCTGAAGATGTGCAGACACAGTGAACAACATCCATGGTTCCATCCACTTGACTGGCATTTATCCAGCTGCTCAGATTGTTATTCTTCCATGGCAACTGTATGAGTAAGACAATAATTTTACGTACCGGTTCAGAGTGGAGAAATCACACCGTTCTGTGGCTGCCATGATTCAGGAATTACAAAGTTTAGCCGCGATTGTCTCAGATAGATTTCAGACACATGAGCAACACAATTTCTGCTGAAAGATGGAGATGGTGATAAAGATAAATGAGGAAACTTAAAATGGTCAATTACGGCATTTGTTCCATCAGAAGCGGATAGTCACCCTCAACGAGAACAGTGAACTAAATGTGCACTGTTGATGGTAGTTCATTGCTAGGCATTGCAGTAATGACATCATAAAAGTAACATTCCCAGTCACTATCCCAAGTATTGTGACATCAAGTGTAATGCAAAAATCAGTGTGAAATGTCCGGCGTGTGTAGCAGGTGTTCAAATAGCTGCTCTGTCCAGCAGAGGAGCAGTAATCTTAGTTCATCATGTGTTAGGAAGAACCTCTTTTTGGTAACGGGGACAAAGTAATGTAGGAGTACGTGAGAACAAAATAGGTTATATTGTTTTTTTTAAAAAGAAGAATAAGGTTCCCCAATGCCACCCTCCAGCCCAGAAACCTGGCACACATGGAACTCAACACCCCGCCATCAATAAGTTGACCTTTGGTGACATACCTTTCCTCTTTTATTCTGGGGCAGAGACCAGATTGGCCTGGGCATGATTGGGTACCCGTCACATGGGGATGCTATAAAGGAATCCACCTCTCACAATCATGTGCACTGGCAAGTCACCATTTTGTTCATGCTCCCCATTTTGTTTATGCTGGGAGGTGTTAATGAATGGAAGATGAGGAACCATGAATAAATTAAAAATAACACACGCTTAAAAATGTGAAGCGATGCAACTGTTTAAACCCGGCAAGATGCGGTGGGATGAACTCTTTCAAAACAGTACAAAAACACAAATGTTGTAATAGTACTGAAAATTTATTGTCAAAATAACTTGAAAATTGTGTATAAAGGACTCATTTTTAAAAAAAAATAAAATTAAAAAAAAAAGCAAATTTTATGCATCACACAATTGCTTTAAAGCAGAAAAAAATATTCAAGTCTTTTACAGATTTCTGAAGCCTAAAGTGCAAGGTGGCAGAATTACGACAGAAGTGCCCTGAGGACAAATGCTCTGACCAAGTGCTCAGTTCTGTCCTGAGGTAGATTAACTAGCAGTAGAGAACTTAATCTTGTATTCTTTGGTTAAAGATTCTAACGTGAAATACCAGACTACAAAACCCGTTAATTTCAACTAGACCAATGGGTATTTCAACATGTTGGGAGAGCCAGTCTTTTCCTCATCTTAACAGTGCACCATTGGGCAACACTTTTTGCCTAAATTTATCACTATTAACAATTAATCATCGAAAATATTTGACTTCAAAGAGATATTTCAAAACACTGGACTATAGAAATGTTGAATTTAGAGCAAAAAATTGTGTACTAAATTAGATACAAGATTAAATCCAAACTTTTAATACATTCAATCTCATCATCATCTCTCACTGGAAGCATTTTGCCAAGTTTCTCACTGCACCATTAGATGGACGGCACAGTCTATGACAGTTGGTGGTAATAGGAACTGGCAAGACTAGAGGGGTACATCTCTTGATGGCCTATCAAGAGATGTCTACCAGGTCACAATCACAGCTTCTCATCTGAGGAAGCATGACAAAGAAAAGCAGGAGTGAGTGGGAAGAAAACGAGTTATATAGTTGCTTTTTTTTTAAAAAAGAATAAAGTTCCCCAATGACACTCTCCAGCCCAGAGGCCTGGCAGACATGGAACTCAACACCCCTCCATCAATAAGTTGACAGGAAACATACCAAATTGGCCTCTGGTCACAAACATCTCCTCTCTTATTCTGGGACAGAGACCAGGTTGGCCTGGGCAGGGCTGGGAACTTGTCACATGGGGATGCTATAGAGGAACCCACCCCTACAGCCATGTGCACTGGCACGTTACCATTCTCCTTCACTAACCTGTTGAAACAAAAGAACAGTAACAAAATGCCAGGCCGGCCGTGGTAAGGGCTCGAGTCAGTAGCTCAGAAGCACCTGGACCAAAGCTTCAGGGAAAGATTTCTTCATAATGTGAAAACTGACATTTCATTAGGTAGCGTATCTCATTTATACAAACTATGTACCTGACAGAAGTACTTGTGACCATTACTTCCACTCGTGTTCATATACGGTACGCAGTCAAACAGGTCAGTCCCTTGGAAAGCTCAATTAAAAAGTCGATCTAACAAAACGATCGCACCTTTTTACTTTAGTATTAAAAAGTGTAAGCTGCAGATGTTTGTTCCTGTTGGAAGTTTTGCAATGTTTAGGAGAAGCGAACTCTACCACCCTGCACTAGTTGGAGGGGAAAACAAGTATAAATATAATGTACACAGGTAGTGAATAATCCAGCATTTTCTACAAACAAAACCAAGCATATAATACGCCATTAACAGTCACACAATCTTACGTAATTGTCCCAGTTATTCTTTAACTTGCACTCCCTAAAGATGGGAGACAGCTATAAATTTACAACTTATACATAAGAGTGAGGTAAAAAAGTTAAAGGCAGAAACACAGTCCTGAGGTTCAAGTGGTACATATTAACTGCACAAAACTTTGCTTCAAATCAGAGCCAGGCCATTCAGGAGGGGAGTTCGGAAACACTGCTTCACGCAAAGGGTGGAACACTCTTCCCACAAAAAGCAGTAGGTGCTAGCTCAATTAATAATTTTAAATCTGAGATCGACAGACTTTTGCTAGCCAAAAGGTATTAGGGACATAGAGCCACGGCAGGTAAATGGAGTTACGATACAGATCAGCCATGATCTCATTGAATGGCGGAACAGACTCAAGGGGCTGAATGGCCTACGCCTGTTCTTATGTTCCTGGTTTGAGACACCTAAACCACCTACTTGTATTAATGCCGCTTGACTCACTTCACCTGCCTTTTATTCTATACACACGTATAAATTAGGGCTGGAATCGGCTGTTTCAGCCTACAAGTCATCTTATTGCATGCTAGTGCAAATAGACAAATAATTACATTGGAAGAGGTCAGAGAGAGGAAAAAGATTTAAAATGTTTAGAATCTTAACCATACATGAACACTTTAAAGTGTATGCCAGTACTATTGGCTACAATTTAAAAATAAGAGAGTGTGGGGACAGAAATACTTGCAAACTCAATTAGAACAGAGATTAGTCTTTGCAAACTGTGCAGAATCACAGCCTCAGTATGTATAATGTGCAGCTTGTCATTTGTTTTTTTTCCCCTTAGAGATATGCGAATTCATTGCACCTTCCACACAAAACAGTCCGTTGAATCTAACAGTTTGTTTTTTTTTCTAAATGGCATAAAGAAAAACAAAAACAGTGACTTTTCAAGTGGAACATTTTAAAGGTTCAATTATTACAATATCAAAGTACAATAAAAATAAGAACATTACAAAAAGAGGCAAACTTTTATGTACAGCAATAAAATTGATGCTACAAAACATTGCAAACATGGCTGCAATTATATAAATAAACTCGATCTCTAACATTATTACAAAATATTTTTTGACAAATCTTTTGATAGACAGAGCTAAAATATCAAAAACATTAACCGCTATAACAAAGTCTAATAGAAGTTATGCCAAACCATGTGTAGGTCCATGTGTAAGAACAAAAACCAGAACACAAACTGATTACGGTCTAAACTTTTTTTTTATATATATATAACAGGATTGGAGCTTTATAGCTGTAAAAAAAAAATCTATACTTGTTGCACTAAACAATGTCCAAATCTTTATCTCTATCATGAACTTTGTGAACCATGTAGTGTTCTGCCTCCTCTTCAAACACAGAGGACTGACTCAGGTGATTCAGATCTTCAGGCATAGGTTTCCAGTAGTCGTGAAGTTTTCCCTATGATAAAATTACAGAAGCAGATACAAAAAGCATTAAAAATATAGCATTTACCCAGCGCCTTTAACCTAGAAAAATTTCCCAATGCACTCGAGAGGCGGGACGAAAAATAGACACTGAACCAAAAGGAAGAGATATTAGGAGAGGTGACCAACAGCTTGATCAAAGAGGTGACTTTCTAGGAGGCCCTTAAAGGGAGAGAGGGATGTGGTGACGTTTGGGAAGGGAATTCATGAGTGGGACCTAGACAGCTAAGGCAAGGCCACCAGTGGTGGGACGAAGGGAAGGGGTGATGCACAAAAGGCCGGAGTCAGAAGAACAGAGAGTTTGGGGTGTTTGTAGGGCTGGCGGAGGTTACAGAGATAGGGAGGGGTGAAGTCATAGACGGATGTAAACACAACAGAACTTTAAATGAGGCGTTGGAGAACTGGGATCAAAATGCAGATCAGCAAGGGCAGATGTGATGGGCAGGCAGGACTTGGTGTGGGATAGGAAACAGACAGCATAGTTTTGGATGACGTGGTTTATGGAGGTTGGAGGATAGGATGCCATCCAGGAGAATATTGCAGCAAACGAGTCTGGAGATGACAAAAGCATGAATGAGGGTTTTTAATGGCAGCCTCGCTGAGGTAGGGGCAGAGGCAGGTAATATTAGAGAGACAGAAATAGGCAGTCTTTGTGATGGACAGTGTGGGGTTGGAAGCTCAGCTTGGGGTCAAACAGGAGACTGAAGTTGTAGTCGGAGTTTGGGGCTGGGGGCGACAGGGGAGTCAGAGAGGATATGGAGTCAGAGAGTAATGGGGGCCAAACGCAACGGCTTTGCTCTTCCCAATGTTTAGGTGGAGGAAGTTACGACTCATCCAAGACTGATGTCGGACAAGCAGTTTGACAGTACAGAAGTGGTGGAGGAATTGAGAGAGATGGCGGAGAGGTAAAGCTGGGTGTTGTCTGTGTACATGTGAAAGCTGCCCCCATGTCTATGATGTTGTTGCTAAGTGGCAGCATAACTAATGTCTTGTACATGAGGAAGAGGAGGGGACCAAGGATGGATCTTTGGAGGAACTTCATAAGTGCGTGTGTTGCGGGGGGGGGGGGAAAAAAAAGGAGAAAACATTTCTCGAAATGCTCTGGCTATGATTCAATAGGTAAGCATGGAGCAGGAAAAGTCCCACTGAGCTGGACAAAAAGGAGATGCAATAAAGGATGCCACAAGTCATCGAATCGGGCCAGGACCTACTCCGTTAATGGTAGGGCGTTGGGGAGAGTTATAGAACAAAGAGATCTAGGAGTACAGGTTCATAGCTCCTTGAAAGTGGAGTCACAGGTGGATAGGGTGGTGAAGAAGGCATTCAGCATGCTTGGTTTTATTGGTCAGAACATTGAATACAGGAGTTGGGATGTCTTGTTGAAGTTGTACAAGACATTAGTAAGGCCACACTTGGAATACTGTGTACAGTTCTGGTCACCCTATTATAGAAAGGATATTATTAAACTAGAAAGAGTGCAGAAAAGATTTACTAGGATGCTACCGGGACTTGATGGTTTGACATATAGGGAGAGGTTGGATAGATGAGACTTTTTTCCCTGGAGAGTAGGAGGTTTAGGGGTGATCTTATAGAAGTCTATAAAATAATGAGGGGCATAGATAAGGTAGATAGTCAAAATCTTTTCCCAAAGGTAGGGGAGTCTATAACGAGGGGGCATAGATTTAAGGTGAGAGGGGAGAGATACAAAAGGGTCCAGAGGGGCAATTTTTTCACTCAAAGGGTGGTGAGTGTCTGGAACGAGCTGCCAGAGGCAGTAGTAGAGACGGGTACAATTTTGTCTTTTAAAAAGCATTGGACAGTTACATGGGTAAGATGGGTATAGAGGGATATGGGCCAAGTGCAGGCAACTGGGACTAGCTTAGTGGTATTAACTGGGCGACATGGACATGTTGGGCCGAAGGGCCTGTTTCCATGTTGTAAACTTCTATGATTCTATGAAGTTAAGAAAACACATGCACCTTCAGAATCTCTTCTCCCATCCCCAATTGCTTCTGCTCCTCTTCTAAGGGTACCAACTCTCTCTAGGGTATATTTCTTTGGGTGCTCGATACTCCTTGGGATCTTGCTCAATTGAACTTGGGCTGCGAGTGTCGTCAGACTTTTCACTAACCTGATGATGATCTTACTCAGCTTCCTCACTTGCAGTTCTCCAGCAGGTCTCACTACACTGCAATCAGGAGCAGGAATTTTTTTTTATTCGTTCATGGGATGTGGGCGTCGCTGGCGAGGCCAGCATTTATTGCCCATCCCTAATTGCCCTTGAGAAGGTGGTGGTGAGCCACCTTCTTGAACCGCTGCAGTCCGTGTGGTGAATCGTCTCCCACAGTGCTGTTAGGAAGGGAGTTCCAGGATTTTGACCCAGCGACGATGAAGTAACAGCGATATATTTCCAAGTCAGGATGGTGTGTGACTTGGAGGGGAAAATGCAGGTGGTGTTGTTCCCATGTACCTGCTGCTCTTGTCCTTCTAGGTGGCAGAGGTTACGGGTTTGGAAGGTGCTGTCAAAGAAGCCTTGGCGAGTTGCTGCAGTGCATCCTGTGGATGGTACACACTGCAGCCACTGTGCGCCAGTGGTGACAGGAGTGAATGTTTAAGGTGGTGGATGGGGTGCCAATTAAGCGGGCTGTTTTGTCCTGGATGGTGTCGAGCTTCTTGAGTGTTGTTGGAGCTGCACTCATCCAAGCAAGTGGAGAGTATTCCATCACACTCCTGACTTGTGCCTTGTAGATGGTGGAAAGGCTTTGGGGAGTCACGAGGTGAGTCACTCGCCGCAGAATACTCAGCCTCTGACCTGCTCTTGTAGCCACAGTATTTATATGGCTGGTCCAGTTAAGTTTCTGGTCAATGGCTTATCTATCTCCTCACTAATCCAGGGGTGCCGAGGCCAATAATCGCAATCCCACCACCTTTAGCAGAGATCAGCTATTTAGGTAGGCCAGGAATTGAACATGGAACCTTCTGCTGTGTTTGGTTTATTTACTCACTCCCTTTACCAAACTGAGTCATAAGTTTCAGAAATTGTTAAGTCTCCTAATTCTTAATTCCCATTAAGTAAAGTTTGAAGCTGCCAGTGACAAGATGGTAACTGGCAGCCTAAAGCTTTTCTGGGATGTACAATGTCTTTCCCATGCACCCCCCCATTATTACATTTAAACACACACACACAGAATCATTTTGCAACTTTAGTTACAGGTCGCAAATCCTCAGTTGAAGCAAGAAAAATCCCACACAACACAAAAGCAAAATACTGCGGACGCTGAACGTCAGAAGTAAAAACAGAAAACGTTGGAAATACTCAGATCAGGCAGCATCTGTGGAGAGAGAAAGCTCCCTGGTCTCTACCAATCTCACTCTAGAATTCCCCTAGAATTGCATTATCGCAGCTAGTTTACCCTACCTGAAGAGGCCGTGACCGTTGTAACAGCTCTTGCCATTTTGCATGAGTTCTTGCTTCTAAATCTTTCACCTGCACAAAACGAAACAGCTGATTTAAAAAAAACATTTATACCAATCTAAACAATTTCTCCACCGCTACCGCTAGACAAATCCAGTTGCAGCTCTACTAAGATGACAAATCAAAATAACTGAAACGTGGACTAGTATCTAATCGAGGGTCTTGCCTACTCATGACTTTAAAACACTTCAGCCACATGCACTGGCTGGGAAGACTGACGGGCGAACTCTTATGCCTAACTCTTCCAATGTCACTTGACCACTGGTCACTAAAAGGGGCTTTATTTTCTTTCTCCTTTTCCTGTGGCTAAGTGCCTAGCAACACTCAGGACCCTCCCTTCAAGATCAGGAGTTTTGCAGTGGTTAGAATCACAGGGTTTCACCACTCGTGATTAGTTCACCATTTCAGCACTCCAATTTGCTGCCTGCTGATTGTTACACAATGTTATTAAGTAGCTTTCCCCACTCGGATGGAACATAAGAACATAAGAACATAAGAAATTGGAGCAGGAGTAGGCCAATCGGCCCCTCGAGCCTGCTCCGCCATTCAATAAGATCATGGCTGATCTGATCCCAACCACAAATCTAAAGAACACAAGAAGTCGGAGCAGGACCCGGCCACATAGCCCCTGGGCCCTCTCCGCCACCCACAGGGCATTGACCGATCCGAACTCAGCTTCATGTCCAATTTCCTGCCCGCTCCCCATAACCCCTAATTCCCTTTACTTCTAGGAAACTGTCTATTTCTGTTTTAAATTTATCTAATGATGTAGCTTCCACAGCTTCCTGGGGCAGCAAATTCCACAGACCTACCACCCTCTGAGTGAAGAAGTTTCTCCTCATCTCAGTTTTGAAAGAGCAGCCCCTTATTCTAAGATTATGCCCCCTAGTTCTAGTTTCACCCATCTTTGGGAACATCCTTACTGCATCCACCCGATCAAGACCCTTCACAATCTTATATGTTTCAATAAGATCGCCTCTCATTCTTCTGAACTCCAATGAGTAGAGTCCCAATCTACTCAACCTCTCCTCATATGTCCGCCCCCTCATCCCCGGGATTAACCGAGTGAACCTTCTTTGTACTGCCTCGAGAGCAAGTATGTCTTTTCTTAAGTGTGGAGACCAAAACTGTATGCAGTATTCCAGGTGCGGTCTCACCAATACCTTATATAACTGCAGCAATACCTCCTTGTTTTTATATTCTATCCCCCTAGCAATAAAAGCCAACATTCCGTTGGCTTTCTTGATCACCTGCTGCACCTGCATACCAACTTTTTGATTTTCTTGCACTAGGACCCCCAGATCCCTTTGTACTGCAGTACTTTCCAGTCTCTCGCCATTAAGAAAATAACTTGCTCTCTGATTTTTCCTGCCAAAGTGCATAACCTCACATTTTCCAATATTATATTGCATCTGCCAAATCTCCGCCCACTCACCCAGCCTGTCTATATCCCCTTGCAGGTTTTTTATGTCCTCCTCACTCTCTACTTTCCCTCCCATCTTTGTATCATCTGCAAATTTTGATATGTTGCACTCGGTCCCCTCCTCCAAATCGTTAATATAGATTGTAAAGAGTTGGGGACCCAGCACCGACCCCTGTGGAACACCACTGGTTACTGGTTGCCAGTCCGAAAATGAACCATTTATCCCAACTCTCTGCTTCCTGTTCGATAACCAATCCTCCACCCATGCCAGAATATTACCCCCAATCCCGTGATTTTTTATCTTAAGTAATAATCTTTTATGTGGCACCTTGTCGAATGCCTTCTGGAAGTCTAAATACACTATGTCCACTGGTTCCCCTTTATCCACCCTATACGTTATATCCTCGAAGAACTCAAGCAAATTTGTCAGACATGACTTCCCCTTCATAAAGCCATGCTGACTTTGTCCTATTAAATTATGCTTATCTAAATGTTCTGTTACTGTCTCCTTAATAATAGACTCCAAAATTTTACCCACCACAGATGTTAAGCTAACTGGCCTATAATTTCCAGCCTTCTGCCTACTACCCTTTTTAAATAACGGTGTTACATTAGCAGTTTTCCAATCTGCCGGGACCTCTCCTGAGTCCAGGGAATTTTGGAAAACTATCACCAAAGCATCCACAATCCCTACTGCCACTTCCCTCAAGACCCTAGGATGGAAGCCATCAGGTCCAGGGGATTTATCCGCCTTGAGTCCCATTATTTTACTGAGTACCATCTCCTGAGTGATTTTAATCGTATTTAGCTCCTCCCCCCCGAGAGTCCCCTGTTTGTCCAGTGTTGGGATATTCTTAGTGTCCTCTACTGTAAAGACTGAAACAAAATATTTGTTCAGCATTTTTGCCATCTCCATGTTTCCCACCATTAATTTCCCGGTCTCATCCTCTAAGGGACCTATGTTTGCCTTAGCCACCCTTTTTCTTTTTATATAACTATAGAAACTCTTGCTATCTGTTTTTATATTTTTTGCTAATTTCTTTTCATAATCTAACTTCCCTTTCTTAATCAATCCTTTAGTTACTTTTTGCTGTCTTTTGAAGAATTCCCAATCTTCTATCCTCCCACTAAGTTTGGCTACCTTATATGTCCTTGTTTTTAGTCGGATACTATCCTTGATTTCTTTACTTAGCCACGGATGGCTGTCATTTCTTTTACACCCTTTTTTCCTCAGTGGAATATATTTATTTTGAAAGTTGTAAAATAACTCCCTAAATGAACACCACTGCTCATGTACCGTCTTACCCTTTAATCTATTTTCCCAGTCCACTTTAATCAATTCCGCTCTCATACCATCATAGTCTCCTTTATTCAAGCTCAGTACGCTTGTTTGAGAATCAACCTTCTCACCCTCTAATTGGATATGGAATTCAACCATGTTGTGGTCGCTCGTTCCAAGGGGATCCTTAACTAGGACATTATTAATTAATCCTGACTCATTACACAGGACCAGGTCCAAGGTTGCCTGCCCCCTTGTAGGATCAGTTACATACTGCTCAAGAAATCCATCCCTGATGCATTCAATGAACTCGTCCTCAAGGCTGCTCTGCCCAATTTGATTTGTCCAGTTAATATGATAATTAAAATCCCCCATAATTATGGCTGTTCCCTTATTACATGCCCCGACTATCTCCTGATTAATACTTCTTCCAGCAGAGTTGCAACTATTAGGAGGCCTATATACTACGCCCACTAATGTTTTTTTTCCCTTATTATTCCTTATCTCCACCCAAACTGTTTCATTATCTTGATGCTTTGTCCCAATATCATTTCTCTGTGTTACAGTGATTCCTTCCTTTATTAACATAGCCACCCCACCTCCCCTTCCTTCCTGCCTGTCCTTCCTGATTGTTAAATACCCTGGCATATTTAATTCCCAGTCGTTGTCACCCTGCAGCCATGTTTCTGTAATGGCCACAAGATCATACCCATACGTAGTTATTTGTGCCGTTAACTCGTCCATTTTATTACGAATGCTACGTGCATTCAGATAAAGAACTTTCAAATCTGTTTTGTGACGCTTAGTTCCTGCTTTTTCCTTTTTTAACACTTTACCTATTACTCCATACCTTCTGTCCCTTCCTGTTACGCTTTCCTCTCTCTCCCTGCTCAGGTTCCCAACCCCCTGCCACTTTAGTTTAAACCCTCCCCAACAGCACTAGCAAACACTCCTCCTAGGACAGCGGTCCCGGCCCTGCCCAGGTGCAGACCATCCGGTTTGTACTGGTCCCACCTCCCCCAGAACCGTTTCCAGTGTCCCAGGAATTTGAATCCCTCCCCCTTGCACCATTCCTCTAGCCACGTATTCATTTGAAATATCCTCCTATTTCTACTCTGACTAGCACGTGGCACTGGCAGCAATCCTGAGATTACTACCTTTGAGGTCCTATTTTTTAATTTACCTCCTAACTCCCTATATTCTGCTTTTAGGACCTCATCCCCTTTTTTACCTATGTCGTTGGTGCCTATGTGCACCACGACAGCTGGCTGTTCGCCCTCCCCCTCCAAAATGTTCTGTAGCCGCTCCGAGACATCCTTGATCCTTGCACCAGGGAGGCAACACACCATCCTGGAGTCTCGGTTGCGGCCGCAGAAACGCCTGTCTATTCCCCTTACAATTGAGTCCCCTATCACTATAGCTCTGCCACTCTTTTTCCTCCCAGCCTGTGCAGCAGAGCTACCCGTGGTGCCAGGAAGTTGGCTGCTGCTGCCTTCCCCTGATAAGTCATCCCCCCCAACAGCATCCAAAGTGGCATATCTGTTTGAGAGGGGGATGGCCACAGGGGACCCCTGCACTACCTGCCTGCATCTCTTACTCTTCCTGGTGGTCACCCATTCACTTCCTGCCTGTATACCCTTTACCTGCGGTGTGACCAACTCGCTAAACGTGCTATCCACGAGTTTCTCTGCATCGCGGATGCTCCACAGTGAGTCCACCCGCAGCTCCAGCTCCGAGATACGATCGGTCAGTAGCTGCAGGTGGACACACTTCCCGCACACATGGTCGGCAGGGACACTGGTAGTGTCCATGACTTCCCACATCTTGCAGGAGGAGCATATCACGGATGGAGGAGGGAACCTGCAACTCAAACGCAAAGGCAAAAGTGTCTGTTGTGCGCCACCGTTTCCAGCAAACATCTGTATACATTTGCTACCATGCAGAGATTCTGTCCCCACCCTTCAAGCCTCCACCAAGTATTAAGCCATGCTTAACATAAACCTGCAAATAAGAACATAACATAAGAAACAGGTGCAGGAGTAGGCCATACGGCCCCTCGAGCCTATTCCGCCATTCAATCAGATCATGGCTGGTCTTTGACCTCAACTCCACTTTTCTGTCCGATCCCCATATCCCTTGATTGCCCTAAGAATCCAAAAATCCATCCATCTCAGCCTTGAATATATTCAATGACTCAGCATCCACAGCACTCTGGGGTAGAGAATTCCAAAGATTCACAACCCTCCGCATGAAGAAATTCCTCCTCATCTCAGTCTTGAATGGCCGACCCCTTCTCCTGCGACTATGCCCCCTAGTTCTAGACTTTCTAGCCAGGGGAAACAATCTCTCAGCATCTACCTTGTTAAGCCCCCTCAATCTTATATGTTTCAATGAGATCACCTCTCATTCTTCTAAACTCCAGGGAGTATAGGCCCATTCTACTCAACCTTTCTTCATAGGGCAACCCTCTCATCCCAGGAATTAATCTAGTGAATCTTTGTTGTACTGCCTCCAAGGCAAGAATATCCATCCTTAGATAAGGAGACCAAAACTGTACACAGTGCTCCAGGTGAGGTCTCACTAAAGCCCTGTACAATTGTAGTAAGACTTCCATACTCTTGAACGCCAACCCCCTTACAATAAAGGCCAACATGCAATTTGCTTTCCTAATTGCCTGCTGTATCTGCATGCTAACTTTTTGTGTTTCTTGTAAGAGGACACCCAAGTCTCTCTGAACACCAACATAATAGCTTCTCACCATTTAAAATATATTCTGTATTTCTATTCTTCCTACCAAAGTAAATAGCCTCACATTTCCCCACATTATACTCCATCCACCATCTTCTTGCCTACTCACTCAATTTGTCTATATCCCTTTGCAGACTCTGTGTCCTCCTCACAGCTTACTTTCCCACCTAGCTTTGTATAGTCAGCAAACTTAGATGAAGGGACTGAGTATAATGTATCCAAGTCATTAATATAGATTGCAAATAGCTGAGGCCCAAGCACCGATCCTTATGGCACCCCACTAGTTATAGCCTGCCAACCTGAGAATGACCTGCTTATCCCTACTGTTTTCTGTCCTTGAACCAATCCTCTATCCATGCTAATATATTACCCCCAACCCTATGAGCCCTTACCTCATGTAACAACCTTTTATGTGGCACCTTATCAAATACCTTTTGAAAATCCAAATATCTGACATCCACTGGTTCCCCTTTATCTACCTTGCTGGTTACATCCTCAAAAAAACTAATACATTTGTCAAACACTATTTCCCTTTCATAAAACCATGTTGACTCTGCCTAATCATATTATGATTTTCTAAGTGCCTTGTTACCACTTCCTTCATAATAGATTCCAGCATTTTCCCGACAACCGATGTCAGGCTAACTGGCCTGTAAGTTCCCCGTTTTCTCTCTCCCTCCCTTCTTGAATAGCGGGGTAACATTTGCTACCTTCCAGTCCACTAGGACCGTTCCAGAATCTAGAGAATTTTGGAAGATCATAACCAATGCAGCCACCTCTTTTAGAACCCTATGATGTATACCATCAGGTCCAGGGGATTTGTCGGCTTTCAGTCCCATTAATTTGTCCAGTACTTTTTCTCTAGTGTTTTAATTGTTTTAAGTTCCTCACTCTCAATTAGCCTTTGGTTCCCCACTATTTCTGGTATGCTTTCTGTGTCTTCTACTGTGAAATGTTTGTTTAACGCATCTGCCATTTCCTGATTCCCCATTATAATTTCTCCTGTCTCTGCCTCTACGGGACCAACGTTTACTTTTGCTACTCTCTCACTTCTAACAAACTTGTAGAAGCTCTTACAATTTGTTTCTATATTTCTTGCTCGTTTACTTTCATATTCTATTTTCTCCCTTTTTATCAATTTTTTGGTTGTCCTTTGTTGGTTTCTAAAACTCTCCCAATCCCCAGGCTTATTACTCTTCTTGACAACATCATAGGCCTCTTCTTTCAATCTAATACTCTCCTTAACTTCTTTAGTTAGCCACGGGTGGATCACTTTTTTTATTTCTCAATAGAATGTATACTTGTTGAGAATGTTGAAATATTTCTTTAAATGTTTGCCATTGTTTTTCAACTGTCAAACCCTTTAATTTAATTTCCCAATCTACCTTTGACAACTCACCCCTCAAACTTAAATAAAGCCAATTACATTACTTTCAAACTGAATGTGAAATTCTATCATATTATGATCACTCTTCCCCAGAGGTTCTTTTACTGTGAGATTACTAATTAACCCTATCTCATTACATAATACAAGATCTAAAATAGCCTGTTCCCTGGTTAGTTCCATGACGTTTTGCTCTAGGAAACAGTCTTCAATACATTCCATGAACTCGTCATCTGTGATAAAAGGGCTTCCCAAGGCTGATGTGCAGCCCAAGTCATATGTTGCACATTTAATGCCTGGCATGCAGGTTACAAGGCAACACAACAGAAGAGAAGCCTTACATCGCGTTACATCAAAACTACAGCATAGAAACAGGTCATTCGGCCCAATTGGTCTATGCCGGCATCTAAGATCCACACAAGCCTCTTCCCTCTGTCATTTAATGCTATCAGCATGCCCTTCTATTCCTGTCTCCCTCATGTACTTATCGCGCTTCCCCTTAAATGCACCTATCTATTTGCCTCAATTACTCCTTGTGGTAGCACGTTCCACATTCTTACCACTCTCTAGGTAAAGAAATTTCTCTTGAATTCCTCATTGGATTTATAAGCAACTATTTTATATTTATGACCTCTAGTTTTGGTATCCCCCACAAGTGGAAACGTTTTCTCTACAGCTACCCTATCAACTTAAAGATGTCTATCAGGTCAACCCTCAGTCTTCTCTTTTCTAGAGAAAAGAACCCCAGCCTGTTCAGCCTTTCCTGATAAGTCTGTGAGCAAACAATTTGACCAAACTGAAGTCTGAAATTTTACTCATCCTACAGCTGCCATTTCAATTTTATTTGGAGCCCCTTCTCCAAAAATTGCATTAATGTTTGAAATACAGCAAGTTTTGTACTTCAGTGCAGGAGAGCCCTGAAGAGGCATCAAACTGAACAGAGCACAGCAGAAATTGTGCTCCATAAAGTTAGCAGCATACAAAAGGCACTTAAATTGCGTTGAGTTATAGCAACGAGATAGATCTACTCAACGAGTTTGTAGAGTACCTTGCTTCGGTAAAGTAGTTTGGGGTCCTCTCTTATGTCACATTTGATGTATTTTTCTATTCCAGCGCAGAGCTGTATAAGGTGATTCTGAACAAAATGAAAACTCCGTCAACAAGTACCATAAAAAGTAAATTAATATAATGAAACACTTTGAAATAGACAGAAGTACAACTTCCCATGACGCCTTTGGTAATGGCAAATTGTTAGTGCCATTTGCCCGATACAGGCAGCTGTCCATGCCAAGTGTGGACAGTGTAAGTGGTGGTGAATGTATGCAAAACTCTGCCACTGCTATTCTTTCTACACAGATATTTTCAATCAATACAAAATTAAGATATCGCTGCAACAGACACAAACAAGTTTGTCTAAATCACTAGTAATTCTTGTACAATTCTGCAAAAGATTGACAAGCTAGTCATGTCTGCTGTGGAAGGCAGGTTCTGGCATGGAGTAGGCCTACCTCAGCAAGACTATTAGTTACGGCTTTGGAGGAGTGTTGCGTTCAGGAACAAGATATGGGCTCCGTCACCTGCCCCAACAGGGATGCAAGTCTTCCATCACTGACCACTTATGGGTCATATAAGAAACCAAAGATAAAGACAGTAACTAATGTTGCTGAGTTTTTTTTTGAGGAGCTTCCCTAAAAAAAAAATTGAACTACCTGTACTAGGTAGTCCAAAAATGTTCCATTAGCAAGCAGTACTGAAAACTAGTCATTGATCCACAATGCCTCTCAACCATGTTTTTTTTTTAAAAATTATAAAACTATGCAATAGCACATTCTTTATGTTAAACTACAAATAGTCCATTAGCCAAACATGAGAAAACTGGCAATCAAGTGGAATGTAACTTTAGTTGGATGTGGCTGTACTTGCCTACAATTTTCATTGTGAAACTCAATTGCAAAATCCAGATCAATTATTTTCTACAATAGCGCACAGTGTAATAATACCATCAACCCTCCCAATGAAAAACAAGTCGAAACTTACCCGCTGACTGGAAGGAATATGTTCTATATGTACAACTTCGTTTGCCAAGACTAGAAGGTTATAGCACAGGTAATAGGCCTGGTGAATTAAATTAAAATACCATTAAACAATTCTGTAAAATCACATTTTAGGTTTTTAAAAACCAATCTCCCTGTTGACCTCAATTTGGAAAATCTGGCACTAAGCCAAAGCACTAAAGATGTTTTTTGAGAGAGTGGGGTGATCTTTTGCGCTCAAGGTATTCAGAGTTAAGATCAAGCAACGTCAAGTGGATTCTTCAAAACAGCAATTAATCCCAGCCTTTTCGAAGACAAGATCGGACAGGATTTTAAATCACTACATTTTATTTATAATTGCGTTTAAGTACACAGGAAAACAAAATTCACCCAATACTCTGCAGTTAATGATGATGGTGGGAATAATCATGCAAAAATAAAAGTCCAATTTTCAACAACAAAAAGGTCAGGTGCAACTCTTTCAAGGACAGAAGTGCTAGAATGTATTTGAAAAATATTTTTGTAGTTATCAACATAGCAGGAAAGAATAAATTTGACACTCGACTGAGCAAACTACTTAGTGCTCACATGCACATTTCCATGTCTTGACAGTTTTTTTTCCCCCAACGTGCTTTTTTGTTTTTTTTAAAAAAAAAATCCCAAACAAGAAATCCTTGGTTACGGATGTTTAAAAATTCCCTAAATGAGTAAGTTGAAGTAACGTCACTTGAGATGTATGGTCAGTTTCTAAGCTTATTTTTTTTTAAAAACACACTAACTTTGTTAAAAATCCAACAAAGCATTTGAGCAATGTTTATGGACACAACCATAATATACCTAATCGAGCAGCACACACCTTACAGCACAGACTTATGGACACTTCAAAGAAGCTGGCACTTGTGCAAAAAGGAACAAGTTTTCCAAATCTTAAGTTCTTACAATATTGTACTTTGGTGCCTGCTACAGTGTACTGCATTTACTGATAAATTAGGACATTTACTGTATCCGAAGGCACATTTTAAAGAAATATTTAAACAGTTTTTAAACATGTTATCGCCCGATGTTACTAAAACCCTTCCAGTCCCAAAGCCCACAATGAGGTTCTTCCGTAAAACTCAGCAGTGAAGTTCTTTTTAAACAAAAAAGCAGCCCAACCAAGTCAAAGCAATACCTGCTGATCAAGCTCTGTAAGTGCAGCTTCTTTTCGCTGCCCCTGCTGTTCAGATTTACTTGTTTCTTCAATAGTTTTTAATAAAGAGGATGGTTTCATCAAGTACAAGAATCGACAGAGATGAGAGATCTGCAGCCAGAAAAAGATATAAATGATATTTATAAATTTGCATTAAGAACTGAAATCTACTCCCACGTTACAATCCACTTTCTCTTCTATTAATATTTTATTTTGACATGAGGTATTGCAGTTTACCAGTTAATTAATAGAACTGGGGATTCCATCGCCATTATTTGAAGGAGAATGTTCTAAACATAGGGTACAGTGAATTTTATACTACGACAAATATGCATAATGCTCACTGCTGTATTACGATGTTACTCTTGAAGGCAAAGTCAGCTGTGTAGACACGTTCAGGCTTGTAGGTACCTTTGTTTAGGCCAAAGTCATTGTAAGGCAGATTTCCAACGGCTTGGCTGTTTTATGGTTCCATGTGCTCAGCTCATTCGAATTTACAAGTTTTAATTATCCAGATTTGGGCTGCCCTTGAAATACAAGATCATGTGACATACCACGTGGCTTGGAGATAAGTCATCGACCGTGCTAAATGCTCTGTCTCTCGCCAGCAAGCTTCCTTAATTCAGACCATTTTGTCACTTGATCACACTGGAAACTGCTTAGAATGTCATGTTGGGATTTTGTTGCACTCTCCATCAATTCCACTAGACTTCATTCATGTCAAACCTATGCTACTGTTCTGTTCTCTTTCTCAGCCACCCACAGAAAGCAAAGGTAATCGGAATTTTGGGGGAGGGGGTGCACAGATTCAAACTAGTAAAGAGCATACTTAAGACCATCAGGAAGTTCTTCATACAGGGATCAATAAAGAGCACAGACCCTCCTGGTAGGAAAATTAAGGTAAAGACCCTAGAATCATTTAAGAAACAATAAATGCCATGACGTGGGGGGGACTAAGTTTTTTTTACAAATGGATGAACTAGGATGGATGGAATGGTTTTCCTCATCCATGTCTATCATGCCATCTTATGAATCTTAAAGGATCAGAGCTACTCATTTTCCGTGAGCCATTTTAATTCACATTTGCAGTAGCACACATCCACTGCAAGGCTTCTATACGGGTCTATAAACTATGCGACAGAGGGTCTTGATCTATCCCACAGGTTTAAAGAACAGGTACGCCACAGCAAATATAACATAAAAACATTAACATTCAATGCACACCTGGGTTTATAGAATTGGAATTGTAAAGCACAGGAGGCTGGTCAGTCCATTGAAGCTGTGCCAACTGCCTGAAAGCTATCTGTTTGTTCCCATTCTCCTCCCTCTTTTAAAATTTTCCAATATTCTCTTTCAAAGGCCATTATGGATTCTGCGTCCACCAGCGGTTCTGAAAAAGCATTCCATGTCCTAACAACCCTTGCATAAAGACATTTCTCCTCACTTCTCCCATACTCTTATAATAAATGTATGCCCTCTAGTTACCAACTCACCGACTAATGGAAATCATTTTCCCCTATTCACCTCATTAAAATCCTTCAAAATTTTGAACAGCTCATCAATTTCTTCTTAACCTTTGATCCAATGAAGAGAGTCCCAGTTGCTCTACTCTAGTTTCTCCAAATATAGCGCCCTCCCTGGTATCACCGAGGTGAATCTCCTCAGAACCGTCTCCACGGCCTTGACATCTTTCCGAAAGGTGCTCAAAACTGCATACAGTATTCCTAAATGCAGTTGAACCAATGATTTGTACAGCTTTCATATTCGCTCTCTGCTTTTGCACAATATGCCCCAGTCATAAAACCTAGGATCCTATTATAAAGCTGTTTTTTTTAAAAAAACAGCTTTATCAACTTACTTTTCCACTTTTAAATACTTGTATCTCTGAACCCTGAAGGCTCTCTGCTCCTCCACTTTTAAAAACATTTTATCATTTAGTCTGTATGTCCTCTCATTCTTCCTCCCAAAATTATCAACTAATTTCTCTATTAAATTTCAGACATCTTTCTGCCCAATCCATTTCCTTCTGTTGCTTACAGTCTTCTTCACAGATGAACACTCCCTAATTTATGACCCATTTCAACACTCAATGATTATATGCAAAAAAAATTGTGGTAAACTTCACAAAATTGAAAGCTTTATATGGAACTACAGTAGTTAATTTTAAGATGCACATACTGTATTTTTATCTACATGTATGTCATAGTTGACACAATGAAGCTGTATCACATACCTTCAAATCTGGATCCTTTGGTACATACATGCATCCTTTGTCTAGAAGTTTTGAAATTATCACCAGGCTAAGGTGCCGCCTTAATTGCCTAGAAAAATATTAGCCCATTAATTTATAGTTCTATAATTGGAGGAAATCTGATCCTGTACAATTACATATCATTCCTTTTTCCAGTTCTCTGTTAGTTTTTAATGAGTAAATAGGTATGAATGAGTGCACTGTTTTAAACCAAATGTAAGCAGTCACACATAAGAGCATAATACGTAACTACCTAACAGCACTGTGAGAGTACCTTCACCATGTGGACTGCAGCGGCTCGCCACCACCTTCTCAAAGACAATTAGGTCAATAAATGAAAGCCTTGCTAGTGACGCCCATATTAAGAATTAATTTAAACTAGTGTAAGTATGCACATATGTCAGTAGTGTTCCACAGGACATTTGTGGTATCAGTACCCACTGATTATTCCACTATACAGGTTTCCCGCCTCCTCTTATCCCACCTTTTAATATTTCTAAAATACAAATCAACAAAGCTGAAAGGAACAGTAATTTGGGAGGGTGGGAGAGGAGGAGGAGAGAGAAGAGGTGGTAAGGGTCAAGAAGATACAGAGCAGTTACAGCATCAGCACCAAAACTATCATTCCCCCTTCACACCAAATTAGTGTATACAGCATCTTAATGCAAGTTCCAACCCCACATTTTTAGGTGACAAAACCTGCATTAAGGTGCATTTTACAATAATGAGTATAAATTATACTTCTAGCTCAAGGTCCCAACACAATTTAAAAGACAGGTTTAAGACAGTCTTCGGCGGGGCGGGGTGGGGGGGTGCAAAATCAGGACTTGCAGTTTAACAACTCCCCGTAATTTAACCTAAGAAATATAACTTGACCAAGGAAAATAAGCCTGTACATTTTATTTTTAGAAGAACATGCTGATAGGGTTAAATGAAGTAGGGAGGGAGGAGGCTTGTGTGGAGCATAAACAATAGCACGGACCTGTTGGGCAGAATGGCCTGTTTCTGTGATGTACATTTTACGTAATACTTTATCTTCGAGATAGAACAGTTGTGATCTTTATGAAGCATCCACTGGTTATCAAAAATCAGCATCAAGAAAGTTTGTTAATGACATCTAGCTGCAGAAAATCAGTTATTAAAATGTGCTCATTTCTGTAGCCCCTCATTGGCCACATTTGTCTGAGGAGGAAGAACCCCAGAGGCCTGGAAGCACATCATCTACCACCTCCCATCCGCCCCCCACCCCTAACACTTCTGCCACATTTGCTCAGGGGCCCTGGGGTGAGGGAAGTAGCAGTGAGCCCCTTAAAATATTGGGTTAGAGACTTAAGGGGTACAGGATCAAGGTGGGTAGATGGGGTTAAGATAGAGATGATCTAACTGAATGGGGGAAACAGGTGCCAGGGGCTGAATAGCCTACTCCTCTTCCTATGTTCCTAACTGTCGTGGAAAGTAAAGGGAATTAGGGGTTACGGGGAGCGGGCAGGAAACTGGACATGAATTTAGATTTGAGGTTAGGATCAGATCAGCCATGATCTTATTGAATTGCGGAGCAGGCTCCTATTTCTTATGTTCTTAAACCGTATGCCACAGAATTTATGGTTGAACGTGATCCACTTTTATGGCAGTCTGGGATCAGACTGGTTCCCTGGTTGCTTTCTCCTAGGATCTGATGGGTTGAAGAGACAGCAGGCTCTGGTCCTCATTAAGAAACACTACAAATTGCTACAGTGTTAAAACAGAACCAACAATGTCCATATGTAGCACCATGCATTACCTTCCTCGTGTAGAGAAATCCGGTAGCAACTGAACCAGGTACAAAAGGTTATGATGATGTTCTGATAAGTCACTTAGGATCATGCAGAGATCGAACATCTGTTTGAAACCAAGACAGCTTGTCAAAACCACATGCAAATACAACCGTCAGCACAGAAACATAACTAGCATTTTGTTTTATAACATACATAGCGCTCTAACAAAATGGCATCATATGCATTAACCCAAGCAAAAAGTTAAATATATCACATTATCTTTCATAATTCAAAGTTCTCCCAGGATGACACGGTGAAATAGGACATTATAACACATTAGAATTAAAAACATTTTGCCATATTTACATACAAACCCATGCTAAACAATGTAGAATTCACAATGGCACAGAATGCTTACCAGGTAGTGACTATGAAGCAGAGGCTTTGAGGCATTAGTTTTGTGATTTATCTATACCCCTCCACCTTTCCTGCTTGTTGTCATTCCCGTGTGTACATACTTGCAGTAGATACAGTAGCTTTCATAGGGGTGGCTTGATACAGTTTCAAGGTTTTTGTTTACAGCCACGATAACAGACTAACGGTCAATCTTACTAAAGGATTACTTGTTGTGACACGACCACTGAGTTTATTGGATAATAATTAATACTTGATAACCAGGGAGTAGTACAGAGTTAGTGACCTAAATTGACATACTTACCAAATAATATATATATTTTTTTTAAGTATAGTTTAATCCAAATTTACTACTGACTTATTAGGGAGCTTTGTGCACTCATTCACAATGCAGTGGAGCATGCGACATATACAACCAACATAATTTAAATAAAATATCATAGCTTAGCAACCCCTTCTGTGGAATTGCCACACTACTATTTCAACTAACATAAGTGCAGTGCACCACTGCATAACTATATTTTTCAGATGAACATGCAGGTGCTTATCCACTCAAAAATCTTATTATTCATTCATGTGCTACAGAAATTTTTGCTGCCAAGGAGAATTTTAGGAAGTTGAGGTTTGTGTACTCATGCCATCAATCTGCTCCTTACCCTGGATTATCCCCTTCATGCATAAAACAGTTAACATTCTATAATTAACCACGTAATGAAATACTCCATTAACTAAATATAAAAAGCAAGTAGAAATGTGAGATGTTTTCTTTTTAACATGGCTCTGGATTAAAAATTTGTCAGTCTTTATATGTAAAATCTCACAAGTACAGGCACGATCTCCTCACTCAATACATTGTTGGGACTTAACTAACCATAGATTTCTAAAAAGGAGCTTCTTAATCTCTAGTTGTAATTTCTAGTCTCTGGTTGTAAAAACAGAAAGACAGATTATTATCTGAATGGTGATGGACTGCGAAAAGGGGAGGTGCAACGAGACCTGGGTGTCCTTGTACACCAGTCGCTGAAAGTGAGCATTCAGATGCAGCCAGCAGTTAGGAAGGCAAATGCTATGTTGGCCTTCATTGCAAGTGGATTTGAGTACAGGAACAGGGATGTCTTACTGCAGTTGTACAGGGCCTTGGTGAGACCACATCTGGAGTATTGTGTGCAGTTTTGGTCTCCTTATCTGAGGAAGGATGTCCTTGCCATGGAGGGAGTGCAACGAAGGTTTACCAGACTGATTCCTGGGATGGCAGGACTGAAATATGAGGAGAGATTGGGTCGACTAGGCCTATATTCACTAGAGTTTAGAAGAATGAGAGGTGATCTCATTGAAACATATAAAATTCTAACAGGACTAGACAGACTAGATGCAGGGAGGATGTTCCTGATGGCTGGGGAGTCCAGAACCAGGGGTCACAGTCTCAGGATACGGGGTATGCCATTTAGAACAGAGATGAAGAGAAATTTCTTCACTCAGGGTGGTGAACCTGTGGAATTCTCTACCACAGAAGGCAGTGGAGGCCAAGTCATTAGATGTATTCAAGAAGGAGATAGATATATTTCTTAATGCTAAAGGGATCAAAGGATATGGGGAAAAAGCGGGAACAGGGTACCGAGTTAGACGATCAGCCAAGATAATTTTGAATGGCGGAGCAGGCCCGAAGGACCTACTCTTGCTCCTATTTTCTATGTTTCTATGTAATACAATTTGTGGCACAGTTTAGATTTCAACAGACAGATGGGCAGTTTGAACTGGTCTTGCGCAAGTATTACAAATTTGTAACTTTATGTACCTATAAATGCGATTAAGTAAAATGTTAAGTACTGGAGGGAGTGAGTAACACAAGTGCATTAACACGCCTGTGATCTGAAGTAAAATATAAAACTAACAGGATGCAAAGTCTCATCTCTGCAGGTTAAACTGAAGGAAAGTTTGTTCCCTCTGCGAGTTGCAAGAATCCTGCGTAAAACAGCACTAGGGCAAACATCAATCCAGTTCCAAGTATGCCTGGGTCCACATCACCAACCTGCTCACAATTTACACCAAGGAAGTGATATGATACCATCGTTGCTGCATTATACAGAACAACAACAAAAAATCACTTGGGAGTAAGGGATGTTTTTCTACAGTTATAGCCAAGAAATATTGCCGGGTAGAATTTATTCTGCACGACACCATACCTGACCCGGGAGTGTCTGAATATGGTGCGTCCAAGTGGAACAATGTTTCTTTACTCAAAACTGATCACTCTTTTGATGAGAAAAAACAAATCATTTTTAAATTCATAAAATAAAACCTCTTATTTTCATGCACATCCATTGAATCAAACCGATCGTTCACTATAGCCATTCTTACCTTTGTGTCCCATTGCCTGACATTGTTGAGAAGGTTGTCCAGCAAACACTGAAAATCTTTCAAAAGAGTTAGCTGGAGCTCTTGTTCAAGGCTGATTCTGCCCAACAAGCTTATCAGCAACACTAATTCTTTATCAGAATACGCTTCAGGGCAAATGGAGGTACAGAGCAGTAGAAACTAATGGAATTAAAAAAAAAACAAAAACAGGGCATATTACTCTAGAGAACAGCGAGCTCAATGAAGCATGAAAGATTTTAAACCACCAGAAGGCATTTTTTTAATTTGCA
The DNA here is from genome assembly GCF_035084215.1 of Heptranchias perlo. Lineage (NCBI taxonomy): Eukaryota > Metazoa > Chordata > Chondrichthyes > Hexanchiformes > Hexanchidae > Heptranchias > Heptranchias perlo. Next base: position 10,168,897 of record NC_090345.1, on the reverse strand, counting down.
TTTGCCTATTAGACCCTCTGCAAGCAAAGTATCTATGGTTAAACATTGAATATAACAGATCTCCAACATGTGTGATTCCTGCCCTCCTTAGATCAGGATAGCTTCACCTCAAGCCAGTTTGTGGCCTGTACAAATACTTATTTGAAGACATTTCGATTATTGATTTTTGTTGCAGTCTTAGCATATCCCTACTTCAGTACAAGTCTATCTTATTCTTCATTAAAATCTCTCAGAATTACATAATTAATTCCCATACCATTCCCCCAAGGGGGAGAAAACAAGGTAGTAATCATCCATTAAGGAACATTAAAAAAATAAACCAAGTGGGAAAATAGAGGCACAGACTAATTTTACTGCAGTACAAGAGGAGCCTTTAATAAATATATTTTCTGTTAAAATAACCATGAATTATGAGAGTTTTACCTTAACTACATTCTTTATGCCAAATTCTGGCAGAGAGCTGAAGATGGGTTCTCTCTGGGAAGCTGGCACACTATCCTTTGGATAATTTTCCTCATTATTTTGCAGTCCAGACCTAAAAACAGAAACAAAGCATATCATTTTAAATCTATTAATCGTGTTGGAGGTACCACCGGTCTAACAGTTTTTAAAATTATTAAAATTGAGCACACTGCATAAAACTTAAGTTTCTTTTGGTTTTCAAGTAAGGGGACCTCAGGTCTACTCACTACCTTAAGGAATGATGTGGAGATGCCGGTGATGGACTGGGGTTGACAATTGTAAACAATTTTACAACACCAAGTTATAGTCCAGCAATTAAGGAAAGAAGGGGAGAAAAATAGAACAGGTTTGGGGAATAAATGGAACAGGTAAGGGGAGAAACTGTTAACACCAGACCTGCAAGTCTTCAGAAATAATGGAACGTGCTGGACTACAAATCTATCTTGAACGAAAATACAAAAAGTAACAAAAACAAACTAACAGTCAAACTGCTGCATGGAAATTCTTTAGCGGAGATAGACACTCAACAACAACTTGCATTTAAACCTCTGGAATAGGCTGCTGGCTTGTGCGGTGGGTGCCGATTCACTAAATTCCCTCAAGCGATAGCTGGACCTGTTGCTGGTTGGGGCGGAGATCACCTCTTACAAAAAGGTAGGTAATGTAATGAAGAGAATCCAGGGCCAGAGTGATCTCCTGGACTAACTTCGATCACCAATGGGGTCGGAGAGAAATTTCCCAGATTTTCCCCCCCCCCCAAACTGGCCAGGGTTTATTGGCCTGGTTTGTCGCCTCTCCCAGGAATCACATGGTGTGGGGTGGGGAGTGTATGTATTGTAATACACAAGGTATCATAATTGCGTGGGACAGGCTGGGTGGACCAGACAGTCTTTTCCTGTCCATCATTGTTAGTATGTAGCGCCTTTAAAGTAGCAAAATGTCTCAAGGTGCTTCGCAGGAGCTTAATCAAATAAAATTTGACACTGAGCCACATAAGGAGATATTAGGGCAGGTGACCAAAAGAGGTGGAGTTTAAGGAGTGTCTTAAAGGAGAAGCGGTAGAGAGGCGGGGGAGTTTCGGGAGGGAATTCTAAAGCTTAGAGCCGAGACAGAATCTTTCAGAAAATAACATTTTGGGACAATATATGAGTAATTTGAGACATGACATGTGGTAAGTGTAGCAGGCTTGGGAGGAAAAAGGTGACTTTGGACCTATGGGTCCCAAAGCTCTTCACTGGGGTTTTCCTCACATCATGTCTGGGTCAGTTGAAGACTAATTAATAGAGATTGATTGCTATGATTAGTCAACAACTCCATTATCATTCTGTCATGCAATTACCAGGATGGTAGAAGGCAAACCTAGATGGGTCTTGGTCTTTTTCCGTCTAGCAATTTCTGTGTTCCTATGGAGTCTCAGGCTAAACTTCTGTACATGGCAAAAGTGGAAAGCAAATTGGTATCAGATGGCAATTCTAGCTTCTTCTATGGATTCAAGATGTTTGATCACACGTTTGCCCCTACCTAATGCCTTGAAACAGCTAAACGACACTAGCGTGGGTCCAGGGTAACAGCACTGTATTGACCAAAGGTAGCTCTGAGGCAATGAGTCTTAAAAAAAAAACTTCTGAAAACAAAACACAGCTCAATTGTGAACAGAATATTTTATTAACTTACAATATATCCTCTTCAGTGAAGTCTGGCTGAAGGTGCTTTAATGGAAACAAAGTGCCAATCTGTGCTCCTAGGTTGAGAAAGACAGTAACTACATCCTGGAGACTTGGAGTCCAAACCTTGAACTCACTGGCGCCACCCTTAACTAACAGAAATTAGGAAAATATGGTTAGGAATCAACTTTTGTCTTGCCATTTGTAGACTACAGAAATGCAACCAGAATACAAGTTTTACTGAAAGTACCGTGGTGAGCGCTTTTATAATTCTACACCAAGCGAGAGGAAAAGTTTCAGCTACATGTTTTAGCTCTCAATCAGAACCTTCAATCCTTTTGAATAATTGCTGCTAAACTACAAAGGAGCAACTGATGGAAGGTAACGCAGGCTTTGGATAGTTAGGAACAAGAGGAGGTTACTTGGCTCATTGCCCCTGCTCTACCATTTTGTTAGCCACTGCAGCCCCTTCATACTCTCCTATCTCTTAAGGCTCTTACTTCCTTCCCATTAAAACTCCCTAATTGATTCAATTTCAGCCTTATGGGCAATGCATTCTACGTACAAAGCATAACTCATCATCATACCACACAACGCATTCCCTGGATTCAACTTTAATTCTAATGTCCCCTTGTTCTCGATTCCTCCTCTGGAGGGAAGTCTCTCTCCCAGCATAAATTGACTAAAACCAGCACAAAACAAGGACCTTTCTAGTGGACATAACTCAGCATCAGACCCACAGAAGCTTTGGATTCAATGCGATTTGCAACATTTTCCCTCCTCCCAAAGAAACCTGTGCTGTGTTATTTTTTTTGACAAGGCACAAAGCATGAAGCAAGAACACGGGACAATTTTTCATGAACTTTCTTTTTCCAAAAAGTGACCGTACACTAACCTATTCTGTTGGCAGCATTAGTGCAGATGTCCCAAAGTGCTTTGAAAATGTGCATTGAAGCAATGTAATCTGAATGAATAGTCATCATCTGCAAAGCAAAGAAGTTTCAACCTGTTATTTACAAGGCAGAACTGTATATTGCCAAATCTCGCGTCAGCGCAAGTGAATTGTTGTGATAAGTGAATTAATTACTTAGAACTGCTTAGATATCAGGATTTTCACTCCGTCTGGTGTTTTTAAATCCAATATTGAAGTATTTGAGTAGCAAATCATCTTAAATGACAACTTTTGTTTATATAGCATCTCTAATGTAGAAAAATGTAGCATGGTGCTTCACAGAGGCATAATCATACAAAAATGGATGCCAAGCCAAAGAAACTGATATTAAGCAGGGTGACCAAAAGCTTGGTCAAAGAGGTGAATTTTAAGGAGCATCTTCAAGGAGGAGAGGAAGCTGGAGAGGCAGGTGAAGTTAGGAAATTACAGTTTGGGGCCTAGACAGCTGAAGGTTGGGGTAAAGGGAAGGGAGCATGCACAAAAGGCCAAACTCAAAGGGAGGGAGGATTTGAGGGGATTGTAAAGCTGAAGCAGGTTATAGAGATAGGCAGGGCTAAGGCCATGAAGGGACTTAAACATGAGGATAAAAATTTTAAATTGGAGGCATTGGTGATATGGGAGGCAATGTAGATTCACTCAGCGTATGTATAAATTAACTGCTGCATTTGCCTAAATAAGTGACTACACTGCAAATAAAAAAAATTAATTAGCTGCAAAGCACAATGCAAATGCAAGTTCTTGCTCTCTAAATATAGAAATTCATGGGATTTGTTGCACTGCAATAAATCTAACCATAATGCTTCAAAAAGATCAAAGGCGAGAAACTCTTAAATCAACTTATACAACTCCGATCATCAAATTTCTATCCTTTCCATCATTAAGACCCTTAACCTCAACTCAATTATTCCAACATTCTCCTTACTGGCCTTCCATCCTCCTCCTCCTTCTACAAACTCCAACGTATCCTAAACTCGACTAGATGCATCTTATCCCAAACCAAGTCCCACTGGCACATCACCCACCTTTTTAAACCTACACTGGCTCCAGTTTTCCAAAGCCTTAAATTTAAAATACTTGTCCTGATTTCTAAATCCTTTCTTGGCTTTGCCCCACCCTGCTTTTGCACCCTTGCCTCTGGCCCTATACTTCCCCACCCTTCCCTCTTCACCAATACTCTGGTCCTCTGACTTTGGCCTCTTGGGCTGTTCCCCTGTATTATCCTCACCACCGGTGGTAGGGCCTTCAGTTGCCCGGTCCTACCTTCTAATTCTCTGCCTGAACCTCGCCGCTTTGCTCTCCTTTAATATCCTCTGCAAAACCCATTTCTTCCACCAAGCTATTGCACCTATAATCTTCCCTATCCTGACCATCAGTAGCCAATACATATACAGAAAGTTTTCCAGAGCCTTATTTGGTGAAACACCTCACAAGGCAATAGTTCTTTACATTAATGGATGTTGTTCTAAAAATTGGATCATTACCACTGCAATAGTTCTACACTCAATTGCTCAATTTATTTGTAAACACAGTTCTGCTCAACTCACTATCAAAACTTTTAAATAAAACCGGCTCCTTTGCAGACAGCAGGACAAGTGTAACACTTATTTTGGTGACTTCACTCAATGAGATGTTAATTAGGCTGGATTACAGGGAGAACAGACCGCAGTACCAAATGGACTGACATGGGTTCACCATGGTATTAGCTTAAACTTTCATCAGGCTGGCAGGGAGAGGAGAGACCAGCGGAAGCAGATACATATGCAGGAAGTCTCAAGTTAATTTCTTCAAATGCTTGAGCTGGACTATTTATAATGCATCGCGTTAAATTCTAACTGGTTAGCTTACATGCATCATAACCAAAAATGAGAAGGGGGGGTAGATGACCAATTTAAAACTGCTCAAACGACTGAACTACTGATGATGTGGAGATGCCGGTGATGGACTGAGGTGCACAAATGTAAGGAATCTTACAACACCGGGTTATAATGAACTACTGATAATAACATTGCTAAATCAAATTGAACAAGTACGCTACAATAATTGGGACAATAAAAATTTTTATTTTGGCACAGCCTATGTCCATGACTAGTCACATGACAGAATTTTCACACGGCATTGTGTGTCAGTCTTTAGACTGAAACTTGATTGATTGAAAAACATTTCGGAGCCGGTAAGAAAGCTTAACATGCATAAATTCCTAAGTGTCCAGGCATATAGAGAGATTTTATTTGTGAAGCTCATGTCTGCCCTACACGCATTTGATCATCACTGCTGTTTGGAATGAAGCATGGTGGAAAATATTCAGCTGATGTAAATAGTCACACTGCACTGCATCTGGTGTCATAACAGCTACAAGCTACCAGGAGGTGCAAGACGGCCAGTTTCACGGCCCTTCAAAACAATGGTTTAAAAAGAAAGGAAAAAAAAGTGAGAAAATTGTACAAACTTGTAGCATTCTAACACAGCAAAGCACAATGCTAGCATGACCTGGTGCTGTCGTAATACATTTTAATCCAAAAATTGTGATAAGTTGATCCTAGTAGAACACACACCGTCTATCAATGTTAACCTCGATTTAACTTTTCTGTGACCATGCGCTTCTCACCTTAAATAAGAACTTGAAAACTGGCTGCGGACATGGTGACGAGTAATAAGTTTGGCTTACAATCCCATTAGTGAATAAAAATACCTGCTGGCTGATTCCAGAACTGAAAAACAGAACAAAAAAAACTGCCGTTAGCTAAATAGTGTTGTATTTGCTAACGGCCATTGGACAGCCAATGTTATGGGCTCCTCGTGAAAGAGTAGTGATCCCTGTGAAAGTCAACATCGCAATAAAACTTTCTAACACAGATTGAGAAGCCTTAGAACATACATTTTGAACAAAACCATTAAGTAACATTTTAGACAAATCTTTAGTATAAAGGTGTTAGGCAAGTGATTTTTAAAATAAAATCTCAAAATAATTAATAAGTTGATACAACTTCTAGTAGTCAGATACCAATACATCTACTCTTTCTAGAATGCACATCATCCTTCCTTTTTATCGTGGGCTCTTTGCAAAAAAAAAAACAAACGGCGAATGTGTACCCCTCAATTATACCACTCTCCAACAGGACAATAAACGCCACTTTAATTGTAATGCAAAGAAAAGGCTGGATTGCAAAAAGCAAACTCTGTTCAAAGTTAATTGAAATCCCCAAGTGCCACACACAACCTCAGAAGCATTCAGTGCGGCACAAGACATTGACGAACATGCAACAAGTTTATCTTAATTAGCCTTGGCTAAATTAAAGTAACCGTAGGCCTGTGATAGCTGCTTTATTAAATGAATTTGCAGTTCAATGGTTCGCAGCAGGCCAAATCACTTGACGCACAAATCCAAACACGGCATGTGAATAGTCTGCAACATGCCCGTATTCAAAAGGAAGCTTGGTATCTGATGAAGGGAGGACACTTATGAAGGTCAGTAAAAATCAGGATCGTCAGGTACGGCAATAATAATAATTAAAACTATTGCAGCTTCCAGCAGAGCCAAGTGAGTGAAGAGTTAAAATGAAACTGAAAAATTGACTTATTGCATTTCAGTGAAAATTAAACACTTTTACTGTAGTCATGAAAGGCCAAATAAAATTTGTGCTCCGACATGTAGCCAAACTTCAAAGCTGTAGTGAAAATATTTTCACTGAAAGGAATTTATAGCTACAACCACTCGTGGGTACAAAGCATTTGAGGTTTTCATCTTAAACTGTACTCATCAGATGTTCATCTCAAAAGGCCTTGCTCTTAGTTCTTAGGAAAATGGGGTTATACTGTTTCCTCACCTGACTAGAGTTCTTTCCAGAAAATTTTGAGGAGTCAATTCACACTTAGTCAATCTGAGGTTCTGCTCATTAAAAAGTTTTCCAGCCTGTAACAGGTTGAAAATATTTTCTCCAGGATGCAAGTCTGGTATTCCATCAGATTTTACAGAGAACCTGAGCAAGAATGCCCTGTCAACAGTGAAAAAGGAAACAAAACAGTTTAGGACAAGATAATCCTTTAAGATATAATTCCATGAACTCTTTTGAAGGAAAGCCTGTCTAAAACATGAAATTTTTGTTTCTCTGAAACACAAAGAAATGGTGAACAGTTGGGGAAGATTTCGAGAAAATGCAGGTACATTTCTCTCCCTCCATTTTAACAGAGGGAGAAATTCCACTCATGGTCTCTTCATCCTAGAGACCTAGAAGCCCAGAAAGATTGGATGTAGTTTAGCCATTGTGTTGAATCTGAGCTCTGCTTTGGAAACCAGTGTCTCCCATTTCATGGAGCTGCCTGTTCATACTGCTGGGCAGTTCTATGAAACAGAACACCAAAAGAGTAAATGTACGCGCTCTTTTATTTGACCGACCACTATTTCCCCCTCTGGTTCTGCCACATTAAAAATACACACAGATATGCACTGATTTTCTTACATACTTTTTTGCTTTGAGAAGTACAAGTACAGATCAATAGGAAGGTAGCAAGATGCAGATTGTTTGAATGGCAGATATTCAGGACCTTGCATACTTCTCAGTTATGACCAATGTGCTCATTCAGCAGCAGACAAAGCAAGCAGGTTATGCTACAAAAGTAGTACAGGTTTCTAGATGAATATGGACTTCAAGCTTCCCAACAGGCTAGAGTTAGTTATGAGAAGCCACCCACCCATTTTAAATGATTTAACATGTTGTACTGTCTATATGCCACTTCTTAGGACTAAAATAACAATCAAGAACATGGATCAAAAATCAAGAGGTGACACTGAATTACAAAATACCAGTCAGTCCTCATTTTAAAAGTAAACAGCAAGCTAGGCCTCAGTGTCAAAACAATTCATGACACTTTGTGGTACAAGCCCCATCATTTGGTGTTGCTGCTATTAGAAAAGCCTGTGTTCGGCTGTCACACAGACAAAGTCTGTCCCAGGTTTGATTTCTGGTCTTTGCAGAGTTAGGCTGTCAGTTGGGGAAGTGGTAACAAAAACAAAAAAAATCGCTCAATAATAATTGGGAACCCTGGCTGATCTCTGACCAGTGACTCTTGCTGGAAAGTTAAGGTGTGTAGATGTCAGGCAAAGATAGAATCCTTGTATAGGTGGCAGTCTAGAAAGGAAGTTCAGCTAGTGTGGTTAAATTTCAATTCCCATTAAGAATGGTGATGATGGTTGGGAATTCATGGAATACTTCAGGAAATGCAGTCTTGGTCTGCAATACTCAAGTCCTTACAATAACTTGGGATGAAACTCCAAAAATTGCCTCTCCTTACAATATTAGTGCTTCAATCATTGGGAGTCACTAACCTGTGTTCCTCCGCAATCTGATCCATGTCTTCATCCATGCTCTGTTCGTCATCTTCCTCAGTCAGAGAACTGATGTCGTGTGCCTCATTAAGCTCATCCTGCAATTTTTTCTTCAGGTCCTTTAGTGTTTTCCCAAGACTATGGAAGTGCAAAGTGATCAGTATTCGACTGAAAGGTAGATTCTTACAATAGCAGTCAAAGTTACCTTTCTGAGATGTAATGCTGAAGTCCATGGTTTAGCAAAATCAATAGTAGTTTTCGTCTACAAAAACAAATTAACTTCACCCTTTCAGCAATGAAAGTTCCTTGCATCTTCAAAGTAAAGATGCCCCCAGGAAAACAATATGAGAACACATAGCATGCCGGAAATCCCAAGAAAACTTATATTGAATCGGGGACAGGGACTTGATAAAATTAACATAGGTGAAGCAACAGTAATGAAGAAAATAATAGCACTAAAGAGTGACAAATCCCCAGGACAAGATGGTTTCCATCCCAGGGATTTAAAGGAAGTAAGTGAGCACATTGCAGATGCCCTAACTATAATCTTTCAAAGTTCTCCAGATTCAGGAACTGTCCCTCTAGATTTGAAAATTGCACACGTCACTCCGCTTTTTAAGAAAGGAGAGAGAGGGAAACCAGGGAATTATAGACCAGTTAGCCTAACGTCTGTTGTGGGGAAATTGCTGGAGTCTATAATTAAGGATAGGATGACTGAACACCTCGAGAATTTTCAGTTAATCAGAGAGAGCCAGCATGGATTTGTGAAAGGTAGGTCGTGCCTGACAAACCTGATTGAATTTTTTGAAGAGGTGACTAAAGGAGTGGACAGGGGAATGTCAATGGATGTTATTTATATGGACTTCCAGAACGCATTTGATAAGGTCCCAGATAAGAGACTGTTAGCTAAGATAGAAGCCCTTGGAATAGAGGGAAAAGTACGGACTTGGTTACGAAGTTGGCTGAGAGAAAGGCGACAGAGAGTAGGGATAATGGGAAGGTACTCACATTGGCAGGATGTGACTAGTGGAGTCCCGCAGGGATCTGTCTTGGGGCCTCAATTATTCACAATATTTATTAACGACTTGGATGAAGGCATAGAAAGTCTCCTATCTAAGTTTGCCGATGACACAAAGATTGGTGGCATTGTAAGCAGTGTAGATGAAAACATAAAATTACAAAGCGATATTGATAGATTCGGTGAATGGGCAAAACTGTGGCAAATGGAATTCAATGTAGACAAATGTGAGGTCATCCACTTTGGATCAAAAAAGGATAGAACAGGGTACTTTCTTAATGGTAAAAAGTTAAAAACAGTGGATGTCAAAAGGGACTTAGGGGTTCAGGTACATGGATCATTGAAGTGTCATGAACAGGTGCAGAAAATAATCAAGGCGGCAAATGGAATGTTGGCCTTTATATCTAGAGGACTAGAGAACAAGGGGGCAGAAGTTATGCTGCAGCTATACAAAACCCTGCTTAGACCGCACCTGGAGTACTGTGAGCAGTTCTGGGCACCGCACCTTCGGAAGGACATATTGGCCTTGGAGGGAGTGCAGCGTAGGTTTACTAGAATGATACCCAGGCTTCAAGGGTTAAGTTACGAGGAGAGATTACACAAATTGGGGTTGTATTCTCTAAAGTTTCGAAGGTTAAGGGGTGATCTGATCGAAGTTTATAAGATATTAAGGGGAACAGATAGGGTGGATAGAGAGAAACTATTTCCGCTGGTTGGGGATTTTAAGAGTAGAGGGCACAGTCTAAAAATTAGAGCCAGACCTTTCAGAAGCAAGATGAGAAAACATTTCTACACACAAAGGGTTGTAGAAGTTTGGAACTCTATTCCACAAACGGCAATTGATACTAGCTCAATTGCTAAATTTAAATCTGAGATAGCTTTTTGGCAAGCAAAGGTATTAAGGGATTTTTTTTTTATTCGTTCATGGGATGTGGGCGTCGCCGGCGAGGCCGATATTTATTGCCCATCCCTAATTGCCCTCGAGAAGGTGGTGGTGAGCCGTCTTCTTGAACCGCTGCAGTCCGTGTGGTGACGGTTGTCCCACAGTGCTGTTAGGAAGGGAGTTCCAGGATTTTGACCCAGCAACGATGAAGGAACGGCGATATATTTCCAAGTCAGGATGGTGTGTGACTTGGAGGGGAACGTGCACGTGGTGGAGTTCCCATGTGCCTGCTGCTCTTGTCCTTCTAGGTGGTAGAGGTCGCGGGTTTGGGAGGTGCTGTCAAAGAAGCATTGGCGAGTTGCTGCAGTGCATCCTGTGGATGGTACACACTGCAGCCACAGTGCGCTGGTGGTGAAGGGAGTGAATGTTTAGGGTGGTGGAAGGGGTGCCAATCAAGCGGGCTGCTTTATCTTGGATGGTGTCGAGCTTCTTGAGTGTTGTTGGAGCTGCACTCATCCAGGCAAGTGGAGAGTATTCCATCACACTCCTGACTCGTGCCTTGTAGATGGTGGAAAGGCTTTGGGGAGTCAGGTGGTGAGTCACTCTCCGCAGAATACCCAGCCTCTGACCTGCTCTTGTAGCCACAGTATTTATATGGCTGGTCCAGTTAAGTTTCTGGTCAATGGTGACCCCCAGGATGTTGATGGTGGGGGATTTGGTGATGGTAATGCCGTTGAATGTCAAGGGGAGGTGGTTAGACTCTCTCTTGTTGGAGATGGTCATTGCCTGGCACTTATCTGGCGCGAATGTTACTTGCCACTTATGAGCCCAAGCCTGGATGTTGTCCAGGTCTTGCTGCATGCGGGCTCAGACTGCTTCATTATCTGAGGGGTTGCGAATGGAACTGAACACTGTGCAATCATCAGCGAACATCCCCATTTCTGACCTGATGATGGAGGGAAGGTCATTGATGAAGCAGCTGAAGATGGTTGGGCCTAGGACACTGCCCTGAGGAACTCCTGCAGCAATGTCCTGGGGCTGAGATGATTGGCCTCCAACAACCACTGCCATCTTCCTTTGTGCTAGGTATGACTCCAGCCACTGGAGAGTTTTCCCCCTGATTCCCATTGACTTCAATTTTACTAGGGCTCCTTGGTGCCACACTCGGTCAAATGCTGCCTTGATGTCAAGGGCAGTCACTCTCACCTCACCTCTGGAATTCAGCTCTTTTGTCCATGTTTGGACCAAGGCCGTAATGAGGTCTGGAGCCGAGTGGTCCTGGCGGAACCCAAACTGAGCATCGGTGAGCAGGTTATTGGTGAGTAAGTGCCGCTTGATAGCACTGTCGACGACACCTTCCATCACTTTGCTGATGATTGAGAGTAGACTGATGGGGCGGTAATTGGCCGGATTGGATTTGTCCTGCTTTTTGTGGACAGGACATACCTGGGCAATTTTCCACATTGTCGGGTAGATGCCAGTGTTGTAGCTGTACTGGAACAGTTTGGCTAGAGGCGCAGCTAGTTCTGGAGCACAAGTCTTCAGCACTACAGCTGGGATGTTGTCGGGGCCCATAGCATTTGCTGTATCCAGTGCACTCAGCCGTTTCTTGATATCACGTGGAGCGAATCGAATTGGCTGAAGACTGGCTTCTGTGATGGTGGGGATATCGGGAGGAGGCCGAGATGGATCATCCACTCGGCACTTCTGGCTGAAGATGGTTGCAAACGCTTCAGCCTTGTCTTTCGCACTCAGGTGCTGGACTCCGCCATCATTGAGGATGGGGATGTTTGCAGAGCCTCCTCCTCCCGTTAGTTGTTTAATTGTCCACCACCATTCACGACTGGATGTGGCAGGACTGCAGAGCTTTGATCTGATCCGTTGGTTGTGGAATCGCTTAGCTCTGTCTATAGCATGTTGCTTCCGCTGTTCAGCACGCATGTAGTCCTGAGTTGTAGCTTCACCAGGTTGGCACCTCATTTTTAGGTACGCCTGGTGCTGCTCCTGGCATGCTTTTCTACACTCTTCATTGAACCAGGGTTCATCGCCTGGCTTGTTAGTAATGGTAGAGTGAGGAATATGCCGGGCCATGAGGTTACAGGCTGTGCTGGAATACAATTCTACTGCTGCTGATGGCCCACAATGCCTCATGGATGCCCAGTTTTGAGCTTCTAGATCTGTTCTGAATCTATCCCATTTAGCACTGTGGTAGTGCCACACAACACGTTGGATGGTGTCCTCAGTGCGAAGACAGGACTTCATCTCCACGAGGACTGTGCGGTGGTCACTCCTACCAATACTGTCATGGACAGATGCATTTGCGACAGGTAGATTGGTAAGGACGAGGTCAACTAAGTTTTTCCCTCGTGTTGGTTCGCTCACCACCTGCCGCAGGCCCAGTCTGGCAGCTATGTCCTTCAGGACTCAGCCAGTAGTGGTGCTACCGAGCCACTCTTGGTGATGGACATTGAAGTCCCCCACCCAGAGTACGTTTTGTGCCCTTGCTACCCTCAGTGCTTCCTCCAAGTGGTGCTCAACATGGAGGAGGACTGATTCATCAGCTGAGGGAGGACGGTCGGTGGTAATCAGCAGGAGGTTTCCTTGCCCATGCTCGACCTGAAGCCATGAGATTTCATGGGGTCCAAAGTCAATGTTGAGGACTCCCAGGGCCACTCACTCCTGACTGTATATCACTGTACCGCCACCTCTGGTGGGTCTGTCCTGCCGGTGGGACAGGACATACCCAGGGATGGTGATGGAAGAGTCTGGGACATTGGCTGAACGGTATGATTCTGTGAGTATGGCTATGTCAGGCTGTTGCTTGACTAGTCTGTGGGACAGCTCTCCCAATTTTGGCACAAGTCCCCTGATGTTAGTAAGGAGGACCTTGCAGGGTCGACTGGGCTTGGTTTGCCGTTGTCGTGTCCGGTGCCTAGTGGTCCGATGCCGGGTGGTCCGTCCGGTTTTATTCTTATTATGACTTTTCGAAGCGAGACTTTACAACGGAGTGGCTTGCTAGGCCATTTCAGAGGGCAATTAAGAATCAACCACATTGCTGTGGGTCTGGAGTCACATCCAGGCCAGACCGGGTCAGGACGGCAGGTTTCCTTCCCTAAAGGACATTAGTGAACCAGATGGTTTTTACGACAATCCGGTAGTTTCATGGCCGCCATTACTGATACTAGTATTTCAATTCCAGACTAAATTAATTGAATTTAAATTCGCCAGCTGCCGTGGTAGGATTTGAACTCATGACTCCGGATTTTAGTCCATGACTCCGGATTAATAGTCCAGTAACATAACCACTATGCTACCGTACCCAATATGGGCCAAAGGCAGGTATATGGAGTTAGATCACAGATCAGCCATGATCTTATCAAATGGCGGAGCAGGCACGAGGGGCTGAATAGCCTTCTCCTGGTTCCTTCGTGCCTATAATCAAATAGCAGTTAACAGATATCACTGACCAAATTCTTTTCGCACAAATTGCATTCAAAAACTGCCAGGATCACTTAGTGTCAGCGTTCGCTGGTCCTCTCTTACCGGTGCGAGAGGAAGTTCAGGAGACACATTTGTATAGGGTCTTCCTGACACTAACATCATAATGCTCTCCTGCAATGATGTCATGAATAAAGAGTGCTACTGGGGCGTTAAGTCTGATTCATCACTACTGTGGGACTTATGAACAGCAGGGGAGTTCTCCATCATCCGTCTGCCTCCCACATCGACTAGCCAGGACTTATAAAGCAGAATACACAAGGGTGCCTGAGACATCAGTCATGGTACAGATACAAAACAATTAGGATTATGGTCCAAACCAGCTGAGCAAAGGTCTCCATTCATAACTTCAAGAACTTGTGTTAACGTAGCATCTTTACTGTAAAAAAAAATCCCAAGACACTTCACAAATGAGAGAATGGATACCAAGCTATGGAGATGATGAGGTCAAAAAAATGGGTTTGAGTAGATTTTTAACTTCAGCTGTGAAATGGTAAATAAAACAAAACTTTAAGCGTAGCCAGGATAAAAGGCCTAAAAAACCAAACACTCACCTCTCAGACTGCTTCTTTTCTTTAAGTAGTCGCTCAAAGCTGTTTGAGTAATTTGTCTGTCTAGATTTGAACTGGAATTCAAAAGATACGATCATAAAGGACTTTTAGCAGAAAGGAAGATAAGCTCCAGTTTGAAGTTTACTTCCACACTGGTAAAACTAAGCAAGCTGCGTATGTCCAGGAGCACAAGAGTTGGAATAGTTACAAGCACTACCTGTTTTTCTTTCATTCATTCTTGAATCAACCTCACACCCTATTTGCCTGTGCTGTCATAGTTATCATATTCTGACTCTGCTGTCACTATTGTAACAACCATGGAATTTCATACTGTTCGACTTGATTGTGCTCAAGCAGACATTAAAAGCCACAAATAAAAATTGCTGATGACTAAATATTGCAGTTCTACTACCTGTAATTTGTAATTAATTTTTCTTGCCATCTCACTCTCCCTTGCTCAGGTATGGACCCGCAGGGGCCTGCCACCCTCCAGTATTTTGCGCAAGTGGCCATTATTTACCTGACAGTCAGTAGGCTATTCCACCACAAGAGACATCACCACTAAGTCCAATTTTGTCACCAGATATCCATGATAATTGATCAGCCAATCTAGCTCACTAACAGAACAAGAGGTAGACCCATCACTGGGAGCTGTGATTCTTCCAACTCATCCCCAAATAACTGACAAGCCAAGTATTCCCCAGCATTTAGGGTGGTCCTGGTTGGACAAGTTGTGGGAATCTTACCGGTGTCCTGTGGTTAGCTGCATGGTTTTAGCTGGTTCAACTTCAGCAGTGTCCTTGCACACACTTAGGCTTCAACCAGCCTTGGCTCTTGCCAACCAGCATCTAAGCCCTCTGGACTCCGGCAAGTGGGAAACGTCCCTATGGGAAAAGAGGGGAATCAAAAATTCTACACGTGTGTATTTCTCAGTAGCTTGGTTTGGAAACTCAAAACACGATAATGGGTTTCTACATAAGAAACACCCTACTGAAAAATAAAAATCACCCAGCATCCACACTCGTCACTCTGGCAGGGGATGAGCAGGAGGGAGCCCTGTCAATTTGTCCCTCTAGCTGAGGCTTATTGTCACGTCATTACTGCCACAGTGGCTGGGATCAGGTAACTAAGCAAATAATCAAACCTGACATATGTGGCTCAGTTTCTCGATGGATAACCTCTGATATTGGGGGTGGCTGCTTAAATACTTTCAACGTTGTTGCATGTAGAATACTAACACTATGCATTTTTGCCCACCCTCAACTGGAGCCCAATTTCCCAGAGATTACTGAAGTTGCAGATGCAACCCCTGGTCATCACTGCTGCACGTTTAAGTGCCTCACAGGTGTTTTCACAACAGTAAATTTTCATTTACATGGAAAAAGAACTCTTTTTAAACTTGCAAAGTTAGGCCCAACAGACTCTGGGCTACATTTGACCTCTTTCCCTTCCATTCTATCCCTCCACCCTCCTGCCAGTACAGCGGCTTTAAGATTGACCTAGCTTTGCTTTTCAGTTGTTAGTCTAACCCATCTTCAAAATCTCACTGATAGCCAATACAAAGTTAGAAAAAGTAAAGTGCGAGAAAATGAGAAAAGTTACGGAAAATATGGGAGTCAAGTGATCCTCCTGAATGGAGGATTAAACAACTTGCATTTATATAGCGCCTTTAATGTAGTAAAAAGTCCCATGGCACTTCATAGGAGCGTTATCAAACAAAATTTCACACCGAGTACATAAGGAGGTATTAGGACAGATGACCAAAAGCGTAGTCAAAGAGGTAGGTTTTAAAGAGGAGAGGTAGGGAGGTCAAGAGGTTTAGGGAGAAAATTCCGGAGCTTAGGGCCTAAGCAGCTGAAGGCACGGCCACCAATGGTGAAGTAATTAAAATCGGGGATGCGCAAGAGGCAAGAATTGGAGCGCAGAGATCTCGGAGGGTTGTAAGGCTGGAGGAGGCTACAGAGATAGGGAGGGGCGTGGTCACAGAAGGATTTGAAAACAAGGATGAGAATTTTAAAATCGAGGCGTTCCCGGACCAGCGAGCACAGGGGTAATGGGAGAACAGGACTTGGTGAGAGTTAGGATACGGGCAGCAGAGTTCTGGATGAGCTCAAGTTTATGGAGGGTGGAAGATGGGAGCCAGCCAGGAGACCATTGGAATAGTCTAGTCTGGAGGTAACAAAGGCATGGATGAGGGTTTCAGCAGGTGAGCTGAGGCAGGGGCGAAGACAAGCGATGATGCGGAGGTGGAAGTAGGCGGTCACAAACCTAAATGATATATTTACAAACTTACAGTCATCCACGCTGTCGGTGTGTTCGGGGCAGACAGCTGAAAGGAAATGCCAGATTTTTCAGGCGTGCCAGATACTGGTTTGTTGCGTAAAGTTAGAAGATCATCCAAAGCCATCAAAGTTTCATCTTCTTCATCACTATCTAAATTACAACAGACGTCATCATCACTGTCCAAACCACTGTAACTGTCTCTCTGTTTCCTCTCAGGGCCTTTATTGCTGTCTGGTAACTGGGCTGTACTGAACCGCTCCAACTGCCTCATCTCTTGAGAGGGTAATGACGGCCTACTGTCCTCATCCAAAGGCAAAACAGTTAAAGAACCGGATTCAAGTCTTTGTGTTCTTTTGCTGTCAAAAGTTACCAGAGATTGCCTACCCAAGAGTCCGGATCGATTTTCTTTTGACGAGATGGCACTGTCTAGGGCAGTCTTGGCCTTCTCCTCTGTAGGCAGCCTACTGTATGAATTTGGAGGAGTGTGCCTGGATATTTCCTCATCTAGCAATGAATCAAATGGCAAGCAACTGTCAGAATCTGGAAATTCATCAGCCTCAAGAGCAGTGTCCTCATTTTCCAATACACCATTATTGTGATCTTTAAGTACGCCATTGCAATTAATTTCAGTCACACCAGTGCTATATTTATCAGCGATCTTGCTTTCACAATTTTTATGGAAGGTTGCATCTAATCGCTTCTTTTTTCGGATTTCCTGATTCAATGAATCCCGTTTTCTTTTCTTTATCATCTTATCTTTCGAACACGAGACAGACAAGCCTGCTGGAAAGTTGATTAAGGCGCTTAATGAGTTTTTCCTATCGCAACACGGAGGGTAGGAACGGTGCCGCTGGACAGCCTCTTTACTGCACAAGTTGTTCTCTTCAGCAAGCGAACCTGAAGGCAGCGTTTTTGTTACAAGCGTCAGAACGGATTCCTTCCGTTTAGAAAGAGTGGCACTCCCTAGAAGGCAAAGAGAAGAAAAACAAAGCCACTTAAGCAATCATTCAAGTAAAAATACAGTTTAAAAATAGAGTAATCAAGGCTCCCAGAGCATGAGCTTTGGAAATTACTGTTTGAAATGAAGTTTATGTGGAGTGGAAACCATCCCACTCCAACACCTCAATGAAGTTTCATTATATTTATACCGCTACCCCTTCTGTGAAAGTGAGAGATTTCATTAAGTGGGCGTAACCGTCACCTCCATTAGCAGGGACCTGTAAAGACTGCAAGGGAAGGACCGATAGGAACATCGGAACAAGAGTAGGCCATTCAGCCCCTCGAGCCCGCTCCGCCATTTGATAAGATCATGGCTGATCTGTGATCTAACTCCATATACCTGCCTGTGGCCCATTTCCCTTAATACCTTTGGTTGCCAAAAAGCTATCTATCTCACATTTAAATTTAGCAATTGAGCTGGTATCAATTGCCGTTTGCGGAAGAGAGTTCCAAACTTCTACCACCCTTTGTGTGTAGAAATGTTTTCTAATCTCGCTCCTGAAAGGTTTGGCTCTAATTTTTAGACTATGCCCCCAACTCCTAAAATCCCCAACCAGCGGAAATAGTTTCTCTCTATCCACCCTATCCGTTCCCCGTAATATCTTATAAACTTCGATCAGATCACCCCTTAACCTTCCAAACTCCAAAGAGTACGACCCCAATTTGTGTAATCTCTCCTCGTAACTTAACCCTTGAAGTCCGGGTATCATTCTAGTAAACCTACGCTGTACTCCCTCCAAGGCCAATATGTCCTTCCGAAGGTGCGGTGCCCAGAACTGCTCACAGTACTCCAGGTGCGGTCTAACCAGGGTTTTGTATAGCTGCAGCATAACTTCTGCCCCCTTGTTCTCTAGTCCTCTAGATATAAAGGCCAACATTCCATTAGCCGCCTTGATTATTTTCTGCACATGTTCGCGACACTTCAATAATCTATGTACCTGAACCCCTAAGTCCCTTTGGACATCCACTGTTTTTAAACTTTTTACCATTAGAAAGTACCCTGTTCTATCCTTTTTTGGTCCAAAGTGGATGACCTCACATTTGTCTACATTGAATTCCATTTGCCACAGTTTTGCCCATTCACCTAATCTATCAATATCCCTTTGTAATTTCATGTTTTCATCTACATTGCTTACAATGCCACCAATCTTTGTGTCATCGGCAAACTTAGATATGAGACTTTCTATGCCTTCATCTAAGTCCTTAATAAATATTGTGAATAATTGAGGCCCCAAGACAGATCCCTGCGGGACTCCACTAGTCACATCCTGCCAATGTGAGTACCTTCCCATTATCCCTACACTCTGCCGCCTTTCGCTCAGCCAACTTCGTAACCAAGTCCGTACTTTTCCCTCGATTGCATGGGCTTCTATCTTAGCTAACAGTCTCTTATCTGGGACCTTATCAAATGCGTTCTGGAAGTCCATATAAATAATATCCATTGACAATCCCCTGTCCACTACTTTAGTCACCTCTTCAAAAAATTCAATCAGGTTTGTCAGGCACGACCTACCTTTCACAAATCCATGCTGGCTCTCTCTGATTAACTGAAAATTCTCGAGGTGTTCAGTCACCCTATCCTTAATTATAGACTCCAGCATTTTCCCCACAACAGACGTTAGGCTAACTGGTCTATAATTCCCTGGTTTCCCTCTCTCTCCTTTCTTAAAAAGCGGAGTGACGTGTGCAATTTTCAAATCTAGAGGGACAGTTCCTGAATCTGGAGAACTTTGAAAGATTATAGTTAGGGCATCTGCAATGTGCTCACTTACTTCCTTTAAAACCCTGGGATGGAAACCATCTGGTCCTGGGGATATGTCACTCTTTAGTGCTATTATTTTCTTCATTACTGTTGCTTTACTTATGTTAATTTTATAAAGTCCCTGTCCCCGATTCAATATTAGTTTTCTTGGGATTTCCGCATGCTATCCTCTTTTGCTACTGTAATTACTGACGCAAAGTAATCGTTCAACATGTCCACCATTTCCCCAGTGTCAATGACAATATCTCCACTTCCAGTTTTTAAGGGGCCAACACTGCTCCTGACCACTCCTAATATAACGATAAAAGTTCTTCGTATTGGTTTTGATATCCCTTGCAAGTTTCTTTTCATATTCTCTTTTTGTAGCTCTTACTATCTGTTTTGTGACCCTTTGTTGATCTTTGTGTCTTTCCCATTCGCTGGGATCTGTGCCATTTTTTGCCTTTTTGTATGCCCTTTCCTTATGTCTGATACTGTCCCTTACCTCTTTCGTTGTCCAAGGCTGTTTTTTTGGCAAGTAGAGTTCTTGCCCCTCAGGGGTATAAACCGGTTCTGTATCACGTCAAATGTTTCTTTAAACATTTCCCACCAATAGTCAGTCGTTTTACCCATGAACAGATTTGCCCAGTTTACTGTGGACAGTCTCTGTCTCATCCCATTGAAGTCTGCCTTACCCAAGTCTAGAATCTTAGCAGCTGATTCACTTTTTTCCCTTTCAAACACTACCTTGAACTTGATCATGTTTTGATCGCTATTGGATCGATGTTCACGCACAGTTAAGCTGTTAACTAAATCTGGTTCATTACTCATTACTAAATCTAATATAGCTTGCCCCCTTGTTGCCTCTAGGACATACTGCTGTAGAAAACAATCCCAGACACACTCGAGAAATTCACTACCTTTCTGACAGTTGCTAGTCTGCTTTTCCCAATCTATGTGAAGGTTAAAGTCCCCCATTAAGATCACTATGCCTTTCTTACACGCTTGTCTAATTTCTGCATTTATACAATCTAGCACTTCAGAGCTGCTGCCAGGGCTCCTATATACAACTCCCACTATAGTCTTAGATCCTTTCCTATTTCTCAATTCAACCCATGAGGTCTCTGTTGGCTGCTTACCTCTTGTTATATCTTCCTTTATCATTGAAGTGATTTCATCTCTAATCATTAAGGCTACTCCTCCCCCTCTTCCATTTTCCCTATCTCTCCTGTAGACCTTATAACCTGGTATATTTAGTTCCCAATCCTGACCGTCCTACAGCCATGTCTCAGTAATAGCTATCATGTCATACCGTCCAATTTGAATTTGTGCCTGTAGTTCATGTAATTTATTCCTTATACTCCGTGCATTTGCATATAGAACTCTTAGTTGGGCCACATACCCTAGCCTGTCCTTCAGCTTTGATGCTGGGTTAATCGCTTTACGTCTTCTAGTTTTAACTATCTGCAGTGCCTAAAGTACACTTTCTTTCTGCTGCTTTACGCTTTTCCCTTTCACTTGTTCTTGAACAACTATTTGTACTATTTGTCTTGTAAATTTACCCTGGGTCCTCCCCTCTCTTGCTGCTTTCAACTTTACCCTCTTCTGACTCCCCGCTCAGGTTCCCATCCCCCGCCACTCTAGTTTAAACCCTCCCCAACAGCAGTAGCAAACCCCACTGCGAAGATATTAGTCCCGGATCTGTTGAGGTGCAACCCGTCTGGCTTGTACAGGTAATCGGATTTGGTGGGGGGACGGGGGGGCGGTAAGAGAGGAAATGCGAGAGAAAATTAAAACAGACATCAAGAAATAAAATGCGGCCAAACACTAGAAGGTGGCAGTGAAAATTAAAAGTACGACAGGACTGAAGAATATAGGAGGGAATAAAAATAAGTAAATAAATCAAATATTAAAAGGGCATTTAAGCTGAAAATGGTAAAGGGGAAACAACTTGCATTTATATAGCGCCTTTAACATAGCAAAACATCCCAAGGCGCATTATCAAACAAAATTGGGCACCGAGCCACATAAGGAGATAGTAGGACAGATGACCAAAACCTTTTGTCAAAGAGATGGGTTTTAAGCAGTGTCTTAAAGGAGGAGAGGGGTTTAGGGAGGGAATTCAAGATCTTAGGGTCTTGGCAGCAGAAGGCACAGCCGCCAATAGTGGAACGGTGAAAATCAGGGATGCACAAGAGACCAGAATTGGAGAAGCGCAGAGATATCATCGGGTTGTAGGGCTGGAGGAGGTTAGAGATAGGGAAGGGCGAGGCCATGGGGGGGATTTGAAAGACAAGGACGAGAATTTTAAAATTGAGGCGCTGCCAGACCAGGAGCCAATGTAGGTCAGCGAGCACCGGGGTGATGGGTGAACGGGACAAACAGAAAGGAAAAAAGAGGAAAATGCTCGTGGGAAGTGCCGCTAGCCCCAATCAGCCAGCAATATCCACCATGAAGATTTAGCAAATTCCTAGTGAAAACTATGGGTGTCACAGTATGGGAGTCACACTGGCAACTCAAGCTTTCAGAAATCTGCCAAAAGCTTTTCCAAAAAGTCAGATTTCATAAAATCAAGTTTCTGACAACCAGCAGATACCAAATGCACTCACATTCTGCTCCCATTCTGTTAGAAACGGCTGATTAAAAAAAAACATAAACTAGGCCTGTGATGAGCCACTCCAGGACTTGGTAGCAATACAGTAATTCTTCTAATCGTCCAAGAACTAAATACAAAAACAAGTCCCTACAGTTTAAAAAAAACTAAAAGCAGAGGAGCTCGACAATCATTCCTAATGTGCATTGATGCTTGTTCTAACCCAACTGTAGTCTGAATAAAAGTTTCCGAGGGCAGGCATCATGTTCCACGGACACTACAGTGAGCTCATCACCATATCCAATTTAAACGACTTGCATTTATATAGCATCTTTAATGTTATAAAACATAGAGTTACATTGAAACTACAGCACAGAAACAGACCATTCGGCCCAAGTGGTCTCTGCCAGCGTTTATGCTCCACACGAGCCTCCTCCCTCCCTGCTTCAACTGACCCCATCAGGATATCCTTCTATTCCTTTTTCCCTCATGTGCTTATCTAGCTTCCCCTTTAAAGCATCTTGCTATTTGCCTCCATTACTCCTTGTGGTAGCACGTTCTACATTCTTCCCACCCTTTGGGTAAAGAAGTTTCTCCTGAATTCCCTATTGGATTTATTAGCGACTATTTTATATTTATGACCTCTAGTTTTGGACTCCCCCCACAAGTGGAAACATTTTCTCTACCTCTACCCCATCAAATCCTATTTTCTTAAAGGCCTTTAACAGGTCACTCCACAGCCGTCTCTTTTCTAGAGAGAAGAGCTCTGCCTGTTTAGCCTTTCCTGATAAGGATATCCTCTCAGTTCTGGTATTATCCTTGTGAATCTTTTTTGCGCCCTCTCCGATGGCTCGATATCCTTTCTATATTATGGAGACCAGAACTGTTCACAGTACTCCAAGTGTGGTCTAACCAAGGTTCTATACAAGTTTAACATAACTTCTCTGCTTTTCAATTCTATCCCTCTGGAAATGAACCCCAGTACTTTCTTTTATGGCTGTGTTAACCTGCATCGCTACTTTTAGTGATTTGTGTATCTGTACCCCTAGATCCCTTTGCTCTTCTATCCCATTGAGACCATTGGCCAAGCAGTATGTGCCCTCCTTATTCTTCCTACCAAAATGCACCACCTCAAACTTATCTATGTTGAAATTCATTTGCCAATTACACGCCCATTCTGCAAGTTTATTAATGTCCTCTTGCATTTTGACGCATTCTTCCTTTGTACTAACTACACGTCCCAACGAAATGACTAGATTGGTGGCAAACTGCCCAATAGTATTAAACTGCGTACTGCACAGCCTGCTTTTTCTAACCTCATTCCATTTTTCTCACGTTTACAATTCAGGACTTGAAGGCTGATTTCGCCCCCCCACCCCCAAGCTTATTTACATAATAGGACAAGTCTTGAGATCCCGCATCTGCACTTCGCAGATATGAAAGGAAATTCAAACATCTGTCTGCTAAAGTTTAGCAGTATGTTTCATACGATGTTACATAGACAGGCAGATGCTTATCCTGCTGCATTGCTTTGAGCTACCTTTTCAAAGTATCGACCATTGTGAACCAGTCTCAGCTGGAAAACAAGATGTTCCGATGTAGGCCAGTGCAGCCGATAAACAGCATTTGGAGCTGGATGGGGAAGCTGAAAGATGAACATGCACACAGTGGACAATTTCTACAAGTCCAAAGGGACAAGTTATGCAAGGCAAACTGCATGGCGATATATTTTTCCTTATTACACCAAAAGATTACACTTTCACCACCTTCATACAAAGGAAAACCAAAGAGTACAGAGGCAGAAAAGCCATTTCAGCTCACTTCTTACCACTTAAATTTGCACTTGCACAGACTCCCAATTTCTGGTAGCAGTGAGTCCCATAGTCGAGTAAAAGTTGAGATCTACTAATGTAGTAGTAGAACAGGTATAGGTCGCCACTTATCCTTAGAATTTTCAGTTGTTTTTAAATACAGATTTTTGTCTTGCTGATTTTTTTTTAAATAAACACAACTAAATTAAGTATTAACCACTATTGATAGGAATCAAATTACTTCAAGTATCTAGGCTGGGATACTAACTAGCTTCTCATCAGTTTCTGTTTGTCGTCCGTTTGTGGTCCTCAGCTAATTAAATCTTTCTGCATTACAGTTTCACTTTTGTTTTCCCTATGCAATTTCTTGCCTACACAAAGCTTTCATATACAATTAGCCTGTATTTCAAAACTTCTCCATTTCAGTCACATTCCTTTCCGCCACGTGACTTGGTGAACGGTGCTCCAGCTAAAGTCCTCCCCCACATTGAGACACACTGTTCTATAGCCAGTATACACCAGTTACAATCCACACGCTCACATGACAAATGGTTACATCAACCCCAAGCATGCTCAGTTTGTCCATTGTTGGCAAACGTCCAAAATGCTGGAAAGGTACGTGAATCATTCCAAACAGAACCACCTTGAACTTGAAATGATGTTCTGTTACTATCTTAAGTTTACTAATCACTCCTCTTGGTGGTGAGTTAAGTTCTTAACCCTGTGTGTGATGCACAAGATACCAATGCTGGCATGGAAGTCACAGTCCCGACATTCTGTAAATCTACAAGAATGCATCATATCCATCCTTCTCGACAAATGGAACAGCAAAGAATGAGGAGCATGGGTTAATATTGCCTACTTTAAAGCATTTCTTCCACTGGGATCTGGAAAGATAATATTTTGGAGGGAGCAGGTGAAGGGCAGGCAAGAAAGATCTGTCTGTAGTGTTCCTGGACAACCAGGAACACTACAGACGGTTACCCGCAGATCCGACCAAAGAACACACCCACCAGCTCAACAAACTGATCAAGACCTTCGATCCAGACCTTCAAAGCATCCTACGCATTCTCATCCCACGTAATCCCCGCGTGGGAGACTTCTACTGCCTCCCAAAGATACACAAAGCCAACACACCCGGACGTCCCATCGTATCAGGCAACGGAACCCTGTGTGAGAACCTCTCTGGATACATCGAGGGCATCCTGAAACCCATCGTACAGGGAACCCCCAGCTTCTGTCGCGACACTACAGACTTCCTACAAAAACTCAGTACCCACGGACCAGTTGAACCAGGAACACTTCTCACCACGATGGACGTCTCGGCACTATACACCAGTATCCCCCACGATGACGGCATCGCTGCGACAGCATCAATACTCAACACCAACAACAGCCAATCTCCGGAAGCCATCCTACAACTCATCCGCTTCATCCTGGATCACAATGTCTTCACCTTCGATAACCAGTTCTTTACCCAAACACACGGAACAGCCATGGGGACCAAATTCGCACCCCAATACGCCAACATTTTCATGCACAAGTTCGAGCAGGACTTCTTCACTGCACAAGACCTCCAACCAACACTATACACCAGATACATCGACGACATTTTCTTTCTATGGACCCACGGCAAGGAATCACTAAAGAGACTACACGATAACATCAACAAGTTCCATCCCACCATCAAGCTCACCATGGACTACTCCTCAGAATCAGTTTCTTTCTTGGACACACGAATCTCCATCAAAGACGGGCACCTCAGCACCTCACTCTACCGCAAGCCCACGGACAACCTCACGATGCGCCACTTTTCCAGCTTCCACCCTAACCACGTCAAAGAGGCCATCCCCTATGGACAGGCCCTGCGAATACACAGGGTCTGCTCAGACGAGGAGGAACGCGATGGACACCTACAGACGCTGAAAGACGCCCTAGTAAGAACGGGATATGACGCTCGACTCATCGATCGACAGTTCCGACGGGCCACAGCAAAAAATCGCATAGACCTCCTCAGGAGACTAACACGGGACGCAACCAACAGAGTACCCTTTGTCGTCCAGTACTTCCCCGGAGCGGAGAAACTACGCCATGTTCTCCGCAGCCTTCAACATGTCATCAATGAGGACAAACACCTCGCTATGGCCATCCCCACACCTCCACTACTCGCCTTTAAACAGCCACCCAACCTCAAACAGACCATCGTTCGCAGCAAACTACCTAGCTTTCAAGAGACCAGCGTCCACGACGCCACACAACCCTGCCACGGTAACCTCTGCAAGACATGCCAGATCATCGACACAGATACCACCATCACACGAGAGGACACCACCCACCAGGTGCATGGTTCATACTCCTGTGACTCGGCCAACGTTGTCTACCTCATACGTTGCAGGAAAGGATGCCCCAGAGCATGGTACATTGGCGAGACCATGCAGACGCTGCGACAACGGATGAACGGACACCACGCAACAATCGCCAAACAGGAGGGTTCCCTCCCAGTCGGGGAACACTTCAGCAGTCATGGACATTCATCCACCGACCTTCGGGTAAGCGTACTCCAAGGCGGCCTTCGAGACACACGACAACGCAAAATCGTCGAGCAGAAATTGATAGCCAAGTTCCGCACCCATGAGGACGGCCTCAACCGGGATCTTGGGTTCATGTCACGCTACACGTTACCCCACCAGCGAACAAATGTTATCTGTTTTTAATATAATGGGTCATTTGCTGGCTCTCTCTGCCTTCCGGATGTTTCTGCCTCTCTCTGTTTTTCTTCTCTGTTTTTTTTCCCTGTTTGTTTTTTTGTTGAATGTGTATTCGGGGGTTCTGCAGGTGACACCTCTCTGTCTGAACACGGTGATTGCCTTGGCAACGGGCAGTTGCAGGGGCAGTCTGTAAACACCATGTATTGTTCTATATGTATAAATGCGTAGGCTTCAAGGAGCTCTTGAAACATTTGCCTGAGGAAGGAGGAAATCTCCGAAAGCTTGTGAATTTAAAATAAAATTGCTGGACTATAACTTGGTGTTGTAAAATTGTTTACAATTGTCAACCCCAGTCCATCACCGGCATCTCCACATCAAGAAAGATAGAGACAGGGCTTGTAACATGTACCCATTTACCTTCTGTATTATGGTGGATACTCTTTCCAGAAATATTTAGGAAAACTAAGAATCTTTATTCTACATTAGATACAGCCTTTCCTTCATCATCTCTGCCCAAAGTATCACCTCTGAAGCTCATATCCTTCTGGATGCATGGAGAAGTTTGACAGCTGTTGCTCTATCACAATTGGTACAGCTTAAGTCTGTATCTACTTACGTGCACAATAACAAGCTGTGGTTCTGTAAAAGTCTTCAAGCCAGTCTGCAATCATGACAATAAGCCTGACCACCCAACCCTAACAGAACAACTCACTACCAATAAGGGACAGGTGGGACATGGTTAACAAACTTTTCCCATCCTGTTCAAATCGAAGGTTTGTATACATTAGCAAGCATTTGTAAAACAACGCTGTATATAGTAAATCTTCTGTAAAGAAAGCCTCAAATCTGATGTCAATTATTTTCTTTAATTTCTATTTCAAATAGCTTCCTCCAAAAAGAAGTGGGATTTTTTTTTGAAAGCCTACATAGGTGTATTATTTAGAACGAGCATTTCAGTTTTTCTAGTTGGCAAGGCTCCACTTCTAGGCGGCTCTTACTGCAGCATCTTTTCCTTGAATACACAACTCCAGTGACCAGTCTGAACCAAATAATGACTCAGTTCGAAGCATTTCCATGCCAGGTGGACTCTGCAGGCTCCATTTTTTAGCCTGAATAAGCTAGCAGTGTAAAGGAATAGTTTATGAGCTCAAAGTTCTTGCAAATGCTTTTCTTTTGTTATGGTTCACCAGGACAAAAAAAGGTACTGATGCCTAAATCCACTTGACTAATGCCATCGAACTCAGGTAGAATACATTTGTAGCAGGTGGACAGCTATTTTCTTTAAAGAAATACTAAGCCATTTAGAAGTGAAATCAGGAAGCACTTTTTCCACGTGAAGTGTAGTGGAAATCTGGAACTCGCTCCCCCAAAAGGCTGTGGATGCTGGGTCCATTGAAATTTTCAAGACTGAGATCAATAGATTTTTGTTAGGTAAGAGTATCAAGGGATATGGAACAACGGGCAGGTAAATGGAGTTGAGGTACAGATTAGCCATGATCGAACTGAATGGCAAATATGCTTGCTGGACTGAAAGGCCTGCTCCAGTCCCTATGTTTCTTTGTCAAATATTTTTAAGTGAAGTTTAAAGTTAAGGATTGAAAGGTAAAACCAGAGAAGTTTCATTTCCAAACATTACAGATTCAGAAAACAGTCTTTCTCCTCTGCAATTCCATTCTCATGCACCAATGTATCTCCATTTCATCAGAGCCCCTCTGGAGCTCCTGCTCATAGTTTGAGGTTGTAGAACAATCCATATTTGTTTGAAGAATCATTTTCAAGTCTCAGATCCATTTGTTCAAATCAAATTCATCTTTATCATACAAAATAAATCTTGTGCTGCAAATTCGGGTCTGGCAGAGGTACCTGCTCAGGTTCAGTAGCACTCTGAGTAAACGGATCCCACAATTTTTATGCGCTATGGTTGACTCACATTACCCAACATCTGCTTAAAAAATAGCATTAACCCAGGTGATATACCAATGTGTTCCCCTTGACATACATGAACTGGTAGAACGTTTTTCACATGTACCCACATGTACTTCTCCAATCTTCCAACAGGCAAACTGTTTATACTTTAGCAAGACAAGAACAAAACATTAAGCCTTTTTATTTCTCAGATATTCTTTTAAGTGAACATACCGAGCAACAGTTATAATTGGCGTAACTTAACTCATTCAACATAACTTGTCTTTGGATAATACTACAAAATAATGACGACGTTAACCTTTCCTGAATCAATGAGTTATCTTGTCTAATTTGAACAAAATAACTTCTATCTATCCTCCTGCATCCTAACCTCATCTGAACAAAAGCCTGCCCTAGCAGCTTTCTGCTTAAAAGCACAGATGTGCAGATGCCAGTGATGGACTGGGGTTGACAATTGTAAACAATTTTACAACACCAAGTTATAGTCCAACGATTTTTATTTGAAATCTACAAGCTTTCGGAGGCTTCCTCCTTCCTCAGGTAAATGAAGAGGAAGGAGGAAGGAGGCTTCCTCCTTCCTCACATTTACCTGAGGAAGGAGGAAGCCTCCGAAAGCTTGTAGATTTCAAATAAAAATCGTTGGACTATAACTTGGTGTTGTAAAATTGTTTATAAAAGCACAGTCATTGAGTGTCTCTATCCCCGCTTTATCTGTGTTCACAATGGGGAGGGGCCATGCCAGACAACGACCGCTGATCGCCTGGGACCAAGAACTTCTCAACACAATGGGTGTGAAGCATTTAGCAATTACTGAGACAGGCTAGCAAATTGCTTAGTTTTTGTTCCTTGGGAAAAGTTCAATGTCCAGCTCAGAAGCATTTTAGCCACCATTCACCGGTGCTTTTTTTAAAAACCATTCAAAACCCTTTTCCAAACCCATTCTGTAGAATGATTGTCAAATTTTAGGATTTTTTTGACCATCTTAAGCTTTAGAAATTCTTCATCCAACAAGGCTCTCTTCAACTCAAACAGTAGGTCCTGTATTTGGTCAAGTTCTTCTCTCCTTGAACCGGAAACTCGAGACCGCACTCCATCAGCGAGGAACCCCTTGCCTTGGTATCTCTTGGAATTTTCAATTTTGCATTATTAGTGCCTGAAAGTTCAGTGTTACCTGGATACTTGTCACTCTTTATAAACAAAAAAGTGAAGCATGCCTTAATTGAAATTTTAGCATTTTAAACAGAGCTCTACTGCTACCCAATTTGTTTCAAGTTGAGTGGCACACCCATAAGATCAAGGATTAGCATCTTGCTTCTGGGTACACTGAGCAAAATATAGCAGTGTACCTGCCCACAGACAGATACCAAACAGCATTAATATTGTACTGAAATTAATTGGAGTGTAGTCACTTGCACCTGCAAGATTTGAGAATTATGGATCTTTACTGTCATGAAACAAACCAGTGTATGCATCCTCTAGACAATGCAGATGAAGAAATTTAGACTTATTAGTGAAAACAGTGATGGGTAAAGCCTCAAAGTGCTGAACATCATTAAGTTTGAAGAGAGTAAAAGAGATGAGAAAACCAGTGGTGACCAGATTACACTATCCTTGGGTATCAAAAGCCTGAACACTGTAGGAGTAAGGCGCTTAGCAGCTTTCAGGTCTTGGGAACAATTGAGTAGGATTAAGCTATAGAGTGCGTTGGGCTTTATAGAGTGTTGAGTTGTCAAGTGGAAAACAAGTGGCTGCCACAGAGTAAACAGAACTGCTTAGAGGCAGTTTTATCAATGGAGATGTGTGAACTCCATTTAAGGTCAGAGGAGATATGGTACCAAGAAAGTAGATAACGGAGGACTACCAGTGAAGTCAAAGATAAGGGTGGTAGCTGTTGGTTAGAATTGAGATAAGAAACTGTCTTCAATTTTAAGAACTGATATGGGCCAGCCAGCCACAGATCATGAAACCTTTTCAACTTCCCCAAAAATACAGGTGCCACATTGAAGTAACAAATTGTTGGCCTGTTTTGAGGAGGTAAATTTCAACAATTTAGAGTGTTCTAACTAGACAATTTTATAGTTAGTTATGAAACTAAACAAAATTCAAAGGATACTTCATATTTCAGATGCTACAGTATAGTTTGCAGTGCCGGCATTCTAAACTTAAATATGAAACTTGCTCAAAAGCAAATCTGTGCTATTTCACTGAAGTCTCAGATTTTAGCAAAATGACACATTGCTTGACTAGAAACTATTAAACTGTTCTCCATGTTATAGAAATTTTGGGGGGAGAAAAAGTGTTAAAAATTCCCAATACATTATTAACTGTCACTTACAAATCACTTTCAAGATACACAGGCTTCACGCATTAATAAATGACACCCATTCTTGAAAATCTTGTGTCACACACTTGTTTCACTGTTCCAATGAACTGTAGAAGATTTTTTATTGATACAGACTAAGTGTCCTGAAAAATATTTTCAGTGCATTATAAACATAACTGGATTTTTAAACTAAAAGTTGTCTTCCACATGATAGCTGTTGTGTTTACTACCTTGTACATCTAAGTCACTGAAGTTTAGTACACCACCAGATGAATAACCAACTGGAGGTAATTTGTGAAGAATGTGTCTATCAACTGGCAGGTGTTTCCTGATCGACATTACTTTCATTGCATTCTTACGGCAAATTAGAGATCAAAAAGAACAAACTTGCCTTTCATGACCTCAGAATGTCCCAATGTGCTACAGAGCCAATAAAGTACTTTTAAAAAAAAATAAAGCATAGTCACTGGTGTAAT
Organism: Heptranchias perlo; assembly: GCF_035084215.1. Classification (NCBI taxonomy): domain Eukaryota; kingdom Metazoa; phylum Chordata; class Chondrichthyes; order Hexanchiformes; family Hexanchidae; genus Heptranchias; species Heptranchias perlo. The sequence goes on along the minus strand of NC_090345.1, from coordinate 10,137,686 downwards.
GTAGGGAAATGCCCCAACCAATTTGTACACAGCAAGATCCCAGAAGCAGCAATGAGATAATGACTATATATTCTGTTTTAGTGATGTTGGTTGAAGGATAAATACTGGCCAGGACACAGGGGAGAGAACTCCCCTGGGTCTTCTTCGAATAGGCCACCTGAGTGGGCAGACAGGGCTTCAGTTTAACATCTCATCCAAAAGACAGCACCTCCAATGGTGCAGCACTCCCTCAGAACTGCACTGAAGTGTCAGTGTAGATTTTGTGCTCGAGTCCCAGGAGTGGGATTTGAGCCCACAACATTCTCACTTCGAGGCGAGAGTGCTACCACTGAGTCAAGGCCGACACTTAAACACAAACTAAGTTTACTCAATATGCAAGTCTATTTGGAATGAGTCCAAAATTATATCACTACTTCGTGAAACATTTCAGAAATCCTAGTGACATCACTGAACACCCCCTTTAGTACTAAAGATCTAACATAGAAGAGAGAATTAAATAGAGGTGAAAATTGTTCTTACCAAGCTCCCATCTGATATTGACATCAAGGTCCCTGTCCTAGTTTTCAAATCCTTCCATGGTCTCACTCTACTTTAACTCAACCATGTTCTCCAACTACACTCTCCAATCAACAACTCTGAATTATTGCTCATCCTCCATTCCATCAAATGTTATTTGAAATTTTCTCCCCACGATCTTGCCATCTGTGGCATATCCTCCGAAGGCCCCCCTAAAAACTCTACTCTTCAATCATGCCTTTGGTTTTTCTCCAGCCCTCTTTCCCCACTTAATTGGTGAAAATTTTGAGCTGGTTTTAACACTGATCCATAGCTGCGTGTGCAGCAGTATCCAATCGCACAATGGGAATGTAAAAGGTACAACCTCCCTCTCCCATTCTACCATTCCATGGCATATAGCTTTGATATATCATTAACATAATATATAATCAACACGTTGAACTTCTAAACCTACAGTCAATGAGTCATGTTCTGCAATATTTTCAAACTTATGGTGGCAAGCCAGAAGCAGATCCCAAATGTAACTATTTTCAAGAGCAGCTGATGAAACTTTTATAATGAGATGATGTCAGAAAACTCAAATATTAAAACCACTTATACAAACACACCCAAATAAAACCAACTCTAGATTAGGCTGTGATTGCTTCAGGTACCTGTTAATGATGTTGAAGGTAGAGAATAGGTTCTCTTCAAGTTGCCCTGCAAGAAACCAAGAAACAGCAGTTAGTTGCACAAAATTAGATATAAAATATAACAATGCAAGACATTAGAGCAAGACTGGATGTTAAAAATCATATGATTCTGGTCTTACAATGGCTACGATGCCAATTTTAAGCCCTCACTTTCCACATCCAAAGCAAACAAAATGAGGGATTGACTTTAAAATGCATATAGCAATTATATAAACACATCAACACAATATAAATACATCTGACACAATCTGTCAGATGCTCAAAAGTTTTGTTATCCTGAAAATATGAACAGGTTAAAATTAAACAGTTACCCAAGTTTGTATCTAGTTTGCAGAATTTACAGAGGGACTGGGACCAGAACTTCTTCAGTCAATAATGTGCAAATATTTAACCAAAATTTATCTCCATAATTCACCCACTCCCACACCTCCATCAACAATACAAGGGAGCTGCACACGCAGCATTAATATGTCTGTCCAAAAGTCCAGGAGCTAAAAATTCAAGTTATTAAAAATAAGGTTATGGGAACTGTAACAGCCCACAATTTATAGTTTTAACCTCAGCAGGATTTTCAAGATGGTGGACAAAAGACTTTGAGGTAAAAACCATTTCACATGACATTGGGAGGCATTAAAAAGCCAGAATAAAATAAAACTTTTTTTTTTAAAAAAAAGAAAATTACAAATAAAGTCTTGTACACTTTATAGAGCACATTATTTAAGGCATAAAAGAACACGCTATTGCAAGACCCTGAATACTGCCCATTGGTGAGTGGCAACTGTATTACTCATTGCATCTTTGTCACTGCAGCTGTTTAACCCCACCCAACTACCCGGGAGATAAATTACACATTCAACATCTTGCCATTGCGGAGCCTCAGTTTACACTTTTGTACATACAAAAAAAACAAATCGCACCCTCAAGTCTTTGTAAATGAAGAACCTGAAGAAAATTTCACTGCTCGTTATTCATGTACAATTCCAGTAACAAGACACATAACAAAAATGTAAATGCCAGCTATTTTCCATATATAGTACTTCCTTTGAAATCATAAGTAATTGATCTCACAGCAGAAAAAAGTCAAGAAGCTCCTGTCATGGCCCCACGGGTTTACAGCGAGAAGCTGAGCCAAACAGACCAGGAAGGTCTTAGGTTCAATCCTTGGGTTAGCTGATCTCATCCAACATGGCAATAAGGATTCTGAAATTAGTGTCCACATCCTAAGTTAAGGGAGGGGTAAGAAAGCAGCAAGAAGCCAAATACTTCAGGAGAGGTGGGAAGATTGGTGAGGGAAACATGGGAAAATGGAATCGAGAACAAGGTCAATTTTGGGTTACTAACCCAAATCTTAAGTGGCTTTCAATTTAAGAAGGGAGGGGAAAAAAAACAGGGAACTACAGGCCAGTTAGCCTAACATCAGTCGGCAGGAAAATACTGGAATCCATTATTAAGGAAGCGGTAACCAGGCACTTCGAAAATCATAATATGATTAGCCAGAGTCAACATGTTTTTATGAAAGAGAAATCATGTTTGATAAATTTATTAGTTTTTTGAGGATGTAACTAGCAGGGTAGATAAAGGAGAACCAGTGGATGTAGTATATTTGGATTTTCAAAAGGCATTTGATAAGGCGCCTGACATAAAAAAGGCTGTTACACAAGATAAGGGCTTATGGGTAATATATTAGCATGGATAGAGAATTGGTTAACGGACAGAAAACAGAGAATAGGGATAAACGGGTCACTCTCAGGTTGGCAGGCTGTAGCCAATGGGGTGCTGCAAGGATCGGTGCATGGGCCTCAGCTATTTACAATCTATATTAATGAGTTAGATGAAGGGATCCAGTGTAATGTATCCAAGTGTGCTGATGATACAAAGTTAGATGGAAAAGTAAGCTGTGAGGAGAAACAAAGTCCGCAAAGGGATATTGACAGATTAAGTGAGTGGGCAAGAAGGTGGCAGACAGAGTATAATGTAGGGAAATGTGAGGTTATTCACTTTGGTAGGAAGAACAGAAAAACAGAATTTTTTTTTTAATGACGAGAAACTATTAAATGTTGGTGTTCAGAGAGATTTGGGTGTCCTCATACAGGAAACAAAAAGTTAGTATGCAGGTACAGCAAGCAATTGGGAAGGCAAATGACATGTTGGCCTTTATTGCAAGGGGGTTGGAGCACAAGAGTAAGGAAGTCTTACTACAATTGTGCAGGGTTTTGATGAGACCACACCTGGAGTACTGTGTACAGTTTTGATCCCCTTATCTAAGGAAGGATATACTTGCCTTGGAGGTGGTGCAACGAAGGTTCACTAGATTGATTTCTGGGATGAGAAGGTTGTCCTATGAAGGCAGCTCGAGTAGAATGGGCCTATACTCTCTGGAGTTTAGAAGAATGAGAGATGATCTAATTGAATCATATAAGATTCTTAGAGGGCTTGACAGGGTAGATGCTGAGAGGCTGTTTCCTCTGAAGAGTCTAGAACTAGAGGGCATAGTCTCAGGATGAGGGGTCAGCCATTTAAGACTGATGAGGAATTTCTTCACTCAGAGGATTGTGAATCTTTGGAATTCTCTACTCCAGAAGGCTGTGGATGCTGAGTCGTTGAGTATATTCAAGGCTGAGATAGATAGATTTTTGGACTCTAGGGGAATCAAGGGGTATGGGGATCAGGCTGGAAAGTGGAGTTGAGGTCGTAGATCAGCCATGATCTTATTGAATGGCAGAGCAGGCTCAAGGGGCTGTATGGCCTACTCCTGCTCCGTGTTCATATGTTCATAGCAAACAAAGGTAAAGTGAGGATTTCCTTGGAAATTTGCTGTGAGTCCTATGAAATGGATGCAACTACTTTTAACCCCACCCCAGAGAATTAAAGTCCACAAGCACATAATTGTATTTAAGATTATCTAGCTATAATCAGTCACAATCAGGAAAGTCATATAGATTGAATGGGTAGTAAACAACTGTTACTCTGGAACACTGGGGAAAAAAGATGCGCATTTATAAAATGCATACACACGCGCACACACAGTAAAACCAAGGAGGGAAGGAGGAACACAACTGTCCTGGTTAAGTGAACTTGCCTGGTTTATGGTACCCCCTGAAAAAGGATTGGCTGAAGAATATGAAGAATGTTTTCTTTTTTGCAACCTGAGTTTCCTTAGCTCTCGTGCCCTTTTATAGGCCTGAAGCGTATTCAGAAAATCATTATTGAATGATCCATGCTGCTGGAGCCTTCTAGGAGATAAACGAGGTCTCATGTACCAATGTACACTGTCTGAGCTGTTTGTACCATTAGAATACTTCAAAACATCAAGTGGAGTTGGTGGCGACGTTATCCGTTGGTCCGGCAGGGACCTACGCCACAAGGTGTTACTTCGATAGTCATCTGTATTGCATTTGGAACTTGTATCTTCCTGCGTTGCAGCGGCTACTTCAGAATTAGAACATTGTTTAACATTTTTCCCTTGGTCCTTTACTACTGCAGTACCCTCCGAGGGACACTGGCTTGAAGGTAAAAATAGCCTTCGCACTACCACTCGTGGAGAGCCAGGGTTCTGAGTAACTTGGCATTTAACTACACCTCCCATGCTTTCTTTTCTCTCTGACTTTAAGACACCCTTCATAAAAGCCTCTAGCACAGGGCTTCTCTGAGTAGATGAGGGCAAATGCATGGGTCTTTTGGATTTAAATGAAGGCGTCTTCGTAACATGTTTTTGGAACGGTTCAGCACGCTGTAATTCAGAGGTGTCATCTGTACCCCCTCTTCGAGGCGAGCCCAAAATCAATCTATCATTTCCTTTATATGTAACAAAAAGGGAATTAACAGTTAGAGGAAAAGGCATCAACAGAACTGAATCAACAATTTGAAGAAATTATATAATTATTCACAAACACAACTTGCATTTATATAGCAAAAAGTCTGGAGGACATCCATACATCCAAAGTGATACGAGCTCCTTATAACAAGATCACCTGGCATCGTGTACAATTGTAGTAATCCTTCTTTACAAGACACCAGGTTGAATTTAGAGAAGGATAAAAGATGCTCCTAGTTTTCAATGGCTGAATTATGAAGACAGGCTAAGGAAGCCAGATCTATTTTCATTGGAAAGGTAAGGTTAAAGGAACATTTAAATGTGAGTCCAATGTGACATCACATTATAAAGACCATTGAAGGGTCATAGACATTATGTAATTCTGATGTCACAATGGGAGGGGGAAAGGGGCCAAGGGGCCAGACCGGGTAAGGACGGCAGGTTTCCTTCCCTAAAGGACGTTAGTGAACCAGTTGGGTTTTTAGGACAATCCGACAGATTGATGGTCACTTTTACTGATACCAGTTTTTACCCCCCAAATTTACACAAATGGGCAGGTAAATTAGATATATAATTTCTCCTTTTCGTCGATTTGCCCAATATAATTCACGCTCTGCAAGAGGAGAATACTTTTTTTTAAACCATTCAAAGCATTATTAGTATATAAATGGATTATATAATTGGCTATTGTAGACTCAATTGTGACATTTAAGGAAAAATTATTTTAAAAAGGTATGGGGAAACAACATGGAACTAGGATACGAGTAGACAGCTCCAAAGTGGAGCTAGCACCAACACTAGGGAGAAATGGCTACACTTGCGCTGAAATTTCAATGATTTCATGACTCTGTTGCATTTGTCCAAGTTTACCCACACAACTACCAATACTGAAGCAAGATCATTTAGAAATGTGATTAACAGATGGCTGAATAAAGTCCATACCCATAGGGATGAAAGGTAAGCGTATGGCTGTAGATTGGTCTATTTCCCATTAAACAGTGACAAATACTTTATTCAAAGATTGAGCGTCTACAGCACTAAGTCACTGTAAAGTGCCTCCATCTCGAAATTAGTTTGAGACACCATTCTTGAAAGGAGTAAAGAAATCTGCACAAGGGGGGGGGGGGGGGTTCTAAACAACAGCATGGGTTGAACAATTATTACATTACAAATCCATGTCCCTTCGAAATTTGCCAAGTAACGTACCAAACCACCACTGATTCCATACCTTCTCCATTACAGCAGCCAGGACAAGCCAGAATCTGCATCTTCCAAATTTTTTACCCACTTTGGGGGAACGGGAGAGGAACTTTGTAACAATCATCCATAAGTATCTTGTAGATGCAGCAACGGGGGAGTGCAGGGTTGCTCTGAATGGATGAATTAAAATAGGCCGAATGGCCTTCCTCATCCTTTAGAATCTAGTAACATGTACAGAGGGCAGATTCATGGCTGGGGGGAGGGGGAAACAGAGGAGGATGAGAGAAGAAAAATGTCCTATTTCTAACCGGAATTCTATAGAGTCCAGGGATTTTACTACCAATGCTGCCACAGTCACTGCACTTCAAAAGTAATTGATTGTCTGTAAAATGTTTAAGGGCATCTTGAGGACATGAAAGGCACTATATAAATGTGAGTTTTCTATCTTACAAATCTAGAAAGACCTTCCAATATTTTCTTCCCTGTGTGGAAGTGTCTGGCTCCCATTCTGCACAAGCTAAAAAAAAGTCTTACCTTAATGCGTTTATCAATTTTTCAACTTGACATTTGAATCATTAATTTAAAAAAATCTCAAAATAAATTCAAATACAGTTAACCGATTAAACTTCAGGTTGTTATCTTAATAATTGTCTCACGTATACCAACCTGTATCTGGCCTTGGTTTGAAAAACTGAGTAATGGCTTGGTTTCTGAAGAAACAGAATATACAATAATTAGAATGCCGTTAGTTAGTGACAAGCAATACATCATAAAGCCCAACTTTGAGGTCACAATACGTCAACCAGTATTGTCACTGTGACATCAGTAAAGTGCAATGAGTGTATAAAATCTTCATTGTGTGTCTACTTGAATGGTGAAAAATACCCAGCAGCACAATAGTGTCTCTCTTGGGCTACACTACATTAGGATGAACTGAGTTAAAAACCTAGCATTGATAGCGGGAGCAATGAGCTAAGTTGACAAAGTGGGACGAAAACAATAAAATAAACCTAGTGACAATAGACATGTCGCAACTTTGTTGAAACCAAAAAAAACAGAACACACAAAAATTACTAAATCAATGACAGAACAATAAAGTTAAAATTTCCAACTAATCTGTTTCTTTCTTTGAGGGGAGAGGGAGGAGAAGGATGCCAAATGATTTGGGCAGTTGATATATAGTTGCAAATTGTAAACAAATTGCTGCAGAAATGTAGGGCACTTTTGGGAGTTATTACTCTAGCATGAAAAACTTCCCTTGTGAAATTTACATCTTCCAAACCAGCTGGTGATACTTATTGAACATCTTCTTGCAGAATTTGGGGAGGGGTACATTAGCAAAAAACAAACCTCCCTCTTGTTCCTCTTCCCTCTCAAAATACATCAGGATTATATAATGCCAATCATCCTTCAACAGGCCTGGTAACTTATGTGATAACACACTGGGCTCACAAATTACATTGAGCTTGTTGGATAAATGAGCATTAAGTCACATACAATATACAAAATATTGCACCAAAATTCCAATACGTGATCATGTTTTAGGTATAAACAAATCTTTGTCTTTTTCCCCTAATATGTACACATCAGACAATTGGATTGACAACTACCATTCAAGTCTAACATTTATAAATTGTCTAAACTAGCTTACCTTTGAACAGTCTCTCATAACCCAGTCCAAATTCTATCACTATTTACCCAAGTCAAATCAATAACACAACTGCGGTACAGAGTGAAATGTCAATAACTACTTGCCGCAGTCATGAGGTTGGACACAAATGTATTAACTACTTTTATTAACACCTATGAAAACACAAAACCATCACAAGTATTGAGGATTATAGAACTAATTGAATATGTACTATTAATCAAAAGTCCAAATCAGACAGAACAATCTAGGTATACAAATATCTCAATAATGGGTATTGCTTAGTGTCAAATGACTCCAATGTCTAAGATTACAATACTGTTTGGCAATGTTAAGTTTACAGTCTGTAATTCAACATATCACAGATAAATTTGGATTTTCCAGCCATCCTCCTGCGATACACGACGTACAACCTCTCCTTTTGTAGTAGACTGGCTGTTGGGCAATTCTGCTTTTTTCTGGGATGCTTGGGTTTCACATCAGGAGATATCTGTGGTGTGTCATCTGTGGTCTTCTTTCTTCAGCTGACTTCTCGTCTTATCTTCAATAACCTTTTTCATACATTATTTCTCTGTATCATTAACTTTTTTCCTTACACCTTTGAAGTTCTTTGGCGTGCTTTTCTATATTTAAGGCGTTATATAAATGCAAGTTGTTGTTACCTAACTTTGTGCTCAGAAAATTAAGCTAGTGACTAATAGTTGATACGTTTTCTCAGTTTATGTATCTACAATTGAAGACTTAACCTTGCTTCCATTCAACACTGCCTTGTTTTTCATAAGCTTCTTCCATTGCTCCTTATTAACTTTTTAAAAATCTTCTACTCTTCTGAAAATTTTCTTGAAACCTTCTGAAATGGATGGGAAAATATATTAAATACCTTAGTTTATCACTTAAGGGGATCTTAAGAGAACATAACTGTTAGTGATCAACCAAGATGATCAATACAGCCACATGGACCCTTTTCCATGGTGTCAGTCAACTAGACAGATATGTCAGAACTGCGTTTGGTAATTTACAATTGTTTGACAAAGGACATGACTAATTAGGTATTACCCTTTTTGTTTGCTAGCACTTAATCATAATAAGTGAAACATCTTTTCGAATATCAGGGCAGTTCATGGTTGTTCCCAGCTCGCTAGCCTCATCTATTCAAGGAGAACAATACTACATCAGCCTAAACAAAAAGCAAAATACTGCAGATGCTGGAAATCTGAATACAAAAACAGAAAATGTTGAAAATGCCCTGCATCCGTGGAGGAGCTTGAATCAATCGACATTTCAGATCGAAGACCCTTACTCGGGACATCAGTCTGCTTCTTTGGTACTAATGTTTTAATCAGAAACATCTGCTGCAATACAATAAATGCCATTTTGTTCTACAGGATTATTCTCTGCATGCTGGGAAAATCCTTTCTTTTGCCAGAATGCCTGAAGTGACCAAAATACCCAGTTTTCCTAGAAGCTCAAAATGGATTGGTCTTTTATTTCTAAATTGTGCATCATATTCATAGATTTGAAATATTTAATATCTGAATGCCTTGTGAGACAGCACAATCTTCATACATCTTCCTGAACAACTTTTCACCTCAATCAAGAAAACAGCTCTCACTCACAGTGCAATTAGTTTTTTTTTAAAAATGGTAGATGCACATTTCTTTCCAGAAATGAAAGCAACTCTCAAAATGATTGAACAGAGATAGCCCAGTAAAATGAATATACAAGTCAACTACAACAAATTATACTGAGGCACGGTGGACGAGAAAGGTCCTCAGTGTCCCCAAGGATTTACATAGAAGTTATAACACGGAAACGGGCTATTCGGCGCACCCAGTCCACGTCTGTTTACCCCCCACGTGAGCAAACATTGCGAATCAGTTATCCACCCTGTTCCCATTTACCTTCTTCCCCCTATCCAATCTAATCTTGAATGCCGACATAATGGCTGCCTCAACTACTAACCCTCAAAACTCCAAATAAGTTTTTCTTGTTCTCTGTCCAAAATCTCTTGCATTTAAGCTTGAGCCCTTTATTCTCAACCCTCAACGACTGGAAATAGTCTACTTCTATCAATCTTGCCCCATCCTTTCATAATTTTAAACTCTATCATACCCCATAACCTGTGTTGTTCTAATGAAAGAAGACCCAACTTTTGAAGCCTTCCTTCATATTTGTTTTTCCTCATACCAGGCAGTGCATCTGCCAGCGAATCAATGTTGTACCCTCTCTAAAGCCTCATTATCCTTCCTGTAGTGTGGAGCCCAATACTACACACAGTACACCAACTGAAACCTTAACATTTTTGCATCAGCGCACTACCTCTCCGCTTATATATTCTGTACCTCAAGACAAAACACAGAATTCCATTAGTGTTTTCTTACAGCCTTATCAACTGAGGTGCTGCCTTTAATGTTTTGTGATGCTATACTCTAATCACTCTGCTCTAGCACAGTACTGAGATACATCCAATCACAGTATAATTACTGTTTTTATAACCAAAATGTCACTTACCGACATTGAATTCCATCTGCCACTTTTTAGCTCATCCTCCCATCAGTATCCCTTTGTAGCTTTCTTGCAAAGACCAAAGAATTAACTATACCTCCAATTTTGTCACCATCTGCAATTTTCAACACCACTTCCTTTAGGCTTCAGTTGTGAGTAACAGAGGGCACATTAAGAAGGGATTGCTACTCCGATCATTAACAGTGACAGCCCCCCCCCCTCTTTTCTGGTGGATGCTTGGACATCTTGGGACAACAGGACCAGGCTTGTCTCTGGTGCCCCCACAATCAAATATGCTGCAAACACTGCCAGGTTCACAAATGCATAGTATTAACTTCAGCGCGGTACAGATGGGTTGTCAGCAGGTGAACCACCATCCAGAAGAACACTGGTCATAATCTCTAGCTCAGTTACCTAGATCCTTTCAAAGTGAAATCTGTAACCTGTATGTTGCTAAACCTTAATACTCTAACGTTACAACGCGCAATATCACATACACTTGAAGCTCGAAGCAGCATTTAACAACATGATTGCAAGGATTAAATATTTTTTAAACCATGCTCAATACATACTAGCTACTATAATGAACTATAAGCTTTTTTGATAAAGTAATATCTTAATTTAACGCCAAAATTACAAAGGATCCACAGAAGGTGCACTATATCTATCATTAACTGTTGCTAACACAGAAAATTATTAAGGTAACACTGTAAATATGTAACACTTCAAAAAAAAAACTAAATTAAGATCTTCATTTCCACTGCCTTAGAAATGTAGTCAGCTTTTCCCAGCAGAAACTCAATTGATTTTATGGTTTATAGCCAGAATGAATTACTTGGATTATGGTGATGTAAAATATTTATACACAATTTCTAATTCCTGAAATTGTGGCACCAAATTCAAGTCATCTGAGTCTTTGTTTCTTTTCACTATCCCTTTTATCCCCCCCCCCCCCCCCCGCCCTCCAAATGCACACGGGCGTTGTTCACATTATTGATCATTTGTTATATGTCCCTTCAGTGCCCATTACAAAATAACTAAATCCACAATTTAGAAGAGCTCTACATTTTTAGCAAGTATTTTTGAGGCAATCCAGTTCTCTTCTGGTTTGTCTACGGAGGTTTTGGTGGCTAGTGATTGCAGGAAAAAGTACAGTTTGTTCCTATAAATTTTTGCATAAAAATTTGAATTTGAACAAAACAACAAAGGACCAGTTATTTGCTTGAATGAATTAAAATAATTCAGGTCATTTACTTGAAATTGTGTTAGAGGGCTAATGTTCAGGCAAGAGCATAAACTGGACGTAATCCAGTAGTAAACTTAAACAGATCAGAATGCTTTCTGTCAACAGGGACCCAGCTGCTTGTGTGGGTAGGCATAAAGCTCTCTGATTAATGATACAATCTCTCAGTATCCCGACCAAAATTGTAACAGGAGCCATAGGCACTCTATTCGTTGGGCAACATATAGTATCTCATTGTATTTGCATTGTTTGGCTGCCACCTGCCGAAATTTAAATATCTGGAAGTCTGCCTGTTTGCGGCATTTCTCTCCCAGGGTTCTTGTTGCGAGCATCACCCAAGCAAATACTTTAGCCACTGTTCACAGTAGGATCCTACACTCGTCGCTACTGCAGTCTGTTTTAGATCCCTTGCCTTTGGGAAAAAAAAAAGTGCACGATGATGCCTTGACACCACTGGTGAGGAATAGTTTCATCAGTCCACACTTGTGAAAATAGCTGGAGCAGGCGTTCGTGCCTTCATCAGCGTATTTCAGGAGTTCTGGAGTGATGCCACATATGCTGTGGACCATTCTATTCTTCAATTTGTCTACGGCTTCTTTAATCTCAAGGTGTGCTCACCGGATATCAACGTGTCAATTCTTGCATTTTTGGTTCTATAGATGAACTTCTGAGGTGGAACTCGTATATGGATGTGGGCAGCTCATGGCTGTACTCTTGTTGATATCTGCCCATAGCCTCGAGAAATGGGACACCTTCCTTCCCGGAAAAGACATCCACAGATACACAGGGTACAGTAACGATGGAGCAACCAGAAAGGAAATATAGACTACATTATCACAAGCAATTGTTGGCGTGAAGTTGATAACGTCCGGGTCTTCAGAAGCACTGAGTATGGCAACTCGGACCACTGTCTTTTTGTAGCTCTAAGGTTTAATAAAAAAAATTCTGATCTCCCCAGAGGCTCAGCCATCAAATGGTTTGATGTCGAGAAACTCTCAAGTCACCATCAGTAAAATATAATCTCAAACTTGAGCCGTCGAACCACTTTCAGGCATTGGCAGAGCCCACGGAGGAGGTGGAGATGGACTGGGCCCACTTTTAGGGATCAGCTCTGTGGCACTGCTGAAGACATCCTAGGAGGTAGACAATCTAGGCACTCTAAATAGATCACTGATGAGATAGTCAACCTGGTTGAGCGCAATTGGAAGGCAAAACTCAAACAGGTTCCATGGCTTTAGGGTGGGAGGAGGCTAGTATGGAGCATAAACACCTGCATGGACCTGTTGGGCCGAATGGCCTGTTTCTGTGCTGTACATTCGATGTAATTCTATGTTGCTCAGGAAGCTGAGACGACAAAAAATAAAGAGGGCCATTAAGAGAGACAAGGAGGTCTATCGGGAATGACTTTAAGAGGCAGAAACAGCAGCACTTCACAACACCCAAAAAACATAAGCAATAGTGAAGAGAGTGCGGAAGAAAGACACCCAGCCCTCAAGTGGCCCCATAACAACTGCCAATGAAAACCTGTTGACCGACTGTAATTAACAACTAGAGTGATAACGGGTCTTTGGGTAGAACACGATGTTCGATAAACAAGTCCTAGGTCAGGTAAAAGTATGTTTACAGATGAACTTCAGGGATAGGAGATGGAATGGAAATAAACATAGCACTTTATAAATCTGCAGCCAGCTGCCTCCCTCTGACATATGGCTGTTAGTTAAACAAGTTACTATTACTGAAAATAATATCAAGAATAGATCACAGATATACAACATGTGGCGAATACCATGTCTTGACAGGTTTTCTTACTTCCCTTTCTACCTATCCCCACTTTGGCTATGTCTCTTATTTCTCTCATTATGCCTCCTTTTGTCTCATGCTGAGGAGCGTCATTTCTACCATTTAAACATCTCTTGTTCTCCACCCAAGCACTTCGCATGACATTCTATTTCCACTTTTTTTCCCTCTTTTCCCCTTTCCTTTGTTCTGTTCCTTTTTAATTGCTATACATCGGTAATATCTTCTAGTCCTGAGGAAGGGTCTAAGACCTAAAACATCGACCTCTGTTTTCCCACTGATGCTGCGTTTTTCCAGCTTCTTCTGTTTTTATATTCAAGAATAGGTCAGATCAGAAAAGAGATCTTTGCAGGAAGGGAAAATACATTTGAATGTTCCAACAGCAGTTGGAGATGTATGAAAATTTGCCTCCCTAATGCGAGATACTTGGGTTTCTAATAAATGTCACTATTGCAGATAGGTTTTCTGGCTTAAAAGTGCACAGAGGATAAAGAAACCTTGATCTGAATCAAAATATCCCTTTAATACTCTGAAATTTCTTCATCTCACAATCAATTCCTGCCACAGTGTTCTTCTGGGAACATTTCACTACAGTCACTGGCAGCTGCAATTGAAGGCATAGGAACATGAGTAGGCCATTCAGCCCCTCGTGCCTGCTCCGCCATTTGATAAAATCATGGCTGATCTGTGATCTAACTCTATATACCCATCGTTGGCCCATATCCCTTAATATCTTTGATTGCCAAAAAGCTATCTATTTCACATTTAAATTTAACAATTGAGCTAGTATCAATTGCTGTTTGCCGAAGAGAGTTCCAAACTTCTACCACCCTTTGTGTAGAAATGTTTTCTAATCTCGCTCCTGAAAGGTCTGGCTCTAATTTTTAGACTGTGCCCCCTACTCCTAAAATCCCCAACCAGCGGAAATAGTTTCTCTCTATCCACCCTATCCGTTCCCCTTAATATCTTATAAACTTCAATCAGATCACCCCTTAACCTTCCAAACTCCAGAGAATACAACCCCAATTTATGTATTCTCTCCTTGAAACTTAACCCTTGAAGTCCGGGTATCATTCTAGTAAACCTACGCTGCACTCCCTCCAAGGCCAATATGTCCTTCCGAAAGTGCGGTGCCCAGAACTGCTCACGGTACCAGGTGCGGTCTAACCAGGGTTTTGTGTAGCTGCAACATAACTTCTGCCCCCTTGTACTCTAGTCCTCTAGATATAAAGGCCAGCATTCCATTAGGCCAATAACAAAACAGCAGTGGCACAAAACAACCACACAACTCCAAACAGTAAAGTGTGGCAGCAGTGGAAATATCAAGAACCTGGACAGCAAAACTAAAATCGCTGGCTCCAATAGCCTGGAAAAGATGTAACAGTTCACAAGTTTCAGCAGTCTTAAACCCTTCAATTGCAATTAAGTCTTAGAACGCTACCATCCAATTATTCTTACATGAGTCAATCTTCAGTGGCGTTGTATACAGCAACTGTTTGAAAAACTTCTTTACCCAGAGAGTGGGGAGAATGTGGAACTCGCTGCCACATGGAGTGGTTAAGGCAAATAGCATAGATGCATTTAAGGGGAAGCTAGATAAGTATATGAGGGAGAAAGGAATAGAAGGATATGCTGATATGATTAGATGAAATAGGGTGGGAGGAGGCTCATGTGGAACATGAACACCAGAACAGACCAGTTGGGCCGAATGGCCTGTTCCTGTGCTGTAAAATTCTGTGTGATATGGTCACTCTCATCTGTCTGATGCCTGTGTGCTATCATTTCTCAGTCTCTCTTTTTCGTCTCTGCTGCTTCTCTCTCCATAACTCTGTTCCTCTCTGTTGTCTTCTGCTCTCTCTCTCTCTCTCTCTCTGAATGGATGGTATGGCAGAGAAAGGAGCTGCCAATGGCTGCAGGCATGGGGTTGCATGGGAAATGTGGCCCTCGGTAGCTCCCTTCACGTCCTCTCCCCCACTCACTTGTCCCCCTCGCTCCCATTGAATGCCCTTGCCCTTCACCTTCCCACCCAATCCCTTTCCTACTACCCCACAACTCCTATCACTACCCTTACCTCTTCCCTTTTGAATTACCAACTCAGCCCCTGTATCTTCCCCTCCCCTTCACTCTGCTGTCACCTTACCTCAACCTAATCCTCCATCCATATTCTCCCACACCCACGTATTCCCACAGTTGGGTGCCTAGGCTAGAAGCCCCCCACACACTCACCAGTTTGTCTGCTACTCTGCCTTGCGATCTGTTCCTTCAAAGAGGCTTTGTTTGTAAAAGTTGAATTTTGAATGCCAATAAAATCAAATTAGAACGAGGAAGAAACTGCCCGTCTTACTCCAGTAATAGAATCTGAGCTGTACACAATTTGTGTTGACTTTTTCTGTTAACAAAACACAGGTGGACATAATTAGTTGGCTTCAAAATTCATATGTTGTTCTTTGCAAATTGAAGTAACATGATATGAAGATACACTTTCTCTGACAACAGTTTATTCCTCTCGGCGAACTACACCAACAAAAAAGTAGGTTGTTTTTAGTAAAGCCAAAAACAGACTACATGTCCCAGTAAAACCCAGAATCCAGTTTTATTTTCAGCAGAAACAAATGTGAAATGAAACACAAAAAAACTAGCAACGAGAAAAACTTACTGTAGCATTAAAAAATTCTGAATTTAAAAACAAACTCAGATGCCCATGAAGGAAAACGGCTACTCTTCATGTGCGAGTCCAGACAGTGAGTGGCAGTAGGATATGTGGCTGAGTTGGTGAGGGAGGGGGGGGGGGGCGGGGCAGAGGGATAGGAAGAACCATCTCAGAGCCAGATCCTTCTTCACTGCCGTCCACACACGTACCTTCCAGCGGGACCCACTGGATTGGGATCAGGAACGCCAGCTGGCAAAGGGGAATGGAGCAGATTGTAACAAACCTACTGCCAAGCCTGGCTAGTCAGTCACCAATGTGGCACTCACGGTGAAGGATCAAACAGGAAGATTGGCCACTTGAGGAGATAGAGGCTGACCAGTACCCATGAAACTGTACTCAACACAAGAGAGTAGAGGAGAAAAAAAATTGGTGACTTTCATTTCAAAACTTTTAGTTTCCAAATGTCACTCCAACCAGCCTGCCCTTCTAAATGTAGGCGGGTTTAGCAGATTGCAACAGCATCCTACTCCTCCCCTACAATTTGATTATTTCATAGACAGCCAATTGAACACTGACAGGCACAACAAATCTAACCATTGCGTCAGTCACTTAAGCTAATCTGGAGGGACACAAAGCCAGCTGGGTTCAGAGTACACCTGCGGGAAGAGTACTCGTGTGGGGGGTGGGTGGAAAACAAGGCACATAGATCCGTTCATCTTCTTCGGATTTGATTTTCCTATGTATTTGTCATCCAACTGGGTCTTCAGCCAGCATTTAAACACACAAGTTTTAAGTACAATAACGAATGTCAAATTTCCAGAGGAAAAAGCTTAAATTGATAAGTATCTAACAGCTGGAATCTTAAATGTTCTTAGTGATGTATACATGAATATTTATCTAAATACATCTACTAAGCTCCCCAGTGGCACAGTAGTTAAAACCATCTGGTGTAGCTCAGAGACAGAGATCAGAAGAGTTTCTGGATTCAATTGCCTGCCTGTGCTGAATCAGTAGGAGCAACAGTTGAAGCAAAACAATTGGCCTCAGCACACAAACTTTTGGGGATGGGGTGGGGGGGGGGGAAATGGGGGTAGTGGAGGGTGAAGATATGGAAAAGAACAAAAAAAAATCAACCAGGGTTTCCACTCCTGATCTCTATCCAGTGACTGAAAAATCAATGTAGGTGCGCAGCAACAGCAGTATCAGCTTTGACTGTGATGCTCTCCAAGGGTAAATAGCCAGCCAACACTCCCTTTTGGGCTGATACAAGAAGAATGGCTAAGTGTTCAATACCAAAGCAGTACTGATGCCCACTGGACCATAGTCCAGCAATCAGCATCTTTCGGATGAGATCATTTTACATAAAGTGCATCTGTCTCCAAAAGAAATAACCATCCATTTCGACCATGTTCGGACAAAACCAAAACAAGGTCAGATATAAAGAATGTCTAGTTATTTGCCGCCCTTTCAACTCTCAGCCTAATATATACTGTAAAATATTATGACCATTTTCAAACTATACAATACTATCTAATATCTAACACATCTACTCATCTATTGGATCTACGTCTATTTAAGTACATTTGCCTGTGCCAGAAACTGCTGGAAGTTGGCATAAGGAGATACAGATGAATATGTTAACTGTTATCATCTGTCATTGGGATTTGGTTGTTGACTTTGACGCAAAGCCATGACACAACAGGAGTGAGGTTACCAGAAAAACTATTTTTCGATTACTAATTTTCAAAAGTAAAATAATTAAAACCAACCTTCTAAATTCAGAGATAGAAAATGCAGGTTAACTTCACTTTCTCATCTCTAAACTGTGACACTTAGAAGCTAAAATGAAGGAGACACAAGACACCCGAATTCATCTCAAAAGTCCATTTCAAACCTCAAACACAACTGTTTTTTTAAATAAAAAATGCTTGCAACATTGCTACTGAAATGCATATAAAAAGCAACCATCTTTCACTGATATTTAACCAAATATTGTTTGTATGCATTTGAAGTTTTGTTGCTGAGCAAAATAATTCTGTGTACCCAATGAACATCCTTAGTTTGGGGTCTACATAGAAAGTGCAGGGATCTGCCAACAAAATATTTCCTCTTCAAAAGAAAGTGGTAATGAATTAAATTTCATTACTGTAATTTAAGCTAAGAACAGTCTTGGGTGCCTGGAGGTGAGGTACTGCTTTAATTCTAAAGCCAACAGATCTTCAATATAATTTTTTGGCCACTCTGAAGAACCCTGAACTGCAGCAAGTTTGTTTAAACCAAGGTAGCATTCTTTGCTCAGTTTCCTTCTTGCATGCATAACATGATGAGGTCTCCTAACAAGCATACCAGTACTCGAGATGAAACCATCCACAGAATGGAACATGTCATTACGAGATGGGAGAAAACAGCAGTTTAGTGGGGGGGGGGGGGGGGGGCAGAATGACTGGATCCTTGTAGCTCATATCCCAAACGTTTTCCTTGCAACATTTGAAGCCCAAGCAGATCATGACTCTATGGGTACTCCTTAACTGTGGTGGGAAAACATGTTGCAGTGACCACCTCACACAATTATCTAACCTAATGTACTTGTACTTCATGAGGAGAACTGCTATTCATTGCAAGCCCCATTAGGATTTTACAAACTCTCAAGTGTATGAAGTTACTGAAAGCTGCCACTGATGTAAAAAAAGTCCTTCAACAGGACGCACAAGATTTGAAATTGATCTCTGGCACTGACTGACAAACCTCACAGCAACTATGGTGAATTTCCCTGCTCCCTTTCTCTCTCCTGAAGGCAACATTCCATGGTGAAGTACAATTCCATGACTGCCAATGCTTTGTCCCAAGTAATCGTTCTTAACAACTTTTATTTATATAGCACCTTCAATGTAATAAAACATCCCAAGGCGCTTCACTGGAGCATTATCAGACAAAATTTGATTACCAAGCCACAAAGAAATATTAAGACAGGTGACTAAAAGTCACATCACTCAACCATTAGGAGCTGCAGTGAAACTTTGGAGCAAGGAACTAACTTACACATCTCAAAGGAATTTTTATCTTAAAAAAAATCACACTCTCAGGGAATGATGCTCAGTCCAAAAAATAGAAACAAAAATTAAAAACTTACTTTAGAAAGATCTTAGAGATTAAAATTATGAAACTAAAAATTGAAGGGACCACATGAAGTGATTCATCTTGATCCTAGTCAACACCAGTAAATTAATGCTGCCAACGGGAGAAAGAGAGCTAAGGAACAAATCTCAAATGAGACCTTGTAATAAAGTTCACAAGCCTACTGCAAAGAAAAAAAATCTTAAAATAAACAGTGTCCTATGATTTCGAATTTAGCATGGAAAAGGTGAGGGAAAGCACCAAACATAGCATCTAAATCTTACACTGATGAATACATCAGTGCAAGATTTATATCTCGGTCAGCTTGACTCCATTCATAAGACTCTCATGGGTCAGGTTGCTGGTTCAATGACTTGCATTTTTACAGTGTCTTTAATGCAAAAAAAAACCTCTCAACGACTTCACAAAACAGATGAAAACACAACAGATGCCAGTCCAGGAAGAGAGGGGTGACCGAACCTTAGGTTGAAGAGATGGGCTTTCAGATGGTTTAGAAGGCAGTTCCAAAGGTTAACTGGAGGAAATTTTGATTGACCTAAGACTTGGGTCAAAGCCCCACTTCAGGGCTTGAACATGTAATACTGAAAAAAATGCATTGTCAGAGTGTCGCCCTTTGGTTGAGACATAGTGCAGTCTGCCTCCTAAATCATGCCTATTCAGATGGATGTTGAAGATCCCATATCACCACTTGAACGGAATTCTCCCAGTGCTCTGGCCAACGTTCTTTCCTCAACCACCACTAAAAATAGATTGGTTGTTCACCTTACTGCTATTTTTGGAGTATTGCTATGCGCAAAACAGTAATTGTATTTCAAAATCATTCATTGCCTACGTATCACTTTGGGATATTTGAGAAACGCAGCCAGAAGGTGCCAGGTCAAGACTAGAACTGGGGTTGGCTGTGATCAGAGAGTCAAACAGTTTGGCCATACTCACTACATAAGCCAACGCATGAAAATAATCACTTGGGCAGGATTCCCCTGCCTTCGACGGCAGGTGGAAAGGAAAAATTGGAAGGGGAACAATTTCATTCAACACCATTAGAAGGCAGGTTTAGTTTAATTTCAATCGAAAGACTGCCTGAAATTTCAGCAGAACCATTTTAAAAACAGGTATTGGGTGCCCTTTTAATAAAAAAATAGAAACTTGAAATTGGGGTAAACTATGAAAACATGGGTGAGTGTAGAATCGATGGGGAAGCATAATACTAAGACAAGCAGCCATTATTTAACTGTTAACATACGGAAAATCACAGCATTAAACCAGGCTAAATATAACAGGACAGGCATTTTTTTAAATTGAAAAGGATCAAACATTGGGGAAAAATAATAAAAGTTTTTACACACCTTCATATAAAACTCAGGATTATCCATCCCTTCCACAGCAGTGCAA
Source organism: Heptranchias perlo (assembly GCF_035084215.1). NCBI lineage: Eukaryota > Metazoa > Chordata > Chondrichthyes > Hexanchiformes > Hexanchidae > Heptranchias > Heptranchias perlo. The sequence goes on along the minus strand of NC_090345.1, from coordinate 10,117,094 downwards.
TACCACTGTCACACAAGTACTTTTATACTGCAGGAGAAACACAAGATCACTACGAAGTTCCCACAGATCACACTCCTCCACAAACCAGAACATAAATCAAGGACAGTGTCTAGACAACACATGGGACTCAGTAAAAGCTTATAAAACTATATATTTTTTTATTTGTCGCTGTTGAGAGCTGGAGTTCACTGGTCTGTGCTGAGTTAGCCAATCTCAGCTGGGCCAGGAGGTAGAGTGTTACAACTTCTCAGAACTTAAGGCGAGGAGGGGAAAAAACAGGGCAAGGATATTAGCTAAGTTTCCCTTCCAATTGCAATGCAGAGACCACCACCCGCTGCCAGGCTTTATGTTGTGATGTGGAGATGCCGGTGATGGACTGGGGTTGACAATTGTAAACAATTTTACAACACCAAGTTATAGTCCAACAATTTTATTTGAAATTCACAAGCTTTCGGAGGCTTCCTCCTTCCTCAGGTGAATGTTGTGGAAATGAAATCCTCGAATCCTTTGCATTTATAAATCACAGAACAATGCCTGGTGATTACAGAAAGTCTTTCCTACTGCCCGTTGCCACGGCAATCACAGTGTGTAGACAGAGAGGTGTTACCTAAAAGGCCACCGGATATACAAACCACCAAAAAAAAGAGAGGCAGAAACAAACATAGAAAAGACAGCAAATGACCCGTTATATTAAAAACAGATAACATTTGTTCGCTGGTGGGGTTACGTGTAGCGTGACATGAACCCAAGATCCCGGTTGAGGCCGTCCTCATGGGTGCGGAACTTGGCTATCAATTTCTGCTCGACGATTTTGCGTTGTCGTGTGTCTCGAAGGCCGCCTTGGAGTACGCTTACCCGAAGGTCGGTGGCTGAATGTCCTTGACTGCTGAAGTGCTCCCCGACTGGGAGGGAACCCTCCTGTCTGGCGATTGTTGCGCGGTGTCCGTTCATCCGTTGTCGCAGCGTCTGCATGGTCTCGCCAATGTGCCATGCTCTGGGGCATCCTTTCCTGCAACGTATGAGGTAGACAACGTTGGCCGAGTCACAGGAGTATGAACCATGCACCTGGTGGGTGGGGTGTCCTCTCGTGTGATGGTGGTATCTGTGTCGATGATCTGGCATGTCTTGCAGAGGTTACCGTGGCAGGGTTGTGTGGTGTCGTGGACACTGTTCTCCTGAAAGCTGGGTAATTTGCTGCAAACGATGGTCTGTTTGAGGTTGGGTGGCTGTTTAAAGGCGAGTAGTGGAGCTGTGGGGATGGCCATAGCGAGGTGTTTGTCGTCATTGATGACATGTTGAAGGCTGCGGAGAACATGGCGTAGTTTCTCCGCTCCGGGGAAGTACTGGACGACGAAGGGTACTCTGGTTGCGTCCCGTGTTAGTCTTCTGAGGAGGTCTATGCGATTTTTCGCTGTGGCCCGTCGGAACTGTCGATCGATGAGTCGAGCGTCATATCCCGTTCTTACTAGGGCATCTTTCAGCGTCTGTAGGTGTCCATCGCGTTCCTCCTCGTCTGAGCAGACCCTGTGTATTCGCAGGGCCTGTCCATAGGGGATGGCCTCTTTGACGTGGTCAGGGTGGAAGCTGGAAAAGTGGAGCATCGTGAGGTTGTCCGTGGGCTTGCGGTAGAGTGAGGTGCTGAGGTGCCTGTCTTTGATGGAGATTCGTGTGTCCAAGAAAGAAACTGATTGGACACACAAATCTCCATCAAAGACGGGCACCTCAGCACCTCACTCTACCGCAAGCCCACGGACAACCTCACGATGCTCCACTTTTCCAGCTTCCACCCTAACCACGTCAAAGAGGCCATCCCCTATGGACAGGCCCTGCGAATACACAGGGTCTGCTCAGACGAGGAGGAACGCGATGGACACCTACAGACGCTGAAAGATGCCCTAGTAAGAACGGGATATGATGCTCGATTCATCGATCGACAGTTCCGACGGGCCACAGCGAAAAATCGCATAGACCTCCTCAGAAGACTGCGATTTTTCGCTGTGGCCCGTCGGAACTGTCGATCGATGAATCGAGCATCATATCCCGTTCTTACTAGGGCATCTTTCAGCGTCTGTAGGTGTCCATCGCGTTCCTCCTCGTCTGAGCAGACCCTGTGTATTCGCAGGGCCTGTCCATAGGGGATGGCCTCTTTGACGTGGTTAGGGTGGAAGCTGGAAAAGTGGAGCATCGTGAGGTTGTCCGTGGGCTTGCGGTAGAGTGAGGTGCTGAGGTGCCCGTCTTTGATGGAGATTTGTGTGTCCAATCAGTTTCTTTCTTGGACACACGAATCTCCATCAAAGACAGGCACCTCAGCACCTCACTCTACCGCAAGCCCACGGACAACCTCACGATGCTCCACTTTTCCAGCTTCCACCCTGACCACGTCAAAGAGGCCATCCCCTATGGACAGGCCCTGCGAATACACAGGGTCTGCTCAGACGAGGAGGAACGCGATGGACACCTACAGACGCTGAAAGATGCCCTAGTAAGAACGGGATATGACGCTCGACTCATCGATCGACAGTTCCGACGGGCCACAGCGAAAAATCGCATAGACCTCCTCAGAAGACTAACACGGGACGCAACCAGAGTACCCTTCGTCGTCCAGTACTTCCCCGGAGCGGAGAAACTACGCCATGTTCTCCGCAGCCTTCAACATGTCATCAATGACGACAAACACCTCGCTATGGCCATCCCCACAGCTCCACTACTCGCCTTTAAACAGCCACCCAACCTCAAACAGACCATCGTTTGCAGCAAATTACCCAGCTTTCAGGAGAACAGCGTCCACGACACCACACAACCCTGCCACGGTAACCTCTGCAAGACATGCCAGATCATCGACACAGATACCACCATCACACGAGAGGACACCCCACCCACCAGGTGCATGGTTCATACTCCTGTGACTCGGCCAACGTTGTCTACCTCATACGTTGCACGAAAGGATGCCCCAGAGCATGATACATTGGCGAGACCATGCAGACGCTGCGACAACGGATGAACGGACACCGCGCAACAATCGCCAGACAGGAGGGTTCCCTCCCAGTCGGGGAACACTTCAGCAGTCAAGGACATTCAGCCACCGATCTTCGGGTAAGCGTACTCCAAGGCGGCCTTCGAGACACACGACAACGCAAAATCGTCGAGCAGAAATTGATAGCCAAGTTCCGCACCCATGAGGACGGCCTCAACCGGGATCTTGGGTTCATGTCACGCTACACGTAACCCCACCAGCGAACAAATGTTATCTGTTTTTAATATAACGGGTCATTTGCTGTCTTTTCTATGTTTGTTTCTGCCTCTCTCTTTTTTTTTGGTGGTTTGTATATTCGGTGGCCTTTTAGATAACACCTCTCTGTCTACACACTGTGATTGCCGTGGCAACGGGCAGTAGGAAAGACTTTCTGTAATCACCAGGCATTGTTCTGTGATTTATAAATGCAAAGGATTCGAGGATTTCATTTCCACAACATTCACCTGAGGAAGGAGGAAGCCTCCGAAAGCTTGTGAATTTCAAATAAAATTGTTGGACTATAACTTGGTGTTGTAAAATTGTTTACAAAAGGCTTTATGTTCACAGATCAAGCATAAACAGCATCAGGCTCAGCTACAGTGTAACCACACTCAAATAGTCTGCCATAGGGCTGCTTTGTTGAGGTGTTAGAAGCTGCCATTACCTGCAGGTCCAATTGTCAATATGAGTCATTGCATTGAGGAGAGAAAATTGTTTGCTTATTCTACCTCTCCACCAAATTATTTCTTTTTCCACCAATTTTCTTTTCTCCTACTCTGCCAAAGACAGAGTCCACAATGGGATACAACTCTAGGGGCACCTGACAGCCTCTGGCATCTCAGGACTAGTTCACTAATCTACTCTGTTCTCAATTTTTTTTCCGAGCTGTCACCAAGCATGCCAATATCCCAGAAGGCAGTGACTGAATCACCCTCTTTTATCAGCCACTGTGGAACAATTTGCTATAACCCCAATCACACGATACACCCAAAAAATGGAACAGTGCCCGTGTGATATGACAATATACAATTGGTATATCCAGATGGGTGGAGACTATCTGAAGTAAACCCAATTCTGCCCCAGCTGAGAACAACTCACCCAGAGGCAACAGATCTTACCTGGAACTCATCTATCTGTACAGCTACGCAGCACACCATCAGTTGCACTTAGCTACTAAGCCATTGAGGGATTCTAAAAGTGAATTGTTGTTAGGCCAATATAATAAAACATGAACTATGCTAGTCTGATGAATAAGTCTTACAGCACCTGAACTCCAGCTCAAAACTATGACAACTTAATTCTGGCAACAGCTTATCCTGGGAGACTAAATGAAGTGACTGAGCAAGCTGTCCCTATCACTCCTGGGACCTGGGTTTGAAATTGTACCTCAACGCTCTACACCAATCCAATTCAATAGCACAGAACAACAACTTGCATTTATCAGCATCGTTGGTGTAGAAAAACATCCCAAATCACTTAACAGAGGCACATCAAGACAAACTATTACACACCCTGTGCTGCCTCCAGGGCACTCCCCTAAACACACCAACTGAACACCATGCTCTCGATACAGAAGACAACAGCTGACTTAAGCCATGGAAAGACTCCAACATCATTCTATCCCCAACATCAACAGCGTGGAACTCCTTGCCTTCCCTCATCTTTTCTTCCTCTTAGAATAGTCAGGCTTTGAAAACCCAATTCTGGTGTCTAATCGCAACTCCCTAGTTTACATCATCTCTTACTTTTTCCAACTTCTACACTTGGGATTTTAGTCCTTCGTCTGGGTTTCCCAATTTTTAAAAAAATACACAGTGAGTTGATTCCAGCAGTGGCATCTAATGGTACAATGTGACCATGCACGACACAACCTGTCCAAACACTGCCAGCTGAGTTACTTTCTTCCCTTATCCTCTCCTGAACCTTGTTCAGGCATTTCCTGCTCTACAACAGTCACTTCACTCAAAAACAAAAAGTACTTCATTTGCTATAAATCGCTTGGGACATCCTGAGATCATGAAAGGCGCTATATAAATGCAAGTCTTTCTACCTCTTACTCAGACAGCAGTGAATTACAGAAAATAAATCATTGTGACACGGCCAGCATTGTTCACTTTCCTTGCAGAATGCAGACTCCGCACCATTGGATTTTGTATAATATTGCATCAACATTCAAATTCCATGTGCACATAAGAGTTACCCCCAGGGCGAGCAATAATAAAAGAAAACACATATGTAGTCTTATCCCTAAAAAAACAAATCTGAAAATATTACAGCCACAAACCTTTATTTTAGTTTTCAGATTCAAAGCCCTGATTTTGAACAACAGTACATTTACAAGTTACTCTGTTGAGTGATATGGAAAAAGGCTGGGAAAAGCAAGTGTCTGTTAATAATTGAACTTATTCTTATTATCTCAATGCAGATTCACAAAACTGAAAGGTACAAACAGCTTATCTCTGACAGGAAGCTACCAATAGCTGGACAGACTCCAGCAATACGCTGGAGAACTATATATATCCAGAACAATGTATATTACATTTCACAACTGCCATGTCATCTACTTACTGCCAGGGATGACAAGCAATTCTTTCTTTTAAATATTTTAAGCAAAAGTTTTAAAAATACAAGGTCGATAACATTTCTGTGGATAGGTGTATTGAAAGTATGCCAATACTCTTTGTTCATCCCACACACAAATTACCAAGGCTGATTCCAGGAGTCTGGTATTACAGAAATAAAATCTCCACTTGGAGATATCTGACCAACTTGTATCTCAGTAAAAAGTTCATTCTCAATGCGACAGAGTAATTGGTGTCCATTTTGAAAATGTCAAATCTTTCTGTGCTGCCAAGAGTAAGACATGTTTGTACCCATGACTTTCCACACTGCAAGTTCTTCATCTGCAGCACACTCCAAGAATGAGACGCCAAACATATTAGCCACTTCCCTGCATGAATGAAGCATTTTGATTTTCTGTAATAAATCAATGAGTTATCCTCAGCTTCCCTCAAATTTGTACATGTCCAGTTCAAGTCCTGATCAAGGCACTGAAACCTGTACGGTCATTTGGCTATCTCCCTAGTCTACGGGATGAGAGAGGCTGAGATAAAAACAAAAAATGCTGGAAACACTCAGCAGGTCAGGCAGCATCTGCAGAGAGAAAAACATTTCCAGCATTTTTCTGTTTTTATTTCAGATGTCCAACATGAGTAGTATTTTGCTTTTGCCCAAGGAGGAGAGATTGTCCCGAGGCAGCTCACCTGTCAAGATTTGCATAAAAGCACCCAAAAAACATACCACTAGATTTATTTTTCTTAAATTAACGACAAGTTTTGTTTTGTAAATATTCACATATGTTGGTGGGATAACAATGGGATCTTCACAGTGGATCTGCAGAACTATTAGTAGCAATGATCCTAACCCATTTACAAAGAGAAAGTCACTTCCCCCACCCACCCCTCCCCCAAAACCTGGTCTCCAAGCAGTTTTTCTTAAAATCTTGGAAGTTAATGTGCTGGAACATAGAAAGACAGGGAAGCATGGTTAAAAGTGCATGATTGTGTGTTGGCATGGCTGCAGTGTTTCAAATGAGCTATCATTTGTGGAAAAATGGAGGAGAAAGTCTAGTTGGAGGCACACAGGTACTGACAGAAGCCAAAGAGGATGGCTCCAGTTTTGCCAAAATTTTGATTCCTCTAGATCCTAATACCAGGCAAGCAGTTGGATTGCAACAGGCTCTGGATGAATAATGGATGCTGAGTGTCATCAATATGTATGTGAAAGCTTCCAAATGACACTAAAGGGTAGCATATAAATGATTAAGAGGGTACAAAGGTGATCGTACACCCTAAAGGGGGGGGGGGGGGGTAACTTTGGAGGCTATTTAATATATGCACTGCAACAAATATATTTTTTCTTCTTAGAAGTTTTACTATGGTTACTGAAAGAATTCATGACAATACCAACTGCACACGACCTGTTGAAAGCAGCAAAGTCTACAGCCAAATAAACTTCACTCAATTCACATGCTTACGCAAGAAAGCAGCAAATTCACGAGTCTGATGCTGCCACAAACTTCCCTATAATGATAGTCACCAACGTACAATTTATCTCAATCCACACTTCACTTGCACAACCCATTATTGACTCTCTAGAGGAATGATAAAAAATACAGCTTTGCACACGATACATTTCTGAATTATGAAGACCAGTTACCATGACGACCATGTTCATTTTCTCTACTGCCTCATGAGCACGAGTCTTGTCACTACTTCTGAACTGTCATTTGCACCATTTTTACCAACTCTGTTAATTAGCCACCATTATATGTACTCATTATAGGCAGTGCCCTCATTTATTTAAAGGATGCATCTATGGGCAATATCATACTCAAGTAAACAAGATGCCATGACAGAATGGGTGGATCAGGTGCAGGACAGGTTCTTCTGGAAGATCCGGGCAGCTCATATGCTTCTTCCTATAAAATTTCAGCACCTGTGAAGGATGCAAAGGACAACCAACTGACTTGTGCAGATGTGTGAGAAATAGCACCAGGCTTTTTTTGTCAACAAAATATCAGCTGACATCAAAAACTCTCAGCTCTATAAACACTCCATCCTATTACCAGCCTGGACCTGGCAGCTCTCCATCTTCTATAGCTCCTAAGGAAGGATATGCTTGCCTTAGAGGTGGTGCGACGAAGGTTCACTAAATTGATTCCTAGGACGAGAGGGTTGTCCTACGAGGAGAGATTGAGTCGAATAGGCAACTACAGGCCAGTCAGTTTAACCTCAGTGGTGGAGAAGCTTTTAGAAACAATAATCCAGAACAAAATTAATAGTCACTTGGACAAGTGTGGATTAATAAGAGAAAGCCAGCACGGATTTGTTAAAGGCAAATCGTGTTTGACTAACTTTTTTGATGGGGTAACAGAGAGGGTTAATGAGGGCAATGCAGTTGATGCTGTGTATATAGAAAAGGCATTTGATAAAGTGCCACATAATAGGCTTATCAATAAAATTGAAGCCCACAGAATAAAAGGGGCAGTGGCAACATGGATACGAAATTGGCTAAGTAATAGGAAACAGAGAACAGTGGTGAACGGCTGTTTTTCAGATTGGAGGAAGGTATGCAGTGGTGTTCCCCAGGGGTCGGTACTGGGACCACTGCTTTTCTTGATATATATTAATGACTTGGACTTGGGTGTACAGGGCACAATTTCAAAATTTGCAGATGACACAAAACTTGGAAGGGTAGTGAACAGTGAGGAGGATAGTGATAGACTTCAAGAGGACATAAACAGGTTTGTGGAATGGGCAGGCACGTGGCAGATGAAATTTAACGCTGAGAAGTGTGAGGTGATACATTTTGGTAGGAAGAGCGAGGAGAGGCAATATAAACTGAAGGGTACAACTCTAAAGGGGGTGCAGGAACAGAGAGACCTGGGGGTATATGTACACAGATCGTTGAGGGTGGCAGGACAGGTTGAGAAAGTGGTTAAGAAAGCATACGGGATCCTGGGCTTTATAAACAGAGGCATAGAGTACAAAAGTGAGGATGTTACGTTGAACCTTTATAAAATACTGGTTCAGCCATAATTGGAGTATTGTGTCCAATTCTGGGCACTGCACTTTAGGAAGGATGTGAAGGCCTTAGAAAAAGCGCAGAAAAGGTTTACTAGAGTGGGTCCAGGGATGAGGGATCTCAGTTACGTGGATAGACTGGAGAAGCTGGGATTGTTCTCCTTGGAGCAGAGAAGGTTGAGAGGGGATTTGATAGAGGCATTCAAAATCATGAAGGGTCTAAACAAAGTAAACAAAGAAAAACCGTTCCCACTGGCAGAAGGGACACAAACCTGGGGACACAGGTTTAAAGTGATTGGCAAAAGAACCAAAGGTGACACTAGGAAAAACTCTTTTCACGCAGCGAGTGGTTAGGATCTGGAATGCACTGCCCGAAAGGGTGGTGGAAACAGGGTTAACTGTGGCTTTCAAAAAGGAATTAGATTGGTACCTGAAGGAGAAAAATTTGCAGGGCTACGGGGAAAGAGCAGGGGAGTGGGACTAGCTGGATTGCTCCTGCAGAGAGCCGGCGCAGGCTTCATGGGCTGAATGGCCTCCTTCTGTGCTGTAACCATTCTATGATAGTCTCTGGATTTAGAAGAATGAGGGGTGATCTCATTGAAACATATAAAATGCTTAGAGGGCTTGACAGGGTAGATGCTGAGAGGCAGTTTCCCCTGGCTGGAGAGTCTGGAACTAGAGGTCGTAGACTCAAGATAAGGAGTCGGCCATTTAGGACCGAGATGAGGAAAGATTTCCTCACTCAGAAGGTTGTGAATCTCTGTAATTCTCTTCCCCAGAGGACTATGAATGCTCAGTTGTTGAGTACATTCAAAATGAGATTGATAGATATTTGGACACTAAGGGAATCAAGGGATATGGGGATAGGGCAGGAAAGTGGAGTTGAGGTAGATCAGCCATGATTTTATTGAATGCTGGTGCAGGCTCGAAGGGCTATACGGCCCACTGCTGTTCCTATTTCTTATGTTCTTATCTCCCACAGGCACCCTGGTGTATCTGTCCAGGAGTTACAGATCTTGCTTCCTCTTGTGTGAGGGGCCTGATGCTGGCCATTCCTCCACCTTTGATTGTCCTTTGCCTCTGGTTCTGCACATGTTTCTCCTTTGGCTTCACAAAGACTCATTTACAATGTGTTTCCACCCAGGTGACTGCATACTTTCCCTTGTGAACTTGCCAGCAGGGCAATGCGGAGGGGAGTCATGCTTCCAGCAGCATCACAGCATCTGCATGAGAGCTCGAGCCTTCACTCACCTCGGCCAGCCTGCCGATGCCTTTAAAATCTTTTCAGCACTAAGATGCTAATCGTGGGGTGATGGAGTTGCCACTGTCCCACTGTAGGTACCTCCTCCATCCAAACTGCCTACTCATCCTTTACCCGGGGCATAACTCCCCAGGTGCCAAGGAGCCTTTACTTTCTGACCCCAATCTCTGCCATAAATCTCTCTTCCCAATGTTTACGTGCAGCTACAACGTCCTTTCTCTCATTCTCCCTTCTTGCTGTCCCCGTTCCTGTGGAGATCAGTCTTTCAACAGCTGCAGCCTGCCCCGATATCCCAGTGGCAGCGTCACAGTCAGGCTAGCATCTTCAGCCAGAGGTGCTGAGTGCACGATCCTGCTTGGCCTTCTCCCGAGGGTCCCCACCATCACGGGTACCAGTGTCCAGCCGATTCGGTTCATTTCACATGACACTGGGAAGCGGGTCAGTGCACTAATGTTTGCAGTAGCTTATCTCTGGAATCATGTTAAACCCAAATGCTAGACTAAATCATACAAAGTTCAAGATTTTCTGCTTCTTCCTTTATCCAACAACTCTCTACCCTTCACCCCAGATTGCATCGACTCTTGAAAAGGTATGGTTCCACAGATGCCAGTCACACTCAGGTATCTCACCCAGATGGCTGTCCTTCACAGTTGAACCAAGACAGCTAGTGTCAGCAGACTATTTGACTGGATGGGCATCACAGTTGAATCCAATCGTATCACCAGACATCAAACACCCACACTTTCAACTGGGGTCACAGGATCACCAAACAAATGTGCCGCACACTTTTAACATTCCTCGCCTCCTAGCCCAAATCAGGTGTTATCTATCAAGTGCTAAGTGAGCACTCTGCAGCAAAACCTCTAATGGGCCACATAACAAAAGCCTAAATGCCAGCTGTGGCTCAGTGGGTAGCACCCTCACCTCAGAGTCAGAAGGTCACAGGTTCAAGTCCCAACATGACGAAAACAGAGTATCTGTTCATTATCTCATTGCTGTTTGTGGTGCCTTGCTGTGTACAAATTGGCTACCATGTTTCCTACATTACAACAGTGGCTACACTTCAAAAGTACTTCATTGGCTGTGAATCATTTTAGGGCCAAGTGAGGCTGTGAAAGGTGCTATATAAATGCAAGTTCAATCTTTCTACTAAATAAAACTGTACCAGCACACTTTCTTGATATTAAACGAATTGTTGAAATTTATGGAATAAAATTACAAAACTGAAGAAATGAATCCCCAATACTCAAATATTTGTTTATATTTATATTTAAATGTTACAATGAGAAAGGGGACACTACTCCTTTGTAACTTTCCCTCATATGACAGCAACAAATATCTAAATCCGCTGACAGTTTAAATTGGAAGAAGAATAGAATTAGAAAGTATTTCTAGCATTCTCTGGACACCGGAAATTACAAAGCATTTTTTAAAAATCAAATGTAAATGCAATCATTAACCCGTGGTAACAATTATTTACAAAATGGAATAGGAATCCACAAACTGAACATTTCACTCTGTTTTAAATAGTTTTAAATTTAAGTGGGAATGGAAACTCTCTCCTTTAATTTGCCAGGATACAATTTAATTGTGTAAAAACAAAATCAGGTATAAATAAAGCTTACAATAGGCCTCAGAATTCGAAAACTGCAGTCCTGCATAATGCATTTTTTTTAAGTTAAACTCATCATTTCACCACTTAAGTGACTAGTTTGGCTTGCATTCAAATCACAATTACATCAGAGCTCTTCATATTTCATAACTAAGAGAAGGGCAGGGATACTATATCTGTTGTTATAGCCCCTATGTGAATTACTCTAAGGCAACTCCCCATTACTGCATATTGTTTCCACTGGTCAGAGCGCACAAACTTAGTCACCAAAAAAAAATTGAAGGAGAGATTAGAAGAAATGTCTTTTTGCAATAAGTGCCTGGCACATAAGAGTTCTAATCAGCTTTCCATAAAATGTGTTGAAGCAGGGCCCATAAATTCTTTTAAAAGAAAATTTGACAACTGCTTGAAAAAAAGGAATATTAAGGAGTGCAGGGATCAAGCAGGAAAGCAGGATTAGACTGTGTGGCTCACTGAGGAAAACATCGGCGCATGCAAATGGTAAGTTTTTGTCCTGGAGCCTTCCAATGAAAATATGTGTATAGTATACATAAAAAAGCAAAGTATCAATGGATTACATGCAATATATAATTTTAATTGGTGAAATTACCCAACATGGCTCTTCCGCTCAAGCAGGAGTCAGTCAGTCCGTCCATTCATCCATCTCTCCCCCCATTTTAATTAAAATTGAAATAAAAGAAATGGTTTCATTGATTATTTTAAATTGCTAGCTGTACTAAAACTGCACATTACTTCAAATCACATTCTAACAAAGTAAAAGTACAAATATAGTACCCATCAAACGAACAACTGAAACAGTGGTGTTGTTTTTTTTATTTTAAGCACTGCAAATGCATCAGTTCAAATTTTCTACAACACCCCAGTCAGCAACAGAAACCAGGAACTGAAGAAAAACAGCTGTGAAAGTGAGAGAGCCCTACTTACAGTAGAAACGTTTCAAAGAAGCTGAAAGGGAAAGCCCGATTAAACTTTCACATAATGGGGGAAAAAATTATTTTCTGTGTCCGCAAACTTTACACAGTCTTTTTGATAGCAAAATAAAAGCAGAAAATGTTGGAAATACAATCTGTAAACAGATGACAGATTATAATGTTCCAGGGAATTACAGAGAGCTGACAAAATGACAGGTACACAATAAAGCACGATAATCTCTGTTCCGTTTACAGATGCTGACTGACCTGCTGTCTATTTCCAGCATTTGTCATTTTCCCCTATTGTGGTGGATATATGGCTTTGGGGCCATGTTGTAAAGCCAAGCATGTACTCTCCATGTACCATGGAACCTCACAGGGCACAAAGGTCAAAGCCAAGTTCCTATTTACTCGCATAGATCTCAAACATAGATCTCAAACTGCTAATACTATCAGATCTTGATGTTCTGATTTAGGATTTATCTATCAATGTGGTAACAGTGGTATAAACAGTTCTTTCCAAACTTTATGGCACCAATATTTAAACAAGCTACTTATAACGTTTGGCACATAGTGGCACTGTCATGACACTCGGGTGTTAAAATTTCTGATGCAATCGATGTGATTTGCACATACGACAGTGTCCAAATTCATTCTCATTATGACTCAAGCTTTTCTCCCCTGCAGCTTATTGGTACCAATGTACTTGGACTTGATCTCAGCTTGCTATTGAGTTAGTTAGTCTTCACGAGAGGACTGTATGACAATTGGCTTCAATATGTCTGGAATACAGAGGGGAATAATTAGTCACGGTCCCCACTCCTGGTTGATTTTCAGTGACTCAGTGTGAATGTTTATTAAGGACAGGTTTGGACTCGACTCTGGTGCAAAACTGATCATACTGTATATTTACTGACGGGGATTAGGACAGTGTGCCACAGCACAATGGAAATAGACTTGTTCTAAATTCAGACTTGAACACAATTGGGATACTTGAGCTTCCAACTGCTTCTGGCACCTTTTACGTCACTGCACTGTAATTTTATCGTACTGTAATTTTTGCAGTTGCAGACAAGCCAACATATAGCATTGAACAGTATAGCTTAGCATGAATACTTCAATTACATCACATCAGCTTCAATACTTGTATTGGGAACACGAGTGAAGGGAAGAGTAAGAATTAATTTGGACAATGTCACATCCAGAAACCGAGAATTTTGGAAAATTAGAACGCTGGGGTCAGACTATGGAACAACTAACACAATCGTCTTACAGAATAGCCCAGTCTTCACAGATATGACAGTACCTAACAGTATGCACTTCCACTGCTGCCGCTGCCTTACCATAGCAAGATTAGGACAATACAAAACTTATTCAGCAATCACAAACCAGATTGAACATAACATTCACTTCAAATGAAGATATTATTCAGCTTGCTGTTTACAAAGAAATTTGCAATTTTTATAATCATCACCACAGACCCATAAAGTATTACCAGCTTTGGCAATATCCTTTACGTACACTGATTATGCCTTTTCCTAGATAAACAATTTGACGCACTGTGTAAAAAAACCTTAGAAATAACTCAACTAAGCCTCAAAAACGAAAAAGCTTTGTAAAGGTTTGCAAAAAGCTACTGCTGGTCCAACACAATGCCACCAAGCACATTAAAAATAATGCATGCAAGATTAACTTTTTTAAAACAATTAAGGAACCACAAAGCTATTAAAATTAAAAACATTTTACCCAAAAGTTTTTTTAAATTATGGAAGCTAAATTAAATTATACCTTTTTCTCAATGTCTCTTCCTGCTATCTGTCATTGTGTAAAGGTGTTGCACTCTTTGCTTACGAGTCACAAGTTGGAGAAATCAGCTCAGCCCCCAGGGCTCAGTGTATCTGACTCTGTGCTAGCCAATCACAGTAAGTGTTGTGGCACCAGCACATTAATTTGTGCTGTGCCTGAAGTCTTTCTCCATTTGTATCAGGCAAACAGCATCAAGAGCAGAGTGCTTTGCCTTCAAAAACCTCCAGCTCAATGTCATGTTTTCCAAGATACCCATCAGTAGATGGAAGGTGTATTAAACAATGGGAAAAGGAAGTTCAAGAGGGAGTAAGAACATGCAGGAGAGGACGCCCGTGGGCACCCAACCCCGGGCAGTGCAGCCGTGGGAACCCTACCCCGGGCAGCGCAGCCGTGGGCACCCAACCCCGGGCCGGTGGGCACCCAACCCCGGGCCGGTGGGCACCCAACCCCGGGCCGGTGGGCACCCAACCCCGGGCCGGTGGGCACCCAACCCCGGGCAGCGCAGCAGTGGGAACCCTACCCCGGGCAGCGCAGCCGTGGGCACCCAACCCCGGGCCGGTGGGCACCCAACCCCGGGCAGCGCAGCCGGTGGGCACCCAACCCCGGGCAGCGCAGCCGGTGGGCACCCAACCCCGGGCAGCGCAGCCGGTGGGCACCCAACCCCGGGCAGCGCAGCCGGTGGGCACCCAACCCCGGGCAGCGCAGCCGGTGGGCACCCAACCCCGGGCAGCGCAGCCGGTGGGCACCCAACCCCGGGCAGCGCAGCCGGTGGGCACCCAACCCCGGGGAGGAGGAAGCAACTGGCCAATGTGGGGATGAGAACCAGCAACAGTAGAGAGGGGAAATCAGTGTAAAAACAACTGGCTCGCCACCCATAAACAGACACCCCCCACCCCCCGGGATGATGTCCCCAGCACAGGCCGCTGCGCACTTTCTTCCTGCAGCCCCTGGGCTCCTAAGCAACGGTTAGAGGAAGGAGGGAGGAGAGAGGGAGGGAGGGAGGGGTGTAAATAAAGCCAGTCACAGACTCATTAAAACTTTAACACCTCACACACTGGGCCTCCCGCCGGATGTTAGTTACGCCGGTTGCTCCTCACCCTTTGCCAAAAGTCAGAGGTTTGCGCTGCTTCATGGCTTCACTTTAATCCGCTGCTGTCGGCAGTGAGAAGAGTAAAGGCCGCGCTCCATTCGCTGCCGCATGTTTTCCCGCCCCCTCTTCACGTTTTCTGCCCTTCGGCCTCTCTGCTCGGTTGAAAAAAAAATATTTCCCTTCAGTTCCCGCCTTCCTTCCTCTCTCTCTCTCTCTCTCTCGACAGAGAGCGCGGCAACCTCGGCTCAAAGCACCTGACACCCCCCTCCCACCACCACCAGAGGCCCGGCCTCTCTCTCTCTCTCTCTCCTCGGCACAGTTACCTGGAAGTAAGGGGAAAGGGTTGCTCCGGGTGCTCATGGGAATTGTAGTTCCGGACCGGAAGAGGACGGCCGTGTGAGCGAGCAGGAAGCGGGGCCGGCTGGACTACAAATCCCACAATGCAGCGCGCCGCGCCCAGTTCAGTTCACCAGTGTGTGACAGGGTGACCCAACTCTGCAAAAAGTACAAAAAATAACTTTTTTTCCGAACCCGAGCCTTACTTTTTTCCATTTTTTAAAAATTAGTTTCGTGCAAAAATGTTATTGATGCAATTCAATGATTGGGAAATTTTTTTTACACTACTTTTTTTTTAACTTCCTAATCATGTTTTGTACTGTTGTGCTATGTATTGGAAAATTCATCAATAAAAGATGTTTTTATAAGAGCTATTTGTTGAGTGCTGTGCCTGTTATGTGAGCACTTTGGGATGTTTGTTTCACATGAGTTAACGCTTTTTCTGTCTCTGGTTGCACTTAAAGTTTCATTAAACTTTTGAACCTTTGAGTGCTTTTTAAAAAAAATTCTCGACCGGAGTACACTGTAAGACACAACTCTGATCTGCTATTCAATTGCTTACGTTTTAAAGTGACTTTGTCTAGCCTACAGCCCATTCCCCACCCCTTGTGACCCCACCTCAGTATTCTTGGATGTAATGTTTCCCTGACTAACCTGTCTGAACACCATTCACTCCTTTGATTGCTGTGATTATCTCTCTGCTGAGGTGTGATAAAGGGCAGTTAGAGAGATTATCTGTAATCACCAGGCATTGTTCTCTGACTGGATATGCTGTGCCTTCATGCAACTCTTCACTTCACCTGACGAAGGAGCAAAGCTCCGAAAGCTTGTGATTTCAAATAAAGCTGTTGGACTATAAACCTGGTGTTGTGCGACTCCTTACATTTGTCCACCCCAGTCCATCACCGGCTTCTCCACATCACTGCTATTACCTGCTGAGTTTATGACTGTCCTACTGATTTTTCAGATTTATTTTGCTACAGTGTGATTCCTGGGCAGAAATTCAGTCTGCTGGACCGTAGTCCATTTCTCCGCCGCTTCTGGGTCTCATAGTGACCTCCAACTTTGCCTCCGCTTTCCTGCCCCGCGATCGATTCTGCTCACCTCCTGGCTCTTCATTCCCACGGAAATACCTCCGACACTCCGTCCTCCGATACTCTACCCTTCAAATAACTTCTGGACTCTCTAGCCTTCCACACCTGTCTCCGAACCTGGACATCAGTTCGTCGATGCGCCAAGCTGACTCCACCCTATCTATGTCAACTTTATCCCACCACGGGCTTTAATCTTGAACTCCCTCCTATTATCTCCTCTCTATTTCTAGTTTATTACCAGGACCTATCTATCCCAATTTTGCTATGTAACCACACCTATGTGACTTGAGTTTCCCTGTGTCCATTCGCATGCGCCTTTTGGCTGCCGCTCCGGACCCGAACCCATTGCTTAAATTTCCCCTTTTTTCTTTTTTTCTCTTTACCCCTCCTAGGCCTAGGCCCTTCTTTCCTATTGTCATGTCTCCTTTCATTTCTCCCCTCGGGTATTCTGCCCCCGCTCCCCGAAATCTCTACCCCAACCCTTCAGCATTCCTCGACCTTCCTACTCTCCTGCCGCTGTCCCAGGCTTGACTCCCTCTTGGATAAGCCTACAGCTTCCCTCTGTGCCTCTCTTGACATCCTCTGAAGGGCCCATCGAGGCACTTGTCGCTGCCTCCTTACAAGCATCAACCCCAACTGCACCACCCTGCTCTCTCACCGACTTTCCCGCCCAGCACCCCTGCTGGGGGCTAATCTTGTCAGTCTCCTTCCTGTCCCACTCACCCCTCCCAGCACTGACCCTGTGGACTCTGCAGCGATCAGCTATCACCGCCCCTCTCCGCAACTCTCTCCAGAATGTCCGTTCACTTGTGAACAAGGCCCTTGCCATCCATGAGCTTACTGTACCGCCCAGACTACTGCGGTGGCAAATCACACTTTGGTCTGTCCTCCAACTCCTCTGGCACCTTCTCTTCCTTTGAGCATCTCATCTTTTTTCACCTCTCTCACCTCTCCTTTAAAATCCTCATTCTACACCCAAGTACCACGCCAAGTTTCTCACTGAGGTATCTTCACTGCTTTCCTCCTTCAGCCACTGTACCAAGCGACTTCTCACCCTCGGTGATTTCAACCTCCATCTCAACTCATCATGCTCCCTCTCCTTTGAGTTCACTGCCCTCCTAACCTCCCTTAATCTCTCCCTCCAAAGAAACTCCTCTACCCATATTCATGGCCACCCCGTCAACCTTGCCATCTCACGTAGCCTCTCTCCTCCCATTGTGTCAATCTCGGATAAGACCAGCTCTGATCACTTCCTTGTATCCCTCTCCACCCACATCCCTTTCCCCCTCCCAACCCGACATCCTTCTGTGTCGCCCCTGGAAAAAACTCTCCCCCAAAGTCATTTAGAACTGCACTTTCAAATTCTCAACTGTCTAGCCTTTGGCCCTCCATTCACCATGACATTTCTGCAGCTATCAATCTGCTCAATCGCACCCTCACCTCCACCTTTGATGCCCTTGTCACAATTAAAACCATTAGTCTCTTTCACCCTGGTTGTTCCCCCAGTATGGCCCTCATCCTTAAGTCCAAGGGACACAGACTTAAACAGGATCATCCTGCAATGCAAAGATAACCCCTGGCTTCTCTTCTCTACAACAAAACATCTTCTTAAATCCCTGTCCCCTGCCTCCTCTACCCTCACCTTCAACAACAAGAGTGAGGAGCTCATGGAATTCTATGCCACTAAGATTGAGACCATCCACTCAGCTGCCTCTGCCGCTTCCCTTCCTTCCCCTCGCCCACCAAACCAAACTTCCACCAAGGTCCCCCCTGCCCTAGCCCTGAACGCGCATCTTTCTGTAGTTTCTCTCCTATCTCCCCTCATGTCCCCTCCTGCACCCTCGACCCTATTCCCACCAAACTGCTGACCATCCAACTTCCTTTCCTGGTCCCTATGTTAGCTGATATTATTAACTGTTCCCTATCCTCAGGTACTGTCCACCTCCCCTTCAAATCTGCCGTCATCACCCCCCTCCTCAAAAAACCCACCCTTGATGCCTCTGTCCTTGCAAACTACCGCCCCATCTCCAGTCTCCCTTTCCTCTCCAAAGTCCTTGAACGTGTTGTCGCCTCCCAAATCCATGCCCATCTTTCCTGTAACTCCATATTTGAGTCCCTCCAATCAGGTTTCTGCCCCTGCCACAAAACTGAAATGGTCCTTATAAAAGTCACAAATGACATTATATGTGACTGTGACCGTGGTAAACTATCCCTCCTCATCCTTCTCAACCTGTCTGCAGCCTTTGACACTGTTCACCACACCATCCTCCTCCAACGCCTCTCCTCCATCGTCCAGCTGGGTGGGACTGCCTTCACCTGGTTTCATTCTTACCTATCCAGTCATAGTCAGAGAATCACCTACAATGGCTTCTCTTCCTGCTCCAGCATCAGTACCTCTGGAGTCCCCCAAGGATCTATCCTGGGTCCCCTCCTATTTCTCATCTACATGCTGCCCCTCGGCGGCATCATCTGAAACACAACATCAGATTCCATAAGTACGCTGATGATACCCAGCTCTACTTTACCACCATCTCTCTCAACACCTCCACTGTCGCTCATTTGTCACACCGTTTGTCCAACATCCAGTACTTGATGAGCAAAAGGACATAAGAACATAAGAAATAGGAGCAGGAGTCGACAATATGGCTCCTCGAGCCTGCTCTGCTATTCGATAAGATCATGGCTGATCTTCAACCTCAACTCCACTTTCCTGCCCAATCCCCACATCCCTTGATTCTCTTAGAATTCAAAAATCTATCTATCTCAGTTTTTAATATTCTCAATGACTGAGCATCCACAGCCCCTATTTCCTCCAACTAAATATTGGGAAGACTGAAGCCATTGTCTTTGGTCCCCAACTCCATCCCTCTCCCTGGCCACTGTCTGTGGCTGAACCAGACCGTTTGTATTGGCAATCTGTAACTAGTGGGGTGCCACAGGGATCAGTGGCGGGGCCTCAACTATTTACAATATATATCAATGACTTGGATAAAGGAACAGAGTGTCTTGTGACCAAATTTGCTGATGGTACAAAGATAGGTGGAAAAGCAAGTTGCGATGAGGACACAAAGTGTCTGCAAAGGGATATTGACAGGTTAAGCGAATGGGCAAAAATATAGTAGATGGAATATAATGTGGGAAAATGTGAAGTTGTCCACTTTGGGAGGAAAAATAAAAAAGCAAAATATTATTTGAATGGAGAAATACTACAAAATGCTGCAGTACAGAGGGATCTGGGTGTCCTCATACATGAAACACAAAAAGTCAACATACCGGTGCAGCAGATAATCCGGAAGGCAAACGGAATATTGGCCTTCATTTCTACGGGTATGGAGTATAAAAGCAGGGAAGTCATGCTACAACTGTACAGGGTGCTGGTGAGACCACGCCTGGAGTAAGGCATACAGTTCTGGTGCCCTTATTTAAGGAAGGACATACTTGCATTGGAGGCAGTTCAGAGAAGGTTCACTAGGTTGATTCTGGGTATGGAAGGGTTGTCTCATGAGGAAAGATTGAACAGGTTGGGTCTATACTCATTGGAGTTTAGAAGAATGAGAGGAGATCTTATTGAAACATACAAGATTCTGAGGGGACTCGATAGGGTAGATGCTGAGAGGATGTTACCCCTCATGGGGGAATCTAAAACTAGGGGGCGTAGTCTCAGAATAAGGGGTCGCCCGTTTAAGACGGAAATGAGGAGGAATTTCTTCTCCCAGAGCGTTGTGAATCTTTGGAATTCTTTACCCCAAAAAGTTGTGGAGGCTGAGTCATTGAATACATTCAAGGCTGAGTTAGACAATTTTTGATCAGCAAGGGAGTCAAAGGATATGGGGAAAGGGCGGGAAAGTGGAGTTGAGGTAAAAATCAGATCAGCCATGATCTCATTGAATGGCAGAGCAGGCTTGAGGGGCCGAATGGCCTATTCCTGCTCCTATCTCTTATGGTCTTATGGTAACCTTGGTGCCCTATTTGACCTTTAGATGAGCTTCTGACCACATCACTAAGAACTGCCTACTTCCACCTCCGTAACATCACCCATCTCCGCCCCGCCTCAGCTTATCTGCTGCTGAACCCCTCATCCATACCATTGTTACCTCTCAACTCAACTATTCCAATGCTCTCCTGGCTGATCTCCCATCTTCCAGCCTCCATAAACTTGACCTCATCCAAAACTCTGCTGCTCATATCCCAACTTGCACCAAGTCCCGTTCACCTATCACCCCTGTACTCGCTGACCTACATTGGCTCCTGGTCCAGGAACACCTCGATTTTAAAATTCTCATCCTCATTTTCAAATCCCTCCAAGGCCTCGCCCCTCCCTATCTCTAACCTCCTCCAGTCCTACAACCCTCCGAGATCTCTGTGCTCCTCCAAATCTTGCCTCTTACGCATCCCCAATTTTAATCACTCCACCATTGGCGGCCATGCCTTCAGCTGCCTAGGCCCTAAGCTCTGAAATTCCCTCCCCAAACCCCTCGACCTCTCTCTCCTCCTTTATACACTCCTTAGAACCTACATTTTTCACCAAGATTTTGGTCACCTGTCGTATTATCTCCTTATGTGGCTCGGTGTGAAATTTTGTTTGATAATCGCTCCTGTGAAGCGCCTTAGGACTTCTTACTACTTTAAAGGTGCTATTACAAAGGAAGAGAACAATAATATCGATTGTAGGGGTGTGGTTAAGTCAGCTAATGAAGCAGTCCGAGCCTGCATGCAGCAAGACCTGGACAACATCCAGGCTTGGGCTCATAAGTGGCAAGTAACATTCGCACCAGACAAGTGCCAGGCAATGACCATCTCCAACAAGAGAGAGTCTAACCACCTCCCCATGAGATTCAACGGCATTACCTTCGCCGAATCCCCCATCATCAACATCCTGGGGGTCACCATTGACCAGAAACTTAACAGGACCAGCCACATAAATACTGTGGCTACAAGAGCAGGTCAGAGGCTGGGTATTCTGCAGCGAGTGACTCACCTCCTGACTCCACAAGGCCTTTCCACCATCTGCAAGGCACAAGTCAGGAGTGTGATGGAATGCTCTCTATTTGCTTGGATGAGTGCAGCTCCAACAACACTCAAGAAGCTCGACACCATCCAGGACAAAGCAGCCCGCTTGATTGGCACCCCATCCACCACCCTAAACATTCACTCCCTTCACCACCGGCGCACAGCGGCTGCAGTGTGTACCATTGACAGGATGCACTGCAGCAACTAGCCAAGGCTTCTTTGACAGCACCTCCCAAACCCGCAACCTCTACCAACTAGAAGGACAAGAGCAGCAGACACATGGGAACAACACCACCTGCACGTTCCCCTCCAAGTCACACACCATCCCGACTTAGAAATATATCACCATTCCTTCATCGTCGCAGCGGTTCAAGAAGGCGGCTCACCACCACCTTCTCAAAGGCAATTAGGGATGGGCAATAAATGCTGGCCCCGCCAGCAACGCCCACATCCCATGAACGAATAAAAAAAAACATGCCACAGGAGGAGGAAGAAGAGGTGGATGTTTTTGCACTTGTTTTCTATTGGGAACTATCATTGTGTCAAACCTTAAAAAGACCTAGATAGATTTCATAGAATTTACAGCACAGAAACAGGCCATTCGGCCCAACAAGTCCATGCCAGTGTTTATGTTCCACACAAGCCTCCTCCCACCTTACTTCATCACCCTATCAACGTATCTCCTTTCTCCCTCATCTACTTATCTAGCTTCCCTTTAAATGCATCTTGGTGTGCGGAGACAGTGAAAGAAACTGCAGAGTACCTGGTGGTAGAACAGAAATGGAAACCTCATCTATAATACAATAAAAGTCTTGCGTGTAGGCTACAGCTCCTGTACACAGATGTCCTGCGGCCAAAGCCATCCGGGCGCTGAAAGTAACACAGTTAATTTTGGATGAATCACAATTTCTAGCCCCAAGTTAAATTTTATCGAAATACAATATAATTAGGAATTTTCCCCATTGACGTATTTGCCCGGGGTGGAACTGAGTCAGATCAGGAACATTTAAAAGTTTGGTCCCTGGTCTGTGTTGAATTAAGTGATCTCAGCCAGGGTAACAGTAACAGCAACACTAACCTCAGTGTCTCTGGGTTATGGAGAGGAAACATCAGTCAGGGTTCCCCTGCTGGAAGGTGCATTAATGTGGCCATCATTGATTCCAGATTGCTCTGCAAAGTTGGCGTTCAGCGTTTTGGCTCACAAATGAACAATAGGAACTTCGTTGAGGTGCTGGAGAATATGCTTTCTGTCTCCACTGTTCAGCAATGGGAAGGTAATAAATCAAAACGAAGTCCCTTCCACAGAGAGAAGGAAAAAGAAAAGAACTTGCATTTATATAGCAACTTTCAGAAGCACTTAACAGTCAATTAATTACTTTTGAAATGTAGTCACTGTTGTTACATGAACAATGCAGTTGTCAATTTGCGTCCAGCAAGGTCCCACAAACAGTAATGAGATAATGACCAGTTAATCTGTTTTAGTGCTGCTGAATGAGGGAGGAATTTTGGCCAGGGCACTGGGAAAACATACTGCTCATTTTCAAATACAGATCTTTTACGTCTGCCTGAACAGGGAGACGGGGCCTTAGTTTAACATTTTATCTGAAAGATGGCACCTCTGACAATGCAGCACACCCTCAGTGCTGCAGTCAGCCTAGGTTATGTGCTCAAATCCAGGAGTGGGGCTAGAATCCGTTATCTTCTGACTCATGTGCCACAACCCTGAGCCAAGCTCACACTTAAGAGAGATTGTGGACTCTCGGCTGCTTTCATATATTTACTTTCTAACAGATAACTTAGCCAAAGGCACGGGAGTAGATTATTTTACAGCAGTTGGTGCTGTTCCACCCCAGGGTATTAAAAGAAGTAGGTGAGGAAATTACAGAAGCATTAGTTATAATCTTTCAAAGCTCTCTTCATTTGGGAATTGTGACATTAGGTTGGAAAATGACCAACGTCTCTCCATTATTTAAGAAGGTTGGGAGAGAGAAACCAGGTAATTATAGGCCTGTCAATTTAGCATCAGTTATAGGGGAACTACTAGAATATGCCATTAGGGATAGAGTGACTAAGCACTTGAACAAATATGAACTGATCAGAGAGCCAGCATAGCTTTGTTAAAGGTCATGTCTGGCTAATCTAGTTGAATTTTTTGAAGAGGTCATTAATAAGGTAAACAAGGGAGTGTTTATGGATGTTATCTATATAAACTTCCAAATGATGTTCAATAAGGTTCCACACAAAAGATTATTAGCAAAAATAAGAGCACACGGAATTGGAGATAGCCTTTTGACTTGGGCTGGAAATTGGTTGGAAGGTAGGAGACAGAGAGCGGGGATAAAGGGTATGTACTCAGGTTGGCGAGATGTGACAAGTGGTGTTTCCCAGGGATCTGATCTGGTGCCTCAGCTTTTCATCATATTTATTAGTGACTTGGATGAAGGAGTAAAAAGTTGTAAATCTAAGGTTGCAGATGGCACTAAATTAGCAGGCATGGCAAGTAGTGCAGATGGGAGCAGGAATTTGCAAACGGACATAGACAGATTAAGTGATTGAGTAAAAGATGGAGATCAATGTGGGCAAGTGTGAGGTCATCCACTTTGGACCTAAGAAAGATAAATCAGAATATTTTCTAAATGGTGAGAAACCAGATACTGTCGCAGAGCAAAGAGATTTGGGAGCCCGAGTACACAAATCATTTAAAGCTAGTGGACAGGTACAAAAAGCAATTATAAAGGCTAATGGAATGTTGGCCTTTATTACAAGGAGGCTGGAATACAAAGGGATGGAAGTTATGCTGCGGTTGTATAGGGCTTCGGATAAACCATATCCAAAATACTGCATTCAGTATGGACACTGCACTTCAGAAAGGATATACTGACCTTGGAGGTGATGCAGGACAGATTCACCAGAATGATAGTGGGGCTTAGAAGTTTAAATTATGAGGACAGTTTAGAAGATTGAGGGGTGATCTGATCGAGGTGTTTAAAATGTTAAAAGGATTCAATAGTGTCGATATAGATAAACTAGTTCCTCTGATGGAGGAATCAAGAACGAGGGGACATCATCTTAAAATTAGAGCTCAGCCATTCCGGAGTGAAATCAGGAAGCACTTTTTCACAAAGGGTGGTAGAAATCTGGAATTTTCCACCCAAAAGTCTGTGGGTGCTGGGGGTTAATTGGAGCTTTCAAGACTGAGATTGATAGATTTTTGTTAGGTAAGGGTATCAAGGGATATGGAGCAAAGGCAGGTAAATGGAACTGAGATGAAGATCAGCCATGATCTAATTGAATGGCGGAGCAGGCTCAAGAAACTGAATGGCCTACTCCTGTTCCTAATAAACCTCTGGTGTGTGGCTTCATGAGGGACATGATTCAAGAGATTTAAACGTGGAGTGGGGAGAACATAGAGCAATTCATACCCTCTAAAAAATATTGTGAGTACAACTTAACATAAATAGTCCTAAATAGTCCCTGGATGGCTCAGTGGGTTTACTCAGTGAGCAGCTGAGCTGTGCAGACCAGGAAATTGGCATGACTTGTCAATCCATCAGCTTCACAGGTCAGTTCTTCACAGTGAACAGTAACACTGTTCTGTTTGCTTTCAGTGAGGCTGTGAGAGCAGCGACTGAGCATAGAGACTTGCTGCTAGGGCAGATGTATTAAATCTAATGGCTATGTTGTGGAGCAGCATCATCGCTGTCAAACATGCCACATTTGTAAACAATTTTACAACACCAAGTTATAGTCCAACAAATTTATTTTAAATTCCACAAGCTTTCGGAGGCTTCCTCCTTCGTCAGGTGAACGGTGTGGAAATCACCGGCATCTCCACATCAAACATACCACAGTTCTTGGGTACTGTGAAGCTGTGGTTCACTGCTAAACTATATAAAGTCATATTTTATTGCAACAATTAAACAAGGTCACCTGAATAACTAGTGCTTAATAACACATGATGTGGAGATGCCGGTGATGGACTGGGCTTGACAATTGTAAACAATTTTACAACACCAAGTTATAGTCCAGCAATTTTATTTTAAATTCACAAGCTTTCGGAGGCTTCCTCCTTTCTCAGGTGAATTTCCACAACATTCACCTGAGGAAGGAGGAAGCCTCCGAAAGCTTGTGAATTTTAAAATAAAATTGCTGGACTATAACTTGGTGTTGTAAAATTGTTTACACTTAATAACACAGGGAGAGTTACTACCTGGTTGCTGTGAGTTGTGAAATCGTAAACATCTTCTTTTCAAGTGCATTTAAATAGCGATCAAGGAGATATTTTCTCCATAACAAAGCTGTCACAGCAATGGAACAATGCTGGTGTCTATAAGCATGGGAACTGGGGCAGAGCCACCGGTAGTGTCACATTCCAACGTTTGTATGTCATTCCGCATTCGTGTTAAGCACTTTTAACAATGGGAGGAGGAGGAAATGTCAGCCTGTGTTTCAAATAGCAGGGAGCTGACTGCTAGAATTTCATCTACTGCCCTGCCCCTGTCTGCCTGCTTCCCTGGGCGAATTGCTTGAGAACAGACCCTATCTACAACTCAAGTGCTATGCCAACTTTTTGAGTTTGATACCAGCTTACATGAATTACTGCCTTCAACTTTAGTGGACTTCAGTGCCAACTTAACCCTCCCCATCTCTCCCCTGCAGCCCCCCGCCCCCCCCAACCAAAACAAAAAAAAAACTGCTTGTCACTGTAGGAAGTGGGAAAAAAAAGCCAAGGGCTTCCATTCCTGTTCACTAGCTTAGTGGCTCCTGCTGGAAAATGCACGTATGGAAAGGATTGGACTAAGCTGAGATGATCCCCACAGTCAAATAGTCTGCCGACATTCACGATCAGTGTTCACATATGAAGGTTGGCCAACTGGTGGAAGTGTACAAGGATTGCCCTGGCTTAAGAGCCTTATGGTCGTGGACCCTGTGGCTGCTGCTGCTAAGATCATCTAACTCAACACAGACAGGGGACCAAACCTAGGACCTTTGTGGCCTGAATGCCTCCGTACTCCATTGGGGGAGGGGGTGCATATTGTGGTAAGCCATTGGGCGAGCTGGCGTGTCAGTTTGGCTATGTCGATAGTGCTCCTGCCTATAGAATCAAGCCCCGCTCCAGGGAACTGAACACAGAATGCTGGGTGATACTTCAGTGTAGGATTGAAGAATCCTGCATTGTTGGATAGGGTTCTCTTTTGGATGAAGTCCCACCTGCCTGATTGGGTGCAAAAGGTCCCATAATACGATGTAAAGAGCAGGGAGTTCACGTGGTGTCTTTTCCCACCCAACACTATCACAAACCACATCAGGGGAGAAATCCAACATCGTTGACCCCAAAGCAACTGCGCTTCAGAAGTAAATCGTTGGATGCAAAGTACCTTAGAACATGACAAGGTGCTGTGAATACATGTTCTTTCTTACTTAAACGTACATCAATTATTTATGATTCAGAGTTTACACGTTACTTAAACAGTAGTGACATAATTGTCCATAAATCTGTCTCTCGCTTTGTTAACGCGTAGTATGGAGTCATGTTCGATCTTTGGTTTGCATGCCCACTGAAACTGGGGCTCTGGTTTGTAATATCGGACTTTGTCTGGATAGCATTGTCTCGGAGTGTTTCGTTAGAGGTGCTTCTCCTCGGGGTCCTCTTTGACATCTGCAGCTGGAAAACCTCCTCGCAGCCCTTAGTCCTTCCGAACTGGCGGGTCCTCTCTTCCGATCCGAGGTTACCCGATTTGGTTGACTGACCTGGTCGTGGTACCTTCCTCCTTCCTGATCTTTTTGGTGGAGGCTCATGTGGCTCGCCCTGCAGGAGTGAGTCTAGCAATTCAACACGCCAGGTATCACTGAAACACATTGGCTGGGATGTTTTTTCTGGCCTGGGCCTTAACCCATCCAGATATGATTACCCAAACTGGATATCTATTTTTTTTCATATCAAATCATGTTCTTTCTTATGTCAACCCTGTTGCAGGTGGTTTATAATTCTATCTGTGTACCTCAGCACTTTTGTGAAAGACACAAAACATGAAAACTGTCGACAGTCCAAGTTAAACTCATTTTTTTTCTCTCTCTCATGATCCCAGTTTCCTGCTCCCAAACTAACAGACAATTTCACCTCACACAGCACCACCAATACCATTGCCTTTCTGATAGCTCTCAAATGGCTCTTTTGAAAATATCCACTCATGCATTTTTAATGTGTGGAGTGGCTGGAATAATTAACTTGGTTGAGTTGCAAACTGCCCTTAGTGTCTCAATCTGCTGCAGTATACTGATCCTTTGAATTAAACACATGTTTCCTTCAAATTTAGAATTCCAGCACTCACCAAGCAGGCCATTGCAAGGCAAATCATAAAACTGGTCGATTGCTGTCAAGCTGGAAGTGCACAGTCAGTGCAGACAGCTGGTGCAAATTTAGTAAAATATTTGAAATCTTGGCAGGTGTAATCTGTTTTGTCATTTGTTTAGCTGTTTTAATAGAATGATCTGAGAGAGAAAGAAAGAAAGAAAGAGAGAGAGAGAGAAAGAAAGAAAGAAAATTTATATAGCACCTGATCATGATCCAAAGCTCTGCACATAGAATTAATTACATTGAAGTGAGTCACTGTTGCTATGTCAGTGAGTTTTTTTTTATTCGTTCATGGGATGTGGGCGTCGCTGGCGAGGCCAGCATTTATTGCCCATCCCTAATTGCCCTTGAGTGTGCAGCCATTTTGCACTGAAGATCCCACAAACAGTATTTCGTTCGCTGTGACAGCCTGTGTTCCATAAATGCAAGTCTTTCTTTCTGAGGAAATCATGCATTCTCAACACTGATTCAGAGTTGCTGCACTGGACTTAGGGGGCTGATTTTAGCCTCTCCCCCCACCCCCATCTAGGTGAGGACGGTGCAGGCCGGGGGATTGAGATGGCAGGGGAGTGCTGCGCCATATTCACGACATGTTCGTGCCTCCCCACCATCGTACCTTTCCTGAGAACAGGCATCGAAGGGGCCCGGAGGAGCCGCTGATATAATCACATTCCTGCAATTGCATGTCACTTCTAAGCATCTGATGCTTGTCAGAGGAGGAAATGTCAACTGTGTTTTCAATGGCACGAAACCTGACAGCAAGAATTTTGTCTCCTGCTATTGATCGCTATAGTGACCTTTGCTGCTGTGTATCAGGTGAGAACAGAAACAGGCTCAACTGTGATGCTTCCACAGTCAAATATCCTGCTGGGATTCACTCCGGCAGGTCGGGGCCCACTTTGCATTGAAAAGCCGTGATCCAACGACGCCACAGCGCCAATTCTACTTCCGCGTCGGAGCCCGCCCCGACAGCTCAAGGCCCATGGTATGAGTCTGCGGAATGGCCAGAAGAGGCCAAGGGAAGTTCAAGAGAAAAGTACTTTTATTTTAAATCCTCTTGGGCCAGGAGGAGCAGGAGTGCTCCCCGAGGCTCCGCAGGGAGTCCTTGAGCCTCCCCCAGCCCTGGTCTTGCCTCTGTGAAACCCTCTCCCCAGAGCTAACTTCATGCCCAGGGTGGGGGGACCCTTCTTTGCATCCTCAGGCACCCAACTCGCTTTCTACAGTTATGATCTCATTGAATGGTGGAACAGGCTCAAGAGGCTGAATGGCCTACTTCTGGTCCCATTTTCCTATGTTCCTATGTTCTGCTCCCACCCGTCCTGACATCACTCCTGCCGGTTTCGGGCAGGTGTCAGCATAGGGATAGTAAAATGGCCCAAGCCTCATGCTGATCTTCCCGCCAGGGATTTACCTCCCGCCCGAATACGCCCCGATTTAAAATCGTGCCCCTCACGTGTGCAAATGGGAGACTCGCAGATCCACATCGGTCAGTGGATCAGATGCCATAGCAAGAAATAAAGAACTTGCATTTTTTTCAGTGCCTTTCACGACCTCAGGACGCCCCAAAGCGCTTTACAGCCAATGAAGTACTTGGTACTTCAAGACATGCAGATTATCGTGGTCTTTCAGCGCTGAACAACCAGAGTCACATGTCAAGAGTATGTTTTCCAAGGTGCAAACGAGCTGTATCTCAGGTAGAAGGCATCGAAGGTGATGAGTAAATTTTTTGTGCTATGCAAATCATAGATTTGCTTAGGTCACATTTCCATCTATGTGTAGCAGCTCAAATCTCTCCATGTCAGTGTTGTTTGCTCATCAGACACAACAGTAGAATCTTTCTCTCGTCAAATCCCTAGCGATAGTGCCAAAAATGCAACTACCGTTTCAGTTCTGGCAGGAAAGTAACAGAGACCTGGAACAGATAATTGAGCATCTAAGCCAAAGGCAAATAACGCTCGAGTCCAAAGGGCCCCCGTACCCTGAGAAAGGTTATCAGATTTCTGCATTTTTATATTCGTAGACTTACTAAGACATTATTTCCGTTGCTGGATTCTAATAAAAATGAGCACTGCATTAGGTCGTAGGGTGCGCCATGTGGATGCGCCAGCCAACCTACTTGAAGAAGAAAAAGATGAGGACCTGCTGTTTGACTAATGTTGCTGAGTGACTTTGGTTGCCTGCTATTCATTGAAATAGCAAACATTTTGAGTTTGACAAATATTAACACTTGTGACATATTTGTTACATTTAATGTAAGATGTTTGACCCCTGGGACTGTGTTAATATTTGTGTTGGGGGGGTTCTGCAGAAATGCGTCAATATTTTCAGGGGGCCCAGAAATGTATCAATATTTGTAGGGAGGCAGGAATGTGAATATTTGCAGGCAACTCTGGGACTGCGTTAATATTTGTAGGGGGATGGCAGGAATGCGTCAATATTTGCAGCAATTTTTTTTTAGTGATGTTGGTTGAGAAAGAAAGGTTGGCCAAGACCCCAAGGGGACTCCCCGCTCTTGCTTAAATATGGCCTTGGGATCTTTAACATCCATCTAAACCAGATGAGGCCTTGTTTTAACATCTCATTTGAAAGAATTACTTAAATTGGAGTTAGAGGTAGGAGCACCAAACTTGCCTAAGCAATACTCGTATTACAGGAGGACAAATTGGGCAGGGTTCCTGCTCCAGATCGCTATCCAGTGACTCCTGCTGGAAATGGATGTCAAGAGAGGGCAGTATCGGACACAAGCCTGGATTTTAACACCTGGTGGGATTCATGCGGTTGTGAGGGCCAAGGTAATCTGGGAAACCTCTGCAGGACGAGGCCCAGTAGGTCTTAAATCCTAGGCTTCATCTGCAGGCCCACATCCCGCACCCAGTTGTAAGCGCTAGCAGGCCGGCAGGTGGGAGTAGGGTTTCCGGCAGCAGGAGGTTGCTGCTGGTAGTGGCCCTGGTATTGAGATAAGTGGTCAGTCGAGAGGGCGGCCCGGGGCAGGGGGGGCCCAACCTGCTCAAGGAAAACAGAACAAAACAAATCACATTTACTCACCTTTCTGGGCCTCTTCTGACCCCAGATCCACTTGTCGCCTGGTTGAACTGGAGGGGTAGCCATGATGGCTCCCCTGCCCTGCCTCGGGTTAAAATTGCAGTCTGGCCCTGATGATGTCATCAGAGTCTGATCTGCATATTTAAAGCAGGACAATAACTTGCATTTATACAGCGCCTTTAATGCAGTAAAAACGTCCCAAGGTGCTTCACAGGAGCGTTATCAGACAAAATTTGACACCGAGCCACATAAGGAGATATTAGCTTGGTCAAAGAGGTGGATTTTAAGGAGCATCTTAAAGGAGGAGCGAGCGGTAGAGAGACGGAGAGGTTTAGAGAGGGAATTCCAGAGCTCAGGGCCGAGGCAGCCGAAGGCACGGCCGCCAATGGTGGAGCGATGAAAATCGGGGTTGCGCAAGAGGCCAGATTTAGAGGAGCGCAGAGATCTCGGAGGGTTGTAGGGCTGGAGGAGGTCACAGAGATAGGGAGGGGGCGAGGCCATGGAGGGAATTGAAAACAAGGATGAGAATTTTAAAATCGAGACGTTGCTGGACCGGGAGCCAATATAGCGAGCATAAGAGTGAATGGGACTTGGCGCGAGTAAGGATGCAGGCAGCAGAGTTAACCACTTCTGAAGCCGTCCGCCGTCTTATCAATTTGGACTTGATCATTTGAATGTTGCTAATCACCTCTTTTGGCATACGAAAGTAGTAGTAGTAATTCTGGGAAATAATTACTTCAGTTAATTTTTAATGGAGTTTTTTTTAATTGAGTGATTATCAATAATTGCTGTTCTGAGTATTATTGGCCGATAGACAACAACAGGGGCACTGGCAGAGGGGCAGGGATGGGAGTAGGAATGCCATCGTCCTGAGAGAGGATAGCAGGTCCGACTGCTATGGCGCCACTGCCTCTCTCCCGGTGCGGCGCCTCAGCAATCTTGGTGATCAGCTGGAGAACGGATTGCTGGAGTGCTGTAACGCCCTGGAAGCCCCGTTCCACAGTGGTCCCCAGACCTACGATAGTAGCAGTCTGAGCTTCCAAGGCAGCAGTCTGAGCTCCAAACGCAGCAGTCAGACCTTGGATGGCGGATGTTTGTGCTGCAATGGAAGCTGTGACATCGGTCATCAGACGCTGCATCGTGGTGGGTTCCACAGGTGTGCCGATGGAGGTGACCACCCACTCCATGTGGGAAAGGATGGGCTGCAAGCTCTGCGCAAAGCCTCGTGCCAAGTTGGAGCTGGACTCCTCCATGCCCCTTCTCATTGTGCGCAGGCTTTCTGGCAGGCTTTCCAGTGCATTTGTTGGTGTACGCCCATCAGCCGTCTTCTGTAGCCTGGCCCATCGAAGTCCTCATCTGACTCCTCTGCAGCAGAACTAGTGAGTGACCTCGCACTCCGGCGAGCTGGCACCTGTGGTATCCATTCCCCCCGCCCCAGTTCCTGTGCACTTGTACCCAGTGTCTCACCACATGCAGATCCCTCCTCTAACCTAGCCTCTAAAGGACGCACAGTGTCAGCCTCTGAATTGGTGGAAGCAGTGTCAGATTGAGTGATGGTGTGGTTTCAGTGAACCTCCTCCTCCTCCTCGGACGGTGCCGCCACGTGTTCTTGGGTATCTGCAATGACAAAGGGAAACAGGTTGAGTTGTGGAGCGGGGAGAGGAGCAAGTAAGAAGTGCATGCCGACAGCATATGCAGCACGTGAGTCAGAAAAGATTATTGGAAGAAGGGAGATGTGGGAAACGAGAAGGAGCATTAGAGATGCAGAGACCCCCCCTTTAATCGGTACCTCCAACGCGGCACGTTGTCACGGCTGCGCCGATGGCCCACCCAATGATCCGAAGCACTGTTTCCTCTAGGAGGGTGAGGACGTGTAACCGTGTCCTTCCACCCTCAGGTCCCACCTGCTGCCGGCTGTTATGAGCCACTTTCTCCTGCAAGACAGAGGACAGTGTGTCAGTGAGTCTTCTGCAAGATGTGTGGGTGATGTGCCTGTCCTGGTTGAATAGCTGCCAGTGTGTGTGACCTGTAAGTGGTGCTTGTGTGGCCTGCAAGTGTGGTACTATGTGCAGGCGAGATGCAGCATGCTGAGTGCAGCATTGCGTAATGATGGGCAATGTTTGTTGGTGGGTGGGTGATGGGGAGTGTACTGCGTGGAGCAGTGGTGCAGTTGGTGGGATGTGCCACTTCTCTCAGAGATGTGCCTGTTCCTTCCACCAGCAGGATCAATCCTGAAAACAAACAAGCGACACAAGCACACCCAAGTGAGCGCCTGCAGAGAGAAATTTTTTTTTAAAACAGTACTTTCTACTGAGAGTTACTGCTTATCCAATTGTCCAGAAAGGTCTTTCCCCACCCCCTTCAGTTTTCTCCCTTCTTCATCCGATATGCACACGCCTGCACTTGCCAGCTGGAGTGGGTGGGCAGTCGTCCAAGATGAGAATCCTGACTGGTTTTCCTAGTCATCCTGTGGTGAACTATTACAAATGTATATGGGAAGTTATTACAAGTATTGCATAATATACCTCTGTGAATAGTAAACGTTGGGTAATATTACCAACTATTGTATGATTCCCAGAATTAACTGTGTCCACAAACTCATGATATATTTTATGTCCACTTTGTGAACTTTGAGCGTGGGATGGTTTGTATTGCTGCATATACCAAAAATCCATCCTTGTGTCTTTTTAAAAAGATGCGTCCCTTTGGTCAGGCCGGACAGTAAATGCATCAGGGTTGAATGAGATGTTACTCCATGGATGAAGACCCTTCCAACACTGACTGACACAGGAAGAACAGCCATTGGAACGAGGTACTGGAGGAGTGCTGAGCGACACATGACTGGATCCCAGCTGGAGAAAATTGGAATTAGAATATGTAACAAAAAGAAGCAAAGATTATAAAGGGGAAGCACCCGCTGAACTAGTCCCAGGGCATGGTAATGTCATTGCCCACAGGCTCTGTCCTCTCTTCAATTCTTGCTGTCAGCTTTTGTCTAGCCCTCCTTCATTGTCTCTCTTGCTTTCTCTCTCTCAACATCGGTCTGTTTGTCTCCAGAGTTCCACATGATGTTAAATGTGTACAAGGTAATGGTAGGTTGGGGTATTGCATGTAGTTATCCTATTATAGGAAAGATCCTGGGCCAGAATTTGCTGTCAAAATAAGAGAGAAGCTAATGGCACTCACCGTTATCTATGCGCAAATCGCACAGCAACTTCAGGTGAGGGCAGAAGCGCGGTTAAACGTGAAAAGCCAGAAGTTGCTGTCTGAGATGCGCCGCTCTGCCATTAGCTTCCCGAAAACGCCACCTCGCTGTCTGACTCTCCAATCAAGTGCATTGAACGGCGTGTAGTTCCTGTACTTCCATGGCAGATACAAACTAAACTCGCCACTGCAAGTTAGGGCTTGTTCACTTCAGTCTAAGTATTCTTTTTAATAGCGTGATAAGTCTTAATTACTGCCACACAACCTCTCTGGCACTGAAAATTAACTATTACAAGTGTGGAGTCTCATTCCTTCGGGTTTTAGTTGTTGTTGGAGATTTTTTTTTAATTTAAATTTAATTTTTAAAAACTTTTTCTTTCTGTCTCTTTTTTCTCTCTCTCTCTTGATCCAATTTTTCTTTTCCTCTCTTTATTTGGCTTTCTGTACCTGATTTGACATTGAAGTCACTATTCTAACTCACACTTCCTGGTTCAGACTCTGCGCTGTTAATTTTGCAATCCTTCAATCTGTTTGATTAAGGAGATACGCAGTTGCTTGCCCTGTTCACACCGGTCCCAGATGCCCTGTAGATCCTCGTTTCCCTCTCCCACTAACAGCAACTTCCAGTGCAAAGTCTTATGGAAGTTAAAAGAGCAAGGGCAATTCTAACTAATGGTGGGCGCCGTTCATTCACGGCTACAGTAAATTCTGGTCCATTAGAGACATGGATGAAAATTCACTAGGATGGAACCAGTAATGAGTGGTTACAGTTATGAAGAAAGATTTTTCATTGGAACAGAAAAGGTTAAAGAAGGGGCTATTAAAAGCTTTCAAAATTGTAAAAGATAAAATAATGGAAGATTATTTCTACAGGTTGGCAGATCGGTACAAAAGAGGGCATAAAATCAGAACTATCATTAGAAGAACAAAGGGTGAACTTATATCTTTTCACATGCAGGCTTATTAGAACATGCCTATTGAGGGAGAGATTATATCATAATTTAAAAGGGAATTGGATGAATTTTTGAAAAGGAAGAACATAAATGGATATGGGAAAGGGACAAGGAAAATGGGATTAGATCAGACAGCCACAGTTAAAGAGCTAGCACTGGCACAGATGTAATGGGCTGGATGGCCTCATTCCCTGCTGTAATTTCTATGGTTCTATGACCGCAGTTACTGCTCGTGCTTCCCAATGGATGTGATTCCAGTTATTCTGTTGTGTCTTTGCCCTGCTATGTGTCAAAAATGAAACTATATGAATGAAATGTAAGTAATGTAAAAAAGGACACCTGCGCTAAGTGGGGGTAGGGCCATTATAATTGGCCTCAGAGGGAGAAATCAGTGAGTGGTTTTGTTTTAAATTTTAAATTCTCATCCTCCTCCTTAAATACCTCCGCGGCCTCACCCCTCCCTATTTCTGTAACCTCTGTAACCTCCTCCAGCCCTACATCTTCCCCCACCTAAACAATCCTTTCCTTTGGCTCAGGTCTCTTGTGCATCCCTCCCTTTGATTTACCATCGGTGGCAGGGACTTCATCTGCCAGAGTCCGATCCTCTGGGATTTCCTGCCTAAATCTCTCCTCTTTTCTCTGCTCCTTTAAAATCTCCCTCAAAACCCATCATTCTAACCAAGGTATTGCAAAATCACTGACATCACCGTCAAACACACAGCAACTGTAACAGCTGTAAGTACTGATGTACCCCGTACACTGTGACCTTAGAATGGTAAGACTTCAGCTGAAAACGAAGCAACATGAGAGGGACAGGAACAATGCACAGGGCCAATTATCCTGCACATGTGTAAAAGTTGTTATGAACTGGTGCTAATCTCACCAGAATGGTAATGGGCCAGAAATTACTCACGTCGGGACGCCGTTCCATATCGGCGTCCTCTCTCCCCACCGGCGAATCGATGGAGTAAGTTCACGAATGCGCACACGTGCACTGAAACCCAGAAATCGTGAACTTGCACTCATTGGTTCGCTGGCGGTTTCACAGCTGCGAATTAAAGGGGCATGCAACGCGACAATGACTCACATCAATGAACACTCGTAAACTTACCCAGCTGCCCAGCTGGAACGGAAATAAGTACGCCACCAAAAGGTACGCCGCAAAATACCAGTTCTGCGCTACTTTTCAAAAGCATGATGACTCCTAATGACTGTGATAAAACTGAAAATTAAACATAGGGATAGAGGGATATAGGGACATGGGGATAGAGGAACATAGGGACATGGGGATAGAGGGACATGGGGACATGGGGATAGAGGGACATGGGGACAGAGGAACATAGGGACATGGGGACATGGGGATAGAGGGACATGGGGACAGAGGGACATGGGGATAGAGGGACATGGGGATAGAGGGACATGGGGACAGAGGGACATGGGGACAGGGGGACATAGGGACATGGGGATATAGGGACATGGGGATATAGGGACATAGGGATAGAGGGATATGGGGACATAGGGATAGAGGAGCAAGGGGACATGGGAACATAGAAATATGGGGATATAGGGATATGGGGATATAGGAACATAGGAATATGGGGACATGGAGATATGGGGACATAGGAATATAGGCACATAGGAACATAGGAACATAGGGAAAAAAGGGACATGGGGACATAGCGGTACATGGACTTAGGAACATAGGGACATAGGAGAATAGCGATTGCTAGAGGAGAAAAAGACCAAGGTCCATCTAGTTCACCTTCTACCATCCTGGTAGTCGCATGATTCAATGTAAATCATAGCAATCAATCTCTATCAATCAGTCTACAACAGGCCCAGGTGACATGAGGTGAGGAAAACCCCAGTAGTAGAATGTTATGGGAACCATCGGCCCAAAATAAACTGTTCCTCCCAAACATGCTGCACTCACCATACGTCATGTCTGAAATTACTCATATGCTGTGTCCCAAAATGTTATTTTCTGAACTAAACTGACAGATAAACCTGAAATGTTGGAAATAACAGGGCAGTGATTCAGAACTGCATTATGAAATCCTGTCTGGCTTCCCCTACTCCAGTGCATTATTGCTTAAAAAAGAACTGAAATACGTGAAGGGGTGAGAGAGTAGTTAGTCATTTTGATAGTTGTAAGATTGCTCAGTTTTTCACGAGTGGCACAAGTCCCCTATAATCTTGTATAACAGTATGGAGTGTGTTACTGTATTAGTGCAGAGCTGCTTAGGAAGAGAAGTCTTCCGCATTCAATAGAAGAGAGAGAGGGAGAAAAAAATCATGTTACAGAAGGAAAACTATTACCCCATTTTTTTTTCCTAGAATCCATTTTTAATCAGAACTGAGAGGAGTCAGAATCTTTCTCAGTAGCTGAATCATCAGACGGTACTGTTACATTCCCATGGGTGAGTTGCCACTCCCACAGCTTCCTCATTTCAGAGAAAAGCCTAGAAGAAAAAAAATGGAGAACTGACACCCCACCAGCTCCAGGAAAAGTGTGTTAGTCACTGGAAACCGAAGCCGAGAGCAAAAAAAAAGAAACTATATAAGAGTTGAAGGGGTCCCAGAACTGATCAGTCCTGGACTTCTGTGTGGAGACTTAATGGGAACTCAATGCCAAATCTGGTTTCACAGGAGCCTGCAGTATGGTGTTTGCTGGTGAGTACTGTTCCCCTTAAGCTCACAGCACATCAAGGGAGCATATATCTGATCTTTAACCATCAAATGTTCTTAACCAGCACATTTATTGTCACCCGTGAGTGTGCATTTTGTGGCTATGTTTTCTCACTGTTCAAGTTGCCGTGAAGTTATTGTTTGAATTTTCTGCTTTTTGTTATTTGAGTGACAGGTTTTTTTTCCCTTCAAGATGTTTAATTTCTTTTTAGTTCATACCGACCGTATTGACAGTGTAAGGGGCATTTGGCAGAAATGGTGCCCTAACATGCGTATAAGTGCCTTGAGATGTTTTATTACGTGAAAGGTGATATATAAATGCAAGTTGTTGATGTTGGTATATTTTACATCTGTACATCTTTATATTGCTCTATGGCAGAGCCAGATTATTACATGAAAGTACACCGAGAAAGTAAGAGGGCACAAATGGAAGTTAGTGAAAAGTAAATTTAAACACTTACCACTTCTATTGTCCCTTTATCGAACAGCAACACCTGAAGGCATTTCACAAAAGGGAGGGGGGAATGGACACTGAGCAGGTATTGGGAGAAGAGTTAGGGGAGGTTACTGAAGACAAGGTTTGGTGGAGGCTTTCTGAAGGTGGGGAGAGATTGATGGTGGAACTTGGAGGGTTGGGGGAGAAGGACAGATATTAAGAAAAACTTTACTCGCACGATGTATATTTGGATTGTATACTTCCACTGGCATGTCAGTCACACGTGTCAGTAAAATAAATCAGTTCTTTGCATTTTGAGGAATTGAAACAAGGTGCTGTGATTTATGGTAATTTATTCCACACAAATAGAAACTTTTATCCATTAACAAGTAAATACATTATTGATCTAAAAACAGAATCAGACTCTCTCGGTGACTCAACCAATCATGAGTGGCTGAGCTATACAGACCAAGAAAGTTCCCAGATTCGATCCCTGGTCACTTCTGAGTTAGCTGATCTTAGCTGAAGTGGGGGTAGGGATACTATTGTTGGCTTCAATGTCTTTGTTTAAGGGAGGGGAAAATCCTGAGAAGTGTTTCCTGACTTCTCTCCTGAATGGCCTGGCTCTGATGTGAAGGTTATGACCCCTTGTCCTAGACTCCCCCCACCAGTGGAAAAGGTTTCTCTCAATCTACCCTATCAATTCCTTTCAAAACCCTAAAAACCTCAATCAAATCACTTCTGTATTCCAGGGAATGCAAACCTCGTTTATGTAATCTCGCCTCTAAATCTAACCCTTGGAGCTCTGGTAACATTCTGGTGAATCTGTGCTGCTCACCTTCCAAGGCCAATCTATCCTTTCTGCGGTGCGGTGCCCAGAACTGTACACTGTTGAAAGAAAGAAAAAAATAACCTGCATTTATATAGCGCCTTTCATGACCTCAGGATGTCCAAAAGTGCTTTACAACCAGTGAAATACTTTTGAGATGTAGTTGCTGTTGCAATGTGTTGGAGTCATCCTGAAGGCTCCAAGCAAGGGACATGCTTATGTTTCTTATCCATTACCTGATAGACAGAGAGGAGAAATAAAAAAGATGACACCCCCCACCTCCCAGAAGTTGGATATTAACAGAAACAAACATATTGTATAAGATGATCCCACTTTAAATCTGAATTTCCATTATGGCTTTAAAGGAAAACCTGCATTTCAACAGCACTTTACATTACATATTGTCACATCAGTT
The DNA here is from genome assembly GCF_035084215.1 of Heptranchias perlo. Lineage (NCBI taxonomy): Eukaryota > Metazoa > Chordata > Chondrichthyes > Hexanchiformes > Hexanchidae > Heptranchias > Heptranchias perlo. The sequence goes on along the minus strand of NC_090345.1, from coordinate 10,077,433 downwards.
AGTGCTTCAAATACAGTGAAATTATTTGAAGTTTAGTGGCACTGTTACGTAGGCAACTGTTTTTCACATAGCAAGTCCTACAAACTAGAGAAGCAGGGATTGTTCTCCTTACAGCAGAGAAGCTTAAGGGAAGATTTAATAGTGTCCAAAATTATGAGGGGTTTTGATAGAGTAAATAAGGAGAAACTGGCAGGAGGGTAGGTAACCAGAGAACATAGATTTACGGTAATTGGCAAAAGAACCAGAAGGGAGATGAGGAGAAATTTTTTTATGCAGTGAGTTGTTATGATCTGGAATGCACTGCCTGAAAGGGTGGTGGAAGCAGATTCAATAATAATTTTCAAAAGGGAATTGGATAAATACTTGAAGGGGAAAAAATTGCAGGGGTACGTCAAAAGAACAGGGGAGTGGGACTAATTGAATAGCTCTTTCAAAGAGCCGGCACAGGCACGATGGGCCGAATGGCCTCCTTCTGTGCTGTATGATTCTATGAAACAGCAATGAGATGAATGATCTCGGTAGCAATCGAGATGAAACGCTCAGCTGGATACTCCACCTTCTTCAAATAGTGCCATGCTATGGGATCCGCCTGGGCAGGACTTCAATTTAATTCCACATCCGTAGGACGATACCTCCAACAATCCAGCGCACTCCCGATTTTGTGATCCCGGCAATACAGAGCCTCGCCGCCCCACGGCCTGTGTCGGTAACTAAATGAGCGGACTGCGCTGAACTTTGCGATCTAAGGTAATTCAGGTAGGACACAGGCACAAACGAAGCCTGTTCAAGGAACTTGTCCTTTAGCACTGTGCAAAATCTGCCAAGGGTTGCGTTCAAAGGCTGGTCCTGTTCCCCTAAGAGCCAAAGTTTCTTCTCCTTCAAATATTTTGGGCGCCGTTGGACGTCCATCAGGAAGGCATCGTGCGCCTCGCAAACTTTTGGGTTCAGGTACTGGATTGAGGTTTGACCCACAACTACCTCAGATGTAAAAGTGTTGGCAACTGAGCCAGGTTATCAGTAATGTGTTTCAGTTCCAGGCTTACAACGTGTCAGAAACGTATGCTTATATAAAACATTACTCATAAAATTCCACCGAAACACGATGCCATCAGTGCACATTCCATGCGTAAACAAGTTCAACATTGCCAAAAAAAATGACACTGCACTTTGAAAATGTTGTGACTGATAGCATCTTCAAATGACCCGGGGTGGGGGGGGGGGGGGGAGGAAGGAAGGGTGCAGGTAATACAAATAGGGGTCAAATGATAGCATTTGCAGAACAAGTCAAAGTTATGTAACACCGTACAGATTACAGTCAACAACTCATTATCATTGAATCGTGCGACTACCAGGGTGGTAGAAGGTGGACCAGGTGGACCTTGGTCTTTTTCGTCTATAAATTCCTCTGTCCCTACGTACAGAGGGGAATACGTATAATGTGGAAAAAGGCTTTCAGTTTACCATTATTTTCATCTTACACACTTATGGCTGGGAAATATTCGATTAAAAGTTACTTTGCTCCACTATGAATTAACAGAAGTTTCCCTTATGTTATTGGAAAAGAAACACTTGGATTTATATAGCCCATATCACAACTTCAGGCTGTTCCAAAGCACTTTACAGCCAATGAAGGGCAGTCACTGTTGTAATGTAGGAAACACTGCAGCCAATTTGTGCAGAACAAGGTCCCACAAACAGCAAAGGGATAAGTTTGGAACTCTCTTCTGCAAACGGCAATTGATACTAGCTCAATTGCTAAATTTAAATCTGAGATAGATAGCTTTTTGGCAATCAAAGGTATTAAGGGATATGGGCCAAAGGCGGGTATATGGAGTTAGATCACAGATCAGCCATGATCTTATCAAATGGCAGAGCAGGCACGAGGGGCTGAATGGCCTACTCCTGTTCCTATGTCCTTCCTATGTCCTATGACCAGCTAATCTGTTTTAGTTATGGTGGTTGATAGATTAATATTGGCCATGGGAACTTATACGGCCACCCAAGAGGGCAGACGGGGCTTCGGTTTAACATCTCACCCGAAAGACAGCGCCTCTGACCATGCAGCACTCCCTCAGTACTACCCTGGAGTGCCAGCCTAGATTTTGTGCTTAAGTCTCTGAAGTGGGACTTGAATCCACAACCTTCTGACTCAGAGATGAGAGTGCTGTCCACTGAGGCACGGCTGACACCTTGAGAAATGGAAAGGGTATTGTGCCAGTGATTTTATATATGTACACGTGCCCCTTGATTTTATGAGTGAGGAGCCCTGCTGGTGACAGGCCTGGGTCGTGAGATCGAGTGTATGATCTCGCCCCGGCAATTCGCTGCCCGCTGACTTTTGTGAGGTGGCATTTTGCCAGGCCAAATAAATGGAAATTGGTGAAAAGTAAATTTACAGCATAAATCAGGGAAACCCATTTTACTCAAAAGACTGAGACATATTTGGAACAATCTACCAAGCGAGGTAATAGAGGCAAAACCATCTGAGGTTATTCAAAATACAATTGGATGCCATGAAGGGACAGCTAATGTACGATGGGCTGAATAGCCTTTTCTCATCCTTGATTTTTCTTATGGTTTATATATTATTTGCAAGTTAGTCCGACTGACCCATTCTTTTTCAGTTTTGAAATTAAATTGTCACATGCCACCGTTGTGGTATCATTGTGTAATTTTTTTTAAGCCATGCGCGTGTTTCTGTTTACAGTCACTGTTTTGTCCGTTTTTCCATGGCCTTTCTCCGTTGCCTCCACATCCCCCCTGTCCGAGCATCTCTCTCCTCCTTTCCTCTGCCACTATCACAAATATTCTCTTTCCTGGGGGAGTCGGGGGGTGGGTCGATCTTGACTTTGGGCGATAATGTAAAACGGGTGATGGCGAGTCGGCAGCCCGTTTTACATCAATGGAAATTTTTAAAAATGAGGAGAGATGCAAAACAGGCGGCTGACTCACTATCACCCGTTCCACACTCTCCGCTCAAAATCAAAATCTACTCCCTGGTCTTTAACTCCTTTCCCCTGCCTCCTGTACAGCAACAGCCAAGTCTCAAGATTTGCAAGCTAAATACGAAAGGGGAAGGTTGATTTATTCAGGAGAAAACCTTATTGTAACCCCCATCCAGCCTTTTCTTGAGTGATTACAAACTTTTGGCCTTCACAAGCATATCCAGAATCCAATCTGCATGTTGATTGCACTTTGATTGGAGTGCTTTCTGGCATCAGTCTTAACTTTACCCTTTGCCAGTTTGAACTTGCTCCCCCATGACCCGCTATCGAGGCTGAATTTGAAGTGCTGCTCCAGGTTTATCTGTCCTTTACTGTTGCTAACCGATTGGCCCCAGTGAGGCCTGCTATCAGCCGCCTCCTTTTGAACAGTCCCACCTTTCTCTCATAAGTTAGTCCTCCCTTAGCTGCACTGTCTCCAGTGACTGAATTTCTCCCTGGTATTGTGGGAACTGAAACTGGATATTCTGCTCATGATGCAATCAAGAGCAGATCACAGGACAGGGGGTAGTGTAACACCCTCAGCCTCACGCTCCACTAGTTTTTGGTACACAGTTCAGCTTTCTATTTGCTTTGCTGATTGCTGCTCCATAGTGATTATATATCTTCAGCACGCCTCGCTTCTATTACAATTGCTGCAGGAAAACAAGGGTGAGGGCGGAGTCCTGAGCTGCTGTGTGATGTGATGCGCTTCGTGGTGGAATAGCCTGATAATACTATCAAAGAAAGAACTTGCATTTATATCGCGCCTTTCACCGACCACAGGACGTCCCAAAGTGCTTTACAGCCAGTGGAGTACTTTTGAAGCGTAGTCACTGCTGTAATGTAGGAAACGCGGCAGCCAATTTGCGCACAGCAAGGTCCCACAAACAGCAATGAGATAATGACCAGATAATCTGTTTTAGTGATGTTGGTTGAGGGATAAATGTTGGCCAGAGTCACACATGAAGGTAGACCAGTTTGGTAGGGTACCAGGGAACATCACCTGTGGAACTATACTCCACCGTGAGTCGTGAGTCCGCCGTAAACCCTGCAGCTGTTGGCCAGTCAGTTTAACCTCGGAGGTGGGGAAACTTTTAGAAACGATAATCCGGGACAAAATCAGCAGTCACTTGGACAAGTGTGGATTGACTAGGGAAACCCAGCACGGATTTGTTAAAGGCAAATCGGGTTTAACTAACTTGATAGAGTTTTTTGATGAGGTAACAGAAAGGGTAGATGAGGGTAACTCAGTTGATGCGGTGTATATGGTGTCGTCGACAGTGCTATCAAGCAGCACTTACTCACCAATAACCCGCTCACCGATGCTCGGTTTGGGTTCCGCCAGGACCACTCGGCTCCAGACCTCATCACAGCCTTGGTCCAAACATGGATAAAGGAACTGAATTCCAGAGGTGAGGTGAGAGTGACTGCCCTTGACATCAAGGCAGCATTTGACCGAGTGTGGCACCAAGGAGCCCTAGTAAAATTGAAGTCATTGGGAATCAGGGGGAAAACTCTCCCGTGGCTGGAGTCATACCTAGCACAAAGGAAGATGGTAGTTGTTGTTGGAGGCCAATCATCTCAGCCCCAGGATATTGCTGCAGGAGTTCCTCAGGGCAGTGTCCTAGGCCCAACCATCTTCAGCTGCTTCATCAATGACCTTCCCTCCATCATAAGGTCAGAAATGGGGATGTTCGCTAATGATTGCACAGTATTCAGTTCCATTCGCAACCCCTCAAATAATGAAGCAGTCCGAGCCCGCATGCAGCAAGACCTGGACAACATCCAGGCTTGGGCTCATAAGCAGCAGGTAACATTCACGCCAGACAAGTGCCAGGCAATGACCATCTCCAACAAGAGAGAGTCTAACCACCTCCCCTTCAAATTCAACGGCATTACCATTGCCGAATCCCCCACCATCAACATAGGAACAGGAGTCGGCCATTCAGCCCCTCGTGCCTGCTTCGCCATTTGATAAGATCATGGCTGATCTGTGATCTAACTCCATATACCTGCCTTTGGCCCATATCCCTTAAAACCTTTGGTTGCCAAAAAGCTATCTATCTCAGATTTAAATTTAGCAATTGAGCTAGTATCAATTGCCGTTTGCGGAAGAGAGTTCCAAACTTCTACAAACCTTTGTGTGTAGAAATGTTTTCTAATCTCGCTCCTGAAAGGTCTGGCTCTAATTTTTAGACTGTGCCCCCTACTCCTAAAATCCCCAACCAGCGGAAATAGTTTCTCTCCATCCACACTATCCGTTCCCCTTAATATCTTATAAATTTCGATCAGATCACCCCTTAACTTTCGAAACTCCAGAGAATACAACCCCAATTTGTGTAATCTCTAACATCCTGGGGGTTACCATTGACCAAAAACTTAACTGGACCAGCCATATAAATACTGTGGCTACAAGAGCAGGTCAGAGGCTGGGAATTCTGTGGCAAGTGACTCACCTCCTGACTCCCCAAAGCCTTTCCACCATCAACAAGGCATGAGTCAGGAGTGTGATGGAATACTCTCCACTTGTCTGGATGAGTGCAGCACCAACAACACTCAAGAAGCTCGACACCATCCAGGACAAAGCAGCCCGCTTGATTGGCACCCCATCCACCACCCTAAACATTCACTCCCTCCACCACCGGCGCACCGTGGCTGCAGTGTGTACCATCCACAGGATGCACTGCAGCAACTCGCCAAGGCTTGTTCGACAGCACCTCCCAAACCCGCGACCTCTACCACCTAGAAGGACAAGAGCAGCAGGCACATGGGAACAACACCACCTGCATGTTCCCCTCCAAGTCACACACCATCCCGACTTGGAAATATATCACCGTTCCTTCATTGTCGCTGGGTCAAAATCTTGGAACTCTCTTCCTAACAGCACTGTGGGAGAACCTTCACCAGACGGACTGCAGCGGTTCAAGAAGGCGGCTCACCACCACCTTCTCAAGGGCAATTAGGGATGGACAATAAATGCTGGCCTCGCCAGCGACGCCCACATCCCATGAACGAATAAAATAAAATATGGACTTTCAAAAGGCGTTTGATCAATTTCCGCTTAATACATGTGTCATCAAGATTGAAGCCCGTGGAACAAAAGGGGCAGTAGCAGCATGGATACAGATTTGGCTAAGTAACAGGAAACAGAGAGTAGTGGTGAACGGTTGTTTTTCGGACTGGAGGGAGGTGTACAGGGGTGTTCCCCATGGGTCAGTACTAGGACCACTTCTTTTCTTGATATATATTAATGACTTGGACTTGGGTGTACAGGGCACAATTTCCAAATTTGCAGATAACACAAAACTTGGAAGGGTAATGAACAGTGAGGAGGATAGAGATGGACTTCAAGAGGATATAGACAGGCTGGTAGCAAGGGCGGACACATGGCAGATGAAATTTAATGTAGAAAAATGCGAGGTGATACATTTCGGTAGGAAGAATGTAGCGAGGCAATATAAACTAGAGGGCACAATTCTAAAAGGGGCACAGGAACAGAGAGATCTGGGGGTATATGTACACAAATCGTTGAAGGTGGCAGGGCATGTTGAGAAAGTGGTTAAAAAAACATACGGGATCCTGGGCTTTATAAATAGAGGCATAGAGTACAAAAGCAAGGAAGTCATGATGAACCTTTATATAACATTGGTTTGGCCACAGCTGGAGTATTGTGTCCAGTTCTGGGCACCGCACTTTAGCAAAGATATAAAGGCCTTAGACAGAGTGCAGAAGAGATTTAGTAGAATGATTCCAGGGATGAGGGACTTTAGTTACGTGGATAAACTGGAGAAGCTGGGGTTGTTCTCCTTGGAACAGGGAAGGTTGAGAGGAGATTTGATAGAGGTATTCAAAATCATGAAGGGTCTAGACAGAGTAGATAGAGAGAAACTGTTCCCATTGGCAGAAGGGTCAAGAACCAGAGGACAAAGATTTAAGGTGATTGGCAAAAGAACCAAAGGTGACATGAGGAAAAGCTTTTCAACACAGCGAGTGGTTAGGATCTGGAATGCACTGCCCGAGGGGGTGGTGGAGGCAGATTCAATTATGGCCTTCAAACTGGATAAGTACTTGAAAGGAAAAAAATTTGTAGGGCTATGGGGGTAGGGTGGGGGAATTGGACGAGCTGGATTGCCCTCGCATCGAGCCGACATGAACTCGATGGGCCAAATGGCCTCCTTCTGTGCTGTAACTTTTCTATGATTCTATGAGTCGGTGCCAACAGGAGAAGAGAGGAGAAAATTGGAAGACATTTTTCTTTTAGAAAATCACTTACATTCATTCTCCCTGATGTGTCGCCTGTAGGGAGTGAGTGATTCAGCATGGAGTACAATTTCATGATAAATCCCACAAATGTTTTTGTGGATCTTTGGAAATCTCTATCCCAGAGGGCTGTGGATGCTCAGTCGTTGAGTATATTCAAGACTGAGATCGATGGATATTTGGACTCTAAGGGAATCAAGGGATAAGGGGATAGGGCAGGAAAGTGGAGTTGAGGTAGAAGATCAATCATGATCTTATTGAATGGTGGAGCACGCTCGAGGGGCCGTATGGCCTATTCCTGCTCCAATTTTTTATTTCTTATGTTCTTAAGTTCCACATGTAATATGTAATAAGCATGATTTATTGCCCAGAAGCAGTGACTATGCAGTTTTCTGAGTGGGTCTGAGTGATGAGAAATCATTTACCATAACAGGTCATTTGGACTATCAACACATAATGTTTAATGGACCTGTTATTTTCTGCTAGCCAACTAATATCACTCAACGAGCTGTCAGTGATTACCTCAAAATCATTATTCCTTCAGTGTGCATATCATCACATTGAGCAAAGCAGACACCAGTGACTGCTAAAAAAGTGAGTATGGGACAAACAGTTAACTAAAATCAGAACAAAACGACTGCCTTCAGCTTCGCAGTAAATTTTCACTTAGCAAAATTGTACTTCTCAGAGAACGAGAGGCTGTAATCTAATCATGGGCTACCAACATTTTATTTGTTAGCCTTGGCTCAGTTGGAAGCACTCTCACCTCTGAGTCGGAAAGTCATGGGTTCAAGCCCCACTCCAGAGACATTCCAGTGCAGTACTGAGGGAGTGCTGCACTGTCGGAGGTACCGTCTTTCTGATGAGATGTTAAACCCTTCTGCCCTCTCAGGTGGATGTAAAAGATTCCATGGCACTATTTCGAAGAAGGGCAGGGGAGTTCTCCCCGGTGTCCTGGCTAATATTTATCCCTCAACCAACATCACTTAAAAAAACAGATTATCTGGTCTTTATCACATTGCTGTTTGTGGGATCTTGCTGTGTGCAAATTGGCTGCGGCGTTTCCTACATTACAACAGTGAATACACTTTAAAAAGTACTTAATTGGTTGTGAAGCACTTTGAGACGTCCTGAGGTCGTGAAAGGTGCTATATAAATGCAAGTCTTTCTTTCTTTGAAGCCCTTGATTAGGTTGCTGACTGCTTATCACTCCTACTTAATCACTTCAGCGTTTCTTGCCATTAAACCCAATGGATAAGTTGAACGTTATTCATAGAATAATGGAATTTTACAGCACAGAAGGAGGCCGTTCGGCCCATCGTACTTGTGCCGGCTCTTTGAAGGAACTATCCAATTAGTCCCACTCCCACCGCTCTTTCCTGCAAATTTTTCCTTTTCAAGTATATAATCCAGTTCTCCTTTAAAAGTTACTATTGAATTTGCTTCCACCACCCTTTCAGTCAGTGCATTTCCAGATTGTAACATGTTGTAGATCATTGCGACCTGCCAGCCTCAAAGTTCAAATGATGCAGCAGCATGAGCATTGTTTCACCCCTTGTCTGCTCTGTAGGTGAGCCTTAGGTATCGGTTTCTGTAACACCGTGTTTCTCCTTAGCAATCGATGCCTGTATATAGATACCAGTGAACAGAGGTAAAAACTGACTTTGTTTCCTGGCAGAATCCCCATGGGCATCTCAGTGGCAGAGTTAGTGGGGCGTGGAGCCAACAAGCATCTCAACATGATTAAAAATAGCTGTTTGCTGGCTGGGCTTGCAACCCTAGGACTTTAGCGACGTTTTGCTGAGATGGGCCTTCTGTAAGCTTTGACTCCTGTAACAGAGATACCATGAAGACATTGAAATATTAGGAACAGGAGGAGGCCATTCAGCCCCTCGAGCCTACTCCGCCATTCAATAAGATCATGGTTGATCTGCACTACAACTCCATTTTCCCACTTTTTCTCCAAGTCCCTTGATACCCTTACCTAACTAAAATCTATCAATCTCAGCCTTGAAAGCTCCAATTATCCCCCTGCATCCACAGCCTTTTTGGGGGGAGAGTCCCACATTTCTACTGCCCTTTGTGTGGAAAAAATGCTTCCTGATTTCACTCCCGAATGGCTGAACTCTAATTTTAAGATGAAGTCCCCTGGTTCTTGATTCCCCCCATCAGAGGAAATAGTTCCTCTGTTTCTACCTTATCGAATCCCTTTATCATTTTAAAGACCTCGATCAGATCACCCCTCAATCTTCTAATCTCAAGGGAATACAAGTCAAGTTTATGCAACCTGTCCTTATAATTTAACCCTGTAAGCCCTGGAATCATTCTGGTGAATCTGTGCTGCACCCCCTCCAAGGCTAATATATCCTTCCTTTTTGGTGCCCAAAACTGAATGGAATACTCCAGATGGGGTCTGACCAAGGGTCTGTACAACTGAAGCATAACTTCCACCCATTTGTATGCCAGCCCCCTCGAGATAAAGGACACCTGCATTCGTCTGATTTTGCCCATTCATTTCAGTGCGATTGCTTAACTATAAGACTTGCTGATTTGCACGAATCCCTTTGGGAGGCAGTTTGGCTGTGATCTGAATCTTGTGTTTTCTTTCCCCACTGAAGTACAAGTGAACATGAAACGGACAATATTAGAAAGTGTTTATTTTTGGACCGTTTTACAGCTGGCCACAATGGCTGAAACTGCAATAAGTACCTCACTTCCCCTTCCTCCTCCCAAACTTTCTCTTCTCTTCACTTCACTGACTCATGCTGGGACCATGGTGCAACAAGATGGTGCAGGCCTCCGATACTTCGCCCAAATGGCTCCCCGTCAAGTGTGGACCGAGACAGCGACTATCCCATCAGTTATTTGACTGCGTGGGAGACACAACAGCCAATCCCAACCCGCATCCTAACCTGTGTCCACAAACACTTTACAGCAATCAGGCGCAGGACCCTGGCTGATTTCCACCAACCTCCCCACCCCACCCCCACTGACATGCGAGGCCCTCATTATCGCCTCGGCTGAAATCTGATGACCTAGCGGATCACCTGAGATCCCCTTGCGGACCTGACAGGTTCTGAGGTGGCCGGTTGGAAAGCCTATCCCCCCCACTTACCTCCAACCCACCAATTGGCAAACTGGATCAAAGAAAACTTTGTTGAAAACTTTTCAAAAAGACTCTTTCCCTTTAAGCAAACAAACCGTGAATAGAAAACCAATTTGAGTTGTAAACGAACAAGGCCTTATCGTGCACAAGTGTTGGCTTAAGCCCCTTTGCATCAATATCCCAGCAAATATCAAACAGAATTTCCACCATTTCACCAAGTCTCTCACTCTCTCCCCACCCCCAACCTTCCTCTTCCTCTCGCTGGCCTTTGTCATCTTTTCTCCCTAGTATTAAGATTCTTCAACAGGACACAGAGGTCATGAGTTTGAGACTGGAAACCATAAGCTGAGCTGGTGTTGCAGAATCTCTCCACGCACACGCGCACACGCACACGCACGCACACGCACACGCACAGCAGTGGTTATATGTGGTGCAATCTGCTGCCCAGTGTAGCTAATCTTAGATCTTGTCTTTTCCTCAGAAAGAAAGGGAGCTTCACAGATGGGCTCCTGAGGGAGAATGCGGAAGAGATAAAAAATTAGATAAAGGGCAGCCACTAAAGTACACCCTGTGCCAAGGAGAACGATTCCACTTTCCTCGCTATCTGAATGACATTGCTCGATGTGAGCCCAGAAATCACTGTATGTGATAACAGGGGCTGAACTTTACGTGACATTTCCCTGCGGTTTAAAGCAAGGAGTTCACTTGTTTCTTCCAAAAGGGGTAGGGAGCTTCAGTTAAAATAGTGAACAGAGGAATAACACACAAACATAGTACCTTACAGCACAGGAGAAGGCCATTCAGCCCATCATGCCTGTGCCAGCTCTTTGAAAGAGCCAACCAATTACTCCCACTGTCTTGCTCTTTCCCCATAGCTCTGCAATTTTTTTTCTTTTCAGCTATTTCTCCAATTCCCTTTTGAAAGTTACTATTGAATCTGCTTCCACCGCCCTTTCAGGCAGCTCGTTCCAGATCTTAACAACTCGCTGCGTAAAAAAAATTCTCCTCATCTCCCCTCTGGTTCTTTTACCAATTATCTTAACATGTTAAGCATTCATCCGCTAATATCACACGCAGTAATTTCTAGGCTTTGTGTTTAAATCCCTCCATGGCCTTGCCCCTCCCTGTCCATTTAACCTGTTCCAGTCCTAAACGCCCCGCCCATGAAGTCTCTGACTCTGGCCTCCTGCGTTCCCCCTCCCCCCGTCACCCCAACATTGGCAGCCTTGGTCCAACTCTCTGAAATTCCCTCTCTAAACCCATCTGCCTCTCCTTCTCCCTCTCCTCCTTTCAGACCTGCCTGAAAATCCACCTCTTTGATCGTGGTTTTGCTCATCCCTTCCTAATAAAGGTTGTCAGCTGTGGCTCAGTGGTAGCACTCTAGACTCTATGTCATGGAGGTTGAGGGTGGTTGGGGTTCAGGCCCCACTCCAGAAACTTGAACTCAAAACCTAGGCTGACACTCCGGTACAGTACCGAGGGAAAGCTGCACCATCAGAGGTGCTGTCTTTCAGATGAAATGAAACCAAAGCCCTGACTACCCGGTCAGGTGAACGTAAAAGATCCCATAGCACTATTTCGAAGAAGAGTAGTGGAGTTCTCACTGGTGTCCTGACCAATATTTATCCCTCAACCAACACCACTAAAAACAGATGATCTGGTCATTATCACATTGCTGTTTGTGGGACCTTGCTGTGCGTAAATTGCCTGCTGCGTTTCCTACATTACAACAGTGACTACACTTTAAAAAGTGCTTCATTGGCTATAAAGCACTTTGAGACGTCCTGAGATTGTGAAAGGCGCTATATAAATGCAAGTTCTTTCTTTTAACATTCGCCTTCTTTGGCTCTGTGTCCATTTTTCCCCTCACGTCTTATGACATTTTTCTATATTAAAGGAGCTACAGAAAAGCAAGATGTTGTTATTCTATCCCTCAATCCCGAATCCACAGCACCATTCAATCCCGAATCCAGCGCGCCGCTCACTCCCGAATCCAGCGCGCCGCTCACTCCCGAATCCACAGCGCCGCTCAATCCCGAATCCAGCGCGCCGCTCAATCCCGAATCCAGCGCGCCGCTCAATCCCGAATCCAGCGCGCCGCTCAATCCCGAATCCAGCGCGCCGCTCAATCCCGAATCCAGCGCGCCGCTCAATCCCGAATCCAGCGCGCCGCTCAATCCCGAATCCAGCGCGCCGCTCAATCCCGAATCCAGCGCGCCGCTCAATCCCGAATCCAGCGCGCCGCTCAATCCCGAATCCACAGCGCCGCTCAATCCCGAATCCAGCGCGCCGCTCAATCCCGAATCCAGCGCGCCGCTCAATCCCGAATCCACAGCGCCGCTCACTCCCGAATCCAGTGCGCCGCTCACTCCCGAATCCAGCGCGCCGCTCAATCCCGAATCCAGCGCGCCGCTCAATCCCGAATCCACAGCGCCGCTCAATCCCGAATCCAGCGCGCCGCTCAATCCCGAATCCAGCGCGCCGCTCAATCCCGAATCCACAGCGCCGCTCAATCCCGAATCCACAGCGCCGCTCAATCCCGAATCCACAGCGCCGCTCAATCCCGAATCCACAGCGCCGCTCAATCCCGAATCCACAGCGCCGCTCAATCCCGAATCCACAGCGCCGCTCAATCCCGAATCCACAGCGCCGCTCAATCCAGAATCCAGCGCGCCGCTCAGTCCCGAATCCAGCGCGCCGCTCAGTCCCGAATCCAGCGCGCCGCTCAGTCCCGAATCCAGCGCGCCGCTCAGTCCCGAATCCACAGCGCCGCTCAGTCCCGAATCCAGCGCGCCGCTCAGTCCCGAATCCACAGCGCCGCTCAGTCCCGAATCCAGCGCGCCGCTCAGTCCCGAATCCACAGCGCCGCTCAGTCCCGAATCCACAGCGCCGCTCAGTCCCGAATCCAGCGCGCCGCTCAGTCCCGAATCCACAGCGCCGCTCAGTCCCGAATCCAGCGCGCCGCTCAATCCCGAATCCACAGCGCCGCTCAATCCCGAATCCACAGCGCCGCTCAGTCCCGAATCCAGCGCGCCGCTCAATCCCGAATCCAGCGCGCCGCTCAATCCCGAATCCAGCGCGCCGCTCAATCCCGAATCCAGCGCGCCGCTCAATCCCGAATCCAGCGCGCCGCTCAGTCCCGAATCCACAGCGCGCAGTTCAATCCCGAATCCAGCGCGCCGCTCAATCCCGAATCCAGTGCCTATCCATGGGTTAAGGATGTCTCAGTTTTCTGATGACCTGAATCAAAGGGCATGATTTTAGCTCAGAGCCGGGAACCCAGCACGTCAGCAGATATTCGCGTGGGGAACCCGGAAGCCAAATGAGTGCATCGCAATCTGTGATCGCAACTCAATTGAAGGTAAGTATCTGTGCTTCCGGGTTTCCCACGTACCAGATTGACGGGCTGGCGGCCTGTCCGAAAGGAAAAGGAGCCACGAGTCAGGGAGGGGGAGAGAGATTGTGGGTCATGGAACAAATTGGAGGGGGGTGGGGGGACGTGGACGACATTGGGTCAGCTTTGAAGATCGTGGGGGGGATCCAGCATTGGAAGATCAGGGGGTCCAGCATCAGGGGGTGGGGGGCGGTGCCAGCATTGGGGGGACGGGTGATGATCTCAGGGGTCCTGTCACACCAGGTGAGCTTGTTGGGCCTGGATGAAGCACTCCTCCTCCTCCTGACCCACAAGCAGCGCAATACAGGCACTCACCTCATGGATCCCGTCTGCTATCACCTTCCCATCGGAAGCGATGGGAAACCCAAACTTTTGCAATACACAAGAAGTACCTCAACTATTTCAATGAGGTATATTGCCCCTTTAAGTATCGGCCGGCCGGCTTCAAGTGGGGGCAGGACTTTCGGGTTTCTGTTGCGCGCGCATCCAAACGTACTTGAGTCAAACCCAGAAGTGGGCGTGTTGGAGCCGGGATGTGTCCCGCTCCAAAAAACTGGAACTTTAACCTTCCACCCGCCTGTTCTGGGGGGTTAAAATTACCCCCAACCTGTTTACTAACAGGTACCAATATTTGGTCTAGTTTTTAATTTTGGAGCTGATGCACCGAAAACAATGCAAAGCCTTGACTGCACCTTTTAATTTAAGGTTCAAATAGCCTGTGATCGTGTGGCAGGCCCAACTGCACCGGTTTGATTTACATAAAACTGACTGTGCTCTTGTAGTGTCAGAATTTGCATGTGCTGTAACCGTTGGGAGTATTTTCCTCTCTCTGTACTTCCTACCCTCTTTAGCTTATGGTTTAGGGTTGCCAACCCAGGAATTAAAGACTAATCTCCTGGATGCGGCGATGGGGAGACTGCAGGGTCCTCCTCGATGGATGAGCCGAGCAGACTCGCTCATCTGGATCTATCTTGCGATCTTGCAAAGTATTTTCTGACTGGCCTGTTCCTGTAACAAGCTCACAATAAATCTTTCTTTCCTTTTTAAACGCAGGGTTAATACATTCACCTTAGCGAGTTAACGTCTGCAATAAATGAGTGCAGAGAGGAATTTAGTATAAGGGCATTAAGCGTCCATACAAGGACATTGCCCCTTTGCGCTGTTACGATTCTATGACAGCACCGGTCAGGAATGGTGTCCTCTTCTGTTCGAGGGACACTCATGCAGTAGCTTAAACCTTCCAGAAGGTCGCAGCAGAGATGCAGTTTCTTAAAGGGGCAACACAAGTAAGTCAGAAAATGCTGGACAAGCTCAGCAAGACCTTTCGTCCAGTTCTGACGAAAGGTCATCGGCCTGAAACGTTAACTCTGTTTCCTTCTCCACAGATGCTGCCTGATTTGCTGAGCTTCTCCAGCATTTTCT
Organism: Heptranchias perlo; assembly: GCF_035084215.1. Taxonomy (NCBI): domain Eukaryota; kingdom Metazoa; phylum Chordata; class Chondrichthyes; order Hexanchiformes; family Hexanchidae; genus Heptranchias; species Heptranchias perlo. The sequence continues at coordinate 10,062,267 of NC_090345.1, read as the reverse complement.
GTTTTTATTTCAGATTTCCAGCATCCGCAGTATTTTGCTTTTGACAAGTAAGACAGCCCTGGTGCAAATCACCAGACTGCTCCACCTATCAGGAAACAGGCAAGAGTGGGTGCATCTGCCATAAAAGTTATTTGTGCACCTTCTGTGTGAAACGAACATTTTAGTGCCGAATAAACGGCACTGGTTAGTGACACCCACACTAACTGCATTGAAACCCAAACTCATTAACTATAAAACCTTTTGCAGTGAGTCTTTGGGTGACCGTAATCTAGTAGTTTTAAACAAACACATATTTGCACTCCTCCTCTTTGAACTGCTGTAAGTGATTAGTGACTCAACGAAACACCCCTTCACTCAATAGAGCAACTCTTGATGAAAGCAAAATTCTGCAGATGCTGGAAATCTGAAATAAAAACAGAAAATGCTGGAGAAGCTCAGCAAGTCAGGCAGCATCAGTGGAGAAAGAAACAGAGTTAATGTCTCAGGTCAACGACCTTTTGTCAAAACAGGGCAGTATCTGATTGGTGCAACTTTAGGTCCTGAAAGGGCAGTATCTGATTGGTGCAATCTTAGGTCCTTAAAGGGCAGTATCCGATTGGTGCAACTTTAGGTCCTTAAAGGGCAGTATCTGATTGGTGCAAGTTTAGGTCCTGAAAGGGCAGTATCTGATTGGTGCAATCTTAGGTCCTTAAAGGGCAGTATCTGATTGGTGCAACTTTAGGTCCTGAAAAGGCAGTATCTGATTGGTGCAATCTTAGGTCCTTAAAGGGCAGTATCTGATTGGTGCATGTGTTGATCATACCTGCATGATAGCGTGCCAGCACTGAGCAACTGGAGATAGACAGGCCCAACAACATGACTTGCCCCTCAATGCATAAACACACTACCTGATGCGATCCTGAACTCTATAAAAATCACAGAATCATAGAAAGGTTACAGCACGGAAGGAGGCCATTTGGCCCATCGAATCCGTGCCAGCTCAATGCAAGAGCAATCCAGCTAGTCCCACTCCCCCACCCTATAGCCGTAGCCCTGCAATTTTTTTCCTTTCAAGTACTTATCCAGTTCCCTTTTGAAAGCCTCGATTGAATCTGCCTCCACCTATAGATTAGGAGGCCCCAGGTACGGCTGTCCTGAGCTACCTGATCTCAACCTAGAGCAGCAGGAGCGCTGCATTTGTCCTCAGCTCCTCCTGTTTAGGGGGGGGAGGGGTGGGGGGAAATTTCAGCCAGACTTCCTTCTCCCGATTGCTATCCAGTGGGCCCCTGTGGAAAGTGTAAGTGTTGGGTGAGAACCGAATTGGGCTTGACTGTGATGCCCCCACAGTTGAATAGGCTGATGACACTCACTGTCGAAGAGAAGACTAGCAAGGCGCTGGTGATGTTTAAGGAGAGCCTTAGTAAATGTGGAAGGTTCACCTTAGGGTTTCAGCCCTAAGAGTCCCACGCACTAGGGACCAGCAGTGTTGGTCTGGCCTCACCTCACAGAGTAGAGGAGCAGCTCTTGATACATTGCCTCCATTCCCTACATATATCTTTCCCCCCTCTAATTTCCCCACTTTGTCTCCTGGAAGCGCTGGCCAGCATTCTTTTTAGCTCTAGAAAGAATTTTAGTTTAACCGCGGTCATTTTATGAGTCCATGCTGCCAATGAGGAGCCATGCAAATATTCAAGACTGAGATCAATAGATTTTTGTTAGGTCAGGGGTTATCAAGGAATATGGATCAAAGGCGGGTAAACGTTCTTGAGGTACAGATAAGACGTGATCGACTTAAACAGCGGAACAGGCTCGAGGGGCTGAATGGCCTCCTCCTGTTCCTGTATAACCCAAGCACAGATCCGAAATTTAGTCGCAAACAACATAAGGAGTCTATCTCTAAAACTTTAGTCAGTGAAAGTCACAGGTAAACTCCTTTGTAAGTTTCTTTTTAGAAAAGTATCGTCAGTCTACTGACCAAAGCTCTGCTGTTGTGTCTTTGTCTTTGCAGGTGATTTTGTGTGTCTGCTGTCCGAAGGCTGGTCGAAGTTTTGCCCGGTGCTCAGCTGTGAGAACTGAGTTCCATAGACTGCTGACTCACACAGTGCCCAGTCTGTGGACCCAGTTCCCCCAGCTTGGTGGACTGCCCCTCAACACTGAGCACCCGCTCTGAAGCAGACGTGATCCTTCTGCCACTAAGACACAAGCTGCCTTTTTGTATCGCTGTCCTGGCCACTTTCACGCTGCCGACGTGCGAGTGACTTGCGGCGTCCGACAGCGACCCCAAAGGGAAACTTGACGGATTGATGGAGACCGGGCGCTGGGACGACCCGGTAATATTACACTGAATGACATCGAATGTACAACACAGAAACGGCCATTCGGCCCAACAGGTCCATGCCGGTGTTTATGCTCCAGATGAGCCTCTTCCCACCCCTCTTCATCTAACCCCATCAGCATAACCTTCTATTCCTTTCTCCCTCGTGTGTTTATCTAGCTTCCCCTTAAATGTATCTACGTTATTCGGCGCAACTACTTGTTGTGGTAGTGAGTTCCACATTCTCACCACTCTCTGGGTAAAGAAGTTTCTCCTGAATTCCCTATTGAATTTATAAGTGACTCTCTTGTATTATGGCCCCAGATTTTATACTCCACGCCACAAGTGGAAGCATCTTCTCTGCATCAATCTATTGAAAATTCAGTTTATTTTGGGGATTCCTCTGATTGAATACTCTCCACTTGCCTGGATGAGTAACCTGGGTTTGCAGAGTTGTGGAATCTTTCTTTTTTTACATTGCAGAGCAGATTCTATAGCAGCAGAGCTGCACCGTGCACGCACAGTGATTTAAAAGTTGCTGTGAGAGTTCCATGCAGGCAGGTTAACCAGGAACCTGCATTACAGCCCTCTACTGGTGGGTTTACTGCTCGACTTGCACAAGCAAGGTTTGTGTTCGTCACCAGAGGGTGCTGCTGCTGTACCGAGGTGCTGGTTAAAAGCATTTACTCAGGTGGGTCACAAAGGATCTGGGAGCAGCAGCAGTGCCTGGTTCGCCATACAGCACAATTGGTAACGTTTTTTTGGTCCTTCCTTTTCTCCTCACACTCCTCAAGATGTTAATTTGTGCTGAGTTGCCGTTCCATGGGGCCCTCCCGCACCTGGGGACCAGTCGCCCTCCCGCACCCTGGGGACCAGTGACCCTCCCATACCCCATCCAAGGGGCCACTGTTCATTTGTGAGCGTATACTGTAAATGCTGTCATGGCTATTTGGCCACAGGAGGCATCACAACCAGGCCTGATCCTCTTCGCACCCAAAGTGTGAGGGTAGACCACCATGTAGGGAACTGTGAGGGTAGACCCACCATACAGGGAACTGCGAGGGTAGACCACCATACAGGAACTGCGAGGGTAGACCACCATACAGGGAACTGCGAGGGTAGACCACCATACAGGGGAACTGCGAGGGTAGACCACCATACAGGAACTGCGGGGGGAACGGCTGGATAAGCCAGGAATCAACAATCTCAAAAGAAGACATCTCAAAATGGGCTAAAACAAGAACTACAAATGCAGGAAATATGAAATAAAAACAGAAAACTCAGGACAACTGTTTCCAACAGCATTAGGCGTCAGCCATGGCTCAGTGGGTAGCACTCTCGCCTCTGAGTCAGAAGGTTTTGGACTCAAGTACAAAATCTAGGCTGACACTCCGGTGCAGTACTGAGGGAGCGCTGCACTGTCAGAGGCGCGTCTTTCAGATGACATGTTTAATCGAGACCCCCATCTGCCCTCTCCAGTGGACGTTAAAAGATTCCATGGCACTATTTGGAAGAAGGGCAGAGGAGTTCTCCCCGGTGTCCTGGCCAATATTTATCCCTCGACCAACGTCACTAAAAACAGATTATCTGATCATCATCACATAACTATGTGGGACCTTGCTGCGCGCCAAATTGGCTGTCGCATTTCCTGCATTACAACAGTGACTACACTTCAAAAGTACTTCATTGGCCGTAAAGCGCTTTGGACGTCCTGAGGTTGTGAAAGGCACAGTCTCAATGCAAGTTATTTATCAGTAAAGAGAAAGAGCAGGTTAATGTTTTAGTATTGCAGTTCTGATGAAGGGTTACACCTGAAATGTTACCTCTTCTCTTCACATATGCTGTCAGACCTGCTGTGTATTTCCAGCATTTTCAGGAATCATTCAACATTTCCTTCCTGTTCACATCGTAGCAACCTGCTGTATACTGTACATGGATACCAGCCGCACTGTCTGGTACACAATGGTATTTCTGGTGCTAGTCAGCACTGGCATGGCATGAATAGCAAGACAGATTGCTTGTTTGATGCTGGAACTAGATTAGTTTAATCATTAACATGGTCAAAAAGTGATTATACCTTGATTAAGAAAAAGAACAAACCCATAAGAGGATATGCGGAAAATACTTACTATTCAGTTATTTTTGAGGAGAATAAAAAAACAATTCCCATTTATCCGGCATTTTATTGCATCTTTTATTGAGACTTTCCTTTGAAGTGCAGTAATTGTTGTTATGGAGGCAAATATATGCATGCAGCAAGGACCTCATAAATATCAATGAGATGACTGAGCAGTTCATTTGTTTTAGATGGTAGTAGTTGAGGGGGGAACATTGGTCAGGAGACCAAATGAATTCCCCACTCTCCTTCAAATGGATCTTAACATTCAGGTCCAACATCTCATCAAAGGAAATCAACTCCACACCGACATCACTCCTTCAGTACTGCACTGAAGCATCCGCCCAGATACGTGCTTAAGTCCTACAGTAGGACTTGAATCCACTGCCTGCTGACTGAGAGGCAAAGATGCTACAAACTGGAGCCAAACTGACACTTAGCGAGTTGTGTTAAATGACAACTCCTGGAACTAAACTGCCTCTGGTAACCACACGCTAAAACTAAAAGGATTAAAATCTATTTTTGAGGTGAAGACTCCCTCCATTTCCATCTCCCTCCCCCCATCCCCTGAATTATTTTTCTCTCCCGACTCTCAAGACTGGTCTTCCCTTGATTCCCAACTCCCGATGAAGCCCTCGGGTTAAGTTGCTGGTCTCCACACAACAACAGCACAAAATACGACTGGAATAGCGAGAAAGGACTTTGCGTATTCTGCTTCTCAAACTCACCCCAGCCCCAATGATTGAGGGACTCTAGCATCAAAACACTGCCTGAATCATTAACTGAACCTAGATTACAGCATGCCTATCAACTTCAGATTTATAATTTGAGATTTAGGCAGCAACTATTGAACTATTTTTTTTAAATGAACAAATTAGACACAAACATTTCTTAGTTTCAGCTGACAGACGTGGCCGCGATTTTGTAACTCCTGTTCGAATGATGTACTGTGCATGAATGTGGGTCTCCTCATGCTGTGAGGCGATGGCCCTGAATTTGCTGGAGTGGGGGCATCTCGTCTGAGCCCCGTGAACTGGATTTTTTTTCCCCCCCCTCACCCATCAGCTCGAAAAATTTTTTGCGCCGCAAATTGCTGGAAGTGCGAGCTGATAACGGGGCGGGGTCTGGGACCCTGGTGAATGATGGGAACAACAATCCATCTCCTTAACCATTGAGATTTTCCTCAGTCTTCCGTTCCTCCCACAATCTACAGGTATTTAAAACGAAGTCAGGTAGCACTTAACCTCCAGTTCCTTGATTTACCTCGTCCTCTCTCCCTTTTCAATCTCAGCGGTGTCCCGGTTATGGCATTTCACGGAGGATTCAATAAAAAAAAAATACTTAGATCAAAATGTCCATTTCAACCAGGTTGGTATAATTGAGGATTGGAGAGCCATTGAACAACTCCTCTTTGATTTCAGCAGGCTGAGCTTTAGCTTCGGTGAATATGAACACACAAAATTGACGAGCAGGAAAAGACCAACTGTCCATAAAGCCTGCCCCAAACACCATCAAGGCTAAACACTTCTCCAGAACCCTGACTGGTTACATTCCACAGATGGCAATTCCACGGGTCCAGCAGCACACGAATCTTCGGCAGCACAAGATTATTTGACATACCAGGTCCAAGTCTAAATAGTAATAACTGGAAAGTCTTTTTTCTCCCCACTTTTCCCATATTGACCTTGCACTTATTAAGATTTAGCTCTATAGGTGTTCCCTAAAGCTTAACTTCAAAAAGAAAAAAAAAGAGACTTGCATTTCTATAGCGCCTTTCACAACTAAGGATGGCCCAAGGTGCTTTACAGCCAATGAAGTATTTTGAAGTGTAGTCATTATTGTAATGTAGGAAACCTAATGGGGAGAACTTCACCACACAGACTGCAGCGGTTCAAGAAGGCGGCTCACACACCACCTTCTCAAGGA